>NC_090444.1:1252887948-1255287948 GCF_031143425.1 Pleurodeles waltl
TCTTCTCTTAGCCACTTATTAGTTATTGCGTTAGATGGTAACAGCCAGGAGTGGCCACTGTGAGTAAGTGGGATCCTTGAAGTCTCTCCATACCAGAGTAAGAGCAGTGCCAGGGGACAGTGCACACAAGAAAGTTTGCCTGTGCGTCTACCTGGTAAAGTAAATATGACCGGGTTAAATACATGGCCATCCTTTATCTATAGCATTGCGCCTATTGTAAGAGAGGGTGCATCTGTAGCCTCCCAAGAGATGAAAAAATGTGAACATGCTGCCTCAACAGCGTACACATTTAAAACCTTGTTTCCCTTATTGGATAGGCATTCATTTTCATTCAGATTAATGTATTTGGTTAGTTTTTCAAGTGCAAATGCTGCATAGATGTTAAATCAACTTCTTAGTTCTTCTTTTAGGTTTTGGATGTGTTTTTGTATAGAATAATAGCTTAACCCTCATCACCCTTTTTTTTTTTAGCATTTGTATGTACTTTTTAAGGTCTGCCTTGACAGCGTAGCTGTCGCCATACTTTATATGATCAACTGAGAAAGGGTTTGTCAAAGAGGATAATCAATACAAAAATCCTGGACTTCTAAGGTAATCTGTGAGATATCATGTTACTAAATACATGTCTGCAAGCTTTAATACAGTGTACAGCACTTAGAGGCTTCTTGGCTCTAACAAGTGAGTTTTATAACAAATAAACCAGGCCGACTTTCTTAGTCACTTATGCTTTTGTCAGTTATGCTCAGTGATCTGACCTGACTTGCCTTTCGCTTCTGCACTGGCTATGGCAGCAGGCATAGTGATGTCAGAACTCCATGTAATACGTTATATTAGTCTATTTCTGACGTCTTTTCTTTATAATCGGCGACTGGGTGTGTCATGAGTCGCCAATCATAAACAATTTAGAGACTGACATGTATACAGGGATTACAGAATCCCATGTATTATATTTATTTTAGGTAGGAAAATACCTCCTATTCTGAGTCTTTACTCGGGAAATGGGGATTTACATATAGAATTCTGTGGTTACTGTGATACGTTTGCATGTATGGTTTGACTTGCTGAAGTTTACTAGGGAACAATTGTGGGAGATGCGATCATTACTGCAGCAGTTGGAATTATGGTATGTGCGTTAACGGGAGTTACCGCAGATATTGGAATTTATTAGCCCACTTTTACATACTGTCCAAGGACCTTGGCTTTAGAAAGTGCCCAGGTGAAACTTATGCTGTAGAGTAGCATGGCATGTAAGGAGATAAAAAAAGGATGGAAGCCATACCCATACATTCTTTTCCTTTTCAGGGTGATCAGACAGCATTGCACAGGGCTACAGTTGTTGGGAATTCCGATGTCATAGCAGCTCTCATTAAAGAAGGGTGTGCTTTGGACCGACAAGACAAGGTAAGCATTTCAGATCTCAACAAGTAATTAGGAAAGCAGTGCGTTGCATAGAATTAGAAAATTAAATTTCCACAGTTGTGAATGGGACTCCTCAGAGTTGGAACTCAGTTGATGGATGATTCACCATTGTGCCATAAACCCTTTCTCATACCCCTTCAGTACAACCCAAACACCACCGTAACAGGGAAGAGAGGATACGTTTCTTTAACAGCAAATCTTAATGTTCAAAATAAAGTGAGACGTATTTTTAAAGTACTTGTTCATATTTAACATGCATGTGGCTAAATGTAAGTCTGTTTTCCAGCTCTATTATTTTGCTTAGCTGCTCCCCTTTCAGCTTCGTTATATTCTAGGCAGTAATATGCAACAACACCCTATACCAGAACACAATGAGAAGTTAAATGATAGAATACTATTCTGCAAATACACACGACGTCCCAGATTGTAGCACTGGTCATCTAATTGTTTTTGGGCAAGTAAGCACACAACCGAGGTCAGAACACGCAGAGCCCTCTTACACCTGACCTAGCCATTCCTCATGATGAAACCCACCTACTCGAGATTCAGAAATCTCCCCGTGTCTGGAGGGCAGGTAAGGTGCCCATAACAGGAATTCCTTCACTTAGAAAGGGTTGTCAATGTCCCATCAGTTTTGTTTGACCAAGTCATTCCCAGCTTCCTCAGCTTTAATCCCCTTATTGCATTGCTGCTGCTGTAAACATACCAGATCCTGTTCTCAAGTAGATATAACCGTGGAATATTAGGCATTAAAGATTGTGTCAACAACTTTTTTTCTGGAGATCGACAATTAATTTGTATGAGAAAAATGTCCCTAGAAATAATTTCACCGTTCTTTATTTCCATATTTGATGGATATTCTAAGAAAACACCTAAGATTTACTGTTTGTCAATTCAAAAAGCCCAACCCTAGAATCAAGGTATCTTAAATACATTAGAATCACACTGCATATATTGAAAGTTTAAGGTCACTTATATGAAAGAGCTTTGTACAGAAATCCGTGACATTTCTGCTTGTGAATCTTTGCAATTGTTCTCTAGTGCTTCTTCCACGCCCGCACGACGTTTTGTTGGTTGTAGACTTCAAAATGTGTTTTTCTCTTTTCGTTTTTGTTTGCATGTTCATTAGGATGGGAACACTGCTCTCCATGAAGCTGCTTGGCATGGTTTCAGTCAGTCCGTCAAACTTCTTGTTAAAGCAGGAGCGAACGTTCTTGTCAAAAACAAGGTGAGATCCGCAAGGAATATATTGTACAGTACACAATGTCTCTGCACTGCAGCACTGGAAAAGAACACAAATAATTTCAGAGTGCATACTTGCTTCTGGTCCAGGCAATGGACTTTATAGGCTCTAGTAAGGATTTCTGCCCAAAATTACTGGTTGCTTTAATAACAGCATTAGGCACTTGTTCTTGGTTATTTAAAAAAAAAAATGTCATCTTTTGTTCTACATTGCGTGTTAACTGTTCTTCTTTCAGTTACTTAACCCAGGTGAATACTTTTGCTATCATCATCACATTTGGTCCAGCTGCCTTTAGAAGTATTTCTCACCTCTATCAAGTGAAAAAAGAACACTGTACTACTGAGAATCACAATTTGGTAAAGGCAGAGTCAGTCCTCTGAGTAAAAGGATATTGCTGAATGAAGGCCAATAAGGAAATCACAAAGTTCATTTTTATAATGCTTGCAAAATGTCACAGCCACTTGCAGTGGCTTGCGTTTCATTCCATCTTTTCCCACCCACTACTTCATGAAACGTTATCCAAAGAATAAAACATTTTTTTTTTTAAGTATATGGTAGAAGAGAGGATTTTGGACTTTGGGTAATGAGTTTTAGGTCCTAAGGACATATCAGAGAACACACGATTAAAGCATATGTTTGCCTAGGCCTTTAAATTTCCAGACAGCTGTAAAATTTACCGGTGCCTTTATATGGAATTTCCAGAGGACCGCAGCAGTATCCCACAAAGGACCACAGAGGGCACACAAAAGGAACTAATGGAGCAATTTACTTGGCAAAATATAGTTTTCTCATTCCTGTAATTCAGAACTGTACCTTGCCTCAAGGCTTCCTTCATAGCCATTCATTTTTACTATCCAATCCTTATATCCACACAAGATTCACTCTGATGCCATGAGTCATCAGTTCACTAGGTTATGGCTGTAAGTTATTGGAGTCTGATGCTTGCATTGTAATTTGACCTGTGGCTCATTGCAGTGTCACAGGGGTTAGTGCTACAACCACAGTGACAGACTTGCCCTATTCCCAAGAAACAACATTTAAGACAGATATCATCTCCAAGTGTTGGCTGTGGTTGGAGATCTTGTAAATGCCCGTACCATATGATCCAGGGGTCCAAGAAGCAAGGTGGTAGAAGAAGTATTTTATGAGCTGAACTTTAAGGTTTATTTGAGGGTAACAGCATTCTCTATCTTGCATCCATCCCAATGAAGTCTGTTCTCTAGTGAGACCTCACAAGTATATATCTGTTACTGTGCTTCCTCGGATGGGCTGGGAGGAGTAGGAACAACACGCAGATCATACGGGGTTAGGATGTGGGGGGTCAAGCAGCATATAGAGGGGAGAGCAAGAAAACACATGCACTGCTATGGAGTGCCCATAGAAAAAGTCAATGTTTTTTTTACATGTTGCACAGCAGTTGAGCTGCTGTGTAACTTTGCTTAAAGTTTAAAAAAAGTTTTATGATGCAGATAATGCTGGCCGTGTCATAGCACTGCTTTTTTAAAAAACTTTGTGAAACATGTTAAAAACATTGACAAAGCTGATAGATTTTGAATAATGGGGAAACCTATTGGCTTAGCAAATGCGTGTTTAAACAAATGGAGACAAGCTCATTGGTCCGGGAACATGAATCCATTTAAAGTTGGGGAAACCTATTGGCTTTGCCAATGTGTGTTTAAACAAATGGAGACAAGCTCATTGGTCCAGGCACATGAATCTATTTAACGTTGCTTAGGTGCGTGGTGGTTGAAAGGTGAACATTCCTTTCAATCTGTCAACAGAAAGACCTTGCCATCCCTCTCCCCTGGCAGAACCCAGGAAAGTAGTTCCTAACGTAATTCATGGAAGGATACAAGTCATCTTGTTAAAATGATTGTGAAGAATCTTTGCTCCAGATAAGGGACAAACACAAGAAGAGGAAGGAAAGCCATAGAATGAGTGCAAGCAAATGAGATTGTCAATAAAGCAGACAAATGATAAGGAATGGTCTAAGTCGAAGCCCACCAAGTAATGGTATTGTACACAGTAGTCTTCAGCAACAGAACACTAAAAGCTGCCCAGTGAGTGAGACCTAAAAAGGATAAAGAATGGAAAGAAAAAAACATTTGCCCAGCAGATTTGGCCCTCTAGCCCCGGCAATGGAGTGCAATTGTGTTTAACCAGATATGCACAAGTCTTTATGCAAACACATTATAGGAGAACCAGTGGCCTAAGTGGGCTGACCGTTACCCCATGCTGGGTTGAGCGGAAGCAAAATATGAATGACATTTGGACGGATCAGTAGATGAAGTGGGCTGATACAAAGCCAATCATATGTATTTTTATGGGTTTGTTTACATGATGCTGGAAAATAGTGAAAGCTGTTAATATGCCAGCCTAAAAATGGAGGGGGTGAGCAGGTGGTCCAGTTGGGTCTAATCTTTCGTCCTTACATGAGTGTGTCAAATATATTTAGCAGCAACAAATATGCTACAAATAAATCCCTTGTAGCAGCGAAAATATACATTTTTTAAGTATTTTACTAAAGTATGTTTATTTTAATTTTTAACATCTCTTACGTATCTTCTTTTGGCAATTTTTTACATATTTGTAAAAAAAAATGTTTTATTAAGAATAAACTAGCCACATTAAAAAAAACTTAAACAAATCTCAGGTCTTTCGGGCCACTAGCTATTTGGCTGATTGGTTCTCTCCTATAGTGTTTCAGACTTTGAATTACATGCCTTCTAGAGGCACATTGTGGTGGCACTGGGATCAAATTTAACAGGGAGAAGAAATTTTACCGGATGCCTACTTTTTGGAGATTGTAATGACACTAGATGGAAGCAGATATCATATTGCTTACTGAATACAGAGACAATGTTTGTTGTGTAAGACAAAAAAAGATTAACATGGAGCTAAAACCTGTTTTGAATGTATGCTCTGTATATCTTATGCTAATGGTTTTGCAGAATTACTTTAGTAATAGTTCTCTTTGGTCCACAAGGCAGGAAATACCCCACTTCACTTGGCTTGCCAAAATGGTCATTCTCAGAGTACACGGGTCCTGCTACTTGGAGGTTCTCGGGCAGACATAAAAAATAATGTGAGTACAAAACAAATAATGGTTTTGGAAAATGTATTAAGAGCTTGGTGTCTCCGTGGTCTTCGTATTATTTTTCGGCTTCTGTGTTTTTATTTTCCTGATTTCCCACACTGATGTAACAGGAGTTCTTTTTTGTAAGCACAATAGGCAGAGCAACTGTGCGATTTTCTAGTCAATATTATTTTTTGCGACATCCAGATAGTGGGTTTAGGACCCGTTGCTTCAATGGAATGGGATGGATCAAGCATCTCTAGGAATTTGTACATAGATTTGCTCTTGGGCAAAAGTAGAGATTGCAGGGTCTATTATCAGAGCTGCTACTACTTGATTGTATTATCTCAAAGATCAAAGGTTACTAACTCGTTTTGTAACGTATGTGATTTAATTAACAGAATGAAATACATAGGCAAGTTCAGGCATCTTCAATCGTGTAGCAACTCCCTGAGTATTTGGAAATCACAGCTCAAAATTACTATCTAAACATATAGAAATCTTTTCCTTTGTTCTTACATTTTTCAAAGAAAATCTCCCATATTTCGGCATGAAAATGCAAATGAGTGTTTCTTATGTCAAACAGGAGCAGCTTTGTGGGATGAAAGAATGTGTAAATAGTACTAAAACCACAAAGAAGTAGGAAAGAATCTTGCGAGTGGAGAGGCAGGTCAAGGAAAAAAGAAGTGAAAAAATCCAGGCGGCGTGGTCAGTAGAATCAGGGTGTTCTGGGAGGGACGTTTCCTTCACCACTTATTTGGAGGGGGTGGGTATAACAAGGTAACATAAAATAGATTAGAGGAAAACAAATTGTCATTTTTAGGAAAAGCAAAACTAGTGTCATTTACCTGGCTATTCTGTAATTAAAATGAAAGACCCATTATATGTTATTTAGAAAAGCTGATATATATCGAACAAAAGTATACGTTGTGCTAAAACATAGAATACGATTTCTGAAATATAGTATACTGCTTATATTGAGCCGCAATAAAACTACTGTTGTATACACACCATTTTCCAAAAACACCGAGGCATGTTGTCATAAATATCATGAACTAAGCCAGCACTATTGCATGGATGCAGACTGAAGTCCTCATACCCCCACCCAGTGTGCGGCTATGCACTCTTGGATTCCTTTATTTCCATTGGCTTCATGTCACATGTGCCTTTTGTTGCTTTGGGAGGTTATTTCAGGAAAGAAGGATTCCATTGCTTGATTGGAAAGTCATCCAGGCTTTACAACCATTGTCTCCTAATCTTTGAGGTGATGGTTTTGGGGGTTCAGAAGAGAAACCCGAAGGTTTGAGACAAACCTCAAGCAGCACTGAATGTTACGTGATGGAGATTGGTTTCATGGCATTGAGGAAATGGAGATGAATAGTTCCGGATAGACGCTAATTTTTGCAGCCGTTATGACAAGCCAGTCCGCTAATTTCCATGTTTGCCTACCACACGGGTCTCAACTTGCATATGTGTTGTGGCAAATTCTTGGTTATATAGCATTGCCCGAGTAACAGCCAGCGAGAGGTGTGTTCGGTCCTGACCACATGTTAGTTCCTCCCCAGAGGCGGAAAAATATAGAAAGCCTTGTTGGAAGTGAAGGTGGTAAAAGACGTTGATGAAGGCTAGAAGTATGGCCAGCTGAAAGGTGAGCATCTGGGCTTGAATTCTTATTGTGAGCTATCAGTGCAACTGGGTTTATGTTTATTAAAGTTGACAAAGGGAAAGGAAGAGTGAACAAACAAGTATTGGCAAAGCCAACTGGTCGCTCCTTTTAGCTTCGCCAATGCAGACCTGTTGGGCTTGACATTGATGACCCACATCGGGCAAAAAAAATATATAAATCATGATGATTTCTATGCATGCATGCTTCATCACACTAAGGCTGCGCAGAGTAATGGCGATGTATACGTGCACGCATCACCAGGTAAACACACGTTTAGAATTGTTTTTAAATTTACAATACACCAGGTCAATATCTTGTCCAGTAACAGTCATTAATTGGAAGTATTTGGGCCACCCATAGTAAAATCTAACATCAGCGATTCCCAGTTCTCCATTGTATGGCGGTTGCACGCTTTTATGGAAGGGTATCTGTGGCACACCACTGTTCTGTAGCTAACTGTTCAGGGAGGTTTGAAGCTTCATGAAGAAGCTAGGATGGCTAATGTACAGGTAGTTTTGTAGAATGCATAAGAATATTGGCAAGAAGGACATCTTCAACAATACTCCTCTGCCCATTATTTTTTTAACAAGAGCTTTCCGATGATTCCATGTCTTTCGGGGTCTACACTGGTGCTATTCAGCTCCCAAACAGATCTACGGATCGCTTGATGTAAACATGACCCATTGCCCATTTTAACCTTGCTGGTGGTGGGTCTTAGAATGTTCGCTGTTCAGTGGGACACAGAAGAAATTATCCCAATTTACTTTGAGTCCAGAGGCCTCTCAATAAATCTCCCAAATGTGCATCACCCGTGGCACGGAGAGTTTGGATCTCGGAATCAACAGCAACATGTCATTGGCATGTAGGGCGACACTGTCCTTGCACTCACCTGACCAGCTGAAACCCCATATATGTGCATCTCTTCTAATCAAACAAAGCCATTTTTTAGTTATGTAGAAATGCTCCAAAATTACTATTTCTGCAATTCGGAGTGAACCTCCATGGTGAGTAGAGAGGTTAAGGTGTTTAAAAAACTGATAATTCTTTAAAGACCTACAATGCAACCACTGCACTTTTGTATTGTGCTGATTTCTTGTAGCCAGGAGAAATATTCTTCAGTTAGTGCTTCTAGTTAACATTGTACTTGATCCCTTGGGCTGGAGTATACCTCTACAGTTTCTTCTACGGAAAAACAATCAATGGAAGAACTGTTAGACATCTGCTGCCTCTTTGGTCTTCTGTACTTTTTAATTTTAAAATTTTTAAGCCAAGAAACCAACCTTGTGCACTGTTAACCCCAAACAGTGGTCAGCCCCTTTTGAATTGTCTCAGTGAAAGTAATGCATCTGTAAAACCCACAAACGGTTTCTTTCTGCCCAGATGAATGCTCCAAAGTACCAGTGGTGAGGCTGAAATAATTGTCAGCTCCTGAACTTCAGACTGCAGACCAAACTGGTATCCATAGCGCTGTGTAAAATAAATAGGCCACACATTCCCTTAAAATTACCTATTCAATGGAAGATGTATTTTTTTGGTAAAAGTTGTCACTTGTCATGTGCATCTACTCTCTGATTTCTGAACACCAAGAAACGCATTTTAATGCGTCAAAATTGTGTATTGCCATTATTGTTAGCAAATTTTTTTTTTAATTAATTGTTTGCTTATTTATGAACATTTACAGTATCACCAAAGAAGAATTCGGGGATGAAGGCAATTTACCCTTTCTTCTATGCACTCAGCAGAAGTCCAAGCAAAGAATACATCATAGAATAACTGTTGCTTCAGGGTCATATAGACAGGGGGGCTATCAATGCAAGTAAAAAAGATGGCTGGGAAAAATTGTGGTGGTTATGAAGATAAGTAAAAGCGGTGATTTGTAGTCTGGAAAATGTCTTAAGCAGAAAGTCGTGTATACTGAAAGACCCCAGCCATCACCCTTGAAATTAGTACAACTGTCCTGAAGGTCATAGGTCAGGAAGAGAACAATTATAAGAAACGTCCGGTCGCCCAGCAGCCTGTTTGTTCATTCAGCATGTTTTCTGTTGAAAGTGCCATTCTTCATGTCATTTTGTTTTTGTTTGCAGGCAGGAGATTCTTGTTTGCACATTGCCTCTCGTTACAATCACTTGTCCATCATTAGGGTGCTCCTGAATGCTTTCTGTTCTGTCAACGGAAAGAACCAGGTCAGTGCATGTTCGCGGCAGCGGCGCGTCCTTCAGAGCAAGCACACGTGGCCAAGCCGAGCTTTTCACGCCCGGGCAGAGGCTCCACAGAACTGCCGAGTCAGGGAGTTTGGCAAACCCGCTCCAAGACACCCCCGCCTGTTTGCGCTGCACTCCCTTCTAATGAAGGGGTTATCCTTCCCTAGACCACCTTTTTGAGGCTGTGCTGAAATCTAAAATCTAAAATGTTTTATTGAACCCACACCTCCAGCCTCTTCTTTTTCTCCGATAGTGGTGCGTGACTAACACGGCTTTTTCACTGTTCAGTGCTTTGCTACGAAGGGCGCACATGCTGTTTTACCATTTGGCCGCAGTGTTTCACTTCATGACTTTTAGAGTTACGCCTTTCTTTTCTGCTGTCCAATGTGTTATTTGGTTTTACTTCATTGGTGTTTACTTGTCTATATTCAATTCACGCATTCCTTGTTATTCGATGTGTAGGACTCAGGCTGGGAAGAATGAAGGGCGCCATGTTGCAGGCGTAATAAGATGGCAGGAGATACATGGCCTATTAGCAAAAGGAAGAAGTAACAGTGAAAGTTGTGGGCATTATTTGAAGTTGCATTGCAAATAAATAAGAAATGTATATCGTTCAGTTGGACTGCTCTACTTTAGCATAAAGTATCTTAAAAGAAAGATTTTTTTCCATTGGACTTTATGCATACATGTTTTTCACTAACATGGCACTATGTGTAACATTCATTTTACACATACCTTTATTATGCATCACCACATCTTTTGCTGTCCAGTATTTAGGGTTTTCTTTCTTTAATCTGTCCTCCATTTTAATTCACCCTTAGGCCCTGATTTATACTTTCTGGTTCAAAACTGCACTAACACAGTTTTGCACCAAAAAGTTTAGCACCGGCTTGCACCATTTCTGTGCACCAGCCGGGCACCATATTTATGGAATGGTGCAAGCCGGTGCAAACGGTAGACTTGCGTAAAAAAAAATGACGTTAGTCAGGTGGGGCTGGCGGTATGGAAACAAATAATAACGTTAAGCAGGTTAGAGTAAAAAAAAAATGACTCTAACCTGCTGAGAGTCATTTTCTGACTCAAAACCATCCATGCCACATGACTCCTGTCTTAGAAAAGACATGAGTCATGCCCACTACCCTAATGGCCAGCACAGGGGACCAGGGTCCCCTGATTATAGCCATTTTACCCAGTGCCATGTAGGGGTCCCATTTCAGGGCCCCCAATGGCACTTTAAAAAAAAAAACAAATACTTACCTGTACTTACCTATAATTACCTGGGGTGGGGTCCCCCATCCTCTGCTGTCCATCTGGTGTGGGTGGGGGTGTCCTTGGGGCCTGGAGAGGGCACCTGTGGGCTTATTCCATGGTGTTCCACCATGGAAATAGGCCCACAGGTCCCCTAACGCCTGCCCTGACCCAGGTGTTAAAAAAGCTGTTAGAACGTATCCTACACTTCCCTTTATTTAATGATGAAAGGTACACACAACCAACACACTTTTGTTATATTCAGTTCTACATCAGATACAAGCATTTTACAGTGAAAAATACCTTTTTTTGCTGCAGGAGGTATTTAAAATGATTTTGTCATGACTCAAGAACAAGCTTGGTTACCACCAACAATACCACCATCACAACTGGTGATAAACACCCCTGCCAACCTCCGCCCCCCTCCTTCAGCGCCCGCCTGCACACCAAGATGATGCTGAGAGTACTGCTGACACAAACTCCCTGGCCACACAAACAGCCACACACTGAGGCAGAGCACTGCACCCACTGGGGTCGGGCATCTAGCTCTGTGCACAGGCCAACCTGCCTCTAGGTGTGCCACTGTCCTAGTGCTGTGATCGACACTGGGAAAGGCCTCAGAGCTGAGGCATAAACCAGACAAATCGCTCAATGACCACAATCCCCGATTGGCCGTTGAATCTGAATTCACACCTTGGTCCCGAAGCATCTAAACCCACTTTGAAGCCATAAGCTTTGTTGGCACCTCAGTCACACTCGGGCCCGGAAACCAGCTTTGATAACCGACTCCGATAGGACCATCCTTGAGGTACTTCAGCTCAGGCAGGATGAGAGACAAAAGACTATGGTCATCCACCCATGGGCAGGAAAGATTTCTACTGACCTCAGGGCTGTGCTAACAAAACACAGGCTTGCGTTACCAGGTCCATCTTCGGGAACCTCAACTCCTGCACCCAAGAAGTGACTCGTGAGCAAGGCCACCAACCCTCCACCTCTATAGAAACCTGCACTACTGCCACCCACAACCTCTCCTCGTAGGTCCCCTCAGGTGTCACCATGGTCTTTTTCAGACACAGGTAGTCCTAGTCGCTATTTCCTTACAAAATACTTCAATGCCCCCTTCTATTCAAAACCCACTGACAATCCCAGGGAAGACTGACATAGAACTCCCAGGGGACCCCAGACAGGGCATCTCCTCAAGATGATATTACTGCCGACCACTGGGTTATACAATGCGCAGCTACCTGCCACAAAGCAGACAAGCACACCACTTCAGAAGATGATGACTTCCTGGTAGACACTCTCTCCAGGATGGAACATTCACTTCAGTTTCTACACAAAGGCATTTTTAAGGCCGCCCCGGAGGCATTCAATAAGACAGTAAAATCCAGGGTTATCACACCCAGGACAGAGGAAAAGTATAAACTTTCTCCCTTCGACCCCTTGTGCTTTAGAGGGTATGTCCCCTCAGATTCCCTAGTGGTTTACACCACCAACAGGCAAGCAGCAGCACAGGCCACAAGTCACATCCCGCATCAGAATAAAGAGAGCAAGTGGATTGACGTTCCGGGCAAGAGGGAAGATATCACGTCTGATCAGTGGGTTCTTTCCATCATAGAGGACAGCTACTACCTCGAGCTCACCTCGACCCCCACCAGATATCCCATCCCACAAACAAACTGTCAGGCAGGAACACCAGCGCCTTCTTCAAGAAGAGGTTTAGTCGCTCATTCTCAAGGGCTCAATAGAGTCCGTACCACCACAGCAGTACAGCAAAGGGTTGTACCCTATATAGTGTCTATTCCTCACCCCCCAAAAAGTGACAGATTCTTAAAACCCATACTATGCCTCAGGCTCCTCATCCAGTACACCCTCTTAGAACACCTCCATGTGACTTATCTGCAGGATGTCATTCCACTGCTGCAGTAAGGCTGATCTGAAGGACGCCTATTTCCTTATACCCATCCATCCCCACCGTTACCTCTGCTTCATGATAAGTGGCCAAAATTATCAGTTGAAAGTGTTGCAGTTCGGAGTCACTATAACCTCAAGGGTGTTCATCAAATGCCTAGCTGTGGTTGCTGACTATATCAGAAGGGGGGGGATTCATGTGTTACCCCATCCCAATGATTGAATGATGAAGAGCACAGGAAAGCAGCACTACCTGGTGTACACCCAGACCACCATTTCCCTCCTTCACTGGCTGGAATGTGCCACAAATGCCACCAAATCCCACCCCCAGACCCTTCAGATTCAGCCCTTTTAAGAGGCCATTCTCAGCTCTGTCACAGTCAAAGCCAACCCAGAATACAGGCTGTCCAGCCCTTACTGCCTCTTTTTCAGCCACTTTTTCACCTAAGTCATAAAAGTGAGCATCTCCTAGGCATCATAGCCTCAAACATAGCCATAGTCCCCCATGCCAGACTGCACATATGTTCACTCTAGCAGTTCCTAACAGCACAGTGGTCACAGGCAGAGAGTCACTGGGAAGATCTAGCCTTGATACAGGTAAGCACAGCATCTGTCTCTCACTGCAGTCATGGAACAGCAACAACTTGTTGCATGGCCAGCTCCTCATGGACCCCATTACGCCAATAACCATCACCAGGGACGCTTCACTTTCAGGTTGGGGAGCACATCTCTAAGACTTAACATTTCAGGGTGTCTAGTCACCACAACAGTGGGGCCTCCATGTCTGTCCCCTTGAGCTTCTGGCCCATTCTGCCAATAACCATCATCATCACCATCACCATCACCAGGGATGCTTCACCTTCAGGCTGGGGAGCACATCTCCAAGACATAACAGTTCCGGGCTTGTAGTCACCACAACAGTGGGGCCTCCATGGCAATCCCCTTGAGCTTCTGGACATCCAGCTAGCACTCAAGACCTTCCTTCAGATCATTCAGCACATAGTGGTCCTTGTATAGACAGACAACATGGCCACTGTGTATTATCTACAGTAGCAAGGCAGCACACACACATGCAGCTTTCAGCACTAGTGCAGAGTATTTGGCATTGGGTGATACGGCATTAGATACATTTCTTGGCGGAGTACCTTCCAGGAGTGGATAAATACTTTGCAAACCTGTTCAGCAGGATGCAGTAACAAGTTGACGAGTGGGAAATCCACTCACAAGTCCTACTCCCATGCTTCTGTTGTTGGGGGATTCCTGAGGTCGACTTCACCGCCACTGCACACAATGCAACCTGCCAAAACTTCACCTTCAGGTTTCCACCCCCCTTAGTCCATGGGCAACCTCTATGGATAAACTGGTCAGGGATCTTTGCCTGTCCTTTTCCTCCTCTCCTACTCCTTCTGTACATGGTCAGCAAGCTTCGACAGACCTCCCTTACTCTCATCCTGGTCACTTCCATGTGGTCTAGACAACCCATGTTCTTGACCCTTCTCAAGATGTCTGTTGTTCTCCCACAAGAAGCTCCCCAACAGGCCAGAATTTCTAACACAGAACCAAGGCAGAATCAGACTCCCGAACCCCAGGCAGCTCAATCTAGCAATTTGGCCTCTGAGGTTTTAAAGTATGGTTACCTCAGTCTGCCTCAAGAATGCATGAACATTCTCAGAGAAGCACGCTGGCTTGCTATGCATGACTGTTATACTGCCAAGTGGAAAAGGTTTATCTACTATTGCATTTCAAATCACTTTTACCCTCTCAAACATGCAGCCCAGGATATTGTCTATAACCTCCTTCATCTGCAGAAGTCAGGTCTAGCTTACACTTCCATATTTCTTCACTTAGCCGCTATTGCTGCCTAAATACAAAACATCGAACACTCTCCATTGTTTAGTATCTCCTGTCATCAAGGCTTTCATTGAAGGTCTCGAGCGGATCATCCCACCCAGAGTTGCCTCAACCCCTGGTCTTGAATCTTAATGTTTTTAACAGGTTATGGGCCCTACTTTTGAATCATTACACCCATGCCTCTTACAGTTTCTCTTTTGGAAGGTTACTTACCTTGTCACTAATATGTCTCTGAGGTGTGTTAGCAAACTACAGGCCCTCACCTCAAGAGAGCCGTTCGTTCAAGTCCATTAGAACAAAGTTGTCCTTAGGACCAACCCCAAATTCCCCTCAAATGTCATATCCTCCTTCCAGCTCAAACAGACCATTAACGCCACCTGTCATTTTCCCTCAACCAGCCTCGGTAGGAGAAAGGGCTCTTCATACACTTGATTTAAAGGGGGCCATGGTGTACTATATTGTCAGGAGCAAGATTTTTTGCAAAACACAGCAATTATTTGTTGTATTGGCTAAACCTCACAAAGGTCACTGTAGGACGCTGGTTCTCTATATGGTGCACCATGAAGAGAGTCCAGTGGATCCATACATAATTGGTTGACAGAGGCAAAAGTAGATAATACTAACACTCTCTTTTGTGGTAATGTGGGTGAGCAGTTAGGCTTATCAGAGGGCAGTGCAAAGCATTTGAGGTTATAAATGAGGTACACACTCAAAGAATAAATCTGAGACCAATTTAGAAACATAACACTTCTTTTTATATATGTTTTGAAATCAAGGACTTTGTAAAAGATTAAGTACTGCTTTCAAACCTATTTGCCTTTACGCAAAATGCAGTCCTATGGAAGGAAAAGTCAATAATGCATAAAAGTAAGTGCAGTTGGTTTCAGGAGTTCACTTTCTGGGTTTAAAGATGTAGGTGCCCAAGGTCCAAAGTACTACCAGCAGTTCGTCTGGAGCTCCCCGAAATCCACAGGGAGTTAGGGTGCTGGTGAGGTTGTAGCTGGGCTGTATGGAGAAGGGGGCCCACTTGGAAACAGGCAGCAAAAGGGGACCTGGGGATAATGAGTGCTCCCAAACAGGGGCTTGGGTTGCAAGGAGTTTTAGCGCAAGGGGGCACAGCCGGTTCTTTGGGAACCCGGCCGTACAGCTCGGATGCAGAGTGGATAGGGGGGCTGGGCTCTGTGCGGGGCAGGGGCAAAATCAACACTGCTGGGCCACTCTCAAGGTGGGCTTCAATGGTGCTGACTTCCCTCAATGGTTACTTGGTCCTCGTGCAGAGGGAATCCAGAGCCTGTGGACTGCAGGGAAGTAGCTTTTCTACTCCAAGGGAAACTGGCAGCAATTTTCAATGTGCTGGCAGCCTGGCCGTTATCCAGCTTTGCAGGATGAGTCACTCTGTCGCAATTGTCGAGAGAGGTGTGGGTAGGCAGGGTTTTGCGCCAAAAGTCGACACCTCTTTTGCTTTTCTTGTCAGGCAGAAAACTCTTCTTTGCCCTTCTTCTCTCGATCTGTTGAATCTGAGTTCTGGGTTTCAGGGATACCACCTAAAGTATCAATTTAGGGGTGTTAACAGGAGTGCAGGTAGTAGTCAATGGGTTGCCTACTTTAAGGGTGACTCTATATGACCACTTCCACTGGGAAGTAGGTGATAACCAAGACCTTAGAATGCTAATTCCATCCAAAACCAGATGGAGGAATTTGAAAAGTAGTGTCCACATCAGCTGGTCCACCTTAGGAGTGGTACTGACATGATGTGGCACACCTAATCTTACTAAGTTTCCCATGTGTCTTGCTGCAAGAGAGTGGGGTCAGGACAGGGGGTGGTCTCCTCCTCCATCTGGAAAGACCTGGTTCACATAATAAAGGAGGCTGGTCCTTTGAAGCTTCCTGCCCTGGAATGTCCATCCTGTCTGGAAGAGGTGATAACACCTCTTCCGGAGGCAGGCTTTGTTCCTGGCCTGTGAGTGTGCTGGCTCTCACCTCAGGAGGTCAGCAATCTGTCTAGGGTGTCACTGCTGGTTCAGACCAGCCAGTCAACACACTAGCAGTGGAGTAGGTTTTTTATAGGCGTCACCTCTAAGGTGCCCTCTGGGTGCATGTACTAATAAATCAATCACAGGATTTAGTGAGGATATATTAATATGAGATGTTTGACACCAAACATCCCTATGTTCAGAGAAGCATCAAATATCTGGGAAACTCGTATTGACCAGTATCCAACACATATATCTAAAATGGCTTCCATGCCCACTTACTATGTCTAAGAATCGACAAAGCCATAGCAGAGGCATATATGCTCATGCTGATATGGCCTCACAAGTGATATAATGCACTCTGCTTTAGAGCTGTAGGCATGACTTACAAATATCACATGCAGTGGTAGAGGACCTGGCATACGGGGATGTGTGACAAGTGGTGTTTTCACTTTTGTCTGCACCAAGACATGCAACCTATGATGGCAGCACTGTGTGTGTTTGGTGAGAGGTCACCGAGGGTGGCACAGTTCGTGCTGTAGCCCTTACAGACCTTCTTGAGTACCCCAGGCCCTAGATGCCAGAGGTAACATTTACTAGAAACTTACAGTGAGTGCTAAAGGTTATGCCAATTGGTAGATACAACTGTACAATTTAAGTAAGGAGATCTGGCACTGGAGACCTGGTTAGCAGGAACCCACTGCACTTTCAGTCGAAATCACATCAGATACCTGGCAAAAAATGGGGGCTAACCATGCCAAAAGTGGTGCCTTCCTACAGTCACTCTCTGTAAAAGGCAGGTATAGCCAGGTGTATTGTCAAGTACGTCCAAACCTGCTACCTCAAAGCCAAGAGAACATTAAATGCCCATCCCAGGACCCATTCCACCTGTGAGAAAGGGGCCACTATAGCTTTGCTTAGGAATATCCCTATAGCTGACTCTTGTAAGGCAGCTACATTGTCCACTCCACACATTTGCAAAAAAATGATGTGTGCTGTGTGGGTGCCCTAGCTTGCCAGAAAGCTAGAGTTGGTCAGACGGTCTTAAGGACTTTTTTTCAAACAGGTGCCCATCCACTGGCTGACCACCATATAAGGAAGTACTGCTTTACAGCCTATGCAGAACATGTGTATCAACAGCCACACCTGCTACGAATAGAAAATGTTAACCTATAAGCATTTGTTTGTAGCGTTTAGGGCTGTAGGTTCAGATGTGTCCACCCACCTCCATGGGAGCCAGTGGTTGCGGCAGATGATCTTCCTCTTTAATCTACATATTTGACCTGTTATACAATGGCCACCAACCTGTCATACCTAATGCTCCATCAGGACACTCACCTTCTGGGTGAAAAAAAATCTAACAATGGAATCGATGCCCATCCGCATTGCCAACTATGGGAGGAGTTACTATACTTAGTGACTCGAATGACTGCTTCAAAGAAAAACAAGTTGCAAGTAGGAGCATGCAGAACATGTGAATCTACAGCACTGCATGCTATGAACAGATGCTTACAGGTTAATTAGCATGTTCTTCTGCATGCCTATCTTAGCAAGCATTATCACATTAACCCCAGACCCAGATGAGAACACAAGCAGCCCCAGACCGGTTTTAACCCTCATCAATGAGGTACAGCTTGAGTCCTATAGTGCCGTGAGAACAGATCCTGTCTGAGCATACCGGTCACACTTATGACATCAACCTAGCAGGTCTAAACCAGTATGGGGTCTTTTGTGTTCCCATCTGGATTGTACCTGGCCTGGCACTTCAGTCTGGACTGTTAGGATTGGAGCTCTACCAAACCTGATTTCCCTTAAGCGGGTATCTGACTAGAATGGCATGGTGGGCAAAAATAATGGTTTGAAATGTGGCCAGTAGCAGAGAATAATTCAAGCATTATTTCCTGCACTTTGTTGTTTGCAGTGGACATCCTAAGTGTGATGTGTATGCCCAGATGTGGGTCAAGAGCTTACTGTGCCATAGGTCTCACTGATGAGTTTGAAGTAGGTTCAAGCCAGTCTGGGCTTGCTTGTGTTGCCATCTGGAGGGAACCTGGCCTGACAGTTTCGGTTGGACTTTTCCGATTGGAGCAGGACCAAGACTGATTTGCATAAAGTGGGCCTATGTCTAGAATGGCGCAGTGGGCGAAAAAATAATGGTCTGGAATGCTGTCTCAATGATTGCCAGTGGCGGACATTAATTCAAGCATTTCTTCCATCTTCTTGTTTTTGCAGCTTAAAATGTACATCTGCATTGGAAAAGCTGATAGTGGCAACTGGCCAATCTGAATGTTTATTTTCTATACTTTTAAAATGGAAGCCACTTTGTGTGACACAAGGTTTGCTACTTAGAAAGTACAGGACATAATGTTTTGCACTTTCAGAATGGTCACCTGGTTGTGTGATGCAAGGTGGCTCCATCTTGAAAGTATAGGAAACAATGTTTTATCATTTGAAGACTGCTACCACTTCGCATCATGCCATGTTGCATCATGCAAACTGGCAACCACCTTAAAAGTATAGAGAATAACATTTTATACTTTCAAGAAAGCCAGCACGTTGTATCACTCGGTGTGGCTGCCACCTTTAAATCATATCAAGGGCCATATTTATACTTTTCGACGCACAACTGCGCCAACGCAGTTGTGCGTCAAAAAATCTAACGCCGGCTAACGCCATTCTGAAGCGCCATGCGGGCGCCGTATTTATTCAATGACGTTAGCCGGCAGAGCTGCCTGGTGTGCGTGGAAAAAAAATGAAGTACACCAGGCAGCGCCGGCGTAGGGGAATATGGAGCTTGGGCGCCAAAAAATAGGGAAGTCAGGCTGAGGAAAATCTTTCGCCTCAACCCGATTTGTGCCATTTTTTTTTAACTCCCAACCCCCATTGAAATGACACTTGTCTTAGCAAAGACAGGAGTCATGCCCCCTTGCCCAGTGGCCATGCCCAGGGGACTTCTGTCCCCTGGGCATGGTCATTGGGTGTAGTGGCATGTAGGGGGGCACAAATCAGGCCCCCCTATGCCACAAAAAAAATAATAATAATTACTTACCTGAACTTACTTTATGTTCCCTGGGATGGGTCCCTCCATCCTTAGGCGTCCTCCTGGGGTGGGCAAGGGTGACAGGGGGGGTCCCTGGGGGCATGGGAGGGCACCTCTGGGCTCCTTCCGAGCCCACAGGTCCCTTAACGCCTGCCCTGACCAGGCGCTAAAAAACGACGCAAAAGCGGCTGGACGTCATTTTTTTTGACCCGCTCACTCCCGGGCGTGATTTTTGCCCGGGAGTGTAAATACGGCGCACATGCCTCGGAGTCAATTTTTTAGACGGGAACGCCTACCTTGCATATCATTAACGCAAAGTAGGTGTCCTCGCTAAAAAGTGACGCAAACTCCATGGACTTTGGCGCTAGACGCGTCTAACGCCAGAGTATAAATATGGAGTTAGTTTTGCGTCGAATTTGCGTAAAAAAAAACAAAGGAAAATCTGGCGCAAACGGAGTATAAATATGCCCCCAAGTATCTTTCAAGATGGGTGGTTGCCACTGTTGATTTTGCTAATACCAGCACAATTTTGAAAGCATCCGGCATTGGCATAGCCAATAGCGGTGGCAAGTGTGGGGCAGGAGTCCGGTGGCGAGAGAGGGGTGGGGCAGGGATAGAAAGCTGGGGTGAGGGTACAGAGAAGGAAGAGGAGCGGAGAGAGAGGAAGTGGGAGAGCGAGCATGACACTAGGCATCAGCAATGACTGGCATCAGAGAGAAGGAAGTTGGGATGACAGAGATGGGAATTGGGGGGAGTTAAAAAAACAGGTCCACGACATGAGCAGTGGAAAGATACAACTCATTCAGTCAAAAGCATTGGTTAAAAACAGAAACGCTCCAAGGGCAGACCAAACACAAGAACTGGAAGAAAAATTCATTCTTTCAAGAGCAAAAACACCAGATAAACAAGAAAGCCATTGAGTCACTGGTAGGGCTGATCCAAAGTCTTCTGTACCTAGTATAAAATGCAACAGTTCCTGTGGAAGCTGAAGCTGTCTGTAGCAAGGCTACAAAAAGTATATGGTTTATTGATATGTTCTCTAAATAGGTGGTGGGGAGAATCTGCAATCAAGTCTGCTCTGCTACCAAAACAGTAAGTCATTTTTAGTAGGTTAAATGAATAACTTTAATCCAATGTTATTTTTAGGTCTGGCAAGAGGCAGCACTAAATGCATGGAAGGCGTCATGTCATCGGTTATTCACAAAAGTACAATAAGAAGTACAGGGAGAGAATGTGTACATCACTCATTGGCATTATGGGCCTGATTACAACTTTGGAGGAGGTGTTAATCCGTCCCAAATGTGACGGATATATCACTAGCCGTATTACGAGTTCCATAGGATATAATGGACTCGTAATATGGCTGGTGGTATATCGGTCACATTTGGGACGGATTAACACCTTCCTCCAAAGTTGTAATCAGGCCCTAATATTAGTTTGCCACTGCTTGCATTGGTTGTCCATTATGGCTGTCAGTTTCATGGATGGCTACATTGCCCAATTTGTGTTCACATTAGGTTTAGTCACAGGGGTTCAGGTAACCCTTTGGGTAGGCTAGAGCCTGTGTGTGCTTATGATGTAGTTACTTTTTTGACACAAACGCATATTAATTGCTGGTCTGTAGCTTTTTTGTTTATGAAGTGTCTGTTTTGGATGCCTCAACCTATCTGAAAGGCCCAGTTTTATTCACTAAGCACCTTCGACATTCATTTATTTTACTTTTCTGTCATCATAACAAGTTGTTGGATGTACAGCATGTTTATTCACACAGTAAAGCTGTCCACACACATTTCTTTTGAAGATGCAGTGAAAATACTGATCCTTTGTCAACAGAAACTATTAAGTAATATTTTGGTGTCTGTGCCTTTTAAATTCATGGATTATGTCACAAACTTCATCTTCTGACTCCTTTTCATCGCTCTTTTCTTTGAGGTTACAGCTTACTTTTGTTCATCCAGGCCCATATTTATACTTTTTTTGTGCCACATTTGCGTCATTTTGTGATGCAAAAGTGGCGCAAACTTAAAAAAATACAATTATAGTTTGAATGTTTGTGCCACTTTTGCGTCAAAAAGTGACACAAATGTGGTGCAAAAAAAGAATAAATATGGGGCACAGTTTGTTCAGCAAAATGACCCTACTCCTACTCCAGGATGTCAAAATGGATTTTCTTACTAGGTCAGCGGAGGACACAAAGGCCCTGATTTATACTTTCTGGTGCAAAAATGCGCTAACGCAGTTTTGCACCAAAAAGTTTAGCACCGGCTTGCACCATTTCTGTGCACCAGCTGGGCACCATACTTATGGAATGGTGCAAGCTAGTGGAAAGGGCAGGCTAGCATAAAAAAAACAATGATGTTGGTCGGGTGGGGTTGGTGGTATGGAAGAAGGGGGTTTTGCACCAAAAATGACTTTAGGCAGGTTAGAGTAAAAAAAAGAAATTACCCTAACCTGCCTAGAGTCCCAATGGCCAGCACAAGGGACAAGGGTCCCCTGGGCATGGCACTGCACCCAGTGCTATGTTGGGGGGCCAATTTCAGGGCCCCCAATGGCACTTAAAAAAATATATATATATATATATATATATATATATATATATATATATATATATATATATATATATATATATATATATATATATATATACACTACGTCTACTTTCCTGGGATGGGGTCCCCATCCTCCTCTGTCCCTCTGGTGTGGATGGGGGTGTCCCTGGGGCCTGGGGAGGGAATCTTTGGGCTTATTCCATGGTGTTCCACCATGGAAATAGGCTCACAGGTCCCCTAACGTCTGCCCTGACCCAGGTGTTAAAAAATGGCGCAAAGGAAGCTTTGCACCGTTTTTTGACCCCTTCCTTCCCCCCTGTGCGTGATTTTTGAACGGGATGATAAATAAGGCGCTAGGGCCTTAGAGTCATTTGTTTGAATGGGAATCCCAACTTTGCATCTCATTGACGCAATGTAGGTTTCCACGTCCAAAAAAATGACTTTAACTCCATAAATTTGGCGCTAGACAGGTCTAGCGTCAAAGTATAAATATGGAGTTAGTTTTGCACTGAATTTGCGTCAAATAAAATGACACAAATTCAGTGCAAAACAAGTATAAATATGCCCCAAAAAGTGGATCAACTCCTACCAAACACTTCCTCTAACAAAAGTCCGTGTCACAGTCTCTACCAATGCTTGTTAAAGCGTATGCCGTTCGTCAAGCAGGATGATATAAGGTTGTTCAATTATAAGGAGGGAAAATAAAAATATATATAGTAAGGTCAAAGAAAGCTGGAAAGGACATAGAAAAACCTTTAGGGAAAACATAGCATTTTAATGTGAAAGAATTGTTGGATCGGTGTACTGTTGTGTAAGTGACATATAAATCACTCAAAACTGAAATGTTTAACAATATGGCACAAGCTAATCAAAGAATGAGAAAAAAACAAAAATATCAAATGTAATATGGCTTCTTTACTTGATGGAACTACTCCAGAAGAACTAGGGACACAAAAAAATTAAGAAAAGTATGCATTATATCTTAAAAGATCAAAAAGGATTGACAATATCTAATGTATAAAGGTACACCTCCCTCTGAAAGTACTGAATATTGATAAACAACGGAATCCCTCATTGTAAAATAGAAGCATCCTGTATCTCCTTTGTGAAAATACCAGCGTCCGCACGCACCTTTTGTTTGTGGTTGCTTTTCTACTGCAGTGTGAAGAAGTTAGCATGCCTGTTGGTAGAGTTGCAAACCTTTAGCTGCCACATAGAAATCTTGTGAGAGGGGCTAGAAGAAAATATTGAATGCCATAAATGTGGACTTGGTGCAGTAGTGGGAAGTGCCAGTTAACACGAGTTTACATGGTGGAGAACCTCCTGAGGAGAGATTAAAGGGTCGGATTATGACAATACTTTGTTTGCAGGCACATGCCCATTAGGAAGTTTGGCCCGGCTTGTCACATTCCATATTGCAGCAAGACTTTCTCTTGGGATTGAGCAGTACCCTGACTTACAGACCCATCACCCAAGGAGAAGACCTTCTCTGTAACCACTGTAGAAGGTCTTCCCCTCTACTGATAAATCGTACTTTAATTTTGATGTGCGTTTTATTACTGAAATAGACTACATTGTGCCAATAGTATATACCATTAAGTCCAGTAACTTCTCAACCTGATTTAATGGATTCTGAACTGGAACTGAGTCAGGCTGGCTTCATGAGCTTTAACATTATTAGAGTATTTGTAGCTGTGTTGTTGTTTACAGTAGGTGTGTTTTATAATTAATAGATCAGTGGGTTGTAGAGCATCGTGGGTGTGACAGGAGGTATTGCTTAAAAGTTTTTAGTTCCTGACTGTGGTAGTGGCTGGTTAATTTTTAAACATGCTATAATGTTAGTATCATCAATGGAGTGACTAGTGGTGATGGAACACTATAACAACCATCTACTGCACCATCCAGCCAGTGTTGCGGTTGGAAGTATTTCTGTTTTATGTGTTCTGTTGGTTGGCCTGTGAAGTATCAAGTAGGACATATGCTATTGAGACATCCACAGAGGTAGCCAACTATATTTAGTCTAGGCTGTGTTTCATTTATGGAGGATACCATGACTATTATGCTGTAAGATATGTACATATGTTATCTTGATGGTTATTACTGTTGTGATCACTTTGATATCCAAGTGTATTTTCTTGGATTGCTTTTCTTCTCTTCCTTGCATCCATTTTGCCTTTCTTTCTTGCACCATTTTCCTTGTATTCTTTCTCATCTTTTCATAAAACTCATAAAAGTTGCAACTTTTTATTATCGAGACATTAAAGAACTATAACAATCGTTCAGATGATTATTTTTTAGCAAAACATTGTTACTGCAAGAACATTCATTATTGTGTTTGCCTCCTCCAGGCGGGAGACACTCCACTGCACGTGGCAGCTGCACTGAACCACAAGAAGGTGGCAAAGCTGTTATTGGCAGCTGGGGCTGATGGGACAGCTGTAAACAATGTAAGCACCACGTCAACCATGACTTATCAATAGATCTTCAAAACTTGCGTTAAGTGAATATTTTGTAGAGATCTGTACGCAATATTTTGTTTTCATATTTTAACCCATGTATTTTTTTCACATATTTTATTTTTTTCCGTCTGTTGACATTACTTGGAATAGAGCGTCTGTTGCAATTAACATATGTTGGGTGGTGTTGGACATTGCAAAAACTCAGTAGTTCAAGCGTTAAGTCAAATCAATCGTTAGAATGATACAGTTAGACTGAGCTTCATTTTAAATGTAGTATTTGTTTCATTTGCACTATAAGGCACCCATCTGATCCTGCAAGTTGGTTTAAACAAGCTTTGGCAAAGCCAAGAGATCTCACCTTTGGGACCTATTGGCTTTGCCAATATTTTTTAGCAACCCTGCACAGCATCACAAGTGCTGTGCAGCATGGCTAAAGAAGAATACAAAAAGAAGTTTAGGACACGGCCACCCGCCTCATTTTGTAGGCTAGTGCCCCACACACGTGCTTCCCTACAAAATGACATAGACAATTTTTATCTTTTTCTTTACATATCCAAGTTGGATCTGTAAATAAAAAAACATACAAAAGCTATTTTGTTTTTTAAAGTGGGTAGGGAAGGAGAAAGTAGGTGTAAGTAACACATGGATGCTGGAGGGGTAAGCAAAACAGACGGTGTAGGTGGGGAAAAGCAACACAGGTCACCAGTGGAGGGACAGAGAAAAGCAAACAGACGAGAGAGAGAGAGAGAGAGACAACGCAACATGGAAGGCAGGAAGGTAGAAAAGCAAACAAAAAAAGTAATGTGGCGCTAGGGGTGAAGTACCCTGGTGAGAAAGCCATGCAGTGAAGAATCCCATGAGGGCGAGCCCATCTCCAGGGGTGGCTGGGAGAAGCACATGGGTAAGAAAGAGCAGCACAGAGGGGGGAAGGGAAGGACACTAGGGAGACAGCTGGAAAACAAATTCAATCTCACGTAGTGCTTAAGACAAAAGAAAAAAGTAGTTCCCTAAAAGTGAGCAGTAAAAGGGCACAAGTAAATTGGCGAGGTTCCCGTGTTTTTGGTAAGTCCACAATATGTATTTTACAATCAGACAGCTGTACTGTCTGGTATCCCCAACTTAAAAATCGGAATCCGCTTAATAAAGACATCACTCTTGCAAGAATGCATAGTGCATGATTGATTTTGTAAAGGCTGCTTTCTGTGAAGCTTTTCACCGAGTAAGGCTGCCCTTTTGTCTACATTTACCAGTCATTCTGGCACCACTTGCAGAATAGGTGCACTGTGGTAAAAGAAACAAAAAGAACGGACATAGACCAGATTGTCAGGCTCTCTCTGTTCCCTATTAGCGGCAGTTCATTATTAAGATGAAATGGCAAAGTTACAGGATCTTGGTATTTGTGCACGCCTCCGCCTGACTGTCACTACTTTAATGCTGAAATTCATCTTGGCATAAGGGATAGTCTAATGGAGATTAAGGCCCATATTTATACTTTATTAGCATCGCATTTGCGTAATTTTTTTACTCAAAAGAGGCGCAAACGTACAAAATATAATTGTATTTTGTAAGTTTGCGCCGCTTTTGCGTAACAAAATTGCACAAATGTGGAGCAAAAAAAGTATAACTATGGTCCTAAGTGCCTGGAGTTTTCCTGTACTGCATATATGTGCGATTATTAAAACCTGATGCAGTTGGGCAACAACTAGACTGCAGCATCTTAAAACGAGACTTCTTTGAATATGTGTGTCCCTCCTTTGTCTACTGTTTTCCTGTTCAGAGAGGATGTGGCTTAGTAGGAACGGATTGTTCCTATTGGAGCAGGACCAAAGCTCATTTGCATATGCTTAATATCATTTTGTATTGACTCAGACTTGATGAGAAATTATGACAAGGAACGAATCAATGGTAATTTTAAGCATATCCGACTACATTGTGTATTTTCTTCTATCACTTTGCTGTCGGAGTTACTCTTTCCAAGTGGTACAGGTATGCTCAAGCATGAATTCCATACCTATAGAACTGAAGCTGCGTCTCACTGACAAGCCCCACAAGCCATCACCTTCTAGCGGTCTAGATGGATATATTTTGGTACCAGTCAAAAAATGCATGAATGGATTAACACAATCAGCAAATGTTACGTGTATTGTGCTGCAACATAGTCATTACATTTTTTGTCTCAAAGTCCTACTGCAACTGATAGTACACCTTAAAGATCAGTCTTAGCCCCAGAAACAGCAGAGTGCCCAGTACAAGGATTTGATAAACCAAACAGGCCCTTCCTGTCTCTAGTGTTAGTATCTCTGGCATGCATCCAGCCTAGCATGCTTCCAATTCCATACCTCACATTTACTTATACTTGAAGGATTGTAAAGCAGACCTAATCACAGTAATAGGTTTAAGTGAACAGCTATGGGTATGTGGTTCCGATGTGTTAAACCTGTTGTGATGGCTTTGTTTTCTGTTGCTTCCATTTTAGGCAGGCCACACCCCGCTGGAGACAGCCAGAGAACACAATAACTCAGATGTGGCACTTCTCCTGACTAAGGCCCCACAGGTACTGTTGTAGTAGCGAAATGCATTTCGTGAAGCACATGCCATTTAATGCAGATAGCTGTTCTACAGATAATCTACCTTAAGCTATAGAGTTATTAAGTTGATTTTCAATGGTTGTCTAAAGTTGTTGGATGAACTTTGTTACTGCACCTACCTAGTCCTGCATTGGTACTCTTCTTACTTGGTTCATTTCAGTTTTCTAATATACATTGTGTATAATACTTCTGACATTCCCTATATCAAACCACATCCGGCCATCAGCAGGGAAGTACAGCACCCTCCTCCAGCGATCTCTTATTCACAGTTTTGTTCCTCTGCTTCTTCACCTCTTGCCCCAGGTTCAGCGTTTCAGTCGTGGACGAAGCCTGAGGAAAAAGAGAGAGAAACTGAAGGAAGAAAGACGAGCTCAGTCTGTACCGAGAGAGGACGTTGCAGAGAGCAAGGTAAACCCAGGGAGGGCGTGGTTAGGAACTTCTTGCTTACCTCACTGAAGTGGACAACCTAGTCAACACACGTGAACAACTAGAAGTGAAGGTGCTGACGTCTTGAAGCTAATTTCATAATCGTAGCTACTTAAATGTCAGCCTGATGTTGTGTTCTGATAGATCTGACCTGACAAGTGAAAACTGACTAAGTTGATTTCTTTTATCCCCGAGTCTAATTTTTCATATTATTCCCCAATTTTGCACCTACTGGACATAAAGGAGTTCAGAAGTGTTTGGAAAAAATCAGGGCTTTTAAGTTAATTTAAAGTTTTATCTATTGGCGGAATGTCTTGTCTCAGGAGTGGTATAAATTCTTAGTATGTCAGGACTGTAAAAAAGAAGATGGATGAGGAGATCATTACATTTCGAGTTAATTTGTGTGATACTCATATTAACACATGCCATCTCATGGTGCATTTAAGCGGGAAACTATTGGAGGGATTTTAGTGATGAGGAGTGATGCATTGGTGGTGGTTCGTTGACTGCATTTTCAAGGCTGGGATGGTCAGCTTTTATAGCAGGTGCGAGCTGTGAAAGTTATTGGATAGCTCAGAGCTGAATGGCGACAGTAATACAAAAAGCAGAGTCTGCCCAGTTTAAAGAAATATAACCGTTAAGAGACACAGAGTAGTTTGTGAACAGTGAGTAGATTTTAATAGGCAGAATGAGAATTGCGGGCCAGAACATGATGTTTAAGATGTGCTTGATTGGGAGTTGTTGGTGGCTTTACCATCTGGTTTTGAGCACTAAGATGGGGAGTTTACGTTGGGCTCTGTGATTGGCAAGTTGACGTTACAGTTAGTAAGCTTGATCAATAGTGCAGTTTACGCATGAGTAGAATGTTAATTGTTGAACTGGTGGTCTGCGATTGGAGCAAATTTCTCTGATGTATTGTAGTTGGGCACTAGCAACTGAGGTGGTGGGCAGAGTCCATTTCTCAAGTCTCCAAGTAGAAATCAGCCGTACGCCAAAGGCTGCAAAGGAAGGACCAGGTTTGTATTCACGATAGGTGAAGTAGAGAGTAAACTCGGGACAGTTTAAGTAAGACAGCTGGAGAACAATGTTCTTCAAGTTCAGGTCAGTGCTAGGTTGTGTTGATAACGGCTGTTGTTCCCAGAGCAGGCAGCAATGTGACTAAGTCCAAAGAGCTGCTAAACCTTGCACTATGCCAAGGTATTCAAGTTGATTTATTGACACAAATGGCATTGTTTGTGCATCAGTGGTAGACGTAGAGTGACTGATATACAAATGTAAACCAGCCTTTGGCTCAGATTAATGGTGAAGGTTTCCTTCTTTGTAGCTATCGTGAGGTGTTGGTGAAGGGTTGCTTTATCTCTGGGTGATTTTAGATAATGGTTAGTAATACAAATATATTGATTCCGGGCCTAAGGAAGTATCTGAGTTATTTGACCGACGGTGAAACATGTGTTGACATGAAGAATTTACATGGGATATGTATTAAAGTGCTATCTGGCTTTTATTTGGTTTGGATAGTATTTTGTGAATCAGTCTTGGAAAGTTACAATAAAAATAAATAAAAGGCTTTTTATATAGTGTGCAAGCACCAATGTATGATTTTTGCAGAGGGACACTGTAGTGTACCTTCTTGGGAGACTGATGGGGACGATCCCCTTTGCTGAACACCCACAAGTGCTACCCATATTAAATCTATGGCAATTATTTGAAACGTTTGTGGAGTGCAACTTAGTACAATATATATATATATATATGTTCAGTGGTATGTGTAGCTGCAGATACACATGCTGTGCACTGTTCCTGCCATCTAGTGTTGGGCTCGGAGTGTTACAAGTTGTTTTTCTTCGAAGAAGTATTTTCGAGTCACAGGACCGAGTGACTCCTCCCTTTCGTCTCCATTGCGCATGGGCATCAACTCCATCTTAGATTGTTTTCTTTCTGGCATCGGGTTCAGACGTGTTCCTCTTCGCTCCGTGATTCGAATCGGGAAAGTTTAAGAAATCATAGAAAATCCGTCAGTATTGTTGCGTTCGGGACCGGTTTTCTATAGATACATGGGCACTGACGAGACAACCGCTTCGGCGGCCCTTCGGGGCTTCCGCACCCAACCGAGGCCTGGTCGGCCCGACCACACCTGTCGTTGAAGACTCATGGACCGGACCCCCTTCCGTTTCTGTCCGACGTGTCACGCCAAGTATCCTTATACAGACCAGCATCAGGTCTGTAATCTGTGTTTGTCACTGGAACACAGAGAGGATACCTGTGAGGCCTGCAAGGCTTTTTGGTCGAAGAAGACCTTGAGAGATCGACGAGCAAGGCGCTTGCAGATGGCATCGAAATCGACACAACACCTCGACGTGGAGGAGGAAGAGATGGCTATCTCGATCCAGGGTTCGGAATCGGACGACTCCCACGGAGACTGACCACCGAGGCAGGACAAAAAGTGAGTACACCTGCCCTGATCCAGCCACAAAGTCAGTCGAAAAAACAGAAGGCCTTGGGGATGCCACTGCCGGAAGGCCATGGCTCGACCCACAAGAAAAGCGGTGACCAAATAACATCTTCGGCACCGAAAAAGGCCAAGATCATGCCGAATCTTCCGACTCGAGTCGAGAAACCGGCATCGAAAAGAGTCAACAGCGATTGGTCGAATCGAATAAGCCTCTAAAGAGCCTCTCTGAGCCGAGACCAACTGTAACCATGGGTGTTTCGGTACCGAAAAAACTGGCTTTGGAGCCGAAAAAGACTTCTTATACAGAAGAACATGGCTCTCACAACAACTTAAAGAGTGGCACAGGTTTGAGCAGGAGCTGGATGTGGAGGAGTTTGACCAAAGTCAACAAAGGTTACAAATCCAGAAGGACACTGAAAAAATTCAAACCATCCCTCCGCTCAAGTTTAAAAGGAAATTGGCTTTTCACGCACAGACTGAAACTGAGCAGCCAAGAGCAAAGGTGGTTAGAGAAAGGTTACCAACTCCACAATTCACACCAGAGATGTCGCCACCACACGCGCCACAAGGGACAAGGTCACCAGTTGGCACACCAACGGCACAGTCACCCACACATACTGTGCAGACGCAGGACGATGCAGATCCCTGGGACCTCTACGACCCACCAGTTTCAGACAACAGTCCTGAGTGTTATCCCTCAAAGCCGCCTCCTCTAGAGGATAGCACATCCTACATGCAAGTACTAGCCGGGCTGCGACATTCCATAATGTCACTGTGCACTCAGAACCATTGGAGGATGACTTTCTTTTCAATACACTGGCGTCCACGCATACGTCATATCAAAGCCTGACAATGTTACCAGGCATGCTTAAGCATGCACAACAAGTCTTCCAAGAACCGGTCAAGGGAAGGGCCATTACATCGCGGGTGGAGAAAAAATACAACCTTCCCCCATCGGACCCTGTGTTCATTACACAGCAGCTCCCTCCGGACTCTGTAGTAGTGGGAGCCGCAAGAAAGTGGGCAAATTCAGAATCGTCAGGGGATGGGCCACCCCCTGATAAAGAAAGCTGCAAATTCGACGCGGCAGGGAAGAGAGTGGCGTCACAAGCGGCCAACCAGTGGCCAATTCACAGGCCCTCCTCACCCGTTACGACCGAGCCCATTGGGACGAAATGAATGATATTATTCAGCATTTACCAAAAGAACATCAAAAACGGGCTCAACAGGTGGTGGAGGAGGGACAGGCCATCTCCAACAACCAAATCCGTTCTGCACTGGATTTTGCCGATACAGCAGCAAGAACTGTAAACAAAGCAGTTACCATCAGGAGGCATGCATGGCTACGCAGTTCTCGTTTTAAACCAGAAATACAGCAAGCGGTGTTAAACATGCCGTTCAACCAGCAGCAACTATTTGGGCCGGAGGTGGACACTGCAATAGAAAAAATGAAGAAGGACACAGACACGGCCAAAGCCATGGGCGTGCTCTACTCTTCCCAGTATAGGGGAACATTTAGGAAGCCACAGTTTAGGGGAGGGTTTAGACAGCAACCCTCAGAGCCATCCACCTCCCAAACAAAACTCACCTACCAGTCACAATACCAGAGAGGGGGGTTTGTGGTTCATTCAGGGGACAATACCCAAGAGCAAGGGGAAAATTTCAGCCTGCCAAGCAGACCCCCAGTAACAAGCAGTGACTTCAATGTCACACTTCCCCAACACACATCACCAGTGGGGGAAGATTAACAAAATACCACAAACATTGGTCAGACGTAACCACTGACACATGGGTTCTATCAATTATCCAACATGGTTACTGCATAGAATTCACACATTTCCCTCCAGGTGTTCCCCCAAGGATGCACAAACTGTCAGCACAACATATAGACCTACTACAAATAGAGGTGCAAGCACTATTAACAAAACAAGCCATAGAACTAGTACCACACCATCAAAAAGGAACAGGGATTTACTCCCTATATTTCCTTATTCCCAAAAAAGACAAAACACTAAGACCAATTTTACATCTCAGGACCTTAAACCTCTTCATCAAATCAGATCATTTCCACATGGTCACACTACAAGATGTAGTTCCCTTGCTAAAACAGGAAGAATACATGGCAACACTGGATTTAAAGGATGCGTATTTCCACATACCCATCTCACAGGAAATACCTCAGATTTGTCATACAGGGCAAACATTACCAATTCAAAGTATTGCCCTTCGGGATAACAACAGCGCCCAGAGTATTTACAAAATGCCTCGTTGTAGTAGCAGCTCATATAAGGAGACATCACATGCACGTATTCCCATATCTAGACGATTGGCTAATAAAAGCTAGCACTCAACATCGGTGTCAAAGTCACACGCAATATGTAATAGATACTCTAGACAAACTAGGGTTTTCTATAAATTACCAAAAATCTCACTTGCAACCATCCCAAATACAACAATACTTGGGAGCCACACTCAACACGCAAAGAGCAATTGCCACTCCAAGCCCACAAAGAGTTCAGTCGTTTCAAAATATAGTGTCAAGCATACAACCAGACCAACAGTACACAGTCAGGTTTGTAATGAAACTACTAGGCATGATGTCCTCATGCATCGCTATTGTCCCAAACGCACGGCTACACATGCGGCCCTTACAACAGTGCCTAGCAAAACAATGGACGCAGGCACAGGGTCAACTTCAAGATCTAGTGTTGATAGACCGCCAAACACACTCTTCGCTTCAATGGTGGAACCCTGTAAATTTAAACAAAGGGCGGCCATTTCAAGACCCAGTGCCTCACGCCACTATTACAACAGATGCTTTCATGATGGGGGGGGGGGGAAGCACACCTCAACAATCACAATATACAAGGTCAATGGGACAATCAACAAAAACAACTTCACATAAATCACTTAGAACTACTAGCGGTCTCCCTAGCACTAAAAGCTTTTCAACCCCTTCTAGTCCACAAACACATTCTTGTCAAAACAGACAATATGACAACAATGTACTATCTAAACAAACAGGGGGGGACACACTCGTCACAAATATGTCTCCTAGCACAAAAGATTTGGCATTGGGCAATTCACAACAACAATTGTCTGATAGCGCAATATATACCAGGCATTCACAATCAGTTAGCCGACAATCTCAGTTGGGATCACCAACAAACTCACGAGTGGGAAATACATCCCCAGATTCTACAGGATTACTTCCACCTCTGGGGAACACCAGACATAGATATGTTTGCAACACAGCAAAATGCAAAATGCCAAAACTTTGCATCCAGATACCCACACCCTCAGTCCAAGGGCAATGCTCTATGGATCCATTGGTCAGGGATATTTGCTTACGCTTTTCCCTCTCTCCCACTCATTCTTTTCTTAGTCAACAAACTGAGTCAAAACAAACTCAAACTAATTCTCATAGCACCAACGTGGGCTCGCCAACCGTGGTACACCACACTGTTGAACTTCTCAGTAGTACCTCACATCAAACTCCCAAACAGACCAGATCTGTTAACACAACACAGACAACAGATCAGACACCCCAATCGAGCATCGCTCAACCTAGCAATCAGGAGTAAACCTGGCTCCTGAGGTCTTAGAATTTGGCTATCTAGACCTTTCAAATGAGTGTATGGAAGGCATTAAACAAGCAAGAAAACCGACAACAAGGCATTATTATGCTAATAAATGGAAAAGATTTGTTTTCTACTGCCAAGCAAATCAAATCACACCGTTAGATGCCTCCATACAAAACATTGCGAGTTACTTACTACATCTACAGAAAGCAAATCTAGCTTTTTCTTCCATCAAAATTCATCTCACTGCAATCTCTGCTTATCTGCAGATCAAACATACAAAGTCACTTTTTAGAATCCCAGTAATTAAAGCCTTTATAGAAGGACTAAAAAGGATCATACCTCCAAGAACCCCACCAGTACCCTCGTGGAATCTTAATATTGTACTTACACGACTCATGAGTCCACCTTTTGAACCCATGCATTCTTGCCAGATCCAGTTCTTAACTTGGAAGGTAGCTTTTCTAATAGCCATTACTTCACTACGAAAAGTTAGCGAAATACAGACGTTTACTATCGAAGAACCTTTTATACAAGTACACAAACATAAAGTGGTTCTCCGTACAAATCCAAAAGTTTTACCAAAAGTCATTTCACCGTTTCATCTAAACCAAACAGTAGAGCTCCCAGTCTTCTTCCCACAACCAGACTTGGTAGGAGAAAGAGCACTGCATACATTAGACATAAAAAGGGCGCTAATGTATTACATAGACAGAACAAAATAATTTCGTAAAACGAAGCAATTGTTCGTTGCTTTCCAAAAAACCCATGCTGGTAACTCTATATCCAAACAGGGCATAGCCAGATGGATAGTCAAATGCATTCAGACCTGTTACCTCAAAGCTAAAAGAGACTTACCCATTACACCAAAGGCACACTCCACTAGAAAGAAAGAATGGCCTTTCTAGGTAATATACCAATGACAGAGATTTGTAAAGCAGCCACTTGGTCTACACCTCATACCTTTACCAAACATTACTGTGTAGATGTGTTAGCAACACAACAAGCCACAGTAGGACAGGCTGTACTAAGAACATTATTTCAAACAACTTCAACTCCTACAGGCTGACCACTGCTTTCGGGATGATTACTGCTTTGTAGTCTATGCACAGCATGTGTATCTGCAGCTACACATGCCATCGAACGGAAAATGTCACTTACCCAGTGTACATCTGTTCGTGGCATGTTGCGCTGCAGATTCACATGCGCCCTCCTACCTCCCCAGGAGCCTGTAGCCGTTTAAGTTGCATTTAAATTGTATATATGTAAATAAATATTCCTTTACCACAAACTATGTACATACATATCTATTCCATTGCATGGACATCTTTAGTATCCTCATTCTACCACTCCTACCTCACCCTATGCGGGGAAAACAATCTAAGATGGAGTCGATGCCCATGCGCAATGGAGCCGAAAGGGAGGAGTCACTTGGTCCCGTGACTTGAAAAGACTTCTTCGAAGAAAAACAACTTGTAACACTCCGAGCCCAACACTAGATGGCAGGAACAGTGCACAGCATGTGAATTTGCAGCACAACATGCCACGAACAGATGTACACTGGGTAAGTGACATTTTCCATATATCACCAGAACAGAATTTTGTTTCAAACACTTATGAAATAGAGACTGGGCAGGGGGTTGGCCCAGGAAATAGAAAGAAATGATGGGGCATATTTATACTCTGTTTGCACCGAATTAGCTTCATTTTGTTTTACTCTAATTCGGTGCAAAACTAATTCCATATTTATACTTTGGAGCTAGACCCATCTAGCGCCAAATTTATGGAGTTAAAGTCATTTTTTGAATGTGGAAACCTACCTTGCCTTAATGAGATGCAAGGTAGGCGTTCCCATGCAAAAAATGACTCTATGGCCTTAACGCCATATTTATACTCCCGTACAAAAATGGTGCACGGGAGGGGTCAAAAAATGGTCCAAAGCTTTCTTTGCCCCATTTTTCAATGCATGGGTCAGGGCAGGCAGTAGGGGACCTGTAGGCCTATTTCCATGGTGGAACACCATGGAATAAGCCCACAGGTGCCTTCCCCACGCCCCAGGGACACCTCCACCCACACCAGAGGGACAGCGGAGGTTGGGGGACCCCATCCTGGGTAAGTATTTTATTTTATTTTTTTAAGTGCCATAGGGGGCACTGAAATGGGCCCCCATACATGGCACTGGGTGCAATGGCCATGCCCAGGGGACCCTGGTCCCCTGTCCTGGCCATTGGGGTGGTGGGCATGACTCCCGTCTTTTCTAAGACAGAAGTCATGTGGTATGGATGCTTTTGCGTCAGAAAATGACTCTAGGCAGGTTAGAGTAATTTTATTTTACTCTAACCTGTCTAACATCATTTTTTCATTGCAAAAAGACCTTCTTCCATAGCGTCAGCCCCACCCGACTAATGCCGTTTTTTGTTGTTTTTTTTACATTATCCTACCCTTTGCACCGGCTTGCACCATTTAATAAATATGGTGCCCGGCTGGTAAACAGAAATGGGGCAAGCCGGTGCTAAACTTTTTGGTGCAAAACCACGTTAGTGCAGTTTTGCTCCAAAAAGTATAAATCATGGCCGAAGTGCGAATAGGGAGACGAGGCACAACCAAATTTATCACTGTTGTGCCTTGTGATAGGATGAGGGTCATAAACGTGACGTGCAGTGCGGTCAACTGAGGCGATGTTATATGCGTGCATTTGTCTGTTTCGTGAACAGTGGCGTAGCGTGGGGGGTCCAGGGGGGGCCGGCCGCACCGGGCGCAACATCTGGTGGGGGGGCGCGCTCGCACTCGCGAGTGCTAAAATCCACGGGTTAGGGGGCGCAAATTACTTGCCTTGCCCCGGGTGCTGACAACCCACGCTACGCCACTGGTCGTGAAGTAGTAAATATGCAGTGCATACCGGGGTCGCCAATGCGTGCTGAATGTACCTATCCATCCTTGTTGGGCGTCATCGATACAGTGAAGCCAGTCAGACAACAAATGGAAAGGGTTTAGCACCCATCTTACAAAAATGTTTTAAGTTTAGGGACTCTAGAAGCACTGATGGTTAACACAAGATTGCAATTCAAGTGAAGACGTGGAACGTGTGTGGAAGAGGTGGGGTAATGCTTTTCCATTCCTCTTTAATAGAGGGAAATGGGGAAAAGGAGGCTGTGACGTTAAGGACAGCTCAGCTTACAATTATTACGATAGACATAAAGAGAAGTGCTTAACGAACATGATAACAGATAGTAGCATGTTCATTAAAGCATTTAAAAGTTTCTCATCCGTGGAATATCGAATTATTATTTCCTCGTGTTTTATGGACGGTGCGCTGATACTTCGACATTGAGTTCACCTAATAGGAGTAAATGAATACAAGTGAGGGTGGCAGAGGAGCTTACCAGAATGGCGAATCTCTGTATAGTTTGTGAGCGTGAAGTGGCGACAGGTGAGGGCTTGGCATCAAGCCGAAGTGACCTCCACAACGGCGAGTGGGCATGCATTACGGGCTGGTGAGCAGTTCCGGTTTGGGGCGGACCTGCGCGGGTGAAGGCAGCGCTTGTTGAATCGCTGGAAGGGACCTGCCACCTGATGGGAGCAGCAATTTGAAGTTCAACTCGCAGCAGGAAAGTAAAGTTGTTGTAAGTTCATAAAGTTTATGGACATAGCGGATAAATGTCTGGCACGAGGCCCTTATTATTTTAAATGAAACTGGCGTGGGAGATAGCGTGTATACCCGGACATGACATGCCAAACTTTCTTTCACGGCAAATCAACCTCAGCGATGCCATGCAGTGTGCTCACAGTGTCAACTGTGTTTCCCTAGCAACTTTGTTATATTGGACACCAGATCACTCAATCTTGTACTTACACAATTTTATTTTATAGCATGGGGACCTGAAGTGCGATGTTTAAAGAGTTTATCATGTATGTTTTTTATGAACCTAAATAAAGTTACTGACTGACTAATTTGTTATGAGTGGTTGGGCAGGACAGTGATGTCCATGTTTATGAGGGAGTGGTCTCAAGTTGGGGTGAGGTAGCGTAGGGAGTTGAGAGGAGGTTGAAGTTTAAGACCTTACCATAGGAATGTTGAGTCAGGGAGTGAGCTTTGCAGTGTATTGGATACTGGTCAAATGGCTGAAGTCACGAGCACCAGGAGATGTAAAAAGCAAAAAAAAGTTCTTATGTATTTTGATTTTTTTAAGCACAATGTTCCATGCCAGCTCAAGATCACATTTGTTTGTACTCAGATGCTTGCTCAGTGGCTAGTGTCTTGAGAGTTGTGTTGGAACACACATTTTGCTAAAATAAACATGTATCACAAGTGTGTATTTAGCTGATTGTATTCGTATTTGTTTGCTAAGCTTCGCAAACAAATAAACGTCCGACATATGAAATGGAAGTAATAACTTTGCTGTGGCTTTCACCAAAAGAGTAGGCAAGTTCAGCTCCCCCTTCCCTTGCCCTCCCATGTTCAGATTCACCCTGCCAGTGACCTAATTACTGATGGATCCTACTAGTGGCCTAATTACTCCTGAGCCGAGGCCCTCTCTGCAGCTTCCCTCACTATCACTGCAGAGAGGTCGCGCCCACTGCTTACCATCTACTCACTAAGATCTTGTGAAAAGTGAGATCCATCAACCCTATCACCACTGCCTAAACATAGTGTAATTCTCAATCCTACCTCCTGCACAGGTATCATTGGTAGAAGCGCACATGCATGCAGATGCACTCATGCACCACTTGCACATTACTAAGGTAAATTAATATTGCTGCTATTTTTCAACTTGGAGACCCAATTACTGCTACTAACTCCCATGTAATGACTAATCTCTATCACACTTTCAGAAACACAGGCAGAAGACCACTCCCTACTTCACATGCCAGCGTTCTGAGGCATCCTCATTATCAAAGTCAAGTGACGTATCCACTTCTAAGGTCACTTCCTAATTACATAGATGAAGAATATAGCAGTGAATCTAAGCTACTAACTCTTTAAGAAATGTGCACTCACCTAGGTCTTGCCCAGCAACTAAATGTTTCAAGCAGCAGTAGAAAAAAGAGGAGCTGATATCGTGCCATATATCCATCTACAATACTTACCTGACTTCTCACTCTCTTAAATTTAGGGAAGCGTTTCGGCCATTGATGACACTCACAGCAGTGAACAGGCACCAGCCCAAAAAGAAGAAAAGAAAGACGAGCCTCACCCTTCATCCCCTGAGCTCAAGCTAAAGAAGAGCAAGAAGACAAAACATAGAGAAAAGGTACTGAGGAAAGTAACATGTACCTGACTTTGAGGGAAGGCACTTCTACAGCAAATACTGCTGACCTAGGGCTTTTTGATGGTTCTTTGTGTGTGCATGCATGTGTGTTTGGTGATGCTCTAAACAGTGTCAGTAAGCAAATATATGTGGCATCCCGGGAAACAGTGGCAAATACCTTCCCACTTGCTTCATCTGCATAAAAAGGGGCAGACCAATGGTAGCTCTGTAAAGACCAGAGACGGTTTTCATTGGTTCAACCTGCCCCAGTATTCGTTCGCCTTCTTTAAGTGAACAAGCCAGATGTGGCAATGTAGAGTATCACAGTGGTGTTTTTGTCAGTCTATGACAGCTACTATGTGCAGGTTAAAACACCAAACCTATATCACAGCAACTATTCACTATGAGTCACTACAGAAACCTACCAACGACAAGGGTTCGTAGTTGACAGCATCACAAATGCAGCAAAAGACACAAACTGAATTCAATATACAGTATCCTGAGACAAAAAGTGAGCATGTAGTGCTGGAACATAATTCCTTCGTCTTTGTACTTTTAGACTTAATACATTGCCATGCACTCTGCAAAACACGGTCATGCGGTGAACCTTGTGTCGACGAATGGTGTTTAAGTTACAAATAACTCAATCTTTCCCAGCAGTGTGGCTGTCCTCTGCAGTTCTAGTAGAAAAGCAACAAGCAGCTGTAGTTTGAAGTGCTGCAATAAAACATGAGTTCTTAGGTCTTCTATCCAAGAGACTTTAATATATTGGACAGATATATACCAATAAAATATATCTCTGTTTGTTGGTTGCAACTTCAGTGCTAGTGACTTCACTGTTTGGGTCAGGAAACCACTGCTTTGATAAACCTGTCATTTCACTTATCCACAGCCTTGCTTAAGCAAGCCAGGTTGTCATAGATTTTGAAACACAGGCCAAATGTTATGTAATTGTTTTGGTCATTTTCATTTTGTGGGGCTGGGGGATGTATAGTGAGCAATGTTTTTTATGGACGGACATTACATTTTTCCAACCCGTACCACAGAAAAAAAATCACCAAATGGCATTGCAATTCTTTTTGTGTTGTAATTATTTTATTATCCATAAAAGAGAGAGTGATACAGAAAGGGGGATAAGCGCGAGTCTCCCTTTACAGACTTATTCAACATTGTTTACAGAAAAGGAAAAGACGTATATTTATTTATTTATACATATACATAACTCTAGTATCTATGCATTAGAAGAATAACTCAAATTGTATTGACTATAATCTTGATAATACACCATCAGTCGTGATCTCGTGGGTATTAAGCCTGGGCAAAATCGAGGAAACAGTGGACAGAAGGGGGGGGGGTAACATTGTAGAACGTAGTTGGTGGCAAGCCGGCAGGCTTAGTGTTAATAGGGCTGTGCGAGAGAAACGAAGGGGTGTACAATATAGAACGTGTCACTTAGGCATTTATACGGTTATACAATAGGCTGTGAGGAGGTAGTGAGTGAGTGTTGAAGGGAAGTAGGGGAATATATCCGTGAGAGGTCAGAGGTGAGAGGTCATGGATTAGTAAGGAGAAAGAGAGGGGAGAGAATGGGAAGAAGAGAGAACGAGGGGGAAGAGAGAAGGGAGAAGAGGCGGGAGAAGGGAGGGGAGAGGGAGGGAAGCGGAGAGGTAGGGGAAAGGAAAGGGAAGGGAGGAAAAAAGATAGAGAGAAAAGGCAGAGGGAGAGATGGTCGTCCAGGAACATGAGGGTGCCTCATGAAAATGAAAAAGAAAAAGAAAAATTAGGAGGGAGGGCGGAGGGGAGTGTGAGTCATAGTGTGCAGGGAAGGAAGATAAGGAGCAGCTGCAGGGAGATGTACAATGAGTAAGGACGTTAGGCTGTATGCATGGATGGGAACGTCGAGATAACGGTGATGAGCGTGATGATCATGATAATGGCACAAGTGGAGGGAGAAAGGGAGGTGGGGTGGGTGAAACTGGGTTCTGAGCCGCGGACGGTGCTATTGTGGGGTCAGATGATAAAGAACCACAGTTGGGGGATTAATATTTACAGAGCGGTGTTTGCAGTATTTATAGTGTTTGCGGCGGCAAAGGATCGGTAAGGAACGGGGCCCGTACTCTGTGGAACATGGCAGCCTGGTCTTGGGGGTTATAAATGATCTTCTTGCATGCAGCTATCCGGGTCATCGCCGTTATCCATTCTCCCGGTGTGGGGGGGGTCCATCGGGCACCAATGGCGAAGGATACATATCTTCGCCGATGTGAGTGCGGTATGCAGTAGTCTCTGAATGGGGCGCAATAATACCGGGAGGGTGGCCATGTCGTGTAAGATGATAAGAGAGGAAGGTAGTCGTTCTGGGAGCGGAATTGAGGTGGAGCGGGTGAGGCTGACGGCCTCCCACAGAGGGCGGACCGACGGGCAGCCAACCAAGATATCGAGTAAATCTCACTGAGCCTCTGGCCAGCGCCAGCATGTTGCGTGCGGAGGAGACCTGCTCAATGTAGCCGTAGTGGGGTCCAGTACCAGTTATGGATGATCTTAAAGAGGCAGAATTTCAGGCGAACCTCGCAAACACCTCTGTCCAATGCCTCTTGTACAGAGGTCTTCAAACGTTTTGATGCCGGGACCCCCTCTCAAAATTTTGTAGGTGTAAGGACCCCCTCTTGACAAAAATTTCTAGAACCTGGTACTCCTCATCGACAATCACAAACGTCCCCAATTCCCACAGCAAATCATTTTTATGGTGAGGAAATAATATTGAACAGTGTTTAGCACGCCAAAGGTCTGTGAGTGTGGGATGTGGTCAAAGGTGTGGCTAAAAACAAAAGTCCTAATTTATGAGGACTTGGCGTAGGGCAGCACCGCTACACTGCCCTATGCCAATATAATGGGCAGGAAAGGACCATATTTATGAAATACAGTGCATTCCTGTCCTTTCCCCATGCGCTGGTGCACAAATTGCTGACTAGCGCCAACAAAGGCAGGATTGTGTTTGTGCAGGAAGAGCTCTTCCTGCACAAAAACAATCCTGAGAGGCATTTTTCTCTTTCTTTATGTGTGGCAGAATGCAAAACACATGGAAAGAGGAAAAAACTAGGAGAAATTAAAAGTTTTTCCTAATTATGCCTGCTTTGGGGAGTCATAACGTTTTGGCACTGCTCCAGTTTACCTGATTTTGTCAATCTGGGGCAGCGTCAGAACCCATGGGTGTTGCTTGGGAACACCCACCACAACGCTCATGGAACGCCTCCTTGACGCAAAGTAAGGAACACAGCAGCTTGTGCTGCTTTGCCTTACTCCATATCTATGAGGCCATGCAAAGCCATGCAGGGTGGCTTGCATCGCCTCATAGGTATGATTGAGAGGCTTGTGCTGCCGGAATGTCAAAAAGAGTGATGCTCCGGGGCTGCAAGCCTCTAATAAATTAGCCTCAAAATATTATGTATGTTTTTTTAAGTCTTTCATCGTCAGGTAGCTACATCTAAAATAACAGTGAGCTTAAATGAAAAATAAATTTAAAAAAGTTGTTACGCACTGGGAAATGTTCTATAGTGCATTATGAAACCTCTATTAGTTAAAACACTGCAGAGGTCTGTGAGTAACCGGACAGCAACATAATTAAATCTTGGTTTGTGCAGTGGAGAATAGTGACTTGTATATTTTTAGTGCCACAAAGTCACAGCCTGTGACAGAAAGCACTGTGAATATGCAAGGCATTATTTAATACTTGCATTACACACAGTATAAGATAAGCCATTACAAAAAGGTTTAAGATAAAAGGGTGCTTCCAAAATGTAGATTTAAGTAATACAAGACAAATACAACACCTTTTTTTAATAGCTGTCCTTTTAACACCTTCAGGTGAAGTAACTATGTAAATACAATCACAATTAAAAGCACACACTTCACAGCGCAGTTGTTAACTCTTTGCATTACTACTCAAAAATAATAAATGTTTGTCATCACAAAGCTTTGAGTGACTCGATAATTTAAAGCCAGAACCAGCATCTTTTACAGTTGCAGATTACCCTTTACATTTGCAGATCTACTCCTAGTGCACGCACATTTCCATTTAATTCAGGAAACAGAAGCCCTGGTACAAAGTTGTCTTTAGCTGTCTGTGTGGCTTCGGTTCATAGCACAGGAGACTCAATAAAGCGAAGTTCAGCTGAGGCATTTTAATGATCGGACAGACAATTGAGGCTGGGGGAATGCGCAACCCCTTGCCCAGGGCTCCACGGCCCCCCTGGGGGTCGCGACCCACAGATTGAAGACCTCTGCTCTAGTAGGTCCACCCGGTCTTCTGCGTCGAAGGATCTCTGCAGTCGGGTTTGCCATTGTAAAAGGACTTGAGAGAATTTATGTTGTGTGAGGACCTCGTATAGGCCTGCCATAACACCCTTATGTTTTCCCCATGTTCGGATGTACTGCATCACAGGTGACGATTTTGATCCTTGATGGGCGATGTTTGTGTTATGTTGCAAGCAGTGTTGGAGTTGCAAGTACCGCCATTCTTGTCTCGGATGGAGACCAAAGCTCTACCGCAGTGAGGCAAAATTCCTAATCGCTCCGACCTGCAGGATCTGGCCCAGATGGACTATACCTGCCTCTCTCCAGGACGGCCATGGAAAGACCTTCCCTCCTATCCGTAGTCTGTTGTTGTTCCGCAGGGGTGCCTGGGTGTGCAGAGAGGGGTGAACTCCAACCAAGGAGTGGGCCCTTCTCCATTCTGCTCGCGTCGATCTTAGTATCGGATTCGTGAGTGTAGGGGAGGCTATGTCAGTGCAATAGATATTCTCTATACTGCCTCCATCGGGGAGCAGGGCTTTCTCAATTGCTACCCACTGGGGTGGTTCCCTCATGTTCGATGCTAGTGTGGCCAAGGGCGACAGGTGTAAGGTTAGGGCGTAGTATTCTACCGAGGGGAGGCCCGGACCCCCGTAGGAACGGCTCGCTTTAAGTTTGGCGGGGGCCCGGTGTGGTCGCATGGAGCCCCATACAAAGGTTTTATTCGCTGCATCCACTGACCGGAGTAGCGAGAGAGGTATCCGGAGAGGAAGGAGGCCAAGGACATAGGTAAAGTGTGGAACTGTAACCATTCTCACCACTTGTACTCTACCCCACATGGAGAGGCCCAGATGGGACCACTTGTCAAAGTCTAGCCTCATGCGTGTAATCAGAGGGGTAAGTTTATCTATCACCATGTGGTCCAGTCCTCTGTTGACCAGTATTCCTAAATATTTAAGATGTTTTGGCGTCCATCTAAATGGATGTCTGTGTATGTCGGATTTTGTTGTCATTCGTGAGAGGGGGAGGGCCTCGCTTTTTTCCCAATTCACTCGATAGCCAGAGATGGGGGCAAAGGTCTCAATGGTCTCCAGCAGCGCAGGAAGGGAGCGCCCAAGGTCCGCTATTGTGAGTAGGATGTCATCGGCATAAAGGTAAATTTTGGAGACGCCGCTGGGTAAGGTGAGTCCCGTTATCGAGGGGGCGGTACGGATAATGGCCGCGAGTGGCTCCATAGCAAGTAGGAATAAAAAAGGTGAAAGGGGGCATCCCTGACGGGTTCCTCTTTGAATGGGGAAAGGTTCTGAGAGAAAGCCCCCGCAATTGACCCGCGCTGTTGGGTTATCGTACAGGAGGCGAACTTTGGAGATGAACTGTTCTCCGAGGCTGAATCTTTTCAAGGTCGCAAATAGGTATGGCCATTCAATACGGTCGAACGCCTTCTCCGCATCTAGGGCAGCTTCTGGCATATTTCTAGATGTCCATAGGGATTGGTAAAGGGTACGCAGATGGCAGCCCACCTGGGATTGGTGTATAAGTGAGGGTATGACTTTACGTAGACGGTTCGCTAAAACACTGGCTAGGATCTTAATGTCCCCCTTTAGGAGGGAGATTGGCCGATAGCTGCTACAGAGTAAAGGATTGCGTCCGGGTTACGGTAGTACCGCTATTGTGGCAGTATTAGAGATCGTGCCTACGGAGCCCGTCTGAAATGCTTCGTCCAGCGCTCCGTGTAAGACATCAAGGGCTTCATCCCCTGCCCATTTGTAAAATTCCGCTGGGAAGCTGTCTTCACCTGGCCATTTGTGATAGGCGAGGTCAGGAATGACCTGTGATATCTCCAGTCGGCTGATGTCTCTCTCTAGGAGGGTGCACCCCTCCACGGGGATGGAGGGTAGTTCTATACCATTTAAGAAGGTTTCTATGCATTCAGATGTAGTTGTCGACTCGGGGGTATAGAGATGGCTGTAGTAAGATGCGAACTCATTAACCATGTCCGGCGGGCGCGTAAGCGCTGTTCTGGAGCGGGCTGTCAGCACTGATATGGCCATGGCTGCTGTTCTCTGACTGAGTTGGGCCGCTAGTAGTCTCCCTGCTTTCTCCCCTTGCTCGTAATGCCTGCCCTGTATACGTTAGAGAGCGTACTCAGCTCGTGTGGTGTGCAAGTCGTTGAGTGCCATGCGAGCGGCCTCCAGGTGTCCGCACAGGGAGGGAGGGGTGGTCTGTGTATCGCCTCGTCAATTGACGGACCAATTCCTCCAGGTTCGCTTCTTGTATTTTCCTGTCCCGATTCGCCAGCGCTGCGTCCCTCATCATCTGTCCCCTCACAGTCGCCTTGGCCGCCGCCCACATGACCCTCCGCGAGTCAGTAGAGCCTTGAATATTCTGTACGTATGTGGACATGTGTTCTTGTAATCGTGCCTTGCCCTGTGGAGACCGGTACAGGTGGACTGCAAATCTCCAGGGCTTACGACCGGGGGACGCCAGGCCAAGTTGGATTGCGATTTGTACCGGGGAGTGGTCCGATAAACCACCCTCCAGTATCCGGGCATCTGTGACCTGCACCGCCAGGCCGTGTGATATGAGAAAATAATCCAGGCGGGACTGGGTACCATGTACTGATGACAAACAGGTATATTCTTTATCGGTCGGGTATGCTATTCTCCAGTAATCTACCAAACCATTGTCTTGCATCACATCAGATTGTAGGGCCCTGTCTCCTTTGTTGGCCACATCTAAGGGACCCGTTCTGTCTAGTACGCATCTCTGACTAGGTTCCAGTTCCCCCTTATTATGATTCTGGTAGTCCCTATTTACGACAATAGACGATTGAGTCGCAGAAAGAACAGGTGCTTGGGGCCTGTGGGGGCATAGACGGACCCCACGCAGAGGGAGGAGTCTCCGAACTTGAGTTTAGCAAACACATAATGACCCTCTGTATCTATCCATGTTTTAGAAACCGAACATGTGATATTTTTCCGTATTAGTAAGGCTACCCCACATTTGGTGGGGGACCCTCGTCTCTCTCTCTCTCCAGAAGAAGGACTACAACTGTACAACGCCGTCCTCACCCAATACCGGTGCATTTTGGCAGATTCCTCCTTGTATAAGTTAGTCTCTTGTAGGAGGGCAATGTCTGCTTGTTTCGACTGGAGGTATGAGAGTATCTTTTTGCGCTTGATGAAGTGGGTCAGGCCGTTGACGTTCCATGAGATAATCTGCAGGGGAGTAGAGGTATGCGGGCAGGATCCTGCCATATGGGGGCTGTTATGTGGGGTTCATCTGATTATTGTTAGGAGATAGTAGATGTATACGGAAAAGAGAAGGAGAGGTATAAGGGTACTTGAGGGGTTAGAAGCAAGAATGTATAGGCTGTGTAGGTGGAACAGGAATGAGTACTTGCACTAGTGTAAGAGGGAAGATGAGGCAAAGGACGAGGACAAGGATCGGGGGTTTGAGGGGTGGCGGGTGGGGAGGGTGGGAAAGTCATAGGTGATGAAGATTGGAAAGCGGGGACGGAATCAAGCTAGGACGATCAAAGAGCAAGATCAAGAGGGGACGACCTGAGAAGAGGAGAAGCAGAGAGAGAGAGCGAGAACGAAAGTGAAAGAGGGCGGGGGAGAAGGGGCAAAGAGCTGTGAGGAAAAAGGGGAGGGTTGTGCAAATGGGTGCCTGAGCTAGTGGTAGCTAGAAGGGAGAGAGGGGAAAGGAGAGGGAAAAAAGGACATAGGGGGGAGGAGAAGGAATGAAAGGAACTGAGGCGGAGCACTATAGCTTTGCCCTTCGGAGTCTGTAGTCTGCGGGTCTAGACCCAGATCGAGGAGCCCCATCCCGTCCAGCGGGCCCCACGACCAGGAAGGGCAAGCACCCCGGGGTAGCAAGGACGTCGTAACCCCGCTGTTCTGTTTCCCTATCTTCAAAAACAGTATCCTATAGCAGGAGCCCCCATGACCCTTTTACAATGGACGATATCCTTTCTTCAGTACTAGAAAAAAGGGAGAGGGAGAGGTCATGAAGATGGAAGTCGTGTCTTGTGCAACAGTTTAGTGTGCAGGTGCGGGGGGAGGGGAGGCACCCATCATTCGCCGTGGACGTAAAACCATCGGCCGTTCTCCCAGAGGCAGGGACCGCAAGGAGAAAGAGTGGATATGGGGCCAGCCTGAGCGTGGCGCGGGGCAACTAGTGGGGTGCAGGCGAAGGAGCGGGGTATCAGAGTGCCAAAATGGAACCAGGGGCTAGTGTGTAGCCCAGTGGAGATACAACCCAAATTCAGAGCAAAATAAGCAAGGATAACAGTTCACAGTGGGAGAACTACATGCAACACTCGTCTGCCGTTCGTCGTGGCTGTAAATTCAGAACAAGTAGGTAGGTACGGGGCTTGAAGAAGAATGTCTCCTCCTTCCCCTTTCCGCAAGGTGTACGTCCTGTTCTGTTCTTTCCATCTCGGGTAGGGGCTGGGGAGGGTTTTAAGGGAGAGCGGAACTTATCCCTGTCTGTCCCCTGATTGTGTTTAATCACCGTGTGCAATATTTGGCCACTGTCGTCATAGTTTTTAGAGAGTCTTTCAAGGTTTCTGCCTCTGTTGGAGGTTTCGAGGGGTCATGGTCCTGACGTTCAGGAGCTGTTTCCATCGATGATGGATTCCGGGCTTGTGTGGCCTGGGTCTGAGGTAGGGTCCAGCTGGCCGCGTCTGTCGGACGGTCTGAGATGTTGTCTAGGTAAAGACTCAGGTCCGTTGGATCATAGAAGTCCTTAGTTACATTATTTTTTGTGATCCACATTCTTGGCGGTTCAAAGAGGCCGAACTTGATCTCCTGTTGTCGCAGGCGGGGTTTAGGGCTAGAAATGCTTTTCTACGTTCACTGGTCTCTTTGGAGAAGTTGTCCGTCATTCGTATCTGGAGGTCGTTCATACGGAAAGGGCTTGCATGCGTGCTTTTTGTAAAAGCTGCCATGCCTGCGTGTGTCGTAAGAAGCAAGCAATGATAGGTCGAGGGTGGTTGGCCCCCTCTCGGCGTTTGGGGCCCAGTCTATGTGCTCTTTGAAACTCTAAGGGGGGGTCGAAGGTGAGGCCAGTGAGTTGAGGTAAGATGTTCTTTAGGAAAGATTGCGCGTCCGCATTCTACAATCTCTTCCGGGAAGCCAAGGAAGCGGACATTGTCTCTGCGACTTCTGTCTTCAAGATCGTTTACTTTGCTGCAAAGGTATAAGAGCTCCTGGTCCCTGTCCGCAGCGAGCGTGGCTTGTGTCTCCACCCGTTGTTCCAATGTGGTCACTGGATTGGAAGCCCGCAATGTCTAGGCGCATTGACTTTGTCTCCTCTGTTAGGGAGATCATCCTGCTGTCCATTCCTTCGAGCCTGCGGCCCACTGCTGATATCTCCTGCAGGATGCGGTCCATTGTTGCACCTTGTGAGGCATCCACCATGTCACTAGACTGGTTGGTTAGATGTTCCTGGGGTGCCGAAGGCGGGGCTCTGTTCTGTCATAGGGCTTCCAAGAAGAGCAACTGTCTCGCTGGTTTACCCAGGTGTTTGTTTGATGGTTTGTTCCCTGGCATCGCCAGATTCTGGGCACCAAGGGGCGAGGGTACGGTTGGGGCATGGGCTCCTCGATGAGAGGCTGCGCGATCGATGGGTGGGCGTTCCCCACGACGTCGGGGGGGGAGAGTCACTGCCGTGGTCGCCGTGGGCTCATGCGAGTCTCGGTCTGTGTCCCCGCAGATGTGGCGGTAGATGTGCCCAGGCCCTGTGCAGCAGAGTGAAATAAGGAGGGTAGAGGATGCAGGGTAGTGCCCAGAGTGTTGGGGGTCTTCTCTCCACGGTGTAGGAACGCGGCGCCAGTTGTCTTGCTATGCCTACCGTTCCTCCCTCCTGTAGTAGTAATGACCAGGTGCAGTCATACAGAGTCTGGGTAGGGTCCCCTCCTCATGCGGTGCTAGAAAGGTCTTCTTGGTTGGAAGGAGAGGAGGTGGAGGTCGGGGAGGGCTGGGGTATATTGACCTAGCAGGGGGTGGCCTAAGACCCTGCAATGAGCAGCACGTGGATTTGAAAATGTCTGCTCTTCGCGTTGATGTCCTGCAGCTCTGTGAGCCAGCAATGTACTCTATTCAGGCCCCTTACAGAGCGGGATGTGCAGTGGGGTCTCTGCTATGATGTGGCTCTGTGGGACTTAATGGGAACTTTCTTCTTCCTTCATCTGCTCCTCAGTTGGGGCCTGATGGCCTTGTATTTCCCCCTCATCTCTTCTTGGCCCGGGCGAGGACAGGTGGACTCCTTCTTAGTTGATGTGTCCTCTCAGGGTAAGTATGGCCTGTGGGGGGAGCTGGGGGACTGGGTGGGCGTTCCAGGCTCACTGGGGTTTTTTCTTGAAGTGTGGCCCCATCCCGCGATGGCCCCTAGGTGCTGTCAGCGCGTCCACCACCCCCTCGTTTGCTCACCGTTTCTCCTTTTTGGTTGTTTCCGCCCACGGCCTGGGTGTTTTACCGGAGGCCGCGGCTTCATTGCCTCGTGCAGGCCTCATCAGCCGATCGGGCTTCGGGGGTGAGGACGGGTCCCTCGCGAATCCAACCGAGGGAATCCACGGATGCCCCCACTCCTCACAGGCCCCCCACGACTCCTCGGGGGGGGGGGGTGGGGGACATCAGATGTCAGGACGCCTCCCTGCCCGATCCGGGGCCCGCCGGCAGCAGAGTGATCCGACTAGGTGGCCATGTCTTCGCGTGGCCAGACCACGCCCCCCATGGTATTGGATTTCACAGAGAGCAGGATCTTAATTTGTAGAAGTCATTTCTACTGCAAGGGGCTTCAACAGTGACTGTCTCGTGCATGCTCTGTAGGGTTAAACATCACATGTTATGATTACATTTATTTTCTTGTAAATATGTGTTGTGCAAAATGAAGTTTATTCTCCCCTTGTGTAAGCACAACACTCCACTTACTTAGGCCCAGATCTATACTTTTTTTGCACCACATTTGCATCATTTTTTTACGCCCAAGCAGGTCAAACTGACAAAATACAATTATATTTTGTAAGTTAGCGCAGTTTTTGCATAAAAAATAACGCAAATGCGGTGCAAAAAAAGTATAAATATGGGAATCTCTTCCAACTGTTAGCCCCTTGTTGTAAATGGTGCCTACCCATAGTTCTGCTCCTCAAGTCTTTGTGTTATTTCATTCAGATGCAGCTGTCACCTGTCTCCAAACGGTGTTGGTGGTAGCTAAATGATTGGGCTTTCATCACACAGTGTCTGAAGGTTTTATGCTTTGTCAGTCTCACGTCCTGTGTAATAGAAGGCTTGTTTTCGGGTGAATAGATTTTCTGGTATATTACCTTAAGTTTTGATGCCAGTAGTTACTTTGCATGCTATATGACCAAAAATATCACATATATTCCGTTGTGGACAATGTCTCTAAAGCTACCATTGATGCTTGAAGTGCCTATCGGGGCTTAGAGAGCTGTGCCTCAGTATTTCATAGGAAAAGGTCATAACATTTCAAATTGAGTAATCAATGGAATGTACATGAGTCTTGTGAGTTAGTTATTTTCAAGAACACTCCCCCCCACCTATCTTAGATACTTAGGCCCAAATATAAGGATGGCCTTGTGCCACCTAAGGCCACATTAGCGTAATTTTTCTGGTGCTAATGTGGTGTTAGATTGCCAACAAAGCTGTGCCATATCTACAAAGTGGCGGAATTCATGTATTGCGCCACTTTGTGACCCTTTGCGCCACATTATGTATGCGCCATGCATAATGCATGCAAAGGGGGTGTTCCGGCCAAAGGAGGCCTGCAAAAATGGTGCAATGAAATCCACAAGATTTCATTGTGCCAATTTTGGCGTCATTTTTAATGTCTGCTGAAAGAAGACGTTAAAAGGACGCACCCATTGGAATCTATGGGCCTCGTTGCACTTTGCTTCACTAGTGTCAGAATGTTTGACAGTACTGGGGCGAAGCGCCACAATATCGTCAATCATTTTGACGCTATTGTTTCTAATATCGCCATGGTGCGCCATATCTTAAATACGGCACACACATGGTGGCATTAGTGGGGGCGCAACAAAAGTATCGCATCACAATGAAAAGCACCACTTTTCTCAAGTCTGGGCGTTAGTGTCCATAGCTGCCAAGGTTTCAGATTGCTATGTGTGATAATTTCAGTGTAATTTTGAGTGACATTTGAACGGCTCTGAGTGACACTTTCTCGTGAGCAAAATCAAGCAACGAAGACAAGAGAAACACTGACTTACCATAGCTGGCAAGTTTTCAGGCTGCTTATGAGTGACATTTCCAAACTTGGAGAGCTCCGTGACATCTGTATGACTTAAGCGTGATGTAAGGAAATGTCTCCTTGGCACGGTTACCCCCTGACTTTTTGCCTTTGCTGATGCCAAGTTATGATTTGAAAGTGTGCTGAGGCCTGCTAACCAGGCCCCAGCACCAGTTTTCTTTCCCTAACCTGTACCATTGTCTCCACAGTTGGCACATCCAGATAAGTCCCTTGTAACTGGTACCCCTGGTACCAAGGGCCCTGATGCCAGGGAAGGTCTCTAAGGGCTGCAGCATGTCTTATGCCACCCTGGGACCCATCACTCAGCACATGCACACTGCTTGCCAGCTTGTGTGTGCTGGTGGGGAGAAAATGACTAAGTCGACATGGCACTCCCCTCGGGGTGCCATGCCAACCTCACACTGCCTATGGCATAGATAAGTCACCCCTCTAGCAGGCCTTACAGCCCTAAGGCAGGGTGCACTATACCACAGGTGAGGGCATAGGTGCATGAGCACTATGCCCCTACAGTGTCTAAGCAAAACCTTAGACATTGTAAGTACAGGGTAGCTATAAGAGTATATGGTCTGGGAGTCTGTCATACACAAACTCCATAGCACCATAATGGCTACACTGAAAAATGGGAAGTTTGGTATCAAACTTCTCAGCACAATAAATGCACACTGATGCCAGTGTACATTTTATTGTGAAATGCACCCAGAGGGCATCTTAGAGATGCCCCCTGAAAACGTACCAGACTTCCAGTGTCGGCTGACTAGTTTTACCAGCCTGCCACACACCAGACATGTTGCTGGCCACATGGGGAGCATGCCTTTGTCACTCTGTGGCCAGGAACAAAGCCTGTACTGGGTGGAGGTGCTTCTCACCTCCCCCTGCAGGAACTGTAACACCTGGCGGTGAGCCTCAAAGGCTCACCCCCTTTGTTACAGCGCCACAGGGCATCCCAGCTAGTGGAGATGCCCGCCCCTCCAGCCACTGCCCCCACTTTTGGCGGCAAGACCGGAAGAGATAATGAGAAAAACAAGGAGTCACTGGCCAGTCAGGACAACCCCGAAGGTGTCCTGAGCTGAGGTGATTCTGACTTTTAGAAATCCTCCATCTTGCAGATGGAGGATTCCCCCAATAGGATAAGGGATGTGACCCCCTCCCCACCGAGAGGAGGCACAAAGAGGGTGTAGCCACCCTCAGGGCTAGTAGCCATTGGCTGCTATCCTCCCAGACCTAAACACACCCCTAAATTGAGTATTAAGGGCCCCCCAGAACCTAGGAAAATAGATTCCTGCAACCTGAAGACGAAGAAGGACTGCTGACCTGAAACCCTGAAGAGAAGACGGAGACACCAACTGCTTTGGCCCCAGCCCTACCGTCCTGTCTCCCCACTTCGAGAAAAACTGCAACAGCGACGCGTCCCCCAGGGTCCAGCGACCTCTGAAGCCTCAGAGGACTACCCTGCATCTAAAAGGACCAAGAAACTCCTGAGGACAGCGGCCCTGTTCCACAAAGACTGCAACTTTGAAACAAAGAAGCAACTTTTAAAGACCACACGTTTCCCGCCGGCAGCGTGAGACTTTCCACTCTGCAGCCGACGCCCCCGGCTCGACCTGTGGAAAACTAACTCTACAGGGAGGACTCCCCGGCGACTTCGAGCCCGTGAGTAGCCAAAGTTGACCCCCCTGGGCCCCCACATCGACACCTGCAGAGAGAATCCAGAGGCTCCCCCTGACCGCAACAGCCTGCTTCAAAGAACCCGACGCCTGGGAAACACACTGCACCAGCATCCCCCAGGACCTGAAGGATAAGAAGGATCCGAACTCCAGTGCAGGAGCGACCCTCAGGCGGCCCTCTTCCTAGCCCAGGTGGTGGCTACCCCGAGGAGCCCCCCCCTTGCCTGCCTGCATCGCTGAAGTGACCCCTGGGTCTCCCATTGAATCCTATTGCAAACCCGACACCTGTTTGCACTCTGCACCCGGCCGCCCCTGTGCCGGTGAGGGTGTACTTTCTGTGCTGACTTGTCCCCCCCCCGTGCCCTACAAAACCCCCCTGGTCTGCCCTCCGAAGTCGCAGGTACTTACCTGCTGGCAGACTGGAACCGGGGCACCCCTATTTCCACTGAAGCCTATGTGTTTTGGGCACCACTTTGACCTGAGCTGCTGGTGTGGTAACTTTGGGGTTGCCTTGAACCCCTAATGGTGGGCTACCTTGGACCCAACTTTGAACCTTGTAAGTGCTTTACTTACCTGTGAACCTAACAAATACTTACCTCCCCCAGGAACTGTTGATTTTTGCACTGTCAATTTTTAAAATAGCTTATTGCCATTTTTGCCAAAACTGTAGATGCTATTGTGATGATTCAAAGTTCCTAAGACACCTGAGTGAAATACCTTTCATTTAAAGTATTGTTTGTAAATCTTGAACCTGTGGTTCTTAAAATAAACTAAGAAAATATATTTTTCTATATAAACACCTATTGGCCTGGATTTGTCTTTGAGTGTGTGTTCCTCATTTATTGCCTGTGTGTGTACAACAAATGCTTAACACTACCCTCTGATAAGCCTACTGCTCGACCACACTACCACAAAATAGAGCATTCGAATTATCTCTTTTTGCCACTATCTTACCTCTAAGGGGAACCCTTGGACTCTGTGCATGCTATTTCTTACTTTGAAATAGTACATACAGAGCCAACTTCCTACACTTGACACTTTGCGTGAGGCTTTGTCAGAAGCAGGAAAAGGATATAGATGTCTAAAATCTCAGCCTTTTGGTTTACAAAAGACTTTAAAACAGTTGTGGCACTCCTGAAATGCCGAGTTAAGCTATAGAATCGACAGCGCTCAGATGGAGCAAAGCACGACTTCAGCCAGGGCCATACAGCCTGGCACAGCTGGGTGTAGGTAATGGGTACACCAACTACTAGGCTAACTACTTGTAAAATGAAAACATTTGCTTTGTTTCTGAAAGTAAATATGTGCACCATTATCAGAGTGGCTAAAACACTCCCATGTTGTTTTAAGTGCTCAAGGCAATGCAAGACATGAGAACACTTCTTCCACCTGGCTCAAAGCCTGCAATCCCACTCTGCAGCCAGCCAGCCCTGCCACTCGTGCTGTGCAGTAGATTTTACGGTCAGTGGCAACCGGGCAGCCCAGAGGTTGGGAGACGCTGCGCAGTAAGCAATACTCATGGCTCTGCAACTCTGCCAGTGCTGCTGCTGTCCTGTTACTGCTAAGCCAGTGCTGGTAAAAATATTTACTTTTTGACTGCTGGTTCGAACTTTTTTACAATAAAAAGGTACAATCTTGCAAGAGCTTGTCCATGACTGGTTAGCGCGGAGCTTTGAGATTCTTTGAACTGGGGAAATTAATGTTTTAAACATGTCTGCAACATACTTAGTGTGTGTCTGTACCTGCAGCTCATAGAGATGTGTGCTGCCCAACTGCCTTTCAGACAAGGATAGTAATATCCCATCACCCATTATCAGTTCTCCTGCAACAACACTTCAAGCAGAGTTCTTACCTCCACAAATGAGGCGAGGGGCGCTATATGGTCCGATGGGCACCACCAGCCCCACTCAGTCTGCCTGCGGCTGCAGGGGCACCAATACAAAAAACAAAGTTTTGCCTGCCAGTTGCCAGGTCAATTGGCCAATAACACAATTACTGACTTCTTGTAATTGGGAACACAATGACAGTGCTGTGCATGATAAAAACAAATCGAGGTGCCACCCTTGCAGTGGATCATCACTCACTTGGACATCCGCACTGGTCGTTACTTATGGGAAGACTCACTCTCCGGAGGATATTGTCAGAGAGTGTGTTGTATGTCATGTGGTACCTGAGGCCGGAGTTGGTGACAATTGACAGTATACAGTATTTGTGAGTGAAGAAACTGTGGCAGTGAGACTCAGGGCAACACCATATCCAAGCTGTGTAGTGACAGCACTGTGTACACAGCACTCTGCTAGCAGTGCACGGCTCGTGCTGCTAATGCAGTGGTGGTGTCAGGGGCGCTATCAATGCGTGACTAAGCATTTCAGTTCGCTGATGCGCATCACCACACCAAAATGCGTTAGTCTAACCCCTGAGGCGTGGTACTTGGCAAGGCAGAATGTCAGTTGTGTCACTAAGGTTGTTCTCATAAGGGAGTGCCAGTTCTTAGTCCTCAGAATAGTTTCTGGGATCCCACATGACTAAACAGAGCAGGAGGAACCAGTGGAAGCACTCCACATGTGCAGCATACTTGAGCCACCACTTAGGAATAGTAAGGGCAGGGAAATAACCAACATGTTTGATGTCTTTTCAAACAGACAGCCAGAGAGAGTGTGTGCATTTTTGTCTGTGTGTAAAAAATCCTGGTGAAATTCGACAGACACCGCACCATACCCTACTGAAAGCACCTGTACCCAACTATTTATCACAAAAGGTTGTATGATGCAACCACTCATGCGGCAACCAGCATGCCTTAACAACGAAGTCATAACAACAATTGCGTTGTTTCCATGCATGCCTTTACCACACATGCCTTTACAACGATTTTTCGTTGTAAAGGCATGCCTAGTAAAGCCATGTGTGGAACCAGCATGCGTGGTTGTCCCCACCCTTAACCACTACTCTGACACATCCCACCCAGAACCTTAAAACCGAACCCCCACTCCCCCCAAAAAAAACAACCCAACCCGTAAAAACAAAATCAACCCGACCCCCCCACCCTGCCGCCGAAAACAGAAGTACCCCGACTCCCCACCTTTAAAAACTACCCTGATACCCCCCACCCTGAGCCCTAAAACCGACCCCAACCCCAAAAATAAAACAATCCAACCCCTAAAAACAAAATTACCCTGACCCACCACCCACGCCCTTAAAAACACGACCCCCCCGCCTGCCCTGAATACAAAATTACCCCAACCCCCATCCCTACCCATAAAAACCCAACCCCCACCCGCCCTAAATACAAAATTACCCCGACCCCACCCTTAAAAATCTGCCACGCCCTAAATACAAAATTACTCCGACCCCTCCAACCCCCACCCCTGATAACCCGCCCTAAATACAAAATTACCCCAACCCCCACCTGACTCTAAAACCCCATTTTGAATACAAAATTAGCCCAACCCCCATTCCCGCCCCTAAAAACCCGACCCCCCACCTGCCCTGAATACAAAATTACCCCAAACCCCCACCTGCCCCTAAAAACCTGACCACCCCACGCGCCCTAAATACAAAATTACCCTGACCCCCATCCCTAAAAACCCTCCCCGCCCTAAATGCAAAATTACCCAGACCCCCCACCCCCACCACTAATAACCCACCCCCCACCCGCCCTAAATACAAAATTACCTTGTAAGGAAATGCCTCCTTGGCATGGTTACCCCCTGACTTTTTGCCTTTGCTGATGCTAAGTTATGATTTGAAAGTGTGCTGGGACCCTGATAACCAGGCCCCAGCATCAGTGTTCTTTCCTTAAACTGTACCTTTGTCTACACAATTGGCAGAACCCTGGCACTCAGGTAAGTCCCTTGTAACTGGTACCCCTCGTATCAAGGGCCCTGATGCCATGGAAGGTCTCTAAGGGCTGCAGCATGTCTTATGCCACCCTAGGGACCTTTTACTCAGCACATACACACTGCTTGCCAGCTTGAGTGTGCTGGTGGGGAGAAAATGACTAAGTCGACATGGCACTCCCCTCAGAGTGCCATGCCTACCTCATACTGCCTGTGGCATAGATAAGTCACCCCTCTAGCAGGCCTTACAGCCCTAAGGCAGGGTGCTCTATACCACAGGTGAGGGCATATGTGCATGAGCACTATGCCCCTACAGTGTCTAAGCAAAACCTTAGACATTGTAAGTGCAGGGTAGCCATAACACTATATGGTCTGGGAGTCTCTCATACACAAACTCCACAGCACCATAATGGCTACACTGAAAACTGGGAAGTTTGGTATCAAACTTCTCAGCACAATAAATGCGCACTGATGCCAGTGTGCACTTTATTGTAAAATACACCCAGAGGGCATCTTAGAGATGCCCCCTGAACACATACCTGACTTCCAGTGTAGGCTGACTAGTTTTTGCCAGCTTGCCACACACCAGACATGATGCTGGCCACATTGGGAGAGTGCCTTTGTTACTCTGTGGCCAGGAACAAAGCCTGTACTGAGTGGAGGTGCTTCTCACCTCCCCCTGCAGGAACTGTAACACCTGGCGGTGAGCCTCAAAGGCTCACCCCCTTTGTTACAGTGGCACAGGGCATCCCAGCTAGTGGAGATGCCCGCCCCCCTGGCCACTGCCCCCACTTTTGGCGGCAAGGCTGGAGGAGATAATGAGGAAAACAAGGAGGAGCCACTCCCCAGTCAGGACAGCCCCTAAGGTGTCCCGAGCTGAGGTGGCTCTTACTTTTAGAAATCCTCCATCTTTCGGAAGGAGGATTCCCCCAATAGGATTAGGGATGTGCCCCCTCCCCACAGGGAGAAGGCACAAAGAGGGTGTAGCTACCCTCAAGGACAGTAGCCATTGGCTACTGCCCTCCCAGACCTAAACACACCCCTAAATCCAGTATTTAGGGGCCCCCAGATCCGAGGAAGAAAGATTCCTGCAACCTAAAGAAGAAGGACTGCTATCCTGAAGCCCTGCAGTGAAGACGGAGACGACAACTGATTTGGCCCCAGCCCCACTGAACTGTCTCCCTACTTTGATGAAAATTGCAACAGCGATGCATCCAACAGGGACCAGCAACCTCTGAAGCCTCAGAGGACTGCCTTGCATCTAAAGGACCAAGAAGCTCCAGAGAACAGTGGCCCTGTTCAAGAAACTGCAACTTTCTGCAACAAAGAAGCAACTTTAAAAGACACCACGTTTCCGGCCGGAAGCGTGAGACTTTCCACTCTGCACCCGACGCCCCCGGCTCGACCTGTGAAAAACTAACACTACAGGGAGGACTCCCCGGCGACTACGAGCCCGTGAGTAGCCAGAGTTGACCCCCCTAATCTCCCACAGCGACACCTGCAGAGGAAATCCAGAGGCTCCCCCTGATCGCGACTGCATGTAACAAGGAACCCGACGCCTGGAACCAGCACTGCACCTGCAGCCCCCAGGACCTGAAGGAACCGAACTCCAGTGCAGGAGCAACCCCCAGGTGACTCTCTGACTAGCCCAGGTCGTGGCTACCCCGAGGCCCCCCTGTGCCTGTCTGCATCATTGAAGAGACCCCCGGGTCTCCCCATTGATTCCTATCTGAAATCCGACGCCTGTTTGCACTCTGCACCTGGCCGCCCCTGTGCCGCTGAGGGTGTACTTTCTGTGCCTACTTGTGTCCCCCCCGTGCCCTACAAAACCCCCCTGGTCTGCCCTCTGAGGACGCGGGTACTTACTTGCTGGCAGACTGGAACCGGGGCACCCCTGTTTCCATTGAAGCCTATGTGTTTTGGGCACCACTTTGACCTCTGCACCTGAGCGGCCCTGAGCTGCTGGTGTGGTAACTTTGGGGTTGCCTTGAACCCCCAACGGTGGGCTACTTTGGACCCAACTTTGAACCCTATAAGTGTTTTACTTACCTGTGAACTTAACCTCTACTTACCTCCCCCAGGAACTGTTGATTTTTGCAGTGTCTACTTTTAAAATAGCTTTTTGCCATTTTTATCAAGACTGTACATGCTATTGAGATTATTCAAAGTTCCTAGAATACCTGAGTGAAATACCTTTCATTTGAAGTATTACTCGTAAATCTTGAACCTGTGGTTCTTAAAAGAAACGAAGAAAATATATTTTTCCATATAAAAACCTATTGGCCTGGAGTAAGTCTTTCAGTGTGTGTTCCTCGTTTATTGCCTGTGTGTGTACAACAAATGCTTAACACTACCCTCTGATAAGCCTACTGCTCGACCACACTACCACAAAATAGAGCATTAGAATTATCTCTTTTTGCCACTATCTTACCTCTAAGGGGAACCCTTGGACTCTGTGCACACTATTTCTTACTTTGAAATAGTATATACAGAGCCAACTTCCTACATTGGTGGATCAGCGGTGAGGTACAAGACTTTGCATTTGCTGGACTACTCAGCCAATACCTGATCACACGACTAAATTCAAAAAATTGTCATTAGAAACTGATTTTTGAAATTTGAGCTATTTTTCAAAATTTTTAAACATCCTGCAAGGGCTTTGTGTTAGTCCCTGTTAGCATTTCTTTTAGAGTTTAAAACGTTTGTAAAAGTTTGGATTAAGTTCTAGAGATAGTTTTAGATTCTTAAAAAGTATCCCAACTTTTAGAGAAATAATGTCTACTGCAGAAGAGATGGTGGTGGAGCTCAACCTAACCCCTTACCTGCATCTTAGGATGTCAGAGTTAAGGACTCTCTGCAAAATCAAAAAGATAAAAACTGGATCAAACCCTACCAAAGTACAGCTCCAAGAGCTCTTGGCAGAGTTTGCTAGAGGCAACCCCTCTGAAGATAACCTTACAGAGGATCAAACTAGTGAAGTGGAGGACAATTTCCTCTCTCCACTCCTAGTTAGGGAGACCAGGGTTCCTCCAACCCTGACTCCACAAGTGATAGTTAGAGGTGCTGCTTCTCCCACAGGGTAGTCCAGCAACTCTGGAAGCATTGAGGGCAGCCTCAATGAAGATGACCTCCTGTTAGCCAGGATGGCCAAAAGACTGGCTTTGGAGAAACAGCTCCTAGCCATAGAAAGGGAAAGACAAGAGATGGGCTTAGCTCCCATCAGTGGTGGCAGCAACTTCAATAGGGTCAGAGATACTACTGACATGCCACAAATACCCAAAGGGATTGAAAACAAAAAATGAAGATGGTGATGGTATCACCAAATGGTTCACAGCTTTTGAGAGGGCTTGTGCAACCAGAAAAGTAAACAGATCTCACTGGGGAGCTCTCCTTTGGGAAATGTTCACTGGAAAGTGTAGGGATAGACTCCTCACACTCTCTGTGGAAAAGATGCAGAATCCTCTGACCTCATGAAGGCTACCCTGATTGAGGGCTTTGGATTCTCAACTGAGAAGTACAGGATTGGGTTCAGGGGGGCTCAAAAATCTTCGAGCCAGAACTGGGTGGATTTTGTTGACTTCTCAGTCAAGACACTGGATGGTTGGATTAATGGCAGTGGTGTAAATGATTATGATGGGCTGTACAATCTGTTTATAAAAGAACACCTTTTAAGTAATTGTTTCAATGATAAACTGCATCAGCATCTGGTAAACCTAGGTCCAATTTCTCCCCAAGAATTGGGAAAGAAGGCAGACCATTGGGTCAAGACTAGGGTGACCAAGACTTCCACAGGGGGTGACCAAAAGAAAGGGGTCACAAAGACTCCACAGGGGAAGAGTGTTGAGACATCCAAGGGTAAAAGTAAAGAGTCTTCTACAGGGCCCCAAAAACCTGCTCAGGAGGGAGGGTCCAATGCCTCTTCACAATCATCATTTGGGTACAAGGGTAAAAACTTTGATCCCAAAAAGGCCTGGTGTCGTAGCTGTAATCAGCATGGACACCAAACTGGAGACAAGGCCTGTCCCAAGAAAGGTTCCACTTCTACTACTACTCCAGTTAGCACTGGAATAGCCAGTCTCCAGGTGGGATCAACAGTGTGTCCATAGCAAATCAGGGTCCACACAGTCTCTGAGGGTGGGGTGGACTTAGCCACACTAGCTGCCTGCCCCCCTAATATGCAAAGATACAGGCAGCAACTCTTTATTTAATGGGACTAGTGTAGAAGCCCTGAGGGATACAGGTGTCAGTGTCACAATGGTGACAGACAAACTGGTTTCCCCAGGACAATACCTGACTGGACAAACTTATCCAGTCACCAACGCTGACAATATGACTAAAGTACATCCGTGGCTATGGTAACTTTAGAGTGGGGAGGGGTCACTGACTGGCCTGAAACAGGTGGTAGTCTCCTCTGCTATCCCAGTAGACTGTTCGCTTGGAAATGACCTGGAGTCCTCAGCATGGGCTGAGGTAGAACTCAAAACCCATGCAGCCATGCTGGGTATCCCTGAACTGGTTTGTGTCAAGACAAGGGCACAGTGCAAGGCTCAGGGTGAAAAAGAGGTGTTGGAGTCTGGAATAATGGCCCAACCCTCCAAGAGAAAAGGAAAGAAGACTGGGGAACCAGCTTCAACACAGCAAAAGAAAAAGAACCTCTCTTCCCAGGAAGAAGTTTTACCCGCTGAGGGAACTGAGCCTATGGAGTTGGAACCTTATCAGGTTGAACTCTTAGGCCCAGGGGGACCCACAAGGGAACAGCTGTGTAAGGGGCCTGTCCCTCTCTTGAAGGCCTTAGGCAGCAAGCTGCTGAGGAAACAAAAGGAAAAGTCAGTGGAACACACAGGGTCTATTGGGAAGTTGGACTCCTTTACACTGAGGCAAGAGATCCCAAACCTGGTGCCACTAGGTGAGTGGTAGTGCCTCAGGAGTTTAGGTAGTTCCTTCTGACCTTAGCCCATGACATTCCACTTGCTGGGCATTTGGGACAAACCAAGACATGGGAGAGGTTAGTCAACCATTTCTATTGGCCCAACATGTCCCAGAAAGTCAAGGGGTTTTGTGCCTCCTGTGCCACCTGTCAAGCCAGTGGTAAGACGGGTGGCCATCCAAAGGCCCCCCTCATTCCACTTCCAGTGGTGGGGTCCCCTTTGAAAGAGTGGGAGTGGACATAGTGGGTCCACTTGAACCTCCCACAGCCCCAGGGAATCAGTATATCCTAGTAGTAGTGGATCATGCTACTAGGTACCCTGAAGCAATTCCCCTTAGGTCCACTACTGCCCCTGCAGTAGCCAAAGCACTCATTGGTATCTTTACCAGAGTGGGATTTCCTAAGGAGGTGGTTTCTGACAGAGGTACCAACTTCATGTCAGCATACCTTAAACACGTGTGGGGTGACTTACAAGTTCACCACACCATACCATCCACAAACCAATGGTCTTGTTGAAAGGTTTAACAAGACATTGAAGGGCATGATCATGGGGCTCCCTGAAAAGCTCAAAAGGAGATGGGATGTAATCTTGCCATGTCTGCTTTTCGCCTACAGAGAGGTGCCTCAGAAGAGAGTAGGGTTTTCCCCGTTTGAACGTTTGTTTGGCCCTCCTATAAGGGGACCACTAGCTCCTGTGAAAGAAGGCTGGGAGAGACCTCTTCATAAGCCTAAGCAAGATATAGTGGATTATGTACTAGGCCTACGTTCCCGGATGGCAGAGTACATGGAAAAGGCAAGTAAAAACCTTGAGGCCAGCCAACAACTCCAGAAGATGTGGTATGACCAAAAGGCTGCTATGGTTGAGTTTCAGCCAGGGCAGAAAGTCTGGGTTCTGGAGCCTGTGGCTCCCAGGGCACTTCAGAACAGATGGGGTGGCCCTTACCCAGTGCTAGAGAGAAAGAGTCAGGTCACCTACCTGTTAGACCTAGGCACTAGCAGGACCCCCAAAAGGGTGATCCATGTGGACCGCCACAAACTCTTTCATGGCAGGACAGATGTAAACATGTTAATGGTTACAGATGAGGACCAGGAAGCTGAGAGTGAACCTCTCCCTGATCTCCTCTCTGTTGACCCTAAAGATGGCTCAGTAGATGGAGTGGTCTACTCCGACACCCTCTCTGGCCAACAGCAAGCTGACTGCAGGCAAGTCCTACAACAGTTTGCTGAGCTCTTTTTCCTAACCCTTGGTCAGAAACACCTGTTTACCCATGATGTGGACACAGGATACAGCATGCCTGTCAAAAACAAAATCTTTAGACAGTCTGACCAAGTTAAGGAAAGCATCAAAGTGGAAGTCCACAAGATGCTGGAATTGGGAGTCATTGAGCACTCTGACAGCCCCTGGGTAGCCCAGTGGTCTTAGTCCCCAAACCTCACACAAAAGATGGCAAGAGAGAGATGAGGTTTTGTGTGGACTACAGAGGACTTAATTCTGTCACCAAGACAGATGCCCATCCCATTCCAAGGGCAGATGAGTTAATTGACAAATTGGGTGCTGTCAAATACTTGAGTACCTTTGACTTGACAGCAGTGGACTGGCAAATCAGAATGGCACCAGGAGCAAAAGAAAATACAGCATTCTCCACACCTGATGGGCACTACCAGTTTACTGTGATGCCCTTTGGCTTAAAGAATGCCCCTGCCGCCTTCCAAAGGTTGGTGAATCAAGTCCTTGCTGGCTTGGAGTCCTTTAGTGCAGCTTATCTTGATGATATTGCTGTCTTTAGCTCCAGCTGGCAGGATCACCTGGTCCACCTGAAGAAGGTTTTGCAGGACCTGCAAGCAGCAGGCCTCTCTATCAAGGCATCTAAATGTCAGATAGGGCAGGGTACTGTGGTTTATATAGATGTTTTTTTTTTTTTTGTAGTTTATTTTAAGAACCACAGGTTCAAGATTTACAAGTAATACTTCAAATGAAAGGTATTTCACTCAGGTATTCTAGGAACTTTGAATAATCACAATAGCATGTACAGTTTTGACAAAAATGGCAATAAGCTATTTTAAAAGTGGACACAGTGCAAAAATCAACAGTTCCTGGGGGCAGTAAGTATTTGTTAAGTTCACAGGTAAGTAAAACACTTACAGGGTTCAAAGTTGGGCCCAAAGTGGCCCACCGTTGGGGTTCAAGGCAACCCCAAAGTTCCACACCAGCAGCTCAGGGCCGGTCAGGTGCAGAGGTCAAAGTGGTGCCCAAAACACCTAGGCTTCAATAGAAACAGGGGAGCCCGGTTCCAGTCTGCCAGCAGGTAAGTACCCGCGTCCTCGGAGGGCAGACCAGGGGGGTTCCGGGTAATTTTGTATTGGGGGGGTTGGGGTAATTATTTTTAGGGCGGGTGGGGGTTGGGGTAATTTTGTATTTTGGAGTGGGTGAGGGGGTCGGGTGGGCGGTGTGGGGGGTTGGGGTATGTAGCAAGTTGGCTCTGTATATACTATTTCAAAGTTAGAAATAGTGTGCACAGAGTCCAAGGGTTCCCCTTAGAGGTAAGATAGTGGCAAAAAGAGATAATTCTAATGCTCTATTTTGTGGTAGTGTGGTCGAGCAGTAGGATTATCAGAGGATAGTGTTAAGCATTTGTTGTACACACACAGGCAATAAATGAGGAACACACACTCAAAGACTTACTCCAGGCCAATAGTTTTTATATAGAAAAATATATTTTCTTAATTTATTTTAGAACCACAAGATTCGAAGTAAATACAAACGTCACAAAGGGAGAAAGTGAGAACCTGCAAGAGTGATCTAAAAGGGCAGGAGGTGCTTTGTAGGTGGTTAAAGAGGCATGAGGTGGATTCAGGACTACGCAGCCTGGGTAAAGGGTGTGCACTTGCTTGCTGCAAGCTTCTGAGCAGAGCTTTGGGCACCAGCACTTATTCTCCTGCAAATGAAACACTGCATGGTGTGAACAAGTGACGTTTGGTTACCTTATGAAAGTTAAGGTGGGTAGAAATGCTATGAATTACCTGAAGAAGGCATTCCATAATTTTGCAGCAGTTAGTGACAAACAATGATAGTCCTAATGACTAATTCAGTTTTGGGTATAGTCATGTGCCCCTGCTTTCTTAACTCTAGGGATCTTGGCTAGATGTGTGGATGCATAAACAAGTGATTTACCTTCAGTAACACCTTATCTAATAGAGAATATATCTAGCTGCAGATTCCTTACCGTAGAATTATCCCGGGCTTCAGAATGGATCCGGACGATTTTTCATGAGCAGTAACCCTGCGTGCGGGTAAGTGGCGTTGATCAGCTCTGCGTGCATTGTCTGCATCTTCCACACCAAAAGTCAGGCCGCAGCACCTATATAGGCACCACCTAGGCATGCTGACTTCAGTTTCTTTTTAAAACTTTGCATTCCAGAAGCCTGGAGTCATAAAGAACACTGACAACTGGTGTGGATAATTAGGGCCCTGTGAGGGATACCACCATGTCCCTAGAAATTAGTTTGCAGAGTGGGGAGGATAGGTGGGTCAGTAAGGAATCTGCAGCTAGATATGACCTCTACCAGATAAGGAGTTACCAACAGTAAGTAACTTGTTCATCTGACAGATTTCTAGCTGAAGATCCCTCACCAAAGAATAGATACCCAAGCAATACTAGCGTTGGAGGTGGCTCTGTGGGCTAATTCTAGACATGCAATAGGGTTTGGTAAAGGTGTGCAGTAGAACCATGTTGCTGCCTCGCAGATATCCCAGACTGGATCTTCGTGTGCTTCTGCAATGGTCGCAGCTTTGGCTCTGGAGGAATGAGGGCGCAAGGCCTCAGGGTGTTGCTTCTTGGCCACTGTGTAGCAGATTTTAATGCAGAGCATGACCCATCTTGAGATTGCCCTTTTCTACATAGCACTCCCCTGTTTAGCTCCGACATACCTTATGAAGAGTTGATCATTCATGTAGGAAGCTGGCACTCTATATGGTGCACTAAAATGAAGTACACCATGCAACGAGTCCAATGGCTCCTCAAAGGTTTGCAGAGGCAGAAATAGATAGGTGTAATACTCTATTTGTGGTTGTGTGTGCGAGCAGTTAGGCTTATCAAGGAATCGTGATTAGCATTTGTTGTACTCGCAGGGCAATAAAAGACACTAAAAGAATAAATCTGAGACCAAATTAGAAAAATAACATCCTTATATGATAAGCAGTTTTTAAATTAAAAATACTTTTTAGTTTAAAAAAAATCAACACTTTGTGCAATGTTTAGAGTCTTCAATGTTAACCTATGGGAGGAAAACAAGAATGCAGTTTTGCAGGCAAGTACTCAACTTACAAACCCAGTCTTCGGGGTTTTAGGTCAACATTAAGCAAGGTTCAAATCAGTACCAAGAGTGCACCCACAGTGACACAAGAGGGGCCAGGTGCAGAGGTCAAATTCGGAGAAGGGGGTCCAATGTGAGACAATGATGTCTAGGGGTGAACAAAGAAGTGCTGTTCATACGTGAGTAAAAGCTGTGTAAGAGGTTGGTCTCCTGGGGTTGAGGTAAGCACCGTGGGGGCCACAAGGCAGCACCAAACTTACACCCTCAGCAGCACAGGGGGGGCCGGTTGCAGAGTGCCAACACTGCATCGGGCACCCAATGTTAACCAGTAGAGACAGAGGGTAACTGAAGATGCGCTGCTTCCAGGTGAGTAAAGCGGGATTAGGGGCTGAGCTCATGGAGTTGAGATAAGCACAAGGAGGGCCACAAGGCACCACCAGACATACACCTTGCACGGCACAGGGGTGGATGGGTGCCCAAAGTTATCCAATGGAGGAGAATGGTTTCAGAAACAAGCTGTAGTCTCTAGCCAGAAGGCTAGGCAAAGACAGCCCACAGCTGCCCAGGTAAGTAGAGATGCTGGGGGACGTTGGGGCACCATTGGTCCTGCTCCCCGAGGCCCAGGGGCTCTGGGTGCAGGGGTGTCAGAAAAGTCTTACCAGGCAGGTTGCTGTCAGAGACAGATTTGAGTTGAGACTGCAGGTGTCACTGTGGAGTCTGGCAGGAGTCATCCCATGGTGGACTGATTCGCAGAAGCACTGGGGAACCTTCACAGGACCGGGGGGCACTTGGAATCTGGTCGTAGGATTGGGTGCCGAGGTGGGACTGGAGGCGATTTCCTGGTTCCTCAGGCAGAGCTCTTTTTCTTTAAAGTAATTTCTTTCCACTGGAGATCTTGGTCTTTGTCAAAGGCAGACAGTCCTCTCAAGGTTTTGGAGGTCGCTGGGCTGCAGTATCTTCGAGGTCTGCAGACTGGCTGGTAGGGCTGGGGTCAAGTCAATTGGTGTCTGCAGTCTTCTCTGCTGGTCTGACTGTGTGGTGTCCGGCTCTTCTTAGGTTGTCAGGAATCTTGAGTTCTAGGGTTCAGGGGTGCCACCTAAATACTGAATTTAGGGGTGTTACAAGGAGTGCCAGGGGGTAGCCAATGGGCTACTCACCTTCAGGATGACTACATTCTTTTTATGACCACTTCCACTGGGAAGTGGGCATAACCCTAACCCTAGTAGCCTAATTACTTCTAAACAAGATTGAGGAATTGGAAAAGTAGTGTCCACTTCAGCTCGTCCACCTTAGGGGTGGGACTGGCATGAAGTGGGCGCTCCTCCTAATTAAACTATTTTTCCCACCTATGCTGCTGCCAAAAGTGGGGTCAGGAAAAGGGTGTTGGTCATCTCCACCATCTGCAGAGACCTGCGTCACATTACAAAGGTGGCAAGGCCTTTGAAGCTCCCTGCCCTGAAATGTCTATCCTGCTTGGGAGAGGAGGTAACATCTCTGCCCAGTGCAGGCTGTTGTCTCAGGCCCTCTAGAGTACTTGCTGTCCCTGTGGGGGGCCAGAAACTTGTCTGTGGTGGCTGAACTGGTCAGGACCAGTCAATCGGCACACTAGTAGTTGATAGGTGTGTCCTCTGTGTACATTTTTTATAAATCCATCACTGTGTCAGTGGGGGTTTATTATTCTGAGATATTTGATGCCAAACATGGTACCATCAACTAGGGGCTTATACAGGGCTGAAGGGCCTCATCACTTGGGGATCAAACGACCAGCTGTCTTGCTCTAGGGAAGGAACACTGGCATTGGGGACCTGTTTAGCAGGAGCCCAGTGCACTTCAGTCGAAGATGGATCTAAAAACCAGGCAAAACGGTTGGGGGTGGGATAATGCAACTAGAAGCCAGCTCCTTAAACAAGCCCCTACCCGAGTCAACAGGAGAAATCAGCCAGATTTGTGAGAGTCTTCCTAGTCTATCATTTCCTTTGGGAAACTGAACCACTGCAACAGTGTTAGGACCCCACTTAAAATGTTCTTCATTTGCTTTTTCCCTTTCCTTGGGATGAGAGGTGTCCACCACTGCTAACCCCATCTTAGCCAGGACAGCCCCCAGCTTACCCAAAGAGGTTACCCACATAGGGAGTAGCCTCACCATGACCAACAGGGTCAGGGGACCTAGACATGTGGTTGGACCACCCTGCCATTGATAGTGCATCCATAAATGCAAACACCCAGCAGAGGCTACTGACAGCTGTCACTGCCCAGAACCACACCTTTAGCTCTTCACTCATAGGTGAAGGGGATAAGTTACTGACTTCTTTCTGCTGTTTCAGAGTGGGAGGTTACTACATCCTGTAGCAAACATCCTTCTTTCATTCTCTTTTCTTTTAGCTGAACAGCCACCAAATCATGCTTAACAGTTGCCTGACTTGTCAGGAAGTCTTTTGAATCAGGCTGGGCTTTACCAGTGCGATCTTTGGAGTTCGTCCTCACTGGAGCAGAATCTCTTTGGCTTATTGGAACCTTGGTTACCCACACTCCCTACACTTCTTTCCTTTCTTTTTCTTCTGGGGCCCACTTGCACTAACTGTAGGGGCAGCACCTCCAGAATCATTGGAAGAGGGCTGGTACTGGACCAGCTCTTCTTTTGGGCTCTGACCAACCTCTGGGAGGTCATCAGCAAGGAGACAATGAAAGGGGAGGTCTGTACTGACTACCACCCTTTTCCAACTAAGGGTCTCACCTATGTCTAGGGGTACTAAAGCCATAGGCCTAACAGTGACCCCACCCTCTTCCCCAACCCCCAACCCGGTATAACCCTTAACCTGGGATATACTGATTTGAGAGGACCAGCCTTTCATGCACAACAGTGTGGCTGGCACAGGTATCTCTGAGGGCAGTGGCTGGGATTCCATTTACCAGTAGGTGGTGAAGGTGTTTACTCCCCTCTGGAATCTTCAACTCACCTGTTGCCCCCACCTTCTAGTTAAAAGCTAAGAGGACCTCCTCATCTAAGGAATCATCCCCTATGGCTACATGGGCAACCCCTGGAGGCTTACTAGTGGGTTTGTTTTTAGGACAAGCCACTGTCCTTTGTTTGATGCCCTGTCTGCTTACAGTCGGAGCTTTTTACCCTGGTACCCACTTTTGTTTTGTGAGGTGTCTTGAGATCCACCCCCTGAAAAGATTTTACTGCAGATTCCTTTTCTTTATTTTTAGGGTTGTCCACCTTTTTCTCTTGGGGTGGAGGGTCTACCCTGACTCTTTATTGTGGTCACCCTCTCCTTGTCTTGGACATCCTAGTTCTAACCCAATGATCAGCCTTCCTCCCCAGCTCTTGGAAGAGACTGGCCCCAGGTCCACTAGGTACTGATGCAACTTCTCAGAAGTACAGTTACTTAATAGGCGTTCCTTCATAATCAAATTATACCTGACTTCCCTTTAACCAACCACCAATTGTTTTCACTGAAAGGCCCACAAACATCAACCCAGTACTCACTCGGGGTTTTGTGAGTCTCCCTGAACCTGATTCTATATTCTTCAGTGTTCAAACCAAGGCCCATATTTATACTTTTTGACGCTAAACTGCGCTAACGCAGTTTAGCGTAAAAAAATATTGCGCCGTCTAACGCCATTCTGACGCCGTATTTATGGAATGGCGTTAGACGGCGCAATCAGACCGGCGCTGCCTGGTGTGCGTGGAAAAAAACCACGTAGACCAGGCAGCGCCGGCGTGGGGAAAAAATGACGTTAGGGCGTCTTAACATGGCGCAAGTCAGGTTGACGCTAAAAAATCGTCTTAACCCGATTTGCGCCATTTTTTCGACGCCCAGGCGCCATTTCATGACTCCTGTCTTAGTAAAGACAGGAGTCATGCCCCCTTGCCCAATGGCCATGCCCAGGGGACTTCTGTCCCCTGGGCATGGTCATTGGGCATAGTGGCATGTAGGGGGGCACAAATAAGGCCCCCCTATGCCACAAAAAAAATAAAAATAAAAATAAAAAATTATACTTACCTGAACTTACCTGTACTTCACTGGGATGGGTCCCTCCATCCTTGGGTGTCCTCCTGGGGTGGGCAGGGGTGGCAGGGGGGGTCCCTGGGGGCAGGGGAGGGCACCTGTGGGCTCATTCTGAGCCCACAGGTCCCTTAACGCCTACCCTGACCCAGGCGTTAAATTCAGGCGCAAATGCGGGTTTTTTTGACCCGCCGCCTCCCGGGCGTGATTTTTGCCCGGGAGTATAAATACGACGCATTTGCGTCGCCGTCATTTTTTTAGACGGGAACGCCTTCCTTGCATCTCATTAACGCAAGGAAGGCGTTCACGCTAAAAAATGACGCTCTTTCTTCATACTTTGGCGCTAGACGCGTCTAACGCCAAAGTATAAATATGGCGTTAGTTTTGCGCCGAATTTGCGTCGAAAAAAACGACGCAAATTCGGCGCAAACGGAGTATAAATACGGGCCCAAATACCTTAATCAGGGTTGCCTTCATGAGATAATTTGAGATTGCATCAGCTTCATTCAGTGTGAGGAGTTTATCCCTACACTTTCCTGAGAACAGTTCCAAAGGAGAGTTCCGCAGTGCTCTTTCTTAAGTCTTATGGAAACACAGGCCCTCTCTTAGGCTGTGAACCATTTGGTGATATCATCAGCCTCCTCATATTGGGGGGGGCAATCCCTTAGGGGATTTTAGGTTCAAAGTGCTCTGCTCAGTCTCTAGTTATAATATTGCTGCAACCATTCATGGGTGCTAAGCCCATTTCTTTTCTTACCCTCTCTATTTCTAGGATCCTGTCCTCCAGGCCAATTCTCCTATCTAGTTGCACTAAGAGCATCTCCTGTTCAGCGAGTCCGTCTCTGGATTTGGGAGAAGTTGTACCATCCTCTCTAGAAAGGTGTGACCTGGACACCACAGATTTATACTTTTTGACGCAAATCTGCATTTCCACCGGCTCGCACCATTCCAGGACACCAGCTGGGCGCCAAATTTATGGAATGGTGCAATCTGGTGCAAAGGGTGGGGTAACGTCATGGTGTGGGGGTGGAGGTATGGGAAAGTGGTGTTTTGCACCCAAAAAATGACGTTAGGGTGTTTAGAGTAAAAAAAGATGACAGTAACCAGCCTATAAGAGACAGGAGTCATGCCCACCACCCCAATGGCCAGCACATGCGACAAGGGTCCCCTGGCCATGGCACTCTGAGCCATGTAGGGGGACCCATTTCAGGGCCCCCAATGGCACTTTAAAACATTTTTTTAAATACTTACCAATACTTACCTGGGATGGGGTCCCCCATCCTGTGGTGTGCTCTGGTGTCAGTGTTCCTGGGCTTGGGGAGGGCACCTGTGGGCTCTTTCTATGGTGTTTGACCATGGAAATGAGTCCACAGGTCCCCTAATGCCTGCCCAGACCCAGGCGTTAAATAATGGTGCTAAGCAGGCTTAGCACCATTATTTAGGCCTGCCTCCCTCCCGTGCACCATTTTTGTGCGGGAGGATAAATAAGGCGCTAGGGTCTTAGAGTCATTTTTTGGATGGGAACGCCCACCTTGCATCTCATTGACGCAAGGTGGTTTCACGCATCCAAAAAATGACTTTAACTCCAATATTTTGGCGCTAGACTAGTGTCAAAATATAAATATGGATTTAAGTTTGCGCTGAATAAGCACAGACAGAGTATAAATGTGGACCCATGTGTCTTGTTTTAGAGAAGGAACACTGGCACTGAGGACCTGGTTAGCAGGAGCCTAGCACACTTCAGTCGTAGTTGAATCTAAAAACCAAACAAATAGTGCGGTGGAGGGGGTACTGCAACCAGAACCTACAGTCCCACCAGGAATTCTTGTGTGCGGTCAAGGTAGACCTACAATGCTCTTCTGATGTCCAGACAATACAGACACTCCTCATCCTTGGAGAAGGGTAAGGGGGAGCGTAGGAAGTATGCAAGGTGATAGATTGACCTACATGAAAGGGTGTGACCACCTTTGGAAGAAAGGAAGCCAGTGTGCAAAGCTCCACTTTGTCGGGATGGATGGATAAATAGGGTGGCTTAGATGATAACATCTGTAACTCACTAACTCGTTAGGCAGATGTTATAGCCACAAGGAAAGCTCTTTTGATGGTGAATAACTGCAGGGGACAATTGTGAAGCGGCTCAAAGGAAGTACACATAAGGAATGTAGGCATCAGTTTCAAGTCCCACTGAGGCATGATAGAAGAGGAAACAGATGAAATAAACCTTCAGGAACCTATGTACACAAGGAGATTTGAAAAAAGAGGGCTGATCAGGCATTCGGAGGAATGCAGAGACAGCAGAAAGATAACCTTTAAGAGTGCTCAGAGCAGAGTCTAGCTCAGCAGGGGAGAGAATGAATAGAAGAACCTGAGAAAGAGGAGCAGAAAGGGGGATCAACATGTCTGTCAGAACACCAAGCCACAAATGTCTTCCAATGACAAGTTTATTCCTTCTTAGTGGAAAAAAGCCTGGCTGCCAAGATAACATCACAGGCTTCAGGAGGAAGATCAGAGGCTGTCAACTGTCACCACTTAATCTCCAAGCAAGAAGGCTGAGATTAGACAAGTTCAAGTGGAAAACCTTCCCCTGCTGCTGCAACAGAAGATCCTCTCAAAGGGGTAGCCTGATCGGAGGATTGATTGCCATGCTCAGTAGCTCGGAATACCAGACTGTCCATGCCCAGTCTGGTGCCACAAGGATGACTTGGGCGGGGTCGTTCTTGAATTTCTTGAGAACTCTGGACAGGATTGATATGGGCGGAAAGACACACAGGAGGCCTGAGCTCCATTCTAGGCCAAACAAGAGTCACCTTGGAAAGACCAGCGAGCAAAACTGCTAACATTGTGCTTCTCGGCAGAGGCGAACAGACCTGACCAAGGCTCTCCCCACAGCTGAAAGAGACCTTGCACTATGGCCGGATGGAGACGCCACTTGTGATCCTCTAAGCATCTATGGCTCAGTTCATCAAACCTGGTATTTAGAGAGCCCGCCAGATTGAATCACCAGGGAAATGCCCTGACGTTCCATCCATGTTCAGGGATGCAAGACCTCTCTTCAAATAAGGTCAACGACCCCACCCTGCTCTGTTTCTTGTAGTACCACTTGATGGCGGTGTTGTCCATAAACACCTGCACTAGCTTCCCATTGATAGAAGGTATGAAGGCCTTCAGTGTCAGCCGGAAACCCTGTATTGCCAGCAGATTGATGTGGAGTCCAGATTCCACCAGAGTTCTCTGATCTCCACCTCTCCAAGATGAACGCCCCATCCTAGGAGGACACATTTGTTTCTACTGTGAGATCTAGTTGGGGAAGGGACAGGGATCTGCCACTGACCTCATGAGATTCGTTAACCACCACCAACACAGATCTTTTGCAGTTCCCTTCGAGATTTGGACCATGTTGGAGAGATTGCCCTGATTCTGTGCCCATTGGAGTTTACGGTCCCACAGCATAGCACGCATGTGTCATAAGCAGAATCCCATGAGTCCCAACAGCCTCAAAGTCAGTGTCACGAAAATCCAGGATAGAGACTGAAACATCGGAATAATAGTCTGAATATCCTGGACTCATCCCTCAGGAGGATGAGCCCAAAACTGCACCATGTTCAGAACAGCTCCAATGAAAGGGAGCATCAGAGAGGGAGTCAGGTGTGGCTTTGGCACGTTTTATAGTGAAACCCAATGAGTGCAGGAGGATCGCCATGGTCTCGAGGTGGGAGACGACAGTCTGGGACGAGCCTTCCTTTTACAGACATTCATTGACATAGGGGAAGGCTGACACCCCTGATCTCTGCAGATGAGCTGCAACCACCACTATCACCTTGGTGAACACTCAGAGGGTGCTAGTCAGGTGAAAATGGAGCATGTCAAAAGGAAAATGCTTGTGTCGGTCTGCCTGTCTTGAGATGAAGACAGAGGGAGGGGAGGAGTAGTCAGGAAGGGGAAGGAATAGCCCTTTCTGACAAACTGCACAACCCATTTGTCAGTTGTTATGAACTGCCAGTAGGGCAAATAATGACAGATCGTGTCCCAGCTGGGTGCCAGTGATGGTATAACGGCAGATAAGGAGGGCTTGGTTGCTGCAGCTGCGGGAGGGGTAGTGGACTGAACAGACCTTTGGCTGTCTGAACCACCCGGCTTTTGGATACCGCGCCCTAAGCCATTCCAGGGCTGGGGAACATGTATGGCATGTTGAGTGGGTGGGAACTGGCATGTAGCCATAAAAGGGGCCAAAAGCAGTCTGGGGATGGCATGGGCTGGAAGATAAGCCCAGTAGCCATACGTACCGTAGTATGACTGTCCTTAAACCTCTTAAGCGCTGAGTCCGCTTTGCCTCCAAAGAGACTGAAACCATCAAAGGGCACGTTCATTAAAGAAGACATGATATCCCACAAAGAGTCAGCAGTACCTAGACACTGTTGACAAAACCGCTTTGCCTAGCAAGTCGATTGTGTTGAGTCCACATCTGAGTATGAACTTTGCTGCATCTCTCCCATCTGCTACTGCTTGGGAGAGCACGGCCAGGGACTGTAGGCAGCACTTGTGCAGTCACAGTCCTCAGGTCACAGGAATAGCGGCCCAAGAGGCATGCAGTGCTCAAAGACCTCAGTGCTAGGCTCACAAAAGAAAACATCTTTTTCCAAAGAGTCTCTAACCTCTTGGATTCCCTCTCTGGTGGAGCAGTAAGGAATTTGTTAGGATTGACATGAAAGGAGGAAGCCTGGACCACCAAGCTCTTAAGGGTGGGGTGTTGTGTGAGGAATCTTGGGTCCCTCTGAGGTGGGGCAGTAGCAACTGTTGATAGTCCTGTTCACAAGAGCACCTGTGTAAGGAAATGCCTCCTTGGCATGGTTACCCCCTGACTTTTTGCCTTTGCTGATGCTATGTTTTGATTTGAAAGTGTGCTGAGGCCTGCTAACCAGGCCCCAGCACCAGTGTTCTTTCCCTAACCTGTACTTTTGTTTACACAATTGGCACACCCTGGCATCCAGGTAAGTCCCTTGTAACTGGTACCCCTGGTACCAAGGGCCCTGATGCCGGGAAAGGTCTCTAAGGGCTGCAGCATATCTCATGACACCCTGGGGACCCCTCACTCAGCACAGACACACTGCTTACCAGCTTGTGTGTGCTGGTGAGGACAAAACGAGTAAGTCGACATGGCACTCCCCTCAGGGTGCCATGCCAACCTCACACTGCCTATGCAGTATAGATAAGTCACCCCTCTAGCAGGCCTTACAGCCCTAAGGCAGGGTGCACTATACCATAGGTGAGGGCACCAGTGCATGAGCACTGTGCCCCTACAGTGTCTAAGCCAAACCTTAGACATTGTAAATGCAGGGTAGCCATAAGAGTATATGGTCTGGGAGTCTGTCATACACGAACTCCACAGCACCATAATGGCTACACTGAAAACTGGGAAGTTTGGTATCAAACTTCTCAGCACAATAAATGCACACTGATGCCAGTGTACATTTTATTGTAAAATACACCCCAGAGGGCACCTTAGAGGTGCCCCCTGAAACCTTAACCAACTACCCGTGTAGGCTGACTGGTTTTAGCAGCCTGCCACACTCGAGACATGTTGCTGGCCACATGGGGAGAGTGCCTTTGTCACTCTGTGGCTAGTAACAAAGCCTGCACTGGGTGGAGATGCTTATCACCTCCCCCTTGCAGGAGCTGTAACACCTGGCGGTGAGCCTCAAAGGCTCACCCCCTTTGTTACAGCACCACAGGGCATTCCAGCTAGTGGAGTTGCCCGCCCCCTCCGGCCACGGCCCCACTTTTGGCGGCAAGGCTGGAGGAGATAATGAGAAAAACAAGAAGGAGTCACTGGCCAGTCAGGACAGCCCCTAAGGCAACCTGAGCTGAAGTGACTCTGACTTTTAGGAATCCTCCATCTTGCAGATGGAGGATCCCCCCAATAGGGATATGAATGTGACCCCCTCCTCTTGGGAGGAGGCACAAAGAGGGTGTAGCCACCCTCAGGGCTAGTAGCCATTGGCTACTGCCCTCCCTGACCTAAACACACCCCTAAATTCTGTATTTAGGGGCTCCCCTGAACCTAGGAACTCAGATTCCTGCAACCTAAGAAGAAGAGGACTGCTGAGCTGAAAAACCCTGCAGAGAAGACGGAGACACCAACTGCTTTGGCCCCAGCTCTACCGGCCTGTCTCCCCCCCTTCTGAAGAAACTGCTCCAGCGACGCTTTCCCCCAGGACCAGCGACCTCTGAATCCTCAGAGGACTGCCCTGCTCTAAAAGGACCAAGAAACTCCAGAGAACAGCGGACCTGTTCACCCAAGACTGCAACTTTGTTTCCAAAGAAGCAACTTAAAGACAACTGCGATTCCCGCCTGAAGAGTGCGACTTGCAACTCTGCACCCGACGCCCCCGGCTCGACTTGTGGAGAACAAACACTTCAGGGAGGACTCCCCGGCGACTACGAAACCGTGAGTAGCCAGAGTTGCCCCCCCTGAGTCCCCACAGCGACGCCTGCAGAGGGAATCCCGAGGCTCCCCCTGACCGCGACTGCCTGACTTCCAGATCCCGACGCCTGGAAAAGACTCTGCACCCGCAGCCCCCAGGACCTGAAAGATCAGAACTCCAGTGCAGGAGTGACCCCCAGGAGGCCCTCTCCCTTGCCCAGGTGGTGGCTACCCCGAGGAGCCCCCCCCCTTGCCTGCCTGCATCGCTGAAGAGACCCCTTGGTCTCCCATTGATTCCAATTGAAAACCCGATGTGTGTTTGCACACTGCACCTGGCTGCCCCCGTGCTGCTGAGGGAGCACTTTCTGTGCTAACTTGTCCCCCCCTCGGTGCCCTACAAAACCCCCCTGGTCTGCCCTCCGAAGACGCGGGTACTTACCTGCTGGCAGACTGGAACCGGGACACCCCCTTCTCCATTGAAGCCTATGTGTTTTGGGCACCACTTTGAACTCTGCACCTGACCGGCTCTGAGCTGCTGGTGTGGTAACTTTGGGGTTGCTCTGAACCTCCAACGGTGGGCTACCTGGGACCCAAACTTGAACCCCGTAGGTGGTTTACTTACCTGCAAGAACTAACAATTACTTACCTCCCCTAGGAACTGTGAAAAGTGTCTAGTTTTGAAATAGCTATATGTGTTTTATTTGAAAAGTATATATGCTATTGTGATTATTCAGAGTTCCTACAGTACTTACCTGCAATACCTTTCATTTGAGATATTACATGTAAAATTTGAACCTGTGGTTCTTAAAATAAACTAAGAAAATATATTTTTCTATACAAAAACCTATTGGCCTGGAATTGTCTCTGAGTGTGTGTTCCTCATTTATTGCCTGTGTGTGTACAACAAATGCTTAACACTACTCCTTTGATAAGCCTACTGCTCGACCACACTACCACAAAATAGAGCATTAGTATTATCTCTTTTTGCCACTATCTTACCTCTAAGGGGAACCCTTGGATTCTGTGCATACTATTCCGTACTTTGAAATAGTGCATACAGAGCCAACTTCCTACAACCTGTGTTAGGTTTGGACCAGGTACCAAAGAGTACATCAGTGAGGGCCTCGTTAATGAGAGGAGTGGTTCAGATGCGGATACTCAAGGCTGAAGCACCTATGTCAAAACATTAGTTTTGACCACCGGTGATGGCAACTGAAGGTCGAGGACCTCAGCAGCCCTCCTCACCACTAGTGCAAAAGACGCTTGCTCCTCCGTAGCACCGGTGGGGGGAGAAAGCATGCCAGCATTTGAGGAAGTATCCAGGACACTGGCTTTACCCAGTGTAGGAAAATGGCCCTTGTTGCAGTTACCCCCGACACATTTTGCCAGATATTCATGCTGACTTGACTGAGAGTGTGCTGGGACCCTTCTAACCAGGTCCCAGCACCAGTGTTCTTTCACTAAAAATGTGCCATTGTTTCACAATGGGCACACCAGTGGCACACAGATAAGTCCCTTGTAAAAAGTACCAGTGGTACCAAGGGTCCTGTGACAATGGAAGATCCCTAAGGGCTGCAGCATGTGTTGTGCCACCCTAAGGGACCCCTCACCTAACACATGAACACTGCCATTACAGATTGTGCGAGTTGGTGGGGAGAAAAAGGCAAAGTCGACATGGCATCCCCCTCAGGGTGCCATGCACACAAAATACTGCCTGTGGTATAGGTAAGTCACCCCTCTAGCAGGCCTTAAAGCCCTAAGGCAGGGTGCACTACACCACAGGTGAAGGCATAGCTGCATGAGTAATATGCCCCTATAGTGTCTAAGTCCATTCTTAGACATTGTAAGTACAGTGTGGCCATATTAAGTATATGGTCCGGGAGTTAGTCAAAACGAACTCCACAGTTCCATAATGGCTAGACTGAATACTGGGAAGTTTGGTATCAAACTTCTCAGAATAATAAACCCAAACTGATGCCAGTGTTGGATTTATTTAAAAAAATGCACACAGAGGTCATATTAGAGATGCCCTCTGTAATTTACCCAATCCTCTAGTGTAGGACTGACTGGTCTGTGCCAGCCTGCCACTAGCAGACAAGTTTCTGACCCCTGGGATGAGAGCCTTTGTGCTCTCTGAGGCCAGAAACAAAGCCTGTACTGGGTGGAGGTGCTTCACACCTCCTCCGTGCAGGAACTGTAACAGCTAGCGGTGAGCTTCAAAGGCTCAGGCTTCATGTTACAATGCCCCAGGGAACTCCAGCTAGTGGAGATGCCCAGCCCCCGGGCAAAGCCCCACTTTTGGTGGCAAGTCCAGAGGGATAATTAGGAAGAACAAGGAGTCACCACCTCAGCCAGGACCACCCCTAAGGTGTCCAGAGCTGAAGTGCCCCCCTCCTTGCAGAATCCTCCATCTTGGTTTGGAGGATCAGGGCCAATAGGGATAAGAATGTGCTCCCCTCCCCAAAGGGAGTGAGCCCAAGGAGGGTGTAGCCACTCTCAGGGACAGTAGCCATTGGCTATTGCCCTCTAACCCCCTAAAACACCTCTAAGTCTTGTATTTAAGACTGAATCAAGCTAGTCAGATTCCTGATGACCTCACAAGAAGAAGAAGGCCTGCATAGTGGAAACCCCAGCAGAGAAGGAAAGGAGACAATGACTGACTTGGCCCCAGCCCTACCGGCCTGTCTCCTGCTTTAAAGAACCTGCAGAAGAAAAGCGATGCGAACTGCAGGTCCAGCGACCTCTGAAAGCGGACCGCTTGCATCACAGAGGATCAAGAACTCCCGTGGACAGTGGCCCTGTCCAAAGAAGAACAGAAGAAGAAACCTCTTCTGAAGGACTCCCACCTCACTCCAGAAGCGTGAGTCCTAACCACTCTGCACCTGACACCCACGACCGAGTCAGGGTGGACCAACTGACCAGAGAGGACCCCCAGGCGACGGTGACCAAGTTCCCCCTGGGTTGACCTCTCCACCCCTCCACGACGACGTCTGCAGAGGGAATCCTGAGGACTCCCCTGACCGCGACTGACCTGGACTAAGATAACCGACACCAAAGGACCCACTGCACCCGCAGCCCCCAGACCTTGGAGAAATCAACACCTGCTGCAGCAACTATCAACAGGCGGCCTACTTCCCTGTCTGACTGGTGGTTTGCCCAAGACACCCCCTGTACCTCGCGCCTGAGTGACCCCCGGGGTCCCCTCATACAAGTTTCATTAGAAACCTGATGCCCTATTTGCAGCCTGCACCTGGTCACCCCAGTGCCTCTGAGGGTGTGGGATTGGTGCCTACTTGAGACCCCTCCAGTGCTCCTCTAATCACCCCTGGTCTGCCATCTGAGCCGTGGGTACTTGCCTGCTGGCAGACCGAATTCCAAGTACCCCCGTCTCCTTAGGAGCCCACGTTAACATTGCTTGACCTCTGCACCCGGCTGGCCCTGTGTTGCTGGTGGTGGGTGTTTGGGGTTGACTTGAACCCCCAACGGTGGACTACCTATAACCCAGAGACTGGAACTGTAAGTCGTGTACTTACCTCTAAAACTGTACTTTATTTTCTTCCCCCAGGAACTGTTCTGAAAAGGCAGTGTCCACTTTTAATATAGATATACTTTGTTTTCTTAAAAACTGTTTACTTGACTAAAGTGAAACAAAGTTACATTGATGTCTGTGCCAAGTACTTACCTGCAACTGTATTTACTTCTGAACTCAGTCTTGTAGTTGTAGTAATAAAGTAACAAAAAGCTATTTTTCTATATAAAACCCTATTGGTCTGGAGTTGTCATTGAACGTGTGTTTCTTATATTGCTTGTGTGTATACAACAAATGGTTAACACTACCCTCTGATAAGCCTAACTGCTCAACCACACTACCACAAATATTATTGCCTCTGTCAAGTCTCTTGGGGAACTCCTGGACTCTGTGCACACTATATTTCATTTTGATATAGTATATCCAGAGGCAGCTTTCTACACCCAGTCCCTCATACCAGTTCATATCCTGTTTATAAAGCTGGATTTCAGAGTTCAGGGTCCAGTGACCCCTCCCGTTCCTCCCTGATACCAAGCCCACAGGAATAGCGCTCAGGATCAGATTTGAGGGGCAGTGCTTTTGTCAGTGATGGATACGACATTGAGTGATGCCCCTCTGGCTTTGTATCGGAGTCGGTGAAGCTAATGGGGATGGTGCTGCCGGTGAGCGCAATAATTGGGAACAGGGCCATGGAAGGTCGACGTGGCTACACAGATGTCGGTCTGGATCCAAAAGTGGGTCCTTGGGGCCACACTGGCAGTGGGGCCAGAGCTGCTGGTGCCGAACCAGCCGGTGCCAAAGGCACGTCAGAGGGGTCAGGACACCCAAATACGGCGCACATGGTGTCATAAAACTCCTTTAGTTGGGCAGGGTTGCTCCGGCTCCTGGAAATTTGTGGAGGTGTGGAGTTGGCCCAGGCGCAGACCTAGAATGTGGATGCTCCCACGTCTCATTGGCCATCAGACGCGAAGAAGTCAAAGCACACTTTGACTTCTTTTTCTTCTTGTGCCTACCAGAGTGTCCTGAAGATTTGGAATGGGACGACAACCTCTGACTCTGCAACCACTCCCGGGCCCTTCTACCTCTCGACCTGGACCTTGACCGGCACAGAGTCGCACGACAGGCCGCCATGAGCTTCAGGGAGTGGCTCCTCAAAGCCTTAGGGTCAATATGCGGCAGTCAGAGCACGACTTCGGGTCGTGGTCGCGCTCAAGGCACCACAGCAAACAAGGTGTGGGTCCATCACTAACATCGGCTGGTGACAGGTGCTACAGAGCTTGATGCCTGCCTTCTTGGATGACATCCTGCCACACCAGGAGGTAAACCTCAAAAGCTTTGACAAAACATTGAAAAAGGCTCAGTCAAAAAAGACTGAAGGGGTAGCTCCTCCTAGATCTGCGGTGGCTGGCACGGAAAGAAAGGAACTGACATCAGCACGCCTGGGTGGCCTCTGCATGGGTGCTGTGGACATCAGTTCCAGTGCAGACGATGATGATGAAACATGCAGAGCCGAAGAAAAGAACTAACGTCAGCACGCCTGGATGGCACCTATATAGGTGCTAAGGACACAACTTCCTGTGCAGATAATGACGAGGACCACACAGAGCCTATTGACGCCACCTACCGGAATGCAGGGTTACTGCTCATGAATAATCTTCCAGATCCAGTCTGATGCCTGGAAAGAATATGCAGCTAGAAGTCTATATCAGATACACAGTTCCAATATGGCGCAGATTTGTTATCCAGACAAAGAACTCTAAATTGAGCTTTCACCACCACGTTGCTAATGGGTTATATTTCTAGTCTAAGTGGTACAGTCATTTTTTTCTTAGACTCTCAACCAAGCACACTGCAGAGTTTTGAATAGGAGTACTAATGTCGTTTCTGAAAGTACTTTTTGCTACTAATGTGAGGTTGTGAAACGATGATGCCAATAAGTTACTTCCCAACAATTGGCTGAATCTTCTCAAGAGTGTTTTTTGTATTTATGGTTTGAATATCCTTTTTTTCCAGACATCAGCTCTCTCTGATCCCACCTGCCCTGCAGACCAACAGAATCTTCCAGGTCCATCACAGAATGGCCATCATTCCAAAAGGAGAAGCAGGCATCGTGGCTCATCCCCTCTGCCACCACATGAGGTCAGAGCCTACCAGCTCTATACGCTCTATAGAGGAAAAGATGGTAGAGTAATGCAGGTGAGTGACCTGGAAGAGTGTATTGTTCAATTTAATTCTATCCATGTTACATATTGCCAGACTTTGGGCCCAATATAGAGTTTGACGGACAAAGTACTACATCACAAAAGTGAGTAGTCTGTTGCCAAACGTTTGGTTTAGAGACAGATGGCCCTTAAGTATTCTGTCAGCAGAGTCTTCCATTGTCTCTGTTGATGAAAAACTGGTGGTTGGAGGAAGTATATTACATTGCCCGCCCTATGTAAAGTTTTATTTTCCATGCCTGTCACTACTAGGAAAAAACCTGGTGGCGAGGGACAGAAATAAAAAAATAACAACCCCCCTCCCATACCTTGGGAGAAAACTCCCACAGTGTGGGGGTCATTGTTTTTTCATCTGAACATCCATCAAAAGCAACAGTGGCCGTCCTCCAAACTTTTTGTACAGAGATGAGCACTGGGACGGCGGTCACCTCTGTATCTGACAGTCAGTAGTCTGTCAGGATAGAGGAGATATAGGGGGTTATTCCAACTTTGGAGAAGGTGTTAATCCGTCCCAAAAGTGACGGAAAAGTGACGGATTTACCACCAGCCGTATTACGAGTCCATTATATCCTATGGAACTCGTAATACGGCTGGTGGTATATCCGTCACTTTACCGTCACTTTTGGGACGGATTAACACCTCCTCCAAAGTTGGAATAACCCCCATAGTCCTCCGCCACCCTGATGGATGAAGAACCATCTGTCATTTTTACAAAACCATTGTACTGATACGATTATCTCTTTTGTCTTGTGTTATACTCATAGGAGCATTAAATAGTATTATTATTATTTTAAATTTGACAGATTACTCATTCACACATATGAAGGAAAATATTGATTAGTTAATTGTTCTTCAAAAGTACGCAATAATATTCTATATTTTTTGCAAAGGTAAAAATAAATCCTGGAATGTGGATTTAAAAAAACAGGGTTATTTTAACACCAAATATTAATAGTCGTTTCATATAAAAACCCAAGAATTAATTCTGGTTAGATAGTCTTTCCAGATCGCTCCTATTATACAATCATTTGCGAGTTGTGTTTACAGGGATACATGATATTTGTATATTAACAAATAACAATGGCATATCAATAAGGATGCAACTTAATTCCATGCCACTAGAATATGGTGGCATGGGTAAACCTTGTTTTTTTTATCTGATAGCTTAACGTTAGTCTCAGTGAAGTCTGCTATTTTTTTGTTTAAAAAAAACAGCCTGATAGTGTCAAGGGACCCAGGTCTTTATAAGGAGTAATGCCTTCAATACAACTGAGCCTTTTTGACCCCAGGCAGGGATGGTGATGTACAGTCCCTAGCTTAGCTATCAATACATTGGTTCTGTCATTACATAATCTGAATGGTCCCCTGGATTAAAAGCATGAACTTGCCACCGCCATTAAGAAGTTTTAATGTTTCAATGTGCTAATGTGCCCAACCTGTAGAAAGCAGCAATAAGGTCCCTGTCAGTAATGACTTTATGCACTAACAAGGTTTGATGTACCCAGGCATTAACAAATGTTAGTTGTCTGTGGCGTCAGCATCTTCATCCCCTTCCCCATCCATTGAACAAGCATTGCCAATGGGTCTATCTTTAAAGAACTGTTGTATGGTTGTTTGAAGCTTTACAAGTAGATAGCATGGGAATGGAAGAAAAAAGAGGATGGAAGACAAAAAAACACTTTGGCAGCTTATCAAATGCCTCGTGAAATTGTGAATGGATCATTGGTAATAAAAGACTGTGTGTAACGGTACCATCCCCTTCGCACCTTGGTCAAATGAAGGAGAATAGTTACGTTTTGGAATGTGCCATTTAGCACATTTTCCCATGATGAATTAGTGAAAAAGAGGTAAGAGAGGTCATACCACTTTTTTTACTACTTCTGTTGGACATTTATTTTCCCCTTCAGTTCCTTCTGCTTTCATCTTCCTCAGGAGTAGATATTTTGTTTGCAAAAGCCAGGCAGTTTAATGTTACAAAAATAATCTGTTATTGTAATATTATACATTCTTTGGAAGTATGCCAAAATAATTCTTAGTTTTTATTGGTTGCTTGAATAATTTTATCAGAGCGGTAGCAGTGTGTGAGCGACTACTTATATAAGCTAACAAATTATTTAAGCAATATTTCATTTTGTTTTCCAGGCCCCAATTAATGGATGCCGTTGTGAGCCCTTGATCAGTAAATTGGAAAACCAGCTGGAGGCTACGAAGGAAGAGATGAAGGCTGAGTTAGGCACTGCCCAGGATAAGATAAATGCAAAGCTGGGACAGATGGACAACAAAAATCAGCATCAGGTAAGGAGTTTGCAGCTTCAAATGATTACATGAACAAGCTACTAACCTTCAGAAACACTCTTTCTGGTGAATATCCAATCTAACCGCAGATTCCTCAACTTAGAATACTTCCTAAATGACAAACTGGATCCAGACACTTTAATTCAGCAGTGCTCTCGTGCACCAGTAGGTGGTACTTTGCAGCTCCATGCTGGCTCCTTACCACCAACAAAAATAATGAAGCAAAGCCACATATAAGCTCCAACCTTTATTTCTTATTTTTCACTTTCCTTGCCCTCAGACCTGGAGCGTGAACAAATGTTGCTGCCAGTGTGCTGAATACTAACTAGGGACTTTTTGAGAAGTTTAAAATAGACCGCTCTACTAGAACTGGGAAGCCGGAGGGCAGTGAGGAATCCTTTAATAGTGCCCACCGCAAGGGGTTGGTGGGCCACAGATAAAGAAAGAAAAGCCCACCCATCAGCTCTGTTTGTAAGGTGTCACTCTTACGAGCACCATACCAGGCCACAGATATCCCTCCTGATAGGTGGTCACTAAAGAGAGTGACCAAACCCCCTTTTTGGGTTATTTAGGGAATGCCTTGAGGGTGGGTCCCCAGATTTGTTGTGAAAGATTCCATCAGGACTTCTCTGCAAAGACCTCTTTTGTTCCTGGACTCCGGAACTGCTGCTGGGCAACACAGGAAGCGAACAAGACCGCAATGCCTGAGAAGACTTATCCTTGCAACATTATTTCTGTGGCTCCTGTCAGCAATCTGCTACATTTCCACAGCTGTGCATCCTTCGGGGGGTAGGCAAGACTTCAGCTGCACAAGAAGCAAGAAGGAATCTCCCTTGGAGTGAAGGAATCACTCTCCTGCATCCATAGATCCTCTGTCCTCGAGATCTGTTAAGATTCTCCAGCACAGGTGGTGGTTTTGAGGGATCACCTGGGTCCTCTCTGCCTTCTATCCAACGTGGGCGATGGTGAGCCCTTGCCTTCTCCTTCAGGACAGAATCCCTTTGCACTGCAACTTGTTGACTCCTGGTCCAAGGGATTTTCGGGCTCCAATTAGCTCTGGTCCCCAGCACTCTACCTTTGCAAGGACAGTCTCCTCTCTTCTGCTCCAGCAATGTCGGACTCCTCTTTAGGTGTGCTGATTGGGCCTCACTGCGATGTACTGTGCCTGATGCCTGTGGGTTGCTTGTGGGGATTCTGACTGCTTCTGCTAGCTCCCCTGTCTTCTGAGGGACAGCCTGGACTCCCCTCCAAGGGTCGAATACCCAGGACCTTGCTGGCCCTCTACAGCTCTGCAAAACCTCTACAGGCTCCTCTTGCATTTGCTTGTGCTTGTTGGGGGGCATCTTGACCAATAACCCATCTGCAATCCGCCCACCATCGAAGGGCAGCTCGTAGGTGACTTCAGGGACTCCTCTGCAGCTCCTGGACCCCTCAGCTGGACTTCATCCCTCATCGTCAACCTGGATCTTCAGGTACAGAAGGGTGGGTATTGGCTCCTTCCCCACACTCCTGCATGGACTGGACGGTGTCCCCTTCTTTTGCAGGTCTTCTTCACCCAGAATCTGCCCTTGGGTTCCACTGGTCCTGTCCTGCTTCTACAATTTCCAACCACGCAGTCCCCACGTTACCCTATGGGAAAACTGAGTAACTTACCTCTCTGCATCTGGGCCCTGGGGATCTTCTAGATACTTACCTTTTGGGGTTCCCTTCTCTCCAAGCGATTATCTAGCTACACCATACACTCTGGTGGGTGATACCATTTTGTTTTAGTATATCGTTTATCCCCACTATACGGACCATGCTAATTTATGCTATTCTTGATTACTTACCTGTGTATATTTGTTGTGTTCATGCTTCCAGAGGGAAGTATACCTGGTGTATGGTGTGCCATAATAAAGTATCTTTATTTTTTTTCAACACTGTGTGGTTCCTTTCATGTGTGACAAGCGACTGTGTGACTACTATGGTATTGCAAGTGCTTCACATGCCTCCTAGGTAAGTCTTGGCTGCTCACCACAGCGACCTCTTGAGAGCCCTGGCTGTCTGGATACTGTAACACTCATTAATGGGTGTTTGCTTGGACCCAGTATAAGGTGTAATACCTTGGGTGTCCACCACACACTGAGACAGCTTCCTACAGCCCCAGCAAAGAGAGTTGACATAGTCAAGCAGAGAAGTGATTAGGGCATGCATTATCATATTCTAAAGCTGCACTAGTAATAAGTACAGAAATGTATTTGAAGATTTTAGAAGTTGAAAGCAGACGCGTACCATGCCATCCACCTGTGAGCCAAAAGAAATTCTGTTGTCAAACTCCACCCCTAGATTACGTGTTATGGTTGCGGGGGAGGGACAAGATTGGGCCAGTAGTCACCATTCTAGATGGGGAGCTTTGCCAAATAGCAATATTTCTGTCTTGCATATGTTACATTGTAGATTGCTAAGATGCATCCACTGGAACACAGCCGTGAGGTAGGCCTTAAATCTGCTTTAAGGCAGTTGGTATGTTTCTGTCCAAAGTAAGAAGGATCTGGGTGTCATCTGCATAGGACACAACATGAACGCCGAAGGATTCCACCAGTGCAGCCAGCGGGGTCATATCAATGTTGAACAGCGTTGGGCTCAGGGCAGAGCCATGGGAGACACTGACCTTTAAAGGCTTAGGATCAGAAGCACAAGATAACATCCAGACTGATTGGCTTCTGTCCAACAGAAATGAACCGATCCAGCCCTATGTGGATCCCCCTTATGCCTATACTTTCCAGCTGCTGTAGAAGAATGGAGTGGGACACCAGGTCGAATGCTGCAACATGACCCGTTTTCCTTGATCTACCACCACCTTAATGGTGTCAGTAACATCAGTAAGGGTGGATTATAACCACAGTGGAAGCCTGATTGAGAAGGACGCAGCAGCTGGGTTTGTTCTAAGTATTTAGACAATTGACAATTAACCAACTTCTTCAATATTATAGAAAAAGTGGACAGTAAAGAGATAGGCATGAGGTTAGCCAAAATTGATTTATCTGCCAATGGCGTCTTCAGCAGGGGAATTAGTTTGGCTTATTTACAGCAACTGGATACCATGGCTGAAAGTATGGAACTATTTAGAAGGATGTTGAGGATGGGATTGATGACTCTACGATTGGCCACTAGGATATAGGGAGTGCACGGGTCATCTGGAGCGCCGGACTTTCAAGCTTTTAAAGAAGAATAGGTGCAAACTCTTGCAAAAGCAAAGCATGGTCTTCACTAAGATCACTAGCTGATCCTCCGACCAGCCCGTGTCAAGGTGGTCATCAGGTCCAGTAGTGTTTAGTGCATCCACAATGCCCTAAATTTTGTTATTGAAAGAAAAAAAAAAAGATAGCTTTGCGCATAGCTTAGGGGAAGACTCTATCGGCTGTTAGAGAGCATCATGGTGGTTACACTTTTTCACATTCTTTAAAATATCTCTTAATTTAAAGCCAGATTCAGCAATTTGATTGGAGAAGACCGAGTGGGCCCTCTTGATTGCTTGATGGTAATTATTTAAGACTGTTTTGTAAAGTTCCTTAACAGAAGGTAAATAGTTATTTCTCGAACCTTTTTCCAGTTTTTTACAATGTTTGCCCAGCATCCTGAGCATCCTGAGCATCAAACCATGGAGCAGATAAGTATTTGCTTTTGGAGAAAGCTGACCTCTCCTTTAAAGGAGCAACATTTGTAGCAACCAGCCATTGGCTGCCAGTGAATCAGCCTTAATATCTCTGTTCATAGGTGGGATACTAACACTGAGTGTAAATTATTTTTGAACTAGGAACTTTACCCAGTTTATGAAAGGATCCTGTTCCGCATTCCAACAAAAATGAACCATTGCATGGTGTGACCAGTATGAAAAGAGAGGGTTGAAAATATAAACTGTGGAATAGGTGGGTTGATTTACAAATTGGTTCGTATTCCAAGAGGTCATGTTTTCACGAAAAAATCAACCATGTTGGTTAGGGGCTTTATCAAGGTGAAGATTCAAGACTCTTAGGACCGTAAAAGTGGAGCATTTCAAAAGATACTTAGATAGACACTCATCTAGAGATGGCAGAAACCCTCCTGCTTAGCCCAGGGGTCGATAGACTAAGGGGCATATTTATACTCTGTTTGCGCCGGATTTGCGTCTTTTTTTTTTACGCAAATCCGGCGCAAAGTTAACTCCATATTTATACTTTGCGTTAGACCCGTCTAGCGCCAAAGATCTTGGAGTTTGCGTCATTTTTTAGCGTGGACACCTACCTTGCGTTAATGATATGCAAGGTAGGCGTTCCCTTCTAAAAAATGACTCTAAGGCATGTGCGCCTTATTTAAACTCCTGTGCAAAAATGACGCACGGGAGTGGGCGGGTCAAAAAAAATGACGTCCAGCCGCTTTTGCGTCATTTTTTAACGCCTGGTCAGGGCAGGCGTTAAGGGACCTGTGGGCTCGGAAGGAGCCCAGAGGTGCCCTCCCATGCCCCCAGGGACACCCCCTGCCACCCTTGCCCACCCCAGGAGGACACCCAAGGATGGAGGGACCCATCCCAGGGAACTTAAGGTAAGTTCAGGTAAGTATTTTTTTTTTTTTTTTTTTGTGGCATAGGGGGGCCTGATTTGTGCCCCCCTACATGCCACTATGCCCAATGACCATGCCCAGGGGACATAAGTCCCCTGAGCATGGCCATTGGGCAAGGGGGCATGACTCCTGTCTGTGCTAAGACAGGAGTCATTTCAATGGGGGTTGGGAGTAAAAAAAAATGGCGCAAATCGGGTTGAGGCGAAAATTTTGCCTCAGACCTGACGTGCCCCATTTTTTGACGCCCAAGCTCCATTTTCCCCTACGCCGGCGCTGCCTGGTGTGAGTAATTTGTTTTGACGCACACCAGTCAGCTCCGCGGCTAACGTCATTCAATAAATAAGGCGCCCGCATGGCGCTTTGGAATGGCTTTAGCCGGTGTTAAAACTTTTGATGCACAACTGCGTTGGCGCAGTTGTGCGTCAAAAAGTATAAATATGGCCCAAAGACCCCTGCCAAGGATTGTTTGGCTGATAGTGTAAGGCAGAAACCAAGCAATTCTGCCCTCAGGAGGTCTATTAGCTCGAACGAGGTGCCTTTAAAAGGTTTCTCAAAGACAATAGCTATGCCCTCACCTCTTTCTCTTTCTTTTTCACATTGAGGCATTGTATTTCCTTCAGGAATTGCTATAAGCGATGTTTGATGTTGAACTCTCAGACATCCAGGTTACGGTACAGATAAGACGTCCAACTGTTCCTCCTTGAATCAGTAAAAAATTTGCAAAACATTTTTTATGAAGGAAGCACCTGTTAACTAGCGCTGCCCGGATCACTAAAGTGTTCCCAGGCATCATGGTGAGTACTGAAGGCCAGTGGACAATACACTCTGTCCTATCTAGTGCTGGCAGGGAGTATAAACAATAAGAGCAAACAGGGGGTAAGATAGTATCCGAGGTTGAGCATATACCTTAACAATGCGAATCAGAGTATCAAAAGGAAATACAATGAGAAGTAGAGTAAGCGGTGATCCTGAGCTGGATGAAAATGGGCAGCATGACTGGCGCTGAGTGTGGCAGAGCGTGGAAGTGCACAGATGTGCCTGACTCCTGTTAGAAATTGGGTCTCTATTTGGCAGAGGTATGCACCTTGTCCAAGTAGGGACCACAATCCTAGTCAGGGTAAGTCAAAACACAATCTAAATTACCCTGTCCTCACCCTCAGGTAGCTTTATACAGAGCAGGCAGGCTTAACTTAGAAGGCAATGTGTAAAGTATTTGTGCAATAACTCATACAGTAGCACAATGAACAAAAAACACAAAAAGTTCTCCACACCAGTTTAGTAAAATAGATAATATTTATCTGAATAAAATAAGTCCAAAATGTCAAGAATCCAATGTGCGGAAGCAAAGATACTAAGGCCCATATTTATACTTTTTTAGCGCCGCATTTGCGTTGTTTTTTGACGCAAAATCGGCGCAAACCTACAACATGCAATTGTATTTTGTAAGTTTGCGCCGAAAGTGCGTCAAAAAACGACGCAAATGGGGCGCTAAAAAAGTATAAATATGGACCTAAATTTTAAAGATTAAGGGGGTCATTCCGACCCTGGCGGTGTCGGGGTCCGCGGGAGCACCGCCAACAGGCTGGCGGTGCTCCTTTGGGCATTCTGACCACGGCGGTACAGCCGCGGCCAGAAACGGAAAGTCGGCGGTGTACCGCCGACTTTCCGCTGCCCATGGGAATCCTCCATGGCGGCGCAGCTTGGTGCGCCGCCATGGGGATTCCGACCCCCATACTGCCATCCTGTTCCTGGCGGTTTCGGCCGCCAGGAACAGGATGGCGGTATGGGGTGTCGTGGGGCCCCTGGGGGCCCCTGCAGTGCCCATGCCAATGGCATGGGCACTGCAGGGGCCCCCGTAAGAGGGTCCCACTTTGAATTTCAGTGTCTGCTTAGCAGACACTGAAATTCGTGACGGGTGCTACTGCACCCGTCGCACCCCTTCCACTCCGCCGGCTCCATTCGGAGCCGGCTTCATCGTGGAAGGGTGTTTCCCACTGGGCTGGCGGGCGGCCTTTTGGCAGTCGCCCGCCAACCCAGTGGGAAACCCAGAATGACCGCCGCGGTCTTTTGACCGCGGTACGGTCTTCTGGCGGTTCCCGCTTGGCGGGCGGCTCCTGCCGCCCGCCAAGGCTGGAATGACCCCCTAAATCCCAATAAAGCGCTTAGAAACGCAATAGCTCCAACTGGAGCTATCACAACGTCATTGATGGAGTCGTTCCCAACAGTTCAACACTAGTCGCCAGGGAGTGCGGCGCCGGTCACGGAGTCGCATGGACCCCCAGATACAGCAATGTCAGGAGATTCATCATTGTCAGGAGATTGCCTACGACTGACTGTGGCGAGCCCCCCTTCATCAGACAGTGATTGAGGTATTGGAAGCGTTGTATAGCCAACCTTCCAAGGAGGGCATCGACCACCACCATTACTTTTGTGAACAGCTGAGAGATGCAGGCAAGGCCGAAAGGGAGTACAGCAAACTAAAAACACTTATGGCCTGCTTTGACCCACAAATAACATCTGTGGGACTGCAGGATGGGTACATGAAAATAGGTGTCCTGCAGGTTCAAGTACACCATACAGTTAAGTGGGTTGAGGGCAGGCAGAATCCGGGCCAGTGTGAACATTCTGAATTTCTCCTTCAGAAGGAAGGCGTGCAGAAGCAGAAGGTCCAAAATAGGCATGAGACACCTGTCGTTTTTTTTTGTTGGAACAAGGAAATAGCAAGAATAACAACTCTCTCGTTTTTATGAGCCTGGTACCCTCGCAATTGAACTCTTGGAGAGTAATGCTTGCTCCTCTTGCAGTAGAATGGCCAGGTCTGAAATTCACTCTGATGGGGTAATAATTGGCTGGACAAACAGAAAAAGCTGAGCAGAGCCATGCAGAACGAGTTGGAAGACTCATCTGTTGCATGACCATCCTGGGAGATGATGATGGGTCCTGACTCTCGCTAGATGGGCTTGTGCCACTAAGGGCAAACTAGAGTGGTTTCAGACCCACGTCCAGAGCCTTGAAAAGCCTTGGGTGACTGCCGTGCAGGTTGGTGGCATTAACTCTGCCTACACACCAGCCAGCTGGGATAGCCTCTGAACTTTTTTCATTGATTTGGAATCTGGCAGGGGTCAACAAACCCAAGGAGAACACTGCAGATCTCTTGTCCTTGAAGTGTTATAACACAGTCTGCCTTCTCAGCAAAAAGGTGAGACTAGTCAAAGGGCATATTTATGAAGGAGGCCTGTACATTGCCTGAACATCCTGTGGAACATATGTACATGTCAATGAAATTCAATACTAGTGAAGACTGTACTTCCTAGGCAATTAGTAGTATGTAGAGCAGTGTGAATCACATATTTGGCCATGTCTTGTCCTTAAATTGTCTGAGCCTAAGAGGTTGCGCAGTCTTCCGGGACTGCCATCAAGATCTTGCTGTCAGTGTCTCACAGGGCATGCGTATAGTGACCCAGTAGGCAGAAAGCATTTACCAATCACAATGCCAGACTGGTGGAAGAAAACATATAATTGGCCAAAAACCTCAGTCCTCTTAGATTCCCTGTCCGGAAGAGTGGAGGAATGAATTGAGATTCACTATTCTAGTTTAGGTCTGAAACGCAAGGCCCTCTGGAGTAGAATGTTTGCTATGGCAATCAGGGATTCCATGAGCTGGTCTGTGATGCCTGGCCACCTGCCTATCTACAAGTATCAGTGAGGGCCTCATTAAAAAGGAGTAAGTGGTCAGGAGTAGCTGGCTCTGGCTGAGGAATATCTGGATATTCGTTTTGGTCTTGAATCAAGGCAGCAGTAAATCCAGAATCTCAGCTCCTCTCTTGACCACTCATGTGAAGGAGGCACTTTCCTTCTTTGTGGACTAAGTGGCAGGTCAAGCCCTACCTCAGGAGAAGTGTAAAGCCTACCTTATTCTTGCAAATCCATGAAGAAAGTATCATCTGTGTAGTGAAGATGAAGAAAGCCATCCTCATCACCATCCACATCGTGGTGTGTCCCTGGTTCTGATTTAGAGCCAAAAGGATAATGGAAACTCTTTTGGTGCAGCATCATTTGAAATGGAGCCAAAGTCAGTTCTTTATCCAACATTGGTACCAGTATCAGATCCTCTTCCAGCACCAGTGGTGTCAGAACTGATGGTGATGTGGAATAGACCATCACCAGTCTCGGAGCCAGAATGGAAGTCTGTACCACTGTTGGAATGGATGTTATAACAGGCCCCAAGACGGTCAGGTAACACAGAGGATGGATTTACTAGTGGTAACCTGACCCGGGGCCCATGCAGTTCCTTGGGGTCTAAAGGTTCATCAGAGGGAACTAGTAGCGACCACAAATCTGCAGTATGGCGTCTTTGAAGGTTTTAACCTGCTGCAGTGTTGCCGATGGCCTGGGGAAATTGTGGCACACCAGGATCAGTTGAGGAATTTGCTCTGCCGGAGACCTTGAAGGTGACTGATTGACAATGTGACGCTTGTGTGGGTTCTCTTTAGTTCAGAGTGACGCGATATCATTGAACCCTGCTTCATTTTTTTATGTTCTTCTTGGGCTTCGACTTTGACCTACTAGAGGATTTTGAGTACAAAGTTTGAGCACAAAGTTGACCACTCCTGGGACTGACTTTCTGAATGTGACTAGGGGAGGGTCTCAAACATTATGCACTGGGTTAGCATCACAAGTGTCACTAACCAGCACAAAATGTTTTATTCTTGATTCACTTTCCAGTGCAAAACTTGTTTTGCGCTAGAAAGTACCCAAAAGTAATGCAAAGCAGTGCAAAATGCTGCTTAGCATTAGTTTGCATCAAGAGGCGTGACATGCAACCACCCATGTTTTTTGACATTAAACCCTATTCACTAACATTAGTAGACCTAGTTTTACCTCCAAAAATGTATGCCGCTGAAAAGCAGGAATTAAACAGAGAAATATTTCCATTTCCCCATGCTTTTCTGACTTTGCATGTGTGTTGAACAAGTTACTTACCTTAGATAACAAATTATCTGGTGGAGACTTATTCTAGTTGCAGATTCCGCACCTTAGAATTTCCACAGGTGTCAGTCTGTATCCGGAGATTTTTCTTTCGGCACTACCCTTTGCACACTGTTAGGTAGCATCGGTTGACTCTGTGCCTGTCGTTGGCGTTGTGGTCACCAGATATGATCTTAAGGGTCATATATAGGCACCACCCTGGTGCACTAACGTCATTTTTTGTTCACGACTTTCTACGCCAGCGGCGCGGAGCCATCAAGAACACTGACTGGTGCACCAGAACTAGGACCCTGAAAGGAAACTCCCTATCCCTAGAAATCAGTTTGCATAGTAGGGAGGTTGGGTGGGTCGGTAAGGAATCTGCAACTAGAATATGTCTCTACCAGATAATTAATTACCAAAGGTAAATAACTTGTTCATCTGATAGAGACTTCTAGCTGCATATTCATACTTTAGAATAGATACCCAAGCAATACCATTCCAGTAGGCAGGTCTGCAAACCAAGGTCATACTTCGGATCTGACTGTCCAGGCAGTAGTGTTTAGTAGACGTGTGCAAAGACGCCCACGTTGCTGCCTGGCAGATGTCCAGGACTGGAACTCTGCATGCTAACGCAGTGGATGTAGCATTTGCTCTGGTAGAATGAGTGCACAAGCCATTCAGGGGTTGCTTTTTAGCTAACACATATAACATTTTAATGAAGAGAATGACCCATCTAGAGATGTTTTTTTCTGCACTGCCCGACCTTTCTTCGCACCCACATAACCCAGAAAGAGTTGGTTGTCCACCCAGAACTCTCTTGGATTAAGCTAGAACCCTAATGCTCTTTTTGGGTGCAGGTGGTGGAGTCTCTCCTCTTCCTTAGAAAGATGTGGGGGCACAATAAAATGGATTGGCCTACATGAAAGGGTGTGAGCACTTGAGGCAGAAAAGTAGGCCTAATATGAAGCACCACCTTGTCAGGGTGGATGGAGATGAAAGGTGGCGTCAACGAAAGAGCCTGTAGCTCACTCACTCTGTGGGCATAGGTAATAGCCATGAGGAAGACTGACTTCAGAGTAAGCAGCTGAAGTGGACATTGGTGAAGCGCTCAAAGGGAGCGGCACATTAGATAGGTAAGAATTAAGTCCAAATCCCATTGGGGCTTTATGAAAGGGGGAAGGAGGAAAGAGGTGGGTAAGGCACTTAAGAAATTGGCCAACAATGGGACATTTGAACAAGGAGGGTTGGTCAGGCAATCAGAGGAAAGCTGAGATGGCAGACAAATAACCCTTTAGGGTGCACAGACCAGAGCAATGGTGGGCCAAAGAAAGAATAAAAGAACCTCAGAAAGAGGGGCAGAGAGGGGGGGTCAACAAACTTGTCTGTGCATCATTGTAAGGAAATGCCTCCTTGGCATGGTTACCTCTTGACATTTTTGCCTTTTGTTGATGCCAGCTATGATTGGAAGTGTGCTGGGACCCAGCACCAGTGTTCTTTCCCTAAACTGTATCTTTGTTCCCACAATTGGCACATCCCTGGCACACAGATAAGTCCCTTGTAAATGGTACCCCTGGTATCAAGGGCCCGATGCCAGGGAAGGTCTCTAATGGCTGCAGTATGTCTTATGCCACCCTGGGGACCCCTCACTCAGCACATGCCTCACAGCTTGTGTGTGCTGGTGGAGAGAAAATAACTAAGTCAACATGGCACAGCCCTCAGAGTGCCATGCCCGCCTCACACTGCCTGTGGCCTAGGTAAGTCACCCCTCTAGAAGGCCTTATAGCCCTAAGGTAGGGTGCACTATACCGTGCATGAGCACTATGCCCCTACAGTGTCTAAGCAAAACCTTAGACATTGTAAGTGCAGGGTAGCCATAAAGAGTATATGGTCTGGGAGTTTGTCAAACATGAACTCCACAGTTCCATAATGGCTACACTGAAATCTGGGAAGTTTGGTATCAAACGTCTCAGCACAATTAATGCACACTGATGCCAGTGTGGAATTTGTTGTAAAATGCACCCAGAGGGCATCTTAGAGATGCCCCCCGAATACCAGTCCGACCAGTTTCTGCCAGCCTGCCATATCCAGACTAGTTTCTAGCCACATGGGGAGAGTGTCTTTGTCACTCTGTGGCCAGGAACAAAGCCTGTACTGGGTGGAGGTGCTTCTCACCTCCCCGTGCAGGAACTGCACAGCTGGCGATGAGCCTCAAAGGCTCATGCCTTTTGTTACAACACCCCAGGCATCCCAGCTAGTGGAGATGCCCGCCCCTCCGGCCACTGCCCCAACTTTTGGCGGCAAGGCTGGAGGAGATAATGAGAAAAACAAGTAGGAGTAACCAACCATCAGGACTGCCCCTAAGGTGCCCTGAGCCGAGGCGACACCTGCCTTTAGAAATCCTCCATCTTGAGATTGGAGGATTCCCCCAATATGATTAGGGATGTGCCCCCCTCCCCTCAGGGAGGAGGCACAAAGAGGGTGTAGCCACCCTCAAGGACAGTAGCCATTGGCTACTGCCCTCCTGGCCTAAACACCCCCCTAAATTTAGTATTTAGGGGCAACCCAGAACCCAGGAAATCAGATTCCTGAAACCTACACAAAGAAGGACTACTGACCTGAAAGCCCTGCAGAGACAACAACTGACTTGGCGCCAGCCCAACCGGCCTGTCTCCAAACTGAAAGAACCTGCACAGCGACGCATCCGACAGGGACCAGCGACTTCTGAAGCCTTAGAGGACTGCCCTGAACCGAAGGACCAAGAAACTCCTGAGAACAGCAGCACTGTTCACCTACAGAAAAATGTTTGCAACAAAGAAGCAACTTTTAAAGGACTCACTCTTCCTGCAGGAAGCGTGAGACTTCACCCTCTGCACACGACGCCCCTGGCTCGAGCACCAGAGAACCAACACTGTAGAGAGGACTCCCAGGCGACTTTGACCTTGTGAGTAACCTGAGACGACCCCCCCTGCACCCCTACAGCGACGCATGCAGAGAGGATCCAGAGGCTCCCCCTGACTGTGACTGCCTGGAACAAAGAACCCAACACCTGGACCGAGCACTGCACCCGCAGCCCCTAGGACCGCAAGGAACCAAACTCCAGTACAGGAGTGACCATCAGGTGACCCTCTGCCTAGCCCAGTTGGTGGCTGGCCTAAGAAGCCCCCCTGTGTCCTGCCTGCATCGCTAGAGTGATCCCCGGGTCCCTCCATTTATTTTGAAAGAACACCCGATGCCTGCTAAGCACATTGCACCCGGCCGCCACTGTGCCGCTGAGGGTGTGTTTTGTGTGCCTGTTTGTGTCCCCCCAGTGCTCTACAAAACCCCTGTGGTCTGCCCTCCGAAGACACAGGTACTTCCTGTTGGCAGACTGGAAGCGGAGCACCCCTGTTCTCCATAAGTGCCTATGTGTTTTGGGCCCTTGTTTGACCTCTGCACCTGACCGGCCCTGTGTTGCTGGTGTGGTGACTTTGGGGTTGCCTTGAACCCCCAATGGTGGGCTGCCTATGCCCAGGAAACTGAACTTGTAAATGCTTTACTTACCTCAGAAACTTAACCTTGCTTACCTCCCCCAGGAACTGTTGATTTTTGCACTGTCTCCACTTTTAACCTAGACTGTGTATGCTACTGCTCTAGTTCAAAGTTCCTTACTTACCTGTGTGGAGTACCTTGCATTTTATGTATTTACTTCAAATCTTGAATCTTGTGGTTCTAAAAATAAATTAAGAAAATATATTTTTCTATATAAAAACTATTGGCCTGAAGTTAAGTCTTTGAGTGTGTGTGTTCCTCATTTATTGCCTGTGTGTGTACAACAAATGCTTAACACTACCCTCTGATAAGCCTACTGCTCGACCACACTACCACAAAATAGAGCATTAGAATGATCTAATTTTGTCACTATCAGCCTCTAAGGGAAACCCTTAGACTCTGTGCATACTATCTCTCACTTTGAGGTAGTATAAACAAAGCCAACTTCCTACAATCATGCCACAAATTTGTTCCGTCTACAGGCATATACCGTTTTGGTGGAGGAACACCTGGATGCCAAGTTAAGATTGCAGACTTTGGGCGGAAGGTCAAAAGCTGTCAACTGCTGCCACTCAATCTTCATGCAAGAAGGCAGAGACTGGACAGGTTCAGTTAGAGAACGTCCCTTGCTGTTGCGACAGAAGATTCTCCCGAAGGGGCAGTCTGATCAGGGGATCAATAACCATGTTCAATAGCTCGGGATACCGTAATTTTCTTGCCCAGTGCGGAGCCACAAGAATGGCTTGGGCCTAGTCGTTCTTGATCTCCTTCAGAACTCTGGACAGAAGTTGTATTGGCGAAAAGTCTTAAAGGATGCCTGATTTCAATTTGAGATGCAAAGTGTCACAGGCGAGTGCCGCCTTGGAAACTCCAACAGCTGACATTGTACATTCTCTGCAGAGGTGAAGATGCCATTTGTGATTAACTATAGCAATACAAAAGGATGATGGATGGAGTGCTGAACAATGCAAACACTCACCCCCAGTCACGGTTTAGTCCATCGTTCGGGCTGGACTGTTCTCATGGGGAACAGGGTCAAGGCTGATTTGCATATGGCTGGGTTAAAACTGGAAAGGCATGGCAAGCAAAACAACTGATGGATTAAACTGAGATCTGTGACTGGGGGGCGAATGTTTGATTTGCTCTGCATTCCATCCATTATCTGTTAGTTTTGCAATTGTCGCCCCAAGTGGGAGGAGCATGCCCAGACGTGGGTCCGGTGCTTGCTATGCCGCCAGATTCAAACTAGCCTGGCTGATGAAGGGTGATACCCTGAAACCGGTCCCAGGATGCTTGTTTCTGGTCCAGGGAGGACCTTGCCTGGCAGTCCGGGCTGGACTGGACTGTTCCCATGGTGAACAGGGTGAAGACTGATTTGCATATGGCTGGGTCTAAACTGGAATGGCATGGCAAGCAAAAAGACTGATGGATTAAACCCAGATCTGTGACTGGGGGTGAATATTTGATTTCTCTGCATTCTGTCCATCATCTTTTGTTTTTGCAATTGTCATCTACCAGGCATTGACAGCTGAGTTTGTCCGCTATGATGTTCAGAGAGCCCGCCAGATGTTGAACCACCAGCGATATGCCCTGATGTTCCAGCCATGTCCAGAGGCAGAGAGCCTCCTGACAAAGGGTCCACGACCCTACCTCGCCCTACTTGTTGCAGTACTACATGGCAGTGGTGTTTCCCGTGAACACCTGCACCACTTTCTCTTTGAGAGAGGGAAGGAATGCCTTCAATGCCACTCTGTTCGCCCTGAGCTCCAAAATGTTGATATGGAGCTCGGACTGCAATGGAAACCAGACACCTCTAATCTCCGCCTCTCCTATCTGGCCACCCCATCCCAGAAGTGACGCATCTGTCACCAAGGTTGCATCTGGTTGGGAAAAGGAGAAGAATCTGCTGTTGATTCAATTGCGGTTCAAAAGCCACCACTGCAGATCTTGCACAGTTCCCACCGGGATCTGGACCATATTGGAGAGATTCTCCTGATGCTCCGCCGACTGGAACGTCGGTACCCACTGCAGAGCCTGCATATGACGCTTGGCATGTGTCTTCAGCAGGATGCAGGAGCCATGAGGCCCAGCAGCCTCAAAGTCGTTCTCACCGACATCCAGGATAGAGGCTTAAATATCCTGTACTTGCCTCTTGGGAGGATATGCCCGAAACTGCACTTTGTCAAGAACAGCTCAGATGAGAGGGAGCATCTGAGAGGGAATCAGATGTGACTTTGGCATGTTCATGGTGAACCCCAGTGAATGCAGAAAATCTGCTATAGTCTGAAGGTGGGAGGTGACCGCCTGGGTCAAGCCCGCCTTCAACAGCCAGTTGTCAAGATAGGAGAAGACTGAAACCCCTAACCAGTGCAGATGAGCTGTGACCACCTCCATCACTTTGGTGAATACCTGGGAGGCACTGGTAAGGCCAAAGAGGAGCATGGTGAATTGAAAGTGCTTGTGACCTACCACGGACCGCAAGTAACATCTGTGGGCAGGCAGAATGGGCATATGGAAATAAGTGTCCTGTAATTCCAATGCTACCATTCAGTCTCCTGGGGCCAGGGCAGATAAGACCTGGCTAGAGTGAGCAATATGAACTTCTCCTTCCAGAGGAAGAGATTGAGTAACTGGAGTTCCAGGATAGGGCAGAGGACCTTGTCCTTTTTGAGTACCAGAATGTAGGGGAAATAACAAAAAAAGCCTACTTCTGGCATAGAGACACTCTCTATGGCTCCCTTGGCCAAGAGAGCCGTAACCTCCTCGTGGAGAAATGGCAGGTGAACCTCCATCATTTGATTGTAGGATGGTGGCATGGATGGAGGGGTAGTCTTGAAGGGAAAAGTAGCCCCTGAGGACTATTTGCAAAACTCACCTCTGTGACGTGATGTATACCAGCGGAGGGTGATGGCGAATCCTGCCACCTACTGATCCCTGGTGGGGAAACGTCAGACTAAGAAGGTTTGGAGGCTGCAGTTGAAGGGGGGTGGGCAAACTGGCTAGACCACTTGCTCCCTGATCCGGGTGGATGCTGGATCCCATGTCCTCGCAGAGGCTGAGCACCATGGGTGGCGTGGTGACTGGTGGGAAACAGACGTGGTCGGATGCCCCTTCATGGCCACGAAGGGGGTGAAAAGCAGACTGAGGGGGGCGAATGGCAGCTAAGGGGCTCAGCTGTAGAGTGGTACTCCTTAAAGCGTTCAAGCTGCTTTATCCCCGAAAAGATGTGTGCGATCAAAGGGCATGTACATCATAGTAGATTGAACATCCCCTGAAAAGCCAGATGTCCGTAATAAGGCGTGGCGTCTCAGGGGATCTGCCCATAGAGTGGGTCGTATCCAGCACACATCGGATTGTGCATGGTCCTGAGTGTGAGGACGCCCTGCATCCTCACAGTCAGGACCAACCCCATACTCCATTTCCTGGGCTTTGTAAGTGCAGAGAAGCCATTTTAAGGTATGTAGTGGGCACTGGTCAACATGAGGAGTGCAACTACATAATGGCTTCACTGAACCTAGGCATAGTTGGATTCAAACATGTTGGAATCATGCAACTACACCAATTCCAGTGTTAGTTGCATAATACCATGTACTCGGGGGGTTTCTTAGAGGATTCCCCAGATCTGCCTGTACAGCCTTGCAAGATCTGCATGCCAACCTGTGCCGCTGCCGACCCTAGACACTGTTCTGCCCTCCTGCTGATGAGCCGAACTCGAGCAGAGGAAGGCAGAACAAAGGATTTCCTGTTGGGAAGAGGTGTGACCGCCTCTCCCTTTCAAATCGGTGGGGTGGCCTCTCAGCAGTACTAGGCTGCTTTAAAGGGCACAATGGTGCCCTCCTTGCATAAATCGGTTTGCACCAGTGCAGGAACCCCCATTTCCTGCTCTGGCGCAAAACCACACAAAGGACAGGGTAGTGAACACCCCACTGTGTAGCTCCTCCTCTAGGGAGGTGCACAGAGCTCTGCCAGGCAGCCACTTGATTCTGCCATCTTGGAAATAAGATGTGCAGAGGCCCCTGGGAGCATCTGACTGGTTAGGCCAGGTGAGTGACATCCCTGACACCCCGATAGGTGGGTCACCGCAGACAGTGTGCAACCACTTTCAGGGTTATTTAACCCCTTAGCTGCTGGGCCTTTTCCCCCCCAGTACTGAGCCCTTTTTTGGCTATTTGGGGTAGTTCGCGCTTAGGGCTTCATAACTTTTTGTCTACATAAGCTAACCACGCCAAATTTGTGTCCTTTTTTTCCAACATCCTAGGGATTCTAATGGTACCCAGAGTTGGTGGTTTCCCCTGGAGGAGACCAAGAAAATAGCCAAAATACAGTGAATATTTGTTTTTTTCCAAAAAAATGGGAAAAAAGGGCTGCCGAAGAAGGGCAACACAAATTTGGCATTTTACTGGGACATACCCCATTTCTACTATATTTGGTGCTTTCAGCCTCCTTCCAGTTAGTGACAGGAATGGGTGTGAAACCAATGCTGGATCCCGGAATGCTAAACATTTCTGAAAACTAGACAAAATTCTGAATTCAGCAAGGGGTCATTTGTGTAGATCCTACAAGGTTTTCCTACAGAAAATAACAGCTGAAATAAAAAAATATTGAAATTGAGCTGAAAACAACAGCCATTTTTCTTTATGTTTTACTCTGTAACTTTTTCCTGCGATGTCAGATTTCTGAAAGCAATATACCGTTTTGTCTGCTGGATTCTTCTGGTTGCGGGGATATAAAGGGCTTGTAGGTTCATCAAGAACCCTAGGTACCCAGAGCCAATAAATGAGCTGCACCCTGCAGTTGGTTTTCATTCTATACTGGGTATACAGCAATTCATTTGCTGAAATATGAAGAGTGAAAAAGAGGTATCAAGAAAACCTTTGCATTTCCAAAATGAGCACAAGATAAGGTTTTGAGGAGCAGTGGTTATTTGCACATCGCTGAATTCCGAGGTGCCCATACTAGCATGTGAATTGCAGGGCATTTCTCAAATAGACGTCTTTTTTACACACTCTCTTATATTTGGAAGGAAAAAATGTAGAGAAAGATAAGGGGCAATAATACTTGTTTTGCTATTCTATGTTCCCCCAAGTCTCCCGATAAAAATGATACCTCACTTGTGTGGGTAGGCCTAGTGCCCGCGACAGGAAATGCCCCAAAACACAACATGGACACATCCTATTTTTTTTATAGAAAACACAGCTGTTTTTTCCAAAGTGCCTACCTGTAGATTTTGGCCTCTAGCTCAGCCGGCACCTAGGGAAACCTACCAAACCCTGTGCATTTCTGAAAACTAGAGACCTAGGGGAATCCAAGGAGGGGTGACTTGCGGGGCTCGGACCAGGTTCGGTTACCCAGAATCCTTTGCAAACCTCTAAAAGTGGCTAAAAAACCAAGTTTTCCTCACATTTCGGTGACAGAAAGTTCTGGAATCTGAGAGGAGCCACAAATTTCCTTCCACCCGGCGTTCCCCCAAGTCTCCCGATAAAAATGATACCTCACTTGTGTGGGTAGGCCTAGCGCCTGCGACAGGAAACGCCCCAAAGCGCAACGTGGACACATCCAAATTTTTGGAAGAAAACAGAGGTGTTTTTTGAGAAGTGCCTACCTGTAGATTTTGGCCTCTAGCTCAGCGGGCACCTAGGGAAACCTACCAAACCTGTGCATTTCTGAAAACTAGAGACCTAGGGGAATCCAAGGAGGGGTGACTTGCGGGGCTCGGACCAGGTTCTGTTACCCAGAATCCTTTGCAAACCTCAAAAAGTGGCTACAAAAACAAGTTTTCCTCACATTTCGGTGACAGAAAGTTCTGGAATCTGAGAGGAGCCACAAATTTCCTTCCACCCGGCGTTCCCCCAAGTCTCCCGATAAAAATGATACCTCACTTGTGTGGGTAGGCCTAGCGCCTGCGACAGGAAATGCCCCAAAGCGCAACGTGGACACATCCAAATTTTTGGAAGAAAACAGAGGTGTTTTTTGAGAAGTGCCTACCTGTCGATTTTGGCCTATAGCTCAGCCGGCACCTAGGGAAACCTACCAAACCTGTGCATTTCTGAAAACTAGAGACCTAGGGGAATCCAAGGAGGGGTGACTTGCGGGGCTCGGACCAGGTTCTGTTACCCAGAATCCTTTGCAAACCTCAAAAAGTGGCTACAAAAACAAGTTTTCCTCACATTTCGGTGACAGAAAGTTCTGGAATCTGAGAGGAGCCACAAATTTCCTTCCACCCGGCGTTCCCCCAAGTCTCCCGATAAAAATGATACCTCACTTGTGTGGGTAGGCCTAGCGCCTGCGACAGGAAACGCCCCAAAGCGCAACGTGGACACATCCAAATTTTTGGAAGAAAACAGAGGTGTTTTTTGAGAAGTGCCTACCTGTAGATTTTGGCCTCTAGCTCAGCGGGCACCTAGGGAAACCTACCAAACCTGTGCATTTCTGAAAACTAGAGACCTAGGGGAATCCAAGGAGGGGTGACTTGCGGGGCTCGGACCAGGTTCTGTTACCCAGAATCCTTTGCAAACCTCAAAAAGTGGCTACAAAAACAAGTTTTCCTCACATTTCGGTGACAGAAAGTTCTGGAATCTGAGAGGAGCCACAAATTTCCTTCCACCCAGCGTTCCCCCAAGTCTCCCGATAAATATGATACCTCACTTGTGTGGTTAGGCCTGGTGCCTGCGACAGGAATAGATCACACAACGGTCAATGTTGGTCCTTACGTGAGGCAGCTGTTGACCCTGGGGTGATCCATTCCTGACACAGGCACTAGGTGTAGGCACTCAAGTGGGGTAGTGTTTTTATCAGGACAGGTGAGGAGTCACTGGGTGGTAGGAATGTTGTTGTGGATCCCAGCATATTCCTGTAGTTTGTGTGACAGAAATGCGAGAAAAATAGAGTTTTTTTTCAACATTTCAGCTTTGCAGGGTATTCTGGGTAAGAAAAATTTTGGGGAATCCACACAAGTCACACCTCTGTGGACTCCCCCGAATGTCTAGTTTCCAGAAATGTTTGGGTTTAGTGTGTTTCTCTATATGGCCGCTGAATCCAGGACCAAAAACACAGGTGCCTGCCTTACAAAACCAGTTTGTTTTGCCAGAGACAATTTTGATGTCTCCACAATATGATTTGGGTGGTGGAATTTGGGGCTGAACTAAATTGGTGAGCTCCCAAGAGAGCACTCTCTCTCTGCTTGCTGCCGCATTCACCTGCTCTCTGGGTTGGCCTAACCCACTATTACCCAGTTGCACGAACAGCTTGCGAAGGGACAGCAGGACTGTCCTCATCACCTCCCTCATAATGTACTGGAAGAGGAGAATGGGACTCCTCTGACTGAAAAATCACTCCCAGAGTCTGCGCCATTGTCATATCCCTCAGATGCTGTCTCAGTATCTGATGTCTCAGTCTCTGATCCTATGTCAGAGCGGTCCTCTATAACCCGAGTGCAGGCAGCAGTCATCCATCAAGATGCCATCTCTGCTATTGGCTAAACTGTTGCTCTAAAACACTAGCCTACGTAGACAGTCACAAAATCGTTGTTGTGTGTGAGATACGTGCAACAGTAGAGGCCACCTTACCTGCGCTTCTTCCCTCAATCAGCACGTACTTTCAAGACACTCAAAAAACACCTTGTCACATACCATTCGTCACAGTCTTTAGCACCTCCTGTCCAACAATCATTATTGGTGCTCCCACTCCCTCCTCGTCGGATTCCCTCATTACCACCCAGCAAAAGTGCCCTTCATCTCTCCATAGACTTTACTAATGTAGTCAGCTATTTACATAAAATACAGATGTGCTCTTTGCAGTAGGCATATAAACCTTCTGCGCTTCTTTATGGCACTAAAACTGCCACTAGACAAGTCGGACCCTTCTCCCCCCAGGGAAACCACACACATATTGACAAAAGTGATATATATATGACAGCCAACCACCTGAAACTCAACTCAAGCAAAACCGAAATAATCCTCTTTGGCCCACACAAAAACACCTGGGACCCCCCATGGTGGCCCACCACGCTAGGCCCTGCACCCACCCCCGCCAACCACGCATGCAACCTCAGCATCATCCTAGACTCCTCCCTCTCGATGACCCAACAAATCAACGCTCTTACCTCCTCATGCTTCAACAAACTCCGTATACTGAAAAACATTCAAATGGATCCCCACAGAGACCAGAAAAACTGTCACTCACGCACTCATCAGCAGCAGGCTTGATTACGGAAACGCCCTCTACGCCGGCACCACTCTAAAACTCAAGCGCAAACTACACGCATCCAGAACTCAGCAGCACGACTCATCCTCCACCTCCGCCGACACGAACACATCTCTCCACACCTCAAATCCCTCCACTGGCTCCCCATTGACAAAAGGATCACCTTCAAGATCCTCATCCTCGCACACAAATCACTCCACAACACAGGCCCTGCCTACCTCAACGAGAGTCACCTTCCACACCCCCACACGAAACGTCCGCTCAGCTGACCTCTCTCTCGCCTCTGTCCCACGCATCAAACACACCACCACCGGGGGCAGATCCTTCTCCTACCTTGCACCCAAAACCTGGAACGCACTCACAACCCACCTTCGCAAGACCCAAAACCTACTTCTTTTCAGGAAGGGCCTCAAAACCTGGCTTTTTGAACAGTGAACCTCCCAGCCCCTTTCCCTCCCCCCATCCCCCCCCCCCCCAGCGCCTTGAGACCCTCACAGGTGAGTAGCGCGCTTTATAAATCTCTTTGATACAGATCTACCTCTATATATATATATATATATATATATATATATATATATATATATATATATATATATCTACATAGATATATCTATAGATATATCCATGTACCTAGATATATCTATCTACATAGATATATATAGATATATACATATATTTTTTTTTAGTTGTTGTATGGTTTCCTTGGGGGCCAAAATGGCCCCCAGGGAAACCCTACAACATCTAAAAAAAAAATTGCCCCCACAGGGGGTCACCCTGCCCACGGGCGACCCCCTGTCATTTCATTTTTTTTTTTTTTAAATTCCCCTGGGGGGGATGGGGGCGGCCCGTTTTCCGGGGGGGCCGCCCCCCAAAAGTGAAATCCCTGGTGTCTAGTGGGGTTTCCTGGCTGTGCTGCGATCGGGGGCCAGGAAACCGTTTCAGAAGGCCTCGTAAGAAAGGGGAGACTCTCCCCTTTCTTACGAGGCGATCGGGGGCCAGAAACAGTTTCAGAAGGCCTCGGAAGAAAGGGGAGAGTCTCCCCTTTCTTACGTGGCCAGGAAACACTTTCAGGAAGACCTCGTAAGAAAGGGGAGACTCTCCCCTTTATTACGAGGCCTTCCCGAACGTGGAAAAGGCAGTTTTCCCCATCAAAGCAGGAAGCGGCCGCAAGGCTGCTTCCTGCTTTGATGGGGAAAACACCTTTGCAACGTCAGCGCGCCTCGCGGCGCGCTGATGTCACAAAGGGGCGGGTGGGGGGCGGGGGGAGACACGGTAGCTTCCGTGTCTCCCCAGGGAAGTAAAAAAAAAAAAAAAAAAATCCTCGGGTGCGATGCACCCGAGGATTTATTAATGCCCTTCCTGGTGTCGGCCACTGGTCGTGACCCGCACCTAAGCGGTTAAGGGCTCCTCTGAGGGTGGGTCCCTAGATTTGTCAAGCAAGACAGTATAAGGAACTCTCTGCAAGACTCTTCTGCAACCTTGCCTCCGGAACCGCTGTTGGTCTGCCTTAGGAACCAGAAGAAGACTGTATCCGTTGGGAGGGCTCCCACTGCAACATTGTTTCTCCGGCTTCTGCAACACCCGTGGCTGTGCATCCACCAGGATCACAAGGACTCTGTTTGCACCAGGAAGTAAGAAGAAATCTCCCTTGGAGTGAGGGAGTGATACCCCTGCATCCGCAGGCACCTCAGCGATGACGACCAGTTGGTGGATCCTGCTGTCCCACGGACATCGAAAGGCACTGCTACATGGGTGGTGGTTCAGTGGCCCTCTCCAGGTCCAACTTATTTTCTATCCAATGTGGGAGCTGGTGGGTTCTTGCTGTAGCCACTGGGTCAGAACCCCTGTGCACTGTGTCTGTTGCTGCTACCCAGGCTTTTTTTACTCTTCCTCCAGAAGACCTTTGAGCTCCAAGAAGCCCCGGTCTCCAGCACTCTGCAAGTCCAAGAACAACATCCACCCTACAAGTCCTGGGGCGTGGGACTCCTGTATTGTGCTCCTGAGGCCTTCCTGCCACTCCCTGTGCCTACTGCCAGTGGGTCTTTGTGGGCCCTCCAATAATTCCTTCTAGCTCCCCTGCTTGCTGAGGGCAAGCCCTGACTCGCCTCCAAGGTTTGAGTCACTAGGACCGTTCTGGTCCTCAAAATCCTGCAAACGTTCCTTCACCTTCTTCCTGCATTTTGCCAACTCTTGTTGGTGGTTCTGCTGACCACTGACCCCACTGCAATCCGGCGACTGAGGAGGAACAGCTTGTGGGTGACTCCAAGGATTTTCCTGCATCACCTGGACCCGGCAGCTGATTTCTTTCCTCACTGACCTGCAGGAACATCTCCCCAGGAAGGGTGGGTATTGCCTACCTGCACTGCCTGGACATCTCTGGGTGGTCTGGACAATGTCTCCTTTTTCAGGTTCTTCTTGTCCGAAATCTGCAGCAGCTGGACAAACGGGGCTCCCAAAGGTTTCTGATGTCACTTCACCCCTGTGCACCCGGGCTCCCTGGGGTAGGTACTCCACTTTCCTGGGTATCCACAGGGGGGAGCGGGGCACTATCCAACCTTCCTTGTGCCAACCGGTTTCTTTGGGGTCCTCTGGGAATACTCCTGAATCCTGCAATTCCAACCGCGATGATCCTATGTTAGCCTTTGGGACACCCGGCTAGATAACACCTCTGCACACGGGTGCCTGGGGGATTTCTCTTACTTATCTTGGGTGATTTTGTACTCCCCCAGCCCCTGGGATCCTTACACATTTACCTTGGTTGGGTACTCCCATTCTCATACCACTTTGTTAGTATATGGTTTGTCCCCCCATAGGGTCCCTTGTATTTGTATGGTTTCCTGTTTGTTTCTAAATATATTTTCTGTGTATTGATATCTCCAAATGGAGATATACCACCCTTTGGCTAATACTAGTGTTATAATAAAGGATACCTCATCTTGTAACACTTGGTGTGGTTCTTTCTTGTATGAACATCACTGACTAACTATTGTGGTATTATAAGTGCTTTACACTCCTCCTTGATAAGCCTGAACTGCTCTCCACAGCTACCCTGAGAGAGCTTTGGTTATCTAGGCACCAAAACACTATAACTAAGGGTTGCCTGTATTCAGTATTGGGTGCTGCACCATAGGTGTAGACCATAAACTGAGCCACCCACCTATAGATTCCCTATCCGGAGGAGCAGAAGGGAAGGCCCCATGGAACGTTGAGGCTTGGAAGACTAAGCTCTCGCAGGTGGGGTGTTGGGTCAGGAAAGCTGGATCGTTAGGTGCAGGCCTATGGCGGCTGCCTGATGTCATATTAACAGAAGCCCTTGTGCAGTGTTTGGACAAGGTCTCCAGCAGGACATCTGTGAGGGCTTCATGGTCGTCCAAAAGTCGTTCTGATGTGGAAGCCCTAGGCTATAGCACCTCAGTCAGGAGACTGGTCCTGGCAGCCACTGAAGGCAGCTTGCAGCCCTTATACCCCGGCCGCTCTCCGCCCCACCATGGAGTAGTACGCCCCCTCCTCCATAGCCCCAGTAGGGGGAGAAAGAATACCAGCATCCGGGGAGATATCCAGACGGATGGCTTAGCCCAGTCCATAAAATCTTCCAGCTGGAACTCTAAAGGGTCCAGCGACCCGTCCATGCTCTCACTGAATTTGTCCCATAAGATTAAAGGTCAGGATCTTATCTTTCAGTTGCTTCACCACCCTATCAGTTTTATCTCTGGTTTGCCGCTAATAGGAGATGATGATGGGGATGATTTTCACCATTACGACGATGGCAATATGTATAGGGACTTACAAGAGGCCAGTGCGCTTGATACTTCCTGTGATACTGTGCTGATTTCCTACCCGGGCCAAAAACAGAAAATGCTTTCTTTGCTGTAGTGAAACAAATGTTCATTATGAGGTTCTACAATCTGGCCTTTCTTCCTCTGAGCTCTTATGGACATTCAGCGAAGACCTAATTGATACACAGATGGGCACCTGGTCTAAGCCTTGATTTTGCTGCCAGTATACAGGCAAGTAGCCAGAAGCCACAGGCCAGCCTTAGGTGACCCTGATTTTTTTTTTCTCCGTACCCTACTGTGGGAGTCTCGGTGTCCATACTTCTGCCTGTAAGGTAAATTAATTTCCTACAACCCCCAAGGACAGGGAGTCAGAACAAATATAGGCTTTTAGGAAACAAATGTTTTCTTTGACCAACCTAGCTTTAAAGTCAGTCAGCACAAGTTGCCTGATAGGACGATATGTGTGTGCCTCCTCTAGGACATGGATAGTGAGATCTTGCCGGTGGTGTTAGAAAATGTTTCAGCCTCCCTGACTCAGTATGTCCAAGATGGTCAGGATGCAGCCAAATACGAGATTCAGGCTGGCCTAGACAGTACTGGCTGTTTGGAGCAAGCAGTCATCACTAGTTTGGTGCGCCACTGGTGGATGTGATCCACACTCTTTTCTGGTGATATGCAGGCATCTCCTATGGATATACCTTTTGACGGATCCTGCCTTTGTGACAAAAAGCAGATTCTTCCTCAGAGCACTTTAAGAAACAATTGGGCATTACAACACCTGCCAGACAGTTCTCTCACCAGTTTTGGCTTTTCTGGCTCTAATCCATTGGATTGATGTACAGGCAATGCCAGTCCACGCTACAGCCCTTTCATGGCTGGGGATGGGGATCAGACAGACAATGTGGAGGACCACTAGGGGCAACACCGTTTCCAATCCCCTACCCCTGCGGCATCAGCCTCTAAACTGCTTTAATTTACTTTTAGAGGCACGCGTCCTTCATGTGGGAAGCAGAATCAATCATTTTTCTCCAATGGTTACAAGTTGACACAACTGAGTGTTAGGTCCTCCAGATTGTTCAGTGGGGCTATGCCCTTGCTGACCAACCCCATATTCTGCTCACATCTGAGTGGCTTTCTGAGGATTATCTGTCCATCTTATTGGAAGAGTTATAAGCTCTACTGTCCGAAGGAGCCATAAAGAGGGTACTAGATTCGAAAAAAAGGACTGCTTGTTACTCCTGCTATTTCCTCGTGTGAAAGAAGGGCAGGGGACTCTGTCCTGTTTTAGATCTCCGCCCTCGGAATACCTTCACTGGCTCAAGTCTTGTCTGCCCTGGAACCTGGATTGTTGCCCTGATCCTGCAGGATGAATACTTTCATGTGCCGGCCTGCAGTCCCACTGATTTTATCTGTGGCTCATTTCAGCCAGGAACTCTTTTAGTTTGCTGTGCTCTTATTAGCATCCCACAGGTGTTCACAAAAGTGATGGCAGTGGTCGCAGCCCATCGTCGTGGATTGGGGATACCAGTTTTTTCCTACCTTGGCAACTGGTGTTAAAGGTGGGCATGCCACTTTTGGTCAGAGACCACCTCCAGACAACTTTGAATCTCCTGACATCATTGGGATCTCGATCAATGAGGTAAAGTCACACCTGGCTCCTTTGCTGAAGCTTCCATTCATAGGAGCTGTTCTGGACATGCAGCAGTGCAGGGCCTTTTCTCCATTGCAATAAGTCCAGGACATTTGGGCTATGATTCTGATGTTTCAGCCTCATTCCTGGATTTCAATGCATACAGCTCTAGAGCTTCTTGGCCTGCTGGCCTCAGCATTGTTTGTTCTTATCAACTTCGCCAGGTGGTATATGCGGGCACTCAGTGGGATTGGAAGATTTAGGGGGACCAGCTTCACAGGATTGCATGATATCAGCAGTAGTGGCTGCTCGACTGTAACCTGACCAGAGAGAGACATGTTGTCCTTCCCCACCTCGAGGTGACAGTGGTGAAAGATGTGTCCCTGCTGGGCTGGAGAGGTCATCTGGGGGAGTTGGAGATCAGAGGACTCTCTGGCAAAAACCCAGCTCTACATAAACCTGTCGGAGCAGCAGGCCATCCGCTTGGCACTGAGGACCTTCCTGCTGTCCATCAAGGGAAGGCTCTCACAGACAGCACCACCCCCGTGTGGTATTGCATCAAGCAAGGCAAAGAGTCAGGGCGTTTCCTATATGGTGAACCACCTGGCAGGATCTTTACATGCCAGGGTGGACAAGCTCAGCCAGCAGATCACAAACATTGGCTGCATCCAGAGGTGGTGCAGGGCATCTTCCAGCAGTGTGGGGAGCCTGGGGCGGATGTTTTCACCACTGTCGAGTATTTGCAGTGTCAAAACTTCTTCTTGTTGGAGTTCCCAAGAATTCTCTGTTTAGGAGACACATTCAAGCTATAGTGGAGCATTGGACTCCTGTATGCCTTTCTGCCTAGGCCACTCCTGCCCAGCATTCTGAAGAAGATCAGGAATGACAACGCCAAAGTCATACTAGCTGCTACCAATTGGATCAGGCGAGTACGATACCCAGAAATTCTAGACATGAACATCTGTCCTGAGATCAGGCTACAGTTTGCTGCTTTTGCAGCAGCACGTATTCTACACCTTTATGCATGGACATTGAGTGGCTACAGTTGACCATGTTCAATCTATCACTGGAGCTTGTGGATAGCATCCTCACTGCCAGGCGCCTCTCTAAAAAGTCCATTTACGCGAGGCGTTGGAACCAATTTGTGGCCTGGTGTGAATTTCGAAACACAACATTTCGAAACACACTCTTGTTCAAGCCAAACTGCTGGAGGTTTTATTGTATTTTTGTCTTTGGCCCAGTGAGGACTTGTATTAGTCACAATAAAGAGTTATTTGTTGGCCCTTCCAGCTTTCTTGCATTTAACAGACCAACCATCTTTGTTTAAATCACTCGTTGTGATGCATTTTATTAAAGATTTGAAACACATGTTCCGTCTAAAACTGTCTGCGATGCCACATTGGGACCTTAATTTGATCCTGACATTTCTCATGTGCACGCCCTTTGAGCAAATTCATAACTGCAAGTTGTGTCTATGGACTCTAAAGGTGGTCTTCCTCCTTGTGATCACCTTAGTTAATCGCATGAGTGAGTTCCAGGCTCTTTTGGTGCAACTATCCAATACTATGGGCCATATTTATGGCCTGATTTGCATCGCTCTTGCGCCACGCAACGTGGTGCAAGAGCGACACAAACCTTAGGGTTAGATTTATGAAACAATGCAAGACCACCTTGCTTGGCCCTCCATGGCTTCGTAAATCTCAAATAATGTAATGCAGCGCAAATCACTGCGTTTCATGACTGCGTCAGGGAGGCTTTTCCATGGTTGTTCCCATGCAACACTGACGCATTTCCACATTTACAAGAACTTGTAAACCTGGGAATGTTCCAAAAAGATATGCATCCCCAGCAGAGGTGTAACGAGGAGAAATATCTTTATTTCTCCTTGTATTTTGCCTTTTTCTGTGTATGCTGCTTTCTGCAGCACACATAGAAAGAGGAAAACCCCTCTCAAGGTTATTTTGTGCAGGAAGTTCCCTTCCTGCACAAAAACAATTCTGCATGCAATGGAGGCACCCTTGCACCATGGTGCAAGGGTACCTGTATTGGTGCTAGTCTGCCAAAAGGGCACCAGCGCAGTGGGAAAAGACAGGAATGCCCTGTATTGGATAAATAAGGCATATTCCTGGCCTTTCCCAGTGAGTCAGTCTGGACTCCTTTTCATGTAAGGCACTTCTTCCCCCTCTCAATAGTCTTTGCTCTGCCTCACCCCTAGAAAGTGGAGATGCTCCATCAGTTGGACCCCAAAAGGACTTAAAGCTTTTACATCAGTCACACCAAAGAAGATTACCTTTTTGTGAAACTGTAGTGCAAAGATCAGCTCTACATTGGCTAAAAAGCAGTCACTAGAATGACTGAAGGCCCATTCCGCCATCACTGGTTTGGCACACGGAGTGCCTGTCCTTGACATCTGTCAGACCTCCACATGGGTGTCGCTGCACACATCCACAAAGCACCACTGAACAAGGCTGTCCCAGTGTGTGGTGGAAACATATGGCATTACGCCTTATATTGGCTTCAGGCAACCCTTATTAGATAGGGATACAGTGTCTAGATAGCCAGGACTTTCTAGTGGTAGCTGTGGTGAGCAACCAAGACTTATCTAGGACAAGTGTGAAGCACTTGCATTAGCACAGTAGTCCCACGGTAGCTTATCACACATGAAAGAAACCACATGGTTTTGCAAAAATAAAGGTGCATTATTACAAGACCACCAAACTAGATTACTATAGGTAAACCCCCCCTCTTGAGGTAAGTAAAACAAAATATACACTGGTAAGTATTGGGAAATAGCATAAAATAGCAAGGGTCCTATAGGGGGGCCAAACCATATACCAAAAAAAGTGGAATGCCAGAATGGGTTCCCCACCAGAGGATATGGAGTAGATAGCCAAGGTCTGGGAGGGAGTGGAATCCCAAGAGGTAAGTTTCTAGAAGATCACCAGCGACCAGAAGAGGAGAGGTAAGTTACCTGGTCGTCCCATAGGCTAACAAGTAGACTCGTAAATGGAATATTGTAACAGCAGGACCTGGCTGGTGGATCCCAACAATGGATTCCAGATGAAGAAGACCTGCAACAGAAGGGGACAGTGTGTTCAGGTGAGGCAGGAGGCAATGCCCACTCTTCTGTGAGTGAAGATCCAGGTCGTCAGTAATTGATGCGAGGCCCAGGAGCTGCAGAGGAGTCCCTGAAGTCACCTAGGAGCTGTCCCTCGTCGGTTTCCGGATTGCAGATGGATCAGTGGTCAGGGGGACCATCAACAAGCACAAGCAAATGCAACTGGAGTTGTTGGAGATTTGCAGAGCTGAAGAGGACCTGCAAGATGGATCAGTGGTCAGGGGGACCACCAACAAGCACAAGCAAATGCAACTGGAGTTGTTGGAGATTTGCAGAGCTGAAGAGGACCTGCAAGGTCCTGGGGACTCGATCCTTGGAGGGGAGTCTGGGCTGACCCACAGAAGACAGGAGTGCCAGCAGAAGCAGTCAGAGCCCCCACGAGCAACCCACTGGCAACAGACACAGTAAGTCGCAGTGAGGCCCAGTCAGCACACTTGTAGAAGAGTCCCACGTCGCTGGAGCCCCAGAGAGGAGATTGTCCTTGCAGAGGTTGAGTGCTGGGGCTACTTGGAGCCTGAAGATCCCTTGGAGCAGGAGTCAACAAGCCTTGGTTGCTGCAACAGTTGTGGTGCACAGGGGTTCTTTCTTGGAGGAAGAGGCAAGGGTTCACTGTCTCCCAAGTTGGACAGAAGGCAGAGAGAACCCATAGGACCCCTCAGAACCACCACCAGTGATGGAGAATCTTCGAAAGTGGAGAGGACAGCAGATCCTTAGGTACCTGCGGATGCAGGGGAGTGACTCCTTCACTCCAAGGGACATTCCTTCTTGCTTCTTTGTTGCAGCTGAAATCTTGCCGACCCCAGAGGATGCACAGCCGTGGAAATGTTGCAGTTTGCTGACAGGAGCCGCAGAAACAATGTTGCAAGGAGAGGTTGTCTCAGGCGTTGCAGTCCTGTTCGGTTCCTTTGAAGTCCAGCAGCAGTTCAGGTGGCCAGGAGCAGAAGATGAATTTGCAGAGAGGGCCTGGTGGAGTCTTGCATGACAAATCTGGGGACCCACCCGCAAGGGAGTCCCTAAATAGCCCAAAAAGGGGCTTGGTCACTCTCTAAGGTGACCATCTATCAGAGGGGGTCAGTGACATCAGCTACCTAACCTGACGAGTCAAATGCTCCCAGGGGCCTCTGCACATCTTGTTTCCAAGATGGCAGAATGAAGTGGCCACATGGAAGAGCTCTTGGCACCACCCCTGTGGTGGTGATGGACAGGTGAGCGGTCACTCCCCTTTCATTTGTGCAGCCAGAACTGGGATCAAGGAACCAAATATGCCCTTAAAATCAGACTGGTGGCATAGGGGGGCTATCCCTCCTCGCCAGAGTAACACCTATTTCCAAAGGAGAGGAGGTTGTATTCCCTCTCCCACAGGAATTGTTTAGTTCTGCCTTCCCCTGCTTGAGCTGGTCAAGCAGCAGGAGAGCAGAATCCTGTCTGAGGGGCTGCAGCAGCGTGGACTTCACGCAGCACCTGAAAGACTGGTAGGAGAAGTACTGGGTATCTTCTAAGAAGCCCCCAGAGTGCATGGAATCATCCCACCAATACTGGCATCAGTATTGGGGTATGTGTCCGACATGTTTGATACAACCCATGCCTATGTTCGGAGTTACCATTATGTAGCTGGGCCACAGGTAGCGAGTGACCTGTGTCAAGTACACAGGTAAAATTGCTTCCTCGCACTTACGAAGTCCAGGGAATTGGAACTGGAGTTTCTAGGGGCACCTCTGCTCATGCAGGGGTGCTCACACATACACACGGATCTCTACCCTGCCCTTTTGGCTGGAAGGGCCTACTATAGGGGTGACTTACAGTGACCTAGTGTAGTGACCAGCAGTGAAAGGGTACATGCACATTTACATGCAGAGTGCAAATGGGAGGCCTGCAGACACAGTTTGTATTGGCTCCCATGTGTGGCATAATACATGCTGCAGTCCATGGGGGACCCCTGGTGTACCAGTGCCCTGGGTACTTAGGTACCATGTACTTGGGACTTATAGGGGTACAACAGTATGCCAATTGTGGGGTGTAAGAAGTATCAAAGCAACAAAATTTGGGGGAGAGAGCACAATCACTTGAGTCCTGGTTAGCAGGATCCCAGTGAAAACCGTCTAAGCACACTGACATCAGGCAAAAAGTGGAGGTAACCATGCAAGAAAGAGGGAACTTTTTCTACAACTACTAGCTTGACAACCAGGTCCAATGGAAAGGACATTTTTCCCATTCAGTCCTGCAGGACTTTGTGGTGAGAGCCCACTCCAGAGACTCTCCGCCTTGGGAGGTACTGCTTTGGTATTTATTCTAGATTGATGATTATGTGATTAGAAGTATTCATCAGAAGAAGTCACTTGCCTTCAGTAATAATCTTTCTCGTGGCTGCAAGATTCTGTGCTGATCTCTCTTCGGTGGAGTGGTCTCTTACTACCTTTGAAAAATTTACAGAAATACAAATTGGGGACCTGCACACTAATACCACCAACTGCATTCGAGGGTGCAGTAGGAGTCAAGAAAAAAAAATGATGTCGCCTGCACGGCTGGTGCTTATAAGTAACTCTGCTCCGTCACTTCCAACTTGGAATAAAGTCAGTGTGGAGCTGCATGACTCCACCAAGCAGTGCGCTGAAGCATTGTTGTGAAAGCTTCTAGATCCAGATAAGAGGCTGGAGATAAAGAAAGGTGAAGAATCACATGTGGTTAGATAGAGTAGCACCAGAAGGAGCATTACCAACAGTAAATAACTTGTTTAGACATCCTAAGCCAGGTCAGCTTCACAGTCGCCTGAAGATTCATAAACAATAAAAACCTACTGGTGACAGCAGCATTCGGCCCTTCTTGCTCAATAGGTCCCCCAAACGATCAGAGTACCACTTGCATGGAGTCTCTCTGTTTCATCCTCTTACCCCAGACCCACAGATACGTGGTCAAAGACTATTGACTCTCAATCATCCAATAGATAGATGTTGCTTTTTATTGGTGTGCATTAAATCATCTTACTCGATGCCAGAGGCACTGCATTGCTGGGCATAACATTTTTTTTTAATAACCCTTGACTTTTTAAAATTAACTCTTACCCCTTTTAACCTTTACATTTTCAATGTATTGTCTACGAATAGTGCCTCCAGTGTTGTGGCCCATGATGTAGTATATGAAGTGTAGTGAGTTGCTTAGCTGGGCGCCAAAGCGATGGGCTCCTACAGAATTGACATTTATGATAATAGACCATATAGTTGTTAATAATATGTTCAGAGTACAATATTTCCAAATCTAATTAAGTAAGCGTTTTGGGCATCACAAGTAGTAGCAAAGTACAATACAAATACCAGTACAATATTGATTAGCCATTGTCAGTTCATGCCCAACGCGGAAATCAGTTTCATGTAAAGTTCTTAGCAGTCATCACTAAGTCTAATTTACAGTCCACATCGAGAGTCATAGGATTTTGCATCAACAGTTGCTAACTGTTGAGTGAGCGCAACCCCTCCACACATTAAGAAAGACATCCAATACCATTTGATTTCTCTGACTCAGTTGCTCCAACCTTCTTTTCTTGAGAAAGAAACTAGTACTCATGAAAGTTAGGGAGAAATGTGGGCAAAAGATTTCTAACAAGTTTAAAATTCAATGATTTTATGTAACCTTTGATACACCAGCTGAGTGTGCTCCACATCAATCCCGGATCACATTCCACTGCATTATATGTAAAGTCGTAAAGAAAAACAAGCTCACTTACCACCAATAGATTGTCAGCAGTAGGCAACTGTGGACCAACCAGAACAGCTGCAATCATGACTATGACCATATAAAATCAGAAATTGACCTGATTTGCATCAAACCCCTGGAGCAGCTACCTCACAACACCTGGGACCCTAGGGCACACACCCCATCTTTACCAGGAGTGGGGCTGAGCTATTCCTTCTTAAAGCATCTGAAACCCCACTCAGAACCACACTACTCGCCAGAAAGGATTCTGTGGCATATTATAAATGCAATAAATACAAAAAATATGAATACATTTAACTCCAACCAGTCCCTCCAGAAAATGCCCAATGGGCACTCTCGATTGGACCCCATCTGTCTGCTCTAAATGTGGGTTTCAACCTCACACCTTGCCTTTGCGCTTAACTTACTGGTTTTCTTCCCATGTTTACTAACTTACTTTCATCGCCCATGGTATTTAGAACAATAGAAATTTCCAATACATATTCACAACCATAACATGCAAGTGTCTGAGACAGATACATTTCTGTTGTCCAGTTATCATAAAGTATCTTTCTTGTGTTTCTCTCTAGCTACGGATTTTAGATAAACTGATGATCGAAAGGCTGTCTGCAGAAAAAGCGGAGTGTCTTCAACGCTTACAGCAGCACGCAGAACAGGAAAAAGATGAAGGAGAAAAACGGCAGGTAGGGACGAAATCTTTCTTCACCTTTTTTAAATAAAAAGGAGCCTGAGAACTTAGGGCCTGATTACGACCTTGGTGGATGAGATACCCGTGACGGATATCCTGCATGCCGTTTTACAAGTTCCATGGAATACAATGGAGGTTGTAATACTGTGAACGTGACGGAGTATCCCATCCGCCAAGGTCGTAATCAGGCCCTTAGTGTCAGAACTGGAGTCAAGATAGAAAAATCGGAATATTTCCACTAACTTGCTCTTGAATCTATTTTTTTTCCAATAGAGGTAGGCACACACCCTTGCTTACATTGTAAGGAAACAATGGGGTTTAAGTCAATACTAGATTTTGTAAGGCACCTCAGCAAAGTAATAACTGAAAAAGCATCTGAAATGCTGCCCAACGAACTTCTGCAATTCCTTACGATTTCCACTCAGTCACAGTTGACTGAGCAATCAAATGTCCACAGATACCCCCACTAACGATATTTGTGAGCAGACATTAAGGTTTTATTTGTATGTGGCACTGGAAATAATTGGCTAAGGGTGGGGTGCGATTCTGGTATGAAAGTTCTTACTGTTTTGAGCAGTCAGGGTTTGTTCAGTTGGACTGCCATTTATGTAATTGGGGTGAACACAAACACCTCCTACTAGGGAGGATTGGTCTGGAAACTGTTGCAGACAGGTGGCTGCTTATGCCCTAGCATCATCTTTGGGTAGGATGTGTGACGTGCCAGCTGGAGCATGTCACTACATGTTCATGTGCTTATGACCTAGAACATCAGTCAAATTCTGTATTTGGGTAGAACTGTGTCTTCAGTCAGAGCCTGGTTTGGGAAATGTGGCCTGTTAGAGAAGAGGTTTTGTAAGACGCCTCTAGTTCTATCAAGGGCATAAGCACTAAAATTATATAGTTATATAATTTCTTTTTTAAAGGAAAAGCTTTAGGTTTGTCTATTTCTACTTTTTCACAAGGAACCTTTGTGCTGCATTTATATACTGAATGCCCAGTATTTCCCTGTATTTTAAAATGGTTGCAATGCCAGAAATCCAGGCAAAGCAGCATGATCCAAAGACATTTGTATATGAATTGAAGACACAATTATCTTCTCTGTGGCACTTGAAGGGATAATTTACCAGCATATGGGCAGAAGGCCACAGAATAAGGAGGGAGGCCGGATTGCTGAAAATGGGCAAATATTGCACATCTCCAACAAACTGAAAGATAAACCAGTTTCCAGGCCAGGCTAATGAACCTTAATCATTTTAAATGGAAGTCAAGATGAACACATGGCCAGCAAGACTTTGACAGACAGGCACCAACTATACTTAATCCAGAAAAAGAAGCTGTACCTTTCTGAAGCATATATCAGAAGAACTCTTCAAACTCTGGTATTTTCTGACCTGGATGGAAGCAGTGCTCTTCTTGCTGGCTAGCTTGTCAGATTTTTGAACAATTTCTTACAATGTAGCACCCTCCTTTGGCCATTTGTGGTGCTGTTGAAATGCAGCAGTGTGCAAAAGATTTAAATTTGCATGGGATCTTTCACCAGCAGCCCTGTCTCTAATCTTGCTATATGCAACACATATTGAGCATGCAGCACATTAAAATAGATTACGCCAGAACATCCATGGATTACCAAGAATTGTAGTGTCAACTACAAAAAAGTAACCGCGGAGACACTGCCCTCTGTGGCAAAATAAATAAATAAAGACAACATCTCTGTGGTAGTGCTTCACACAGAGTCTTGATATAGCCAAACTGAAAAGCAAATGGTACATTAGAGTAACGCCATGTCATTCTACATAAAGGAACCAGGATCTGGAATAGGACTCCTCCACTTATGATAGGAGTTCAACCAGTCTCTAATAGGAAAAGAGGTAGAACAACCTGAATTGTCATCTGAGCCCAACACGTGAAGAAAAACGATCATCTGATCCTCTTGTCAAACCTCAACATGCTTTTATTGATTATATAAATATATATACAGCTCCTCTGTTGCCCAACTAAAGTTCTAATGTATAAGTAGCAGTACAGAGAGAGAGGTTAGCAGAAGGTACTGTCCGACACTGCACTGTGCCCAGAACAGCTCTGATGAAAGAGTGTGTCTGAGCTGGAGTCAGCTGTGACTTTAGCACATTGAAAGTGAACCTCGGTGACTGCAGAAGGTTCGCCACAGTCTGGAGGTGAGAGAACTGCCTGTGGCGAGCCCACCTTTAATAGCCAATCCTTGAGGTAGGAGAAGACTGGACCCCCTGACCTCCGCATATGAGCTGCAACCACCGCTATCACTGTGGTGAACACCTGAGGGGCGCTGGTTAAGCTAAAGGGGAGCACAGCAAACTGAAAGTGGTCTTGGCCCCGCTGAACTGCAGGTAATGTCTTTTGGCAGGCAGAACAGGGATGTAGAAGTATGTTTCCTGGAAGTCCAGCACTACCATCCAGTTTCTTTGGTCCAGGGCAGACAGAACTTGAGAAGCATGAGCATTTTTAATTTCTTCTTTTTCAGGGAGAAATTGAGGTACAGGTCTAGGACAGGGCAGAGGATATGTCCTTTTTAGGTGCCAGAAAGTAGGGGGAATAGCAACCAGAACCTACTTCTGATGCTGGCACCCTCTCAATGTCTCCCTCGGCCAAGAGGGCCATTACTTCCTGACGAAGCAAGGAGAAGTGGTCACCCATCAGCCGGTCATATGTCGGTGGCCTGGGTGTAGAGGTGGTCACAAAGGGGATGGAATAGACGCTATGGATGATCTGTAAAACCCAATGGTCTAAAGTAACTGATCTCCTGTGGTGCAGGTGATGGCATATCCTTCCCCCCCTCTAGATGCCCATGATGGTCGGAGGGCAGACTAATGGGGTTTAGAGGCTGTGGCTGCCAGGGGAAGGTGGACTGGCCCGACCTCCGTCTGTCTGTCCCACATGGTCTATAGGATGTGCCCCATCCATGGCACGAAAGAGTAGGAAACAGACTGGGGTGACAAGGAGCCATAGAGAAGGTCAAGAACCTCGCCGTAGCTGTCCTTGCAGTGCTCCAGTGGTGAGTCTACCTTCTGTTCCCCATCATCAAAGCTTGGCCATGCCCATTATCGAGGCTTGGACATCCTCTGAAAAAACTGTGGTTCTCAGCTAGGTGTGGTGCTGAAGGGGAACCAACGATGAAATCACTCTTCTCAGTGAGTCGGTTGTGTCAAGTGTGCATTGTATGGTGAACTTTGCTGTGTCTTCCCTGTCAGCAATACTTTGGAGAGTATGGCTCGAGTCTCCTCCAAGATGTTTGACAGCACTTGCCCAACTGAATCCAAGATCGTATGAGAATATCGGCCCAAATGGCATGCAGTGTTGACCGACCACAGTGCAAGGCTGGTGGAAGAAAACATCCTCTACCAAAGGTATCCATCCTCTTGGATTCCCTATCCAGTGTAGCGGTAGAGAATGTACCAGGGATGACTCTAGAGATGGAGCTTTGGACCACGAAGCTCTCCAGGGTGGGGTACTGGGTAAGGAAACTGGGGTTCACAGGAGCAGGGCGGTGGCAGCTGGCAGTTGACCTGTGCACAGGAGCCCCTTTTCAGGGCTTGGACCAGGCCCTGAGTAGGACCTCAGTAAGGGCTTCATTAAAAGGGAGTAACGGTGCATAAGGTCTGATTTCCGGCTGAAGTACCTGTCAAGACATTCCAAGGTTCCAAGACCTCAGCTACCATTTGCACCGCCAAAGCAAATGAGGCTTCCTCCTCCGTAGACACATTAGGAGGAGAACCGAAGCCAGTGTACAGTAAGGTGTCTAAGCCACTGGCCTCTGCTAGTTCTTTTTACCAGTAGTCCTCAGTATCATCTAGGGGATGCTAGTATACATAAGGGCCCTGAAATCCCTCCATTTTGTCTCCCTTTCCAGGCCTGTCAAAGGCAAAAGGCAAAAGGCACAGGCTCTGATCCGAAGGCCATGGTCCTGGTGGGCACTAGAACCGGTGTCAGACAACTCCTGTCCGGCTTCATATCAGAGTCAGAAATTACTAACGGGATGGTGCAACTGTGGGGTGTCGAAACTGGAGCAGGTGTTGAGGAAGGTATTGGTATAGCAGGTGGCTCTGCTCTAGATCAAACACTGGATTCATAGGGCCCAATTGGTGCTGAGGGCAAACCTTCTGGCGAGGGTCCAATGAGGGCCCCTTCCAAACCAATGTGGCCAATAGGCGCTCCAAAGGGGCTCGGCTGCCCAAATATGAGAAACACAGCCTCATATAATTCTTTCAGCTGGGCCATAGTTGATCGGGGAAAGTCAACAAAGTGAGGAGTGGACCATGACTCAGGCTCCGGTGAAGTGAAAAGCTTGGAGTGCCAAAGCTTCCGCGCCTTATTGGAAGACCTCTTTGACTTAGATTTCATTTTACGTTGGGACTTACCCGGCGACTTCAAGCGGGACTATGCCCACCAGGTGTGACTCCGCAAACGGCCGCAGGATATTGAGCATTGTGGGGTTGGACAATGAGGAGCATTAGGGAGTGTTCCCTCATCACCTTCGGGTGCATGGCAGTTCTCGCAGGTCTTGGAGCCTTTGTTCCTCTGCAAGCACCACAATCAAACCAAGTGTGGGTTTGTCACAGACATCAGCCTGTGATAGGCACTACATGATATGAAAACAGCTAGTTTATTTGGGGACATTCTGTTGCACCAGGAGAGAGAATCTGCTGGAAAAAAAAGTTTGACAAAAGTCAGGAAAAAGGAAGTAAAAAAGACGACCCAGGGTAGCTCTTCACAGATCAGTGCTATTTAGTGCGGAGAGGAAAGCATTGACTTCAGCACACCAGGGTGGCGTCTGTGTAGGTACTATGCATGTAATTTCCAGTGCAGATTACATCACCTACTGGCATGCAGAGGTACTGCTAAAAATAAAAGTCTGGATCCAGCCTGACGCCTAGGGAATATTCTAAGGTAAGGAATCTGCAGCTAGAAGTCTCTATCAGACAGGAGCACCACAAACTATGTAATGGGTGGAACCTACTGCAAAATGCAGGTGCCTCCTGAGCGACTGCAAGATCAGTATGTAGAAATGTGTGTCCTGCAAGTTGAAGGACACAACATAGTCGACTGCTTCCAGCAGCCATAGACAGCATCTTGACATTTTTCCTTGCTCAGGTAAAAGTTCAAGGGAAAGGCAGTACATACCTCCTTTTTATAATCTGTAGGGTCCATCCTACAGGAAGGACACTACACATACTCCAATTGGCTGCTTGTGTTTCTTTAATAGGGAACTAAAGCATCTTTCTCAATGGTGGGTATAAGAACATGGAGGAGAAAGAGGGTTGCAGGTCCCATCTGCCTTTGGGCTTGTCTCAGCCTCTGTGCTGCCTAAGAATTAGACTGGGAGGGCCAGCGCTGGCGAAAGATGAACCCCTTTGGATTGAGCTGAAACATTCTGTATTGCTTTTTAAAATCCTGGGCTTGAGATGCTAGTCCTAGTGATCGGGTGGTTTCTCTGCCTGTCTTGAAACATTCCAAGGCTGAATAAGCTTTGCCCCCAAACAGGTAAGACCCATCAAATGGCATATTCATGAGATTTGCCTGAATGTCTTCAGGTTACAATTAACAGCAAGTTGTAATCTTTTTTGGTATCCATAAACATCTTATTTTCCTGTGATGATTGTTAAACCTAAAATTGACTCTAAAATGTTCTACAGGCAGCTGCCTAGCACATGTACTGTGCCATTAAAGCCATATGCTTTAGTTATTATTTGTTTCTAAAACTGCGGGCCATATTTATACTTTTTGACGCAAAACTGCTCTAACGCAATTTTGCGCCAAAAAAATTTGCGCCGTCTAACGCCATTTGGATGCGCCATGCGGGCGTCAAATTTATACTTTGACGTACGGCGGCGCAACCAACAGGTGGGAGTCATTATTTCGTGACGCAGACAGCGTCCGTCTGTCGTAAAGGAAACCAACGTAAATGCGACGCACATCACTGTGGGTCGATTTACGACAGCGCAATCGTGAAAACGCCGTTTTTTTTCACGCAATTGCATCACATTTTTGCGCGAAAACTGCCCTTTCAGGAGAGGAGACCCAAAATGGATCCTAGATGCCCCAACAGACCCCAGGAGGATGAGAGCAGACCAGGAACCAGCCAGGAGGAAGCATACAGGAACCAGGAAATTTTTTTAAAAAAAAGAAAGTGTCGCTTCAGTGCAGAGGAGCAGGAAATCCTGGTGAAAGAGGTGACGGAACACCAGCACCAACTTTTCATCACCTCTAAATTGCCACTCAGTAGGAGAGAGGCCATCTGGAAACAAATTGTGGACAAGATTAACAGTGTGGCTGAAGAACGCCGGACAGTCACCGAGTGTAAGAAACGCTGGCATGACTGCAAACGTAGGACCAAAGAGAAAATGGCCAGGAACAGGAAGGCAGCAATGCAGACTGGAGGGGGGAGTCCAGCACAACAGGAGGCCCTGGACCACATGGAGGAGATGGTCGCAGCCGTCATCCCGGAGGAGATCGTCACAGGGATTCAAGGACTGGACAGCGCAGACTACCACGACACTACGCACATGCAGGGTAAGTCGCATGGGGAATCATAATACAATAATGGGGACTGTAAGCAGGGGGGGGATACCTACTACACAATGCATGTAAGTCAGCACATATATGAAGTGGCATGGGGAAAGGGGCATGGCAGGGGGGCATGCCCAGTACTGACCGAAGCTGGGGCACGACAAAATACAGCAACAACAACAGTCCCACGGGGACATCCTGTAATTACAACAAGCGAGCCAAGGGAAAGCAGTGACAGGTGGGAAGGACACTACCTCAAATCCACATCCAGGCACTTGTATTGCAAAATCTATTCCCCATCAACTAGGTCCCTACCTGTAATGCTGTAGCAAATACAACAACTGCAACTTAACTGCCACCACAGTTGACAATAACACCTCTCATCTCTGTGCAGCTATAGCACCAAATGGCAGGAACCCCACCCTGGAACATACATACCTAAATTAGGGGGTGAGGATGACATCTGCAATTACTCCTAGAAATAAGACAAAGGTACCAGTACACTCAAATGCCGAATGTCCATAACTGACACATACATAAGCCTAAGTAAACAGCAATAGGAGCCACACAGCACTAACGATACACACACGCTGCATACGTCAGGGTCCCTCACGTGCCTGCCTAACAAGGCTACATCACTAATGTCATACTGCTCAGACAACAACATTGAGGAGGGGACACAGGCAACTGGTCACTGAAACACACCTGCAAAGTCGGACAAACAAATAGGACATTCATACGATAAACAGGCCAATCCAATTCAATACACATCACCCAACATATCATCTCAAAACATCAAGAATGTTTACATCCATACCACATCCTAACATTGACATGCATAGGTAATGCCACGTGACATGTACAGATCATGCAATGTGAATAAAAAGTGTATGGGGCAGGGCCTGAGAGGCAAGTGTGCTGCCAGGGCAGTCACAACACCCACAGTCAGTCAAAGTGTAGTGTTGTAAGTGTAACGTATACTTTGCGCAATCGCCTCAGGCTGGAGGCCTTTGTGCATCTTACCCTGATTGTACTTATACTCATTTGCTCACATCTAAGTGCCTCAGAGCAATTTGCACTAAATGATTCTCATTGCCCTTCCTATCAGTTAATGTAGCAAATAGTCAGTCCTAAGGTGTTGTCAATTAGCCAAATCACACTTCTGCACTGGAGTTTGCCAGAACATATTCACTCTGTGCCCCAGTCAAGGATATCGTCTGGTACGTTGCTGATAGATGTGGTAGGGGTTAAGGTTTGGCATTCCTGCGTAGGGAAACTTTGTCATCACCATGACATATGTCTTTTACATTCACTTCCTTGTCCCAAGACACGCATGGGGGAGTTTCCAAACAGAAAATAATAACTAGATGCTGCCTGCCTTGCTGCTGATGCACAACCAGATCCTAGCCCATTCCTCTGATATGAGGGATGATGTCTCCCCTGTGATTCTGACAGGCAACCTCCAAACTTAACATGCTGTGCTATACATAGAACATGCAGAGGGAGAGTAGAAAATGTTGGGCACCATGAAAGCTGTGTACTAATGTATTACTCTCCTGCGGACTATTTCAATTCTAACAGTGTGTATTGTTTGTGTAATTGGGGCTCACACCTAAATTCCTACAAGTCAGTTGTCCAATGAAACTACATATCAAACTAATACTGTCTTTGTCATTTGTGTATGGGAACATACCGGAAAAGATAGAAATGTGTAGGACCTGAGTGACCACCACTTCCCTGAGAAGTTCCAAAGATGTCATGCGCTCGGATGTGTAAACATTCCTTTGATGTGGGAGACCAGAGGCACTGCTAGTTAGTCTTAGCTAAATTGAATATCTGGGTGACAGAGTTATTTACAAGTGGGTCAAACTTAGTCCCCCACTCCATTAGCTATCCTGCTGCCTAGAAAGCCAAGAATAACATGTTGGATAATGAGAGCCCACCCTACAAAATGTCCCTCCATGACAATAGTGAAACACCGAGTGAGGAGTAGGAGAAAAAAACGCCTATTCCTAAATAATTACAAAGCAACAGCTAGAGGCGACCTGGCAGACATGTCTGAAAGATCAATATCAAACATGTGACACACAGGTGGGCCATAGGCCTACAACAATGCCCTATGACGGACAGCAGATAGCTAGACAAACACAGAGTACAATGTTAAGGCATCCAAAGGCTTGTATCTTAGTGCAAAATTGTCACAACACAGACACACTAATTGTACCCTGTTTCATTGCAGAGGAACACGGATCTCCTGCTGATCTGCCTGTCCATGAGTTCCCTGATGACATGGATGACGAGACCATCAACCTCCCACAAGAGACCATTGACATGGTCCTTGAAAGCCTCCAAACCCCACCTTCAGTCACAAGGAGGAGCACAGAACAAGCAGCCACCACAGTAGAACCACCCGCCACCCCAATTGTAAGACCTGCCAGCTCCAACACAGCTGAGGACTCTGACGACACTGGCACCAGCTTCGAAAGAACTGTCGTTGGGGTCCAGCGGGAGCTGGCCAAGGAGGTGCGGGTGGGGATGCAAACTATGGCAGCCAGCCTTGAGGGGGTGCGTTCGTGCATGTTGTCAACTGCTGATCAGGCCGCTGCAATGCAAGCCAGAAATTTGCTCTTGGAGGACATTTCAAAAACACTGAAGGAAATTGGCACAGCTGTCATCCAGTTGACACAACAACTCAAACTGCAAGCCACTCAACGTGTGCACGAATGCAACATAGAACCCCTCAGGGCCGACCTGGCTGCCTACCATCGGGATGTGGCTGCCATTCTGAAAAACCAGCAGGCCCTCCTTGCTGCAGTACTGCCCTTCCTTACTCAACAGGGATCAGCCCCCGGGATGTCTGCCTCCATGTCTTCTAACACTGAGGTGTGTGTTGCCCCTTCACAACCAACAACAACAAGGACACACCAGGCAACACACACATCAGAAGAAGAAGACATGGAACAGATAACATTCACACGCAAGAGTACCCGGAAGCCCTAGTCCCTGCACCATGCCCTACTCTGACCAAGGTCCTACGTTTTGACACATGCCAGTCGCACTACAACTAACCTCAATGACTGTTCGGCAATCCACTGTATGACTTGTCCACCTTGCCAGTGAATGTTTCTCTCCTACCATTTGGCATTTCATGTTCCTCTGCACTGTCTGTGACATCACCCCAGCATGTCAGGAGCATCATCCACACCCCTTCTGTAGGATCACCATGTAATAATGCACCAAAAAGGAGTCAGCAAACATGGTGAATGGACATTTTGCACAACACCACCTATAAATAAATATCACTTGCACACCTATTGTGTCTCTGTGTCATTTCCAAATTCAACTGTGCAGTAGATAACTCCAAAGTGGCTGTGTGGCAACCATGTCGATTCTCTATACTACTGTCCTGATTTCATGTATACTGAAACATCTGTGCAGTGGCCAGGATTGCATCATAGCTTTACTATACTGAGGAAAATAACTGATGAAGGGACTAAGCACACACAATCATGCTGTGTTGGACAGAATGATGCACTATCTATAGCTATTCTACACAACTAATGGTGGCTGAGAAATGTAGGCACCATGCAATACTAAAATTTGAAATTATGCTGTAGAATGAAAGGAATGATAAACAAATTACACAGCATCAATCACCCTTACGGCGTATACTTCCATGAAGGAAATTAATGCTGAATCAGTACACACATGATGTAGGCCAGCAATGACAGCAACAAGACAAGAGTGTGAACAAATCATCATCTATAAAGCTCTCCCTGAACTTCACAATGCTGTCCGACCTATCTATTTACCTACAATAACAAGTCTGGAAGCACTCTTTGTGAAGTAGGATACATACCAACCCCAAACCTTGATGATCAATGCACACTACCAATGGTGGCTCTCCAACATGGTGGATACTTACCAAGTTAGCACACGGGTAGCTGGCATGTTAAACCTCATAAGCCTGGGGATAGCGAGCATGGAACACAAATGTCATACTTAAACTTTCTGCTACACTGATGTCAAGGCCATGAAAAGGTAGCACCTAACGCATCAGGTAAAGGGTTAACAAATTTTTTATTTAAGAGTAGTAATAAAAGAGGCAAATAAGGGAAAGGTAAACCTACACTAATCTAACCAGACTACTACTAACCCACAACTGTCCCTAACTAACCTAAGCTAAACTTACTCTACACATGTAACGAAACGATCTAAACATCAACCCCCCACCCACCATTGAGAGACAAGACACATGCAGGACAACACTTACTAACCTACACACATACTATACTATCCTAAACAAACATATATTTTTTTCTTTTTATATATATATATATTTTTTTTATTAAACAGGAATCCCAACATTGCCCCCCACCCACACAAAAATATTAGATAGAAAGAATAAGGACCCCCCACCCTCTTACCTAACACTAACTAAGCTAATTACCTATACTTATCCTATAACTAACCCCCCAAACCCAACTAACAGTATGAAAAGAGGAAAGAGGTGAGAGGGGAGGGGTAAAAGTTCAGGAGGGCAAAATGACTAAAGATTTGCCCTCCGAAGTGTGCGCCGGATGGAGCACACCTTCTCCTTAACCTCAGCCATGTCCTCCGTCAGGTTGTCCACCTTGCGAATTAACCTGTCCAGTTTTCTAGACAATGCCTGGAAGGCTGCAGGGTCAATCGGAGGGTCACTGCTGGTCTGCGTGCCGGTGGAGGTGGAGGTTGTTGCTGGAGTGGAGTGGCCACGGGACAGCCCTGCTCCCAACACACGGCTGGGTCCAGGTCTTGAGGAAGATGCCTGGTCCGTCGCTGGGTCCCCTTGGGCAGACCTGGTGGTTGTAGTGGCGGTGGTTGTAGGTGGCACCGTTGGTGGAGCCTGTGGTGTGGCATACCACGCCCCGGAGGCCCGATCGGAATTGTATCTGCGGGCCATCCTCCGATACCCACACTGCACCTGCAGGATGTGCCTGTACCTCATTGCCCTGCGCTCAAAATGGTTGCGCTCTGCGGCACTCAGGTTTGCAGCTGTGAAGAGAAAAGGGAAATATTGAGCATTTAATTTACAGTGGGTTGAATCCCACAATGGCTCATTTGTCCATTACTATAAATATATTGTATGCAGCAATTGTTACAACATAGTTCACGGAAATGCTCAGAGGAAGTACATGTGAATCATGCATACCTAAGGTCATATCACACCTAGCATATCCATGTCTCTACATGATGGATGACATCACCCTAAACTACTCATCCAAATCATACCTAAGGCATTTGACATTATGGCACCAGCTCTTCCGCATATTGACTTCAGTACATATGTCATTCTATGTGATAACACTCACACTCCTCACTCAATAGCATTTTTAATTAGTTGTGTGCTAAGATTGCACCCCTGGCCCAGAATCATATGTCCACACTAGGTGTCAGATGTAGGAATTTAGGAATATCAACTAGCAATTTGCAAAGCAGAACGGTGTCTCTGACACCGTCTGCGAGTTGCTATGGGGTCCCTAAAACCCACCTCATGAACATCACTGATGTGGGTTCCAAGTTGCCCCACCTTAGCAACATGGGCACTCACGGGGATGGAGGCCTGCTGGGACCAGCAGAACTCCATAGACGTGACTGTTTTTAAATTAAGCAAGTTATTTTTCCCCAAGTGTAGGCCGTTTACCGGAAAGGAAAATGATCTGCAATTATTTTTAAATCACAACAATTGTACTTGGAAAATTTCACGCTAATTATTGGTCCCTTAGACCACTGGCTGTTTTGCGCAGGATTATTTTAGTCCACTCACAAAGGTGAAGCTTTACAATGAGGACCCCTTCCAGTCAGCAAGGTGGTTACCATCCACTTCAAGTGGATGATAACAGCTACTCACTTTGCAACCACGTACTCGGTTGCAAATGGGATTGCCTACCACTGTGATTTGCAAGTAGGTCTGGTAAAACCCTTTATTATATCCATTTTGAAAAGCATTTTCCTCATATGTACATGACCACCAAATACATTTTGGAATAGGAAACAGACGTTTGCAAATCCCACACATATATTTATGCCATTTGCAACGTGTAGACATTTTTCTCACTCTGGCCCAAGGTACTAACTCAAGTCACAAAAGGTGTTAAGTACGTGTAACATACTGGTTGCTACAGTCCTAGGTACCCGGTTTCACAGTAACATCCCAGTTTTTGTGGGTGGTGTGGGAAGAACAACCAACAATCCCATGTTCAATGCACACCCAGGAGTGTACAGAAAGTTCAACAATTATGTGCCTTCACACACAACACCTATGAAGGGCTAGCAACACGTTGTAGTCAGCCCAACCTTGTCACATCCCAGGTCCACACATGTCAAAATGTTATGACTTAGCCCAACATAACATACTATTAGTGAGGCATGTTTAACAACACACACAGGGGAGGTAGTACACCCATTCACATGATTCAACTGAACACCTAGGGCATTGCACTCAAGTCACACACACTTCGAGTTCACCTTGTGGAAGTACATGCCCACGGAAGATCCAACCTACAGTGTACACAGTCCATCCTCAACTAGGAAGAAGCACTTGTCATCAAAGCCATGTGCCTAAGCTATCTGGGAGACTGTCAGTCTGATATGCAGACTCAGTTCATGGCAAGTCCTTGACCAAGTCTAACATTGACCAGTGTATTCCAAATGAGTCATACCATTCCCAATTTCCGCCCTAATTGAATGGGCTACAGCCCCTCAATCTGAGAGATGACAACGTATTGCTTTGCAGAAACATTATTCAAATTTGATATCACACTAAAAGAACAAAGCCAATGAACGGCCAGCACATCAAATCATGAATTCTCTTGAACACACAGTAATCCATCATGCGTCATTACCAAACAATGTAAATAGCACTCAGGCGACACTCACTGTAGGTATCGGGGTCGTCAAAATGGGCCACCTCTCCCACGGTGTACGGGGCTGGTCCACCTGTAAAGCATGAAACAAAGATTATACTCAGACTGTGTGAACGGACAAATGATTTCTGTTACAATGACACTGTGTGAATATGACATGGTAATGATAGACTTTCACACATGCTCATCCTGCATGGATCACTTTGTATTCAACATTATCATTGGATGAGTCTCCGGCTCCAGTAACACCCTACTACACTCATGCAGTGGTCAGGACAGTCATGTGTCGTCCAAGTTAATCCTCCATTAGTATGCCCCAACAATAATGTTATCCATACATCTCAGCATGTGCATCCCCGAGAGACATTTCAAAACTGGTTCCATGAGGACTACATGACCACTCACAATTAAACAGGCTATTTGGACAGGGTCAACAGACAGCAACCAGACACACATGTGACATATGTGTGAACAACATGACTAACTTCATGTGACGTGACGGCAACACACATGTATAGCATCATCATGTGTTTCCAATTTTCTGTCTAGCTATGGTGTCTGCATATGTAGGTATGTTGTTTCTACATGACGTACTCACTGGCCATTTATGACCAGTGGAGTACAAATAGGGCCGTTCACATGTTGCTTTTCTGACACAAATGCAACACTACATTACATGCAGCTACAGGCATCTGGTATGTTTTGCAAAAATGAGCCATCGGACTGGTAGCATAGGTCTTCATACACATTCTGCAACAAATACACATTAGGACACATATGTATACCTTTGTAGCGCAGCATTTGAAACATTTTGTGACGCAGAGAGGGGGCGACTTAGCATAATACAAATAGATGTTGAATTTATAAAGCTGTCATTGCGTGTACATGTGTTGCAAAAATGGTGATTAATGTGTATAACCATGGGCCTAGGTTTCCCTGGCATTACACACAGTCAGCTACTTATTTTGCAGATTGGCTAACAATCATCACATGTTCACACACCGATTTCTGTCATTCCCATTTAATTGTTTTTTACTCACCAACATGGCCACCAATCCGGAGTCCCAGGTGGTCCAGCAGGTCCTGTTCCCTGGTGATCAGATCTGCCCAGCGGTGCTTGAGTTGGTGTACATTCCTGAGACTCCCATAGACCCGGACCAGGTGATGGCGCACCTTCTCCCACCGGATTTTCCTCGCCTCCGTGTGATACCCCTGTATCACACGGCCCCCAGCTTCCAGCATTAGTGGGAGGAAATGGCTTACGAGCCATATGAACCCCCCCAATTCGTCTTCCCCCATCCTGGACAGGCGAGGCCTACCTGACATATTGAGAGGACTAAGAATGTACCAAAAAAATATGAAATAAAAAGGGGGAAATGTGGAAAGGTAGAGGTGTGAAAGAAAAAGAAGAAGGAGAAAAATAGCCCAACTAACCCCCCAAACTATGCTACCCACAACAGACTCCCACAGACAATACAAACTATCACAGGTATAGACAAAATAACACTAAACAGACTGAGACAATGTTATACAACAATAATAGATTGACACTAAGACAAAATACAAGGCACACAGGACACAAAAGCAGTAAAACACAGGACAACACCTTTCACACAACCACACAGTCTAGATAAATCTGAGACTGCAAAGTGAAAGTGAAAGTTAACTCCCAGTACAGATTTTGTAAACAGGATATCCTATTACATCACTTCCTGCATAAAATGGCCGCAGTTTTTATTTTCCCGTTATGCGTCATATTTTCACGCATACACAGTTGTGCGTCATTTTTTTTTGACGCATTACAGTGCACATGATGCGGAGTGAAAAAATATGATATGAATATTAATAATGTACATGAAATGACCAACATATTGTCCATGTAGCGTCAATTTTACCACGCATACATTATGGGCGTCGTTTTTACATGATGCGGAGTGAAAAAATATGATATGAATATTAATAATTAATAATGTACATGAAATGACCAACATATTGTCCATGTAGCGTCAATTTTACCACGCATACATCATGGGCGTCGTTTTTTTTACACGTACAGTGGTGCACATGATGCGGAGTGAAAAAATATGATATGAATATTAATAATTAATAATGTACATGAAATGACCAACATATTGTCCATGTAGCGTCAATTTTACCACGCATACATCATGGGCGTCGTTTTTTTTACACGTACAGTGGTGCACATGATGCGGAGTGAAAAAATATGATATGAATATTAATAATTAATAATGTACATGAAATGACCAACATATTGTCCATGTAGCGTCAATTTTACCACGCATACATCATGGGCGTCGTTTTTTTTACACGTACAGTAGTGCACATGATGCAGAGTCAAAAATATTGTGGATGTTAATTATATTTTGAAGGCAAAATATCAAGACACTTTTGGATACATTTGTATCTGACTCAGCATTGTGTGCACTCATGTACGTGAACAAATTATGAAGGCCATGCTGTATGCGTAGAATATGGAGCACATTTATCCTAATGTCTTCATGTGTTTAGCTTTGGAAAGGTGATTTGTCATGGTCAAATGGTGCGATGTGAGACACATTTGTGTTTGTATATGACACATGTCCGTACTTTTATGTATAGACGGCCTTCACACTGTAATGTTTGGGATACTTTAACTAATGTATTGACCATATTTGACAACATATTTGGTGTAATTGCTGATGGCTATTTTGAAATGATGCCTGGGATAACATTATGTATTCCGTCTCCAAAATGTGCCCACCTTTATGATGGGGATGCTTTTATCTGTACTCCTAACAGGGAGTGGGAGAGTCACTTTCAGTTTTTATGGGGCTGACCATGTCCCATTATGTTTTGTGTTTCATATTTGTGTAGGACTTGTGACATGGAGGCCACACATGTGCCTTATGCATGTGTTTAGTTCACAAGTACATGATTCTTGTATGTTTTGGGGGCGGTAGAGGTGGACTTAGGCCCCCAGCACCCTAGGATTTGACCATCCAGAATAGCTACTGTATCCATGGAGTATTTTTATTATATCATGGCAAACCTGCAGCAGCGTGCTAATGTAAGGCCATATGGTATGAATGACTGTTGACCATTCATTCATCTCATTAGCCCATTTGACGTTTGCAGTAATGATGATTTGGAGCTAAGTTGCATACCATTTTCATATGACTAAGTTTGCAAGCCTCTCAGCGTTCACGATGTGATAATGCGAAGATTTTTTTGGTTGTCTTTGTCCCTTTCTGCATCAACTGGTTTAGTGTCATGTTACAATCTTCCTGCTAGGTTCAAACTGGGACACAACTGTGATGGTCTACTTTCAAATATTAGGTTGGTTGTATGACATATGTGTACATGTGTGTGGGAATGTGGATCCACTATGACCTGTCTGTGTGTATGTTGTCACTGTAACTTCAAGGTCTCCTCCTGAGTTAGTGGCAGCTGATGTTGTTGCTATTGTGTATTGCTCACATCATACACTTGAGAGATGCCATTGATGACATGTTCACGTACACATGGATGGTCCCACCCTGTCTCTGAACACGTGTGATGTGACTTTCAAATGATCTCCAATTTTGAGCTGGATGAGAGACTGTTTCAGTTGTTTGGATCCGGCATGTGTAATTGTCACACTTGTACTCTTGTTGGGCTCTGCGTATGGTAATGTAACATGTCACATCCTACCCTCTGTGCATACAGTTGTGATGTTTATTTTTGGTGTGATGAATTTTAATGGCATTCTTGATCAATGAGACGACATTCATCTTCAGCAATTTCAAACTAAAGGTGGTCAGAAATGAATAGGCCAAAGCATGATGTGGTGTTTGTTATCTGTGTTTATTTACAAGTGTGGAATACAAGTGATTATAATAACTTAAGTAAAAAAATTGTTCACAAGCTGTTGGCGCCTACGCACTCCTGCTGCGGCGTTAGGTTGTTCCCCCTCCTGTTGCAGGCCAGCATCCTCCTCATCATCATCCTCAGGCATGTCTGTGTCCGGTTCAAGGAGGGGAATGTTCCTTTTTACACAAATATTGTGTAATATGGCACAAGTGCATATGATCTTGCAGACCATCTCTGGGGAGTATAATAGGCTTCCACCTGTGATGTCAAGGCAGCGGAACCTTGACTTTAGGATCCCAAAGGTCCGCTCCACAATGCTGCGTGTCCTCTTGTGGGCGTCATTGTATGCCCGCTCAGCAGCAGTATTTGGGTTCCCGTATGGTGTCATTAGCCAAGGCTGGATGCCATACCCCTGATCAGCTGAAAGAGAAACACAGAATGGTATCAATTAGATGTAGGAGGCACTGTTGTACGTATCTTTGATGGAAGTAGTTGTGTTGTGTTGTCTGTGACTATTTTGTGTACTTATGTGACAACCTATGGTTGTTGGTGGAAACTTTGGCATTGTTTTTTTTCCTTGGCTGAGCAGGTGTTTGTTGGCTAACTGTTTGTCAGCAGGATGTATCGGTTTCTCAAGTACAGTGTGCCCTCCCTTGCATTGTGACTTGTGACACAGGTGTCCGTGTGTCCTCACTGGGGGTGTGATGATAGTTCCATGCAGAGTTGAAACATGAAAGGGTATTAGAAACGTTCAATTGAACATACCCAGGCCATCCCATCCCTTAAAAGTTATGCATTGTATTAGTGTACAGGTTATTGTGAGACTTCCAATTTGAAAGGGGACATTTAGGCAACCACAGTCGTGAATGTCTTCACACTAAGCTGTGGAGTAAATTCCAAGGTGTGAGAGGTTCAATGGTGACTTGTGAAACATGGCTAGTGATGTGAGTACCTCAGTGTGTTCCTGTCTAGGTGTTGCTATTGTGGTGTATGGGTTGTTTATCCTAGAGGGTTTCTGTGCAGTGAGTATATAAGTAGATTTTTGTCCTTACCAACAAGTAGTCCATTGCCATACCGTCCATCCTGGAAGTGTTGGTTGATGGTGCAGTGACGGAAGATGAATGCGTCATGTACACTCCCAGGATATTTAGCCACAATGTTGCTGATCAGTCCTTGGTGATCGACTATGGCCTGCACGTTGATGGAATGTGTGTGCTTCCTGTTGCGGTAGAGGTGTTCACTCGCAGCAGGTGGCACAAGGAGTACGTGTGTGCAGTCGATTGCACCAAGGACGTGCGGAAAGCCACTGATGCCGTAGAACCCCTGTTTTGTTTCCTGCTGCTTCTGCAGTGTGTTAGGGAAGCAGATGTGGCGGGGTGTCAGTCCAATGATGGCATCCAGTACTTTAGGCAGGAATGCGGAGAAAGATGGTTGTGAGATTCCACCAACCAGGGCACCAGTTGTCTGAAAGGAGCCACTTGCCAGCATGTGAAGTACGGCAAGCAGCTTTGTTTCGGTTGGGATAGTGCGTGGAGTCACTAAAGTGGGGGCCAATTGCTGTTCAATATTTGTCAGCAGCTGCTGAATGGCCTGCCAGTTCAACCGGTACCTCTGGATGATGTCCCGTTCCCTGAGGCCATGCAGGGTTGTTCTTGGGCGGAATATCCTCTCCTGCCTTCTGCGCTGTCTTTGGGGTCCCTGCTGTTGTTGTTGTGGCTGCTGTTGTTGCTGCAGGGCTCTGCGTCTACGTGCACGTTGTAGAAAAATCACCTCCATCTCTCCCTGTTGCTGCTCTGCTGCTCTGTTGTTTGTTCTGTGTGTTCTGATTAAGTACAGGTGTGTTTGCCCCATTTTAACGCCTGCCCTGACCCAGGCGTTAAAATTTCACGATATTCGTGCTTTGCGCCATTTTTTTGCGCCGCCTGCCGCGCGGGAGTGATTTTTGCCCTGAAGCATAAATACCACGCACCGCTATGTGCGCCTGTTTGTGGACGGGAACGCCTACCCTGCATGTCATTAACGCAGGGCGGGGTGCCGCTTCCAAAAACTGGCGCACATAGCGCCATTTTCCTGGTGCGCCGGATCGGGCGTCAGGGTTTAAATATGGGGCAACGTTTGCGCTGAAAGTGCGTCAAAATATTTGACGCACATTCGGCGCAAACGGAGTATAAATATGCCCCTGCATGTTTATTGCATGCATATGGGCACCATGTACATGTTTTTGGTCTTTCTGATTATTTTTGTGGCTTTAGCTTGCAATAAAAAAAATTAAAAAACACCAGCTTGCCATAGTTGAACGTACTGTCTTTGCTAATGCTCGTTTCTTGGTGATTATATATATATATATATATATATATATATATAAAGAGAGAGAGAGAGAGAGGGAGAGAGAGAGTTGGCTGCCACAAATCGTATTGCTGGGTTAATTGAGCCCATCAACCACATAGAAACATGATTAGTTGTGTCTTTACACCTTTCTGTTAGAAAATGTTTACCAAATGAATAATTTTAACATCCTTTCGTCATCTATCTGTCATCTTTGCAGGCCTCAGTGGTGGATGACCTAAAGAGTTGGTGCATGCTAAAAATTCAGAACCTGGAGCTGAAGCTTTCCGGAGACTCCAGGTCCTCCAGAACAAAGTCTGCTCCTTCCACTGTCGAATCCTTCACTGACAACTTAGATTCTGGAAGTCCGCACAGCAGCAAGGACTGTCAACCCCAACAGAGCCCTCTGCCATCAGAGGGATCACAGCAGCATTCCTACATTACTCTTCAGGATAATGTCTCAGAGGCGACTGGACAAGCCCAAGCTCAGTCTTCCGAAGAAAGCTGCACAAAGCACTATTTTGTTGTTCATCAGCAAAGTCTATTAGGTAGGTTTTCTCTGATGAATACTGACAGTCTGATGCTGATGGTTTGTATGATGGCCTCTGAAGGGCAGTTTCTACAAGGTTAAACTTTCATGGTGCTGTATTACCACAAAATGACTGGCAAAGTTCTGCTTCTTTGAAAGTGCTGAAAAATGAGTTGCTTTGAATCGTTTTCACCTGAACACTTGGAAGTAGTCTAGTGAATGATTATTGAAAATTACCCACTCTGCAGTTATGGCTGGAACCTATTAATAGGATACCTATTCACTGATAAGGCAATATTGCAGTGGTTAAAGTTTAACAGCACTTGAGCATTAAGTGTATTTTCACCCATCTCCCAATAAACCTACCCAAAACAGGAAGATACCATTACAGTTCCTACTTGCTTCATTTATCTGCCTCACAGGCTCACTTAAATTGTAATGTAGCCAGACAAATAAGTTGGTAGAGACTATAGCTAGCTGCAGATTCCTTACCTTTGAATTCTTCCCGGCCCACAGACTGGATCCTGAAGATTTTTCATGAGCAGTACCCCTGTGTGCCGGTAGATGGCATTGATTGGCTCCACGTCTGGCGTGTCCCTGGCGGAAATGACATTGCGGTAATCAATCAATCAGAGATTTGTAAAGTGTGGCAACTCACCTGTGAGGGTCTCAAGACGCTGGGGGAAGTAGGGGGGTTGCTGAGGATCAGTCGAAGAGCCAGGTCTTGAGGTCCTTCCTTGACTGTGATAGGGTGGGAGATTGCCTTAGGTGGATGGGGAGGGTGTTCAAGGTCTTGGTGGTGAGGTGGGAGAAGGATCTTCCTCCGGCTGTGGTTTTCCAGATGCGGGGAACGTTGGCGAGGGCCTGGTCAGCAGAGCAGAGTTGTGTGGCGGGAGTGAAGAAGGAGAGTGTGATTGAGTTAGGCTGGTCGGGCATTGTGTAGGGCCTTGTAGGCGTGGGTCATGAGCTTGAAGGTGATTCTCTTGTCAATAGGCAGCCAGTGTAGGTATCTTCGAAGGGCGGAGGTGTGGTTGTGTCGTGGGGCATTCTGGATGCATTCTAGTCTTTTCCCGGTCTTGGCGGTGGTTCCGGCGTAGAATGCACTGCCATAGTTGAGGCGGCTGCTGACAAGGGCCTGGGTGACTGTCCTCCCTGCCTCAGTGGGGATCCACTTGTAGATTTTACAGAGCATGCGCAGGGTGTGGAAGAAACCCGATGAGACTGTGTTGACCTGTCGGTCCATTGAGAGCGATGAGTCTAAGATGACACGGAGGTTGCGGGCTTTGTCAGTGGGTGTGGGGGCATTTCTGAGGGCGGTGGGACACCAGGACTTGTCCCAGACGGAGGGTGTGGAGCCAAAGATGAGGACTTCTGTTTTGTCCAAGTTCAGCTTGAGGCAACTATCTTTCATCCAGACAGCGACTGCTTTCATTCCTTCGTGGAAATTGTTCTTGGTGGTGGTCAGGTTGTTGGTGAAGGAGACTATCAGTTGGGTGTCATCGGCGTAGGAGACAATGTTGCGTGCGTGGCTTCTGACCACGGCAGCCAGTGGGGTCATGTAGAGGTTGAAACTCAGGGAAGATCCTTGGGGGCTGCCGCAGCTGATCTTAGTGGCTTCTGAGAGAAATGTGGGTGGGGGAGATAGCCCTTCTGTGTTCTGACGGTAAGGAACGCCGAGAGCCATTGCAGTGCTGAGTCTCAGATCCCGGCGTCATGGAGACGGGTGCTTAGCGTGGCGTGTGAGATTGTGTCGAAGGCGGCAGAAATGTCCAGGAGGATGAGGGCGACTGTCTCGCCTTGGTCGAGGAGGGTGTGAATGTCATCTGTGGCGGCGAGGAGGGCAGTCTCGGTGTTATGGTTGCTTCTGAATCCTGACTGAAAGGGGTCCAGGATGTTGTTGGCTTCCAGGAAGGCGGTGAGTTGTTTGCTGACTGCTTTCTCAATTACTTTGGCTGGAAAGGGTAGCAGGGAGATGGGCCGGTAGTTCTTGAGGTCTGTCTGATCGGCAGTGGGTTTCTTCAGTAGAGGTTTGACCTCGGCGTGTTTCCAACTCTCTGGGAAGGTGACATTTTTGAAGGAGCGGGTGATGGTATGCTGGAGTTTGGGTGCGATGATGTCGCTGGTTTGTTGAATGTGTGGTGAGGGCAGGGGTCGGTGGGTGCTCCAGAGTGGATAGTTGCCAGGATGTGTCAGGTCTCATTGTCGGTGATGTTGTTCCAGCGGAGGAGTGTGAGGGGGCATGGTGATGCTTCGGTCGATGGACTGGTGGTGAGAGTCGTGGGGGGTCCCTGGGTGGTGAAGCTGTCGTAAATGTCTGTGATTTTATGATGGAAGTAGTTAGCGAGGTTTTTACAGAGTTCTTGCGATGCTGGGATGTTGGTGGAGTTGGGGTTGGTGAACTCTTTGATGAGGGTGAAAAGTTCCTTGATGTTGTGGGCGTTCTTATTGATGCGTTGTTGCAGGGCGAGTTTTTTGGTGGTCCTAATGAGCTGGTGGTGATGTTTGACAGTGTTTTTGAAGGTTTTGTGATTTGCGGGGGTCTTGTTGGTGCACCATTTCCTCTCTTGACGCCTCCAGACCTGCTTCGATTCTTTAAGTGCGGGGGTGAACCAGTTTGCTTTCTTGGCTGTGCCTCTGTGGTGGGGTTTCTTGAGGGGGTGAGGGTGTTGGCGCAGTTGATAATCCGTTTGTGGAGATTGTGTGCGGCAGTATTGACGTCGTTGTCAGCTTGGGGGGCTGTTGCGTTGAGGAAGGCGGTGAGCTGGGCTTCAGTGACCTTGTTCCAATTACTGTGGGGAAGTTGGGGAGCGTGGTGGTAACCGATGGGTTTGTTGAAGGTGAAGTGATAGCAGCAGTGGTCGGTCTGTTGGAGTTCAGGAGTGTGGCTGACGGCGATGTGGTTGCTGGTGGAGAAAATGGGGTCCTGTGTGGGACCGGCCGAGTGAGTGGGTGCAGTGACGAGTTGCTTGAGTCCTAGGTTGGCGAGGTTTTCGATCAGGGTGGTGGAGTTGTCGTTGTTTAGGTTTTCCAGGTGGAAGTTGAGGTCCCCCAGTAAGATGTAGTCCTTGGATATAAGAGCGTGGGTGGTGGCTAGGTCAGCGATGGTGTAGCAGAATGGGGGCAGGGGTCCGCCGGCTTGTAGATGGGGTGCCCCACAGAGTAGTGTTAGGGTTAGTTCCAATCTGGAAGTGGAGGAGTTCCATGTTGGCTGTGAAGTCTTTGGTGCTGGTGGATAGGCGTAGGTACTCTTTGTGGACGATGGCGATGCTTCCCCTGGGGCAGTTCGTGCGATCTTTCTGGATGATCTTGTAGCCGTCTGGGATGGTGATGGCAATGTCTGGAGCTGAGGATGGGTTAAGCCAAGTTTCTGTGAGGAAGGTGACATCCGGGGATGTGTGGCGATGAGGTTCCAGAGTTCAATGGCATGCCTGTGGTTAGAGCGAGTGTTGATCAGTCTCTGGGGATGCTATTACGGATATACAGTACCTATATAGGCACCTCTCAGGTGTGCTGACATCAGTTTCTTTTCACGACTTTCTACACCAGAAGCGCAAAGCAATGAAGGACACCTGAACCCAGTCCCTAGAAATCCATTCACAGCAGGGAGGATGGGTGGATTAGTAAGAAATCTGCAGCTAGATATAGTCTGTACCAGATAAGGTGCTACTAATTGTAGGTAAGTTTTACATCTGATAGAGACTTCTAGTTGCATATTCCTCACCATTGACTAGATACCCAAGTAAAACCATCTCCAGAGACGGGTCTGCAAACCAATTTGAAATGAGAAAGTCATGCAGGGCTGAATGGGCAAAATACACATCCCTACGGACCTCATTGACCAGGCAGCAATGTTTAGTAAATGTGTACAGAGAGGCCCACTTTGCTGCTTGGCAGATGTTCAGGACCGGAACTCTGCGTGCTAACTCTGTGGTCTCAGCTTTAGCTCTGCAAGCCTTCAGGAGGTTGCTTTTTATCCACTGCATAGAAGATCTTGATTCAGGGAATGACCCAATGCGAAATGGTTTGCTTCTGCACCGCCCAACATTTCTTCGTACCCATATCCCACACAGAGTTGGTCGTCCACCAGGAACTCTAGGGTACGATCAAAATAGAACACCAAGGCTCTTTTGGGGTCCAGGCATTGGAGTCTCTCCTCTTCCTTAGAAGGATGTGGGGGTGGGTAAAAAAGTAGTCAGGGTGATTGATTGGCCTACGTGAAAAGGCGTAACCACTGTTGGCTGAAAAGAGGTGCTTGTGCGAAGCACCACATTGTCAGGATATTGAGAGAGGTGGAGCGGCTTAGATGACAAGGCCTACAACTCACTTACTCTGCGGGCAGATATGATTGCGACAATGAAGACTGTTTTCAATGTAAGAAGCCTGAGGGGACAATTGTTGAGGGGCTCAAAAGGAGCACACATCAAAAAGGTCAGAACCAAATTAAGATCCCACTGGGGCATAATGAATGGGGAAGGAGAGAATAGATGAGTAAAACCTTGGAATAATATATGTACCATAAACAAGGATGGTTGATCAGGCAACCACAAGAAGGCAGAAACGGCAGATAAATAGCCCTTCAAAGCACCCAAAGCAGAGCCCTTGTTGGGCAAAGAAAAGAATGAAAAGTAAATCCTCAGAGAGGGGTAGAAAGGGGATCAAGATCTACAGACTTGTCTGTGCACCTTGTCACAAATTTCTTCCAACAGGCGTATACGGTTTTGGTGGAGGGATGCCTGGCTGCCAAGAGTTTGGGAGGAAGGTCAAAAGCTCTCAACTGCCGCCGCTCAATCTCCATGCAAGAAGGCAAAGAGTGGACAGGTGTAGGTGAAGAACCCTCCCCTGCTGCTGCAACAGAAGACCTTTCTGAAGGAGCCGGCTGATCAGAGCATCAATGGACATTCTCTGCAGCTTGGAATACAAGAACCTCCCTGCCGAGTCCGGAGCCACGAGTATTACTTGGGCCTGACCTGAAAGAAACCACACAGTGTTGCAAAAATAAAGGTACTTTATTATAGGCACACCAAACTAGACTACCATAGGTATACCTTCTTCTGGCTGTATGAACACACAGGATATACACAGGTAAGTAATCAGGAAAAGCATAAATTAGCAAGGGCCCTAAAAGAAGGCCAAAAAAAAAAAATACTGAAAAAATGGAATGCGAATGGGTGACTCCTACCAGAGTGTATAGAGTAATTAGACAAAGGCTGGGGAGAGTGGAACCCCAAAAGGTAAGTACCTGCAAGATGCCCAGTGGCCGGGTGCAGAGAGGTAAATTACTGCGTTCTCCCATAGGCTGACCGGACCAGTGGAACCCAAGGGTGGATTTCGAGTGAAGTGGACTTGCAAAAGAAGGGGACAGAGTCCAGTCCACACAGAAGTGTCCAGGTGGGGCAGCAGCCAATGCCTACCTTTCTGTAGCTGAAGGTCTGGATCAACGGTGATGGATGAAGTCCAGGAGCAGCAGAGGAGTCCCTGAAGTCACCTACAAGCTGTCCCTCAACGGTTGCCGGATTGCAGAAGGGTCAGTGATTATTAGTATAACCAACAAGCACAGGTAAATGCAAAGGGAGTTATTGGAATTTTTGCAGAGCTGTGGAGGGCCAGCAAGATCCTGGGGACTCAACCCTTGGAGGGCGGTCCTGGGGACTCAACTCTTGGAGGGCGGTCCTGGCTAACCCTCAGAATACAAGAGAGCCAGCAGAAGAAGTCAAAGCCCCCACAGGCGACTCACTGGCAGCAGTCACAGTAAGTCGCATTGAGCACACCTGAAGAGAAGTCCTACGTCGCTGGAACAGTAGAGAGGTGACTGTCCTTATAGAGGTAGAGTGCTGCAGGCCAGGACCACTTGGAGCCTGAAGATCCTTCGGAGCAGGAGTCAACAAGCCTTGGTTGGTGCAACAGTCGCACTGCACAGGGATTCTGTCCCAGTGGCAGAGGCAAGGGCTCACCATCTCCCACGTTGGACATAAAGCAGAGAGGACCCAGGAGATCTCCCAGAACTCTACCACCTGTGTTGGAGAATCTTCACAGATCTGGAGGACAGAAAATCCTACCAGCTGGATGTTATTGCCATAGGTGCCCGTGGATGCAGGGAGAGTGATTCCTTCACTCCATGGAGGATTTCTTCTTACTTCTTGGTGCAGCTTAAGTCTTGCCGACCCCAGAGGATGCACAGCCATGGACATGTTGCAGAATGCTGACAGGAGCCGCTGAAACATTGTTGCAAGGTGAAGTCTTCTCGGCGTTGCAGTCTTGTTCGGTACCTGTGTAGCTCAGCTGCAGTTCCAGGGGCCAGGAGCAGATGTCTTTGCGAGAGGTCCTTGTGGAGTCTTGCACGAAATCTGGGGACCCACCCTCAAGGGAATCCCTTAGTAACCAAAAAAGGGGGCTTGGTCACTGTTTGGAGTGACCACCTATCAGGAGGGGCCTCTGATGTCAGCTGTAGGAAAGTACCCTCTTTTTGGCTTGGCTACCCCGAATGTTTGCCTGTCAGTATGCTTTAATTGTTTTCACTGCGATCCTGCTAACTAGGACCCCAGTGATTGTGCTCTCCCTCCAAATGTGGTTGCTTAGGACTTAGCACCCCCTACAATTGGCATACTGGTGCCCCCATACAAATCCCTAGTATATGGTACTTGGGTACCCAGGGCATTGTGGTACCAGGAGTTCCCCACGGGCTGCAGCATGTATTGTGCCACCCATAAAGAGTCCATGCAAAATGTGCTTACAGACCTGCCATTGCAGGCTGCGTGAAAAGGTGCATCCACCTTTTCACTACAGGTCACTGCAACAGTTCACTGTAAGTCACCCCTATGGTAGGCCGTCCTAGCCCAGAGGGATGGGTGAAAGTACATGTGTGTGAGGGCACCCCTGCATGAGCAGAGGTGCCCCTACGAACTCCAGCCCCATTGCTCTGGACTGCGGAAGTGCGGGGAAGCAATTTTAGCTATGTACAGACCATTATTTGTGCCCAGCTACATAATGGTAACTCCATACCTGGGCATGTTTGGGATCAAACATGTTAGAATCATACCCACATACTGTTGCCAGTATTGGTTTTATGATTCCAGGCACTCTGGGGCTCCTTCGAGGACCTCCAGCACTGCTCCAACCAGCCTTCAGAGGTTTTCCGGGCAGCCTGCGCTGCTGCCACCCCTCAGACAGGTTTCTGTCCTCCTGCTGCTTGACCAGCTCAGGCAGAGGAAAGCAGAACAAAGGATTTCCTGTGGGAGAGGGAAGTAACACTTTTCCTTGGAAATAGGTGTTACATGGCTTAGAAGGAGTAGCCTCCCCAAGCCACCAGTATGCTTTGAAGGGCACATTTGGTGCCCATACATAAACCAGTTTGCACCAGTCCTGGTGTGAAACTGGACTAAGGAAAGGGGAGTGACCACTCACCACTCTAGGGGTGGTCCCTAGAGCTCCTCCAGGTGGCCACTTGAATCTACCATCTTGAATCCAAGGTGGGCAGAGGCCCCTGGGAGCATTAGAGTGGCCAGGTCAGGTAGGGGACGTCACAGCCCCCCTCCTGATAGGTGGTCACCTTGCTAGGTGACCAAGCCCCCTTCCTGGGTTATTTAGGGTCTCTCTCCTGGGTGGGTCCTCAGATTTCATGTGCAAGATTCCAGCAGGGCTCCTATACATCGTTTACTTCATCTTCTGGGCACTGAGACTGCAACTGGACTCTACAGGAACTGACAATCTCCAACTTCAGTGACGACTCCGCTCTACAACCTTGTTTCTCCAGCTCCTTCCAGCAACTGCAACATTTCCTCGGCTGTGTATCCTGTGAGAGTGGCACGTCTTCAGTCTGCCCAAAAAGTAAGAAGGAATCTCCCTTGGAGTGAAGGAGTCAGTTCCCTGCATCTGCAGACACCAACTGCAACGGCGACTGACCTTGTGGATCTCCTCTCCCCTGTAACTGCATGGACCCTGCATCACAGGTGGTGGTCTGGAGCGGTGTCCTTGGTACTTTCTGTCAGCTGTCCAACTTGGGAGAGGGCAAGCCCTGGTCTGTCCTTGCAGGACAGCACCCCTGTGCACTGCGACTCTTGCAGCTGCCAATGTTTGTTTGCTGCTCCTCCAAAGGATCTTCAGGCTCCGTGTAGTCCCAGCCCCCAGCACTCCTTTCTGCAAAGCTCAGCCTCCTGCTCCAGCGACATAGAACTCCTCTGCAGGTGTGCTAAGTGGGCGTCACTGCGACTCCTGTGCCTGCTGCCAGTGGGTTGCCTGTGGGGGCTGCCTCCTCTCCTTGTGACTCTCCCAGTTGCTGAGGGTCACCCCAGACTCCCGTCCTTGGGTCGAATACCCTGGACCCTGCTGGTCTTCTTCAGCCTTGCAAAATGTCTTCTCAGTCTCTTGCATTTGCCAAGGCTTGTTGGTGGTTTTCCAGCACCACTGACCGACTTCCGGCATGGGATACCACTTGCATCACTCCTGGGACTCCTCTTCATGTCCCTTGCAGCACTGCTGGCCTTCTTCATCCATCGTCGACCTGGTCCTGCATCCACAGAAGTGTGGGTAGTGGCTCCTGCACAACCGAACACTCCAACACAAAGTGGACTTGGACCCCTTTGTTTGCAGGTCCTCTTCTGTCAGGATCCACGTTTGGGTTCTTCCAGTGTTGGTTGGGTCATGCATAATCCTCTTACAACGTTCTCCTTTTGGTTTTGGGGAAAACCAGGTACTTACCTATGCTCTCCTGGTCGCTGGGGGGTCACTCTGGTACTCACCTCTTGGGGTGCCTGGTTCCTCCAGCTCCCTTCTACTGATTCTACTCCCTTCGGTGAGGGACTGCCTTTCAGATTCCACTTTTTTAGTATATGATTTGGCCCTCGCCGTAGTGCCCTCAATGTTTACCTATACTTTTGCCAATGCTTATTGCTTTCTATGCTCTTTACTGATTGCTAATGTGTATATCATAGTGTGTTTACTTCCCTCCAGTTGGGAGATTGCCTATTCAGTATTCATGCTACTATAATAAAGTGCCTTTATTTTTTAGCACTGTGTGGTTTTTTCATGTGTGATAGTGCTGTGTGGCTATAGTGGAATTGCATAAGCTTTTCATGTCTCCTAGATAAGTATTGGCTGCCCATCCACAGCTACTTCTAGAGATTCCTGGCTTCCTAGACACTGCCTACACTTCACTAATAGGGGATTCCTGGACCTGGTATAAGGTGATAATACCATAGGTGCTCACCACACCAGGCCAGCTTCCTACATCACCTACCTGGCCTACTCAGTCAGATGCTCCCAGAGGCCTCTGTCCATCTTGGTTCCAAGATATAGAACCAAGCAGCCACCTGGAGGAGCTCTGGGCACCAGCCTAGGGGTGGAGCTGGCAGGGCAGTGGACACTCACCTTTCCTTTGTGTGTTTCACGCCAGAGTAGGGACCAGTGGTGCCTGGACTGGTGCAAACAAAATTTTGCATGGAAGGCACATTTAGTGCAGTCCGGTGGGGAGGGAAATGTGCCCTTCAAAGCAGTCCGGTGGCGTGGGGAGGCTACCCCTCCCCAACCCAGTAACACCTATTCCTACAGGAAATCTAGACTTTAAAGAGGTGACGGACAAGCTGCGGAATATGCACAATGAGGGGGTCATTATGAACCCCGGCGGTTCAGACCTCCATGCCGGCGGCAGGGTCAAAAACCTCTACTGGCATGGCAGTCTGAACTGCCATATTATGGACACAGTGAGGGCCGCCTATGGCAGCCCTCCTCCACCGCCAGGCTGCCGCCGACAGGACTGTGGAGGGAATCATTTTCCGACAGGGCAACGTTGCCCCTCGGATAATCCGTTTTGCCACCAGCCTTTCCCTGGCAGCTTCCCCGTTACGGATAGGCTGGCGGAAGGTGTGCTCCAGGGCACCCGTGCAGTGTCCCATCGCGCATGTCACTGCCCGATTTACGGGCAGTGATCTGCGTGATGGGTGCTGCTGCACCCGTCGCACACCAACATTTGCGGTAGCTCCATTTGGAGCCACTGTCAAAGTTACGGCCCGTTTCCCTGTTACACTGTTTCCGCCTGCCGGCCCAGCAGGGAAAACATTATACGGGGTGGGGGGGGGGGGGAAATAGTCGTGCTCTGGCATTCATCTATTGACCGCCAGCGCGGATCTCTGCGACCATCGACATAGTAACTCTAGGCAACAGGACAAAGCGAATCTCACTCACCAGCGCAAGCGACAACTAGCCATCTTGTAAGGACAATTATGGGCGTTTAGAACAAACAGCTGATAGGTTGCTGCTGGTCCCTAAACAGCCCTACTATCGGGGGTGGGGGCAGGCACCAAGGTATGAATGATATTGGCACGTAGGTTGCATCATGAACAGGCATGTTCCTATATATCTGATCTCCACAAAAACAACCGAATGGTGATGGGGCAATTTTAGAGAGCGATAAGAGGCATGCCTTCCAGATGTACTACCTGGGATGTGACCTCTCAACCTCACATTGACTCCTATCTGGCTGACCGCAACTGGGCCCCACTTCATGCGGGGCATGAGGAACTTGAAGATCTGATCCCCCTGTAGGAAATCTGCTTGGCTCTTGAAGCTCTCCCATCTGTTAATTTGTCTGGACCAGAAGAGCTACCAGTCCTCCTATATAGTCTTCCTTTATCAGCTGGAGGACCACATGATACAATATATATATATATATATTTTTTTTTAACTCTTATACCTCTACCTTGGGTTTTAACCAAACTATGGCAGAGCCAGAAATCTCTTTAGTCCCTAAACTCGGTAAGGACACGACCTTGTGCTCCTCATACCAACCCATTGCCCTCTTCAACACTGATGCAAAAATCTTTACTAAACTCCTCGCCTCCCCTTGGAGTGTTTTCTCCCATGCCTAATCAACCCCGACCAGGTCGACTTTATTCATAATCGACAGGGTGCTGGCACCTAGTGGAGAAAGCTCAGAGACTTCAGATTCCAGCATGCCTCCTATCACTTGATGGCGAGAAGTTGTTTGACAGGGCCGAATGGGCAATCCTTCACTTGGTTCTTCGGAAGATCGGACTAGCCCCCAACATGATCAATCGTATCATGGCCTCCTATGCAGCCCGACAGCAACAATGCAGGTTAATTAGTGCGCCACTAAACCCATTGTTATAGGCAGAGGAACATGACAGGGTTGTCCTCTGTCACCCCTGTTATTTGCTTTAGTGGTGGCACCTGTAGCAATGACGATACTCCACATGTGGGAAATTATGGGGCTATCTGTTGGAAGCTGGTTCTGTATATACTATACCAAAATAAGGTATAGTGTGCACAGAGTCCATTGGTTCCCCGGAGGCTTTAAAGAGGCCAAAATAGATGATAATAATGCTCTCTTTTGTGGTAGTGAGGGCGAGCAGTTAGGCTTGTAAGAGGGTAGTGCTAAGCATTTGTTGTATACACACAGTCAAGAAATTAGGCACACACTCAGTGACTAACTCCAGTCCAATGTTGATGTATCAAAAAATATACTTACTTTATTTTTAGAACCAAAAGGATCTTTGTTGCAGGTAAGTACAGTTCAAGAGTGTTTCACTTTCAAGAATCAAATACACTTTGTTGTAAATCACAGTTAATATAGGTTTCACGGAAGCAATACTTTTCAATGGGAAAAGCAGACTGCAAAAATCACTGAAGGCAATGCAGTCCTAGGGGAGAAAAAGTTCAAGCACAGTTTACAGGTGAGTTCTTGACTTATGGTCCCAGTCTTTTGGAGGGGAGGAGCAGGTGTCCACAGGGCAAGGTTTAAGAAGACCCCAAGGGTGCACCACCAACAACACAGGGCCAGCTGGGTGCGAAGTTGGTGTTCGTGCCTAATGGAAACCAGTGGAGACTAGGGGCACTTGGAAGAAAACAAAATTGCAGGTAAGTGTCTGCGGCTTCAGGGCACAGACCCTGGGGGTTTAGATCAGCACCAGGTGGGCCATAGGTCAGCACTAAACATACACCCTCAGCGGCATGGGGTGGCTGGGTGCATGGTGCAAACAGCATCAGTCGCTCAGTGCAATTCAGTGACAAACTCCGGGTTCACAAAAAAGCTGCAGGCTTGGTCCAGGGAGTAGGATGAAGAAGACCATTGGCTGGACAGTTGAGTAGAGATCCCACTGGACATCAGCAGGGGAACCTTTTGTCATCAGGAATCTTCACTGTAGCTGGTCACGATCTATGGGGTCCTCTGAAGTCAGGCTGCAGGCGTTGTGTTCATCAGAAGGGGTCAACCCAGGGTGGACACGAGGTCTGAATTGCATGGGGACCTTCTCTGGACTGGTGGGACACCTGGGCCGTGGGCGTGGTGTGCACAGTGGGGAGGACTTGTGGATCCAGAGTGCTCTGGAGTCCTTGTTGGAGGTTTCTTTGTGGGCAGGGAGACCGTCCTCTGAAGTTCTTGTTCCTTAGGGCAGGCAGTCCTCTGGGGATTTGTAGAGGTTGCTGGTCCTGCAGGATGAGTAGTCTTTTTGTAGCAGTAGTCCTGAAGCTGCCGACTTGCTGGTAGGGTTGGGGACAAGTCAGTTGTCTGGAGTCTTCGCTGCTGGTGGAGCTCTTCAGTCCGTCTTCTTCTTCTTTAGGTCACCAGGAATCTGAAAAGCAATGTTCAGGGGTGTCCCTGAATATTAGATGTAGCGGCGTTACAGGGGTCAGAGGGCTGTACCCAATGGCTACTGACCCTGAGGGTGGCTATATCCTTCCTGTGCCGACTTTCTTTGGGGAAGGGTGCAGATTCCTAACCATGTTGGCTAACATCCTCCAAAAAAAGATGGAGCATTGTGCTGGGAGGAGTTCACCTCATCTGTGGGCACCCTAGGGATGGTCACAGATAGGGCGGACACTCCTTCTCTTGCTTACTAATTTTCCCACCAGACATGCCACCGAGAAGTGGGGCTTGATGCAGGCGGCGGGCAGGGGGTGTGTGAAGCAACTTTACCAAGAGCAGACTTTGTTCTTGACTCCCAGAAGCACAAAGGCTCTCACTCCATTGGGTCAGAAATGTGTCTGGCCAGTCAGCCACACACTAGAGAGTTGAGGGAATTTCAGGTGGCATCCCTAAGACGCCCTCTGTGTGCATTTCTCAATAAATCCAACACTGGCAACAGTGTGGGTTCACTGAACTGGGAAGTTTGATACCAAACTACCAGCATTCAGTAAAGCCATCATTGAGCTGTGGATTTTGTAGTGACAGACTCCTAGCCCATGTACTCAATATGGCTTCACTGCACTTACAATGTCTAAGAATGGACTTGGATACTGTAGGGGGCACATTGCTCATGCAGCTGTAACCCTGCCTTAGGGCTGTAAGTCCTGCTAGATGGGTGACTTACTTATGCCACAGGCATTGTTTTGTAGGCATGGCACCAAGGGAGAGGTGCCATGTCGACTTTACCTTTTTCTCTACACCAGCACACACAATCTGCAATGGCAGTGTGCATATGTTTGGTAAGAGGTCCCTTAGGGTGGCATAATACATCCCACAGCCCTTAGAAACAATCCACCCTTGGTACCTTTTTACAAAGGATTTAGCTGGGTGCCAGAGGTGTGCCAATTGTGGAAGCAATGGTACAGTTTAGAGAGAAAACACAGGTGCTGGGATCTGGTTAGCAGGAATCTAGCACACACTCAGTCAAGTTGGAATCAGATATCCAGCAAAAAGTGGGGTGTGGCCATGCCAAAAGGAGCACTTCCTTACAATAACCTTTGGAGGCTGCATACATAAGGTCTGTCCTTTTGCTGATGATCTCTTACTCACTGTGCCCCACCCTGACACCTCACACTTCCAGCAGTAGTGATCTGCCTACACGCTTTTGAAACGGTTCTCTGGTTTCAGGCTCAACATGGCAAAGTCCAGCATAATAAACCTAACCTTCCCAGCCACTGATGTGGCCCATTTGCAACAACTAGCACCCTTTACTTGGTCCCCCACACTCAAATACTTAGGCCTTACCCTAACACCCATGTTGCACACAGGCAACTACCAACTGGCTGCCCTGCGTTGAGCTCTTCTTGAAGACCTAAGACGTTGGAAACATTTGTATATCTCATGGTTGGGTAGGATTAATGTTATCAAAATGAATATCCTTCCCAGAATATTAAATCTCTTCCAAACTGACCCCACCCCGATACCCCAGGACGATATACAACATTTACAGTGGGACCTACGGTCATTCATCTGGGGCGGGAAGAAACCTTGAATATTCACTGCTCTGTTGATGCAACCTAGAGACAGGGGAGGCCTGGCATGCCCGAACCCATTGGAATATTATTGGGCAGCATGCCTGCGATTGATCTCCGCCTGGGTCGCTTGTGAAAGCGAAGCTCATTGGTTCCACATGGACAGAGCAGTAGCTTGTAGGCCATTATGGGGTTTGGTTTCGCTTCCCAAACAGGGCCGCCTCCGCAGTGCATAAGTGGCAACACCGACTAAAACGGTTCTCGACATCTAGGACAAATTGGCTATCTTGCATGGTCTGACCACCTTCCCCTCTCCGAACACCCCTACCTCACGCAACCCAGCTTCTCCGCCTGCACTGTCTCCCCCAATCCTTCCAGGCATCATGGACTGACAAGGACCCTAGAACTCTGCAGGACCTTTTCCAGGGCACTGACCTAATGACCTCACAGCAATGTCAGGAGGCATACCACCTTACGGCAGAGGCGTGGCTGGAAAACCTGCAGCTGCGCCACTGGGCACTGCATCCCACTGTATAGCCCTACACCTCATTTGTGAGGCTAGTCCGGACCTACAGTGGGATGAAGAAACTCAAGTCATAACACTTAAAGCACCCTGCAGCACTCATCAAATATATGTGCTCACCCCTATCAATTGTTGTAGAGCAGAGATACTGTGGGCAACCTCACACCCAAACAATGGGAAACCCTTTGGCACGATATTCCTAAGACATACCAGAACGTCTCCTTACAGGAAACAGCCTATAAGCTTATGTACTGATAGTACTACACCCATTCCGGCTTACTGACCATTTACCCGGTTACTTCTCTACTTTGCTGAAGATGTCAACAGACCGTGGGAGACTTCATCCATACTTGGTGGACATGCCCTCCCATACAGATGTTCTTGAAGAAGATTCTTAGTCACATTAAGGATGTTCTGGGTTTCTCCCTCCCTGCCACCTTCCTCACTGTTATGCTGGGTATACGACCCATATGCCTGGCAGGTCTGACTGACACTGAGGGGATACTGTCCAGCCACATGCTCCATGCTGCGGAGCAGTTGATTGCCCTGGCCTGGAAACAGCTGTCTCCACCCTCCTTCCCACAAAGGTTCACCCAGCTTTGGCACACTATGGCACTAGAGCAACTTTGTGTTTACGGTCATGACTTTGGGAGGTAGTATGGAGGTTTAAACCGCCCCCCTCTCTCCTTGTGAGTAAGATGACTAGCGCAACTTAGTCATAAATTGTCTGCCACAGAAGCACAGTCTCACAGAACCTGGCATCCTCTTTTAGCCTATCCTTCACACACAGAATTCAACTATTTTAATCCAGCAAGGCTCAAAGCACTGGAATTAGTTCTCTAATATTGCTGCTGTTGGGCCATTGCAAACAGTGTCCACTATCTCTCCCTCTAGCCATAACTTAGCTCACCCCCAGGCTCTTGGTTTTTCTTGATACCTCACATGATGAGCTTTTGCATTATACTAACCCGAACAGTTTGTTGATATCTCTCATTATTTTGTTCTGATTTTCCCTTCCCTTTGTTTTTCCCTCTTCCCGCTACCCCCACGAAGCTGCAAAACGTATAGGTTTGAATTCTATATTGTCTGGCATAACTGCAACCACGCTATAGGTTTCGCCAATGCCTCATGTAGGAGGCTGGGTCAGTTTAGGCTTTACACCTATGGTGTGACACCCTATATTGAGCCCAGGCACCCTTATTGACAGTGTCTAGGTGTCCAGATAGCAAAAGCTTATCCAGGAAGAAGGTAAAGCACTTGCAATATGTAGGGAAGTGCCCTTTTTGGCATGGTTACCCCCCACACACATTTTGCCTGATATTGATGCCACCTTGACTGATTGTGTGCTGGGATCCTGCTAACCAGGCCCCAGCACCAGTGTTCTTTCCCTAAAAATCAACCATTGCTTTCACAATTGGCACACAGTTGAGTCCCTTGTAAAAGGTACCCATGGTACTAAGGGCCCTGTGGCCAGGGAAAGTCCCCAAGGACTGCAGCATGTATTATGCCACTCCTCTAGCCAGGTCCTCCTCTAGACACCCCTAGGTCTGGCCTCCAAAGACAAAGGTACTTACCTGCGAGCAGGCCTGATTCAGAGTGCCCCCAGTCTCCAATAGGAGCCCACGTTAAATCAACCTCAACTTTGACCTCTGCACCCAGCCGGCCCAGTGTTGCTGGTGGTGGGGGTTAACTTGAACCCCAACCTATGGTCATCCTAACTCCCAGAGACAGGAACCTTAAGTCTTGTACTTACCTGGAAGCTGTACTAAACCCCCCCACCCCCCAAACTGTTTCTGAAAATTGCAGTGTGTCAACTTTTAAAACAGATAATTGCTATTTATTCAAAAACTATATAACTTGCCAAATTGAAACAAAGTGGTATTGATACATATGCTGGATACTTACTTGCAGATATACTTAGCTGCAACTTGAATCTTGTGGTTCTAGAAATAAAGTAACAAAATATATTTTTGCTATATAAAAACCATTGGCCTGGAGTTAGTCATTGATTGTGTGCTTCATTTATTGCCTGTGTGTGTCCAACAAATGCTTTGCAACACCCTCTGATAAGTCGGACTGCTCGACCACACTACCACAAAAGAGATCATTAGTATTATCTACTGGACTCTGTGCACACTAAATCTCATTTTGATATAGTATATGCCAAGCCAGTTTCCTACACAATACCATAGTATTCAGGCAGTAACTCCCACACAAGATGAACCACACAAGTGTTGCAGAGATAAAGAATTCTTTATTAAAGCGCTAACTACTATACTAGCATTGGTATATCTCCCTTTGGAGATTTCTACGCACAATCCATACACACAAAATAACTAGCAGAAATAGCATAAAATGTATACGGCTCTATGGGGAAGGGCAAACTATATACTACGTAAGTGGAATGCGAACCAAGTTAAGTCGTCCCATAGACTACCACAGAAAAGTAGTGGTTGGAGTTGGTGTGTTTCAGGACCATTTCCAGTGAATCTCGAGAAAACCAACAGATAAAAGGAAGGTCGGAGAGTATTCCCACCCAAGGTTACCCAGAAGACAGGAGTACCTACACCAGGGGAACCGGATGTATAGGGGTGAAAGGACGTCAGAAACTCTCACTGAAAATAATAGAAGCCTCGGATTGTCCAGCTGCTGTTGCGACCTATGGACCAGGCCGGTGTAACCCAGGGGCCAATTCCAGACGTAGAAAAGGAAGAGGACTGAATCAGCATCCTTGGAGGTGCCCAGGTTGTGCAGGTGGCAACGCTCACCCTCCTAGAGGTGAAGATCCTGCAGTTTGGTAGAAGAAGAAGTCCTGCTGTCAGGTCTAGGAGCTGCAGAAGTTCCTTGGAGTCACCTACAAGCTGTCCCACATCGGTCGCCAGATTTCAGGCGAGTCAGTGACAATCAAGGCCACCAACAAGCACCGGCAAATGCAAGCAGGAGCTGAAGATGTATTTTCAAGTTTTTGGGGACCAGCAAGGTCCAGGAGACTCTACCCTGGAGGGGGTCAGGGCTGCACCCTCAGCACACAGGGAGGCCAGCAAAAGTCGTTGGAGTCCCCACGAGTGACCCACTGGCAATGGATACAAGGAGTCCCAAGAAGGCCTCAGCAGCACAACAAAACAGAAATCCCACATTGAGGGGTTGCAGAACAGAGCCAGATCTTCGGATTGCAGAGTGCTGGGGCTGGGGCTTCTCGATGCTCAAAGATCTCTTGGAGGAAGAGCCAACAAGCCTTGGCAAGAGCAACAGTCGCGTTGCGTTGCTGTTCCAGTGGCTTTAGCAGGTGCCCACAGTCTCCTTAGTAGATCAGAAGACAGGAGGGACCCAAAGAGGACCACAGAACCACTACCTGGGAGCAGAGCCTTCACGTTTTCTGTGGGACAGCAGGATCCATCAGCCAGTCGTCATTGCCTTGAGGTGCCTGCAGCTGCAGGGGAGTGACTCCTTCAATCCATGGGAGATTCCTTCATGCTTCCAGGTGCAAACAGGGTCATTGGGACCCTGGAGGATGCACAGCCTTCGAGGCTGCAGAATTATTGCAAGATCCAGAGAAACAATGTTACATTGGGAACCTTCCCACCAGAAGCAGACTTGTTTCAGTTCCAAAGCAGACCAGCAGAGGCACCAGAGGCCAGGAGTAGATGTCGTGCAGAGAGTTTGTTGTAGAGTCTTGCTTAACACATCTAAGGATCCATCCTCGGTGGAGCCCTTAAGTAACCATAAAAGAGGGTTTGTCACTCCCTGAAGGGACCCACCCATCAGAGGGGGCCAGGGATGACATCTAACTGGCCTAACCAGTCAGATGCTCTAAAAGGCCTCTGCCTACCTTGTTTCCAAGATGGCAGAATCAACTGGCACCTGGCAGAGCGTTGTGCACCTTCCTAGGCGAGGAGCTAGACACGGGGGTGGTTACTCCCCTGTCCTTTGTGCAGTTTCCCACCAGAGCAGAAACCGTTTTTTTTTTTTTAACTGGTGCAAACTAGATTATACAAGGAGGGCACCAAATGTACCCTTCAAAGCAGTCTGGTGGTGCTCAGAGGCCACCCCACCCTTTAGACACCTAATACACAGGTGGTCACACCTCTGCCTTGCAGGAAAACCTTTGTCCTGACTTCCTCTGCCTGAGCCACGGTCAGCAGCAGCATGGGCTGGCAGCCAGACCCCGTAAGGCTTCACAGGCAGCACTGGGGGATCCCCTACGGAACCCCCAAAGTATAGGGGATCATGCAAATAACACTGGAATTGGTGTAGTTGCATAATTCCAACATGTTTGATACCAAACATGCCTAGGTTTGAAGAAGCTATTATGTAGTTGGACCACTCTTGTTTACCAGTGTCTACTACGAACCTTAAGGTGGCTTCCCTGTACTTACAAAGCCCTGGGAATTAAGTCTGGGGTCTTTAGGGGTACCTTGCTCATGCAAGGGCACCTCACACTTAGGGATATGCACCCTGCCCTTGGGCTGAAGGGCCTACCAGAGGGGTGACTTACAGTGTCTAAGTTCAGTGACCAGGATATAAGGTAAGCCATGTATCGGTGGTGAAAGGGTGCACTAAATAAGTGAGAGTCCAATACTGATTGCCTGTCTTTACAGTGCATCTTGTTCTGTGCCTACCACAGCCCCATCTCTTCAAGGATTATTTTCTCCTCTATCTTTTACTTCCATGCTCGATTCTCTTTGGCAATTATGAACATAATGGTGTGATTTAAAAAGTAAGTGAACTGTCATACCTCTGTATAATTTCGGTATCACAACCGCATGACTACAGGGCAGATTTACTTAGAATTCATGATACGCAGTGCATCAACGAAAGTTGTGTGAATGGGAAAGTGTTGAAAAGCGCCATACTAACTAAGATATGATGCTCTGTATCTCTCTTCCTGCACTGGTGTACATGAGGTTGCCTAGCGCCAATGAAGGCAGGATTGTTTTTGTGCAGGAAGGGATATTTCCCTGCACAAAAACAACCCTTCGAGGCATATTCCTATTTCAATACAGCATATATAGAAAGAGGAAATAACAAGGAGAAATAAAGGTAGTTTTCCTCATTACGCCTCTGTGGGGAAGGCGCACCACTTTAGAGCAAACCCGTCAAAATGCATGGGTATGCCCGTGTTCCACCCATGCCATGCCTAACCAATGCAAAGTAATACAAGACAGCACTATATGCTGAGCTGAACAAGTTACCTTCGGTAACAAATTATCTAGCAGTGACATATTCTAGTTGCAGATTTCTTACTGTAGAATTTCCCCCATGCATCATTCTGGATTGAAGATTTTTCTTGAGCAGTACCCCTACACGCTGTTCGGTGGAGTTGGTCAACTTCACGCCCGGCGTTATGTTTGCTGAATATGTCATTGCGGGTCCTATATAGGAGCCACCCCGGTGCGCTGATGTCAGTTTTTCACATCTTTCCAAGCCTGGAGCTCGGACCCATGAAGAAAACGGACCCTGGTGCGTCAGAAAGAGGGCCCTGAAAAGAAAGTCCCTGTCCCTAGAAATCAGTTTGCAGAACGGGGAGGATGGGTGGGTCGGTAAGGAATCTGCAACTAGAATATATGTTTACCAGATAATTTGTTACCAAGGTAAGTAACTTGTTCATCCGAAAGAGACTCCTTCCCTTAGAATAGATAAAAGAAATCCCATCCCCGGAGGTGGGTCTGCGAACCAAGACCATACTAGGAAGTCCTGGAGGACTGAATTGGCAAGGTACCCGTCCCTTCGGATCGGACTGTCCTGGCAGTACTGTTTGGTGAACATGTGCAATGATGCTTAGGTTGCTCCCCGGCACATGTTGAGGTCTGGAACTCCATGTGCTAATGCAGGGTTGTAGCTGTTGCTCTGGTGTAGTGAGCACGAAAACCCCCCAGGGGTTGCTTCTGATCCAATGTGTAGCTCATTTTAATGCAGAGAACAACCCTTCCTTTGCACCCAGATAACCCACAAAGATTTGATCATCCACCCGAAACACTTTGGTGTGATCAAGATAGAATGCCAATGCTCTTTTTGAGTCCAGGCAATAGAATTTCTTATCGTAATTGGAAGGTTGTGGGGTGCGTAAAAAGTAGGCAAGGTGATGGATTGGCCTATATGATAAGGTGTGACCACTTTTGATAAAAAGGAAGCCCTGGTATGAAGCACCACCTTGTCAGGATGGATGGACATGAAGGGTGGCTTTGATGTGGGCAGAAGTTATGGATACAAGGATGGCTGTGTTTAGAGTAAGAAACCTAGGTGGACAGTTACGATGCAGCTCGAAAAGAGCACACTTCAGTAAAGTGAGGCACACGTTAAAATCCCATTGCAGCATTATGATTGGAAGGAGGAAACTTATGGGTAAAATTCTTCATGAATCTACCAACAATAGGAGATTTAAACACGAAGGGGTGGTCAGGTAACCTCAGGAAAGCAGAGATACCAGACAAATAATCCTTTATGGTGTCCACCGCAGAGTCCTGCTGGGTTAGAAAAAGAACTAACAAGAGGACCTCTGATAGAGGGGCAGAGACGAGGGGTCAACAGACTTGTCTGTGCACCATGCCACAAATTTGTTCCAATAAGAGGCATATACTGTTTTGGTGGAGGGACAACTGGCTGCCAAGATAACGTTACAGACTTCGGAGGAATGTCAAAAGCTGTTAACTGCCACCGCTCAATCTCCACGAAAGAAGGCAGAGACTGGACAGGTTCAGGTTGAGAACCGTCCACTGCTGCTGCGACAGAAGATCCTCCCGAAGATGCAGTCTGATTGGAGGATCGATGGCCATGCTCAAGAGCTTGGGATACCACACTGTTCACGCCCAATCCGGAGCCACGTAACTTACTTGGGCCCAGTCATCCTTTATCTTCTTGAGAACTCTGGGCAGAAGTGGTATTGGCGTAAAGGAGGCCTGAGTTCTACTTGAGGAAAAGCGTTACCAAGTGAGTGCTGCCTTGGAAACTCCAACATGCAAAACATTGCAGAATCTCTGAGGAGGTGAACAGCTCTAACCAAGTTTCTTCCCACTGCTGAAAGAGACCATGCACCATATCTGGATGGAGATGCCATTCGTGATCAACCAGGCATTGATGGTTGAGTTTGTTCACTTTCGTGTCAGAGAGCCTACCAGGAATATGCCCTGATGTTCCAGCCACGACCAGAGGCGCACAGCCTCTTGACCAAGGTTCCACGACCCTACCCCACTTGTTGCAGTACCATTTGGCAGTGTTGTCCGTGAACACCTGCACTACTTTCCCTGTGAGAGAAGAAATTAACGCTTTCATTGCTAGCCTGACCTTCCTGAGATCCAAAAGACTGATATAGAGCCTGGAATCCGCTGTAGCCCACACGCCTCTGATCTCCGCCTCTCCCATGTGACCACCACATCCTAGGAGTGACGCATCAGTCACCTCGGTCAGATTAGGTTTGGGAAGGAGGAGGGATCTGCCTCTGACCCAGTTGTGGTTCAAAAGCTACCACTGCAGAGCTTGCACAGTCCCCTACAAGATCTGGACCATGTTGGAGGAATTCCCCTCATGCCTCACCCACAAACTCCAGGTCCCACTGCAGAGCCTGCCTAAGCCATCTGGCATGCATCTCCAGCAGCATGCTATGAGGCCCAGCAGCCACAGAGCCATTCTCACCGAAATCTAGGATAGAGGTTGAAACATCAGTATCATAGCCTGAATATCCTGGACTCGCAGCTCGGGAGGATAGACCGTAAACTTCACTGTGTCCAGAACAGCTCCGATGAAAGTGAGCTTCTGAGAGGGAGTCAGGTTTGACTTTGGCACGTTTATAGTGACCCCAGTGAATGCAGGAGGTCAGCCATAGTCTGGAGGTGGGAGACGACAGTGAGTCGTCGAGGTAGGGGTAGACTGAAACCCCTGATCTGTGCAGATGAGCTGCGACCACCACCACCACTATGGTGAACACCTGAGGGGGTGCTGGTAAGTCCAAAGGGGAGCGCAGTAAACTGAAAATGCTTATGGCCTTCCATGAAACGTAAATAACGTCTGTGGGCAGGCAGGACAGGAATATGGAACTATGCATCCTGCAAGTCCAATGTTACCATTTAGTCTCCTGGGTCCAGGTCAGATAGGACCTGAGCCAGAGTGAGTATTTTGAACTTCTTCTTGAGGAAGAGATTGAGGGACTGGAAGTCTAGGACAGTGAGGAGGCACTCATCCTTTTTGACCACCAGAAAATAGTAGGAATAACAAGCACGACCTACTTCTGGCACAGGAACCCTCTCTATGGCTCCTCTGGCCGAGAAGTGCCAGATGATCCTCTGTCATCCAATCGTAGGATGGTGGCATGGGTGGCAGGGTAGTCTTGAAGGGGAGGGAATTAGCCTGTTTGGACTATTTGCAAAACCCACCTGTCTGACGTGATGGATTGCCAGTCAGGCAGGTGATGGTGAATCCTGCATCCAAATGGTCCCTGGTGGGAATGTGTCAGACTGGGAAGGTTTGTAGGCTGCAGCGGGGTGATAGACAGTGCAGACCGTTGGCCCCCTGATCCACAAGGACAATTGTAAGGAAATGCCTCCTTGTTATGGTTACCCCCTGACTTTTTGCCTTTGCTGATGCCAAGTTATGATTTGAAAGTGTGCTGAGGCCTGCTAACCAGGCCCCAGCACCAGTGTTCTTTCCCTAACCTGTACTTTTGTTTCCACAATTGGCACACCCTGGCATCCAGGTAAGTCCCTTGTAACTGGTACCTCTGGTACCAAGGGCCCTGATGCCAGGGAAGGTCTCTAAGGGCTGCAGCATGTCTTATGCCACCCTGGGGACCCCTCACTCAGCACAGACACACTGCTTGCCAGCTTGTGTGTGCTAGTGGGGATAAAATGACTAAGTCGACATGGCACTTCCCTCAGGGTGCCATGCCAACCTCACACTGCCTATAGGTATAGATAAGTCACCCCTCTAGTAGGCCTTACAGCCCTAAGGCAGGGTGCACTATACCATAGGTGAGGGCATAAGTGCATGAGCACTGTGCCCCTACAGTGTCTAAGCAAAACCTTAGACATTGTAAGTGCAGGGTAGCCATAAGAGTATATGGTCTGGGAGTCTGTCATGCACGAACTCCACAGCACCACAATGGCTACACTGCAAACTGGGAAGTTTGGTATCAAACTTCTCAGCACAATAAATGCACACTGATGCCAGTGTACATTTTATTGTAACATACACCCCAGCGGGCACCTTAGAGGTGCCCCCTGAAACCATAACCGACTACCAGTGTAGGCTGACTAGTTTTATCAGCCTGCCACACACCAGACATGTTGCTGGCCACATGGGGAGAGTGCCTTTGTCACTCTGTGGCTAGTAACAAAGCCTGTACTGGGTGGAGGTGCTTCTCACCTCTCCCTGCAGGAACTGTAACACCTGGCGGTGAGCTCCAGCTAGTGGAGTTGACTGCCCCCTCCGGCCACGGCCCCACGTTTGGCAGCAAGGCCGGAGGAGATAATGAGAAAAACAAGGAGGAGTTACTGGCCAGTCAGGACAGCCCCTAAGGTGTCCTGAGCTGAGGTGACTGACTTTTAGAAATCCTCCATTTTGCAGATGGAGGATTCTCCCAATAGGATTAGGGATGTGCCCCCCTCCCCTCAGGGAGGAGGCACAATGAGGGTGTAGCCACCCTCAGGGCTAGTAGCAATTGGCTACTAACCCCCCAGACCTAAACACACCTCTTAAATCGAGTATTTAGGGGCTCCAAGAACACAGCAAGATAGATTCCTGCAACCTAAGACGAAGGACTGCTGAGCTGAAAACCTGCAGAGAAGACGGAGACACCAACTGCTTCGGCCCCAGCTCTACCGGCCTGTCTCCCCACTTCTAAAGACACTGCTCCAGCGACGCGTTCCCCAGGGTCCAGCAACCTCTGAAGCCTCAGAAGACTACCCTGCATCTAGAAGGACCAAGAACTCCCGAGGACAGTGGCTCTGCTCCACAAAGACTGCAACTTTGTAACAAAGAAGCAACTTTGAAACAACACACGTTTCCCGCCGGAAGCGTGAGACTTTGCACTCTGCACCAGACGCCCCCGGCTCGACTTGTGGAGAACAAACACTACAGGGAGGACTCCCCGGCGACTGCGAGATTGTGAGTTGCCAGAGTTGACCCCCCTGAGCCCCCACAGCGACGCCTGCAGAGGGAATCCCGAGGCTCCCCCTGAGCGCGACTGCCTGCTTCAAAGGTCCGACGCCTGGTAAAGACACTGCACCCGCAGCCCCCAGGACCTGAAGGATCTGATGTCCAGTGCAGGAGCGACCCCCAGGTGGCCCTCTCCCTTGCCCAGGTGGTGGCTACCCCGAGGAGCCCCCCCACCCCTTGCCTGCATCGCTGCAGAGACCCCTTGGTCTCCCATTGAAACCTATTGCGAACCTGACGCCTGTTTGCACACTGCACCCGGCCGCCCCCGTGCCGCTGAGGGTGTACTTTTTGTGCTGACTTGTGTTTACCCCCCCCCCCCCCCGGTGCCCTACAAAACCCCCCTGGTCTGCCCTCCGAAGATGCGGGTGCTTACCTGCTGGCAGACTGAAACCGGGGCACCCGTTTCCATTGAAGCCTATGTGTTTTGGGCACCACTTTGACCTCTGCACCTGACCGGCCCTGAGCTGCTGGTGTGGTAACTTTGGGGTTGCCCTGAACCCCCAACAGTGGGCTACCTTGGACCCAACTTTGAACCCCGTAGGTGATTTTCTTACCTATAAAACTAACAAACACTTACCTCCCCCAGGAACTGTTGAAAAATGCAGTGTCCAGTTTTAAAATAGCTTATTGCCATTTGTGTGAAAACTGTATATGCTATTTTTCTAATTCAAAGCTCCTATAGTTCCTAAGTGAAATACCTTTCATTTAAAGTATTGTTTGTAAATCTTGAACCTGTGGTTCTTAAAATAAATTAAGAAAATATATTTTTCTATACAAAAACCTATTGGCCTGGAATTGTCTTTGAGTGTGTGTTCCTCATTTATTGCCTGTGTGTGTACAACAAATGCTTAACACTACCCTCTGATAAGCCTACTGCACGACCACACTACCACAAAATGAAGCATTAGAATTCTCTCTTTTTGCCACTATCTTACCTCTAAGGGGAACCCTTGGACTCTGTGCATGCTATTTCTTACTTTGAAATAGTACATACAGAGCCAACTTCCTACAACAATGGATCCCACGTCCTGGGCAACACAAAGGCTGGGTAGCATGGGCAGCACGGTGGCTGGAGGGAAAGGGACATGGTTGATGACCCCTTCTGTGGCAGACTGAGTGGGGTGAGGGGCAGCTGTGAGGCCCAAAGATCGGGCAGTAGCCCGGAACTCCTTAAAGTGCTTGAGCGCTGAGTCTGCTTTGTTTCTGAAGAGGCAGGTACCATCAAAAGGCATGTCTTAAGTGCGGCCTAGACATGGCCCAAAAAAGTCAGACGTCCTCAACCAAGCGTGGTGCCTCAAGGCCACCGTCGATGCAACAAATCTACCTAGTGTGTCGCCGTATCCAGTCCACATCGTATTGTGAACATCACTGCATCTCTCCCATCAACAGCAGCTTAAGAGGGAATGGCCTGGGCCTCCTCCGGGAACTATGGCAGCACATGTGCAACTGTGTCCTATAAAGTATGGGTGTAACTTCCCAAAAGTCATGCAGTGTTCATGGACCGAAATGCCAGACTGGATCCAGCTTTTCGGATTCCCTATCTGGGGGTGAGGAAGGGAATGCGCCTGAGGATGTAGAGGCCTGGATAACCAAGCTTTTAGGGGTGTGGTGTTGCATCAGGAACAATGGGTCATTAGGTGCTGGTATATGGAGGCTGGCTATTGTCGTATGAACAGGAGCCAGTGTGCTGAATTTGGATCTAGTACCCAGCAGGACATTAGTGAGGGCTTCATTAAAAGGCAAAAGGGGTTCTGAAGAGGAAGCCCCAGGCTGAAGCACCTCAGTCAGGAGGTTAGTGCTGATGCCACAAAAGGCAGCTCGAGGCCCAGGACCTTGGCTGCGCTCCTCACCCCACTGAATAAGATGCTTCCCCCATATGTAACCAAGGTAGGGGGAGAAAGCATGCCAGTATCAGGGAAAGTGCCCAAACTACTGACTTCACCCAGGTCCTGAGGCCAATCCATGGGGTCATCAAGCTGGTTTTCTAAAGGGTCCAGCGACCCCTCCATACTCTCAAGTCAGGATCTGATCTAGGGAGCAAGGTCCCCTTCGAAGTCCAGCTATGAGTCGGAGTCAGTAATGAGTATGGGATTGAGGCTGACCATTGGGCCATGTGGCATCGACGTCTGAACTGTTGTCAGGGAAGGTCGCAGTGGCACGACCGACGTGGGTTTGAATCCAAAAACTGATCCTTGGGAGCCTGCAGAGCCGCTGGTGCGGTGTCCGAGGGGGCCTCTGTCAACCCCACAGGTACCAAAGTTGCTCTGGCAGGGTCAGACTGCCCAAAGAGGAGGTGCAAGGCCTCGTAAAACTTCCCCAATTGGGCAGAGGTGGCTCCGGCTCCTGGAAACTTGTGGAGGCACGGAGCCGACCGAGAAGTACGGTGCAACAATGGAGGTCTAGAGCAGTGGTTCCCAACCTGTGGGCCGGGGACCCCTGGGGGTCCGCGAAGCCTCCTCAAGGGGTCGGTGACTGCTTAAAAAAAATATTAGGTCCCAGCTATCAGTAACGACTCAGTGGGGGTCCCCGTGTTCCAATAAGGATTCAGTGGGGGTCCCCGGGCTCTAGTATTGATAAAATGGGGGTCCACAGAAGTCAAAAGGTTGGGAACCACTGGTCTAGAGAAACGAAGCTCCCTTTTCTGTGTTGCGTTGTCCGACTGACGGGGTGAAGTCGAAGAACGATTGCTCTTCAACAACTTCTTGTGCTTGCCCGAACGTCCCATGGACCTAGAGTGGGAGGGACAATGAAGAGTGTAGGCTCCACGAGTGGTCGCGGGTACTTCCTGTTGACTGGGACCAACGCGGAGCTGAGCGCTAGGCAGCAGGAAGCTTTAGGGACCACTCTCTCAAAGCCTTCAGGTCCATGGCCAAACACTCGGAGCACGACTTTGGGTCATGGTCGTGCTCCAAATATCAGAGACACAGGAGGTGCTGATCCGTGACGGACATCATCCGGTGACAGGAGTTGCAAGGCTTGAATCCGGTCTTCCATGATGACAACCCGATGCATCAGAATGTCAAAAAAAGCTTCAACAAAAGTCAAAAAGTCCAGTCAAAAAATAACTGTAGGGTTAGCTCTACTTCGGATCTGTGCGTAGGCTGGCGCATAAAGAAAATAACTGACAGTGCGCCAGATCCGCGGCGTCATATCTGGTGAACCCGATGCAGATGAAAGGCGTGGAGCTGACCGACGCCACCTAATGGAGCAAAGGGGTACTGCTCGAGAGAAATTCCGGGATCCAGACTGAGGACTGGGGAAAATTCTAAAGTAAGGAATCTGCAACTAGAGGTTTCTATCAGATGTGCTACTTTGTATCCACAAACCCACGCAAAGTGATGCTTTGTCAGGGCTGCACCACAAAAGTAACACATCTCCAACACAAAACCTTAGTAAATCTGCTCCCAGGTTTTCTGTCACCAACATGGATGTTGAAATAAAAAAAAATGTAAGCTGGTTATATGCAAAACGTTAATGGTAGTAAGCACCTGAAATATAGCTTAAATAACATTACTCTCTTGTTTGAATTTCCTTAGGTGCCGAGCCCCAGCCGACGGCTCCAGATCCAGCGCCAGGCCTGGCTGCCTCCCAGCAGGCCGTCAGACCAAAAGAGAAAGCAAGCAGCTCCGCAGTTTTCAGCAGGACACAGGAACTGCTCTCATCGGACTCTTCCAAATTAAAACATGCAAAAGTCCAAACCGACAGGGAGCCTATTCCTGAAGCTGGGCACACTGAGGGGCAGATTGTGGAACGAGGGACTCAGACAAAAAGATCTACCAAGGCTGGGCTCTCCCGACACAAGCACAGTCATTCAACTGCTGTCACCCATCCTGTGCCTCAAATCAAGGACACATCTCAAGCCATGGAGATCACTCAGTACTTTTTTGAGGCCGTCTCAACTCAGATGGAAAAATGGTATGAGAGGAAAATAGAGGAAGCCTACTGCCAAGCACATCAGCGGGCCCAGCAAGATCAGGCAGCTCTCAAAGAGTGCATCAGGATTTTAGAGGAGGAACTAAATAGATTTAGGACACAGAAGGAAAGCTAGCAGCATTATCTTGGTAACCTAACTCAGAAATCAGACTTTGCCATCTTGGCAATGAAGGAGGTTGCAATCCACCGTATTGTTCAGTTTTGCACACCTGAAGGGCCTGATCAAGGGTTTGCTTTCCACGTTAATATTGCCAACGAATCTCACCTAGAAATAGCAAACAATATGAAACAAGGCCATTCACATCTATAAAGTGACCAATTCTTGAATAATCGTGCCCTGCTGAAGCAGATTTTGAAAAACAATGATTGATGGTCAAACAATTTTGTGGTCCAAATTGTTTTCAGAAAACATTGAACTTTGTTGTGCCACCAGCATATGACAGTTAACATTGTTACTGTAAGCGTGTCCTCCTTCCACATTAGAACAATAGGATTTCCCTGTCTATTTACAGTAATGTTAATTTGGGGCTCTGCATATATAGCAATGTTTTAAAGCGTTCCAGACAGATAGATGGCTTTGTCCACTAATGTAAATATATAGTAGCTCATATTTATAGTGCTGTACAGTCAGAAAAAGTGTTGCAGTAACCATGAGTTAGCTGCCGACCACTGGTAAACTCACACCCTCAGGTTTTCTTTAACATGTCAGATTATGATTATGCCGCCTCACTTACTCCAGCGTGGCTCTCCACAAACCCTTCTAAGGAGCCACTGCATTCAAATAAACTTTGCCAGAAAACAGTGATTCCTTTGCCATCAATTATTTACTCAGTGTATTTATTATATAAAGTAATAATGTCCTTGTCACTTAAGGGTCAAACGTAAAACATTTATTTTACAGCCAGTTACTTCTCGGTAATATTATCGCACACATCTAAAAGAATAAACAGAGATTAATCAAGCCATGTGTGTCACTGATGAACACTCCAGTCTTCCAGTAGGGGAGATAATACATTTGGACATGATGCAATATCAGCAGTGGGTAAACACGTTACTTACCTCATGTAGCACGCTTTCTAGTGGATTCTCTAACAAAATATTCTTCACCTTCAGAATATACCCAGGTGCCAGACTGGATCCAGAGGATTTAAACAGCATTGCTCTAATAGGTGGGGTCGTACACTTTGGCGTTGACTTCGTTCCTCCATGGAAGTGATAACTGAGTTGCATGGCAGCCAGGTACACCTTCACTTCGAGCTGAAAATCTCTGAAAACTTCACCCTGAACGTAACCCTTGCCTACTGACCACGAGCCATCTTTACCAACCTCATCACTGACTTAGTCACTCTGTTCACCATTGATTCCAGAGCCTACATTCTCCTAGGTGAAATCAACTTTCACCAGGAAGACCTTTACAGCCCAATCTCCATAGCACTCCTCGAAAAATTGAGCAACATCAGACTCACCCAGCTCGTCTCAGAACCAACACACATTGCAGGACACACACTGGACTTCATCTTCACCACAGACAGCATCAAATGCAACTCCACCATGGACCATCCACATTATCATTCATTTCCAAATAACACAACTTAAGTCAACACCTCTGCCGGGTTCAGCATTCCATGCCTAGGCTGGGGCAAAATCACAGAAGCAGAGTGGCTCAGTAACACAGCACAGGTCAACCTCGCCCCAATGACAACCTCGACAAGGACATCAACAACTGGCTCAAGAACTGTGTGGACTTGCTTGCACCCATAAAACCCAAGAACCATAGTAGATCAAACAAGTAAGCCAGCTGACACACAGAAGACCTCTGTGACACCAAACAACACACTAAATTGCTGGAAAGAGTCGGAGAAACAATGTTGCAAGGTGAGGTTGTCTCAGGAGTTGCAGGCTTGTTTGGTTCCTGAAAAATCCAGCAGCAGTTCCGGTGGCCAGGAGCAGAAGAGGTTGATGCAGAAGAATCCTTGTGGAGTCTTGTACGCCAAATCTGGGGACCCACCTGCAAGGGAGTCCCTAAATAGCCCTAACAGGGGGCTTGGTCACTCTGCAGGGTGACAACCTATCAGAGAGGGTCACTGACGTCAGTCACCTGTCCTGATCAACCAGATGCTCCCAGGGGCCTCTGCACATCTTGATTTCAAGATGGCAGAATCAATTGGCCACAAGGAGGAGATCCCCTTTTCTTTGTCCAGTTTCGAGCCAGAGCAGGGACCGGGGGTCCCTGGACTGGTGCAAACAAGTTTATGCAAGGAGAGCACCAAATGTGTCCTTCAAAGCAAACCAGTGGCTTGGGGGCGGCTACCCCTCCTTAGCCCTTGTAAAACCTATTTCCAAGGGAGCGGGTGTTGCTCCATCTCCCACAGGAAATCCTTTATTCTGCCTTTCCCTGCTTGAGCTGGTCAAGCAGCAAGAGGGCAGAAGCCTGTCTGAGGGCTGCAGCAGCGTGGGCTGCCCGCAAACCCTGAAGACTGGTCAGAGCAATACTGGGGGGTCTGCTCAGGAGCCCGCAGAGTGCATGGAATCATGCCACCAATACTGGCTTTGGTAGTGGGGTATGATTCCGACATGTTTGATACCAAAGATGCCTAAGTTTGGAGTTACTATTATGTATTGGGCTCACAGATAGTGACCTGTGACCAGTGCACGGGTAAAATGGCTTCTCTGCACTTAGGAAATCCAGTGCATTGGAATGAAAATGTCACTTACCCAGTGTACATCTGTTCGTGGCATCAGTCGCTGAGATTCACATGGTATGCATTAGCTCACCATCTGGTGTTGGGTCGGAGTGTTACAAGTTGTTTTTCTTCGAAGAAGTGTTTTCGAGTCACGGGACCGAGTGACTCCTCCTTCTGTGCTCATTGCGCATGGGCGTCGACTCCATCTTCGATTGTTTTCCCCGCAGAGGGTGAGGTAGGAGTTGTACTATAGTAATAGTGCCCGCGCAATGAAATGTGTAAGTATGTACCAACTAAAGGTTTAAATAATATATATACAAATGTCCAAAATTGAAGGTAACTTCTGAACTGCTACAGGCTTCCGGGGAGGTGGGTGGGTCCATGTGAATCTCAGCGACTGATGCCACGAACAGATGTACACTGGGTAAGTGACATTTTCTGTTCGATGGCATCTGTCGCTGTAGATACACATGGTATGCATAGACTAGTAAGCAGTTATTTCCCCATAAGCGGTGGTTTAGCCTGTAGGAGTAGAAGTTGTCTGAAATAGAGTTCTTAATACAGCTTGACCTACTGTAGCTTGTTGTGCGGAAAGCACATCTATACAGTAGTGTTTTGTGAATGTGTGAGGCGTAGACCAAGTGGCTGCCTTACATATCTCCTGCATTGGGATGTTTCCTAAAAAGGCAATTGAAGCACCTTTTTTCCTTGTTGAATGTGCCCTGGGAGTAATGGGCAGTTGTCTTTTTGCTTTAAGGTAGCAGATTTGGATGCATTTAACTATCCATCTGGCTATACCTTGTTTTGATATTGGGTTACCTGCATGAGGTTTTTGGAATGCAATAAATAGCTGTTTAGTTTTTCTGATGTCTTTTGTTCTGTCAATGTAGTACATTAATGCTCTTTTGACATCTAATGTATGTAGTGCTCTTTCAGCCACAGAATCTGGCTGTGGGAAAAAAACTGGTAGTTCTACCGTTTGATTTAGATGGAATGGTGAGATAACTTTTGGTAAAAATTTTGGATTAGGTCGTAGGATGTATTTGTATAAAAGGTTCTTGTGTTGTGAACGCTTGAATTTCACTTGCTCTTCTTAGAGATGTAATGGCAATGAGAAAGGCAACTTTCCAGGTTAGGAATTGTATTCCGCAAGAGTGCATGGGTTCGAAAGGTGGGCCCATGAGTCTTGTTAGGACCACGTTTAGGTTCCATGAAGGAACAGGTGGTGTTCTTGGTGGTATAATTCTTTTAAGCCCTTCTATGAATGCTTTGATGACTGGTATCCTATACAAGGAAGTTGAATAGGTAGTTTGCAGGTATGCGGATATTGCTGCAAGGTGTATTTTAATAGAAGAGAAGGCTAGCTTTGCTTTTTGTAAATGGAGCAAGTAATTTACTATGTGTTTTGGAGTTGCGTCTAGTGGTTGTATCTGATTATGATGGCAGTACCAAACAAATCTCTTCCACTTACTTGCGTAGCAGTGTCTAGTGGCTGGCCTTCTGGCCTGCTTTATGACTTCCATACACTCTTGGCTAAGTTGTAAGTGTCCGAATTCTAGGATTTCAGGAGCCAGATTGCTAGATTCAGCGATGCTGGGTCCGGGTGTCTGATCTGTTGGTTGTGTTGCGTTGCGTTAACAGATCTGGTTTGTTGGGCAGTTTGATGTGGGGTACTACAGACAGATCTAGCAGTGTTGTGTACCAGGGTTGTCTTGCCCACGTTGGTGCTATTAAAATGAGTTTGAGTTTGTTTTGACTCAATTTGTTTACTAGGTAAGGAAGGAGAGGGAGAGGAGGAAAAGCGTAAGCAAATATTCCTGACCAGTTCATCCATAGGGCATTGCCTTGGGATTGCTTGTGTGGGTATCTGGACGCGAAGTTTTGGCATTTTGCGTTCTCTTTTGTTGCAAATAAGTCTATTTGAGGTGTTCCCCAGAGTGTGAAGTAGGTGTTCAGAATCTGTGGGTGGATTTCCCATTCGTGGACTTGCTGGTGATCTCGAGAGAGATTGTCTGCCAGTTGATTCTGGATCCCCGGAATAAACTGCGCTATTAGACCAATTTGATGGTGGATTGCCCACTTCCATATTTTTTTGAGCTAACAAGCTTAACTGCGTTGAATGTGTTCCTCCTTGTTTGTTTAGATAATACATCGTTGTCATGTTGTCTGTTTTGACAAGGATGTATTTGTGGGTTATGATTGGTTGGAAAGCTTTTAGTGCTTGAAAAACTGCTAATAATTCTAGATGATTTATATGCAGTTTTGTTTGATGTATGTTCCATTGTCCTCTTATGTTGTGTTGATTGAGATGTGCTCCCCACCCTGTCATGGAAGCATCTGTTGTTATTACGTACTGTGGCACTGGGTCTTGGAAAGGCCGCCCTTTGTTTAAATTTATACTGTTCCACCATAGAAGCGAGAGGTAAGTTTGGCGGTCTAGCAACACCAGATCTAGAAGGTGACCCTGTGCTTGGGACCACTGTGAGGCTAGGCACTGTTGTAAGGGCCTCATGTGCAGTCTTGCGTTTGGGACAATGGCTATGCATGAGGACATCATGCCTAGGAGCTGTAGTATTGTTCTTGCTTGTATTGTTTGGTTTGGAGACATGTGTTGAATGACTCTGTTGAAATTGTGAATCCTTTGTGGAGTTGGGGTTGCTACTCCTTTTGTCGTGTCTATTATGGCTCCTAGATATTGCTGTACTTTGCTTGGCAGAATGTTTGATTTTGCAAAGTTGACGGTGAACCCTAGTTTGTAGAGGGTTTGTATGACTTGATTTGTGTGGTTTGAGCATTGAGTGAGCGAACTGGTTTTGATTAGCCAGTCGTCTAGATACGGGAATACATGTATTTGCTGCCTTCTGATGTGTGCAGCGACTACTGCTAGGCATTTTGTGAATACTCTTGGAGCGGTTGTTAAACCAAAAGGCAATACTTTGAATTGGTAATGTATTCCTTTGAATACAAACCTTAGATATTTCCTGTGTGATTGATGTATTGGTATATGGAAATATGCGTCTTTGAGGTCTAGGGTTGTCATGTAGTTGTGTTTTTTGAGCAATGGTAACACTTCTTGTAGTGTGACCATGTGAAAGTGGTCTGATTTGATGAATGTGTTTACTACTCTGAGGTCTAGAATGGGTCTCAGTGTTTCGTCCTTTTTTGGTATCAAGAAGTACAGTGAATAAACTCCTGTGTTTATTTGTGTGCTTGGTACTAATTCTATTGCATTTTTTTGCAGTAGTGCTTGAACTTCTATCTCTAGAAGCTGTGAATGGTGTTTTGATAAATTTTGTGATTTTGGTGGTATGTCTGGAGGGAATTGCAGGAATTCTATGCAATAACCATGTTGGATAATTGCTAGGACCCATGTGTCTGTAGTTATCTTGTCCCATGCTTCGTAATATTGACCTATCCTTCCCCCCCACTGGTGTTGTGTGGGGGGGGTGAGTGACGTGTGAGTCACTGCTTGTTGGTAGTGGTTTTGGGGCTTTGAAATCTTCCTCTATTCCTAGGGAATTGCCCTCCTCTATACTGGCCCCGAAAACCTCCCCTGTACTGTCCCTGGTAGGTGGACGGTGCGGACTGTGAGGTGCTAGCTTGTGTGGCCTGACCCCGAAACCCTCCTCTAAAGGGTGTTTTGCGGAAGGTGTTATAAGATCCTCTGCTCTGCGGGGAGTAGAGTGCGCCCATGGCCTTGGCAGTGTCAGTATCCTTTTTGAGCTTTTCTATGGCTGTGTCGACCTCCGGGCCGAACAGAAGTTTTTCGTTTACTGGCATGTTAAGTACTGCCTGCTGAATTTCTGGCTTGAATCCAGACGTTCTGAGCCATGCGTGCCTACGGATGGTAACCGACGTATTAATGGTCCTTGCGGCCTTGTCTGCTGCATCCATAGAGGAGCGTATTTGATTGTTGGAAATGTTTTGACCCTCCTCAACAACCTGTTTTGCTCTTTTTTGCATATCTTTCGGGAGATGTTCGATGAGATGCTGCATCTCATCCCAGTGGGCTCTGTCGTATCGCGCTAGCAGCGCTTGTGAATTTGCGATGCGCCACTGGTTTGCTGCTTGGACAGCGACCCTCTTCCTGGCTGCATCGAACTTCCTGCTTTCTTTATCTGGGGGAGGTGCATCCCCAGAAGTGTGTGAATTTGCCCGTTTTCTGGCCGCCCCTACCACCACAGAATCTGGTGGCAGCTGAGAGGTGATGAATACAGGGTCCGTAGGAGGCGCCTTATACTTCTTGTCCACTCTAGGCGTTACTGCCCTACTTTTAACTGGCTCCTTGAAGATCTCCTTTGCATGGCGTAGCATGCCTGGGAGCATCGGCAGGCTTTGGTAGGAGCTGTGGGTGGAGGAGAGGGTGTTAAATAAAAAGTCATCCTCCACTTGTTCAGAGTGTAGTTCCACATTATGGAACAGTGCTGCTCTAGCCACCACTTGTGAATAGGCTGTGCTGTCTTCCGGTGGTGATGGCCTAGTTGGGTATGTGTCTGGGCTGTTGTCAGACACTGGTGCGTCGTACAAGTCCCACGCGTCCTGATCTTGGTCGTCGTGGCTGATGGCGGTGTGAGCTGGCGAATGTGACGGGGTGTAAGTTGGCGAAGCCGGAGTTACAGGTGGAGGCGAGGGAGGAGGTGTTACCTTTTGTGCTGTTTGTTGCTGAGGAGTAAACTGAAGCGTTCTTTTTCTTTTGACAGGTGGAAGGGTACTGATCTTCCCAGTCCCCTGCTGAATAAAGATACGCTTTTGCGTGTGATCCACGTCAGTGGATTGCAGTTCTTGTTCGAATCTGTGTTTCTTCATTTGTGAAGACATAGAATGCTCTTCAGTATAGGAGCCTGAAACAGGGTCTGATGTTACTTTTTTCGGCTCCGAAACCCCTGTTGATTGTTTTTTCGGCTCCGAGGTAAGCTTCCTCTTTTTCTGTGCCGAAAATTCTTGGCCTCTATGGTCTTCGGCGCCACTGTCTCGGCGTCGATCCGTGTCGACACCGAACTCTCGGTGTCGATGCTTATCTTTAGCACTCTCTCGGTCCCGAGGAGGCTGCGTGCCGGTGTCTCGACCGAAGTCGGACGATCTCGACACTGAATGGGCCTTTTTCGGTGCCGATTGTTGGTCACCGGGAATTTGGGTTGAGCCATGGCCGGTTGGCAGTGGCGTCCCCTGGGCCTTCTTTCCTTTTTTAAGTTCTGATCTCGACGTCTTACTCACAGTTTTTGTAGAGTCGAGTTCGTCGGAGTCTGAATCCTGGATGGAAAAGGATTCCTCCTGTTCCTCTTCTGTCTCGAACTGTCGATGCTCCTTTGGCGTGGACGCCATCTGCAGTCTTCTCGCTCGACGGTCGCGCAGAGTTTTTCGGGACCGGAACGCCCGACAGGCCTCACAGGATTCTTCGCTGTGCTCGGGTGACAGGCAGAGGTTACAGACCGAGTGTTGGTCCGTATAAGGATATTTGTTGTGGCATTCAGGGCAGAATCGAAACGGGGTCCGTTCCATCGGCGTTGTTCTCCACGCGGTCGGGCCGACTAGGCCCCGACGGTGTGCCGAAATCTACCCCGAAGGGCACCGAAGCGCTTCGATGTTCAATGCGTCGTCGTATGTGTGTATCTCGAACCGGATCGCAACGATACCGTCGAAAATCTTCCGTTTTCAGCTATCTTTCCGTTCCGAAACTCGGAGCGACAGGAACACGTCCGAACCCGATGGCGGAAAGAAAACAATCGAAGATGGAGTCGACGCCCATGCGCAATGAGCACAGAAGGAGGAGTCACTCGGTCCCGTGACTCGAAAACACTTCTTCGAAGAAAAACAACTTGTAACACTCCGACCCAACACCAGATGGCGAGCTAATGCATACCATGTGTATCTACAGCGACAGATGCCATCGAACCTGGTGTTCTTAGGGGCACCTCTGCTCATGCAGGGGTGCCTCACACACAGGAACCTGCAACCTTCCCTCTGGGCTTAATGAATCCTAAGTCGAGCATCTTTTGCACTTCTGCTTTGAGGCATTCCATGACATGATCAGGCTGCCTGTATATTTTGCTTTTGAAAGGCAGGCTGTCACCTTTGCCAGTGGTGTGTTCACACCATGTGGTTTGACCTGGGGTCAAGGAGACAATTCAGAGAATTGACCCAGGAGATTTCTGCAGTCATCATTCTGTTGGTCAGAGAGGCAGTCAGAAAGCACAACCCCCTCTACTGAACCTTCTACAGAGTTGTGGGAGAAGAGGCCAGGGAGAGGGTCACTCTTCTTCCAGACCTTCATCAGTAGTCATGTCAGCCATGTCATAGTAAGGCTTTAGGCAATTTACATGAAGCACCCTGTGGGGGCTTCTGGGAGTGCCTAAGTCAACCAGGTAGGTGATCTCTCCTTTTCTCTCCAAAATATTGTGGGGGTCCACTCCACGTATCTTGGAGAGCCCTGGGAGCTACAGGCTCCAGGACCCACACACACACACACTCTGTCCCGGCTGGTCAGTACAGCCTTCTGGTCATGCCACTGCTTCTGCAGTTCTTAGCTGGCCTGATGATTTTTAGATGCAGTCTTCATGTATTCAGCCATTCTGGATCTTATGCCTAATACATAATCTACTATGTCTCGTTTGGGAGGTTTGAGAGGTTGTTCCCAGCCTTCCTTCACAAGTGCAAGTGGACACTTAACAAGATGTCCAAACAAAAGCTGAAAGGAGCTGTAGCCCACTCCCTTTTGTGGAACTTCCCTGTAGGCCAAGAGGAGGCAAGGCAATAGGACATCACATCTCCTCCTAATTGTTTCTGAGAGTCCCATGATCATGCCTTTGAGGATTTTGTTGAATCGCTCAACTAACCCATTTGTTTGTGGGTGATAAGGGGTGGTGAATTTGTATGTTACACCACACTACTTCCACATGGCTTTAAGATATCCAGATATGAAGTTTGCACCTGTGTCTGATAACACCTCCTTAGGAAAACGCACCCTGGAAAAGATTTCCCTGAGGATTTTGGCCACTGCAGGGGCTGTAGTGGTCCTAGATGGAATCGCCTCTGGGTACCTGGTGGCATGGTCCACCACCACTAGTATAAACCTGTTCTCAGGTGCAGTTGCAGGGCCCAGGAGGCCAAAAATATCTACCCCTACCCTCTCAAAGGGAATCCCAACCACCAATAGTGGAATTAAGGGGGCCTTTGGAGTGCCACATGTCTTGCCACTAGTTTGACAAGTCATACAAGAGCAACAAAACTCCTTTGTGTCTTTAGACATGTGGGGCCAGTGAAAGTGAGGGGAAAGTCTGTCCCAAGTCTTACTTTGCCCCCAATGGCCTGAAAGAGGAATGTCATGGGTTAAAGTCAACAAGAACTCCCTAAACGTCTGAGGACTGACCAACCTCCTGGTGGCACCAGGTTTGGGGTCCCTTGCCTCAGAATAAAGGAGGCTGTTATCCTAGTAGACCCTATGGGTCCCACTGACATCCTCCCGATCTGCAGCTTGCTGCCTCAGACTTTCTAGAGTGGGAGAGGTCTTCTGGTCTAGACTAAGTTCTTCTCAAGGAGTAGGTTCCTCTCCCTCAGGAGTGGGTTCTCATTGGAAGTCTGAGCGAGTGCACCTTTTTACCCTGCCTGCCTCTTTTTAGGAGCTTTGTGGGCCACTATTATTTCAGGCTCCAGTGCTGCCTTTGGCTTTTTGCTTGTGCTCTGGTTAAAGCAAAGGTATGCCCAGCATTGCTGCATGGGTCTCCAACTCCATGGCAGCCCAAGCTGAAGTCTCGAAATCATTACCTAACAGACACTCTACAGGTAGATCAGTGGTTACCACAACTTTCTTTCAGGGGGCCAGTAAACCCCTCCCTCCTGCTAAAGTCAACAACTGCCATAGGGTGGCACTGAGTGTTATGAGCATCAGTCACTTGGTATCTGTGACCAAATAGGTGTTGTTCAGGGGAGACAAGGTTTGCAGTCAGCATTGCTGCATGGGTCTCCAACTCCACTTCAGCCAAAGCAGAAGTTTCCAAATCGTTACCTAACAGACACTCTACAGGTAAATCGGTGGTAACCATTACTTTTTTTTGGGAGGGGGGAGCATTAACCCCATTCTCTCCTGCTAAAGTCAACTGCCATGGGGTGGCACTGAGTGTTATGAGCATCAGTCACTTGGTATGTGTGACCAAATAGGTGTTTTTCAGGTGAGACCAGATTTTCAGTCACAGTTGTGACACTGGCACCTATGTCTCTATAGGCCTCAGCCTCAACACCATTTACTAAGGGATGGTGCTTGTACTTATCCATCTTTTTAATTTCATAGGCCCTCTCCAAGACAGTGAACCACTTGTGGATATCATCCCCAAACTTGTAAGGTGGGACAATCTTACTTACGTTCCTAGTGACATATGAGTCCTCCCTGACCCTCTCATCCCTAAAGTTGTTGCTGCCACCATGGGGTGTTAGCCCCAAACTCCGTCATTCCCTCTCCACTGCCAAGGCCTCCCTTTCTAGGACTAACTGCTGCTGCCTCAGTTTGGCCTCTTCCAATCTCAGTTTACTGCGTTCTCTGTCTAGGGATTCCCCCCCTGAGTTATAGTAGTGGGTCCCATCAGACACTGATGAGACATAGGTGTGGACAGATGGGGGGGGGGGGGGGGGAACGGACTATCCCTCCTCCTGTGGACAGATTGGGGGGGGGGGGGGGCTACCCCTCCTCCTGTAGACCCTTTGCACCAACTCCCTGGGAGTAAAAGTGGACCTACTTGTGTTTTCCCCCTTCTCACTTTCATGAGTGCTGCCCAGAAGACTGGTGTGACCCTCCCCAGTGAAGTCTAAGTTTTCCCTGGCTAAGAGTGGGGGGTCAGACTCTACCTTCTGCTCCTCAGTGCTCTGATTATCATCTTGAAGGAGCGATCTGTAGTGTTGGTGGCCCTAGGCCCTCATGCCTAAATGAGGTGAGACATACATATAGTTGTAGGTTTGTATAACTGGCCTCAGGGCACATGCGCCCGGCCCTTTTTATTAGCAGGGTCACCTGACTGGTGACGCCTGTGATGGATGAGTGTGGGGTGTGTGTGTAAGCCATCTCTCAGCAGAGTGGTTGGTGTGAACACTAGAATGTGTCCAGCAGGACACTATGGCCCATATTTATACTTTTTGACGCAAAACTGCGCTAACGCCGGCTAACGCCATTCTGAAGCGCCATGCGGGCGCCGTATTTATTGAATGACGTTAGCCGGCGTTAGCCGCCGGCGCCGTCTGGTGTGCGTTAAAAAAAACAACGTACACCAGGCAGCGCCGGCGTAGGGGAAAATGGAGCTTGGGCGTCAAGAAATGGGGCAAGTCAGGTTGAGGCAATTTTTTCGCCTCAACCCGATTTGCGCCATTTCTTTTCACTCCCAACCCCCATAGAAATGACTCCTGTCTTAGCAAAGACAGGAGTCATGCCCCCTTGCCCAATGGCCATGCCCAGGGGACTTCTTTCCCCTGGGCATGGTCATTGGGCATAGTGGCATGTAGGGGGGCACAAATCAGGCCCCCCTATGCCACAAAAAAAAAAAAAAAAAAAAAACACTTACCTGAACTTACCTTAATGTCCCTGGGATGGGTCCCTCCAGCCTTGGGTGTCCTCCTGGGGTGGGCAAGGGTGACAGGGGGTGCCCCTGGGGGCATGGGAGGGCACCTCTGGGCTCCTTCAGAGCCCACAAGTCCCTTAACGCCTGCCTTTTGCAGGTGCTAAAAAACGGCGCAAAAGCGGCCGTACGTCATTTTTTTTGACCCGCCCACTCCCGGGCGTGAATTTTGCCCGGGAGTATAAATCCGACGCACACGCCTCGGAGTCGATTTTTTAGACGTGAACGCCTACCTTGCATCTCATTAACGCAAAGTAGGTGTCCACGCTAAAAAATGACGCAAACTCCATGGACTTTGGCGCTAGACGCGTCTAACGCCAAAGTATAAATATGGAGTTAGTTTTGCGCCGAAATTGCGTAAAAAAAAACGACACAATTCCGGCGCAAACGGAGTATAAATATGCCCCTATATCCCTCCCAAACTTCATTGAAAAGCAACAAACAAGCCCAACCTGTAGAAAACATCAACTCTAAACAATCACTGAGTCACTTCAGGCAGTCTGCTGGACATGCTGCATGGAACAGGTGCAGCTAGGCACTTGGTATCATGACACACCTCCGTTCTTTAACCAAACTGCTTTGGACACAAATAGCAGTGCAGATAATATCCAGATACTGTGGTCGCCTGTTGGTCCTGCCCCACCTGGGCTCACGGTGGTAAAGTCTATTTACACGGTTCGATGCAGGTGCATCAGGATCAGTGGGGAGACCACTTTAAGGCTCTCCGGAAGGCGCTCGGGCTCTAAGAATGGCGCACCTTCAAAGACTGCAGATGACCTGGATTAAAGACGCTTCATTGAAGGCCTTGTGCATGCTGATGTCCATTGGCAAAGCAGCATCAGATGTCCCTCTCGTGCCAGAACTCCATTGGGACAGAGGTCTCCTCGAGGCCCTTTGGCGGGCTGCCACAGGACCGTATGGACTGTGCCGGGCCTATTACAGGCCAAGGGAAGGTGTCGCTCAGGAACTGCCCCACAGGACCACATCCCAATTGGGCATGGAGCCACAAGGGTGGTTGTTGCAGGGTTGGTGTGCTCAGGCTGTCAGAACTCAGGTGCATTGGCCTTAGCACAAGAGTCTTTGGATGGCCAGTCTCTCTCTGTGACCTCTGCTTCCCGGTGCCTGTCGTGGAGCTGCCTTAGACACATATCTCATTGCGGGATTCCTCTCTCACTTGTATTCCCTTGAGGCCCTTGACACTGGATTGCCACGGGACCATGTCCAAGCCTCATGCGTCCCAAAGGGTAGATGATCCGAATGGTCTAGTCTCATCGGCAGGTGTCTGGTTCACGGGGGCTCATGGCAGGTGTTCAGCCTCCCACGGTGCCGGGGATGCCTTGTCCATGTCGGATTTTATTGCCGACTTTGACTCCACTCAGGTGGTGCTGTGCTTCTCTGGTGTTTTGGGTGATCCACCTCATACAGATGACGATCTTGTTACATCTTGTGGAAGATCAACAGGTGGCAGTATCTTCTTTGGCGAAAGGATGACTTGGGGGACTTCCTGGCCACTGGTGGTTCTTGCCTGGCGTGTGCAGTTGACAACAGGGATGCTATCATGGTCAAGCAGGTAGTGACAGATGGCAGGGCAGACGAGCTGTGAAGAGTGGGGCCTGGACGTAGGTCATGCATGCTGGCGGATTACAGTTGGTCCGCCTGCAGAGCTGTCTCCAGTGACGTCTGCTCACCCTGGTGGCTGGCTTGTGGTGATGGATGCCCACTTGTCTACTAGCACAAGTTCTCAGTCTCGTCTCTTCTCCCTTTTGCTTGTGCACCTGTGGTGGTGTTGATCTCCAGTGTGACCGGTCTGTCAGACCCTTCCTCTCTTCATCCATTCATGTCGTGGCATCGTAACATGCCGTTCTCTCCTCTCAACGTGGCGTCGTGCCACAGGTCGCATGTTGCACCACATGGACCTCTCGCTGACTTGTGCTGCACCTCCACCGGTGCATTGTGTTCTGTCGCAGCCTCTCGCAGGCCGAGTCCTGCCAGTAGAGCTGGTCTGTTCCAGGATCTTCATGGTGGTCCGCTCCCTGACTGGAGGGTCACGTCTCCTTCTCTGCGTCTTTACTTGAGGGCGCCGCTCTCGTGCCTTGAGACTGCCCTGTCGCATTGCTCACTCCTGCTTCAGTTTGCTTGGCAGGGTTGGTCAGTTCTGCTGACCTGCTGAACGATGGGCCAAAGGTGGCCAGCTTGAGCTGTGGTGTGGCCGGCTGGCGTGGCCGCTTCTCCCTGGCGTTGCATCATGCTCTCAGAGGGCTCTCGGTCTCTTGTTGGCACCTGGTGTGCCCATCCTCCTGCTGTGGGCATGTGGCACTTTCTTCCTGTTGGCGGTGGCAGCAGACGGTAGCTAGGGGGCTATGCTGGCCACACGTTTTCTCCTTGCGTGCCACGTGCGGCATGGAGCCACCATAGACTTTGCTGCTTGGCTGGGATGGCTTTGGGCAGCAGCAGTCTGTTCGTCATGCAGGGGTTGCATGCATCTCTCCCTGCGCCAATCAATGTCTGGGGGTGCAGCTGGGACATACCAATGTCCTTGGTGCTGCATGCCTTCTCTTTGGCAAAACACAGGCTGTCTGGTGAACAGGTGCAGTACCTCTGTTTGGCCACTAGATAGCATTGTGGCGCTGTTCTCTGCAGGCTGTAGTAGTCTTTCTTTCTACCGGGCCTCGTTGGTGCAGATGATGGTGATTTCCATTCAAAGGATCCAGGGATGCAACTCACCTCGGCAGGCAAGTGTCTTTTCACTTTCTTCTTTCACGAGCCTTGCAGTGTGGAGGCAGGCAAACTGCACGATACTCTGCGAGGGGATGGCCCTGGGCACATTGCTGGTTCTTTTGGTGCGTGGCAGCACAGTCGCGCCTCACTCCTCGTGGCCGCAGCAGCAGGCTGCATTAGCTTTCACGGGCTGTCTTCTGCTTGATGAGAGGAGTGTGCACTCCTTTGCAATGCGGTTGCTTTCCCAATGCCTCTCCTCCTAGGCCTCTCATGTGCCCTTGTTCTCAGCACTATCAGCGGGGGGTGCACTGGGTTTGTCCTCTGCGGGCAGACCTTTTCTGGGTGGCCCTGCAGACCTCGGCCACGGGCCCCAAGTCCTGGCAGCTGGATGCTTCCTGCACTGGCCGCATTGCTGCAGGCAGTTTATATTGGATTTTTGCTGGTGGCTTCAGCGGCATGCCCCTCTTCACAGGCTGCGGCAGTCTCCCAGGGCAGGTAGGTGGATGTGCGGCGGTCTCCTTAAAGTCGCTGGCCGTCTCAGTGCTGGTGTTAGGTGTGTGCAGGCACTTTGCCTGCAGCACAGGCACTTCTTCCAAACAGCACACACTGCGTTACAGGATGGCGCTTTTCCCACCTTTTCGCTGCCAGGACCAGATGGCGGCCTGCGGAGTAATAAATGCTTCTCCGCTTCAGGGGCTGGGGGTGCAGCACCAATCAGCACGCAGGTGGCTGCAGGGCCTCACTGGTGACTCCGGTATCCCTGCTGGGTAGCCGTCTTGTCACCCTGTACCGGTGGCCGTGGGTGCAGGGGTGCCTTTAGGCACAGGCATTCATTCCCCCCCCCCCCCCCCCAAGACCAACAGCAAAACTACTGCTAGCGCACGTGGGGTCAGAACCCCCTGTCATCATTGTAGTGTTGGGGGCCCTAGTGAGGTGACACGTACACATAGTTGTAGGTTTGCATAACTGGCCTCAGGGCACGTTCACCCAGCCCTTTTCATTAGCAGGGTCACTTGACTGGTGAGGCCTGTGATGGATAGGTGTGGGGTGAGTGTGTAGAGTGGCTGATGGAAGCACTAGAACTTGTCCAGCAGGTTACTACACAATCCTAGGAGGAGAGTTTTAATGGGATTTCTCCCAGTCTTTAGGTTTCTGGGAGGACACATCGCCCTTAAATCCTGAAAAGTGAGGCCTTCATACTTGGAGTCTGAGGCTTGGGCTGTGTTTTCCACTAAAGACATTTACCCTAAAGTAGTGTGGGTGCACCTACCTACTCTAAGTAGCTAGAGTTTCTAAAGAGTTTAGAGAAGGGGCTATGCTCGACCTCGAACTTACCTAAACTAGAAGTCTAGCGGTCCCAGTTACTTAGTGTACCCTAAGGAGTAGTGGTGGGCTTTCCTGATGAAAAGCTACATTGACAGTGGTAAGGCAACTGCAAGTGTCTCATCCCACCGCTACACCACCAATGTAGGAAGCTGGCCTGGTGTGTGGTGGACACCTATGGTGTTGGCACCTTGTACCAGGTCCAGGTAACCCCTATTAGTGAATGAAGACACTGTCTAGGAAGCCAGGGCTCTCTAGAGGTAGCTGTGGATGAGCAGCCAAGACTTATCTAGGACTAGTGTAAAGCACTTGGAATACCACAGCAGTCCCACAGTAACTTATCACACCTGAAAGGAACCACACAGTGTTGCAAAAATAAAGGCAATTTATTATATTAACACTGAACTAGATGACTTATAGGCAGTCCCCCATCTTCGGAATTAGCATAGAAAACAACATGCATTGGAAAGAAATTCTAGAAAATAGCTAGGGCCAAACCATATACTAAAATAGTGGAATGTGAAGTGAAGTCCCCCACTCAAGGAAATGGAGTAGTTAGAAGGGAGCTGGGAGAACCTGAGACCCAGGAGGTTAGTACCCAAGTAACCCCCAGTGACCAGGAGAGCAGAGGTAAGTACCTGGTCTTCCAAGAGGACTCAGAAAGGAACTTTGCAAGAACAGGAGCAGACCAGAAGAACCCAAAAGTGGATTTTGGAAGAAGAGGACCTGCAGAAGAAGAGGACAGAGCCCAGTCCACGACCCCCCCTTCTGTGGATGACATTCCGGGTCAACAGGGGCAGAAGATCAACTGTGGAACTGCAGAGAAGTCCTTGAATCATGCAGATGTTGTCCCACGTTGGTAGCCAGGTTGCAGATGGTCAATGGTCAGGAGGGCCACCAACAAGCCTTGGCAAATGCAAGTTGGCACAAAAGAAGAGTTGCAAGGCTGAAGAGGACCAGAAAGGTTCTGGGGACTCAACCCTTGGAGGGGAGTCTGGGCTGACCCTCCGCAGTCAGGAGAGCCAACAGAAACAGTAGCAGCCCCCACAGGCATTCCACTAACAGCAGGCACAGAAAAGTGTAGTGAGACCCAATCAGCACAAATGAATATGGGTCTCATGTCACTGAAGCAGCAAAGGAGAGACTGTCCTTGTAAGGATTAAGTGCTGGAGGCCGGGGCTACTCAGAGGCTAAAGAGCCCTTGGAGCAGGAGACTACAAGCCTTCCTTGACTGTTGCAAAAGTCGTTGTGCACCGGGGTACTGTCCTGCAAAGAGAGGCAAGGGCTTACCATCCCCCAAAGTGGACAGAGGGCAGAGAGGACCACGGGGACCGCTCTGGACCTCCACCTGTGTTGCAGGATCCATGCAACTCTAGAGGAGGACAGATCCATGCAGCCGGACAACGTTGCCTTGGTGCCTGCATAAGCAGGGGAGTGACTCCTTCACTGCAAGGGAGATTCCTTGGTGCTTCTTGGTGCAGTTGAAGTCTTACCAACCTCAGAGGATGCACAGCCGTGGAAATGTTGCAGTTGCTGTAAGAAGCTGTGGAAACAATGTTGCAAGGTGAGGTTGTCTCAGGAGTTGCAGTCTTGTTGGTTCCTGAAGTGTCCAGTTGCGGTTCCGGTGGCCAGGAGCAGAAGTAGATGATGCAGAGGAGTCCTGGTGGAGCCTTGCATGCCAAATCTGGGGACCCACAGCAAGGTAATAGCCCTAAAAGAGAGTTTGGTCACTTTGCACTGTGACCACCGATCAGACGAGGTCACTGACATCACTTGCCTCACCTGGGCACTCAGATGCTCCCAGGGACCTCTACACATCTTGTTTTCAAGATGAAAGAATCAAGTGGCCACCTGGAGGAGCTCTGGGTACCACACATGGGGTGGTGCTGGACAGGGGAGTGGTCATTGGCTACTGCCCTCCTGGCCTAAGCACACCCCTAAATTTACTTCTGACCTGAAAGCCCTGCTGAGACGACAGAGACGACAACTGACTTGGCCCCAGCCCTACCGGCCTGTCTCCAGACTCAAAGAACCTGCACAGGGACACATCCAACAGGGACCAGCGACCTCCGAGGACTCAAGAGGACTTCCCTGAACCCAAAGGACCAAGAAACTCCTGAGAACAGTGGCTCTGTTCAACAACAGCAACATCCATGCAACAAAGAAGCAACTTTTAAAGAACTCACTCTTCCTGCCGGAAGCGTGAGACTTCCCACTCTACACCCGACGCCCCAGGCTTGAGCTCTAGAGAACCAACACTGCAGAGAGGACTCCCAGGCGACTCGACTAGGTGAGTAACCTGAGACAACCCCCCTGTACCCTCACAGTGACACCTGCAGAGAGGATTCAGAGGCTCCCCCTGACTGCGACTGCCTGGTAACAAGGAACCCTCTGCCTGGACCACGCACTGCACCCCTAGCCCCCAGGACCGAGAGGAACCAACCTTCAGTGCAGGAGTGCCAGCAGGCAGCCCTCTGCCTAGCCCAGTTGGTGGCTGGCAGAGAAGCCCCCCTATGCCCTGCCTGCATCGCCTAAGTGACCTCCGGGTCCCTCCATTGCTTTCAATAGCAAACCCGACGCAAACTTTGCACACTGCACCTGGCCGCCCCTGTGCACCTATGTTTTTTGGGCCTTCCTTTGACCTCTGCACCTTACCAGCCCTGTATTGCTGGTGCAGTGACTTTGGGGTTGCCTTGAACCCCCAACAGTGGGCTGCCTATGCCCAGGAGACTGAACTTGTAAGTGCTTTACTTACCTCAGCAACTTAACCTTACTTACCTCCCCCAGGAACTGTTGATTTTTACAGTGTGTCCACTTTTAAAATAGCTTATTGCAATTTTAACCTATACTGTGTGTACTACTGCTTTAATTCAAAGTTCCTTACTTACCTGTGTGGAGTACCTTGCATTTTATGTATTTACTTCGAATCTTGTAGTTCTAAAATAAATTAAGAAAATATATTTTTCTATATAAAAACGATTGGCCTGGAGATAAGTGTTTGAGTGTGTGTTCCTCATTTATTGACTATGTGTGTACAACAAATGCTTAACACTACCCTCTGATAAGCCTACTGTTCGACCACACTACCACAAAATAGAGCATTAGAATTATCTAATTTTGCCACTATCAACCACTAAGGGGAACTATCTCTCACTTTCAGATAGTATATACAGAGCCAACTTCCTACATGTGCTATACAAATAAACTTAACATATGTGGGGACATTATTCCCAGAGCACACTGGATTTTTAGATTGGAAGATTGTCAAATACTGATGAAAAAGGTAGCAGAGCTTCGGAACCCCATTCAAACGTTCAGAAATAAAGGAACTAGTGGCACGCAGGAGAACTGTTCTGAAAAGTTTCCTGATTCAATTCAGTGCCTGGAGAATATTCTGAAAGTGAGTAGGTGAGAAGTATCCATCAATTGTGACATTTGGGGGAACCATATAACACTACCTGCATTGCTTACACTGCAAAGTGTAATGTCCAACACAGTCCTCATAATTCATTTTGCAGCTTCATCGCATTCTCATACAAACTCAAATAAGGAAATCTCAATGCTTTATACATTAGGACTACTTTGCTTTTAACAGAGTAGACAACACTAAGCTTAGATCTAGCAGTCAACAGATGTACCAACAAGGTCCTGGGCATGGCATTCAGTAGAAACTGAAGGACATTTTTACAAGTCTCTTGCACTGCTAGTGCGTCAAATCATGTGTTTCCCAACAAAAACAGTCAGAATTTTGGAAAAAAGTCTGAGGCCATTGTTAGTATAAGGTACTGGACATATTAAAGGATAAATGGAGTGCAAAAAGTTAGAATCGAGATGCATGGAGAAGATTAACTGACAGTTAAACAGACGGTGAAACAAGTAATGTACCGGACCATACCACTCAGTGGAACTAACAGTTTTATCTATGATGTTTTCTGTAATGCAGAAAGCTAACAAAAACACAACCCCACAGCAGGAGATATTTCCAATTAGTGCATAAGGTGTACACACACACACACACACACACACACACACACACACATACACTCACAACATTTATAACAATATACACAGACCTGTTGCATTATAAAAATGTACTTTTTCCCGCAAATCTATTTGGAGTTAAACTAGTTGCCCATGTTTACTTCTACCAATTTCATGATTTTTACATGATGTAATACGATTTAAGGCTTAGATACAGTTACATGGGTTTTGTAACTGGGACCAGTGTTGGCTCCTTGGAACATCTTCTAAGAAGACAGGAGCAGTGACATTGTGATTATGTACCTTTAAAGTTCAACATGGTGCTCTTAGAATATATTGGGTTCTGATCATCAGTGCGATAAAATGGTACTGGCATGTTTTACTATTTGTATTATAGACATCATAAGCTGCAGAAGCTTTGTAATGGTAAATAAAACAACGACTGACACATGATATGGAGTGGTCATTACATGTGTACACTGTACCTTAATGTCTACCAATCACAAAAGTCAATGTAACTGTGCAATGCAATCGTGTAAAAATGGTAGTTCAATACTTACTTAGTGTCACAGAAAATACACTTCCAGCATTTATCAAGAAACAGCTTTATTTCTATTAGACATGAATTGTTAACCAAACTTAGTTTCAAGTATTTGAGGACTAATTTTTGGTTCAATTAAAACTGAAGAAGAACAAACATATCTTTTTACAAGCTTAAGATGTACTTTCATACAATTTACTGAAAGGACCTGACCATTCCGAAAGCGGCCCAATTCTACTTGAGGCGAAAATGGCTCATTGCAGTATTAATGATTACTTTCCTTCAATCAGATACAACTTTATCAAAATTCTCCACAAGATGACTTGAAGGATTCTTTATCACCACCTCAGCTGGTGGCGTTGACAAGAGGGGCAGTCATTTATCTGTCAGAATGAAGAGAATAAATAAACATCAAAAAGTGTGTCTGTGACCTTGGCACAGTCAGCCGCACCAGAAAATGAGAGAAAGGATTCAACTGTTTGCTACACCACTGTCTGAATATCAGAAGGCAGTCAAGCACATGAATCCTGGTTCGCCTGGTACCAGTCAGTTCTTCTGCACTTATGTCTGCAGAACCCCCAAAAATAAAAGCTACACCCTTTCAGTCCAAGGGCTAAAATCAGGCTCAGATTGCTCTTCTGTCTACTGATGATCAGATGCAGTCACCAGCTCAAACCATTGTCTGAGAGCATCACTAAGAGTCTCTGGGAGGGCATTCACATCACGCAGGATTATGTAAAATGGGAATGGGAACTCGTCCATGTAAGAGCGGATTTCCGGCATTTCTCCAGCTTCTGTGAATACAGGTACTTTGATATCCATGATAGAGTCCTGCAAATCCAACAAACATCATTAAAAAATAATGACAACAAAAATGTAATTTGTGCATATTAGCGTAAACTGGTAGAGTGAGACTATGACACCATTTGCTTAGACTCTATACCCCTTGGGAATAGACTTAGTCAAGGAGACACATTTTATTAAAATAAAAGGCGGAAGACATCAAAAACAGTACAATTAGAAGAACCCAACACTAACCACTCAAAATGACACTACAGCATAAGGCCGCAGACTTAATGCCCTTTTGAGATCAAACAACTGATACATACGGCAATGCTGTAATCACACACGACATTTACAACTGATTCCTTCTAACAGACAGTTTAGTATGGCTTGATTCATGGTATATTTAGTAAAGTTTGAGGACACTCACTCCATATTATTAGTTTGTCATTTTGGGTCGGTTTATGCAGGCAGTTGTATTTAATCTGAAAAGAAGTTTCCTGATGATAATACTTTTGTCCTATCAGATTGTCAATCCATTCAAGTTGTGTCATGGGTTTGCCTTGGCATTGGAGATGTTAGTCAAAGATCAGATGCATATCGTCTCAGGAATTGCTGGGTGCGGGCCAAGGATCTGGAAAGGAGGATATTTTGGTCCCTGAACTGCCATGAAAACATGTATAGCAGTGTAGTTCACATATCAATTTTCAAATTGTAGGCGATCAGGAATCATGTGCAGCGCATTACTGGACTATGTTACAGATGTAAAGTGCAAGGTCACGGTCACTTCGACCTCCTGGTGCTGAACTACTAAGTTGGTGATGGTTGAAAACAAGTAGTTCCGATAGTTTTTTATTTTTTATTTTGCTAGTTCTTCATCACAAACATGAACTTAAAAAACATATCAAATTCAACTTCCGTTGATCTACCATTAGAAGAGACATTTAACATTAGACAAATACTGCAAATAGTCTTAGGGACAGTTAAAAGCTGTTCCTGGGTTTGTTTGAGGAGCTCGGGGACCACACGTGAAAATTGATAGGCCATTTGTTGAATAACAAGTGCCTTAAGCAAGTAATGCGTTTTCTGGAGAACCTACGAATTCACTATTTTAGGTTGAAATAGATAACAGTACCCAATCTAGAGAAAGAAGGAAAAGGGTGTTGACTGCGGAAGCAACTGTAACTGAGACCAGACAGACTGAGGCAAACAATATGCTTTTCCAAAAAACACTGTTCTACAAAGTAAAATAATAGGAAATCACACAATTGGACAGAAAAGGGGGCCTCAGTGAATATCTCAATTTTTGAAAGATTTCTTTTGAGCACTGCTGTTACACTCTATTAGAGAACCAGTCGACTATTTTTTTTATTCTTTTTAGTCTTGCACCTTTTTGTAAAAAAAATAATAATAATAAAAAAAAAATACAAATCTGGTGTCCCTGTGAACTTCCTTCAGAAAATGTGAGGGATTTGTGCTTCTTCAAGTTCTGTGCTTATACTAGCTAGTTGTTCCACCATGATACCAGAGCGATAGTACTGGTACATAGATACATAATTATCCCACAGATTCTTCACCTTATGAATGTTTCTTCTAGGCTTCAGAATGGTCTGGAAAACATAATTCCAGTGATGCCAGATGGTACAATGTGGCTCCAACCATGAATCAGCCTTCAGATGTGATGTCACTAGAGCATTTTAGGGACCACCCAATGCGCTGGTGTCAGTTTCGGATATGAATTCCGTACCAAAGCGTTCAGAGAGGAAGAGGTGCGGCAGATACAGCACACAGCATGTTTGAATGTCTTGAGATCTGATTATTCATGGTTCTAGATCATCCTGTACAGATCATCCTGTAGGAGATCAGATGTTGAGAGATCTGTACTAAGATTATGTATCTGCCAGAAATCTTATTAGTTAACCTTTTCTTCTGACAGATGAATGTTCCCGCAGATTCCTCACCTCAGGAATGATTTTCAAAGCAGTGCCCTCTTGGGAAATGGGACAGAATAGTACTGATTGACCAAGGAAATCAAGCAACACAGCTCGGACAGACAAAATACCCATCACTGCAAGCCTGAGATATGAGACCATACTCCTTGGTAAAACTATGCAAGGATGACCAAGCAGCTGCGTGGCAGATGTCAGCAACTGGAACACCCCTGGAAAAAAACGCACGTCTAAGGTCTTTATATGCACTTTACTTACATATGGAGGAATGAAGAAATATTGAAGGGTGATAGTCTGGGACATTTGGAATGCAGAATCCACCTTGGGTAAAAAGGATGGGCAGGTGCAAAGAACCATGGTTAAAAAAGATGGGCAGGTGCAAAGAACCAACATACCAGAGTAGAAAATCGTGAACAGTAAAGGAATTGACAGGGCTTGCAGTTCACCAGCCCTACAAGCTGAGGTAATTGCCACCAGCAGAACCGACTTCAAGATAAGCTATAGCTCCAATAGGAATGCCATCAAGAAAGTGAGCGTAAAACTCCAATGCTACTGAGGAACAATAAACAGAGTGGGAGCAAACAAGAAAAGCCAACCTTTAGAAACCACACCACTAATGGTAATTGAACCAAGGAAGGCTGATTAGGCAATTACAAGAAGGCAGACAGGGATACATACTGGACAGTTCAACAGCTGGAAAGGTAGAATTTAAAGGGTTGGGTGCCATTCAGCTCGCAACACTCAACAAACTTAGTCCGGCACCCCAGAGGAGGTATCTGAAACCATAGTAGCTTGAGGCTGTGGGCCACCTTTCAGAAGGTTGGAATGGGAGAGTTACCATGCATATCTTGATGCACAGAGTGGAAGATATGTATCTCTTGGAGTTGTAGCCACTGCCTACTCAGATACCACTGGGGGGGTCTCAGCCAACATCTAGCATAAGGCACCAACAGAATGGGTTAGGCCATGAGTCCCAACAGGTACAGACAAATATAAAAGTGCAGTACCACCTGGAAAATATTATATTCTTAGTCGTTGTGTTTTATTTACTTGTTTAACAGAAGATACCAACATCAGGACAGACATGCTTGATAAGCAGAATATAATTGGGCATACTAACAAGGAGTATTTACGTTAAAAAACTGAATTTTGTACTTTTAGGTAAGATTCTGGGCTTATTTTGATATATATTAGGACATTAGAGGTATCATTATACATATGGGACACTAAATGATAAGGAAGGCAAATGATAAGGAAGGCATATGATATAGTGAGATTTAGAATCTCTAAATTGGATATAATTCACCAATTTCACACTTGTGTACTAATATCACGTATTTAATCATCAACATGATGCACAAAATTCTTGAGCAAATAGTGTATCATATTGTAATACGGGGCACTAACACACGTGAGGCCGCATGTGTCTGAATATTTCTAATAATTATCTATCCCACCTCTTGGCGAATCGGTGGTGTCTTCTTTATATCATCATTTGACTAGGATGATGGATTTAGATTTAATTAACAAGAATTTATACAATTGCAGCCCTGACGAAGTCATTGGGAAATTCCCGGACGAAACACGTGTTGGCTGTTAGGTTGGATGTGAGGTCGAAATCGGCCTTGATGACACACTGAATATCGACTGAAGAAATGTGGACTTTGATTTTTGGTCATGTAATAAGATTGGAGCAACATACATTACAGTTTTCTTTAATCTTCATGGAATTGGACTTGGACATTGATACTCAATTTTAGGATATTGAAATATGCACTTAAGTTTATCTTATTTTATCCAGAAATACATAGAGTATTGTTTTGTTTCTAGAATACTGACTCCAGAGTACTTTATTTTCAAATTTTGTCAAATTATGTTATTGTAACAAGTGCCTCTTGTGGTTAATGTTCTAAAGGTGTGCGGTAGCACACATCTAGGGCTCAGGGGTGGGGTCCTTCAAGGGTGCACCGTCAGAGGATTTGTTCTTATTTGATATTCACCTCATTACCCAGAGCGCCTATTCTTTCTCCCATTACAATACACCCGCGCATAGTTTTAATTAAAATCTTAAGAACTTGAGCTTACACTGTGGGCAGCGTAGCACGAAAAGTTTGAAACTGCATGTTTACCTTTCAACGCAGAGGGACAGGCAGCACTTTGAAGAGGGGGCAGGGAAGAGGGCCAACTAACAGAGTCAAACCAAGACTGGTATTTAACCACAAAAAAATGAATTGCTTTGTCACAAATTCCTGTGGGTGACAAAGTGCGACACGGAGCTTTCCGAGTCATCAACATGGTCATGAACGTCCATATTCAGCAAACCACACAGTAAAGTCAGACCTATGTAAGTCTACATCCAACAAACCATATCTAACAAACCAGAAATACCTTTTTAAGTTCATGCCAACTAACCACATCAAACCCATGCAGATGGACCATCCAACATACCCACACAGGTCCATATCCAACAATCCATAACCAACAAACCAGCAGCATAGCCAGTGTTTCAAGGGCCCTAATGCAGCGAAGGACATCGCCCCCCTGGCTGCTGTTTACACTGCGAAATAAGCAATAATCAGGGTTCAGTGGGTCCCACAGGCCGTCTAGCTAAGAGGGAACTTTTACAGTTTAAAAACATCATAAGTAAATACCACGAGGGAAAATCACGCATACTCACTTGTAAATGAAAAAACACTTATGTGGACGGTAAATAAAACTCACCCTTGAATTGGGATTGTCCAGTATAACAAAAATGACAAAGATGCTTGCATTTCTAGCGGACTGAACGGCTGCTGTAACTCGTTCTTTTCCTTCCAGGAACAGGCCTCTTCCATCAGATACTATCAGGAGCAACTGGGCAGTTTCTAAAAAAAACAACGAAAAGATTAAACCACAGGATACGTCTCAGTGCTGAAAAGCCTCAGTTCAAATCCAGCCACGATACTACAGTAACCAGAAGGGTTGTCAGTTTCTTTAGTATGTGATAATGGAACTGTTTAACGTATAACTGACCTTTTTCCCATAGTCTACTGCTGCAGTCAATACGCTACCTGGATGGGCATGTGGATGGACGGGGTTTTTGAGTCATCACGCTCCATGTACATACACAACACGCAAGGGAAAGAACGTGGGATTGCTTCTGATTTTTCCAGAGCAATTCCATTGCGCCTCGGTAGGTGGTGTTATGCAGCTCCGTGTCTGATCTGTCCCATCCCGGATGCAACGTCATGGCTACTATATCTATACCACCTACACTTTCTAGCATCAGTTTCTTTCTGGACTGTGTGCCGCTGTACGTGGAGCCCAAATAAATGTCAATTTTCAGTATGCAGATATTTAGATCTTTATATTAGGATCCTAATAATGGACCATATGAGTCAGCTCCAAGAATGGTGGGGGGGGTCGGTGAAGAATCTTAGGTTAAATTGTCTCTACCAGAAAAGGCATTACCGATGGTAACTTATTCTTCTGGTAGAGGCTCCCAAATGGAGATTCTTCACCTTGTGAATAGTAGTACCTCCCATTTAGAAGGTCTGTAAAATGGCTCAGACCAGGGAATACTGCAGAACAGATGGGGTGAAGTGCCCATCCCGCCGGACCTGCCTATCCAGGCTATGGTGTTTCATGACCATTTGGAGGGACGTCCACCAAGCAGCCTGGCAGATGTCCAAGACATTAGCAGCCTTTGCTCTGGTGGAATGAGCACAAAAGCCTTCTGTGGTCTGCTTTTTAGCTAGCCCATAGCAGATCTTTATACATGAAACTATTCATCTGGATAGGATTCTTTTTTTGCATATCTCTCCCCTTTTTTCCTCCAGAGAATTCCACAAAAAGTTGGTTGCCCAATCGATGGATTGTGGTCCGACTGACGTAAAAGCTGTGAATTATCTTGGGTTTTAGCTGATGGAGCAACTCTGGATGGAAGAGGTGGGGCACAAAGCCTACAGGGTGAAGGAATAGAAGGGTGTCTATACCTTCGGCAAGAATGTGCTTTTGTCTGGAGGACCAGATTGTCCAGAAAGAAAGATACATGTGGCTGTTGAACAAAGGCTGGAATACATTCACCTGCGAGCAGAAGTTGTGGCAATCAGGAATAAAGTTGTGGCAATGAGGAATACAGTTTTTAAGGTGAGTAGCCGCAGCAAGCAGTTGTGCATGGGTTCAAAGGGAGTGTATATGATGTATGTTAGAACCAAGTTAAGATCCTACTGGAGCATTTCAAACAGAGTAGGCAGGAACATGTGGACGCGCCTCTTCAAGAAATGCATCATAACAGGCAATCTGAAGAAAGATGGCTGATCTGAGAAATGCTAGAAGAGTACCTAACTGTTGCCACAGTAAAGCAGTACTGGGCTAAACAAAGACAAAGACAAAAATGTAGACTATCAGGTAACTACTGCCTGTAAAGGCAGAATGCTTCAGGAAGAACTGGATGTAATGTCAATTGAGTCTATACAATTTCCTCCCCTTTGCACTGACATCAGTTTGTTCAGTGACTGTTTTCTGCATCAAAACGCAGGGCCACAATAGAAACTCCTTATGGAAACTGTGTGCCAAAAAAAGAAATGTCTGTTAATCAATTATGAGCCCCAATAGAAGGCATCTTGATGCCAAGAAAGGATCTTTGCTATAAAGAGAAATTAATTCGTAGAGCTTCCCCTGCCCATTGGCTACTGCCCTCCAGACCTAAAAAAAAACCCCTAAAATTAGTATTTAGGGGCGACCCTGAACCCGGAAATCAGATTCCTGCAACCTACAACAAGAAGAAGAACTGCAGACCGGAAAGCCCCGCAGAGACTACGGAGACACCAACTGACTTGGCCCCAGCCGTTCCGGCCTGTCTCCAGACTCAAAGAACCTGCACAGTGACATCCACCGGGACCAGCAACCTCTGAGGACTCAAAGGACTGCCCTGCACCTAAAGGACCAAGAACCTCCCGAGAACAGCGGCACTGTTCAGAAACAGCACAAACTTGCAACAAAGAAGCTACTTTAAAGAGACTCTCACTTCCCGCCAGAAGCGTGAGTCTTCACACTCTGCACTGATGCCCCCAGCTCGAGTCCAGAACAACAGACACCGCAGAGAGGACTTCCATGCGACTCCAACAAAGTGGACACCCTGAGTCGATCATCCCTGCACCCCCCACAGTGACGCATGCATACAGGATCCATAGGCTCCCCCTGACTGCGACTGCCTGGTAACAAAGGGACCCGACGCCTGGACCAAGCACTGCACCCGCAGCCCCCAGGACCGGGAGGAACCACCTACCAGTGCAGGAGTGACCAGCAGGCCGTCCTCATCCTAGCCCAGTCGGTGGCTGGCCCGAGAAGCCCCCGTGCCCTGCATGCATCGCCTAAGTGACCCCAGGTCCCTCCATTGCTTTCTGTAGCAAACCCGATGGGTGCTTTGCACACTGCACCCGGCAGCCCCTACACCGCTGAGGGTGTGTTTTGTGTGCTTGTGTGTGTGTCCCCCAGTGCTCTACAAAACCCCCCTGGGTCTGCTCCCAGAGGATGCAGGTACTTACCTTTAAGCAGGCTGGGACCGGAGCACCCCTGTTCTCCATAGGCGCCTAGGTGTTTTGGGCCCTCGTTTGACCTCTGCACCTGACCGGCCCTGTGTTACTGGTGCGGTAACTTTGGGGTTGCCTTGAAACCCCAAAAGTGGGCCTGCCTATGCCCAGGAGGCTGACTGTGTAAGTGCTTTACTTACCTGCAAAAACTAACCAAACTTACCTCCCCCAAGAACTGTTGGATTTTTTGCACTGTGTCCACTTTTAAAATAACTTATTGCCATTTTAACCAAAACTGTGTACTACTGTTTTAAATCAAAGTTCTATACTTACCTGCGTGAAGTACCTTGCATTTTATGTACTTACCTCAAATCTTGTGGTTCTAAAATAAATTAAGAAATTATATTTTTCTATATAAAAACCTATTGGCCTGGAGTTAAGTCTTTGAGTGTGTGTTCCTCATTTATTGCCTGTGTGTGTGTACAACAAATGCTTAACACTAACCTCTGATAAGCCTACTGCTCGACCATACTACCACAAAATAAAGCATTAGTATTATCTACTTTTGCCACTATCAACCTCTAAGGGGAACCCTTGGACTCTGTGCACACTAGCTCTCACTTTGAGATAGTATATACAGAGCCAACTTCCTACACCAAGACAGAGGCTGAAAAATCGGAATAATAGCCTGCATATCTTAGACTTGCTTTTTGGGAGGATAAGCCCAAAACTGCGCTGTGTCAATAACCGCTCTGATGAAAGGGAGCATCTGAGAGGGAGTCAGGTGTGACTTCGGCACATTGATAGTGAACCCCAGCATGCGCAGGAGGCTCACTGTAGCCTGAAGGTGGGAGACGACTTTCTGAGGCGAGTCCACCTTCAACAGCCAGTAGGGGAAAACGGAGACCCCGAACATGCGCAGATGAGCTGCAACCACTGGCATCACTTTCGTGAACACCTGAGGGGAGCAGGTAGGACCGAAGGAGTGCACAGTAAACTGATAGTGCTCTTGACCTACCACGAATCGCAGGCAACGTCTGTGGGCAGGCAGGATGGGAATGTGGTAATAAGCATCCTGCAAGTCGAACACTACCCTCCAGTCTCCTGGGTCTAAGGCAGACAGGACCTGAGCCGGGGTGAGCATTTTGAATTTCTCCTACTTGAAGTTGTTGCGGTCCCGAAGGTCTAAGATAGGACGTAAGCTCTTGTTTTTTTTCGGCACCAGAAAGCAACAGGAATAACAACCACAACCTACTTCTGGCACAAGGACCTTCTCTCTATGGCTCCCTTGGCCAAGAGAGCCGCGACTTCCTGTTGGAAAAGTGCGAAATGACCCTCCGGAAGTTGGCTGATTGAGGGAGGCATGGCTGGTGGGGCAGATTTGAAGGGGAAGGAATAGCCTTTTTGACCTATCTGCAAAACCCACCTGTCCGTAGTGATGGATTCCCAGTGGGGCTGGCGATGGCGAATCCTGCTGCCAACTGGATCGGAGTGAGGGGATGGACAAGGAGGGTTTGGAGGCTGCAGCAGGGACAGGGGTGGACTGGGCAGACCTCTGGTTTACTGTCCCACACGGGATTCCGCGTCCCAGGCCACACAGTAGCTCAACAGCATGGGTGGCACAGTGGCTGTGTGGGGGACGCGACAGGGAGCCCCTTCCGTGGCCATGAAAAGGGCGAAAGGGGGACTGTTGGGGGTGAGGGGCAGCGGAAAGGCCAAGGGACCGAGCCGTAGCCCAGGAGTTCTTGAATCTCTCTGAGACCAAGTCGGCCTCGTCTTCAAAGAGACGGGAGCCATCAAAGGCATGTCCATAAGAGTCTGTTGGACATCGCCCGAAAAACCAGAAGTACGCAACCAGGCGTGGCATCTCAAGGCCACCGTTGTAGCAACCGATCTGCCCAGAGAGTTGGTTGTGTCCAGCCCACAGCGGATGGTGAACTTCGCTGCATCTCTCCCATAATTGACAGTTTGGGAGCCAATAGCATGGCTCCTCCTCCGGTATCTGTGGCAGAACTTGCGCAACCGTATCCCACAGAGGGTGGGTATAGCGGCCCAAAAGGCATGCAGTGTTCAGACAGCTGCGCGAAACTGTAAGAAGAAGACAATTTCCAAATTGGTCCAGCCTTTTTGATTCCATATCTAGGGGTGCGGAAGGGGTGCCTGAGGAAGAGGAAGCCTGGATGACAAGACTCTCAGGTTTGGGGTATTGAGGCAGGAATTTAGGGTCGTCTGGGGCAGGCCGATGGCGGCGTGCGATTGTCCTGTTCACAGGACCCCCCTGTGTTGGGTTTGGACCAAGTACCCAAAAGGACATCGGTGAAGGCTCCATTGAATGGAGAAAGGGGCTCAGATGTGGAAGCCCCTGGCTGAAGCATCTCCGTCAGGAGATTGGAAATGACCTGTACAGTAGGTAGCTCAAGGCCAAGGACCTCAGCCACCCTACTGACCACCATAGCATAAGTCGCTCCCTTCGCCGTAGCCACTGGCTTCGCCCAAATCCTGTGCCCAGTCCATAGCAGGGTCATCCTGGAATTCATAAGGGTCCAGGGACCCCTCCAATCCTTCCCTGAATTCATAACAATAAGGAAAAGGGTCCAAATCCAACCTGGGGTGAGTAGGCCCCATTGAAGACAGAGGCGCCGCCAGCCGACGCAGTACCGACTAAGAGCTGTCGGGAATAAGGATCGGGTCAACGAGAATGGTGGGCACCACCGACGTCGGGAGCATCGACAACTGAACCGATGCTGGAAAAGGTCTCAGTGGCATCGGTGCGGATTCCCGAGTGGATCCGGAGGGGTCCTCGGTTTGCCGGAGCTGAAGCTGCCGGCATGGAACCCAAAGGCCCCTTGACCGAACCCCTCCGGCCCAAAGGTGCCATATCTGGGTTGGTCCAGCCAAAAATGAGGCGCATGGTCTCATAAAACTCCTTTAATTGGGCAGGGGTCGCTCTGGCTCCCTGGAATTCAGGGAAGCACGGCGCAGACCCAGGAGTAGGCTCCGAAGACAGAGGCCTCTAGCATTGACGCTCTTCCCGCGTCGCATCAGACTAGCGACGGGGTGAAGTCGAAGGGCGACGGGACCGCTTCAACGACTTCTTCTTACCTGTGCCCAAAGACTTGGAGGAAGAAGAATGGTGGTGGCTCCGCGAACGGTCTCGAGACCTTCCCCTCAAGCGAGACTGGGACCTACACGGAGTCAAGCACCGTGACGTCATGAGCTTAAGGGACCACTCCCTCAAGGCCCTCGGGTGCATGGCCTGGCACTCGGAGAACGACTTTGGGTCGTGTTTGCGTGCAAAACTTTACAAACAGACCCAATGCGGATCTGTCACGGACATTATGCAGTGAAAGTCCTCGCATAGCCTGAAACTGGTCTTCGGGGACATCTCGATGCACCAAAAACTCAGCAAAAAACCTGACAGAACTGTGGGACTCGGTCAAAAAGAAACTAGGGTAGCTCTCTCCGGATCAGTGTGCGACGTGGAAACAAAAACTGACGTCACTGCGCTCATGCGGCATCTATGTACTACTCCCGACATCATTACAGCGACTACAATGCCAACAACGCACACGGAGTCGACCAACACCACCTACTGATGCGCAAGGGTATTGCTCAAACAAAAAATCTCCAGATCCAGTCTGACCCCTGGGGGAAATTCTAAGGTAAGGAATCTGCAACTAGAAGTCCTCTATCGGATAATACACTATACTCAATAGAGCATATTTAGCCCCGGTAAAAGGGCACACTTCTCTTCAGCAACATCCACATGTCCTCACTGCCACACGGAGGATGCTGAACTCCTTCACATGTTGTGGTCATGGCCCTCCTTGACACCTTGCAGGGAAAGTGCCCTAGTAGTACTAAGAGCAATAATGGAATTGCCACACTGGGACTCAGCTGAGCACTGCATATTAGGATTATACCTGAGGCCCAAGGGCCCCAGCGTGGTGGCTAGATTTACAGACCTAGCCTTGATACTAGCAAAACATCAAATAACTAGCCAATGGGAATCGGCAACTCCACCAGCGGAAATATCAGAGGGCAGAGATGATCCGTTGGGGTAAAGCAGAAGGCTGGGCACTGTGCAGAGAAGAATATAGAGGATGGCGGAAACGCTCCACTGCCACAACCTAATTTGATGTTCGAACAATTCCAACAACGAGGCTCTTAAGATGAATAGTTCATAACTCCATATCTCAAGGATGACTCTCCTAATTGGAAAAGATGACCCGGTCAGTCTTATACCGCAAGCATCTTCCCTAATTCCTGAAACCAGTTAGCGTTCTGTGCAATACACATAGCCCGGTGTGCCCCACCTCGACTGTTCTCTGGCACGTTCATTAACTCTAAAGTGCATGTGGGCTGTATAAGGACATGGAGCTGGTTGGATGAGAGGGGGGGAGGGGAATTGTTTAGTTTTATATGAGAACAGAAAGTTATTCATTGTGGAAACTGGGTACTTGCATACAGACCTTGAATGAATCTACAGTCTTGCAATTTAATCATATATTATTTCTATCATTATATCACAGAATAATGTGAATTCTGCCCCTATTGCCCGATACATTGCTTATCATTTCATGGCTGATGTAAACATGTCCCTAATAAAAACTTTAAAAAAATAAATAAATAAGTCTATTAGATATTCCTTGCACACTGCAAAAAAGTGAAAGACGTTTGCAAAAATGCAGTCTCTAAGAGGAGCTCCCAACATGCGTCAGTAGGCGCAGAAAGAAAGGAACTGCAGGAGTAGTGCTTATATAGGCCATGCATGTCATTTTGGGAGTGGAATGGTGTTCAGTGCAGAACCACAAAAAGCCAACTTCCGCTGTGCAGAAGCATTGATGAAATGGATTTGGATCTAGTCTGACGCCTGGGGAATATTCAAAAGGTGAGGAAATCTGAGTCTCTCTCAGATTAAATGCATTCCATACCTCCATGGGTGGGCTGTGACCCCCAAAATTACTTTTGCAAACACAGCTGAGTGGCCAAAGTGTGGTAGCTCAGCATATTGAAAGTGTTACAATCCCACCATGAACTATATATAATGGCTTTGAGACAGCAGGACTGGTATATGAAAGTAGGCATTGTGTAAGTTCACGGACATCATACAGTCTACTGGGTCCAGAGCAGAAAAAATCTGGAAGAGGATGAGCATCTTAAACTTTGAGAGGAGGTCCAGTATGTGCTGAAGCTTCCCATCCTTCAGTAGGAAGAAGTAACACAAATAGTCCAATTTTCCACTTTCTGAAGCTGGTACCTACTCAAAGGCATCCTTGGTCAGCGTCTTGCTGCAGGTCTGCATAATGGTCCTCTAATTGGCAGGGTGTGGGGGGCATAGGGAGGCAGAGGGGTGAAAGGCAAGGTATAGCCCCTTTGAATTATTTTTAAGACCCATCAGTCCGACGTGATTATTCTCCACCTTGGGATGGGGGAAAGTGTGTGTGTGTGTGTGTGTGTGTGTGTGTTGGGGGAGAGGGGGGGCAGATAGAAGTTGTATCCTGCCTCCTAATGGCCGATGATGGGCTGGTGAGGACACAGGCAGCCAGTGAAGCAGGGGAGGGCTTGGATAGATGTCCCTACCAATGGAAACGGCCTTAACCACCACTATGGCATTTGTTCCAAAAGGACTTTCTCTGCTGTGGCACAGATTGGGAAGGCCTTTGGAATAGACCCTAAACTTCTTGTATTGTTGCTGGGCAGGATACAGACGTCCCATGGATCAAGACTTGGCTTGACTCTTTAAATTGTTACAAGTGCCAAATTTGCCTCCACCCCCAAACAATCTGGACCTGACAAAGGGCATGGCCATAGGAGATGCCTGGACGACATATATAAATCCAGCTGAGTGCAACCATGTGTGCCTTCTAAGCACTACAGTGGTGACAACAACAATGCCCACAAAGTCTACAGAATTCAAATTCCGTTCGATGGCATGTGTAGCTGCAGAGACACATGCTATGCATAGATTACAAAGCAGTTTTGCCTCCCATAAGCGGTGGTCAGCCTGTAGGAGTTTAAGTTGTTTGAAATAGTTTTCTTAGTACAGCCTGTCCTACTGTGGCCTGTTGTGTTGCTAACTGCTAACACACCTACACAGTAATGCTTGGTAATGTATGGCGTGTTGACCAAGTGGCTGCTTTACAGATTTCTGCCATTGGTATGTTCCCTAAGAAAGCCATTGCAGCCTGTTTTTTTCCTGGTGGAATGTGCTTTAGGTACTAATAGCTGCCTCTTAGCTTTTAGGTAACATGTTTGGATGAATTTTACTACCCATCTAGCTAGTCCTTGCTTTGAGATAGGGTTACCAGTATGTGGTTTCCGAAACACCACAAAGAACTTTGGTCTTTCTAAATGATTTAGTTCTATCAATGTAATACATTATAGCTCTTTTAATGTCCAATGTATGCAGGGCTCTTTCTGCTACAGAGTCTGGCTGTGGAAAGAAGACTGGTAGTTCCACTGTTTGATTGATATGAAAAGGTGATATCACCTTTGGTAGAAATTTTGGGTTTGTTCGAACTTTATGTTTGTGTACTTGTATGAACGGTTCTTGAATAGTGAAAGCTTGGATTTCACCAACTTTTTAATTAAGTAATTGCAACTAGGAATGCAACTTTCCATGTTAGGTATTGAATCTGACATGAATGCATAGGTTCAAATGGTGGACCCATGAGTCGTATGAGTACTATGTTTAGATTCCATGGTGGAATGGTGCATTTTAATCCTTCCATGAAGGCTTTGATAACAGGGACCCTAAGTAGAGAGTTGTGTTGTATATTTTGCAAATACGCAGATATTGCAGTGAGATGTATTTTGATGGAAGAGAAGGCTAAATTTGCTTTTTGCAGATGAAGCAAGTAACTTACAATGTCTTGAATTGCCCCTGAAAGAGGGGCAATCTGTTTACATTGACAGTAAAACACAAACCTTTTCCATTTATTTGCATAACACTGCCTGGTAGTGGGTTTTCTTGCTTGTTTAATTACTTCCATACATTCTGTTGGAAGGTGTAGATAACCAAACTCCAAGACTTCAGGAGCCAAATCGATAGAGTGAGTATTTTGGGATCTGGATGCCTTATCAGTTGCTTGTTTTGCGTTAACAGATCTGGTCAGTAGGGGAGTTTGATGTGCGGTACCACTGACAGATCCAACAGTGCTGTGTACCAGGGTTGACGTGCCCACTTTGGTGTTATAAGTATGAGTTTGAGTTTGTTTTGACGCAGTTTGTTGACTAGAAATGGAATGAGCGGGAGAGGGGAAAAAGCGTAAGCAAATATCCCTAACCAGTTGATCCATAGAGCATTGCCCTTGGATAGAGGGTGTGGGTAACTGGATGCGAAGTTTTGGCATTTTGCGTTTTAGCTGGTGGCGAATAGGTCTATGTCTGGCGTTCCCCAGTGATGAAAGTATGTCTGAAGCACTTGGGGATGAATTTCCCACTCGTGTGTTTGTTGATGATCTCTGCTGAGAACATCTGCCAATTGGTTGTGTATTCCTGGAATGTATTGTGCTACCAGGTGAATTTTGTTGTGTATTGCCCAATGCCAAATATTTTGTGCTAGAAGGGACAGTTGTGAAGAGTGGGTCCCTCCTTGTTTGTTTAGGTAATACATTGTAGTCATGTTGTCTGTTTTGCTAAGAATGTTTTTGTGAATGAGAAGAGGCTGAAAGGCTCTGAGTGCTAGGAATACAGCTAGCAATTCTAGGTGATTTATGTGAAGTTGTTTGTGTTTGGTGTCCCATTGTCTTTGAATGTTGTGATTGTTGAGGTGTGCCCCCATCCAATCATTGGTGCATCTGTTGTAAGTATGGTCTGAGGCACAGGGTCTTGAAATGGCCGCCCTTTGTTTAGATTTGAGGAATTCCACCAATGAAGTGATATGCATGTTTGGCGGTCTATCAACACTAGATCTTGAAGTTGACCCTGTGCCTGTGACCATTGCTTTGCAAGGCACTGCTGTAAAGGCCGCATGTTTAATCTTGCATTTGGGACAATGGAGATGCATGATGCCATCATGCCCAACAGTTTCATTACGAATTTGACTGTGTACTGTTGGCTTGACTGAATTTGTGCTAATACATTGTGGAATGCTAGCACTCTTTGTGGACTTGGGCTTGCAAGTCAGTCCTGTTTGTGTGTTTAGTGTGGCTCCTAAATACTGTTGAATTTGTGCAGGTTGTAGGTGGGATTTTTGGTAGTTTATGGAGAACCCTAGAGTATGTAGGGTTTGTATTAAATAATGTGTATGGTTTGACACTGTGAATGACTGTTGGATTTTACTAGCCAATCGTCGAGATATGGGAAGACATGAATGTGTTGTCTTCTTAGGTAGGCAGCTACTACTGCTAGGCATTTTGTAAATACTCTGGGAGCTGTTGATATCCCGAAGGGTCACCCTTTGAATTCGTAATGTTTTCCCTGAATTACAAACCTGAGATATTTTCTGGGCGCTGGATGGATGGGTATGTGAAAATACGCATCCTTGAGGTCTAATGTTGTCATGAAATCTTGCTGTTGTAGCAGCGGGACTACATCCTGTAAAGATTGAGAGTCCTGAGATCTAATATTGGTCTCAAGGTTCCGTCTTTTTTGGGAATAAGGAAGTACAGAGAGTAAACCCCTGTTCCTATCTGATCTTGTGGTAAAAGCTCTCCGGCTTGTTTGAGTAATAGTGATTGTACTTCTTCTTGCAACATTGAGATATGTTGGGAGGAGAGTTTGTGTGGTTTTGGAGGTATATTTGGGGGAATGTGTGCCAATTCTATGTAATAACCATTGCGGATTATAGATAATACCCAGTTGTCTGTTGTAATGGGTAGCCAATTGTTGTGGAACCTTTGCAGTCTTCCCCCGACAGGTGAGGTGTGAATTGGGAAGAGATGGAGAAAGTCACTGTTTTGGCTGAGGCTTGTTTTGTTGGCTGATATTTTCCCCTGCCTCTGGGGAATGGGCTTCTGTAATTTCCTCTAAACCCACCTCGTTGGTATTGAGGCTGGTAGGTTGAATTGGATTGTGAGGTGGATGCCTCAGGTGTTTGCACTCTAAAACCACCCCTGTACTGAGGTTCTCGAAAGGATCCTCTGTATTGCATGGTATCCAGAGCACCCATGGCTTTAGCGGTGTCTGAGTCTTTTTTCACCTTTTCAATGGCCGTATCAACTTCAGGGCCAAAAAGCTGTTTTTGGTCCTGCATATATTAAGGAAAGCCTGTCGAATTTCAGGCTTAAACCCTGACGACCGAAGCCATGCATGTCTCCGAATAGTAACAGCGGTATTGATTGTCCTAGTTGCTGTGTCTGCTAAATCTAGGGCTGATCTAATTTGGTTATTAGTAATAGCCTGCCCTTCCTCAACTATTTGTTGTGCCCTTTTTTGTTGGTCTTTGGGGAGATGTTGGACAATATCTTTCATCTCGTCCCAGTGGGCTCTATCATACCTAGCCAATAGTGCTTGGGAGTTGGCTATACTCCACTGGTTGGCTGCTTGCGATGTTACTCTTTTGCCAGCAGCATCAAATTTCCTACTCTCCTTGTCCGGTGGTGGTGCATCACCAGGTGACTGGAGTTGGCCCTCTTTCTAGTTGCACTTACAACTACAGAATTAGGTGGCAGTTGTTGTGTAATGAATGCCGGATCAGAGGGAGGTGGTTTATACTTTTCTCCACCCTGGGAGTAAATATCCTGGCTTTGACTGGCTCTTGAAATATCTGATGTGCGTGCTTTAACGTGCCTGGAGGCATGGGAAGGTAATGGTACGTAGTGTGTGTGGAGGATAATGTGTTGAATAGAAAATCATCCTCGAAGGGCTCGGTGTGCATGGCGACATTGTGGTATGATGCTGCCCTAGCCAGAACCTAAGTGTATCCAGTGCTATCTTCTGGTGGTGATGGTTAGGAAGGATAGCAGTCTGGGCTGTTATCCGGAATGGGATCTGGATCAGAGATCCACTGGATCCACATTGTCTTGTTGTGAATCTAAAGAATGCACAGGAGACTGTGCAGGTGTAGGAGTAGTAGGTGGCGATACAAGCAGGTGAGGAGACTGAGGAGGTGAAAATTGTGGAGGTGTTTAGGCCTTGGCACTTTAGCTGGTGGCTGATCAGTGTCCAATTGTCCTTGAAAGGCCAGCTTCCTCTTAGGCTTCAGAGGAGGTGCAGTTATGATCTTGCCAGTGTCCTTGTGAATGTGAATTCTGGCTTGCCTTTCATCAATGTCCTCCATCTGTGTGTGTTCCTCCGAAAATGTATGGCTTTCTTTAAGTACTTTTGAAAGTCCATGCTCCTCTGTGTAACTTGGTCTTTTTGGCTCCGAAGCAGGTTTTCTCGGGATCGAAAGGCCGGGAGTGGATGTTGGCCTTGGCTCCGAAAGCGATTTTCGAGGCTTCGACTCGAAGGGTTGGTGGTGTTTGCGCCTGTTTCTAAGCCAGTGCTTCGGCTCGAGTCTGAAGGCTTTGGTGACGTGGCCTTTTTCGGTGCCCAAGATGTTGCTTGGTCACTGAAGGTCTTTTTGCAGGTTGAACCATGGCCTTTCGACAGTGGCGTTCCCGAGGCCTTATGTTCGGGCTTGGTTGGGACAGGGGCAGGCGTACTCTAGTGCTGTCCTGCCGTGACTGGTTTGTCCTCCTCGGCCTCCTGCTCAGAATCGGACCCTTTGGCGGAGACTGAGGTGTGCATGATCTCCTCTTCCTCTATGTCGAGACGTTCAGTGCTTTTCGACGCCATTTCCAACCATCGTGCTCTTCTGTCTCGTAGAGTCTTCTTCGAACGGATCTGCATGCCTCACAACGATCCTCTCGATGGTCTGGAGAGAGACAGAGATTACAGACAAGATCTTGGTCTGTATATGGAAATTTGGCGTGGCACCGGGGACAAAAGTGAAATGGGGTCCGGTCCACGAGGCTTCCACGCGGTTGCCCCAACCAGGCCCAAGTTGGGCGCGAGTGCCCCGAATGGTGAGTAAAGATGTTAGATCCGACGGTACCAAAGTGTTGATGAGAGATGATAAGCAATTGAAACAATACCAATGAGAATTAGAGAGTTTTAGAACTTTTCTGACTCGAACTACCGGAGCTAAAAGAAACGCGTCCGAACCCAATGGCGGAAAGAAAACAATCTAACATGGAGTCGATGCCCATGAGCAATGGAGCTGAAGAGGAGGAGTGACTCGAAAACACTTCTTCGAAGAAAAACAACTTGTAACACTCCGAGCCCAACACTAGATGGCAGAATATGCATAGTATGTGTATCTGCAGCTACACATGCCATCGAACATATATATACACGTGTGTGTGTGTATATATATGGAAAATGTCACTTACCCGGTGTACATCTGTTCGTGGCATTAGTCGCTGCAGATTCACATGCTGTGCACATCCCGCCATCTGGTGTTGGGCTCGGAGTGTTACAAGTTGTTTTTCTTCGAAGAAGTCTTTTCGAGTCACGAGACCGAGGGACTCCTCCCATTTCGACTCCATTGCGCATGGGCATCAACTCCATCTTAGATTGATTTCCCCGCAGAGGGTGAGGTAGGAGTTGTGTATGCTAGTAATAGTGCCCATGCAATGGAGTGAATGCGTATGTACATAATGAAGTTTTAAGTAATATATTTACAAATGTACAAATGTTTAAGATCTACTTCTAAACGGCTACAGGCTCCCGGGGAGGCGGGTGGGCGCATGTGAATCTGCAGCGACTAATGCCACGAACAGATGTACACTGGGTAAGTGACATTTTCCGTTCGATGGCATGTGTAGCTGCAGATACACATGCTGTGCATGGACTAATAAGCAGCTATCTCCCCAAAAAGCGGTGGTTCAGCCTGTAGGAGTTGAAGTAGTTTGAAATAATGTTCTTAGTACAGCTTGACCTACTGTTGCCTGTTGTGCAGTTAACACATCTAGACCATGTTGCTGCCTTACATATTTCGTTCATTGGAATATTTCCTAGAAAGGCCATGGTAGCACCTTTCTTTCTGGTTGAGTGTGCCTTTGGTGTAATAGGCAGTTCTCTTTTAGCTTTAAGATAGCAGGTTTGAATGCACTTAACTATCCATCTAGCAATGCCTTGTTTTGAAATAGGATTTCCTGTATGAGGTTTTTGAAAGGCAATAAATAGTTGTTTTGTCTTTCGAATTAGTTTTGTTCTGTCAATGTAGTACATTAGTGCTCTTTTGATGTCTAATGTATGTAGTGATCTTTCAGCTACCGAATCTGGCTGTGGGAAGAACACTGGTAATTCTACCGTTTGATTCAAGTGGAACGGTGAGATTACTTTTGGTAAAAATTTTGGATTGGTCCGTAGAACAACTTTATTTTTGTGTATTTGAATAAATGGTTCTTGAATGGTAAATGCTTGAATCTCACTCACTCTTCTTAGAGATGTGATGGCAATTAAAAATGCAACTTTCCACGTTAAGTATTGCATTTCACAAGAGTGCATGGGCTCAAAAGGTGGACCCATGAGTCGTGTTAAGACAATGTTGAGGTTCCATGAAGGAACTGGTGGTGTTCTTGGTGGTATAATTCTCTTTAGGCCTTCCATAAATGCTTTTATGACTGGTATCCTAAATAATGAAGTTGAGTGCGTAATTTGCAGGTAAGCTGAAATTGCCGTAAGATGTATTTTAATGGAAGAGAAAGCTAGTTTAGATTTTTGCAAATGTAGTAAGTATCCTACTATCTCTTTTGCAGATGCGTGTAAGGGTTGAATTTGATTATTATGGCAGTAATAAACAAATCTTTTCCACTTATTTGCATAACAGTGTCTAGTGGTAGGTTTTCTAGCCTGTTTTATGACCTCCATACATTCCTGTGTGAGGTCTAAGTGCCCGAATTCTAGGATTTCAGGAGCCAAATTGCTAGATTCAGCGATGCTGGATTTGGATGTCTGATCTGTTGTTTGTGTTGTGTTAACAGATCTGGTCTGTTTGGCAGTTTGATATGAGGTACTACTGAAAGGTCTAGTAGTGTTGTGTACCACGGTTGCCTTGCCCATGTTGGTGCTATTAGTATGAGTTTGAGTTTGTTTTGACTCAACTCGTTTACTAGATATGGAAGAAGTGGGAGAGGGGGAAAAGCGTATGCAAATATCCCTGACCAGTTCATACATAGTGCATTGCCCTGAGACTGATGTTGTGGGTACCTGGTTGCGAAGTTTTGGCATTTTGAGTTTTCTTTTGTTGCAAATAGATCTATTTTTGGCATTCCCCACATTTCAAAGTAAGTGTTCAGTATTTGGGGGTGAATTTCCCATTCGTGGATCTGTTGGTGATCCCGAGAGAGATTGTCTGCTAACTGATTCTGAATCCCTGGAATAAATTGTGCTATTAGGCGAATGTGGTTGTGAATCGCCCAATGCCATATTTTTTGTGTTAGGAGACACAACTGTGTCGAGTGTGTTCCTCCTTGTTTGTTTAGGTAATACATTGTTGTCATGTTGTCTGTTTTGACAAGAGTGTATTTGTGGGTTAATATGGGTTGAAATGCTTTCAGAGCTAGAAACACCGCTAACAGTTCTAAGTGGTTTATATGAAACTGTTTTTGCTGAATGTTCCATTGTCCTTGGATGCTTTGCTGACTGAGGTGTGCTCCCCACCCTGTCATGGATGCATCTGTTGTTATTACGCATTGTGGCACTGGGTCTTGAAAAGGCCGCCCTTGGTTTAAATTTATACTGTTCCACCATTGAAGCGAGATGTATGTTTGGCAGTCTATCAACACCAGATCTAGAAGTTGACCCTGTGCTTGTGACCACTGTGATGCTAGGCACTGTTGTAAGGGCCGCATGTGCAACCTTGCGTTTGGGACAATGGCTATGCATGAGGACATCATGCCTAGCTGTTTCATTACTAATTTGACCTGTATCATCTGGTTTGGATACATGGCTTGTATTACATTTTGGAATGTTTGGACTCTTTGTGGACTTGGAGTGGCAATCCCTTTTACTGTGTTGATTGTTGCTCCTAGTTATTGCTGTGTTTGACACGGCAGAATGTGTGACTTTGAGTAATTGATTGAAAAACCTAGTTTGTGTAGGGTTTCTATGACGTAATTTGTGTGTCGTGAACACTGTTTTTGCGTGTTGGTTTTGATTAACCAATCGTCTAGGTACGGGAACACATGTATTTGCTGCCTTCTGATATGTGCAGCTACTACTGCTAGACATTTTGTAAAAACTCTTGGTGCAGTTGTTATTCCGAATGGCAACACTTTGAATTGGTAATGTATCCCTTGGAATACAAACCTTAGGTACTTTCTGTGTGAAGGATGTATTGGTATATGGAAATATGCATCCTTTAGATCTAGTGTTGTCATGTAGTCTTGTTGTTTGAGCAGTGGGATTACTTCTTGTAATGTAACCATGTGAAAGTGGTCTGATTTGATGTATGTATTTAATATTCTGAGATCTAGTATAGGTCTTAGAGTTTTGTCTTTTTTGGGTATTAGAAAGTACAGTGAGTAAACTCCTGTGTTTAGTTCTTGTTTTGGTACTAATTCTATTGCGTCTTTTTGGAGCAATGCTTGAATTTCTAATCCTAGAAGATTTATATGTTGTTTCGACATACTGTGTGTTTTCGGTGGGACTGTTGGAGGGAATTCTCGAAATTCTATGCAATAACCATACTGGATAATTGCTAGTACCCAAGTATCTGTTGTTATCTCCTCCCAATGTTTGTAAAATTGGCTTAATCTTACCCCCACAGGTGTTATGTGATGGGGATGGGTGACTTGTGAGTCACTGTTTATTTTGAGGACTTTTGGGGCTTTGGAATTTTCCTCTACCTCTTTGGAATTGTCCCCCTCTATATTGCCCCCGAAAACTTCCCCGCTGATATTGGCTTTGGTAAGTGGGCCTTGTTTGTGATGTTGTGGTGTCTGTAGGTTGTCCTCGAAACCCTCCCCTAAAAGGTGTTTTGCGAAAGGTGCCTCTGCTCTGCGGGGAGTAGAGTGCGCCCATGGCTTTTGCCGTATCAGTGTCCTTCTTGAGTTTCTCAATAGCAGTGTCGACTTCCGGCCCAAACAACTGCTGTTCATTAAATGGCATATTTAGCACGGCTTGTTGAATTTCTGGCTTGAGACCTGACGTGCGGAGCCATGCGTGCCTTCTTAATGTTATTGCAGTATTTACTGTCCTTGCAGCCGTATCTGCTGCATCCATTGAAGACCGTATCTGATTATTAGAGATACTTTGTCCTTCTTCCACCACTTGTTGTGCTCTTTTTTGGAACTCCTTGGGTAAGTGTTCTATCAAATGTTGAATCTCATCCCAGTGCGCTCTGTCATATCTTGCCAAAAGCGCTTGTGAATTGGCAATGCGCAATTGGTTTGCTGCTTGTGCTGCAACCCTTTTGCCTGCAGCATCAAATTTGCGACTCTCTTTGTCTGGAGGTGGTACGTCTCCCGAGGTATGAGAGTTTGCTCTCTTACGAGCTGTCCCGACAACTACTGAGTCTGGAGTTAACTGCGTTGTAATATAAACAGGATCTGTTGGCGGTGGCTTGTATTTTTTCTCCAGTCTTGGAGTTATGGCTCGGACTTTAACAGGATCTTGAAAGATTTGTTTTGAATGCTTTAGCATTCCTGGGAGCATAGGTAGTCTTTGGTACTGGCTATGAGTGGAGGTTAGCGTGTTAAACAAGAAGTCATCATCAATTGGTTCTGAATGCAAGGTGACGTTATGGAAAGCAGCTGCCCTTGCGATCACCTGTGTGTAAGATGTACTGTCCTCAGGAGGGGACGGCCTGGTAGGGTACGAGTCTGGGCTGTTGTCCGATACTGGAGCATCGTAAAGGTCCCATGCATCGGGATCATCTTGACTCATGGCAGTATGAGTCGGGGAGTGCATCAGTGGAGGAGTTGCTACTGGTGATGTGTGCACTGATGGTGGTGGAGAAGGTGGTGGAGTTGTTTTCTTTGCCACCTTTGCTTGTGGCTCCTTGTCCTTTTCGTGAAAGGCAAGTTTTCTTTTTATCTTAATTGGAGGAAGAGTGGTTATCTTCCCTGTGTCTTGATGAATGTGAGCCTCCTTTGAGTATAGTCTGGCTCTACAGCTTGAAGTTCCTCTCCAAATCTATGTTTTTTCATTTGGGAGGCCAATCCTTGTTCCTCTGTATAGGAACCTGTTTTCGGCTCCGAGGCTGGATGTTTCAGAACCAAAGTTTTTTCGGAGGTCTTTTTAGGCTTCGAAGAAACCTTTGTAATTTTCGGCGTGGTGGTGTCTCGATGCCGAATTTGTTCGGTGCCGCTGTGATGGTGCCGAAATTTCTCAGAGCCGATGTCTCGGGTCCAAGATTGCTGTGTGGCAGTATCTCGACCGGAGTCGGATGACTTCGACACCAGCGTGCCCTTTTTTGGTGCCTTGGCTCAGTCACCGCTTGTTTGGGTTAAGCCATGGCCTGTTGGCGGTGGCGTCCCCTGGGCTTTTGTTGACTTCTCGTGAGTCCTATGTTTCGATGTCTTATTCACGGTTTTCGGCGTTTCTTCGGCCTCGAGCTCTTCCGAGTCCGACTCTTGGATAGAGAAAGCTTCCTCTTCTTCCTCGAAACGCTCTTGTTCTGTCGGCGTCGACGCCATCTGCAGTCTTCTGGCTCTTCGGTCTCTTAACGTCTTTCTGGACCGAAACGCTCGACAGGCCTCACAAGTATCTTCCTTGTGCTCTGGGGACAAGCACATGTTACAGACCAGATGCTGATCCGTATACGGATACTTGTTATGGCATTTTGGACAGAAGCGGAATGGGGTCCGTTCCATCAGCCTTGAATTCACACGTGGCCGGGCCGACCAGGCCCCGACGGGGGATCGAAAAAACCCCGAAGGGCCACCGGAACTCTTCTAAATTCGGTGTCGATCTGTTGTAACTAACCTGATACCGAACGCAAAGAATACAGACGTCTTTTCCGAGATTCTAACTAACTTTCCGACCCGAAACACGGAGCGAAAAGGAACACGTCCGAACCCGATGGCGGAAAAAAAACAATCTAAGATGGAGTCGACGCCCATGCGCAATGGAGTCGAAATGGGAGGAGTCCCTCCGTCTCGTGACTCGAAAAGACTTCTTTGAAGAAAAACAACTTGTAACACTCCGAGCCCAACACCAGATGGCGGGATGTGCACAGCATGTGTATCTGCAGCTACACATGCCATAGAACATATATATATATATATATATATATATATATATATCTGCATCCTGGCCACCACGTATCATTTCATCAAGTGAGGCCATGTGGTATTTTGGACAAGGCTGCAAGATTTTTCTGGCCATATCTGATAAAACATGGGGTATATGCACAGAAGGCACACTGCATTCAAGGACCTTAAGGTCAAACTAGCCGAAGATATACATCTCTTTCAGAAGTCATCAATTTATTTTTTGAATGTCAATCTAGAGGATTGGTTGGAAAGCATTAGGAGTGACACTAGTTGTCAAAGCCTGTACTTTGCTAGAAAATCTGGATCACCAAAAGCCTGTCTGTAACCTGGTAAAAGGTCGACTGACTGGTGTGCCCAAGCATGGCTGGCAACATAAGTAACGTCAATTGTGGCTCAGAATAAGTTGGACCTGGTTGAAGATTCTGAGTTAACAGGCTTCCCTTGGTTTAAACTGAAGGAAACTGAAAATCAAACTTGTGCTGCCATTCGTACAACTACTATGAAATAAGTGGTTTCTTCCACTGGTAGTGTTGGCTGTGAGTCAAGTTCAGTCTCTGCGGCTGTATCAACCCTCTGACATTTTGTTGAGGGGGAAGAAGGATGTCCACCTCCTTATTAGAGTCTTGAGGAACATTTTGCATTCCCCGAATGTCATCCGAGTCAGACACAAATAAGGCTTCCAGTCTCTGATAGTACGGACGTTGAGGCTTAGGGTTAGCATTTAGTTGTGCCTTAGTGATTACATAGCGTGACATACCTGGTGTGAGCAGACAACAGCTTAGGGTTAGATACCAGAGCCAGGATAGAGTTCTGGGCTGGTGTCAGCATGGCAGAAACTTGTGGGGACCATGGGGCTGGAGAGGAATGATGAACCACTGCAGGATCAGGCCTAGGACTCAGTTGGTGCCAAGGGAGGGCCTGCCAGTGGAAGTTCAACTGGAGCCCACAGCAGCTCCTTGGGACACGAGCATCTTAAAAAGCTACAGCATGACCTTGGTAAAGGCAACAGTTTGCTGTGGGGTTGATGATGGCTTGGGAAATTCAGGGTGTGTGTGGGCTAACAGTGGGACTGGGACAGGTTTGGAAGGCACTTACAGTGTATGACCCTTGGATTATTGTCTTTGTGCCTTGTCATCTGATTTTGAGGGGTTGGACTGTCATGTTTGGCAATATAGTTTCATCTCCCGCTTCTCCATCACTTTTAGGCGTATAAAGATACATTTAACGCACAACTTCACATCGTGACCGGAACCCAAGCACCAAATGCACGTCATGCTGGGGAGTCTTTGTCTCTGACACAAAGTTGGGAGTGGAGCTCTGGATCTGCTTTAAGGTTGCAGAAAAAAGGAAGAGAAGTTCACGTGCAAAGATGGCATTTACAGGCAGCTCTGCTCCACCAATTCCAGGTAGGCACAGTCATCAGAGAAGTATTGCTGAGAAAATTCCTTCCCTTGATCCAGTCTAGTGGCTGGGGATATTCTTAAGGTGAGCAACCTGCTGTTAAGTATCCTTCACAAACAAATGATGATTAACGCCAATTCTCTACCTTAAAATCTACAGAATAGAAGAGAACCAACCACTAATATGGGCAACTTCTCACCATGCCAAAAAATATATATTTGTTTCTTATATTTTGCACATTTCTGTTGGAACTATGGCCTATAAATTATAACGTATTACATGCACTATCCATATTTCTTTCCTTAACCCTGGTCTCTGACCAGCAGGAGCATAGGACAAATACTCATGCCTACCTGGGGTGTAGATAATTAACATGATATGGTTTCACAGATGATGGCACTGTTAGTGGGGTCAAATGCATGCAAAATATGTGCCAAAGTAGTCTTGCCTTGCTGTCCGTATACAGATAGTTTTAATGGTCTGCAAGGAGGCCCAACAATTTATTTCAGTTCATAGAATCATGTAAAGAATATCAAAATTAATATAACTGTAAACTACATTAAAGGGTCTTGACAGATGAAGGCAATCTGCTAAATTACAGTGTACTCTGTCTCAATTAAGAGTGTGTCTTAATAGTGCACTATTTCCTCCTGCTTCTATTTATTTAGAGAGACATCCATCTCTCTAAATACTCGAAAGAGAATCTTACCTTTAAACGATCTCCATTACCATTACCATCAACAATGCATTCATTACCCCTGTACACCAGTTCTGAAGTGAGTATTAACTTGTCTGTCGTGGCAATAGCTCCCATGGATATACGACTACTGTACCCCCTGAATCTGGATTCCTCAATGGCCCACTAATAGGGAGCAGAAGCACCCAATTCTAAATTTTACTTCCAGTACAAAAACAAATCTAAATTTCTTCTTTTTTCAAGAGGAGCGTGTAAATGCATGTAGTGAGGTGAACTGCTTCTTGGCATCAGATAAGAGTTATGGGTGTGGAATGTTGCTTGTCCAGGTGCCCACATGAGGGCCCTGGAGACTGAAGTCCTCTGAAGAAAGGTGAAAACTTCATAAATTCTGTGACTGGGTGTAGTTAAGTAGGTTGTGGAGGTCTAGGTTGTTGATGAGTTGTTGGTTGATTATCTCCTCTATTATTTTGACTGTTTACAGGAGTAGATGAATGGAAGTTGCTCAGTCTCACTTTGTGTCCATCCCATCAATAATCTCTCCCCAGACTCTCAACAGTGCATTGCTGTGATGAATGTGATGCTACCTGAGAATTAGTACGAAATATGTGTGCACAAAAAAAGTTAAAAGGACCATGTAAAAGACAACGTGTACAAGCCTAGTAACAGGTTTCGGAACTAGCATAAACACTGTTATTAAACACACTTTCTTGTTTGTGCCTTAAGATTAAAAAAGTAGAAACTAGCATAAATACTGAAATTACACAGACTTTCATGTTCATGCCTTAGAGTAAAAACGTAAAGAGACTGACCTGGACTGCTGCTTTGAGACAACTGCTGAGCTGCAATAAACATGTTTGCAGATGACTCCAGGAACTGCAAAAATAGTAAAACAATCATCATCAGCAAACATCTTTCTGGCGATACTCCATTTACATGCAGATTTCTAACCACCTTGAGCACCTCCAGGCACACAGAGGATCTGGAAAAGTTAAAAGAGCTCTCCTGTGCCAGATAGCATCATGGATATGACTCTGGTGCTGCTTCCTCCTCTGTGCTTGGGTGTTCATATTTGTTTTTTTCCCCACTCCACAGGATTTTTTTATACATGAAAAACATTTTGAAAGTCAGTGAACCTTTACCAACTCCTAAAATCGGTTCTGAATTTTTCACAGTTCGTAATTTGGAAGGAGTGTGTTGGGGCGTCTCTTCCAAATTGCAAATGTGTACCATAGGTACCAATTATTTTTACCCAGAATTTCAATCGCAAACTACTGAAAGGTTACCAACTCCCAAGATGGCGCGGTAACGAGAGCTGTGCAAGACACCTAAACTATACTGTGCAAAAAGAAAGAAAGGGGGTCTTGGACCCTTTCCCCAATGTGGAGTGAGGGGAGCCAATGCGATCACTTCCAATTCTCTCTGAAACATTATTTTCTTTTTCAATGCAGTTTTGTTTCCTTACAAAAAAAGTACTGGGCTCAGTTTAAAGAACAAAAAACTTTTGTTAATTAAAATCAATCAAGACATGGGAGTCTTGCAAGCCCTTATCCCTGATATTTTGACTAATAAGAGAAAGTAGTAACTTAGGACCTACCTAATGAATATTAATTGCAACTCACTCCGAAGCCTTACTTTACAAACAACTCTAATAGACATAGGTTAGTTCGCAAAATACGTTTGTGGTTACAAATTGCACCCGTTTTTGCAACCAGAACAACGGTACACCTGGCTCCAACTTGGAACCCTATTATAAACGTTGCAAGGCTACTCTTCAAAACACGGAGGCATAAGGGCAGTGAGGAATCTTCATGTAAATAGTAAATTTACTGGAAAAAACATTACCAAAGGTAAGTAACTTATTGTTCTGATGGATACTTCTACCTGAAGATTCCTCACCCCCCGAATCATTACCTAAACAGTACTCCCAAGTAGGTAGGTTAGAGGAAAGTGTTTAACTATGAAGTCTTGCATCACAGACCTTGCAAATTGGCCATCTATGTGGACCTCAGAGTTAAGGTAGGAATGCCTGGCGAAGATGTGGATTGAAGCCACTTCACGAGCCAATGGATGCCTATACAACACTGAAGAAGTGCCCTTTGCCATGGGCCATGATGCACTCAGATGGCTCATTCTTTACAAGGGTGTAGATGATCTAATCAGAGGTCAATCCATAGGAAAGCTGTCTGCTTCTGAATCACACCGCCCTTCTTTGACCCACTGTAGACAAGGTAAAGCTGTTCATTGAGGTGATGTTCTAGACTCCTTCACACCTTCGGAAGGAAGCCCTCATCAGAAGCACTAGCTTGCTCGGGAAGAAATAATTAAAAAGTGGCTGCATAGACAAAACTTTCAGCTCACTAACACGGCAAGCTGAGGTGATGGTAATCAGCCAAAAAATCTTAAGTTTGAGAAGTTATAAGGCACGGTTAGTGGGCTCGAATGGTGAACCTATTGGAAATGTGAGCACCAGATTCAAGCCACTCTACGACACAAAAAAGCTATGGATGAGCACTGCATGGCTCTGGACAGAATGCACCCTTGCAAATCACCATACCAAGCTTTAGCGTTTCAATTCTTACCTTAGCACACACAATAAACATGCATGTGTGCTGGAGGCATTATGGTAACAAAGACTGAGAGATCCGTGTTAACTACAGTCAGCTCACAGTCTGTGGAGTACTGATAATAGTGGCAGGGAGGTAATTTTAAAATCAGAACAGACCTCGTTACCTGTGAGGGAGGGAATCCTATCGGCCTCTCCAATGTTTTCTAAATAAACCAGCCACTCACACGGAACCAGGTCTTTTGCACATCCATTTGAGACATGGATTTTGCGTATGTGTACCTTACTTGTGTGTCTAAAGAAGGTGCGTGAATGTTTAAGCTACTGCTGTGGCCACACTAGATTCCATTTAGGAGTTGTTGGATTCAAGCAGTAACTAAGATGGTGGACTGGAGCGAGAGCTTGACAGCATATCGAACTGCAGGGCTTCCCCCAAGAACATTTCAAGACTCCATTATAGTGGGCCAGATTGAGGACTGTTAAAGAGAGGAGACAGAAGGACCCCTTTGAAGATAGATAGTTTTCCCGTGACCTTTTCTGGCCCATTTTTTCTGGGAGGGCTATCTCTTACAGGTTAACAGGTGGTTAGGTGGGCAGCTTCCCTTGAGTTTGTACTCATTTTGAGATGCTTCTGACAGGAGATTCCCAGCTGCATCCAATCTTCCTGATCACACTTTGGCTGATCAGTCAGAGTGTAATAAACCAACTGCTCAGGAGGGATATGAGAGTTTTCCTTGCATGACTCAGGCAATGAAGAAGCCAAGACAATCTGACCCAAAGAAGCAGGTTTGTAGCAGGGTCAAATTCGCACCACTATGTGAGGATGAACTCCCAGAGACCTTTAAACCCCACTACAGCATGACATCTGTAGCCAGGAAGTATCTGAGACATTAAAAGTGCAAGTCCCCCAACGAATACCAAGTGCCACAAGAAGCAAACTCTTTAGGAAAGGATAGGTGGGCCCAGTTCAAGCAGCATCTTTCCCATCCTGAAATAACCCCATAATGCATTATTCAGGCGAATCCCTAGAACATTCCAGCAGCGGAGGTAGCAGTGTTGTCCCATGACAGTAGTCTAGGCGAGAAATTTGAAATGACCAGCAACAAACGGATAGCAAGAATGCCTTGAGGGCCAAGATGATCACCTGCAGTTTAAACAGGTTCTCAAGGACAATGAGATAATCTCCTCAACCGCAGGAGGAAGCATATGTCACCACCTGGACCCCTGCTAATGGAAGGCTGAAGGGTATGTTCTGAGATGCATGTTTTGGTGTCAGTCACCAATGCATGCCCTGAGCTGTCTGTGTGGAGATCTGTCATAAGCCTTGGTGTTGAGCCAACTGAAAAAGGGGACACCACTGAAGAAACATGAATGTGCCACTGAATGTGGGGCACAAGCAAGATACAGGAAGCAAGCAGCTCCGAAAGTCACAGGAATGACACGGCCTAAAGATAAGTCACCTCATGAAACAACAGAATTATAACCTTATTACTACAATCTTGTCCAGACACTGAGTGTGACCGTAGCCAGATCCACCCCAAAACGGAGGTGGTGTTGTATGGGCAGTAATTGAGCCTTTGGGTAGCTGATGGAAAAACCCAATTTGTCTAGTAGGGAGATCATGCTCTGGAGATAATCTGACATAAGCTGCAGTGAACCTGCCTTCAACAGCCAATCATAAAGATAGGGGAATTGGTGCATTCCCAGCAATCCAAGATATGCCAGAACCATCAACATGATCTTGAGGAAGACACAAGGCACTCACTCACTATGAGTGAGTGGAAACCCAGTCCTACAGGTCAAGGGACACCATTCAGTCTCTGACTCTCATACTATCGAGTGGAGTAGAGGGAAACAAATAATTGTGCAGAGTCGAAGAGGAGGAAGCAGGCCCACCAGCTCTCAGGTGAAGGGTGACTACAAATAACTTGGAGTCACCTAGGGCCAGACAATGGCATCAGGCATCCTGGTGCTTCACCCTAGGAGAAGAAGCAGACCTGTCTTCTGCAGCCAGAATGTGGACTAAGACTGAAAGAAGGTCTTATTCTCTAAAGACAAGGGCAACTCTAAAACCTCAGGTGCATTGCTCATAGTGCTATCAATTAGGCATAGTGCTATCAATTAGGCATTATCCATTGTGAGGGGACCAGAATGCCTACTGGCATTATGTAGGGCCAGATAAACACCCCTTTTCGCATCAGAGGGGCGATGAGTGTGGAGGAAAGGGTGCGATCACCCTCACCACAACAAAATTAGACATCTGAAGAATCAGAACTGAAACAAAATTCTCATCGTAAGTGTGCAAAGTGTTAAGCCTGAAGTAATGGCACGTAAAGAAGCTCATTATGTAAAGTAGTCTTAATTGTGTGTTGACCAAAATGCCTTGGTTTGGGGAAATTTCAATCATTTTGTTGCCCAGTCCAAAGTTGGCACTTGCAGGACTGGCCATGGCACCAGTGGCAGAATAACCTGCAAGGTATTTAATGAACAAATGTGAGCCTGTCAGCCCTGGAGTGTATCAAGGATAAAAGAGAAGTTGGCTGGAATAAGGACTGTGATCTGGGGTGCAGATGAAGGTCCCTGAGCACAAAGGTGCACCGGATGGAGCCAAATGGGGACAATACATGCCTAGAAAAGCCTGGGAGAAAGCTGCTCCTTAATCAGGGGCAGTGTCATGGCCTGGAAAACCCAGATGTGGGCACATATGTCACGGAAGAGGGCTTTGGAGCCTGCCACATACCTTACAAGATTAGGATAATCTCTGAAGACAATGCTGTACACATACTCAGTGAATGACACTACCAACTCAACAACCTGTCATAGGAACAACCCTGAGAGGAAGAAGAATCCCTAATAATGTGGTGGTGTGTGTTGACTTCTCTTTTCAGGGAGCCCCTCTCAAAGGACCTACATGTGTGTGAGAATTGGAGTAGTGGTCAATCCTGCAATCATCGTGGGTTCAAGCCATAAAAAGCTTTATTTCCAACTCCTTGATGGCCTTTTTGTGGGTCTCAAATATATAACTGGTTATGAAAGGAGTGGCAGCTCTTAAAACCTGACATTTGGAGGTGTCATGATCCCATAACACTGTAAAGGTCGGGCTTAGTGGAACTATTCCAATGAACTACAGATCTGAATCGAAGCTTGATAGCTGGGTGGCAAAGCCCATCCCTGTACACTTACACTAGTTTCTTGTCCATTTCTTTAATGTGCGGAGCAAGAACAGCTGCTGGCTACAGCATGTGGAGTATTAACTTTGAACTTCTTTAGGTGTTAGAAAGGGGTCATTCCACAATACAGTGAGGGAGTAACGAATCTGCAGTTAGAGTATCTACCAGAAGGAGTGGTACCAAAGGAAAGTAACTTGTTCTTTTAATCAATACTTCTAACTGCAGGGTGCTCACTTTAGAATAAATACCAAAACTTCTTTGCAAGGTGGAGGGTCTGTAGTGTGGACTCAAACCAAAAGTCTTGCAGAATTGAGCAGGCGAAGTGTTCGTCCCACCAGATCTGGAAGTCAATGCAGTAGGGCTTCATGTGCATACGTACTGATTTCCATACTGAAGTCTGGCAGATGTCAAGGACAGGCACCTCTTGCATCAACGAAACGGCTGCAGCCTTGGCCCTGGGATTGCTAATGGGTGTTCTTACTGCTATAGAATGAAGTGAATTTAGAGGAGTGCTTTGGTAAGGTACACAGAGGAATTACGTCAATGATTATGTGATTGCGATGTCAATCTACGGCTATTTGTGAATGCTATGTTTATGAACAGTAAACGTCCTACTGATGAGAACTGTTGTATTGATGTTATGTAACAAGAAAATAATTAAATAAATTTAGACGGATAAAGAAGAAAATCCCATTTGACAGGTTCCATGTCCAAGACAACTCTGATTACTTATAGCATGCTAAGCCATCACATACCTGTTTTGCAAAATTCAATGCATGTGGTTTGGGAAGAACTTAATCATTGCATCATTAGCCAAAGAATAAAAGAGACTTTGGAAGCACTGAGTGCCAAGCTGACATGATCTTAACTTTTCTAACCAATGAGACTCATTTTATGGATCTATTTTATAAAGGAAGAAAGGAATCAAATTTGGCCTAGCCTTGCCTAACAAAGTCTGAACTAACATACTTTCACAGGATCACCAATGATTGGCTTGTATTTCCAGGTGGCCTTTTCTCTCACAACACGAGTCGAGAAATACTTTTCCAATATCTAAAACAATGAGCTCTGTAAGAGCATCACTGTTAGGCAACCAGGCTTCATGCTAAATCCAAGGTTGCAAAATTTCACTGAGTATATTAGTCATAATCTTCCCTGAATGCAAGCGGATGTCTACAGTGTTCAGTTGCCTTCTTGATCACTGAAGGGAAGAAGGCTGAAACATCCCCAGTTGGTTTTACAAAGGAGTAAGGAAAGGATGCTTCTGTGGGACACTTATTTTGAGTTGAAAACCAGCTCCAGTAACTCAATGAGGCAATGGATGGATTCATCAGTATGTTGTCTTTTACATGCGTAGGAAAATAAAGACCTTCTAAATTAGCCATATAAATGGACAGACACGTCCCAAGGAATAAATTCCTTACCTACGGTAACAATAGTTCTGCGATATACTGGCGTCTTATATGGATCAATGTCATCATATCTAGAGGAGCAAATGCAGCTGGAGTATGGGGCCACCTAATGAAGCTGGGAACTATTTTTACTTTCTGGATCCAGTCCGCTGCTGAGCTGAAGGATCTTTGGTCATTAGTATGCATTAGAATCACACTGTATTTCTTTTGTATGATCTCTGCAGAAAGTGATGGGGCACACTTTTTATTTCCTTGTGGGCGAGCCATCAATTGTGCTAAGGTTGGACACTCCACTAATGATAAAGACTGCCAGCGAAACAGGTGCAGCACCCGTCAGTTTCCACAAGGAGGTGTCAATGTGCTAAGCAGTGAGTGAGAGAGCACTGCTGGAAAAGTGGTGCAACTCTTCCACTGGAGGCCGTAACTCCTCACATGACTATTCAAAGCAGACAGCAGAAACACCTTTTTACAGGGCTGACACATATTAAAAAAAGATGATGTTCTTGTGGAGGTCTGAGGTAACCATATTTGTGTTTGTATGTGATTGACAGCTTGGAGTGGGTTATTTTCATCATCTTCTCTTGGGCACCAAAAGAACTCAAAAAAGCACCTCTGCTCTCCACTACCAGTTCTCAGGGGCCCATTATGCTCGGGGAAGATGAAGAGAAAGACACTCATCAGTTATGCAAGGGAAATACTTTTTATCAGGAAAGTGCAGAGCCATAAAAGGCCACAAGGAATAACTCTATAACATTTAAGTCACATTATTTCACAGTGCTGATTCCCACTGTGTAGTTGTGGGTATGTCTGAATTTCCAAAGGAACAGCATTGTTTGTTTTGCTAATAATGTTGTATCTGTTTGACAAATGTTCACAAATCTTCATGAAAACCCCCCTAAGCAGAGCTGAAAATGCAGGGGTTAAAAATACCCCTCCCCCATATTAGTCACTTGGTCTAATATCTGCTCGCACAGTGATTGGCTGGCTGCAACCTGATTAAAAAGTTGCACCCTTCATTACAGGACTTAGGCCCTCATGTCCGGCAGGTAAAAAAGAATAAAGTGGGGCAGAAAAAGGGGTACCATCACATCCTTGACCTTCTTGGGGGTGAGGGTGTGTGCGATGGAGGAAGGCGCACGTGGTCAGAGAGATCGGGCTCAGGGGTCAAATGTTTAAAAATTTTTGGGGGGGCAGGCCTCGATCCCATGTGAGCCAGCTTGGTCTCCCATGTTGTTCCACAAGCTCCCACTCAGTCATGCGGGATGCAAAAAAACAATTTAAAAAATGGAAATGTGGAGTGGGGGTGTATAGCCAGTGGCTCGTTGGTGTGGAGCTGACCTCAGAGACTAACCGCAAAGTCATGGGCAGCAAGGTTTCTCCCCCCGTAGAAGCTTGAACAAAACGTATTACAATACAATATTACTTTAAAATTCTATGCTTAAAATAAAAACTATAGAATTTCACTGAACAAAAATGGTTGAAGTGGAGTTATAAGCAAATAAAGCATTAAGATATTAAACTGCATTAATTAAACCTGAGAATTTCACAGAAAAAGCACTATTTAAAAAAACAAATATACTGAAATTTCTCAGTTATACGTAACAGACTTATGTATAACTTGAACCAGTGTAATGTATTGCTTATGACCTCACATATTATATCACTGACATCAGAAATCTTTAGCGGTGCAAGTTATATTTATGGTAGTTACAAACAAATGACAAATTTGTTTTTTCACATTTCACTGAGCGCGAGAGAGACAGTCATACTGGCACTCCCTGGTGGAGTCTACGTGGCAGCAAAAGACAACACGTTTTGGCTGATACCACAACCTTGCTCATGACCAGTGTGAGCAAGGAGTAGTATTAGGCAAAAAGGTTTGAACACCATCTCACAGAGTGCTGGTATCTGTAAGTATATGTTTGCAGATAATCATCTGGATTTGAGTCACTGGACTGGTGTGCCTGTGCACCCACTGTGCAGAGGCTGCTTCCTGGAAAGTTTCCATTGCTGCTGTGCATGGATACACACTTGCAAAAAGAAATCCAAGGAAAACTGGTGGCGAGTGGGGTTGTGCAGTCTATTACATATATAAACAGAACTCATCAATTTAATAATAACATAATCAACAGCATTCATCAGTCTAGGCACAGAAGCATCCGTGGCTCTATTCCTTGTGATACTTTGTGACTGACTTAGCAGTTTCTGGTCCTGTCTGAAGTCTAGAGATGTATGGATGAGGATTCAGCAGGAAGTATGTCTATTACAAGTTCTCTCGGTCTGCTCAGTCAATAATAGGACAAAGGACGATGCAGCTGTAGATGGTAACAAGAAAGGGGCAGTAGGAACATCTAGAGAAGACCTGCGAGAAGATATACATTTGGCTTTTTTGAAGGTTGTTTTCGGGGCCTTGCCAGCTACTTGGACGCTGGAGTGGTGAACAGAAAGAGAACTCATTTAAGTAGTAATGTTTTTGATACTTATCTAAATCATGTATAAAATATTATAAACCGTTAAGCACAACTGTACACTGCAACATGGACCTAGACAACCAATGCATGTCCACTTACTGAAAAGCAACACTGGATTTGTGTCAAAAAGTACATTCAATATCCAGTAGCATCCATTTTCCCTGTCTGTGGCAATTACAAGCTGACAAAGGTACCTGCGCAATGCGGGTTTTCTTCTGCTGGAATTTACAGAGTCTCAGGATCCTTGCCCCAGACTGGTCACTGAACTGTTCATGAAATGGGTGAAGTAGCTGTACTGATTCGCCGAAGCTATGGAAAAAAAATATTTTTAAGTATGGAATCCTTAATGGATCAGGAACTACGTAGAAACATTATACTGGAGCCTAACATGAGCATGTGATAGGCATTGAAAGGAGAGCATTTCTCAATTTACATAAATTGTTTAGTTTTCTAGTTCCAGTACACTGGACACAACAATAAATTGGAACAGGGAAAAGATCAAAATGATGTTCCTTGTAGGCTGATAGAGTTATAACTTCATAGGATATGACAATGCTCATGAATGCAAGAGAAAAAAAAGAAGATTTTGTGAAATTAACTTGCAATATTAAACTTACAAGGGTCATGTTACACACACATTTTCCAAAGGAAATTCAATGTTCCAGGTAGTTGTCAAAGTGAATCAGAGATACCACACCTTAGGTGTGTGATGCAATAACTTTACAATGCAAAACATGTTTGGAGACTAGGGGTTGGTTGCCTCTTGTGTCCGGGGATATCCTGCTAAGGCCATATAAAGCTGGGCCAAGTACACCCTTTTTGCAATTGATTCTCAAGATAGAGTGTCTCCTAGTCTTTCGAAGCCAGATTAAACCTTGGCAAGCATGAGCATCTTGAATTATACTTCTGAAAGAAAAAACTGAGGGGTTAAAACCCTAAAACAGGACGGAGCCCTCTGCTTTTTTTTTTGTAAAAGTAAATGACATGAGTAGCGCTCAAATCTGATATCTGAGACCAGGACATTCTCTATTGCTTCTTTGTCCAAAAGAGGCAATTTCCTGCAGCTAAATGGACAAATGGTCTTCTCAAAAGCTGCTGTGATGAGGGTGGAAGATGCAGTTGGGTGGAAAGGAATGAAAGGAATGGCAAGGCGTAGCCTCACTGACCAATCTGCAGGCCTCACCTGTCTGATGTTATGGCTTACCACCAGAGGAAACAATTATTGATCTTTCCTCCCATAGGGCGGTCATGTGTCATAAAGGGCAAACTAAAGCAGCTTTGAAACTGCTGACAGAGGGGACGGTGACTGGTCGTTTCGCTGTCCAGGCTAGTCTGAACATTGTCTGCAGGCTACCCTGTCACAAAAGGGTGTGGGTGCCTGTTGTTGGGGCAGTGGGCCTTCACGCTGTCTGCAGGCAAAAGTTCTGGTGTTAACCCAAAAGAGGTGACATTGCTGGGGATACTGCCTTGAGGATGAGGAGAGACTGATGTACGATATCAGGGACCAAAGACTGACCAAGTGCAGGTCATACACAGACATTTGCCTGTAACATTCCCCACAAGGTTTAAAGTCCGTAGGTTTGTTAAAGGACATATCCCTAGCAAACTAAGAGCGCACTGCTCAAAAAAGGATGAAAAGGTTGGGCAAAAAAAGACAGCGGTAGCTCTCTGGATTTGAGCTGTTGTGGTGGAAAGAAAGAATCTGATGTCAGCACACCGAGGTGGCCTCTGTAAGGAAATGCATCTTTTGTATGGTCACCTTCCAAGTTTTTGGATTGATGTTGCTGGTTTCTCGACTCAGTGCACAGAAGCCTGCTAACTAGACCTCTGTGCCTGTGCGCTTACCCACAAACAGATACATTGAATTAGCTCATACCCAATAGGTTAACCCTATGGCAGGCCTATCAAGTCCTAATGGAAGGTCCAGCATATCTCACAGGCAAAACATGTACTTTACATGTTCTGATAGTGCAAACTGCAAAACTGTAATTTTTGCAGTGGAAATAATTTTTCGCCTGATTGGTGAGTGCAGACCCCTCAGCTGTGCTAACTTTGGAATGGTATGATCAAAGTGGGGCATCCAAGGTATCATACAACTTGTTATATTAAGTCTGGCTTGATTTCAATCCGAAATTAATCTTACAAGTTGCGTTGTGCATATTTAGCCAAGTTGCCACTTTGCTGTCTTTACTCCCCTGTGCCTATACCAGCTGGACATGGGGTCTTGTTGCAGAGACAGCGTTGTGCCCTTCTGAGGAGTAGTGCCAACAACTCCCAGGAAATGATACAATAGGGTCTTGTTTCTCGAAGGAGGTGACACCTTCCTCCTCCAGGAAGCCACACAGGTGTTGGCCCAAAAGGCGTGCTTCAAAGGTAGAAGCTGCCTCTGAAGGGCAACTGGGAAACACTTGGGAGAGGGACATATGCTGGGAGAGGTGTTGTGCCATACTACAAGTGGGCAGAATGATGCATCCTTGGATGTTCAGATGCCACACTTCGCAGGAAGTGGTCTTTAGGTAGGAAGGAACCTGGTAGCCTACTAACTGCCAACTGCATCCTGCCCGGAGGGCATTTTTGGTGCGTAAGTAGGGCACCCCCGACATCAGACTTCGACTGGACTCGAAGAAGGACAAAGGAAGAACTGCCCAGATGCACCCTTTAATCAGCAAGGAGAGGCTGCACCGTTGTGGACTGCACCTTCTGCACCTGGTGGCGGGCAAACGAGAGGGACTGTGCCCGACATGTTCTGCTCAAGGAGAAGTCGTCTCCAGAGCCAAGCCAAAGCCAAGGGACTTCAAGAGCCAGCTGACTGGCCTCCTGTTGAAGGCACAGGATCACACCAGCTGAAGAAGCCTGCTGGGGCAAGTGGGTAGTCCAAACTCTTCAACCCATTGCAAACCTTCGCCATGCAGCACCAGGGACCAAGATCCAACTCAAAGTTGCACACAAGTTCGCTGAGTCAGACAGTGTTGTCAGAATGTAGCTGGTACTCCCAGGTATCGACCCAGGAAGAATTGACAGGTAACTGAAATACTGGGTTACTGGTAGTCCAGCGGTGAATTGATTTTTGCCAGCACAGAGAGGGCTTCGAGGGATGACAACCCTGTGACCAGGATCACCTCATCCCCTTCGAGGACCAAGGAGTAGTCTTAGCACAACTCCCGTTGATCGCATTACATCCACAGCATCCTTTGAGCATCTTCAGTATCCTTCCTTCTTTGCATCAGGATCACTTCTATACGAAAGCCCTGCAAAAGCGAAAAAGTGCCTAGAACTGCCTGAAAACTGTTTCACCTGCCGAGGTAACTGTTTATGAGAACCTTGGTCGTCCCCTGAACGGCACCCAACTGGACTTGGCCACCTAAAGTGACTGCATTAAAGCAAGGCCAACCTTTTGCTGAAAACGTGTTCAAGTGTCAAATATGCTGAATTTGCCAATACTTGTTTGCAGTTGAATGAAATTCTTTGATTTACTATACCTTGTAAATTTATATCTCCGAACCGCCTCAGTGGATCTTTTTCATTGTGGTGTACAAAAATACATAAAAATACAGTCTACTTTTATAAATTAAAGTAGATTTCTGTGGTGTCTTGTCCATTTCTTCAATTGTTCAGTTGCTGTTTAAAAGCTTTACACTTGTTCCCTTGCTGTAAGTCTTTCTGCTAGAGCCACAGTGTAAGGAAATGCCTCCTTGACATTTGCTGATGCTACGTTATGATTTGAAAGTGTGCTGGGACCCTGCTAACCAGGCCCCAGCACCAGTGTTCTTTCCCTAAACTGTACCTTTGTCTTCACAATTGGCACAACCCTGGCACTCAGGTAAGTCCCTTGTAACTGGTACCCATGGTACCATGGGCCCTGATGCCAGGGAAGGTCTCTAAGGGCTGCAGCATGTCTTATGCCACCATAGGGACCCCTCACTCAGCACATGCACACTGCTTCACAGCTTGTGTGTGCTGGTGGGGAGAAAATGACTAAGTCGACATGGCACTCCCCTCCGGCATAGGTAAGTCACCCCTCTAGCAGGCCTTACAGCCCTAAGGCAGGGTGCACTATACCACAGGTAAGGGCATATGAGCACTATGCCTCTACAGTGTCTAAGCCAAACCTTAGACATTGTAAGTGCAGGGTAACCATAAGAGTATATGGTCTGGGAGTCTGTCAAACATGAACTCCACAGCACCATAAAGGCTACACTGAAAACTGGGAAGTTTGTTATCAAACTTCTCAGCAGAATAAGTGCACACTGATGCCAGTGTTCAATTTATTGTAAAATACACCCAGAGGGCATCTTAGAGATGCCCCCTGAAAACATACCCGACTTCCAGTGTGGGCAGACTAGTTTTTGCCAGCCTGCTACACACCAGACATGTTGTTGGCCACATGGGGAGAGTGCCTTTGTCACTCTGTGGCCAGGAACAAAGCCTGTACTGGGTGGAGGTGCTTCCCACCTCCCCCTGCAGGAACTGTAACACCTGGCGGTTAAGGCTCAAAGGCTCACCCCCTTTGTTACAGCGCCACAGGGCATCCCAGCTAGTGGAGATGCCCGCCCCTCCGGCCACTGCCACCACTTTTGGTGGCAAGGCTGGAGGAGATAATCAGAAAAACAAGGAGTCCCCCACCAGTCAGGACAGCCCCTGAGGTGACTCTCACTTTTAGAAATCCTCTATCTTGTGGATGGAGGATTCCCCCAATAGGATTCGGATGTGCCCCCCTCCCCACAGGGAGGAGGCACAAACAGGGTGAAGCCACCCTCAAGGACAGTAGCCATTGGCTACTGCCCTCCCAGACCTAAACACACCCCTAAATCCAGTATCTATGGGCCCCCAGAACCGGGGAAGATAGATTCCTGCAACCTGAAGAAGAAGGACTGCTGACCTGAAGCCCTGCAGTGAAGACAGAGACCACAACTGATTTGGCCCCAGCCCCACAGGCCTGTCTCTCTACTTCGACAAAAACTGCAACAGCGACGCATCCAACAGGGACCAGCGACCTCTGAAGCCTCAGAGTACTGCCCGGCATCCAAAGGACCAAGAAGCTCCCGAGAACAGTGGCCCTGTTCAACAAACTGCAACAAAGAAGCAACTTTAAAGACTCCAAGTTTACCCCCGGAAGCATGAGACTTTCCACTCTGCACCCGACGCCCCCGGCTCGACCTGCGGAAAACAAACACCTCAGGGAGGACTCCCCGGCGACTGCGAGAACGTGAGTAACCAGAGACGACCCCCCTGAAGCCCCACAGCGACGCCTGCAGAGGATCCCCCTGACCGCGACTGCCTGTAACAAGGGACCAGATGCCTGGAACCAACACTGCACCCGCAGCCCCCAGGACCTGAAGGAACCAAACTCCAGTGCAGGAGCGACCCCCAGGCAACCCTCTGCCTAGCCCAGGTGGTGGCTACCCCGAGGAGCCCCCCTGTGCCTGCCTGCATCGTTGAAGAGACCCCCGGGCCTCCCTACTGATGCCAATACAAAACCTGACGCCTGTTTGCACTCTGCACCCGGCCGCCCCTGTGCCTGCTTGTGTCCCCCCCAGTGCCCTACAAAACCCCCCTGGTCTGTCCTCCGAGGACGCGGGTACTTACCTGCTGGCAGACTGGAACCGGGGCACCCCTGTTTACATTGAAGCCTATGTGTTTTGGGCACCTCTTTGACCTCTGCGCCTGACCGGCCCTGACCTGCTGGTGTGGTAACTTTGGGGTTGCCTTGAACCCCCAACGGTGGGCTTCCTTGGACCCAACTTTGAACCCTGTAAGTGTTTTACTTACCTGTGAACTTAACAATTACTTACCTCCCCCAGGAACTGTTGATTTTTGCACTGTGTCCACTTTTAAAATAGCTTATTGCCATTTTTGTCAAAACTACATGCTACTGTGATTATTCAAAGTTCCTAGAATACCTGAGTGAAATACCTTTCATTTGAAGTATTACTTGTAAATCTTAAACCTGAGAAAATATATTTTTCTATATAAAAACCTATTGGCCTGGAATAAGTGAGTGTGTGTTCCTCATTTATTGCCTGTGTGTTTACAACAAATGCTTAACACTATCCTCTGATAAGCCTACGGCTCGACCACACTACCACAAAATAGAGCTTTAGAATTATCTCTTTTTGCCACTATCTTACCTCTAAGGGGAACCCTTGGACTCTGTGCACACTATTTCTTACTTTGAAATAGTATATACAGAGCCAACTTCCTACACACAGCTACCCAGGGTTGACCTGATGGTTTCCTAAGGGTCCTAAAGAACAAGGTACTTACCTGAGGTAGCGCCATATCTGGTAGAGACTGTCTAGCTGCAGATTCCTTACACTGTAATTACCCCAAGAGGCAGACTGGACCTGGACGATTTTTCATGAGCAGTACCCCTGCGCGCCAGTAGGTGGTGTCGATCAGGCTCTGCATGAGTCATCGGCCGTGAAGGAAGTGACGTCTCCAGCACCTATATAGGTGCCCCCAGGAACGCTGACGTCAGTTTCTTTTCACAACTTTCCTCACCAGAAGCAAGGAGCCATGAAGAACACTGACCAATGGTGTGGATAAGTAGGGCCCTGAAATGGATACAGCCCTGTCCCTAGAAATCTGTTCGTAAAGCAGGAAGGATGGGTTGGTGGTAATGAATCTGCAGCTAGATATAGTCTCTACCAGATAAGGCGTTATCGAAGAGAAGTAACTTGTTCATCTGATAGACACTTCTAGCTGCAGATTCCTTCCCTTAGAATAAATACCCAAGCAATACCATCTCAAGAGGTTGGTCAGTGGACCAATTTCAGATGAAGGAGTCCTACGGGACCAAGCGGGCAAAATGCCCCATCACAAAGGACTTGACTATCCATGCAGTAATGATTGGTAAATGTGTGCAGGGAGGCCCACGTTGCTGCCTGGACTGGAACTCCACGTGCTACAGTAGTGGTTGCAGCTTTGCTTTTTGTCCATTGCGTAGCAGATTTGAATGCAGAACACAACCCATCTTGAGAGAGACCCGTTATAGCTCTGATATAGCCCACAAAGAGTTGATCACCTACCCAGAAGTCCTGTGTGCAGTCAAGGGAGATTCGACAAAGCTCCTTTGTGATCCAGATGATGAAGATGTTCCTCATCCTTGGAAGGGTGAGGTGGAGCATAGAAAGAAAGCAGGGTGATGGATTATACTACATGAAAGGGTGTGATCACCTTTGGAAGAAAGGAAGCCCTGGTGCGAAGCACCACTGTCAGGATGAATAGCTAATTAGATGATAAGGCCTGTAGCTCACTAACTTGTTGGGCAGATGTTATAGCTATGAGGAAGGCCGTTTTTGATAGTGAGCAACCACATGCAACAGTTGTGAAGTGGCTTAAAGGGAGCGCACATCAAGAAAGTCCCAGTGAGGCATGACAAAGGCGGAAGGGGAAAAGGATGAAATAAACCTTTCAAGAACCTATGTACCATAGGAGATTGGAAAAGACAAGGTTGATCAGCTCTGAGAAATGAAGAAATAGCAGAAAGATAACCTTTAGGAGTACTAAGAGCAGAGTTTTGCTGGGCAAGAGATAAAAAGAGGAGAAAAACCTGTAAAAGGGGGCAGAAAGGGGATCAACATATCTGAGAGAATACCAGGCCACAATTTTTTTCCAATGGCAGGCGTCTGCCATCTTACTGGAGAAATATCTGGCTGCCGGGATGACATTGTGGCCTTCGGGAGGAAGGTCAGCAGCTGTCAGTTGCCATCGCTCAATCTCCAAGCAAGAATCTTGCGGGTGGAGAATCCTTCCCTGCTGCTTTGACAGAAGATCCTCTTGAAGGGGCAGTCGGAGGATCGATGGCTAGACTCTCTGTGTCCAATCCGGTGCCACAAGTATAACTTGGGCATGGTCTTTCTTTATCTTCCTAACAACTCTGGGCAGAAGTGGTATGGGCGGAAAGGCATACAGGAGTGACTGACCTCCAATCTAGGTGAAAAGTGTTGCTGAGTGAGAGCTGCCTTGGAACCTCCAGTATGCAAAACTGCTGACATAGCACGTTCTCAACAGAGGCGAACAGATTTAAACAAAGGCTCTCCCCACCAAGAGACTTTGCGCCACCTCCAGATGGAGACACTATTTAGGATGTGCTAAGCATCCGTGGTTCAGTTTATCTGCCCTGGCGTTTAGAGAACCCGCCACGTGTTGAACCACCAGGGAAATGCCCTGATGTTTGCGCCATGTCCAGAGATGGAGGGCCTCTTGACATGGGGTCAGCTACCCCACCCGCCCTGTTTGTTGCAGTACCACATAGAGGTGGTGTTGTCCGTGAACACCTACACCAGTCTCTCCTTGCTGGAAGGTAGGAAGGCCTTCATTGCTAGTTAGATCGCCGTCAACTCCAGCAGATTGATGTGGAGTCTGGATCTGCCACATACCTGAGTCCTCTGATTTCCACCTCTCCCAGATGGCCGCCTAATCCCAGGAATGAAGTATTTGTCACTACTGTCAGATCTGCTCGGGGAAAGGAAAGGGATCTGCCAATGACCCAATTGCGGTTTGTTAGCCACCACTGCAAATCCTGTGCAGTTCACTCCGACACCTGGATGATGACTGAGAGGTTACCCTGATGCTGTGCCCATTAGAACTTCAGGTCCCACTGCAGAGCCAGCATCTGTTAACGCACATTTATTGCTAGCAGGATGCAGGAGGCCATAAGACCCAGCAGCCTCAGAGTATGCCTCACCAGAACACAGAACAGAGGCTGAAACATTGGTATCATAGCCTGAATATCCTGGATTTGCCGCTCAGGACGATAAGCCCGAAATTGCACTGTGTCCAGAACAGCTCAGATGAAAGAGGGCATCTGAGAGAGAGTCAGATTTGACTTTGGCACGTTTATAGTGAATCCCAGCATGAGCAGGAGCTTCGCCATAGTATGGAGCTGGGATGCAATTTTCTGGGGTGAGTCTGCCTTCAACAGACAGTTGTCGAGGTAGGGGGAAGACTGAAACCCCTAACCTGGGCAGCTGAGCTGCAACCACCACCATCACTTTCGTAAACACCCAAGGGGCGCTGGTAAGGCTGAATGGGAGCACTGTGAACAAAGTGATCTTGACCTACCACGAATCGTAGGTAACGTCTGTGGGCAGGCAGGATGGGAATGAGAAAATAAGCACCTTGCAAGTCCAACGCTACCATTCAGTCTCCTGGGTCCAAGGCAGACAGGACCTGAGTTAGGGTAAGCATTTTGAATTTCTCCTTCTTGAGGAAGTAATTGAGGTCCCGAAGGTCTAGGATAGGATGTAAGCCCTTGTTCTTTTTGGGCACCAGAAATTAGCAAAATAACAACCATGACCTACTTCTGGCACAGGGACCTTCTCTATGGCTCCCTTGGCCAAGAGAACTGCAACTTCCTGGTGGAGAAGTGCCAAATGATTCCCCAAAAGATGGCCGACTGATGGAGGCATGGCTGGTGGGGCACATTCGAAGGGAAGGGAGTAGCCCCTTCAAATGATCTGCAAAACTCACCTGTCCGCAGTGATGGATTTCCAGTGGGGCAAGTGACAGCGAATATTGCCGCCAACTGGATCTGAGTGAGGGGGACGGACTAGGAGGGTTTGGAGGCTACAGCAGGGGCAGGGGTGGACAGGGCAGAACTCTGGTTCACTGTCCCATGCCCACATGGGATTCCGCGTCCCTGGCCACACAGCCGCTGAACAGCATAGGTGGCATGATGGCTGGGTGGGGGGGATGTGACAGGGAGCCCCTTCCGTGGCCATGAAAGGCGGACTGTTGAGGCAGGGGGCAGCAGAAAAGCCAAGGGATCGAGCCATAGCCTTTGAGCCCTTGAATCTCTCCAAGGCCGAGTCGTCCTCGTCTCCAAAGAGATGGGAGCCATCAAAGGGCATGTCCATTAGAGACTGTTGGGCATCCCCCGAAAAACCAATAGTAGGCAGCCAGGAGTCAAGACCACCATTGTCGCAACGATCTGCCTAGAAAGTCGGTTGTGTCCAGCCCACATCTCCGTGTGAACTTTGCCGCATCTCTCCCATAGGTGACAGCTTGGGAGATGATAACACGGGCCTCCTCTGGTATCTGCGGCAGACCTTGCACGACTGTATCCCACAGAGTTTTGCAAGGCATGCGGTGTTCACAGACTGCAGCGCGCGACTGGAGGAAGAAAACTTCTTCCCAAATTGTTCCAGCCTTTTTGATTCCCTATCTGGGGGTGCGGAAAGGAATGCGCCCGAGGAAGAGGAAGCCTGGATAACGAGGCTCTCAGCCGTGGGGTGCTGGGACAGGAATTAGGGTCATTCGGGGCGGGCCGATGGCATGCGATAGTCCTGTTCACAGGAGCCCCTGTGTTGCGTCTGGACCGAGTACATAAGAGGAAATCGGCAAGTGCTTCATTGACGGTAAAAGGACTCAGATGTGGAAGCCCCTGGCTGAGGCACCTCCGTTAGGAGATTTGACCTGACCTGAGCAGTAGGCAGCTTAAGGCCAAGCACCTCAGCTACTCTACTGACCACCACAGCATAAGTCGCTCCCTCCTCCGTAGCCACGGTAGGAGGAGACAGCATACAAGCATCTGGAGAAGTGTCCAGGCCACTGGCCTCGTCCAACTCCTGTGCCCAGTCCAAATTAGGGTCATTCTGGTATTCATAAGGGTCCAGAGACCTCTCCAATCCTTCCCTGAATTCGTACCCATAAGAAAAAGGGTCCAAATCCAACCTGGGGTGAATAGGCCCCATCGAATACAGAGAGGGTGTCGGCTGATTCCGTTCTGACTCCGATCCGTTGGCGATGAGGATCCAGTCAACATGGATGGTGGGCACCACTAACATCAGGAGCGTTGACAATTGAACTGGTGCCAGAGAAGGTCTCAGTGGTACGACCGGCGTCGGTACAGATTCGAGAGCGTATCCGGAGAGGGCTTCGGTGGTTGGAGCCAAAGCCGCTGGCGCAGAACCCAAAGGCCCCGTGACCAAACTCTTTGGGCCTGGAGGCGCTGTATCGGGTCGGCCTGTCCAGAAATGAGGCGCATGGCCTCATAGAACTCCTTCAATTGCGCAGTGGTCGCTCCGGCTCCCGGAAACTCGGGGAATCGCGGAGCGCCAGAAGTGGGTTCCAGAGACGGAGGCCACGAGCATCAATGCTCCTCCTGTGTCACATCGGCTGAGCGACAGGGTGAAGTCAAAGGGTGACAGGACCGCTTTGACTTCTTCTTCTTCTTACCTTGGCCCGAAGACTTAGAGGAAGAAGAATGATGGTGGCTCCATGCGCGATCTTGAGACCTTCCCCTCGAATGAGACCGGGACTTAAGCGGAGTCGAGCACCGGGCCGCCCTGAGCTTGAGGGACCGCTCCCTCAAGGCCTTCGGGTGCATGGCCCGGCACTCAGAGCACAACGAGCTTTGTTGAACAGGAGTAGCAGTTCTGAGGGGGAGACTCCTGGGTGCAGCACCTCCTTCAAGACATTAGTCTTGCCTGCCACCAAGGGCAAATAAAGGTTCAAGGACCTCACCCACCCTCCACACCACCACAACGAATGACGCTTCCTCCTTCATAGCCATGGTATGGGGAGAAAGCTTAGCAGAATTTGGAGAAGTGTCCAGTTCATTGGCTTCAACCAATGCCTCACACCAGTCCACATCAGGATCTTTATGGGGCTGGTATGCTTCAGGGTTCAGCAACCCATCCCATTCCTCCCCGAGTCCTAGCCAATAAGAATAGGGCTCAGGCTCTGACCTGTTAAGCATGGCCCTAGAAGGCACTAGAAATGGTGCTGATCAACGCCCCTTCAGCTCCATATGGGAGTAGGGGATCAGAATTGGGGCGCCGCTGTTGGTGGGCGCTGACACTGCCAGGGTTGTTGGCATTGGGCCCAGTGTCGGGGATGATCGAGGTAGTACGACCAGCACCAGTTCAGATCTAGAAAATGATCCCCTAGGCTCGACTGGAGCCAGGGCCTAAGCTGCCGCTGCAGAACCAGAAAGAGCCCTGCCCCTGCCAACCCTTAGGGACCTGAAGGCCCACCAGAAAAGTCAGGCCGTCCAAAAATGAGGCACATGGCCTCAGAGCAATGTTGGGCTGGGTCACTTCAGCTCCCAGAAAGATAGGAAGGTGCGCTGCAAGGCCTTGATGTACGATGCTCCCTAGTCTCATCAGCTGAAGGATGAGGTGAAGTTGAAGATCTCTTTGACTTCTTCTTGTGAAAGGACCGAGTGGCCTGTCAACTTGGAGTGCAATGAGGATCTCAGACTCCGCAACCGCTCCTGGGGCCTTCCTCTTGACCAGGACCTTCAGCGTTGCGGGTTTGCACGCCGAGCCACCAGGAGCTTGAGGGATCGCTCCCTCAAGGCCTTTGGATTAATGGCGCAGCAGTCGAAGCACAACTTGGGTTTGTGGTCGAGCTCGTGGCATCAAAGGCATACAAGGTGCAGGTCCATCACAGACATTGGTTGATGACGAGCGCCTCAGGGCTTGAAGCAGGCCTACTTAGATGGTTAGCCCTGCTACACCAGGAGGAAAACCTAAAAATGACTTGACAAAACATAGGAAAAAGTTCAGTCAAAAAGTGAGTGACAGGGTAGCTTTTCTGCGGATCAGCACTGTCTGGAGCGGAAAAAAAAAACTGAAGTGCACCTGAGTGGCACTAATATAGGTGGCGGCGACATCACTTCCGGTGCGAACGATTAAGACAATGCATGCAGAGCTGAAAGACACCACCCACCGGCGCGCAGGGGTACTGCTCACAAAAAAAACTCAGGATCCAGTTGGACGTCTGGGAAATTCTAAGGTAAGGAATATGCGGCTAGTAGTCTCTATCAGATATCCAGTTTTCATGTTGGACTGTTAGTAGTAGCAGTAGGCAAAACAGACTGTTTAGACTGAATCAACTGCAATAGTTTAAAGTTACAACTACTGCTGAGGCCACAAAATGCAGCCCATTCTGTAACTCCTTCTTTCAGGGAATAACAGCTGCATGGGTTTATTCTGCAATTTAATTTTAGATCACATATTGGTTACATTGAACAAATGTGGGGGCACTTTCTTTGTGGATTGGCTTACAAGGAATCAAAATCCACTAACCACGCAACAGAATGATCCATTGCTTATGTCCTAATGATCTACAAATATATGTCTAGAGGAGCCAAAAACAAAGATACAAAAGTGACCATCACCTGTTCCATGTAAACAGGAGTTAATGTGTTCTGAACCACTAAATGAAGTACTGCTTGGTGAAATGTGGCCTGCGTACCCGTGCACCATTATCAACATTCAATCGGTTTCATATGTGAAATGGTTAGATGGTGACATGGATGACTTGGTTGGAAATACTGTGTGCCAGATTATGTGTGCTATGGTTCATATAAAATACATTTGATTTTGTATTCCACCTAGCCATCACTCCACTAAGCACTGCGTGCCATAACAATAACCACACCTTGGTGGTTTATCAAGCATGATATGGAAAGACTTCCCAAATAGGCTCAAAGCAAAGAAAACACTCTAACAACCACACTTCCACAAGGTGTACTGTGCTTGCTGCATGGATACAACCTTCAGTGACCCGCATACGGGGAAAATCTATTCAAATGCTATCATGCAATATATCACAATACCATGTATATAAATACCTTACCTGCATACAGCAATTTGTCCCACTTCCAATAGGGTGAGTGCATTACCAATGACGGCCAAGGATTCAAAGGCAAGCTGCAAAAGAAATAAGAATCACGGCTTCACATGTCACGTAAAGGCGATCTATTCAATTAGTGCTAAACATTTGCACATAAGCTTATTGTTCACTTGAAAATCACTTCCAGTACAAAGACACGGCCAGTGGCAGAACACAAAATCAATACCCCACCAGTCTCCTCCACCTCCGTCTCCCATATCTTACAGATATTCATAAGTCGTGGGCTGAATAGGGGTCCGATAAAGAACTGAGGGTTTCTAAAGGACTTCCCATTGGGATAAAGAGATATACAATAGAGGGCAAGGACTGGCATTTAAGTAGGTACTGATCTGGCAAATACATTTCACCGGGAAAAGGTTCCTTACGTAGCCCTTTGTATGTATACAATTTATCTTGTTTTCAAATATTACGATATAACTGAAACAGAGCCAGTTTTTCTACAACTTTCAATTTTCTATACTTAAACTTATGCTAAAATCACAATGTTGTGTTTATTTCACTTATAGACCCTGCAGCTGCTCGTAGATGATGTAATAGTGCTTGTAATGCAAACAGTTTTTACTTTTAAATATATCATTTTGCTTTCACAGTTAGGCACATTTATGACATAGCTAAAAACAGATGACTGTGCACAAATGATACCCACTGAAAACATAAGTCACTCATCACAGAGCTGAAACATATTCCATTACACTGGATCATTTAAAATGTAAATATTTGAAGGTTTATCGCTTTCCCCATTATGGGCACAAGATAACAGCTGTTTAAAGAGGAAGGCTACCTTGATGAAAGAAGCCCAAGAAACTAAAAAAAAAAAAAAGGTACAGGACCGATCGCAGTGCTGCTTGTCGCTATAACACAGCAGTGGAAAAGCTTGAATAATGGTGCCAAAAATGTGATACGTTAAGCACTTCCGCCTCTGATAAAGATTTAAAACCTACCATGATGCATATTTAAGGACGTTTGGATATTATTTTAGTTCTGCCCTTGATCAAAACGAGTATGCAATTGCACTAGGTATCATTAATTGCAATTGCAAAAAGAAATGTTTAGGATGTCTGCTTTCATGAGCTAGTCTGATCTCCCTGTAGACTGTCCTTTGTGCATAGGTAGACATCCCACCTGCACGTACCCCTGATTAGCACTGTACCTTTGATTAGCATCACCTCCTAAAAATACAAGACCACCTAAGAAAGGAAAGGAAAAGTAGGAATTTATTTGTTTAGTGGAAGATTTGTATGCTTCAGTAAACCCCATTACTCCCCCGCAAAAACGAGACACAAATGGAAGCAGCAATTCGGTTGGCTTTAGTTGAACTACATAAATACTGGACCTCTTGAGACAGTAACCTTCTTAACAACGATGTACATAGAAGTCCGATTCTTCCTTGAAGCTATACCACACATTGGACATTGAGTTTAATGTTTGTTACTTCGCTGTGCCATGCTGCAGATGAGTTTCTAAACTCCTACCACTGCCTACAGTAAGCTATGACTGCTTGACTTTGCGAGAGCTGGAGAGTCAACTGACGAAGGATGGTAACTGGGTTAACCCAAACCCGTGCACTCACGTTGGTGGACCTCAGACACCAGAGGTAAACCAGCACCAACACAGGAAACAGTGCAGTAAAAACTGACTGACTCAAGACCCCAAGAAAGGTTTCAAAGCAGGCAAGGTATATGACGTGTCAACAGGAAGACCTTTTATGCCTGAATTTTGCCACAGAGATGATTCTTTACCCTTAATTGGATTTATAAATTAGAAAGGAAAATCAGAATATGGAGGGATTGCAATGCTCAAAGCAGCTTCTTGTTACTGTTGCTGATGGTTGGCAACATTCGCTCAGCCGGGTTCTGATGGGTGCTTTTGAAGTTGAAACCTTCCATATCCTGGTCTCAAGAAATGTGAGAAGTTCAAATGCCTCCATAGACGCTGCAGCAGCTAGGTACTAACCTTTTAGCAGCTTGGTTTCAGCCAAAACAGAAGAGAGGAAAGGCAGAGGACAGAGGGACTTTTTGCCAAACCAGCCCTTCAGGTGCAGTGAGAAATATGAAGAACATATGCTTTTCCGATACTTCTCTAGACATCTCTACAGCTGCAAAGAAAATGTCGATTGCGCTATAGAATTTAACTACGAGGATCATCAACAATGATGTTTACACTACCTATCCTTGACCCACTGGTTCTTCTCTCCGTATCTAGTCTGCACAACATCGAACGAGCATTTTCACCCGAAACTCTATACTGGGGGAAAAGCTCAGACTGTGTAGAGCACATTTCAACAAACATACCAAAAACATTGAAAATCATTGCACAAGTTCTATGGCAACTGCACAACCCAGTGACCTAAGTACAAGGTTCATGTGGTTGAGTACAAACGAAGGGGATGTGAAGATAGCCCCTGGAATGGAAGCAGCAGGAGGCCACATAGAAAGAAACTTGAAACTGACGGGTGCATCTGGACACAGAAGGACGCTAAATGGCGAGAAGCACTGAAAGGTTGAGCAGCGGGAGGCATAGCTCTCTGCAGGGTAAAGAGTCACTTGAGTTGGTATGAGAAGTTATGCAGACGAAGATGAATGATATGGAGTATGAAACAGTGACATTCATGTGATGAAAAATGTTATATCTTAGTTACTAATTGCAAAATAACAAGTTACTTACCTTTGGTAACACCCCTTCAGGCGCATACTCTATCTAGACGAAGATTCCTCACTTTAGAATTCTCTGTAGCCATGGAGCAGAGCTGCATATAAGCACCATCCCTGCATGCTCATGTTCGCTTATTATCTATTTCAGCACCCTTGGACGTGGACCGTGAACAATTGGATGTACCAGTGGGCAAATTCTTAACTTGGACCTTTTGGATTTTAAAAAGAGGCCCCACCTGAAAAGGGGGAGGTGGGAGGGCAGTGAGGAATCTGCGGTCAGATAGAGTATCTGTGAGAAGAACAAGTTACTTAGCTTCGCTAAAACCCTTTCTGATGGATACTTCTAACCGAAGATTCATCATCTTTAAAATCTTCCAGGTGCCAGACTTGCCTTGGAAATGCTTCAAAGCAGTATTCCCATGCGCCGTTAGGTGGCGCCATGCGGATCCTTACTGGCTTTGCTCTGCCCTGTAAGAGACATTCTGGAGTCACATATAAGTGCCATAACTGCACGCTAATGCAAGTTTCTTAACTGATTCTTTCTGCAACTTCAAATGAAGATTCAAAGTTCCACTCTTTGTCTGTATTAACAATTTTTCAAACCGTAACCAAAAGTGTGCAAGGGATCTATGTCCCAACCTACAACTACAGGGTTTGAACCGTAACAGTACTATTGAAAACAGATGTTAGTAACTGACTTTTATGAGGTGTGTTTGTGGTGATTGGGGCACAAACTTAAGTTTGATGATTGTCCCTGTAGAAAGCTGGCCTGGTGTGTGGTGGGTACCTAAGGTATTTACACCCTATGCCAGGTATCCCCTATTAGTGTGGTGTAGGTAGTGTCTAGAAGCCAGGCTCACTAGAGGTAGCTGTGGATGAGCAACCAAGGCTTATCTAGGAGACATGGAAAGCTCATGCAAAACACCTGTAGTCACACTGCACTTGCACACATGAAAGAAAACACTCAGTTGTACAAAAATAAAGGTACTTTATTTTTGGTCACAAAATACCGCAAAGTACTAGAAAGGCAACCCTCCAAAAGGAAGTAAGTAATACACATATTGTATACACTAGTAAACCGTAATAGGCATAAAAAGGTTAGAAAACAGTGTAAATGTATATAACCAATAGTGACCCTAGGGGAAGCCCAAACCATATACTAAGAAAATGGAAAGCGAACACAAGACCCCCACCTAAGTAAGTGGAATGTGTTAAGGGGAGCTGTGAGTACCAGAAAAGCGGAGGTAAGTAATACAGTATCCCCCAGCGACCAGAACGCAGGAGTAATTCACTGGAATTTCCCCAAACCACCCAAAAGGGAGGAAAAGAAGAAGACACCTAGACAAGACTGCAAGAAACCTGGAGAGGAAGACCTGTGGAGAGAGGGGACAAGTCCAAGAGTAACAATGGAGTCCAGGAGGAGTAAGAGCTAATACCCACCCTGTTGTACTTGCAGGAGTCGGTTGACGGCAAGAAAGAACAGGTCAGCACCGCAGCCCTTGAGACAGAGAAGAGTTCCTGATGAATGCACAAGATGTCCCACGCTGGAGTGAAGATTGCAGACGCGTGTCGGTGCAGAAATTTGACCAACAGGCCTTGGCAAGGGCAAATTCGCGGTTAGTGGAAAAGTGGTGCTGCCGAAGACCAACAAGGGGGACTGAACCCAGGAGGGGGACTCAGAGGGGACCCTCAGCGACACAGAGAGCCCACAGGAGGCCCACAGGACGAGGACACACAAGTTGCAGAAAAGCCCATTTAGCACAACTGATGACAGGTCCCACGCCACAGGAGAACTACGCAGAGGGCTGTGGTTCGCAGGAAGGAGTGGTGGGGGCTGGAGCTAAACTTAGGCTGAAGATCCCTTGGAGGAGATACAAACAAGCCTTTGAAGCTGCAAGAGACGCAGTGCACTGGGGTACAGTCCTTCGTGGGATAGCAAGGGCTTACCACCACCAAAGTTGGCAGCTGGCATAGTGGACCAAGAGGACTACTCCGGATTACCACCCGTGATGGAGGATCCACGCAGCTCAGGATGAGAGGAGATCCAAGCGACCGGTTGTTGTTGCAGTAGGTGCCTGCGGATGCAGGGGAGCGACTCCTTCACTCCAAGGGAGATTCCTTCTTCCTTTTCGTGCAGACTGAAGACTTGCCACCCTCAGACGATGGACAGCTGGGGAAATGTTGCAGAAGCTGGAAGGAGCCATGGAAACAATGCTGCAAGAAGAGTCTTCTTCGAGGATGCAGATTGCTGGTTCCTGGAGGGTCCAGTCGCTGTTCCAGTGACTAGAAGTTCAAGTGGAGGTTGCAGAAGAGTGCTCCTGGAATTATGCAAGCCGAATCTCAGGACCCATCCCAAAGGAAAACCCTAAATAGCCCTAAGAGTGGGCTTGGTCACATAGCCAGGTGGCCACCTATCAGAAGGTGCCTATGACGTCACGTGCCTGGTATGGCCACTCAGATGCTCCCACAGTTCCCTGTCAACCTTGGAAACAAGATGGCAGACGTCCAGGGACCTTCTGAAGGAGCTATGAGGACCACCCCTGAGGTGGTGATGGACAGGGGAGTGGTCACTCCCCTTTCCATTGTCCAGTTTCGCACCAGAGCAGGGACTGGGTGTCCCTGAACCAGTATGGACTGGTTTATGCAAGGAGGGCACCAAAAGTGCCCTTCAAAGTAAAACCAGTGGCTACCCCTCCCAAGCCAGTCACACCTATTTCCAAAGGGAGAGGGTGTTACCGCCTCTCCTAAAGGAAATTCTTTGTTCTGCCTTCCTGGGCTTGATCAGATCAAGCAGCAGGAGGGCAGAATTCTTTCTGAGGGGTGGCAGCAGCTGGGCTGCCTGGGAAAACCCTGTAAGACTGGGGGTAGGAATGCTGGGGGTCCTCTAAGGAGCCCACAGAGTGCATGGGATCATACTTCCAATACTTGCAGCAGTATCGGAGTATGATTCCGACATATTTGATACCAAACATGCCCAGTTTCGGAGCTACCATTATGTAGCTGGACATAAGTAGTGACCTATGTCCGGTACACATAAAATGGCGTCCCTGCACTCATGAAGTCCAGTAAAATGGGGCTGGAGTTTGTTGGGGCACCCCTGCTAGTGAAGGGGTGCTCTCACACACAGGTAACTGCACCCTGCCCTCTGGGCTGAGAGGGCTTACCATAGGGGTGACTTACAGTGACCTGGTGCAGTGACCTGTAGTGAAACCGGGTGCACCCGGTTCACGCAGACTGTAATGGCAAGCCTGCAGAACCCTTTGCATGGGCTTCCTCTATGGGTGGCAGAATAACTGCTGCAGCCCATAGGGATCCCCTGGAACCCAAATGCCCTAGGTACCATACACAAGGGACTTACATGGGGGCACCAATATGCCAATTGTGGGTAGAAAAGCTAAGTAGCAACCAAATTTGGAGAGATCATAATCACTGGGGTCCTGGTTAGCAGGATCCCAGTTAACACAGTCAAGCACACTGATTACAGGTAGAAAATGGGTATAACCAAGCTAGAAAGAGGCTACTTTCCTACAGGTGCCATGCCGAATTTTCCTTTTTCTCCCCACCAGCACACACAAGCTGCAAGGCAGTGTACACGTGTTGGTGAGAGGTCCCCTAGGGTGGCATAATACATGCTGCAGCCCTTGGGGAACTTCCCTGGCCACAGAGCCCTTGGTACAAGGGACTTAACTGTGCGCCAAGGGTGTGCCAACTGTGGAAACAAAGGTACAGATTTGGGGAAAGAACACTGGTGCTGGGGCCTGGTTGGCAGGATCCCAGCACACTTTCAAAGTCATCAACACTAGGCAAAACGTGTGTGCAAACATTGAGACTGGGAAGACTATTGATTTAATGTGAAAATAAAACCAACCTTAATAAGTCAGCAAAACAAGGTAATTTTCTGGCTCTATGTGAGAGTGAAGAAGGCAAAGGTATGAAAAAATGCTTGTTATATCTTACCTGTTTGGAGTGGTTGTCTACCATGCTAGAGGAATCATCTATCGCCATACAAATCTGATACTGGCGTTTGCTGGGCTTGGTCCTCCGTAGCCATATCTTGTCTTTTCGAAATTGGCTAGCAATGTACGGAATTACCTTGCGCATATTCAGACGCTTCCCTGTCCTGTAGTCACCTCTGCAAAAGTAACAATGTGAAAATATAAACAATGGCCAGAAAGAACAAAGATGTACACATCCTAATGAATAATTACTCAGTACTAAAGGCAGTAATACATTTCAGTGAAATACGATGCAAGAAACCAACAGAACCAATAATATTTAATACAACAGCAGTAATACTCTTATTCTGTTTTCAAGTTTGATTGGAATTAGTCACTTTTGTATGTATAGGTATGCAAAGTTATCCTTTACTACAATGTTTTGCGACTTTCATGATTTTCCCATTGGGTAGTTTCCTGGACTTCCTTCATTTGTACTGTAAAGTGTTTCTGTGCATAACAACACCATTTCACCCTAATAGAACTCACTGTAGCATCATTATTCCATAACAGGAAAGTTAACACTCTTTCCTTGCCTTTGGATATAGAGAATTCTTAAGCAATTCTTCTGTGCACTGGTAATGAGTGACTCCTCTGTGACACCATGCCATCATGAAAGTGGTGGAGTGGAGCCCCATATCAGCACTATCCCCGCCAACTCACATACATTTTTTGTATCATTTTCCATCCATGTTCTCAGACAACATGCTAACTTTGGAACTTTCTAGAAGTTTATTAGGCTACTCAGAAACACGTTGGAGGGCAGTGAGGAAGCTGCTGTTAGATAAAGTATCTACCAAAGGCAACTAACTTTATCTTTGATAGATGATCCTAGCTGCAGATTTCTCACCTTTAGAACAGACACCACAGTAGTATTTTCCAAAGGTGGAGTGTCTGGGAAGTAGATTAAGATAAAAAGTCCCACAGGACCAAATGTGAGAAGTGATCTTCCCGGCAAACCTGACATTCTACAGAGTAGTGTTTGGGGAACGCATACACCGACACACCCACATTGCAGCATGGCAGAGGTTTAGAACAGGGATCATTTTGCCTGAGCTATTGTAGTGACCTTTTTGCAGGTGGAATAATTCAACAAGCTTTCAGAGGGCTGTTTCTTGGACAGTACAAACAGATCTTGATGAAGAGGACTAGCCACCTTTACAGGGTCTTCTTTGTCCCCATCTTGTCTTTCTTTGCATCAGAAAACTGCATAAAGAGCTGATCGTCCACATGATAGTCCATTCTGCAGTCCATGCTAAATCTCGGGTGCCTTCTTATGATTGAGGCAATTGAGTCTCTTGCTTCCTTTCGAGGGGTGGATTGGGGCAAAAATACTGGCAGAGTGAGTGATTGATCAACGTTGAAGCAATTAAAAAAAAACGTGATGGATGGAATACTTGAATTAATCTCTGCCACTAGTAGTTACTCAGACAGCATATCTGACTACCTTTATTTTGCAGAACATGCCCCCTCAGATTAGATCCAGCCATATGCAAATCAGCCTCAGTACTGCTCAAATGAACAAGTTACTTACCTTTAGTAATGATCTTTCTGGTGGCTACTTTATCTACCCGCAGATTCCTCATCCTATGAATATTTCCCAGTAGTCAGACTGGATCTGTAAACTTTAAAAGCAGTAGTCCTGCACACGAGCAGATGGTATTGTGCAGCACTGTGCCAACATTGCTCCGTTCTGAAGTGATGAATGGCACCACATGGAAGGACATTCAATGCACGCTGACAATTGCTTTCTAGGCTGTCCACAATGTTATGGTGATGGGAAAGACTGTCTTCAGCGTCAAAAGTCCCAAAGGACAACTGTGCTGCGGCTCTTAAAGGGTGTACATCAAAAGGTGAGCACTAAGTTCTGATCCCAATGAGGCATCACAAAGGGGTTCACTATAAAAAAATATCACAACAAGTGATTTAAATACAATTAAAAAAACTGATCAGATAACCGCAAATATTCCAAACAGGCAAATAAGTGATCCTTCACGTTGGCCAAAGGAAGTCCTTGCTGGGCTAGGGAGAGTAAAAAACAAAACTTCAAACAACTTTGCTTGTAATGGGTCAATCTGTCATGTGCCACACCACCAATCCACAAATTTTTCACATGGACTGATGTACATTATTTTTGTGAAGGAATACCTCACTGCCAAGATGACTTCAATTATGAGGCCGGTCAAAGGAGGTCAACTGCTGCCACTCAATCTCTGTGCATGGAGATCCCAGTTGTACAAACGCAGATGCAGTATGCTGCGATGATGCTGGGAAAAAGATCCTCCCAAAGTAGCAGCTTATTAGAGGACAGACGCTTATATCCAGTAGTTCCGGGTACTGCATTCGCCTGGCCCAATCTAGTGCCGCTAGGATGACTTGAGCCTGATCATTCCTTGATCTTCAGAATGCGAGACAGGAGAGGCAGAGGCAGGAAGGTGTATAGTAAGTAGCCTCATGCTCCACTCTAGATTAAGGTGCCTCGGAGAAAGAGCCACTTTGGAAACGTCAACACGCAAAAGGGATAACATTGTGCATTCTTAATGACTGAGCCAGGATTCTCACGATTGCTGGACGATGCCCTGTGCCACCCCCCGGGACTGTCATTTGTAATCCACCAAGCACCTGTGGCTGAGTTCCCCCACTCTGGTATTTAAAGATTCCACCAGGTAATTTACCACCAAGAAATTCCAGCGGTAGAATAACATCCAGAGTCGCAAAGCCTCTTGACACAGTGCTCAACACCCCACCCACTGTGTTTGCTGCTGAACCACAAGGCAGTGCTATTGTTTGTGAGCTCCAGCACCACCCTTTTTCGTGAAGGTAGAGCGGAAGGCCTTCAACACTAAGCACACCATCCTAAACTCCAACAGACTGATATGGAGCAGAGTCTTCGCTGTAGTTAGGACTCCGATATCTACTTCTCCTAGATGGCCTCTACAATTTAGTAGTAATGTATTAGTCACCTCTGTCAGCTTTGGATGGGGTAAGGAGTGAGGCCAGCCACTGACAACTACAGTCCAGTTGCCACCTTTCCGTATCTCTTGTAGTTTACTCTGAAATGTAAATACAATACGCTCAGTTCCCTTGAAGCTGTGCCCACGGGGATTTGGGATCTTACTGCATGTGCCACCCGGTATGACTGCCCAGCAGGATGCAACCAATCCTAGAGCCATCTGCACTGAGATCCAGCACCAATGTTGAAATGTCGGATCATGACCCAAATGTCCTAGACTTCCCACTCTGGGGGGAAGAGACAAAACTGCAGCGTATCGAGGATGGCTATGAAGAACCGGAACATGATAAAGGAAGTAAGATGATACTTTGGCACGTTGATAGTGAACCCAAACAAGGGCAGGAGGTTTGATGTTGTTTGAAGTGGCTGATATCTGCCTGGGTTGATGTCGCCGTAGGTAGCCTGGTACCCTGACCTCCGAAAGGGTGCCGTTACCATAGCCATCTCTTTTGTGAACACCCAAGAGGCACTGGTGTGGTAAAAAGGGAACAATGCAAACTGAAAATGCTCCTGGGCCCACGGTGAGTCACAGGTAGAGCCGGTGGACCTGCAGGACGGGAATAAGGAAATAAGTGCCCTCTAGGTCCAACACTATCATCTAGTCTTAGGGACCTAGGGCAGACAGGGCCTCAGCGCGCATGGGCACCCTGAATTTGTCCTGCTGCAAAACAGCATTGAGAGGTTGAAGATGTAAGATAGGACAAAGGCCTCCATCCTTTGGCAAAAAGAAAAAGCAGGAGTAACACCTGGTTCCTACTTCCGAGGTCGGAACCTTCTCTATGATACCCTTTTGCCAAAAGGGCCTCCACTTCTTGGTTCAAGTAAGACATATGGTCCCTCCATCAGCCCCCATGATTGTCATGAAAGATGTGGTAGGGTAGACCGAAATGGGAGAACTTCGCCATAATGGACAGTATGGAGGACCCAGTTGTCTAAAGTAATGGCCTGCCAGCTTGGAGGAAGCATTAAATCCTGCCTTCGACAGAGTGGCTTGTGTGCACGAAAGTAGTTTTACGGCTATGGTTGCTGGAGGGGAGGAAGAATGAGCTGTGCATTGTCTCTGCTGTCAAACCTTCTCCTTGAAAAACCGCAGTCTTGGCCACAAAAGGATTAAGTACCCAAAGAGAGGACAATAATGCTGGTTAGATCGCAGTTAGGAGTAAAAATACAGTTGAAACACCCTGTGGCTCTGCTCTCCTTCAACCACTCCAAGGAAGTGTCCGCTTTCTTACCCAAAAAGAGAGAGCTATCAAATGGCATGCCCGCTAAGGACACCAATACATGTTCGGAGAAGCCCATAGGCCTCATCCAGGAATGGTGCCGAAGGGCTACACTACTGCCCACTGCTCGTCTCAAACAGTCAGCTGTGTTCAATCCAGAATGAATGACACATTTTGCTGCATTGTGACAGTCTTTTAGAGTCTGGAAAAGGGATGCCCGGAGACCCTCCTGAACAGCTGGTAAAACTTGTACAGCAGTTTCCCAAATGGCATGAAAATAGAGGCACAGAAGAGAGCTGTCATTCACAGACCTCAGGGCCAATCAGGTGAAGTGGCAGGAAACTCATTGGTTCTGCTCATAGATACCTGTACCACCAGGCTCTCTGGTGTCCGGTGTTGAATGAGGAAGGCAGGGTCACAATGTGGGATGATGCCACTGAGCATTTTAGCACTTATTAGGCAGACCTCAACATAGTTTTGACTGAGTGCTCAAAAGGGAATCGGCAAGGGCTTCATTAAGTTGCTCTTGGAGCCTGACCAGGCTGAAGTAATTCCATCAATACCTTTGTCTTCCATGATGGGAAGCTGTAAATCTAGAACTTCTGGCGGCCTTCAAATAACAGCGAAAGAGGCGCTTTCGTTCAAGGCAGGGCTAGGGGAGGAAGCAAGGTTAGCACCCAGTAAAGTATTCATCGTGAAGTTCTTCATACCTGTTTTTCACATCTTGTTGAGGTACACAGTCACCCCCTTTATCAAATGTATAACCTTAAAAGTCAGTGAGAAAAAATGGTGTACAGTTTGGGCCCTACCATATTGTGAAGGCAAATTATCTGAATCTAAAGTGCCCAGTAGCAGTGTGCCGGTCAGAGCCAGATGCAATTTTGGTCGAAGTTGAGGTGAATTCTGCTCAGAGCTGGATAGCACTATCGTCTGTACATGCTCCTGTAGCTTTGGCACTGGTGTTGATGCAAAAGAGACTACTACAGGGAATGGCATCAGAACCAAAATTGGCACCAGAGCGCATGATGAACCAGATTTGGGTTCATGGGCATCAAGTGCACAAAGGGCAAACTTGTTGTCAGGTGTCCGACTGGAGTCCCTTGCTGATCTTTGCAAAGGCTTGCCAAATGTAGCCAGTAAAATATCAAATATGTATAGCAAAGGTTCTCTGCAGGCATGTACTTGCTACAACATCGCTGAACCTGGAAGTTAAGGGTGTGCAATGCCGAAGTTCAGAATCAGCTCTGGTGGAGATCATGATTGAGACCAGAAAGCACGTTAATGCCCTTGTGCTCTCTCTGGAGAGCGGAAGAGTGTCTAGCGAAGGTAAGGGGCAGACTCATGCTTCGTATGTTTTTTTCTTGGACTCACCCGAAGACTTCAACTGATTATGATGATCTGCCATGGAAACGACTTTGGGAAAGGTACCTTCCTTTCACATGCAAAAGGTTGTGCCATGGAGTCTTCTTGTGTGTGGCGATGTTAAGTTTGGCCTAATGGGTCAATATGGCCTTTGGATTTATGTGGGCATCTTTGTCGCAGTCCCTTGAGTTCTGGTCCAACCCTAGGCACCACCGTTCGACATTCAGAGTGTCCACGACATACATGTTTGGGACCAACCCTGCATGGTTCAGACCTGGTCATTTTAGAGGACTCCATTTTCCCTTGCACTCTGAATAATTTGAGAAAACAGTAACGGTCAAAAGAACAAGGAGAAGCTCTGGAATCGCGTCGTAGGAAGTGCTTATATGATGCACAATTCTGGCGTGGAGCTACATAACAAAAACTGCTTTTAAAGTTACTGGACCCAGTCCAATGCCTGGGGAATATTCCCAAGGCGCGGAAACTGCAGCTAAAAGTATCTATCAGAAATGAGCAGTACAACCAGAAGAGCCAATCCATGTCCTCTCTGAATAGGAATAGTGCATCTTGGTTCGAGTGCCACAGTGACACGAGGCCCACACCTGGGCATACCCTTAACACTTAGGGAATCTCACTAAGGAATACAGAAAAAGAGACGGATGGAATTCTTGAAGTAAGCTCAGCCTCTGGTAATTATTTGGGGTCACATACCAGTCCATCGTTTTTTTGCTTATCCAGTCATATGCAAATCATCCACCTGAAGAGGTCCAATTAGGCCTTAACTGGCCTTCGGTTCCTTGTGCTGTGGTTCAGAGAGGTCCTGGCTTACCAGTTGAAGCTAGACTGTTCCTACTGGAGCAGGACCAAGGTTAATTTCCACATGGCTGAGTCTAACCTAAAGAAATTAGCAGTGGACCAGATTAATAAACAGAACACCTGCACAATGAGTGCTAGAACATGATAAGAAGAAAAGCACCTGCAAAGAGCATGAACATCACACTGGGTGTCACATGACAATCAAGCAGCACATCACTGCAATGGCGGTAAGAAAAAAGTGCAGAAGAGAAAAAAGTGCAACAGGGGATAAAAAAAGTTCAAATGGGGATAAAATGCAACTGTCCCTGAAAATGGGATCAAACTAGAAGACGACTCTGGAAAGTGAAGAGAACTTAAAACTGAGTCCCACCATGAGAATCTCTAAAGCGGCGCGAGGTCGAGTCAGCATTCATGCCAAAAAGGGAGGTGCAATCAAAAGGCATATCAAGTGAAGATACCGCTTCTGAGAAAGTCAAAGAAAGTGATCGTGCCCTTTGTCACACTGCTACCAAAGAAGCCATATTCTTTTCAACAGAGTCTGTGGTATCCACACCACATCTAACACTAAACTTGGCAGCCTGATGACCATCCTGTACAAAAGGCGTTTGAGCTAGTCGAGCCTAGTCAGGCAGAGAAGGCAAAATGCAGACCACTGAGTTCCACACAACGTGGGAGAAGCAAGCGAGGACACAGTATGTATTCGTTGAGCGCAAGGCAGAACTAGAGGAAGCTAAAATACGCCTACCAGAAGCGTCCAGCTGTCTGGCTTTTCGCTCCCGTGGAACAGGAGGAACCGGTGTAAAACTGTGGGCAGCCAAAGCTGTTTGAACCACAAAAAACTTGGTGGGAGGGTGGACCGGCCAAGAATGGAATCCGGGCCCCTCGGATGGAAGAACTGGAGGGGGAGCCTCAGAAGACAGAAGAATAGCCGACTATAATGGCGCCGCTCCCAGCGTCTGAGTTGACGTCGGGTTGGGGGACACCTCGCCATCAGAAGGGCGGTGTCAGACTCAGGAGATACAATAATCGGGGCGTCAAGCACAGCTGAAGGCCCCACCACCGCCGAAGTCGGTAAGGTAAAAATGGACGCCAAAATCCGATTCGGAAGACAGACGCAGAAGATGGAATCTGTGGCAGGCTGTGCAGTGGTGCCAATCGGACTCCGGAGTCGGAGTCAAGGGGCCCAACGAGGACAAAGCCACCAGTGAGGACCCCATCAGGCCACCTGCCACCTCTTAGGGGCCCGACGGGGCTCCAGAGAGAGAGATGGGCCTAAAAACAGCATGCAAGAACGAGTAATAGTCCAGCATCTGGGCCACAGTTGCCCCAGCACCGGGATAAAGTGGGAGGCTCAGGGTCGACTACTGCGCAGGCTCCTCCTCAGAGGAAGAGGAGGAGATGCACTGGGCGGTGAAGCCAGAGGAGGATGCGACTGACTGAGGGCGACCCTTACCTTGATACGACTCCTGGAAGGGTTGCTAATATGAGTTGTAGAAGGAGTACGCCGCCTACGAGAATCCTGTGAAGACTGCTACACCCGCGCCTCCAGGAGTTTTGTCTGACTTTTCCACAACGCCTTAGGCCTGAACTGTTGACAGGCGTCACAGTCAGTATTGTGGTGGGTGCCTAAGCACCATATACAAACAGAGTGGGGGTCCATGTCTGACATTTGTCGAGCACAGGACCCACAAGGCTATAAAGCCAGAAAGTATAAACACTGTTCCAACAAAGAAAACTGCTGAGAGGGAAGGACAAAAAAATGGCTAGAGGTAATCGCTTCTATGGATCTGCGTTGCTGTGCAGAAAAAGAAGAAACTGACGTCAGCACACTGGGGGAAGGACTATATGGACTCAGTCTTCGTCATACCCGGAGGATGACGATGACCCAGAGTTCCACGACGCAGTCTACTAAAGCGCAGAGGTACTGCTGAAAAAGGTTTCTGGATCCAGTCTGGCGCCTGGGGAGAAATTTAATGTAAGGAATCTGCCGCTGGTTGTCTCTATCAGATAACCAATTTCTCTAGAGGTCACCGGTCTGGAAAACTGACAATAAAAAGTGTGATCATAAAGCAGCCACAGGAATTAACTGTACTGAAGCATTGGTTGTAAACTTTAAACCAGATGAATCATCCCTGCCACTAGGAAGTCACATGGTTGAATTTGTGGAAAACACAATGATAGAATTTGCGAATGTAAAAGATTATGTTCAGTTGGCAATGTATCATGCAATGGGCTGAATGTCACATGGTTGAATACCCGAAAGGCAGATGCAGCCTTCCATCTTCCAGTGGCAGGTACAATTATATTTTGTAATGACAGCATGTGTTATTTACAGCAATTGGAAATGGCAGGATTAGAATACATATACTTATTTTATTTTTTTAAATCACTTATAATGATTATTATTGCTATAAATAATAATAAAAATATTAATGCAAACAGCTGGAAATTACTATTAAATATGAGTGTGATTTGCATGTATACTAATTAACTAATAACATTTAATCATGAAAAACCTGCAACAATGTAAAAGCAATGCAGCAGGTAGGAAAAAAAAGACAAGAAATGCATTCAAAGTTAAAAATATGACAGTTCAATAAGACGTACTTGAGTTTTGAAGCCTGAGTAGGTTCCAATATGAGTCGCAGTTGTTCACAAAGCTGTTGTGAAAGCGAGGCCGTCAGTAGCAGATATTGCTGCCACATTTCAGCTGCAGCTTTTTCCTATAATAACCAAAATACAATCATGACAGATGCAACACTTGTGATTCGTTCAACAAATATATAGCTTGTCTTTCAGAACGTACAAACCATAACTTAGAACTAAAACCTTTAGGAAAAAGTAAATATCCTGCAACTAAACTACTAATAAGGACCTCAGTCTAGTCTTCAGCCACATGAATGCTTATCACTGGTCTACAGGCAAAAGAAGGAGTTATTTTCTTAACATAAGACATTTTAAGCATTTTAAACAAGCTGCGTATGTCAGGTACTGAGGAGTGTGGATGTAGCAATAAGCACTGTTAGAGCATTTTGAGCAAGTTATTTTCCTCTGGTTAGATAAACTATCCACCAGAAAGAGCATTATAAAAGGTAAGTAACTTTACTTCTCATGGACAAACCAAAAGGGCTCTCTAGCGGAGAGAAAAAGTGGGGAGCATGGACTGCCCCACATGGAAAGGTGATGCCACCTTAAATGTAAAAGATGCCTGAATCTGAAATATCAGCTTGTCCAAAAAGGTGGTGGTGTATGGTGTATGCACTGACAGTGCCTGCAGACAACTGACAGGGTAGGTGGAAGTAATAAACAGGAAGACCGTTAAGGGTCAGTAGCTTTAAGGAACAGCAGTGCACAGGATTGAAAGGTATACCTATTAAAAAAGTAAAACCCCCAATGAAAGTCTCAAAGCAGCAAAACAAAAGGTAGAGGACAAAACATGTTTAATCTATTTCAGAGGGTGCACCACACAACTGGTAATTTAAACAGAGAGGGCTGAACAAAATAGGTGAGAAGAACGAGTTACTTACCTTCGGTAACGACTTTTCTGGTGGATACATTAGCTACCTGTGGATTCCTCACCTGATGAATACTCCCATGGCGCCAGCATTTGACGGAAATCTTCTTACTAGTCTCTGCACGTCGACGAGGACGTCACTCTAGCCCACGCGACGCCGTCTGACGTCATACAGGCAATAAGAAGTCCTCGCCGACGTGCCGATGACAGTACCAACATTTTTTACGTGCATGAGAATAATAATAATAACCCAATGCAATGAAAGAGCAAATCAACATCTCTTAATATTGTAAATCACACAACATTGCAATAAAATAGCTGTAGATTTAATATAACTTTTTTTTTTTTTTTTTTTAAACAAATAAATATATTTATACATACGAATCATGTATATACCCAATATATATATAGATTTATATATAAATATAAACATATATACAAATATCATACATGCAAAATGTATTGCAACTTTGAAGACCAAAAGGAGCACACTCAAGGATTGCTTGGAGAGACCAAAAAGGCAACGGGGAGGCGGGTGGGACCGTGAGGAATCCACAGGTAGCTAATGTATCCACCAGAAAAGTCGTTACCGAAGGTAAGTAACTCGTTCTTCTGATGGATACAACTACCTGTGGATTCCTCACCTGATGAATAGAGTCCCAAAGCAGTACCACGCCCGGCGGTGGGTGCCTAAATGGTCAAACCAAGAAATCCTGCAGCACTGACCGTGCAAAATGACCGTCCCTTCTGACCTCAGAGTCCAAACAGTAATGTTTCACAAAAGTGTGAAGGGACGACCAAGTTGCGGCCTTGCAGATGTCAACCACAGGAACACCCCTGGCCAAGGCCGAAGAGGCCGACTTAGCTCTGGTGGAGTGAGCTCTAATGCCCTCAGGCGGATCCTTCTTTGCCAAAGAGTAACAGATTTTAATGCAAAGAACAACCCACCTGGAGAGTGTTCTCTTGTGGACTGCCTTTCCTCTCCTCTTGCCCACGTATCCGACAAACAGCTGATCCTCCAGCCTGATATCCTTCATTCTGTCGATATAGAAGCTCAACGCCCTTTTTGGGTCCAGGCGATGTAGTCTTTCTTCCTCCTTTGAAGGATGAGCCGGAGGATAAAACGTGGACAAAGTGATTGTCTGAGCCAAATGGAAGGGTGAAACAACCTTCGGAAGGAAAGCAGCCTTGGTCCTCAACACCACCTTATCCCCATAAAACGTTATATAAGGGGGTTTAACCGATAAGGCCTGCAACTCACTCACTCTCCTTGCAGATGTTATAGCTACCAGGAATACTGTTTTAATAACCAAATATCTTAAGGGGCAAGAATGCATAGGCTCAAAAGGGGACCCCATAAGGAAAGTCAGGACCAAGAACAAATCCCATTGAGGCATAACGAATGGTTTTGGAGGATATTGATTCAGAAGACCTTTCAAGAATCTGAGAACAATAGGGGATTTAAATAACGATGGTTGGTCTGGAAGACAAATGAAGGCTGACAAGGCCGACAAATAACCCTTAATGGTAGCTACTGCACAACCTTTCTGCGCTAGAGACAGTGCAAAAGACAAAACATGTGACAGATGAGCATGTAAGGGATCAATCTGTCTCTCTCCACACCACATAACAAATTTAGACCACCTATTAGCGTAGATAGATTTAGTGGAGTGTCGCCTGGCCGCTAAGATAACATCCACTACATCAGGCGGGAGAGAGAAGGAACTCAGGTTGCCCCGTTCAATCTCCAAGCATGTAGGTGCAGACTCTGGAGGTTGGGGTGTAAAACCTGCCCCTGCGACTGCGAGAGGAGGTCTGCCCTGAGAGGGAGACGGAGCGGAGGGCACAGTGAGAGTTGGAGAAGGTCGGAGTACCATACCCTCCTTGGCCAATCCGGAGCTATTAAGATGACTTGGGCCCGGTCTTGGCGAATTTTCCTCAACACTCGAGGAATCAAGGGTATGGGGGGAAACGCGTAAAGCAACTGGTCGCACCAGGTTATCTGAAACGCGTCCCCCAACGCTCCCTGCATCGGATACTGGAGGCTGCAGAATAACGGGCAATGCGCGTTCTCCCGAGTGGCAAACAGATCTATCCGAGGAAACCCCCACATCTGGAAGATTAAACAGACTTGATCTGGATGGAGACGCCACTCGTGGTCTGCCGAGAATTGGCGACTGAGACTGTCCGCACGTACATTCAAGACCCCGGCCAGATGATTTGCCACCAAGCAAATCTGATGGTCCTTTGCCCAGGACCATAGCCGAAGAGCTTCTCTGCAGAGAAGGTACGACCCTACTCCTCCCTGTTTGTTTATGTACCACATCGTGGTAGTATTGTCCGTCAGGACCTGTACCGACTGACCACGAAGGGATGGGAGGAAGGCCTTGAGAGCCAAACGTACAGCCCGTAACTCCAACAGATTGATATGAAACACCTGTTCCTCTGGAGACCAAAGCCCTTTGATCTCCAGATCCCCCAGATGAGCTCCCCATCCTAGGGTGGAGGCATCCGTTATTACCGTGGCCACTGGTGGCGACTGCGCGAACGGCTTCCCCTGTGAAAGATTGTTGCCCGCAATCCACCACTTCAATTCCACAGCAGCATCTCTGGAGATCTTGACAGTACCTTCTAAATCTCCCTTGTGTTGAGACCACTGCCTTCGGAGGCACCACTGAAGAGCCCTCATGTGCCAGCGAGCATGCGTGACCAACAGAATGCAGGAGGCGAACAGACCGAGCAGACGAAGGACCTTGAGGACTGGAACTACCGCTCCATTTCGAAACATTGGAACCAATTCCTGAATATCTTGAATCCGCTGAGGCGGAGGAAAGGCTCGACTCAATGTTGTATCCAGTACTGCCCCTATGAACAGGAGGCGCTGAGAGGGCTCCAGGTGAGATTTGGGCACGTTCACCGAAAAGCCCAGGTCGAACAACAACTGGGTTGTTGACTGCAGATGATGCGACACAAGCTCCGGGGACTTGGCTTTGATCAACCAGTCGTCCAAGTAAGGGAATACTGCTATCCCCTTCCTTCTGAGCTCCGCCGCAACCACTGACATCACCTTTGTGAAGACTCGAGGTGCTGAAGTAAGACCAAACGGGAGGACCGCAAACTGATAGTGCTGCGACCCTACCACAAACCGGAGATACTTCCTGTGCGACTTGAGTATCGGGACATGAAAGTAAGCATCCTGCAAGTCGACAGACACCATCCAATCTTCCTTGTTCAACGCCAAAAGCACCTGTGCTAGGGTCAGCATCTTGAACTTTTCCTGTTTGAGGAACCAATTCAAGATCCTCAGATCCAGGATTGGTCTCAACTGACCATCCTTTTTGGGAATCAGGAAGTATCTTGAGTAACAACCTCGACCCTTTTCCTGCTCTGGGACCAACTCTACCGCGCCCTTTGAAAGGAGGACTTGAACCTCCTGTTCTAGCAACAGGAGGTGTTCTTCTGAACAATAAGATGGGCGGGGCGGGATGAGGGGCGGGAACTCCCGAAAGGGAAGGGCGTAGCCTTTTCCCACAATGCCGAGAACCCAATTGTCCGTTGTGATAGACTTCCACTTGTGGAGAAAACGCTGTAATCTTCCCCCTACAGGAGAGGAGTGAGTGGGAAACGGTGGAAGCCTAAGGCTGCTTCCCCTGCTGCACCCCTCCAGAGGACGAGGAAGAGGCAGAGTGCTGTTGAGAGGCTCCTCTGGTACGGACCCCACCCCTCCCCCTCCCTCTAAATGACCTATAGGGGAGGGAAGAGGCGGGTTGCTGGAACCTCCCCCGAAAGGAAGAGGAATAAGAGCCACGCCCAAATCCCCGAAACCTCCTGAAAATTCTAGAAGAGGCAGAGGAAGAAGGAGCTTGCAGTCCTAACGATTTGGCTGTGGCTCTGCTCTCCTTAAATCGTTCCAAGGCTGAATCTGCCTTGGCTCCAAACAGTCTGTCCCCATCAAACGGGAGGTCCAGCAGGGTCGACTGCACATCCGCAGAGAACCCTGAGTTTCGGAGCCAGGCCTGTCTTCTTGCCACCACAGCCGTGCCCATCGCCCTGGCCACCGAGTCGGTCGTGTCCAGCCCAGACTGGATAATCTGGGTCGCGGCAGCCTGGGCGTCCGAGACCACATCCAAAAGACCCTGGGGAAGCTCCGTGAATGAAGACGAAATATCATCCATCAGCGCATGGATGTACCTCCCCAGAATGCACGTAGCGTTGGTGGCCTTCAACGCCAAACTGCATGACGAAAATATTTTCTTGGACTGCGCATCCAGTTTCTTGGAGTCTCTGTCTCCAGGCACCGTCGGGAAGGAACCAGGCGCTGACTTTGAGGAACAGGAGGCTTGCACCACCAAGCTCTCCGGCGTAGGGTGTCTAGAGAGAAAGCCAGGGTCAGATGGTGCAGCTCGATACCTCCTGGCCACAGCCCTATGAACGGCCGAGGAAGACACCGGCTTCTTCCACACCTCCAACACCGGATCCAGCAAAGCCTCATTAAATGGCAAGAGAGGCTCAGCTGCAGCAGAGGCCGGATGCAATACCTCTGTCAGCAAATTCTGCTTTGCCTCTGCCACCGGCAAAGGCAGGTCCAAAAAGCTCGCTGCCTTCCTCACCACAGCATGAAAGGAAGCCGCCTCCTCCGTATATTCCCCTGGAGATGAAAGGTCCCACTCAGGGGAAGTGTCCAGCCCACTGGCTGTATCCAGACCATGCAGTCCGTCTCCAGAGTCCTCAATCTCTCCCTCCTCTAGGACTCGCTGGTACTCTTGCTCTTCTAAAAGACGGAGAGCACGCCTCCTCGAATGAAGTCTCTCCTCGATACGCGGAGTCGACATGGCCTCCGCCGACGTCGAAGAACGGCGCCGATCTCCAGAAGCATCTGACGCCGCGTCCGGCGCCGAGGCAGGAGCCGGAGGACGAGGTCTTGGAGCCGATGGACCAACCGGAGTCACAGGGCAAAATCCTGACTTCGACGGAGGGGCAACCTCCGGGGCCGAAACATCCGAAGCCACCGGAGCGGCCACCGACGCCGGCACCGGCGCCGAGCCCACATTCCCAAAAGGGAGAAAGGGCATAAAGGGTGCCGGCCGAAGAGGCGCAGGATCACCCAACGAAAAGGCCAAGGGCCCCGAAGGACCAGCCGGAGCAGCTCCTGGAGCCATCTGCTGAAAGATGGTATACATCGCATTAAGAAACGCGGTACTATCGGCTCCAGGAGTGGGAAAAGCCGGATACTGGGGTGCCTGGATCGAGGGCGACCCCGACGCCGGCCTCGACGTCTGCGACGCCGGAGAAAACACAAGAGGCTGCACCACCTCAATCACTGACGCCTGACCAGGTGAAGTCGGTGACGCCGGAGAGGGCAACGGCGTCGATGGATGCGGCGTGACCGTGGGGCTGACCTCCCAAGTCCTCCGACGCCGAGCCGAAGGTGACCTCGAACGAGACTCCTTGCTGGAGTGACGTCGTGAGTCTCTACGGCGCCGGGAGTCTCGATGACGCCGGTGAGACCTTGGCGAAGAAGACTTCTTATGATGTTTCTCCTTCTTCTTTGACTTTGCCATGAATAACTTGGCCTCGCGCTCTTTGAGGGCCTTCGGATTCATGTGTTGACATGAATCGCAAGTCGAGACGTCGTGGTCGGAGCTCAAACACCATAGACAGTCGGAGTGAGGATCTGTAACTGACATCTTGCCCCCACACTCTCGACAGGGCTTGAAACCCGACTTCCTCTGAGACATTGTTACCGCAGAGAAGACTACGCAGCAGACAATACACTGTAACCACGAAGGTAACAGTAACTCCCTCGAAGATAACCGTTTCGAATGCACGGAAAAAAGGGAACTGTCATCGGCACGTCGGCGAGGACTTCTTATTGCCTGTATGACGTCAGACGGCGTCGCGTGGGCTAGAGTGACGTCCTCGTCGACGTGCAGAGACTAGTAAGAAGATTTCCGTCAAATGCTGGCGCCATGGGAGTATTCATCAGGTGAGGAATCCACAGGTAGTTGTATCCATCAGAAATAACCTTTAATGGTGCTCATGGCAAGGCACTGTCAGGTCAACATAGGACAACCAGAACATAAAAAAGCTTTGTCTAAGCCAGATCAACCCAATCATCCTGATACCAGGCCATAAATTCTGCCCATAGGTAAGAATAGTTTGTTTTTCCTAACTGGCAGCGAACAGGCAAAATCATCACTACCACTTCCTCTGATCAATCAAATCCACTCAGCTGGTTACGCTCAATCTCCACACTTGGAACTGTAGGGTGTAAAGGTTCGGGTTGAATATAAGCCTTCTCAGAGGTAAGGAAAAGGTGTCCTGAAGGCATGCCCTTGGGGAAATGTACCAAACTACTGCTGGCTGCTAACCCCACTAGTGGCCTTCTAAATGGTACCCATCAAGCTCGTCCACGCAGGCGAATAGGGACCCTGCCAGCTAGCCGACAGTCAAGGAAACTCCCCGACAGGCTAGCCAGTACGACAGCCTCTGTGCCTCCTCAGCTTCCTGGTACAGCATGTGATCCCACATCTTTGTGTTTGCTGCAATACCACATTGCGATCGCTTTGTCCGTCAAAACTTGCAAAGTTCTGCACTTGATCAAAGGCAGCAAGTCTACGAATGTCTGCTTGACAGAATGCAGCTTCAGAAGCCTGATGTGGTATCTTGGCTCCAGAAGTTGCCAAAGGCATTTGCCCTCCACCTTCTGCGGGTAGCTTCCTAAGCCCAGAGTGGATGAGTATCAGCTCTGGATTTGGTATGGGGAACAGAATTACACAAGCCAGGTTGGAGTCTTTCAGCCCCATCAAAGGTCCTGGGCCACATCGTCTGATATCTGGATGTTGCACAAGAGTCAATCTCAGTGATGAGCCCACTGAAGGGAAAGGTTCTACTGCAGAGCTATCATGTGCAAACGAGCATGACATTTTCTAAGGATATATGGGAGCAACACACTAAGAAGCCCCAGAACCATCCATCGCAGAGCAACACCCGAGCCCAAAACACCAGAATCAAATCAGGAATATTCCATTTGAGCTACGGTTTTTTTTTTTTTTTTTTTTTAATTTTCTTATTTATTTTTTAAAGCCCTTTATGGGCTTTCTTTGACCACGAGGGAGCCCTCAAGGTCTCCCCTGTGGTCCCTACATATATTTCGAAATGTATTTAAACAACAAAATGCACTTACGGGCTACCTGGCACGGCAGGGGAAGCCATAGGCTTCCCCTGCAAGTACCATTGCTTCAGCAAGCACGGAGCTGTTTCGACAGCAGATCCGTGCTTGACTAAGCATTTCACTTTAAAGGTCCCGCTGTCAAAACAGCAGAAAGTTTGCTGTGGCTTGGCTGCAGCCAAGCCAAGCCCCAGCAAACAGCTATGTCCCGGGAAGAACACCCTGAGACAAGCAGGAACCGGCCCTGGGGGTGGCAGCCTCCCAGGGCCATCAGGAACTCCAGGAAGGGCACCCATTAAACAAGGACCTAGCCCGCAGGAGGTGATGGTCCCTGGGGCGCAAATCTCCCATAGGGACCCCCCTTTTTTTTTTTTTTTTAAGATTTGCCCTGGGGGTGGTGGGCCCCAGGGAAGCAGGAGACCCTCCAACGAGGACATAGCCCCGGTCTAACAAATTATCTGGTAAAGATATATTCTAGTTGCAGATTCCTTACCTAAAGAATTTCCCCAGGCGGCAATACTGGATCCGGAGATTTTTCTACGAGCTGTACCCTTGAGCACCGTCAGGTGGTGTCGGTCAACTCCACGTAAGTCATTGGCGTTGTGGTCGCCATGCTGATGTCGCAGTCGTACATAGGCGCCATCCCAGCAGTCATACTAGGAAGTGCTGCAAGGCTGAACTTTCAAAATAGCCGTCCCGGCGGACCGGACTGTTCAAGCAGTAGTGTTTAGTGAACATGTGCAGGGGTGCCCACATTGCTGCCAGGCAGATGTCCAGGACTGGAACTCCGCATGCTAACGCAGTGGTTGCGGCAGTTGCTCTGGTTAAGTAGACCCTCAGGGGGTTGCTTCTTAGCCAAAGAATAGCACACCTTGATGCAGAGAACAACCCAACTAGAGATGGTTCTATTCTCCACCGCCTGTCCTTTTTTTGTACCCACATAACCCACGAGTTGATCGTCCACCTGAAAGCTGAAAGCCCTGAGCTGGTGCAAACTGGTTTATGCAAGGAGGGCAGCAAAAGTGCCCTTCAAAGCAAACAGGTGGCTTGTAACACCTATTTGCAAGGGGGAGGGTGTTGACTCCCTTCCCCACAGGAAATCCTTTGTTCTGCCTTCCACTGCCTGAGCTGGTCAAGCAGTAGGAGGGCAGAAACCTGCCTGAAGTGCTGCAGCACAGCGGGTGCCTGGAAAACCCTGGAAGACTGGTAGGAGCGATACTGGGGGAGTCCTCTAAGGAGCCCCCAGTTTGATGGAATAATGCAACTAATACTGGCAACAGTATTGGGCTATGATTCCGACATGTTTGATACCAAACATGCCCAGGTTCAGAGCTACCATTATGTAGCTGGACACAGGTGTCCAGTACACGGGTAAAATGGTTTCCCCGCACTTACGAAGTCCAGTGCAATGGAACTGGAGTTCTTAGGGGTACCACTGCTCATGCAGGAGTGCCCTCACACACAGGGACCCTGGCTTGTGGGCTAGAAGGGCCTACCACAGGGGTGACTTTCAGTGACCTGGAGTAGTGATCTGTGGTAAAAGGGTGCATGTAGCTTTTCACGCATGCTACAGTGGCAGGCCTGCACACATTTTGTTTGCATGGGCTCCCATGGTTGGCATAATACATGCTGCAGCCCATGGGGTGTACCCCTGGTGTCCCAATGCCATGGGTACTTAACTACCATATACTAGGGACTTATAGGGGGACACCAGTATGCCAATTGTAGAGTACACAAAGGTCCTAGGTAACCAAATTTGAAGGGAGAGAGCACAATCACTGGAGTCCACGTTAGCAGGAAGCCAGTGAAGACAGTCTAAGCACATTGACAGCAGACAAAAAGTGGGAGTAACTATGTCAAAAAAAGAGTACTTTCCTACAGGAAGGTTGACAGGAAGTCTGAGGAAGACAGAAATGGCAGACAGATAACCCTTAAGGGTGCCCAAAGCAGAGCTTTGCTGGGCAAGAGAAATTATAAACAAAAGAACTTCAGAGAGAGGGACAGAAAGAGGACAATTTTGTTGTTACACCCTGCCACAAATATATGCCAACGACAGCGTATACCGTTTTGGGGGAGGGACGCCTGGCTGCCAAGATAACATCACAGACTTCAAGCGGAAGGTCGCAAGCTGTCTACTTACGCCGCTCAATCTCCACACAAGAAGGCTGAGACTGGGACTGGTTTGGGTGTAGAACCCTCACCTGCTGCTGCGACAGAAGATCCTCCTAAAGAGTCAGTCTAAATGGAGGACCGATGGCCATGCTCAGAAGCTCGGAACACAATACTCTCCATGCCTACTCCGGAGCCACACAAATAATTTGGGACTGGTTGTTCTTGATCTTCTGGACAACTCAGGGCAAAAGTGGTATTGGCAGAAAGGCATGCAGGAGGCCAGAGTTCGACTCAAGACTAAAATCATTGCAGAGTGAGTGCCGCATTGGAAACTCCAACTTTCAAAACAGCGGATATTGCGTGTTCTCTGCAGAGGCTAATAGATCTAACCAATGCTCTCCCCAGTGCTGAAAGAGACCTTGCGCCACCTCCAGATGGAGACATTATTCGTGATGGACCATGCATTGACCACTGAGTTTGTCTGCTCTGGTGTTCAGAGAGCCTGACAGATGTTGAACTACCAGGTATATGCCCTTATGTGTCAGCCACGGCCAGAGAAGCATGGCCTCTTGACAAAGGGCCCACAACCCCACCCTTCCCTGCTTGTTGCAGTTGCTGCCCGTGAATATCTGCACCACTTCCCTTGGACAGAAGGAAGGTATGCTTTCAATGCAAGCCTGATCGCCCTGAGCTCCAGAACGTTGATGTGGAGCTCGGACTCCGCCAGAGACCAGATGCCTCTGATCTCCACCTTTCCAATTTGGCCGCACCATCTCAGGAGTGAATTATCTGTCACTACTGTCTGAGCAATAGGGTTCTGCCACTGACCAATCGCGGTTCATTATCCACCACTGTAGGATCTGTCACAGTTCCCTCCAAGATCTGGACCATGTTGGACAGATTCCCCTGATGTTGCGCCCACTGGAACGTCAGATCCCACTGCAGAGCCCACATATGACATTCAGCATGTGTCACCAGCAGGATGCAGGAGGCAGTGAGGCCCAGCTGCCTCAGAGTCAGACTCACTGAAACCCAGAATAGAGGCTGAAACATCGGTATCATAGCCTGAACATCCTGGACTCACTATTAGGGAGGATAGGCCCAAAACTGCACTGCGTCCAGAACAGCTCCGATAAAAGGAATCGTCTGAGAGGGAGTCAAGTGTGCCTTGGTGATGTTTATAGTGAACCCCAGCAAATGCAGGAGGTTCGCCATAATCTGGAGGTGGGAGATGTCAGCCTAGGCCGAGCCCACCTTCAACAGCCAGTTGTCAAATTAGGGAAAGACTGAAACCCTAGCCGGCGCAGATGATCTGCGACCACCACTTTTGTTAACACCTGAGGAGCGCTGGTAAGGCCGAAGGGGAGCTTGGTGAACTAAGTGCTCCTGACCTACCTCAAACCGCATGCAACATCTGTAGGAAGCTTGCTCTGTATATACTATATCAAAGTGAGATATAGTGTGCACAGAGTCCAGGGGTTCCCTAGAGGCTTGACAGAGACTAAAATAGATAACACTAAAGCTCTATTTGTGGTATTGTGGTCAAGCAGTTAGGCTTATCAGAGGGTAGTGCTAAGCATTTGTCGTACATGCAGTCAAGTAAACAGTTTTTAAGAAAACAGAGAATATCTATTTAAAAAGTGGACGCTGCATTTTCTGAACAGTTCCTGGGGGAAGAAAATAAAGTACAGTTTTAGAGGTAAGTAAAAGACTTATAGTTTCAGTCTCTGGGTTAACGGTAGTCCACCGTTGGGGGTTCAATTAACCCCAAACATCCACCACCAGCAACATGGGGCCGGCCGGATACAGAGGTCAAAGTTGAGGAATTTTAACATGGGCTCCTATGGAGACAAGGAGTACTCGGAATTCGGTCTACCAGCAGTTAAGTATCCGCTGCTCGGGGGCAGACCAGGACGGGGTTTAGAACAACACTGGAGGGGCCACAAGTAGGCACCAAACACCCACCCCCCTCCCCTGCGGCACAGGGGGGCCACGTGCAGGGTGCAAACAGAACATCAGGCTCCCAATGCTGGTCTATGAGGGGACCATAGGGGGGCTCTGAGGCTGCAGGTGAGGTCCAGGGGGGTGTCAGAGGCACACCACCGGTCAGACAGGGAAGAGGGTCACCTGTTGATTGTTGCTGCGCCGGGTGTCGGTTTCTCCAAGGCATGTGGGTGCAGTGGGTCCTTTGGCGTCATATCTTCGTCCGGAGCTTTCACGGTCAGGGTCCTTGAGATTCCCTCTGCAGGCGCTGTTGTGTAGGAGTCAACCCACAGTGAGCACTTGCTCGGAATCGCCTGTGGACCCTTTGTAGCTGGGTGGACCACGTAGACACAGGCCGTGGGCGTCGGGTGCAGAGTGGTCAGGACTCACGCTTCTGGAGTGAGGTGGGAGTCCTTTAGAAGAGGCTTCTTCTTTTCTTCTTTGGACAGGGCCGCTGTCCATGGGAGTTCTTGATCCTCTGTGATGCAGGCTGTCCTCTGGAGGTTTTTCAGAATCCGCTGGACCTGCAGGACACGTCGCCTTTCTTCTGCAGGTTCTTTGAAGCAGGAGACAGGCTGACCAGTTCATTGCCTTGGGATTGATCTTGTGGGTACCTGGATGCGAAGTTTTGGCATTTTGAGTTTTCCTTTGTTGCAAATAGATCTATTTGTGGTGTTCCCCAAATTTGGAAGTAAGTGTTCAGTATTTGGGGGTGAATCTCCCATTCGTGGATCTGTTGGTGATCCCGAGAGAGATTGTCTGCTAACTGATTCTGAATTCCTGGAATAAATTGTGCTCTTAGGCGAATGTGGTTGTGAGTCGCCCAATGCCATATTTTCTGTGTCAGGAGACACAACTGTGTCTAGTGTGTCCCTCCCTGTTTGTTTAGGTAATACATTGTTGTCATGTTGTCTGTTTTGACAAGAATGTATTTGTGGGTTATTATGGGTTGAAATGCTTTTAGCGCTAGAAATACCGCTAACAGTTCTAAGTGATTTATATGAAACTGTCTTTGCTGGATGTCCCATTGTCCTTGGATGCTGTGCTGATTGAGGTGTGCTCCCCACCCTGTCATGGAAGCATCTGTTATCACGTATTGTGGCACTGGGTCTTGGAAAGGCCGCCCTTGGTTTAAATTTATACTGTTCCACCATAGAAGCGAGATGTATGTTTGGCGGTCTATCAACACCAGATCTTGAAGCTGACCCTGTGCCTGTGACCATTGTGATGCTAGGCACTGTTGTAAGGGCCGCATGTGCAACCTTGCGTTTGGGACAATGACTATGCATGAAAACATCATGCCTAGCAGTTTCATTACCATTTTGACTTGTATCCTTTGTTTTGGATACATGGCCTGTATTACATTGTGAAATGATTGAACCCTTTGTGGACTTGGAGTGGCAATCCCTTTTGCTGTGTTGATTGTCGCTCCTAAGTATTGCTGTGTTTGACACGGCATAAGGTGTGACTTTGTGTAGTTGATCGAGAAACCTAGTTTGTGGAGGATTTGTATGACATATTTTGTGTGCTGTGAACACTGTCTTAGCGTGTTGGTTTTGATTAACCAGTCGTCTAAGTACGGGAACACATGTATTTGCTGCCTTCTGATATGTGCAGCTACTACTGCCAGGCATTTTGTAAAAACTCTTGGCGCAGTTGTTATTCCGAATGGCAACACTTTGAATTGGTAGTGTATTCCTTGGAATACGAACCTTAGGTATTTTCTGTGTGAAGGATGTATTGGTATATGGAAATACGCATCCTTTAGTTCTAGTGTTGTCATGTAGTCCTGTTGTTTGAGTAGTGGGATTACGTCTTGTAATGTAACCATGTGAAAGTGGTCTGATTTGATGTAGGTATTTAGTGTTCTGAGATCTAGTATTGGTCTCAGACTGCCGTCCTTTTTGGGTATTAGAAAGTACAGTGAGTAAACTCCTGTGTTTATTTGTTGTTTTGGTACTAATTCTATTGCTTCTTTTTGTAGCAATGCTTGAACTTCTAGTCCTAGAATGTCTATATGTTGTTTTGACATACTGTGTGTTTTCGGTGGGATGTTTGGAGGGAATTTGAGGAATTCTATGCAATAACCATGCTGGATAATTGCTAAGACCCAATTGTCTGTTGTTATTTCCTCCCAATGTTTGTAAAATTGGCTTAGTCTCCCCCCCCACAGGTGTTATGTGATGGGGCTGTGTGACTTGTAAGTCACTGTTTATTTTGAGGAGTTTGGGGGCTTTGGAACTTTCCCCTATTCTTTTGGAATTGGCCCCCTCTATATTGCCCCCGAAAACCTCCCCGCTGATATTGGCTCTGGTAAGTGGGCCTTGCTTGTGATGTTGTGGTTTCTGTTGGTTGACCTCGAAACCCTCCCCTAAAATGTGTTTTGCGAAAAGTGCCTCTGCTCTGCGGGGAGTAGAGCGCGCCCATGGCTTTGGCCGTGTCAGTGTCTTTCTTGAGTTTCTCAATAGCAGTGTCGACTTCCGGCGCAAACAACTGCTGTTCATTAAAAAGGCATATTTAGCACGGCTTGTTGAATCTCCGGCTTGAACCCTGAAGTACGCAGCCATGCGTGCCTTCTTATTGTAATTGCAGTGTTTACTGTCCTTGCAGCCGTATCTGCTGCATCCATTGAAGACCGTATCTGATTATTTGCGATACTTTGTCCTTCTTCCACCACCTGTTGCGCCCTTTTCTGGAACTCTTTGGGTAAGTATTCTATGAAATGCTGCATCTCATCCCAATGAGCTCTATCATATCTTGCCAAAAGTGCCTGTGAATTGGCAATGCGCCATTGGTTTGCTGCTTGTGCTGCTACCCTTTTGCCCGCAGCATCAACTTTACGACTCTCCTTGCCTGGAGGTGGTGTGTCCCCTGAGGTATGAGAGTTTGCTCTCTTACGAGCTGCCCCGACAACTACTGAGTCCGGTGTCAATTGCGTTGTAATATAAACGGGATCTGTTGGCGGTGGCTTGTATTTTTTCTCCACCCTTGGGGTTATGGCTCTGCCTTTAACAGGATCTTGAAAGATTTGTTTGGCATGTTTTAGCATTCCTGGGAGCATAGGTAGGCTTTGGTACTGACTATGGGTGGATGATAAGGTGTTAAACAAAAAGTGACCACCTGTGTGTAAGATGTACTGTCCTCAGGTGGCGACGGCCTTGCAGGGTACGAGTCTGGGCTGTTGTCTGATACTGGGGTGTCGTAAAGGTCCCATGCATCTGGATCATCTTGACTCATTGTAGTATGAGCTGGGGAGTGCATCAGTGGTGGAGTTGTTACTGGTGATGCATGTATTGATGGTGGTGGAGACGGTGGTGGAGTTGTTCTCTTCGCCACTTTTGCCTGTGGCTGCTTGTCCTTTTGTTTAAAGGCAAGTTTTCTTTTAATCTTAATTGGGGGAAGAGTGGTTATCTTCCCTGTGTCCTCATGAATGTGGAGCCTTCTTTGTGTGTAATCTGGCTCTACAGTTTCAAGTTCCACTTCAAATCTATGCTTTTGCATTTGGGAGGTTAATCCTTGTTCCTCTGTGTAGGAACCTGTTTTCGGCTCCGAGGCTGGATGTTTCGGAACCGAAACTTTTTCGGATGTCTTTTTAGGCTCTGAAGAAACCTTTTTTATTTTCGGCGTGGTGTCTCGGTGCCGCTGTCTCGGTGCTGAATTTTTTCAGAGCCGCTGTCTCAGGTCTGAGGTTGCCGTGTGGCGGTATCTCGACCTGAGTCGGATGACTTCGCCACAAGCGTGCCCTTTTTCGGTGCCGATGGTCGGTCACCTATTTTTCGGGTTAAGCCATGGCCTGTTGGCGGTGGCGTCCCCTGGGCTTTTGTTGACTTCTTGTGAGTCTTATGTTTCGACGTCTTACTCACGGTTTTTGGCGTTTCTTCGGCCTCGAGCTCTTCTGAGTCCGACTCGTGGATGGAGAAAGCTTCTTCTTCCTCCTCGAAACGCTCTTGTCCTGTCGGCGTCGACACCATTTGCAGTCTTCTGGCTCTTCGGTCTCTTAATGTCTTTCTCGACCGAAACGCTCGACAGGCTTCACAAGTATCTTCCTTGTGCTCGGGAGACAAGCACAAGTTACAGACCAGATGCTGATCCGTATACGGATACTTGTTATGGCATTTTGGGCAGAAGCGGAATGGGGTCCGTTCCATCAGCCTTGTAGTCACGTGTGGCCGGGCCGACCAGGCCCGGACGGGGGATCGAAAAAACCCCGAAGGGCCACCGGAGCTCTTCTGAATTCGTTGTCGATTTGTTCTAACTAACCCGATACCGAACGCAAACAATACCGACGTTTTTTTCCGAGATTCTAACTAACTTTCCGACCCGAAACACGGAGCGAAAAGGAACACGTCCGAACCCGATGGCGGAAAAAAAACAATCTAAGATGGAGTCGACGCCCATGCGCAATGGAGTCGAAATGGGAGGAGTCCCTCGGTCTCGTGACTCGAAAAGACTTCTTTGAAGAAAAACAACTTGTAACACTCCGAGCCCAACACCAGACGGCGGACTGTGCGCAGCATGTGTATCTGCAGCTACACATGCCATCGAACACATATATATACACACACACACACACATATATACACACACACATATATATGTATATAAGCCTGCCTTGCAAGACTTTTCGGTGTAGTGTGCTGAGACAAGAACAATGGGTGAAACGGAGAAGGCCGACGGTGGATAGTGGGTTACTGGTGGCAACTAACATAACACCAACCATGGCATAGTTAAAGTGTCTGGAAGGCAGCAAAGGCTCAGAGTTGAAGTTCAGTTTGCACACTTTGTATAAGCAGATTATCCTTAATGTCCACCTGGAGTTCCAACACAGAGGCTGCCATGTGCACTACTACAGTAAAGGTGGCACTATCTTCAGAGGAGGGCCCAAATGCAGAGTGAAATTCCGTCTCCGGTGAGGTACCAAGATGGCTAGCAATTTGGAGGTTAAATACAGTCCATCATCAATACAGTGAGGACGCAAAACTGTGTGTCATCACCTGGAACATTTTGAAGATCCTGTAGGATTTTAGAGCAGAGTAAGGCCTCAAGGTGCCACAGATAATAGTGCCTAGGCAGAGACACTGCAAGACATTCCAACACTAAAGTGTTTGCATTAATAATGTTGTAGCAAGATATTGGATAAGCCTTGACTGTACTCTACTCTGAGTCCAAGACTGGAGCTAGCTTAACTAGAAACAGTGTGGACTTCAGGAAGGGAATGGAGGCATGACCCAGTGCTGATGGAGGCCTACCTGGGTCTGTTGGTGCCAGGGAAGGCCCGGTTTGTGCAAGCCTGACTGGGTTCTCTGGCAGATCTATGGGGCCTAACAGCAATCTGTGGGACTCTATCCTAAAAGGCCAAAGCATGGCCTCTACTTGCTATAGAAAGGAGGGTGACCTGGAAAATTCAAAGTACAGTGTATCCTGTGGTGGAAAAGGGTCAGAGTCAAATTACTGGCCCAAAGTCGTGCCTTTCTGAGTACCAAGTGCATGATATCCACATGGAGCTGGGGCTACAAAAACAGGAGTCCCATGTGGACTTCTTGATTTTAAGATGAAATTTGTCTTTGGACTTTGTCTTAGACATACCTGAGGACGAAGACTTGGACAAAGTCACTTGGAGCAGGACCATGCCTGTGACTTGGAATGTGACCGGACTAATTTATTGTGTTCAGTAGCATACAGCTTTGCCTCCCACTCCCTGATGGCCTTCAGATACATCAGGAACCTTTTTTTAGTATTACTTCGAATTGTGCTTGAATCTGAAACACCAAAGACAACCATCATGTGAGTCTCTGACTGGCATCTGGTTTATTTTGGTGTGACGTAGACATTTCCCCAATTGGATTTGCTTACATGAGAGATTATAGGTTGCACTCATTTTCTACTCTAAGGGTAGTTGTGGTGTTTTTCATTCCAACTGCCGTGTATTGCTTCATCTTTAATCAAGAACTATCGATACTTCCAAGGGTTTTCTTTTCCTGCTGGGTTTGAGATTTTTAAAAGGGATACATGACACCATTCCCTTGAGTTCAGGGAAGTACTGTGGATATTGGAAGTTGTCTTTATTCAGATAACCAAGAAGAAGCAATAGAGACCTTCAGTGTATTCAGTCTTTGACCTCAGACTCCATGGATAACATTGTTATCTGCATCAACGCTGATGCAACTGGCAAGTCTTCGGTGGAAAAAAGGTGGGAGAGGAGTGTCAGGGCTAGAATGACATAAGGGATATTACCAGGGATGACTGGTACCATGGTTAGGACCGCTGGCAGAACCTTAGGGCCCACGTTTGAAACAAAGAGGCTGAGGAGATCAAACCATATCCAATAAGGATTAAGTGAATGTTAACACGTAAGCGAAAGCAGCTGGAAAAGCTAAAAGTGAGTATAGCTGGACAGTGTACAGAACTGGAGCTAAGCCAGGCTCACTTGTGTCCTTCAATACAGGAGCTGAATCCAAAGACTACATTTGCATCACCAGTCACACCTGCCAACCACACAACTATCCGCGGCATTATGAGTGACTTTGAAACAAGAACGCTTCCCTCATTTACTACTTCTAATATAGATTGCGAAAACATTTCTCCTAATAGGAAGGCTTCTCCCTAAACTCTCCTCGAATAAAGGACCTGGAGCTGGACCTTGAGAGGCAATGAATTATTTACACTTCTCAGACTTTAACTACAAAATAATTAGAATCCTGTTCTTTCAAGGTCTTCGGTAGCTTGAAGCCACGTTTATCGCTAGACATGGAGTCAGATGTGTTCCTGACCCCAACTACAGATGTCATAGGGAATCCAAAACGTGCTTTGAGAGAGGCAACTTCTTGCAATTTAGTATGAATATTCCAGCAGAGCAACTCCAGATCTGTGCCGAAGGCTGCGGAAAAAAGTTAATTACCTCAGGGCGCTTCATGGTGTTGCATATTGCTCTGTGGTGTCACATCATTCTAGTCTATACAGCACTTCTAATGCGCATGGCTACCCGTAGGCTTCCCTGCACTTAACTGTGGCACAGAATCAGAATCCAGGGGGACTTGCAGGCACTCGTCTCTGAATAGCCAGGTTTTCTGAAAATCATGTTCCTTCTTAATTGATCTTAATTCTGGTAGGGGGTGGGGGTGGGGGGTGATGTGGGGGCTGGCTGTTCCACAGTTTGGCCACAGTGTAAACGAAGGAACACCCAACCATAATTCATCCGCTTAATAAGGGCAGTCTTGGCCAAATGAGCATTTGAGGAGCGCAGAGTTCTGAAATGCAGTTATGGAGATAACAGGGATAATGAGATCAGGTAGTCTTTGCCAAGCAGAGCTCTGTGGGCAATGCAGAGTGATTTAATGTAATTCTTTCGGCCAGTGGGAGCCAGTGAAGCAAGCGTAATGCTTGTCTCACCAAATTGATGCCAGGGGATATTATACAATAATCTGGCCGCGAAGTTCTGTACAATCTGAAGTTTATCCTATTGTGGTCTTCTGAGCTCCCATAGTCCAGGCAGGACAAAATGAGTGCCAGCACTATCAACTTTCTCAACATGGAGGGAAGCAAAGGGAAGCTGTTTCTGAGCATACCATAGCAAGTGGCTGACAGCTTTATTGCCGGAGAGTCAAATTTGGAGGCTTTATCCAACCAGATTCCCAGGCTCTTCGCAGCAGTTTTTTTTGACAGGAGAGTTTCCCAAACAACTTGGCCAACCCAGATGTAAAGCAGGGTTGATGTTATTGCCATGGATCATCAGTTCCGTCTTGTCTACGTTTAATTTGAGACAAGAGCCCTTTATCCAGTCAGCCACCTTCCCTAGACAGGGACCCAGAGAAGGGCAGAGAGAGTTTTGGCTTGACTTGAGGGAGAAAACCAGTTGTTAGTCATCGGCATAGGAGACTAATGAAATTGTAAACGTAAGGACAATGTCCGCCAGAGGTCTCATATATAAATGAAATAGAACAGGGCTCAGCGCTGTGCCCTGAGAAACTCCACATTTTAGCAGGAGAATTTCGGAGGTGCAGTTGCCCTCAAAGACCTGAAAAGTTCATCCTCCAGAAAAAGGCTTCAGCCATGCGAAAGCAGGACCTGAGATTCCCACACTCTAACAGATCAACAAGAATGCCATGGCTTACGGTGTCAAAAGCTGAGCTTAGATCAAGGAAGATAATTGCTACTGATCCTACCTGGTCAAGTAGCTTTTTGGCTTCTTCTACCACAGCTAAGGGGGCTGTCTCTGTGCCATGGTACCAACAAAATCCCGTTTGAATGGTGTTTAGGATATCACAAATCTCACTCTGACAGTACAAGATTCACACGTTTTTCTACAATTTTGCTTGTCCCGGGAAAGAGGGATATCAGGTGGTAGTTACCTATGTCAAGCTGATCCAAATTAGGCTTTTTTAAAAAGGGCTTTTAACATGGTATGTTTCCATGCTTGAGGGACACAGGCCAAAGTTAGGGAGAGATTTGCTATCTCTAACAGAGCTGAGAAAACCACATCTATTATTTTTGCAAAAATGTGACGTAGAATTGGATCCTTATGCAAAGCAGACTTAGTTTTACCGATGATGTTGGTAAGGTTGTCCGAGGTCATACACACAACTGTATTGGCACTCATCTGATGAGAAGTTTCCCTTGTGTGGTGTAATGGAAATTGTTTTGCAGTTCTGACAGCTGATAAACGTTTTCTCCACCCCCCTGTGATCTCTGTGTTCCAAAGAAAGCTGAAAGATAAGTACCTGCAGGTTGACCTCACCTGAATTCATTTTTCAGGCCTTATTGAAGCTGCACACGTTTTTTTCAATAATTACCTCAATCCATTACAAGAGATTACATTTTTTAATCTTTATACACATCTCCAAGTAAATTCAGTGTTATTCACAAGTAAAGGAGAGAACGAATGAATGTATGGTAATGGCCCTGACGGTGCCTGTCTGTTGCTCTGGGCTTCTAATACTTTCTGGACAAAATATAATTGAGGAGATGAACTAGGTCTAGCCTGCGACTATTTGTCAGGCATGAAATGGTATTCATGTTTCACTATTCATTCTTGATCTCCTAGAGGACTATGTTTTTATGTGCTTAAATGCATTCTGTTTCTTATTGTTGTACAAGACTGATGAATGTCTCTGACATATGACGACCCAAGGAAACCTACTGCCCATATGGAAAATTTCGCATTCAACTAGGAACACATTTCTAGCCAGTTGCCAGTTATAGGGACTTACCCAAAGCTTTATTATGGTAGACTGGCTCAGATGAAATGAGCTATGAAAAACCAGTAAAGGTAATAACCTAGTAAAATGACTTCTGTTAGGAGTGCTTGTTGTGGGGGAAAAACACAGAGGGGTTATAAAAGACAGGGGATACCGAGCAACACCCTTCAACACCCTTCAAAGGAAGGCATAGCTCTGCTGAGTACTGTAACAACCTTGGTTCACCTCAGATAACCCCCCCTACCCTCTCCCCCCCCCCCCCAAATCTCCACAAGGTTTGCTTTACAGGCTGCTGAGTTAAAGGTATCAGGATTTAGGAATGCCTTGCTGGATACAGTATCCTGGCTTGATAAATATTCATGTGCATAAAGTCAGCTCAAGCCATTTCATTATTCCTCACACGTCGACCTAGCTTCCTGCCAATGTCAAATATGGTTTTCTACAAGGAGATTTTTCCTACAGTTTTCAGTTATACTTTCCTTGATTCCTTAACAACCATTGAAGCCCGTGTCTGGTTTGTACCTTTTACACTTTAGATCTACGTTTCTGTAACTATGTTGATGTTTGTTTGGCTTACGTACATAATGCCCAGAAACATCTCTGGAGCTCGGACTTGCTACTACGGCCAAATAACCAAAGCCAATATACCGTCAGATATAACAGATTCTGTCAGGGCAGTGCTGGAGTTGTGTTACAGCTCAAATGAAGACCTTGACACATCTACCTGAGGAACCTGAAACTCTCGCCTATTCTCTCTAACAACCCATTAAGTGTACATTCTCCAGTATCACTGCCTACGGTGTTTGGAATCACTAGGCATCCCACACAAGACTGTTCCTTACAAACATTAACAACTGAAAAGAGAACCAAGGCCCAACTAAAGTAGTGTCAGGATGCTACTTACATTTAAAAACTATTAGCTCTGCATGACAAATGAAATGAATTGTAAAGAGGACATGGTTCAGTGACCAGGAAAAAGTTAGAAAAGGAGGATGATGCTACTGAATGAAGCTAGCCACAAAATTCTGAGATGAGACACAGCACACACACCCACTATAACTGTAATTTGAAATCAACAAAGTTAATGTTAAAGATAAGAAGGAGTAGGACCAACATGGACCATCTATTGACAAGCAATATTTACTGCTATTATTATTTACATTTATGGTTGACATTGGATAAAATCAAAATGCAACCACCATATTCCAAAAACAGTTTGTCTACTCACCTCATCAGGACTTCCAGGTTGCAGGGCTTGCCAAGCCTCCAGCTGCTTTTCCAATGCCACTCTTAATTCTACAGAGTCTTGAGACATTTTCTAAAAGTGTACAGAAGAGAAATTCAGAACAGGAAGATTATGAATAAACAGTACTGAAACACAGAAGCATTAACCAAATTAACATGTTTCGTATCTTGGATACCTATACATTCCCCATCTCTCGACTCTCTTAAGGGGCTAGACTAGATCCTGAGAAAAAGGCTCCATCTTGGCTTTGTGAACCACTGTGAGCATGTCATCATTAAGATGTGTAAAGGATCACCCAGATGCACTGACAGTGCTTCATCCTTTTATCCCCATGCCATCAGAGGGGAGACAAATCTCACAAGACTGACAAAAGTAGCAGTATGACAAACCTAACCTGGGATCGTATTAACATTTTTACGACCACTTCTCAGAACTGGGGGGCAGGCATGATCATTGAGGAATCTGCAAACAGATAAAAAATCCACTAGAAAGAACACAACCAAAAGTAAGTAACTTGTTTTTCTGATAGATCCTCTTGCATATTCCTTACCATTTAAATCTGTATTCATGCAGCTGCCCCAAGGAGTTGGGTCTAAGCAGATGATGGTGCACATCCAAGCATGGAGGGTGATGGTAACGGAGAAGCCCCTGGACCATACCACTAAATTCTCTGTTTCCTAGTCAGAGTGCAAGATTGATTTCACTGCATCTTGCCCTTTGCACACAAAGTCTACTTAACGGTGACATAGGTAATCATGGACGTTCGGTATGACCAACTGAACCATTTTCCACAAGACATACGAGTAGGAGGCAAGATGAATTTGTAAAATGAAGGGCAAAGCTGATAAAAAAATACCTTAAAACCCATGGCCACAATCTTTTTATACTCCCTGTCAGAAAGAGAAGTGAGCACAGAATATGGTTCTGCTTAAAATAGCACTCCTAATCTCAAAGGCTCTCTGGGAAGGAGTGAGTTATCAGACGTTTTACAGGACCTCAGGCACCAGGAGGTGGCAGTGGGAAACCTGATGGGTCACGAGGGGTCAAATCTCTCTTGTGCCATCCAACTAAGTTTAGTTCATCAATGCCTCACTGAAGGGGCGTAACAGTTCAACTGCTGCACAGCCAGACAGCTAAATCTCTGCAAGCAGAATGGCCTTGTCTCATCCTCAGATGACAGTTAAAGGTCCTCTGCAGACTTGATCAGGACCGTTGTAACATCTTCTTCAGAGGGAGGCACCAAAAGGCACTCCAGGTCCACCTATGAATGCGCCCAGGTCACCTGCATAGTGCAGGGCCATGTAGCCACCAGCATCAAGTCCAGCAGGTACAAAAAGATGCCACCCAGATGCACTATGTTCTGCATGTGAAAGGAGTCTGAATTCAAACCAAAGAAACTCCCAATACCTCCAAAGTAATTGCCAGGAGGCTAAGGCATGTAAGTACCCTCCTCTAGTAACTGCTATGCTCTGCCTCTAGACCCAACCAAGATGGCCACTGTTGGGGAAAAAAAAGTCCCCTGTATGATGTTGGCCGTGTACCCCTGTTCCACCTGCATGGATATCTGGACCTCCGGTAATGATTTTTGGTCATGAGCAAACACGGATCATGTGTTATGTGCCGTAACCTTGATCTGTCTGATGGTAAAGCGGTCTGATTAGACCAGGAGAGGAGCACCTGGCGCTACCTTTAAAATGGTAGAGGGTATAGTCCCACCACAAAGTTAAGTGACACTAGAATGGTGGCAGCAGTATACCCGTTTTGTATTCAGCAGTAATAAGTAGTGTGAACAGGCCTTTTTACTTATGTCACTTGAGTGGGGCCTACTAGTCCACTCATATAATGTTCTGTGGCTGTATAGTTAACTCTCAGTGTGCCTATAATGGGATGCATTTGTGTCCCTATGTATGGTATATATAACTTGGAAGGCTGTGGGTTCCATTTTGGAAGCCCGGGTATGAAGAGGCTTGTGATGGTGAGGAATGCAACCCCAGACAGAAGTGGATTGCTGACATTCCTGAGGGCTGGAGTGGGAAAACACTCACTGGAGGAGCTTTGATCAAAGCATCCTGTGTGCACATCAATGGTCTCTAAATCCAGGAAGAGTCCTGGGGCCTCGGATTATTTGTCAGGGAGATGGTGGGACTGAAAGTTGGCACTGTGGACCAGGGAATCTTGATGGATAGGAAGGCGTAGGTCTCTGATCCTTTATGTTGCTTATTTCAGTGGAGGATTATGGCCAGATGTGATCTCCAATTACTTCTTGTTCTGTATTGTGTGTCAATCAGATGCCCTAAGTGTGCCGGGTATGCCCAGACATGGGACCTGGGGCTCACTGTGCCACTGAATTTAAGCTAGCCTGGCTGAAGAGAGGTGATACCCCAAAACCGGTCCCAGGATGCTTGTTTCAGGTCTAGGGAGGATCTGGCCTGGCAGTTCAGGCTGGAATGTTCCCATGGGGAGCAGGGTTATGACTGATTTGCATATGGCTGGATCCAAACTGTGGTGTCATGAAGGGCAAAAACCTGATGGATTGGGATGCAGGTCTGAGCGACTGCCAGTGGCTGAGAATAATTTAAGCATTCTATCCGTCACCTTGTTGTTTCTGCATCAATCAGATTGGAGCCACTCACAATAGGGCAGTTAGTATCTCTGAGAAAGGGCAGTGCAGAGGATAGAGCACTTCAAATGAACTGACACTCAATATCCGAACTTCAAAGTCTCAGACACTAAATCACATGTTTCTGGATCTGAACTATGAAGATGGGAGCCTGAGTCCCACACTTCATCAACTGCATGATCATGGTGGCAGGCTGGATGTGAACCAACTGCCTGACACTCAACTCCACCAAGACAGAAGTACTGGTAACTGGCAACAATACCTACTGATGGTGCTGCCCCTTGTGGCTGTCTGAGCTAGGACCAAAACCCATACCCACAGGCCAACAGAGAAATCTAGGGATCATCCTAGAAAATAAGCTCAACGTGATGGCACAAATTAATGCAGCGAGTACTTCCTGATTACGCACCCTACGCATGTTGAGAAAGATCCTCAAATGACTGCCTGACAACACCAGACAGCCCATCATGCAAGCACTCACGACCAGCAGGCTGGACTATATCAACACACCCTAAGCCGGAAAAACAAGTTGCTTACCTTCTGTAACAAATTATCTGGAATAGACATTCTAGTTGCAGATTCCTTACACTGGAATTTTCCCCAGGGGTCAGTCTGGATCAGGAGATTTTCTTTGAGCAGTACCCTTGCATGCCGGTAGGTGGCATCAGCGTTGGGGTCGCCAGATACGACGTCGCAGGTTGTATATAGGTGCCACCCCGGCGCACTGACATAAGTTTCTTTTCACGACTTTCCACACCAGAAGCGCAGAGGCATGATGAACACAGACTCTGGTGCACCAGAACTAAGGCACTGAAAGGGAAGTTCCGGTCTCTAAAAATCAGTTCGCAGAGCAGGGAGGATGGGTGGGTCAGTAAGAAATCTGCAACTAGAATATGGCTCTACCAGATAATCAATTACCAAAGGTAACTAACTTGTTCATCTGATAGAGATTTCTAGTTCCAGATTCCTTACCTTATAATAGATACCCAAGGACCCAGGGTCCTGTAGGACCGAACGGGAAAAGTACCTGCTGTAGGAAATGTAGGAAGCTGGGCTGATATGTGGCGCGCACCTATGGTGCTATCACCTTATACCACGTATCCCCTATTAGTGAGGTGTAGACAGCGTCTAGGAAGCCCAGGCTTTCAAGAGGTAGCTGTGGATGAACAGTTAAGACTTATCTATCCCTGTGCGTGTGGGCACCCCAGCTTGAGTAGTGGTGCCCCTATAAACTCCAGTCCCAATTCCCTGAACTTCGTAAGTGCGGGGAAGTCATTTTACCTGTGTACTGGCCACTACCTGTGGTCCAGCTACATAATGGTAACTCCGAACCTGGATATGTTTGTACCAAACATGTCAGAATCATACCCCAATACTGATTCAAGTATTGGTGGCATGATTCCATGCACTGTGGGGGTACCTTAGAGGATTCCCCCGCCCCCTCTTCAGTTCTGCTCCTGTCAGTCTTCCAGGGTCTACGAGCTGCCTGCTCTGCTGCAGCCCCTCACACACAATTCTGCCCTCCTGGCTGCTTGACAAGCTCAAGCAGGGGACAGCAGAACAAAGGTTTTCCCTTAGGAGAGGGGTGTAACCTCCTCTCATTTGGAAATAGTTGTTACAAGGCTGAGGAGGGGGTAGCCGCCCCTTTCCTTTGAAGGGTGCATTTGGTACCCTTCTTGCATAATCCGGTTTCCACTTTTTCCTACCCTGGTGCGAAACACACAAAGGAAAGGGGAGTGTCCACTGCCCCTTCCAGTACCACCCTGGGGTCGGTGTCCAGAGCTCCTCCAGGTGGCCACTTGGTTCTGCCATCTTGGAAACAAGATGTGCAGAGGCCTCTGGGAGCATCTAATTGGGTAGGCCAGGTACCGGACATCAGAGACCTCTCCTGATAGGTAGTCACTCCAGAGAGTGACCAAACCCCTTTCTTGGGTTATTTAGGTTCTCCCTTGAGGGTGGGTCCCCAGATTCATGGTGCAAGATTCCATCAGGACTCCTCTGCAAAGACCTCTTCTACTCCTGGCATCCGGAACCGCTACTGGGCAACACAAGAACCAAACAAGACTGCAACGCCTGAGAAGACGTCTCCTTGCAACATAGTTTCCATGGTTCCTGTCAGCAATCTGAAACATTTACATGGCTGTGCATATTCTGTGGTCGGCAAGACTTCAGCTGCACCAAGAAGCAAGATGGAATCTCCCTTGGAGTGAAGGAGTCACTCCCCTGCATCTGCAGGCACCAAATGTCCAGCTGCTGGGATCTTCTTCCATCTGGATCTGCAAAGGTTTTCTAACACAGGTGGTGGTTCTGAGGGATACCCTGGGTCCTCTCTGCTTTATGTCCAATGTGGGAGACAGTGGGATCTTCAGGCTCCAAGTAGTCCTAGCTCCACACACACTAACTCTTCAAGGACAGTCTCCTCTCTGCTGCTCCAGCGACATGGGACTTCACCTTCAGGTGTGCTGACTGAGCCTCACTGCGACTTACTGTGCCTGCTGCAAGTGGGTTGCCTGTGGGGGCTCTGCCTGCTTCTGCTGGCTCTCCTGTCTTCTGAGAGTCAGCCTGGACTCCCCTCCAAGGGTCGAGACCCCAGGACCTTGCTGGTCCTCCACAGCTCTGTAAAACTTCCAACAGCTCCTCTTGCATTTGCTTGTTTGTGGCCATCCTGACGACTAACCCATCTGTAATCCGGAGACCATTGAGGGACAGCTTGTAGGCGACTCCAGGGACTCCTTTGCAGCTCCTGGATCCTGCAGATGGACTTCATCCATCACGGTCAGCCCAGATCTTAAGCTAGACAGTTGTGCATTGGCTCCTGCCCCACCTGGACACTCCTGTGCGGACTGAACTCTATCTCCTTCCATTGCAGGTCCTCTTCACCTGGAATACACCCTTGGGTTCCATTGGTCCCGTCCTGTTCCTGCAATTTCTGACGTCTCCATGTTATCCTATGGGAAAACTGGTTAACTTACCTCTCTGCACCTGGATGCTGGGGATCTTCTAGATACTTAACATTTGGGGTTACATTCTCTCCCAGCGATAGGCTAACTACACCATACACTCTGGTGGGGAACACACGTTTGCATTCCATTTTCTTAGTATAATGTTTGGACCCCCTCTAGGACCCTTGCTAATTTATGTTATTCCTAGCTACTTACCTGTGTATATTTGTTGTGTTCACGTTTCCAGAGGAAAGTATACCAAAGGTAGTCTAGTTTGGTGTGCCTATAATAAAGTACCTTTATTTCTGCAACACTGTGTGGTTCCTTTCATGTGTGATAAGTGACTGTGTGACTTCTGTGGTATTGCAAGTGCTTCGCGTTCCTTCTAGCTAAGTCTTGGCTGCTCACCACAGAGAGCCCTGGCTGTCTTGTCACTAACACTCACTAACAGGGGGTGTGCTTAGGCCCAGTATGAGGTGTAATACCATAGGTGTCCACCACACACACACACACTGTGTCATCTTCCTACACCCATCCCTTCAGACCTGAATGTCCAGGTAGTAGTGTTTAGTAAACGTGTGCAAGGACGCCCATATTGCTGCCTGCTAGATGCCCAGGACTGGAACTCCGTGTGCTAATGCAGTGGTTGCAGCTGTTGCTCTGGTACAATGAGTGTACAAGCCCTCCTGTGGTTGCTTTTTACCCAATGTGTAGCATATTTTAATGCAGAGGACTACCCATCTAGAGATGGTTCTATTCTGCACTGCCTCTCCTCGCAACCACAAAGAATTGATCATCCACCCGGAACTCTTTTGTACCATCAAGATATAACGCCAATGCTCTTTTTAGGTCCAGGCAGTGAACTCTCTTATATTCTGTAGAGGATGTGGGGACACGTAAAAAGTAAGGTGATTGATTGGTCTACATGAAAGGAAGCTCTAAGCATAAAAGAAGCCCTAGTACGAAGCACCACCTTGTCAGGGTGGATGGAGATGAAAGGCGGCTTCGAAGAAAGAGTCTGCAGTTCACTCACACAGCCGGCAGAGGTAAGACCCACAAGGTAGGCGGTTTTCAAAGTAAGCAGGTGAAGCGGCAAGTTGTGAAGTGGCTCAGAGGGAGCACACATTAGCTAGGTAAGAACCAAGTTTAAATCCCATTGGGGCATTATGAACTAGGAAGAAAGAGATGGGTAGGGCCCTTAAGGAATCGTCCAACAATGGGAGAGGAAAGCAGAGATGGCAGACAAATAACCCTTTAGGGTGCCCAGAGCAGAGCCCTGCTGGGCCAAAGAAAGAATAAACAACAGAACCTCAGAAAGAGGGGCAGAGAGGGGGGTAAACAGAATTGTCTGTACACCATGCCACAAATTTGTTCCAACAACAGGCGTATAGGGTTTTGGTGGAGGGACACCTGGCTGCCATGATTACGTTACAGACTCGGGCGGAAGGCCAATAGCTGTCTGCTGCTGTTCTAACTCCACGCAAGAAGGTGGATAGAGGAAAGCTTTGGGTGGACAACTGTCCCCCTGCTGCTACAACGGAATATCCTCCCAAAGGGGCAGTCTGATCGGAGGATGGCTGGCCAAATTCAATAGCTCTGGATATCATAATCTTTGTGCCTAGTTCAAAGCCACAAGAATGACTTGGGCTTGGCCATTCTTGATCTTCAGAACTCTGAGCAGAAATGATATTGGTGGAAAGACATAAGAAGCCAAAGTTCCACTCAAGATAAAAAGCATTGCAGAACGAGTGCCACCTTGGAAACTCCAAAGTGCAAAAGAGCGGACATTGCGCGTTCTCTGTGGAGGCAAACACATCTAACCCAGGCTCTCCCCACTACTGCAAGAGACCTGGGGCCACCTCTGGATGGAGATGCCATTTATGACTGACCAAGCATTGACAGATGCATTTGTCTGCTTTAACGTTCAGAGAGCCAGCCAGATGTTGAACCACCAGGGATATGTCTTGATGTTCCAGCCATTTTCAGAGGAGGAGAACCTTCTGACAAAGATTCCACAACCCCACCCCTCCCTGTTTGTTGCAGTACCACATGGCAGGTGTTGTCCTTTGAGAGAGGGAAGGAATGCCTTAAATGCCAGTCTGATCACCCTGCGCTCCAAAAGTTTGATATGGAGCTCGGACGCCTCTGATCTCCGCCTCTCCCATGTGGCCGCCCCATCCCAGGAGTGACACATCTGTCGCTACAGTTGCGTCTGATTGGGGATGGGAGAAGGATCTGCATCTGACCCAATTGCGGTTCAAAAGCCACCAATGTAGATCTTGCGCAGTTCCCTCTGAGATCTGGACCATGTCAGAGAGATTCCCCTGATGCTGCGCCCACTGGAAATTCAGGTCTCACTGCAGAACCCGCATATGCCATCTGGTACATGTCACCAGTAGGATGTAGGAGGAAATGAGGCACAGCAACCTCAGAGTTAGTCTCATTGAAATCCCGGATAGAGGCTGAAACATTGGTATCATAGCATGAATATCCTGGACTCACCGCTTGAAAGGATAGGCCTGAAACAGCACTGTATCCAGAACAGCTCAGATGAGAGGGAGTCAGGTGTGACACAAGAGCACATTTACAGTGAACCCCAGCGAATGCAAGAGGTCCGCCTGTAGGAAGCTGGCCTGGTGTTACTGGTGGACACCTATGGGGTGTGCACCTTATACCAGGTCGCGGCAACCCATATTAGTTAGTGAGACAATGTCCAGGAAGCCAGGGCTCTCTAGCGGTATCTAGGAGGAGTGTAAAGCAGCTGGAATATCACAGCAGTCACACAGTAACTTATCACACATGAAAGGAACCACACAGTGTTATAAAACTAAAGGTACTTTATTACAGTAGTATATATATATATATATATATATATATATATACATACACATACATACACACACACACACAGACACACAGTAATATACAGTAATCATTAGGAATTAGCACAGGGGTTACCAACCTGTGGTCTGGGGGCCCCTGGGGGTCCATAAAGCCTCCTCAGGGGGTCCGATAATGCTTAGAAAATTTAATATTAACAGATTAGGTCCCCAGCTTTCACTAATGACTCATAATTGGGAGGGGTGGGGGGAATGGGTGTGGTTCCAGATTTCAATCATGAATAAGTGGAGGTCCCGAGTTCCAGTACTGATTAAGTGGGGGGCCAAAGAATTCAATAGGTTGGGAACCACTGAATTAGCATATAGAAACAAGCATTGGCAAGAAATAGCAAGGGCCAAACCATATATCAAATATTGGAATGCGAAGTGAAGTCCTCAACCCAAGGATGTGGAATAGTTAAGAAGGGAGCTGGGAGAACTCAGGACCCCCAAAGGTGAGTACCAAGATGACCCCCAGCGACCAGGAGAGCAGAAATAAGTTACCTGTCTACCCAAAGACTAACAAGACTAACAGTGACCTGTAATGGCCCAAAAGGCATGTGGTGTTCACGGATCACAATGCCAGGCTGGAGGAATAAAACAACTTCTTCCCAAGGTGGCCCAGCCTCTTTAATTCTCTATCCGGAGGAGAGGAAGGGAACGCGCCATGGGATGCTGAGGGTTGGATAACCAATATCTTGGGGGTGGGGTGTTGGGTCAGGGAAGCAAGGTCGTTCAGTGAAGGCCTTTGTCCTTTTAACAGGGCCTGTGTGCTGGGTTTGGAACAGGTCCCCGGCAGGACATTCGTGTGGGCTTTGTAGGAGGCTGGCTCAGTTATGGTGTGGCATCCTATACAGAGTCCAGGCAACCCTTATTGATAGTGTTTAGGTGTCCAGATAGCAAAAGCTCCCTAGGGGTAGCTATGGTGAGCAGCTAAAGCTTATCTAGGAGGAGTGTGAAGCACTTGCAAAACCACAATACTCAACCAATGACCAGAAACAACCACACTAGTTGTTGCAAAAATATAGGTTTCGTCATTACAACACTAAAGTTACTCTAACATTGGCATATCTACAGATAGCAATATCAACACACAAAAAAATATATACTTCGCAATAATCAGGAAAGGCATAAGAAATACATGGGGCCCTATGGAGGGGCCAAACCATATATTAAGAAAGCGGTATAAGAATGGAGGTGCCCAACCAAGGTAAGTGTATTAGGATCCCAGGGGGTGGGGGAGTAGGAAATTACCAAAGGTTAGTACTAGAAATCCCACAGGAGCCCGAGTGCAGAGCTGTTATTGAGCCCGGTGTCCCATAGGCTAACACAGGATCGTCACAGTTGGGATTCAGGACCCTTCCCAGTGTACCCTGAGAAAACCTGTTGGTACAAAGACCGTTGGAGAATGTCCCCACCCGTGGATACCCAGAAGACCAGACACCAGGGAGCCCAAGAGCATAGGGGTGAAGCGGCATCAGAAACCCTCACTGGAGTCAATGAAAGCCTCAGTTGTCCAGCTGCTGTCGCGACCCGTGGACCAGGTCAGTGGAACCCAAAGGTGGATTCCTGACCAGAGGAACCTGAAAAAGAAAGGAACAGTGTCCAGACCACTAGAAGATGTCCAGGTGGTGCAGGTAGGCAACGCCCACTCTATAGGAGGTGAAGTTCCTGCAGGACGGTGAAAGAAGAAGTCCAGCTGCGGAGTCCAGGGAGATTCCGGAGATCCTTGGAGTCACCCACAAGCTCTCCCACATTGGTCGCTGAATTGCAGGAGGGTCAGTGGTCAGAAGGACCATCAACAAGCATTGGCAAATGCAAATCTCTGTAGTAAAGAAATTTGAAGATTTTGGAGAACCAGCAAGGACCTAGTGACGCGACCCTAGGTGGGGTCAGGGTAGGCTTTCAGCAGGAAGGTAAGTCAGGCCTAGTTGGAGGAGCCCCCAGGGATGACCCACTGGCAGCAGGCACAGGGTTTCGCAAGGAGGCCTCAGCAGCACAAATAGGAGTCCCAACTCTCAGAAGCTGCAGAGGGGGAGCTGAATCTGGAGTTGCAGAGTACTGGAGGCTGGGGCTTCTTGGAGTTTGAAGATCTTCTAGGAGGAAGAACCAAGAAAAGTCTTGGCAAGAGCAACAGTTGCGGTGCACAGGGGTTCCGTTCCAGTGGATGCAACAAGGATCCACCATCTCCCAAGTTGGCCAGAAGACAAGCTGGACCAGGAGAGGACCACAGAACCACCACCTGTGAGCAGAGCCTTTACGCTGTCCATGGGACAGCAGAATCCACCAGCCGATCGTCGTTGTCTTGAGGTGCCTGCAGATCCAGGGGAATGAATCCTTCACTCCACGGGAGATTCCTTTTTGCTTCTTGGACGCAGGAGTCCATGTGACCCTGGAGGATGCACAGGCATGGATGTTGCAGAAATCTTGCAGGAGCTGGAGAAACAATGTAGCAGTGGGAGCCCTCCCAACGGGATACTGTCTTGTTTCAGTTCTAAAAGAAAACCAGCAGCAGTTTGTGAGGCCAGGAGAAGAAGATGTCTTGCAGAGAGTTCTTTGAAGGGTTGCTCGATGAATCTGATGACCTACCCTCAGGGAAGCCCTTACGTAACCCTAAAAGGGGGTTGGTAACTCTCTGAAATGACCCACCTATCAGAGGGGTCAGGGACGTCATCTACCTGGCATCACCAGCCAGATGCTCCCAGGGGTCTCTGCACATCTTATTTTCAAGATGGCAGAATCAACTGGTCACCTGGCAGAGCTCTGTGCACCTCCCTAGGGAGGAGCTGGACAGGGGGTGGTCACTCCCCTGTCCTTTGTGTGGCTTTGTGCCAGTGCGGTAAAAAGGGGTTCCTGAACTGGTACAAACTGGATTATGCAAGGAGAGCACCAAATGTGCCCTTCAAAACAGTCTGGTGGCACTAAGAGGCCACCCCAGCCCAGCCCAGAGACACCCACTACAAACAGAGAGATGGTCACACCTGTCCCTTGCAGGAATTCCTTTGTTCTGCCTTCCTCTGCCTGAGCTAAGTTAATCAGCAGGAGGGCAGAACAGTGTCCGGGGTCGGCAGCAGTGTGGGCTAGCAGATAGACCCTGTAAGGCTGCACAGGCAGAACTGAGAGTTCCTCTAAGGAACCCTCAATTTACAGGGGATCATGCAACTAACACTGGAATCAGTGTAGTTGCATGACTCCAACATGTTTGATACTAAACATGCCTAGGTTCAGAGAAGCCATTATGTAGCTGGACCACTCTTATTGACCAGTGTCCACTACATACCTTAGGAAGCCTTCCCTGCACTTACAAAGCCCAGAGAATTGAGTCTGGGATTTGTAAGGGTACCCTGCTCATGTAGGAGTACCCTCAAACTTAGGCACATGCACCCTGCCCTTGGGCTGAAGAACCTACTAGAGGTGTGACCTACAGTGCTTAAGTGCAGTGACCATGATATACGGTACGCCTTATATCTGTGGTGAAAGGATGCATGCACCATTTCACGCAGGCTGCAATGGCAGGACTGCAGACACAGTTTGCATGGGCTCCCATGGTTGGTACAATAGATGCTGCAGCCCATGTGCAACCCCTGGTGTACCAATGCCTTGGATATCTAAGTATCATATACTACGGACTTGCATGGGGGCACCAGTATGCCAAATGTGGGGTGTAAAAGTTTACCAGCAACCACATTTAGAGGAAAGAGCACATGCACTGGGGTCCTGGTTTGCAGGATCCCACTGCACTATGGTCTAGACACACTGACACTAGGCAAAAAGCTGAGGTAACTATGTCAGAAAGATGCGACTTCCCTACACATGTCATTGAATGGTAAAAGGGGTTCTAATGTGGAAGCCCCAGGCAGAAGCACCTCAGTCAGGAGATTAGTCCTGACAGCCACAGAAGGCAGCTCAAGCCCAAGACCTCAGCTGCTCTCTGCACCCACCACCATGGAGTAGGATGCCTCCTCCTCCATAGCCATGGTAGGAGCAGAAAACATACTAGTGTCAGGGGAGGTTTCCAGACCACTGTCTTCACCCAGTTCCATAGCCCAGTCCACAGAGTCTTCAAGCTGGAATTCTAACGGGTCCAACAACCCTTCCATACTCTCATCCAACTCATACCCATAAAATTAAGGGTCAGGATCCATTCCAGCGACCCAGGTCCCTGTTGAAGTCTGAATCAGTGTCTAGCAACGCTGCTCAGTCTCCGTGTCAGCGATTAGTGTAGGACTGCCGCTGCCAGCGGCCCCATGCGACGTCAGGAGCATCAACACCCAAAACTGTCGTCGGGCAAGGTTGCAATCGTATTACCTATGCAGGTTTGGATCCAGAAGCGGATCCCAGCATGCCTCTCGGAGCTGAGGCCGAAGCCACTGACACGGAACCCGAAAGGGCCCCTTACAATCCTGTGGGCATTAAAGGCTCCTTGAAAGGGTCGGAGAGTGGTGGCTCTGGCTCCCGGAAACTCGGAGAGGCACGGAGCCAACTCAGAAATAGGCTCCAAAGTCAGAGGTCTAGAGAGTGGACGCTCCTTCTCTTGCGTCGCATGACCGATGGGGTGAAGTTTAAGAATGCTTGTACTTCTCCAATTTTTTCTTCTTACCCAAATGTCCCGACAATTTCGAATGGGATGAGGAGGAGTGGTGATGGCTCTGTGAGTGGTCTCTGGACCTTCCTCTAGCAATGTGGACCCGGATTCCGCGCAGTGAGCAGCTTTAGGTACCACTCCCTCAAAGTCTTTGGGTTCATGGCCCTGCAATCGGAGCATGACTTTGGGTTGTGGTGGCTCTCCAAGCACCACAGACACACCAGGTGTGGATCCCTCACCAACATTATGCGGTGACAGGAGTCGCAGGACTTGAAGCTGGTCTTCCTTAATAACATCTCGAAGCACCAAAAGTCAAAAGACTTCGACAAAGTCGAAAGGCCAGTTAAAAAGCGACTGTATGGGTAGCTTTCTCTGGATCAGCACGTAGGCTGGTGCAGAAAGAAAAGAACTGACATTAGTGCACTGGGGTGGCGCCTATATACGACTTGTGACGTCATATCAGACGACCATGATGCCAATGACGGATGCTGAGTCGACTGACGTCACCTAACATCGCGCAAGGGTATTGCTCAAAGAAAAATCTCCAGATCCAGACTGACGCCTGGGGGAAGTTCTAAGGTAAGAAATCTTCAACTAGGTCTCTATCAGTTAAATTAAATAAATATTTTAAAAAAAAAATCTTCTGTACTTAACGGGGCTCTATACATGCTCTCATCTAAACGGGATGCCAGGGCAGCAACTCTTATGAAGAGCTCAGAAAGGTGTTGCCATCTATTAGGCAACGTCCCGAAGCACCCGACAAAACGCATTTACAAAAATGCTACTGCATAGGTTTTTTTAAGCCAGGAAAGTCCAGCTAAGTATCTGGTTTTCGAAAGCTCTAAGACAATGGAAAGTATGACATGAGAATACTTTACTTAACCTGTACAGCAGCAGCAACTGGTTTAAGCAGAGTTATTTCTAGTTTTTAGAAAAACACAAAATAAACTGTAATTATTAAATGACACTGGTGAGAGGACAACATCAACACATTTTGAATACCAGAGGTGTGATTTCCGTAAGAAACTGGTAGGCAGTGTGGACAGTAGAATCTTTACTTCTTCCAAGCTTCTCATTTGGCTCTGGAGGCACATTTTCTTTTCGGTCTTCCTTGTCCTTTTCACACTCAGGACCCTGAATCTCCATTTCGCTTCCATCAGACCCTGTGAAAGTTAAATAAGTAAAAAATTTAACATAAACCCTGCCTACGATACAGTAAAATGCAAATTCTGTGAGTGTACACAACTCTGTACCATTATTGCTAAGTCAGAGATGTCAAATTCAAACTGAAATTCAAAATCGATGGACCACTGCTAAATTGTTCCTCCTAACTTACAATCTAGACAATCGTTAGCTATTAAGGCCTAAATGGAACTGGAATCCTGGCTTTTACCCCTCCTATAAATAGCTGTGTTACTTGTTGGTGCTGCACAATCTATACAGGAGTGCATAAGAGAAAAAAAAATAACTTCTGAGATTTTATTTTGCTAAACATTATCAATCCATATTCAAAGAAAAAATAAAACAAAAAAATGCACACTGACAATTATAACTTTCCTGTCTCTATAATAGTATGTCTAAGACACTCTAGTGAACTTAAACCCATAAGATTCACACCTATAACAGTGTTACCTCTACTATAATATTTCCTGTGCTTAACATGGAAGGAAAATGTCACTTACCCAGTGTACATCTGTTCGTGGCATTAGTCGCTGCAGATTCACATGCTGTGCATAGTCCGCCGTCTGGTGTTGGGCTCGGAGTGTTACAAGTTGTTTTTCTTCGAAGAAGTCTTTTCGAGTCACGAGACCGAGGGACTCCTCCCACTTCGGTTCCATTGCGCATGGGCGTCGACTCCATCTTAGATTGTTTTCCCCGCAGAGGGTGAGGTAGGAGTTGTGTATGCTAGTAATAGTGCCCATGCAATGGAATGAATACGTATGTACCAAATGAAGGTTAAAGTAATATATTTACAAATGTACAAATGTTGAAGATATACTTCCAAACGGCTACAGGCTCCCGGGGAGGCGGGTGGGCGCATGTGAATCGGCAGCGACTAATGCCACGAACAGATGTACACTGGGTAAGTGACATTTTCCGTTCAGTGGCATGTGTAGCTGCAGATACACATGCTGTGCATAGACTAGTAAGCAGTTATCTCCCCAAAAGCGGTGGTTCAGCCTGTAGGAGTGGAAGTAGTTTGAAATAAAGTTCTTAGTACGGCTTGCCCTACTGTGGCTTGTTGTGCAGATAACACATCTACACAGTAGTGTTTAGTAAATGTATGAGGCGTAGACCATGTTGCTGCCTTACATATTTCGTTCATTGGAATATTTCCTAGAAAGGCCATAGTAGCTCCTTTCTTTCTGGTTGAGTGTGCCTTTGGTGTAATAGGCAGCTCTCTCTTTGCTTTAAGATAGCAGGTTTGGATGCACCTAACTATCCATCTGGCAATACCTTGTTTTGAAATTGGATTTCCTGTATGAGGTTTTTGAAAGGCAATAAAGAGTTGTTTTGTTTTTCTAATTACTTTTGTTCTGTCAATGTAGTACATTAGTGCTCTTTTGATGTCTAATGTATGTAGTGCTCTTTCAGCTATTGAATCTGGCTGTGGGAAGAACACTAGTAATTCTACTGTTTGATTTAAGTGGAACGGTGAGATAACCTTTGGTAAGAATTTTGGATTTTTTCTTAGAACTACTTTATTCTTGTGTATTTGAATAAATGGTTCTTGTATGGTAAACGCCTGTATTTCACTTACTCTTCTTAGAGATGTGATGGCAATGAGAAATGCAACTTTCCACGTTAAGTATTGCATTTCACAAGAATGCATGGGTTCGAAAGGTGGACCCATGAGCCTTATTAAGACGATGTTGAGGTTCCATGAAGGAACAGGTGGTGTCCTTGGTGGTATAATTCTCTTTAGGCCTTCCATAAACGCTTTAATGACAGGTATTCTAAACAGGGAAGTTGAATGAGTAATCTGCAGGTAAGCAGATATTGCGGCGAGATGTATCTTTATGGAAGAGAAAGCTAGATTGGATTTTTGCAAATGTAGTAAATATCCTACTACATCTTTTGGAGACGCATGCAATGGATGAATTTGATCATTATGGCAGTAATAAACAAATCTTTTCCATTTACTTGCATAGCAGTGTCTAGTGGAAGGTTTTCTAGCTTGTTTTATGACCTCCATACATTCTTGTGTGAGGTCTAAGTGTCCAAATTCTAGGATTTCAGGAGCCAAATTGCTAGATTCAGCGATGCTGGGTTTGGATGCCTGATCTGTTGTTTGTGTTGTGTTAACAGATCTGGTCTGTTGGGTAGTTTGACATGAGGTACTACTGATAGGTCTAGTAGTGTCGTATACCAAGGTTGTCTTGCCCATGTTGGTGCTATTAGTATGAGTGAGTTTGTTTTGACTCAATCTGTTTACTAGATATGGAAGGAAAGGGAGAGGGGGAAAAGCGTACGCAAATATCCCTGACCAATTCATCCATAGAGCATTGCCTTGGGAGTACCTGTGTGGGTACCTGGATGCGAAGTTTTGGCATTTTGCGTTTTCTTTTGTTGCAAATAGATCTATTTGAGGTGTTCCCCAAATTTGAAAGTAAGTGTTCAGTATTTGGGGGTGAATTTCCCATTCGTGGATTTGTTGGTGATCCCGAGAGAGATTGTCTGCTAGTTGGTTCTGGATCCCTGGAATAAATTGTGCTATTAGGCGAATGTGATTGTGAATTGCCCAATGCCATATTTTTTGTGTTAGGAGACACAACTGTGTCGAGTGTGTCCCCCCCCCCTGTTTGTTTAAATAATACATTGTTGTCATGTTGTCTGTTTTGACAAGAATGTATTTGTGGGTTATCATGGGTTGGAATGCTTTCAACGCTAGAAATACTGCTAACAGTTCTAAGTGATTTATGTGAAACTTTCTTTGATGTATGTCCCATTGTCCTTGGATGCTGTGTTGATTGAGGTGTGCTCCCCACCCTGTCATGGAAGCATCCGTTGTTATGACGTATGTTGGCACTGGGTCTTGGAAAGGCCGCACTTTGTTTAAATTTGTACTGTTCCACCATAGAAGCGAGATGTATGTTTGGCGGTCTATCAACACCAGATCTAGAAGTTGACCCTGTGCCTGTGACCATTGTGATGCTAGGCACTGTTGTAAGGGCCGCATGTGCAACCTTGCGTATGGGACAATGGCTATGCATGAAGACATCATGCCTAGGAGTTTTAATACTATTTTTGCTTGTATCTTTTGTGTTGGATACATGGCCTGTATTAACTTGTGAAATGTTTGAACCCTTTGTGGACTTGGAGTGGCTATCCCTTTTGTTGTGTTGATTGTCGCTCCTAAGTATTGCTGTGTTTGACACTGCAAAATATGTGACTTTGCATAGTTGATGGAGAAACCCAGCTTGTGAAGGATTTGTATAACATAATTTGTGTGATGTGAACACTTTGTTAGCGTGTTGGTCTTGATTAACCAATCGTCTAAGTAAGGGAACACGTGTATTTGCTGCCTTCTGATATGTGCAGCTACTACTGCTAGGCATTTTGTAAAGACTCTTGGCGCAGTTGTTATTCCGAATGGCAACACTTTGAATTGGTAATGTATTCCCTTGAATACGAACCTTAGGTATTTCCTGTGCGAAGGATGTATCGGTATATGGAAATACGCATCTTTTAGATCTAATGTTGTCATGTAGTCTTGCTGTTTGAGCAGTGGGATTACGTCTTGTAATGTGACCATGTGAAAGTGGTGAGTAAGCTCCTGTGTTCTTTTGTTTGACGTGGTACTAGTTCTATTGCGTCCTTTTGCAGTAATGCTTGAACTTCTAGTCCTAGAAGGTCTATATGCTGTTTTGACATATTGTGTGTTTTTGGTGGGACGTTTGGAGGGAGTTGGAGAAATTCTATGCAATAACCATGTTGGATAATTGCTAAGACCCAAGTGTCTGTTGTTATTTCCTCCCAAGATTTGTAGAACTGGCTTAGTCTTCCCCCCACTGGTGTTGTGTGAAGGGGTTGTGTGACTTGTGAGTCACTGTTTATTTTGAGGGGTTTTGGGACCTTGAAATTTTCCCCGGTTTCTTGGGAATTGGCCCCCTCTGTATTGTCCCCGAAAACCTCCCCTTTGGTATTGTCCCTGGTAGGTAGGTGGTCTTGTTTGTGAGGTGCTGGTTTCTGTGGGTTGACCTCGAAACCCTCCCCTAAAAGTTGTTTTACGAAATGTGCCAAATGTGCCTCTGCCCTGCGGGGAGTAGAGTGCGCCCATGGCTTTGGCTGTATCGGTGTCCTTTTTTAATTTTTCAATTGCAGTGTCGACCTCCGGCCCAAACAATTGCTGTTCATTAAACGGCATATTGAGCACAGCCTGTTGTATTTCGGGTTTGAACCCATATGTGCGCAGCCATGCGTGCCTCCTTATTGTGACTGCAGTATTTATTGTCCTTGCAGCTGTATCCGCTGCATCCATGGAAGACCGTATCTGATTGTTCGAGATACTTTGTCCCTCTTCCACCACCTGTTGCGCTCGTTTTTGTAACTCTTTGGGGAGGTGTTCGATGAGATGTTGCATCTCATCCCAATGAGCCCTGTCGTATCTCGCCAGGAGGGCTTGCGAGTTGGCGATGCGCCACTGATTTGCCGCTTGTGCTGCAACCCTTTTTCCTGCTGCATCAAATTTGCGGCTCTCCTTGTCCGGAGGTGGTGCGTCGCCTGATGTAGGCGAGTTGGCTCTCTTACGAGCTGCCCCCACAACTACAGAGTCTGGTGTCAGTTGTGATGTAATAAAAGCAGGGTCTGCGGGCGGAGCCTTGTATTTTTTCTCCACCGTTGGAGTTATGGCTCTGCTTTTAACTGGCTCCTGAAATATCTGTTTCGAGTGCCTTAGCATTCCTGGAAGCATGCGAAGGCTTTGGTAATGGCTATGGGTGGAGGACAGGGTGTTAAAGAGGAAGTCATCCTCAATAGGCTCCGAATGTAGCGAGACATTATGGAATTCGGCTGCCCTAGCTACCACCTGTGCATATGAGGTACTGTCCTCAGGTGGTGACGGTTTAGTTGGGTACGACTCCGGGCTATTGTCCGATACCGGAGCGTCGTAGAGGTCCCATGCATCCGGATCATCTTGGCTCATTGTGGTATGAGCTGGTGAGTGTGTTAATGGTGGAGTTTGTGCCGGTGATGCATGAGTTGATGGTGGTGGAGAGGGTGGTGGAGTTACCTTCTTTACCACCTTTGCTTGTGGTTGCTTGTCTCCTTGCTGGAAGTCAAGTTTCCTTTTCCGTTTGATTGGAGGAAGAGTGCTAATCTTCCCTGTATCCTTTTGAATAAAGATCCGCTTTTGCGTGTGATCTGGCTCTATTGTTTGTAATTCCTCCTCAAATCTGTGTTTTTTTAGTTGAGAGGACAGTCCCTGTTCCTCTGAGTAGGAACCAGTTTTCGGTTCGGTTGCCGGGTGTTTCGGCACCGAAACGGTGTCTCTGGGTTTTTTCGGCTCCGACAAGATCTTTTTTCTTTTCGGCGTCGTGCCCTCTCGGTGCCGACCAACTTCGGTGCCGCTGTGTCGGTGCCGAATTTTTTCTGCGTCACTCTCTCGGTCCCGAGATTGCTGCGTGCCTGTGTCTCGACCGGAGTCGGATGACTTCGACAGCAGCTCGCCCTTTTTCGGTGCCGATGGAGGGTCACCTACTTTCCGGGTTAAGCCATGGCCTGTTGGCGGTGGCGTCCCCTGGGGTTTGTCAGTCTTTTCGTGTGATTTTTGTTTTGACGTCTTACTCACGGTTGGGTGTTCTTCGACGTCGAATTCTTCGGAATCCGACTCGTGGATGGAGAAAGTTTCTTCTTCCTCCTCCTCGAACCGTTGTTGTCCTGTCGGCGTGGACGCCATCTGCAACCTCCTGGCTCTTCGGTCTCTGAGCGTTTTTATCGACCGAAACGCGCGACAGGCTTCGCACGTATCCTCCTTGTGCTCGGGGGACAGGCACAAGTTACAGACCAAGTGTTGATCCGTATAAGGATATTTATTATGGCATTTAGGACAGAATCGGAACGGGGTCCGTTCCATCAGTCTCGATGTTGCACGCGGTCGGGCCGACCAGGCCCCGACGGATGATCGAAATTACCCCGAAGGGCTACCGGAGCTCTTCAAGATTCGGTGTCGATTGGTTCTAACTAACCCGATACGAACGAAACAATACCGACAAATTTTTCCGCGATTCTAACTTTCAGACCCGAAACACGGAGCGAAAAGGAACACGTCCGAACCCGACGGCGGGAAAACAATCTAAGATGGAGTCGACGCCCATGCGCAATGGAACCGAAGTGGGAGGAGTCCCTCGGTCTCGTGACTCGAAAAGACTTCTTCGAAGAAAAACAACTTGTAACACTCCGAGCCCAATACCAGACGGCGGACTATGCACTTTGATTAAGGATTATAATTTTTCTTAGGTGTTTGGACTGACTTCTAGTGTACAACACTAGGAGGATTAAATTATTTAACGAAGACAGGACTATTCATCGATGTCCCAACTAAAGACTGTTCACTTCTTAAAAGCATCCTTTCATAAAGCTTCTTCCAGGTGACCTCCTGATTACTTTTCCAGGAAAAACGTGCAATAATCTTGATATGCACTCGAGTGCCAATATGTTATTACAAGAAACCATTGTTAAACAGTTTGCAGCATCTTTTATCTTGCCATTCTTTCATATCAGAGAATGGACCAAGACAAAAAAGCACCTTACCAAGCTTCTGCTGCGCAAACTCCCTTCACCACCCTTGGACAAATGTCCTTTTCTGAAGGAAGGAAAAGTGGAGAAAATGTAAATGAATACCAATAAATCTGGACTCCAACCCCGTTTCTTTATCAGTATGTGTGACAAATAGGTGCCCCTTCTGCAGATGCCACAACAAGGCACGGTACAGATTTTTTCCTTTCTGACTAGGGGAATTAGACACGGAAACTGAGAAACACTCTTAAGTTCAAGATTAGAAAGGCCAGAAGAGAGCGCTCTGTTATGCTATGATTGCATCTTTTAGTGACACCCTGAGGAGCAAGAGCTAGAGTAGTGTGACCTCCAAGTTAGTCCGATATTTCCACTAACAAAACTAAAAAGGCCTGTGTCTTCATGACATTCATTGTTTGGTAGAGAATTCCAAATTTTCTATTACAATTGATTTTACAATGTCCGACCACTGGTGTGGTTAGCATTTGGAGGTGTAGGATGAAAAGAAAGGGTATCTGTCGGAGAAACCCAGTGTTGACTAGCTGTTGAGCACTCCAAGCAGTAAGAAAACATACTAATACCTGAAAGAAGTTACCAGAAGACAAACTGACAAAATAAGCAGAAGCGTGTGCACTAACTCCTAGGGTGACTGCAGTCGGTGAGCCTCTTCAGCTATCGCAAGAGGTCTCAAGCTAGTTGGATTACAACGGCTGAGGCCCTAAAGCTTCTTAAATGATTTGTTTTTCTTTGCAAAATGCTCTAGCCCATTCCTGCAGCAAGAGAGGATGCGTCTTCACACTAATGGAAGGTGGACTGGTGCAAAAAGAGTAAATTACCAAAAACACAGTCTTGCCCTTTAACACAAATCTGGTAGCAGTGTGGTTGCTGTGATCCTTCCTTTTAGCCTTGGGCACTATTTGTAACTTTGACCTGAAAGGAAAAGGTCACTGAATTAAGAGAAATCTGGGATAAAGCATTCCTTTAAAAAAAAAATTAAAAAAAAGAAAAAAAAAAAAAAAACAGGAGATGAAATCCCTGTGTTAGGACAAGTGATGTTTTAGGTGATGCTTCTGGCCAACCTAGAACAGCTGGTGAAATGCCATTTTTGAACCTGAGGTGCCTCAGTAATCTTTTCGCGAAACGAATCTCATGCTTTTGGGTTGTAGGAAAGTGCCCTTTTTTTGGCATGGTTATGCCCACTTTTTGCCTGCTATCAGTATGCTTCGAATGTTGTCACTGGAATCCTGCTAACCAGGACCCCAGTGATTATGCTCTCTCCCTCTAAATTTGGTTGCCTAGGACTTTGCAGACCTCACAATTGGCATACTGGTGCCCCTATGTAACTCCTTCGTATATGGTACTTAGGTACCCAAGGCATTGGGGGACTAGGGGTTCCCCATGGCCTGCAGCTTGCATTGTGCCACCCATGATAACCCATGCAAAATGTGTCTGCAGGCCTGCCATTGCAGCCTGCGTGAAAAGGTGCATGCACCCTTTTACTACAGGTCACTGCACCAGGTCACTGTAAGTCACCCCTATGGCAGGCCCTCCTAGCCTAGAGAGCAGGGTGCAAGTACCTGTGTGTGAGGGCACTCCTGCATGAGTAGAGGTGCCACTACGAACTCCAGCTCCATTACACTGGACTTCGTAAGTGCAGGGAAGCCATTTTACCCATGTGCTGGACACGGGTCACTACCTGTGTCCAGCTACATAATGGTAACTCTGAACCTGGGCATGTTTGGTTTCAAACATGTCTGAATCATACCCCAATATTGTTGCCAGTATTCGATGTAGGATTCCATGCACTCTGGGGGCTCCTTATAGGACCCCCAGCATTGGGCCTATCAGTCTTCTGATTTTTCTGGGCAGCCCAAGCTGCTGCCACCCCTCAGAAAGGTTTTTGCCCTTCTCCTGCATGACCAGCTCAGGTAGAGGAAGGCAGAACAAAGGATTTCTTGTGGGAGAGGGGGGAGGTAACGCCCTCTCCCTTGGAAATAGGTGTTAAATGACTTGGGAGGGATAGCCTCCCCAAGCCACCGGTATGCTTTTGAAAGGCACCTTTGGTGCCCTCCTTGCATAAAGCGGTTTGCACCAGTACAGGCACCCCTCCCTCCTGCTCTGGCGAGAAAGTGGATAAAGGAAAGGGGAGTGACCAGAGCTCCTCCAGGTGGCCACTTGATTCTGCCATCTTGACACCAAGGTGGGCAGAGGCCACTGGAAGCATCTGAGGGGCCAGATCAGGTAGGTGATGTCACAGCCCCCTCCTGATAGGTGGTCACCCTGCTAGGTGACCAACACCCCTTCCTGTGCCATTTAGGGTTTCCTTCTTGGGTAGGTCCTCAGATTTGACGTGCAAGATTCAATTAGGACTCCCCTGCATTATTTACTTCATCTTCTGGCCACTGGGACTGCAACTGGACCTTCCAGGAACTGACAATCTGCAACTACAGCTATGACTCCGCTCTGCAACATTGTTTCACCAGTTCCTTTCAGCAACTGCAACATTTCCCTGACTGTGCATCCTCTGAGGGTGGCGACTCTTCAGCCTGCGCAAGAAGTAAGAAGGAATCTCCCTTGGAGTGAAGGAGTCACTTCCCTGCATCTGCATGCACCAACTGCAACAACAACCGTCTGCGTGGATCTCCTCTCCTCCGGAACTGTGTGGATTCTGCATCACAGGTGGTGGTCTGGAATGGTCCCCTTGGTCCTCTCTACCAGCTCCCCAACTTGGGAGACGGTAAACCCTTGCCTCTCCTTGCAGGATAGTATCCATGTGTACCGCAACCTTCTTCGTCCACTGTTGACCTGGTCCTGCATCTACAGAAGAGCAGGTAGTGGCTCCAGCCACAACCAGACACTCCACCTCGAACTGGAATTTGTCCCTTTCCTTTGCAGTTCCCTCTTCTGTCAGGATCCACCTTGGGTTCCTCCAGTCTTGGGTGGGTCTTGCATAATCCTTTTCCAAAGTCCTCCTGTTAGTTTAGGGGAAAACCATGTACTTACCTCTGCTCTCCTGTTCGCTAGGGGTCACTCTGGTACTCACCTCTTGGGGGGTCCTAGTTCGTCCAGCTCCCTTCTACTGATTCCACGTCCTTGGGTGTGGGTCTGCCTTTCACATTCCACTTTTTTAGTATATGGTTTGGCCCTCCCCTAGGGCCATCACTATTGTTTTTACCAATGCTTATTGTTTCTATGCTATTTACTGATTGCTAATGTGTATACGATTGTGTGTTTACTTACTTCTAGTTGGCGGATTGCCTATTCAATATTCTAGTCTTTGTGTTACAATAACTGTGTAGTTCTTTCATGTGTGTAAGTGCTGTGTGACTATAGTGCTATTGCATAAGCTTTGCATATCTCCTAGATAAGTCTTGTCTGCTCATCCACAGCTACATCTAGAGAGCCCTGGCTTCCTAGACACTGCCTACACTTCACTAATATGGGATACCTGGGACCTGGTATAAGGTGACAACACCATAGGTGTCCACCACACAACAGGCCAGCTTCCGAGAAAAACGTTGAACTAGATTACTACGGGCAATCCCCTCTTTCTGGAGGTAAGTACACACAAAATATGCATAGGTAAGTACTAGGAATTAGCATAAAACATTAGAAATAGCAAGAAGAAAAGCAAGGGCCCTATATAGGGGCCAAACCATACACAAAAATAGTGGAATGCGAGAATGGGTACCTCCCCCAACAGAGGCAAGGGCGTAGTTAGCCAAGGGCTGGGGGAGTATGGAATCCCAAGAGGAGAGTATCTAGAAGACCCCCAGCGACCAGGAGAGCAGAGATAAATTACCTGGTTGTCACATAGGCTAACATGGGGACTTCGAATGGGACTAATGCAAGAACAGGACCAGGCCAGTAGAACCCAACAGTGGATTCCAGATGAAGAGGTCTTGTAAAAGAAGAAAAGAAGGGGGCAGAGTCCAGTCCACGCAGGAGTGCCCAGTGGGGCAGGAGGCAATGGCCACCCTTCTGTGGGTGAAGATCCAGGTCGACGGTAGTGGATGAAGTCCAGCTGCCGATTCCAGGAGCTGCAGAGGATTCCCTGAAGTTGTCTAGGAGGTGTCCTTTTCCGGTCGCCAGATTGCAGACCATCAGTGGTAAGGAGGTTCACCAAAAAGCACAAGCAACTGCAACTGGAGTTGTTGGAGATTTGTAGAGCTGAAGAGGACAAGCAAGGTCCTGGGGATTCGACCTTTGGAAGAGAGTCTGTGCTGACCCTAAGAAGACAGGAGAGCCAGCAGTAGCAGCCACCACAAGCAACACACTGGCACGAGGCACAGTAAGTCGCAATGAGGCCCAGGCAGCACAACTAAAAAGGAGTCCCACGTCACTGGAGCAGCAGACAGGACACTATCCTTGCAGATGTAGGGTGCTGGGGGCCAGGGCTACTAGGAACCTGAAGGTCCTTTGGAGAAGAAGTCAACTAGTCTTGCATGCTGCAACAGTCGCAGTACACAGGGATTCCATCCTGGAGGAAGAGGCAAGCGCTCACGGTCTCTCAAGTTGTACAGAAGGCAGAGAGGACCCAGAGGAACCCTCAGACCCACCACCTGTGTTGGAGAATCTTCAGAGGTCCAGAGCAGAGCAGATCCCAGCAGTCGGACATTGTTGCCTTAGGTGCCTGCAGATAAATTGTAGTGACTCCTTCTTGCTTCTTTGGTGCAGCCGAAGTCTTACGGACCCCAGAGGATGCACAGCCGTGAAAATGTTGCAAGTTGCGGACAGGAGCCGCGGAAACAATGTTGCAAGGAGAGGTCATCTCGGGGTTGCAGTCTTGTTCGTTTCCTGTGGACTCTGGACTCCAGCAGCGGTTCTAGTGGTCAGGAGCAGAAGAGGCCGTTGCCAAGGAGTCCTGCACGCCGAATTTGGAGACCCAACCACAAGGGAGTCCCTAAATAGCTCAAAAAGGGATTTGGTCACTTTGCAAGGTGACCATCAATCAGAGGTCGTCACTGATGTCATCTGCCTAACCTGACCAGTCAGATGCCCGAGGGGCCTCTGCCCATCTAATTTCAAGATGGCAGAATCAAGTGGCCACCTGGAGGAGCTCTGGGCACCAACCCTGAGGTGGTGATGGGCAGGGGAGTGGTAACTCCCCTTTTCTTTGTGCAGTTTTGCGCTAGAGCAGAGACTGGGGGGTCCCTGGACTGGTGCAAACCGGATTATGCAAGGAGGGCACCAAATGTGCCCTTCAAAACAAGCCAGTGGCGATCAGAGGCTACCCCTCCCCAGCCTTTTAACACCTATTTCCAAGGGAGAGGTGGCTGCACCCCTCTCCTACAGGAACCCCTTTGTTATGCCTTCCCCTGCTTGAGCTGGTCAAGCAGCAGGATGGCAGAATTCTGTCCGAGAGAATGCAGCAGCATGGGCTGCTCGCAGACCTTGAAGACCGGTAGGAGCAATACTGGAGGGTCTTCTAAAGAGCCCCCAGAGTGCATGGAATCATGCCACCAATACTGGTATTAGTATTGGGTATGATTCCCACATGTGGCATGGTCAGCTGCTGCTTCTTTACCTCTTCTGCAGGTGCAACTCTTCCTTGTCCTTGTCTTCTTAGGTCTCAGGATCTGAGTTCTAGGGTTCAGAGGTGCCACATACTCAATTTAGGGACATTACAGGGAGTGCCAGGCGGTAGCCAATGGGCTGGCCACCTTTACGGTGACTACACCCTTTCTATGTCCAGTTCTGCTGTGAAGTGGGAATAACCCTAACCCTAGAGGGCTAATTTCTTCTAAACAAGATAGAGGAATTTAAACGTGTCCACTTCAGCTCATCCGCCTTAGGGGTGGGACTGGCATGAAGTGGGCACACCACCTAATCTGTCTGGAGAGACCTGCGTCACATTTCAAAAGGTGGCTAGGCCTTTGAAACTTCCCGCCCAGGAATGTCCAGTGCTGGCTCTCACATGGGGCCACCAATGCATTTATGGTGGTTCAACTGGTAAGGACCAGTCAGTCAACCCACTAGTAGCTGGTAGGTTTTCACAGGGGTGGTGGGCTCTAAGATGCCCTCTGGGTGCAGTTCCTAATAAATCCCTCAATGGCATCAGTGAGGATTTATTAATCTGAGATGTCAGCTAACAAACACCCTTATATTCAGAGAAGTCATCATGTAGCTGGGAAACTATTAGTGACCAGTGTCTAGCATTAAACATGGCGTCCCTGGTCAGTTACTATGTCTGAGAGTCGACAAAGGCATAGCAGGGGCATATCTGCAGATGCAGATAAGCCCACACATATAATATAAAGCACCTTGCTTTAGGAATGTAAGGCCTGCGGAGGGGGGGGCTTACATGTTTTACATGCAGTGTTAGGTGACACGGCACACAGGCTGTGTGCCATATCATGTTTACAAGTTTTGGGAGCACCTTGTCACAGAGCATGCAATGGCAGTCTGCATAAGTTTAGTGCTGGGTCCCTCAGAGTGGCACAAGTTGTGCTGCAACTCTGAGAGCCCTCTTCAGTACCCATGCCCTAGGTCCCGGGTATACCTTTTACTAGGGACTTACAGGGGGATGAAGGGCCTGGCCACTTGGGGATAAAGGGACCAGGTGTCTTGTGTTGGGGAAGGAACCCTGGCACTTGGGACCTGGTTAGCAGAAGAAGAAATAATAAAATAAATGAAATAAAACAGAGCAACATAATTAAGTTAAAAGTCACTAGGTGACGGGGACAGGCCTGCAAGCCAATGGCTAAGCTAAAGTCCTGAGTCCCAATAAGAGCTAAATTAGATTCACCACAAACCAAGCTAAAAGTAGGGGGCACTGCAACCAGAACCCAGCTACCTACAATCATCCATCTGCAATCAATATAACTAATAACACGTGTTATACTTAATAAAGCATTGCAACCTTTCCCGAAAAAGTCAGTCAGTATTAACAATACAGTTGAATAAAATATTATGAAACCACAATACATATGTCTGTGTCTTTCTTTAACCAACTTAGTTTACATACATTTTTTTAAAGAACTTTTATTGATTTTTTGAATATTACATAACTGTTTCATTAGGAGTCTCAGGATAGAAGTAGTATTGCATCCTGCAAGATTCATAGTATGGTATACATTGTTAGGGATATTAGAACTAAACCATTAAAGCTATAATAATTGTTCTGACACTCAGGGGCTTAAGGCCACATACATGTATCCCACCAGGAAAGCCTACACAGGATCTACAGAGGAAACAGATGTTATCTCCTCTAGGCAGGAAGAACCACACAGAATGTGAGCCCAATAGGCAAGCTTTAAAGTGGAAGCTGCCTTTGATGGGCAAATGACAAGCACACAAAGGGCTGCTCCTCTGTCTAACAAGAGAGAAGGGCTTCAGGAATAGCAAGGGGAAAATACAATTCTGACCGGTTTTCAAGTGGGCATGTAGCCAAGACAGAGCCACACCCTAAGGTATCTTACCAAGCTCTACACACAGAGAAGGGTTCAGACATCTTGGGAGTGGACAGACTAGAGCACTGAGGGAAAGCGAGATGTCACACTTCACAGGAAGTCCTCTTCAGGCAGGAGGGATCTAGGTAACCCATTGGCTAGTTATCCCAACCTTCCCTAGGGGCACTTTCTGGGCCTAAATGGGGCACCCACAGCACCCAGAAATAAAATCTTATTTGTACTGGAGATGAGGACCCAAGAAATACTGTCCTGCTGATCTTGGAACTGGTAAAGAAAAGGCTGCACCAAAGTCAGACTGCCCCTTTTGTGTATTGCTTGTGGAGAAGTTGCCTCTTATGCCTAGTACAAGCAGCTGACTTCCTGTTTGCAGCACAGGACCACAAAAGCTGAAGAAGCCTGTCTGGACATGGTAGCCCAGATCACTGGATTGTTGTTCCTACTCACAACGCACCCCAGGAGACTAATTCCTGAAGCTCAGAAGTTGCTGGGCTCTGGAGTGTTGTCAGATTGCAGTTTGATCACCCAGAAGGAAAGTTACTGCCAAAAGAAGGCAACAATTGGTTTTGTTGTGTCTGGTGTCCTTTAGTAAAGTGTCAGCTGGGCTTTTGCTGGACCAAAGAGGAGTCTGAGGGGTGTCGACTCCTGTGGTCAAGAGTGCTTCACCTTGACCATTAAATAGCCCCTTGAGGATCACCCCTGACCCCACAGCATCTTCAGCATCCTTTTTCCCTTGCATCAGGACCACTCCATGGAAGTCAATAGCAGGTGGCCATTAATGCTAGGACTGGATTGGAGGCTGCTTCCCTGGTGAAGATAATGGTCTCTTTGGACCTCGCTTGGCCTCTTAACAGGCTCTCCACCAGAGTTGGTCACCCAAAATACTTCTAAGTAACTGCATTCATCCTTGAAGTAACATTTTGTTGAAAAGGTTTTAAGTGTCAATTTCATTGAAATTGCCAGTGCCCGTTCATGGAAAAAGTGCTAAGTCTTGATTTATTGTATGTTTAAAAAGTTATATCTTCAGAGCCCTCCTTTGGATCTTTTTCGTTTTGGTGTCAATTAATTCATAAAAATACAATCTTTTTTCAGAAACTGGTGTCAGGTTTCTTGACAGTAGTGTTTCTTTCTCCTTCAATTGTTTTGGTGCTCTTTAAATGCATTACAATTTTTCCTTTGTTGAAGTCTGACTGCTTGAAACCACAGCTACTTAAGAGTTGAGCAAAGGTTTGACAAATTAACCCTAATTGGTCCTAAGAAGGGCTGTTAGTGAATGACAAGGTGATGTCTCCCAACTACACCATATAATACATCTCTTTTGTTCAGAGGTTTTCAGGGGGGCACAGCTGATGAACTCTTGCAAGCACCTACACTCTTTTTCTCACTGGCGGGGCCTCTGTTGTCAACAAACTTGGCAGCTTTCCAAGTACCTCAGTGAATTATAGTGCATTCCCTCATAGGAGCGTGGCCTAGAGCAGACTCGCAGCTTTTGCTTTTTGTAGCTGGGGTGAGGACAGGGTGTCTTTTCCAAAGTGGCTCCCAAGACATGGGTTCAGGCCCACCACAAATGGCGTGTGGGTGGGCAGCTGAGATTCCCCTGGACATCTAGAACCCTATGGAAGGAGGCTCATGCATGCACCCCTCCCAGGCTCAATAATTATTTAATGCACTTGCATCGCCCCCCTGGGCAGTGGTTCACACTGGGGGCTTTTGCAGACTTCCCAGCAGAGCTCCATTTTCAACATTTCTCGGCTGTGGGCGTTTGAAGGTCAAATCCTTCCTCCCTGTGTATCTCGGGTCTCGTTAGGTCAATCTTTGCAATCTTGGGGTCCTTTTGCTAATGGTGCCAAGCCCTGGCCACCAGGAATCCCTTCCTCCGGCCGTCTGGCCCCTTAGGTGGCACACTTTGTGGGGAGCTGGATCTACTGGATCCATGTGCCGGCCCTTCTCCTTTTTCTTGTCCTTTGGCAGTTCTCTCCTCGTGCGTGGGTGCACAAGACCCATTCTTCCCCATTGGGTCCTTAGGGGGGTCTAAGGAACCAGCTTCCCTTGTTCAAGACAGAGAGCGAGCCACTGTTCCTAGGGTCAACCTTGGGAAGAGTCCTTAGTCTATGAGGGCATCAGGAGATTTGTCCTTCCAGTTGTTCATGGCTGCCACCATCCAGCCCAGTGACCAGCTCCAACAACCCCACCCCCACCTCTCCCTTGTGCAAGAGTTTTTAAATAGGGTGGAGAGTTCAAGAAGCCAGGTACCCCTGACCAATCCTAGGGTACCACATCACTTCTTCATCCTTGTCTTCACCCTCCTGCATAGCATGCTGGGATAGTTCAAAATGGCACCATTCAGGAGGCACTGGCCACATCTCCTCTGGGGTCCTCAGCTCTCCCACTTGCTGACATCACTGCCAGGTCTTTCCTACCAAAACTTCAAAGAGCCCAGCCCCCACCTCTGTTGGCTTCAGAGGTCTGGGCTTCCTGCTTTGTCCAATGAGACTGGGCTGTTCCAACCCTGGTACTGTGTGACAGCAAATTAACGGATGCAGATTTTCCTCCCTACCTCTTCCTACTCAGGAGCACTGGAAAGCACTGTTAGGTGATTCCATTGTGTGGCGAGGCCTTAGGTTCTTCTGCTGGAGAGCAACGTAACTTGGCCTAACAGGTTAACAAAAGGTTTGAGCTCTGATACCGGGCTGAGCCAGAAAAAATATGACAATTCTGGATGACCCATAAAGTATATGGAAAATGTCACAAACCCAGTGTGCATCTGTTTGTGGCATATGGTGCTGCAGATTCACATGCTATGCATAGCTCTTCTGACATCTAGTGTTGGGCTCGGAGTGTTACAAGTTGTTTTTCTTCGAAGAAGTATTTTTGGAGTCACATGATCGATTGATTCCTCCTCTCGGTTACAGTGCGTATGGGCATCGACTCCATTGTTAGATTGTTTTCCCGCAAAGGGTGAAGGAAGGAGTGATAGAGTATAAGAATATAAAGAGATGTCCATGCAAGTGTAAATGTATCTACATATGTACAAATAATAAACTTAACCAACTACAGGCTTCCGGGGAGGAGGGAGGGTGCATGTCAAACTGCAGCACCACATGCCACGAACAGATGTACACTGGGTATATTTCCGTTCAAAGGCATGTGTAGCTGCAGATGCACATGCTATGCATAGACTATAAAGCAGTTAGTCCTCCCAAAAAATAGCAGTGGCTAGCCTGTAAGAGTTGAAGTTGTTTGAAATAGTGTTCTTAAGACAACCTGACCTACAGTGCCCTGTTGCTGTGAGAAAACATCAACACAATAGTGTTTTGTAAATGTATGAGGAGTAGGCAGCTTTACATATATCAGCCATTGGTATGTTTCCTAAAAATGCCATTGATGCACCTTTCTTCCTTGCAGAATGTGCTCTAGGAGTGATTAAAAGTTGTCTTTTTGCTGTGATGTAGCATGTTTGTATGCATCTCAGAATCCATCTTGCTAAGCCTTGTTTATAGATAGGATTGCCTTTATGTGGTTGTTGAAAAGCAACAAAAAGTTGTTTTGTTTTCCTAAAATGTTTAGTTCTATCTATATAGTACATAAGTGCTCTTTTGAGATCTAGCTCTTTCTGCAACTGAGTCTGGCTGTGGAAAGAAGACTGACAATTCCACTCTTTGGCTGATGTGAAAAGGAGATACTACTTTTGGTAGAAATCTTTGATTTGTCTTAAGTACAACTTTATGTTTGTGTACTTGGAAAAAAAGTTCCTCAAGAGTGAATGCTTGTATTTCACTAACACTTCGTAATGAAGTAATAGCTACAAGACAGGCAACCTTCCATGTTAAAAATTTAATTTGACAAGAGTGCATGGGTTCAAAACGTTGGCCCATCAGTATGGTAAGTACGATATTTAGACTCCAAGAAGGAACAGGAGGAGTTCTAGGTGGAATAATGTGTCTTAATCCTTCCATGAAAGCTTCAATAACAGGTACTCTTAATAGAGAAGTATGTTGAATAGTTTGTAAGTGTCCAGATATTGGAGTAAGGTGTTTTTTGATGGATGAGAAATCTAAATTCGATTTTTGCAAATGAATTAAGTAGCATACAATATTTTGTATAGATGCTGTAAGTTGATCAGTATTTTTAGATCGATAGTAGTAAACAAATCTTTTCCATTTGTTAGCATAACATTGTCTGGTAGTAGGTTTACGTGCCTGCGTAAGCATTTCCATACATTCTGATGGGAAGTTTTAGGTAAGCAAATACTATGACTTCTGGAGCCAAATCACAAAATTGAGAGCACTGGGGTTTGGGTGCCTGATTTGACCTTTGTTCGGTGTTTGAAAATCTGGTCTGTTTAGGAGTTTGGAATGAGGTACTACAGACATGTCTAGGAGTGTTGTGTACCAATGTTGACATGCCCATGTTGGGGCTATAAGTATCATGGTCAGAGATGTCTGAGGTAGCTGACCAAAAAGGGAAGGAGTGGGAGAGGGGGGAAAGCGTAAGCAAGTATCCCTGACCAATTGATCCATAGTGCATTGCCCTTGGAAAGGGGATGTGGGTGTCTGGATGCAACATTTTGTCATTTTGTATTTTTGCTTGTTGCGAATAGGTCTATTTCTGGTGTTCCCCACTTTTGAAAGTACTTTTGAAGTACTTGGGCGTGAATCTCCCATTTGTGAGTTTGTTGGAGATTCCTGCTTAGGAGATCCGCTAACTAATTGTGTATTCCTGGAATGTATTCTGCTAATAGATGAATGTGATTGTGGGTTGCCCATTTCCATATTGTCCGGGCTAGCAGAGACAGTTGAGATGAATGTGTCCTGCCCAGTTTTTTTTAAGATAATACATGGTTGTCATGTTGTCTGTTTTTATCAGAACAGTCTTGTGTTTGAGAAGCGGTTGAAATGCTTTTATGGCAAGAAACACCGCTAACAATTCTAGGTGGTTTATGTGAAATTGTTTCTGTTTGAGATCCCATTTCCCTTGAATAGTATGATTATTGAGATGAACTCCCCAACCTATCATTGATGCGTCTGTTGTTATTATGGTCTGAGGCACAGGTTCTTGAAATAACCGCCCCGTCATAACATTGCTGAGATTCCACCATTGAAGGGATGTGTGCTTTAGCGGTCTATCAACACTAGACCTTGAAGTTGACCGTGTGCCTGAGGCCTTGTTGTAAAGGCCTCATGTTTAGTCTTGCATGTGGAACTATGGCTATGCAAGATGCCATCATCCCTAGAATTTTCATGATAAATCTTACAGTGTTTTGTTGATTTGGTTGGATATGTGGGATGATATATTGGAAAGCCTGTATCTTCTGTGTATTTGAATATGCAAGGGTTTTTTGAGTATTTAGAATAGCATCTAGGTAAGGTTGTACCTGTGCTGGTTGAAGGTGTAATTTCTGATAATTTAGAGTGAACCCTAGTGTATGCAGGGTTTCTATTACATACTGAGTGTGATGTTGGCATAGTGTAAAATTGCTTGCATTTTATTAACCAATCATCTAGATATGGAAAGACGTGAATATATTGTCTTCTTAAGTAGGCTGCTACTACTGCTAGACATTTTGTGAACACTCTTGGAGCTGTTGTTATGCCGAACAGTAAAACTTTGAACTGGTAATGTTTTCCTGCTATGATGAACCTGAGGTATTTTCTGTGAGCTGGATGGATGGCTATATGTAAATACACATCTTTGAGGTCTAAAGCAGTCATGTAATCCTGTTTCTGTAGTAGTGGACTGACATCATGCAGAGTTACCATGTGAAAATTTTCTTACAGGATGTTTAGATTGAGAGGCCTGAGGGTCTAGGATAGGCCTTAGAGTGCCATCTTTTTTGGGAGTGAGGAAGTATAGTGAGTATACTCCTGTCCCTTGCTGAGAATTTGGGACCAATTCTATTACTTGTTTTATCAGTAGGGATTGTACCTCCTGTTGCAACAGAACGTTGTGTTCTGGGGACAATTTTTGGTAATGTGGTGGAATGTTTGGAGGGGTGGAGATTAATTCTAGGCAACAGCGATTGCGGATAATTGATAACACCCAATTGTCTGTGGTAATATTTTGCCAACGAGAGTGGAATTGCTGTAGTCTTCCCCCCACAGGAGATGTGTATGGTGGAGGAGTGGGAAAGAAGTCACTGGATGGTGTAGTGGCTTGTTTTGAGGCTTGGAACTGGCCTCCATTTATGAAATATTGTCCTCTATAGGACCCTCTAAACCCCCCTCTCTAATATCGTTGCTGCTGTTGTCTCTGCTTTGCCTGGGAGGTATAAGCATCAGAGGACTGTGGTTTGAATCCTCCTCTAAACTGTGACCTGTGAAAGGAGCCTCTATGTGGTGTGGTATATTATGCTCCCATTGCTTTGGCAGTATCAGAATCTTTTCTTAGTTTTTCAATGGTGGTATCTACTTCAGTCCCAAATAAGTGTTTTTTTTCTTATCAAAAGGCATGTTAAGTACTGCCTGTTGAATTTCTGGTTTGAAACCAGACGAGTGTAACCATGCATGCCTTCTTATTGTAATGGCAGTATTTACACTCCTTGCGGCTGTATCAGCAGCATCGAGGGCAGACCTTATCTGGTTGTTACTTATGGCCTGTCCCTCTCCTACAACTTGTTGTGCTCTCTTTTGATGCTCTTTGGGGAGGTGCTGTATGAATTCTTGCATCTCATCCCAGTGGGCTCTATCATATCTGGCAAGAAGTGCTTGCGAATTTGAAATTCGCCATTGGTTAGCTGCTTGCGTGGCTACTCTTTTGCCAGCAGCATCAAATTTTATACTCTCCTTATGAGGTGGAGGAGCATCCCCTGATGATTGGCTGTTAGCTTCTTTTCTTTGCCGCACTCACCACTACTGAGTCTGGAGGGACTTGATGTGTGATGTAATCTGGATCTGTAGGAGCAGGTTTGTATTTTTTATCAATTCTAGGAGTAATGACTCTAGCTTTAACGGGCTCACAAAAAATTTGGTCGGCATGTTTGCCATTCCAGGTAACATGGGGAGGCACTGGTATCTAGAGTGAATGGAAGACAGAGTGTTAAACAAGAAGTCCTCCTCTAGGAGTTCAGTGTGCATAAGCACCCCATGATAAGCAGCTGCCCTAGAAACGACCCGAGTGTAGACAGTAGTGTCCTCTGGTGGAGAAGGCTTGGAAGGGTATAGGTCAGGATCATTATCCGGAATAGGATCAGGGTCATATAGATCCCAAAGATCCACTGTATCTTCATGAGAGTTTTGAGTGTGTTGGAGAAGGCAATGGTGGTAGACTATAGTGTGGAGGTGAAAAAGAAAGCTGTGAAGAATGAGGAGGAGAAGTAGGGGCAGGTGCTGGTTTCTCCATTTGTTTTTGCACTTTTGCTGGTGGTTGAGCAGAGTCTAATTCTTCTTGAAAAGCAAGCTTTCTTTTAGTTTTTAAAGGAGGTGCAGTAATAATTCTGCTAGTCCCTTTATGTATAAGGATCCTTGACTGTCTTTCATCCATAACCTCCAATATTGGCTGAATCTGAGTGTCCTCATCAGAAAGCTTGTAAGATTCTTGCATCGGTTTCAAGATTTGTTTAAATTTGCTTGAAAGTCCTTGTTCCTCTGTGTATGAGGATTTTTTCGATCCCGAAGTCTGAATCTTTTTCGGTCCCGATAATGAAGTCGGTTGTTTCGGCTCTGAAGCCAGGCGTCGAATCTTCGATTCCGAGGATTGAGGACGCTTACTGGAGTCTGAAGTTGAACTTTGTGTTCCTCATTTATTGCCTGTGTGTACACAACAAATGCTTAACACTACCCTCTGATAAGCCTAATGCTCGACCACACTACCACAAAATAGAGCATTAGAATTATCTAATTTTGCCACTATCTTACCTCTAAGGCAGTGGTTCCCAAACTGTGCGCCGCGGCACCCTGTTGCGCCGTTAAAAGTTGCCAGGGGCGCCACGCACATTTTGGAAACATGATATGAACATTTAAAAAAAGATTTATGCGTGCAGTTTATAAATGACCTGTTTATGACGAGTTAAAAGTATTATGCGGCCGAGTAACTCATTAGCATTTTATGTGGGGGAGTTACATAAGCCCCACCTGTCAAGGTCTTGCCGTCTGCAGCATGGTTTCACCAAACGTGATTAGTTCTTAAATAAAAGCCTTCGTCATTGCCAGCCGGTCGGAAATTCAGAAGAGAGCACTGGAATGTTATTGCTCCCGTGGGATCCTCTTGAAGTGCGCACATTGGACGTGTTCCTTGTTGAATTTACAATAATCAGGTAATTATAATTATTATTATTAGGATTTCTAATCTAGGGTGAGAGAGAGGGCACGGCAGGACTGGAGATCACAGGAATGTGCAGGAAATTCTCCTAAGCAGCGCCGATATAGTAATTATAGTATTATTAATAACTAATGTTCTGTTTTTAAAACAGATGGATATTTCCCAGGGGCGAGCACGAGGCCCCTGTGTAGTTTCCGGACAGGAGAAAACTGCTAACAGCTTGATTCAGCACACACACAGAAGTTGAGTTTGTTTATTTAGGTTACAAGACATTATTAGAATTATTAGTTCCTTGTTGATGACAAGTCCAGGGGAAAATTGCAGCATTTCTGCTTTGTGAAAGATTAACCTTCCACCCTTTTCTTATTATTAAGCACACCTTTCCTTTTTTAAATTATAGGACCACAGTCCTCCCTCACTTGCATGCCCAAATCAGATTACTTACTGAGTCTTACTGCCAGGGGAAGGCAATTTTCGTTGGGATTCCAGTAAAAACGGCTATGGGAGGTACAGAACTTGGAAAGCACAGTTATCAAAAGCTGAAGCCTTTGAAATAATTTAAGGCAGCGGTGCCTCCTAAATTCTCAAGAAACTGCAGAGTGGGAGTGTGAACTTCAGTGCTTAATTTGTAAATAAAAATGTGCCGGTGCCCAAAGTCCTCCTTTTAAACATGTGGCTGCTGCAATTAAATGTGCGAAAATGGAATACTGAGGCAGTGTAATACTGAAGCCATCTCAGGCCTCTTCAATGATTTTAAAGCCACTCCCTGCCCCTTCAGCTCACTCTTGCAGCTTTCTGTTTTCTCCCATTGTGACACTATTTTGTTTTTCTCTTCCTTGCTTAGCACCGGAAACAACAAGCACAAATTAAGCACTGGTGAATGATCAAGTACTGTTAAGTAGTTTTAGAGGAGAAAGTGTCCAGATTGAAGGCAGAATGTGTGCACCAAAAGTGAGATGTGAGATGTGTGTGTGGTCAAGGCAATGTAATGAAGTTGTAAACAGAGAAGAAAATACGTGCATGGAGGACAGCAAGTGTGAACAGGGGGGAGATGTGGCTACATTTTTTAGACGTTTAAGAATGAGAGGTTGAATTGGAGGAGATGTGGTCTAGCATGGAGGAGGAAACATACAAAACATCCATGTTATGCTCGTTGATATAATTAAAGTACTCCCGAGGCTGGGCTTACATCGCCCACCCGGAAAAAAAAAAAAGTAACATAATGGGGAGCCGCGAGCAATGGCAAATATAGGTGAAGGGAGCCGCGGGTCGAAAAAGTTTGGGAACCACTGCTCTAAGGGGAACCCTTGGACTCTGTGCACACTATCTCTTACTTTGAGATGGTAAATACAGAGCCAACTTCCTACACAGGACTTCTGAATTTGCAGACAGGCCGGTAGGGCTGGGCCAAGTCAGTTGGTGTCTTGGGTCTTCTCTGCTGGGGCCGGCTTAGCAGTCCTCCTTCGTTCTTCTTGAGGTCACCAGGAATCTGGTGAGCTAGGTTCAAGGGAGCCCTTAAATCGTAGATTTAGAGGTGTTACACGGGTCAGAGGGCAGAAGCCAATGGCTACTGTCTCTGAGTGTGGCTACACCCTTCCTGTGCCCACTCCCTTTGGGGAGGGGGTACATTCCAAACCCTATTGGTCCCTGTCCTCCAATCCAAGATGAAGGATTCTGCAGGGAGGGGTCACTTCAGGTCCGGACACCTTAGGGGTGGTCTTAGCTGGACTGGTCACTCCTCTGTTTCATCTAATTTTCCAGCCAGTGTTGCTGCCAAAAGTGTGGCATTGGCTGGTGGGGGGGGGTTTGAGGGGGGGCATCTCCACTAGCTGCAGTACCCTGGGGCACTGTAACAGGAGGCCTGAACCTTTGAGGCTCACTGCTAAGTGTTACAGTTCCTGCAGGGGGAGGTGTGAAGCACCTCCATCAAGAGCAGGCTTTGTTTCTGGCCTCAGAGAGCACAAAGGCTCTCATCCAATGAAGTCCGAAACCTGTCTTTTTTTTTCTTTTAGGGGCAGACTGGCACAGACTGGTCAGCCTTACACTAAAAGGCTGGTTAAAATCCAGAGGACATCTCTAAGATGCCCTCTGGGAGCACTGTAAATAAATCCAAAACTGGCATCAGGGTGGGTTTAGTGTGCTGAGAAGTTTGAAATCCAAACTTCCCTGCCTTTATTGAAGCCACCATGGAGCTGTGGAGTTTGTGGTGACAAACTCCCAGCCCATGTCCTGAATATGGACACACTGCACTTACAATGACTAAGAATGGACTTAGACACTGTAGGGGCATATTGCTCATGCAAGTTTAGAAAAAAGGATATTGAAAATACCAAGGACCAGTTCTGGATCCACATCTGAAGGGGTGAAAAGAAAAGTGACATCAGTGTGCATGAGTGATGCTTATATGTAGCTCTTCTCGTCATACTCAACATTGACGCAAAGCCGCACAACATCAACCAGGTTGCAGGAGTACGTTTTATACCTTTCTGGTCCAGTCTGAAGCCTGGGTGAATATAGCCAAGGTGAAGAATCAGAGGTTAGAAGCATCAATCAGAAGAAGGAGCGTACATTCAAACAGTCGCACTAGTAAAACATTATAAATGAAGACCTGCTGTTTGATAGTGCAAACCAATCAGCAGCGGTTAATAAATCCTTTTAACACCAAGAATCCTGGTATCAAAACACATACTGTTCCATGTGCAACTGAATAATTTTTCAACTTATCATCATAGACAGCCATGTTACTTCTTGGCTGCTATTACCAAGTGTATGCTTTAAGTACAATATTAGCATTGTCATTTGATCAATTGTACAGCTGCAGCACTCAGATTCCATTTGTTTACCTTTGATTTTCGAATCACTGGACTTGACATCATCAGGTTTGAGTTCATCAGCAGGTACAGCTTTGAGATCTTCATTTTTTTCATCTACTTCCATAGATGTGTTCTCAGCATCTGTTTCATCCTCTTGCTTGTCATTAGAGGGCTTAACCATCGTCTGCTGCTCTTTGCTAGCTACATCTACAAGGACGGAAAAAGGCGGCCATGAAAATGGAGCAAAACCTAACCAGGCTAAAGCTAATAGTAAATTAACACATTGTTAAAAAAATTAAATTAAGCCATTTAAGTTGACCTGGATCACAAGTACTAAGAGACACAATTAATAACAAAGATCCTAAAATAGATCCAAAATATAGTACCACTAAAATCCTACAACAACTTCATGATGACACATTAAATTGGCATTTTGTTGCATAGAGCAATGCAAATTTGGGAACCCATGTAGCCAGAAAATGGTCCAAAGAACATTTCAATTCAGATTCAGATCCGTCTGAACCAGGGCAAACTCTCACTTTTCTAAAGGTTTAATAGATTATTGTGCATTCTATTTTCTCTTTCATTTACCACATCATCAGAAAAAGTTTATTCACTTCAAATGAATAATTGATGGAAAGAACAAGTTACTTAACTTTGATGCAGATTCCTTACCTGTGAATTTTCCTCATGGTCAGACTGGATCTGGAGGATTTTTTTGTAAGCAGTACCCCAGTGCACCGGTAGGTGACGTTAATAAGCTCCACGTCTGTCATCCGTGCTGTAAGTGACATAGTGACATGGGCACCAACCAGGCACGCTGTCAGCTTGTTTCACAACTTTCCAGGCTAGAAGCACAGAGCCATGAAAAACACTGACTTCTGGTGTATCAAAACAAGGGCCCTGAAAGGGGGTCATCCCTGTCCCTAGAAATCATTTCTCAGAGTGGAGAGGATGGATAGCTCGGTAAGAAATCTGTACCTAGATACAGTCTCTTGGGGGTTACCGACGGTAAGTAACTTGTTTATCTGATAGAGACTTCTAATTGCAGGTGCCTTACCTGTGTATAAATACCCAAGCAATACCGTCCTAGGAGGTGGTTCTGCAAACTAATTTCAATGAGGAAGTCATGTAGGACCGAACAGGCAAGGTGCCCGTCTCTAGGGACCTGGCTGTCCACACAGTAATGTTTGGGAAATGTGTGCAGAGATGTCCACGTTGGTGCCTGGCAGATGTCCAGGACCGGGACTCCATGTGCTAACCCAGTGGTTGCAGAATGAGCTTGCAAACCTTCAGGAGGTTACTTCTTGGCCACTGCGTAGCAGATCTCGATACAGAGTACAACCCAATATGAGATGTTTCGCTTCTGCACCAACCAACCTTTCTTCGCACCCACATGCCCCACAAAGAGTTGGTGGTCCACCCAGAACTAGAGTACAGATAAGATAGAATGCCAACACTTTTTGTGTCCAGGCAGTGGAGTCTCCTCTTCCTTAGAAGGACATTAGGGGTGAGTAAGAAGTAGGAAGGGTGATAGATTGGCCTACATTAAATTATGTGACCAATTTTGGTAGAAAGAAGGCCCTTGTGCAAAGCACCAGTGTCAGTATAGATAGAGAGTTATGAAAATGTCACTTACCCAGTGTACATCTGTTCGTGGCATCAGTCGCAGTAGATTCGCATGTTCTGCAATAGCTCGCCATCTGGTGTTGGGCCGGAGTGTTACAAGTTGTTTTTCTTCGAAGAAGTCTTTCGAGTCACGGGACCGAGTGACTCCTCCTTTTGTCTCCATTGCGCATGGGCGTCGACTCCATCCTCGATTGTTTTTCCCCGCAGAGGGTGAGGTAGGAGTTGAATTGTAGTAATAGTGCCCATGCAATGGAGTGACTAAGTATGCACTTATTTAAGGTTGAGATGATACATATATAAATAATTGAAGGTAACTTCCAAACTGCTACAGGCTCCCGGGGAGGCGGGTGGGCACATGCGAATCTACTGCGACTGATGCCACGAACAGATGTACACTGGGTAAGTGACATTTTCAGTTCGATGGCATCTGTCGCTGTAGATACGCATGTTCTGCAATAGACTAGTAAGCAGTTATTTCCCCAAAAGCGGTGGATCAGCCTGTAGGAGTGGAAGTAGTCTGAAATAATGTCCTTAATACAGCTTGACCTACTGTGGCTTGTTGTGCGGATAACACGTCTACACAGTAGTGCTTGGTGAATGTGTGAGGCGTAGACCATGTGGCTGCCTTACATATTTCTTGCATTGGGATGTTTCCTAGAAAGGCCATGGTAGCACCTTTCTTTCTGGTTGAGTGTGCCCTTGGTGTAATGGGCAGCTGTCGTTTAGCTTTAAGGTAGCAGATTTGGATGCATTTAAATATCCATCTGGCTATACCTTGTTTTGAAATTGGGTTTCCTGCATGAGGTTTTTGAAATGCAATAAAGAGTTGTTTAGTCTTTCTGATGTTCTTTGTTCTGTCAATGTAATACATTAATGCTCTTTTGACATCTAATGTATGTAGTGCCCTTTCAGCTACGGTATCTGGCTGTGGAAAGAACACCGGAAGTTCCACTGTTTGATTTAGATGGAACGGTGAAATAACCTTTGGCAAAAATTTAGGATTGGTCCTTAGGACGACTTTATTTTTGTGTAGTTGTATAAAAGGTTCCTGTATAGTAAACGCCTGAATCTCGCTTACTCTTCTCAGGGAAGTAATGGCGATGAGAAATGCCACCTTCCAGGTTAGGAACTGTATGTCGCAGGAGTGCATGGGTTCAAAAGGTGGACCCATAAGTCTAGTTAGGACAACATTTAGGTTCCATGAAGGAACAGGTAGTGTTCTTGGTGGTATAATTCTCCTAAGGCCCTCCATGAATGCTTTAATGACTGGTATTTTATATAGGGAAGTTGAATAGGTAGTCTGCAGGTATGCAGATATTGCTGCAAGGTGAATCTTAATGGAAGAGAAAGCTAGGTTAGATTTTTGTAAGTGAAGCAAGTAACCCACTACATGTTCTGGAGTTGTGTGTAATGGTTGTATTTGATTAATATGGCAGTAGCAAACAAACCTCTTCCATTTACTTGCATAGCAGTGCCTGGTGGATGGCCTTCTTGCTTGTTTTATGACTTCCATACATTCTTGGGTAAGTTGTAAGTGCCCGAATTCTAGGATTTCAGGAGCCAGATTGCTAGATTCAGCGATGCTGGATCTGGGTGTCTGATCCTTTGGTTGTGCTGTGTCAACAGATCTGGCCTGTTGGGCAATTTGATGCAGGGTACCACTGATAGGTCTAGCAGCGTTGTGTACCAGGGTTGCCTTGCCCAAGTTGGTGCTATCAATATGAGTTTGAGTTTGCTTTGACTGAGTTTGTTTACCAGGTAAGGAAGGAGAGGGAGAGGAGGAAAAGCGTAAGCAAATATCCCTGACCAGTTCATCCATAGGGCATTGCCTTGGGATTGTTTGTGTGGGTATCTGGATGCGAAGTTTTGGCATTTTGCGTTCTCCCTTGTCGCAAACAAGTCTATCTGAGGTGTTCCCCAGAGTTTGAAATAAGTGTTCAGTATTTGGGGGTGAATTTCCCATTCGTGGACCTGTTGGTGATCTCGAGAGAGATTGTCTGCGAGTTGATTTTGTATCCCTGGTATAAACTGTGCAATTAGGCGAATTTGGTTGTGAATTGCCCAATGCCAATTTTTTTGTGCTAACATGCTTAACTGCGTGGAGTGCGTCCCTCCCTGCTTGTTTAGATAATACATTGTTGTCATGTTGTCTGTTTTGACGAGAATGTATTTGTGAACTATTATTGGTTGGAAAGCTTTTAGTGCTTGAAAAACTGCAAGAAGTTCTAGGTGATTGATATGCAGTTTTGTTTGATGTACGTTCCATTGTCCTTGTATGCTGTGTTGATCGAGGTGTGCTCCCCACCCTGTCATGGAAGCATCTGTTGTTATTACGTATTGTGGCACTGGGTCTTGGAAAGGCCGCCCCTTGTTTAAATTTATGTTGTTCCACCACAGAAGCGAGAGGTAAGTTTGGCGGTCTATTAACACCAGATCTAGAAGGTGACCCTGTGCTTGAGACCACTGTGATGCTAGGCATTGTTGTAAGGGCCTCATGTGCAGTCTTGCGTTTGGGACAATGGCTATGCATGATGACATCATGCCTAGGAGTTGTAATACCATCTTTGCTTGTATCTTTTGTGTTGGATACATGCGTTGTATGATGGTGTTGAAATTTTGAATTCTTTGTGGACTTGGAGTGGCTACTCCTTTTGATGTGTCTATTATGGCTCCCAGGTATTGTTGTACCTTGCGTGGCCGAATTTTGGATTTTGTGAAATTGACGGTGAACCCTAGTTTGAAGAGGGTTTGTATGATATGATTTGTGTGATTTGAGCACTCTATTAACGAATGGGCCTTGATTAGCCAGTCGTCTAGATATGGGAACACATGTATTTGCTGCCTTCTGATGTGTGCAGCGACTACCGCTAGACATTTGGTAAAGACTCTTGGTGCGGTTGTTAATCCGAAAGGCAGTACCTTGAATTGGTAATGTATTCCTTTGAATACAAACCTTAGGTATTTCCTGTGCGATGGGTGAATTGGTATATGGAAATAAGCATCCTTGAGGTCTAAAGTTGCCATGTAGTCGTGCAGCTTTAGCAATGGCAATACTTCTTGTAGTGTGACCATGTGGAAGTGGTCTGATTTGATGAAAGTGTTGACTACTCTGAGGTCTAGGATTGGTCTCAGTGTTTTGTCCTTCTTTGGTATCAGAAAGTACAGTGAGTAAACTCCTGTGTTTATTTGTGTGTTTGGCACTAATTCGATTGCATTCTTTTGCAATAGTGCCTGCACTTCTATCTCTAGGAGATTGGAATGGTGTGTTGTTAAATTTTGTGCTTTTGGTGGTATGTTTGGAGGGAACTGTAGAAATTCTATGCAGTAACCATGTTGGATAATTGCTAGAACCCAAGTGTCTGTAGTGATTTTCTCCCATGCTCTGTAATAATGACCTATTCGTCCCCCCACTGGTGTTGTGTGGAGGGGGTGAGTGACATGTGAGTCACTGTTTAGTAGTAGGGGTTTTGGGGCTTTGGAATCTTCCTCTATTTCTAGGGAATTGCCCTCCTCTATATTGTCCCCGAAAACCTCCTCTATACTGTCCTTGGTAACTGGACGGTGTGGCTTGTGAGGTGCTGGCTTGTGTGCTTTGACCCCGAAACCCCCCTCGAAAGGGCGTTTTACGGAATGAGCTGTAATTCCCTCTGCTCTGCGGGGAGTAGAGTGCGCCCATGGCTTTGGCAGTGTCCGTATCTTTTTTGAGTTTCTCAATCGCTGTGTCCACTTCTGGACCGAACAGTTCTTTTTCATTAAAAGGCATATTGAGAACTGCTTGTTGAATCTCTGGTTTAAATCCAGACGTTCGGAGCCATGCATGCCTTCTGATAGTTACAGATGTATTAATTGTCCGTGCAGCTGTATCTGCAGCGTCCATGGAGGAGCGGATCTGGTTGTTGGAGATGGCCTGTCCCTCCTCAACCACTTGTTTTGCCCTATTTTGGAAGTCCTTGGGCAGATGTTCAATGAGATGTTGCATCTCGTCCCAGTGGGCTCTGTCATAGCGCGCAAGTAGTGCCTGGGAGTTCGCGATGCGCCACTGGTTTGCAGCTTGTGCTGCGACTCTTTTACCAGCTGCATCAAACTTGCGGCTTTCTTTATCTGGGGGTGGTGCATCTCCAGATGTGTGAGAGTTGGCCCTTTTCCTAGCTGCTCCTACAACAACAGAGTCTGGTGGCAGCTGTGTTGTGATGAAAGCCGGGTCTGTAGGAGGCGGCTTATACTTTTTTTCCACCCTTGGTGTGATTGCCCTACTTTTGACCGGGTCCTTAAATATGTCTTTTGCGTGCCGGAGCATACCAGGGAGCATAGGCAGGCTTTGGTAGGAGCTGTGGGTGGAGGAGAGTGTGTTGAACAAGAAATCATCCTCGACCTGTTCTGAGTGGAGGCTTACGTTGTGAAATTGTGCTGCTCTAGCCACCACCTGAGAGTACGCGGTGCTGTCTTCTGGTGGAGATGGTTTTGTAGGGTATGCCTCTGGGCTGTTATCTGACACTGGGGCGTTGTATAGGTCCTATGCGTCCTGGTCTTGGTCACCCTGGCTCATGGTGGTGTGAGCTGGGGAGTGTGATGGCGTTTGTGCTGGTGAAACGTTAATCACGGGCGGAGGAGAGGGTGGTGGTGTAACTCTTTTCACCACTTTTGGTTGTGGTGCTTGTTCCGTCTGGAACTCCAACCTTCTCTTTCTCCTAATGGGGGGAAGGGTGCTTATTTTTCCTGTCCCCTGCTGAATGAAGATACGCTTTTGCATATGGTCCGCATCAGTTGCTTGTAGCTCTTCCTCAAACCTATGCTTCTGCATTTGGGAGGTTAGCGATATGTATAAGAGCCTGAAGCTGGGTCGCTTGCAGTTTGTTTCGGCGTCGAAACTTTGTCTGCGTGTTTTTTCGGCTCCGAGGTGACTTTTTCCCTTTTCGGGGCCGAAACCTCTCGGCGTCGATCTGTTTCGGTGCCGCTGTCTCGGCGTCGAGCCGTGTCCACACCGGCATCTCGGTGTCGAGGCTTGTCTCCAGCACTTTCTCGGTCCCGAGAAGGCTGCGTGCCGGTGTCTCGACCGGAGTCGGACGATCTCGGCACTGTTTGGGCCTTTTTCGGTGCCGACGGTCGGTCACCGATTTTATGGGTTGAGCCATGGCCTGGTGGCAGTGGCGTCCCCTGGGCCTTGTAAATGTTTCTTTGTGTGGTTTTCGACGTCTTACTCACGGTTTGTGTATCGTCGAATCCTTCGGAGTCTGAGTCTTGGATCGAGAAGGTACCTTCCTCTTCCTGTTCCTCGAACTCCCGTCGGGCTGTCGGTGCGGACGCCATTTGAAGTCTTCTGGCTCGACGGTCTCGGAGTGTTTTTCGGGACCGGAACGCACGACAGGCCTCGCAGGTGTCTTCGCTGTGCTCAGGTGACAGGCACAGGTTGCAGACCAAGTGTTGGTCTGTGTAGGGGTATTTATTGTGGCATTTGGGGCAGAAACGGAACGGGGTCCGTTCCATCGGCGTTCTTCAGCACGCGGTCGGGCCGACCAGGCCCCGACGGAGGATCGAAAAATTACCCCGAAGGGCACCGGAGCTCTTCGATCTTCGATGCGGTGTTGAATGTAAGTATGCCGATCCCGAACGCAACAATACCGACGAAAATCTTCCGAAATTAACTATTTTTTCTGTTCCGAAACTCGGAGCGACAGGAACACGTCCGAACCCGATGGCGGAAAAAAAACAATCGAGGATGGAGTCGACGCCCATGCGCAATGGAGACAAAAGGAGGAGTCACTCGGTCCCGTGACTCGAAAGACTTCTTCGAAGAAAAACAACTTGTAACACTCCGGCCCAACACCAGATGGCGAGCTATTGCAGAACATGCGTATCTACAGCGACAGATGCCATCGAACATGTGGTTTAGATTATAAGGCCTGAAGCTAACTCACTCAACGGGCAGATGTAATTGCCTCAAGGAAGGCTTTTTTCAGAGTGATAAGCCTGAAGGGACAATTGTGGAGCGGCTCAAAAAGAGCACACAACGGCAGGCCTACACAGTCTTGGTGGAGTGACACCTGGCTGCCATGATGACGTTACAGACTTCGGGAGTAAGATGCCTATCACCAACCTCCACGCAAGAAGGCGGAGAGTGGACAGGTTCTGGTAAAGAACCCTCTCCTGCTGCTGTGACAGAAGATCTTCCCAAAGTGGCAGTCTGATTGGAGGATTGACGACCATGCTCAGTAGCTCGGGATACCAGACACTCCGCGCACAGTAGGGAATCGCAAAGATGATTTGGGCCTGGTCACGCCAGATCTTGAGAACACTGAGAAGGAGTGGTATGGGAGAAAGGCATTCAGGAGGCCTGAGTTCCATTCAAATCGAAAAGTGTTTTTGTGAGACAGCAGCCTTCGAAACCCCAGCACACAAAATTGCTGACATTGTGCATTCTTGGCAGAGGCGAACAGAGCTAACCAAGGATCTCCTTGCTGCTGAAAGAGACCTTGTGCCACCACCAGGTAGAGATGCCATTTGTGATCCACTAGGCATCTTCAGTAGAGTTCATCTGCTCGGTTCTTAAGAGAGCTTTCAGAACCACCAGAGATATGCCATGCTGTTCCAGCCATGTCCAGAGACGCAGACACTCTTGACAAACCACTCACCCTGTTTGTTGCAGTACCACATGGATGTGGTGTTGTTCATGAACACCTGCATTAGCCTTCCCTTGATGGAGGGTAGAAAGGCTTTCAATGCTAGTCGAATCATTCAGAGTACCAGCAGGTTTATGTGGAGTCTGGTCTCCGCCGGAGACCAAAGTTCTCATCTCCACCTCTCCCAGATGGCCACCCCATCCCAGGAGTGACACATCTGTCACTACTGTTAGATATGGTTGGGGAAGGGAGTGGGGGTCTGTCTCTGACCCAACTGCAGTTTGTTAGCCATCACTGCAGGTGCTTTGCAATTCCCTCCAAGATCTAGATCATGTCTGAGAGATACCCCTAAATACTGCGCCCACTGAAACTTAAGGTCCCACTACAGAGCCTGCATATGCCATCTGGCCTGAGTCACCAGCAGGACGCAGGAGGCCTCGAGTCCCAACCAGAGTGAGTCTCACTGAAATCCAGGATAGAGGCTGAAACATCTGTATTATCGCCTGAATAACCTGGACTCACCGCTGGGGAGGATAAGCCCGAAAATGCACCATGTCCAGAACACCAACGATGAAAGGGAGAGTTTGAGGGTGGAGTCAGGTGTGCCTTGGGCACGTTTTTAGTGAACCCCAGCAAATGCAGGAGGTTCGCTGTAGTCTGGAAGTGGGAGATGACAGCCTCTGGCGAGCCTGCCTTGAACAGCCAGTCATCGAGATAAGGGAGAACTGAAACCCCTGATCTCCGCAGATGAGTTGAAACCACTACAATGACCTTGGTGAACACCCGAAGAGAGCTGGTAAAGCCAAAGGGGAGCACGGGCAATTGAAAATGTTCATGTCCTACCGTAAACTGCAGATAGCGCCGATGGGCAGGCAGAACAGGAATGTGAAAATAGGTGTGCTGCGAGTCCAAAGTCACCATCCAAGTTTCCTGGGTCCATGGCAGACAAGACCTGAGCCAACATTAGCATTTTGAATTTATCCTTGAGAAATAGATTGAGGGGCCATAGATCTAGAATGGGCCTTGTCCTTTTTGGGAACCATAACGTAGCAGGAATAGCAACCACAGCTTACTTCTGGTAATGGAACCATCACTTTGGCTCCTCTGGCCAAGACAGCCACAACGTCCTCGCTGAGAAGGGACAGATGATCCTCTGTCAGTCGGTCGTGCGATGGTGGCATGGGTGGAGGAGTAGAATACTCAAAGGGAAAGGAGTAGTCCCTTCTGAAAATCTGCAAACTCCACCAGTCCAATGTTATGGACTGCCAGTGGGGCAGGTGATGGCGAATCCTGGCGCCAACTGGGTGCCCATGTTGGTGAAGGGGCAAACTAAGAGGGTTTGGAGGCTGCTGCAGTAGGGGGGGGGACAGCAGACTGACTAGACCACTGGCCACCAGACCCACAAGCTCTCTGGGAACCACACCCTTATCCACGCACAAGCTTGGTAGACCCGCAAGTCAGATTAGGGGGACATGGGGCTGCTGCGAGGACCATGGACCTGGCTGTAGCCTGTGAGTCCTTAAGTGCTGAATCTACCTTATTTCCAACGAGATGGTTGCCATTTAAGGGCATGTCCAAAAGGGAACCCTGGACAACCCCTGAAAAATAAGACGTCCTCAGCCAGGTCTGGCACTTCAGGGCCTCTGTTGTGGAACCCACTTGTGAGGAGGAACGAGGGTTTGTGGAGGCCTCTAATGTGACTGACAAGGAGGGGAATAATTCTGCACAGAGCCACGCTCTACTAGTAATATGCATTGCTAGAGGCTCCGAGTGGCCATGCTCCCCGGGCAACAAATGGAGAGCACCGATGTGACTGTGGCATTTACGGATCAAGGCGGAGAGGAAGACTCTTGGAGAAGAGGACTGGCAGCTCGCAATGCGGAGGAGGAAATGGATGTCAGAGAATGGACCAGCGGAGAGAGCGTGAGAAGCACGAACTCGGACAAATACAATGGAGGGAGAAAGTGGTGCACTGAAGGGGACGAGCAAGAGGAGAAGAGTAGCGTCCCACGTGAGAGCTAGAAGGAAGTGGACACCTCAGCAGTTAAATAACCCTGTTCTATGAACAAGCCTGGCGGCCAGGGAACCGATCCGGACACCCCAGCTCCCACCGCCACAGCCCAAGAGACGGGTCATGGCTTGAAGCAAGTGCCGGAGGCTACTCATTCTATCTGGTGGGGTTGGTGGGGCACGCGTGCGGATAAATACAGCACCTATAAATATGGAGGGTGTTTTACTAAGGGTACAATGGCAAACTCACCAAAGGTGACACTTGGAATGAGGACAATAGCACTGGTGGAGGACAGCGCACACTAAAGTCATAATACTGATATATGTCCTTTTGTTTGTTTTTGCTTTCTTGAAAAGAGACTGCATTGGTGTATGATCTGATGCCTGGGAGAAGACCACAGAGGGAGAGCAACCATACAGAAACAGGACCAGACATTCATCCATGGGAAAAGCCTGACTCAAATCGTCCTCTGTTAATAACCCCATTGACTGCTCACTCTTTAACTTAATAAAAGACAACACCCTGAACAAGGCTGTGACTGGAACTCCTTAAAACACCCAACAGTGATGTCAGAAGTTGGATTTTTCCGTGTCGAATCTTGACACAACCCATTCTGATAGTAGAGATGATCACCAACTAGCCGAGGGACAAAGGCACCTGCAAGCAAGTCGTGGAGCAATAGGCACAGGCTGCGCAATGGAACCAGGATGCCCTACAAGAGACCCTAAAGGGCCAGGCCCAACACCTTACAAGATACCACCATCCTACGTCTTACAGGCGCCATAGTCAGTGCTAGAGTAAGACTCAATGTACCCAGGCCGGTTCCGCAAAAATATCAGGAAGGGGGGGATGACCCTGATGTATTATTATTTTTTTTTTTTACAAACTTCAAAAGGGTAGCCACCACCACAACTTGGCCAGTGTAAAGGTGGGGCCAGTATATAGCCCCCTTGTTATCAGGAGAACAACAGGCTGACTACCAGGCTGCTAACCCAGCATGTTCCACGGCGTATGCAGACATAAAAAGGGACATATTAGATCTTTTAGGGCGTGACCCGAGTATTATAGGACAAAGTTCAGAAAAGCTGGTTACAGCCTCATACTACCAATGTAGAAGAATTAAGAGAGAAAATATATTTGGAACAGTTTCTAGATGCCTTACCACTGAGTGCCCAAAATTGAATAAAACACCCCCCCAATCTCACCTTTACCAAAGCTGTGGAACTTGCCTGTGCATATCATAGGTCCTCTGACTTCAAAGCTAACACTAAGCGTTCCCCCTATATGATAACTAGAGAAACACCCAAATCAGAGCCCACTATGATCATATCAACCAAAATGCCCACTAAATCTACACCAGTGACCAGTAGACACAATTGCACAGAATGGGGTTGCATAATGAGACACTTCCCCAAAAGGACCTCTTCCTGCTTAGCGCATGGAAGTGGGGGTGGGGGTGTTGGGGGAGAAATCAACCGGCAGGGTTTGTTGTCACAACAGGACAACAATAGAGTATAAAACTGTATAAAAAGAAAATCTATTTCAATGGGAAACCACACCAGGCCCTGCTAGACATTGGCTGCCATAGCACGGCTGTCAACCAAAAATCAGTACCCAAAGCCCTGATGAGAGCGGGTGAGAAGGTGTGTGTCACGTGTACATGGGGACTGTAGGAAAGCGCCCCTTTTGGCACGGTTACACCTTTTTGCATGATGCTAAAGCTAACTTGACTGAGTGTGTGCTGGGATCCTGCTAACCAGGTCCCAGCACTTACGCTCTTTCCCTAAACTGTACCATTGCTTCCGAAATTGGCACACCCCTGGCACACAGCTAAGTCCCTTGTAAAAGGTACCAGTAGTACCTCCATCCTATTTGGGGGGGGTGATAGCCAATTGGGATAGGAATGTGACTACCTCCTCAACGGGAGTGGGCACAGAAAGGGTGTAGACACCCTCAGGGACAGTAGCCATTTACTACTGCCCTCTGACACCTGTAACGGCCCTAAATCTAGTATTTAGGGGCACCCCTGAACCTTGCTCAATTCCTGGCGACTTAACAAGAAGTACTGAAGTGGCCTACCAGCAAAGAAGACTCCAGGCGACAACTGCCTTGACCCCAGCCCTACCAGCCTGTCAGCAGCTTCAAAGAACCCTGCTACAAGAAGACGACTCGTCCTGCAGGACCAACAATGTCTACAATCCCACAGAGGACTGCCTGCCGACCCAAGGACCAAGATCTCCTGGGGACAGCAGCCTTGTCCACAAGAAACATCCAAAAAGGACACCAGAACCACCTTGGATCCGCGATTCCTGCTCACTCTGCACCAGACGGCCACAGCCCGAGTCCAGGTGGGCCATCGGACCAGAGAGAGACTCCAGGCGATTGCGACCTTGAGTCCACCCTGGGTTGACCCCTCCTGACCAACACGACAACGCCTGCAGCCTAAATCCAGAGGACCCTCCCCTGGCCACGACTGGATCCGGTGAAGATTTCCCAACACCTAAAGGTCCCCCTGCACTTGCAGCCCCCTGGCCTTGGGAAATCCAACCAACGGTCCAGCAACATCCAGTGGGCTCTCTACTTTCATGTCCAGCAGTTGGTTTTCTTCAGTGGACTCCCTGGACCAAGCCTGTAGCATCTTTATGACCCCCAGGGTTCCCTCACTGAAAAGCATTGGGTGCCCGATGCTGTGTTTGCACCCTGAACCCGGCCGCCCCTGTGCCACAGGGGGCGTGTGTTTGGTGCTGACCTGTGCCCCCCCCTCGGCCTCCCCGGTGCTGATCTAAACCCCCCAAGTCTGTGCCCTGAAGTCATGGATTCTTACCTGCCAGCAGCAGCTTCTTTCTAAACACCCCCGGTCTCCAAAGGTTTCCACTGGGCACCCAACACCAACTTTGACCTTTCCAACCGGCCGGCCCTGTGTTGTTGGTGCTGCACCTCGGTGTCTTCCGAAACATTGTCCTGTGGACACTCTTACTCCCTAAGACTGGGATCAAAAGTCAAGTACTTACCTGTGATTTGTGTTGTTACTTTTCCTCCCCTAGGAATGCATTGCTTTCTATGAGAAACTGCACTAAGTGCCCACTTTTGAAAATTATTACTTATCTGTAAACTGCTTTATCCGTGAATTGTGAACAATGTGCATTTGATACATGAAAATGGTACATTCTTGAAACTGTACTTACCTGCAACTAAGACCCTTTACGTTCTAGAGATAAAGTAACAAAATATATTTTTGACGCTTAAAACATTGGCTTGGAGTTAATATTGTGTGTGTCTTATTTATTGACTGTGTCTACAACAAATGCTTAGCATTACCCTCTGATAAGAATAACTGCACAATCAGACTACCACAAAAGGGAGAATTAGAATTACCTGCTTTAGCCTCTGTAAAGCCTCTGGGGATCCACTGGACTGTGCACACCATACCTCATTTTGGTATAGTATATACAGAGCCAGCTTCCTACAGGGACAAAAAGGTATACCCCATTGCCAAGATTCTACTGGAGGTAGGCGGAGATCCCCATCTACGAAGAGTAGGAGTCATGCCATCCCTGCCGGAATCTGTTATAACAGAGACATAACTCCCCAGTCTGCAATATCTAGACAATATCAAAAATGCAACAGCATTGTGGTTACAGGAAGCTCCATTCAGCAAGGTTGAGACAGAACCTACTAGGAAGGGAGCACATCTGAGGAAATCCAGACAAGGAAGGAGGATTGATAAGAGACTATTTAGACACCACTCTAATTCGCATCTTGCTTTTGTTCGCTCAGATCCAGAAAACAGGAAGGCGCCCCCAAACAAGCTTTCGGGCTGATCAGAGTGAAGTGGATACCCCTGAGGAATGCTTGGGAGAAAGCTGAGGAAGCAGACACAAATCAAGTTGGATCCCAGTTTTGAACAAAAAGTTAACTACTCTATAGAATAGTGAAAGGTGTAACCAAACAAAGTGAACAAGTGTTAGTTCCGTCCCTTTTTAGGGAACAGGTTTTACACCTGGTCCATATCCAAATGGGAGGGGTCACTATGGTAAGGAGAACACATTGAAGTAATTAACAGAGCAGTTCTACAGGCCTGGAGTTTACCAAGACGTTGCCAAACACTGTGCCAGTTGTTTTATAAAAATCCCCCGCTTGTGAGGTAGGCACCCTTGTTCCCTCTTTCAATTATTGATGTCCCTAACAAACGGGTGGGTAAGGACCTAGTGGGTCCCCTCACTCCTTCAGCACAAGGGCATCAATACATCCTATTCATATTAGACTATGGCAGTAGATACCAGAGGCTTTTCACTAGGTTAGGATTTCCTTTTGCGTCATGTCTTACAGCCCAGGAATGTAACAAGCAGAGGTCCACAGGATTTTCTCCAATCAAATTGGTCTGTGGGAATGGGATGGGAGAAAGCCCATTTCTTACTGGAGGTGGCCATAGAGCAATGAGAGGGAGAGGAGGGAGAGGAGGAGAAAGAAAAACACCTATTTAAATATGTAGCCAATCTGAAAACCAATCTTTCCCAATTATGGGCTCTTGCGCATGACAACATGGAGGAAGCACAGGGTATCCAAAAGAAATACTACAATAAAGGAAGTACGTTGAGGACTTTTAATGATGAGACAAGGTACTTATACTCCTCCCATCTGCAGAGAACAAACTGATCACTCAGTCGCAGGGTCCTTTTGTTATAGAGAAAAGAGTAACACCTGTTACTTATAGCATGCTCATACCTCAACAACCAGGCGGTAAACAGGTATATCACGTGAATTTGCTGAAAAAAATGGAAGGACCACCATTCTGATCCAGGAGTTTCAGCTGCTAACAAGCCCTTCCCAGTTGACATTCTGCTACTTTATTGTCAGAACTCAGAGTGTGAGGATATAAGGATAGGTGATGCGGTAGATCCAACACAAAAACAGCAGCTCCTCAACTTAGTCAGTGATTATCCGGGTCTTTTTTCTATTAACCCGGACAAACCCTTTGGGTGCAGCACAATATAGTGTCCCAATAGAACTGAGTAGTAAAACAAAGGTCATATCGAATACCAGAAGCGCGCATGGAAGCCATGGCAAAAGAATTGACTGCCATGCTACAGGTCGGTAACATCGAGCCCTCTCCAAGTAACTGGTGTTTGCCTACAGTGATAGTGCCCAAACTAGACGCCAGCTTACGCTTCTGAATTGACTTGCTAGGTGAATAGCATTTCCACGTTTGACCCTTATCCTGTGCCCCGAACTGACTAACTAGTTGAACAATTAGGTACAGTCAACTATATGACTACACTGGATCTCACAAAAGGATACTGGCACATACCATTAACCCCACAAGCAAGGGAGAAAATTGCGTTCTCAATTCCATCAGGCTTGTATCACTTTAAGGTATTGCCCTTCGATTACACGGAGACCCCGCAACTTATCAAAGGCTGATGGACTCAATACTAAAATCCCACAAGGGCTACGCAGCCGCTTATTGGACGATATTGTCATTACAGCCCCAACTGGGAGGAGCACTTAGTCCAGAAGTCTATGGTTGCCACAGACATGATTCAAAATTTAGGGTACTGAATACAAAAAGGACAATTCCAACCACAGCTAAACCAAGTTGAAGCCATAAAAAGGATACCCACTCCAATAACGAACCGGGACATACAACCATTCTTTGGGTTTACGGGATAATACCGGAGATTTATTCCTGGGTTCTCCATGACTGCTAGTCCCCTTACGGACCTCCTTACAAATAAGTACCCTTTACATATCCCTGTCTGGACCCAAACCCATGAACAGAGTTCAGAACCCTTAATGATATCATATGTAGCAGCCCAGTATTCCATTGACCAGGTTTTCCAAATAAATATGTGTTGCAAACAGACGCTTTGTGACAAGGTCTAGGGGCTGTCCTGTCCCAGCCGGATAAACATGGAGATCTGAAACCACTCCTGTAGATCAGCAGAAAGTTATTTCCCAGAGAGGTACAATATTCTACCATTGAGAAGGCATGTCTGGCCACAAAGTGGGCCATAGAGGTCCTTCAATATTACCTTTGGGGACGCGGTCTTCTAGTACTTACTGATCATGACCCTCTCATCTGGTTAGCTCAGAACAAAGAGTACAACTCTAGAATACTTCGCTAGTTCCTGGCACTGCAACCATTCTATTTTCAGGCCATGTATATTCCATGGAGAATGTCCGAACCGATTGTATGTCAAGACATCCGGCACTTTAATGGCCCCCACGGCCATTTCTACGGGGGAGCTATGTGAGGAGGAATAAGGGTTTGCGGAGGCCTCTAATGAGGCTGACAAGATGGGGCATGATCTGGAACAGAGCCACACTCTAGTGCTAAGCACCGCAGGAGGCTCAAAGTGGCCATGCCCCCTGGCCCACAAATGGAAAGCCGTGATGTGACTGCATCTACGGATCGAGACGGGGAGGAAGAAGTGTGGAGAGGAGCACCTGCAGCTCAAAACACAGAGGAGGGAATGGAAGTCGGAGAATGGACCAGTGATGACAGAGTGACAAGCATTAACCTGGACTAAGGATATGGAGGGAGAATGCGAAGCACTGAAGGGGATGAGCTAGAGGGAGGCGGATGCCAAAGCAGTCAAATCACCCTTATTCTGTAAACAAGCTGAGCAGCCAGGTCCTGAGTGTGAGGGCACCACAGCACAGATGTCCTTACAAAAACACAGACTCCATTCCCCAGGCTTTGTAAGTGTGGGGAAGCCATTTTAAGGTATGCAGTGGACAATGGTCAACCAGAGTTAGTCCAATTACATAATGGATTGGTGTCAAACATGTTGGAATCATGCAATACACCGATTCCAGCGTTAGTTGCATGACACCATGTACTCTGGGGGTTCCTCAGAAGATCACCCAGATCTGCCTGTACAGCCTTGCAGGGTGTGCCTGCCAGCCCACGCTCCTGCTGACCCCAACACTGTTCTGCCCTCCTGCTGGTGAGCCAGGCTCAGGCCAGAGAGGCAGAACAAAGGATTTCTTCCAAGGGAGAGGTGTGACCACCTCCCCCCTGTGTATTAGGTGTCTAAGGGGCTGGGGTGGGATAGCCTCTGAGTGCCACCAGACTGCTTTCCCTTCACTCTTTCCCTGAACTGATCATTATTTAATACATTTCTGGTTAAAATTAAAACAATTTAAACATCGTTCATATGTCTCCTTAGTAAGACAGGCAAGGGGCTCGAACAAAATCATTTTTGAAAGAGTGCATCTAAACGTAGAGCCTTCTTTAAAGGATGTTCTTAATAGTAAATCAGTTCTACAAGGAATTTCTTAATATCCTTTACCAAGACTTACCCACAAACTATTAAAAGTCAGCACAGAAGGGCATCTAACGGCTGGTATACGAACCCCCTTAAACATTCTAGACTTCTAGGGAAACAAGCTATAAGTAAATGTTGAGGTCTTATTGTGAAAATTATGCTAGCTACAGAACACGATTAGATGGCTATAAAAAAAAATAAAAAAAAAGATGTATTTACAGCTAAATCTATCTGATTAATATTGAAGTACAATGCTAAAATTCAGTCAGGGAACTTGACACTGAAATCTTGTACTGAACTTATAAGCACTGCCAGGACTCTGGATCTTTCCCAAGAGCTCTGCAACAATCTGGCTCAACATTTTTTACTGAAACAATGACATAATCAAGGCAAACGGAGACTTGCTGACTAATAGTCCAAAACTGCAAATCTATCATTAAGTACAGGCAGGCTTCCTCCAGAGTGGGAGAGGGGAATTATTAAGCCTTTAAAATGGACTAAGTTAGATATATTTTATTTTAAGGACTGTAGACCTATTACATTATTGCTAGCAACGGGCAAGATTGTTGAAAGGAGGGTCTCTAGGCAGTTGACTGCCCTACTAGATCACAGTTGCACGGATGCTTGGCAATTCGGATTTCAGCCTGGAAGAGGGACAGAATCAGCTTTAGCACTCGCACTAGATGTATATTATTTGACAGCTGACACAGGGGATACAGCTACACTTATTCTTTTTCATCTGATTGCAGTATTAAAAAAAGTGGACCATGACATTCTGATCAAGCATCTTTCAAACTTGAGAACGAACAACACTGTTTTGTCTAGGTATATCTCTTTCCTGAAATACAGAAGGCAACCAGTTATGCTTCTAACTTTTCGTTCTTCTTCGGAGGAGACTAACTGCGGAGTGTGTCAGGGCTCCTTCAATCTCCAACCATATTTACTTTTTATATAGGTGCATTCTTATTTCAGTTATTACATTCTTTTGATTCATTTTCAGGATATGTGCAGATGATGCTCAGCTAATTGTAAAGCTGGATCAACATTCATCTAGATTAGGTGTAAATATGGCTGTGTGTTTATCTGCAGTCCAGTCTTGGATGTCATTCAATGTCTTATAGCTCCATGCTAGTAAGATAAAGAAACTGTAGGATGGAAATCACATGACTAGATGGCTTTAGTCTACTGGACACAATTCTTTGGGCTGCTCCATCCCTTCTTTAAAAGGTATCCTTTGGCTTTAATCGTGATGACACACAACAATTTTAAATCAGACAGTCAAGGTTTATACGTGGCTGGGCTGGAAACAATTTGAACATACTACCCAAGTGAGAATTAACTCACTGGGTTCAAAATGTTCTGATGTACAGAGTCACTTATGGCACTGAAGTGTCTCCTCTTGCTATCAGATTTCAATACATTCAATCAATCAGAAACCTTTGTTTTAATTCTGAACTGCTTTTCTTTCTGTAGAGATCCAGAACTAGAGGTAGAGCGTTGTCATATATTCATCTATGGGACCACCCAGCTGTGGAAAAATGTCCGCTTTGAGAAATTTCTTAAAATGTATTCTGTTAATATATACTTTTTTAAAAGTCCTTTACTGATTTATGGTTATTTTAGTTTGTTTTATTGTCTTCAGTGCCAAGATGAACAATCAGGCACCTAATCTACTAATTTACCCACCAACAGTCAATGTCCACTATAGCATTCTGGGAGATCATGATAAAATGTGACAAATTAGCATGCGTCTGTGACCATAACAATGCAGCAAGCGTACAAACACAGAGGATGGAGAACCACTGGGACTGGAACTACAGCTCCCACCCAAAACGCAGAAATCATCCCAAATGTCCCAGATTCTCTGAGGAGCAGGGGAGGTTCACTAAGATAATGTGTTCAGTACAGCCCCCTATGAACAGGAAGCGTTCGAGGTGAGACTTGGGCAAATTGATGGAAAAGCGCAGAAGGGATGCAGTTGCCTGTAGGTGGTCTGACACCATCTGTGTTGTGAGTTGGCCTTGAGCAGCTAGTCATCGTACGTTAAGATGGATATTTTGCAACTTTCAAAGAAGAGCAATGGCCACCGTCATCCCCTTGGTGAAGACCTGAGCCATCAATGCACAGGTGTCAATTACACCCGTATACTCGGTTGTGTGCTCAGTTTATTCAGAAATCCCCATGTTTTATTCCTCATCACAGCTGAGTCGTTCAGTCCTCCTTGGGTGACAGTCGAGGACTCGCAGCATGTCTGGCTTCTTCCCTCTTCCAGGAGGATGGACGCTGGCTGAAGGTTATCTAGGATGTGGCTGTAGAAGGCAGTAGTGGAGTGCGTAATTAGAAGACTATGCAGATGTGCAGCACTACATGGGAACGCAGGCTTGCAGTTGACTAATGAGCCTGTTTTAATGATAGTAGTTTGGGCTGCAGGGTCAGAGGTCACAGTCTGCCTGGATACAATATGGTGCGACACAGCTCCACAATGGCCACAGTTTGCTGATGCAAAGACAGTCCTCTAGGGCTCAGTTTGTCAATGCTGGGGCATAGCTCACTCAAGGATATTTGGCTGCTGCAGTAGTACAGTCTACTGGGACACTTGACTCACTGATGAAGTGGCAGAGGCAATTGGTACAGTGATTCCCATCTGGAACTGCTCGTCCAGAGAGACTATGCTACACTGGCTCAAGCAAGCAGATCACTCTCCTCAGCCTTCCTGTTCAGACAGACCCTTGCACTACTTGGTCAAGCAATTTTTGTCTCTCCCTGAACAGTCACACTCCCAGCAGGGTTGGCAGGCTCTTTCCCTCTCTCAATAGGCAGATTGGGTTCCAGGTACTCCAAGTCAAGGGAACAGCATCTTTCTTCAAGGCATGACGCCAGGTGATGCCCCCACACCTCTGAAAAACAAAGCTGGCTGTCAGACAGACACCAGTTCTAGTTGCACAGGAGTTCTCAGAGTACTCTGCAGCACACTCCCTTCCTTGGTCAAAGAGAATTTAGAACTGGAACAATATGTGGGCCAGTCACTCCTACTTTTATACAGTGAAAGCAGAGGCGATGTGGATTCTGTGTACTTTCAGAAGCGGTTTGGGGTGGATCTTCTTTCAGGTGTTCTACCCAGACACAGCCTTTGTGTAGAATAATGCTCCTCACAGCACGGTATTCTCCAGCCTTGAGAACCCACAACAGAGGCTCAAAGTTAGTCAGTTTCCTCTGAGTGGTATCTGACAAAACAATGTCAGCCCAAAATGATACCAAGTTCCCTATAGCTAACAACACATTCTTACTGAGTTTGCAAGTATTTTATCAGTACTCAGTACAGTAGAAAAATAGATGACACATTGCTCTTTATAGGGATATGAAGCATTGCCTACCGTAGGTCTGCGCATCATAGGATTCAGTGCCTTCTTTCATATGTTCATAGAAATCGGCCTCTTCAACTTTTGTCTCGGCTGGGGTAGACTCCTTTTCCTCACCACTGGATTTTACCATCCTTAGTCTCTTCTGGACACGTTCACTGTGATCGCCCAATGAACGCTCATTATCTGCCTCACCAAGTTTTCTTTTGAAGCTCTGACAACACAAGGGAGTAGAGGAATAATTACCATCATTGTGAGAAACTACACTTGCTAACATAGGTTTACCACAGATACAAGCTATTGGGACTAGATTAGTTTACTGAAGAAGGAGGGGGTAAACTACCAAGAGTATAATGGGTTATTTGTGATTTTATAAAGAAATAAGATTTGGAAAAAATACCTGAGTTTGTCTTGTGCTTTGTTTTTGGGAAGCTAATCGTGCCATTAGATTGGATTCATGGCCTTCGGACTGATTAGCATCTGCCGCTCCGCTCCCATGCTCCTAGGAGAAGATGGAGAAAGTGCTCATCAAACAGCTCTTGGATAAATCCAAACACAGTACACAATGAAAACCATACCTAAGAACACCACATAAAGCATATCCTGCTTTACTAAAATAACACACTGTAAAATAATAATCAAACTTGGAATAAGGAATTCATAGATGAAGGTTCTTTAACTCACAAAAGACATCACTGTTTAGAAATCACCTTTCTGGTGGATATTCGCCCTCACTGTAGATTTATTCCAACAATGATCCACGCATTCGTGTTTTGTGAATATCAAACCCATGTTGCAGCCTGGCAGGTGTACAGAACTGGAATACGCCCTCTGCAACTCCTTTGTTGTGGCTTTGACCACGGAGGGATGAGCCGACAGGCCTACAAATCCATACGCCTACAAAACCACAGGCCTCCTAGGGGTTCCTTCATAGTCTGGATGTAACAGATCTTAATGCAGATGAGAATCCACTTTGACAGAGTTCTCTTTTACACCGGCTTGCCTTTATTGGTTCTAGTGAACCCCACAGAGAGCTCATCATCCACAGGAATGCATGTATCCCCGACCTCTGAAGATGCGCTGTGACAAGCAGTATCACTTACATCTGATATAGACTTCTAAATGCAGATTCCTTACCTTGGAAATTCCCATAGGCATGAGTCTGGATCTGTAGATTTTTCTTAAGCAGTACTCGCTGGACCTGCCCGCATGCTGACATCAATTCTTCTCTTTCCACGTCAGCCTTGAGCAGATCCAAAGAATAGCTATCCCTAAAGTCACTTTTTGACTGGACTTTTCAATGTTTGTCAAATCCTTTTTTTTTTTTTTTTAAATACTCGTGGTGCATTGAGATGTCGACACAGAAGACTGGGTTTAAGCCCTGTGACTCCTGTCATCAGATGATGTCAGTGACGGATCCACATCTTGTGTGTTTGTGGTGTTTGGAGTGCGACCATGAGCCGAAATTGTGCTCTGAGTGCAGGGCCATGAATCCGAAAGCTTTGAGGGAGCCGTCCCTAAAGTTCAAGGCAGCCCGGTGCTGCCCTCCACGTCGTTCCCGGTCACAAGGAAGGTCTTGAGAATGGTTGCGGAGCCCTCATTCTTCCTCGTCCCACTCAATCCTTGGGACGATCAGGTAAGCACAAGAAGATGTATAAAAAGAGCAAGCGTTCTTCGACTTCTCCCAGCCTTTCGGCTGTTATGATGTGGGAAAAAGAGTGTTGTCACTCTAGGACTCTGACCTCGGAGCCTGCTTCTAAGGCAGCTCTGCTACTCCCCGAGATTCCGGGAGTGAAGCCACCCCTGCTCAACGAGACTATGCGCCTCATATTTGGGCAGTCTGACTCCGCTGGAATGCCTTCGATCCCCAAGGACTTGGCAAAGGTCTCTTTGGGTTCCACCCCGGCGGATTTAGCGGATTTAGCACCCAGGGACACATTCGACCATTGAATCGTGTCAGTCGTGCCATCCCAACCTTCCCAGATGACGGTAGGAAAGTAACTTTTCATTAACACTTGAGAGGTTGCGGTAAGACTGAAGGGCAGAACAGCAAATTGGAAGTGTTGCAACACCATTGTAAACCGCAGGCTCTGGCTGTGAGACTATAGGCTGGGTATATGAAATATGCATCCTGCAAATCCTTTGAATGCCATCCAGTTCCCAGAAACCAAAACAGAAATGATATGAGCCAGCTTAAGCATTCTGAATTTGTCCTTTTAAAGGCATACAATGGCGGAAGGGCTAGTATAGGTCTGAGACGTCATCCCTCTTTGGTATGAGGAAACAAGGTACATAGTGAACCACTCGGAGTCTAGTACCTACTAAATGGCACCTTTGTCCAGGAGGAGAAACTTCTTGAATCAAAATAAAGGTGTGGTCCTGTGAAAATGTCTCTGGTATGGAATAAATAAGAGGCTGGGACAAAGTGAAACACAGGTCGCAGCTCTTTTGAACAATTTGCATAACTCATTGGGCTGGTGTGAGGGAAATATTATACCCTACTAGAGAGGAATAGTTGGAGACTTGCAGTCCTTGCTGGGGTGAATAGCTCCAGAGGGCACCAAGGTTGTACATGATTTAATAGAAAAACTATTTAACGGAATACAATTACTGAGAAACCAGTTTCCCTAAACTGGTTAGCAGAAACTTGTTAGATGAATGCCATTTACCATTTCATAGAAACCAATATGTAGAATGTCTTATTTTGAAATTGGCTTGTACATGCTTCTTTTTAAAGATGTAAATATTGCAGGTCTTACATCCAGAATAATTTTTGTCTGAGGTATTTATTTCTGTGCTTTACTTCATGGGACATTACTTTGGTTAAGTATTTTACAATATCAGTTACTATGGACACCTTTTGTTCACTGACCCCTCACCTCCTCTAAACACCACTCATTCCTAAACACCCACTAAAAACCCTAAACATGATCTATTTTTTTCTCCTAAAAGCCGCTTACCATGCCTAAATTACACCTAACACTGAAGCCTTTACATCACCATCACCACAAATTCCACTCATTCCGGACCCTAAAACATGTTCTGCCCTTAAACTCCGTCCATTCCCAACCTCTAAGATCCCTCACCACCGTAAACTCGGTCCATAACTAAAATCCTCACCATTCCTAAACTCTATCCATCACAGAACCTCAAAAAACCCTTACGAGCCTTGAACGGTGCCCATCTGTGAACCCTAAAATCCTCAACACTCCTACACTTCTCTGAACCCTAATAAACCTTCATTGCCCTAAATCTCCACGGATCCGTGAACCCTAGAAACCCTTCACCACCCCTAAAACTCCACCCATTCCAGAATTCTAAAACCCCTTTCTACACCTGGACTTCACCCATGTCTAACCCCTAAAACACCCTGTAGGAAACAAGCTATGTAGTGTACTGAATCTAAGGATACACTATTCATATACTACAGATGACCCTTATTATTTTACAGCTGTTAGAGAAATAATCCTAAAAGCATACCTTAAAATGGCTTCCCTGTTCACTTGCAATGTGTAAGTAATTGAAGTAGACATCAGAGGGGCATATCTGCGCATTCAGATATGTCCTCACATCAGATATAATGCACCCTGCCTTAGGGCTCCAAGGCCTGCTCTAGGGGTGGCTTACAAGTATTTAGATGCAGTGACTGGGCCAGAGAACAAATGTGTGTGCCAAGTCGTGTTTTCCCTCATGGCTCTCACCGTGACATACAGTCTGCGATGGCAAGCTGGATGCAATTTATTGGGGGGGGTCCCTTGGGGTGGCACAATACATGCTGCAGCCCTTAGGGACACTCTCCAGTACCCAGACCCTAGATATCATTTACTAGCAACTTACAGTGGCACTGGAGTGTATGCCAATTGGGTGCAATTTAGACATACACTTCATTTTAAGGTAAGAGGACAGGGGACCTGGTTATCAGGGGCCCAGTATACCTCAGTTGAAAAACCTCAGTGCCAGTGAGCAAAAAGTGGGGGTGATTATGTCATAAGAGGGTACTTCCTACACCCCCATTACCGATCCCAGAACCCCAACACCCTTCTCTTCCTCCAAGTCCAATTTTAATGTCATTATGGATTTGTCCTTAAAAAAGAAACAAAAATCTTTAAAATGTTTTCTTTAATTTTCGATTTATTTCTATTTCCTTAAAATTGTCTTGCCTTTAAACTGCCTTTTCATTATTTGGTTTCTTCCAATGAGCTTTCTCAGTTTTTGTTTTTCTACTAATTCACATACAGCACCACACTCCGTAGACAGACTGGGTTGAGAATGCATCTGCACTGACTGAGAAAGTTGATATAGTCTGTAAGCAAGGCCTCAGAATAGCACCTAAACTTTCTATACTGCAGGGGTAATTGTCTGATTGGTACTTCCGAAGAATATCTGTGGTCTGACTAACTTTAAATAGCTTTAGTGCTAACGGCCCTTTTCCGAGTAGTAAAGAGCTACCAAAGGGCAAGTCCGTAAGAAAGGTTTGTACAGCACCTGAAAGCCCAGTTGAGGTCATCCAGGCGTGCCAATAACAGCATGGCCTAGGCAGCTGGTGGTGTCTAGGTCCACACAACACACACCATGCTGCCTCCTGTCCATTTGGATTGATGGGTGAGAGAGTCTTGAAGGTCCTATGGGACAGCTAGCCAGCTCACACTGATAATCTTCTTTAAGGCATGGGTGTACCTGCTTCAAAGGTAAAAAGGATTCAAAGATATTGAAGCAACACTAGCCGAGGAAAACATTTTCTTGCCAAAGGCAATAATACAGTTCAATTTCCTATCAATGGGGCTTCAAGGAAAATCACTTGGATTGCCTTTACTGCTGGATGCTGTCGCCACAAGGCTTTCAGGCATTAAGTGTTTTGGCAAAATGTTAGGGTTAGACATGGAATGATCTGTGCCCTCTGGCCAGCGACCAGATGGGGTGTGTGGCTTAGACCAACTGGCCTGGATTGTCCTTAAGGGTTTTGTTAAATGGTAACAGTGGCTCAGTTGAAGTAGGATCAGGTTAACGTATTTCAGTCAATAAATTGGCTTTGGTATCTAGAGTAGACAACTGCACATCTAGTAATCCTGCTGCTCTTCCCAAACTACAGTAAAGGAGGCACTTTCCATTAGTGGACTAGATGTTGTGTCCAACTCTGTTCCTCAATGTACCTGAGCTCACTGGCATTTTACAAATCAAAGTACAGCCTTCATCAGCTTAATGAGACAGGAGCAGATTATCCGCCTCCTCAATCATCTGTTTTGTGAGGGCTTTAAGCTATGACCTGGGCTGCACTGGTGATAGACCCGAATAGTGCCTTCAGGCCTCTAATACTGCTGGCAACGAGAGAGTTGCCAAGGTTGAAGGTCTCGCTGTACAAGCCCTGGTTGATCCTTAGTTATTTCATTGTGCGGCATAGACATGCTGTGGGCCAATATGGGTTCGAGTTCAGAGACTGGCATCGCAATTCTGCTTCTCGCTAGACTTTCAGTAGCAGGATGAAGTTGAGTCCTGCTTAGCTTTCTTGCACTTTTTTGTTTTTTTTAAATAGAGGAAGATTATGAGCAGGAAATGGAGTTTGCGGGGCACAAACATGACCAAAAATAGAAAAGTGATTTGGAGTGGGACCTGCTTCAAACACAATCTCTTCACAACTTCTATGTTTCATATATAGCTTCACCTCCTGCTCCCTGGCCATTTTCGGGTGCATTAGGGCTCACTTATTGCACATATTCAAGCCATGGCCAGAGCCCAAGCACCACTGCCACATGTTGTGTGGGTCCGTGACTGATATCTGCTTCCTGCAGTGATAGAGCGGTTTGACTCCTATTGATTTCAGTGACTGGATAATTCTGAGTTATTAGGAAAACAAATAAAGTTGGAAGTGGAGCTCTTGATCCATGTTAAAGGGGACAGAAAGAACGGAGCTGATGTCAGCACAGAAAGGGTTATGTATGGCTTGTTGCTGTTACTCCTTGAGTGGTATGAAATCGATGCCGAACCCTATGGGGCTACCTACTAACGGTGCAAAGATAGCATTGCTAAAACAAAATATCCTGATCCAACTTTTAAGTCCAATTAAGTTTAGTTGTAATGTTTTGAGACTAAGAATTTTTTTTTTCTTTTTTCTTTTTTTTTTTTTTTACAGACAACAGTGAAACCGCTGAGAGCTAAAAGACCAAAACATTCAGCTAGATTGACAATCTTAGTGTGCCAAGCATACTCTGCTTAAACAAAGGCCACAACATTGTAACAGCTACCAGGACATGATATAGGCATGCAATGCCAAAATATGTATTTTTTCTAGATTATGTCTACTTTACCTCTTTGGCTTGGTCCTTCTCTGAAGCTGCACCGGCCTGCTCAACAGCACTCTCGCTCTGCAAGTTTTCTTCAGCTGTTTTGCCACTTGATTCATGCTCCATCCGATCTAAGCATTCTGGTATATCCTCCTCCTCTGTAGCCGGCTCTTCCTCCTGAGAATTCCCAGATACACAAATCAGAAAATATTAAAATCACACTCAAGGCTGGCTTTAGAGCTCAGGGCACCTGGTGTGACATTCTTTGTTGGTGCACCACCAATTACCTCCCCCTCCACGGTTTCCCTCTCAATAACCCTCCAATGATGTCCTTAATCACTCCATGGCTCCTCTCTAGTGTAGGAAGCTGGCTTTTTGTGTAGTGTACCAATGTAGGGGTACACCATGCAAACAGTCCAGACGACCCACATTGGTTTACAGGGGCATATTTTAATAATCCCAAATGCTTTACTTGTGGTAGTGTGGTTGAGCAGTTTAGGATTATAAGAGGCAAGTGATGTAACAAGTATTTGTTGTATATACAGAGTCAATAAATGAGAAACACACTCAAAAAGAAACCAGAGACCAATTTAGAAAAATTTTACATATTTTTATATATATTTAGACACCAAGATCATCAATATTGGGTAAGTACTTAAGAAGTTATTGATTTTTACAGAAAAACAGTAAAAATAGCAAAGTTGTCCGATAGGAGGCATGATCCTCGAACACGGTAATGTTATCCTATGGGAGACACATACATGGCATAGGTATACTTGCAAATGGTTGTAGAAGGTATTCTTTAGTACTTAAGGTGCTGGGGACCAAAGTCCAAAGTACCACCAGCAGTTTGGGTTTATCTGTTCTGGTGTGTCTGAGAGGTGCTGATCGCGTTGGTAGCCTCGAGAGCTACAGCGGTGAAAGTTTAAGGGGACTTGTCAAAGCAGTAGAGTCTGTAAGGGGGACTCGGGGACAAGTCCAGCAGAACCCAACATGGGGCTAGGCTCGTGTGGGCTCCCAGGCCAAGAGGACACAGGCAGAAGTCTAGTACGGGGCTGGGGGAGGTGGGGAGGGGACACTTAACAGCAGAGGTGCTGGTTAGCTGGCCACCCAAGAGTTGGGGCTTCCATGGTTCTTGGTCAACCTGAAAGGGAGGAAAACAAAAACAAAAAACAGCAGGGCCACTCTGGATGTGGAGCTCGCCTTTCCTGAAGTCCCTCGATGTGCAGGTAATTCTAGGCAGTGGTGCTGTCCGGACTGGACACAAACAAGCCTTGATGGGCGCACAGTATTGGCGCAAGGGGGCTCATGGAGGGTCTAGCTTCTAGAAACTACCCAGTGAGGGCCCCAATAATCTCCTCCTGCCATGCTGCTCCTTTGGTGGGCCCGATGGGCAACAGCACGGGTTCCCAGACAGATGAGGTCCATATCTGCAGATGCAGGGAAATGGCTCCTCCACCACAAGGGGGATACTGCCTTGTTGTTGAAGCATTGGAGATTCCTCCACAGCTTTGGGAGGATGCACAGCTTTTGGACAAGTCCGGTTGCTGCAAATGTCAAGGTTCCAGCAGTAGAGTAGGGTTTGGGTTTTTAGGGGAGTGTAGGGTAATAGCCAATGGGCTACTTACCCGGGGTGACTACACCCCTATATGACCACTTTCTGTGGAGAGTGGGCATGGATTTAACTCAGAGTTCCAGCAAAAACAAGATGGTAGACACCCCCCCCCCTTCTCAAGTGTCCACTTCAGGTAGCCCAGCTTAGGGGTGTGACTAGCCAGGAAGCGCAATACACCTCCTGAAGAACAAGGTACTTACCTTTTGTAACGCCTTATCTGGTAGAGACTATATCTAGCTGCAGATTCCTTAAACAAATCCTACCCGCTCTGTGAATGGATTTCTAGGGGGAAAGACTTCTCTTTCAGGGAGTTATTTGTTCATCTGATAAAGACTTCTAACTGTAGATTCCTTACCCTTGAATAGATACCCACACAATACCATCTCGGGAGGTGGGTCTGCAAACCAATTTCAGACGAGAAAGTCCTGAAGGACCAAATGGTCAAAGTGCCTGTACCTATGGACCTGATTGTCCAGGCAGTAGTGTTTGGTAAACGTGTGCAGAGATCCCCACATCGCTGCCTGACAGATGACCAGAACTCTGCATGCTAACACAGTGGTTGCAGCTTCAGCTCGGGTGGAATGAGCTTGCAAGCCCTTAGGAGGTTGCTTTTTGGCCAATGTGTTGCAAATCTTAATGCAGACTACGACCCATCCGGAGATGTTCCGCATCTGCACGGTTCGACCTTTTATATCCCAGCCACTGACCTCAGGAAGAGTTGGTCATACACCAAAAACTCTTTTGTATGATAAAGGGAAAACGCCAACGCTCTTTTTGGCTCAGGCAGTGGAGTCTCTCCTCTAACTCAGAAGGATCTGAGGGTGCGTAAAAAGTAGGCAAGATGACAGATTGGCCTACATGAAAAGGTGTGACCACTTTTTGCAGAAAAGAGGCCATAGTGTGAAGCACCACTTTGTCAGGATAGAGTGTTAGGGTGGCTTAGATGATAAGGTCTGCGGCTCGCTCACTCTGCGGGCACATATGATTGCCACAAAGAAGGCTGCTTTCAATGTGAGACGCCTGAGGGGACTGTTATGATGAGGCTCGAAGAGAGTGCACATCAAAAAGGTCAGAACCAAAGTAAGACCCTACTAGTGTATAATGAATAGAGATGGAGGGAAGAGGTGAGTAAGACATTTGAGGAACCTAGGTACAATAGGATACACGAACTAGGAGGGTTGATCAGGCAACCAAAACAAAGCAGAAACAGGAGATAAATAACTCTTAAGAGTACCCATAGCAGAGCCCTGCTTGGCAAGGTAAAGAATAAAAAGTAGAACCTCAGAAAGAGGAGGAGAAATGGGATCAACACACTCGTCTGAGCACCATGCCGCAAATTTTCGCCAACAACAGGCGTACACCATTTTGGTGGAGGGACACCTGGCCGACAAGATGATATTACAGACTTAGTGAGGAAGGTCAAAAGCTGTCAACTGTCACCGTTCAATCTCAACCCAAGAAGACAGAGTGGACAGGTTCAGGTGAAGAATCTTCCCCTGCTGCTGCAACAAAAGAGTTTCCCAATGGGCAGTCTGGTTGGAGTATTGATGGACATGCTTGACAGTTCGGGATAACAGACTCTCCGTGCCCAGCCTGGGGCCACAAGGATTACTTGGGCCAGGGGGTTCCTAATTTTCTTGAGAAATCTGGGGAGGAGTGGTAGGGGCGGAACAGCGTTCAGAAGGCATGAATTCCACTGAAGACAAAAAGCAACTCTCAGCGACTGCCGCCTTGGAAACTTCAGCACGCAAAACTGCTGATATTACGCGTTCTCAGTGGAGGCGAACAAATCTAACCAAGGCTCTCCCCACTGCTAAAAGAGACACTGCACCATGTCTGGATGGAGACGCCATTCTTGATCAGCTAGGCATTTTTAGCTAATTTTGTCCGCTCTGACCTTCATAGAGCCTGCCAGATTTTGAACTACCATGGATATGCCCTGTTGTTCCAGCCACGTTCGGAGGCTAATAGCCTCTTGACAAAGAGGCTGCGACCCTATCCTGCCATTCTTGTTGCAGTAACACATAGCACTGGTGTTGTCCATGGACACCTACACTAGCCTTCCCTTGTTGGAAGGTACAAAGGCTTTCACTGTCAGTTGGATCGCTCGGAGCTCCAGAATGTCGATGTGGAACCTTGCTTCTGCCGAAGACCAGACTTCTGATCCCCACCTCTCCAAGATGGCTGCCCAATCCCAGGAGTGGCACACCTGCCACTGCTGTCAGATCTGGATGGGGAAGGGAGAGGGTTCTACCTCAGACACAAGCGCAGTTTGTGAGCCACCACTGCATGTCTTGTCATTCCCTCCGAGATCTGGACCATGTCAGAGAGATTCCCCAGAAGCTGCGCCCACTGGAACTTCAGATCTGACTGCCAAACCTGCATTAGACAGAGGGCATACGTCTCTAACAGGATGCAGGAGGCTGTGATGCCCAGCAACCTCAGAGTCAGTCTCATCGAAATCCAGGATAGAGGCTGAAACATCGTTATCATAGCCTGATTATCCCTGATTAGCCATCGGGAGGATATGCCAGAAACTGCACTGTGTCCAGAACAGCTTCGATAGAAGGGAACAATTGAGAGAGTCAATTGTGACTTTCGCACGTTGATAGTGAAGTCCAACGAATGCAGAAGGTCTGACAGTCTGACGGTGGGAGAGGACTGCCTGGGATGAGCTCGCCTTCAACAGCCAGTTGCAGAGATAGGCATTCCTGATCTTCACAGATGAGTTACAACCACTGTCAACACCTTGGTGAACATCCGCCGGGCGCTGGTAAGGCCAAAGGGAAGAATGGTGAACTTAAAGTGCTCCTGACCTAACAAACTGCAGGAGGTCAGTGTATCCCAGTCAGAGACGGGGCAGCATGTGTGGCATGGTGGATAGTTTGGAACGAATGCGGTTGGGCGAAAGGCAGACTGTGGGGGACACAAGGGGCAGTCACAAGGCCAAAGGACCTGGCCATAGGAATATAATTCTTGAATCGCTCGAGCTCAGAGTCCCGCTTGTCTATGAAGGGACGTGTGCCATCAAAGGGCATGTCCATCAGATTGGCCTGGACATCCCCTGAAAAGCCAGAAGTCCTCAACCAGGAGTGGTGCCTCAGGGCCACCATCAATGAAACTGCTCTGCCCAGTAAGTCAGTCATTACCAGTCCACATTGGATTATGAACATTGCTGCCTCTCTTTTATCAGCAACTGCCTAAGAGAGTACAGCTGGGGCCTCCTCTGGGATCCGTGGCAGCACGTACGCAACCGTATCCCACAGTGTGTGGGAGTAACAGCCCAAAAGCCACACGGTGTTCACAGACTGCAATGCAAGGGTGGTGGGAGAGAAATCTTCTAACCAAGTGTGTCCAGCCTTTTGGATTCCCTATCCAGGAGTGCAGAAAGGGAATGCACGCTGGGAAGTGAAGACATGGATAACCAAGCACTCAGGGGTGGGGTGTTGCATCAGAAAGCTTGGGTTGCCCAGGGTGACAGCGGTGGGCAACTGTCCCATTCACAGGAGCCCCTGTCCTGGGTCTGGACTAGGTACCAGGAGATATCGGTAAGGGCTTCATTAAACGGGAGCATGAAGCTCCAGGATAAAGCACCTCTGTCAGGAGGTTAGTCCTGACTGCCACCAAAGACAACTCAAGATCCAGAAACTTAGCTGCTCTTAGCCCCACCACTGAATATCAAGCTCCCTTCTCCACAGCCACAGTTGGGGGAGAAAACATGCCAGTATCTTGAGAAGTATCCAGTCCGCTGGTCTCACTCAAGTCTGCACACCAGTCAATAGGATCTTGGAGCTGATATTCTAAAAAGAGTCCATCATAACCGAGCCCATAGGAAAGGGGCTCAGGAAATGACATAGGAGGCAAGGCTCCTGCTAGCTTGGGGGTCAACTTCTTATGATGCCAGTCAATAAGAATGCAGATGGTGACGCTTGGGAGCACAGGCTGTGCCAGGAGTATCGGGGAAGATTGGGGTGGAATGACTGACGCCAGTCGGGATCCAGGGCTGGATCCACTGGCGCCCCTCAATGCCATGGCCGAAGCCACCAGCACTGAACTCAAAGGGGCTCCTTAGGATTACGCAGGACATGAAGGTGCATCAGCGGTGTTGAACTGCCCAAAAATAAAGCGCTTGGACTCCTTCAATTGGACAGGGGTTGTTACGGCTCCCGGAAACTCGGGGAGGTGCAGAGTCAGCACAGAACAATGATGCTCCCTCGTCTGATAGGCTGACAGACAAGGAGAAGTCCAAGGGCGCTTCGACGACTTATGTCTCGACTTACCAGATCATCCTGAGGACTTGGATGATGGGGGGGGGGGGGGGGAGAACTGTGACCGATCCAGAGGCCTTTGTCTTGATCAAGATCTTCCTCTTGACTGAGAACTTGACTTGCGCAGTCGAGGCACCATTAGCTTCAGGGACTGCTCCCCCAAAGCTTTTAGATTAATGTCCTCACACTCAGAGGACGATTTCGGATGGTGGTCGAGCTCCAGGAACAAAAGACACACAAGGTGCAAATCTGTCTCGGACATAGCCTGTTGACGAGAACTAAAGGGCTTGAACTTTTCTTCGATGACATCCTCAATGCACCAGGATTTGCAATACCTCAAAAAAGCTTTCACAAAAGAAAAATAAAAAAAAATAAAAAAATAAAAAAAAAGTTGACTAAGAGGTAGCTCTCTTCGTATCAGTGCTGGCTGGCGCGGAAAGAAAATAACTGACATCAGGATGCTGGAGTGGCACCTGTATAGGATCCACAATGTCATTTTTGGCACGGCCACCACTGAACGTGGAGTAGATCAATGCCACCTAATGGCATGCAGATGTACTGCTCAAGTAAAATTGTTGGATCCCGACTGACACCTGTGGGTAATTCTAAGTTAAGGAATCTGCCACTAGTCAGATATGTTTATCATATCTTCAAACCATGCATGGAAGCAGCAGGATAGGTGGAAAAACATAAGCAAAGAGTGCTGACCAGTTCATTCATAGTGCATTACCCGTGGACTGTGGATGTGGGCATCTGAAGAAGTATGGGCATCAGCATTTTTAGGAGTTGTCTCCGTACTTCACTGCTGTTGTCCGTGATGCACGCTGTAAGTAACCTATGACCTGGCAAGCACTGGCCATGCCATATCGTTATTTTTTTCTACCTTTATGCTATGCTACGCAGCCGTACTACTCTACGAGATGGATAAAAGACATTGGCAAATCCAATAGCTCTTGCATAGGCAAGACCTATTGGTTTTGCCAATGCTTGTTTATTTTTATATTAGGCATTCCAAGATACTGCAATTGTTTCCCATTTATCTCCTCTTTGTCCGTAGCGTGCGTTCTTTCCTCCTCCGTGCAGTGAGGGCTTGGGGGAGTGGGCATCTTGGGCCCAATCCACAGGGGATGTTGGGCGAGTGATGCAGTCTAAGGACCGCAGGGAGAAAAGACTGGCTGCGGCATTGCCCGCCCTGTCCCCCTTTCTCATAATAGGGGCTAGAGGAGTTTAGAATATCAAGAAAACTGTTGAGCAGGTGCATGCCTGGCAGTTGGTTGTTTGAAAGAAAGTTGGGCAGTTTGATACCTAGTGGGAGATGGGGGAGGGGCGGGGGGTAGTTTGAAGATAAGAGGAAGGCAACTGTTGGGAGTATGTACAGTTATGGTTGGAAGTTGAGAGTAAAGAAAAGTTGTGCGTGGTTTAGACATGTGAGAGGTTATTTAGGGGGAGGGAGACTTTTTTTTATTGTACAGTGAGGCCAGGGTTTTACGGTAGTTTTTATGGCTTATTGCCAAGGGTTGATTAATAGAAGTCGATGCACCTGTCTCATTAAAGCGGCCTTTTTCACTTGCAAGTTCGACTCACGTGGTCTGTGACTGTCCCGTCTCAAAATATTTGGAGAGCTCTCCCTCTTGCCGGTGTTCTTCTCTCTCCCTCCTCTCCCCCAACCCCCCCACTGGTTACTGTTCCTTCCCCAGCTCAACGTTGCTCTCTCCCCATTTGTTTGCTTTGCACCCTCTGTGTGGTTTCATTTTTGTCCTCCAGTTGCCTTGATCTGCATTCCATTATTCCTCCCAGTATTACTTCTACACTTCCCCTGGACTCCACCTTGCAATCTTTGCCCCGTTCCTTCTTTCTCCCGTTGCATATTAATGCTATGTCCGCCAAACCCCACCTCCCCCTCAGCATGTTGGTGATGGAAAGAAGATAGAGGACGAGGGAATGGTGAGTGGGAAAGTACAATCACAGACTGATGCATTCAGTCCGTCCTTGGGGATTTTCAGATGTGACTTGGATGCATCAAGGTTCATCTGTAGGGTTCCTCAGAGCTGGAAGTGCTGAAGTAGGACTTGCAGGTAGAGTTCACACTCATGGACTTGTAGACTTGCTGATGTGTTCTGCCGAGCCAGTGTGCTAAGCCTTTCTCCAATCCTAGAAGGTAGCCCTACATAATTGTATGCGGTGGCAGACATTCCAATGCCAGGTCTCCTGTGATAGTGCTGAGGGGCCTGCTTATGCCCTCATACAGCTACTCTCTTGTCAGCTGCCTTCAGCCTCTTGCTCTCCTAATCAGGCAGCAGACCTCGCCTGAGGCTTGGATCGAAGCTTGCTTGCTGGGTTGTCAGGTGGTACATGATAGCGACATAGCCAGGTTAACTGAGGGTGGATTTGTACTTTTTCCCCACCCCCACTGGCCTTAAAGGGGGTGAACTTGAGCCTTCCCTTAAACATGAGCAGAAATGTCAGTTTGTTCCGATCTAGAAATGTCTCAGCAAGAAAATAGTCTTCCTCGTGGAGGACATACATTTCCGTCTTATGAAAGGTGGCTGACTGCCGGATGTCCTTGTGATAGACAGGGGTATTTCCAGGGGAGAGTGGGGCTACAACATCATAGACATCCCAAGAGTCACCTTTGTGACATAGCTTGAAAGATCTGTCTTAGAGGTTGAGAGGGTCAAAGGGGCTGTCGGGGTCACAAGAGGAGTGTCTAGTGACTGAAGGAGGAAGCCCCCTGTGGGTCTTTGCATCCTTCAGCGTGGAAAATGTCGATGGGAAGGAGCATGTGAACCTGGGGAAGGCAGGAAGGGACTGCAGCAGTCCCTAATGCCCCTAAGGGAGGTTGCATTATATTATGTGTGAGGGGCCTTCTGCATGAGCAGATGGGCCCCTGTGATGTGTAGCTCCATTGCTAGACATTGCAAGCGATCAGGCAGCCATCTTAAGGATGTGTACTGGACATTACGTTACGAGTGATCCAGCTATATGATGGCCTCACTGAAACTAATGGTGTTTTGTATCAAACACCTTGTCTTAATAAATCCATACTGATGCCAGTATTGGATTTATTATGACATGCACACAGAGGGCACCTTAGATGTGCACCCCGAAACCCTACTAATCTCCTAGTGTGCTGGCTGACTGGTATCGACCAGCTTGCCATCACAGATGAGTTTGAGCCCCTGCAGGTGAGAGCCCATGCTCTCAGAGGCCAGAAACAATGCCTGCTCCGGAGGAAGGTGATCACACCTCCCCCAGCAGGATGGCTAGCGATTTATCATATCAGAGACAGGGGCTTCAAAGCCCCTGCCACCTTTGGTATGCAACCCAGGCTTCCCCCAGTCCTTGGGAATGCCACCCACACTGCCCTGGGATCCATTTGGCACCAGAGCATGCTGGAAATCAGTTATTCAGGAGGCGCATTACACTTCTAGGCTAGTCACATCCCTAAGGTGGGCTACCTGAAGTGAACATTCCAGTAGGAGTTTCACCATCTTGTTTTTGATGAAACTAGGAACTCTGGGTCAGGAATATGCCCACACCCCACAGGAAGTGGTAATATAGGGGGTGTAGTGATCCCAGGGGACCCTAGAGGTATGTCCAGTACTTCACTAAACAAAAAGCACCTCCCTTGAGGTGAATAAGCCATCTCCCTGCACCTGCAGGCACTGACCGCAAATGCCCAGTTCACCATTTTGCTGACATTGAGGCAGCAACTCGTCAGGGGGAGGACACAGAGTCCAGGAGGTCAGCCCCATCGCTTTACCAAGTCTTGAGACGCTGAGTCTCCCCAGAGCCTCCTAGTACCAATACGTGGGGTACCAGAGCCCTTGCAAGTACCAAGGTTAGTTGTGTGTCCAGCCTGGACACCACAGGTGCAAGGCCATCACCAAGAAGGGCCCATCAGTCTTGTTTTCTCTCCCTCTCCAGGTCACCCAAAACCAAGTGAGAGCCTCTGACTCGAGCGACCCGTTGGACAAAACACCTCTGCACCCAAGCTCCCCAAACCTGGCCCACTTCAACCAACTTTGTCTTCGTGCTCCAGAGACCCTGAAGAGCAGAGCCCCCATGTGGGTTCTGCCGAACAGGTCCCACGGTCTCCCAATTGCAGCCTTTTCCTTTGCAGGTACTTCGTCACTGACTTTACTACGTAGCGCTCAAGACTACCAATGTGACCAGCACCTCTGCACCCAGACACATCAGGGCAGGTAAAACCGAACTACTGGCGGTTTCTTGGACCTTGACCCTTAAGTCTCTTAAGTCTCAGAGAAGAACCATGAAAACCGTTTGCAAGTATTTCAATTTAGTGTATGCGTTTTCCATAGGATAACATGACCACGTTTAAGGCTCATGCCTCCAATCTGACAGCTTGCTATTTCTACTGTTCTTCATATGAAAAGCCAAAACTTCTAAAGTACTTAAACAATATCTATAAACTTGGTGTCAAGAAATCTATGTTTTTTTTCTAAACTGGTCTCAGGTTTCTAATTGAGCGTTTGTCTCATTTATGGACTGTGTACAACAAATGCTCAGCACTCCCCTCTGATAAGCCTAAGCTGCTTGACCACACTACCACAAATAGATCACTGTGTATTATTAAAGTAAGCCCCTGTAAACCAATAATGTTCGTCTGGACTATCTGCATGGTGTACCCCTACATTTGGTACACTACATAGATAGCCAGCTTCCTGCACTTTCCATTTCTCTTCTTCCACAGGCACAGAAGTTATTATTTTTTTTCTCTCTAGAAAAGTTCCAACTTTCTGAGGAAAAATTCATTCTTTTTCATCTCAGACTATTACCTGTGTCCAAACTTGTTCCTACATTGTTTACTCAGCTATTCGATACAACTTATCCTCTTTAATCCTTGCAATTTAAACCAATTATGATTTCTTTATTCACTCTCTTCCTTTCATCTTGTTCCACTTTATTTCTAATATCCATTTTAGTATTTTCTCTTTTATTTTATGATTATTCAAGGAGTTTATTTTTAACTACCCGTACATTTTTAAAACATTTTTTTCAACCACTTGACTATAAATATACCTCTTTTACTTTTTAAAGATATTTGTTCCAATGCCGGCCACACAAATATTCTGAGCTTCATTTTACTAACATTCTCTATTTTCATTTTGTATTATAAGACAGGGTCACCATTGTGTGTCCCCACTTACTGCTCATACATGGTCAAAACATAATTGTATAGACTTTGATCACTTCCATTTTAGTTTCCAATTCACCACACACACACAATTATTAGGCAGAATTGAAGGGGAATTGTAGGAAGTTGGCTCTGTATGTGCTATTTCAAAGTAAGGAATAGCATGCACAGAGTCCAAGGGTTCCCCTTAGAGGTAAAATAGTGGTAAAAGAGATAATACTAATGCTCTATTTTGTGGTAGTGTGGTCGAGCAGTAGGCTTATCCAAGGAGTAGTGTTAAGCATTTGTTGTACATACACAAAGACAATAAATGAGGTACACACACTCAGAGACAAATCCAGCCAATAGGTTTTGTTATAGAAAAATATCTTTTCTTAGTTTATTTTAAGAACCACAGGTTCAAATTTAACATGTAATATCTTGTTTGAAAGGTATTGCAGGTAAGTACATTAGGAACTTTGAATCATTTCAATTGCATGTATACTTTTCAAGTTATTCACAAATAGCTACTTTAAAAGTGGACACTTAGTGCAATTTTCACAGTTCCTGGGGGAGGTAAGTTTTTGTTAGTTTTACCAGGTAAGTAAGACACTTACAGGGTTCAGTTCTTGGTCCAAGGTAGCCCACCGTCGGGGGTTCAGAGCAACCCCAAAGTTACCACACCAGCAGCTCAGGGCCGGTCAGGTGCAGAGTTCAAAGTGGTGCCCAAAACGCATAGGCTTCAATGGAGAGAAGGGGGTGCCCCGGTCCCAGTCTGCCAGCAGGTAAGTACCCGCGTCTTCGGAGGGCAGACCAGGGGGGTTTTGTAGGGCACCGGGGGGGACACAAGCCCACACAGAAATTTCACCCTCAGCGGCGCGGGGGCGGCCGGGTGCAGTGTTAGAACAAGCGTCGGGTTCGCAATGGAAGTCAATGAGAGATCAAGGGATCTCTTCAGCGCTGCAGGCAGGCAAGGGGGGGCTTCCTCGGGGAAACCTCCACTTGGGCAAGGGAGAGGGACTCCTGGGGGTCACTTCTGCAGTGAAAGTCCGGTCCTTCAGGTCCTGGGGGCTGCGGGTGCAGGGTCTTTTCCAGGCGTCGGGACTTAGGTTTCAGAGAGTCGCGGTCAGGGGAAGCCTCGGGATTCCCTCTGCAGGCGGCGCTGTGGGGGCTCAGGGGGGACAGGTTTTGGTACTCACAGTCGTAGAGTAGTCCGGGGGTCCTCCCTGAGGTGTTGGTTCTCCACCAGCCGAGTCGGGGTCGCCGGGTGCAGTGTTGCAAGTCTCACGCTTCTTGCGGGGAGATTGCAAGGTTCTTTAAAGCTGCTTCTTTGGATAAAGTTGCAGTCTTTTTGGAGCAGGTCCGCTGTCCTCGGGAGTTTCTTGTCGTCGTCGAAGCAGGGCAGTCCTCAGAGGATTCAGAGGTCGCTGGTCCCTTTGGAAGGCGTCGCTGGAGCAGACTTCGTTGGAAGGCAGGAGACAGGCCGGTGAGTTTCTGGAGCCAAGGCAGTTGTTGTCTTCTGGTCTTCCTCTGCAGGGGTTTTCAGCTAGGCAGTCCTTCTTCTTGTAGTTGCAGGAATCTAAATTCTTAGGTTCAGGGGAGCCCTTAAATACTAAATTTAAGGGCGTGTTAAGGTCTGGGGGGTTAGTAGCCAATGGCTACTAGCCCTGAGGGTGGGTACACCCTCTTTGTGCCTCCTCCCAAGTGGAGGGGGTCACATTCCAATCCCTATTGGGGGAATCCTCCTTCTACAAGATGGAGGATTTCTAAAAGTCAGAGTCACCTCAGCTCAGGACACCTTAGGGGCTGTCCTGACTGGCCAGTGACTCCTCCTTGTTTTTCTCATTATCTCTCCTGGACTTGCCGCCAAAAATGGGGGCTGTGTCCAGGGGGCGGGCATTTCCACTAGCTGGAGTGCCCTGGGGCATTGTAACACGAAGCTTGAGCCTTTGAAGCTCACTGCTAGGTGTTACAGTTCCTGCAGGGGGGAGGTGTGAAGCACCTCCACCCAGAGCAGGCTTTGTTTCTGTCCTCAGAGAGCACAAAGGCTCTCACCGCATGAGGTCAGAAACTCGTCTCTCAGCAGCAGGCTGGCACAGACCAGTCAGTCCTGCACTGAACAATTGGGTAAAATACAGGGGGCATCTCTAAGATGCACTCTGTGTGCATTTTTTAATAAATACAACACTGGCATCAGTGTGGGTTTATTATTCTGAGAAGTTTGATACTAAACTTCCCAGTATTCAGTGTAGCCATTATGGAGCTGTGGAGTTCGTTTTTGACAGACTCCCAGCCCATATACTCTTATGGCTACCCTGCACTTACAATGTCTAAGGTTTTGCTTAGACACTGTAGGGGCATAGTGCTCATGCACATATGCCCTCACCTGTGGTATAGGTCACCCTGCCTTAGGGCTGTAAGGCCTACTAGAGGGGTGACTTACCTATGCCACAGGCAGTGGGAGGTTGGCATGGCACCCTGAGGGGAGTGCCATGTCGACTTAGTCATTTTCTCCCCACCAGTACACACAAGCTGGCAAGCAGTGTGTCTGTGCTGAGTGAGGGGTCCCTAGGGTGGCCTAAGTCATGCTGCAGCCCTTAGAGACCTTCCCTGGCATCAGGGCCCTTGGTACCAGGGGTACCAGTTACAAAGGACTTACCTGGGTGCCAGGGTTGTGCCAATTGTGGAGACAATGGTACATTTTAGGTGAAAGAACACTGGTGCTGGGGCCTGGTTAGCAGAGTCCCAGCACACTTCTCAGTCAAGTCAGCATCAGTATCAGGCAAAAAGTGGGGGGTAACTGCAACAGGGAGCCATTATGACAACCTCTTAATGAAGATATCTGTACATTAAAATGGGTTAACACACAAACACACATTCACATGACCATCCACAAAACACCCATGCAAATATCCGGCCAAGCACCCACTCAGCCCAATCCACTCTCCTAACCCCTGCTTCCCCCACCCACACACTTCTGTTCAACCCTATATACATTTCCAAAGAGGAAAATTTACAGTTGAGCTTTAAATCTTAGACCTAAAAAACATATAACCAACTTTTGATCTAAGCACTATATTTTTTAATATAATGCTAGTTAAACCTATGTTGTATCTGCAAAGACTTACAAATTAAATCTGATGTTCATCCTAAAATTAAACATTACATGCTGGAAATCTCTTTTTGCTTAAGTTCTAACGGCCATATTTCAATGTACATAGGGATTTCATGAAAATAACAGAATGATGGTTATAACGTCATACCGGAAGCTTTGAACCATGGTCAGAAGGAAGTGCTTTCTCAGTATCCTCTTCTAGCACATCAGTTTTGGTCTCCTCTTCATGCTGTTTTTCGACTTCTGCACTCTCCTTGGAAGCCTCTTTACCCTCATCTTCTGGAATACCATTGTCACCTTCAATCTCACCCTCCTTTTCATTTTCTGAGGTAACTTCATCATTAGCTGGTTCTTGGCCATCTTTTTCAGGGTCAGCAGGACCTTCATCCTCATTTTTTTCTTCTCCTCGACTGGTATCATCTGTCGCCATTGGCTTTTCCTCTATTTCATAGGGATTTTCTGATGGGTAGAAGAAAATGTAAACCTTGTTTTAATCTGCTCAGTGATTTGTTTAGGTCATCTGCATTTTGAAATTGTGAGACCTTGTTAGGCTACAGAGGTGGATTACACAGGGCAGAGCAACACCATTGGTGCATCCAAATAGCACACACCATCAAGAACATAATCATAATTTATTAGAAGCTAACAATAGCAACTTTGGTGCCAAAACAAGGCTTGTACACGCACTATAAAACAGTAAAATATATTAAACTCAATAGACTGTGCATCCTATGCAATTAAATGTTCATCTTTAGGAGGACTGCCTACAACATGTTTGAACCCTCACCTGCATAGCACCAATGTAATGGCACACACTGTTTTGACCAGTCAAGGCCTCCGACCATTATTTTTTACCACAAACACAAGGCCTCCTATACTTTCAAAATCTGCTTGAATACTGGGCTATGAAGGGTGAATCAATTGTTAACCAAATCTAAAACCCACTGTGAGGCTTTTCCTTTGGATCCAGAGCATTCAGTGGTGACCACTGCCACGGATGCACCCAACAGCAGAAAATTTGGAGTACTGTATACTAAATATTTGCAAGATTTAAGAAACCTCTCGCCCATGTCCCAAACTTAACCCAAGTAATTAGAAATCGAGTAACTTCTTTAAAGAACACGACCACAACTGATTTCAACGGGGTGGGATCTTTTCACATTAGTTGTGTGGTTTGCAATAACTTACTTTTTAGGTACTACTTTTTAGTTTTGTCTTGCAATTTGAAAATCCAACTGTTGAAGCTGCAACCCAGGGAGTTGTCCAGAGTGGTACTAAAGACTGGTCCACAGTCCAATCACATGTTTCTTTCTAACACTCTAAACCACACTGGAGAAAAAAATCTATAGCAAAAGAGTAGTAAGCAAGCTCTCCCAAACGTCCATGAGTCAACCTGACCCTAGCTCCAAGGGCAAACATAGCAAAATTCCCAATGTTAAAAGAAATTTAGCCCTTGGAGCTATACTAACTTTGTGTTTGCTTCTTGGCCCTTGTAAGTGTTTTCACTTTTTGAGTTTCTTTGTTTTTCTCACCTTAAAACTGTTTATTTGCCTGTAATTTAACTCACTGAGTTTCTCACTACTGCTGATTACTAGAGTAAGCCATGACTGCAGTGTTCACCACACTAACTAGAGAGTCAAGTGCCTTAAGAGCGTAACTTAGTTATCCCACTGAAGCACATTAGTTCTGTATCTCTGGGACACCAGTGGTAAACAAGAAAAGAAACTGTCCAGTAATCACTGTCTACCCCGAGAACCAAAGAACATACCCCCATAGTCCTGATCAGTGAAAATGAGGGAAAAAACACATTTTCAAAGTTTGGTGTAGCGAAAGTGGGTTCACAATGGAAACTAAAAAAAGGTTAAAAAGCCAAGGTTTTGATTGACTGGTATATCTTGATGTTACCGGAAAACAAAATTCACTTGTCATTTTATATTTTTCCCCTGCTCTACTCAGAGCTAATGCTCTCAATATTGAAAAAAAGGAAAACAAAATAAAAAAATTATACATCATACCCTCTCCTTCTCCATCTCCCTTTTCGTTTTCCTCGACCTCGTCATTTTCCAGGTTCAACTCATTTGGCAGGTCCAAGGGCTCAGGTTCAGTGGTCTTTTCCTGTTTCCCATGATAGGGATCCACCTCATTCTCATCATACTCACGCTAAATAAAGAGAAGAACATGAGAATGGCAATAGCAAATATTTCAGGAGAAGGCATCCACTGTATCTCACCATGCTCGGTGCATGGGAAAGAAAAAAGGCCAATTACTGAACTTCATTTTCACAGGCCTCTTGCAGTACACCTCATACAAAAGAGAACTGATAAGGACATGTTTTTGGTAATCTAGTCTAACGAGACAAAGCCATCACAAAAACGAAATGGGCACAATCAAAAATAAACAACAGAATTTAGGTTTTATTTTCTAAAAAAAAAAAAAGCATGCACAAGTGCAAATGTCCTTATTGAAAATGTAATAAGAAACATGTCTCAGATCAGCAGAGAGCTATCATTTTTGGCACAGCTATCAGTAGGCCAAAGATTCAAGAGTAAAATATGTAGTTCGGGTGATATATTTTCTGAGTGGAAATCAATATGAGTTCAGTGTAGAATTTCCATTAGCACATCATTTAGTGTTAGTAAAAAAATAGCTGAGCTGTAAGGACTAACCTCATCAATCTGCTCATGGACTTTTTCACTATTTTCTTTATCGTCCCCTTGATCTGCTTTTTCTTCTTCCTTGCCATTGTACTTTTTCTCCTTATTTTTACTACTGGCATCTAGGTTGTCGTCCTTGGCAACAAGTTCAGAGTTACCCTGAAAAAGACTCATTTATGGGTAAATGGTAACTACCAAAAGGAGATGAGTAACGAGCAATAAATCAAAATCAATTCAAAGGTTTGAAATGAGGACACTAAATTGAGATTTCAAAAATGTGATATACAAAAATGGATGTAATATACACACATGGAATTTTCCTCCACATTCCTTTATGCGTAGCAATCAGAAACAAACATGGAAATCAGTCACAGTCAACGCAGATTTCTCTCTGGTACATCATGTCATCAATTTAAAATATTTCATTATCAGGTTGGTTCCAGCACCTTGATGTACATCTCAGAGCTCCTCAAGATAGACAGAATATTCAACAAAGTGCGTGTGAATGTGCAAGATAAAGAGACAGTTGCTCACATAAATATAGGAAGCCATGGAACATTCAAGCATTACGAAACATTCTGAAACACGTGACATTGAGGTGTGAAATGGCTACTACAAAGTGAATCCTATCCAAATACACATGCTAGTAATAGACATTCAACTTAAGGAGTCCCACAAAACTGTATTACTTGATTTTATTGCCTCCACTGAATCAGGAGAAAGTATTTAAGAAAGGTCATACATTTCCACAGTAGTCACTCAATACTCTTGCAACACACCTAATGGATGGGGTACACATGAATCCGAAGAAGATACCTATGTAGCATAAGTTTCACATGTAAGAAACCTTTCCACTCCCCAGTATGCTCCATTATCAAGATCTACATGCTTGCAAGGAGCAGCATTCAATAGGTGAATTAGTAAAGAGAATATAAGGAAGAAATACATTGTGCCTAAACAGGTTTCTCAAGAGAAAATGCTCAAGCATCGGATAGTAAGGTTAGGCAAAGGAATGAACAGACTGACAAGCACCAACATGCAAATGTTCAATGCAGGACTATTTGTCAAGACCGCTCAGCACTGCCTCTGTTCAAATGCAACCTGCAATGTACCAGAAGCAGATGAATAGACCAGAGGTTCCCAACCTGTGGGCCGGGGACCCATGGGGGTCCGCGACTACTTACAAAAAATTTAATAATATTCAGTATCAACTATCAGTAATGACTCAGTGGGGGTCCCCAGATTCCAATAATGATTCAGTGGCGGACCCCGGGCTCCAGTATTGATAAAATGGGGGTCCACAGAAGTCAAAAGGTTGGGAACCACCGGAACAGACAGTTAAATAGCACAACGTAATATACACCAAAACAAAGCTGGAGATGCCCAGATTGGCGATACATAGCCAGACCTGGTGTAGGAAAGTGCATCTGTTGACTGACACACACACACACACACACACACACACACACACACACACACACACACACACACACACACACACACACACACACACTCTCTCTCTCTCTCTCTCTCTCTCTCTCTCTCTCTCTCTCTCTCTATGCCTGGTTTCTGGGGCAATTTAGACTGAAAGTGCACTGGGTCCCTGCTAAATAGGTACCCAGTGCCAGATCTCTTTCCCTAAAACTACACAGTTGTTTTCCCCAACTGGCAAACCTTTAGTTGCCACTGTAAGTCCCTAATAATTGGTACCCCTGGTACACAGGGCAGGGAGTACTGAAGGAAGGTCCCTGAGGGCTTCACCACAGATTGTGCCACTCTCAGGGACCCTCTCACCTAAGTGCATACAGTGCTGCTTTTGCAGGTTGCGTGTCTTAGTGCAGACCCAAAATAAAAACACAACATGGCACACAACCTGTGAGCCCTGTCCCCTTAACTGCATTCAGTATATGTAAGAAACCCCTCTGGCAGGCCTTCAATCAATCCCTCAAGGCAAGGAGCATTATATTACATGTGAGGGCATACCTGCATGAGCAGGTATGCCCTTCCTATGTCTCTACTGATTCTCGGACATAGTAATTAAACAATGAGACATTTTAAGTACATGTGCTGGACACTAGTCACTACGAGTTCCCTAGCTACATGATGGCTTCACCGACCATAGGGATGTTTGGTATCAAACATCTCATATTATTAAACCCTCACTGAAACCAGTGATGGATTTATTAATACATGCACTCAGGGGGCACCTTATAGAGTTGTCTCCTGCCAAACCTACCTACTCCTAAGCATGGGTACTGACTGGTCCAAAACAGTACAGCCACATTAAACAAAGTTCTGGCCACCTGAGGTGAGAGCCAATGCTTTTTGAGGGCTCAGAACAAAGGTCTGCTCTGTGCAGAGGTACAACCTTCTCTCTCTCAGGCAGAATGGACATTAGAGGGCGGAGAGCTACAAAGGCTTTGCCGCCTTTGCAATATGATCCAGGCATCTCTAAATGGTGGAGTCAGTCGACCCCCAGTTCCAGACCCCATTTTTGGCAGCAGGACTAGCAAGAAAATTAAGTAAATTAATAGGAGTGTCCACTTCATACCAGTTCCACCCCTAATGTGGGCGAGCTGAAGTGGACACTACTTTTTAAATTCCTCCATCTTGCATGGAAGGAATTAGGCCAATAGGGTTAGAGATATGTCCCTTCTCAAAGAAAGTGGTCATAGAAAGGGTGTAGTTACCCTAAAAGTGAGTGTCCCACTGGCTACCACCAGGCACTCCCTGTAATACCTCTAAATTTAGTATTTAGAGGTCACTCCTGAACCCTAGAATCAGACTCCTGCAACCTAAGAAGAGCCGGACCCGTAGCCCGCAGAGAAGACTCAAGACACCATCTGACTAGGCCTCTGCCACTTCCCAGCCTGTCTGAAGCCTTCAAAGTAACCTGCACCCAGAATACGACCGTCCTGCAGCCCAGCAACCTCCAAACCCTTCGAAAAACTGCCTGCCTTTGAGAAAGACCAAAATCTCCTGTGGACAGTGACCCTGTCCAGAAGAAACCATCTTTAAAGACGAGAGAGCCTGCCTAAGGAACCGTGAAACCTGACACCTGATGTGACCACTGCGCCCAATGGCCCTGGCCCGAGTCCAGTAGCCCACTTGTCCAGTGAAGGTTCCCTGGCACTTCCGACGAAGTGTTCACCATGGGCTGACACCTGCCGAGGGCTCACCCGACCACGACCTGCTTGGTGAGCTGATTCAGACACCTACAGACAGCTCTGCACCCGGAGTCCGTTGCTGTCCTTAAGACCCTTGGCATCTCAACTTACCTGGGCAGCTGTGGGTTGACCTCACCCGTCCTCCTGGCCAGAGCCTGCACTCCGTTTCTGGAAGCCATCTCCTCTATTAAGCAACAATGGGCGCCCAATGCTGTGTTCGCACTCTGCCCTCGGCTGTCCCTGTGCCGCTGAGAGTTTAAGTTTGGTGCTGCCTTGTGATTCCTTTGTACTTACCTCAACTCCATGAGTTCGACTGCTAACCCCGCTTTTGTCACCTGTGAGCAGCCCTGCAGCGGATACCCCCTTACCCAATTGGATAGCATTGGACGCCCAATGCTGTGTTGACACTCGGCCCCTGTGCCACTGAGGGTGTAAGTTTGGTGCTGACTTGTGCCCCTCCCCCCGTGCTCACCTCAACTTCAACTCCCCCCCCACCCTCATCTCCAAAGACTAACACTGGGCTCCAACTTTGATCTCTGTACCAAGCCACCCTGCGCCGCCGTGGGTGCATCCTTCGTCCCAACCTGAACCTTGCCTGCTGCTAGCCTAAAGCTCTTAAGATTAGAACCGTAAGTCGTGTACTTACCTGTGAAACTGCATCATTGTTTTCCCTCAATAGGTTAACACATTGAAGAACCCTGAAAATTGCAGTGTGTAAATTTTTGAAACCGCAAAGTAATTTTAATTCTAAAACTGCTTTCCTTAAAACAAAGTTCTTTGGTTCAAAGCATATATAAAAACAAATGTTATTTTTCTAAATTGGTCTCTGATTTGTTCGCTGAGTGTGTATCTCTTTTATTGCCTCTCTGATTACAAGTGCTTACCACAACTCCTTGATTACCCTAGCTGCTTGTCCACACTGCCATAAATAGAGCTCTCGACCTTTCTATTTCTGCCTTTGCACATCTTTGGGGATCCACTAGACTCTCTACACGGTGTACTTCATTTTAGTACACTATAAGGAGGGCCAGCTTCCTACAACCTGAAGGACAAAAATGGTGTGTGAAGAGAACACTGGGCCATGTCATCAAGTTAGGACCAGCTTTCTATAATTAAGGAACAAGTTACTTACCTCTGGTAACGCCTTATCTGGTAGAGACATATTCTTGTTGCAGATTCCTTACCTTAGAATTTCACCCAGGCGTCAGTTTAGATCTGGAGATTTTTATCGTGCAGTAACCCCTGAGTGCCATCAGTCAGCTCCACGTCTTTCGTCGGCGTTGTGAGCTCCAGATATGACATTGCCAGACCTATACAGGGGCCACCCTGGCGTGCCCTCATCAGTTTCTTTTCACGACTTTCCATGCCAGAAGCGCGGATCCATGCGGAACACTGACCACTGGTACGCCAAAACTAGGGCCCAGAAAGATAAGTCCCTATCCCTAGAAATCAGTTTGCAAAGCGGAAATGATGCGTGGATTGGTAAGAAATCTGCAACTAGAATATCTCTATACCAGAGAAAGCATTACCAAAAGTAATTAACTTGTTCATCTGATAGAGACTTCTAGTAGCAGATTTTTTACCTTAAATGAGATACACAGAAGCAATACCATCCCCGGAGGTGGTTCTGTGAACCAAGATCATACTAGGAAGTCCTGCAGGACTGAAAGGCCAAAGTACCTGCCCCTCCTGACCTGACTGTCCAGGTAGTAGTGTTTGGTGAATGCGTGCAAAAATGCCCAGGTTGATGCCTGACAGATGTCCAGGAATGGAACTCCACATACCAACATAGTGGTTACAGCTGTCGCTCTGGTGGCGTGATTGCGGAAACCCTCTGGGCTTTGCTTTTTAGCCACTGCATGGCACATTTCAATGCAGAGAACGCGTATCTAGAGTTGGTTCTCTTCTGCACTGCCCAACCATTCATCGCACCCACATACCCAACAAACAGTTGAACATCCACACCGAACTCTTTGGTACAATCAAGGTAGAACACCAACGCTGTTTTTGGGTCCAGGAGGTGGAGTCTCTCCTCTTCTTAGAAGGATGAGGGGAACGTAAAAATAGGAAAGGTGACGGAATGGCCTACATGGAAGGGCATAACCACTTTTGACAAAAAGGAAGCCCTGGTGCAAAGCACCACTTTGTCAGGATAGATGGAAAGGTAGAGTGGCTTAGATAACAATGCCTGCAGCTCACTAACCCTGTGGGCAGATGTCATGAACAGAAGGAAGGCTGTTTTTAATTTTAGAAGCCTGAGAGGACAATTGTGAAGAGTCCCAAAGGGAGCAAACATGAGACATGTCAAAACTAAATTCAAATACCATTGGGGCATGAATAGGGATGGAGGAATCATATGGGTAAGACCTTTAAGGAACCTACTGACTTTAGGAGGCTTAAACAAAGAGGGTTGGTCAGATAATCTCAGAAATACAGAGATAATAGACAAAACACCTTTGAGGGTGCCCAAAGTAGAGCCCTGCTAGGCCAGAGAAAGTATAAACAAGAAGACCTCAGAAAGAGGGGCAGAGAGAGGGGTCAAAAGACTTGTCTGTGCACCATGCCACAAAATTGTTCCATCTACAGGTGTATACCGCTATGGTGGAGGGACACCTGACTGACATGATAATGATACAGACTTCGGGTGGAAAGTCAAAAGCCGTCGCCATTCAATCTCCACGCAAGACGACGGAAGCTGGACAGGTTTGGGTGGAGAACCCTCCCCTGACGTTGCAACAGAAGATACTCACAAAGGGGCAATCTGATCAGAGGATCAATGGCCATACTCGATAGCCCGGGATACAAGACTCTTCATGCCCAGTCCAGAGCCACAAGCATTACCTGGGCCCAGTTGTTCTTTATCTTCTTGAGAACTCTGTGCAGAAGTGATATGGACGGAAAGGCATAAAGGAGGCCTGAGCTCCACTTGAGATGAAAAGCGTTGCTGAGCGAGTGCTGTCCTCGAAACTCCAACACATAAAACATCTGAATTGTTTGTTCTCTGCGGAGGCGAACAGATCTAACCAAGGCTCTCCCCACTGCTAAAAAACACTTTGCACCACCTCCAGATGGAGACGCAATTTTTTGATCAACCAGGCACTGTCGGCTGAGTTTGTCTGCAGTGGCGTTCAGAGAGCCCACCACGTGCTGAGCCACCAGGGAAATGCCCTGATGTTCCGGCCATGGCCAGAGGCGCAGAGCTCTAAAGCTGAGAATGGCCCGGGCATCCTCTGGGACCTGAGGCAGCAGTTGCCCACTGTGTCCCATAAAGTATGGGTGTAATGGCCCAAAAGGCATTCGGTGTTCAGACAGCAATGTCAAGCTGGAGAAAGAAAACATCTTCTTCCCAAGCTGATGCAGCCTCTTGGATTCCATATCCGGGGGTGCGGAATGCAATGCACCCGTTAGATGTGGAGGCTTGGATAACCAAGCTTTCAGGGGTCGGATGTTGCGTTGAACACTGGGCCATTTGGAGAAGGTCTATGGCGGGGGCAATAGCCCTGTTCACAGGAGCCCCTGTGCTGGATTTGGACCAGGTAGCCAGCAGGACATCAGTGAGGGATTCTGTAGAGTTGGTGTAGGAGCAAACTCAGTCTGTGGTGTACACCTATGGTGTGGAACCCTATACTGAGTCCTGGCAGCCCTTAGTGATACTGTTTTGGTGCCTAGATAACCAAAGTTCAGGCTTATAGAGAAAGAATGTAAAGCACTTTCAATACCACAGTAGTCAGTCAGTAGTCAGTCACTGATGTTCATACAAGAAATAACCAAGTGTTAGAATAAAATATTAAAACACTAGTATTATCCTAACATTGGCATATTTCCACTTGGAGATATCTACATACAGAAAATATACTTGGAAACAAAGAGGAACAGAATAGAACTACATGGAGCCCTATGGAGTGGCCAAACCATATACTATGAAAGTGGTGTAAGAAACCAAGGTAAGTTTGTTAGGATCATAGGGGCTCAGGGAGTATGAAATCACCCAAGTTAAGTAATAGAAATCCCCCAGGCGCTCATGTACAGAGGTGTTATCAACCAGGGTGTCTCATAGGCTAACACAGGACCGTCGTGGTTGGAAGTGCTTTGGTGCATTAGACAACCAAAGTGGTGGTGAGAATTTCCAGGATTCTTCACAAAGGATCCCGAGGAAACCAGGTGGCACAAGAAAGGTTCAATAGTACCCCCATCTGTGGATACCCAGGAAAGTGGAGTAACCCACACCAAGGAGCCCATGTGCATAAGACTGAAGTGACGTCAGAAACCATTGTAGGAGTCAATGGGAGCCTCGCTCGTCCAGCTGCTGTTGCGATCCATGGACCAGGTCGGTGGAATCTAAGGGCGGATTCCAGACAGGAAGAACCTAAAAAGGAGGGGGGAAGAGTCCAGACCACTCGGAGATGTCCAGGCGGTGCAGGTGGGCAATGCTCAGAGGAGGGGGAGAGGTAGGTAGGTGTGGGTGGTGGTGTTTATTTTTCTCTCTCTAACGCTCTCTCCTAGTAAGCCACCACTGCGGGTCTTTTACAGTTCTCTCTGAGATCTTGACCAGGGCAGAGAGAGTCACCTGATGCTGTTCCCAGTGGGACTTAAAGCCCCACTGTTGAGTCCACTTATGTCAACAGGCATGTTTTACCAGCAGGATGCCATGACGTCCAGCAGCCTCAGAACTAGTCTCACTGAAATCCAGGAGAGAGGCTGAAATATTGGCATCATTATCTGAATATCCTCGACTGGCTGCTCTGGAAAATTAGTCCAAAACTGATCTATGCCCATAACGGCTCTGATAAAAAGGGGGCATCAGAGACGGTGTCAGGCGTGACTTTAGTTCTCTGAGAGACCCCAAGAATAAGCAGGTGGTCTACCACAGTGCAGAGGTGGGAGGCGACTGTCTGGGGCGAGCCTGCATTCAAAAGCCAGTCGTCGAGGTAGGGAAAGACTGAAAATCACCAGTCTCCGCAGACTGACTGCCATCACCTTTGTGAATACCCGAGGGGTGCTTGTAAGGCCGAAAGGGAGCACAGGAAATTGGGATTGTTCCTGACCTATCATGAACCATAGGTAAAGTCTGCGGTTTGGCAGGATGCAGTCTCCGGGATCCAGGGCAGACAGAACCTGAGCCAAAGTGAGCTTTCTGAACTTTTCTTTTGTCAAGAAGTAGTTGGGAAGGCGCAAATGTAGAATAGGATGAAGACATCCATCCTTTTGGCACCAGAAAGTAGTGGGAATAGCAACCACAACTTACCTCTGATGGAAGTCATGACTGGAAAATGGTCAAAATTACTGTTTTCCTCAGCCAGGAATGATGACTAAGTGCCACCATAGAAGCAAGACCCCCGCCACATGTGTTCCTTGCAGGGCCTTACAGAAAACTAAGGCTCTGTCTCCAATTCATACCAGCTGGGTCTGGTCGGCGCTGATCAGGAATCACTATGGGATCAGCACCATTAGAAAGGACCCTGAAGGGGGTCAGTAAGTAGCAGCCGGACACGATCTGGATTCACTAATGGATCCAGTAATTTGACTGGCATTGAGAGCGAACCTGTTGGTGGAAATCCAGTCAGTCTCCCTTCTTAACCCATGGGGCCTGAAGGTGTTCCAGAGGGGTCCATCACCCAAAAATGAGGTGCATGGCCTCAAACCTCACGGAGTTGGGGTTGCTCTGGGAAACTTGGGCAAGCACAGAGCAGACCCAAATGGAGGCTCCACGGGGATGATGTGGGAGCAGGGCCTATATTTATGGCGTCCTATGCCACATTTGAAGATTTGGACGGGGGCGGAGAAGCTGAAGGGCGCTTGGACTTCGTGGACTTCTTGTGTGACTTACCTAAAGAAGTTCTGGATTGCAACGATGACCGGCACGAGCAACTCAGACAGCAGCCCTGGGACCTCCCTCACAACTGGGACCTGAAGCAGTGCAGGGTCGAGTATTTAGCGGCATGAAGCTTCATGGCACGCTCGCAAATAGCCTTCAGGTGCACAGTTTTGCACTCCAAGCCATCCTTAAGAGTCTTAGTCTGGCTCCAGGCACGAAAGGCACACCAACTGGGGGTCTGTCACAGACATCTGCCTGTGTGAGGCACCACAAGGTTTAAAACCAGTAGATGTTGTAGGGGACATAACTGAAAAAGCTGGAAAAAGCTGAAGGCACAGAAACTGATGGTAGTTTACTGGGGTGGCTAGGCACTGCGCATATCATGCCCAGGGTGGAGAACGCCAACATGTGGAGCTGAAAAATGCCTCCTACTGGCCTGCATGGGTACTACTCAGAAACAAATCCGGATCCCAACACCTGGGGATATTTCTAAGATAAGGAATATGAAGCTAGAAGCATCTATCAGAAATATGAATTTTAAATGGAAATTCTTGTGATGCCCAAAAACTTGAAGGAGAAGACACAAAAATCACATTGACAGAAGATCTTATTTATATTTTTGTAAAGTGCTTTATACACCATATGAAGGTGACTATGCATGAACCTCTGTTGACAAAAACTCACACAAGGGTTTTGAGGAGCCGGAGATATTCTGCAAATGACTTTCTTTTGCCAAAAACAGGGCATAGGATATTTAAAGAAAAGAAGAAACATATCCTCGATGATGATGGAGCCGAGGAAGGAAAATTAAAGGAAAAGATGAGGGCACTTGTACAAAGATAAGAGTGGTGGCTTTTAAAGGGCGGAAAAGGTAAGAGGAAAGCTTTGGAGGTAACTGAAGTGAAATGGGCTATGTGAGGCATTATGTTGAGATCACTGGGCAGTCAGTGGGTACTGGTCAGTACCCTAGTTCCACAATACTATTTCACTCTAATAGGACAAAGGACAAATTAGGATTCTGGTTTGCCTCCAGTGGACTTGAAACTCTTGCTCCGTGTAATTGCTGACTATGTTAGGCACCGGACGTGAGCTTTGTTGACCAGGGTAGACCATGAGTGTACCAACCTGTGTTTCGGTGGCTACTATGCTATGAACCCAGGCTCCACAGTTACTGGTGGTGGTGTCAGTGTGTCGTTTGCCTGTACTTGTTGTGGGAAAAACACTCAATAGTTCTACCTAGTAAAAGGTCTGTCTAGTTCTCATAACTGTGGTGCCTTTCCTTCATTATGTCTAGTATATGTATGGAGAGGTGATATACATGTATGTTGACCTATCTGCATAACTTGGCTTCTTTTGTGCAGGCTAGCAATGTTCATGGGGGCATACTAGCCAGCACCCACACATCTTCAGTACCCTTCCCAGTCCTGTTGCACCTAGTTGGAGGTCAGAAGAGAACTCACAGCCAATTCCCTCAGTACAGAAGTTTAGCTTGCCCAGAGTGAAACCTATCCAGTCCCTACATTTTTGTGTGTTGCTGCCCCCTAAGGCAATGGATCTAATGCCTTGCATGTCTAAGCCAAATACATTTCTTTTCAGAAACAGGACTGTACTTGTCGGATTAAAGACCCTTGATTCAGAAGACCACAAAATCGGGAAAGCAACATTAGGATACATGACAGAACAAGGCAAACATTCTTGATTGCCTATGGTATCCGGTCTTGACCATGAGAGAGGAAGAGGTACTGGCCCCTCAGCATATCGCACCTCATTATTTGTGTGCACAATGAGGAGGACTGAACACCAGTGTAGAAGAACTTTTGGAGGGTTGCTGCCCTCCTAGAAGAATCAAGGGCCAGATGTACGACCGTGCAACTGTTCTGAAAAAATAATTGTGCATCTATTCACAAAGAGAAAGCGGTCTTATGGGAACCCCTTCCCGTTTGCAAATGGATTACCACCAATTTTAAATTGGTGGTAACTGCAATTGTTTTGCGACCACAATTGCGGTCACAAAACAATCATACATCCCTCTCTGACTCGCAATTAGAAAGGGACGCCTCTTCCTAACTCTGAGTCGCAATCCCTATTTTGAGTTTAACTAATTGCGTACCAACACAAAATAGGGATGGTACATTTTACGTGCCCATTCTGCGGTTGCAAACGGTGATTTCTGCCATTTGCGACAGCGACAAGGCATCATACAACGGGGCCCAAGGCTACATCTGGGAAACCAAATGGGTTGTCTTACTGCTGTGTCCGAGGGGGAGCAGGGGAGCTTACATGTCTGAGGAATTGGACTGTGACTACCAGAAGAAGCCAACCTGATACCAGGAAGATCTGCACTTGAGCCAGCAACTAGAAAATCTCTCCGAGAACCTCCAGACAGTCTGAGGTTGCCTTGGAGCCATAGGGTCATCACAGCGAAGCTGGACTGAGAGCCGAGATGGAAAGAACCTCACTGGGGTCACAGAGTTTAATGTTTTAAAAGCAGTAAATCCGCACCTCCCCTTGAATCACAAAGTTTCTACAGCGTGCCTGTATCTTGCCCTACTGTACCTCTAGAAAGGCCAGGTTTAGTTTGCCATCATTTGTGCGGTGTGGTGTTGGGCTTTTTGGACTATTTGAACCATGCTTCTAACCAGTAGCTATTGTCATTTTAATTTGTGTTCCAGCCCTAATCCTAAGCAATCATCTCCCAGCTGGAACTGGTACCAGGGGTAATTGCACTGGGCATCGTCACTCCCAAGGCTACCTCAACCAACAGAAAATCTTTATTGTGACCAGTAGACCGAGCGACACGGGCCCCTGCCAACTTAAATGTCCATGAAGACATCATAGTGGGAAATTACATCTCAAATTAGCCCCCTTTTCAGGGCTACAGGTGAAAAGAAGTCCTGGTCACAGTTCTTTCTTCATTCTCTCACCTCGTCCATTCCTGGCCCTGTTTCATCCATTTTATCTTCGCTGTTTTCATCTTCATCATCGTCGTCGTCATCTCCCCAGAGGCGCTCATCTAGCTTATCAGCTTCAGCATCACCAAGATCTCCCATTTGTTTGTCCAACTCTTCATCTTCACTTTCAGATTTGTCATCTTCTTCATCCTCAGCTGCAAAAACAGGTCAAAGTGTAAACTTTACTACACAAATAAATCTCTCCATGCCACAGGTGTATGATGCGGATTAAAATGATGACCTGCTCTGTAAAACTGTGCTGTTAATTAAATAAGGACATCATAATAGAGGGATATCCTAACAGGACTACTTTCAGCTTTGAAAGGGAATTTATGATACTCTAGGAGCATGCTTGACGAAAGATGGTGCTGCAAATATTTGATCCAGATGAAGAAGGTATTTGCTTGCGAACTGTGGGTGTCTTGTAGCCCCTAGGTGCCCTCAGCTAACTAGTCAGATACAAATGTGTAGGGCTGGACAGATTTTTAATGCAAAGATGTGTGGAAGCATTCCAAGGACGGATTGACTGCTCTCAACTTCAGGATATTTTCCTTGTACTGACATTAGCAGAGTGAGAGTTTATAAACCTTATGAAAGGGAGAAACACACACAAAATAATGGCGGCTATGCCATACGTTTGCACATCCTTTCAAAAATAGAAGTAATGGAATGTCATTTCTAACAAACACAATCACTGTCTTTACATTGGTGCTCCAATGGTACAATCACTTTACCATCACAAGTGAAAAGTCAGGTCTGGTTATAGATGTCCTAGACATTAACTGTACAAATATTAGTACCGGAACCACACAAACAGAATAACTTAATTTATTTGTGTGCTTCGGTGCCAATATTGGTACAACCCTGTGAAAGGGGTCTATCACAATACAGTGAGGATGAAAAGAACTATGACAGAGGGCTTCCTTAAATATGTTTCCCCTAGGGCAGCACACCAAGGAGGAAACAACAAACTGAACTATTTGAGAGAGAAACTGTTCTTCTGGTGTCCTGTTTTCCGGCACAGGTGTTCACGTCAGTCTTAGGCCTTGCAGCAATGCTTAGAGAAATCTAAGTGGGGAACTCTGTGGCGGTGTCAGAACTGAAAACATTTTACAAATTCAAGGCAGTCATGTGCTATGAAGAATAAACATTAGGATTGGCAGACTCTATAGGAATTTTAAGGTTTCCCATAAATTGTGCACTACCTGCTGAACAGTGTGAGCACCGACCAGCCAGTTGTTCAGGTACAGGTAATCAAAATGTCAAAATGCTACAGAAAAGCTACCAAAGCAGCTAAGCATTTGTAGAGTTACTAGTGATACACCCTACTTTTTATAGAATGTACTCTCAGTCTTGTCTATAATCTGTTTCCTTTTAGAGAGTAACGTAGAAGAACAGTTTAGATAATCCATCTAACAAACGGTCCCATTAGGCAGTCGTCTTTCCTTTTGAAAGTGAGGCATAAGATGCAAAAAAAGTTCTTTTTTTCAATCAAAATTGTCTTCACAATGTCATACATTACTACCATTTTAACTAACAAGTTACTTACCTTTGGTAACGCATTATCTGGTAGAGACAGGATTCAGCCGCAGATTTAAAGAATGAGAGAAACGTCCAAGAACACAAGATGTGTTCACAGAGCATAGAGCAGAATTTGTGGAGGAAAAAATATGCCTGCCATAGACGTCTAGACTTCTGGACTATCAGGTGGAACATGTGAGAGAGACTCCATATCATAGAAAGCTAAAGCAGCGTGTGCCACCAAACTTCGGTGAGTAGGATGTCTTATTAGACACGGCGGATCACCAAGGGCAAGTCAGTACCTATGGGATACAGCCCAGTCAACAGAAGCCCCGTTATCAGGCTCAGCCCAATCTCCCAACGAGAAATCATGTAGGGTTTTGCTGTAAGGAAGCATGTCTGGCTTCAATGGAGGACATCAATTAGAATATCTGAAGCTAATTCCACTGAAGAAAGAGTCAGATCCAACACTTCTGCAACCCTCTGAGGAATGTCTGCAAAGGAGAAGCTCACATTAGTTAGTCCAGGGAGTAAATTAAGCCTGAGGCTGGAGAGGAATTGGTCAACCAGCTGTCCTCTCTGAGGCTCCAACTCCTCTACCACATTTCCACCATCTCCCTCAGTAGGACCAAAATGAGGGAATACTTGTGGAGGAAGATCAGCGATAGCAGGCATGACTGGCGCCGTTCCCGATGTCAACCAGCGTCGAGAAGGTGATTCCAAGACATTGATATCGACTTCAGCGAGAGGGATTCGACTTTGATCTGTGCCGCCAGTGGAGTTGCCGGAGTTGGCTGATCGAATACAGGAGCTGAAGGTGGTAAACTTGAAGGGCTGTTGTAGTGTTGTAGGAAAGTGCCTCTTTTTACTTGGTCCCCACCCCACATTTTGCCTGATTTCTTGTGCCATTTCAAATGAAAGTGCACTGGGTCCCTGCTAAACAGTTCCCTGGTGCTGTATCTCTTTCCCCAAAACTGCACAGTCGTTTGTCCCAATTGGCAAACTTTTAGCTACCACTATAAGTCCCTAGTAAATTGTAATAATGGTACCTAAGGCATGAGGTACTAAAGGAAGGCCCTAGTTGGCTGTAGCACAAATTGTGCCATTCTCAGGTACCCCCTCATTAAGTGCACACAGTGATGTTTTCGCAGGATGCTTATCTTGGTGCAGAACCAAAATTAAAACACGACAGAGCACACAGCTTCTGTGCCTTGTCCACTTTGCACTGCACGTAATATGTAAGTCAACCCTCTAAGCAGGCCTTCCAGCCCTAAAGGGAGGGTGCATTAAATTACATTTCAGGGCATACCTGCATAAGCAGATATGCACCTGCTATGTCTGTCGATTCTCAGATATAGTAAGTGAACAGTAAAGCCATTTTAAGTACATGTGCTGGACAATGGTCATTATGAGTTCCCCAGCTACATGATGACTTCACTGACAACAGGGATGTTTGATATCAAACATCTCGTATAAATAAACCCTCACTAAATCCAGAGATGGATTTATTAATAATGCACTCAGAGGGCACCTTAGCGGTGTTTCCCCCAAAAAACTACCAACTCTTAGTGTGGGCACTGACTGGCCAAAACCAATACAGCCACCTTAAAACAGAGTTCTGGCCCCCTGAGGTGAGAGCCAATGCTCTTGAGGGCTCAGAACAAAGGCCTTCTCTAGACAAAGAAGTGACCTCCCCTCACAGGCAGGATGGACATTCCGGGGCAGAGAGCTTCAAAGGTCTTGCCGCCTTTGAAATGTGGCTCAAAACTCTCCAAATAGTGGAAGAGGCCGACCCCCCAAGTTCCTGACCCCACTTTTGGCAGAAGGACTGGTAGGAAAATTAAGTAAATTAGGAGGTGTGCCCCCCTCATGCCCGTCTCACCCCTATAGTGGACGAGCTGAAGTGGGCACTACTTTTTAAATTCCTCCATCTTGCATGGAAGGATTTAGGCCAATAGGGTTAGGGCTATACCCACTTCCCAAAGGAAATGGTCATAGAAAGGGTGTAGTCACCCTAAAGGTGAGTAGCCCATTGGTTACCACTTTGCACTCCCTGTAACGCTCCTAAATTCAGTATTTAGGTGGTATCCCTTGTAGGAAAGTGGCATCTTTCTAGCAAAGTTACCCTCACTTTTTGTAAGATGTCAGTGTGTTTAGACTAATTTAATAAGATCCTGCTAATCAGGACCCTAGTGTCTGTGGCTCTCTCCTCTAAATGAGGTTGCTGGTAAACTTTTTACACCTACAATTGACATACTGGTGCACCTATGTATGCCCCAAGTATATGGTACATAGGTAACCAGAGCATCAGTACATTAGGGGTCTCCCCCCTCCTCCCCGGGCTACAGCATGTATTGTGTCACCCCTGGGAGCCCGTGAAAACTATGTATGCAGGCCTGCCATTGCAGCCTGCGCGAAAGGGTGCATGCACCCTTTCACCACAGATATAAGGCTTGCCTTATATATTGGTCACCGCACTTAGACACTAAGTCACCCCTCTGGTACATCCTTTAGCCCAAGGGCAGGGTGAATGTCCCCCAAGGGTGAGGGTGCCCTTGCATGAGCAGGGTACTCCTAGAAACCCCAGATTCCATTCCCAGGGCTTTCTAAGTGCAGAGAAGCCATCTTAAGTAATGTTGGGGACATTGGTCAACACAAGTGGTCCAACTACACAATGGTGTCTCCGAACCTAGGCATGTTTGATATCAAACATGTTGGAATCATGCAACTACACCAAATCCAGTGCTAGATGTATGATTCCCTCTACTCTGGGGGTTCCTTACAGGATCCACCAGTTCTGCCTATGCAGCATTACGGGGTCTGCCTACCATCACATGCTGCTTCTAACCCCAGACACTGTTCTGCCCTCTTGCTGGTGAGCTTGGCTGAGGCAGAGGAAGGCAGAACAAAGGAGAGATTTGACCACCTCCCTCTGTGTATTAAATGTCTAATGTGGTGCAGGGGGAGTGGGGGGTGGGAGATGGGAGGGGGGAGGGGGGGGGGGGGGGGGGGGGGGAAGGCGCATCTGAGTGCATTGAAGGGAACAGTTAGTGCCCTCCTTGCATAATCTGGTTTGCACCTTTTCAGGAGCCCCTGGTTCCAGCTCTGGTGCAAAACTGCACGAATGATAGGGGAGCTACCACCTGTTCAGCTCCTCCCCTAGGGAGGTGCACAGAGCTCTGCCAGGTGCCCACTTGATTCTCTCATCTTGAAAACAAAATGGGCAGAGGCCCCCAGGAGCTTCTGTGCGGGTTGGGCCAGGTAGATGACGTCCCTGGCCCTGTCTGATAGGTGAGTCACTTCTGAGAGTGACCAACCCCCTTGTAAGGTTAATTAAGGGTTCCCCCATGGATGGGTCCTCAGATTCATCAAGCAAGACTCTACAAAGAAGTCTCGGCAAGACGACTTCTGCTCCTGGCCTCTAGAACCGCTGCTGGCCAGCTTTGGAACCGAAACACGACTGCTTTTGGTGGGAATGCTCCCACTGCAACTTTGTTTCTCCAGATCCTGCAAGAATTCTGCAACATTCAAGGCTGTGCATCCTCCAGGGTCACAAGGACTCTGTTTGCATCTGGAAGCACAAAGGAATCTCCCTTGGAGTGAAGGAGTCACTCCCCTGCAACCGCAGGCACCTCAACCCAACGTTGACCGGCTGGTGGGGCTCGCTGTAATACTAACACCGTAAGACTCTGCTTCATAGGTGCTGAGTCTGTAGCTTCCTCTGGGCCCTGCTTGTCTTCTGACCAACTTGGGAGACTGTAGGCCCCTGCCACTGTACTAGAACTGTTGTGCACTGCAACTGTTGCACTTACCAAGGCTTTTTGGTGGTCCTGCTGACAAATGACCCCTCTGCATTTGAAAAACGGCGTGGGACAGATCGCGGATGACTCTTTGAATCCTTTTGCATCGCCTGAACGCCACAGCTGCATTTTCAAGACAAACGTCCAACATAAAAGCATTCACTAGAAGGGTGGGCATTGCTCTCATGCACCCCCTGGACGCCTCCGGGTGGTTTGGACTCTGTCCTCTCTCTTCACAGGTGCTTGTTGCCCAGAATAAATGCCTGGGTTCCACTGACCTGGCCTACAGTTACAGCAGTAGCTGGACAACTGAGGTCCCTCCTGACTTCCAACAGGAGATTATAAAACAACTTCACCCCCATGAACCTAGGCTCCCTGATGTAGGTACTCCACTTCTCTGGGTATCCACGGGTGGAGGCATTCTTGAACCTTCCTTGTTCCACATAGTTTGCTTGGAGCCCGCTGGGAGGGGTCTATTTCCAACCTTTTCCTAACCGGGACTTACAAAGTTACCCCATGTGACATCCAACACCAGGTAACACCAAGGCACACAGGCTCCTGGGGAATTCATGCTAATTACCTTTGGTGTTCTAGTACTTCCCCAGTCCTTAGGATTCCTGAGAGTCGGTCTTGGTCAGCTGTGACTTTACTCACCCATTTTTTAGGTTGAGTGTAAGTATACGAGCTCCTGTATACTTTTGGTATACCTATTGCTGTGGGCTTAAAGCAATTCCCTTGTTCGTTTCAGTGTAATTTAAAAATCCTTGCTTGCTACTGGTCAGTCATGCCTCTTTGTCCTTCCATTTTCTCTTTGGGAGAAGGGACTTACTACTGTATAATTACGCTTTGTCCTGTTCATCTGTTCTTTGAGGGACTTTTTTGTTGTTGTTTTTTTGGTTTTCTGCTCATGGAAGTCAGTGTGCTTACAATGCTGAGCTCAGGGGCACTGTACATGCACCCTACTGCTTCGTTCATAACACTTAAATAGCACTTGCCTGTGCTTAAATAGCACTTGCCTACGCTGTATTCTTGCTTGTACCACCACCCAATCACCCTTCTTCTGCTGTCGCTTGTTAACTCCTGTGCCACATGGCTGCATGCCCCGTACCCCCTTGCTTTCTTTTACCTCGCCGCTTTGAGTTCATGGCACTATGTTGCGGTTTTATGAAGTGTGAACCAGACACAAAGGTATTGGAGCGCTTTTTTTTCCAGTTTTTATGTAGCGCAAACTCGATACAAAGGTATTACAGTGTTTTACGTGAGCACCGGTTACATTACACAAGAACACTTATTTTTTGGTAGCAAGGGGAGATTAAGCAATTTGCCCAAAATCACAGGATGTTGAGACAGTGCGGAGGCTCAAACAGTATTCCCCTGCTCCAAAGTCGGCAGCTTGGGCCCTCAGCCACATCCTCTCACCCTAGGGTCTTTGTCTGGTGCGTGCTGGGTCAGTCTGGGAATAACTCGGTTATCTTTTATATAGCGCTCGGTAATACAGGCCTCTGCTATTTTATAGCTCTCCAAATCAGGTGCCATTCTTAAAAATAAAATTGCTATTAATTATTTAAATCGACCTTGCAGAGGTGAAACAGCTATGTCAGGATTGTAATCTGTGACATTCTCATTATGTCAAAACCTCTACAGTGGGTGCATTGACCAAATGACTTGAGGACAGCTTAACACTAGGGGATAGCACATGCTCTTTATGACCTCCAGAGGGTTACCAACCAAGCACATAGGTTAGTTCTAGGCAAGAAGATGGTGAAAGGTATTGTGTCCAAAATGGTGGAAAAGGAGTCATGACTCCAGATTCAAGCACTTCACTGCCTCAAGTTTGATAGAAAAAAACATCTATCCTTTGGATGTAAATTGGGCCTCTTCAAATGGAGTTCAGTTAGTAGAGGCAACCATTTTTCTATCCCTGTAGCGCAAAGAAGTTAACACAAGGGTGCCACAGTGAGAGGAGCAGTATATCATAGGGCATAGAAGTGGAGCAAAGTCCATCACTTTCTTTTCTCATGATTTACTGGTGACATGGCTTTGTTTACATTCCCTGCACAGCTTCTGTGACCTTGCAGATGCCACTTCTGGAACCGCTGTATAAAACAGTGCTTGAATAGCACTGCTTACCGTTTGAAGAGGCATCACCTCGAATACTCCCCCCCCCCCCCAGTCGCTGCCACAAGCGCAGAGTGCTTCCCCATAACCCTCTGGACTCCTGTGTATAATGAACCACGCATCGTCTGTCACAGTCCAGTAATGTTTAACCTGCTCTCCTCCCTTCCATCCCCAGGCTTCAAGTAACCATTCCATTAAATTCCCATGCAAAATCTGATGCAAACTCTATGCATTATTTCTGATTGCTGTGGTTACCAAATACATGGAAAATCAAGGTCAAGCAAATATCTTTCTGACCCTATCAAGTGGCCCTTTTCTCACTCCTGCTTCTACCGGTGCTCCTCTCAGTGCTTCACCACGCCTCTCCGTGTCATTCCTGAGCCGAGGGCTATCATAAGACTATAAACCGAAGTGCTGGACACTGACTCTGTGCACACTATATCTTACTTTGATATAGTATATACAGAGTCCAGGGGTTCCCTAGAGGCTTAATAGAGTCTAAAGTAGATAATATTAATGCGCTTTTTTGTGGTAGTGTGGTCGAGCAGTTAGGCTTATCAGAGGGTAGTGCAAAGCATTTGTTGTACACATACAGACAATAGAAGCAGCACACACTCAATGACTGGACTCCAGACCAATGGTTTATATATAACAAAAATATATTTTCTTAGTTTATTTTTAGAACCACAAGATTCAAGTTGCAGGTAAGTACCTTAAAAGATTTGTATTTCACAAAGGTATCCCTAGTACTTTGTTTGAAATCGATCAGTAATACAGTTCTTGAAATATTGGCAAAATTGTTTTTAAAAAATGGACAGTGCAATTTTCAGAAACAGTTCGGGGGGGTTTAGATCAGTTTACAGGTAAGTACAACACAGTTTCAGTCTCAGTCTCCGGGTTTTAGGAAGTCCACTGGCTAGGGTTCAAGTTAACCCCAAACGCCCACCACCAGCAACCTGAGTCTGGCCGAGTGCAGAGGTCAAAGATGAGCAATTTTAACGTGGGCTCCTATGGATACAGGGGGTACTTGGAATCGGGCCTGCCTGCAGGTAAGTACCCATGGCTCAGAGGAGCACTGGAGGGGCCACAAGAAGGCTCCAAACACACCCACAGCGGCACAGGACGTCAGGTTTCAAATGCTCGGGCACACCACCAGAGGAACAGGGAGGAGGGTCGCCTGCTGAACATGACTGCACCGGGTGTCGGTTTCTCCAAAGCCTGGGTGAAGCGGGCGCAGTTTGTCGTTAGGCGTCTGATATCTTGGTCTGGACTTTGCGGTCGGGGTTGGGGGGGGGGGGGGGGGGCGGGTGTGTCCTCGGGATTCCCCCTGCAGGTGTCGTCGTGGTGGGGTAGAGAGGTCAACCCAGGGTGGGCACTTGTTTCAATCGCCTGGGGACCTTCTCCTGCTGGGTGGCCCCCCTGGACACGGGCAGTTGGTACCGGGTGCACAGGGGTCATGACTCACGCATCCGGAGTGAGGTGGGAGTCCTTGGTTGCAGGTTTTCTTAGACAGAGCCGCTGTCCTCAGGAGTTCTGGGTCCTTTTGGGTGAAAGACAGTCCTCTGGAGTTGGGCAGAGGTTGCTGATCCCGCTGGACATGTCGCTGGTCTTTTGCAGGTTCTGGTAGGCATGAGACAGGCCGGTAGGGCTGGGGCCAAAGCAGTTATCTTCCTTCTTCTCTGCTGGGGGTTTCATCTAAGCAGTTCTTCTTGTAGGTCGCCAGGAATCTGGTGAGCTGGGTTAAGAGAGGCCATTATATCCTAGATTTATGGGTGTTGTAGGGGTCAGGGGGCAGTAGCCAATGGCTACTGTCCCTTAGGGTAGCTACATCATCCTTGTGCCTACTCCCTTTGGGGCGGGGGAACAAACCTAATCCTATTGGTCCCTGTCCTCCAAAACAAGAAGAGGATTCTTCAGGGAGGGGGGTCACCTCAGCTCTGGACACAATAGGGGTAGTACTGGCTGGGTGGTCACTTCTCCCTGTTTTCCTTAATTTTCACGCCAGACTTACTGCCAGAAGTGTGGCTTTGTCCCGGGGGAGGCAATCTCCACTAACTGGAGTGCCCTGGTGCACTGTAATCCGAGGCTTGAACCTTTGAGGCTAACAGCCAGGTACTACATTTCCTGTAGGGGGGAGGTGTGAAGCACCTCCACCCAGGACAGGCTTTGTTTTTGGCCACAGAGTGCACAAAGGTACTCATCCCATGTGGTCCGAAAATTGTCTGGAAGTGGCAGACTGGCACAGACTGGTCAGTCCTACACTAGCAGTTTGGCTAACATACAGGGGGCATCTCTCTCCGTGTGCATTTTTCAATAAATCCCACACTGGCATCAGTGGGGGTTTATTGTGCTGAGACGTTTGATACCAAACTTTCCAGTATTCAGTAAGGCCATTATGGAGCTGTGGAGTTCGTAATGACAAACTCCCAGACCATATGCTCAATATGGCCACACTGCAGTTACAATGTCTAAGATTGGACTTAGACACTATAGGGGGATATTGCTCATGCAGCTGTGCCGTATAGTGCACGCTGGCGTAGGGCTTTAAAGACTTGAGAGGGGTGACGCTCGCAGTCCTTACAGTCACAGGCAGTGGTTTGTGGGCATGGCACCCTGAGAGTGGTGCCATGTCGACTTTGTCTTTTTCTCCCCACCTGCACACACAGGCTGCAAGGCAGTGTGTATGTGTTGGGTGAGGGGTCCCACAGGGTGGCATAAACCAATCTGCAGCCCTTAGAGACCTTCCCTAGGCACAGGGCCCTTGGTACCATGGGTACCTTTTTACAAGGGACTTAACTGTGCGTCAGGGTTATGTCAATTGGGGAAACAAAGGTACAGTTTTTGGGAAAGAACACTGGTGCGGGGGCCTGGTTAGCAGGATCTCAGCACACTTTCAAAGTTGGCATCAACACTAGGCAAAAAGTGGGGGGTAACCATGCTAACAGTTGCACTTTCCTACACCAAGGCAGTGCTTTAAATAGATACAGAGTACCAGCCCTTCTGAATTTCCATTTAAAACACTGACCCAAGGTCAAAGATGTTGCACCTCTGGAGCCTATCCTGTCGGCCCAGCTACCGCTGAAGCTCTATTTCACCAATCTGCACACATTTGAAGCCTCCTGTTCAGTTAAGCTGCTTCTACTGTTATTCTCTTTGTATACAATCAATGTTTTTAAAAGGGAGGCTGGTATTGCGAATGTAGAGGAATAACTCATTTAAAAGTTTAACACACAGAAAAATATGGCTGCCCCCTTTTCTTTGCTCCTAACTCTTTTGACCCCCTCATTTTCCAGGTTAAATGCTGTAAAGGTGTCTCTTATGTGGCTTGTTTGGTACTATAAAAGTTTAGGTTAACACACTAGAAAGGGTTGCATCTCTAGGGTATCACTGCCAGTCTGTAGGAATGGGGCAAAAACACTACCAAGATGGCAGCCTTGTTGTGTCCTCTCTCCTGCCTCGACAGGCCTGAGAGGGCTGTTGTGGCACCTGGCATACATCCACTACACTCCAAACCAAAACATAGGTAAAAGACATTGTCATTTACAACACCTATAGCTTTAACTCACAAATGTTAGACCTACTGCATTGCAAATGTGTGTTTCGAATATGGTTCCTTCCCACCCCCTTCATAGGGGCCCATGTTATCATATGCTTGTACCTGCCTGTTTTTAAGTATATTTCTGTGCATTCATATTTCCGGTTAGGGGATATATCAAAGTTAGTTTAGTGTCTGTGTGTTAATAAATAATACTTTATTTTTCTAAACGCTTGGTTTGGTTCTTTTTTGTGTGCATCTCATTGATGTGGTTATTGCAATTGCTTTAAACCCTCTGCTAAGCCTTAGCTGCTCTCCACAGCTACCCTTTTGAGAGCTTGGGGTATTGGAAGCCTCGAACACTATCACTAAGGGTTGCCTGGACTAAGTGCAAGGTGCATCACATGTAGGTGTACACCATATACTGAGCCAAACTCCTACAAGGAATAACCAACAAAATGGATCGCTGGGACTTGCAGATTATAAGCCAACTCATCCTGCCTTCCATAAAGACTCAAGTCTCCCGTGAGCAGCGGACCTGCTCTGCAACAAAAACTTCAAGGAAAAAAATATGTAGCTGCTGGAATATCAAAGACCTGACGTAACCACTGCACCACACGTCCATGACCAGAGGTGAAGCCAACCAATAATGCCAACGCGGTTACTCTGCTGTCCAGAGACCGAGTCCAGTGTTGTCCTACCTATCCTGGACTCACATGAGACGCCTAGAGCCTTTGCACGCAGACCCCCTCTCCTGCAGCCTTGTGATCAGAGAAAAACAGACACCTCCATCAACCACCCTGATGCCATGTAAAATGGGTCACTGGTGCAAACAACGTCACCCGGCTCATAAGAGCTCTTGTCCACTTTGGGCCCACCCCTGCCGGACTCCTCTATGACTTGCAGCCTCAACAAAAAGGACCCCCTGACCATGTGTACTCCCGGACAAGAAAACCAGACTCCTAAGGACACCCTAGTATCTGTCGCACCTGGGCTCTGGAAAAAGGACCAAAGGTGCACCTACGTCACTAAGCACCCCAAGACTACTACCTACCCAGGCCTCGAAAAATCATAAAAATATTACTGGACCTGCTGGTCAAGTAACACAAATAATCTAATCGACATAGCTGTAATGTACTTGACCTGTAAACTAGTCTCAAAGTGTGTGATCCTAGGCAAATATTTTGTTTTAGGGAGCTGCCTTTTCCTTCAATTTCTCATTTGAGAGCATCTTCAAATATGCGAGTTCACCATTTCTGTTTTACAAAAAGGCTTTTTTCATTTTCTAGACTAAATGTTTTCTTATTGTATAATAAGATTGAGCCTGCATATAGGATACACATGACCCCTGGCTTCCCTTTTTAGTACACTAACAGCATTGTCATCGGGGCAAGGGGAGGAATTTTTCCCAGTTCATGTTTAAAAACTCACTTTTGATAAATACATTACTAAAGCATGATTTGGTAGTGCACTGTCATTTACAGGCAGCACATTTTTAGTTTAAAAGGCCACAAACCCCCCCACTAACATGCAGTTTTACTGATAAAACTATATAGCCCATAAACAATTAGGTTTTAGCAAAAATATTTTACATTTGCACATCACCTACAAAGGTGTTCTAATTTGTTTCACTCTTTAAAAATATCTTATTCACAACATAGAATTACAAAAATGTGCCCTTATAACTATTGAAATATATTTTCAAATGTGTGTACACTTCACTTATTATCTATTTCAAGGTTAGAAAAAAAGCCAGAAATCTTACAACCTTTCATTTCACACACTTAGCACAGCAAGAATGTCACACAGTTCTGTTTACACCATTCAATTTCACAGTCCGAGAGGAGAAAAGTAGATGTAGTAAGACAAACTGATTTTTTACCTAGACCTTTAAATAACCTCAACCCACTTTGTGAGTGAACAGAACACCAGATATTTGTCAACTTGCCAGAACGGACGAGAAGGCCCTAAAAATAGTTCATCCTGGTTAAATCTTACTCGCCATAGCGAGTAGATTTCTCGAGTCCAGCTACCTGCTTGTTGCGCATGTCTGGCTTCCTAGCCAGGGCACGCGGCATGTTTGTCACTAAGTCCAACTCCCATAAAGAACCAATGGGCCCCCTAAGCCTTAATGTACCCCAGCACCTGGGCGCCCCATTGCTGCTCGGTGTGACCTGTTGATGTGCTTCTCATCAGTACCCAGTACTTACCTTTGTTCCCTGAGCTCGACCAAGTAAGTCGTAATTAACCCTGTGTTTGCTGAACATTGTTTTCCTCCATAGGATAATATTGAGAGGACTCTGGAAAATGCACTAAGTGTTGATTTCTGAAACTGCATAGTATTTATGCTTAAAATTCTACTTACCCAATTACAAAGTTCTTAGGTTTGAAACATATATAAAAAGAAATATTTTTCTTAATTGGTCTCGGATTGATTCTTTGAGTGTGTCTCATTTATTGTCTCTGTGAATACAACAAATGCTTAGCACTACCCTCTGATAAGCGTAACTGCTCACCCACACTACCTCAAAATAGAGCATTAGTCCCATCTACCTTTGCCTCCACAAACCAATTGGGGATCCACTGGACTCTCTGCATGGTGTACTTCTTTTTTGTGCACCCAATAGAGAGCCCGCTTCCTACAGAACCTATTAACAACATGAGACTTGAACAAAGAAGGTTTATCATGCAAACTCAAAAACAAAGAGATAGCAGATAAGTAACATTTGAATGTGTTCATAGCAGAACCCTGCTAGGTCAGAGAAAGTATAAAGAAGACAACCTCAGAAAGAGGGACAAAAAAGGGGTCAACAGACTTGTCTGTGCACCATGCCATTATTTTTTTCCAACCCTCCCCTGCTGCTGCGACAGAAGATGCTCCTGAAGGGGCAGTCTGATTGGAAGATCGATGGCTACACTCAGTAGCTCGGGATACCAGACTCTTCATGCCCAGTCCGGTGCAACAAGGAGTACTTGGGCCCTGTCGTTCCTGATCTTCTTGAGAACTTGGGGCAAAAGTTGTATGGTCAGAAAGGCGTACAGGGGGCCTGAGTTCCACTCGAGACGAAAAGCATCACCGAGCAATTGCTGTAGGAGACTAGCTCAGTATATGGTGTACAACTATAGGTGAGGCACCCTGTACTGAATCCAGGCAACCATTAGTGATGGTGTAGGAGGTTCTAGATAACCAGAGCTCTCAAAAGGGTAGCTGTGGAGAGCAGCTAAGGCTTATTCAGGAGGGTGTAAAGCAGTTGCAAATACAACACACGTCGGTCAGTGATGTACACACAGGAAAGAACTACACCAGTTTTAGAAAAGTATGTTATATTTATTGTAACACATACTCTAGAAGTAACTTTTATATATTTCTTAAGTGAGGATATGAACCTACAAAAATATACTTAGCAGCAGGTAAGTAAAGGCAGAAAATAACATGGGCCCCTGTGAGGGGGCCAAGCCATATACTACAAAAATGGAATGCAAAAATTGCTTCCAACTCACACTACCACCCAAGGACTCTTAGGACTGGGAGAGTACTAAAACCCCAAAGGTGTGCAGAGTTGTAATCCCGGGTCAGTATTCATAGGAGAACAAGGGGAAGTCGTGGTTGGAGTTTTTCGCGTTTTATGACCTTTCCCAGAGGACCTTCAGGAAACCCTTTGGGACAAGGGAGGTTGGATAGTGCTCCCACCTGTGGATAACCTGATCAGTGATGTACCTACGCCAAGGAGCCCAGGTGCATGGGGTGAAGTTGTGTTGGAACCTCCAGCTGAAGTCAATGGGGACCTCTGTTGTCCAGCTGCCGTTGTGACCATGGACCAGGTCAGTGGAACCAAGGTGTGGATTCCTGAAGAAGAGGACCTAAGGAAAGAGGGGACAGATTTCAGACCACCTGGAGGTGCCCAGGCGGAGCAGGAGGGCAATGCCCACCCTTCTCGGAGCTGCTGTCCTGTTGGTTGGTGGATGAAGAAGTGCAGCAGTGGAGTCCGGGAGATGCAGGAGGGTCCCAGGAGTGGTCCACGAGCTGTCCCACACTGATCGTCAAACTGCAGAGGGGGGTCAATGGTCAGCCGGACCACCACCAAGTCTTGGCAAATGCAGGAAAGTGTTGCATGGAATTTGCAGAATATGAGGGGACCTGCAAGGTCCATGTGACCCAACCTTGGCAGATAGGTCAGGGTCAGCCCTCAGCAAGCAGGAGAGCCAGCAGGAATTGTTGGAGCCCCCAGGTGGAACCTCTGGCAGACAACACAGAGTCTTGCAGGGAGGCCTCAGCAGCACAGCAATGAGGGATGCCTGGGTCGAAGGACTTGCAGAGAAGACATCATTCTTGGAGCTGTGTAGTGCTGGAGGCTGAGGATTCTTGGAGCTCTCCAGACTGGACAGCCAACAAGCCTTTGCAATGACAAACAGACAGGGTGCACAGGGGTGCTGGCCAGGCAGCTCCAGCAAAGGACCACAGACTTCTCGGTTGCAAAGAAGTTGCAAACCTCTGGAGAGCCACAGAACCACCACCTGTGTTGCAGAGCCTCGAAGAGTGCTGTGGAACAGCAGGATCCAGAAACCGGTCGCTAGTGTTGAGGTGCCTGCAGATGTAGGGGGGAGTGACTCCTTCACCCCAAATGAGATTCCTTTTGCATCCCAAGTGTAGGCAGAGTCCTTGTGACTCTGGAGGATGCATAGCCACGGAGGTTGCAGATGTGGAAACAAAGTTGCAGTAGGAGCCCTCCTACTGGTTATATTCTTGCTCATGGTTCCAGCAAAGAATAGCAGAGGTTCCGGAGTCTAGGTTGCATAAGTGTCTTGCAGAGGAGACTTGCAGACAATTCCTAAAGATTTGCAGATGAATTTGGGGACCTACCTCCAGGGGCACCATTAAGTAAACCAGGAAGGGGGTTGGACACTTACTGCAGTGACCTACCTATCAGAGGGGGAGTCAGGGACGTCATCCAGCTGGCTTAACAAGTCAGATGATCTCAGGGGCCCCTGCTCATCTTATTTTCAAGATGGCAGAATCAAGTGGCCACCTGACAGAGCTCTGTGTACCTCCCTAACGGAGGGGCTGGACATGGGGTTGGTCACTCCCCTGTCCTTTATGTGGTTTCACTCCAGAACAGGAGCTGGGGGCTCCTGCACTGGAGTAAACGGGTTTATGCAAGGAGGGCACCAAATGTGCCTTTCAAAACAGTCTGGTGGCGCCCAGTGATACCAACTTCTAAAGGAGAGGTGGTCACACCTCTTTTTTACAGGAAATCCTTTGATCTGCCTTCCCCGGCCCAAGTTCTGCTCAACAGTTGAAGGGCAGAACAGTGTTTGGTGTTGGTCGCAATACAGGCTGGCATGCAGACTCTAAAGGCTCTAAAGGCAAATATGGGGGATCCCCGAGGGAAACTCCCAGAGTATATGGGATCATTCAACTGATACTGAAATCAGAATAGTTGCATGATTCCAACATGTTTGATATCAAACCTGCCTATGTTTGGTAAAGCCATTATGTAGATGGACATCTTTAGTTGACCAGTGTCCACTACATATCTTAAGATAGCTTCATCACACTTACAAAGCCTAGAAAATGGAGTCTGAGGTTTGTAGGGGCACCTCTGCTCATGCACAGGTGCCCTCACACTGAGAACCATACACCCTGCCCTTCAGCAGTAGGGTGTATTTTAGGCATGACATAGGGTCAGAGTGCAGTGACCATGATATAAGGCAAATCTTTTATCTGGGGTGAAATGTGCATGTACCATTTCACACAGGCTGCAATGGCAACAGTTTGCATGGGCCACCATGGGTGGCACAATACATGCTGCAGCCCCTTGTGTACCAGTGCCCTGGGTACCTGAGTACCATATACTAGGGACTTACATGGGTGCACCAGTATGCCAATTGTGGGGTGTAAAAGTTACTTACCAACTCAATTTAGGGGGAGGGCACTGACACTGGGGTCCTGGGTAGCAGGATCTCAGTGTACTACAGTGTAAACGTACTGACACCATGCAAAAATTGGGGCTAAGTATGCCAGAAAGGTGCTTCTTTCCCACAATTGTCACCTTGGAAATTCCAAGGCGCAATACTGCTGACATTCCATGTTCTCTGCGGAGGCTAACAGATCTAAACCAGGCTCTCCCCACTGTTGAAAGAGACCTTGTACCAACTACGGATGGAGACTCCATTTGTGACCGACTAAGCATTGTCGGCTGAGTTTGACCGCTCAGACGTTCATATTGCCCGCCAGATGTTGAACTATTGGTAGAAATGCCCCGATATCCCAGACACGTCCAGAAGCGCAAAGTCTCTTGACAAAGTACGCAGAGTCTCTTGACAAAGTGTCCATGACCCCCCCCCTCCCTGCTTGTTGCAGTACAACATAGCAGTGGTGTTGTCCGTGAACACATGCACTACCTTGCCTTTGAGAGGGGGAAGAAATGCTTTCAACACCAGTATGATCGGCAGGAGCTCTAACAAGTTGATATGGAGTCCGGACTGTGCCGAAGACCAGACACCTCTGATCTCTGCCTCTCCCAGGTGGCCACCCTATCCCAGGAGCGACGCATCTGTCACTACTGCCAGATCTGGTCAGGGAAGGGAGAGGGATCTGCCTCAGGCTGAATCGATATTTGTTAGACACCACTGCAGATCTCGCGCTGTTCCCTCCGAGTTTGGAACCATGTCGAGGAGATTCCACAGATGCTGTGCCCACTAGAACTTCAGGTCCCACTGCAGAGCCCGCATATGCCATTTGGCATGAGTCACTAGCAGGATGCCATGAGGCCGGGCAGGCTCAGAGTCACTCAACGAAATCCAGGATATAGGCTGAAACAGCTATATCATAGCCTGAATATCCTGGATTTGCTGCTTGGGAAGATAAGCCCGAAACTGCACTGTGTCCAGAGCAGCTCCGATGAAAGGGGGCATCTGAGAGGGAGTCAGGTGTGGCTTTGGCACGTTTATAGTGAACCCCAGAGAATGTAGAATTACTGCTGTACTCTGGAGGTGGGAGACAACAGCGTGAGGCAAGCCAGCCTTCAACAGCCAGTCGTTAAGGTAGGGGTTAGACTGAAACCCCTGACCTGCACAGATGAGCTGCAATCACCAACACCACCTTGGTGAACACCCAAGGGGCACTGGTAAGGCCAATTGGGAGCATGTTGAACTAAAAGAGGTCGTGACCTACCACGAACCACAAGTAAAGTCAGTGGGCAGGCATGACGGGAATATGAAAAAAGCCATCCTGCAAGTCCAATCTCCAGCGACATGAGCCAGAGTGAGCATTCAGAACTTCTCCTTCTTGAGAAAGACTGAGGGACCGAAATTCTAGGACAGGGCAGGAGCCCTTGTCCTTTTTGGGAACAAAAAAGTAGCAAGAATAACAACCACGACCTACTTCTGGCACCGGGATCCTCTCTATGGCTCCGTTGCCAAGAGAGCCATAACCTCCTCACAGGTAAGCCAAATGATCCTCTGTCATTCGATCGTGGGATGATGGCATGGATGGAGAGGTGGTCTCAAAGGGGAGCAAGTAGCCCCTTTGGACTATCTGCAAAACCCTCCTGTCTGACATGGACAGCCAGCAGAGCAGATGATGGAGGATCCTGCCTCCGAGTTGTCCCTGGTGGAGAAGTGTCAGACTAGGAAGGTTTGGAGGCCGCTGGGAGTGCGGCAGTACAATGGCCAGACTGCTGGCTTCCTGGATATCCCCTGAAAAGAAGATGCCCTCAACCAGGGGTAGTGCCTAAGAGACACTGCAGATGAAACTGCTCTGCCCAGTGAGTTGGTCGTTTCCAGCCAACATTGAATCGTGAACTTCGCTGCATCTCTCACATCAACAACTGCTTGAGAAAGCACAGCCCGAGCCTCCTCCGGGATCTGTGGCAGCACTTGTGCAACCATATCCCATAGCGTATAGGAATAACAGAACAAAAGACATACAATGTTCACAGACTACAATGCCAGCTTGGCGGAAGAAAACATCTTCCCAAGTGTATCCAGCCTATTTCCTATCCAGGGGTGCAGAATAAAACCAGCCCTGGGAAGTGGAGGCTTGGATAATCAAGCTCTCAGGGGTGGGGTGTTGCGTCAGGAAACCTGGGTCACCCAGGGAAGGGCGATGGCTGCAGGCAATAGCCCTGTTCACAGGACGCCCTGTGCTGGGTTTGGACTAAGTACCCAGAAGGACATCTCTAAGAGCTTCATTAAAGGGGAGATGGGGTTCAGTGGAATAAGCCCCTGGCTGAAGCACCTCTGTCAGGAGGTTAATCCTATCTGCCAGCATAGGCAACTCAGCCGCTCTTCGCACCACCACTGAATAAAAAAGCTCCCTCCTCCATAGCCGGGGAGAGAGAGAGAGTGTGAGAGGGGGGGGGGGAGAGAGAAAGAGAGAGAGAGAAAGAGAGAGAAAGAGTGAGAGACCGAGAGAGAGAGAGAGACCGAGAGAGGGAGAGAGAGGGAGAGAGAGAGGGAGCGCGCGAGCCAGGTTCCGGGGAGGTATCCAGTCCACTGGCTTCGCCCAGGTCCGTACGCCAGCCCATGGGGTCTTGCAGCTGGTATTTTAAAGGGTCCAGTGACTCCTCCCCTTTCTCACTGTACCCTAGCCTATAATAATAGGGCTCAGGATCCGACACAAGGGAGAAGGCCCCTGCCGCCACTGGATTTGGCGCTGTATGACGCCCATCCAGCTCTGTGTTGGCAATGAGGATGGAGTCAGACTGCCCAAAGATGAGACGCATGGCCTTATAAAAAGCTCAAAGCTGGGTAGGGGTGGCTCTGAGTCCAGGAAACTGCAGGAAGCCGGCCAGGAGGCAGGCTCCGCAGATGGAGGACTCCAGTGACAACGCTCCCTCTCCCTCGTCTCATCAGGCGGCAGACGCGGGGAAGTCAAAGAATGTTTGGCCGCCTTCTTACCCGAACATCCCTAGGACTTGGAATGGGACAAAGAAGATTTTGTTGGGGGGTGGGCTCTATGACCGATCCCAAGACCTTCCTCATGACCGAGATGGGACTAACGCGGAGTGGAGCACCAGGCCGCCATCAGATTTAGCAACCACTCCCGCAAAGCCTTTGAATTCATGGCCCATCACTTGTAGCAAGACTCTGGGCCGTGGTCCGTCACTGACATTGCACAATTACAAGATCTTGCATGCCAGTGTGGCGCCTACATAGGACCCTCAACATCATACCAAACGCAGATGATGCAGACAACGGACACAGAGCCGATTGATGCCACCTAACAGCGCGCAGGGGTACTGCTCAAGGAAAACCTCTGGACCAGAACTGAGACCTGGGGGACTTCAAACTACAACTTGAAGTCTCTTATCAGATATCGTCACACAAATGATTTGGAAAATTAGGCATGACCATCTGAGACACTACCCAAAATGTATTCTCAGAGTGAGGATCCCAGATTTAAAAACTTTCCTGCCATGACCTTTATCTAATTTGATTCAGAGTCTGGGGCCAATGCTCTAGTAGAGCAGGGAGTAGCCAGGGTTGACCAGGCATATATAGCAATCAGGCAGTAACTGATGGGTTGGTCTGACAGATCAGTGTGTGGACCATTATTTGGCAGCTTGTGGGCCTGTTTTATGATCTGCTGGGTGCAATTTTACTGTCGATTTAAGTGATGTTAAAACAAACATTGTCTGTTGCAAGCACAAATCCATGCAGTCTTTTTTACTTTGCAAAACACTTATTGAGCATACCTTTACAAGTTCAAAACTGCCCCAATTTGCAAACATGGGCCACTTTTTTTTTTTAGCATTCTATTTCACTAATTGGGGGCACTTTTATTTTGATGGCCGGGCCTATTTTATCTCCCTGCCTGACCCTGGGAGTAATCTGCATCACCACACTCAATAACATGGAACATGGAAGGAATTTTGGGTGATGGCAGCAGGTGACCTTACAGTTTATGGCCGATGCATAAAATTAAATTACCCCAAGCAACTTTACTGCGGTCCATCAAAGCATACGTAATTAGGAATAAGTGATCTGAGGCTGATGATGCTAGCTGTAAAATCTCATTGAGAATGATTGTTTTGTTATCCTCTACAGTTAAAGGCAGCCCCAGAATCTTGGCAGCCTTTCTCAAGATGGCTTTAAATGACACCACCTCCTCCCAGTGAGGAGGTAAACAGTGCGCAATGTCCACCACAAGGGAGATATCTAGGCCACTTGCAGGAGGGAGAAGACTGCTCACCTCAGTGCTGTCATCATCACCACGCGTCACAACATCAGCATCTAAAGCCATATAACTTGCCATGGTATTCTTCCGTAGCCAAGTGCCTATTCTGAGACTCATCCACCAGCTGATGAGCCTGTTACCTAGAAAACATCAGGAGGGCGAACGTCTTTGGAAAAATCACTAACAGATGCAGTGGCTACAGAGATTGTGCCAGTGGTGATTCCAAAACCAAATACAGCAGTTGCCAGCTGAATATGTAAGATAGGGGAGGTGGACCGTGAAGGGGTACACTTAAAAAAAACACAGGGCTTTCTGAAAAAACATTATCTCCAACTACCCTGGAGAATTACATTCAAATAACATGATATAATGTATATGCATCCGTGTTTTAAAATGTGTATCTTACATTGAATACTAATAAAATGGGAACGTACATTGTAATTACTATTACATAATTGAACATAACTATAGTACAAATTAGCAATACCATTTACAGAAGGCCTTATTCTCTGCATCTTCCTCCCATTTTTCAAAGACAAGGAATTTATGAAGGTCAGACTTCAAGTTTGGCCAAGAAAAACATATAAATCCATTTCATTCCATCCTGTAATTGCAACCAGAGCAGCACCAACCGGAGCATTGATCAGTCCACAAATTTGACTGGAATTCAAGATTATTAACTGCTGACCTCCGTGACATCCCCCGTTTGGGGGCGGATAAACAGTGGCTAAATCTGGCGATGACATTTAATTTGGGCTATCTTATGTTTTGAATAAGAAATGTACCTGTTTCTTTCCGATCCCCGTCATGCAACTTTCCATCGAAGTCCTCTGACATTTCAATAGCATTATCCTCTGCTTTTATGTCCGGCTGTTCATCGGCCTTTTCTTTCTCCTTTTCTTCACCTTGACGGTGACTGTCCTCCACCTTGACAAGTGAAAGCAAAAGACTTGTACATTAAACTTTTTACAAATGTATCCAAACATTAATCAACATGTCCCAAGGTATGTCTGTTCAATATATTGTCCATATAATTAAAAATAAAATAGACGCCAAATGCCACATATCTTACTGGCGCACCTTTCATCTACTTACAGCTGCAAAACATTCACCCTCACCGATGTCCTACATTATTTATAATCATTAGGAAAGTGGATTATTAATTTGGGGTGAACAAGTATCGACCTCGGAGATAAGGCCACAACCTGATAGACGGTACACAAATTTGATAAAAATAAACATGTCCAATCCCTGAGAAGGAGACACCAACCAGTCAGGCTTCAATCAAAGGCAATACGTAAATATTTAGGCAGTGAATACGCAGTAGAAAAAGTCACACAAATTACAATAAAACTTGACAACCACATTTTAAATAAATAGTAAAATGCAATGAGTAAAAGAGGACAAAAACAACAGAAATCCATTAAGGGGAACCAGAGGAATAACTTTTTAAAGATTTAGGTGACTATAGCACCAAAAGGTACAAAGTGCCAATGATAGTCTACAGGAGTGGTACTAGGGCCTCCGTGCCACAGGGATGTGGAATTCCTATCGCCCCAGGGATGTGGAATTCTTATCGCCCGTCGCCCAGGACATCTTGTTTGGGGTCAAGGGCAACAAGTTTTTATGTTTACTTTGTCCTTGGGACAAGTAGGCCCAACCTACAAACCCTTTGGCTGCCTGTTTACAGAGAGTGGAATTCTCTGCAGTTGAGGTAATGGGTTTCCAAAAGATAATGCTGTTCGAACTTGTATTTATGGTTCATTATTTGAAAGCCTTCATTATTAGGGTGAGTGCTGTAAATAAATGTTTTAAGGTCACACTTCACTACTGACGTTGGTTCCAGTACAAAAAAAAAAAAAAGTGTACACACATGTTTGAAAAGTTTAGGCTAAGAGGCTAAGTATAATGCTCCCAGAATGCTCTCTGATTATATGCAAATGAAGTGTCATTTAGTAAAATGTGTTGATGCATGCTAGTATTTCCCAAAAATATTTCTAATGGAAAATCAGTGTAACCATTTTCAACACGATTATGGGAAGCATGAAAATAAACAAACACTGACAAAGCCAACTGATCTGACATATTTTTATAAGTCTTTTAGTTTCATCAATGCGTGTCTTGTTTTGACATGGCTTTTGTAACACTTTATTGTTGTGGGAGCTACCAGGCCCTCAACATTGTAACAAACATTGGCAAAACCCCCCCAAAAAGTTTTTGAACTCTTAAAGCACACGTTGCCACCAGTGGCATAACAAAGGCCCCGCAGCCGCCCTCCGGGGTGCCCCTCCAGCACAGCACCTGCCCTGAGTGAGTCTGGAGAGGGGGCTCCTCCATGTTCTTTGCAAAGGGGCACCCTCCAGTTTCGTTACGTCACTCATTGCCACTGTATTTCCTGACACTGAACAAAACTACTTTGTGTGGCAATATGCTCCTTGTGGAAGAGCAGAATGCGATCGCTCACAGTAAAGCCAGCCGAAAGAGAGAGAAATAGAAGTTTAATAAAAACAAAATGTCTTTGTTAACACCAGACCTAATTAGGGACCAAGACCCACATGTAGGTAGCTTTTTGCATGTCGCAAACAGCGACTTTCGCTGTTTGCGACATGCAAAAAGCACATTGCGATGCACAAACCCAGTTTTGCGATTCAGTAACCTGGTTACCGAATCACAAAACGGGTTTGCGACTCGCAATTAGTAAGGGGTGTTCCCTTCCTAATTGCAACTCGCAGTGCAATGCAGGATTGTTTTGTGACCGCGAACGCAAACCAATCGCAGTTTGCACCCATTTCAAATGGGTGCTAACACTTTCGCAAAAGGGAAGGGATCCCCATGGGACCCCTTCCCCATTGTGAATGTCACTGTAAACATTTTTTCAGAGCAGGCAGTGGTCCTGCGGACCACTGCCTGCTCTGAAAAAATGAAACGAAAACGTTTCATTTTTCGTTTTTGTTATGCATCTCGTTTTCCTTTAACCGCTTAGGTGCGGGCGTCGGCCACTGGCCGACGCCCACACACCCTCCCTGGTGCGGGTCACGACCAGTGGCCGACACCAGGAAGGGCATTAATAAATTTTATTTTTTTTTCCCCCCCGGGAGACACGGAAGCTACCGTGTCTCCCCCCGCACCCCACCCGCCCCTTTGTGACGTCAGCGCGCCGCGAGGCGCGCTGACGTTGCAAAGGTGTTTTCCCCATGAAAGCAGGAAGCAGCCTTGCGGACGCTTCCTGCTTTCATGGGGAAAACGGCCTTTTTCACGTTCGGGAAGGCCTCGTAAGAAAGGGGAGAGTCTCCCCTTTCTTACGAGGCCTTCCTGAAAGTGTTTCCTGGCCCCCGGTCGCAGCTGTGCTGCGATCGGGGGCTAGGAAACACTTTCAGGTTTCCTGGCTCCCCCGATCGCAGCACAGCTGCGATCGGGGGGGTCAGGAAACATTTTGAAAAGGCCTCGTAAGAAAGGGGAGACTCTCCCCTTTCTTACGAGGCCTTCTGAAACTGTTTCTGGCCCCCGATCGCAGCTGTGCTGCGATCGGGGGCCAGAAACAGTTTCAGAAGGCCTCGTAAGAAAGGGGAGAGTCTCCCCTTTCTTATGAGGCCTTCTGAAACGGTTTCCTGGCCCCCGATCGCAGCACAGCTGCGATCGGGGGCCAGGAAACCCCACTAGACACCAGGGATTTCACTTTTGGGGGGCAGCCCCCCCCCCCCCCCGGAAAACGGGCCGCCCCCCCCCCCGGATAATTTTCTGAAAAAAATAAAAAGGTAGGTGCCCCCTGGGGAGGAGGGGAGGGGGGGGGGGGGGGGGGGGCGCAATCGCGCCCCCCCCCCCCCCCAGGGGAGTTAAAAAAATAAAAATAAAAATAAAAACAATGAAATGACAGGGGGTCGCCCGTGGCAATTTTTTTTTTTTTAGATGTTGTAGGGTTTCCCTGGGGGCCATTTTGGCCCCCAAGGAAACCATACAACAACTAAAAAAAAATATATGTATATATCTATATATATATATATCTATGTAGATAGATATATCTAGGTACATGGATATATCTATAGATATATCTATGTAGATATATATTTATATATATATATATATTGGTAGATCTGTATCAAAGAGATTTATAAAGCGCGCTACTCACCTGTGAGGGTCTCAAGGCGCTGGGGGGGGGACGGGGGGGAGGGAAAGGGGCTAGGAGGTTCACTGTTCAAAAAGCCAGGTTTTGAGGCCCTTCCTGAAAAGAAGTAGGTTTTGGGTCTTGCGAATGTGGGTTGTGAGTGCGTTCCATGTTTTGGGTGCAATGTAGGAGAAGGATCTGCCCCCGGTGGTGGTGTGTTTGATGCGGGGGTCAGAGGTGAGAGAGAGGTCAGCTGAACGGACGTTTCGTGTGGGGGTGTGGAAGGTGACTCTCGTTGAGGTAGGCAGGGCCTGTGTTGTGGAGTGATTTGTGTGTGAGGATGAGGATCTTGAAGGTGATCCTTTTGTTAATGGGGAGCCAGTGGAGGGATTTGAGGTGTGGAGAGATGTGTTCGTGTCGGTGGAGGTCGAGGATGAGTCGTGCTGCTGAGTTCTGGATGCGTGTAGTTTGCACTTGAGTTTTAGAGTGGTGCCGGCGTAGAGGGCGTTTCTGTAATCAAGCCTGCTGCTGATGAGTGCGTGAGTGACAGTTTTTCTGGTCTCTGTGGGGATCCATTTTAATGTTTTTCAGTATACGGAGTTTGTTGAAGCATGAGGAGGTAAGAGCGTTGATTTGTTGGGTCATAGAGAGGGAGGAGTCTAGGATGATGCTGAGGTTGCGTGCGTAGTTGGCGGGGGTGGGTGCAGGGCCTTGCGTGGTGGGCCACCATGGGGGGTCCCAGGTTTTTTTGGTGAGGGCCAAAGAGGATTATTTCGGTTTTGCTTGAGTTGAGTTTCAGGTGGTTGGCTGTCATATATACATCACTTTTGTCAATATGTGTGTGGTTTCCCTGGGGGGAAAAGGGTCTGACTTGTCTAGTGGCAGTTTTAGTGCCATAAAGAAGCGCAGAAGGTTTATATGCCTACTGCAAAGAGCACATCTGTATTTTATGTAAATAGCTGAGTACATTAGTAAAGTCTATGGAGAGATGAAGGGCACTTTTGCTGGGTGGTAATGAGGGAATCCGAGGAGGAGGGAGTGGGAGCACCAATAATGATTGTTGGACTGGGCGCAGGAGGTGCTAAAGACTGTGACGAATGGTATGTGACAAGGTGTTTTTTGAGTGTCTTGAAAGTACGTGCTGATTGAGGGAAGAAGCGCAGGTAAGGTGGCCTCTACTGTTGCACGTATCTCACACACACCATCGATTTTGTGACTGTCTACGTAGGCTAGTGTTTTAGAGCAACAGTTTAGCCAATAGCAGAGATGGCATCTTGATGGATGACTGCTGCCTGCACTCGGGTTATAGAGGACCGCTCTGACATAGGATCAGAGACTGAGACATCAGATACTGAGACAGCATCTGAGGGATAGGTCAATGGCGCAGACTCTGGGAGTGATTTTTCAGTCAGAGGAGTCCCATTCGAAAACTCCTCTTCCAGTACATTATGAGGGAGGTGATGAGGACAGTCCTGCTGTCCCTTCGCAAGCTGTTCGTGCAACTGGGTAATAGTGGGTTAGGCCAACCCAGAGAGCAGGTGAATGCGGCGGCAAGCAGAGAGAGAGTGCTCTCTTGGGAGCTCACCAATTTAGTTCAGCCCCAAATTCCACCACCCAAATCATATTGTGGAGACATCAAAATTGTCTATGGCAAAACAAACTGGTTTTGTAAGGCAGGCACCTGTGTTTTTGGTCCTGGATTCGGCGGCCATATAGAGAAACACACTAAACCCAAACATTTCTGGAAACTAGACATTCGGGGGAGTCCACAGAGGTGTGACTTGTGTGGATTCCCCAAAGTTTTCTTACCCAGAATACCCTGCAAAGCTGAAATGTTGAGAAAAAACTCTATTTTTCTCACATTTCTGTCACACAAACTACAGGAATATGCTGGGATCCACAACATTCCTACCACCCAGTGACTCCTCACCTGTCCTGATAAAAACACTACCCCACTTGAGTGCCTACACCTAGTGCCTGTGTCAGGAATGGATCACCCCAGGGTCAACAGCTGCCTCACGTAAGGACCAACATTGACCGTTGTGTGATCTATTCCTGTCGCAGGCACCAGGCCTAACCACACAAGTGAGGTATCATATTTATCGGGAGACTTGGGGGAACGCTGGGTGGAAGGAAATTTGTGGCTCCCCTCAGATTCCAGAACTTTCTGTCACCGAAATGTGTGGAAAACGTGGTATTTTAGCCACATTTTGAGGTTTGCAAAGGATTCTGGGTAACAGAACCTGGTCCGAGCCCCACAAGTCACCTCATCTTGGATTCCCCTGGGTTTCTAGTTTACAAAAATGTGCTGGTTTGCTAGGTTTCCCCAGGTGCCGGCTGAGCTAGAGGCCAAAATCCACAGGTAGGCACTGTTTTCTATGAAAACATGTGATGTGTCCACGTTCTGTTTTGGGGCATTTCCTGTCGCGGGCGCTAGGCCTACCCACACAAGTGAGGTATCATTTTTATCAGGAGACTTGGGGGAACGCCGGGTGGAAGAAAATTTGTGGCTCCTCTCAGATTCCAGAACTTTCTGTCACCGAAATCTGAGGAAAACTTGTTTTTTTAGCCACTTTTTGAGGTTTGCAAAGGATTCTGGGTAACAGAACCTGGTCCGAGCCCCGCGAGTCACCCCTCCTTGGATTGCCCTAGGTCTCTAGTTTTCAGAAATGCACAGGTTTGGTAGGTTTCCCTAGGTGCCGGCTGAGCTACAGGCCAAAATCTACAGGTAGGCACTTCTCAAAAAACACCTCTGTTTTCTTCCAAAAATTTTGATGTGTCCACGTTGCGCTTTGGGGCGTTTCCTGTCGCGGGCGCTAGGCCTACCCACACAAGTGAGGTATCATTTTTATCGGGAGACTTGGGGGAACGCCGGGTGGAAGGAAATTTGTGGCTCCTCTCAGATTCCAGAACTTTCTGTCACCGAAATGTGAGGAAAACTTGTTTTTTTAGCCACTTTTTGAGGTTTGCAAAGGATTCTGGGTAACAGAACCTGGTCCGAGCCCCGCGAGTCACCCCTCCTTGGATTGCCCTAGGTCTCTAGTTTTCAGAAATGCACAGGTTTGGTAGGTTTCCCTAGGTGCCGGCTGAGCTAGAGGCCAAAATCTACAGGTAGGCACTTCTCAAAAAACACCTCTGTTTTCTTCCAAAAATTTTGATGTGTCCACGTTGCGCTTTGGGGCGTTTCCTGTCGCGGGCGCTAGGCCTACCCACACAAGTGAGGTATCATTTTTATCGGGAGACTTGGGGGAACGCCGGGTGGAAGGAAATTTGTGGCTCCTCTCAGATTCCAGAACTTTCTGTCACCGAAATGTGAGGAAAACTTGTTTTTTTAGCCACTTTTTGAGGTTTGCAAAGGATTCTGGGTAACAGAACCTGGTCCGAGTCCCGCGAGTCACCCCTCCTTGGATTGCCCTAGGTCTCTAGTTTTCAGAAATGCACAGGTTTGGTAGGTTTCCCTAGGTGCCGGCTGAGCTACAGGCCAAAATCTACAGGTAGGCACTTCTCAAAAAACACCTCTGTTTTCTTCCAAAAATTTTGATGTGTCCACGTTGCGCTTTGGGGCGTTTCCTGTCGCGGGCGCTAGGCCTACCCACACAAGTGAGGTATCATTTTTATCGGGAGACTTGGGGGAACGCTGGGTGGAAGGAAATTTGTGGCTCCTCTCAGATTCCAGAACTTTCTGTCACCGAAATGTGAGGAAAACTTGTTTTTTTTGCCACTTTTTGAGGTTTGCAAAGGATTCTGGGTAACAGAACCTGGTCCGAGCCCCGCGAGTCACCCCTCCTTGGATTGCCCTAGGTCTCTAGTTTTCAGAAATGCACAGGTTTGGTAGGTTTCCCTAGGTGCCGGCTGAGCTAGAGGCCAAAATCTACAGGTAGGCACTTCTCAAAAAACACCTCTGTTTTCTTCCAAAAATTTTGATGTGTCCAAGTTGCGCTTTGGGGGCGTTTCCTGTCGCGGGCGCTAGGCCTACCCACACAAGTGAGGTATCATTTTTATCGGGAGACTTGGGGGAACGCCGGGTGGAAGGAAATTTGTGGCTCCTCTCAGATTCCAGAACTTTCTGTCACCGAAATGTGAGGAAAACTTGTTTTTTTAGCCACTTTTTGAGGTTTGCAAAGGATTCTGGGTAACAGAACCTGGTCCGAGCCCCGCGAGTCACCCCTCCTTGGATTGCCCTAGGTCTCTAGTTTTCAGAAATGCACAGGTTTGGTAGGTTTCCCTAGGTGCCGGCTGAGCTAGAGGCCAAAATCTACAGGTAGGCACTTTGGAAAAAACAGCTGTGTTTTCTATAAAAAAAATAGGATGTGTCCATGTTGTGTTTTGGGGCATTTCCTGTCGCGGGCACTAGGCCTACCCACACAAGTGAGGTATCATTTTTATCGGGAGACTTGGGGGAACACAGAATAGCAAAACAAGTGTTATTGCCCCTTATCTTTCTCTACATTTTTTCCTTCCAAATATAAGAGAGTGTGTAAAAAAGACGTCTATTTGAGAAATGCCCTGCAATTCACATGCTAGTATGGGCACCTCGGAATTCAGCGATGTGCAAATAACCACTGCTCCTCAAAACCTTATCTTGATCCCATTTTGGAAATGCAAAGGTTTTCTTGATACCTCTTTTTCACTCTTCATATTTCAGCAAATGAATTGCTGTATACCCAGTATAGAATGAAAACCAACTGCAGGGTGCAGCTTATTTATTGGCTCTGGGTACCTAGGGTTCTTGATGAACCTACAAGCCCTTTATATCCCCGCAACCAGAAGAGTCCAGCAGACAAAACGGTATATTGCTTTCAGAAATCTGACATCGCAGGAAAAAGTTACAGAGTAAAACATAAAGAAAAATGGCTGTTGTTTTCAGCTCAATTTCAATATTTTTTTATTTCAGCTGTTATTTTCTGTAGGAAAACCTTGTAGGATCTACACAAATGACCCCTTGCTGAATTCAGAATTTTGTCTAGTTTTCAGAAATGTTTAGCATTCCGGGATCCAGCATTGGTTTCACACCCATTCCTGTCACTAACTGGAAGGAGGCTGAAAGCACCAAATATAGTAGAAATGGGGTATGTCCCAGTAAAATGCCAAATTTGTGTTGAAAAATTCGGTTTTCTGATTCAAGTCTGCCCGTTCCTGAAAGGTGGGAAGATAGTGATTTCAGCACCAGAAACCCTTGGTTGATGGCATTTTCAGGGAAAAAACCACAAGCCTTCTTCGGCAGCCCTTTTTTCCCATTTTTTTGGAAAAAACAAAATTTTCACTGTATTTTGGCTATTTTCTTGGTCTCCTCCAGGGTAAACCACAAACTCTGGGTACCATTAGAATCCCTAGGATGTTGGAAAAAAAGGACGCAAATTTGGCGTGGTTAGCTTATGTGGACAAAAAGTTATGAAGCCCTAAGCGCGAACTACCCCAAATAGCCAAAAAAGGGCTCAGCACTGGGGGGGAAAAGGCCCAGCAGCTAAGGGGTTAAGGAAAACGGGCTGCATTACAAAAACAAAAAAAAAACTGCTTTATTGAAAAGCAGTCACAGACATGGTGGTCTGCTGTCTCCAGCAGGCCACCATTCGCGAGGAGGTCGCAAATTGCGACCCACCTCATGATTATTCATGAGGTGGGCATTTGCGAAGCCCTTGCGAATCACAGATGGTGTCAAGGACACCATCCTACATTCGGATTTGCGACTCGCAATTTGCAGGTCACAAATCTGAACCTACCTACATGTGGCCCCAAATTCTTAAAGAAAGTCACAAAAGTGCACCCATGGTATATGTCGTACCCCTATAAAATATTTGTGAACTGTATTTTAGCATGGGTAAATACGATGTGTAGATTTGCTCATGTGAAAATCTATTGAGCATTTGCAAGTTCATTTTCCCTCCAGCCACTTTCTTCCCAACCCTTGAAGAAGTTCTAATTCTGCCATTGTCAGGAGTAAATGTCCAACCTTTCTTATTATGGGAAAATATTAGAGAGAAGCTGGTAAAAATCTTTAAAACATGCAGGTTAGTAGGTTTGCGGACTCAAAGGCATTCCAGCCCTGAAACTATTGCTTACTGCTTCCTTCAGCCCCAGTATGCAGATCTGCAGAAAGGTGGCAAAATAAGGAAATTGCTACAGTAGGGATTGAAACTCCAAGTATTCAAGCCCTACTATGGTAGTAGCCCTGGCATAATCAGAGAGGCTATTAATTGCTGCCATAATTTGTCGCCACACTACATGGCACCAAAGGGACAAGTAGATCTTTTTACAGGACAAGTAGATTTGAGAAGCAACCTGTCCCCTGGACAAGTAGATATTTTAATAAATTCCACACCCCTGGTGCCATATGAAGCAGATTACGATGGAGCCTTCATCAGATACAACAAGTGGACTGCGCCAGGGAAACTCTGGAAGTCAAAAAGCTTAAAGAAGTACAACATTTCAAAGTAGAAAAATATTGCCTTTTCTTCCAAGTCTCAACACAGAAAGGAACTTGTCATTTTTTGAGAAGAAAAACCCCCCAAATGGGCTAGCGGTGAAACTGTGGCCACCACCATGGAACTGACGGCTGGGAACGGAACTCAGCTCGGCATTTTGAGGCAAAGGTCTCTTGCAGCTTTTCGTTTCTCTGCAGCCACACAAGAGGTCATCCAACTGACCTCCGAGCCCACTTTTTTTGTCATGGGTAAAAGAGGGAGCAGGTTCAGTCCTTTAGGGCTTCTCTCAGGTCACAGGCAGTGGGTCCAGGCCACTTTTGCTCTTCTGCAGGTCCAGAAACTGTTCTGCGGATGGTACCCTGAAGAGGGACATTTATGCCTTGCACCCGTTAGTATTGGGAGGGGTGGGGGCGTTACTACGTACTCCCTAAGCAATAGGGGTCTGTCTATTACAACGGTTATCTGCTTGCAAGCCAAGCTGTTCTCGAACCTCAATCAATCAATTAATCATCAAACCCAACAAAGTCTGGAGAAACACCTCTCAGGTCCCTACCAACATTTTTGATGTCAGTTCTATACTCTACAAAAATTGCAAACAGCCAGTCACACACTTCTCTTTCACATCACCACTTCTGTTCGTTTTCTGTTACTGTTAACTGTTGCTGTTACCGCAATCGAGGAACTTCCACGCTCCCCCTTTCTGTCTTTTAATTTAATTTTATTGCGATTTCGAGCTATTAAATGGTTTTTCAAACTACTTAACTGGAATTCCAAGAGGTTTTCTGTTTAGCCCTATCCTTTACTCTGACACTCAATGGGACAGTCGATTTAATTATCTTCCTATAAACAATGAACCACCATGATTGTCGAACATGCAAACCCTCTCTCCTAGTCAACACTTCAAAGTCTCCAGCTGACTGCATATTAACATTTCAATTTAATGTTCAAAATGGTTCTTCCAACCAACTGAAAATCAATGTCTCACATTTTCTTTAAAAAATAAATCACACAGTTACAAGGGCACTCCCGGCTCTTGTCCAGAATCAAAGTGAATTCCACCAGGTCAGACGCACATTAGAAAGTTGCAACCGGTTGGTGAAGGGACCACAGGGGCCCCAAACTGCAAGAACGTAACACTATTGATATTCTGCGAGGTCTGCAGAGTCTCTTCCAAATGCTGTCTCCCCAAGGTGGTAGATAATATGTCTCTTGTGTCATAGGAAGAGGACAAAGGCACTGAGCTATGAAGCACAGAAACAGAGGCAATAATCTACGGCTTTCAACAGTAGGTGCAAAGTGAGATGCAGGGCGCTGAGCCCAGTGACTGTGTGAGCTCCAACTGGGTGTACAAGGAGTGAATACATCATGCAGCGTGTAGTCTCAGAGACGACTCCGTTCTTGCAAGACCTAGTGAAGGCATAGCGAGAGCGAGACAAGCATGGCCATTACAGGGATGTCAGTCAATTGTTTGAAGGTGGAGAGAACCCGTCTACCTACTGTTAGGTGGAGCTCTGTTGAGACACTTACAGGAGAGCTGAAGGTGCCTGCATTTCAATATATGATTTACCACTGTACTGAGAGGGGGCAAAAGGTGAGATGACAACATTCATCTGTACTGAGAATAATATTCAACTAGCCCACGTAGCTAAAAACTTTGAGGGATCTGCACTTGGGGGTTTACTGCTGGTAAAGTTCAAGCAGCCTGACATAAAGCACATGTTGGAGAACGAGATGGGCCTATGAGTGCCTGGAAGAGTCTCGAGTTCAGGAGGCCTACAGTTTTTTGGTTAGCTCGGACACTTTGGACTGGACAAGAGAGGTTACAATATGCCTCAGTTGCAAGATGACCACAATATGCATTCTACAGTAGGATATCCGAAAAGCCCACTTCTATGTTTCTTTTCTTTGTTAGAGGTTTGGGATGGCACATTACCCTTCCCTTCAATTATTAAGCAAGGAAAATTCAGATCACTAGGGGAATGCTCCCCAATGTTTCCGATGATTTCACTTTAAAGAAATACTGCATGAAGCAAATACCATGTAAAAATTATGTGCAAAATGGTTACACGCAATATTTGACTGCCTCGAGCAATTTTCGGTCGGCTTGGCCCAACAGGCTACAAAGTGGCAATACCAAGTTAACACTAATCCCTACAGCAGCCATGGCCCTTATAAAGCAGACCTCTGGATCCAACTTGAAACATTTAAGAAGAAGCTCCACGAAGAACTGACTCGGGATATAAATTCAGTGGAAAAAACTACGTAAATCAATAGTTATTGATTAGGGAACACAGAAAATGCCCTGATTTTCTTTTACCAGTTATGGTATTCCTGGCTCACAGCACTCATCATAACTCACACTGCCTCTTATATTTTGTTCCCAATAGACATCTTCTTTTTCATGTGCCACCAATAAAGCAGTACAATGAGCATGGCTTGCAGAATGATTTGTGGTGTTAACCACTTACTGTACTACAAATCTCTGCCCTTTTTCTTTTTTTTGTTCAGTGAACCAGAACCAACCATTAGCTGTGGTTTTGTCAGCGAATTCCCAATGTTCAGTTTATCATACACTGCATTCAACTTCCATATATCCAGTCTATCCAGTAAATGACCTTCAACTAGGGTTGGCTGCAGATCCTAACCCCCATGGGGAGACAACCCCTACGGCACACGGCCTTTGGTCAAGTGCAATACTGATTTGGCCACAGAGTGCTAGCTGTCAGAAAACCTCTGCACCCAGCACCCAAAAGCGTCCCCTGTAACTCTGCTCTCACTATCGGCTTGAAAGCTTGTATACTTGCACTGACTTAAATTTGGTGCTTACCAAATTTCATAGTAATGCCTCAAAAAGCACTAAAGATGTTACTGAATGCAAATTTTATTGTCACATTTATCTATGCCCACTTTCTTAGCAGTCTAATTGGATCGGCTCAAAACTTCACGTACCAACGATAAGTGGAACCCCCATTCACACCTGTGAAATTCTGTGTGCACTCACTAAACAGTAAAAAAAAAAAAAAGTGGCAAATGAGTAATGTTTTGACATTCCCCTTAAACATGCTTTCCCTTGACAGACCTGCATGAATTTAGGTTAACCATGTTAAGTGTCTACCCAATTTGAGTTCCAGCAAACAGATTGTGGTTTGAAACGAAGCTGGCCAGGAACTTTCACTCCTAGGGGCACAATGAGCTGAAAATAAATAGGCAAACACAGTAAAGAATATTTTGCATTTAATAAGATTGTGTCTTGACAAGGGAGTTTGAGGCATCTTCAAGAACGTCTGAACAGTAAGCTAAGGGCTCTGCTGGCTGATCTCTGCCCCTCCACCCCAACAGCAGTCTAGAAGAGGAATTAACAGAACAATGCTTTGCACGGACAGCAGGGGAGAAGGATGAAATGGAGGACGAGACCTGCTGGATGGATCTATGGCCTTTCTCTCTGGTTCTACCTAAGCAATGGAGGATGAGTAGATTTTGGGGTTGTTTTGACTGTCACTGATAAGACTGTCACAACTGGAGAAGAGCCAGGAGAAGAAACAAGGCCAGTCTTTGAAAAAGTATCCAGACCACTGGCATCCTGTTTTTCATACCAAATTTCCTCATTGTATTGTGAAACAAAATTGTCCTCCTAATCAAAATTTGTAGTTTCCAGAGTCAGTACCAAAAAGATTGCCTGAAGTCTGAGTCCTGCCATGTGGTAAAGGCAGGGAATTTGAATCAGAAGGGTTGTCAGCTGGCTGAACTCCGGCAGGGGTCCGGCAAGGCCTTGGTTGAGAGGGTTCTGATCGGAGTTAGAAAGCGCAAAGAGCAGCAAATTCTCTTCCAGTGTTGGTTGGCACCGGTACTGATGCAAAGTGAACCGGTGCAGTGGGTGGTGCTGCAACCAAATTCGGCACCAGATCAGGTGCAAACCGAGTGGCATGTTGACGTCCTCTCTGGAGTTCAAAATTGAAATGAAGGGGCAGAATCCTGCTTTTATTTCTTGTGCTTTTTCTTTGACGAACCCGAAAACGTTGATCACAACAGATCTGCTATAGGAACAACTTCAAGTTCAAGCACAGGACTTTCCTTTTGACTTCCACCGTTCGCAGCATGAAGTCTTCTGATGCTTGGGGACATAACACTTCACATCGTGGTCCTACATGACCTTTGGATTCATTCAGGTGCAGTCGCCACAGCCCCTGGAGTTGCGTTCTGACCCCAAGCACTATAGGAATACTTTGTGATGGTCTGTCACAAACATAAGTTTGCAACAGTTCCTACAATGCTTGAACCAGGTTATCTTAGGGACATTTTTTCCATTGCAGACTGGTAACATTACTTTAAAAAAGGGTGTTGAGAAGACTAAGGAGTAGCCACATGTAATTGTCTGGAGGCATGAAAATAAAAGAACTGATGTAATCGTGCATGGGTAGTGCTTCTAAGCAGCTGTCTGAACAAAGTACTGCCTTGTAAAAGGGTATAGAGCTGATCATGTAGCTACTTTACAAATATCAGCTATGGAGATATTTCCAAAGAAAGACATTGTTTTACCTCTTCTAAGGGTGAAATGTGGCCTGGGAGTGCAGGTTCTTTCAGCTTTAAGATAGCAGATTTGGATGCATTTTGCAATCCACCTGGCTATACATGCCTGATATAGGATGGACTTTAAAGGGTTAAGCAAACATCATGAAAATCTGTTGTGTTTCACAAAAGGATTTGCCCTATCAATGTAATATATTATGACACGTTTAATGTCAAATGTGTGCCCTTTTAGCTATCAAGTCTGGTTGAGGGGAAAAAGACTGGGACCTCTATAGTTTGGCTGAACTGGAAAAGAGACCATTTTGGGTAAGAACTAAGGGTTAGGCTAGAGAACCACCCTATTGTCGTAAGGTTCAAAGAAAGGCTCCTCAAGTATCATAGACTTCAATTCACTAAAACACCTTAACAATATAATAGCTACAAGGAAGCGGACTTTGCAGGTCTGGAACTGTAGAGGGTAAGATTGTAGTAGTTTGAAAGGAAGACACATAAGCCTGGTATGGCCAACATTAAGGTTCCAGACTCAGGCTGGTAAGTACCCTCTGTGGCAATACCCTTTTAAGTCCTTCCATGATAGAGTTCATGAGAGGGATGGTGTGTATATTGTGTGTATAGTGTGTGTGTGTGTGTGTGTTTGTATAGTGTGTGTGTGTATAAAAATAATCTTATACACACACACACACACACACACACACATATCATTCCCCCTGTGTGGCTGTTCCTCAATGCAACAGTGCCTCTGCCTGTAAGGGTGGTCCTCATATTAAATGCAGCAAAACACGACCCCAGCTCGGGACTCAGGACTGGCACTCCGGGACAGTGCATCTTTAATAAAATTTAGTGCTAGTTAAAACAAAAACAAACATGTTTCGGCTCCTTGACCTTTGTCAGAATCAATGGATGTACATAAAGACCTAATTAAATTTACTTCTGTGATTATAATAACAAACAATGGAAAATCACTAACACACATTGAAGGGAACATATGTATCCACATCGGCCATCTTTGCCCATTTATTTTCGTATGTCATCACAATTCACTTAGGTGTTGGTCCGCATCAAAACCAACTTGTTATTTTCAAAACAACAAAACAAATTGATATATCCCTGCATGCATATTATTGACAAACCTCAATACAATCCTGCCCTGAATGGGCGAATCAAAATACAAATCATCATAAAAGTAAATACTTATCATTATGGTGGCCATATTTGATTAGTTTTATATTGCATAATATATCTAATAATGTAGGAGGCATGAGTTTTTAATCAAACATATTTATGTGTACATCCTAGATTTAAAATTTGCTATTCCCAGAAAAGGGTTCCATTATAGCAAACCTTAATGCAATCCCACCTTGAATGGGTGAATCGGACTAAAATTAATTATCAAACGAACATTGATCATTCTAGCAGCCCTACTTAATATATATATACTATGCCATGCACATGCTGTAGATAGCATAAATTTCAAATTAAAGATGGAACACATCTTGCTTTCTTTTACTGAGGGTAAAGGCTTCACTCACCTTGTTTACTTAAAAAGCAACGTTCTGTAAATGATGCTATCATGTCCTAGCGTGTAGAAGTTATAATGTAATATATTATTTTAAAAATATATTCTCATGGCAGCAGTTGAGTACATGAAACCAAAAGTGTGCCATGTAGTGCTGCAGACTTTGCATAAGTCTGCCATCTAGTGTTGGGGTTGGAGTGTTACAAGTTGTTTTTCTTCGAAGAATCTTTATCGAGTAACAAGATGGAGTGACTCCTCCTCTCGGTGATAGTGCGCATGGGCATCAAGTACTTTGTTAGATTGTTTTCCCACAGGAGGGTGAAGTAAGGAGAGAACAAATGTGTGTGTGTATATATATATATATATATATATATATATATATATATATATATATATATATATATAGAGAGAGAGAGAGAGAGAGATGTCCATGCAGTGTATATACATATTTACATAAAGAAAGTACAGCTGCAGGCGTCCGGGGAGGAGGGAGAGCGCATGTGAATCTGCAGCACTACATGCCACGAACAGATGTCTAATGGGTGAGTAACATTTTCTGTTCAATGGCATGTGCAGTTGCTGATAAACATGCTTGGCATAGACTGAAAAGCAGTCCCCTCCCAAAATAAGCAGTGGCTAGCCTGTAGGAGTTGGAGTAGTGTGAAATAGACCAACTGCTTGACCAACATTTGCTTGCTGGTGAGAACACATCCACACAGTAGTGTTTAGTAAATGTGTGGTGTGGACCACGTGGCTGCTTTGCATATATTTGCCATTGGTATATTTCCTAAGAATGCAACTGAAGCTCCTTTCCTTCTAGCAGAATGTGCTTCAGGAGTTACTAATAGCTTTTTCTTAAATCTTTTGTTCTATCTGTATAATACATGAGAGCTCTTTTAACATCAAGAATGAGAAAAGCTCTTTCAGCAACAGAATCTGACTGTGGAAAGAAGACTGACTGATTGATGTGAAATGGTGAAACTACTTTAGGTCGGAACTATGTGTTTGTTCTAAGTACTATTTTATTTTTTGTGAATTTGGAAGAAAGGTTCTTCTAAAGTGAATGCCTGAATTTCACTAACTCTCCTTAAGGAAGTAATTGCTGCTAGGAAAGCAACCTTCCATGAGAGAAACTGAAGAGGGCAAGAACGCATGGGTTCAAATGGTGGATCCATAAGCCTTGTGAGCACGATATTAAGATTCCAGGCAGGAGCTGGTGGAGCTCTAGGTGGATTAATTCTTTTAAGGCCTTCCATAAAAGCTTTTATGACAGGGATTCTAAACAGAGAAGTATGCCGTCTGTTTTGTAGGTAAGCAGCTATTGCTGTTAAATGGCTTTTAATAGATGAGTATGCAAGATTTGCTTTCTGTAAATGAAGCAAATAAACAATATCCTGTACTGATGCTTTAAGTGGATCAATGTTTTTGGTTTGACAGTAATATACAAAACGTTTCCGTTTAGCTGCATAGCACTATCTGGTTGTAGGTTTGCGTGCTTCTTTTAGAATGTCCATACATTCCATTGGAAGCTAAAAAAATCGAAACTCCATGACCTCAGGAGTCAAATCGCCAGGTTGAGCATACTGGGCTAGGGATGTCTGATTTGATCTTTGTTTCGAGTCAATAGGTCTGGTCTGTTTGTAAGCTTGTGATGTGGAATTACAGACAGATCCAACAGTGTTGTGTACCAGTGTGTACGTTCTCACGTGGGAGCTATGAGTATCATAGTGAGGGAGGTGCGACGGATCTTGTTGATCAGATAAGGAATTAGTGGGAGAGGGAAAAGCGTAAGCAAATATCCTTTACCAATTGATCCATAGAGCATTGCCCTTGGATCAAGGGTGTGGGTACCTGGATGCAAAGTTTGGGCATTTTGCGTTTTTGCTTGTTGTGAAGAGGTCTATGTCTGGGGTTCTACACATGCAGACGTACTGTTGAATCACTTATGGGTGAATCTCCCATTCGTTTATTTGTTACTGCATCCTGCTTGAGGGGTCTGCTAGTTGGTTGTGTATCCCTGGGATATACTTTGCTAGTAGTTGAATGTAATTGTGAGTTGCCCATTACCAAATTGTCTGTGCTAGAAGGGACAATTGAGATGAGTGTGCCGCCTATCCCCCATCTTTGCAGATAATACATTGTGATCATGTTGTCTGTCCTTATCAAAACTGTCTTGTGCGTGATCTGTGGCTGGAAAGCTTTGACTGCTAGGAACAATGCTAGTATTTCCAAATGATTTATGTGATAAGTTTGTAGAATTGAGTCCCATTCCCCTTGTATGGTAAGATTGTTGAGATGGGCTCCCCAACCTATCATTGAAGCATTGGTTGTAATTATGGTCTGTTGCACAGAGTCCTGAAACGGCTGCCCTTTTGATAAGTTTGGTGTGATTCCACCACTGCAGAGAGGTTTAAGTTTGGAGGTCCAGCAACACTAGAACATGAAGTTGACCCTGTGCTTGAGACTACTGTTGCCAGAGACACTGTTGTCGGGGTCTCATGTTTAGAGGTGCGTTGGGTACTATTGCTATGCACAACGCCATCATTCCCAAAAGATTCACGATAAACATTGCTGTGTAAGTGTGATTGTACTGTAGTTGAGATATGAGATTGTGGAAAGCTTGAATTCTCTGTGGGTTTGGGTACGCTAATGCTGATTGAGTGTTCAGAATTGCTCCCAGATACGGTTGCATTTGCGCTGGTTGCAGATGAGATTTTTGGTAATTGATTGTGAACCCTAGACTATATATGGTATCCACTGTGTACTGGTTGTGCTGTTGACAGGTTTGAATGGTGCTGGCTTTTATGAGCCAGTCGTCCAGATAGGGAACAACATGTATATGTTTCTTCTGAGGTATGCTGCAACCACTGCGAGGCATTTGGTGAATACCCTTGGTGCTGTTGTTACTCCAAAAGGTAGTACTTTGAACTGGTAGTGCTTTCCTGCAATCACAAATCTTAGACATTCGCGATGTGCTCGATGTATGGGAATGTGGAAGAAGCATCTTTTAGATCTAGTGCTTTCATGTAGTCTTGTTGTTGTAGCAGCGGAATGACGTCCTGACGAGTGACCATGTAGAAATGCTTTGACAGGATGTAGTGATTAAAGAGACCGAGATCTAGGACTGATCAGAGAGTACCATCCTTTTTTGGTATATGGAAATATAGAGACTATACTCCTGTCCCCTGTTGAGATATAGGTACCATCTCTATTGCATCCTTGCGTAGAAGTGATTGTACCTCTTGTTGTAATAAATGTAGGTGTTCCAGAGAAAGCCTGTGTGAGCGAGGGGGAATGTTTGGTAGAGTACAGTAAGTTCTAGGCAATAACCATTCTGGATAATTAACAGCACGCACTGATCTGTTGTAATGTTGTGCCATTTTTGATAGACATTTTTCAGTCTTCCTCCCGCAGGAGATGTATACTGTGTGGGGATGTGCAGAAAGTCACTGTTTAGTTGAGGTGGAGGAACCTCTTGTGGTGGTGGATTTACCTTTACCTCTAAAGCTGTTTCCCTTTTAAGAACCTCTGAAAGAGCCTCTGGTGTGAAATTGTTGTCCTTCCTTTTGTTGGGATGTGGACGGCTCGGAGGTTGATGGTTTAAAACTACCTCTAAACTGGGGACTACGAAAAGTTCCCCAAACAGGGGTAGTATAAAGGGCACCCATAGCCTTAGCTGTTTCAGAGTCTTTCTTTAGTTTCTCTATGGTGGTATCTACTTCTGGGCCAAATAAGTGTTTCTTATCAAAAGGCATATCGAATACTGCTTGTTGTATTTCAGGTCTGAAGCCTGAAGTTTGTTATCATGCGGGCCTTTTAATGACCACACTGGTGTTAATACCCCTTTGCTGCTGTGTCTGCTGCATCTAAAGCAGACCTAATTTTGTTTTTAGCGATAGCCTGGCCCTCTGTAACTATCTGCTGTGCCCTTTTTTGGTGTTCTGGTGGAAGGTACCGTAAGAACTCCTCCATCTCATCCAATGAGCTCTATCGTATCTTGCTAACACAGCTTGAGAATTAGCAGTTCTCCAGTGATTATCAGCTTGAGATGCTAATCTTCCCCACTGCATCAAACTTGCGACTTTCCTTGTCTAAGTGAGGAGCATCCCCTGTGGGTTGACTATTTGCCCTTTTCCTGGCCGCACTAACAACTATAGAGTCAGGTGGCAACTGTTGGGTAATACAAATTGTGTCTGAAGGTACAGGTTTGTGCTTTTTGTCTACCCTTGGTATAACAACCCTAGACTTTACTGGCTCCTTGAAAATGTCATCTGCATGTTTAAGCATGCCTGCGAGCATGGGTAGGCATTGATACTCCTTGTGAGTGGACGATAACGTGTTGAACAAAACATCATCCTCTATGGGATCTATAAGAAACTGCACGGTGTGGTATGCAGCTGCCCTAGCTATGACCTGGTTGTAGGCAGTAGTATCTCCAGGTGGAGATGGCCTAGCTGGGTTTGAATTAAGGTCATTGGATGGTACAGGGTCTGGATCATATGAATCCCATGGTTCTATGTTACAATGAGTGCCACCTAAATCATCCCCATGGGAAGAAATAGGGGACTGCAGAGAAAACTGTGTAGGTGAAGGTGGTGGAGTATCTGGTGGTGAGGAAGCAGGAAGTAAAGGAGAATGTGGTGGTGAAGGCTGTTGCACTGCCTTTGGTTTCTCCTTATGCTTGAATATCTTAGCAGGTGGAGGCCCAGCTTCTAAAGTCTTAGAAAGTTAACTTTCTCTCTGTTGTAGGAGGAGGAGAAGCAATAATCCTTCCAGTGTCTTTGTGAATCTGGATATGGCGCTGTTTAGCGTCCATTACTTCTAGTATGGGCCTTATGTCTGAAGACTCCTCTGTAGTCGGAGCATATTTTTCACCCACTGGTTTCAGCTCAGAAAGTTTCGAGACCGAATGTTTTAGTCAGGACGAGAACGTCAGCTCCGAAGTTGATGGCAGTTTTTTTTGGCTCCAAAGTAGAAGTCTCCATTTTTCGACTCAACAGCAAAACATAAGTATAACGCTGTTCGGTCGGCGCCGAATACACTTTGGTCTTTTTCAGTGCCAAAACCAAAGGTTGGTCTACCGTATGTGTCTTTGTGGGAGTAGGCCAGAGAAGGGCGTGGTCGCCCAAAAAGGGCGTTTAATCGACCCCGACGACTGCAATCAGATCAAATGTAAGTGAGAAAAACTATACCAACGTTTATAGAAAGAAGAGAGAAGTTCAGATAGTACTGAACCGAGATCTACCGAAGCAAGGAAACACGTCCGAACCAGACGGCAGAAAGAAAACAATCTAACAAAGGACTCAATGCCTATGCGCACTATCACCAAGAGGACGAGTCACGATCTCATGACTCGAAAAAGATTCTTCAAAGAAAAACATCTTGTAACACTCCGAGCACAACACTAGATGGCGGACTTATGCAAAGCATGTGTAAAGCTACCAAGTTCAAAGTTCACTCAAAGACTAAATAACAAACATAAGATTTGGAAGACCTAACACTCAGCTGAAAAACCCTCTTGATTTTCTTGGACACCTCGGATCGAAGGTAAGGTTGGTGAGATGCTACAGAACTTCCACCTTGAAGCCAGATATATCCCCGCCAAGACGATCAACTCCCCCCTGAGCACTTCAGGAGGTGTTGCTATAGTCACTCTAGTTCTTCTGACAGAGTCCTATCGTAAGGTGACAGGAAGCCCACAGAATTAGTGTTGCACTAGTGGGTAGAATCCCCAACAACTACCCTCTTCCAGCTGCATCAATTTGCTTTCTATCCTTATCAGGTGGGGAAAACACTTGAGCAGCAGCCCATTCACGAGTACTATGTAGCACCATAGAGTCTGGTGGATGCGTATGTATGTGAGGTCACTCTGCGATGGGAGTATGAGCCAGGAGAGCTGTGGAATCACCTTTCTCAGACTATTGGCTAAGATTTTTGCAAGATTTGTATAATTTGTTGTTAGATTTCTTTAATATCTTGTGCATTTCTTCCTCAATTGTTTTGGTGCTGTTTAATCAAATACTTTACACTTGTTTCTTTGTATAAAGCTAGACTTCTCAGAGAAACATCTACCAAGGGTCATCTAAGGTTTACCATACTAAAACTGGTCCTAAAAGGGGTTACACGTTGAGGACACATAACCACACCATATAATACACCCCATTTCCTCACAGCATCACAAAATGTGACTTGAAAAAGGGAGGCTAAAAGGTACCCCTTTAATTGTTGCCACAGTAAGGCCTTGCTGGACTAAGGCCAGAACATCCGAGAAGTATTCATTCAGGGGGTGATGTGTCAGGAGAAACACCAAGCAGTATACTTCTCCCAGTTTCCTGCATAGACCGATTTCGTAAATAAATGCTTGGCTGCCAAGATGACTTCAATAACTTATGGAGGAAGATCAAAAACTGTTGCTCAATTTCCACACATGGAGGTGTAAGTTGTGCAGGCTCAAGTGGCCCACTCAGCCTCGCTGCGGCAACGAGGACACCTCGAAGGGGCAGCAGGATTGGTGGACAAAAGCTCATGGCAAGAAGTTCCAGACAGCACACTTTCCTCTCACAGTCCGGAGCTACTAGAGTGTCTTGGGCCCAGTATTCACCTTTTTCAGTACCTTAGGAAGTAGAGGGATGGGTGGAAAGGCAAACAGAAGTCCTGACCCCCCAATGCAGGCATGTCCAAGGGAGGCCTGCTTAAGGAACTCCAAACACTCAAGCATTCAATACTGCAGTCTGTGATGATGTACAGATCAAGCCAGGTTTCTCCCCATTGCTGCAAGATGCCCTGCGCCACCTTAGAATCTAACTGTCAGTAGTGATGCACTAGGCAATGTTGTCTGCCCTAGCGTTTAAAGATCCTGACAGGTGCTGTGCAGTCAGGGAGAGGCCCTGAGAGTTCAGCCACTTTCAGAGATGGAAGGCCTCTTGGCACAGGACCAATGACCCCACACCGTCCTGTTGTTGCAATACCACATGGCGTTGTATTGTCTGAGAATTTGTACTCGTTCCCACTTAATGGCTGCAAGGAACACATTCAGTGTCAAACTAAATGCTCGCAACTCAAGAACGTTGATGTGGAGGCCTCTGATCTCCACGTCTCCAAGATGACCTCCCCAATCCAGCAGCAATGCATCCCTCACAATCCAGGTAGGGATAGGGTTCTGCGCTTGTTCAATCACGTTTAAACAGCCACCACTGGCCTTCTACAATCTCCTGTATGGAGTCTGGTAGGTTTTCCTGGTGATGAGCCCACTAAGACTTCGGATTCCTCTGCAGAGCCTCCATGTGCCACCGGTCACTGGCCTCAAGCAGGATGCAGGAGACCAACAAGCCTAGAAACCTCAGAGCCACTCTCACTGAGACCTAGGTCAAAGGATGAAACATCAGGATCATAACCCAAATGCTCTGGACTCACTGAGGTGGAGGAATGGCTCAGAAGTGTCCGGGATGGATCAGATGAAAGAGTTATTGTGAAGGAGTAAGGTGTGACTTTGGCACACCAACAGAAAAGCCCAACAATGTCAGCAAATCTGGAGGTGGCCTATAATTGTTCAAGGCAAGCTCGGCTTAATTTCCCAGTCGCTGAGGTAAGGGAAGACTGGTATCACCCATCTCTGCAGATAGGATGCGACCACCACTGTCACCTTGGTGAGCACCCAAGGTGCACTGGTAAGGCTAAAAGGAAGCACTGAGAATTCAAAGTGCTTGTGGCCTACTTGGAACCGTAGGTAAAGCCTGTGGGACAGCAGGACGGGGACATGAAAATATATATCCTGTAAATCCAGTGCTAACAGCTGGTCTCATGGAACCAGGGCAGACAGTACTTGGGCCAGGAGAAGCATCATGAACTTGACTTTCCGGAGGGAGAAATTCATAGTATGAATGTCTAGGATGAGGTGAAGACTTTCATCTTTTTTGTCATGTGAGTGTAACCGGAGTAGCAATCTGTCCCAATCTCTGATGCCAAACCAGTCTTAGCGTGCAAAGGGCTTTGACCATCAAAGACCATGTCTATGAGGGGCTGAAGCATGCCTATGAAAAGGCAGTGGAGCGAATTCTTGAATGGCACCAAAGAACCATGATGGTGCCAACAGCCCTACTGCAGCAGTTATTAGTGTCCAGACCTGAACGGATGGTATACATCGCTGCATCATGCCCATCAAAGATAAGACGTTACAGGATTGATCTAATTTGGTCTGGGACAGTCATCAAGATGTTAGCCACCTTGGTTTGCTAACAGCAAAATGTTTCTCACCATCAAGATATTTGCCAGCTCTGTTTTGTAGTTGCCTGTGATTATGACTAGTCCAGCCAGACCAAAAGAGGAACTTGGCTCTGGAGGGTCTCTGTACCCCGTGGGCACCACTGGTCAACTTCTCCTCAGACTGCAAGGCTCAGGTGCAGTGGTGTGTTTAGGCATCTGGTCACGGCGGTCAAGAGGCTCACAAGGTTTCTGGTTTTCCTACAGACAAAGGCTGCAGGTAGGGCCTAGTAGGCCAGTCCGGCTAAACACAAAGGGGGGCTCAACTCTTGAGGGTCTCTGGGTGCTAGGGACTCTGTTGGTTCCTCTGGACTCGAGTTGTGGGGCTCAGGTGAAGAGGTCTTTGGGCCGGCAGATCACATCCGATGGATTGTGGCAGTCAGAGGCACTTGGTTTTTGGTGCCTGCAGGCAAGTAGCGCTGCTACTCCACAAAAGATGCTGGCTGATTTGTGAAGTGCTGGCGGTCCTTCTAGGCCTTTGGAGGTCGCAGTTGAAGGACAAATCGTCACAATTGTAGGGAGCAGCACCAAGTCAGTCGCAGGTTCTCAGTTCTTGCTTCTTCGGCTCATCTCTGTCCTTTTTGTTTGGAGTCAGTTGAATCTGAGTTACTGGTTTCAGGGGGGCTATCCAAATACTGTGTTTAGGGGCATTATAGGAAGTGACAGGTAGTAGCTAATAGGCTACCAACCTTTAGGGTGACTACACCCTCTGTATGACCACTTCCTGTGTGAAGACACAGAGGACCTAATTCCACCAAAAGCCAAAATGGTGGACTTTTCCTAGTTGTAGGTACTTCAGGTAGCCTACCTTAGGGGTGGTACTAGCCTCACAGTGAACATACCTCCTGACTAGCTACTTTTTCCACCTGTCCTGGTGCCACATTGGCCCTCAGCAGGGTTTGCATTTCCCCTGGTTGAAGCCAGCATCATAGATCAAAGGCAGTGGAGGCCTTTGAAGCCTCCTGCCTTGATATATTGATAACCAGTCATCCTTCCTGGAGGAAGTGAAAACAACTCCTGCCAAGAGCAGGCATTGTTTTCGACCTCAAAGAGCATAGGCTCCCACCTCCAAGGGGTGAGAAATTTGTCTGTGGTGGCAGGCTGGTTAGGACCTGTCAATCAGTACACTAGTATAGTAGTTGGTAGGTTTTTAGAGGGTATCTCTAAGGTACCCTCTGGGCGCATATATTAATAAATCCATAACTGGAATCAGTGTGGGTTTATTAGTGCCTGGTGCTGGATACCAAACACCACTGTTTTCAGTGAAACCGTTAAGTAGCTGGGAAACTCGTTTTGACAAGTGCATATCTTAAAATGGCTTCCCTGTTCAATTGTACTGTCAGAAATTGAACTGACCAGCACTGGGGCATATCTGCTCATGCAGATATGTCCTTCCATGTAATATACTTCATCCTGCTTTAGGGCAGTAAGGTCTGCTGTAGGGGTGACTTACAAATATTCCATGCAGTGTTAGGGGACATGGCACACAGGGTGTGTACCATATTGTGTTTTAATGTTTTACAGCACCTTGTCACGCAACCTGCAGTGGCAGTCTGCATGAGTTTGGTGCTACGTCCCTTAGAGTGGCAAAAGATGTGCTGCAGTTCTTAGGGACCCTTTTTAGTACCTATACCCTAGGTAATACGGGTACAACTTACTAGGGACTTACAGAGGTGCTAAAAGGCCTTTTCAATTGGGGATCAATTGACCAGTTATCTGGTTTTGGGAAAGAACAATGGCACTGGGAACCTGCTTAGCAGGAACCCAGTGCACACAAGTCAAGGTTGCATCAAATACCATTTAAAACATGCGGGGACCACTGCAACAAAAACCCAGACTCCTACAGGTAGAATTAGCAAAAATACTTTATGAAGTCATTTTTTGTGTTCATGGCCCTCATGAAAAAGATTGGTAGGGTGGGGGAGAAAGGCTTAATGCATGATACTGGAATTTCTGCCACTGGAGCCAATTCATTATTCTTCACATACAGGTAAAGTAATATTCAGTTTCTTGGTCTTTCAAAAACCCAAAAAAGTTTTACAAACACAATATATCATACCAGGCGTTCAAGTCTGCAAACTTTGTGTATTTTTTAGTTCCTCTCTGTACCACAATGGATACTGTAAACCATTAATCAGCTACAAACACTTTCTAGCCTGATCTAAAACACAATTACAACCTATCACTCACTTTGTACCCATCCCTAGACCATCCTTCACCTAGAAATTAGAATTAGTTTGAGCTACTTCCCTACCTCATTTTAATACTCTAAATCTTCATGCCCATTTTGTAATAAAATATGCATTTCACAGGTAAAACACACTTGAAGGATGACTGGCTGAGTTGGCCCTGACAATTTTTAAAACAATCGGCTTGATTACATGCAATTTGTTAAGTCTTCACATAACCTCAGCAAGCTAAGATTAAAGTACTTGAGTCCAACTATGGCATAAAAGCACAACTTACCTTCGGTAAGCCTTATCTAGTAGATACAATATCTAGTTGCAGATTCCCTGCATTAGCATTTCCCCAAGCATCAGTCTGGATCCATAGATTTTTCTCGAGCAGTACCCCTGTGCGCCTTTAGGTGATGTCAATTAGCTCCGCTGTCAGCACCGGATAGGATGTTGCAGATCATATATATGCTCCACCCCATGAGCTGACATCAGTTTCTTTCCACAGCTTTTCATACCAGAAATGCAGAGCCATGAAGAACACTGACCACTGGTGTGACAAAACTAGGGCCCTGGAAGGGAGTCCCTCTCCACCGAAATCAGTTCGCAGAGTGGTAAGGAATCTGCAACTAGGTATTGTCTCTACCAGATAAGATGTTACCGAAGGTAAGTAGTTTGTCCATCTGATAGAGACATGTAGTTGCAGAATCCTTACCTTAGAATCTACCCGCACCAGTCAGTTAACATGTCAATTTTCCTATGCAGCACCAAGTAAAAAGAAGAAATGGTCGCTGTGCAATAGTTCAACAGCTTTCTCTTGCATATAGAACTCCAGCCCGTCAAAGACCACATTAGGGGTCAGCAGGAAATTGCTACCTTTCTCATGTGACAAAAGTTGTCAACCTTTTACCCGATTTAGTCTCTTGGCTTAGTTTTTTACTTCATATATTTTAAAAATTATTTTTTCATCTACAAGACTAGAGGGCAAGCATGAACATTGCTTTTTAACACCAAGCAACATAGCAAAGTGTTATTCAAGATGGCTATACCAGAAGCTCCAATTATAAAAAGAAACCTCTGGTGGAGCAATGTATAAGGCTGGTATTAGAACATGTGCACAGCTGCTGATATCTACATGTCCCATCCCTCCATCTGATTGCTTGTTGCCAACAGGAGGGGTGAGCTTGGATAGTTTTTTACATCCTCACGACAATTCACAGCCTAACATATGAAAAGTGACAACTGCATGATTTTGGTGTTTCTTGATCCTGAAGCTTGTCAAGTAGGGTAGAACAGGCATTCTCATCGAGGAAGTCATTGGTTATCTTGATAAATCAATTATTAATCAATCAGAAACCCTTTCTTTTATCAGTGGACTTAGGAAGAGTTAGAACTAGACTACTCTGTGGTGGTCGATTGTGGCTGGGATTTCAAAGACATTACTGAGGGTGGCATCCTGACTTCCCAATATACAATTACCTGTCAAGTCTCCCACTGCCTGCCTGAAAAATTCAACTAGAAGAAGACTATTATTTGGAATTCTTTCAAATCCTTTGCTCACTAATATTAAGACCCTGGATTCTCTTTGTAGTCAGACAGATTTTGTCTCAATATATTTGTACTTCCATAAATTGGTCACCAGTCATGAAAACTATGCAGCTACCATCGTAACAGCACAGTTAAATGCCAGATTAGATTCCTTTGAATTGCACATTTGTACTTAAAAGAAAAAGACTGCAAACAGTGACAAAAATAATTCTTCTTCTCAATGACTGTGATACTGATAGATATACCTCTCAAGGTTTGAAAACACAAGAGTTGCTCAAAGGGGAAAATGTGCATCACAAAACCCACAGCTGTAGATCATACACGTTTTCCCCCTTCACATCCCTGGAATCAACTCCCAATGTATCTAAGCTTGTCAAGGTTGCAATAATATATTATTTAAAAAGGCACTGCAGCATTCTGCAACGTGCCAAGAATAAGGAGCATAGAGTTACAAAAAAAAATGCTGTGGAAAGCATATGCATCACCTGACAAGAAGATATTATATTTATTGATATTGAGAAGCTGCTCTATGCTGTGAAGACAAGTGAGGTAATACAGGGTATCTTTAAAAACCATCAAGGTTACTAGGAGAATAAGATGGAGAGGAACACTATGTTCTGAATCTTATTTGATCACTATGTCTTATCAAACTAAAACAAAAATGGCGTAAATAACTATTTGAACAATTTGAACCTAAAAGTCTACTCACTTTCTGAACTATTGTGCCCATCTCTTCTACCCGATTCCTTGAGCTATAATTTGGAATTCACACTACAAATTGAAATGCACCTACATGTACTACCCAGGGCTTGAGTGAAACATTAGCAAATCAGAACATAAAGCACAAAAACAATACACCACCATTAAAAACAGATTCACAAAAAAATAAACTACATCACCATATAATATATAGTCATCTGTTCATACTATGTGGGCTACTATAAGATTTTTACTTGAGGAATACAGAGGAAAGATGCATACCTGTTCTTCATTTTCAATTTTGTCGCTCACATCTTTCTTTCCTTCTCCTTCTCCAATTCCACCTCCTTCATAGTCATGAAACTCAGTTGCCCCATTTCCTGCTTCCTCCTCCATTAGTTCTTTTGGAAGACAAAATCCCTACCAAATGACAATGTTAAAATAAATAGTAGAACGAGTAAAAGCAGAACGTTTGTAGGACAATATTTGCTGAACAAATCACAAGTTGGCTACCTATGACTTCCCAGTTACGATGTCTGGCCAGGGATTGCCCTAGTGGAAATCACTGCATGTATGACTTATTGCCATCAAAACCTAGCTAACGATAAGTACAGTATTATACTCCAACATTTGAGAAGTTTGAAGCAGCCCCATAACCTACTATCCTGGTGCATTCAAGGAACCAAGTAGAAATGTATTCATCTTTGAAGCAAATCCTATTTTGTGCTCCCAAGCTCCTTCCCATCACTGTGGGCAACAGAGCACACGGCAGATGGGTACAGAACAGTGTCAAGGTTATTTTGCAGTAAAACAAAGGCGTGCCCGAATGTATCCTACAACCTATACACATGTGAACCTCACTCACATTTCTTTTACGGCTGTTGTAGAGGTAGAGGTGCAGCTGCCGAATTGCACTGTCGTCGTAGGGATTAAGAGAGGGTCGTGTGTACATGATAAGGTGATTATCTTTGAAAACTCCATTTGTCAGTGGACACTGTCATCACAGATTCCTTGTCTTGTGAATCTCCCAGGCACCAGATTGAACCAAGATACATTTGCAAAAGCTCCTGTATGCTGGCAGGTGGTTAAACAACTCTGTCTTGCACCTGGACATGACTATACGGTGCTTCATTAAGTGCCAACCCTGCATCCTACTACCAGTTTTCTCTTACTGTGCCATTTTTCACGTCCTCTTTTTCACAATCTCAGATGCAGAGCACAAATGACTAGAAGAAAAAGTTACTCACATGTAGTAATGCCTTTTCTTGGCGGATATTTTATCTAACTGCAGATTCTTTACATGAGGATACTTCCAAGGTGTTAGACAGGATCTGAAAGACTTTCATCAGCAATGGTCCCATAAGCTGCTAGGTGGTGCCGTGCAGCTCCACACTGACTCCATACTGCCCTGGAAGTTACAAAGCCGCATGGAAGCGCCACCCCTGCACACAGACATCTGTTTCTTACTTCTTTCTCTCCATGATCTCCGACACAGCGAGTGAACAACTGGAGGTACCAGTGTGCAGATTAATAACTTGGTATCTTTTTATATGTGAAAAAGAGGCCACTCCAAAGAAGGAGGTGGGAGGGCAATGAGCAATCTACAGTTAGAATATCCACCAAAACAAACATTACCAAATATAATTAACTTGCTCTTCTGATGGGTATACTTAAACATAGATTACTCATCTTGGAACAGATACCTAAGCAGTATCTCCAAAGGTGGAGGGGTCTGTGGAGTGGTCTCAGATCAAACATCTTGCAAGGCCAAGCGAGTGAAATATTTCGCCAGACCTGGCTGTGAAGGCAGGAGTGATCCGTAAACGTATTCACTGACACCAACGGCACAGCCTGGCAAATGTCAAGGATAGGTAATCCGTGGGCCAATAAAATGGTCACAGCCTTCTACCTTGTTGGAATGAGCTTTTGGTGACCGCTTCTTACCCATTGTGTAGCAGATCTTAATGTGGTTGACTATACACCTCAACAGCCTCCTCTTTAGCACAGCATTTTTTGCCCCAAAGAACCATCCAAATATTTTATCATTCACACGGTGTCCCTATAATGTTAAAGGCTTTTTCGGGTTGAACGCTGGTATGGTGATATATTGCCCAACATACAGGAAAGTCACAACTTTAGGCAAAAGGGACGCTCAAGTCCTCAGTACCATCTTCCAGGAAAAAAACATGTGGTGTAGGGAGGTTGCATAGGCAGTGCCGGAAGAACAAGTTACTTACCTACGGTGATGAATTATCTGGTAGAGACGTATTCTAGTTGCAGATTCCTTACCTTAGAATTTCCCACAGGCATCAGACTGTATCCGGAGATTTTTCTTCAAGCAGTACCCCTGTGCATCGTCAGATGGCATCCGTCGACTCCTTGTCCATTGTTGGCGTTGTGGTTACCTGATATGACTTTCCAGGTCTTATATAGGCGCCACCCTGGCGTGCTGACATCAGTTTCTTTTTATGACTTCCCATGCCAGAAGTGCAGAACCATGAAGGAGACTGACCTTGGTGCCCAAGAACTATGGCCCTGAAAAAGAAGTAACACCCCTAGAAATTAGTTCGCAGGACGGGAAGGATGGGTGGGTCAGCAACTAGAATATGTCTCCACCAGATAACGTGTTCCCAAAGCTAAGTAACTTGTTCATCTGATAGAGACTTCTAGTTGCAGATTCCCTACCTTAGAAAAGATACCCAAGCAACACAATCCCAATAGGATGGTCTGTGAAGCAAGATCATTCTAGGAAGTCATGCAGGACTTAACAGGCAAAGTACTTGTCCCTTTGGACCCGAATGTCCAAGCTGTAATGTTTGATAAACATGTGCAAGGACGCCCATGTTTCTGCTTGGCAGATGTCCAGGACTGGAACTCTGCATGCTAATGCAGTGGTTGCAGCTGTTGCTGTGTTAGAGGGAGCAGGCAAACCCCAAGGGGTTGCATTTTACCCATTTTAATGAGGAGAACAACCCATCTAGCGATGGTTCTCTTCTGCACTGCCAGACCTTTCTTTTCACACACATAACCCACAAAGAGTTGATCATCCACCCGGAAGTCTTTGGTACGATCATGATAGAATGCAAACGATCTTTTTGAGTCCATGCGGTGGAGTCTCTCCTCTTCCTTAGAAGGATGTGTGTGTGTGGGGGCTTAAAAAGTAGGAAAAGTGATGGACTGACCTACATAAAAGGGCGTGACCACTTTAGGTAGAAAGGAAGCCCTAGTTCAAAGCACTGCCTTGTCAGGTTGGATGGAGATGAAAGGTGGTTTTGAGGAAAGAGCCTGCAGCTCACTCACTCTGTGGGCAGCGTAAAAAGCCGATGTGGGCAGTTGTGAAGTGGCTTGAAAGGAGCACACATCAGAAAAGTAAGAAATAAGTTAAAATCCCATTGGGGCAATATTAATGGAGAAAGAGTAAACAGATGGGTAGGACCCTTTAGAACTAATCTTCCAGCACCAGGAGATTGAAAAAAGGAAGTTTGGGAGGCACTCTGAGGAAAGCTGAAATGGCAGACAACCCTTGAGGGTGCCCAGAGCAGAGCCCTGCGGGGACAGAGAAGATCAAAAGAACCTCAGAAAGAGGGGCAGAAAGGGGGTGTCAACAGACTTGTATGCACACCATACCACAAATCTGTTCCAATGAAAGGCATATAGCATTTTGATGGAGGGGAACCTGAGTGGCAAGATAACATTACAGACTTTGGACAGAAGGTCAAATGCTCTCAACTGCCGCCGCTCAATCTCCACGCAAGAAGGCAGAGACTGAACAGGTTCTAGTTGAGAACCATCCCCTGCTGCTGTGACAGAAGATTTTTCCAAAGGAGCAGTCTGATCAGAAGATCCATGGCAATGTTCAATAGCTCGGGATATCAGACTCTTTTGTGCCCAGTTCAGAGCCACAAGAATGACTTGGGCCTGGTCATTTTTTTTATCTTCTTGAGAACTGTGGGCAGAATGATATTGGCGGAAATGCTGGAGCGCCAATCGACAAAAAACTTCACCAAGGGAGCGCTGCCTTGGAAACTCTAGCGCGTAAAACAGCTGACATTGTAGGTTGTCTGCGGAGGCAACAGTGGTGGCCGGCAGCTTTAGGAGAGAGGGGGGCGGGCAGGAAGCGCGCGCACACACACACACTTATTCTTTAACACACACACAGAAACGCACGCACGCAAGCACACTCATAACATTCAAACATGCTCGCACGCACTAAACATTAATTTTAAAACATCTCACACACTCATTCTTCCATACACACAAACGCACGCACATCCATTAACAGCACTCAAAACATTCAAACATGCACACACGCACCAAACAATTTTAAAACATCACACACAAACACACACTTACCTTCAGACTCGAAGTCCTAGGAGGGTTGGGCCTGCTGCTTTCCGTCATTGGCTGACCTTAAGTCAGCCAATGAGGGAAGGCAGCAGTCCCAGCCTCGTCACAGAGTGGGATGGGGGTCAGTGAGACTGCTGACCCCACCCCACTCTGTGAGGAAGTGTCACTGATTGACACTCACCCTGGGCGCTTCAGGGCTTAAACAGGAAGCGCCAAGGTAGAAGTCAATGAGTGACGCTTTCCTCGTCACTCAGGGGAGGGCCTCGAGGCACCTTTGCTGAGCTGAGGAGGTCACGCCCATAGAAGCTGTGACCTCCTCAGCCCAGCAAAGTTCAGCTTAGGAAGCCAGGAGTTTGTGCAAATCATGCATGTCTCACTCCTGACTGTCTGAGCTGAAAATAAAGAGTGTCTGTCAGGCTGACCTTTGTTCAGCCTGACAGACACTCTTCATGAGGGGCAAAAGGTGTTGGGGGGTGGCCCCTCCGCCATAAAGGGCGGGCCATGCCTGGGAGGCAAACAGATTTAACCAAGGTTCTCACCACTTCTGAAATATACCTTGCGAACCTCTGGATGGAGACACCATTTGTGATCGACCAGCATTGAAGGCTGAGCTCGTCCTCTCTGGTGACCAGAGAGCCCGCCAGATGTTTAACCACCAGGGATATGCTCTGACCATTATTTAGCTGGACCACAGACCAGTGGCCAGTGCATAGCTAAAAGGGCTTCCCCGCAATTACGAAGTCCAGGGAATTGGAACTGGAGTTTGAAAGGGGAACCTCTGCTCATGCAGGGGTGCCCACACAGACCGGGACCTGCACCCTGACCTTTGGGCTGAAAGGGCCTACCATAGAGGTGACTTATAGTGACCTGGTGTAGTGATCTGTAGTGAAACGGTGCATTCATCTTTTCACACAGGCTACAAATGACAGGCCTGCAAAGACAGTTTACATGGGCTACCATGGGGTGTCATAATACATGCTGCAGATCATGGGGGACCCCTGGTGTACCAATGCCCTGGGTACCCAAGTACCATTTACTAGGGACTTACAGGGGTACACCAGACAAAGCAACTAAATTTAGATGAGAGAGTACAACCACTGGGGTCCTGGTTAGCAGGATCCCAGTGAAAACAGTCTAAGCACACCGACATCAGGCAAAAAATGGGGGTAACCATGCGAAAAAGGGGGAGCTTTCCTACAGTAGACACTGGTAAACACAAATGTCCAAATAAATAATGGCTTCTCCAAATATAGGAATGTTTGGTATTAAATATGTTGGAATTATGTGGGGCGTGGCCTGAGGGGCTAAAATGACAAACCCTCCTCAATCCATCTCCGCAGTGAATCACCCCATGATCACATCAAAAAACTACCTATCACCAAAGCTGCCATAAATTTTGAAGCCATACTGCACCCTCGCGCAAGGGGGAACCGAGGATTGCGCAATTCGGGCGCCTCGACTATTTGGAAATCCGAGATCGGCGCTCCAGGACAGCAGAAGGGCAGGGGTGAAGGACACGAGAGGAGGGTAGCGGCCCGGGCCACCAAATAGACAGAACCGGTCACAACCCGAGACCCCATCATGCCGGTGCAGCCTCAAGCACTGACCAGGCCCTGAGGGAAGCTTTCCTGGGTGCCGCTACTATGGATGCTGTTCTATGGGCACTCTCCTGGAGTAGACGGAAACAGCACCTGCCTCAGTGCAGGAGAGGCCGGGAGACCGGGGCGAGATCAGTGGCCGACAGCAGCTTCAGGTGAAATCCCGCAGCCATTGGCCATCTAAGAGTTGAGGGTGGCAGGATGGGGGGGACTTAGTGTACTGCTTCCCCCCTCAAAGAACAGGGGAGAACGGAACAGAGCAGAGGGAAAGGCCCGTGAGGCAGGAGAGTCAATTTTGTGGTGGAAAGACGGAGAAGCAACACACAGCCTCCCTCCACACATAGATTCAAGTTGGGGAATGAGAGTAGGGAATGGGGGGGGGGGGGGGGGGGGAGGGTGAAGAACTATCATCTGAGAACCCTGAATATACCATGGTGGACACTTTCCTTGCCCCAATGATATCTGGACACCAGGGAAGCATGTGCCCCCCACCCCCATATGAGATCCAGTGCCGGGCGACATCAGTGCGTCAATAGGCCCAGGACTACCAGTTTGATCTGGGTGTCGGCCTTGAGGTTCCCCCCACCCAGAGGAACTGTGATTGCATGGTGGGCCTAATTCAAAAGCTGCAGGGATATACAGTGGCAATTTATGGACAGAAAAATGATTTTCAGAGAAATCCATTGCCTGGAGGAGATTCGCTTTGAGAATACCAAAATTATGGTGGGAGACCCCTTTTCAGAAGGTGCAAGTCCCAAGAAGCTAGGACCAGAACAGAGGAGGAGTAATCGAAAGGACGACCACAGGCAAAGAGCTACCCCGTGTCAGTGCCAGGAACAGAGAGACTACATGACACTATCCTCAGATACTGTGGGGATATCATCTTGCTCGCTAAAAAGTCCAAGCACACCACAGGTAAACATAAAGTGCCTTGGACCACATGACGAGAGACCGTTCCAGACAGTCAGAAGACCCTCTTCCTCTGGGTTCAGGAGATCACACTCATTGAACAAGAGCATGCAGATGCAACACCCCTCCCCCCACACACAGTGAGAGTTGGCACTGAAGGAAAACTTGGGTAAAGCAGCTGACTAGTGAAACTGAACTTAAACTAAAGTTAAGGGGGAAGATGGGAGCCCCTATGCCACCCCTAAGCAGAGTTAGAAGGGAACATCAAGTGATGGAACTTTGACTGGTTGTTTCTTCCTGCCTCTCTCAGTCCTTTCCTGTTAAGGCATTTAGTTACCTAATTTTGTTCTTATAATTGGGAAACTGTAAATAACTGTTGGCTGGAGGGCTACAGACTTTTCATATTCTCTCCATGCGGACCTTGATATGGGAATTGTGGTTCAAGGTGAGGGGGGAATTTTTGAGGGGTGGGGGGACAGTTGTGAGAAGGGAAGTTTAATAAATTCAACTACACCTTGTTGGGAGGGTTTTGCTTTCAAGGAATACAAGCACGATTATTTACTGGAGGGTGCACACAGGCAGGTGGAGGCACATATATCAACCCTCTTTAGTTGGTGCTGCCTAACATAATAGAAGACCAACCACTCTCACTGTTGACTTGGAATGTCAATGGCCTGGGTAATAAATTCAAAAGGGGATTAGTGGTATAAGTTATCAAACTGATGCAGACTGATATAGTTTTCCTGCAGGAAATTCACCTACAGGGATTATACTGCCAATTCTTGGAGCAAGGGGCATATCATACATCACCCTCGCTCATGTTGAATTCTCCAAGGGGGGCAGGGGTGGGGGAGGGAGGGGCAGAGAGGTCACCATATTATTCAAGAAGAATCTCCCCTTCCGAGTAACTCGACCTGGATAGACCCTAGAGATAGGTATGTGAGAGTGCTTGGATATAGGGGACGGTCCGAGAAGACCTTAATGAGTATATGCCCCTCCAAGACTCCAAGCATCCACGCTGGCTAAAGTGACGGAAATCGTTCTGGAGTTGGCCTCCGCATTACACATAGTGGCTTGGGAATTCAACGATTTAATAACCCCCGGGCTAGACCGCTCAAAACTGCAGACAGCGGCCCGCAGAAACATGCTTTAGAACAGTTTTACATAGGTTGGGGTTGGTGGACGTCTGGCAGAGCAAACACCAAACTGAGAAGAAATATTCTTACTTTTCAGGGGCCCACAAAGTGTATTGGAGAGTGATTACATATACATAACCAAGGGAGAATTCAGAGGTTCACTGAGGGCTATTTGGCCAGCGGGCTGTTCGACCACTCCCCACTGTTGTTCCAGATAGGGAACTGAAAGACAGATATCGCATGTGGACTCAAAATGGACATGAACATTTACTTCAAGGAAAATGAAGAGACTGTAGACTCTAAAATTACACTATGGGAAGCATATACAATGGTACTGCGGAATAGGGCCTAGAAAAGGACTCCATACAAAAAGAAAAAAAGAGGTAGCAAATCTCGAGGAGATAGAAAATCAAATACTTCAACTAGAAGGGCCCCCAGGAATGGAGACAGACCCCCTGAGGACCTGACAGATTGCACCCCTACAAGCAGAGTGTAGAAACCCAGCAAGAGTAAAGGACCAAAAACAGATGATGGCCACAGTGCACTGTCTTTATGAGGCAGGGGACCGGGCTGGTAAACTACTGGCATGGCTGAACAAGGAAGCCTGCGGCACTGACACCCTTATGGTGCAGGAATTCGCTCTTAATTATGAGGAATTCTAGAAGGCTAGAACACTTCATGATGTACAGATCATAAGTCACTATCTTGCTGCAATTCCTACCCCAGTATTGGATACAGATACCTGTGATCTGTTGGAGGAAAAGCTAATACTGTCCGAAGCACAGGCCGCAATATCAACGCTCCGACTAGGCAATACCCCTTGTCCCAACAGGATACCCACAGAACTGTATAAGAGAGATGCAAAAATACTCGGGCCCCACCTCTTGAACCTATTTCTAGAGGCCAGACATGTGTAAGAACTTCCCCCGGACGTTCGAAGGGCCACTACTGTAGTCCTCCCAAAAGAGGGGAAACGTAGAGAACTATGCAGATCATATCGCCCAATCTCCCTGCTCAATGTGGAGACCAAATTGATGGCCACTGTTCTGGCTACCCGACTGTTAGTTAAAGGTAATCCCCTCCCTAATACACTGGGACCAGTCCAGATATATGCCCACCAGCTCCACAACTTGCAACGTACACACAATTGGTCAAGTACTATTCAGATACGAACGCACCCCCATGTCTTCCTCTCCACAGACGCTGAAAAAGCATTTGATGCAAGTCACTAACCTTTCTTAGATCAAACACTAATGAAATTTGGATTTTAGTCCTTTAGCAGCATTAAGGTTAATGGGGAAAAAATTGGCGACCTTCCCAGTTACTTAAAGGTGCTTGATAAAGAGTAATCTTAAAAAATGACAAATGCTCTCTCTTTTGAATATAGTCTACCATAGCTGGGTGTAGCTAAATATACGTTTATGCAAATAAGCTGTTTTTTTTTTTTTTTTAAACTGTAACAAGTAGTAAATTATGTCCTACACAGACACTTCGAGGAAGTAGTGGACAAATCGTTTCTACTTAGCTGCATAACAGGCATGCATGTGTTTTATATTCATCATGCAGGAACTGCATACAATACTTCAGAAGTTTAAAAAAAAACACAAATAGATCTAAGGTGGCACTTAGATAGATTCAGGCCTCTGCGGCCTGAGGGTCTGAGCTGACCCTGATGCTGAGTCAGAAGTTCCAGCTTCAGAGGCAATTTTTAAGTGAATGTACAGAAACCTCTAGAAACAGGCGTTCTCTAACACATTTTGTTGCTATTAGGATGAAGGTCACTGGCACTTGCTTCATTTTCCACACAAAGTATGGGATCAGGAGAAAAAGAGAAAAAACTTGAGAAAATACCCCTCACCAGTTCCTCCAGAGTGCATTGGCATAGGACTGTGAGTAGCCGGAGAAGTTTTGTTGTTTTGAATGGTGGAGAACAGATTGTTGGTGGAAGAGTCCCATTGATTAACGTACTTTTGGGGGGACTAATAAGGCAGTCATCTTCTACATGTGGACATTAAAAGCATCCTGGCTAGCAGGTCCGCAAGGTGTCCATTCCCAGCAGATTTTCTGCAAGAAGCTAAATTTGATGAAAAATAGCCCAATACCAAATGTACTGGGCTAGTGGACAACTGAGGGTGAGACAGCGCCCCCCTGTTTCTGAAGGTAATACATTGCGGTCATGTTGTCTGCTTTTCTGAGGACTATTTTGTCTTGAGTCTGTTAAAAAACCCACAACAGCTAGACTGACTGCCAGGAGCTCTAGGTAGCTGATATGTTAACTATTATGATGGCATCCAGGTACCATGAACACTAAGCTAAGATGTGCTCCCCAACATAAGTGAAGCGTCCTCGGGGTCACCTAAGGAGTGGTTCTAGAAAAGGCTTCCACAGCAGCGAGTCCAGTGATCTGCTGCTTGTGCCCAGTGCCCTCAATAAACACTCTTGCAAATGGTGCATGGGCAGCTTTGCATGCAGTACTATTGCAAATGGATGAAGCCATCATTCCCAACAATCTCATTATGGTCTTCACCACGCAAGGCCTTTGTCTCTGGAAAAGAGTAAGCAGTTTTTAAAATTCCATCACCACCTCTTAGATGGAGGAAGACTTTTTCAGTAGTCGCATTTAGAACAGACCCTAAAAATAACTGAACCTGCTGGGGATTAAGATGGAACTTTTTGTCACTGATGTTGAATCCTAACCTCTAACAGTTATACTACTTCCTGAGTGTATGCTAGGCACAGTTGTTCGCTGCTATTCTTTCTCAGTAAGTATAGGTAAGTAAAGACATGCTCTGGTCAGGATCTTCAGTGTGGAGGAATGGATAAACATTTTCTACCAGATATCAGGCACCTTTGGGCTGCAGGACTGTTGTGACTTCATTTGAGTCCAACCTAGGAGTCAGTAGTTCATTCGGAGCTAACGTTGGAAGGGGGCTTGCTGGGCACTAAGGGAGCTAATACCGGTTGAGAGGTGCTGGCTGTGTGACCTGGATGCAAAAAGTGGTGACTTTTCAGGCTAGGCTCAGGGCTCAATTGCAGAATCCACCAGAAGTGTTTGGCCTCGACCTGTGAGCGCTTCTAAGATCAACCTGACTGATGATGGTGTTGAGGGGGGCAATGTCAAAGGACGCAGGGAGGTCAAGCAGGATTAGGGCCACTATTCTTCTTGGTCCAGGATGATTTGAACGTTGTTCGACTGTGGTGAATGCTGATTTAGTTCTGAGGATTTATCTAAATTCTGACTGAGGGCTGTCTAGAAGATGGTGAAGGAGGTGGGTTGTGAGTTGCTTGTGGTGGCCTTCTAAATCACTCTGGCTAAATAGGGGAGCAGGGAGATAGCCAGCCAATTCAATAGGATGTCAGGGTCATGGCATCCAGGTAGGTTTTATGACTGCAGCCATTGCATGAGCAAAACTGCAGATAACTGAAGGCTCCTTGTACTCACCCCATACGGAATTACAAATGCTAGTGTGAGGTACATTATTTTATAGGGACACTCCCTGTGGGGGCACTCTGACTCTTTTTCAGTGAGGATTAGGTTATATATGTTTTTGGGTTCTGATGAAACGCTGCAAGATCTGTTTGGACTTATAAGGTGTGAAACATGTCGCCCTTCATACTGCAGTGCTTATAATTAGGCACATAGGAATACACTAAGGAGAAGTTTGGAACATTAATTTCAGTAAATTCCTCCTCTGATTTTAATCTTGGCATAGGTACTAGTAACCACATTAAAAGACAAAGCCATAGTACATATAGCCAGTTTTAAGATGTAACTTTTTTTTTCCAAACCTTTCACTTCGCTACATAGTGGCATAATATTTTTTCCAGTATAATTTTGGCATATATCCAAAAGATCTAAAGCAAAGAGCCCCTTTGAGAGGCCCGTCGGGCAGTGTAGAGCCAGGCCGAGGAGGAACAGCCCTGATGATGAAGCACGAAATAATTGTAGTATGTTGGAAAATGAGTTATTGGTAAGGGCAGGTAGGTACCTACACTTAGCAATAGGCCACTAACCTCCACTTAGGTCCAGTTAGGTCTCAGTAAATTAAACCCAGCTCAACCCTTGGTAGCTTGGCAACGAGCGTCAAGGCTTAACTTAGGAGACAGAGTGCAAAGCATTAAAATATCACAAAACAGTAATTAAATAAAACACAGGAAACAGTTTAAAAATCCCAAACCAATTTATACAAATAGATTATATTTTTATCTTTAAAATGACACAAAAACAAATAAAATCAGATTAGGGGAACCGGAGATATGAATTTTTAAAGAATTATTTTTTTTAGCGCCTAGAAACAAAAAGCGCCAATCGGGTCATCTGGTTGCACCTCGACCGGGGCAAAGTCAAAGTTTAAGGCCGACCGCGATGGAGCCCTGCTTGGCTACAGGCCGCGGGAGGCCTCGGTTAACAGTTTACCTTCACACAGTCTCTTTTTCGAAGATTTTCTTCAGCGGGACGAACCTGCCAGTCCAATCCGACCTCCTAGAGTCCTTCTCCGGATACATGTCGCAGGAATCCTCGGTGGAGATTTTTACCTTCAGACTCGTTTTTTGGAGGTGAAAATCCTCCGACCGGAGTAAACCTGGATCTTGATCTGACGTCCCTGGAGCCCTCCTCTGATACGCTGGCTGGGAGGTCCCGGTCAACTTTTTACCTTTAGACTTAGTCTCTTTTTCTGAGATTTTCTTTACCGGGACGAACCAGCAAATCAGGCGGTGTCGTGGTTGGGGCAAGCCGGCTAGAGTTGCCGCGGTGGGTCGGTCCCTCTATGGAGCTTTTTTTCAAAAGTTCTCAAAACTTCTGGGGCTTCTCCCAGATGTCCTTCTAAGGTTCTTTTGAGGTCCACAGCTCACCCCAAGGGTCCAGAAGGTCTGAGATGGTCCTTGGGGGGTGCAGACTAACTCCCAGAATGCACCTGGCGCAAACTCCTTTTTGGCCACTGGACAGTGGTCAGCTGGTCGCTTTCTTCAGGAGTTGGTGCAGGGGACTCTGGTTAGCAATTTTTCACCTGTAGCAAACAGGGAGTCCCTCCTTGAACCAGTTGAAGCCAAGCAAAGTCCTTCTTGTGGTGAAGCCCATGTGTGCAGCTGGTGCAGTCCTTCTGAGTGCAGGTTCCAGGTGCAGGCCAAGGGTCCAGCAGGGCAGTCCTTCTTCTTCTGTAGTTCTTCCTTGTTGGATGTGGTAGGGAACTGAGGTGTGGGTGCAGGTCTGCCAGTTTTATCCTTGCGCCTGGGTGAAAAGCAGGGGGGTCCTGGTTCTCCAATCAGGTGCAGGGTCCTTCCCCCTGTGATGACCACTTCCTTGGAAGTGTGGCAAAAATCAATCCCAGGAGGCAACATTCTCCAAAAATCCATCATGGCTGAATTTGATTTTTGGAGGTTACATCTGGCTGAGCCCACCCACTGGTGTGGCTAAAAATCATAAACACACCCCTCTCCTGATCTCATCAAGGGGGCGCCTAGTTGTCTGGGGTTGCAGGATGTGGGGGTGTTGCTGGTTGCTCCAAATGTCCTTCTCTGCCTTTGAAGACCAGTTTGGCAGCCCTCCCCCTTCCTGCCTCACCACCTGCTGAGGGGAGATTCCCTCCCACAGGCACATTCCTTTGTGTGAAGCCAGGCCACTTCATACCGCATCAAGGCAGCCTGGCCAGGCTGCTAGAGGCTGGCCAATCAGAGCACAGCAGCAAAAACAATGCAGGGCTGAAATTGGCAATTTTTCAGGTAAAGTATAAAACTGTTTACCTGAACAAGTTATATTAAACCCAACAACTGAAGTTGTGGGATTTATTTTAACAATTAATTTGATACCAAACTTGGTATCCATCATTTAAGGGGACTTTAAAAATTAAAATAAAGTCTCCCCATTCTAGCCTATGAAGGCCATTTACTACAATGAGGGAAAAACGAATGTGGCTGTTTTGACCTCATTAGGGCTTATAAAACTATTTTATAAGGTCCCTGCTTATAGTTACATGGCACCCAGCCCTAGGGGCACATAGGGCACACCTTAGGGGTGACATATGTAAAAAAAAAAAAAAGGCAGTTTAAGACTTTGGAACTACTTTTAATTCCAAAGTCGAATTTGCATATAACTAAGTTAAAAGCAGCCAGCAAGGCAGGCCTGCCTTTAAAATGACAGTGGGCACCTCAGAAGTGCACCTATGGGTGCACTACCTATGCTGTGGTCCCTAAACCTACATGCCCTACCGTATACTAGGGACGTATAGATAGGCTAACTTAGCCAATTATAATTAGCCTAATTTGCATATTGATTTTACACAGAGCACAGACCCTTGGACTGGTTAGCAGTACCCAGGGCACCATCAGTCAGGAAAACACCAGCCAAAAGTGGAAAATGGGGGCAAAAGGTTAGGGGGCCTCTGCAATCAGCCCTGTTTTCTCACATAGTATATGCTGTATACTTGTGCTTCTGAATGAATGTGGATCTTCCGTCATTGTGAATTTAATAGTGATATTTACCTCTGGCCAACTACGACATGAATGCTTATTTGACGTACCCACCTGATGACTATATAGGTTTTGCAACTGGTTGAGATTTTCAAATAAAAGTTAAGAACTCTTTAAAAAACCTGCAGCATGGCCTTAAACTTGGTGCAGAGTTGAGACGGCCTAATCAACTCGAGGGCACATCAGCTCTAATGCATTGGGTCCAAAGCGGAAGGTAAAGCCAAAACTGGGTTTCTGGAATGCCGGCTGCAGGACCTCTCCCGAGAACAGAAGTATCTAAGCGCCAAAAGCCTTGTTCATCATCATCATCATCATTTAACTTTATTTCGGTAAGTAAAAACATACCATAAAAGTACAATACAAGCATCATAAATTGTTAATTTTTTAAAAGCCTTGTTTATTTTTTCTATATTTCTTTTTTGACTTGTCCCTTGACTTAGCCTTTGACATAATTGAAATTGTGACCGGAAGCAGCCTTGCAAACTCGATCAACAATAGCCTTACTTATTTGATTAGCACATAAAGCTTAGCTTATTGCTCCCTGATGACTTTGGGATGCGTCAGGGAGCATTCATATTAAGATTTAGAGTCATGTTTAGAGCTGAAGGACGTGGAGCAGAACTGTGACCAACATCTACTTTTGACACATGAAACATGGTTATAAGCCTGTCATCTTCGGGGGCTACATCCCACCAAAATACCAAAGAAATCTGATTCAAAAGACATTTGTAAGAACTGATAGAAGATAGGATTCACATCAAAGGAGAAGAGCTCAGGATCCACACCAAATTTTGTGGAAAAGAGCAACTGATGTAAGTGTTGTGTTTTCACGTCCAGATGCAAGAGGGGGCCGCAAAAGAAACTGACTACATCACAAGCTGGCATAGACGGCTATTGCAAGGGTTTACGGATTAGGTCTAATGCCTGGGAAATTTAAGTGGTTACAAATCTTCTGTTTGAAGTAGATATCAGAAATAGGCATTTAATAATGTTTCTCCTTACAATTAATTCACTACATACCCCAAATGGTTAAAGATTCCAAAACAAAATGAAAACGATAAACTGCTGAAATTAGGGAAGCTCACAATACATATAAGCAGAAAGATGGGCTTGGTGCCCACCGCTTTTCTTAAACTAACAGAAATGTGTGAATTTTAAACAAACTTTAGCAGAGCTACTTAACTTCTGGACAACCTCCAAAATAAATCTGCTGTTATACATGAGCATCAGAAATAGGTTTGAAGTTATATTCCTTCTTACAACGATTAACTTACAACATACCCCCAGTGGAGAATGTTCCAAAACTTAGAAAACAATATGAGGTTGAGCAAGCCTAGGTCACAAGACATTCAAGCAGGGAGTTTGGCTCTTTTACCATCCTCCTTTTCAAACAAACAGAAATGTGTGAATTTTAGACTTAGTTTTCCAAAGATACCTACCTTCTGTGCAAGCTCTGTAAATAAATGAGCCAAGACAGTAAGCAACTTCCCAGTGCCTCTGTGGGTTCCCAAAGAAACTGTGAGGTAAAAGAGGAGCAGATCCAAGTAGGTGGATAGCATGGGTATTAAACGCACTAGTAGGCCACAAGACTGGTTTAAGATCTGTAGGATAACAAAACAAGTGTTACAAGAGCAGTGACTGAAATGTGCATATTTTTAATAAGACTAATATCTTGGTAAGTAGCTTCAAATGTCAGGTTAGAAGTTCTAAAGCTTGATGCAAACCTTACAATCTGCAAAATCAAAGGGCGAAAGGCCACAAAAAGGTATTTCTTTAAATATCCTAAATGCCTTTTGTGGCTCATTTTGAATCACAATTACGAGGCAGAATCCCGCAATGAGTTGTATCAATATTTTTCAATAACATTCGCAAATCAGTGAACAGTTACAGGCATCTCAAAAAAGATGGCAACTGACTTGCAAAGGAGCAATTGTCCCTTCAGGCTGGGCTACTTCAGGGGGAGAAGGCAGTGGTCCCCTGGGGTTTCCTTAATAGATAAGGATGGTAGTCTGCTGTTCCTTGCAGGCCACAATCTTTGTGTTTGTAGTAAGTCACAAAGGGGAGTAGGGGTCACAAATAGCAGAACAGCCGAACTCATATCCCTTACGTAGGTCACTCTGTAACTGGAAATTTGAGGCAGAAACTTTTACTAGATACAAAATAAAAAGCAGGCTACAAAAAGTCAGTGCGGAAGTTGCACACACACTGTTGATAACCTGCCTTTCTGTCCATAGGGCCCTTATGTTAAATATTTTCTTCATTAACATGATTTTAAGTAAAAAACCAACCTGCATCATTAAGCAGAAGAATGAACAATCCTATTCATAGAAACAGTGAACTAAAGTATAAAACAAACTTGACCGCTCAAGCCAACCTAACTCAAGACACAACACGACTAACCATGCTGTCAGAAGCTTTATGTAGCCAAATTATTGAAATACTGGTCAAAAATGTAGAATAGCATAATGGTTACTTACCAGTACAAGCAGTTATGCAGCTTGAAGAATTTTCTGGATTCACATGCTCTGCATTATTTCACCATTTAATAGTTGTGTCCGGAAAAGTCTTTACTTTTTTCTTCTTTGTGGGCATCATTGACCACCATTTGGTGGTAAACCTGTCCTCTGTGTGACGTCAGACAGTGTTACAGATATTTTAGTGCAAGGTTGCCATCTTCAGATACTTTTTTTCATTCCTCCTTTTCCTTCTTTTCCCCTCTTCCCCACCAGGTTGCTAGATGTTCCCATTTCTGGGGAGGTGGCTGAGTAGCATGTGAAACCAGAAAACAACTTCTACTGGTAAGTAACTATTTTGTTTTGAAGCATGAATCCTTTTTTTGGGTTCACATGCTGTTCATTAGATTATATAGAGGTATCCCCTTCTTTGGGTTGGATGGGTTTAAATGAGGAAGAGTTAGCAAACAAGTGTTGTAGTACTTTCTGTCCCACCTGTGCCTCTTTACTCATCTGAATGTCCACACAATGTTTTGGGAAGGTGTGTGGAGATGCCCAGGTTGCTGATGCACAGCTTTAATCAATGGGCAGGTTTGCTAGGAAGCCAGTATGGCACCTTTTTTCTGGTTGAGTATGCTCTGGGTCGCACAGGTAAGTTTTTTTCCATTCTGGAGTAGCAGGTTTGTACAGTCCTACAGTCCATCTTGCGATTGCTCCTTTGGCCACTGGGGATCCCTTGCTTGCTCGGACAAAGGAAACAAATAGCTGATTCCCTTACAAAACTCCTTTTTTTCTTAAAAGTAATACATAAAGCCTGTTCGCACATCCACAGTATGGATGCTCTGTCCGCTTGCGTTTTTGGTTCTTGGAAGAAAGCTGGTACCTATATACTTTGGTTGCCATGGAATTGTCTTACTACTTTTGGTACGAAGTGTGAGCTGGTTCGGAGGACCACCTTGCCTTTGTGGATTTCTAGATATGGTATCTTATATTTTCTTTGCTTGTAGCTCGCTGACCCTTTGTAAGACCCTGTGTAAAGATGTTATTTAGGGTAAGTGACCTTAGATCCGATTTGTGCATGGGTTAAAAAGGTTCTGTCATCAGCTGTGTTAGTACACTATTTAGATTCCATTACGGGGTTTGAACTTACCTAGGTAGTGCAAGTCTTTTAGAACCTTCCAAGAAACTCTTTGCCACTGGCGATGTGAAGAAGCTGTTGCCTAATATACCTCTACTGTAGGCAACGGTAACTGCTTTATGGTTGTGTATGTTCTCTGTTTAGCAAGTGGGTAAGGTATATTAGTACTGTCTCCTGCTGTTTCCTTGTTTACATTCACCTGCTGTTTGTACACCAATGGATGCATCTCTTCCATTTGTCTGTGTAACATTTTCATGTGCTTTGTTTTTTTGCTTCTCTTAGGGTTTCCATCGTCCAGGGAGTAGCTGCAGGTGTTTACAATCTGGGTATTCAGGAACCATGGCACTAGGCTGAGCACTGTCAGTTTGTCTTGCTCTGGTTTGATTGTGATTATCTGACTCTTGGACATTTACATTAGGTCAAAGCACCAGGTCCGTCTGGCCCATTGTGGGGCTATGAGGAGGAGCCCTGTCCCAGACTGTCTAGCCTTTCCAGTACCATTGGGATCAGAGGAACTGGAGGAAAGGTGTACACAAACTTCCCTGACCAGATTATTGACAAGGTATTCCCTTTTGACTGGAGCGTGGGAAAACCTGGAGGCGAAGTTTTTTCATTTTGTGTTTCCTGGAGTAGCGGCAGGTCTATGCTTGGTGCGCACTAGACTCTTGCTTTATCCCCCCCGTGTGAATTGTTTCCTGTCTGCTCAGTTTGTCTGGGTCCGTATTGCGCTCTCCTGGTAGGTGGATTATTTGTAGTGTGAATTGTCCTTCAATCGCTCATTCCCATATCTCCTGCAATTGCTTTGACAAGGTGATGGATTTTGTACCCCGGTTTGTTGATTTTTGGATCAATAAAACTTGACCAGTTATGTGTGCTTGGAAAGGTAAACGGTCTTCATCTCTGGGTGATTGATATGCTTTACAGCATCTGTCGCTCCAATACCATAGTACTTTCAGGGTTCCTGTGTGCGCTCCCCAACCTTTTTGGGATGCATTTGTTGTTTTGGCCACAGTTGGAGCTGATGTTTTGAATTGTCTTCCTATGTTCAAGTTTGCCAAATTCCACTATTGTATCTCCCCCTGCACCTTTTCTGTGACAACCACTAGATCCTCCTGGCTCTCTGTGGCTTGTGACCATTTGTTGTAGTTCCATTTGTGGGGCACATGTGCAGTTGTGCTAGTGGTATGCATGATCCCATCACGCTCATGAGTTTCATGATAGTCCTCACTGTCAGAAACCGGCCCATCTGGCAGAGGTGAGGCTGCTCTATGATTGCCTCAAGTCTCTTCTGATCTGTCTTGGAGTTTAAGGTAGATCCCAGAAACTGCTTCACTTGCTCTTTTTGAGGATGGCGGAAGCTGGCCTGTTGTGTGGTGGACACCTATGGTTTTGCACCTGATACCAGGTCCAGAAAACCCCTATTAGTTAGTGAGACCGTGTCTAGGAAGCCAGTCCTCTCTTGTGGTAGCTGTGGTTAGCAGCCAAGACCTATCTGGGAGTGGAAAGCACTTGCAATACCGCGTAGTCACACAGTAACTTATCTCACATGAAAGGAACCACACAATGTTGTAAAAATAAAGGTACTTTATTACAGTAACACTGAACTAGATTACTTATAGGCAGTCCCCCAACTGGAGGTAAGTACACACTATATATACATGGTAAGTATTAGGAATTAGCACAGATAAACAACAACCATTGGCAAGTAATAGCAGAAAATAGCCAGGGCTCTAAAGAGGGGCCAAACCTTATACAAAAACAGTGAAATGCAAAGTTAGGTCCCCCAACCAAGGATGTGGGATTGTTAGGAGGGAGCTGGGCGAACTTGGGATCTCTGAAGTTGAGAACCTAGATGGCCCCCAGAGACTAGGAGGGCAGAGGTAAGTCACCTGGTCTTCGCAGAGACTAACAAGGGGACTTGTAAAAGGAACTTTGCAAGAACAGGACCAGCCAGTGGAACCCAACGGTGGATTCCGGAAGAAGACGACCTGCCAAAAAATGGGAGAGTCCAGTCCATGCAGGAGTGCCCAGTTGGGGCAGGAGCCACTACCTACCCTTCTGAGGATGAAGATCCGGGTCAACGGTGTAAGATGAAGATCTACTGTGGAGCCCAGGAGCTGCAGGGAGGTCCTTGGAGTCGTGCAGCAGATGTCACACACTGGTTACCAGGTCGCAGTCAGGTCAGTAGTCAGAAGGACCACCAACAAGCCTTGGAAAATGTAAATCTTGGGAGAAGAGGATTTGCAGAGAAGAGAACCAGCAAGACCAGGGGACTCGACCGTTGGAGGAAGTCTGGGCTGACCCTCAGCAATCGGGAGAGCCAGCCGAAGCAGTCATAACCCCTACAGGCAACCCATTGGCAGCAGGAACAGTAAGTTGCAAGGAGGCCCAGTCAGCACACCTGGAGAGGAGTCCATGTCGCGGGAGCAGCAGAGGAGAGACTGTCCTTGCAAGGATGAAGTGCTGGAGGCCGGGGCTACATGGAACCAGAAGAACCCTTGGAGCAAGAGTCAACAAGCCTTAATTGTTGCTGCAAGAATTGTGGTGCACGGGGGTTCTGTCCTGCAAGGACTCACCGTCTCCCACGTCAGTCAGAAGGTAGAGAGAACGAAAAGGGCACTCGGAACCAACACCTGTGTTTGAGGATCCACGAAGCTCCTGTGGAGAGCAGATCCCAGCAGCTGGATGTTGTTGCCTTAGCTGCATGCAGATGCAGGGGAATGACTCCTTCACTCCAAGGGAGATTCCTTCTTGCTTCTTTGGTGAAGCTCAAGTTCGCCCACCCCAGAAGATGCACAGCCGTTGCAACTGATGGAAGGAGCCAGGGAAACAATGATGCAAGGCGAGGTTGTCTCGGGAGTTGCAGCTTGTTTGGTTCCTGTGAAGACCAGCAGCAGTTCCAGTGGCCAGGAGCAGAATAGGTCAATGCAGAGGAATCTTGCATGCCACATCTGGGGACGCACCAGTAAGGGAGTCCCAAAATAGCACTATCAGGGGGCTTGGTCTCTGTGCAGGGTGACCACCTATCAAAGGGGGAGGGAGGGCCACCAACGTCAGCTACCTGTCCTGACCAGCCGGATGCTCCCAGGGCCCCCTGCACATCTTGTTTCAAAGAAGGCGGAATCAAGTGGCCAGATGTAGGATCTCTTTACCACCCCTGGGGTGGTTATGTACAGGGGAGTGGTCACTCCCCTTTCCTTTCCTTTGTGTCGTTTTTGCACCAGAACAGGGACAAGGAGTCCCTGGACTAGTGGAAACTGGATTATGCAAGGAGGGCACCAATTCTGCCCTTCAAAGCAAACTGGTGACATGGGGAGGCTACAGCCATGGATTACCTATTTTCAAGGGAGAGGGTGTTGCATCCCCTCTCCCACACAAAATCCTTTGCTCTGCCTTCCCCTGCTTGAGCTGGACAAGCAGCAGGAGAACAGAACCCTGTCTGAGGGGCTGCAGAAGCATGGGCTGCCCGCAAATCCTAGAAGACTGGCAGGAGAAATGCTTGGGGGTCCCCTAAGGAGCCCCCAGAGTGCATGGAATCATGCCACCAAAACTGGCATTAGTATTGTGGTATGATTCCGACATGTTTGATACCAAACATGCCTAGGTTTCGAGTTACCATTGTTGTGTGAAAAGGCCTCTTTTTGACATGGTTAGCCCCCACTTTTTGCCTGGTATGTGATGTAGCCTGGACGTTTTTAGTGCCTAGGGCCCCTGCTAACCAGGTTCTGTGTCAGAGCTCTTTCCTAAAACTGATGTGATGCCTTGGCACAATTAGAGACACCTTTAGCTGCCACCACAAGTCCCTTGTAAATGGTACTTAGGTACCTAGGCAGGGGGTACTAAGAGTAGGCTCTTGAGGGCAGCAGCAATGATTGTGCCACCCTCTAAGGCCATGCATTTAGGTGCACCCAGCACTTCCATTCCAGGATGATTGTCCTAATGCACCTAAAATACCAACTCAACAAGGCACACTGCCTGTGTGCCCTTTCCACTATACACTGCATGTACTATAAGTAAGACACCCTCTGGCAGGCTTCGAGCCCTAAGGCAGGGTGCACTGTAATGCATGTCAGGGCATAGCTGCATGAGCAATATGTCCCCACTGTGTCCTTGTCAAGCCTGGGACATAGTGAGTGAACAGAGCATCCATTTTAATACATGTGCTGGACAATGGCCAATAAAAGTTTCACAGCTACATGATGGCCACTCTGAACCCTGTGTTTGGTATCAAACAACTCAGAATGATAAACACAAACTGGTACCAATGCTGGATATATTATAAAATGTACCTAGGGGTCACCTTAGAGGTATCCCCTGCAAATGCTAACTACCCAGGCATGATCCAGCCTGCCACCTCCAAACACAAATCTGCACCCAGGACCCGACAATTGCCGCTAAGGAGTTGCTGGACAACTGGAAAAACTCTAAAGAACACCAAAGGACCTCCAGGCTTTGTAAATTGCCAGAGAACTCCCTCCAGAATGAAGATACCACTTTAAATCCACAAGGAACCAACAAGCCAGTGAGGTACACTTCACTGACTGGACGCTAACTCTGGAACTGGACGCAGCAGCCGGACCAATCTCAACACTGGCAACAGCGAGGACAAACCCTGCCAGTGTGCCAAGTTTGGTGACACTGTGCCCTCTAGCTGCTGAATCATCCCAATAGCCTGGGTACTGGTCACCTAACTTTGGACACGAAGAAAAACAGTCCACCTGGGACTGAAAAAGGAACAGAAGGAAGCCCGAGTTGAGGGTCTTCAGAAACAACCAAGACTTCCCACCAGATTGCATCCGTTGTCCTGCAAATAACCCTTAAGTCGACCTATCTCCTGCTTCTGAGGGCATCCTTATGCATGGATGCTGGCTCACCGATTCGCTCTGCACCCAGCCACCCTGTGCACTGCACTGAAGAAGCTGCTGTGCCCTAAGGGTCCCTCACCCCTTGTGACCTTGACATTCCAAGGGGACCCCCAGGATTCACCTTTAAACTTACCTATGCAGTGCTTTTCCAAGTGGTCCCTCACTGTGGCCCTGCACCAGCTCCAGAGAACTTTTCCCACTGATCCCACCGGAACCAGGAGCTGCCTGAACCTCTCCAGCTGGCACAGTGTGCCCACCGATGACCTCGACCAACCTGCAAAAGAAGAACTTGGTAAACCTAATGTGTGATTTTATATGTATTTTTGAAGGTTATCCTCGGTTGATTCCTGGTGTGTAATTACACACAAAAAGACTTATTAAACTTCAAAACTTCATATCTCGAAAAGTGCTCAACCAATACTGATGATCTTGGTCTTAAAATTTATATAAAAACCTAAAGTTTTTTTGTCATAAATTGGTCTTGAGTTACTCCTTTTGAGTGTGAGAGTTGCAAGATTGCTGCAGTGAGTACAACAAATGTTTTGCACTTCTCCAAGATTGGCCTAACTGCTCGACCAAGTTACCATAAAAATTAGAGCATTAGGTGATCTAGTTTTTACCCCTGTAAACTAACGTGTGGTTGCCTGGACACCCCGGCACAGTGTACCTAGCTTTGCACACTACACAGAGGGTCAGCCTTCTACAATTATGTAGCTGGACCACAGTAGTAAAAAGGGCTTTCCAGCACTTATGAAGTCCAGGGGCCTCCCATGGGGTGCATCAAGTTTTGTGCAACCCATGGAGCCCCATGCAAGCTGTGTCTGCAGACTTGCCATTGCAGCCTGCGTGAAATGGCAGATGCACCCTTTCACCACCAATCCTGATCACTGCACATAGACACTATAAGTCACCGCACTGCTCCGTTTCCTGGACTCTAAGTGTGGGGAAGCCATCTTAAGGTATGTAGTGGACCATGGTCAACAGGAGTGGTCCAACTACGTAATGGCTTCTCCGAACCTAGGCATGCTTGGCATCAGGCATGTTGGAATCATGCAACTACCCCGATTCCATTGTTAGTTGCATGATACCATGTACTCGGGGTTCCTAGAGTATCCCAAAGGGGACAATGAAATTGCTTGTGGCCTACTGTAAACTGCAGGTAACTTCTGTGGGCAGGCAGGAAGGGAATATGGAAGTACACGTCCTGCAAGTCCAATGCTACCATTCATTCTTCTTGGTCTAGGGCAGAGAAAACCTGAGCCAAAGTGAGAATCTTAAATGTCTCCTTTTTGAGGAAGAGATTAGGGTTTGGAGGTCTAGGATAGGCCTTCTAGGTATGAGAAAGAAGCAGGAATAACAACCACTGCCTATTTCTGATAAAAGAACCCTCTTATACAGGGAGTGCAGAATTATAAGGCAAGTTGTATTTTTGAGGATTAATTTTATTATTGAACAACAACCATGTTCTCAATGAACCCAAAAACTCATTAATATCAAAGCTGAATATTTTTGGAAGTAGTTTTTAGTTTGTTTTTAGTTTTAGCTATGTTAGGGGGATATCTGTGTGTGCAGGTGACTATTACTGTGCATAATTATTAGGCAACTTAACAAAAAAAAATATATACCCATTTCAATTATTTATTATTACCAGTGAAACCAATATAACATCTCAACATTCACAAATATACATTTCTGACATTCAAAAACAAAACAAAAACAAATCAGTGACCAATATAGCCACCTTTCTTTGCAAGGACACTCAAAAGCCTGCCATCCATGGATTCTGTCAGTGTTTTGATCTGTTCACCATCAACATTGCGTGCAGCAGCAACCACAGCCTCCCAGACACTGTTCAGAGAGGTGTACTGTTTTCCCTCCTTGTAAATCTCACATTTGATGATGGACCACAGGTTCTCAATGGGGTTCAGATCAGGTGAACAAGGAGGCCATGTCATTAGATTTCCTTCTTTTATACCCTTTTTTGCCAGCCACGAAACAATCGAAGATGGAGTCGACGCCCATGCGCAATGGAGACAAAAGGAGGAGTCACTCGGTCCCGTGACTCGAAAGACTTCTTCGAAGAAAAACAACTTGTAACACTCCGGCCCAACACCAGATGGCGAGCTATTGCAGAACATGCGTATCTACAGCGACAGATGCCATCGAACTCATGTTTTTCTTGAAGGATGCAGACTTCTTCCTGTACCACTGCTTGAAGAAGGTGTCTTCCAGGAACTGGCAGTAGGACTGGGAGTTGAGCTTGACTCCATCCTCAACCCGAAAAGGCCCCACAAGCTCATCTTTGATGATACCAGCCCAAACCAGTACTCCACCTCCACCTTGCTGGCGTCTGAGTCGGACTGGAGCTCTCTGCCCTTTACCAATCCAGCCACGGGCCCATCCATCTGGCCCATCAAGACTCACTCTCATTTCATCAGTCCATAAAACCTTAGAAAAATCAGTCTTGAGATATTTCTTGGCCCAGTCTTGACGTTTCAGCTTGTGTGTCTTGTTCAGTGGTGGTCGTCTTTCAGCCTTTCTTACCTTGGCCATGTGTCTGAGTATTGCACACCTTGTGCTTTTGGGCACTCCAGTGATGTTGCAGCTCTGAAATATGGCCAAACTGGTGGCAAGTGGCATCGTGGCAGCTGCACGCTTGACTTTTCTCAGTTCATGGGCAGTTATTTTGCGCCTTGGTTTTTCCACACGCTTCTTGCGACCCTGTTGACTATTTTGAATGAAACGCTTGATTGTTCGATGATCACGCTTCAGAAGCTTTGCAATTTTAAGAGTGCTGCATCCCTCTGCAAGATCTCACTATTTTTGACTTTTCTGAGCCTGTCAAGTCCTTCTTTTGACCCATTTTGCCAAAGGAAAGGAAGTTGCCTAATAATTATGCACACCTGATATAGGGTGTTGATGTCATTAGACCACACCCCTTCTCATTACAGAGATGCACATCACCTAATATGCTTAATTGGTAGTAGGCTTTCGAGCCTATACAGCTTGGAGTAAGATAACATGCATAAAGAGGATGATGTGGTCAAAATACTCATTTGCCTAATAATTCTGCACTCCTTGTAGTTCCCTTGGCCAAGAGAGCCACAACTTCCTCGCAGAGCATGGTCAAATGATCCTCAGCCAACCCATTGTGTGTTTGGGAGGGGGGGTAAGGGGGGAGAAAGGAGGATTTGAAGAGAAGGGAGTAGCGCCTTTGAATAATCTGCAGGACCCATTTGTCCAATGCTAAATACCACCAGTGTAATGCCTGGGGAAGTTTTAAGGTGAGGAACCTAAAATGTTCCTAAAACGTCACTATAGCGTGTACACTGCCGCCATGTGGAACTGATCAAAACCTCCAGACTGCGCGCATAAGTAATGCTCAATAAAATTTTCAGGATCCAGTCTAATGCCTGGGGAAGTTTTAAGGTGAGGAACCTAAATCTAGATATCTCTATCTGATGAGCCCATCACTTTACTAATAACCTGCTGAAGTTGACGGCGTCCCGGCCATCAAGCATGGCTTGTGTAAGGATTGTGCTAGCTTCCTCCAAAAACATAGGTAGCTCCAAATCCCATAAAGCATGAGATTATCTGCCTATCAATTGTTCATGGAGAGCAATGCCAAACGTATGGAGGAAAAAAAGTTACTGACAAATGTTTAAAGCTGCTTGGATTCCCTATCCAGAGAGGTATATCGAAGGTGGGTATATTCACTTTTGCTGCTGAGCCCTGCACCACTAAGCTCTCTGGGCTGGGTTGCTGTCTATGGAATCTGGGGTCCTCACGAGCAGGCCAATAGCGAGTGATCTGATCATTTATAGGGACTCTTGAGCAGGGTTTCATCCATGTCTCCAGGAGGATGTCTGTGAGGGTTTAATTGCAAGGGAGTAAGGGCTTTGCACTGGAATGCCCTAGCTGGAGCACATCCATCAAGACTTTTGTCTTAACCCTGAAGGGGGCTTGTAATGAAGGACCTCTGCTGCCCTCCTCACCTTAGAAAAGGATGCACTTTTTTGGTGATTGGGCTGGGTGGGAAAACTAACCCAGAACCTGACAAAGTGTCAAGCCCCTTATCATCCCCCAATTCTTCGTACCAGTTTTCCTCTTGAAGGGACTGGGCCAGGCCGTCTGGATGGTTAAGGGTCCCATTGTCTGGATCCCTCCCAAAACATGCCAAAGGATAATGGAGCTATGTCAAAAGACTGCATCAGATCTGCTGGTGCCAATTTTGATCTTGGGTGGAGTCAAAGCAGTGCCCCCTAGGATGTGGAGAAGACAATGGGTTCCCACACATCACACAACAAGGGACCAGAATAGGCAGCGAAGCCAGGGTTGGTCTCTGGATCCGGGTGCAGGTCTTGAGGGCCCAACTAGCATTTGGGAACGCCAGTTAACAGTAATATATACGTGACAGCTCCATGCAGCAAGAAGGCGTGCCAGAGGGAGTTGGGTGGTCAAAGATATGGGCTGTGGCTACATAAAACTCCTGAAGCTCAGCAGGAATCGCTTTGGTGCCCAGGAAGGTGTGGAGAATGAGTCTGAGCTGACTCCATAGTTTGAGCGCTGAAGCAGGTTCCAGGGACTTAGAAGGGTGCAGTGAGGTTGAGCAGCGCTTTAGCGCCTTCTTTTTCTTGGACTTACCCAATGACAACTTTGATTTTTAAGACGACCCGTCATGGGAATAGCGGGACAGAGAAAATCTTAGAGAGTGGGCCCAAGGAAGAGTTTTGGTTGTGTTGCGCTGCAAACCGCATCAGCAACCGCTTCCTAATCGCCTTTGGTTACATCGACTGACAGTTGTGACAGGATTTTACTAGAGCGAGACAGGGATAAGCCCTTCCAGTAATTGAATTCATGCCCCTAGGAAGGGTTGAATCTGTAGTGGTTGTGAATGGGATTTTTCCACATAGATGGTGAAGCCTATTGTGAAGGAGACCTAAAGTGATCTTCGTATGAGCAAGGCAGTGCTGTTTACTTACTTTCTTTGGCACCCAGAAATCGAGGTAAGGGAAGACATGAATGCTGCTCCTCTGTTAAGCGGCGACCAGTGTCTGATTTTGGTAAAAACTCTGGGTACAGTGGTAATGCCAAAGGGTAGAACCTTGAATTGGTAGTGCTGGCCACTTACCATGAATCTCAGGTAGCGATGATGTGTTGGTGGATTGCGATGTGGACACTGGTGTCCTTCAAGTTTAGGGTGGTCATGAAGTCACCGTGCTGCAGAAGTTGCATTTGCGCCGACAAGGATGGACTTGTTAAGGGATGGTAGGTCCAGAATGGGCCTGAGAGACCCGTGTTTTTTGGAAATTAGCAAGTGCAGGGAGTAGACCCCATGTATTGCATTGATGAGGTGGTCTGTCCTTCCAAGACAATCTCCAGAGCAAGCTGCTTGTACCGGTCAGGGGGATGTTATATGTGCTCCCCTCCCCATTTCATCCCATTGAGCATGGTTATATTTTTCTAACAGACTCGCCGAACTGGCAATATGCCAATGGGGTCGCTGACTGGGCCGCAACCCTTTTTTTCTGCCACATCAAGTTTCTTACTTTATTTTTTATCTGGGGGGCGGGCATTGGTCGCGTGGGAGTTGACCTGTAATGTAGGTGGGCCAGATGGTGAGGGTTCATACGTTTTAATCAACCCTTGGGATGACAACTTTGGCCTTCAAGTACCTCTTGCATAGGCTTAAGAATGCCCAAAGCAATGGAAAGAATTGGGCAGCCCACAGGTGTGGGTAAATGATTCCACAAGGAAATCCTCCTCCTCGAGTATAGAGTGTAAATCCATCTTGTGAAAGGCAGCTGCTTGCTGAAAAAAAACCTCATTATACAAGGATATGTCGTCAAGAGGGGAGGGTTTGGCAGGGAAGCAACAACTTCATAATCATCCCATGGGTCATACTGGGGATAATGGTTATAATGGACCACATATGAATCTAATGGCAGAGGGCTTCCCTCCCCATATGAGGGACGGGTAGACCCCGGAGGCAAAGAGGGCACTGTGGTGGCGGAGGAGGAGGTCACAGAGACCAAAACGAGGTGGTGGAAGGCAAGGAGATAGCAAAAAAAGGAGCAGGTCTTGGAGGTAGTAGACTGGTGCCCCTATCATGTCACTTTCTCTGCTTTGGAGGTGGTGGAGGCTCCAACACCAACTGCTCCTCAAATGTGAGATGTCTCTTGTAAAAGAGTCTTCTACACCTGAGGTGGAAGCATGTCAATAATCTTGCCTGTGTGTGGGTGAATAAACAACCACTGCTGCCGAGAGCCCAGTTCTTCCTAAAAGTGCAGTATGACTAGGAGGACCTGACTATCAGAATCTGCTGTCGACAGGTGAGTCGGCGCTGCAGTCTATATATTTTGACTTGAAAGACTTCTTCGAACAAAAACAAGTTGTACACATCAGAGTCCAACACTAAATGGCAGGATTATCTAATGCTACACATGCCACAAATACGATATACCTTTTGGAGAGCTGATACTAAATGCAATTGCTGTACTCTAGAAATTTATCAAAAAGAGGAAACACAATTATAAAGTGCTGTAGGGAGAGAGGCAATAGAGACAATACCATCCAATCAGAAAAGGCAAGAGCAAGTCAGAAAACCAGGAAGGTGTTGCTATTTAGCAACACCACTAGTACGGATGTGTTACAAATGGGGCTTCTAGTTGACAGATACTAATATAAAATATAGGTTCGTTTCAAAATACTGTTCTCCACATCAGCAAAGAAAATATATTCTGAGACAACAGTGGTGCATTCTTCAGCTGGACATCACATTTGGAAAACTAGAAAGCTACAATCCTCCAATAGTATGCAAAGATCAAGATCTACTGTCGGGTGTACAGAAAAAATAAATAAGAATATGAACTCTAAGAAAGACCTTGCAGTTTATGTTCTAACCTATCGCTGTCAAAAGCATTATGTTGGTAGCACAATACCTCCAAACTACAAAAGAGTACTTGAGCTCAAGCAAGACCTCTATAATGGAGGACCCACATACTCTGTGGTAAGACACTTCAGCACGGTACATCAGACTAATGAATGTTTGTTAAAATACCCTTATTTATTGCATCACACAACAGATAAGTGGAGGAAACGTGAATCAAAATACATTATTATAGAATTGGATAAGATTGAACCACATGGTTTAAATATGAATGAATAATTGTCATCATCTAGTTGGGCATAAGGTTCCTTGCTGTACAATTCACCTGCTCTTATTTGCAAAGAAAAGTAAATTACAAGCCAGTATTTTTCATACAACCTTTCATTTTTATAGGGACAGGATCTGGGGCAGCATTATAGTGAGACAAAAATGAAAAAGCTCATGAAAGGAATTGTGTGATATATAAACTGAGACTTGAAGGCAATGCCCTGATTTGACTCAATACATTTATTTTCGTTGATCAGCAATAAAAATGTTTCCTTTACAAATGTTGTACATAGATATTACAGTTTTGAAGATAGATTTTCCCCCAAGTGCCTCTTTTCAACACTGATTTATCAACATCGAAAGAGGACACACAAAAATAATTTGCAGTTTTATAAAATACGTATGTGCCTAGTTTATTTCTATTATTTTACAGCATTCCGTTTGGTCATTAACATAATTATACAAGTTTGTATTACTCCATGTACAACATTGTAAGGGTGGGTAGGGTAAAAATAATTTATTTGGTAGTGGTAGGTACAATCATTATCGCAGTTGCCTTTTTTTTTTATTATAAAACAAATGCACAGTCTCAATCCCAGAGCCAGAATAGCATACTAACCTTGTGTTTCTCTGGTTGACAGTCCTCACAATACAATTTTAGTTTCTCTAGGAGCTCAGAAACGGCAGATATTATTTTCTGCACTTGTAACGACCGGATATCAGAGGTAAGATCATCTGAAAGGAGTTTTGTCATAATGCCGGGCTTCAAGATGTTCAAAAATGTTTTTTCTTCATTCACTATGGACAAAAAGGAATAGATACTTTAGCTATAACTCTTTATATCACTCAAATGAGATTATTTCTTTTGGCTAATCATTGTTTTGTTATTTAGAAAAAAAAGAGAAAAAAACTGAATTGACAATCCTGTCACAATTGTGTTTACAAATTGAACAAAGATCTTACTAGCAATAACTTCCTAAATTCAGTGGGCACATCTTTAAAAGAATGCTTACATTTTAAGAGCATAGCAGTAAAATATTTTTTAACTAGCGCGGAGTGAGTGTGCTCTGCAGCTGGAGTGTGGGATCAGTGTCTCGAAGCAGTTTGTCAGGGAAGCCAAAGACCCCTTCTACTGTAGCAAAATAGGCATGGACATATTAAGGATTTTGAGGTCCCTGTTTGGAACAACTTGAATTGATGTTCTAATTTCAGCTCTTTAATACCCTCCTTGACGAGGTCACTGACACTGCAGAAGCACATTTATTAAAATTCTAAATCTATTTATGAATGATTTTCATGAATAGTACATATGTTTGATAATGCAACAGAAGCAGCTTTAATTGGGCTGCAAATAAACTCTGTGATGCGACACCCTACAATTTCTCATTTGTGAGGTCCTTTTCTGACGTTAAAAAAAAAAAAAAAAAAAAAAAATTATGGATATCGCAAGAAACATAAAAACAACATTTCTCTAAAAATGTCTAATACATCACCGACATTAAAAATACATTAAAGGAAAGTGATATTTAAAACAATCTGTGTAAGAATTTGTTTCAAGGTCATCAGGGCACAACTATCTGCTAAACAGAGCTGGCTCTATAGGGGGACTCCCTTAAAAGATTGAGCCCTGGGCCAGTGCCCACTTTGCCCATGCCTTAATATATCTTTGGGCATAGGGCCTTAAGCCACGCCGCCAAAAGCTCCCTCATCCTCTTGAAAATTGTTACCGACAAAGTGGGATTCAGACACATCAGTCGATGTCATTCCTCAGAAGACCTAAACCCTGTAGGTTTAAGTAGGGAACATTACCCTAACGTACTGGGAGCAATTGTTTAAAAATAGCGGACAACAGGTCAAAAACGTTGGTCAAAAAGTCACTGAGTTAGCTCTCCAGATTTAGGCTGTTGGTGCAGAAAGGAAGGAACTGATGTTAGCGTGCCAAAGTGGTGCCTATGTGGGCACTGGAAAGTCACTTCCCACGTGGAAGATGACACAGAGCCAACTGATACCACCAACCGGCGACAAGTAGGAACTGCTCAAGATTTTCTGGATCCAGTCTAACCCCTGGGAAATATTCTAAGATGTGGAATCTTCATTTAGAAGTTGTAATCAGAAACTAAATGTCATGCAAACCAAGGAGACAAAAGCATTATTTTCATAATGGTAAAAAGTCAAAATCAAAGAGCAATCAGGAAATGGCATGCAGAAACTGCGTGATCACTCTGCTGCCAGCATCCAGAGGGAATCAAACTGGCCCCATAAGTAACTATAAATGGTCAGATTAGTTAAATGCCACAATAAGAAGAGAGTCAGTGGTAAGGTACCATGCCAAATATAGTGACCTCAATGATGCAATAGCTCACCTAATGTAGTCATACAATTAAATCCAGCTCTAGATATCTTTGTCGGGCACTGCCTGATCTTTGCAGTAATCTTGTATATGACCGATATATTTCACGCCCGCCCCCAACATAATGATAATGATGGAGCCCCAGGAAGTTATATGTGGTATTTATATAGCACAGAACTAGCACAAAACGCAGCAGAGTACTGTACAGGGTCAAAGGCAATTAACAGACAAGGTGTGATCAGACTGGTAGCTGGTTTCTAAGACAGAAAGTGAACTGTAATTGCATTATGAGGTAATGTTTTTTAATGTGGTGTTTCTTCAGTACCTTTCTAAATCTGAGAAGGGCAGAGGCAGTCCTAAAGCCTACAAGGATGCAGCTCCAGAATCTGGGTGGGTATAGGCGGATGGCCTCTTACCTTGATTTTTCTCTTTTGCACCACTAGAGATGGTCAGACAAATAGTCAGGGTTGCTGGTCATTATAGCATTGTAGATGATACAGCTGGTTTTGAAGATGGTGTGGGATGGCAAGGGCAGCCGATGGAGCTCCATCAGAGTAGGAGTGATTTGGTCATATTTTTTCAAGCTCTTGTTCAGAAATGCTGCTGCACACAGGGTACTCTGCAGGGAGCAGAAAGACCATGGCACAATGTATTGTCACTATGTAAAAAAGGACTAGGGTTTGAACAGCAGTTCTGAAGCCGTTTTCTGGAAGGACTAGTTTTACTCCCTATAGAACTGCGAGGTGGTTATATGATACCATAGTTTCATGGCAATGTAGTCCCTTGAAAGCAAGCTCAGTTTTCAAAATGAATCGGAGTAACTTGGCATGGGGTTGACATAAAGGACTCAAATTCAGGTGACTATTTAAAGGACCTTCAAGCACGTCAATTCAGGGAGCGCACCAATGGTGAGTCTGGACTGCCTCGGTGGGCACTGAGAAGGGGCACGAATGGGTAGAGTTCCACTTAGAACTTTTCTTCTTTGTTTTGGACTTACCTGAAGGCAGTGACATCGACAACTTGTCATATGGGTGGATTTGAGAGCAGGACTGTAAGGAGCAGAGTTCTGATTGCAATATGCCCCCCCCAACACACACACACACACTTTCTGCCTGGTTTTTAGATGCAACCTTGACCGAAGTGCACTGGGTTCCTGCTAACCAGGTCTCGAGTGCCAGTGCACCTTTCTTTAAAAAAAAAAAAAAAAGACACACCTGGTCACTTGATTCCCAAGGGACCAGGCCATTCAGACCGCCTGTAAGTTCCTAGTAAATGGTACCCCTCGGACCTAGGGCATGAGTACTGAAGAAGGCTCCTCCAAGCTGCTGCACAACCTGTGCCACTCTGAGGGACACAGCACCAACCTTATGCATCCATTGTAGGCTGTCTGACAAAGTGCCCCAAAAATTTAAAACACAACATGACACACAGACCCACACTTCTGCCATGCATCCTGAAACACCGCTTGTAATATCTGTAAGATACCCCTACAGCAGGTCATCAGCCCTAAGGCAGGGTGCATTATATTACAAGTGATATGCATGACCAAATATGCCTCTATTATGAATTTGTCGATTCTTAGACATAGTAAGTGTACAGCGAAGCCATTTTAAATACATGATCTGGACACTGGTCACTACGAGTTTCACAGCTACATGATGGCTTCTCTGAACCTAGGGATGTTTGGTATCAAACATCTTGTATTAATAAACCCTCAGTGATGGATTAAATAATAATTGCATCCACAGGGCACAACAGAGGAGGCCCCTAAAAAAACTTACCAGCTGCTGGTGAGCGAGCCTGCCACCAACAGACAAGAACTTGACCTCCCAGGGGGACAGTCTTGTCTCTCGGGAGGTCAGAAACAAAAGCTTGTCTGGGCTGGGGTGTTACTCATCCATCGCCACAGGATAACCTGCATTCCAAGGCAGAAGCTTCAAAGAAGCCCATTGTCTTTGATATGCTGAACTGGTATTCCTCAGAAGAAGACGCCAATCCCCCCCACCCCCCCACCCCCACCCCTGTCTAGGGCCCATCTGGCACATGGACAGGTGGTAAAATTAGCTATGCAAGAGGCGTGTCGCACTTACAGATAGGGAAGACCCCTAGGGTAGCCAGCCTGAAGTGGACACGACTTAGGAAATTCCAACATCCTGTGTGTGGTAGAATTTGGGAACTCTGGGTAGGGTGGTGCCCACTCTCCAGAGGAAGTGATCATCTAGGGGGTATAGTGATACCAAAGGTAAGTAGCCCATTGGTTACTAAGCTTTATGCCCTTTAAAACCCTCTAAATGGAGTATTCAGGGGACCCCCTGATACCAGATCTTCATATCTTCACTGGACACGAAATAGGGAGTGGACAAGAAACTTGTTAAACCCGAGAACCAAAGAGCACATCTGACATGGCATCACCCCTGTTAGCCTGCCTGTTGCACCCGACCCTCGAGAAGCAACTCACCTGTCCTGTTGCTGCAGTCTCCAAAAAACAAGGAGAGCTGCCAGTGCTTCGCCAACTGCCATGAGGAAATCCTTTGGAGTAGAGTAGCTGCTTCCCTGCATCCACAAGCACCCAAGAAAACCCTGAGAGGACCGGGACTACCAAAAATCCGACACTGGACATCACTACTGCACCTAAGCATCTAGCACGCAGGGAAGTGGGCCTACAGTGTCAGAGTGGTCTCGAGGCCCTTCAGTAAAGAATCCCAGCCCTTGATCTCCCACTGTGAACTTCCCCCATGGCATCTGCAGACTGTTTCTGCAGACCCCCCTGGAGCCATGAGTGACCAGGAGGCAAAGACCTAAAACCCTAGGACACCTCTGCGCCCATCTGCCCTGGACCCAGGAGAAGACAACCAAGGGTGTCCTCATGTCTCCCCACCTTGTGAAATCTGAGACCACTTGTTGGTTTGGTTAGACTTGACCCCCAGTACAAGCGTGCCTAACATTTCTGCAGGACCCCCCTGCAGCAGCAAAGGAACTCCAGTGCTGGACCTGATGCTAGAAGACACCCCTGAACCCGTGCCCTACAGCCTGACGAGGAGTGGACAGACTGTCTCCACATGCCCAAGGACCTCAAGGGTTGAGCCCCTGTATGGGTTCCCCTGGACTGTCCTTCCAGTTCATCCCTGCAGCGACTTTGTAATAGATCAATCCCCATAGATTTTAATGAGACACCCATCGCCGTAGCACACCACTTCACCAGGACGCACGAGAGATCCCGGAGGTGACCTGTTGTTGTGGCCTTGGGCCTTGCCCGAAACTCAGCTTAAGTCCAGGAGATAGGTCTTGTAAATTGTTGTACTCTACCTGGATTGCGGTCTTTGTTTTCCTCCACAGGATTGCATTGCAGCTTTACTAAAAATGCACTGTCTACTTTTTAAAACTCTAAAAATTCATAACTTGAAAAGTACTCACCTGACTCCTGTGATCTTGGAATCAAACTTTATATAAAAGTTCAGGTTATTTTTAGAAATTGGTGATAGATTATTTTATTGAGTATGTGTCTCACTGCATGCGTGGGGGCCTTATATTCTTAGCACTACTCTCTGAGATGCCGAACTGCTCAACCAAACTACTCAAAGAGAGCATTTGAGATGTAATTTGTGCCCCTGTAATACCTCTGGGGTGTGCTTTGACTCTTTGCACAGTGTACCTGATTTTGGTTCACTATATAAAGAGCCTGCTTCAAAGAAGGGCTGTCTTTACAGTGACTTCAGTGTCAGGCAAAGAACAACTTTGCTTCTTGCTCTCAGATGGCCTTTGTGTTAATTTGGATGCATTCGCTGCAGAATTGTGTTTTGAACTTATGCACTACAAGCTGACCAAGTGGGGATAAGTTACAGACATCTGTTTGGGATATATCCCACAAAGAGTATCTATTATTTGGGGACTTCTCCCTTGCGCACTAGAAGGAACGGTCTCAGAAGACCAACGGTAGTACTGGATCCACAACTATTGGCATGGAAAAAAAGGAACACATGTCAATGCGCATGGTTGGTGCCGATATACACTGGCATCTGCTACCGGCAGCATCAACGAATAAGTGACTTACCCTCAGTAAAGCCTTGCATGGTAGAGCCTATATCCAGCTGCAGAGTCCTCATCTTTCCATTTCCCTAGATTCAGATTGGATACGGAAGATTTTTATGAGCAGTACCCCTGCCTGCCATCAGGTGGGGTGAATCGGCTATGCATTTGTCATTGTCTGCACCATAATGACATTGCGGTACCTATATAGGCTCCACAGAGGCAGGCTGACATCAGTTACTTTTTATGACTTTCCATGCCAGAAGTGCAGGGCCAGGAAGAGCACTGACGTGAACAACTAGGGTCCTGAAAGGTGTCACCCCGGTCACTAGAAATATGTTTGAGGAGATGGGAGGATAGGTGGGTTGGTAAGGGATCAGCAGCTAAATATAGTCTCTACCAAATAAGGCGTTACTGAAGGTAACTAACTTCTTCATCTGATAGAGACTTCTAGCTGCAGACATCTTACCTTTGAATATAAACCCAAGAAATATCCCCCCAGAGGTGGATCTGCAGACTAATTTCAAACAAAGAAGTCCTGCAGGATTGAACAGGCAAAGTGCCCTTCCCTGTTCACAGGACTGTCCAAGCAGAAGTGTTTGCAAGTGTAAACATGTGCAGAGATGATTACGTTGCTGCCTGACAAATGTCCAGGACCAGAACTACGTGTACTAATGCAGTGGTCACAGCTTTAGCGGAGTGAGCTTGCAAGCCCAGGAGGTTGCTTCTCCACCACGGCTTAGCAGATTTTAATGAAGAGTATGATCCACCTCAAGATGGTCCGCTTTTACACCTCTCGACCTTTCTTCGCACCAACTTACCCCACAGAGTCGGTAGTCCACCAGGAACTCCTTTGTGCGATCAAGGTAGAACAACACTCTTTTCGGGTCCTGATGGTGGAGTCACTTCTCTTCTTTAGAGGGATGTTATGGAGCCAAAAAAGTAGGCAGTTTCATTGATTGGCCTCATGAAATGGGGTGACAACTGTTGTTAGAAAGGAGGCCCTTGTGGTGGGAAACTACTGCTTTTGACATGGTCACCCCCCACTTTTTGCCACTGGTACTGAGGTTTTTCGAGGAGGTGCACTGGGCCCCTGCAAAACAGATCCTTGGTGCCAATTGCTCTTCCCTTAAAAAAAGATAATGTGTATTATTGACACACTCCTCTACCTGTATAAGTCCCTAGTAAGTGGTAGTCTGCAGCACAAACTCTGCCACCCTCAGGGACTCCCCTAAAAATAAGATGCACACAGCGTGTCCAGGTGCAAGCCAGGCCAAGACACTGCATGGCACAACCATTGTGTACCTTGCCACCATCACTGCATCTAAGTATATGTAAGTCACACCTACAGCAGGCCTTGGAGCCCTAAGGTAGGGTGCATTCATTTTTCATGTGTGGTCCTATCTGCAGGAGCAGATATGACCCTGTGCTGCTCAGCCACTGCTGAACACTGCAAGTAAACAGGGAAGCCATCTTAAGGTATGTGCTGTGCTGGCCAATCAACATCTTGAGTGACCCAGTCACATAATGGCTTCACTGAAACCGTCTTAATAAATCCAGGCAGATACCAGCCTTGGATTTATTAAGACATGCACCCAAAGAGCACCTTAGGGGTGCCCCCTGAACCGCACTAGTCTGAGTGTGTTGGCTGACTGGTCTCAACCAGGCTGTCATCATAGACAGGTTTCTGAACCCCAGGAGGTGAGAGCCTGCGCTCTCAGTGGTCAGGAACAAAGCCTGCTCCAAAGAGGGGTGTTGTCATCCACTCTAGCAGGATGGCTAGCAGATCTGCATACCAAGGCCAGAGGCTTCAAAGGGCCCCCGCCTTTGGTATGCAACGCCTGGCTTCTTCAGACCTGGGTGCAGGTGAACCCCTCCGCTCCCCATCCTGGGGCCCATTACCTTGTCAGTAGGTGCATCTCTGGGCTAACCACACCCCTAAGTTGGGCTACCTGAGGTGGACACTTGAGGAAGAGTTCTATCATCTTGATATGGGCAGAAACTAGGCCTCCTGGAATAGGAATATGCCCACTTCCCACAGGAAGTTGTCCTATAGGGGGTGTTGGAACCCCAAGGGTTAGTAGCCCATTGGCTATTACACTACACACACCAAAACACACCTACACCAATAACTGAGGAGTACCTACTGACTTGGCTATGACCCTGCCAGCAGTTCTTGACCACTGCACCATAGTTGACTCGTTCTGCAACTGCTCTGTCTCCAGTAGCCTGGGTGGACTGCCTGCACCTTAAGAAGCACCAGGATCTCCTGTAGAGTAGCGGAGCTACTTCCCTGCAATCTGCAAGCACCCAAGAAAAACTTGGGACTGCCAAAAACTCAACACTTGGTGCCCCCTATTCAAAGTCTAAGTAGGTCAACGGTGCCAGAGTGGTCCTCTAGGACACAAGCCCACCTTGAATGACTCAACTGTGGACTCCCTGATGTCACCTGCAACCTCTTTGTGCAGGTCCCCTCAACCACGACTGTCTCTGGTGACAAAGATACGATGCCTCAGGACACCTCTGCACCCAGATATCCCAAACAGAGACGAGGACCAAAGGTGTCCCTACAACCCGAGCATCGCAAGGCTTGAGCACCTCTGTTGGTTCAGACCAAAGACACCCCCCCACCCACACCAGTCTCCACCTGAATCTTTTTTTCCCCAAGGGACCGTTCTACATAGAAACCAACAGGGTACCTGACGTTGTAAAGCACCTCTGCACCAGGACGGCCCTCAAGCTCCACAAGGTGAGCTGTTGGTGCTGCCTTGGAGAGTGCCCTGTACTTACCTTAACTCCTGAAGACTGGTCCTGTAAGTCGAGTACCCATATGCATTGTAGGTGGTTCCTGCCATAGGATTGCTTTACTACATAAAGGACACTGCATCTTTATTTATTTTGGTAAAAGTATGCTGATGTTGAAACAATATAAACAAAGTAATTATTTTTCTAAACAATTGGTATTCAGTTCCTTCTTGACTGTCTCTCATTTATTGCTTCTGTGAGTACAACAAATGCTTTGCACTACCCTCTGATAAGCCTAACTGCTCGCCCACACTACAACAATAGAGATATTTTGGAATTGTCATCTTTAACCTTATAAACCAACAAGGGTCACCTGGACTATCTGCATAGTGCCCCATACATTGATGCACTTCATAGACAGCCAGTTTCCTACAGCGGCCAATCCAGGGACCTTCCTCCCTACTGGAATCGAGACTGTAGCAGTGTCGCACTTCGAAAAGAGCGTGAGGGAGTGCTACCTCAAGACCTTGGGGTGCATGGCACTTACTGGCACGTAGGGGTACTGCTCACGAAAAGTTTCTGGATCTAGTCTAATGCTTAAGGATAATTCTAAGGTAGGGAATCTGCACCTAGAAGTCTCTTTCAGATCAAAGATGTAGGAAAGTGCCCTTTTTGACATGGTCACCCCTACTTTTTGCTAGCTGGTACCAATTTTTTTTCACTTAAGTGCACTGGGTCCCTGCTCATGAGGTCCCCAGTGCCAGTGCTCATTCTCTAAAATGAGAGAAAATGTCTTCCTTGCATCCAAATGGCATACATTCCAGTACCACTCTAACTTCCAAGTAAATGGTACCAAGGGGGCCCGGGTACTGGAGAGGGTTCCTAAGAGCTGCGGCATGTATTGGAGCCACCCTTCAGGACCCCCTCCCCTAAAAACTACATACAGCCTGCTATTGCAGACTTCGTGTCATGGTGCAAGCCATGAGCAAAAACACGGTCACTGCATCTAAATAATAGTGAGTCACCCCAACAGCTTGGAGCCCTATGGTAGTGTGATTTATATTTGGTGTGAGGACATATCTGCATGAGCAGATATGCCTGTGGGATGTCTAGTTCAATTACTTAGTGTTTGAAATGGGGTCTCTAGTTGGCAGAGGTATACACCCTTGTCCAAGTAGGTACCATAATCCTAGTCAGGGTAAGTCACACACAATCCAAATTGGCACTGAGCAGTCAGGCTTAACTTAGAAGGCAATGTGTAAAGTATTTATGCAATAAATCAGAATAACAGTGAAAACACCACAAAAATACACCACACAGGTTTAGAAAAATAGATATTTATCTGAATAAAATAAGATTGAAACAACAAAGATCCAATAAGCACAAGTTGAAATATCACTTTTAAAAGGTTAAAGAGAGTCTCAATCCTCAGAAATGAACAGTTGTTTATTTGTTATATACAGTAACAGGGATGCGTAAAAAATAAATACAGACGCACAAATACCGCAGAGGAGGAGATGCATGGAAAAATAATGTGTTGCATTAAATTCTCTGGCACAGATGTGTAGTTTCTTTCCACGCTGCAAGGGGTTGCGTTGTTTTTCAGGCACTCAGTCTTACTTCTTCACTGAGATGCAGGGATATTTTGATGCCCAGGGATGATGTGTTAAAAATCCTTGATGTGCTGGAAGAAGGAGCAGACGTTGCGTCGATCCGGTAGGCGATGTGTGGAATTTTCCCTTGCAAAGCAGGCACTGAGTCCAATGTCCAGTCAGGAAGTCAGTGCTGCGTTCTTCAGGTCGGCAGTGAGGCGATTTCTCAGCTGCGATGCAGGCTTTGCGTCGATTTCTGCAGGCGTTGCGTCGATTTTCAATTCACAAGGATTTTCTTGAGGTGAAGTCTTTCAGTCCAGTCCTGTCTGCAGGATCCCTGTGTGGTGTTATCAGTCCTTTGTGTGAAGGCAGGCCCACTGGTTTTGAAATTTAAGTGAAGACCCCTCCACCCTTCCTGCCCAGGAAGGCCCATTCAGTATGCAGATGAATGCAGATGTGACTGAGTGTCCTGTGTTTATGGTTGTCTGGGTGGAATGCACAAGGGGAGCTGTCAACCAGCACAGACCAGACGTGGACTGGAGACAGTCTAGAAGGCACAGATAGTAGTAAGTGCAGACAAATGCCCTCTTTCTCAAAGTGGCATTTCTAAAATAGTAATATTAAATCCAACTTTACCAGTAAGCAGGATTTTCTATTACCAGTCTGGCAATACCAAACAAGACACGGCAACTCCTTCCAGATCAGAATCTACCACTTAAGAATATATGAGGGCAACGCTAAATGCTAGTGTATGAGAGAAGCAGGCCTCACAGTAGTGGAAAATGAATTTATGAGTTGTTCACTACCAGGACAGGTAAAACACATAGGGAAATGTCCTGCCTTTTACGTACATAGCACCCTGCCTATGCGTTACCTAGGGCCTCCCTTAGGGGTGACTCATATGTAGAAAAAGGGGAGTTAATGGCTTGGCAAGTAGTTTAAAATTCCAAGTCGAAGTGGCTGGGAAACTGCACACACAGGCCTTCCAATGGCAGGCCTGGGACAAGGTAAAAGGGCTACTTATGCAGTGGCATACTCAGTGCTGTAGGAGCACTAGTAGCATTTAATCTGCATGCCCTGGGCACATATACTGCACTTTACTAGGGACTTACAGGTAAATATATGCAGCTAGGGGTAGGAACCAATGTTACCATGTTTAGAGGAGAGAGCATATGCACTTTAGCACTGGACTTAAGTGGTAAAGTGCACAGACTCCTAAAGTCAGCAAAAACCATGTCGGGAAAATGGAGGGAGGCAGGCAAAAAAGTTGGGGGTGACCACACTAATGCTGTCGGGTCTAACGTGTCTCCCCCAGCTGAAAGTGGGGAGACCTACCCAACCCTTGGGAGCTCTCATTACTAAGGACGAAGAATCTGGAGAGACCATCAGCACTGGCGTGGTCAGTCCCTGGGCGATGGTCCACCATAAAGTCCATTACCTGTAGGGAGATGGACCACCTCAAGAGTTTAGGATTTTCACCCCTCATTTGCATGAGCCATTTGAGGGGCCAGTGGTCTATCTGAATCAGAAAGTCCCAAACAAGTATGGTCTCAGCTTCTTCGGTGCCCAGACCACAGCAAATGCTTCTCTTTCAATGGCACTCCATTTCTGTTCCCATGGAAGTAACCTCCTGCTAAAGAAGACTAATGCTTGGTCTGGACCCTCTTCGTTCATCTGTGCTAATACTGCCCCTATGCCATGCTCTGAAGCATCCGTCTGCACTACGAATTTGTTGGAGTAATCAGGGGCTCTGAGCACAGGTGCTGTGCACATGGCTTCCTTGAGAGAATCAAAGGCTTTCTGACAAGCCTCTGTCTAGATAACCAACCTGGGCTGCTTTTGGAAGTCAGCTCAGCTAAGGCGGCCACCACGGTGCCATATCCCTTAAAAAATCTGCGTAGTAACCAGTGTGGCCAGGAAGGCCCTCGCTTCAGTTTGAGTTTTAGGCGGTTGCCAGGCCATGATTGTTTCAATCTTGGCCTGGAGGGGCGGTATTTTGCCACCAACTACTGGTGTCCCAAGTACACCACAGAACCCTGCCCAGTCTGGCACTCACTGGCCTTGATTGTCAATCCTGCCTGTTGCAGGGTCAGGAGCACCTCTTGGAGGTGAAGCAGGTGTTCCTCCCAGCTGGCACTGTAGACAGCAATGTCATCTAGGTAAGTGGCACAGAATGCCTCCTTACCAGCCAGGACCCGGTTAACCAACCTTTGGAAGGTAGCAGTGGCATTCTTAGAACCAAAGGACATTACCTGGAACTTGTAATGTCCCTCAGGGGTTGAGAATGTGGACCTCTATTTTGCCAGCTCAGTCAAGGCGATCCACCAGTACCCTGATGTTAAATCAAAGGTAGAGAGGAAACTGGCAGCACCTAGTGTGTCAATGAGCTCATCAGCGCTGGGGATGGGGTGTACGTCAGTCATTGTGATGGAAGTGAGACCTCAGTAGTCCACACAGAACTGAAGTTCTGGTTTGGTGCCCGGTGGGGCAGCCTTAGGTACCAGTACCACAGGGCTGGACCAAGGACTGTCAGATGTTTCAATCACCCCTAAAGCTAGCATTTAGGCAACTTCTTCCTTGATGCTGGCCTTCACCGTGTCTGACAACCTGTACCTTTTGTTCTTTACAGGGACACTGTCTCCTGTGTCAATATCATGGATGCACAGATAGATGTGTGATGAGTTTGGAGCATGACCACAACCTGAAGTCTTGCTTCGAGTACCAGGCCATGCACATGTGGGTTTTGAGAGAGCAGTTCCTAAAGCTCATGGCAGCCCGGCGCTCAACACCGCATCGCATCGCTCCCGGTCGAGACCGCTTGCGGAGTCGACACAACTTGTCTTCCAACTCTTCGGGACACTCAGGTAAGAAGTCGTCGTCGAACAAGTTTAGGCATTCTTCGACTTCACCCTGTCACTCTGCTGATGCTACGTGAGACGGAAAATGTTTGGCCAACCATACATTAGTGTGCTGTTGAACAAGTTACTTACCTTCGGCAACGAATTATCTGGTAGAGACTATCTAGCTGCAGATTCCTTACCTTAGAATTCCCTGTTGTCAACTTTGAATCCGGAACTTTTTCTGTTGAGCAGTACACTGCGCGTGCTGTTGGGTGGCGTCGTTCGGATCCACGTGCGTTGTCAGGCTATGGGTAGCGTAGTTTGAGCCATCGGTGACGTCACGGTCTTCTATACAGGCACCACCCCGGCACGCATTCTGCAGTTATTTTCCTCAACTTCCAATACTACAAGCGCTGTGTCATGGAAGAACGAACTTTCTCCGTTTGTCTGTGCGAAATGACATGCCCTGAAAAAGGGTAAAAAGACATTATATAACCGAAGAGCGCAGAGGGATGGGAGGGTGTAAGGAATCTGCAGCTAGATAGAGTCTCTACCAGATAATTTGTTACTGAAGGTAAGTAATTTGTTCATCTGATGGAGACTTCTAGCTCCAGATCCCTTACCTTAGAATATAAACCCAAGCCATAACCTCCTGGAGGTGGGCTGCGGACATATACTTTATACAAGAAAGTCCTGCAGGACCGTGCAAGCAAAATGCCCATCTCTCCTCACCTGGCTATCCAGGCAGCAGTGCCTTGCGAATGTGTGCAAGGAAGCCCACGTTGCCGCTTGACAGATGTCTAGGACCAGCACACCTCAAACTAATGCCCTGGTAGCACCTTTCCCCATTATAGAGTGAGGTCTCAAGACCCCAGGAGGCTGCTTCTTAGCCAATGCGTAGCGGATTTTAATAAACAGAACGACCCCGCGCGAAATGGTTCGTTTCTCAACTGCCCGACCCCTCTTTGCATCAATGTACCCCACAAAGATTTGGTCATCCACCCGGAACTCTTCTGTGCGGTCAAGGTAGAACAACAAAGCTCTTTTTGGGTACAGACGGTGGAGACGCTCATCTTTAGAGGGATGCTGTGTAGCAAAGATGGGCAGGTTGATGTTCTGACCCAGAAAAGGAGTCACCACCTTAGGTAGTAAAGAGGCACGAGTTCCAAGAACTACCTTATCAGGATATACCATGAGATACAGTGGTTTTGATGATAAGGCCTGCATCTCACTTACTCTTCTGGCAGACGTGATCACCAATAGGAAGGCTGTTTTTCTAGTGAGCAGCCGGAGAGGACAATTATGTAAAGGCTCAAAAGGAGCACACATAAGAGCACCAGATTAAGGTCCCAATGGGGCATATCAAAAGACGTAGGTGGAAACATATGTACAAGCCCTTTTAAGAATCTCTGTACAATAGGAGACTTAAACAAAGACTGTTGATCAGGCAGTCGAAGAAAAGCTGAAAAGGCAGAAAGATAGCCCTTTAGAGTCCCTAAGGAGGAACCCTGTTGGGCGATTGTCAGAATGAAATGAAGGATATTAGAAAGAGAAGAAGAAGAAGAAGAAGAAGAAGAAGAAAGAGGATAACTAGATCTCTCTGTACAATATAATACAAAACGCTTCCAATGGCAGGCGTAAACCGTCTTGGTAGAGGGACGCCTGGCTTCCAGAATGACATTACAGACTTCAGGAGGAAGGTCATAAACCAACAACTGCTGCCGCTCACTTTCCACGCATTAAGCCACAGAGTTGACAGGTTCGGGTGCTGCTGCGACAGAAGATTCTCCTGAAGAGGCAACCTGATTGGAGGATTGATGCTCATTTTGAGAAGCGCTGGATACCAGACTCTTCGTGCCCAATCCAGAGCCACTAGGATTACTTGGGCCCGGTCATTCTTGATTTTCTTGAGAACTCTGGGCAGAAGTGGTATGGGGGAAAAGGTGTACAGGAGGCCTGAACTCCACTTGTGACGAAAAGCATCGCCTAGCGACAGCCGCCTTGGAAACGCCAACGAGCAATACTGCTGACATGGCGCGTTCTCTTCAAAGGCGAACAGATCTAACCAAGGCTCTTCCCACTGCTGAAGAGACACCATTTGTGATCCGCTAAGCATCGCCGGCTGAGTTCGTCCGCTCTGGTGTTCAGAGAACCTGCCAGGTGTTCAACCACCAGGGTTATGCCCTGGTGTTCCAGCCATGTCGAGAGACTTAGAGCCTCTTGACAAAGGGTCCACGACCCCACACTGCCCTGCTTGTTGCAGTACCACATGGCGGTAGTGTTGTCCGTGAACACCTGCACTATCTTTTCTTTCTCAACAGGAAGAAACACCTTTAATGCTAGCCGGATCGCCTGAAGCTCCAACAAGTTGATATGAAGCTCGGAATCCGCCAGAGGCCATAGACCTCTGATCCCTGCCTCTCCCAGATGGCCACCCCATCCCAGGAGTGATGCATATGTCACTATCGTGAGATCTGGTTGGGGAAGTGAGAGGAGTCTGCCTTTGACCCAATCGCAGTTCACTACCCACCACTGCAGGTCTTTTGGAGTTCTCTCCGAGATCTGGACCATGTTGGTAAGATTTCCCTGATTCGGCTCCATTGGAACTTCAGGTCCCACTGCAGAGCCCTCATATGCCATCTGGCATGTCTGACTAATAGGAGGCAGGAAGTCATGAGTCGCAACAGCCTCAGAGGCTGTCTCACCGAAATCAAGGATAGAGGCCGAAACATTGATATCATAACCTGAATATTCCGGACTCACTTTTCGGGAGGATAGGCCCGAAACTGCACTGTGCCCAGAACAGCTCCAATGAAAGGGAGCTTCCGAGAAGGAGTCGGGTGTGAATCTGGCACATTTATAATGAACCCTAGCGAATGCAGGAGGCCCAGCAAAGTCTGAAGTTGGGTGACGAGAGCCTGAGGCGTTGGAGCCTTCAACAGCCAGTCGTCCAGGGAGGGGAAGACTGAAATCCCTAACCTGCGCAGATGAGCTGTCACCAATGCCATCACTTTTGTGAATACCCGAGGGGCACTGGTGAGACCGAATGGGAGCACAGTGAACTAAGTGCTCGTGGCCCACCTTGAACCGCAAGTAATGCCTGTGGATGGGCAGGGTGGTGATGTGAAAATACGCATCCTGCTAGTACAACATCACCATCAAGTCTCCTTAGTCTAGGGGAGACAAGACCTGAGCAAGAGTGAGCATCCTGAATTTCTCCTTTTTGATGAAGAGATTGACGTCCCTTAAATCCAAGATAGGACGAAGACCCTTGTTCTTTTTTGGAATCAGAAAGTAGCAGGAATACCAACCTCTGCCTACTTCGGACACCAGGACCCTTTCTATGCTCCTTTGAAAGCAGTAACTTCCTCGTGGAATAAGGTCAAATGATCCTCTATCAGCCGTTCTTTTACCAGAGTGATAGAGAGAGGGAAAGACTGGAAGGAGAGGGAATAGCCCTTCTGTATGATCTGCAAGACCTATTTGTCCAATGTTATGGACCGCCTGTGAGGGAGATGAAATTGAATCCTCCCTCCAACTGGGTGGACATGGTCTTGCAGAACCATACTAAAAGGGCTTGGGCGTTGCGGAAGAGGGGGCCTGGGTGGGACCTACCTCTGGCTAGACCTTCTGGGTCTGAAGGTACCACAACCTTGCCCTCGCACGGGATGCTGTGAAGCCAGAAGGCGGTGGCTAACCTGTGGTTGGCTTGGTACCCCTGACAGACTGCTGACGAGCCGACGCTGAGAGGCCTAAGGATCTGGCTGTAGCTTGAGAATCCTTGAACCTCTCTAGCGCACAGTCTGCCTTCTCACCAAAAAGGCATGAGCCATCAAAAGGCATGTCCATCAAGTTCGACTGGACATCTCCCGCAAAGCCAGTGGTAGGTAGCCAGGCGTGGCATCGGAGGGCCACTGTCAAAGAAATCGCCCCGCCCAGCAAGACGGTCGTGTCCAAGCCACACCTGATGGTAAACTTGGCTGCATCTCTCCCATCCTTGACAGCTTGGGTGAGAGTGTGCTGTACACCCTCCGGGACCTGGGGCCATCAGAAATGGCTTTATTAAGTTGAAGAAGTGGTTCTGTGGAAGCATGTTCATGCTGCACGACTTCTGTTAGCACTTTGTTCTTGACCTCAAAGAATGGGAGCTGCAGGTCTACCAATTCAGCAGCCTATTGAATGACTACAGCAAAAGAGGCTGCTATCTCTTTAGGAGCACAAGAGACAATCAACTGTAGGAAATTTGCCTTTCAGCAGTGTCAACCAGGATTTTTCACCTTTTGCTGGACCCTATATTTTTGCTGGCTCTAGACGTCTGCACTTTACAAAGCTAACCTGTGATGAATGCCTGTGCTCCCACTTTAAACATAATGAAATTGGTATACACCTGAATGGCATATTTTGCTTACTTGTAAATCTCTATTACATGACACAACAGATACTCACAGCCTGTAAGTTAAAGGTCACAAAAGGACTGCAGCACCAGTTGTGCCATCTACTATAATGACAGTAAGCCTACCAATTGTAGTCTGGCTGTTGCAATTTTAAACAACCTGTCAAAATAATTCCTTTTGACAGGTCAAAATCGACATTTTAAATATTTATAAGTCATTCCTACATAGGCCTTATTACCCAGAAGGCAGGGAGCATGGTTTTCAAAAGTAGGACATGGAGGAATTTAATGTTAAATCTGTCCTTAGAATGAAAAATAACTAAAAGCTATTTTCACTGTAGCAAGGTGTTGTAGGGACCCTTTTGGTACCCGGGCTGGGCATCCCTGTTTTGGCTTAGCTTCACAGCTTGTGTCCGTTTCTATATTCATACATATTTTTATTCATGTTTTAGCAAGTCTGCTTTTTGAAGATTACTTATACATATTTCGTCAGCAGCTTCATTCTGGGATGGCAGGGTTCACACTGCACATTTAATCAGCTATTATACCACATATAATCTGCACTTTTTGTCCAAGGCTGTTACATGAAATACATTATGTGCCAACTCCTGCTGACTGCCGAGAAGCCAGCTTCTATCTCCGAGACACGGCTTTACTGTCAACATCAGGACAGTGCGCGCTAACTGGACGACAACAATGCAAAAACCCAGTCTTTATGTAAGAGCATAATTCATGAATTGCGTATATATGCAGTATGTTAACCTTTTGCATTGCAGAGTTTAACCTTGAAAAACACTATTACTGATGTTTGCAATAACTGTGAATTTGCAAGTAATTACTGCAGGCTTACTGAGTGTGTTAGGGTGTGGTCCCTTTCTAGGACCTTCTGAAAGCTTTCCCTGCAGCATGACTGGGTGTGGTTTGTGGGCTGGGCCAGACTCTATATAAGGAAGCCAGCCCAGCTCCACGTGAAGGAGTGCAGCTGTCCCAGAGGTCCCGGTGCAGAGCAGCAGCAACTTCCTGAGCTCCTGTTCCGGAGGCCTACCTTGATGTTCCAGGCCTGCCCTCATATTGGTGAGCCTTGAGCAGGGCGGTAAGGCAGAGGTCGGGCTGGCCCCTGACCCCCGTTCTCAAAGACTTTCGAGTTTTGGGACTAGTTGTGAAACTTTCTGTGTGCGCGATCGTTTCATGGCATTTGCATATTCTTGTTCGAATCGGCAGTGTGCGCAATTCAATCCTAGCATGTAAACCTTGACATTCAGATCGGCAACAGTGTGCGCGATCATTTCATGGCATTTGCATATTCGTGTTTGTTGAGGTGCACACATTCATCCAGAGATTTTGGATTTCTTTTGAAAATGCTTAATTCAAAGTGCAACATTCTTTGTGCATATTAAGTTCCTAGTACAGTTCCTGTTGTTTTTAGGGAATGTTCAGACAGCCCTTGTCCTCATGTAAAAATGCAATTTTTATTCTGAAACATTCAAGCAGGTTCTTGCATTCTAAACAGTATGTGGTATTTCATGAAAAGCTCATATGAAACATTGTATTCACACATTCTTGATTTTTTTCCAGGTACCTAGATTTCTTGAGGTCTAGTTATAGTAATTTCTTAGGTTATCCATGATTACAGTTTAAGAACTCTTAGAACCATAGTCCATTGAAAGTCAGTGATTATATCTTGATATTGTGTTGTTTAACCTCTTGCTCCCTACATGTCTCCTTCTCAGCTGTTCCCTACCTAATCCCCTTTTCCCCCACTTGGACTCTCTCAGGCTCTGTGATATATCTATCCGAGGTTTGGAACTGTCTAGTGGTGGACATGTTGGGAACGTGCGCAGGCCCCGAGGATCTGGTCTCCCTGATCAGAACTGTTGTCCAAGTGATGTTTGGCTCATTCAGAGGTAGGAGGCAGAGTCCAAGACTAAGAGACACCTCAATAAAATTGCGACTTCTCCAGTTTAGAATGGCAGGACAAGAAAGAATCCCTCTCTGACTTCCTGGGTTTCATTTTAGACTTGAACTTAACTGATTGACTTGGAATCAGAAGAGGATCTTTTGCGTAAATGACCTTGAGAATGGGAAGTGGTCCGTGTCCTTAGCTTTGGCCTAGGTGGGCCTTTGTGCATCTTCTGACGGTGTTTAGTGATGTAGATGCTTGGCTTCACGGTCTTGGATCGCCTCGGGGTTCATCCAGGTACAGTCCCTGCAAGATCTGAGTTGTGAGAAGATCCACGGGTAAAGAGACATACCTGGTGGGGGTCTGTCACAGCCATTTGCTTGTGACAGTTTCTGCACTGTTGTCAATCCAGCCTCTATATATACAAATTAATGTTAACTATTAAGATAAAAATACAGAATGATATACAATGCTTAAACCTTATAGTTTTCTGTGAGGATATGTTCTCTTCCACACTGTAAAGAATAACATTTTGTTACAAAAGTCACAGATAAGAAAAAATTTAGAAAGTGAGCTCCAGGTCTATGTCTGAAGATGTGGAAAGAAAAGAACTGATGTCAGCGTGCAGCGGTAGCGCTTATATGAAGCCCCAAAGGGGCAGGATAAAGTAGACGCAGAGCAGCACAATGCCACCTCCTGGCAGCCGGAAGCAACACTATGAAAAATGTCCAGATCTATTCAGGCAACTGAGGTACTCGCAAAGTGAGGAATCTGCAATTAGAAGTATCTGTCAGAAAGCAGACTTTGGGTTTGTGGCCTGCAGAGCACCCACAGACTTTGCTGTCTCAGTGTCCTTTTTCATTTTCTTAATCATCACATTGACCCAAGGGGAGAACTGATGCTCTCCGCTGAACAGGAGTTTGAAAAGGCTTTCTGACCTGTACCCGGAGATGTGTACCCAGGTACGGCATCCTAGGAAAATACTTGTGATGATGCCTCTGGAAGCTGTACCTTCTGTATTGAGGGTGCAGTGGATTTTGGTGTTAGAAATAACTTCACTCAGTCACAAGCTCTTGTTCACTTTTCGATGGCTCTTGGGGCAGTGTTTTACAAACTCTTCCATCTTCTACCAATGATAGGAGGCACACAGACTTGGTTAAGCACCAATGGGTTGCAATCCCCACTACTGCATGCTTGCCAGCTACGTTAATACACTTGATCTTTTTGTATGGTGGGGGGGTGAAGGAGTTGAGGAGGTGACACGTCAACAGTTGCCTGTGCAGGAAATGGAAAAGAACTGCACCATGCTTTCAGTTTTGAAGAGGGTCTCCACAAGAAGGTCATTCTTGCCCTGAGGTACATGCATGTCAACCTTTGGGTGGGTAAACCTCTGAGTGATTGGTGAAAGGCAGTAGTTTGAGTTTGATGGTTTGGCGGGGTAGGGCTCTGTCATGAACATCCTGTGGGTTGACCATGAATTCTTCCCTGGGGCCTTCTCCCCTCCCATGTGCTAGGTGTTCATCACAGGCATAGCAGCTCCCAGGATCGGAAACAGTGTGGACTGACCTATCCAGGGTGTAAGGAAACGGTGGGGGAGGAGGTATAGGGTTGGTGAAAGTGATTAAGTAGAGCGCTGTGGAGAAAGCAGATGAGATGGTGGGCTGTTGTCACTGCCCGATTGCTTCTTGGGGTATGGAGGTCGGAAGCCTCAAAGGTACCTACTCCACAAAGGCGAGCCTTTGTTCCTTAGGAATGTGTGAGAGCACTTAAGAGGATGATTTGCAGGGATCTTGGTGAGGCTTTATCTGCTAGTAAAGTGGATTTAGATTCCTCTGCTTGGCATCAAGAACGAATGGCATAGGTCCCTGGGCACAGGGTTGAGTTCATTAATAGTGTAAGACCTTGACAACAAAGCAGGATTTGGAGTCAGTCTGGCAACAACTATCGGAGTTGGTATCGGCTGCAAGGCAGGTTGCTTAACGTCTCAGGGTGGAGGCAGAGTGGACTGCTCACGTGGCTCAATGTTTTGGGGTGGAAAGTCAACCAGAGAGGGGTTGAAGAATGAGTCAAAGGTTGATGCCTTTTATGGCTTGACTGGGGGCTCGATGCCCTATTCCAGTGACGGCGTTGCTATACCTTGGCACATTTTTGGGAACTTAGCCTCTGGATTAAGTGCCAGAGCTGCAGACCTTGGCTTGGTCCTGGAGTGAGGGCTAGAAGGTTTCAGAGCTGAAGCCTCAACCTTTTTGTGGACGTCAATAGAGACAGTTGAGGAAACCGTCATGGGGAAGGATGAAGGGCCTGCTTCGATTTCAGTCTTGAGAAGGTCTCAATCCCCAAAGACACTGGGGTTGTGGGAGAGGATAGGCGTAGAATCTTATGATATGCCCAGTGTCTCATGTTCAGGTACCTCAGTGTCTTCTTACTGCAGAAGCTGGTGCAGAAGTCACAAGAAGTGTGGTAGGGGAGATGCAAAGGTTGCAAACACTACACTGTTTCAACCACAGGTATTTGGTATTTTATCATACAACGAACTGGAAGAATTTGTGTTGAATATCCTTCTCTAGATGTTCGTTGCTGATGTGACCTGTGTTTTGCCAATGGCCAATGTTGGAGTAGGTGCCACAGGATGTTGAAGGACCTTGACCAGTGGTTAGTGCGGGAATACAAGTACGGAGCGCAGAGAGTCAATGACCGAGAGTCGCTGTGGAGGCGGCTTTGTGAAGAAGCTGTACTGTTTATCTTCACAAACATAAATGTCGAACAGCTGGACCTGAAAAGGCAGCACAAACGTATCTGAGCTTGCACTCGAAAAGTAAGCACCCAATTGTCAAACAAAATCTTAAATGGAGTCTGTGTCTTTGTTTATTGTGGAGGAGTCACATCAGGTTTTTTTACTTTAAGGTTCAAACAAAAACACGCTGCAACATACAAGTCCAACATAAGATGGTAGAAGCATGCAGAGCATGTGCATATACACCCACACTTTATTCAAGTATTTAGTTACTTATGGTCCTAGTTCTTGACCATGGGTATTTTCTCTGAATTCATGAAATCCTCACAGTCCTGATATGAATCAGGACCACAGATCTTCTCTAGGCTTCAAAGACTAACAGCCTTGCTGTCTTAGTACTAGGCATGAAGGAACAGTGGAGACTTCTGGAATTCTTCACATGGAAGTGCCACATTTTCACAGCTTTGTTTAGTTATGTATTAGAACATTGTTAACTGCTTTTTTATTATTCCCTGTTATGCAGTCTTTTTAACCAAATAGTCTTTTCTGTTTCAATATGGCAAACTGAACGTTAAAAAAACAGCAAGTAGTGCCTAACTGGACATTTTGTTTGTAGACACGTCTTCTGGAATCTCACACATGTACAGCAATATTATATCATTTGCTAATTTCAGAGAGAATCCCATCGTGAATAAGTGTCTTTCCCTCTATTCATTTCACTGCTTTTAGGAAAGTTCAAGAGGCCTGCATGTTAGATGGCAACAAAGTTTGGTGATCACACTTAAGACATGCACGTGGCTGACAAAGATCTTTACATTTTATTCTGGCATTCAGACAAAGACACTGAAGCATTCTGGGGCAAGTGATGTATTTTTTTAAGGCAAAACTTTTTTTGTTTTAAGGCCAATGATGAGGTGTTTTACGGTGCTGCTAATTTCATATGCCTGATCACGTGCTAGCCAGTGAGGTCTTGAAGGTCATTATAACAAGCAACATAGAAGTTGATTAAATTGATAAGAGAATCCATACACATGGTGAGTTTATGGGCATGATTTATATCCGGATTGCCTTAATTAGCTAGTTGTTAGTGGTGCACAGGGTGTCTATCTTTTTTTATAAGAGGTATGGGGTCTAGGTTTGGCATTTCAAATTTGAAAGCTTGATGATTAAACATTATTTTGCTCTATTCATGCTTGGTGATTTGAAACTTTCAAGGATTTTGCAAAATTGAGTCTGACACACAAATGAACAAAAGTATCCCACATTGTTTTTCAAGATGAGTCTTGGACTTTGCAATACACAAAACACTTTAATTCAATGTCTCCACCAAGACCAAAAACAGTTGTCAGGAATTCAGTATTTCTTTGGTGTACACTAGAACAAATAATTAATATTAACAGAAGCTCACCTTCCTCTGCACTTGCAGTGGTGTTTGCTTGCTCTTTTTCACTGTTCTTTTCCACTAGACTCTGTATTGCACATAGGATGGAGAGTATAGTGGATTCCACTTGGTCAGAGAATGCCTCCACATACTTATCCAACTTTTGTTTTCCTGTGAATTGAACGACAACAACATGTAATTGAAGGTTCTATACAAATAGCTTACTTTTAAGACCTGCTAGAAAAATGTCTGCTTTAACACAATCCCTTTCCTATAACATCCTTGACATTGTATGCTATGGATAGATGGTGATATACCCTATTGACTACATATGACCCCGTTTTGATATCTCTGAATCAGCCAAGGCACTCTTGTAACAAATAATTCACACAAACTGCTTGCAAACATTTTCTAAAACCTTTCATTCCAGACTATCCATTTCGAACCTACTACCCATTGTTTACGTAAATAGTCTGAGCAATATTGACAAGGCAGCTCTGCAATCTTACAGATTATCTAATCTAAACTCCCTAAACAGAAACATACCATATGCATCTGCAAAAATACTACAAATGCATATGTGTGGAGTGTAGCATGCTTCTATGTGTAGCAGCATATCTACCATATAATGACAACAAGTATACAATGGCAATGAGTGCAATACACTACTTAAGTTTGCCACAAGTCAGGCAGGTCATTACATACAAGACAAGTGGCTAGAGGTGAAGGCTCCCGTGGGTCATGATGCTCCTCCTTTGACAAGGGCAATGAAGGACAAGTTACTTTCCTTCGGTAACACTTTATCTGGTAGAGATTATATCCAGCTGCAGATTCCTTACCTGTTCTTCCCTGTGAATTCTCCCCAGGCACCAGATGGGATCTGGAGGATTTTTCGTGAGTAGTACTCTGTGCGCCGGTAGGTGCGGTCGATCACCTCTGCATCCATCGGCGGTGTAGTCTGTGCCAGAAATTACATTGTGGTTCCTATATAGGTGCCACTCAGGAACGCCATCAAATTGTTTTAATGACTTAACATGCCAGAAGCGCAGAGCTATGAAGAACACTGACCACTGATGTGTCAAATATAGGACCCTGAAAGGGAAGTCACTGTCACTAGATATCCATTCACAGAGCAGGGAGGATGGGGTGGGGTGGGGGTGTTGGTCAGTAAGGAATCCGCACCTAGATATAGTCTCTACCAGATAAGGCGTTACCGAACATAAGTAACTTGTCCATCTAATAGAGACCTCTAGCTGCAGATTCCTTACCTGTGAATAGATAACCAAGCAATACCAACCCCTGGAGGTGGGTCTGCAAACCAATTTCAAATGAGTAAGCCCTGCAGGACCGAACAGGCAAAATGTCCATATCTATGGACCCGGCTGTCCAGCCAGTAATGTTTGCTAAATGTGTGCAGAGGCCAACATGGCTCCCTGGCACGTCCAGGACCGGAGCTCTGCGTGCTAAAGCCGTGGACGCAGCTTTAGCTTTGGTGGAATCAGCCCACCTTCAGAGATTGCTTTACGGCCAGTGCGTACAAGATTTTGATGCAGAGCATGACCAAACAATAGATGGTTCACTTCTGCACCAAGTGATCTTTCTTGACACCCACATACCACACAAGGAGTTGGTCGTTCACCTGTACTCATGGGTATGATCAAGAAAGAACACCAAGGCTGGTTTTTTTTTTTTTTTGGGTCCAGACAGTGGAGTCTCTCCTCTTCCTTAGAAGGATGTGAGGAGTGGACAATTGTGGAGAGGCTCAAAAGGAGCACACAAAAAAAATGTTAGAACCAAATGAAGGCCCCACTGGGGCATAATGAATGGGGAAAGAGGAAGGAGAGCAGTAAGATCTCTGAGGAACCTATGCATAACAGGGGACTTGAGCAAAGAAGGTTGATCAGGCAACCGCAAGAAGGGCAAAATAGCAGATAATTAGCCCTCATGAGAGCCCAAAGCAGAGCCCCGCTAGGCAAGGGAAAGCATGAAAAGTAAGACCTCAGAAAGAGGACCAGAAAGGGGATAAAAAGATTTTTCTGCACACCATGCCACAAATTTCATAGTCGGCAAGCATATACAGGTGGTGGAGGGATGCTTCGCTGCCAAGGAAATGCTACAGACTCTGGGTGGCAGGTTAAAAGCTGTAAGCCTCCACCACTCAAGGTGGTGGAGAATGCACAGGTTTGGGTGAAGAACCCTGCTTCCCAGCTGCCAAAGAAGCTCTTCTTGAAAGGGCAGCCTAATCGAAGGATCGATGGCCATGATCAATAGCTCAGGATACCAGACTCCCTGTGCCCAGTCTGCAAACACAAGGAGGACTTGCATCTGGCTGTTCCTGATCTTCTTGGTAACTCTAGGCAGGAGTGACAAGGGCAGAAGGGCATACAGGAGGCCAGAGTTTCACTGGAGGGAGAATCACATTTGAAACTCCAGCACACAAAATGACCATCATTGTGCGTTCTCGGCAGAGGCAAACAGACCTAACCAAGGCTCTCTCCACTGCTGAAAGAGACCTTGCGCCACCTCTGGGAGGATATGTCATTAGTGATCGCCTCGGTATCTTTGGCTGAGTTCACCTGCTCTGGTGCAGGGACTCTTGCCACAAGGTCTATGACCCTCCCAACTCCACCAACCCCCCCCCACCCTGCCTTGTTTGCTGAAATACCTTATGGCAGTGCTGTTGTCAGTGAACATGTGAACAAGCCTTCTCTTGATAGAAGGAAGAAAGGTGGTCAAATATCAGCCAGGCTGCTCTCATCTCCAAAAAGGTGATGCAAAACTGGGACTACCCCAAAGATCAGAGACCTCTGATCTCCATCTCTCCCAGATGGCAGCTACAGCCCAGGAGTGATCCTTCTGTTACTACAGTCAGCTTTGGCTGGTGAAGGGAGAGGGGTTTACAGCTGACCCATTCGCGGCTCGTCACCACTGCAGATCATTTGAAGTTCCCTCAGAAATTTGGACCTGGTCAGTGAGATTCCCCTTGTACTTGACTTTAGGTCCCACTGCAGAGCCCGCATATGCCACTGGGCATGTATCAGCAGCAGGATTCAGGAGACTGAGGTGCAACAGCCTAAGAGTCAGTCTCACCGAAATCCAGAATGGAAGCAGAATCATCAGACTCACAGGCTGAATATCCCGAACTGGCCATTCCGGAGGTCAGGCTCGAAACAGCACTGCGTCCAGAACACCTCCAATGACAAGGCGTCTGAGAGGGAGTTAGGTGTGACTTCTGCATGTCGACAGTGAAACCTAGCAACTGCAGGAGGTCCACCATAGTCAGGAGGTGGGAGACAACTGCCTTTAACAGCCGGTCGTCAAGGTATGGAAACACTAAGGGCCTGATTACGACTTCGGCGGAGGGGATTATTCTGTCCCAAATGTGACGGACATCCAGTCTGGCGTATTACGAGTCCATTATATCTTATGGAACTCGTGATACGGCGGGCGGGATATCAGTCACATTTGGGACAGAATAATCCCCTCCGCCGAAGACGTAATCAGGCCCAAAAACCCCTGACCCTGTAGATGTGATGCAACCATAGCCAATACCAGAGGGGTGATGGTAAGGCTGAAAAGGATCACAGTAAACTGATAATGCACATGGCCCACCGTGAACAGCAGGTAACACTTGTAGTAATGTCTCCTGGATCAAGGGCAGACAGGTCCTGAACTAAAGTGAGCATCTTAAATCTCTTTATGGGAGTATTTCTGAAATACGGTGGACCTCTTTTAGAGATAAGGATTTTGAGCCTTTAGCTCTTTCTGAAAAAGTTTCAGGCTTACTTATAATGCACAGACAAGATTCTCGGGCTACCAGCCCTAATGGCATACTATCAGTCATTAAATCAGACCCAAATGTGGAGCCATGTCCTGCCGCTGTTTTTATTTTAACCAAACCATCTTAAATGGCCAAGTTCTTGCATCCTTGAAAAGCCTATATACACAACCCATGTATAAAAACATCTAAGATCTCAGTCTAGCAGTTATCGCCCTAATGCTTTGCTGGGCGCCGATTGCAAGTTATTTGCCAAACACCTCCGCTCCTTTTTACTTGCTTGGGTTGAGAATAGTTTGCACCTCACAGTCAACCAAACAGGCTTAAGACCTAATTGTTCCACCATGGGCAATTTATAAGGTTTAGCTACTATATCCATTGTACACTAAAATGAAAAAGAACTAACTTATTTGTTTGTTTTGTAGACTTTCCTACTGATTTTGACTAGTTTGTATAGCATAGACTGTGACACAAATTGTCAAAATTCTCAAAGAATCAACCGTGCTCTCTTACAATTATTGATTGACCTCCAAACTGACACCTGGATCCATGTGAAGCTAATCAGAGCCCGTGGTCTAACACCAAGGTCTCAAGCAAGGCTGTATATTGGCATCTTTGCTATTTACACATTACATTACGGACCCAAAACAAATACTCATTTATTATGACGGGGAACATCCAAAATTTGGCAACAAATAATTTCACATTTAATTAATGCTGACAATCTTGTTTTAATCTCAACAACCCAGATTGGCCGCCAAAAAGAGCTAAACAATTGGGAGAGTATTGGTCTAAGAATGGTTTGCTAATTAAATATACTAAAGCAACAATAATGTAATTTGATAGCCCTAAGTTAAGATTCACCTAGCGGCTGGAGAAAGCAATTGAACAGGTTACACAGTATATGTTATTTAGGTGTGACCTATGGCCTTAAAATAAATTGCATGGTCGCTACTTTCAGGACGATCAGGAAGACTTGAATCCACTGCTACAGCCAGTGCATGCTTTGCACTTCTATACGGAGTAGGCTGCCATAAGCTCAACATTAACGATTCTAACACTGAAAATGTATCCAATCTTTCAATAATGACCAATTGTATTTAATAAAGAAGTCGTAGAGGTTGTTCTTTTATCTTTTCCGGTCAAAGCCGCACAGACAGCACAGCTGTCTGGTTCATCAAAGACATCTTGGGGACATTCAGAAAGCTTCCCTGGGAACATATTCTGCCCACTGCTTACTATTGGCTTTTTGGTTTATAACTCACAAGTTATTGCTTTCTATTTGGTGGCCCTACTGGTTGGGCTTGCGCTTCCTTCCTTTGACCAAATCTTGCTTCCTGAACCCTTATGAGATCTCACTTTCTGCGAACAGGCCTTTAAATCTTGTTCTTATCTGGTCACATTTACAAAAAAGGTCAAATGGCAGGATCCTTCTTCCGAGGGAGACTGGTGTTTACTTTTCTTTCTGTGACTTAAGTGACAGCGTTTGTAGGAAAGCCCACTCATGTCCCTCCTGTGCTCCAGGTTACAAGGATGCAACATAAGCCTAAAAACAGGAATGTAGGAAGGAGGTAAGTACTAATCTTTTTGTTTGCAGTCAGAGTAGCAAACCCTTTTAATAACCCACTGACAAGCCAAAAGAACAAGTTACTTACCTGTGGTAATGATTTATCTGGTAGATCATACTTGGATGTTTTGCAGGACTGAACGGCCAAAATAGCCGTCCCTGTGGACCTAACTGTCCAGGCAGTAGTGGTTGGTGAACGTGTGCAGGGATCCCACAGTGCTGCCAACCAGATGTCCAGGTCTGGAACTTCACTTGCTAAAGCAGTGGTTGCAGCTGTTGCTCTGGAGTGAGCATGCAAACACTGAGGGGGGGTTACTTCTCAGCCAAAGCGCAGCACATTTTGATGCAGAGAACGACCCATCTGGAGATAGTTCTCTTCTGCACCGCCCGTTCTTTCTTCGCACTCACATAAACCACAAAGAGTTGATCGTCCACAAGGAAGTCTTTGGTATGATTAAGGTAGAAGCCAACAAGCTTTCATTATCCAGACAGTGGAGTCTCTCCTCCTCATTCGAAGGATGCACTGGGTGTAAAAAGTAGGCAAGGTGATGGACTGGCCAATGTGAAAGGGCGTGACCACTTTAGGGAGGAAAGAGACCCTAGTACGAAGCACTACTTTCTCATCATGGACATAGAAAAAGGGTGGGTTCAAAGAATGACCTTATAGCTCACTCACCCTCTGTGAAGATGTGATGGCCAAAAGGAAGGTAGTTTTTAAGGTGAGGAGCCGAAGAAGACATTTATGAGGAGGCTCAAAAGGAGCACACATAAGGTAAGGAGCAGGTTCAAATCCTACTTGGGCATTATGAACGAGGTAGGTGAAAACATATGGGTAAGACCTTTGAGGAATCTCACAACAATGGAATATTTGAGCAAGGAGGGTTGATCAGGAAGTCTGAGGAAGGCAGAGATTGCAGACAGATAACCTTTAAGCATGCCAAAAGCAGAGCACTGCTGGGCAAGATAGCGAATAAACAAAAGAACCTAAGATGAAGATTTATAAAGGGGATCAACAGTTTAGTTGGTACACAGTGCCACAAATGTAAGCCAAAGACAAGCACACACTGTTTTGGTTGAGGGACGCCTGGCTGCCAAGATAACGTCAGAGACTTTGGGCAAAAGGTCAAAAGCTGTCAACTGCTGCCGCTCAATCTCCATGCAAGAAGACAGAGACTGGACAGGTTCGGGTGGAGTACCCTTCCTTGCTGCTGTGACAGAAGATCCACCCCAAGAGGCAGTCTGGGTGGAGCGTTGATGGCCATGCTCAGAAGCTTGGCCTACCATACTCTGTGCCTAGTCTGGAGCCACAAGAATGACTTGGCCCTGGTCGTTCTTGATAACTCTGGGCAGAAGTGGTATTAGTGGAAAGGTGTACAGGAGGACTGAGTTCCACTTGAGACGAAAAGCATAGCAACTTGAAAAACAGCTGACACTGCGTGTTCTCTGGGAAGGCAAACAGATCCAACCAAGGCTCTCCCCAGTGCTGAAAAAGCCCTTGTGCTACCTCCGGATGGAGATGCCATTCGTGATCGACCATGCATTGACAGCTGAGTTTGGCTGCTCTGGCGTTCAGAGAGCCCACCAGATGTTGAACCACCAGGGATATGCCCTGACGTTCCAACCATTTCTAGAGACACTGGGTCTCTAGACAAAGGGTCAACACCACCACCCTAACCTGCTTGTTGCAGGAACACATGGTGGTTGTGTTGTCTGCGAACACCTGCACCACATACCCTTTGAGAGAGGAAAGGAATGCTTTCAGTGGTAGCCTGATCCCCCTGAGCTCTTGGTTGATGTGGAGCCCAGACTCTGCTGGAGACCAGACAATCTCTGATCCCCATCTCTCCCATCTGTCACTACTGTCTGATCTGGTTGGGGAAGGGAACGAGATCTGCCTCTGACCCAATCTTGGTTTGTTAGCCATCACTGCAGATCGTGCACAGTTCCTTCCGAGATCAAGACCATGTCGGACAGATTCAGGTCCTACTGCAGAGCCCGCATATGCCATCTGGCAAGTGTGACCAGCAGGATGCAGGAGGCCATGAAGCCCAGCAGCCTCAGAGCCAGTCTCACTGAAACATGGAATAGAGGCTGAAACATTGGTATCATAGCCTTGATGTCCTGGACACGCCACTCACAGCTCCAATGAAAGGGAGTGTGTAAGAGGGGGTCATGTGCGACTTTGGCATGTTTATAGTGAACCCCAGCGAATGCAGGAGGGTCGCCATAGTCTGGAGGTGAGAGATGACAGCCTGAGGCAAGCCCACGTTCAACAGCCGGTCATCGAAGTAGCGGAAGACTGAAACCCCTAGCTGGTGCAAATGGGGTGCGACCACCGCCATCACTTTCGTGAACATCCGAGGGGCGTTGGTAGGGGAGCACAGTGAACTGACAGTGCTCGTGACACACCACGAACTGCAAGTAACATCTGTGGACAGGCAGGACAGGAATTTGAAAATAGGCGTCCTGCAAGTTCAACACTACCATCCAGTCTCCAGGGAAGAACGGAGCTGAGCCATAGTGAGCATTTTGAATTTCTCAGTCCTGAGAAGAGATTAAGGGCAAAGAGGTTTAGGACTGGACGAAGACCCTTGTTTTTTTTGGGGCTCCACAAAGTAGTGGGAATAACAACCACGACCTACTTCTGCCACATGGACCCTTCTCTATAGCTCCTTTAGCCAAGAGAGTCGTAACCTCTTCGTTGAGAAGTGCCAAGTGATCCTCAGTCATCCGATTGTAGGATGGTGGCATGGCAGGAGGGGTAGACTCAAAGTGGAGGGAGTAGCCCCATCAGACTATGTGAAAACCCACCTGTCTGACATGATGGATTGCCAGTGGATCAGGTGATGGCGATTCCTGCCTTTGACTGGTTCCTGGTGGGTAAGAATCAGACTAGGAAGGTTTGGAGGCAGCAGCTGAAGGGGCAGGAGGGGGCGGACTGGCCAGACCGCTGGCTCCCTGTTTCATGAGGGCAGTGGATCCCACATCCCTGGCCAGGCAGAGGCTGTGCAGCATGTGTGGACAGAAATGGACATGGCGGGACGCCCCTACCTTATTCACGAAAGGGGTGAAAAGCAGACTGAGGAAGGGTGAGGGCAGACGTAAGTTCCAAGGACCTGGCTGCAGCACGAGAATCCTTGAAGCGTTCGTGCACGAGTCTCCTTTCTCTCCAAAGAGATGGATGCCATCAAAGGGCATGTCCATAAGGGGAGACTGGACATCTCCCGAAAAGCCAGTCATCCTCTACCAAGCATGGCGCCTCAGTGCCACCATCTATGCAACTCCTCTGCCCAGTGAGTCGGCTGTTTCCAGTCCACATCAGATTGTGAAGTTTGCTTTGTCCCGCCATCAGCAACTGCTTGGAAGAGTACAGCCTGGGCCACCTCCGGGAATTATGGCAGCACTTGTGCAACCATATGCCACAGCATGTTGAAGTAATGGCCCGAAAGGCATGTGGTGTCACGGATCGCAATGTAAGGCTGAAGAAGGAAACAGTCTTCCAAGGTTGGTCCAGCCTCTTGGATTCCCTATCTGGGGATGCAGAAGGGAATGCACCTGGGGATGTAGAGGCTTGAATAACCAATCTTTCAGGATAGGGGTGTTGTGTCAGGAATGCTGAGTCAGTTGGCACACGCCGATGGCGGTGGGCAATAGTCCTGTTAACAGTAGGCCCTGCACTGGGTTTGGACCAGATACCAAGCAGGGCATTGATAAGGGCTTCATTTAAGAGTATTAGGGATTCAGAGGATGAAGCCCCACGCTGAAACACCTCTTTCAGGCGGATAATCCTGACTGCCACCGAAAGAAGCTGATGCACAGTATATCAGCTGCCCTTCGCACCACCATAGAGTAGGACGCTCCCTCCCCTGTAGCCACGGCAGGAGTAGAAAGCATGCCAGCCTCTGGAGAAATATCCCAACTTCATCCGTACACCAGCCATAGGACCTTGGAGCTGGTATTCTAAAGGGTTCAGCAACCCCACCCATTCCTTACTGGACCACAACCCATAAGAATAAAGGTCAGGATCCAACATAGGGGGGCAAGGCCTCTGTCGACGTCTGAATCGCCACTGCGCAACACCAATCTGCAGGCCTTAAAGCCCTAAGGCAGGGTGCACTATACCACAGGTGAGGGCATAGCTGCATGAGCAATATGCCCCTACAGTGTCTAAGGCTATTCTTAGACATTGTAAGTACAGTGTGGCCATACTAAGTATATAATCTGAGAGTTTGTCAAAAACGAACTTCACAGTTCCATAATGGCTACACCGAATTACATTACTGTTTTGTCTCAAAGTTCTAACTATACCTATGCAAAGTACCTTTCATTTAATGTACTTACCTGCAATTTGAATCTGGTGGTTCTAAAATAAATTAAGAAAATAATATTTTTTTATATAAAAACCTATTGGCCTGGAGTTAAGTCATTGAGTGCATTTCTCTTCTATTGCTTGTGTATGTACAACAAATGCTTAACACTACCCTCTGATAAGCCTATCTGCTCGACCACACTACCATAAACAGAGCATTAGTATTCTCTATTATTGCCTATGTCAAGCCTCTGGGGAATCCCAGGACTCTGTGCACACTATATCTCACTTTGATATAGTAAATACAGAGCCAGCTTCCTACAGTCAGCTAATTTTTTGTGAGTCCACTGCTGAAACCCTCTACCCTGGACTACAGGGAAACCATCATCCGAAGTGGTCTAATTTTAGGCATTGGCAATTGAAGAGTTGGTCAGCTCCTTGCTTCAGCAAAGTTGGGCTCCCAGGATGATCTCTGCTCTCAAACTGTGCTCCAGGCTTCAGCTTCCACTTTTGTCAGGTAAAATTACGAGTTATTCAATCTTACTTTTTTCCCAGTCTCCTGGAAGCAAGGAGCAGTTTTCTCATTATTAAAAAAAAAAAAAAAAAAAAACTTGGTTGAAGTGAATGTTAAAAGTTATTTACCAAACAAATCTCGGGGTTCCTTAAAGAGGACACATTACTGGAGGATTAGCAGATTGGCTCTCACCCTGATGTAGACACAGAGACTGCCTTAGTGGCACTGACTGGTGGCATGAAAACCATTTTGTATGAAGATGATGCAATGGGAGTAATATTCTTAGACAACTCCACAGCTCTTATTATGGATCAACAAGTGTTCATGACTAGGTTTAAGGACTCTGAAGATATGATTTTGACTATCCCAGTCTTGTCATTCTCAATTAGTCTAAATATTTATCGATCAACAAGAGCACCTGTAAGCTGCGGTGTGCCTCACAGCACATCACTGTCCCCTATGTAATTCAACCTGCATGTTCAACGTTTGTGACAATTATCTGTTTGTTCGGATGTTGTGCCTTCAGCACAGATGACACAGATTGTGATCCTTCTGAACCAACAAGCTCCAACCTCTGGCTAATGTGCATGGTTATTTGGCTGCTGTCAAGCAATATATGTGCCACACCTTTTTAAAGCTCAATCCCAATAAGACAGAGCTTTCACCTTTAGGCACAGATGGTCTTGGGTACAAACTGATTGTCACCTGCCTCTATGGAAATCTACTCAGAGTGCTCCTGTTGGACAATCAAAAAACCAAGAATGGAAACTAATTAACAAAAATCCAACATTTCCAACAACTCCTTCTCCTGCTTTGCTCCTAAATTTTGAAAATCTTCAGGAAGACACTAGAAAAGCGACAATCCTGAAAACCTTTGCTAAGACCCCGAAAACTTCGATAAGACACATCATATTTCCCTTTCCCACTTTGTCCTGGACTTCCATAATCTAGTATGACTTGCCATCATACTGTTTGCTGTACAGATTGCCAAACACCAGTGAAGCACACAGCTATCCACGAGGTAAAGATCATGTGATATAAATAGCAGAAATCAAAAATGTAAGGAAAATTATCAAAGCTATTTTCATGAGACTACCCTGACATGGTCTGTTATGCCCATGGTATAATACAAGATTACAAAGGGGTGAATGAAACAGACATGCACCGAGACTTTCAGAGAAGCATGTTTTTTTTTTTTAACTCCAGGTTTTGTAAGAAGTGCAAACCAATGACAAATTTATAACAACCACCTAAGGATATTAATCACAGGCAAAGTTAATACAGAAATAAGGAAGAAGTATTTTGTATATTTTATGTAGAAATTGAAAGGGCAACGTTTGGGGGGAAGAAACCCATCTTTGCAGGACACCTGCCGTACAACAGAAGAGGGACAGTAGAGAGGAAGAGTAGGTGGGAGTATACAGAATGTGCAAAATGAAAATGGAGGAAATTAGGAGAATGGAAGTGTATGCAGGATCCTTGAAATGTTTACACTTATGTGAACAATTAACATCTGATAAATTCATACATTATTTTAAAATAGGAAAGCCATAAATTCACGTTCCTCACCAGCTGATGCAGGCTGCCTCCACAGCTTGTGGTTTTATACTTATCAACTGAAGCCTTCTGTGGGCATTACGTTAAGTCTGTGTGTTTGTACTTAGGGTCTAGATTACGTCCTTAACTCAGTTACTGAAAAGATAAACTTACCTTTTTTCTCAGGGGCAGATGCGAACAGTTGTGTTTTCCAAGTAGAAAAGTCTGTTGCAGCTTTCTTCACTTCTTCTTGGATGTACTGTAAGCTTTTTATTAGAACCATCTGCTGGGATTCAGGACTGCATTCCAGTTCAGGAGTACAGAAGAGGGACTCTGTATTCTGAAGCTCAGCAGAGACTTTCATCAAGGTATTCAACCCCATGGCACAAACTTCAAAGTCTTTCCTGTTAACAGCAAAAAAATGCGCTGGATTAAATAACAATTTCCCTAAACGTTGTAATAGGTGCATGCTTGTCCAGTTTCCTCTGTGATGTACTACTTAATATAATCACACTTGCAGTCTGTCTTGACAAACCTCTAAACGTTTTTTCACATTATTGATATGCATTATGCATATGACTTGGTCTGCCTGCCCTGAATTCATTACTCATCTTCAGCTTGCATCTACAAATTCTTTGGTACAATATCATCTTTAAGCTGAAGCTGATGGAATTTCAAACACATTAAAATTTCCTAATCTGCTGCTTGTTTCAGTTTATGAAGAAACTCAAATGTACACATATACCTCCCAGTGCCAGGATCGGACTTAAGAATGCCTTTCATATAACGAACAGCTACAATGATTATCCACATCATCTGCATCTTATAGAAAGATTTAGGCTTACAATTAGAAAACGAATTCCAAACTTGTCTACTCACCAGGAATAAAAGAAAGGCTCACAGGACCGCCGCCTGATTTTATCCACCTCTGCTTTCACTATTTTCATTTCTGTTAGCATTTCGCTCACTTGTGTGGATAACTTCTGCCAAGCTGGGTCTTGCATCCTCATCTTACACATGGGAGGAAGACGCTCCTGAGCCACAGGTGAGGGGTATTTCAGCTCCCACCTCATCACACTGTCTGAACATCCTTGCTTTGTGCCGCTCTGCACTTCCTCAGTCTTCGACCTCTGGTCACAGTTCTCAGTCTGCTGATTTGGACAACACTGAATAAACCAAGAGAGCTGCTCCACCATTACAATGCATTGCATGGCCAGGTTCTGTAGTCGGATGGCCCACTGCTGCACCCCAGCCTGCGGTGGGAAAGCTATGTTATAATCCCTTGTAATATCCATGCGTGAACTTATCTCCTTCAAGCAGGTCAAAATATTTCTATTCCAGGGCCCAGAAAATTGAATTGGAGGGAAGAGGAAACAAACAACAGTGCAAGTTAGTTTTGCTTTAATTATATTTAATTCTATTCATAAAAATACAATTCGAAAACATTTAGCAGTGAAAGCAATCAATGCATAGCATGTAGGGTACAACACATTTAGTAAATACTCATCAATAACTGCAGTTTGATACACTAATTGCATTATGAAAAGAACATCTAGAGAGTTGTGCTATCTAGTTTGTACTATAGATTTTGGACTTAATGACTGAATTTCAAAAGCAATGTTACAATAAGAGTACTGTAGAACGATAAGTGCTGACATGCTGCTACACGTAGTACAGATAAATGTTATATATGTAGATTCAAAGTGAGCACATTTTCACTGCCCCATAGACTACCTACAAATATTTTGGAAACTAGTTGTGAGTATAGTAACAGTCTTACAAACTGGACTGCACTTACAAACAGAAAACCACGCCAAAAATCCCAAACATTTAATAAATGTTTCAAGAAGTGTACTTAAGGTTAGAAGCTTCAACTGAACGCTGTACTTCGAGTATGCACACAAGACTATCCAAAGCAATGAATTCAATGAACACAGCAGTCAAAGGAGCACTCGAGATAGTTATTGTTTCCCAAGCAAAGTAGTCAATTGCATTTCAGACCATTGGGAAAGGGTTCAGTTAAAAATCCTTTTAGAGAGCCAAATAGGCACTGGGTAGCCCTTAGCTGTCACACAGGGCTGAGGGATTAAACTAGAGGTAGGGATGATAAAATTAAGGAATGTGACAAAATGGACATGCTGAGGAGCAAATTATTAACCTTTGTGAGAGAAACAGCTTGCACAGGCTAATGACAAGTGATCACAAGCCTGCATCAAAAGCCATTTAAGGGACATAGCCTCAGGGTTAATTTATGATAGCTAAACTGGTGAACACATTTTCAATAAAAAGGTAATCTGTTGGCTAGCTCACTACCAAAACCAGTAAGAACAATTTGGAAAAGAATGGAATGTATTCTACGTCCCCATTAATCCAATGAATCAAAGCAATGATATCTCCTTCTGTTGCTTGAGGTTACCAAGTGCTTGTTTTAGATCTTACTATATTAGACTATCACATGGGTCAAGAACTGTGCGCAGCAGCACACATTTTAAGACTTGCACATTTATTTCAGCCTCAATTCATTTTGGCTACACTATGATACAAATACCAAAATGAGCTGGGCAGAAAGTGAGGTTTTGGATTGTACAGATGTCAGAGCAGGAAAGGAAAACAATGGGACACAGCCAGAAAAAATTGACACAACCAGGGAATGACACACCAAGCAAAAAGAACATCCGGAGAAAAACTGTGTGTTACAGGTAGATATGATGGAAAATAGGGCACAATAACATTCTTTCACATCTGTTCCTCTTCTACGTATACTGTACCTCATTGTGACCCACTGTTCTGTCATAGCAGATAGCGAACTTCTTTGTTTGATGAGCATCTTCAAAATATGTGCAGTGAATCCTTTACAACGTTCAATGCTGCTCAAGCCAAGCTCCTGTTCAGGAAGGTGTAAATAGGAGGGAGATAAGGTTATTTATCACCCGAGTGAACGTCAGCACGTCTATTCAACAGAGTCTGAAATGTAATTGTAATCATTTTGGATACATCCCAAACATCTAGCAACTGGTCACAGTTATACTAATGGCAGAAGCTGTGCCACACTAAAGAAAAACACTCAGATAAGAAAACTACATTCATATAGGGAGGGGGAAGAAAAGAAATGAAGACTCAGCAGCATTATAGTTACGTTTAAAAAATATGAAAGGCACCAAAAAATTTGCCAAAGTCCTCTATACCATTTCTAATACAAAAATGACACTTACCACTGCCACAAATGCTGTAGGTATGTTGCAAAGACAGTCCTTTGCAATGTGAAAATAAGATATTCTGATACAAATTCCCGCTGACGTGCCCATTTGTTGCATTTCTCCTCCTACTAGCCTTAGCAACTCAGCATGACTAAAGGCATAAAACAATAAAGAAAGCTCAATGCATCCAACATGCCAACAGAAAGATGACAGAACTGTTTAGAGGAAAATGTTACTAATCCTGTAAACAACTGTTGGTAGATTGTAGTGCGTAGTTTCAGGTCTGCACATTCCAGTCGTCTAGTAATAGGCACAAACGTTTACAAGTTGCGCTTAGAAGAAGTCTTTCGAGTCATGAGATACCTCATGATGCGTTGTTTAGGCCACTAAACACAAGGAGTATATCTCAGACGGCTTTTCCCACAGCATGTGAGCAATACTTTGATACATATGTGGAGACCCGAGACACCAGAGACCGACCTCGTGCGGGTTCATCACCGACATCTGCTTATAGCAGTCTTAGCAGGGTTTCAAATTTGTAGTTTTAGGAGGAGACATTAACCCTTGGCAACTGTCAAAAAATTGGCAGAACTTTGAGACAAAGAAAATGAGTGAGCAAGCTCTGGATCCACGTCAGAAGATGCAGAAGAAAAGTAACTGATATCGACACACAAGGGTGGGCATTTATACGTGGCTCAGACATCACTTCTGGGGAGGGACTGACCTGACCCGGAACCACACACCACCACATAACTGGTGTAAGAGCGAATTGCTGAGAAAAAAATCTCTGGATCCTATATGACATATGGGCTATTCACGAGATGAGTAATCTGAAGTTTAAAGTACCTATCAGAAACAGAGTTTTTAAAAACTGCTTGGCCAACTAAAGCTTCTTGGTGGGCTTAAATGTCCACACAGAAGTGTTAAGTAAATGTGTGTGGTGTTGACCATGTAGTAGCTTTAGGTATGTCTGCCATGGTAATGTTCCATAAGGTCATAATAGCCTTTGTTCAAGTGGAATGTGCTAGAGTCATTACATATAATGTATGGTTAGCCTTAACACAGCATGTCTGTAAACACCTAGCAATCCATCTGGCAATACCACCCTTAGAAAAACACTACCTGTATGAGGTTTTGCAGAAGTGTCAGACTTGCTTAGTCTTAAATATATAGGCTCAGTTCTGTCAATGAAGTACATTAGTGCTTTCCTGACATCAAATGTGGGCAAAGCAGTTTCAGACAGTCTCTGAATACGGGAAGAAAAGGGGCATCTCAAATGTCTGATGCACATGAAAAGGTGACATGACTTTTGGAAGAAGTTTCAGTTTTGTTCTTATAACTACTTTATCTTCACGTACCTGAACAACAGGTTTTGTCACACTCAGAGCTAGAAACTCACTGAGAAAGGTGATAGACTATGTCCAAAATCCAGGCTGGAGCTGGAGGAGTTCTTGGGGGATATGATTAAGGAAAACATTTTAGAAATTGTTTTTAGCTACTGTAGGGGTCAATTTATGGAATTTCGAGCATGTTTATGTAAGAAGAGAAATGTACTAATGTATCAGTGAAGAAACCTGCAGTTTGTGATTAATTGAATTTGGGAAAATCTCTGATTCGGAGTTTGTTTTAAAAAGATGGGTGATGTGGGTAAGTAGTAGTATGGATGAGGTATGAAAAAGTGAGGTGTTGTATGAGTCATGATCTTATATGGTTCTTTATGAAAGCGTTCTAAGTGGGAGGTTGGGTTTTGAAGAATATCAAAGAAATGTTTACATAATGTTTGATGTATTTAAGATGTATCACAGATGAGATGTGAACTGTGGAAATGACTAAATGTTACAGTAGGTACTGTATTTTGTGTCAGGCTCAACACTGTAAAACAGTGATGTATTACATGAGAGACTTATAAGCAATTTATTAGCATATTATGGGTTAAGCACCATTCAATTTGCTATCTGGAGTTCATAGGGGAACTACCATTTTAAGACCTTTCACAAAAGCTTAGATCACTGGTATTTTAAATAGAGAAATGTTTTCTGTTTTACATGTAACCAACTACTGCAGCTAAATGTAAGTGACTAAAGGTAGATGCCATCCCGGTCTTAACAGACGTAAAAGATAGCAGATGCTGTCCTCATTTTTTTTTTTTTTTTTACAGGATATATTTGTTTACCCAAACAGTAATGGTAAAATTATTTCCCTTTGTTGAATAGCAAGCACACGTAGTAGGTGTATGTGCCTCACACAGGACTTCCGTACACTTCACTGAGCTGGCTCTGATGCTGAGTCAGTAGACTGGGTTTCAGCAGAAGATTTTCCTGAGGATGTACCAACATTTCCGACAGCACTGAGCACCAAGTCGGTGCCACCAGAATGAGGGTCATGAAAGTGAAAGTCAACCTCACTTTCCTCATCTGATCAGGTCAAAGTGCACAGTTCATAGTGCAGTACCTCTCTTCTGTTAGTAAATGGAGGCAAAGTTTTGACATTTGCGCAGTAGCAAACAGATCGGATGTAGGAGTGCTCCTATTGTGAAACTAGTTCTGCAAATGCCCTGCAAGGAGCTGAATAATTTCAAAAGGCCCAATTTCAAATCCTTTGGGTTAGATCTGTCAGCCAGTGCGAGCAAGTATAACCCATACATCCTCCGCTTCTAGATGTAGAAAGTTGAAGTCATGCTGTACATTTTTATGAAGGCCGTCTTTGGTTCAAATTAACCTGTAAAAGGCTATGAGTGCTAATCTGATAATCATGAGTTCCAGATATTTGATGCAGCAACACTGCTGTGGCATCTAGTTACCCTGAACAGTCATGCAGTTGAAATGTGCTCAGGGAGCAGGAGGAAACGCGAGCAACAGTATGGCTACAGTGGCAGCTCCTTAGTGTGGTGCTGAAGCCTTCCACCTTCTACAGCCCTGATAAAAGGCACTTTCCAAACTGATGACCCAATTTAGGATGCCTTTGAGGTGGGCGAGCCATGCAACAATTATTGTGGCAAGGTGAGATTAGCAGAAAATTAACAGATCACCAGCAAACTATCCTCCGACGACCTGATTTTTCACCTGGGAGGAGCCAGTCGTACTGTCAGTGCTTTTGCTGCCAAGGCGCCTCCTGGGTTGCTTAAACCGCGTGGTGCGCTGTTCTCCAGACCTTTGGACAAAATCCCACAGTTCTCACTTACCTGATTTTCTACAGAGTGTCACCTAATGGGGGCATCTGTTCCTGGTGGGAATCAGTACCCAGATTTATGCCCACTTACAGACACCATTTTGGACAAGGACTATATTGCACGCCCATTTGAAAAGTGAGTGGCGTTCTTTCAGCACCAAAACAAATATAACAACCTGGGATGCCACATAGTGGATGCACGAAAGTGCTCCTTTTGGCATGGTCAACACCATGTGCTTGGATCCTGCTAACCAGCCCCAAGCATCTGTGTTCTTTTCCTTAACTGAATAATTGCTTCCACAATTGGCACACCTCTGGCGTACAGCTAAGACCCTTGTGAAAGGGTGACACTGGTACCAAGGGCCCTCTGACCAGAGAGGGTCCCTAAGGACTGCAGCATGTATTGTGCCACCCTAAGGGGCCCCTCATCAAACACATCCACACTGCCATTGCAGACTGTATGTGTTGGTGGCTAGAAAAAGGTAGAGACATGGTACAATGCCATGCCTACAGAAAACTGCCTGTGGCATAGATAGGTCACACCTCTAGCAGGCTTTACAGACCTAAGGCAGGGTGCACTATACCAAAAGGTGAGGGAATAGCTGCATGAGCAATATGCCCCTACAGAATTTAAGTCTTTCCTTAGACATTCTAAGTGCAGTGTAGGGAAGTTTGGTATCAAACTCCTCAGCTCACTAAACCCCCACTGATTCCAGTTTTGGATTTATTGAAAAATGCACACAGAGAGCATCTCTAAGATGCCCCCTCAAAATTCAACCAACTCTCTAGTGCATGGCTGACTAGTCTATGCCAGCTCGCCACCACTAGACAGGTTTCTGACCCCATGGAGTGAGAGCCTATGGGCGCTCGGGAGTCCGGGACAAAGCCTGTTCTGGGTGGAGGTGCTTCACATCTCCCCACTGAAGGAAAAACAACACTTGGGGGTGAGCCTTAAAGGCCTTTTATTACACTGCTCTAGGACTCTCTAGGCAGTGGCGATGCCACACCCCTGGACCAAGCCCCACTAAGGCAGGCAAGGCAGGCAGGAAAATTACTAAACACTTGAATGAGTGTCCACCCAAGCTAGGACCACCCCTAGGGTGCCCAGAGTTAAGGTGATCCCCTCCCTGCAGAATCCTCCATCTTGGTCTGGAGAGAACTAGCCAATAGGGTTAACAATGTGCCACCCTTTCCAAAGGGAGTGGGCACAGGAATGGTGTAGTCAACCTCAGGGTCAGTAGTCATTGGCTACTGCCCTCTGATCCCTGTAAGGCCCCTAAATCTAGTATTTAGTGGCACCCCTGAACCTTGCTCTTCAGATTCCTGGTGACCTTAAAGAAAAAGGACTGAAGAGCCGCACCAGCAGGGAAGACTCCCTACGACAACTGACTTGGTCCCAGCCTGTCTGCAGCTTCAAGACCCCTTCTAGAAAAAGGTGACTCATCCTGTAGGACCAGTGACCTCTACAAACCCCTAGACGACTGCCTGTCTACACTAAGGAACAAGAACTCCAGAGGACAGCGGCCCCGTCCACAAAGAAACCTCCAACAAGGACTCCAGAGCTCTCCCGATCTGCAAGTCCTGCGCAGTCTGCACCCGATGCCCACAGCCCAAGTCCAGGTGGCCGACCTGTCCAGAGAAGGTCTCAGGCTATTCTGACCTCGAGTCCACCCTGGGTTGACACCTCGTGACCAACAGGACGCTGCCTGCAGCCTAAATTGAGAGGAGCCCCTCCCCGACCTGCTCCGGTGAAGATTCCAGATGCCTAAAGTTACCCCCTGCACCTGCAGCCCCTCTGGCCTTGGGGAACCCAACCGACGGTCCACTGACATCTGATGGGATCTCTGCTTACCTGTCCAGCCATTGGTCTCCTTCAATAGGCTCCCTGGACCAAGCCTGCAGCCTTCCTCATTGAAAAGCAATGGGTGACCGATGCCGTGTTTGCACCTTGCACCCGGCTGCCCGCGTGCCGCTGAGGGTGTACGTTTGGTGCTGACCTGTGGCCCTCCCTGGTGCTGATCTAACAGCCCCCCCCCCCCCCCCCCCCCAACCCTTGGGCCTGTGCCTTGAAACCGTGGGTACTTATCTGCAATCTGTTTCCTTACAAGCGCCTCCAGTCTCCATTGGGTGCCCAACACCAACTTTGACCTCTGCACCTGGCCAGCCCTGTGTTGCTGGTGGTGCACCCTTGGGAGTCTTCTCGAACCTTGCCCTGTGGACACCTTAACCCCCAAAGACTGGCACCATAAATTGAGTACTTACCTTTAAACTGTGTTGGTACTTTTACTCCCCTAGGACTGCATTGCCTTCAATGATTTTTTGCAGTGTCTACTTTTGCTATTGAAATGTATTGCTAACCTGAAACCTGTGTTACCTGCGAATTACAAAGTGCATTTGATACTTGAAAGTGATACATTCTTGAAACTGTACTTGCCTCCAACAAAGATCCTTTTGGTAACAAAGTATATTTTTGGTACATAAAGAATGGACTGGAGTTAGTCATTGAGTGTGGCCTCATTTATTGACTGCGTGTGTACAACAAATGCTTTGCACTAACCTCTGATAAGCCTAACTGCTCAACCGCACTACCCCAAAAGAGAGCATTAGTATTACCTACTTTGGCCTCTGTAAAACCTCTGGGGAACCATTGGACTCTGCACACAATACCTTACTTTGGTATAGTATATAGAGATCCAGCTTCCTACACTGGACTTTAAGACAGCAAGATTTCCTAGTCCAGCCTCTTATTGCACTTGGTGATGGCCCCACTCAATTAAACTATTTTACCCCCTCCACCATTCATTAGTACTAGGTTGTCTTCTCTTCAAGGCCTATTTAGGAGAGAGGAAAGGCTTTAAATAAGTGTCTACATCAGTGACTAAGCACTTGTAAAAGGGTAATCTCCCTTTTTCACTGCCTAGGTTTGGACAACAAAACTGATAACTAGAACTAAAGCCATTCGGCAACTTGACGTTTGCAGACATGGCCCAAAACAAAATAACATTTCATGCTACGGACAACATGGCAACTTCAAATGAACACTGGACTCCACTATGGCTCAGATTAAACAATATCCACTCCTCCACAATGGAACAGTTCTCTACAGAAACAAACAATGAGCTTAAAGCACTAAAGGAGGAAACTGTTCACATGAGAAGTAGACTAAACACTGCAGACTTAAGGATAAGAGTCACAGGAATAATATACATCACTTTGGGATTCCAGAGATGGTAGATACCAGAGACCTCTTTCTCTTTCTGCAAATACTTGTTGCAAAAAGTACGTGGTTGAATTTCTCACAACCATTAGAGTTTCAGCTATACCACAGGACATGGACACACACACCGTCTGATAATAGCCAAAATCTGAAGATTCTGTCACGCACAAGTGAGTTGTTCCAGAGCAAAGAAACATGGGCCACACACATTCAACTCCATTATCTTTCTCTTCTGATTTATCCTGTAACACGCTTATAGTACAGAAAAAGCTCCTAGCCCTGAGACTATGCCCTAGCTGTGTTTTGAATTCACAGACACAGAAATCATGAGTCTTTATGAAAAGAAAGACTAAAGAATTTCATGACCCAGGGGAACTAGAATTGTGGCTGGAATGCACAGATGCACACCCTGCTGCCATGGAAGTAACAGTCCCTCACTGGCAGCGACAGAAGACACTCCAGACCACTGCAGCAGAAGCAGTGACACAGTGAGAGAAAATAGGAAAGAGGTACCCACACATCAAAGTGCTAGAAGCAAATCACTATTCCCTCTCAAACTGTAATATAGGGTTTGAACCCACAATATTAAATGGGTGAAAATCGTCAGGGGACAATGTAACAGTTCAACAAAATTTAAGGACTGCTACCTAACAGTTTCTATGAGGGGTAAAGGTTAGCTCATTCCCTCGACCAGCCACTACTAGCATTGTTTTGATGTAATCAATTTCAATACTCACAAAAATGTTTACATTTTGCTCATGCTTAAGTGTGATATACACTTTTAGCAAGTGTTGATACTTAATCAACCCTTTCTAACCTTCCTAGAAAAGGGGCATGGCACAGCATCGAATTGCAGACCAGAACATCTAGCCACTTAATGTAAACAGAATGACACAACATCAAATGTAAGAAGAATCTAGCATTCCTTTGATCTAAAAAGCATGATGTAGTACTTGTGGAGGAAATTCACCTCAGTGCTGCTGAATCTGTCAAGCATAAATTAGACTGGGTAGGAAAGATTATCTCCTTCATAGGCTCTGAAGAATCACCTAGCCTGACATTAGCTCTGTCAGTTCTTTCCAGAAAAAACATGAAAGGGTTCTGGTACAAATACAAAAACATCAATAGATGTCAATGGTTGATATGTCTTTGCCCGTTTGAATATTTCTGATCAAATCCTAATACTCTGATCTGCCTATGCTCCAAAAGGACCAAAGTGATTCTGGTTCTCCAAACTGAACTGCATGATGCTGGAATTCAGCTTCTATAAAACAATCATTGGTTTATGGATTATGGTTTTAGATCTTATTTTGGACAAAACTGCCAGATCCATATCAGAAAGGATAAAGACTGAGCCATTCTCGGTGATATGATGGACCTCTCACTCTAAGATCCTTGATGATTGTTAAACCCCACAGTAAAATAATACACCTATCTGTCGGCAGCCATAGTTCTGAGTCAAATACAGATACCCTTCCAAGGGTCCATATTTGTGAAATCAAAGTTTGTAATTTTTACCATCATGCCCCCCATACTATTTATCTTAGACCTGATGTATTCATAAACATACATGGAGTTTAGAATATATGAAATTTAAACCCCTAGAAGAAGAAAAGTTTGGTCAGATTCAGTGACTGCATAGAACTTAACAGACCTACTACCGATTTGCCACAGATTCCTACAAAGCAGACAAAGAGGGGACAGTAAGAAACTAGCCTTGGAATAAAATACTGAATTTTCAGAACAAATACTGCAAATGCTCTTCCCAGCGATTTTTACACTCTTACAGCGAGGTCTGATCTGAAAACTATTTACATCCTGGCCACTGAAGAAAGCTTCACATGGATGAAGCAGAAAACACATGAACAGGAAGAAAAGGCTCTCATCCCATGTGGTCAGAAACTTGTCTGAAAGTGGCAGGCTGGAACAGACCGTCAGTCCTGCACTAGCAGTTTAGCTAACATACAGGGGACATCTCTAAGATGCCCTCTGTGTGCATGTTTCAATAAATCCCACATTGGCATCAGTGTGGGTTTATTGTGCTGAGACGTTTGATACCAAACTTCCCAGTATTCAGTGGAGCCATCATGGAGCTGTGGAGTTTGTAATGATAAACTTTCAACCCATGAACTTTATATGGCCACACTACACTTACAATGTCTAAGAATGGCATAGACATAGTAGGGACATATTGCTCATGCAGCAATGCCCTCATCTGTGGTATAGTGCACCCTGCCTTAGGGCTGTAAGGCCTGCCAGACGGGTGACTTACCTATGCCACAGGCAGTGTTTTGTGGATATGGCAACCTGAGAGGGATGCCATGTCGACTTTGCCTTTTTCTCCCCACCAGCACACCCAAGCTGCAAAGGCAGTGTACATGTGCTTGGTGAGGGGTCCCTCAGGATGGGATAATACATTCTGCAGCCACTGCGGACCGTACCTGGCCACAAGGACCTTGGTACCATGGGTACCTTTTACAAGGGACTTAACTTTGTGCCATGGGTGTGCCAGTTGCAGAATCATAGGAACAGATTTTGGGAAAGAACACTGGTGCTGGGAACTGGTTAGCAGGATCCCAGGACACTTACAAAGTGGGCATCAACATCAGGCGAAAATTGGGGGCTAACCATGCCAACAGTGGAACTTTCCTACAAGGACCGAATGGCCAAAGTAGCCATCTCTGCGGACCTTACTGTCCAGCCAGTATTGCTTGGTGAAGTTTGCAAAGACGTCCATGTTGCCACCTGGCAGATGTCCAGGACTGTGTGCCAACGCTGTGGTAGCAGCAGTTTCTCTGGTTGAATGAGTGTGCAAACCCTCAGGGAGTTGCTTTTTTTGCCAAAGCGTAGCACATCTTGATGCAGAGGAGCATCTATCATGAGATGGTCCTCTTCTGCACCACCCTTCCTTTCTCCGCACCCACATAACCCAAAAAGAGTTGATCGTCCACACAGAAATCTTTGGTACAATTAAGGTAGGACGCCAACACTCTTTTTGGATCCAGGCAGTGGATTCTCTCCTCCTTATGAGAGGGATGTGGAGGGTGCGTAAAAAGCAGGCAAGGTGATTGACTGGCCTACATGAAAAGGTGTCACCACTCTGGGAAGGAAGGAAGCCCTGGTACCAAGCACCACCTTGTAAGGATGTACTGCTAATGATGGCTTCAAAGAGAGCTTGTAGCTCACTCACCTGCGACCAGAAGTGATGGCAATCAAGAAGGCAGTCTTAAGGGTCAAGAGCCGTAGAGGACAGTTGTGGAGCAGCTCGAAAGAGCACACGAGGTATGTGAGGATCAAGTTCAAATCGCACTGGGGCATTATGAATGGGATAGGAGGAAACACATGTGTGAGGCCTTTGAGAAACCTCTCAGCAATGGGAGATTCGAACAGGGAAGGTTGGTCAGGCAGCCTTAAAAAGACTGAGATGACAGACAAGTATCCCTTTAGGGTGCCTAGAGCAGAGCCCTGCTGGGCAAGAGAAAGAATAAAGAGGAGAACCTCTGAGAGAGGTGCAGAGAGGGCATCAACAGACTTGTTGATACACCATGCCATAAATTTCTTCCAACGACAGGCGTACACCCGTTTTGGTGGAGGGATGCCTGGCTGTCAAGATGACATTACAGACTTTGGGCAGAAGGTCAAAAGCCATCAACTGCTGCTGCTCAATCTCCACGCAAGGCTGCGGTCGTTTATAGGTGCCACCCCGGCTTGCTGACGCCAGTTCTACCCCAGTCATTTTTTCACTAACTGCAACACTTTTGTCAATTCGTTTTTTGAGGAGTTTTGATGTGTCGAGGGATGTCCCGTAAGATTGTTGCACCGTCAGGCCCACCTATGAGCATAGTAAGGGTTGGACACAGACCCTGGACTATGGCCTAGCGTCCTGTACAGGCAGTTTGTTCGTGCAAGGGTATTGCTCAAAGAAAAATCTACGGAACCAGTCTTGATGCCAGGAGGAAATTCTAAGGTAAGGAATCTGCAACTAGAAATCTCTATAAGATATGGGAAATACGGCACTCCATTCACCTCACATGTACATATTAGTAGCAGCATGTAGCTTTTGGCCATGCCCGCAAGGGTTTTGCAGTGGCTGATTTTTAACCACGACATTGTGCCAATACCCTCCTCTGGCAGGTATCTGTCCATGCACACAGACACTGGTACCCCACAGACGGTTGGACGCAGGCCCTGGCCTTTGGCTGGGCACCGCAGAGGTCCATGGATCATGTTCTGCACCAGTTGTACTGAAATGCATGTTTAATGAAAAAAGCAATGGACAAAATTGATCAGCTATCCAATTTCCGAATGATAGTATATATAGAGCTAGCTTCCTACATGCACTATCTCAAAGTGAGAGATAGTGTGCACAGAGTCCAGGGGTTCCCCTTAGAGATTGATAGTGGCAATAATAGATAATGCTAATGCTCTATTTTGTGGTAGTGTGGTCGAGCAGTAGGCTTATCAGAGGGTAGTGTTAAGCATTTGCTGTATACTCACAGGGAATAAATGGGAACACACACTCAAAAACTTAACTCCAGGCCAATAGGTTTTCATATGGAAAAATATTATTTTCTTAATTTATTTTAGAACCACAAGATTCAAAATTCAAGTATGTACATAAATTGTAAGGTACTTGGCACAGGTAAATATGAAACTTTGAAGTAAAACAGTAAGGTACACAGTTTTGGCAAAATGGCAATAAGCTATTTTAAAAGTGGATACTGCAAAAATCAACAGTTAATGGAGGAGGAGGTTGGTACAAGTTAGTTTAGCAGGTAAGTAAAGCACTAACAAGTTTAGTCTCCTGGGCATAGGCAGCCCAAACACCCAGCAACACAGGGCCGGTCAGGTGCAGAGGTCAAAGTAGGGCCCAAATAACATAGGCGCCTATGGAGACTAGGTAAGTACCTTCGTCCTCGGGTAGCAGACTGGGGGGTGGGGGGTGGGGGGGGGGGGGGGTGGATGGGTGGGGAGAGAGACTTTCCAAACAGGCACACAAAATACACCCTCAGTTGCACAGGGGCAGCCGGGTGCAGTGTGCAAAGTAGGTGTTGGGTTTTGAGTTTGTTTCAATGGAGGGACCCTGGGGTCACTGGCGATGCATGCAGGGCACAAGGGGGCTTCTCGGGCCAGCCACTGACTGGGCAAAGATGAGGGCCGCCTACTGGTCACACCTGCACCGGTAGTTAGTCCTCTCAGGCCTGGGGGCTGTCTGTGCAGTGCTTCTTCCAGGTGTCGGGTTCTTTGTTATCGGGCAGTCGCGGTCAGAGGGAGCCTCTGGATTCTCTCTGCAGGCATTGCCAGGGGTGCAGGAAGGTCGTCTCAGGGTGTCCACGTCATGGGAGATGACTTGGGCTTCTCACTGCAGTGTTGGTTTCTCTGGACACGAGCCAGGGTTGATGGGTGCAGAGAGGTGGGGACTCACGCTTCAGGAGTGAGGCTGGAGTCCCTTTAAAGATGGTTTCTTCTTTGTGTTTGGACAGAGCTGCTGTCCACAGGAGTTTTTCGGCTGTTTGAGCTGCAGGGCAGTCCTCTGAGAGCAGAGGTCGCTGGTCCTGCTGGATGCCTCGATGTTGCAGGTTCTTTGTTTCTGGGGACAGGCCGGTAGGGCAGGGGCCAAGTCAGTCTCCATCTTCTTTCAGGTCAGCAGTCCTCCTTCTTGTTCAGGTCGTCAGGAAATCTAAAATCCTGGGTTTAGGGTTGCCCCTAAATACTAAATTTAGGGCTGTGTTTGGGCTGGAGGGCAGTAGCCAATGGCCACACCCTCCTTGTGCCGCCTCCCTTTGTGGAGGGAGGTACATCCCTATCCCTATTGGGCTAAATCCTCCAAACCAAGATGGAGGATTTTCTAAGGAGGGTGACTCCTCATTGTTTTACTCATTATCTCCCCGGGCTTGCTGGCAAAAGTTGGGGCTGTGTCCCGGGGGGGGGGGGGGGGCTGGGGGGGTGTGGGGGAACAGCGGCCATCTCCACTAGCTGGATGTGCTCTCGGGCACTGTAACACGAAGCATGAGCCTTTGAGGCTCACTGCTGGGTGTTACAGTTCCTGGATGGGGGAAGGTGTGAAACACCTCCACCCAGTGCAGGCTTTGTTTCTGGCCTCAGAGAGCACAAAGGCACTCACCCTAGGGGGTCATTTTCCTACAGTGCACATATACTGTATTACGTTGATAAAATGCAGAGACTGTCAATGTTTCAAAGACTTCGAAATTTACATTACTGGACTGCCAAGTTTTTAGAGGACTATTCAGCAAAGGTTATTAAAACCCTTTGTAAAAGTAGGATAAAAGTTTAAACAAAACTGGTTTATTATCGCTAAGCAAAGGGTTGTGAACACAATTGAAAAGAATTAAAATTGTGACCGTTGATTACAACTATGATTAAACTAAATATATATCAACACCCCTTCCCTGTTTAATTAATCAAATCCAACCTCATTTCATGAAATCAAGACAAATATCATCATACCTTAGCAGGAGCAGACATAGCTGTCTGGAGTCTAGAATCACGAGCAAGAGATCGATAGAAGTACTTCTCGCATCCATCCCAGGCAGAAGAAAGCTCAGCCAGTAACCTGATGGAAATGCAGTAAATGAAGTGAAAATACATTCCCAACACAAATCCATGATGAAGTCCATAAAGAACATTTGAAAAGGAGCATTATTGCTACAGGATCTAAAAGCCATAAAGTTGTTGTTGACAAGTATTCCTCCAAAGAAATCACAGCCAAGATCAACCAATAAATCAAAATTTAAACAACGAGCCAAACAGTAATGAGAGTGAAATGCAATGTTGTACTATGTCCTTAGCATTAACCAAAAAGCTGTGCCATATGAGTGCAGTCCCAGGGTATACAGCCATTAAGGTGCTCTGATGAGCTTTGATAATTAAAACCACACTCTTTAACTTTATCAATGTAAAGACTGGAATTAATTGTTCTTAGAATTATCACTGTTATAAAATCTCGAAGTGATGAATAATTAAATCTTGCATTATCCAATTGGTTTAATGAGTCCATTGCAACAATGTCCTTGATTGTGTCACCCAGATCAATTTGTTATACTGCCCCAATGCATGTCAGACCTTCCAGGTCCTCCATCTGGGGACTTTAGGAAATTACCCTCTTTTTGGCATAGTTACCCCCACTTTTTGCCTGCTATCAGTGTGTTTTGACTGTTCACTGGGATCCTGCTAACCAGGACATCAGTGACTATGCTCACTCCCTCTCAATTTGGTTGCTTGGGACTTCACACACCCCACATTTGGCATACTTGTGCATGCATATAAGTTTGTAGTATATGGCACCCAGGGCACTGGGGCACCAGAGGTTCCCCAGGAGCTGGAAAAGGTATTATGCCACCCATGGTAGCCCATGTAAACTGTGTCTGCAGGCCTGCCATTGCAGCCTGCATGAAAAGGTTCAAGCACCCTTTCACTTCAAGTCACTGTAAGTCGTCCCTATGGCAGGCCCCCCTACCCCAGGGGACAGGGTGCAAGTACTTGTGTGAGGGCACCCCTGCACTAGCAGAGGTGCCCCCACGAACTCCAGCCCCATTTTCCTGGACTTGGTGAGTGCGACGACTCCATTTTATGTGTGTACTGGACACAGGTCACTACCTATATCCAGCTACATAATGTTAACTCCAAACCTGGGCATGTTTGGTATCAAACATGTAGGAATCATACTCCAATACTGTTGCTAATGGAAGTATGATTCCATGCACCCTAGGGGCTACTTAGAGGACCCCGCAGCATTGCTACCATCAGTCTTACAGCGTGTTCGAGGCAACCCAAGCTGCTGCCACACTCAGACAGGTTTCTGTCCTCCTGCTGCTTGATCTGATCCAGCTCAGGGAGGCATAACAAAGGATTTTCTTTGGGAGAGGGAGGTAAAACTCTCTCCCTTTGGAAAAAGGTTTGACTGGGTTGGGAGGGATAGCCTCCCCAAGCCACTGGTATGCTTTGAAGGGCACATTTGGTGCCCTCCGTGCATAAACGAGAAACAAGTCATGCCCCCCATAATCCCCCACCAAGTCCTTGCTCTGGTGCAAAATCAGACAATGGAAAGAGGAGTGACAACTCCCATGTCCATCACCACCCCAGTGGTGGTGCTCAGTGCTCCTCCAGTGGGTCCCTGGGTACTGCCATCTTGTTTCTAAGGTTGGCAGGGAACTCTGGGAGCATCAGAGTTGCCAGGCAGGTGACATCAGAGCCCCCTCCTGATAGGTGCTTACCTGGCTGGGTGACCAATCCCCCTTTCAGGGATATTTAGGGTCCCTCTCTTGGGTGGGTCTTCAGATTCGGCTTGCAAGATTCCAGAAGGATACCTCTGTAACTCTCACTTCGACTTCTGGCCTTACCAGGTTGACAGAGTAGTTCAGTAACAAAAATAAAAGTGGAATCTTATTAACTTTCCCTATAACACATCCATCAGTCAGGGAGGTGGGCGGGTCAGTGAAGAATCTGCAGGCAGATAGTGTTCCCACCAGAAAGATCAAGACTGCAGCTATGTAACTTTTTCTTCTGATGGATACTTCTACCTGCAGATTCCTCACCTGTAGACCAGAACACAGAGCAATACCCTGCCTATAGAGGAGGGTTGATGGATGGTTAGACAAGGAAACCCTTCGGAACAGACTAGACAAAGTGTCTGTTTCAAAGCACTTCAGAGTCCAGAAAGCAGTGCAGAGCAAATGTGTGAAGGGGCGCCTTGAAGATCTCTGCTATGAGCAGAGGCAGTTGACATAGCCCTGGTGGAATGGGCCCTGATTCCTCCTATGTCTTTTTTGACCATAGCATGGCAGGTCTTGAGGCAGCGATTATCCATCTTGAAAGGGTTCCTTTTTGCACATATTTTCCCTTTTTGGCACCACAGTATCCAAAGAAAAGCTGACCATCCAGCTGTATGTCCTTGATGCGGTCTAGATTGCAGTTGACCACCCTGCCTGGGATCCAGATAAAGTAACAGCTCGTTCTCCTCAGTTGGGAGGGTGATGGACAGACATATGGAATGGCATCACAACCTTTGGCAGGAATGCAGTCCTGGTATGCAACATCAGCTTGTCAGGAAAAAAACAATTAAGGTAGGGAATGGAACTGAGTGCTTGCAACGCAATCACCTATCTGGCTGAAATGATAGCCACCAAAAACACAGTCTTCAGAGTTAACATTCTTAAGGGACAACTATGTAGGGGCTCAATCAGAGTCCCCTTAAGAAAAGTCAAAATGAAATTAAGGACCCACTAGGGACTGCAGGATACATTCATCAAACCATTTAGAAAAAGCATTCCAATGGGACATTTGAAAAAGGACTGATGGCCTGGCAGACCGAGGAATGCAGACAATGTGGCTAAATATCCCTTGACAGCTTCTAACGCACAACTACTTTGAGTAAGGGGTAATGTGTATTGCAGGTTAAGTGACAGCATGGTCTGCAAGGGGTCCACACACCAAGAAGCGAAATCGCTCCACCTGCCCAAGTAAGCAGATTTCATGAAGGGGTGAAGTGCTGACAAGACTGCATCCACCACCTCTTGTGGCAGTTGAAAGGAACCCAGATGTCCCCACTCAGTCACCAAGCATATAAGGGAGGGCCTTGGAGACTGGGTGAAGAAAGGTTCCTCCCACTGGGAGAGAAGGTCCAGCCTGAGTGAAAGTTATAGCATGGGACATGTAGTGAAGCGCAGGAGATCAGACTGACTTGGGCCCATTCTTGTTGAATCTTCCTCAGAACATGAGGAATCAATAGTATTGAGGGGAAGGGGGAGTAGGGGGGACGACATGTAACAGCTGGAAAGTTCTATCGCAAAGGAAACGAGGTCCCCGAGGCTCCCCTAACAGATACTGGAGAGTACAGAACTGTCCGCATTGAGCATGTTCCATGGAGGTGAACAGGTCCACCTGAGGAGTGGCCCACTGGGCAAAGATGTCCTGCACTATCTCTAGTAGAAGTCTCCACTCATGACTGGCTAAGGTAACACCAGCTAAGGCTTCCAGCTCTAGAGACCCGCTAGGTGGCTGTTGCTGAGCCAGATCTCTTGACCTTGCACCAAAGGCTACAGCCTCAACGCTTACAGGCAAAGGAGGAGAGACCCTACTCCCTGTCGTTTGTTGACATACCACACCATATTTGTATTGTCAGTCAACATCTGAATGGACTGACCTTCGATGGATGGGAAGAAGGCCTTGAATGTGAGCCAAATTGCCTGAGGTTTCAACCGGTAGATATGAAGAAACTTTTCCACTGGAGACCAGAGGCCTCTGCTCTCCAGATGATCTCCACAAACATGGATGGGTGCATCAGTCACTACCGTAGCCACAGCTGGAGGGCAAGTGAAGAAAACGCTGCATATCAGGTTTGCCTCATTGCCCACTAAGTCACTTCGACAAAATCTCTTGGGAGACGAAGATGGTGCCATATAGGTCTCCTTGTATTTATTTTTTTAACATGTTTATTTAGTGGTATTTCAGATGGTACATTATCTTATTCACAGGATCATAACAGGTTACATGGCTGTGTAATTTCACCTTTCCATGACAACTTTGAAAGTTAACCAGCACTGCTATCGTTTTATATACCCCCACTCTGAGGGTTGTTCCTCGTAGAACTCTGCTTACAAGTGAAGAAACTGTGGTAGGGGTCGTTGGTGGGTCCCCGGTTCATTGCCGTGTATCTGTTGGAGCAGGGTGGTTGATCACCACTACTTTCAGCTCTGGGATCTCAGGTACCCATCCACTCTGAATACTAACTAACAAGCAAAACACACAAGTAGCCCAGGGATCTGATCCGAACTACTTGGCATGTGGGTGTGCCTGAAGTTGCATGGGGTCCATCCGGGGGGTGGAGGTGTGTGTGTTTGGGGGGGGGGAGGTTGGGGGACAGGAGAAGGGGGAGTTGTAACATCTGCTACCCATGTGCTCAACCTAGGGCCTTGTATTGTAGCCACTCTCTGAAGAGGCACCACCGCAGGGCCTTCATAAGCCAACATGTTGGCGCAACCAGGATAATGTAGGACGCTAGCAGACCTAGGAATCTGAGAACCTTTAGATCTGGATGTCTCTTTGCTGGAAGGATGAATTAGTTTCCTGAATGCCAGCAATCCTTTGATGTGGAAGGAAGGAGCAGAACAGGGGTGTCCAGTACCAATCCTATGAGCTAGAGTCACTGAGTAGGCCGCAGGTGAGAGTTGGGCTAGTTGATCGAAAATCCCAGGTCGAACAGCAGGGATACTGTTGATTGTAAATGGCTCAACACCACCTCTTGTGAACTCTCTGATTAGCCAGTCGTCTAGGTATGGAAAGACTGGGATGCCCCACTTTCTAAAATGTGCCGCTACCACTACCATCACCTTTGTGAAGACTTGAGGTGCCGATGTAAAGTCAAATTGTAGTACTGTAAACTGGTAGTGTGCAGAACTCACCACAAACTGGAATTACTTTTGATGCGACTGCAGAATAGGGATGCGGAAGTATGCATCCTGCAGGCCGAGAGACATCATCCAGTCTCCAAAGCCAGTAGAACTTTAGCTAGGGTCAGCATCTTGACCTCTCCTTTTTGAGGAAGATGTTGAGGCCTCTGAGGTCCAGGATCAGCTCACGTCCGCCTATTGAAGTATGATCAGGCACCAGGGAGTGGGGACTTGTTTAAAATGTTGTATAGTTACTGAACTTAGTCAACAACCATTATAAAGTTAATTAGGATTTTTTCACTGCAGAGAAAGACACATGTATACACAATATTTCATGCAATTTATTTGAGTACATTGTTTGGATTAAAGCATAAAATAATTCCCTCTAGAGGTTATTCTGAAAAGTCATCAAGTTGTAACTATTTAGAGCAGACACCCAAAAATCTGAGGTCACATCTTTTGGACCTGTTGAATTTTCACTCCAGAGTATGGGGTTTCAAGCATTAGACTGTCTGTTTTAAAACAAGGATTACAATTAAAGATATTTTAAAATACAAACATTAGCAATCCATATGTCATCTCAATCACAACAGAAAGTATAAACAAATGCAGTAAAGACATCTGAGGAAACCCTTTATCTGTCTACACCAGTGGTTCTCAACCTTTTGACTTCTGTGGAGCCCCACATCATCATGACTGGAACCCGGGGACCCCCACTGAATCATCACTGGAATCTGGGGACCACCTACTCAGTCATTAATGAAAGCTGGGGACGTAATCTGTTAATATTATTTAATTTTCTAAGCAGTCGCGGGCCCGCTGAGGAGGCTTTGCTGACCCCCAGGGGTCCCCAGACCACAGGTTGGGAACCACTGATCTACAGGGTATGCAACAAAGATGCTGACAAAAAAAAATACATTAAAAAAAATATCAGAAAGCACTGCCATTAAAATGCAGAAAAAGAGCTTATTTACATACATGGTCTCAGACTGCTCGGCATCTTTATTGTCACAGATGGACAAGGCACTGCGCAGGTTTAGAGGACGAAGGTAAAGCATCTCTTGAGCATCTTTTGATCGAGCCCAAGTTAGACCTTTTCGATATGACAAACCTAAAAGAAGAAACAGGTTTTTAAATCTTTGCCATAAGTAATGGATATATATTTGTACCTACTCTTGGAGGGAGTAGAAGGAGGAGAAAGTCATGAGGAGTGTTGCACGCACTCGAAGCAGCGTAAGACGGAATCAAGGGTGGAGAATCCCTACCAGTCATAAAAGCAACTGTGGAAGGCCAATGTATAACTAATGTTAAGGATTTAGTGGTCGTTGCTCTATGAAACAGAAAATGACTAATGGCTTGTGTGCATTGCTGGAGCAAACCCTGACTGAATCCATACACTTTCTAATAGTTGTACGTTAACATCTCAGTTATGGTAATAGAAATACTGAGTGTCAAAGTTAAAACTGAGGAAAATTTGCTATGCCTATGTATCTGATACTTTATTGGAGAAGTTGTTTTATGTAATGAGTTCAGCACTTACGTAGCATCAGCACGAGAGTAACAAAACCATTAAGGTGCACAATAACAGTTGGGATTCAAGTATACAAATGGTCTAAATTATTTAAATAGTCATTCACCTGGAGTTTATCTAATATTTAATGAGTTGACAGCCTAAACGTATATAAAGAAGCCCATGTGACTGGTGCCAAGAACCCTTACCTAGCAGACTACATTGTAAATTACAGAAAACTGGACATCAAAATACTATGAATTTATGCACTGAGTAAGAACTGAACTTGAAAGTTTGAACTCATCTTACCAGTTTGTGTAAGCATTTTGAAAAGATCTGAAAGAGCACGCTGTTTATGTACTAGCATGTGTTTGACGTCGGACTTCAGTTTCTCTTTAGCTACCGTTAGGTCTACAGTCATGGCCTGCAGATCATGAACAGATGTTATGACACCACCTGTAAAAAAATAAAATAAAAAAAAGAAGAAAAAGTTGGATAAGAAATCTTAATTTGTTTTGTGTATTAATGTCCATAAATCCTACATGTACATATGGGGAAACATATTTTGTCATTAAATCCTTTTCTGAAAATATAATGGTATTATTTAGTGGCAGAATGCATGCTTATCACGACTACAGGCTACACTAAAACAGATACAGGACTGCTATGTGACATACGCACATGAGGAAAATATTACTTACCTTTGGCAATGCTCTTTCAGAGCAATACTCTATCTAACCAGATTGCTCTAATGGAGAAGCTGGAGATTGGTGAGGAACCAGCAATTAGATAGATCATTACCTGAAGGAAAACGTTACTTGCCTTTTAAGAATCTGTTCGTGCTGTGCAGTGCTGTAAATGTGCATGCTCTGCCTTCTTCTGCCATCTAACTTTGGGCTTGGATGTTTGCAAATTGCCTTTGTTCTAAAAAGTCTTTTGAGCCACAAGGTATGGTGACTCAACCCTTAGCTGGCAATGAGCATGGTCACGGCTCCACTGGTAGATTGTTTTTCAGTCAGTGGGTGCACGTAGTGAAGGAACAGTGTGTAAGACATTTAGATGACATGTGTGAAAATGTACAAAGAAACTACAATTGTGTGGCAACCACTGATTCCCAGGGAGGCAGGTGGGCATATGTAAATCTACAGCACTACACGCTACGAACATATGCTTACAGGTAACTAACATTTTCTCCTCCTTATGGGAAAAACGTGGTCTGACCTAGCAGGCTTTCACGGGCTTTGAGGGTAGAAGATTTGGACACACTTGCCAATCTGCCTAGCTAAGCCATCTTCGGAAACACGACAGACTTTTTAAGGTTTGGCAAAAGCAACAAAGAGCTGTTGAGTTTTGCAGAAGGTTTTGGTTTCATCATCATTGATGTACCCAAGGAAGCGTTTCAAGGGTTTTAGGTGCCTTTTCTGCTACTTAAGTCTGGTTTAGAGAAAAACACAGGGAGCTCAATAGTTTGGTTGAGGTGGAGGAGGGTTGTGGCTTTGGGAAGGAATAATGGGTTCCTTCTAAGGAGTTGACTGTCATTACAGGCCTGAAAGAAAGCCTTGTCAAGACTGAGGGCCAGTAGCTCGCTAATAAATCTTAAAGATGTGATGAAAACAGGGATGACTACCTTCCAAGAAAAGAAAAGAGCATGAGCGTTGAGGTTACAAAGGAGGGCCCATACTTATGTAGTAGGGACTACATTGAGAATCCAGACCAGGGCAAGAGGAGCTCTAAGCGGGCTGACCGTTGAAGGCCCTCCATGAAAGACTTGATGACAGAGATTCTAAACACAGATGAGCTTACCTTGTTTCTCCTATGAGCTGAAATGACAGCCAAGTGAAGGCATACAACAGTCTAATCTAAATTTGACTTATGTAAGTAAAGGAGATAACGGACCCTATACTGAACTGGGTCCAAGTGCTTGGAAAAACAGTTATGGACAAATCTGTTTTACCTTGGCAGCATAACAGATACAAATATAATAGGTCTCTGTGCTTCTTTGAGAATACCCATACATTTTGGGAGAGATTCAGATAAACGAGCTCTAGGACCTCAAAAGCCAAATGGGTAGATTGAGCTGAATGGGGTCCTTGTTTAATCTTGCCTTGCTCATGCATGAGAAGGTCCAGCCTGTTGGAGGGTTTTTTGTGGGGTACTACAGACATCTCTAGAAGGGTCGAGAACCATGGTTGTCTGGCCTATGTGGTAGCCAACAGCATGAGAGTTAGGGAGGTTTGCTGAAGCTTCCAGACCATGTACCGAAGGAGTGGGAGAAAAACAAAAGCATAGGTAAAAATCCCAGACCACTTCATCCATAGAGCATTGCACATGGACTGGTCATATGAAAACTGGAGGTGATGTTTTTGCATAATGAGTAGTACGGGGTGGCAAAGAGATTGATCTCAGGGACCCATCAACAACAAAAGTATGGGAGTAGGGCTTGCAGTTGGAGTTCCCACTTGTGGACTTGTAGCTGTATTCAGCAGAGCAGGTTTGCAAAGTCGTCAAGTACTCCATAAGCAGGTATATCTAATGGTGAATCATCCAATGCCAAATACTCTGCACTAGTGTTGACAAGTGACAATATGGCTTAAGAAGTGAGACTGTAACTGTTGGAAAGCTTGTTCCTTGGTTTGGCTGGGGTAGGTCTGGTCAGTGATTGAGCTGAAGGAAGCCCTTAAGAAGGGCTAATATGAAGGGGCTGGAGAAAGTGTTAGGTGGTGTTTATGGTAAATCCCAACCTGTGTAGGAGGGAGATGGTGGTCTGAGCAACTTATCACTGTTATCAAGATAGGGGAACACATGGATATGCCACACTTCTGAGTAGCTTCGGGCTGGTGGAACCTCCAAATGGAAATACTCTGAACTGATAACGCTGGCCACTTACCATGAAGCGTAGGTAATAGCAACGAGCTGGATGTTTGGGAATGTGAAAGTAGGCATACTTCAGATCGAGAGCAGTCCAAGTCGCCTTGCTGCTTCAGTGGGAGAGTCATATGGAAGTGTTCTGACAGAACGTATCTGTTGAGGGGGCCCGAGGTCCAGTAAGGATCGTAGGGGCCTATCCTTTTTGGGGATGAGAAAGTAGACAATACACCACATTTCTGTGGTGCTGACACAGAACTGCCTCCATAGCACCCTTAAGAATAAGCACCTGAACCTCCTCGAGGAGTGTGCTGATGTTCCAGGCTGAGGGTAGATCTGTGGGTATGGCATGCTTGGTGGGGTTGATGTGAGCCTGAGGCAATACCCACGCTTTACGATGGCGAAAACCCACCGATCAGAGGTGATCTATTTCCAATAGGGAAGCAATCCCTGAAATGTCCCCCTGGTGGGAGTCTTGCTGTTTAGTAGGGGGGTGTTGAGGAAGAAGGGCACATCACTATTTACACATCCATAACCTCTTCAACCTTGCTGGTGGTAGGACTGCTGTCAATAGGACTGCAATCGGTTGGGGGAGGTGGTCTGGGACTGCCTCCACCCTGCTGCCTCCGAAAGCAGCCTCTGGCTGATGGTGTCTGAAGGGCCCAATGGCTTTAGCCGTGCCTGCATCCTTCTTCATTTTCTCTAGCATCTCATCAACATGTGGCCCAAATAGGTTTTCCTCATTGAAGGACAACTTGATGAGATGCTGCTGGATTTCAAGCGTCAAGTCAGAGATGCGCATCCAGGAGCGATGGAGTATTATAATGGAGGTATTAATCCCCCTACACAAAGTGTCAGCTGCATTCAGCTATTCTGCTGTTTTCGTCAGGCAGTGACTCTTTTTCATCCTTTTTCTCTTGAACCGTCAAGTTTGAGTTCTTGGGGTTAGGAGTGCCACCTAAATACTCAATTTAGGAGTTAATGATAAGGAAAGTGACAGGTGGCAGCCAATGGGTTGCCTACCTTTAGGGTGACTACATCCTCTATATGACCACTTCAGCTGGGAAGTGGGAATAACCCTTACCCTAGAATGTTAATTCCATCCAGTTATAGTAGCAGTCTTCTATCAGGTTGATTGAGCCCATAGGCCACCAGTAATCTCCTGCTTGGCAAAGGTCCAGCATAACTTGATACTAAGTACAATCCATTGTGATAAGATACATTTTGCACAGCCTTCCCTTCATTTGCCCCGTGAATCCTTAAAATAAGTAAGTGTTCTGCAGTTCCTACTTTGTTAACAGGACTGTGTGTTTATGACAGTATCACTGCAGAGTGTGGGAGACTTGAGTGCAACCCTCACCATTGGTAACTGTCAGACAAATTTCTGCCTAGCTCACAGTATCCAACCCACAAATCCAAACCCACTGGGTAAAGTGTTAATTATGGCAAGCTGAACATGACACTCCAACTTCCTGGGGAAGCCATGGAAACAGATCGTTCCCCTCAGCTACTCATGCATAACAAGGCGAGACACAAGGTGTGAGGTAAGTTTTCAATACATTTATTGAAAACGCGATGTGGAACGAAAAGCATTTACTGCGACAATTAGGCATATGAAACAAAGGAAGGTGATCACCATTACAATCAGGGTAAAGACGGTAAACAACCCCACCATGATGTATGTAGTTCTAGAAGTTCTAAATATTCTAGAGATTTTAGATATTCCTAACTAACCGTATGTCTTAGCCTGAGAGCATAGTGGTTACAATCCTGTCTGGCCCAATCTAAGCGATTCGCTCCATTCCCATACCTAGATAGAACATCAGGAGTAGACCCTTTGTGTAGATGGCAATCCTCTCAGGGAGCTGGAAGATCAGCACTAGCAAACTGCCTTTCGTGCAGTATGCGTCCTAGGATGGTCATGACCTCAATGCCCTCTACTCTTCCCTCCTTGTGTCAATGTACAGTTTATATAATAACATAAGCCACATTGGGACCACAGTTCTGATGTAAATTTGTGTCTTGGAGATAGAAGCTGGCTCCTGGACTGGAAACAAAAGTTAGCATATCGTGTACCGTGCCTCACAGCCTTGGACAGAGAGTACAGATTACATACATAATGCAAAGGCTGATTAAGGAGAAGCAAGTTCCTTACTTTCCTGGAAAAAAAAAGTACACTGATAAAGCGTGTAAAAGCCTTCCCTAAAAGCAATATTGCTAACATGAATAAAATGTGAATAAAACGTTAATAAAAGCACAAACTGAAGAACTAAACTAAAACAGTGGTGGCCAACCCAGGTACTAAAAAGGGTTCTCACAACGTAAGCTGTCCACTTGGCACTCCTTAGTCCTATAAATCTAGAAACTAAAGGACAACTTAAGTTACAGCTGGTGCAGTCTTGTGTCCGCCTCGGAAGGATGTGGCAGAAAAAAAACAAATGCAGGGAGCATGATGGACTGCCCCACATGGAAGGGTGCCATCACTATAGGAAGAAAGGATGTCTTACTCTTAAACACCACCAATTTACTTAGAAAGGTAGTGGCATATGGCAATTGCCGAGAAAGCTCCTGTAGCTCACTGATGCCACACAATCGCAACAAGGAAAAGTGTTTTAAAATCAATAACCTAGGAGAACTGTGCATGGGCTTAAAACATGTGCCCATCAAAAACGTGAGGACCAAATAAAGATACCCTTGCAGCATAATAAAAGGCATAGATGGAAAATGTATGTAAATAAGCCCTTTCAATAAATGTGACAGGGTGATTCTAAATAAAGAAGGCTGATCAGGCAGATGTAGAAACAGATCCTAACTAAGCTTTAACAGTGCTCAAAGCAATACCCTGGCTGGTAAGAGAGAAAACAAACATGGGCTGAAGATGGGATTTTAATTTGTTGAAGTAGAACCCTGAGTCAACAGCACAGAAATTGTTATTCGCAGCTGGTCCGTGATTAGCTGAGGTGATGTTGGCTTCAAGAGCCAGTGATTGAGGTGCAGGAATGCATGTATCCCTGATCGGCACAACTGGGCTGTGACAACCAGCATTACCCTTGAGAACATCTGGTAGACCAAGGCGCGGTCAAAGGGCAGGATGGTCAATTAGTAATGCTCTATCCCAATCATGAAGCAGAGAAGACACCTGTGAGACTGTAGGATCGGCACATGAAAGTCCTGCATGACTACGGACACTCTTCCAACTTCTGGGATTCAAGGGTAACAGAACCTATACCAGCCTCAGCATTTTGAATATTTCCTTCCTTAGGAAGGTATTCAGAAGTCTTAGTTCTAACATCGCCCTCAACCCCCATCTTTTTGGGAAATAGGAAGTACTGGGGTAACATCCTGTGCCACTTTCTGTCATGGGTGCCACCTCAATAGCACCCTTGGTAAGAAGAAAGTTATACTTAATTGAAAAAGGATGGAGGCATGTGCTACTTACGTCTTAAAGAAACAACTGGAGAAATGTTGGGGAAGGCATACACAAAAAGAAGAGCAAAAAAGTGATGCAGATTGAGTCCCACGTCTGCTATCGGGTTGCACTGGGTCAGTGGTGCAGGAAGACCACCAACAAGCCTTGGCAAATGCAGAAGAAAAATAAGTGTTGCAAGGCTGAAGAGGACCACAAGGCGCAGGGGACTCGACCCAAAGAGGGGAGTCCAGGGGTGACCCTCAGCAGTCGGGAGGATGCAGCCCCACTGACAACCCACTAGCCGCAGGCACAGAAAGTTCCACTAAGGCCCACTCAGCACATCTGAAGAGGAGTCCCACGTTGGTGGGGCAGCAGTCAGGAGTTTTTGCTTGGCAGGAATAAGTGCTGGGGGCTGGGGCTACACAAAGCCTGAAGACTCCTTATAGCAGGAGCAAACAAAGGCTTGGTAGCTGCAGCTCCGGAGGGATGCTCCCAGGGGCCTCTGCTCATCTTGAATTCAAGACGCCCAGAGCTGGAGGAGCTCTGGGCACCAGGGGAGTGGCCATTCCCCTTTCCTGTGTCCAGTTTTGCCCAGATCAAGTCTATCAGTATGATGCATGTGAAGAAGCTAGTCAAACTCCTTATCATGACACACCGATTTAAGGCCTTGGATGGCATTCGAGTCTGAGCAAAATAATACCTCCAGTCGCTAATACTATTGTAACTGAGGCAGGGGACAACAGGAGAGTCATCCAAAACTACAGGCTGTGCTTTTGTAATCTCATACTGTAATAGGGGACTAGACTGAGCGGAACTCAACTCTGAATCAGACATAAGAACTGGATGAACCAGCACAGACAGATGGAGACAACTGGAGGGGATTGTGACAGAGGCATGAAGGTGCGGCCAGAGTTGGAGTGAGATCAAACATGGTCAAATGCCACCAAGGAAGGACTCATTGGCTGGAATCTGAATGGATCCCACAACGGACCCTTTCTCGCAGGCTGCAGTGGCAGGCCTGCAGATACACTTTGCATGGGCTCCCTCTGGGTGGCATCATACATGCTGCACCCCATGGGGAGACGATGGGTATATAGTGCATAAATGTTTTGCTGATCGACTATGCCCATCTCTTTGTTGATGTTGACCTCCTTGAGGAAATTGTGTAGCAAGTAAATCTGCGTGCAGAACAATATCTGAGGGAGCATCGTAGCAGTCAAGGGCCTCATTCTAGGGCATACCGATGGACTCCCACTTCTCTTGAGGAGTGGGAGACATTCCTAATGGTCTACTCGCATGGTTTGGGAAACATCAATCTTTGCACCATACATAAGCAGAGATCGTTTTTGCTACTGCGGCGTATGCTGTGTTTCAGTAACAATTCTGCTGCATTTCCCGGGGCCATCAAGACCATGACAATTTGTTCAATTTTTTGCCTTTCGTGGAACATTTGCATCTCAGGTTTCTAGAGATTTACACTCCTGGAAAGAATATAGCCATTGATGAGTCCCTGATCCTATACAAAGAGCGGCTACTGTTCATGCAGTACATTGCATGCATAAGAGCTTGCTATGGTATCAAGTTGTACATGCTGTGTGAGAGCTCTACTGGCTATGTATACAGCTTGAGAGTGAGCTCAGGGAAGGACTCCACTCTAAACCCCGTAGGTTGCCCTCCCACGCTAAGCCACAGAAAAGACTTGAGAATTATAGTCTTTATATTGACAACTTCTGTACGGAAGAAGAGCTGTTCAATGACCAGTACAAAGCTGGCACTGTGGCTTGCGGTACGATTTGTTGTCACCGCAAAGGATTCCAGCATGAGTTTATTTGGTAGAAGATCCATAAATCCCAGATTACTGTGTTGTGTTCCAACAAACTGATCTCCGTCAAGTTCTCCGATAGGCGTGATGTGTACGTCCTCACTACAATATAAGAAACTGCTTACTCACCTGATTCAGATGCTAAACAATGAGTACAATGTTTATCTTCAGACCACCACGGGAAGACCCATGTCTTTCCTTAACTTTTTATTTGACCATCACTGAAAGTCTTACTGCTACAGAAGCAGCAGCCTCCACTTCCTATGCTGTGAAAGAGGTGGCAAGGCTGTAGGTCTGACACTTCGAAAACTGCATTCCTGCACCAGCTAGAAAGACTCAACCATGTCGTCTTTGCAGTCTGGTCGAAGCAAGGAAAGAGGCAGACGACAAGTTGCTATTGTCCCCAGTGCCCATCTCAGACAGCCCTTTGAACTACGTGCTTTATGTTGTACAATACAAAAGTGAAGTATTAGGAAACTGACTAGGTGGAGCTTACTTAACATTTACCTTTCAACGGTTGTGCATAGATACATAACTTTTATGGGCTACTACTTCACTAGGCAACCACCGTAGAAAATGTTTTCTTCTACTTGAGGAAATCATGGACTTGCTAGAACATGGCAGGTGTTCTGTAACTAACAAATGCATTACACTAACCATCCTGCACATAAAGGTAGACAGAACATAAGCTACGTTTTCACAGAGTATCCTAATTGTCTAAAATGTTAAGTCTGGAGTAGTTTTTGAAGTGCAGTTTAGAGACCTTAGGCATTTTTACCCAGCATTTATGCCTTAGTCGAAAAAGTAGATATGTTCACTCAGATTGAGGACTGGCAGCCTTGCAAAGCAGCCTCAGATACCCACAACTGCATCCACAAAGTGGAAGGAGGTTGATTTAGGACATTGAGGCCCTCATTCCAAGTTTGGAGGGCGGCGGTTGCCGCCCGCCAAACTTACCCCGCCAATTGGCCGCTCCGCAGTCAGAAGACCGCGGAGGCCATTCTGACTTTCCTGCTGGGCCGGCGGGCGCCCGCCAAGGGAGCGCCCGCCGGCCCAGCGGGAAAGGCCCTGCAACACAGAAGCCGGCTCCGAATGGAGCCGGCGGTGTTGCAGGGGTGCGACGGGTGCAGTTACACCCGTCGCGATTTTCACTGTCTGCAATGCAGACAGTGAAAATCATGCAGGGGCCCTGTTAGGGGGCCCCTGCACTGCCCATGCCACTGGCATGGGCAGTGCAGGGGCCCCCAGGGGCCCCACGACACCCATTCCCGCCATCCTGTTCCTGGCGGTCAAAACCGCCAGAAACAGGCTGGCGGGAAGGGGGTCGGAATCTTCATGGCGGCGCTGCTTGCAGCGCCGCCATGGAGGTTCAGCCCAGCCAGGGGAAATCCGGCGGGAAACCGCCGGATCCCCTTTTCTGACCGCGGCTTTACCGCCACGGTCAGAATGGGCAGGAAAGCACCACCAGCCTGTTGGCGGTGCTTTCCGTCGTTCACGGCCCTGGCGGGTTTTACCGCCAGGGTCGGAATGACCCCCTGAGTGCGCTGAAGGTGAATGGAAAGCACTTTTTCTTTACAGGTACCGAGTAATGGGAGACATTAGTAAAGGTTCACTTGGCAAGTATATGAGATTAGTCAGAATTCTGAAGGGAATAGAAGCATGAACAGGTAGGAAACGTTTAGGCTAAGTGTGCTTTGAACGGAATATCGCATAGGTAGAAGGCAGATAGTCAGGGTAGTAGAGATACACACACCATCACTTCATCTTCACAAACGGACTCAACACCATTGACGCCACATTCACCCGGATACTGAATTACTCCCTCACTCAACTAAGCAGATGGCTCCAGACCATGCAGGACGCAACAGCCAGCCTCAACATCTCACCACGCACACACCCTGCACCTCAAAACCACCTCAGGTGTCAGAAACCTTCGCTCAGCCGGACTCATATTCACACACATTCCATGCATAGGCAGCACCGGAAGAGACAGTGGGTGACTTATCCTATCTTGTTCCGAAAGGCTGGAATGATCTGCCCCTACACATCTGTACAGCTTTTAAAATTATTGCAGTTTACACAAAGCTGAACACTTGGCTCTTCAACAAAGTGAGTCCATGCATCAGCCCTGACAGCTCCCACGTTGGAGAGAAGATACTCTCCCGGGTGATGCTGCTCTTTACAAAGACAATACATTACAGAGAACTTTGAAACCAAGGCTACACTCATGGGTGACGTGTGTCCTACTTGCCATGTCAATTCTCGGTCAGAACACAGCAGATGTTAAGTCTGTCATATGGTAAGTTCACTACAGTCAGAGTAATGCACATAACAGTGGACAAGACGTACAAGTGACTTACCTTTTGCAACAAAATATCTTGTAGAGACATATTCTAGTTGCAGATTCCTTTCCTTTGAATTTTCCCCGAGGTGTCAGACTGGATCCAGAGAATTTTTTCTCTAAGCAATACCCTTGCATGTCGGTAGGTGGCATCTGTGGACTCTGCGGGCATCGTAGTCGCTGTGATGACGTTGGGAGTAGTATATAGAAGCTGCCTCAGCAGAGTGACGTCAGTTTCTTTTAATGACTTTCCAGGCCAAAGCACAGAGCTGCAAAGAACACTCAGATTGGTGCGCCAGAGCGAAGGACCTGAAGGGGAATCCCTGTCCCTAGAAATCAGTGCGCAAGCGGGGAGCATGGGTGGGTCGGTAAGGAATCTGCAACTAGAATATGGCTCTAGCAGATATTTCATTACCAAAGGTAAGTAACTTCTACATATGATAGAGACTTCTAGTTGTAGATTCCTTACCTTAGAATAGATACCCAAGCAATGCCATCCTTGGAGATGGGCTGCGAACCAAGATCATACTAGAAAGTCCTGCAGGACCAAATGATCAAAGAAGCCGTCTCAACTGACCTGACTGTCCAGGCAGTAATGTTTAGCAAACGTATGCAGGGATGCCCACGTAGCCGCCTGGCAGTTATCTAGTACAGAAACTTTGCGTGCTAACGTGCTGGAAGCAGCAGCTGCTCTGGTGGAATAAGCATGCAAACCCTCAGCCACTTGCTTCTTGGCCAAAGTGTAGTACATCATATTGCAAAGAAGTACCCATCGAGAGATGGTACGTTTTTGCACAGCCTTCCCTTTCTTCGCACCCACATACTCAACAGAGTTGATCGTCCACCCAGAAATCTTTAGTATGATTTAGATAGAACGCCTACGCTCTTTTTCGGTCCAGGCGCTGGAGTTTCTCCTCATGGGAAGGATGTGGGGGTGCGTAAAAAGTAGGCAGGGTGATGGACTGGCTTACATGAAAAGTTGAAACAACCTTGGGAAGGAAGGAAGCCTTAGTGCACAACACCACTTTGTCAGGGTGCACAGACAAGAATGGAGGCTTTGAAGAAAGAGCTTGAAGCTCACTCACTCTGCGAGCAGAAGTGATGGCAACCAGAAAGACAGTATTGAAAGTGAGGAGCCGTAAAGGGCAATTGTGCAATGGCTCAAAGGGAGTACACATTAAGTAAGTAAGGACAAGATTGAGGTCCCACTGAGGCATGATAAATGGAGTGGGAGGAAATAAATGGGTTAGACCTTTAAGGAATCTATTGACAATAGGAGATTTAAAGACTGAGGGGCGAAATGGCAAATAAATACCCTTTAAGGGTGCCCAAAGCAGAGTCCTGCTGGGCCAAAGAAAGAATGAACAAAAGAACCTCAGATAGAAGAACAGAGAGGGAATCAGATTTGTTGGTACACCATGTCACAAATGTATGCCAACAACAGGCGTAGACGGATATGTTTAACGCCTCAATATCCAGAGGTCTGGTTCCGGATCAATGGAAGCATGCTGTGGTTAAACCATTATTAAAGAAGGCTTCCCTAGATATGGCAGATTTAACGAACTACAGACCGATATCCCTATCACCGAATACGGCCAAAATTCTAGATAAGCATATTAATATCCAACTTTCCACCTTTCTGGAAACACACAACTGTCTCCATCCCACACAAACGGGCTTTAGACCCCGGCATAGTACAGAAACTGCACTGATTGCAATTATGGAAGAGGCAAGGAAAGCCATGGATTTTGGCCAGACAACTGCAGTCATACTTTTGGATTTGAGTGCAGCTTTTGACATCGTTGACCATCAAGGGCTGAGGATAAGGATGTGGAACACTGGAATAGAGGGGCAAGCTCATGCATGTCTGACCTCCTTTATGGAGGGTAGAACTTTCCAGGTCCTTGATTGATCTTATTATTCAGATAAGCTCTATTCCAGCTGCGGTGTTCCCCAGGGTTCGTCGCTTAGCCCCATGCTTTTCAATATATCTATATGGCTCCCCTGGCGTACTTAATTGAATCTTTTGGCCTATCTATGGTGTCTTATGTGGACGCCACCCAATTGGTGGTGTCCTTTGCAGATAACACCAATTCGGAGGGCTCCTCATTGACTTTTTGTCTACAGGCTGTTACAGGTTGGATGAAGGACAGCAGACTTCAACTTAATGGGGACAAGACTGAACTGATGATCCTGGGATATGACCCAGGCCCGAATAAGTCACTCAAGTGCCCTAGTGCTTTAGCTGACTTCCCACCCACGAAGAAATGCATTAAGAGCTTAGGGATATTGCTGGATCCCTGGCTAACTTTGGATCAGCATGCCAAGCATATATCGGCTTCTTGATTTGGCATGATGAGACTTTTGAGGAAGGTATTTACAATCCTTCCCGTTTTGGCAAAACGACTCATCATCCAAGCCACCATTCTTTCGAGACTTGACTATTGTAATGGTATATTTCTTGGCTCTTCACTTTATGTGATCAAGAAGCTGCAGCGTGTACAAAATGCAGCTGCACGCCTTCTGTTAGATATTCCTAGATATGTATCGGAAAAACCAGCATTAGTCTCCCTGCATTGGTTGCCAGTCGAACAAAGGATCAAATTTAAAGCTTTATGCTGTATTCACAGGTCCTTACACAACTGTGGGCCACCGATCTTAAGAGCCCTCGCATCTTTCTATAGGCTGAATAGGATGCTCAGATCGACCTCTTTAGCTTTGGCCTCCCTACCTAGATTTAAAAAAGTTAGATGGGGTGGGGCCATGTTGTCCTATATGGGGGGCCAAACTGGAATTCTCTTCTTCTTAGGCTTCGGCTTATAAACCAGGAACTCAGTTTCCGTAAGGAACTTAAAACTTGGCTGTTTTAGAATTGACTCCTTTAGGTTAACCTTGATCTTCTGATCTGGTCCACTAGCGCTGGGAAGCCTCAGGGCAGCCATGCGCTTTACAAATTGCATAACATAACATCCTGTTTTGGTGGAGGGATGTCTGACTGCCAAGATAACATCACAGTCTTCGGGTGGAAGATCAAAAGACGGCAACTGCTGCTGCTCAATCTCCACGCATGAAGACGGAGACTGGACAGATTCAGGTGAAGAACCGTCCCCTGTTGCTGTGACAGAGTATCCGCCCGAAGAGGCAGTCTGAGTGGAGGATCGGTGGCCATGCTCAATAGCTCTGGATACCATACTCTCTGTGTCCAGTCTAGAGAGACAAAATAACTTGCGCCGGGTCGTTTCCAGATCTTCGAGAACTCTGGGCAAAAATGGTTTAGGCGTAAAGGAGGCCGGAGTTCCACTTGAGACTGAAAACATCTCAGAGCAAGTGCTTTTTGGAAACTCCAATGCGCAAAACAGCTGACACTGCGTGTTTTCCACGGAGGTGAGCAGATCTAACCAAGGCTCTCTCCACTTGTGAAAGAGACCTTGCGCCACTTCTGGATGGAGACGCCATTCGTGATTGGCTGTGCATCAATGGCTAAGTTCATCCGCTCTGGCGTTCATAAAGCCCACCAGATGTTGAACCACCAGGGTAATGCCCTGTTGTTCCAGCCATGTCCAGAGGCGTAGTGCCTCCTGACAAAGGGTCCAGGACCCAACTCTGCCTTGTTTTTTGCAGTACCATATGGCGGTAGTGTTGTCTGTGAACACTTGCATTACTTTCCCTTCAGAGAGGGAAGAAAAGCTTCCAAAGCAAGCCTGATCGCCCAGAGCACCAGAAGATTGATAGGGAGCCCAGAATCCACCAGAGGCTTGTGATCTCCGCCTCTCCCAAGTGGCCACCCCAACCTAGAAGTGACACATCTATCACTATAGATAGATCTGTTTGGGGAAGGGAGAGGGATCTACTATGGACCCAATGTGGTTTCAAAAGCCACCACCGCAGGTCTTTCGCAGTGCCCTCCAAGATCTGTACCAGTTTGGAGACATTCCCATGATGCTACCCCCACTCGAACTTCAAGTCCCACATGTCATCTGGCATGTGTTACTAGCAGGATGCAGGAGGTCATGAGGCCCAGCAACCTCAGAGTCAGTCTCACCGAAACCCAAGACAGAGGCTGAAAGACCGCAATCATAGCCTGAATATCTTGGACTCGCTTTTTGGGAGGATAAGCGACAAAACTGCACTGTGACCAGAACTGCTCTGATGAAAGGGAGCGTCTGAGAGGGAGTCAGGTGTGTCTTCGGCACGTTGATAGTGATCCCCAGTGTGTGCAGGGGCTCAGATGTGGAAGCTTCTGGCTGAAGAACCTCAGTCAGATTTGACCTGACCTGTATAGTAGAAAGCTCAAGGCCAAGACCCTCAGCTGCCCTACTGATCATCACAGCATAAATCACTCCCTCCGCCGTAGCCACGGTAGTGTCCAGGCCACTGGCCTCAACCAATTCTTGTGCCCAGTCCAAAGTAGGGTCATCCTTGTTTCCATACGGGTCCAGGAACCCCTCCAATCCTTCCCCAAATTTTTACCCATAAGAAAAAGGGTCCAAATCCGACCTGGGGTGAGTAGGCTCCTTCGAAGACAGAGGCAGCGTCGGCCGACGTCGTTCCGACCCCGGGTCGTTGGAGATGAGGATCGGGTTGATGTCAAATATCAGCTCAGGGGAAGGTGTCAGTGGTACGATCGCCATGTGTGCAGATCCATGAGCAGATCCGACTGAAAACCTTGGGCCCAAAGGCACCGCAGCGGGGTCGACCTGCACAAAAATGAGGCGCATGGCCTCATAGAACTCCTTTAATTGAGCAGGGGTCACTCTGGGTCTCGGAAATTCAGGGAACCGCGGAGCAGACCCAGAAGCAGGCTCCAAAGACAGAGGCCTGGAGTGTCAATGCTCCTCCTGCGTTGCATCAGTCAAGCGACGGGGTGAAGTCGAAGGGACCGCTTCGACTTCTTCCCTGTGCCCAAAGACTTGGAGGAAGGAGAATGGTAGTGGCTCCGTGAAAGGTCTCGAGACCTTCCTCTCGAGCGAGACTGGGACCTACGCGGAGTCGAGCACTGGGCTTGAGGGACCGCTCCTTCAAGGCCTTCGGGTGTATGGCCCTGTACTCAAATACACGACTTCGGGTCTTGGTCGCACTCCAAGCACCAGAATCACAACTGATGTGGATCCGTAACCGACATCACATGGTGACAGTCCTTGCACAGCTTGAAACCGGTCTTTGGGGACATCACAACGCACCAAAAAAACTCACCAAAACTGTTGAACTTGGTCAAAAAGAGACGAGGGTAGCTTTCTCCATATCAGTGCGTGGCGCGGAAAGAAAAGAACTGACGTCACTGCACCGAGGCGGCGTTTATGCACTACTCCCTACTTCATCATGGCAAATACGACGCGCAAGGGTATTGCTCAAAGAAAAAAATCTCCAGATCCAATCTGACGCCTGGGGAAAATTCTAAGGTAAGGAATCCGCAACTAGAAATTTCTATTAGATATATGGCATGTTCTCAATTATTATCCTCGGTCAAAAACAAATGCACTTTGAAGTTTAGGACATGCTTGTTAGGGGACTTAGGCAGCCTTTCCCTGCATGTTCACAAAATGGCTATTTACATATAGGAGTAGTTTTGCAGCTTGAAGAATTTTCTGGATTCACATGATGTGCATTAATCCACCATATAACGGTTGGGCCCGGGAACTTTCCTCTTGTCTATTAGTTCTTCTTCTCTTTCCTTTTTTGTTGTTGTTGGGAGATGACTGTCTCCATCATTTGGGGCACAGTTCATTTGATAATTCGGCAGTTAAGGCTCATCCTCTTTATTGTATGTTTTTTGTGTTGTCTGTCCACTTCTGCTCCCTCATGACTCGGGGAGGCAGGTGGTTCACATGTGAATGCAGAAAAATCTTCAAACAGCAGAACTACTTCTACAGATAAGTAACTATTTTGTTTTGTAGCATGAATCTATTCTGGATTCACATGCTTTGCATCAATTTTGCAGCAGTTTTCATCAATGTGGAGACTGGACTGGAGATGACTGAGCTTTTAAACAAATGGCTCAGTGCTCTCTGCCTTACTTGAGCCTATCTGTTCATCTAAATCCATGCAGTAGTGCTTTGTAAATGTGTGCATTGATGAAGCAGCTGCCATGCCTATGCCATTTAACTGAAAATATGCTAGGAAGGTTATTATAATTCCTATATTAAGCGTTAAGTGAAATCTTGGTTTAGCATCTAGTTGTATACCAACTGCCCTGGGACACAAATGTAGTGTATGAGTAATCCATCTTGCAATTATGTTTTTAGTGACTAGTTTCCCCTTGGTATTGTCTGTGAAACATATGACGAGTTGCTTTGCCATAATGATTAATTTTGTTTTCTCAATATAGTACATTAACACTTGTCTGGGGTCTAATGAATGCAGTGCTCTCTTTGCCTGAGACTTTGGTTCATGAAAGAAACTAGTTGTGTGGATCTCCTGGTTTACATGAAATTGAGATACTACCATTGGTAGAAAATGTGGGTTTGTCTGCTCTCTTTGCCTGAGTCTAAGGTTCTAAGAAGAAACACGGTATAAGGACTGTCTGGTTTATATGAGGTTGGGATATGACCTATGGTAGAAAATCTGAGACGGTTCTCATGACTATCCTCTATGTGTATTTGTATGTATGGTTCTTGTATCAAAATGAGGTGTAGTGTGCAAAGAGTCCAGAGGTTCCCCAAAAGGCTTGACAGGGGCAATAATAGATCATACTAATGCTTTATTTGTGGTAGTGTGGTCCAGCAGTTAGGCTTATCAGAGGATTGTGTTAAGCATGTGTTCTATACACACAAGCAATAAGTGAAAACACACTCTCAATGACTTAACTCCAGACCAACAGTATTTTATACAGAAAAATATTATTTTGTTAATTTATTTCTAGAACCACAAGATTCATTTAGCAGGTAAGTACATTAAATGAAAGGTACTTTACACAGTAATACTTAGAGTTTTCAATGGAATCAACAAAGTACACAGTTTTCTTTAAAATGACAAAAAGCTATTTTATAAGTGGGCACAGTGTAATTTTCAACAGTTCCTGGGTGAGGTAAGTAAAGCACATTTTGTTATGTAAGTAACAAACTTTCGGGTTCAATCTCCGGGGCATATGTAGCCCACCGTTGAGGGTTCAAGATATCCCCAAACATCCAGCACTAGCAACAAAGGGCTGGACAGGTGCAGAGGTCAAAAAGGAGCCAAAATAACATGTGCCCCTATAGAGACAGGGGGTACTCCGGTTCTGGTCTGCTTGCAGGTAAGTACCCGCGTTGTCGGAGGGCAGACCGGGGGGGTTTGGAGGAGTACTGGAGGGGCCCCAAGAAGGCACAAAAACCACACCCTCAGCGGCACAGGCATGGCTGGGTGCAGTGTGCAAACAGGGCGTTGGGTTCTCTATAGAACTCCACGGAGGGACCCAGGGGTCACTTAGGTGCCTGCAGGCAGGGCACAGGGGGGCTGTAGGAAGTTGGCTCTGTATGTACTATTTCAAAGTAAGGAATAGCATGCACAGAGTCCAAGGGTTCCCCTTAGAGGTAAGATAGTGGCAAAAAGAGATAATTCTAATGCTCTATTTTGTGGTAGTGTGGTCGAGCAGTAGGCTTATCAAAGGAGTAGTGTTAAGCATTTGTTGTACATACACAAGCAATAAATGAGGAACATACACTCAAAGACAATTCCAGGCCAATAGGTTTTTGTATAGAAAAATATATTTTCTTAGTTTATTTTAAGAACCACAGGTTCAAGATTTACATGTAATACTTAAAATGAAAGGTATTGCAGGTAGGTACTTTAGGAACTTTGAATTAGCAAAATAGCATATACAGTTTTCACATAAATCACATATAGCTATTTTAAAACTAGACACTTAGTGCCATTTTTAACAGTTCCTGGGGGAGTAAGAGTTCGTTTTTGCAGGTAAGTAAACCACCTACGGGGTTCAAGTTTGGGTCCAAGGTAGCCCACCGTTGGGGGGGGGGTGGTGCGGGGGGGTTGGAGAGAAGACACACAAATCCACACAGAAAGTACACCCTCAGCAGCACGGGGCGCATGGGTACAGTGTGTAAACAGGCGTCGGGTTTGCAATAGGTTTCAAAGGGAGACCAAGGGGTCTCTTCAGCAATGCAAGCAGGCAAGGGGGGGGTGGGGGGGGGGCCTCCTCGGGTAGCCACCACCTGGGCAAGGGAGAGGGCCACCTGGGGGTCGCTCCTGCACTGGAGGTCAGATCCTTCATTCCTGGGGGCTGCGGGTGCAGAGTCTTTACCAGGCGTCAGGTCTTTGAAGCAGGCAGTCGCGGTCAGGGGGAGCCTCGGGATTCCCTCTGCAGGCGTCGCTGTGGGGGCTCAGGGGGGTCAACTCTGGCTACTCACGGTCTCGTAGTCGCCGGGGGAGTCCTCCCTGGAGTGATTGTTCTCCACAAGTCGAGCCGGGGGTGTCGGGTGCAGAGTGCCAAGTCTCACGCTTCTGGCGGGAAACGCGTGTTGTTTCAAAGTTGCTTCTTTGTTGCAAAGTTGCAGTCTTTGGTGAACAGAGCCGCTGTCCTCTGGAGTTCTTGGTCCTGCAGGGCAGTCCTCTGAGGCTTCAGAGGTCGCTGGTCCCTGTGGAAAGCGTCACTGGAGCAGGGTCTTTAGAAGTGGGGAGACAGGCCGGTAGAGCTGGGGCCAAAGCAGTTGGTGTCTCAGTCTTCTCTGCAGGGTTTTTCAGTTCAGCAGTCCTCTTCTTCTTAGGTTGCAGGAATCTGAGTTCCTAGGTTCTGGGGAGCCCTTAAATACTAAATTTATAATGGCGTGTTTAGGTCTGGGGGGTTAGTAGCCAATGGCTACTAGCCCTGAGGGTGGGTACACCCTCTTTGTGCCTCCTCCCTGAGGGGAGGGGGGGGCACATCCCTAATCCTATTGGGGGAATCCTCCATCTGCAAGATGGAGGATTTCTAAAAGTTAGAGTCACCTCAGCTCAGGACACCTTAGGGGCCTGCCCTGACTGGCCAGTGACTCCTTCTTGTTTTTCTCATTATCTCCTCCGGCCTTGCTGCCAAAAGTGGGGCCGTGGCTGGAGGGGGCGGGCAACTCCACTAGCTGGAGTGCTCTGTGGTGCTGTAACAAAGGGGGTGAGCCTTTGAGGCTCACCGCCAGGTGTTACAGTTCCTGCAGGGGGAGGTGTGTAGCACCTCCACCCAGTACAGGCTTTGTTACTAGCCACAGAGTGATAAAGGCACTCTCCCCATGTGGCCAGCAACATGTCTGGTGTGTGGCAGGCTGCTAGAACTAGTCAGCCTACACGGATAGTCTGTTAAGGTTTCAGGGGGCACCTCTAAGGTGCCCTCTGGGGTGTATGTTACAATAAAATGTACACTGGCATCACCATGCATTTATTGTGCTGAGAAGTTTAATACTAAACTTCACAGTTTCCAGTGTAGCCATTATGGTGCTGTGGAGTTCGTGCTTGACAGACTCCCAGACCATATACTCTTATGGCTACCCTGCACTTACAATGTCTAAGGTTTTGCTTAGACACTGTAGGGGCACAGTGCTCATTCACTTGTGCCCTCACCTATGGTATAGTGCACCCTGCCTTAGGGCTGTAAGGCCTGCTAGAGGGGTGACTTATCTATACTGCATAGGCAGTGTGAGGTTGGCATGGCACCCTGAGGGGAGTGCCATGTCGACTTACTCGTTTTGTCCTCACTAGCACACACAAGCTGGCAAGCAGTGTGTCTGTGCTGAGTGAGGGGTCCCCAGGATGGCATAAGACATGCTGCATCCCTTAGAGACCTTCCCTGGCATCAGGGCCCTTGGTACCAGGGGTACCAGTTACAAGGGACGTACCTGGATGCCAGGGTGTGCCAATTGTGGAAACAAAAGTACAGGTCAGGGAAAGAACACTGGTGCTGGGGCCTGGTTAGCAGGCCTCAGCACACTTTCAAATCAAAACTTAGCATCAGCAAAGGCAAAATGTTAGGGGGTAACCATGCCAAGGAGGCATTTCCTTACAGGGGCCTCTCGGGCAAGCCACTACTGGGCAAGGGTGAGGGCCACCTGCTGGTCTTTGCTGCACCGCTAGTCAGATTCTCTTGGGCCCGGGGTCTCACGCTTCTGGAATGAGGTGAGAGCCCCTTTAAAGATGGTTTCTTTGTCTTCTTTTTGGACAGGTCCACAGGTGTTTCTTGGTCCTCTGTGATGCAGGCAGTCACCTGGAGGCTTTTTAGGGGTCGTTGGTCCTGCAGAATGTGTTGCTTCTTTTCTTGCAGTTTTTTTTAAGCAGGAGACTTGCCGGTCGGGCTGGGGCAGTCTCAGTTGGTGTCTCCTCTTCTCTGCTCGGTTTTCAGCTCAGCAGTCCTTTCTTGAGGTCGTCGGGAATCAGGGAGCCCTTAAATACTAGATTTAGGGGTGTTTTTAGGGGTCAGAGGGCAGTAGCCAATGGCTACTGTCTGAGAGGGTGGCTCACCCTTTCTGTGCCCACTCACTTTGGGGAGGGTGGCACATTCCTAACCCTATTGGTCCCTGTCCTCCAAACTAAGATGGGGGATTCTGCAAGGAGGAGGTCACTTCAGCTCTGGACACCTTAGGGGTGGTCCTGGCTGATGTGGTGACTCCTCCTTGCTCTTCCATATTATCCTGCTGGACTTGCTGCTAAAAGTGGGGCTTTGTCCGGGGGCTGGGCATCTCCACTAGCTGGAGTGTCCTGGGGCATTGTAACACGAAGCCTGAGCCTTTGAGGCTCACTGCTAGGTGTTACAGTTCCTGCAGGGGGGAGGCGTGAAGCACCTCCACCCAGTGCAGGCTTTGTTTCTGGCCTCCGAGATCACAAAGGCTCTTACACCAAGGGGTCAGAAACTCATCTGTTAGAGGCAGGCTGGCACAGACCAGTTAGTCCTATACTAGAGGATTGGGCAAAATACAGGGGGCATCTCTAAGATGCCCTCTGTGTGCATTTGTTTTATAAATCCAACACTGTCATCAGTGTGGGTTTATTATTCTGAGAAGTTTGATACTAAATTTCCCAGTATTCAGTGTAGTCATTATGGAACGGTGGAGTTCGTTTTTGACAAACTCCCAGACCATATACTTAATATGCCCACACTGTACTTACAATGTCTAAGAATGGACTTAGACACTGTAGGGGCATATTGCTCATGCAGTTATGCCCTCACCTGTGGTATAGTGCCCCCTGCCTTAGGGCTTTAAGGTCTGCTAGAGCAGTGACTTACCTATGCCGCAAGCAGTGTTTTGTGTGCATGGCACCCTGAGGGGGATGCCATGCCGACTTTGCCTTTTTCTCCCCACCAACACATACAATGTGCAATGGCAGTGTTCATGTGTTAGGTGAGGGGTCTCTTAGGGTGGCACAACACATGCTGCAGCCCTTAGGGACCTTCCCTGGTCACAGGGCCCTTGGTACCACTGATAACTTTTACAAGGGACTTATCTGTGTGCCAGGGGTGTGCTAATTGTGGAAACAATGGTACATTTTTAGTGAAGAACACAGGTGCTGGGGCCTGGTTAGCAGGGTCCCAGCACACTCTCAGTCAAGTCAGTATCAGTATCAGACAAAAAGTGGGGGGCGGAGTCAACCTCAACAAGGGCCATTTTCCTACAGTGAGGGCTTGCTACTCACTCTACGGAGAAACATCGCGATTAAAACTTTTTTTTTTTTTTTTTTTAATACAACTACTTTCAAAGTGGCCTTGTGGAGTGGTTCACATTTTTTTTTTTTATCAGTTGGTTCAACACTCTACTTAGGTTCCATGTAGGCGTTGGTGTACTTCTAGTTAGGACTATTCTCTTAGACTTTTCTAGAAACTTCTTCCTATGTAACCCACTGCGTAGGTCACTATTGCTGATAAAGAACAAGTTACTTACCTTTAGTAACGCCTTATCTGGTAGGGACAATACCTAGTTGCAGATTCCTTACCTTCGAGGAGTCAGACTGGATCCGGAGATTTTCGTGAACAGTATCCCTGAACACCATTAGGTGGCATCGATCTGCTCCGCATCGGTCATCGGCGAGACAGATATGACGTTGCAGTTCCTATATAGGCACCACCTCAACGCGCTGACAACAGTTTATAGTTACAACTTTCCATGCCAGAAGCGTTGAGCCATAAAGAAACTGACTACTGGTGCGTCAAAACTAAGGCCCAGAAATGGGAGTCCCTGCCCCCGGAAATCAGTTGGCGGAGAGGATGGGTGGGTCGATAAGGAATCTGCATCTAGATACTGTCTATACCAACTAAGGCATTACCCATAGGTGTACACCAGTGGTTCCCAATCTGTGGTCCGGGGACCCCTGGGGGTCCACAAAGCCTCCTCAGGGAGTCCGTGGCTGCTTAAAAAATTAAATAATATTAATTGATTAGGTCCCCAGCTTTCAGTAATGGCTCAGTGGGGGGTTCCCGGATTCCAATAAAGAGTCAGTGGCTCCACTAATGATAAAGTGGGGGTCCACAGAAGTCAAAAGGTTGGGAACCACTGGTGTACACCATATACTGAGCAGCCTCCTACATTGGTGGTACAGATGTTGGTATAAACACTTGCATTGCTTTACCATTTGGTCATAAGTGAGTTTCCACAGGAAACCACTGCTGACGTATGTACATACTGTACTGTTTGCAAATTGGAATTTTTTTATTTGTTATTGTTTGCCAGGGGTCTAGGGTAACCTTTTCTCCAATAACCTAAAAAGTTTAGAACACTAGGGTAGTGTTAGGTCTTCAGTTGAGGGAGCTGACCAGAATCAGGAGTCTAGGTACAGTGACCCTAAGTTCCAGGAACTTAGGACCCTGTGTAGAGCCTGAAACTGAAGACAGGTAGTCATCCTACTAAACCTCATCTCCTCGAGATGCTAATTCAATATGACCTCCAGAATCCCAACACTGCCACCGATGTAGGGAGGTGGCTCAGTATATGGTGTACACCTATAGGTGTGGCATCCTCTACTGAATCCAGGCAACCCTTAGTGATAGAGTAAGAGGTTCGAGATAACCGGAGCTGTGGAGAGCTGCAAAGGCTTATCCACTGGGGTGTAAAGAAGTTGCAGATACCTCACAGATCAGTCAGTGATTTACACACAGGAAAGAACCACACCAGTGTTAGAAAAATAATGTATTCTTTATTTATTTACTAAAACACAAACACTAAAATAACTGTGGTATAGCCCTCAAACGGAGATACAGACATACAAAAATATACTCAGAAGCAGGTAAGTAAAATAAGAGTAAAATGGACCCCTATGGGGTGGCCAAACCATATACTAAAAAAATTGTAATGCGAAAATCACTACCATCCCAAACTGCCACCCAAGGACCCTTAGGGCTGGGGAAGGGCTAAGACACCAAGGGTAAGTAGCTAGGATTCCCAGGCACCTGTGTGCAGAGTTGCAACTCCAGGTCAGTGTCCATAGGATGTGGGGTTTTTGAGTTTTAGGACCCTTCCAAGAGGACCGCGAGGAAACCTGTTGGGACAAGAGAGATTCAAGTGTGCCCCCACCTGTGGATACCCTGAAAAGCAGAGTACCTACACCAGGGAGCCCAGGTGCATTGGGGTGAAGTATCAGAACCTCCTGTTGAAGTAAATGGAAGACCTCAGTTATACAGCTTCTGTCATGACCCTTGGACCATGTCAGTGGAACCCAGGCATGGATTCTGGAAGAAGAGGACCTAAGAACAGAGGAGACAGAGTTCAGACCACCCAAAGGTGGCCAGTGGTGCAGGGGGGCAATGACCACCTTTATTGGAGAGGTTTTCCTACTGGACGACGGTCTAAGAAGTGCAGCTGTGGAGTCCAAGGGATGCAGGAAGATCCCAGGAGTCATCCATGAGCTGTCCTACGCTGGTCATCGAAATGCAGAAGGGTCATTGATCAGCAGAACCACCAACAAGCGTTGGCAAATGCAAGAAAACGGTTCATGGAGAGTTGCAGACCTTTGGAGACCAGGAAGGCCTAGGAGACTTTACCCTTCCAGGTAAATCAGGGCCAGCCCTCAGCAAGTAGAAAAGCCAAAATGAATCCTTGGAGCTCCCAAAAGGACCCTCTCGCAGGGGGCACAGGGAGTCGCAGGGAAGCCGAAGCAGCACACCAAAGAGGGATGCGCACATCACAGGAGTTGCGGAGAGGACATCGTTCTTGGAGCTGAGTAGTGCTGGAGGCTGGGGCTTTCTGGACTTAGGAGGTCTTTGGACTGAAGAGCCAACAAACCTTAGCAATGACTAACAGATGAGGTGCAAAGGGGTTCCAAGCCAGGCAGCTCCATCGAGGGACCTCAGACTTCTCAGATGCAAAGATGATAGGTCAGACCACTGGATGGACAAAAAAACACCACCTGTGTTGTACAGCCTTGGAGAATCCATGGAACAGCAGGATCCACAAACTGGCTGATTTTGAGGTGCCTGCGGATGCAGGGGAGTGACTCCTTCACTCCAAGAGAGACTCCTTCTTGCCTTCCTGAGTGCACACAGAGTTCTTGTGGCTCTGGAGGATGCACAGCCACAGAGGTTGCAGAATCCTTGCAATGCACGGGGACAAAGTTGCAGTAGGAGCCCTCCTACTAGGTACAGTCTTGTCTTGGGTCTTGGCAAAGTCCAGCAGCGGTTCTAATGTCCAGGTTACAGAAGGGTCTTGCAGAAGAGTCTTCAGAAGGTTGCAGAGATGAATTCGAAATATAGGGTCCCACCCTCAGGGTAGCCCTTAAGTAACCCAGGAAGGGGGTTGGACACTTACTGAGTGACCCACCTATCCGGGAGGGGTCTGCCAGGGACATTACCCAGCTGGACTAATTAGTCAGCTGCTCCTAGGGGGCCTCTGCTTATCTTATTTCTAAGATGGCAGAATCAAGTGACCACCTAGCAGAGCGCTTGCCACCTCCCTCGGGGAGGAGCAAGGGAGTGGTCACTCCCCCTTTGTGTGGTTTCTCACCAGAGCAGGAAACAGGGGCTCCTGCCCTACAGCAAACTGATTTATGCAAGGAGGGCACAAAATTGGCCCTTCAAAGAAGTCTGGTGGTGCTCAGATGTACCCCACCCCAGCCCAGAGAAACCTATTTCTAAAAGAGAGGTGGTAACACTTCTTCTCTACAGGAAATCCTTTGTTCTGCCTTCTGTCTTCCCTGCTCCACATTGTCTGCTTTCCTGCTTCTGAGCCTGTGTCTGGGGCCGACAGCATCATAGGCTGGCATGTAGACCATGTAAGACTGCACAGGCAGACACGGGGGATCCCCTAGGAAACCCACAAAGTACATAGCATCATGCAACTAGCACTGACGTCTGTGTAGTTGCATGATTCCAACATGTTTGATACCAAACATGACTAGGTTCGGTGAAGCCATTATGTAGTTGGACTACCAGTGTTGACCAGTTTACACTACATACCTTAAGATAGCTTCCCCACACTTACAAAGCCATGAAAATGAAGTCTGCTGTTTTTAACACTTGAAACCATGCACCCTGCCCTGGACCTTAAGGGCCTATCGTAGAGATGACTTACAGGGTCAGAGTGCAGTGATTGGAATACAAGGTAAAACTTATATCTGGGGTGAAAGGTTCCTGCACCATTTCACGCAGGCAGCAATGGCAGGCCTGCATACAGTTTGCATGGGCTCCCATGGGTGGCACAATACATGCTGCAGCTCATTGGGGGCCCTTGGTGTACAAATGTCCGGGTACCTAAGTACCCTATATTAGGGACTCATCTGGGTGCACCAGTATGCCAATTGCGGGTTGAAAAAGTTACTTATCAACTAAATTTAAGGGAGAGAACACTGACAATGGGGTCCTGGTTAGCAGGATCCCAGTGTACTACAGTCAAAATGTTTGACACCAGGCACAAAGTGGGGGTACCAATGTCAGAAAGTTGCTACTTTCCTACAACTTGTTCATCTGATAGAGACTTTTAGCTGCAGATTACTCACCTTTGAATAGATACTCAAGTATTACCATCCTCAGAGTTGGTCTACAAACCAAGTTTTTACTAGAAAGTTCTGCAGGCCTGAACAGGCAAAATGCCTGTCCCTATGGACCTGTCTGTACAGGCAGTAGTGTATGGCAAAAGTGTGCAGAGTTGCCTATGTTGGCGGCTGACAGACGTCAAGGACTGGAAGTCTGTGTTCTAACAAACAGTAGGTGCAGCTTCAGCATGGGTAGGATGAGCACACAACCCCTAAGGAGGTTGCTTCTGGGACCGTGAATAAATATCTTAAAGCAGAGTAACAGCCATCTGGGTATGGTCCGCTTCTGCACTGAACCATCTTTCTGTGCACCCACATAACCCACAAAGAGTTGGTCATCCACCTGGAACTCTTGTACAACAATCAAGGTCCGCCAATGCTCTTTTTTGGGTCCAGGCAGTGGAGCCTCTTCTTACTTAGAAGGCTGTGGAGGTGCGTAAAAAGTAGGCAAGGTGATGGACTGGCCTACATGAAAGGGCGTAACCACTTCTGGCAAAAAGGAGGGCCTAGTGTGGCGCATTACTTTGTCAGGATAGATGAAAACGCAGGGCAGCTTACATGACAACACCTGCGACTCAGTCACCCTGCGGGCAGATGTAATGGCTACAAGGAATGCTGTTTTACAGCGAGAAGCCTTAGAGTACAATTGTGGAGAGGCTCGAAAGGAGCGCACATCAGAAATGTCACAACCAAATTCAGACCCTATTGGTGCATAATGAATGGGGATAGACGAAAAAGATTTTGAAGACCCTTGAGAAACCTATGTTAAACAAAGTATGTGGACCAGGCAACCTCTAAAAAGCAGATAAATAACCTTTAAGAGTGCCCATAGTGGAGGCCTTCTGGACCAGGGAAAAGATAAACAGGACCTCAAAGAGAAGGACAGGAAGGGGGTCAACAAACCTGTCTGTCCACCATGCCACAAATGTCTTCCAACAACAGACATATACACTTTTGGTGGAGGAATGCCTGGATGCCAAGATTACATTACAAACTTCAGGCCGAAGGTCAAAAGTTGTTCACTGTCGCCGCTCAATCTCCTCTCAAGAAGGCGGGAAGTGGACAGGTTTGGGTGCAGAACCCTCCTAAGCTGCTGCAACAGAAGATTCTCCCAAAGGGTCAGCAGGATCAGTGCATAAGCTCAGCAGCTCGGGATACAAGACTCTCCATGCCCAGTCCTGAGCCACAAGGACTGCTTGAGCAGAAGAGGTATGGGCGCAAAGACATGCATGAGGCCTGAGTTCCACTCGCTTGAAAAGCGTCTCCGAGCTATTACAGCATTGAAAACTCCAACATGCAAAACTGCAGACAGTGTGCTTTCTCTGCGGAGGCGAACAGATCTAACCAAGGCTCTGCCCACGGCTAAAAGAGACCTTGAGCCAACTCGCAATGGAGACTCCATTTGTGATCTGCAAGGCATTTTTGGTTGAGTTTGTCTACTCTGGCGTTCAGAGATTTCCCCAGATGTTGAACCACCAGGGATATGCCCTGCTGTTCCATCCACGCCCAGATGTGCAGAGCCTCTTGACAAAGAGTCCACGACCCCACCCTGCCTTGCTTGTTGCAGTATCACAAAGGGGTGGTGTTGTGCATGAACAACTCCACTGTATTTTCCTTGATAGAAGGAAGAATGCTTTCATTGTTAGCTGGTCACAAGGAACTTCAACAAGTCAATGTGGAGCATGGATTCAGTCAGAGACCAGATCCCTCTGATCTCCACCACTCCCATACAGCCACCCCCAGCCCAGGAGTGACACATTTGTCACTAATGTCAGACCTATTTGGGGAAAGGAGTGTGATCTGTCACTGACCCAATCGCGGTTCGTTAATGACCACTGCAGATCTTTGGCAGTACCCTCTGAGATATGGACGTTGTTGAGAGATTCTACTGATGCTGCGCCCACTGGAAGTTTAGGTCCCACTGTATGTGTCACAACCAGTAGAATGTAGGAGGCCATGAGGCCCAGTAGCTTTAGAGTCATTATCACCAAAATCCAGGCAAACGTGAGGCCCAAGGACCAGTCCACAGACTGAGAATCCTTGAAGCGCTCGAGCGCAGTGTCTGCCTTGTCTTCAAAGAGATGGTTGCCATCAAAGGGCATGTCCATGAAGGAAGCTGGGGCATCTCCTGAAAAGCCAGATGCCCTCAGCCAGGTGTGATGCCTCAGGGCCACTGTCTATAAAAACTGCTCTACCTAGTGAATCAGTTGTGTTCAGTGTGCAACAGATTGTGAACTTCGCTGTGTCCCTCCCATCTCCAACAGCCTAAGAGAGTACAGCCCGTTTCTTCTCCAGGACCTGTGGCAGCACTTGTGCAACTGTATCCCAAAGCGTGAGATTAACAGCCCAAAAAGCATGGGGTGTTCATAGACTGCAATTCGAGGCTGGCAGAAAAAAACATATTCCCAAGTGAAGCCATCCATTTGGACTCCCTATCTAGGGGAGTGGAAGGCAAAAAGCCCTGGGAGGTGAAGGCTTGGATAACAAAGCTCTCTGGGGAGGGTGTTGTGTCAGAAAACTTGGATCCCCAGAAGTGGCGTGATGGCAGCAGGCATCTGTCCTGTTCACACGAGCCACTGTGCTGGGTTTGGATCAAATACTCACTAGGACATCCCGGAGGACCTCATTAAACAGGAGCAGGGGTTCGGAGGAGGAAGCTCCCGGTTGTAGCACCGCAGTCAGGAGATTAATCCTGATAGCCACTGAGGGCAACTCAAGGTCCTGGACCTCAGATGCCCGCCTCAAGGACGGCTTGCATAAGAAGCTCCCTCCTACGTAGCTATGGTAGGGGAAGAAAGCATGCCAGTATCTGGAGAAGTATCCAGTTTGCCGGCTTCACCCTAGCCTTCGTGAAACTGGTATTCTAAAGGGTCTAGGAACCCCTTCAATTCATCTCCGAAACCTTACCCATAAGAAAAGGGCTCAGGATTCGACCTAGAAGGAAAAGCTCCTGCCGGCATCTGAATCAGCGTTGGACGAGCCCATCGGACTCTGTGTATCAAGGATTAAGTTACAGACGCAGAACCAGAAGGGGCCCCTTCTGACTCCACAGGCACCCGAGGCGTGCCAGTGGTGTCGGGCTGCCCAAAAATGAGGCAGATAGCCTCGCAGTACTCACAAAGTTGGGCAGGGGTCGCCCCAGGCTCTGCAGAAGGTGGCCTAATAGGTCGATGCTCCCTTGTCTTGTCGGCTGACGGACAAGGAGTGTAGAAAAGTAGGACCTTTCTGACATGGGTACCTCCACTTTTTGATTGGTGTCAGTGTGTTTAGTCTTTAGCACACTAGGATCCTGCTAACCGGGACCCCAATGTTGGTGCCCTCTTCCATAAAACTGACTTACTAAGTGATTCCTTAACCAGTCATTGGCATTTTGGGCCCCCCCCCCCCATTAAGTCCCTACTAATTAATACTTAGGTTCCCAGGCCAATGGTAACCCAGGGGCCTCCAATGAGCTGCAGCATGCCATCCATGGAGCCCATGCAAACTGTGTCAGCAGGCCTACCATTGCAGCCTGCGTGAAATGGAGCAGGCACCATTCACTTTGTAAATAAGGTTTGTCTTATATGATGAGCCTAACTCGAGCAGGGGAAGGCAGACCAAAGGATTTCCTGTAACAACCTCTCCCGCTTTGAAATGGCTAACTCTGGGCTGGGGTGGAATTGCCTCTGTGCGTCACCAGACTGCATTGAAAGGCACATTTGGTGCCCTCCTTGCATAAATTGGTTGGCACCAGTGCAAGAACCCTTGGTTCCTGCACTAGCGCGAAACCACACAAAGGACAGGGGGGTAGGAAGCTGGCATGATGTCTGGTGGCCTATGGTGCTGGCACCTTATACCAGGTCCAGTCAACCCCCTATTAGTAAATGAAGCCATTGTCTAGGAAGCCAGGGCCCTCTAATGGTAGCTGTGGTGAGCAGCCAAGGATCATCTAGGAGGAGTGTAAAGCACTTGCAATACCACAGTAGTCACACAGTAACTAATCTCACAAGAAAGGAGCCACACATTGTTGCAAACTTTATTACAGTAACCCTAAACTAGATTAGTTATAGGGAGTCCCCCAAATGGAAATAAGTACACACTATATATACACAGTAAATATTAGGCATTAGCATATAGAAACAACAAGCATGGTCACGAAATAGTGAAAAATAATTAGGGCACTATAGAGGAGACCAAACCATATACTAAAAGAGTGGAATGCGAAGTAAGGTCCACCACCCAAGGATGAGTAGTAGTTAGAAGGGAGCTGGGAGAACTTGGGACACCAAGAGGCGAGTACCTAGGTGACCCCCCCACGACCAGGAAAGCAGAAGTAAGTTACCTGGTCTTCCCAAAGACTAACAAGGGGACTTGGAAAAGAAGACTGCAAGACCAGGACCAGTCTGGTGGAACCCAAAGGTGGATTCCGGAAGAAGACGACCAGCACCAAGGATACATGAGGAGGGGGTCCAGGCACGGACATCGCCCGATGACTTGAGCCACAGGGCTTGAAGCAAGTCTTTCTGAATTACATCACTGATGCGCACCAGGAGTAGAACGCTCAGAAAAAACTTTGACTAAATGTAAAAAAATAAAATAGCACCAGTCAAAACATAACTCAGGGGTAGCTCGCTTCGGATCAGCAGGTGTGTGAGGTATTGTTTAACTGTAGTGTCTACTGTCCTGTAAGAGGTCAGATCAATGGCACCACCTTGTATATCTCTCTCACTAGGTTGGTTAGCTTTTCTTTGCTGTCTGTCTTCTTGCTTCTCGGAGGACCGCTAATGACCCTTCAGGAAGTCCTAGGTGTCCATACTCTGTCTTCAGGAGCCATGCTGCCAGATTCAGTGTGCTCAGGTTTTGGTGGAGTATTTTCCCTCCCGACATGGATGCAGGTCTTGTAAAACTGGTAGTTTCTACACTGTTGTGTGCTTCATCCATGAGTTCTGAAAAGCAGGTCTGTCTCGCCTACTGTGGGGCAATGAGCATTAAAGTAATTTGTGACTGTCAGCATTTGTTGTTTATTAATGATAACAAGTGTGATTGGGGAAAAGCGTAAGAAAATTTCCCTGACCAGTCTATCGACAATGCATTCCACAGGGCTTATCGGTCTGGATGTGAAGGATCGACATTTTGCATTCTCTGGCATTGCTTAAAGGTCTATTTCTGGTGATCACCATCTTCTGAAGATCAGATTGATTACTGTCCGATTAAATTCCCACTCGTGTGAGGTGGATGCTAGTCTACTCAGCTGGTCAGCTTCTACACTGTCTTTCCCTGGTAGATGTATTGCCATCCTGTTTATTTGTCTCTAGATAGACCACCTCCAGATCTGTTGTGCTACTTCTGAAAGGACAAATGATTTTGTCCCTCCATGCTTGCTGAGTTAGAACATTGTTGTTCTTTTGGCCATTTTAGTTAGTAATGTTTTCCCAATAGCTGCTCCTGAAAGGCCTTTAAGGCTAGGGACACTGTTTTTAGCGTCAGTATGCTTATGTGTTGTACTGCTTCGTCTCTGTTGTCCAGGTCCCTCTGATATTGAGCTTTCCCATATGCAAGGCATCTTTTGTAATGGTCACTGTTAGAGTACAGGGGGAGATGGGGTGGTGGAACAGGACAAATATAACAAGAAGAACTTTCATATCGCCAACTCTGTGTGACAACCACTAACTTGTTCCAAATACCTGTAGCTTGTGACCACTGGCTCTGGATCCACTCTTGAATTTATCTCATGGGTAACCATGCATATAGTATTATACATATGCAGGAGGCAATATTTTCCAGGATCTTCCCTACAGTCCTCACTGTCAGATTGACCCTTCTGATACTGTTGAGTGCCTTGTGCAATCAAAAATGTTCTCTTCTCCCAAGGATATGCTTTTGCCTCTGCTGAGTTAATTCTCGCTCCCAGGGAAAGCTTTTCTTGTACTGGTGTGGGTGATGATTTTTCTCTGTTTATTGAAAAACTCAGTTTGTGGAGTGTCGATATCACTGCCTTTATGTTGTTTCTTCACTTGTGTAATGAGTTCACTTTTACCAGCTACTTGACTAGGTAAGGGTATAGGTATACTCCTTGCCTTCTTAGGTGTGCCACAACTGCTGCAAAGAACTTTGTAAACACCCTGGCTGCTGATTTGATTCAGAATGGTAGCATGGTGAATTGATACTGCTTTCTGTCTACAACAAAGCATAAGAACTTCTTGTGCCTTTGGTTCATAGGGATGCATCTTTTTATATATGGTTGCCATAGAGTTTCCCTGCTGATGCCGCAGAATGACCTCTTGTAGAGTTTAAAGAAGTGGAGGTCTAGTATAGGATTTAAAGAGCTATCTCTTTTTCGGTATTAGAAAATATGTTGAGTAGTTTTCCCTGGTGGTTGCCCTTCCTGGGCACTCTTCCCTACTGCTTTTTTTCCAGTCACAATTCTTTCCCTTATCATAACCATGTCTTTTCTTCTCTTGTGCAGATATTTTTCTTGGGCCCTCACACTGGTGTCTGATCATTTCTATGCAATAGCAGTGTTGGATAATGTTGGGTGTGCACTTCTATGAAGTGACCTTCGTCCACTCCAGGAAGAACACTCCTATACACACACACACACACACACACACACACACACACACACACACAGTGAGTGGGAAGGGGTGTTAGTTTTCTTAGTCACTTGCCCATAGGTAATACCTCCCCTCTCATGGCTGCGATCTGCCACTCGACTGTTTGTGAAAGGGTTGCTGCAGCAGTGTTTTGTGTTGGTCCTGTGTCTGGCTTGGGGTTTGAAAAACTCTGGAGTTGGTAGTACCTTAAAAAGCTCCCTCTACCCACTGATCTCCTAGTAGGTGTGCTTCCTTGACTTTGCTGCTCTCTGCAAAATCGATGGGAGACCTGCAGTTCAGTTTAGTTATTCTTCTTCAGTTGCTGCAGGTTATCAGCCACTGTGCTCCCAAAAAGGTGTTCTCCACTGACAGGTGTGTTCAGGATGTTTGACTGAACTTCATTTTTTAAACCAGACACCCATAGCCAAGCATGCCTTCTTAGGGTTGTCCGTGTTTTCATTTGTCTGCTTCCTGTGTCTGTAGCTTCAAGTGCAGATTTCACCAGAAGCTGGCAATATTCCTTCCTTCTTCAAGGGAGGCTACATTTTTTTGATATTGCACCGGTAGATGATTCAACATCTCTGCCAACTCCTCCCACTTTGATATGTGCATCTGTTGAGCCGGGCATTAAAATTAGCTATGGGCCATTGTGTGTTAATGCTCCCCTCTCAAACTGTCTCCTTACCATGCCCATTCTCTTAGGTTACAGTATAAGTTACAAGTTATTTTACAAGGAAACCCCACTCGAATCAACATACGCTTTTAGTCCACTCTGTCACACTCCTTTAGTCACTCACCAGCATTCCATTACATCACACACTGACTGAGCAGAGCAGAACAATGGAGGTGTGCACAGAATGCATCATAAGCACTGCAGATTTTAACAGTGTCGAACTCCTTTTTGTGTAGGATTGTGGCCATTTCAGCTTTGAGATGCCTTTTCTTCTGTTCAATCATGCGTTCCTCCTCGTTGAGTGTGGGTGCCGATTTTCTTTTTGATGTCGAGGTCTACGATGTCACAGTTTCACACAACCCTTTCTTAACTTCCTCTCAAATTTAGTCATCCTTCAACGTCAGCTTCTTTTAGGTTGCCTGTCCACCTGCAGTGTCCTTTGTGTGGGACCTAAGGGCTCTTTTGGCTTTTGCTTGCCTTCGATCGGCAAGAATATCGACACAGAGACAACTTTTGGTGTTAAAGTCTTTTTCGAGACTCGCCCACACCCTGTTTGTTTGATGTTACCAGTGGACATTTATCCCTATGCTTTCAGTCTTCTCTTCCAATGTCGCTGATCTCCTTTTTAACATCCAATGACTTTCCCTCAGCTCCCTTGGCAATGTTGTCCTCCTCTTTGGCTCGACAACCCCAGGTCTTTCAGTGACAGTGTCTTGTTCTGCTCTTGCATGGCATAGTGACTTGTCTTTGTTCCTCCCCAGCTCTTAAGGTCTTCAATTTGAGTTATGTCAAGTCCTCACAATTGTCCATACTGTGGTCTCTTGGTAGACAAAGACTGCATATATGATGGTTGCCCTTCTGGCAAACTTATGACACTTTGGTCAGAATCAAAAGGGTGCACTGTCATTATCACCTGGCTAGGGGACCCCCGCTAGTGCATTCTCCGGTCATCGCTCAACAAAGTTTCCTACTCCCCTTACTCCTTAGTGTCATTGAAACATCTTCAAATCTTATCAGGGTACAAACAATTTTCCTCTGGAACTTTGGCGTATTCCTTGATGAACTTTCAAAATAATCTTTATTAGGCAATTTGAGGGCCTTCATTAATGCTTCCAGACCCAAAGACAGAACAAAAAAAAAAGTCTGAAGACGGCGACCACACTTAGAAGCTTCCAGGGAAGGGTGTATGACATCAGGAGAGGTTGGACTGGGCACCAAATGGTGGAGGCAGTCGACATTCAATAACAAACAAACAAAAAACAACAAAAAAAAGGAAGAGGAAGAGGAATAATAGACAAGAGGAGAGCTCCGGACCAAAGTACTAAGATGGAGGAAAAATAAATAGCATGGGAATCCTGAAAAGATTTGTGCTGCAAAATCTTAGTTTCGAGGTAGATATGCTCACTCAGTTCAAGAACTGTGGGACTTGCAAGGCAGTCTTGGACACACCCAACTTGCATCCATTAACTGGAAAAAGTTGGATTTAGCAAAGTGACTGCACTAACGGCAAATGAAAGAACAGTCTTCCTGAGCCTCATGAAGCTGTCATGGGAGCCGTTAGCAAAGGTTCATTAGGCACACGTTTGTTAATGTTCAGAATGTCGACGGAAGTTGGTATTTGAGAGGTAGTAAAAGTGTAGTCAAACTTTTCATGTTTTTCCATTTGTGAAGGTGTCTGACACACCAAACGTCAACATGTTTGGCCATGTGTGCGTTGAGGTTTGCTTGTGGTGTGTTTGTATGCATGTTGGTTGATAACTGGGTGAGAGTCTGTTTGATTGGGAATTTCTCCCTATGGCCTACAAATGTGATGGGCCCTTTGAATGGTGGCAGTATGCTGATGTGAGTGCACTGTGTTGAACTGGGCCAGTGGCTTGCAGTATGAAAGTCTGCAGTGTGGTGCATGGTTGGCGTGTGAATGGTCGATACAGCAGGCGGTGCCTTTACACTGCTTTACCACTCACCTTCGGTAGTCTTGGTTTCAATATTCCAATAGCATGAAAATATCTGTTCTTTGAACCTTGCACTTGGGGAGATGCCAAAACCAACATCTATAAGCTGTGGTATTTTGAAAGTTGATTAACAGCCACTCATTTCTTTTTAAATTGAACACCTGCAAGTGCTCAGATGTGGGATATTTCTAAAATCTGTTGCAATCCACAAACTGTACAACCACCCACCATTCAACATGAAACCCAATTTTTGATGGTGGCCCTAGTGCCCACGTTTTAAAGTGCTAAAAACACAACACAGACATCTCATATTTTTCCACAGAAAACACTGTTTTCGCAGTGTGGTAAGCTGTGGAGTTTGGGGTTTGTATGTGCCTCAACCTTTGCCTAAAATTACACATTTTCCTTACATTTCTGTGATGAAAAATTCCATAATCTGCTGGAATCCACAAAAGTTCTACCACTCCGTGTTAACCCACTTGTGTCAATAAAACCGCTCTTCCACTCATGTAGATGGGCCTACTGCCAACTACAGGAACGGGTCAAACCAAAGTCAATGAAAATCCTGAGGAAACTATTTGGGAACATTTTCCTCAAAGCTTGGAAGATGGTGACTTTAGCAAAGCAAATCTTTCGCGGATTCCATTTTTAGGGAAAAGTAACTTTTTTGTGGATTACTTTCCTCCTATTTTTCCCACATATATTCTTATTCCTCTCCTGGGAATCCAAAAACCCTGGGTACCTTAAGCATCCCCAGGATCTTGGGGGGGGGGGGGGGTGAGGGGGAGGGAAACGAAATTTTGTTGTGCTTATGGAACCCTAAGTGCAAACTACCCCAAAAAGGCAAAAAAGAAATGGCAAAGCCAATAGGTTTTGCCAATGTGAGACCTATTGGCGTTGACAATGTTTTTTCAGAGATGTTGCACAGCAGCGCAAGTTGCTGTGCAATATGGCTCAAAGTAAATAAACAAGCGATAATGCGTGGCCAGCGTTGGCCTCTTTTGATATTTGTTTTTTTTGCTTACTTTAAGTAATGTTGTACACAACCCGAGCTGCTGTGTAACATTTTTATAAAACAATAACAAAGCCACGTAGTTCTGTGCAAGCTATTTGGCCCTGCTAATGTTCTCAAAAGATTTGCAGAGCAGTGCAAGCTCTGCTGCGCTAACATAGCTCAAAGTAAATAAAAACAAAGCACTATGGCACGGCCAGAATTGAGCACGTTTTTATGTACTTTAAGATTCTACACAGCAGCGTGTGCTGCTATGCAATATACTTTTAAACAGCACAGGGTGGAGGAAGCAAGCAAACCTCTCCTCTAGGAAGAGGATATGGTGTTACGGTCAGAGCTGTCGACTGGGGAAACCAGGTTTGAGTCTTAGCATTGTCTCAACATCCTGTGATTCCAGGCAGATCACTTGGAGCCTGTTTTTGATGTTGTTGGTAATGGTCCACTGCCTTGGCGGTCCGCCCGCCTTATTTAGATGTTCACAGGACCATAGGCCAAACACCACCTGACTCCAGCCACCTATACCGCCAAGCAGATTTTGATGTGCCTTACCACCAAGCCAACTGTGGCAGTCTGACTTCCACATTTGAGTTAGCGAATAGGAGGGAGAAAGGGGCACAAAACCCTTTTCCACATTTCCGCCTCAATGTTGGACTGGACCCGACTGGACTTCACCTGCCATTGCAGCTGCCACGGGACCAGGGCGGAAACACGACCCCGCTGTTGCCGGACTCGATGCTAGGGATACTGCACATACAGTGTACGTCGTGTGGGCACCGCACATGAGTATGGAACCTCTGCGGCAATATACCTCCTGCAGGTATTTTTCAAAATATATCTCTGACATGCATATGCCAGGAATACGTTTGTGTCAGCGACTGATGGGGACACACTGGTACAAGACACATTGTTATTGTGGTGTCGGTATTCATTGCCAAACGAATGCTGTCATCACAATAATGACAGCATCACACTTGTAAACATATGTATTTGTACACACAAGTGAATCTGTACCTGTGTTACTGTGTGTCCAGTTGTGTATGCGGGACTGGATTGGCTGGTAGAGGGAGGAGGAGTGGGTGATGTGGTTGTGTCTGTATGTGTGCCACGTGCCCATGTGTGTTCTGGGTTGTGTGCATGTGCAACATTCTGGTGTGTGTTGTTGTGTAGTGCTCGTCGTTGTGATGAGTGCAACTGTGCTGTTATGTGCCTGTGTTTGGGTAGATGGGTGTGTCATTGTTTTTTTGCTGTGGTTGGGTTGTATTTGTGTGTATGCTGTGTCACAGATTTCTGGCACTGTGGGATAGATAATAGTGTTTATGTTGTGTAGGTAGGCACAGATGGCTAAGGTACTGTGTGTGTGTGTTTGTGTGTGTCGCTCACCTATATGCTATAGCCACTGCACAATGCCTAATGGCTCCTGCGACAGTCTCCCTCCATCAGAAATCCGTCACCAGCACCTCACCTGCAGGACTGTAAAATCTAAATAGGAGGTAAACCATCGACTTGACAGTATTTCACTCTATAGCCTAAGTATGGAACACTCCCTCTATCACCAAGTTTTACTTTCTAAGCCACCTATGTCATTTGAGCAAAAAGCTTTCACAAACTAGTGGAAGGGAAGGGAGTCAAGTACTAACCTGTAAACTCGTCAAGGTTGTTTACTAAATCAGGAAGTGGATTATTTCTCATAAACCTGGTGCACAGTTTCTTCATTCTTCTGATGAGCTTCGGCAGACGATGCTGAAGAGATTCTTCTGCAAAACCAACTGTTTGACTTTCTCCTGCAAGTGCATCCTGGCAAAAAGGCACAAAAGTTGTTCATAAAGAGAGAAATCCAGTAACACAGTAATAGCAAATAACTTTATGTGTTAGATGTTCTATGAACAAACAATGCAAGACACTGTTACCAAGATGCAAAGTGGAGGATCCAAAACTATCAATAACTTATGTTTGAGAACAAACAGCACCCTAGATACCTAGCGGGGAAGTGGCAGACAGACAGACACACATTCTCTCTCTCAACTTCTCCCCATACTGAAGGATATTCGTCTGTCTACAATCTATTTAAAGGGAACAAGAAGAAAATGCTATTTATCTTTGATTGTGATCTTTCGGGTGGTTACTCTAGCTTCTTACAGAGTCCTCACTGTAAGAAAGTGCCCCTTTTTGACATGGTCATTTCCTTGTTGTGCTTGGTATTCGATGCAATTTCTACTGAAGTGCACTAGGCTCTTGCTAACAAGCTCCCTAGTGCTAGATCTCTAACTAAAACTATGCAATTGTTTTCCAATTGGCAATGCCCACAGCATCTCTAAGTCCCTAGTAGATGGTACCCCTAGTACCTAGAAAATGGGTACTAAAGAAGGGTACCTAAGGGCTGCTCCATGTATTGTGCCACCCCTAGGGACACCTCACCACACTCATGCAGAGTACCTTTGCAGGCTGTGTGACATGGTGCAGACAAAAGGGAAAACACAACATGGCACACATCTTGTGTGCCATGCCTGCACTATATGTAAGTCACCCCTAAAGCATGCCTTACAACCCTAGATTACAATCCGTGGACACATCTGCACAAGCAGATATACCCCTGCAATGTCTAAGTCAATTCTTAGCCATTACAAGTGAACAGGGAAGCAATCTTAAGCTATGTACTGGGCACTGGTCAAAACGACTTTCCCAGCTACACAATGGCTTCACTGAAACCTATGGTGTTTGGTATCAAACCCCTCGTATTAATAAACCCACACCGATTCCAGTGATGGATTTATTTATACATGCACCCAGTGGGTACCTCAGAGGTACCCCCTCAAACCTACCAGTGTTTTAGTGTGCTGGCTGACTACTCCAAGCCAGCCTCCTACCACAGACGGGTTTCAGACCCCCTGCAGGTGGGAGCCCACGCTCTCTGAGGCCAGAAACAGTGAAGGTGTTCATTCCTCCTCCAGCAGGATGGCGAGTGATTTAGCATACCAAGGTCAGGAACTTCAAAGTCCCTGCTGCCTTTGCTATGCAATCCTGGCATCCCCCAAACCATCAAGATGCCACTCCCTGTCCTGAAACCCACAGCTGCAGATCTTCTGCAGTATCCTCTGAAAGCTGGTTGACATCTGACAGGTTTCCTTGCTGCTGGGCACAGACTTCATATCGAAACCTAGAGGTGGTCTATGGGTGACTGTGGCGAGCCCTCCTAAAGCAGCGAGTTCTTGATACAGAGGTAAACTGGTGTCACCAATCTTTAAAGATGGACAGCGACTAAGGTCTTCACTTTCAAGAACATCAACGGGCTGCTGGAGGGAGCAGAGGAAACTGAACATTCTTCTGGTCTATGGTGAACAGCATGTGATAAATATGGGATTGCACGACTGCACATTAAAGTACGTGCCCTGCAGGCGTAAGGAAAACATCTAGTTGCCCAGATTCAGACACAATGTGGGCCAGAGCAAGCATTTTGAATTAGTCCTTCTGAAGGAAGGCATTCAGAGAGCAAAAATTTAAAACAGGATGAAGGCCTCTGCCTTTCGGCACGAGGAAAACAACAAGAGTAACAACTGTGCCCACTTTCAAGGCTGGAACACTCTCCATTGCTACTTTCACTAGTACTGCATGCAACTATTGTAACTGGATGGAGGTGCTGCTGTGAAAGCTGCTCTGATGCGAGAGGAAGGTGCTGAGGGATGGAGAGAAACTGAAGGGCTTAACCCTGCCGGACCATATGGAGGACCCATTTTTCATATGTGACAGATTGACACTGTGGGAAAAAATCTCAATCTGTCTCCCATAGAGTGGTTGTGTGCACCAAATTGCAAATGAAAGCAGTTGACAGGCTGTCACTCCCAGGGCAGAAGACTGAGAAGAATGCGATCCGTGGTGATCTGCCCAATGCATGCTTAGTTCGGCCCTGGCCACAAAAGAACTGGAGCATCTGTTGCTGGGGTGCTTGGGTCTGATGTTGTCTATATGCCAGTGCTCTGAAGTAACCCCACAAGGTGGCAAACTGTGAGCAGAAGTAGAAAGGCCCAAAGAACACACCACAACTTGGGTATATTTTAAGTGTTTCAGGGCAGAGTCAACCTTCTGGCTAAACAGACGGGACACATCGAAAGGCATATCAGTAAGGGAAAACTACACACCTCCAGAAAAGCCAGTGGATTGCATCCATGCATGGTGGCAGAGCACCAGGTTAGTGCCCACTGTTTGCCTCAAGTAGTCAGCAGTATCAAGGTGAGCTCTATGCATTTGGGCCCAAAACTCCGGATATAGTTGACAAAATCTTGCTGGGCGTGTCCCAGAGGGCATGCATATAATGGACTAACAGGAAGACCAGATTGACTGACCTCAAAGCCACGGTGGGCAACAAAAACATTTTCTTCTTGATAACCTGAGTCTTTTTGAGACTGCCTGCAGGAGTCATTGGGAACAAATTAGGATTTAGTTTGCTGATAGAAGCCTCGGCCATCAAACTTTAAGAAGTAGAATGCTACGTAAGAAAATCCAGGTTGCCAGGTGTCAATCTGTGGTGCCTGGCCACTAGCCTGTTCACTGGTGGGCAAGAGCAAGGCTCAGCCCAAGTGTGCTTAAGTCAGTCAGGAATGGAAATGCAAATAAGGGTTCAGATGAAGCTGGCTGAGGGTACTAATCTTCAGTGAGGGCATTTGTCTCGACTTCAACTGAGGGAAGCAGTAGGTCTAGAACTTCAACTGCATGTCTAATCACTACAACAAATGCAGCACTTTCCTCTTCTGGGAGTCCAAGAGGTGTGAGCACCCTTGTATCAGGGGGATGTATCAAGCCCACTGGCCTCCTGGAAGTACATGTGTACATCTTAAGGTGGGGGTAAAAACAAGCCCCATCAATACCCTCATCAATTTTGGGTGTGGCAAACCAGTCAGAATCTGAGCAAAAAAGATGTTGGAACCTCAAAGAAAGACTCTGTGGTAGAGGACATATTTTGCCAGAACGTACAGTACAAGAACTGGGAGCACTGAAGTGAAATTTCAGCAAGACCACGGTCGGGTGGTGACATTTAGTTCGTAGTCAGACACTGAAGTCCGCAGGGGATCGACCTCTGGCAAAGTTGGGACCCGTGCTGATGAAGAAGGAACGGGTGCAGGTCTTGAAGCCAAAGGGGAAGTCTGCACTAGAGTCAGTGTGGAACCAGAGATGGGTTCAAAAGTCGCTAGGAAGCACCTACCGAAACTAACCAGAGTTGAGGCCCATGCAGATCCTTGGATCATGTAGGTGCACCAGAGGGAACGAGAAGAGTGCCCAAAATATAAAGCATGGCCCTCTTTAAAGGACTCGAACTACTGTGGCATCGCCAATGGCCCAGGAAATTTGAGATGCATTAGGACCAGCTGTGGAATCAGCCATTCAATCAGGGATCATGAGCAAGATAAATTGGCATCACAATGACTTCTCAACTTCTCTTTGGACAGAGTGGGGGATGAGGTTGAGTCTTCCTTTGTAGGCTTATGTTTCTTTTTTAACTGAGCTTCGAATTACTAGAGGACTCTGAAATCGAAGAAGACCTGTTGTGGGAACGGTCTTGAGAGCAGGACTGGGACAGGCCTTAGATTTGGAGTAGGAGTGGGACTTGGAATACAGCTTCGCTATACTGTCCGATATTGCCTCTGAGTGCACGTGGGCATCCTTCGCATGTCTTGGAGTAATGCCCCAAGCCCAAACACGACAGTCAGACCTAGGGCTCGCCAATCACAGACATCTGTTTTTCAGACAGTCACAGCATGGGCTTGAAACTCTGTAGTCTTCAGTGGGGGCATTATTTCTTTGCACACTGGAAAACCGAAATTTGAAGGATTTGTCAACTGACAAAATAAGGGAGCTTAGCTCCTTAGAATTGTATGAAGCTAAGGAAAGTAAGGAACTAACGTCGGCTAGTATGAGAGGTACTTATGTATGTCTCCAATCTGTCACTTCTAGATCAGAGCAAAGTCAACGCAGACCTGTGAAAACATCTAGGACCAGTATGGCACCTGGGGAGTTTCTAAAGGTGAGAAAACTGCAGTTTTACGTTTCCAGCAGAAGTGGACAGTGGCTGGGTGGTCTAGAATCAAACAAGTGGTTTACTTTTGAATGACATTTAGGCAAAGAATGAGGTAGTCAGAGAGGTCACAAGTAACAATCTGAGGTGGGAAGTAATGAGTGAATGTGTATTTTCAGTGTGTCGGGAGAGAATACTGAACAATCTTCCTAAGCCTTTTCAGATTTAAGCAGCAAAATGTAGAAGACATGAAAGATTTATTTCTTGAAAGTGAGTTGTTTATCTGGAACAAGAGTCTCCAACCTTTTCTGTGGTGACAGCTATTCCTGATCAGTGAAAATCATGGTGAGCTGAGAGCTATGCAACTCACGCACTATTACCAGACGCCCCCACAGCCATGTTAATTGACTTTAAGCTACATGCCCATAGAGCCAGATACTAGGGTTTAAACAGTATACTTTGACTAGGGTCACTATAACGGGGTTGCCATGTGTGTCAGTGAGGGCATGGTCCTTAGGGATATATAAACATGTACGTGCATAAATGGGATTTAAGTGTACTGGTGACAGACACTCTCATATGTACTTATGGTACAGGGCATATATTTCGTCATAAGTGGCACCGTTACATGTATAAAGCAAACATACAAACATTATTTTTTAATGAGAGAAAGCTAAAGTGCAGAAAAAAGTTCTGCAAAAATATTCAGAATATGGAACATTTTTCTGCACTTAAAATTTCTCCCACTTAAAATAATGGTGTATCTTCCCACTTAGAAATATAGCACTGTGTTGATAAAATTAAACTGGAGAGTTAACTTAGCTTAGGTGGATTCCATAAAACTCATCATTTAAATTTTCGCCCATTACTAAGTGTCACATTTACAAACACCAGGCATCTTGCTACCACTGGCCTGTAGACATAGCAACAGAAAAATAAATGTGTTTAAATGGGAGGAATTTTAAGTGAGGAAAAATGCTTCATGAAACTAAGACATAACTGGCTTAATTAAACCTGGAGAAAGACATTTAGACTTAATGTTTCATAGAAAAAGTTCACTTTACATTTTTCCCATTTAAAAAAAAATATACTGTTTTCAGTTATAAATATGGCACTGTTTACTGGCTACTGGGAGCAAAAGGCCTGCTGCTTGTAAGTGCAACACTGAAATGGGAGAAAATTAAAATGAAGAATGAATCATTAGGCTAACTCTTCATTTTCTCTCATTGAAAACATTTAGAAACAACATTTGGCTCTCACACTCCTATGTTGAGTCGAAAAGGAGTTTTATTTAAGAGTTAAATGCTTCAGTTTTTCACCACTGTGCCCCAACCTGGTCCATATATCTGACTGAGCTCTGCTCATTATCAGACTGTGCTATCTGCAGCCTGATGTTAATAATGTAAAGTAAACACAGCCTTCCCATAACTTTAAAAGAACAATGTGACCCTGTCCTTATTTAAAAATTAACTCCAGGTGAGCTACTCTAAAGGTGTCTGGGAGCTTGCAATCGACTGGTTGGAGACATCAGATCTAGAACGATCTCTATATTTTTGGCTGAGCATCCTTACTTAATCATCCTTCTGAGATCATCCATAACAGTAATGGCAAACTCTGTACTGTAGTGGGGCCTACAATCATAATAAGAGTGGACAAGCAGATTATTACTTTCTGTAACAAGTGATGATGGCATTTTTCAAGAATTTTAGAGAGTGAAAAGAGGAGCAACATAGGCTGATAGCTTCTCAGGATGTCAGGCTCAGCCTACGTTTTTTTCCCTTTCTTTTTTTTTTTCTCCTTTTTAACATGGGACCACCTAGGCATGCTTCTAGGTAGTAGGCACAGTAGCCACAGCAAAAGAGAGATTGCAGATTTCTGTATCACAGGTGCAAGGCTTTGTGGTCTAACCAAGCTGTGAGAGGGACTTGGGTCAAAAGGAGAACCAGATTTAATTGTCTTTAAGAAATGCACAAGCTTCTAAGCTTAACAAATTGTTCCAGTAGGGGACTACCCTTCCAGCACAGAGTAGAATTAAGAGAGGGTGAGGGGAGAAGTTGGCATGTAGTAATTTAATTGTGTTATGGATTTTGCCACAGTTTGATGGAAGACATGATAGGGGTTCAGACAGCCTGAGGAGTAAGTCTGTAATGATTTGGAACATTATGTTGGTAGAGTTTAATGCCATGTTGCATTTCTTAGAATAGAATGGAGAACAATTCTCTTTGAAGAGCTGTTGATAATGTTTAACAACTGGTCTATAATTTATCGAAGACGCTGTAGGCTGAGCTCCATTTTCACTTTAGAGCTTGACAATGGCACTTCATCACCTGGAATTCCTTTGAATATCAGGGGAAGATGGACATCAACAACAGCAGCTAGTGAGGATAAGTGGCGCCGCTTCACAAATATCCTGCGTGATCCACTGATTACAAGAGAAATGAGCGGAGGAGATATTGGAAGGTACAGACCTAAGTTGAAGGGAAAAAAAACAAAGGGTCAACTCAAATTCTGAACCATGGCCTGGAGGGCCAAGGAAGAGGTCTGGATCTAGCTGGGGCACAATACTTCCCAAGAGGCAGAAGAAATAGCATGGCCAAATGATCAAACCAGTTAAAGGAAATCGTACACAAAATGGCAGCCATTTCAGAAGTAGAAAATACAGCACCCTAGCACGTGACCGGATCTATGAGTGGGACACTCCATAAGGAGAGACCAAACGCATGAAGTGCCTAATGACAGATGAAAAACATCTGGGCTCTATTCATCTAAATGGAAGCTGCTGTCTTTTAAAACAGCAAAATTAGGTGATTTAGTTATAAAAGGGGCCAGAGCTTCATTAATGGAACAGACAGGATGTTTTAGGCCCTGGCGGCGGGTCTACGAGACTGTCCAAATAGGTGGACATAGAGTAGAGAGTAGATTAAATTGGGTATGAGAGTAACTGAGTTGGAAACAAAAATGATGTGACTAAGCCTAATGCTGACACCTCCCTTCCCCCACCTTATCCATGACACAGTTGGGAGGAAAGGAGGCAGCGTTATCAAGGGAGGAGGACTTGTGAAGCCAAGTTTAGTTCAACAACATGGTGTGGACTGCTATTCAGGGACAAAATTCAAAATCTGAGACTGTTATTTGGGTAATAATCTCTTTTTTTAATAAGATATCAAGTAAGTGAAGCAGAAGGAGAAGCTTTGTGAGTGGAGGGCAGATGAGAAATGGCAGAAATGTGATATAAGCTGATGTGAAGGGAAGAGGAACGGCAGTGCTGGGAAGAAAAAAATCCTTAAGGCAGGAAATTGTGAAAACGGTTTCTCAGAAAGGCCATGAGTGAGTTCTTGATCTCAAGAATGTTTTGCTAACTGTAAACTAGCAAGACGGGGAAATAGGGTGCTAGAGTTCCTGGTGCTAGACGCATGCAAATAGGCTTGCCTTTGGGGTGCCACCTATGCATCAGCTGTGTGTTTGAGCAGCAATGTCAATGTTACAAGGGGGGGCAATCCAAAGTGGAGCCACGCAATTCTTAGTCCAGCTACCAAGAGTCCTTGATAGTTGAGGACTACAGAAGAAAGTAACAGAATTAAAATACAAGTTTAAAATGCATTAAATCATAAAACGATTAAAAGTGGTGCTCAACCACGAAATGTAGGAGCCAAGCAACTCCTAAAAGAATTACAAGGAAAGCAAGATGACCCTGGCTCCGCTCAACACAATTTCCCAGAAGGCTGCAGTCCATGGGGGAATTCCATGCAGGTTAGCCAAGCAGGCATACCGATTAAATAAGCAGCAAAGTAATGAAAGAGGCGTGACGACCAACGCGCAAGAGTGTGAACCATCAGTGTGTCAATGTAACAACTTGACAAACTGAATATACGAACTGGAGTCAAGCAACTCCAGCTTGTGCAACCAAGCTTCTTGGATGGTTGCTAACTACACAGGAAAGCAACTAAATCAAAGGGTTAAATGCACAAAATCATAATAAGATTGCACGAAGTGTTCAATTGCTAGACACAGGAGCCAGGCAACTCCTAGAACATAAACAAAGGAAACAAATTAGTCTGGGTCGGTCAGGCTCAGTATCACAGAAGGCTGCAGAACGGAAGAACTACATTAACGAGGGTGGGGATGTAATTCCACCTTGGAAAAAAGGCCTCAGAGTTAAAAATAATATTAAAGAGCTTAAAAGGTCAACTTGACAATGAAAGAGACATTGCACAGCGCTGCAGGAAGACCAAAACCACTTTGGGTAAAATAAGCTAAGCGCAGCAGTTTTAACTCTCCGAAATGATAAGTAAAAAAAAAAAAAAAAAAACTAAGATTCAATGTCAGAGCTGCAACCCAAGGGTATGGGACATTCCTGGTCATGGGGTGAAATGAATATTTCATTTAAGTTATGGGGAAATTTGTAACAGAAAGCATAATTACACAGAGAAAATGCATCCAAATAAATTTTAAAAAGCTTTCTAGATATCAACACGTATGATCGACAAAACATGACAGGTACACATTCAATTATACTGCATTATGCACGTGTTAAAAGGCAAATTCTAAAAGAAATTAAGTTGAAACAATATTTTAGGTTATTTAAGTTAAAAATGATGTCTTCTTTCCAGATACAAGACGAAGGAGCATTCAGCACAAGAAGGAATCTGTAAACCTCTAAGTGAGGTGGGAAATCAGACCTTGGTGTGTCAGTGAGCAAAGCTTCAATTACAACAGAGCAAGAAGGTAAAAGGTACAAATTTCAACAAAACTGTACTAAATGAACAACGCACTTCTAAAAAATTAGAAGATTTTATTTAACTGAGTACCTCGCAAGTTTCACTCTTTAGCGGGGAAGGAGCTAGGTATGCATGTTTTACACAACTGTTTCTTTTACAACAAATGGCATTGGGAGGAAAAAGGCCCACCAACATGTGGCTCTTCATTTAGTGAAGTGTCTTTAAACTGTCTGATCACTAACTCCATCAGCAATAGCTAAGACAGTGATATTCTGGGCACGCACATGCAGGGAAACAGTGTGTCTGTAAGGAATCACTGCTAAAAGTATGGAAGGTGTGATTTCGCTATCAATTTGTGGAATCAATATTTGTTATGAACTATAACTACTGCTATATTGTACTTGGTAAGTGAAACACGTTAACTGATATGGCACGACCCGATACTGCAAAATATACCTTCCCAGCATAGCCAAATTCAGGTGATTTAAGAAAAAGAGCTGAATTAACAGTACATATAGGTGATACCTGAACAATGTCTGCTTTAGTTGCTATGGTTGTTTTCAGTAAGCTGTTTAGCCGCTGGACCTTCGTTTCTTTTTCATCTGCCCCTTCCTGCTTTCCCAAACAATCAAGTTGCTCCTCCTTAGTGCTCTCTGCTAAAGCAGGGCGACAGGGTTCACACAGCGAAGCTTCAAACTTCTTCATGTACTTAAATAGCGTTCTAAACAATGCAGTAAAGAACAAAACAAACATTTCTAAGCAGCTTGTTTAAAATAATGTAAAACAGCCTATATACAAAGAGGAAGCCAGGAAGCATTCCTTCAATTCCATAGCTGTCAAATTAAATGATCTTACACATTGTATCTTGGTAGACTTGCATCACATTCTTTTCATGGTTTTCAATACATATTTATACCTATGGAACAAGTTCCTTACCTTTGTTAAAACCTTATCTGGTAGAGACAAATTCTAGTTGCAGATTCCTTACCTTACAATTTCCTCCAAGCGTCAGTCTGGATCCGGATATTTTTCTCTGGCAGTACCCCAGCACACCGTCAGATGGCATCAGTCTGAGCCGGTTGTGACCTAGCGGGACCTATGTAGGCTCCACCCTGGCATACTGAGGCCAGTTTCTATTTACGACTTGCCACACCAGAAGCTTAGAGCCATGAAGAACACTGACCACTGGGGGGTCAAAATTAGGGCCCTGAAAGGGAAGTCTCTGTCCCTAGAAATCAGTTTGCAGAGCGGGGAGGATGGGTGGGTCCGAAAGGAATCTGCAACTAGATTATGTCTCTACCAGATAAGGAGTTACCAAAGGTAAATAACTTCTTCGTCCGATAGAGACTTCTAGTTGCAGATTCTTTACCTTAGAATAGATACCCAAGCAATAAAATTTCGGAGAAGGGTCTGCATACTAAGCTCAAACTAGAAAGGTCTGTAGGACTGTCCTGCCATTTGATAAGTTTTGTTTTGACCAATGACTTTGTGTTTCACCACTGCGCATATTAGTTGCTCAATGTTCACCAGTAGCACATGGTATGTTTTGTTCAGTTGAGCCGCCTATTGGCTTTGACATGGCATTAGCCATTACTTTCTGTATTCTGTTGAGCCACCTATGGGCTTTGACATGGCATTAGCCATTACTTTCTGTATTCAGTTTACCCGCCTATGGGCTTTGACATCGCATTAGCCATTACATGCTGTATTCTGCCTATTGGCTTTGACATGATGTATTCAGTTTAGCTGCCTATTGACTTTGACATGCTATTAGATATTCTGCCTATGGGCTTTGACATGATATTATATATTGCATTTTGTATTCAGCTCCGCTGCCTATTGGCTTTGACATGATATTATACATTGCATTTTATATTCAGCTCAGCTGCCTATGGGCTTTGACATGATATAAGACATTGCATTTTGTATTCAGCTTAGATGCCTATTGGCTTTGACATGACACTAGACATTGCATTTGATATTTAGGTTAGCTGCCTATTGCCTTTAAAATGACATTGCATTTGATATTTAGGTTAGCTGCCCATTGCCTTTAACGTGGAGTTAGACATTGCAGTTGAGCTGTATTTTTCCAAGCTGTGTTTTTGCACCAGATGAACCAAGATGTTTTGCTCTCACAGTAGACTAGACCTGATAAGAGAGGGTACATGGGCGTTGTTTCTCTTCCCTTGAGCTTGGGAACAGGAGTAGTCTTGGAGACCTGGCCAGTCTCCAAAAGGCTTGCTCAGTTTCCCAGGTCTGAGAGGAGGGGGCACACCTTTGTAACGAATGTAACAGGCTGCAGAGAGTGAGATTCGAATCTGCCGGACCTCGTGCTGGAGCTTGGCGCCAGCTGCCAGCATCCCGTGTGGGTAGATGACACTCTTTCTCGCGGCTGACAGGGGTCATCAGCTTGCAGACCTTAGAAAGATGTAGCTGTAAATAGTTCCTACACGGTGAAGTATTTGTTTTGCTTTGCATTCAATATCTTATAAATATAACCTGCTGTGTATATTGCAAACTGATATATTTTGTTTGATTAACGCGGACTTGAAAGCTACTAATTCGTCATTCATATAACAACAATAAAAGTCTTCTTTGACCTCAGAAGTGCATTTCTGTTGTGTTATGTTAGTGCTTAGAAACTAAATAAGAGGAAAGCACTACAATTGGTACCAGAAGTGGGGTCGGTCATTAAGAGGTGATTAAAGGGTTTGACGAGTTAGTAGATTTCTAAGTGCACACTTTAAAAGTGTAATTGTTTTTTTGTTGTTTGGAGAATTACAGAAATTGTTTTCTGTTTGGGGAATCACAGTAGCACGGCAGACCATGTCTGAGAATACATGTGTTGATGAACTGCCTGATGGTGCTAAGAAAAACTGTGAATTGTTTTCTGTTTGGGGAATTACAGAAGAAAATGCATGTGTAGCTAAAATGCCTGATGTTGTTTTGAGAAATAATTCCCGTTGTATATATGTAGAAAAAGTGTGTTTTGGAAGTAATGATGACAGAAAGGTCTGGATACCTTTATCTGCTTACAGAGAAATGCAGGAGAAATGTAGGAAGTTGGAACATGAAAATAGGAATTTACGTGAGCAAATTAGCCAGGATACAATAATTCAAAATAAGACTGAAAGTTATAAAAGGGCTGTTTTTGAAGAATCTTTCTTGTCCCATTCCAGTAATGAGGGGGTTAAGACAGCTCCGAGCTGCACTGAGTTTCCTTGTGAGCCAGGGTTTTTGGCAGCCAAAATGCATTCCTTAACTGATAACACGGACGAGAGAGCTCAGAATGTGATTTACGAGTTACCGTTGCAAAATGCACAAGTAAAACGAAGGATTTTAGAGCAAGACACCCCGAGTTTCATTAGCTTGTTTGATTTTTGGAAAAAGAATAGCCCTCATTTGAGAGAAATCCTAACACTTTTGTATATGGTCACTGTGAAAAATTATATGCAGCTGCGCGCTTGTGATTTGGCAAATGAAATAATGCAGACTTCAGGTTTCTGCGCAGTGCAAGAAGGAAAAACTGATGTACATTTAAATCATGAACAAGGAAAGAAAATAGTGCCCCTAGCTAGAATCATACAATGGATCTGGTACTTGCAAGACAGGGCTAGAGTACCACAGATAAAAGAATTATCAATGAAGTTGTGTGCACCATTTGAATTCGTGTCCACTGAAGATAAAAAGCATGTTTGTTTTACTAATGATTCATTGACTGAAATGTTGCTTTCTGGCACAGTAGAAGGAACAGAGTTGTATAATGTGTGTCAGATTTTAAAGCAAGAGCTACGTGAGATGTGTCATTTTTATGCTGATTTTTGGTTCTTTGATAATGTTTTAGCACCTAACTGGTTCAATTACCTTGCAGATGTTAATGAGAAAAATGCAGAGAGAGAAGTGTTCACCCAGAATTCTGCCTTAGTGGGGATGGCTATGTGGGTGCCCCAGAAATGTGAAAAGGCCACTTACAGGTGGGCAGAGATGAGAGAGATGCACATTCCCCTAGATTTGATAAAAACTGTGCAGCACGCACAAAAGCAATCTGTCATGCAAGCAGTCACAGAGCAGTTGGGGAGAGGAAAGTTACCAGAACAGAAATGGCAAATTGATCAGGTTTTAGGGAGAGTGATTGCTGCAAATTACCAAGGAAAAATCGAAATTATGCTGATACCTAGAAAAGAATCTGATTCATTCATACAAATTGGAGACAGAATGGCCCAAATTGACAAAAGTGCAGTGAATGGAGGTTTGGTAAAGAATGAGTCTGCCCCAGCCCTTCTGACAGTGCAAGAAAAAGGAAGCTGTGGCGCAGCAGATAAAAACCTCAGTACTGATGTGTGGGCTGAAGCCCCAAGTGACCCTCCAGAACCTGCAGAAAATATAACAAAGGGCCCCAAAAACGTCCTGCTGATTATAAAACAGGGAAAGAAAGAGGAAGGGTGCAGTTTAAATGAAAAATGTTATTTGCAAGAAAAGTCATACTTGTTTCTTTTGCAGATCCGACCACGTTTCGCCACTGTCCCTGAGTGCGCTGTGTGGTCCCCCTTCCGGTGTGTGCGTGTGGGGTCGGGGAAGGGACCGAATCCCCAACCTGAACCTGGCTGAGTAAAGTGCCAGCACCATGGATCCATTTTGCGCAAACTGCGCCTTCAGTTCAAGTTCAACTTGTTTGCTGTGTTTTTTTTTTTTTTCCCTCTTGTATGGAACTCTGACTTTTGCTTATCTTCCAGCAAACCTTTCAGGTGGACCGTGCACCTTTACATGAGCAGAACTCATGCCACATCAAATTGCTAACACTGTTGAATTAGAGACTCATTCAGAGAGAAAAAAAAAAAAAAAAAAAAAAATTGCCCAGTCTTTTCTATGTAGATGTATCTGATGTGAAAGGTTATGAAATCAATGTGTTAATTCACTTCTATTGCTTTACAGGGATTGCTTTGATCATAATGTTTTTTTTTGTGCTGATGTTTTTTTTTGTTTGTTTGAAATATGAGATATGTGAAACAAAAATTCATTGGTCAAAGGGCGGAATGTCCTGCCATTTGATAAGTTTTGTTTTGACCAATGACTTTGTGTTTCACCACTGCGCATATTAGTTGCTCAATGTTCACCAGTAGCACATGGTATGTTTTGTTCAGTTGAGCCGCCTATTGGCTTTGACATGGCATTAGCCATTACTTTCTGTATTCAGTTGAGCCACCTATGGGCTTTGACATGGCATTAGCCATTACTTTCTGTATTCAGTTTACCCGCCTATGGGCTTTGACATCGCATTAGCCATTACATTCTGTATTCTGCCTATTGGCTTTGACATGATGTATTCAGTTTAGCTGCCTATTGACTTTGACATGCTATTAGATATTCTGCCTATGGGCTTTGACATGATATTATATATTGCATTTTGTATTCAGCTCCGCTGCCTATTGGCTTTGACATGATATTATACATTGCATTTTATATTCAGCTCAGCTGCCTATGGGCTTTGACATGATATAAGACATTGCATTTTGTATTCAGCTTAGATGCCTATTGGCTTTGACATGACACTAGACATTGCATTTGATATTTAGGTTAGCTGCCTATTGCCTTTAACGTGGAGTTAGACATTGCAGTTGAGGTGTATTTTTCCAAGCTGTGTTTTTGCACCAGATGAACCAAGATGTTTTGCTCTCACAGTAGACTAGACCTGATAAGAGAGGGTACATGGGCGTTGTTTCTCTTCCCTTGAGCTTGGGAACAGGAGTAGTCTTGGAGACCTGGCCAGTCTCCAAAAGGCTTGCTCAGTTTCCCAGGTCTGAGAGGAGGGGGCACACCTTTGTAACGAATGTAACAGGCTGCAGAGAGTGAGATTCGAATCTGCCGGACCTCGTGCTGGAGCTTGGCGCCAGCTGCCAGCATCCCGTGTGGGTAGACGACACTCTTTCTCGCGGCTGACAGGGGTCATCAGCTTGCAGACCTTAGAAAGATGTAGCTGTAAATAGTTCCTACACGGTGAAGTATTTGTTTTGCTTTGCATTCAATATCTTATAAATATAACCTGCTGTGTATATTGCAAACTGATATATTTTGTTTGATTAACGCGGACTTGAAAGCTACTAATTCGTCATTCATATAACAACAATAAAAGTCTTCTTTGACCTCAGAAGTGCATTTCTGTTGTGTTATGTTAGTGCTTAGAAACTAAATAAGAGGAAAGCACTACAAGGACCGAATGCGCAAAATACCCCTTCCTATGGACCTGACAGTCCAGACTGTAATGTTTGGCGAACATGTGCAAGGATGCCCACATTGCTACCTGACAGATGTCCAAGTCTGGAACATCCCGTGCTAACACAGTGGTTGCAGCTGTCGCTCTGGTAGAGTAAGCCCGCAAACCCTCCAGAGATCGCCTTTTATTCACTGCGTAGCACATTTTAATGAAGAGAACACCTCATCTAGAGATGTTTCTTTTCTGCACAGCTCTACCTTTCTTCTCATTCACATACCCAACAACCCAACAAAGTGTTGATCATCTACCGGAACTCTTTAATATGGATCAAGGTGAACAGTCAACGCTCTTTTTGGGTCCAGGTGATGGAGTCTCTCTTCTTCCTTAGAAGGATCTTGGGGTGTGTAAAAAAGTAGGCAAGGTGATGGACTGGCCTAAATGAAAGGGTGTGGCTACTTTGACAAGAAAAGATGCCCTCATGAACCACTTTGTCAAGATAGTTGAAATGTAGGGTGGCTTAGATTACAACGCCTGCAGCTCACTTACCCTGCGGGTAAAGGCCACAAAGATGGCTGTTTTCAAGGTGAGAAGCCTGAGAGGACAATTGTGGAGAGGCTCAAAAGGAGCTCACATAAGGAATGTCAGAACCAAATTCAAATCCCATTTTGGCATAATGAATGGGGCTGGAGGAAACATTTGAGTAAGGCCTTTAAGGAACCTAGAAACAATGGGAGACAAACTAAAAAGGTTGATCAAGCAACCTCAAGAAACACAGAGATAGAAGATCAATACCAGTTGAGAGTGCCCATAGCAGAGCCAAGCTGGGCCAGAGAAAGAAAAAACAGAACCTCAGAGAAAGGAGCAGAATGGCGGATAAACAGAGTTGTCTGTACACCATCCCACAAATTTCTTCCAACAATGTGCGTATACCGTTTTGGTGGAGGGACACCTGGCTGCCAAGATAACAATACAGACTTCGGGCAGAAGGTCAAAAGGTGTCAACTGGCACCCCTCTATATCCACGCTAAAAGGGGGAGACTGGACAGGTTTGGGTGGAGAACCCTGCCCTGCTGCTACGACAGAAGATCCTCCTGAAGGGGCAGTCTGATCAGAGGATCAATGGCCATGCTTAATAGATTGGGATGCCAGACTCTTCGTGCACAGTCAGGAGCCACAAGGATTACTTGGGCCTAGTCGTTCCTGAAATGGTATGGGTGGAAAGGTGTATAGGAGGCCTGAGCTCTACTCCAGACTGAAAAAATTGCCAAAGGAGTGCCGCCTTGGAAACTCCAACCAGCAAAACTGAGGACATTGAGCATGCTCTGCAGAGGCAAAAAGAACTAACCAAGGCTCTCCCCACTGCTGAAAGAGACCTGGCGCCACCTCTGGAAGGAGATGCGATTTGTGATCAACCAGGCACTGTTTGCTGAGTTTGCCCACTCTGGAGTTCAGAGAGCTCGCCAGGTGATAAACAAGGGAAATTCCATGATGTTCCAGCCACATCCAGAGGCGCAGAGCCTTCTGACAAATGGTCCACGACCCCACTACACCCTGCTTGTTGCAGTACCACATGGTGGTGGAGTTGTCTGTGAACACCTGCACTACTTTTCCTTTGAGAGAGGGATGGAAATGCTTTCAATGCCAGTCTAACTGCCCTGAGATCCAAAAGAATGATATGGAGCCCCGACTACACCAGAGACCAGCGCCTCTGATCTCCGCCTCTCCTATGTGGCTACCCATCCCGGGAGTGACGCATCTTTCACTACTATCAGATCTGGTTGGGGAAGTGAGAGGTATCTGCCTCTGACCCAACTGAGGTTCAAGAGCCAACACAACAAATGTTGTGCAGTTCCCTCAAAGATCAGGACCATGTCGGAGGGACTCCCCTGATGCTGCGCCCACTGGAACTTCAGGTCCCACTGCAAAGCCTGCATATGCCATCTGGCATGTGTCACCAGCAGGACTGCACACAAGGACCAGCAGTCTCAGCGTCATTCTCACTGAAATCCAGGAGAGAGGATGAAACATCAGCATAATAGCCTGAATATCCTGAACTCACTGCTCGGGAGGATAAACCCAAAATGGCACTGAGTCCAGAACAACTCAGATAAAAGGGAGTGTCTGAGAGGGAGTCAGATGTGACTTTGACACGTTTATAGTGAACCCTAGAGGAAGCAGAAGGTTCACTATACACTGGAGGTGGGCGATAACAGCCTGGAGCGAGTCCGTCTTCAACAGTGAGTCTTCAAGGTAGGGGAAGAATGAAACCCCTGACCTGCGCAGATGAGCTGCGACCACGCCTTCACCTTGGTGAACACCTGAGGGGCGCTGGTACGGACAAAGGGGAGCACGGTAAACTGAAAATGCTTGTGGCCTATTGTGAACCGCAAGTAATGTCTGTGGGCAGGTAGGACGGGAATAAGGAAGTAAACGTCCTGCAACTCCAACGCTACCATCCAGTCTCTCAGGTACAGGGCAGATAAAACAAGAGCCAGAGAGAGCCCCCTTTTACTCCGTGGGGCCCAAAGGTACTCCAGCGTTGACAGTCTGCCCAAAAAGGAGGCACATGGCCTCATAAAACTAATTTTGTTGGGCAGAGGTCACTCCCGGACACTCAGCGAATCATGGCGTGGGCCCAGACACATGCTCTGCAGATGAAGGCCTACCCTCCGATAAGCCTAACTAGTCATCCATGCTACCAAAAAAGAGAGCATTAAGTAGTATCTACTTTGGCCTCTGTAAAGCCTCTGGGGAACCACTAGACTGTGCACCCTATACCTTACCTTGGTATAGTATGGACAGAGGCAGCTTCCTACACTCAACATGCCTGGAGATGAGTGAACAACCACCATCATCTTCAGGGACCGATCCCTCAAAGCCTTCGGATGCATGGGCCGACACTCGGAGCATGACTTCGGAGTTGGTCCTGCTTCAAACACCAAAGGTACACAAGGTGTGGATCCGCCACCGACATCACCCGATGACAGGATCCGCGAGGCTTGAACCCAGTCTTCCTCAATGATATTCTCAGTCCACCCGAAGTCATACAACGCGAAAAAACTTTCAGAAAAAGTTTTAAAAAAAAGAAAAAAAAAAAAAAAAGGGCAGTCAAAAATTGACTGAGGGGTATCTCTCAGGGATCGGTGCTTACCGACGTGGAAAGAAAAGAACTGACGTCTGCGCACCGGGATGGCACGTATGTAGGATCTGCGACGTCATATCCATCCACCTCAGGGAACCCAGATCTCACCAGACTTAATACATAAGTCAGAAATATACAAATGGGAAGGCTTTGAAGGAGTAGCATGTCGTAGTTGCAGATGTTATAATAGTGATTTGTCACAAGGTTCCCTACCACTAACACCCACCAATTCCTCCCTTCAGATTTCACAAACTGTCTGTTTGATTTTTTTAATGGAGCTGTCGTAAGCTTATCATGTTTAAGCAGGTAATGCTACATGTAAATCACTAATTCCATCTGATGAGGTGGCACTAAAGAAAAACAATTTAAAAATAATTAATACCTGTGGGTCTTTTCCACTGACTGCTTTATTGACCAGAAACTGACATCATTCCACTTGGAGATATTCACAAATTCCTGTAAAAAAGAACATTTCACTACATAGTACTTTTAATTAGAAAGTATACAATTTGATTGAAAATCAGTAATTACTAAATACAAATTAAAAGAATAAGATGTATGAGGCATGAGGTTAATTTTACATTGTCCTCCAATAGATGGGTTATCTGAAAGTATAGATCTGATGCTTTTAGGACAACCAATGGTGAATCCCATAGTTTTCTACCGGCATGCACACAATTCCCAATGCAGAGCTACTAAAAAAAAAAAAAGAGGGAAAATACATACCCAGATAAGACTCCAGACACAAATTACGGGACCCATCAAACCTTATATTGGCAAAAGCAATTGTAAAGGCCAGTACCCTATGTAAGAGGCTGGTTCAGTTTATAGTGTACCCGTATGGTGTGGCACCCTATACTAAGTCCAGGAAACCCTTTGTGATAGTGTTTAGGTGTCCAGACAGCAAAAACTCTCTAGGGGTAGTGTGGTGAGCAGCTAAAGCTTATCCAGGAGGAGTGAAAAGCACTTGCAATACCACAACAGTCAGCCCGTAAACAATTACAAGAAAGAACCACACTAGGTGTTGCAGAAAAAAAAAAAAAAAAAAAAAAGATATATATATATTTCTTTATTTATTACAACACTAAAGTTATTCTAACATTGGTATATCTCCGCCTGAAGATAGTAACACACATACATATACCCAGAAGCCCAGAGTACCAAAACCAGGGAGCCCAGGTGCATAGAGCTGAAGTGGCGTCAAACACTCGCTGGAGTCAAAGGAAACCTCAGTTGTCCAGCTGCTGTCGCGACCCTTGTGTAGGAAAGTACTTTCTTTATAGCATAGTTACCACCACTTTTTGCCTGAGGTCAGTGTGTTTATACTGTAGTTGACAGGGATCCTGCAAACCAGGACCAGGTGTCTGTGCTCTCTCCTCTAAATTTGGCTGTTGGTAAACTTTTTGCACTCACAGTTGGCATACTGGTGCACCTATTCAAGTCCTAAGTATATGGTACGTAGGTACCAAGGGCATTAATACACCAGGGGGTCCCCCATGGGCTGCAGCATGTATTGTGCCACCCATGGGAGCCTATGCAAAATGTGTCTGCAGGACTGCCATTGCACCCTGCATGAAATGGTGCCTTCACCATTTCACCACAGAAATAAGGGCTTGCCTTATATATCCTCGTCACTGTACTTAGACACTGTAAACCACCCCTCTGGTAGGCCCTTTAGCCCAAGAGCATGGTGCATGTCCCTAAGTTTGAGGGTGCCCTTGCATTAGCAGGGTATTCCTACAAGCACCAGACTCCATTCCCTGGGCTTTGTAAGTGTGGGAAAGCCATATTAAGGTATGTAATGGAAACTGGTCAACACGAGTGGTCCAACTACATAATGGGGTTGGCAGCAGAGTGGGCCGACAGCCAGATCCCATAAGGCTGCACAGGCAGAAATGGAGGATCCTCTAAGGAACCCCCAGAGTACATGGTATGAAGCAACTAGCACTGGAATTAGTGTAGTTGCATGATTCCAACATGTTTGATACCAAACATGCCTAGGTTTGGAGAAGCCATTATGTAGTTGGACCACTTGTGTTGACCAGTGTCCACTGCATACCTTAAGATGGCTTCCCCGCATCTACAAATTCCAGGTAATGGAGTCTGGGGTTTGCAGGGGTACCCTCACACTTGGGAAAATGCACCCTGCCTTTGGGCTGAAGGGCTTACCAGAGGGGTGACAAAGTGTCTAAGTGCGGTGACCAGCATATAAGGCAAGCCTTATATCTGAAGTGAAAGGTTCAAGCACCACTTCATGCAGACTCCAATGGCAGGCCTGCAGACAGTTTGCATGGACCCCATGGGTGGCACAATACATGCTGCACCCCATGGGAGTACCAATACCCCGGGCACCAAAGTACCATATATTAGGGACTTGCATGGGTGCACCAGTATGCAAATTGTGTGTGTAAAAGGTTCACCAGCAACCAAATTTAGAGGTGAGAGCTCAGACACTGGGGTCATGATTAGCAGGATCTCAATGCACTACAGTCTAAACACACTGACACCACGCAAAGATTGGGGGTAACTACGTCAGAAATATGCAACTTTCCTACAACCTAGAACTAAAATTGCTGTTGTCATCATCAGATACCAATTAGACACCCTCACAGAGGTTGGGGGTATACCCCTTTGATACACCCAAGAAAGCACAGATAAGACCTGCTGACGATAAACAATATTGAAATGTTTAAGACCTTCAGCTGAGTTGCAGGTTGTTGGGCTCATTGGAGGAAAAAACAAACCCACAGGATTATGCCGAAATGCTTAACGTCCAAAGCCATGCACAGGACGTGTGCACAGTCATGATATCACTTTGTTGGAGGAGAGAGACCTCCTGCAGTGCTGTCATCTGGACATTTTCGGAGACAATATAATGGTTGAGGGTTCTGATATTAAGGATAGGCCTGAGAGAGCTTGTCCTTCTTGGGACAATGAGTACACTGTCCCCCCCCCCCCCCGCTGTTGCAGGGGTATTCCGCTATGGCCCTCTTTTGATTAAGTGCATGCACCTCCACTTTGCAAAGAGAAAGATGCTTGTGTTGTCAAGTTTGTGTGCGTGGTGTGCTGCTAGGATGGGTGGAATGCAGTTTGAGGCAGTAGCTGTGAACAGTGACAATCAAAAGTATTACCTGGGGGCCGCATGGGGCCCTCCAGTCCTTTACATGTGGCCACCGGTTGAAAAGCAGCTCTAGGCTGCTTCCTAATTTACAAACCAAAGTAAACTGAAATAATAATAATAAAAATAAAAAAATACCCTTTCGAAATTCAAAATAAGTTAATTTTATTAACATGCAGGAGCGTTTAATTTTAGTACATCAGATGTAAATCAGTGTATTGAGAATTTTTTTTTTTTTTTTTTTTTTTTTTTTTTTTAAGGTGAGAGTTTTCAATCAAGAATTTAGAAACAGTCACGCCTTCCTCCAACCTGACATCAATGCCAATAGTGAACTACGAGGCAAGTCATTTGTTAAGCGTGACCTCTGGCTGGCCTGGGTTGCTATTATACATGAGCAAAATAATAATTTATATAATCAAACTCAAGAGAAGGTTTTGTACAAGGTACATCCTGAAGAGGTCCTCCTATAGGTGAAAATAAAGCAACAAGTAAAAGGAAGCAAATTGAAACAAAACAATTGGCTAGGATCACACAATTTGGTCCACTGGGGAAGCAGACATTGTTCCCAGATACAATTCAACCGCTAGATGCGTCGCTTCCTCCACCTTAAACCTCGCCCACCCCTGACCGTCACCCTGCTGGCATCGATTCGGCCCTCATTCAACCAGAAAACAAACATTTTGGCACCTAAAAAAATGTCTGCAAGTACCCATGCCGTAGAGTATCTTTTTTGTTAGTATAGGTTTTTGTTTGCATGTTTACATCAAGACAACAAGGTAACACAGATCAGCATGACGAACATAGGTATGTGTAAAATATACATCCAACAACAAGTATGATCCCACCCCACCTTTCAAACCATCCAGCTTACGTCCTGACGACCCCACAGTACCATGACAGTTTATTCATGTTGTTTTTCCAAGACCATCTCTTCCAGACCGCCCTACCCCGATCTCCGAGGTTCCAATGCCCCCCTGCCCCTTAAAGACTCTCCTTCACTATCCAATCAGCTCATGGTGGACAAGTATCTGGTGGGACTAACATCAGTCAGAATGGCTGCCCAGGCCAGCAAATCATCAGCAAGTTTAGCATCTTTACAAGTCCTATACATTTAGCATTCCCCTGCATTTGCTCATTCAGCCATATCCTTCTTCTACTTAGAAAGAATTGGGGCCCTTGAGGACTGCCATTGTATTGTTAACCGTCGTTTGGCCAGTGTGAGCCCTAGCAGTAGTAACTTTCTACTTAATTTCTTCTTATTTGTAATCAGGACCCCACCTAATAGGCATTGCCCAATATCTCCAGGGGTTGTCCACTCAGTGGCCCCGTTAAGGGCAGTCAGTTCCCCAAACACGTCCAGGCACCTCCATTTCATATGAATTAAGTCAGCATCCAAGTGACGCACCTAGGACAAGAACAGGGTCTCACACGATATGCTGTGTGCAAGGTCATAGGAGACAAGTACACCAAATGTATGACATTAACTTGTGTTAGCTTAAAACGAGTTAGTTGACACCATCTTGGTACCCTCATGAATAGCGACCCCAGTACTTCGGCGTAGCAGTGTCTGCCATTTATTGTGCACCAGAAGCTCCCCAGTCAAAAGGTCTTCCCATAGAACCCTATAAAAGGTGTGATACTAATTTGTGTCCACCCCCTAAATTCAGCAAGGCTCCCATGAACGATGATTCCAGGGACGCCTCAGGAAAGTATGGCCATATGGACCGGGCTGTCACCAAGCTTTTTTGGCATACTGGAGAAACTGCCCCGGGCCTAGATCAAATACAGTCAGGGCGTCGGGTAGGGTAACACACGACCATCGGGATACAAGTCTCTAATGGTTTCACATCCTCCTTCACACCACCGAACAGACATCGATCTGGCACTCTGGTAGAAGGGTCCAAGCGTCCATAGTAGTATATCGAAAGCAAATGGCGCTCGACGCAGTACCTCTAACAGCTCGCTCCCATGTCATGCACACCTGTTGAACCACAGCAGGCACCGCAGCGAGGACTCCAGAGCCCATCATGTAGAGCTCAAGTAGAGAAAAGTCACCACAAGTGCCTGCAAGCAGACGGGTTTCCCAATTCTCACTGCCAGCAAACCAACGTGCTGCATATGTGCAGTAAAATAATATAGTTCAAAATAAGGCAGCTTAAATCCTATTCTGCCTCAGGTTCGCTTAAGTGTTGAAAGGCTTAGCCACTTCCTCCCTGCTGTCCATAGTAACTCTGTGATTAATTTGTTGTATCAATTTCTATGACTCTATTCCTGGGGATCTGGAATAGTGTCCCCTAAAATATATATAGGCGATGGGGCAATACAATAATTTTCACTAACACCACTTTACCCATTAGAGATAGGTGTAGTGTTCCAAAATCTCATAGATGATATCAATTTCTCCAGTACTCTCAGCAAATTAAGGTTCCCGAAGCCGGATGCCGTGAGCCAACCTGATACCTAAGTACCTAGTATTTTCAGTTACCCAGGTTATGTCTATCCAGGGGAGAGCAGCCAGAGACCTGCCAACCAGCACTTCCTTGGGGAACTGCCTAGATTTAGCACAGTCGATGTTAAGACCAGATAATTTGCTGAACTCGTCCAGAAGTGCCAACAGAATGGGGACTGAATATTCAGGTTGTCTCAAGTAAATCAAAACATCATCAACATACAGGGAGATCACAGTAGTGCTCTCACTAATCTGTACGCCCCATCCCTGTAACTCTTCTCGGAGTCAAAAAGCCAACGGCTCCATGGTCAATGCGAACAGCAGTGAAGACAGGGGCGCAACCCTGCCAAATAACAGAATGCAGAGCGAATCGACTAGACACTGTCCCTCCCCCACCCCTGACCCTAAGCTGTGGGCTGTATATAGAGCAACTGAACCCACCATAGGAAGTTGTTCCCGACACCTGCGCTACTTCAGACGTCCCACAGAAATTTCCAAGATAAGGAATCAAAGGCTTCTTCAATATCTAGAAGGGCCAGAGCATAGGGGTCCTCCCTGGAAGCATGGGCGTGCTGACCTATTAGAGTTTCCTCAGGTTAAGGATAGTATTTCTAAATGGAATAAATCCACATTGATCCTCATGCATTAATCGGGGCAGGTGGGGCAGGAGTTGCACCACAAGGATCTTGCTCAGGATCTTTACAGCAACATTAAAAATGGAAAGGGTCAGTACAAAGTGAGCTCCTCCAGATCCCTATGAGCCTTGGGCAGCATGACCATAATGGCTTTCTGCATAGAAACCGAGAGCCTGCCCTTTTCAAATACCTCCCTATATACTTCCAGGAGCTTTTCAGCCGTCAACCTCACCCTGTAGAGTATCATGGTTAATACCATTTGCTTGAGGTGAACTGTTGCCAGTGGTGGAGGAAATGGCATAAACTGCCCCTTTAGTTTGTGTGTGATTGGGGGGGGGGGGGGGGGGTGGGGAACCCAGTCTTAGGCCAACAGGATCAGTTGCACTCTGTCCTGCCTTTCTTGAGGATCCGCAGGATCAGCTGCAATGGCAGAAATGAGTAGTCAAGACTAAAACCCTCTCCTAGAGACCCATTGGGACCATTAGGAGTAAACTCTACAGAGCAAAATGTCTGGCTGTGAGTGGTTTCAGATGTAGCAAAATAATCTCAGAGTACACCCATCTGGGTGAAAATACCTTGAATATCTGTGTATAGCTACCACACATCACTAGGAGATGTTGCCTGCTGAGTTTATCTAACCTGATTTTGTGGGAACCCAGAAGGTGAATGACCGTCAGGGAGATCCCGGGAGGTTACAGCCACAGTCTCAGAGTATTCAGGACACAGAACCACAACTCCATCCTGCTTGTTTCAGTATTACATGCAAACAGTGCTGATTGTCAGAACCTAGATCAACTAGTCACTGATGGAAGACAGAAAGACATAAGGCCACGCAGATCAGCCCAAAAGATTCATGTGAAGACTATGCTCAAATGGAGTCAAAAGAACCTGATCTCCACTCCCCCAGCTGACCTCCCCAACCCAGAGATGATGTGCCCATCAACACTGTGTGCTCTAGATGGGATAAGATAAATAGCTGTCACATGTCAGGTTGGTATCCATCACTGAGGTCCTGAGTCACTTCGTCCGATATGTGAATACTGTTGATAAGGCACCTCTAGTGCTGGACCCAGTCAAGATTAAGGTTCAACTGAAGGACCTCCATAAGAATAAAGCACCAGCAGGATGCATGAAAATAGGAGCCAAGAGAAACCACTTGTTCTTAGACTTATCAGAGAATGGGGAGGGGGAAAAGGCTCATTACTGGGCATGTCTGGACTAGTGTGTTGTGCTTGTCTATGTAGAGGCTAGCTTCCCGTTACCCAGTATTCTTTGGAACCTCAGGGAGAGTTTGTCAGAAAGGCATGGAACTGTGTTTAGTGCTGAGGCATCAAAGGCAGACATCGTGCAGGTTAGTAACTGACGTCACCTTGCAGCAAGCGCAGGACAGTTTAAACACTGTCATTTTACATGGTGACATCCCTGCGCACTGAAAAATGTTTTTGGAAACAAAATAAAGAAAATGGAACTGGGAAACAGTGGAGTGAAGCTCCAGATGCTCAATTAAAGATACAGAACAAGAGAAACTGAGGTAAGTGTGCCTGGTGGCACTTATGTATGCATTTCAGTGTTATGTCAATAGGTGGGCTAGAGTCAAGGTGGAGGTTGTTTGTGCAACAAGCCAGCCAGCGAGCAGAAGCTACTAAAAAGAGTTTCTGGAAACATGCTGGCACCAAGGGGGCATCACACAGTGAGGCACCAGTAATAGTAGTATCCAACATAAATTAGTGAAATGTTATCTACATGAGGGACAAATACTCTTACCTTAAGTTCTTTTTCCAGTGGCTGACGCAGTAGAGTGATTGTTGTCTGGATAGAATCTGAAAACTGTACATAATAATTATACAAATTCCACAGAACACTGCAGAGCGAATCTAAAAAACAAAAGAAAGTAAACTGTTAACCTGAAAGAAAATAATTTATTAAAGGTCATACACATAGTTACCCCATCAGTCTCGCAATCTGCAGGGGCAACCATATATACAGATGACAGATTTGTTTTAATTCATACTTAATTGGGAGGGGACAGCAATGCTATTCTAGAACTGCAGAATAGAGCACTGCTTTTCTTTAAGTCTCATATACTTCGCTGCCCCCAACATTTCAAACTTTATTACTTGGGCCCACTAATTTGTAGTAGACAATACATTCTAATACAATTCTTCAAGCTACGCAAGTAACAAAACGTGCACTCCACTCCCTTACTTTTTGTTGACGAAAGGGCCTATTTTTTTTTAAAGGCATGGCTATTGACTGTGTGTATTAAAACTGAATGATGCTACACATACTTAGATCAACAATTGTTGGTTATATTGCACCCCTGTGTCAACTGACCAGTAGTATGTGCATACATACACAGTTAGCACTTTGCACTAATTATTTTTTTTATCTTAAATAAATAAAAACTATGGATTGCTCGGTATCTGAGCCTGGTCCTTGACAGATTCCAGTGATGACAGAACATACATACATACATACATACATAGGGAAAATGTCACTTACCCAGTGTACATCTGTTCGTGGCATGTTGCGCTGCAGATTCATATGCTGTGCATTATCCTGCCATCTAGTGTTGGGCTCGGAGTGTTACAAGTTGTTTTTCTTTGAAAAAGTCTTTTTGAGTCACGGGAACGAGTGACTGCTCCCTTTCGGCTCCATTGCGCATGGGCGTCGACTCCATCTTAGATTGTTTTCCCCGCAAAGGGTGAGGTAGGAGTTGGTAACGTAAGGATACTAAAGGTGCCCATGCAATGGAGTAGAAATGTATGTACATAGTGTGTTTTAAAGGAATATATATTTACAATTTATATGCAACTAAAACGGCTACAGGCTCCCGGGGACGTGGGAGGGCGCATGTGAATCTGCAGCGCAACATGCCATGAACAGATGTACACTGGGTAAGTGACAGACTACAAAGCAGTAATCTCCCCAAAAGCGGTGGTCAGCCTGTAGGAGTTGAGATTGTCTGAAATAATGTTCTTAGTACAGCCTGTCCTACTGTGGCTTGTTGTGTTGCTAACACATCTACACAGTAATGCTTAGTAAATGTATGAGGCGTAGACCAGGTGGCTGTCTTACAAACCTCGGCATTGGTATATTACCAAGAAAAGCCATTGTGGCGCCATTTTTCCTAGTGTAATGTGCCCTTGGAGTAATGGGTAATTCTTTTTTAGCTTTAAGGTAACAGTTCTAAATACATTTGACTATCCATCTGGCAATGCACTGTTTGGATATAGGGTTACCTGCATGAGGTTTTTGGAAAGCTACGAACAATTGTTTTGTTTTTCGAAATTGTTTTGTTCTGTCAATGTAATACATTAGCGCTCTTTTAATGTCTAATGTATGCAATGCCGTTTCTGCTACTGATTCTGGTTGTGGAAAGAAGACTGGGAGTTCCACAGTTTGGTTTAGATGAAACGGTGATATGACTTTTGGTAAAAATTGTGGATTTGTACGGAGAACCACTTTATGTTTATATATCTGTATAAAGGATTCTTATATAGTAAATGCCTGTATTTTGCTAACTCTTCGTAGAGAAGTGATGGCTATTAGAAAGGCTACTTTCCACGTCAAGAATTGGATTTGACAAGAATGCATGGGTTCAAACGGTGGACCCATGAGTCGCGTTAGTACAATATTAAGATTCCACGAAGGTACTGGTAGTGTCCTTGGGGGTATGATTCTTTTTAGTCCCTACATAAAGGCTTTGATAACTGGGATTCTAAAAAGCGATTTTGTATGTGTAATCTGCAAATAAGCAGATATTGCAGTGAGATGGATTTTAATGGAAGAAAAAGCAAGATTTGATTTTTATAAGTGTAGTAAATAACTTACAATGTTTTGTATGGAGGCGTTTAGCGGCATAACATGATTAGCCTGGCAGTAGAAAACAAACCTTTTCCATTTATTAGCATAACAATGTCTTGTTGTGGGTTTTCTTGCTTGTTTAATTACCTCCATACACTCTTTTGAGAGGTTTAGATATCCGAATTCTAAGATTTCAGGAGCCAGATTGCTAGGTTGAGCGATGCTGGATTCGGGTGCCTGATCTGTTTGTATTGTGTTGTGTTAACAGATCTGGTCTGTTTGGTAGTTTGATGTGCGGTACTACCGAGAAGTCCAACAGTGTGCTGTACCACGGTTGGCGAGCCCACGTTGGTGCTATGAGTATTAGTTTGAGTTTGTTTTGACTCAGTTTGTTGACCAGAAAAGGAATGAGCGGGAGAGGGGGAAAAGCGTAAGAAAATATCCCTGACCAGCTGATCCATAGAGCATTGCCCTTGGAATTAGGGTGTGGGTATCTGGATGCGAAGCTTTGGCATTTTGCGTTTTCTTTTGTTGCAAGCAGATCTATGTTTGGTGTCCCCCAGCTGTAGAAGTGATCTTTTAGAATTTGGGGATGTATTTCCCATTCGTGAGACTTTTGGTGATCTCTACTGAGATTGTCGGCTAGCTGATTGTGAATGCCTGGTATATATTGTGCTATCAGGCGAATTGCCCAATGCCAAATATTTTGTGCTAGGATACATAGTTGTGACGAGTGCGTCTCCGCCTGTTTGTTTAAATAATACTTTGTTGTCATATTGTCTGTCTTGACAAGAATATGTTTGTGGGCTACAAGGGGCTGAAAAGCTTTTAGTGCTAGAAAGACTGCTAGCAGTTCTAAGTGATTTATGTGAAGTTGGTTTTGTTGACTGTCCCATTGACCTTGTATGCTGTGACTGTTGAGGTGTGCTCCCCACCCAATCATGGAGGCGTCTGTTGTCATAATGGCTTGAGGCACTGTGTCTTGAAATGGCCACCCTTTGTTTAAATTTACAGGGTTCCACCACTGAAGCGAAGAGTGTGTTTGGCGGTCTATCAACACTAGATCTTGGAGTTGACCCTGTGCCTGCGTCCATTGTCTTGCTAGGCACTGCTGTAAGGGCCGCATGTGTAGTCTTGCATTTGGGACAATAGCTATGCATGAGGACATCATGCCTAGTAGTTTCATCACAAACCTGACCGCATATTGTTGGTTTGGTTGTATGCTTGATTTTATATTTTGAAACGACTGGACTCTTTGTGGACTTGGAGTGGTACTTGCTCTTTGTGTGTTGAGTGTTGCTCCCAAGTATTGTTGTATTTGGGATGGTTGTAAATTAGATTTTTGGTAATTTACAGAAAACCCTAGTTTGTGCAGAGTATCTATTGCAAATTGCGTTTGAATTTGACATTGTTGTTGAGTGTTGGCTTTTATTAGCCAATCGTCTAGATACAGGAATACGTGCATGTGATTTCTCCTTATGTGAGCTGCTACTACAGCTAGGCATTTTGTAAATACCCTGGGGGCCGTTGTTATTCTGAATGGCAATACTTTGAATTGGTAATGTTTGCATTGTATTACAAACCTGAGGTATTTCCTGTGAGATGGATGGATGGGTGGGTATGTGAAAATACGCATCTTTTAGATCTAGTGTTGTCATGTATTCCCTTTTTTTTTAGTAAAGGGACTACATCCTGTAGCGTTACCATGTGGAAATGATCTGATTTGATGAAGAGATTCAGTGTTCTGAGATCTAAAACAGGCCTTAACGTTTTGTCTTTCTTTGGGATGAGGAAATACAGGGAGTAAACCCCCGTTCCTCTCTGGTGATAAGGTACCAGTTCTATGGCTTCTTTTGCTAGTAGTGCTTGGACCTCTATTTGTAATAGGTATAAGTGTTGTATTGACATTCTGTGTGTTCTTGGGGGAACATTTGGAGGGAATCTTGTGAACTCTATGCAGTAACCATGCTGGATAATTGACAGAACCCACATGTCTGTGGTAATGTGTGTCCAATTGTGGTGGTATTTTGTTAATCTCCCCCCCACTGGTGATATGTGTTGGGGAAGTGTGACATCGAAGTCACTGCTTGCTACCAGGGGTCTGATTGGCAGGCTGGAATTTCCCTCTTCCTTTTGTGAACTGTCCTCTGTAGGAGCCACGAAACCCCCCTCTCTGGTACTGAGACTGGTAAGTGGGTTTTGTTTGGGAGGTGGATGGTTCTGAGGGTTGCTGTCTAAACCCTCTCCTAAATTGTGGTTTCCTAAATGTTCCCCTGTATTGAGAGGAGTAGAGCGCGCACATGGCTTTGGCCGTGTCAGTGTCCTTTTTAATTTTTTCTATTTCGGTATCCACTTCCGGGACGAATAGTTGATGTTGATTAAACGGCATGTTCAATACCGCCTGCTCTATCTCTGGTTTAAACCCAGAACTTTGGAGCCATGCATGCCTTCTAATTGTTACTGCTGTATTTACAGTTCGTGCCGCTGTATCAGCAGAGTCTAGTGCAGAGCAGATCTGGTTGTTTGAAATGGCCTGTCCTTCTTCAACCACTTGTTGGGCACGTTTTTGATGCTCTTTGGGGAGGTGCTGGATGATATCTTGCATCTCATCCCAGTGTGCCCGGTCATAGCGGGTAAGGAGGGCTTGCAAGTTGGCAATTCGCCACTGATTGGCTGCTTGTGATGCCACTCTTTTCCCTGCCGCGTCAAATTTACGACTTTCCTTATCAGGGGGTGGCACATCCCCTGATGACTGCGAATTAGCCCGTTTTCTTGCAGCCCCCACAACCATGGAGTCCGAGGGAGCTGTTGTGCAATAAACACAGGGTCTGACGGGGGCGGTTTATATTTATTTTCGACCCTTGGCGCGATGGCTCTCCCTTTTACTGGATCTTGGAAAACCTGTTGTGCATGTTTAAGCATGCCCGGTAACATTGGCAATCTTTGATACGATGCATGTGTGGATACCAGAGTGTTAAATAGGAAGTCATCTTCCACTGGTTCCGAGTGCATTGTCTCATTGTGAAATGTTGCGGCTCTGGCCAGTACCTGCGTGTAGGACGTACTGTCTTCTGGTGGCGAAGGTTCTGTCGGATAACTCTGGACTGTTGTCCGAAACTACTGGGTCGTATAGATCACAGGGGTCCGTATCGTCTTGAGTCATCCCAGTATGTGTGGGTGACTGTGCCACTGGTGACAACTGTGGTGATTGAAGTGGGGACGTTTGTGGTGAGAATTGTGGGGGTGGTGACCTTTCTCTAACCACCTTGGCTTTTGGTTGCATCCCAGTCTCGTGAAAAGCCAGTTTTCTTTTGGACTTGAGCGGAGGGATGGTTTGTATTTTCCCTGTGTGTTTCTGGATTTCTAGCCTTTGCTGAGTTTGATCATGCTCTTCTAAATCCAGTTCCTGCTCAAATCTGTGCTTTTCTTTGAGCTGTAGAGAGAGCCCCTATCGAAACCCCGATGGAGATTGTCTGTTTTGGTTCAGAGTAGCTTTTTTGAGATTTACTCGACTCGATTATTCGATGCTGACTCTTTTTGGTGCCGGTTTCTCGACCGGAGTTGGAAGTCTTCGACACTAATTTGGCCTTTTTCAGTGCCGATGTTACTTGGTCACCGTCTTTTCTGTGGGTTGAGCCATGGCCTTCTGGCAGTGGCGTCCCCAAGGCCTTTTGTTTCTTGACCTAACCTTGGGTGTGGGACGGGGCAGGTGTGCTCACTTTTTGTGCCACCGTCGGTGGTCGATCCCCGTCGGATTCATCCGAGTCCGAACCCTGGATGGATAGCCACATTTCTTCTTCGGCGTCGAGATGTTGTGACTGTTTCGACGCCATCTTTAATCGTCTTGCGCGTCTATCTCTTAAGGTCTTCTTGGATCGAAACGCTCTGCAGGCCTCACAAGTATCCTCTCTGTGTTCGGGAGATAAACACAGGTTACAGACCCGATGCTGGTCTGTGTAAGGATACTTGGCGTGGCACTTCGGACAGAAACTGAAAGGGGTCCGGTCCATTAGTTCTTTCTCGACGGGTGTGGTCAGGCCTACCAGGCCTTGGTTAAGTACGGAAGCCCCGAAGGGCCGCCGAAGCGGTGTTGTTCTCAGTGCCGATGTGATGATACTAAACCGGTCCCGAACACAAACAATACCGACGAATTTCAATGATTTTCAAAGTTTCCCCGATTCGAATTACGGAGCGAAGAGGAACACGTCCGAACACAATGGCGGAAAGAAAACAATCTAAGATGGAGTCGACACCCATGCGCAATGGAGCCGAAAGGGAGGAGTCACTCGGTCCCGTGACTCGAAAAGACTTCTACGAAGAAAAACAACATGTACCACTCCGAGCCCAACACTAGATGGCAGGATAATGCACAGCATGTGTATCTGCAGCTACACATGCCATATATATATATATACACACACACATCGAACATACATATATAGATAACCCAAAGATGCAAAAACTGCCTGCCTGCTCCTGTCCAGACAAATGCAATGATTCAACTCATCCTGAAGCTGTGCATCCTCAGAGGGCCGTGGAGGGCTGCCAGCAGTTTGCCAACCAATCAGCATCTCTCTTGAAGTGGAGGAGCCCCTCTTCTTCGGCCACCGACAGCACAGTCCGGTTCAGCAATCTGCTGACTACTGCATCCACCAACGCAGCAGCAGCCCAGGAGGAGGTCACTGAGTCTCCAGGAGGTCAGCCCCGTCAATCCATCCAGTCTTCGATATGCTTATCCACCCCGGAGTGAGAGTATAGCAGCCCAGTAGGCAGTGGGCCGTGATGGATCACATTGTCAGCCTGAGGGGAACATGCGCTTTCCAAAGACTATAAAGCAGTGGTATTCTCTATCCAGTGTGGTGGTAGGAAAGGCATGGAGGTTGAGCTTGCTCGTGGATGCCTCCCCCACCAAGCTTTCTGGGATAGGATGCTGTGTTTGAAAGACCAGAACGCTGAACGCCATGACTCGTTTACTAGGTGCCCGGAACTTGGCTTCGCTCTTGTTCCAAGAAGGGTGTCTATAAGAGCCTCATTGCAGAGTAGTAGGGGATTAAGTGTTAAATTGTCCAGGTTGGATGACTTCAGTGAGAACACTGGTTTTCACCTTCACAGCTCAAGAACCTCAGCTGCTCTCTGCAACACTACTGTGAAGAAGGCACTTTTGTAGCTGGTCCCTGTGGGGGCAGGAGAAGAATCCAGACCACTTGCATCTCACCGTAACAGTTATCATATAGGGTATAGCAAATTCCTCCCCTTCATCATAGTGATAGTTACAGGAATTTGTACCAAAAAGATTAAAGACAATCTGGGCCCTTCCTTGAGGCAATGTATAAGAATCTGCTGAGTTGCTGGAAAGCAGCTGGCCAGTGGAATTGGGGGACATTCTTGTTCAAAGCCAAAAAGACATCAGCTCAGAGTTGGAGAGCACTACTTGTTATGCTTGTCATCAAGCGTCAAAGCTCCATGGTCAGGCGTGGGCCATGGCGCAAAGAAAGACAGATGTCAGCACCAGAGCTGGCCCTTAACAGATCTAGATGTTTCAGTAGGTGCTGTCAGCAGACTAGCCAGAAGATTTCCAAGTATGGGTCCTCGAGGATACCAACAGACTGGGAGCATGCCAGAGGGAGCCAGCAGTGTGCCAAAGAGGTGGCATAGCTTTGTAGAACTTGAGGATTTTCAGCACTACAGTTGAAGGACAAATAAAAGTCAGGCTGTTCTGGGGCAACCGTCTGAATTGGCTCCAAAGAAGAACACATACTGGAGTGAGACCAAGAGGCACGTTTACGCTTGTGCAACTTCTCAGAAGTTATAGAGTGGTGAGAAGGGAAAAAGTCCCTCTTGGACTTATTTTTTGACCTACCCAAGGACTTAGAAATCAATGAAGATCTGCAGCAGGAATGAGAGCTTCTCTTTGACCGTTCACTGAACGACGTCTTCAGGTACTTTGGACGTACAGCTCTGCCTTGTGGTCAGTCCCAAATGGCCTTCAGATTCAACAAGGTGCAGGCGCTATAGGTCTTGGAGTAGTGTTCGGATTCCAAGCCCCAAAGACAGATCTGTGGAAATGTGTCAGACATTTGGTAGTGACAGTCTGAGTCTAAGTTTGAACCGGTGGTTTTCGGGGAAGACAGATCCCATGCACACTGGTAGTTTTTATTAATTTTGTAGGAATGGCCTTGTCAAGAGACTATGGGTAGCTCCAGATACATGTCTGGTGGTGGGGAAAGTAAGGAACCAATGCCAACGAGCATGCACGGCAGGCTATGTGGCTCTGCATATTACTTTTGGAGTGGAATGACACTGGCACGAAGCAGTATGATGCCACCTACTAGCACTGTACTGATAACGTTTTCCCCAGATCGAGCCTGATGCCAGGGAAATATTCAGATGTTAGAAGTATCCATGAGAAATGGACAATTAAGGGAAGAGAGAGTGTGGGTTAATTCAATCCAGTAGGATGTACATTCATAAAATGCTCTCCTGAAACAAATCACTTACCTTTCCCTTCAATCTGAGGCATCAGCAACACATGACAATGAAAGACTAGAAGCATCTGAAGGCGGGTGTTGAATTCTCCAAGTGTAGCACCCTCGATAAATGCCTTCAGCGTGCTGACCACCGATGGCAATGTTAACTTTTCAGCTCCTGATAAAAATTAAAACATAAAACAACAAAACAAAACTGACTTAGACACCAAATACAATCAAGGAGAAATTGGCAGAATTTGTAGAATACAAGAATAGATAGGGTTTGCAGTCAATATATTATCAACTGTAGCAACAGGCTGCCACAGACCTACCAGATTTCACTTCGGCACCACTGAAGGATGCTTTGAGATCATCACAAAAAAAACTATGATCAACCCAACGCCATAAAAACTTCATTAGTTAACATTTCCAGGCTTCATGGAATTCAAGATTCAAAACAATCTTCAGGACCATCCACAACAAGCCAGAACTTTTGATTTCAAGAATGAAAACTCTTCATATTATGCTGAATGCACTGCAAGAAGCATTCTCCTCACAATGCTAGACATGCCGAAAAACATACAAAGGAAAAGGTAAAAAGAGAAGCCTTCATTACATATGCACCCAGGCTGTGGAACGTTTTCCAGCTGAAACAAATGCTGCCTACTCCCTTCAGCAAAGCACGTAACACTTGCCTCTCTCCACCTATTTTCCAGCCTCTGCAACTACCCTGATCTCTTCACTACAGCCCTCACTTTCTCACAGACAACACCCAGGACTTGTGTAAGCTGCAATGAATGACTTTTGCAGCTAGGCATAACAGAAATCTCACATCACCTTTCTCGGTTAGGTACTCTGTTGCTCCTAAGTGATATGTCTATACCATATAACTGCCATCCACTAAAAGTAATTATGATATTTAAATATGATTGAAAGAGAACAAAAGCCCCCCGGGACGTAATTTTCACCACTAGCAACCTGTAAGTAGGGAAGACTGCCAAAACGGATTCCAACAGTCAGACCGGGAGAGCTCGTAATTTAAGGTTGACTAACAAGCATTTCTGATGTAATTCCTGTATTCAAATACATACAATTAAAAATACACAGATAAGAGGTAACGCGATAATGTAATTTTTGGTAAGAGACAAAAATAATAGGGTCACTTCTAGTGATGTGCAGAGGAACAAAACTGACACTGAAAGTTCTGCATGCTTGCAAAAATACATGACAACCTAAAATCTCACTACACAAAGATGAACAACAGTCAGACAACAGATGAAAAAGTACTTGCAGGTTACTCAAGTGGTGTTAATCCCAATGCAAAGTATTACTTAGGGCTCAGTATTTTGAGAGTCAAGTCTAGGTTCTTATCAGCTATCAAGATGACAAGGGCTACAATGTTACACTTCCATTTAAGGTGTAGAAAAATAATGGGAACGTAAGTGAAAGCAATCTGCGAGAGGGGCTTCCTTCCTGTGGCAGCTATGGGCCATTTGATGAAAGTGTAAGGTAAGTAGAAAAACACCACAAGGTAGGTGTGTAACGTCGTAGTTTATTTCTTGAAGAATAAGTGCCGTGTAGTCACCCCAGGATGCTCGCAGGCAATTCTCTAACAGGCAAACTTCAACAACATTCTAAGCATCTCTACTAACAAATGTTATACAAACAAACCTAGAAACACATAACATTAAAGGAGAAGCCTGCAAATACTTGGAACCACAATATTTTAATACTAAAATATTACAAAGTGCTTAAATAAGAATTTCTGAAGATCCAAACATCACAACACAAGCATGAGGTGTTACCTTTATAAAGCCACAGAACTGCAACTTGATGTGACATTTCCCAAAGGTGTCATAGGGCATGAATACTACACACAAAAGGAAAGGACGACATGGCACCAGTTCTGCCCATATCTGATGCGAGGGAACAGAGGAAAATCTCAAGCAGAGTTTCTGGCAAACAGGTTTGAAGCTCTAAAACTTCATTATTCACTTGATGATATTTAAATGACTATAAGGCAACCATGTGAGCACCAGTATAGATGTGCTGCTATATACACAATAATTAAGGACTCCTAGTCCGTAGGTTATTTTGAAAAGAATAGGTTTCTTCTGACAGTGTTGTGTTTCAGCTACGAAAAATAAATTTACCTTCTGCATTCTCCTCCAGTTGGTCCTGCATGTAATTTTCAATCAGCTCATAAATGGAAAACCAATAACGAGAGGACTTCAGGGCATGTCGCTGGACTGCGTTGTTGAGGCCAAGAGACCAACAGCTGAAATTATGAAAGATGAAAATGCAGTCAGTTGACATGAAGCATTTATATTTGACTGTTTGAGCCACAAAATCCTGCTTCTTTCTGTTATTCTACTGGCAGGGCACAGGCTACTTATTGTCTCAGGTTGCGAAAGGGTCACGACTCAGGAAAGATTTGGATATGAATTCTAAAACTCAAACTGAAAGAAGAGTAACTAAACAAAACAAAGGTAACCTCAGAATAACCAGTGGAAACAATTGTGGATGATCATTAAATGTTTCTTATACCACGTATGACCTACACATCAGTGATAAGTAAAGCAGGGGAAAAAGTATGCTAAGTTATCATTCATACTACCAAACCCATGGGTATCAAAGTCACCTAGTGGTTTACCAGAAAAGTGTGTTCTCATACAGGCGGCGTGCACCTCTGATGGATCAAAGTCCTTTACATGGCATAGAAATGAAATGCTGACCTACCATATTAATATTTTTCTGGCTTTTTTCTTTGTTTTGGTCTAGGTCAACTATTTGCTAATGCAGTGGAAGATTCCCCATCATCTTACTGAGCTGTGCATTAGCTAAGCTCTGCAGATGAAGAGGCTTTGGAGGTACCAAAAGTGAATGCTTGATGTAACAGAAGGTGTATACTCCCTGTTTACACAAGTGCTAAAGGGACAAGCAATGAGATTACAGTCCACAGGTGTACCTTTTTGCATCTTCAGCCTTCCAAAAAGTAGTAACACCTTGAGAGAGCAAAGCAGAGGCATCAAATTCCTTACTCCCTTGATATAGTGAAACGCAACACTCTCTCCTCTGCCACAAAAGTGTCTTTTTAATGAGGCTAAGTCAGGTCCAGATCAACAAAACACTTAGTCCACTTCAACGTGGTCTTTCCTTAGAACATGTGCTATAGGAGAGGAGATACAAGGCACAAAAAAGGAACATACCCACTTCCTGAATCAGAAGGGAATTAGAGTCATCAACATGCCAGACCTTTGCCTACTTCAACTGCCTCTACTGGCACTTGGTGGCTCCCTAAGAGAGCAGGCGTCATTGACTGAAGCTCTTGATGGATGGAAACCATGCATCAAGCTCAAATACGAGTCAGACAATCTTTGCAACACTGCTGGTTCAAACTAAAATTAGGACCGCACACAGCATTATCTTTATAGTGAAGCTGAACAGATGCTTTTCTGCCTCAACACGAGTGAGCCAACACTACTCCTGGCCTACCAGTATCGTAAAGGTATAGCTGCCCAGGTTCCTACCCAGCGAGAACCTATATTTTGTTTGGAGCTATGTGTTTTATATAAGGGCTCCTTTCAAATAATCAAAACATAGTCAATTCATCTTTATTCAGTTTCTGAAAGAAAAACACATAAAAGGCAGTAAAATACAATCAAATATTTTAAATAACTGTTTAAAACAATCAAATACATTTAAAAATTACAGATTTTCATTGCTCGCAGACAGGAAAGGTTATTACTACAGTGACCATAATTCAACACTAGATCCACAGGGATTAAATTAGACTAGACTAATGAGCAGCGATAACAATTCCAATATAATGGCTCCTAAAAAATCACGTAATATGTAAAATCCTAGCTGCAAAGACCTCACACACTGAGCAGGAGAGAGGCCCATAGGTCAACTCATTATCTATTTCCTACATCTTGCTGCCACTTTAAGAAAAGAACAACCACTAAAACACATCAGAACTGTCTGGAGACAGTAGGTAAAACAGCACATCTCCGCACTTCTGTAATATAACGTTTTAAAATTGGTTTTAAGTAAAATAGGAAGAATGATCTATTTAATTTACAAACAAAACGCGAAGTGCAGCAAAGTTTGAGAAGACAAGGTGTCATAAGGACAGGTCAGTGCACACACTGCCTGATGGTTAAAACCTTCTGGAAAGCTAAAGAGTTGTTGTAGGAAGCTGGCTCTGTGTATATACTATATCTAAATGAGATATAATGTGCAGAGTCCAGGGGTTCCCCAAGAGGCTTGACAGAGGTAATAATAGATAATACTAATGTTCTAATTGTGGTTGTGTGGTTGAGCAGTTAGGCTTATCAAAGGGTAGTGTTAAACATTTGTTGTACACACACAATGTGTGTACAACAAATAAGAAACACACACACAATCACTTAACTCCAGACCAATAGGATTTTATATAGAAAAAATATATTTTTGTTACTTTATTACTAGAACACAAAAGACTCAGTTCAGAAATAAATACTGTTGCAGGGAAGTACTTGGCATAGACATTAATGTAACTGTTTCACTTTGGTCAAGTAAACAGTTTTTACGAAAACAGAATATCTATTTTAAAAGCGGACACAGTGCATTTTCAGAACAGTTCCTGGGAGAAGAAAATAAAAGTACAGTTTTAGAAGTGAGTACACGACTTACAGTTCCAGTCTCTGGGTTATAGGTAGTCCACTGCCGGGGGTTCAACCCCAAACACCCATCACCAGCAACACGGTGCTGGCCGGCTGTAGAGGTCAAAGTTGAGCAATTTTAACATGGGCTCCTTTCGAGACGGGGTACTCAGAATTCGGTCTGCCAGCAGTTAAGTACCTGCAGCTCGGAGCGCAGACCAGGGGGGAATTAGAGGAGCTACTGGAGGGGCCCCAAGTAGGCACCAATCCCACACCCTCAGCGGCGTGTTTCTAATGCAACTCAATGAGGGGACCCCGGTGATCACTCAGGCACTACAGGCGAGGTCCTGGGGGGGGGGAGACAGGGGAGTGTCCTCTCTCGGGTACACCACCGGTCGGACAGGGAAGAGGCCCGCATGTTGATCGTCACTGCACCAGGTGTCGATTTCTCCAAGGCCTTGGGGCAGCAGGTGCAGTGGGTCCTTTGGCGTTGTTTATTTTCGTCCAGGGCAGTCGTGGTTAGGGGAGTTCTCGGGATTCTCTCTGCAGGTGTCGTCGTAAAGGGGTGGAGAGGTCAAACCAGGTTGGGAACTTGGTCGCCATCGCCTAGGGGTCCCTCTCTGGTTGGATAGGCCACCAGGACTCAGGCCGTGAGCTTTGGGTGCAGAGTGGTTAGGACTTATGGTTCTGGCGTGAGGTGGGAGTTCTTTAGAAGAGGTTTCTTCTTTTCTTCTTTGGACAGGGCCGCTGTCCACAGGAAGTCTTGCTCCTCTGTGATGCAGGCAGTCCTCTGGAGGTTTTTCAGAGGTCGCAGGGCCTGCAGGACGCGTCACCTTTCTTCTGGAGGTTCTTTGAAGTAGGAGACAGGCCAGTAGGGCTGGGGCCATATCAGTGCCTCCTTTCATTCTCTGCTGGGGTTTCAGCTAAGCAGTCCTTTTTGTGAGGTCGTCAGTAATCTGACTAGCTTGGTTCAGGAAGCCCTTAAATACAAGATTTAGGGGCGTTTTAGGGCTCTGAGGGCAGTAGCAAATGGCTACACCCTCCTTGTGCTCACTCCCTTTGGGAAAGGAAGCACATTCCTATCCCTATTGGCCCTGCTCCTCCAAACCAAGATGGAGGATTCTGCAAGGAGAGGGCAACATCAGCTCTGGACACCTTAGAGGTGGTCCTGGCTGAGGTGGTGACTCCATATTTTTCCCAATTATCTCTCTGGACTTGCCGCCAAAAGACAGGGCTTTGTCTGGGGGCTGGGCATCTCCACTAGCTGGAGTGCCCTGGGGCACTGTAACAGGAAGCCTGAGCCTTTGAAGCTCACTGCTAGGTGTTACAGTTCCTGCAGGGGGAGGTGTTAAGCACCTCCACCCAGTGCAGGCTTTGTTTCCGGCCTCAGAGCATAAAGGCACTAACTCCAGGTGGTCAGAAACTCGTCTGCTAGTGGCAGGCTGGCACAGACCAGTCAGTCCTACACTAGAGGATTTGGTAAAATACAGGGGGCATCTTTAAGATTCACTCTGTGTGCATTTTTTAATAGATCCAACACTAGCATTAGTTGGGTTTATTATTCTGAGAAGTTTGATACCAAGCTCCCAAGTATTCAGTGGAGCCATTATGGAAGTGTGGAGTTTGTTTTGACAAACTCCCAGACCATATACTCTTTATGGCCACACTGTACTTACAATGTCTAAGAATGGACTTAGACACTGTAGGGGGCACATTGTTCATGCAGCTATGCCCTCACCTGTGGTATAGTGCACCCTGCCTTAGGGCTTTAAGGCGTGGTAGAGGGGTGACTTACCTATGCCGCAGGCAGTGTTCTGTGTGCATGGCAACCTGAGGAGATTGCCATCGACTTTGCCTTTTCTACCCATCAACACACACAATCTGCAATGGCAATGTGCATGTGTTAGGTGAGTGGTCCCTTAGGGTGGCACAACACATGCTGCAGCCCTTAGGGACATTGTCTGGTCACCAGGCCCTTGGTACCACTGGTACCTTTTACAAGGGACTTATCTGTGTGCCAGGGGTGTGCCAATTGTGGAAACAATGGTACATTTTTAGTGAAAGAACACTGGTACTAGAGCCCGGTTAGTAGGATCTCAGCACACTTTCAATCATAACTGGCATCAACAAAAGTTCGGAGGGTAACCATGCCAAGGAGGCATTTCCTCACATCCTCTATGAGTAGCGTCTCGAGCACCAGAGAACCAACACTGCAGGGAGGACTCCCAGGCCACTGGGACCTCATGAGTAACCGGAGACGACCCCCCCGGACCGCCACAGCGACGCATGCAGAGAGGATCCAGAGGCTCCCCCTGACTGCGACTGCCTGGAACAAAGAACCCAACGCCTGGACCAAGCACTGCACCCGCAGCCCCCAGGACCAGAAGGAACCGAACTCCAGTGCAGGAGTGACCACCCGGCGACCCTCTGCCTAGCCCAGTCGGTGGCTGGCCCGAGAATTCCCCCTGTGCCCTGCCTGCACCACTAGAGTGACCCCCCGGGTCCCTCCATTGATTCCAATTGAAAACCAGACACCTGCTAGGCACGCTTCAACACTGCAACCGGCCGCCCCTGTGCCGCTGAGGTTGTGTTTTCTGTGCCTACTTGTGTCTATCCAGTGCTCTACAATATCCCCCTGGTCTGCCCTCCGAAGACGCATGTACTTACCTGTTGGCAGAATGGAACCGGAGCACCCCTGTTCTTCATAGGCACCTATGTGTTTTGGGCCCTCCTTTGACCTCTGCACCTGACCAGCCCTGTTTTGCTGCTGCGCTGACTTTAGGGTTGCCTTGAACCCACAACAGTGGGCTGCCTAGGCCCAGAACTGGTACTTGTAAGTGCCTTACTTATCTGAAAAACTAACCAATACTTCAAGAGTAGTACATAGATGCCGCCTCAGCACAGTGATGTCACTTTCTTTTAAGGACTTCCACGCCAAAGCACAGGGCCGCTAAGAACACCGAGACTGGTGCGCCAGAGCTAAGGATCTGAAGGGGGAATCCCGGTTCATTGAAATCAGCTCGCAAGCGGGGAGGATGGGTGGGTCTGAAAGGAATCTGCAACTAGAATATGTCTCTACCAGATATTTCGTTACTCAAGGTAAGTAACTTGTACATCTGACAGAGACTTCTAGATGCAGATTCCTTACCACAGAACAGATACCCAAGCAATGCCATCCTCGGAGGTGGGCTGCTAACCAAGATCATACTAGAAAGTCCTGCATGACCAAACAACCAAAGTAGCTGTTCCAACGGACCTGACTGTCCAGACAGTAAAGTTTAGCAAACGTGAGCAGGGATGTCCACGTAGCTGCCTGGCAGATATCCAGCACAGGAACTCACCGTGCTAACACAGTGGAAGCAGAAGTTGCTCTGGTGCAACGATCACACAAGCCCTCAGGGGGTTGCTTCTTGGCCAAAGCGTAGCACATCTTGACGCAAAGAAGTACCCATCGAGAGATGGTACGTTTTTGCACTGCCTTCCCTTTCTTTGCACCCACATACCCGACAAACAGTTGATCAACCACCCAAAAACCTTTAGTACGTATTTAGACAGTACGCCAATTCTCTTTTTGAGTCCAGAAGGTGGAGCATCTCCTCCTCATGAGAAGGATGTGGGGGTGCATAAAAAGTAGGCATGGTGATGGACCTGCCTACATGAAAAAGTGTAACAACCTTGGGAAGGAGGGAAGCCTTAGTGCACAACACCACTTTGTCAGGGTGCACAGACAAGAATGGAGGCTTGGAAGAAAGAGCTTGAAGCTCACTCATTCTGCGAGCAGAAGTGATGGCAACAAGAAAGACAGCCTTGAAAAGTGAGGAGCCGTAAAGGCAATTGTGCATGGACTCAAAGGGAGTACACGTTAAATAAGTAAGGACAAGACTGAGGTTCCACTGGGGCATGATAAATGGAGTGGGAGGAAATAAATGGGTGAGACCTTTAAGGAATCTATTCACAATAGGAGATTTACAGAGTGAGGACTGATCAGGTAGCCTAAGAATAGCAAAAACGGCAGAGAGGGAGGATCAACAAATTTGTTTGGTACACCATGCCACAAATTTATGCCAATGACAGAGGTGCATACCGTTTTAGTGGAGGGATGCCTGGCTGCCAAGAAAACATCGCAGACTTCAGATGGAAGAACCAAAGTCGTCAACTGCCGCCGCTCAATCTCCACATATGAAGGCAGAGATTGGACAGGTTTGGGTGGAGAACCGTCCCCTGTTGCTGCAACAGAAGATCCGCCCGAAGAGGCAGTCTGAGTGGAGCATCGTTTGCCATCCTCAATAGCTCTGGATAACATACTCTCTGTGCTCAGTCTGGATCCACTAAGATAACTTGGGCCCGGTCGTTCCTGATCTTCTTGAGAACTCTGGGCAGAAGTGGTATCAGTGGAAAGGCATAAAGGAGGCCGGAGTTCCACTCAAGACAAAAAGCATCTCTGAGCAAGTGCCGCCTTGGAAACTCCAACATGCAAAACAGCTGACATTGAGCTTTATCTGCAGAGGCGAACAGATCTAACCAAGGCTGTCACCACTGCTGGAAGAGACCCTGAGCCACCTCCAGATGGAGACGCCATTCAGGATCAGCTGTGCATCGATGGCTGAGTTCGTCCGCTCTGGCGTTGAGAGAACCTGCCAGATGTTAACCACCAGGGTAATTTCCTGATGTTCCAGCCATATCCAGAGGTGTAGTGCCTCCTGACAAAGGTTACAGGACCCTACCCCCCCCGTTTGTTGCAGTACCACACGGCAGTAGCATTTTTGTCCATTAACACTTGCACTATTTTCCCTTTGAGAAAGGGAAGAAATGCTTTCAACGCAAGCCTGATCGCCCGGAGCTCCAGCAGACTGATATGGAGTCCAGACTCCGCGGGAGACCGGAGGCCTCTGATCTCTGCCTCTCCCATGTGGCTGCATATGTCAACCTAGAAGTGATGCATCTGTCACTATAGATCGATCTGGTTGGGGAAGGGAGAGGGATCTGCGTGGACCCAAAGCGGATTCGAAAGCCACCACTGCAGGTCTTTCGCAGTCCCCTCAGAGATCTGGACCATGTCGGAGAGATTTCCCTGATGCTGTGCCCACTGGAACTTCAAGTCCCACTGCAGAGCCCGCATATGCCACCTGGCATGTGTCACTAGCAGGATGCAGGAGGCCATGAGGTCCAGTAGCCTCAGAGTCAGTCTCACTGAAACCCAAGACAGAGACTGAAAGATTGGAATCATAGCCTGAATATCTCGGACTTGCTTTTCAGGAGGATAAGCCCGAAACTGCAGTGTCCAGAACAGCTCTGATGAAAGGGAGCATCTGAGAGGGAGCCAGGTGTGACTTTGGCACATTGATAGTGAACCCCAGCATGTGCAGGAGGCTCAGCATAGTCTGAAGGTGTGAGACAACTTTCTGGGGTGAGTCCGCCTTCAACAGCCAGTTGTCGAGGTAGAAGACTGAGACCCCCTAACCTACGCAGCTGAGCTGCAATTACCTCCTTCACTTTTGTGAAAACCCGAGGGGCACTCGTAAGGCCAAAGGGGAGCACGGTAAACGAATAGTGGCCGTGACCTACCACGAATCGCAGGTAACATCTATGGGCAGGCAGGATGGGAATGTGGGAATAAGCGTCCTGCAAGTCCAACGCTACCATCCAGTCCCCTGGGTCTAAGGCAGACAGGACCTGAGCCAGGGTGAGCATTTTTTATTTCTCCTTCTTGAGGAAGTAGTTGAGGTCTAGGATAGGACATAAGCCCTTGTCCTTTTTCAGCAATAGTAAGTAGCAGGAATACCAACCACGACCTAGTTCTGGCACTGGGACCTTCTCTATGGCTGCCTTGGCCAAGAGAGCCAAGACTTCCTGGCGAAGTGCTAAATGATCCTCCGGAAGTTGGCTGATTGATGGAGGCATGGCTGGTGGAGCAGGTTCGAAGAGGAAGGAATAGCCGTATCTGTGAAACCCACCTATCTGTAGTGATGGATTCCCAGTGGGGCAGGTGATGGCGAATCCTGACGTCAACTGGATCGGAGTGAGGGGATAGACTAGGAGGGTTTGGAGGCTGCAGCAGGGGCAGGGGTGGACTGGGCAGACCTCTGGTTCCGTGTCCCACGCTTACGTGGGATTCCGCGTCCCTGGCCATGCAGCGGCTGAACGGCATGGATGTGTCAGTGGCTGGCTGGGGGACACAACAGGGAGCCCCTTCCGTGGCCACAAAAGGGGCGAAAAACAGACTGTTGGGGGTGAGGGGAAGTGGAAAGTCCAAGGGACTGAGCCGTAGCCCGGGAGTTCTTGAATCTTTTCAAGGCAGAGTCCGCTGTGTCTCCAAAGAGATGGAGCCAACAAAGAGCATGTCCATAAGAGACTGTTGGACATCCCTTGAAAAACCACAAGTACGCAACCAGGCGTAGCGTCTCAAGGCCACCGTCGTAGCAACTGATCTGCCAGGAGTCAGTCATGTTAGCTCACATCGGATAGTGAACTTCGCCGCATCTCACCAATCGTTGACAGTTTGGAAGACAATAGCACGGACCTCCTCTGGTATCTGCGGCAGAACTTGCGCAACGGTATCCCACAGAGAGTGGGTATAGCGGCCAAAGAGGTATGCAGTGTTCACGGACCGCAGCGCGAGACTGGAGGAAGAAAACATCTTCTTGCAAAATTGTCCCAGCCTTTTTGATTCCCTATCTGGGGGTGCAGAAGGGAATGCGCCTGAGGAAGAGGAAACCTGGATGTCAAGACTCTCAGGCGTGGGGTGTTGGGACAGAAAGTTAGGGTTGTTCGGGGCGGGCTGATGGCGACGTGCAATAGTCCTGTTCACAGGAGTCCCTGTGTTGGGTTTGGACCAAGTACCCAAAAGGACATCGGTGAGGGCTTTGTTGAATAGCAAAAGGGGCTCAGATGTGGATGACCCTAGCTGAAGCACCTCCGTCAGGAGATTGGACCTCACCTGTACAGTAGGTAGCTCAAGGCCAAGGACCTCAGCCACCCTACTGACCACCATAGCATAAGTTGCTTCCTCCGCGTAGCCAAGGTAGGAGGAGACCGCATGCCAGCGTCTGGAGAAGTGTCCAGTCCACTGGCCTCACCCAAATCCTGTGCCCAGTCCAATAATGGGTCATCCTCGTAATCGTAAGTGTCCACAGGGACCGCTCCAATCCTTCCCCGAATTCGTACCCATAAGGAAAGGGTACAAATCCGACCTGGGGTGAGTAGACCCCATCAAAGACAGGCGGCTGCCGAGAGGATCAGGTCGACATCGATGGTGGGCACAACCGACGTCGGGAGCGTCGACAATCGAACCAGCGCTGGAGAAGGTCTCAGTGGGACAACCACTGTGTGTGTGGATCTGGAGGGGACCTCGGTGGCCGAACCCGAACCCGCAGGCATGGAACCCAAAGGCTCTCAACTGAACCCCTTGGGCCCGAAGGCGCCCTCTCAGGGTCAGTCTGCCCAAAAATGAGGCGCATGGCCTCATCAAACTCCTTCAATTGGGCAGGGGTCACTACGGCTCCCAGAAATTCGGGGAATTGCAGAGAGGAACCAGAAGGAGGCTCCGAAGACGGAGGCCTGGGGCATCGACGCTCCTCCCGCGTCACATCAGCTGAGCGACGGGTTGAAATCAAAGGGCATCGGGACCAGTTCAACTACTACTACTTTTTCTTACCTGTGCCCTAAGACTTGGAGGAAGAAGAATGGTGGTGGCTCCACGAACGGTCTGGAGACCTTCCCCTCGAAAGAGACCGGGACCTACAGGGAGTCGAGCGCAGGGCCGCCCTGAGCTTGAGGGACTACTCCCTCATGGCCTTCGGGTGCCATTGCCCGTCACTCGGAGCACGATGTCGGGTCGTGGTCGTGCTCCAAGGACCACAAACAGACCCGATGCGGATCAGTCACCGACATCATTTGGTTACAGTCCTCGCACGGCTTGAAACCGGTCTTCGAGGACATCTTGACACACCAAAAACTCACTAAAAAAACTTGACAAAACGGTTGAACTCAGTCAAAAAGAGACCAGGGTAGCTCTCTCCAGATCAGCGCGTGGCGCGGAAAGAGAAGAACTGACGTCACTGCACTGAGGTGGCATCTCTCTATTACTCATGATGTCATCACAGTGACTACGATGTCAATGACGCGAGCAGAGTCGACAGACGCCAACTACCGACGCACAAGGGTATTGCTCGAAGAAAAAAATTATAGCTCCAGTCAGACGCCTGGGGGGAAAATTCTAAGGTAAGGAATCTGCAACTAGAAGTCTCTAACAAATATTTCAAGCTATAGTAAGAATGTGGATTGTATTCAAAGAAGTTCCTGTTGCTGTCTGACAGATGTCCAGGACAGGAACCCCACACGTCAATATGATGGTAGCAGCTTTGGCCCTCCTGGAATGGGCTCGCAGTCCGAAGGCTACTTTTTGCCCAATTGTAGGAAAATGCCACTGTGGGCATGGTTACCCCCTACGTTTTTGCCTTTTGTTGATGCTAGTTATGCTTGAAAGTGTGCTGGGACTCTGCTAACCAGGCCCCAGCACCAGTGTTCTTTCCCTAAAACTGTACCTTTGTCTCCACAATTGGCACAGCCCTGGCACACAGATAAGCCCCTTGTAAATGGTACCCCTAGTACCAAGGGCCCTGTGGCCTTGGAAGATCTCTAAGGGATGTAGCATGTATTATGCCACACTAGGGACCCCTCACTCAGCCCATGCACACTGCCTCACAGTTTGTGTGTGCTTGTGGGGAGAAAAAGACTAAGTCAACATGGCACTCCTGTAGGAAGTTGGCTCTGTATATACTATTTCAAAGTAAGAAATAGTGTGCACAGAGTCCAAGGATTCCCCTTAGAGGTAAGATAGTGGCAAAAAGAGATAATTCTAATGCTCTATTTTGTGGTAGTGTGGTCGAGCAGTAGGCTTATCAGAGGGTAGTGTTAAGCAATTGTTGTACACACACACACACACACACACACACACACACAGGCAATAAATGAGGAACACACACTCAAAGACTTACTCCAGGCCAATAGGTTTTTATATTGAAAAATATATTTTCTTAGTTTATTTTAAGAACCACAGGTTCAAGATTTACAGTAAACACTTTAAATGTAAGGTACTTCACTTAGATACTTTAGGAACTTTGAATGGAAACAATATTATGTACAGTCTCTGTAAAAATGGCAATAAGCTATTTTCAAAGTGGACACAGTGCAAAAATCAACAGTTCCTGGGGTAGGTAAGTAAAGGTTAGATTAGGTGGTAAGTAAAACACTTACAAGTCTCAGTCCTGGGGCATAGGCAGCCCACCGTTCGAGGTTCAGGGCAACCCCAAAGTTACCACACCAGCAGTCAGGGCCCGTCAGTTGCAGAGGTCAAAGAGGTGGCCAAAACACATAGGTGCCTATGGAGAACAGGGGTGCTCCGGTTCCAGTCTGCCAGCAGATAAGTACCTGCGTCCTCGGGGGGCAGACCAGGGGGGTTTTGTAGAGCACTGGGGGGGACACAAGTAGGCACTCAAAACACACCCTCAGCGTCACAGGGGCGGTCGGGTGCAGTGTGCAAAGCAGGCATCGGGTTTCAGGTAGGAAACAATGGAGGGACCCGGGGGTGCAGGCAGGCACAGCGGGGGCTTCTCGGGTCAGCAACCACCTGGGCTAGGCAGAGGGTCGCCTGGTGGTCACTCCTGCGAAGTTCAGTTCCTTCAGGTCCTGGGGCTGCAGGTGCAGTGTTGGTTCCAGGCATCGGGTCCCTTGTTACAGGAAGTCGCGGTCAGGGGGAGCCTTTGGATTCTCTCTGCAGGCATCGCTGTGGGGGCTCAGGAGGGTCATCTCTGGTTAATCACGGGCTCACAGTCGCCGGGGAGTCCTCCCTGAGGTGTTGGTTTTCTGCAGGTCGAGCCGGGACGTCGGGTGCAGAGTGTAGAGTCTCACGCTTCCAGCGGGAAACATGAAGTCTTTGGTTTTGAACAGGGCCGCTGTTCACAGGAGTTTCTTGGTCCTGTAGTCCAGGGCAGTCCTCTGAGGCTTCAGAGGTTGCTGGTCCCTGTCGGATGCGTCGCTGGAGCAGGTTTTCGAAGTTGGAGACAGGCCCGTAGGGCTGGGGCCAAAGCAGTTGTCGTCATCCTCCTTATCTGCAGGCTTGTAGGTCAGCAGTCCTTTCTTCAGGTTGCAGGAATCTGATTTCCTGGGATCTGGGGAGCCCCTAAATACTGAATGTAGGGGTGTGTTTAGGTCTGGGAGGGCAGTAGCCAATGGCTACTGTCCTTGAGGGTGGCTACACCCTCTTTGTGCCTCCTCCCTGTGGGGAGGGGGGCGCATCCCTTATCCTATTGGGGGAATCCTCCAAACTCAAGATGGAGGATTTCTCAAGGCAGGGGTCACCTTAGCTCAGGACACCTTAGGGGCTGTCCTGACTGGTGGGTGACTCCTCCTTGTTTTTCTCATCCAGCCTTGCCACCAAAAGTGGGGCCGTGGCCGGAGGGGGCGGGCAACTTCACTAGCTGGAGTGCCCTGTGGTGCTGTAACATAAGGGGTGAGCCTTTGAGGCTAACCGCTAGGTGTTACAGTTCCTGCAGGGGGAAGTGTGAAGCACCTCCACCCAGTACAGGCTTTGTTACTAGCCACAGAGTGACAAAGGCACTCTCCCCATGTGGCCAGCAACATGTCTGGTGTGTGGCAGGCTGTTAAAACCAGTCAGCCTACACGGGTAGTCAGTTAAGGTTTCAGGGGGCACCTCTAAGGTGCCCTCTGGGGTGTATGTTACAATAAAATGTACACTGGCATCAGTGTGCATTTATTGTGCTGAGAAGTTTGATACCAAATGTAAGGAAATGCCTCCTTGGCATGGTTGCCCCCTGACTTTTTGCCTTTGCTGATGCTATGTTTACAATTGAAAGTGTGCTGAGGCCTGCTAACCAGGCCCCAGCACCAGTGTTCTTTCCCTAACCTGTACTTTTGTATCCACAATTGGCAGACCCTGGCATCCAGATAAGTCCCTTGTAACTGGTACTTCTAGTACCAAGGGCCCTGATGCCAAGGAAGGTCTCTAAGGGCTGCAGCATGTCTTATGCCACCCTGGAGACCTCTCACTCAGCACAGACACACTGCTTGCCAGCTTGTGTGTGCTAGTGAGGACAAAACGAGTAAGTCGACATGGCACTCCCCTCAGGGTGCCATGCCAGCCTCTCACTGCCTATGCAGTATAGGTAAGACACCCCTCTAGCAGGCCTTACAGCCCTAAGGCAGGGTGCACTATACCATAGGTGAGGGTACCAGTGCATGAGCACTGTACCCCTACAGTGTCTAAGCAAAACCTTAGACATTGTAAGTGCAGGGTAGCCATAAGAGTATATGGTCTGGGAGTCTGTTTTACACGAACTCCACAGCACCATAATGGCTACACTGAAAACTGGGAAGTTTGGTATCAAACTTCTCAGCACAATAAATGCACACTGATGCCAGTGTACATTTTATTGTAAAATACACCACAGAGGGCACCTTAGAGGTGCCCCCTGAAACTTAACCGACTGTCTGTGTAGGCTGACTAGTTCCAGCAGCCTGCCACACTAGAGACATGTTGCTGGCCCCATGGGGAGAGTGCCTTTGTCACTCTGAGGCCAGTAACAAAGCCTGCACTGGGTGGAGATGCTAACACCTCCCCCAGGCAGGAGCTGTAACACCTGGCGGTGAGCCTCAAAGGCTCACCCCTTTGTCACAGCCCAGCAGGGCACTCCAGCTTAGTGGAGTTGCCCGCCCCCTCCGGCCACGGCCCCCACTTTTGGCGGCAAGGCTGGAGGGAACAAAGAAAGCAACAAGGAGGAGTCACTGGCCAGTCAGGACAGCCCCTAAGGTGTCCTGAGCTGAAGTGACTAACTTTTAGAAATCCTCTATCTTGCAGATGGAGGATTCCCCCAATAGGGTTAGGATTGTGACCCCCTCCCCTTGGGAGGAGGCACAAAGAGGGTGTACCCACCCTCAGGGCTAGTAGCCATTGGCTACTAACCCCCCAGACCTAAACACGCCCTTAAATTTAGTATTTAAGGGCTACCCTGAACCCTAGAAAATTAGATTCCTGCAACTACAAGAAGAAGGACTGCCTAGCTGAAAACCCCTGCAGAGGAAGACCAGAAGACGACAACTGCCTTGGCTCCAGAAACTCACCGGCCTGTCTCCTGCCTTCCAAAGATCCTGCTCCAGCGACGCCTTCCAAAGGGACCAGCGACCTCGACATCCTCTGAGGACTGCCCCTGCTTCGAAAAGACAAGAAACTCCCGAGGACAGCGGACCTGCTCCAAGAAAGGCTGCAACTTTGTTTCCAGCAGCCTTGAAAGAACCCTGCAAGCTCCCCGCAAGAAGCGTGAGACTTGCAACACTGCACCCGGCGACCCCGACTCGGCTGGTGGAGATCCAACACCTCAGGAGGGACCCCAGGACTACTCTGATACTGTGAGTACCAAAACCTGTCCCCCCTGAGCCTCCACAGCGCCGCCTGCAGAGGGAATCCCGAGGCTTCCCCTGACCGCGACTCTTTGAATCCTAAGTCCCGACGCCTGGGAGAGACCCTGCACCCGCAGCCCCCAGGACCTGAAGGACCGGACTTTCACTGGAGAAGTGACCCCCAGGAGTCCCTCTCCCTTGCCCAAGTGGAGGTTTCCCCGAGGAACCCCCCCCTTGCCTGCCTGCAGCGCTGAAGAGATCCCGAGATCCCTCATAGACTAACATTGCGAACCCGACGCTTGTTTCTACACTGCACCCGGCCGCCCCCGCGCTGCTGAGGGTGAAATTCCTGTGTGGGCTTGTGTCCCCCCCGGTGCCCTACAAAACCCCCCTGGTCTGCCCTCCGAAGACGCGGGTACTTACCTGCTGGCAGACTGGAACCGGGGCACCCCCTTCTCCATTGAAGCCTATGCGTTTTGGCCACCACTTTGAACTCTGCACCTGACCGGCCCTGAGCTGCTGGTGTGGTGACTTTGGGGTTGCTCTGAACCCCCAACGGTGGGCTACCCTGGACCAAGAACTGAACCCTGTAAGTGTCCTACTTACCTGGTTAACCTAACAAATACTTACCTCCCCTAGGAACTGTGAAAATTGCACTAAGTGTCCACTTTTAAAACAGCTATTTGTCAATAACTTGAAAAGTATACAAGCAATTTTTATGATTTAAAGTTCCTAAAGTACTTACCTGCTATACCTTTCGAATGAGATATTACATGTAGAATTTGAACCTGTGGTTCTTAAAATAAACTAAGAAAAGATCTTTTTCTATACAAAAACCTATTGGCTGGATTTGTCTCTGAGTGTGTGTACCTCATTTATTGTCTATGTGTATGTACAACAAATGCTTAACACTACTCCTTGGATAAGCCTACTGCTCGACCACACTACCACAAAATAGAGCATTAGTATTATCTATTTTTACCACTATTTTACCTCTAAGGGGAACCCTTGGACTCTGTGCATGCTATTCCTTACTTTGAAATAGCACATACAGAGCCAACTTCCTACACCAAACTTCCCAGTTTTCAGTGTAGCCATTAAGGTGCTGTGGAGTTCGTGCATGACAGACTCCCAGACCATATACTCTTATGGCTACCCTGCACTTACAATGTCTAAGGTTTTGCTTAGACACTGTAGGGGCACAGGGCTCATGCACTTGTGCCCTCACCTATGGTATAGTGCACCCTGCCTTAGGGCTGTAAGGCCTGCTAGAGGGGTGACTTATCTATACTTCATGGGCAGTGTGAGGTTGGCATGGCACCCTGAGGTGAGTGCCATGTCGACTTAGTCGTTTTGTCCTCACTAGCACACACAAGCTGGCAAGCAGTGTGTCTGTGCTGAGTGAGGGGTCCCCAGGGTGGCATAAGACATGCTGCAGCCCTTAGAGACCTTCCCTGGCATCAGGGCCCTTGGTACCAGGGGTACCAGTTACAAGGGACTTACCTGGATGCCAGGGTGTGCCAATTGTGGAAACAAAAGTACAGGTTAGGGAAAGAAAACTGGTGCTGGGGCCTGGTTAGCAGGCCTCAGCACACTTTCAAATCAAAACTTAGCATCAGCAAAGGCAAAATTCAGGGGGTAACCATGCCAACGAGGCATTTCCTTACAAAGACCATCAACACATCCAGTGGGCCCAGCGACCTCTGACAACTCCAGAGGACTGCCCTGCACCCAAGAGGACAAAGAATTCCAGAGGTGCTTTTTTTTTGGCATATGCCAAAGAATTAACCATAAGAAAAATGTAAATTTCTCAGAAAGAAGAAATTATGACTGAGCCTACGACTGAAACGAGTACATCGATAGAGATTATTTCTGACAGGCAGTAGTCCTCATGCTCTTCAACTTTGGAATGAGCCCTTGATCACCCTAAAGAGCTGAATAAAACTTACAGCACTGTACTCCACCAATCGAATGTCACTAGTAATGTCACTAATATCTGAACACAGTCCCCTGGACCCATTAGCAGGCAGCAATGCTGTGAACAGGTTCAATTCCTGCCCCATCTCTCCATGATTAAAAGATGATTAACTTCTTAACAAAGTAGCAACATAATGATGTACACTGTGGCACACTTACTTTAATTCAAGCTTCCTCCACTGGATAATAAGCTGAGTGACTGCATCAAGATGTTTACGTAATGATAGGTCTCGGCTGGCATTCTCTTCCCAGTCCTAAAATATAAATGACACAGAAATGCCTTACTTTCATTTTCAAACAATGGGTTCTGGACTGAATCATTACGTTTCAGATTGGTAAATTTGGTAGTTAAAAAGTGGTGGCCTCAAAGGTGCAATACCACCTTAGAATAGCCAGTGACAGAAATCATTCAATCCTGCTGAGTGAAGTAAAGTGCCCCTTTTAGACATGGTCAAAACAACTTGTTGACCATGTATTTGATGCAATTTCGACAAAGTGCACTGGTTTCTTGCTATCAAGGTCCCCAAGGTCAGCTCTTTTTCCCTAAAACTGTACAACTGTTCCCCAACTAGCAATACCTTTGGCACCACTAAGTCCCTAGTAAATGGTACTCTAGGAACCTAGGGCCTTAGTACCAAAAGAGGGTCCCCAAGGGCTGTAGCACGTACTGTGCCACCCTCAGTGACCCCTCACCTAGCTCACGCAGACTGCCCCTGCAGGCTACAGGTCTCGGTGCAGCAAAAAGTGAAAACATGACCTGGCACACAGCTTGAGTGAAATGCCCACTAACACTGCATGCAATATCTGTAAGGCAGGGTGCAATAAGTTGCATGTGTGGACAGATCTGCAAGAACAGATATGCCCCTGCTATGTCTATGTCTTTGTTGAATCTTAGACATACTAAGTGATCAGGGAAGCCACTTTAAGTACACATGCTGGGCACTGGTCAATACGTGTATCCCAGCTAAATGATGCCTTCACTCAAACTAGGGATGTTTGTTATCAAACATCTTGTACTAATAAACCCTCAATGATTCCAGTGAAGGACCAATTAATACATGAACCCCCAGAGGGCACCTTGATAAATCTAACAACTGCTGGTGTACTGGCAGACTAGTTTTAACCAGCCTGCCACCAACAGCCATGTTTCTGATCCCCAAAGGTGAGAGCCTTCGCTATTGAGGTGTCAGGAGGGGGCTCCAAAGACCCTACCACTTGATATGCAGATCTGGCTTCCCTCAGAGGAGATGCCGACTCCCTCTGACCGAGGGCCCATTTGAAACCTGGACAGGTGAGAAAATTACTAGTCTGAGATGCGTGTCCACCCCTAACGTCTGTTCCACACCTAAGGTGAGCTGCCTGATGTGTAAACAAAATTATAAGTCTGCCATCTTGGGGCTGGCAGAACTAAGGACTGTGGGACAGGGTTATGCCCACTTCCCACAGGAAGTGGTCAAATAGGGGACGTAGTAACCCCAAGGTTAAGTAGCCCATTGGCTACTACCTTACACTTCCCTAACACCCTTAAATTCAGTATTCAGGGGCAGCAGATAATCAGATCTTGCTAACCTGAAAGAAGAAGATGGACCCTTAAGAGTCACAAAATCAAGAACAGAAGACCAGCCTGCCTGCCTGCCTGCTATCCTCAACAACTGCACTAAAATTTACTTGTTCTGCTACCGCCTGTGCCTCCAAAAGCTTGGGAGGACTGTCAGCCTTCAACCAAGAACTCCAGTGGAGTAGCAGTGCTGCTCCACTGCATCCTGCAGGCACCCCAGAAAAACTGCAAAAACTCAGGACAACCAAAACCACACACCAGAAAGCACCACTGTCCCCTATCCCCAGTTGAAGGGGGTGCAACGGTGCAGGCATAGTCCCCTGACCCAACCGAGGGAACCTACCTTGGGTTTGCAATCTGTGGACTTCCCAACAACACTCACAGCTTCTTTCTGGAGGCCCCCTTCAACCGGGAGTGTACCGCAAGTGTATCTGTTGCAATGGAATCAGACGCCAAAAGACAAAACTGCACCCATGGCCCACAGCAAGAGGAGAAGTAGGCCAATGGTGTCCCTACATGCCAGAGGATCTCAAGAGTCGAGCCCTCCTATGGGTTTCACCAGACTGGCCTTCCAGTCCCTGCTTGCACCCTCTTTCTGACCAGACCATCTCCACTGAGGTGAATGGGACACCCAATGCTGTAACACAGCTTTGCACCTGGATGCTCCAGAACCCTCCCTGAGGTGACCTGTTGATGTGGCCTTGGACCATACCCCATACTCACCTCAAGTCCAGAAGAATGGTCTTGCAACTCGCTGTCAAGTACCCGTATGCAGGATCTGTTTCTTCCCACAGGATAACACTAGGGCACCCAGCAGTGAAAAGCACCTCAGCACCCAGATGCCCCAATGCCTCCCTGTAGGGGGCTGGCTCAGTATATGGTGTACACCTACCAGGCACTGAGTCCAGGCAACCCTTAGTGATTGTGTAAATGGTTCCTAATAACTTATGCTCTCAAAGGGTAGCTGTGGAGAGAGCTAAGTTATCGGAGAGGGTGTAAAGCAAGTGCAATCAAAACAAAATCAGTCAGTGATTTACACTAAAAAAAATAACCACACTAATTGTTAGACAAATAGAGTATTATTTATTAAAACACAGGCACTAAACTAACTTTGGTGTATCTCCTAACCAGAGATATACACACACAAAATATACTTAGAAACAGGTAGATAAAAACATAAAATGACATGGGCCCAAATGGGGACCAAACCACATACTAAAACAAGCATTGTCAATGCAACGGATCTCGCATTTGCTCGAGTTGGAGCTATTAGCATTGTAAACTCATAACCAGACTTTTCTTGCCACACAACTTAAAAGAAAAAAGAAACGCAGAGCGATTGCACTATGTAAAATGCAGCGCGATTGTGCTGCAATTGAAAATGGAAAAACCAAGTGCAATCGCGCTATTTAAACCCCAGCGCGACAGCGCTGCGTGGAAAATAAACAGATAAAGTAGTCCGGAAACCATGCTGAAAACATCGAGCCTCGTCTGTTTTCAGTAGTTTACCGGTGCTGTGTAGCTGGCTAGACAACGGAAAAGGCATGACATATGCATGCCTTTCACAAATGAAAGCAAGGGGATTTTAAAAGGCAAGCCCAAGAACCAATGAAAGTGACTGACGTGACATGGGCATTGTTTGGAAGCCGAAGGAGAGATTACTACAGGGGACACAGCGCTTTGCGTTCGCCTCTAAAAATGGAAGAACAGTCCTGCCAGGCAAGACGAATACTCAAGGATCATAAGGACTGGGGAAGTACTAGAACACCAGAGGTAATTAGGAGGGTTTTCCCAGAAGCTCTGATGAAGAGGTGGTACTTAGAGTCCGTAACCTTAGGATAACATAGGATACGGACCCACCTATCAGGGGTGGACAGGGACGCTACTCGACTAGACTGGCAAGTCAGCTGCCACCAACAAGCCCTGGCAAAGGTAAATGTTGCAGTTGGTGGAAAAGTGGGGCCCACCCGGACCAGCAATGTCCAGAGGCACTCAACTTGTGGTGGGTTTTTGTGTGTGTGTGTGTGTGTGTGTGTGTGTGTGTGCCATCAGCAGTGCAAAGAGTCTGAAGAAGAGCCAGCCCCCACAGAAGACCCATTGACATGGAGCCCAAGAGTCGCAGAGGTCCATGCAGCGCACATGAAGAGAGGACCCACATCGTAGGAGAAGCATGCAGAGAAGAGTGCAGGAGGCTGGGGCTACACGGAGCCTGAAGATCCCTTGGAGGAGATACCAACAAGCCCTGGTAGTCGCAGTGCACAGGGGTACGGTCCTGCGTGGGAAGGCAAGGGCCTACCTTCACCAAAGTTGGACAGCTGGCAGAGAGGGCTAAGGGGACCACTCTAGGCCACCATCCCTGATGCAGGATCCACCCATCCGGCCGTAGTTGCAGTTGGCACCTGCAGATGCAGGGAAGTGACTCCTTCACTCCAAGGTAGATACCTTCTTGCTTCTTGTGCAAACTGAAGACTTGCCGCCCTCAGAGGATGTACAGCTGGGGAAATGTTGCAGTAGGGAGCCGGAGAAACAATGTTGCAGGGCGAAGTCGTCGCTGGTGCTGCAGACTGTAGGTTACTGTGAAATCCAGATGCGGTTGCAGTGGCCAGAAGTTGAAGTAAATGTTGCAGAGGAGTCATGCTGGAATCATGCACGTCGAAACTGAGGACCCAAACATGAGGGAAACCCTAAAAAGCCCCAGTAGGGGGATTGGTCACCTAGCCAGGAGACCACCTGCCAGGAAGGGACTGTGACATCACCTGTCTGACCTGGCCCCTCCGATGCTCCCAGAGGCCTTTGCCCCCTTTGGATTCAAGATGGCAGAATCAAGGGGCCATCTATCTGAAGGAGCTCCAGGAACCACCCCTGGTATGGTGATGGACAGGGGAGTGTTTACTCCCCTTTCCATTGTCCAGTTTTGTGCAAGTGCAGGGGCTAGAGGTCCCTGAACTGGTGCAGACTGGTTTATGTAAGGAGGGCACCAAATGTGCCCTTCAAAGCATACTAGTAGCTTGGGGAGGCTACACCTCCCAAGCCATGTAACACCTATTTCAAAAGCGAGAGTGTGTTACCCCACTCTCCCAAAGGAAATTCTTTGTTCTGCTTTCCTGGGCTTGTGCTGGTCAAGCAGCAGGAGGGCAGAAACCTGTCTGAGGGGTGGCAGCAGCGTGGGCTGCCCAGAAAATCCCAGAAAGCTGGTAGAAGCAATGCTGGGGGTCCTCTAAGAGTGCATGGAATCATACAACCAAAACTGGCAACAGTATTAGGGTATTATTCTGACATGTTTGATAACAAACATGCCCAGGTTCGGCGATACCATTATGTAGCTGGACATAGGTAGTGACCTATGTCCAATACATGCGAAAAATGGTGTCTCTGCACTCACAAAGTGCAGGAAAATTGAGCTGTTGGTCGTGGGGGCAACTCTGCTTATGCAGGGATGCCATCACACGCAGGTACCTGCCCTCTAGGCTACGAGGGAATACCATAGGGGTGACTTACAGGGACCTGGTACAGTGACCTGAAGTGAAAGTGTGCATGCACCTTCTCACGCAGACTGCAATGGCAGGCTTGCAGACACATTTTGCATGGGCTCCCATGGGTGGGATAATAAATGCTGCAGGCCATGGGAGACCCCTGGTGCCCCAGTGCTCTGGGTACCTAGGTACCCTACACTAGGGACTTACATGGGGGCACCAGTATGCCAAATGTTGGGTGTTTGTGGTCCAAGGAACCAAGTTTAAAGGGAGAGAGCAGAGTCATTGGGGTCCTGGTTAGCAGGATACCAGTACACACAGTTGAAACATACTGACAACAGGCAAAAAGTGGTAGTAACCATGCCAAAAAGAGGGTACTTTCCTACACACCTCTCCTCCAAAGGTAATCCTTTGTTCTGCCGTCCCATGCCTGAGTTAAGCTCAGCAGCAGGAAGGAAGAACAGTGTCTGAGGACAGGGGCAGCACCAGCTTGCAGCCAGACCCTTCAACGCTGGACAGGCAGACATGGGGAATCCTATAAGGAACCCCCAAAGTACATGGTATCATGCAACTACCACTGGAACTGGTGTAGTTGCACAATTCCAACATGTTTGATACCAAACGTGGCGAGGTTTGGAGAAACCATTATGTAGTTGGACCTCTGGTACTGACCAGCGTCCACTACATACCTTAGGATGGTTTCCCTGCAATTACAATGCCCAGGAAATGGAGTCTGGGGTGTGTAGGGATAACTCATGCAGGGGTATCCACACACTTCGAAACATGCACCCTGCCCTTGGGCTGAAGGGCCTAACTTAGGGGTGACTTACAGGGTCAAAGTGCAGTGTCCATCATATAAGGCAAGCTTTATATCGGGCTGAAAGATGCATGCACCATTTCACGCAGGATACAATGGCAGGCGTGTAGTCACAGTTTTGATAGGCTCCCATGGGTGGCACAATACATGCTGCAGCCCATTGGAGTATCCTGGAGTACCAATACCCTAGGTAACCAGTACCATATACCAGGGACTTACATGGGTACACCAGTAGGGTCCAGGTTAGCAGGATACCAATGTACTACAGTCAAAATACTGATAAGGCAAAAAGTGGGGGCAACCATGTAAGAAAGATACTACTTTCCTGTATAACTCCCCTCCCAAATGAAAGAGAAGATTTAACCTTGCCCAGTTGAGTCTTCATTTTTTAAAGTGGAAATAACTAGAAAATACAGCTGCGTGGGCATGATTACTCCCAGGATTATGTTCCAGTGAAAAGTCCATCCCCTGTAGAGGATTGGACCACCTCAAAAGTTTTGGGTTTTCACCCTTCATCTGTTTAAGCCATAAGAGGGTTCTTGTGGTCTATGTGAACAATGAATTGAGTGACAAACAGGTATGGACTCAACTTCTTCAGGGCCCAGACCACTGCAAAGGCCTCCTTCTAAATAGCTAACATTTCTCTCTGGAGGTCAACCTTCAGCTGGCAAAAGATACAGGTTGATCCTGGACCTCTTCATTAAGGTGGGATAGCCCTGTTCCTATACCTATTTCTGAATTGTCTGTCTGCACAATGAATGGTTTGAAGTAATCAAGGTTTTTTTTTTTTTTTTCTTTTTTTACACAATGGGAGCTGAGCACGTGGCCTGTTTCAGGGCATCAACGGCTTCTTGACAGCTAACTGTCCAGTTTACCTCTTTAGGCATTTTCTTGGAAGTAAAATCATTCAGGGTGTCACAGTGGACCCATACCCCTTTACAAATCTCCTTTAATACCCAGTCAGGCCCAGAAAAGCTCTGACCTGAGTCTGAGTAGTGGGCAGAACCCAATCCACAAAGCTTTGGATTTTGCTCTCTAAAGGTTGAACTTGGCCCCCACCTACCAGATGGCCACAAGTATACAACTTTGCTCTGCTGTATCTAGCAGTATCATCTAGATATGCTACACTGAAGTCTTCCAGAACTTGATTCATCCAACCTCTGGAACATGGCTTGTGCAATTTCCATTCCAAACGGCATCACAGTGAACTAGAAGTGCCCACCAGGAGTTAAAAGCAACATCTGTCAGCCTGATCTGCCGATAGCCTGCAATCAGGTCAAACGTGCTGAGATACTTGGCTGTGGCTAGAGTATCAATAAGTTCAGCTGCCCTGGGGACAGGATGGGCCTCAGTCTTAGTGATTGCATAAAGGCCTCTGTAGTCAACACAAAACCACAATTCTCTTTTTCTGCCCTGGGAATGAGGGTTAGGCACAAGAACTAGAGGGCTAGCCCAAGGGCTGTCTGAAGGCTCAATAACCCCCAACTCCAGCATCTTGGTGACTTATGCTCTGATGCAGACTCTGACATGGTCAGGTTCCATGTAGATTTTGCACTTGACAGGCAGACTGTCACCTGTGCCCACATCATGGACACACCAGGTAGTCTGACTGGGTGTCAGAGAGAAGAGTTCTGGGAAGTGACTGAGCACCTGTCAGCAATCTTTTTGCTGCTGCTCAGTGAGGCTGTCAGCAATGACTACTCCATCAACAGGGCTGTGTGGGAGGAGATCAGGGTAAGGATCACTCTTCTTCCTGTCCCTCATCATTTCAGTCCCGTCAAAGTAAGGCTTTAGGCGGTTCACGTGATGTACCCTATAGGGCTTCTTGGAGTGCCTAGGTCCACCAGATAGGGGAGCTCTTCTTTCTTCTCCACAACTGTAAGGGGGCCAACTCCACTTGTCTTGGGGAACAGGCTTCAAAACTCTTACCATATGCCCTGGCTGATAAACAGTCAGAACAGCCTAATGGTCATTCCATAACTTCAGCAGTTCTTTGCTGGCCTCAATATCGGAATGTAGGCCTAGTACATAATCACAATGTCTTGTTTGGAAGGTTTAGGAGGCTGCTCCCATCCTTCCTTCACAAGACAAAGAGGACCCCTAACTTTATGCCCATACATATGTCCAAAGCAGCTTTAGCCCACTCCCTTCTGATAAACTTCCCAGTAGGTAAAAATAAGGCAAGGTGGTAGGACCTCTCATCTCCTCCAGAGCTTGTCAGAAAGTCCTATAATCATACCTTTGATGGTTATGTTGAATCTTTCACCTAACCCATTGCCCTGTGGATGGTGGTGAACTTCTAGGTTACACCACATTCTTTCCACATAGCCTTCAGGTAGCTAGACATGAAGTTTGCACCCCTGTCTGACAGCACCTCCTTAGGGAAACCCACTCTGGAAAAGATTCCTAAGAGGCCCCGTGCCACTACAGGAGATGTAGTGGTCCTAAGGGGAATAGCTTCTGGGTACCTGGTGACATGGCTCACTATCACCAGAATAAATCTGTTCCCAGAGGCTGAGGGTCTAAGGGACCAGCAATGTCAATCCCCACCCTCTCAAAGGGAACCCCAACCACAGGAAGTGGGATTAAGAAGGCCTTTGTAGCGCCACCTGATTGCCACTGGCTTGGCAGGTGACACAGGAGCGACAAAACTCCTCTATGTATTCGGACATATGGGGCCAGTTGAAGTGAGGAACAAGTCTGTCCCAAGTCTTGCTTTGCCTAAGTTGTCCTGCAATGGGTATGTCATGTACTAGAGTCAATAGAAACTCCCCAAACGTCTGAGAAAAACCTGTGTGCTGGTAGCACCGGTCTTGAGGTCTCTAGCCTCAGAGTATAGGAGACTCTCTTCCCAGTAAATCCTATTGGATCTACCAAAATCCCCTGCCTCTTCTGCAACATCTTGCTGCCTGAGACCTTCAAGAGAGGGGCAGGATTTCTGCCTCAGACTCTTCTCTTCCCTGGAGGGTCCCTCTGCCTCCAAAAGCTCTGCCGTGTTAGGCCCAAGCCCCTCTGGGACAGTGCCCTCACAGGGGGCAAGATCATATTCCGGAGGAGACTGATCTTGACTTGAGGTCTTGGGGGAGGATAACCTTTTACCCTTCATACTTCTCTTCTTGGGAGTTGCAAAGGCCATTGTTCCAGGCTCTACTTTTCCTTGCTCCTCCTAATTCTTAGCCTGTGTTCTTGTTGCCACAGACACTCTCAGGGATGCTGTACATGGCAGCGTGGACCTGCAACTCCATCGCAACCCATGCTGAAGATTCTAAATCATTGCCCATAAGCCACTCTACAGGAATAGGTGAGGACACCACAACTTTCTTAGGGCAAGTAAACCTGCAGCCCCCCCACCCCCTTCCACCAGCTGAAACTAACCACTGCCATGGGATGGCACCTAGTGATGTTGTCTGTGTTGGTGACTTGGTATGTATGACCAAATAGAATTTGCTCAGGTGACACCAGTTTTTCAGTCACCACAGCAACACTTGCACCTGTGACCCTGTAAGCTACTGCCTCAATATCCGTACTACCATTAATCAGGGGGGTGCTGCCTGTATCTCCTCATATTAGGAGGCCAGGCAGTCAAAGTGGCAATGACAATGCCACTCTCTGATACTAGGACAGCCACAGTGGTGTCTCTGACTAGGCCAGAGTCCACTGCAGTACCAAGTTGAACCTGGCTACACTCTTGGCAGTGGTACTACTACTAGTGCTACTGATAGGGGCACTAGGGGGTGTAGTAGCAGTACTTCTGTTTTTCTTAGGGAAACTGGAGTCAGCTGCTCTGTGGCCTTCTGCATTACAGACAAAGTATTAAGGTGTCTTAACAGAGGAATAGGAGGATTTGGACTCACTCCCAGAATAATAAGTTTGTGGATGACAAGAAGACTCTTTTTATCCTTAGGTTTCTCACCATATTTCCCTTGGGATTTGGAATTATTCCCTATCACTATACCCAGATTCCTGAGTCTGTCTAGATCCTTCAACAGAAGACATGGTACTAGTCAAGTGTAAGTGTAATCTACAACGACCCTAGTGTTCTAAACCTTTAAGGGATTGGAGAAAAGGCTATGCCTGACCCTTGACAACATAATTCAAACATTTACAACAAATACCAGTTTGTTAAGAGACCCCAGTCAGTAGTGTTTTTCTTGTGGAAACTCACTTATGACCAAGTGCTAGAGAAATTCAAGTCCTTATCCCAGCCGCTGCACCACCAATGTAGGAGGCAGGATTAGTATTTGGTGCACCCATATAGGTGATGCACCCTGCACTGAGCCCAGGCAACCCTTAGTGTTAGTGTTAGAGACTTTCCAATAACCAAAGCTCTCAGAAAGGGTTAGCTGTGGGGAGCAGCTAAGGCTTATCAGAGATGGCGTAAACAATTGGAATAACACCAGAGTCAGTCAATGATTTACACATAAGAAAGACCCACACCAAGTGTTGGGAAAATAAGGTATTATTTATTCACACACAGGCACTACATTAACTTTGGTGTAACTACTAACTGGACATATGAACACACAAAAATATACCTCGAAACAGATAGGTAAAAGCATATAATGACATGGGTCCGATGTGGGGGTGCGCCCTAACCATATACTAAAACAATGGGTTAGAAAAGTCACTGCATACCAAGACTGACACTCAAGAATCTTAAGGACTAGGGAACTACTAAAATATCCACGGTAAGCAGTATGGATTACCCAGGAACCAGTGTGCAGGTGTTACTTAGTGTTGAGTGTCTCAAAGGATAAAATTGGGTAATTTGTGGCTAGGAAAAGGACCCTTCCAGGAGGGACCATTGAAGGTTTGAGAGTGCCCCCACCCATGGATACCCAGTGAAGTGGAGTACCTACACCAGGGAACCCAGGTGCTTGGGGTGAGGTGGTGTCGGAACCTCCCACTGAAGTCAATGGGACCTTGGCTGTCCAGCTGCTCGTAGTTTGAGAATGCGGACAGGATACACGGTGTAGCGGTTGATTATGACGGCGCATGAATAGCCTGATTGATTTTTACCATAAGTCCCATTGGAGATATTTCTTATTCTGACTAAGGTGGGATACCACTAGTTTTGTGCTAGTATACACAGAACTGCAGTGAGTAAAAATTGCTTTTGCTTCCCTTTTTGTATGAACAGAATTGTATTCATATATGTGATGTTCTGGAGAAGGATTATCATTCTAGTCCTGATGAAGCGCCGTGAGACCTTGCTGGACAAGTTTTAGGCTTGAAACATGTTGACTTTTTTGTTAAGGTTGAAGTCATTGTGCTTTACCCGTTACATATAAAGAGTGTGGGATCATTATTTCCCTGTCACTTTTATTGTGTTTTTAACCTTGACGGGTCCTCGCTTTTTTATTCAATATTCTCTCACACTGAGGAAATACCAGAGCCAATTTTAATTCTTTATCTCTCCAGCTGTTTTCTCAGAAACCTTAATATTTTGGTACTGAGATACAAAGAAACCCTCAATGGCTTGATGGTCCCACGTAGGACCCCGTCAGACATTGCAGTACCAGTCTGGCGTGGAGCAGAGCCAGATGATGATGCATGAGGGCCATTGCTTCTGAGAGTGTGTGCCTATGAGAAGGGTTGAACATTCCCCCGTTGTCTGGAACAGTGCCCCTAGTGATATTCACATTGTATATTTGAAGAACGTGCACTGGACCAGTTTATCTCCCAGGCCCTCCTTTTTTTCTTCAGCTGCTGTAGTGACCAGTGGACCAGGTCGGTGGAACACAGTATCAACTTTAGTAGTCCCAGTGAGAAGTTAACAAGGCTGCGTGTTTTTTCACTATTGAAACATGTAAAAATACATGTTCCATTTTTTTTAATACACAGCACCCTGCCTTAGGGCCTAAAAGGCCCACCTTAGGGGTGACTTACATGTATGAAAAAGGGGTAACATGGTTTTGCCTTGCCATTGCTTTAAAAGGCAAAGTGGAGGTAGCAGTTTAAAAACTACCATTCCAGTCTGCGGTGGCAGACTAGGAGCCCTTTGCACAATCACAGAAAAGGAGGTGCTATCTCCTGTGGCTGGGCAGAGAAGTGCAACCAGTCCAGTGTCTTAAGAGGTATCCATACCACCAGCATCCTGTAGGTCCTTGCACCAGTTATCCCCCTGAACTGGTTGGGCAAAATCATCCCCAGCATCACACCTGCTACTATCTGAATCTGTGCCAAATAATTAAGAGAAGGATTAGAACTCTACTGGAGGGCAATGGCACCATGTCAGAATCAGAAGGGTGTTTGAATGGCTGCAGATCAGTTAATGCACAACACGGCCAGGGCAGCTCCATCTTAGTGTCAGCTATCACTGTATGTTGGGCATAGCCACCCTGAGTTGATGGTGCCACTGTCGTTGTCAGTGGATCGAGGTCTGTTGTGGCGCCCGAGAGGGAACTAGCACCAAAGTCAGTCCAGAACCTGGACTGAAACCAGAGGGCCTAGCTGCCACCGAGGGCGGACCTGCCAATGGAAGCCCAGCCAGAGTCAAGGGGGTACGGCAAAGAGATCACCCGCTCAAACTTGGGAATCATGTGAGATAGGAGGAACCACTTTTAACCAGACTCATGCAAAAGGACCCAGGGAAGGTGACCCATCAAAATGATTTCTGAAGTGGATTACAAACAATCTGGATGAAAGGAGCCCATTGTACAGTATGCGGTCTACTGCAAGTATACCCTGTGTCCACAGGAGCCTGTGTCGTTGAAGACCCAAATCAATCCGGTTCTTGAATAGTTTGTTAAACAAAATCCCACCTACGTACGGTAAAGACACGATGACACAAATACCGACTGACAAGGGAGTTCTAGCAACCAGAACCAGGATGCAAAACTGTTTACAACCTTAGAACTTAAGAGAGCCTATCACATCAACGTCGAAGGACACGGAAAACGGGAACTTGTCACGGTCCGTGTTCAAACCATATATGGCACTATGACTTCACATCTAGGGAAGATGGAGTTATTACACATTTTCAATATCCAGGCTAGTGCCTCAGAAGATTCATGAGGTAAGGAATCTATAGGCAGAATCATACATCAAACAGTTTGAAAAAATGACAGAAATCATCCAAGCCATCTCCCTTCTCCCCAGCCCAACAAACCTCTATAAAACAGATGAGAAAGAACACACTGACAGAGTTCTCCATGTAGTGGATTGTGTGACACATGGAAAAAAAAAATCATCATCATATTGGTATTAATTTATGGAGCCGAACCAACACTTGAAGTGACTCTCTGGCCTGCACAACCTAGTGGTCAATAGAAGGTGTGATGAAAAATACCACATTCAGTTTGACGGATAGAGATACAAATAAGGAAGACAAGGAAAGAAGTGCCTACAATAAATTAGATATGCATTATTGTGTTACCTTATGGCCATATATTCCTATGGGAGGGAGCAGTAGGAACTTAAACACCTTTTTCCTTAAAAAAAATGCTATTAACATATGAACACTTTCATTACCCTGTTAATAAGCATGACAAACAGCTCACTTACTCAATTGCCCCTTTACTTTAAAGGTCTTACCTGAGACTTATTTAACAAAATCTCCAAACCGTTCAGGAATTTGGAAAGGGGGCTGGAAAGTGGAAACCCACGTATTCTGTCCATTACCACCAACAGCTGAAGAAACAAAAACAAAAATGTGCAAGGACTGAACATATTGTGAAAAGCAATTATGTAATGGTCTGCCAACCTGCACATATGTGACTGACACACAAACCTGAGGTTTAGATAAGCAAGCAGCTTCAATTATCAATATTCTTCAGTTGCATTCTAGACATGTCAGAGGGTGTCATAAGAGGTACTGACTGCACTGAATGAATAGATTTCAAGTTTAAAGTTGAGGTTAAAAAAATTGGCACATCTGAAGATAGAATACAGAATGTGTGTAACATAGCTACCTGCAGCACCAGTTACATATCAGTCATACAATTTATATTCCTATACCTTACTTTTTCAAAATTGTGAGGGCTTTAGTTTCCTTAGGTGCACAAGCATGTGCTGCTTCTAGTTTGATTCACCATCCAGAGGGTTAGTAAAACATTGAGCAGGTAAGTAGATATTACTCAACGTGGGAGCTCTGTGTGAGATTTTGGTGGGTACTCGAACCACAGATTGCTCACCTGTAGAATATTCCCAGGCACAAGACTAGTCCCGGAGAATTCTTACAGTGTGCCAATAAAGGGGGCTGAATGGGTCCACGGTTACTGCAGACTACCCCAGAAATGATTGAGCACAGCCACATATAAGCAACTATCTTGCTCTCCAACACCAGTTTCTTCAGTTTTTCTCCTTCTGTACCTTGAGATGAAAAATGCAGAACAAACTGTCTTAGACAGTGTGCAGAATCCTAACTTAGGACCTTTTCAGATGATAGAGACCACTCCACAGAAACGGGGTGGGAGGGCAGAGAGGAATCTGCAGTTAAAAGGAGTTATCCGTCAGGAAAAGTGTTTTCCAAAATAAGTAACTTCTTCTGTTATGTTAACAAATGTATATAGCGCATAGCTACTGGAGGGCCTCCCAGCGCTTCAACAAATCCTCCACAACACTTTTGCACGAAAAGATCAGTATAGCCATGTTTTTAGTAGCCGCTTGAAGTTTAGTTCCTGGTCAGTTTGAGGTAAGGAAAGAGGTAGCAAGTTCCACAGCTTAGTGCCTAGATGTGACAGGGATTTTCCACCCCATCTGTCCTTTTTTACTGAAGGGATTACCGCCAAGGCTGCTGACGATGACCTAAGATGTCGTGTGGGCTCATAGAAAGTGGCCAAAGAGCGCAGCTGTGGAGGCCCTTTAGCATGTAAGGACCTATGTATATAGCATAAAGCCTTGAATTTTATTTGCTGCTCCAATGGGAGCCAGTGCAGAGTAAGAAATGCAGATTTGACTGATTCGCGTTTAGGAATATTAAAAAGCAGTCTAGCGGCAGTATGCTGCACCAGTTGAAGTCTCTTTTTCACATAATTTGGGGACCCAAGAAAAAGGGCGTTCCCATAATCCAGGCTTGAACTGATCAATGCCTGTATGATTAATCTCTTTGCCATAAACGGAAGGATTTTGAACACCTTCCTGAAGAGTCTGAATATGCCAAAGCGAATGGCCGAAATTTTCTTTGCCTGCTGACCCATGGATAACCACGGATCAAACAGGATGGGTGCCGGAAGATCTCCAAGAAGAGACAGGACAGGGGGAGACAGATTATTAAGGGTATTGAGAGCCCAAAAATACCTCTGTTTTATCTGCATTAGGTTTAAGTTTGCAATCTTACATCCAGTTAGATATTGCCCGTAAGCAAGGGCCGAGTGAAGATTCCAATGAGTTCTGTCCTGAAGTCAAGGAGAACACCAATTGTGTATTGTCTGCATATGATATCAAGGACAGGCCAAAGGGTTCCACTACCTTAGCAAGGGGCAACATATAGATATTAAACAATGAAGGGCTGAGAGAAGAACCCTGAGGTACTCCCCATCTACTATTAAAACAACTTGATTAAAAAGATTGATCAAGTACCTGGAACGATCGTGTATTTAAAAACTCACTAAACCAACTTAGCACAGTCCCTGTAACTCCTATCTCCCTCATCCTCCGGAGTAAGATACTGTGATCTACTATATCGAATGCGGCACTGAGGTCAAGAAGCAGGATTGCCGAGGCCAAGCGGTCATCAAGGCGCCGTCTGACCTCTTCCATTACTCCGATCAAAGCCGCTTCGGTACTATGCATGGGTCTGAAGCCCATTTGGGAGGGGTGAAGAATATTGTTGTCTTCAAGATAAGGAGACAAATGACTGTTTACATGTTTTTCTAGTATTTTGGCAAAAGCTGGTAACAGTGAAATTGGTCTGTAATTATATTAAAACTGAAGGGACTAAGTTAGGCTTTTTGAGGAGAGGGTTTCACAATCATGTGTTTCCATTTTAAAGGGAAAACACAATTTTCCAGTGACTGATTCAATAGCTCAGTCAGAATGGGCGCTAATATTGCCGATCCTTGGGTTAGGATAGAGGGAGGTGCAGGATCAAGAGGGGATCCTGATTTAAGAGTACCCATAGATCCTACAACGCTTTCAAGGGATAGAGGGGGAAAATCTAATAACATAGCTGTACCATTGAACGGTTGTTCCTCCATGTTTAGAGGGCTAATGGGGTCACTCTGAAAAGTTAAGTAAATATCGATGATTTTATCCTGAAAGAAGGAGCCTAAATCATTACTATGCTTGTAGGAAGCTTCTACCTCTCCTCAATGTGAGTGTGGGGAGGCAATTTCTTTTAGCAGCTCGAAGATTACTTTGGAAGAGTTGGCATTCTGTTCGATTATTGTCATATAATAAAGTCTTTGGGCTGCTTTGATTTCCAAGTGAAATCGTCTAATGCCCTTCCTATAGTCTTGTTTTGCAGGAGTACTATAGGACTTTTTCCATCTCCTTTCCAGTCTTCTGCATTCTCTTTTCAGTGCCTACAACCAGGAGGAGAACAAGGGTGCCCTTTTCTTTCTACAGGGGACCCCACGTCTTACTGTGTAGGGTATCAGAATGTCCAAACTATTAGTGATCCATTTATTCAGAGAATCTAGGGAACTGCTCATATTCCTATTCAGAGTTGGTTTATTCCTGGAGAATACGTTGGACCATTCAGTGACCTTGAGCGTATGCCAACGTCTCTGTAGTTGGGATGTGGTCAACGACAATTTACCAGATTGCATAGTCGGAAGACTAAAAGAAATTAAAATAATGATCCGACCATGCTAAAGGGGTAGGTGGAGAAACCATTAAATCAGTATTGTTCCTAAAAATCAGGTCAATGGTATGGGCTTTAGTATGCATAGGACCTGTAATTACTTGTGTGAGGTCCAAGGCCCTCATGTCAGATAGAAAGTTTTGTACTATGGCCTTATCCTCATTTTCTGCATGTATATTAAAATCCTCTAAAATTGTAAAATTAGGCTTATTACAGATTAGGTCAGCAACATATTCTGGGAAAGAATGTATAAACTGTTGCGCTGATCCCGGAGGACGATAAATCCAAGCTCCTGAGAAGCTAAGGATCGGAGATAAGAGGAAAGAGCAAAGAAGGCTCTCACAATCTGGAATATCAAGGGGAGATGAGGTCACCTTGACCGTATCCTTAGAGATGATAGCAATTCCTCCCCCCTTCCCACCCACTCTATCAACCCTAATGATTGAGTAGTCCTGGGGCAGGGCCAGTGACACATCGGGTCCTGAACCATCGTGTAACCATGTTTTGGTTAAGAACAGTGCTGTTGGTTTCTGTGTATCCAAAAGAAGATTACTTTCTAGCTTGTGAGCAGCTAGTGATCTGCAATTAGCCAAAAGAAACATACTTTGGGGGGGGTTGGGGGGGGGGAGGGGGTGCGGGGGGGGCGGTTCTGAGGGGATGTCCCAGTGTAAGCAGGTCCTGAGGGCTGAAGGTCTAGACTGGTCCCATCTGGTATCCCCTGCTCCTTGTTTCTATTAGGTAGGGTGGGTCTGAGAGAATAAACATTTCGGATCATATGATATCTTCTGATGGATACTTCTAACCACAGATCTTTCACTCTAGAGGATCTTTCGAGAGGCCGTACACCAAAATGTTTTGCAAAACTGAGCAGGGAAAGTGAATTTCCTACCAGACACAGCTTTCACGGCATTAGTGTTTCATGAACATATGCACAGACACACATGCGGAGGTTTGGCAGATGTCTACAACAGACAACCCTCGTCCCAAAGTCATTGCAAATGCTTTGATCCTGGTGGAATGAGCCTGCAGTCATCCAGGGACCAGCTTCTGGGTCAGAGTGTGGTAGATTTTAATACAGGGTCTTGTTTTGTACAGCCTCCAATTATTTGTCCCAGAGACGCTCAGACTTGGAAGACCACATGATGGTCCTTTGTGTGGTTAAAGTAAAAGCTCAAAGCCCTCTTGAGGTCAAGTTGATAAAGCATTTGGTTATCTTTCAAGGGGTGAGGGGGAGGGGAAAAAACACTGGCACTGTAATTAACAGCGAGACACTGAAGGAGTCACAATCTTCAATAGGCAAGCTGTCCTGGTCTTCAGTACCAGTTTGTCTAAAAAAAAAAAAAAAGTAAGCTTAAGGTGGTTGAACATTTAGTGCCTGTAGTGCAGTTAGGCTTCTCAGAAGGTAGTGCAAATCACTTGTTGTAAATAAACAGTCGAGAAATGAGGCACACACTCAATGACTAACTCCAGGTCATTGTTTTTATATAGCAAAAATATATTTTGTTATTTTATAAAATATATTTTGTTATTTTATTTCTAGAGCCAAAAGTTTTATGTTGCAGTAAGAAAGTATCAAGCATTTCTATCAAATGTACTTTGGGCTTTGCAGATAAAGCAGTTTAGAAGTAAGTAACACTTTTCAATATTAAAAGTTGACAATGCAATTTTTTTTTTTTAAGAAGTCAATAGAGTCCTGGGGGGAAACGTGTTAGCACTTTTAACAGGTAAGTACATGATTTGCGATTCCAGTCTTCAAGAGTTAGGATGTCCACAGGTGAAAGTTCAAGTTGACCCCAAAAGTGAACCACCAGCAACTTGGGGTCCGGAGGGGTGCAGAGGACTACAATTTCTTGAGGTCCTGAAGGTGAGGTGCATGCAAATTCTGTGGAGACACCTTGCTGCAAGAATGACAACGCATACCATGGAAGGAAGATCAAGACACAACTGTCAACGCTTAATCTTCAACCATGGATGTGCAGAGTGCGCAGGTTCAGGTGCAAGATCCTTCCCTTTTGATGTGAAGGGGCACAATGATCGGAAGACACATGCTGAAACCGGGGATCTCTGGATACCATACTAACCATGGGCAGTCCGAAGCCATGAGGATGTCTTGGGCCCGGTTGGTTCTGATCTTCTATAGAAATGCAGGGCAGGAAAGGTTTCACCGGAAAGAAGTACACAGGTTCTGAGCTGCATTTTAAATAGAATGAGTCTCCAAGTGAGAGCCACCTTGGAAACTCAAGTGCACAAATACTGACAGTAAGTGACTCTGCGGTGGCGTAAAGACTGAGCCAATTTTCTCTCCATTCTTGAAGGATACCTTTCGCCACCTCTGGATAAAACACAATTCATGGTTAGCAGACATAGACAATTGAGTTTATCTGCTGTGATGTTCATAGATTCTGCCAAGCGCTGCCCAACCAGGAAGATGTAGTAACATTCAAGACATGCATGTCCAGAGGTGCACACCCCTCCTGGCACAGGGTTTACAACCCTAACCGAACCTATTTGTTGTAATACAACATGGTAGTGGTGTAGTCTGAACTTCTGTACCAGGCTTCTCTTGATGGATGGAAGCAAGGCTTTGAATGCCAAGTGGAAAGCCCTCTGCTCCACAGAGTTGATGTAGAGCTGTATCTCTGCCAAATACCATGCTCATCATATCTCCACATGAACCAGGCGATCACCCCATCCCAGAAGTGATACATTGGTCATCAACGTCAGCTCTGGGTGGGGAATGGAGAGGTCTGTTGCTGACCCAACAGAGGTTCAGCAACCACCACTGCAAATCTTTTGCGGTCTCCTCTAAAATCTGGAACAGATCGGCGAGAATCCACTGATGCTGTGCCCACTGGAACATCAGATCCCAATGCAGAGCTCGCATGTGTCACATGGCGTGCTTCAGCAGTGGGATGAAAAGGGCCATTAGAACCATGAAAAATCCAGTGCAAAAATCCATAGAAGGTCCACAGGTAAAGTACTACAAGTTCATCTACATGTAGATTAAGGAAACATGTAATGACTGTTTTAAATTTAAATACAATTATATAATCAATTCATGTCCATGGGTTAACAAAAGGTGATCAAAAACAACAGGTAGGGAGTTAAGACAGACAGAAAACTCGTAGTCGAATTGGTCAAAAGCTGGCGTTATGAAGATGTACAATTGAGCACAACCTGTGCAAAAGTAGCCAGCTCTGACATGTTTAGTCGAAGACAACTTTTTCAAGGATGAAAGCGTTCATAAATGATAATAAAAAACAACAGGATGAAAAAAGTGCAATATCAATTAATATTTACAGATAGTATGGATTACAGAGCAAGGAGTGACAAAAAGTGAAAAAAGTTTCAGTTAATGGTACATCATGAAGACCACTGTGTAACAAGCAGCCTCAGAGACAGTGTCATTGAGATCAAAGCCTGAGACTGAAACATTGGGATTATAACCCAAATATCCTGTACCCTAGAAAAAAAGTGTAGAACTACACAGATTCCAGAAAGGCTCAGATCAAGTGAAGCGTCTGAGAAGGAGTCAGTTGTGACTTTAGCACGTTGACAGTGAACCCAAGCAAATGTTGTATTCTGGAGGTGGTTGACAACTGCATGTGGTGAGCCCACCTACAGCAGCTAATCATTGAGGTAGAGAAAGACTGGAACCCCTGAACTCTAAAGGTATGCTGCACCCACCTCCATCACTTTCATGAACACTTGGGAAGCACTGGTGAGGCCAAAAGGGAGCACAGCGAACTGAAAATGTTCCTGGCCCACTGTAAACCGCAGGTAACACCTGTGGGCCTGCAGGAAGGGAACGGGGACATACAAGTCCTAGAGGTCCAGTTCTACCATCCATGAGATTCAAGGCAGACAGGGCCTGGGCCAGGGTGAGCATTCTGAACTTTTCCTTTCGTAGGAAGACTTTGAGAGGGTGAAGATCTAGGATAGAGGGGAGGCCTCTGTTCTTTCTCGGCACCAGAAAATAGAGGGAATAGCAATAACGATCTATGTCTGGTACTAGAAGGCTCTCAATGACTTCTTTGGCCAAAAGAGCCCGCATCTCCTGAGATAGAAAGTAGAAGTAATACTCCTTCAGATGATCTGAGGACGGTGGCAAGATTCCTAGGAAACAGAGGGCATAACCCTGTTGAGACCATATAGAGCACCCACTTGTCAGAGGATATTGTTTCCCCTTTGGGCAGGTGGTGCCTAATCCTGTTGCCAACAGGGTATTTGTGCTGCGCTGAGGGCATGCTAATGGGGTTTTGAGGCTGTGGCAGACAGGGGCAGGGGACTGAGCAGTCTGCTGGCTTTGGGTCCCATAGCCTTTGTGGGACCAGTGTCTATGACCACAAAAAAACTGGAAAGGCTGATGGCCTTAGGAGTAAGCAAAAGGGCAAGGGCAAAAGAAGTGCATGGAGCAATAGAGCATTGTCAAGGAGCAATGGAAAAGCCCAACGAGCTTGTGGTGGCCAGACTTTTCTTTAAGCACTTGAGTGCTGTACTAACCTTGTTGCATAACAGATGGGAGCCATCAAATGGCATGTCCATCAGAAAAGGGAAGAATTGGACATTCGCTGGTAAACCAGTTGAACTCAGCCAGGCATGATGGCAAGGTGCCACCGTGAGGGCACTGGCCCTGCATAGTCGTCGTAGTTGCAGATCGTCTGTTCCTGAAGGGTCCAGTTGCAGTCCCAGAGACCAGAAGGTGGAGTAAACGATGCAGAGGAGCCCTGCTGGAATTATGCACGTCGAAACAGAGGACCCACCCAAGAGGGAGACCTTAAAAAGCCCCGGAAGGGGGATTGGCCACCTAGCCAAGTGACCACCTATCAGGAGGGGCCTCTAACATCACCTGCCTGACCTGACCACTCAGATCCCCCCCCATAGGCCTCTGCCCACCTTGGATTCAAGATGGCAAAATCAAGGGACTCTTTGGAGGAGTTCTGGGCACCACCCCTGGGGTGTTGATGGACAGGGGAGTGGTCACTCCCCTTTCCATTGTCCAGTTTTGCGCCAGAGCAGGGACCAGGGGTCCCTGGACTGGTGCAAACAGGTTTATGCAAGGAGGGCACCAAATGTGCCCTTCAAAGCATATCAGTGGCTTGGGAAGGCTACCTCTCCCAAGCCATGTAATACCTATTTCCAAGAAAGAGGGTGTAACCTCCCTCTCCCACAGGAAATCCTTTGTTCTGCCTTCCTATGTCTGAGCTGGTCAAGCAGCAGGAGGGCAGAGACCTTTCTGAGCGGTGGCAGCAATGCGGGCTACCCGGAAAACGCCCCAAGACTAATAGGGGCAATGCTAGGAGGAACAACCTGTAGCGAAAGCATGCATGCAAGTTTTCACACAGGCTGCAATGGAAGACCTGCAGACATTTTGCATGGGCTCCAATGGGTGGCATAATACATGCTGCAGCCCATGGGGAACCCCTGGTGGCCCAATTCCCTGGGTACCCAAGAACAATAAACTAGCGACTTCTATGGGGACACCAGTATGACAACTGTGGGGTGTGCAAAGTCCTAAGCAACTACATTTAGAGGGAGGGAGTACAGTCACTGGGGCTCTGGTTAGCAGGATTCCAGTGAACACAGTCAAAACACATTGACAGCAGGCAAAAAGTAGGGGTAACCATGCCAAAAAGAGGGTACTTTACTACCCCTACGTACTATATACTAGGGACTTACATGGGTTGATGATGGTGAACGTTTACCAGCAACCAAATTTAGAGGAAAGAGAACAGACACTGGGGTCCTGATTAGAAGGTTCCCAGTTTACTTCAGTCTAAACACACTGACAACAGGCAAAACGTTGGGGTAACCATGTCAGAAAGATGCTACTTTCCTACAGTGATGGATGGTTCTGCTTTCATCAAAAAACAGTCTGGTGCGACCAATGGGAACTTCCTCCAAGCCAGAGTAACTCAGTTACGAAAAAGACTAAAATGTATAAAAGGAATAAAGATGTTTTCAATATGGCAGATTTGAAGGCCAAGTCAGATTATAGAAATATAATAATTTGACAGGGTTACAACAATGTGTTTGTGTGGGACAATAGATGAAACTACTGAAACAAAAGAAGCATTTTAATTTGTGACATAAGGAAGTGATGGTCTTAGGCAAGGAACATGTGACCAAAATCTTCTAAACTAGATTTCTCTCTTATACAAAGCAATTACTCAGCCAGGTATATTACTGACCCAATCCAATAAAATGAAGGAAACAAACATCTTCACAATACAGATTTTTGTTTGCAGAAGTCAGTCTGCGCTTGCACATCTACGGAGAGCAAATAGGTTTTAAATTCAGTTTCTGCTACTTCTTCATAAAGATATTTTCATATAACTACAACAGACAGCATTTCCTCACCAATTCTAGAGTTCCATCCAGGGATTAAGATAAACACACGTTTTTTATCATATACATACACACCCATACCCAATGGAACAGACATTCTAATGCAACAGGCTACAGCCACAGCTCAGAAGTAGACACAGGTACATTTGAAAGGAGCAGCAAACATGTACATCCCTGAATTTTTGGTGGTCTTTAACTTGTAAAATGAGGGACATTAGGTATATGTTAGTAGGTGTAACCCTCCCTAGAAATACTTTGTGATATCAGTGATAGTATTATGTTGGGTAAAGACTGAAAAATAACATTACAAAAAAAGAAATGGTGAAAAACAAAAAATGGCATGAATATAATGTACGTGTGGATGAATGATGAAGAAATGAAGACTGAGATAGAATAACCTACTGAAAATGTATTTTATTGAATACATTAACTTACTTGTGTGAGTGCAGGGTGTTCACACCATTTCTCCAGTAACTGTTTAACTTCTTTGGTGAACTCGTTAAGCACGGGTTGGCACTGTCTGACCTGTTCAAGATTGGGGTGCTGATAGAAGTCATATGAGCTTTCATGTTGTAGAACAAGATCTGAGGACAGATCTCCCGATACGGCATTTCGAAGAAGTTTGCTAGCCAAGAGCAGGCTACCAAGTAGCTGCTCATTCAACCCAGCATCTAAACAACAAAAAAAAAAAAGTAAAGAATCGTCTTGATAAGGCAAGGGTTAACATACTCCACAGCACATTTTCTAACAGGGTTGAGAAAGTGTGATGGTGAACATGTCAAGCAGGATACATTAGACCAGGTCTACTGTATTCTGCCTGACATTTACTCTACTAGCAAAAGATGAAATTAATTACTGGGTTCTTTGAGACATTTCATGTTTATGTTCATCATACAATAAGGAAAATTATATTTAATAATAATAATAATATTATTATTATTAATAATAATAATAAAAGTCTTAGAGTTGTATTTACTATAGACGCACATGCTTTGAATTATTATGACATTTAGCGGCTACATCCTCAATAGAAGAGTGTTTCGGAAAATAAATAGCATTGCTGGCATTAACTCATTCACACTTGTAATATAATGTGGTTGCTTAGTTGATAGCAAACTCATAATGCTTTCTGAATTTGCAAGGATTGAAGCTATTGATACACATGGCAAGCCCAGATTAGGAGCCTTCAATGGGAAATCATTTTCCTGGCAAGAGAATTGAAGATTCTTACCCTCAGTAACATAACGTGGTAAAGACAATATCTAGCTCCAGATTCCTTACACCTTTGAATTTCCCAGACTTCAGATTGGAGCCGCAAGATTTTTGCATGAACAGTATCCATGTGAGCCAATAAATGGCTTCAATCGTCCTCGTGTGTCGTCACAAGTGTCAGAAGTGATGTCCGCGTCACCGATATAGACGGCACCGTGGCGCGCTAAAATCTTTTACTTCTTCTCAACTTTCCACACCAGGAGCACAGAGCCATGAAGTGCACCGAACCTGGTGTGTCCAAACTAGGGCTCTGAAAGGGAGTATCCTTAACCCTATAAATATTTCCACAGAGTGAGAAGGATGGGTGGGTCAGTAAGTAATCTGTGGCTAGATACTGCCTCTACTGGAAAAAAGGTTACCAAATATAAGTAACTTGTTCCTCCGATAGAGACATCTAACCAAAGATTCCTTATCTTTGAATAAACCCCCAAGTAATACCTACCTCGGTGGTGGGCTGAGGACACGTTTCAAACAAAGTCCTGCAGGACCAAACGGACAAAATGCCAGTCCTTGCAGACCTGACTGTCCAGGCAGTAGTGTTTGGTAAATGTGTGAAGGAATGCCCACGTTGCTGCCTGGCAGATGTCCAGGACTGGGACTCCATGTGCTAACGCACCGGTCGCAGCATTAGCTCTGGTGAAATGAGCCCTTAAACCCTCAGGAGGCTGCTTCTTGGACAGTGCCTATCAGATTTTAATGCAGAGAACGACGCAGCACAAAATGGTTCATTTCTGCACTGCCCGACACATCTTGGCTCAAACATACCCCATGAAGAGATGGTCACCCACCCAGAACTCTCATGTGTGCTCAAGGTAGAAGGCAATGCTCTTTTTAGGTCCATACGGTGGAGTCGCTCCTCTTCTTTGGACAAAAGTGGAGAAATATAGAAAGTGGGCAAAATGATCGAGTGGCCCAAATGAAATGCTGTCACCAATCTCAGGAGGAAAGAGGCCCTACTGCGAATCACCAGTTTGCCTGGAAACAGTCAAGTAGGGAGGCTTGGATGACAAAGCCTGCTGCTCACTCATCTTCTGGGCAGATATGACTACCACAAAAAAAGCTCTTTTTTGAGTTTGTAGAGGCCTAAAAGCAGCGCACATTAAAAATGTTAAGAAACAAATTAAGGTCCAACAGAGGCAAAATTAAAGACGAAGGAGTAAACATGTCCTTTGAGGAATCTATTTATAATAGGGGACTTAAATATGGAAGGTTGGCAGCCGTAAGAAGGCAGGCAGAATGGAATGGTAACCCTACAGAGTACCCAAAGCAGAGGTCAAAAGATTTAGCTGCACAATATAATACAAATTTAATCCATCAGCAGGCTATACTGTCTTTGTAGAGGGACATCTAGCTGCCATAATGAATTACAGATTTCGAGAGGAAGATCAAAAGCTTTCAACTATCATTGTTCAATCTCCACGCAAGAAAGCAGTAAGATAACAGGTTCGGGTAGAAGACCCTCCCCTACCGCTGCAACAGAAGTTCCTCCTGAAAGGGCAGCTGGATCGGAGGATCAATGCTCATATGCATAAGTTTGGGACACATGACTCTCCATGCTCAGTACGAAGCCACGAGGATGACATGGGCCCTGTCATTTCTGATCTTCTTGAGAACTCTGGGCAGGAGTGGTATGAGCGGAAAGGCATACAGGAGGGCCTGAGACAAAAAGGGTCTCAGAGCAAGAGGTGGATTGGAAACTCCAGAGCGCAAAACTGCTGACCACAAATGAGGTGCACGGTCTCATAAAACTCTGAGCTGGGCACGGGTTGCCTCTGCTCCCAGAAAATCAGGGAGGCACAGAGTCAGGCCAGACACAGGCTCCGCATATGCAGACTTAGAATGGCAATGCCTTTGGATGCATGCCCAGACACTTAGAGCATGACTTTAGGTCATGGTTGCGTTCCTAATACCAAAGACACATGCAAAGTAGATCTGTCACGGATATTGACTGATGACAGGATCTGCAGGGGTTGAACCTGGTCTTCCTAGATGACATCTTCAACACATCAGGAGTTAACAATTAGAAAAAAAACTTAGAAAAAAAGTCACAAAAGGTCAGTCAAAAAATGACTGAGGGGTAGCTCTCTTCGGATCAGCACTGGCTGAAGCAGAAACAAAACAACTGACGTCAGCATGCAGGGATGGCACCTATATAGGACCTGCAATGTCCTATCCAGTGCAGATGATGCTGACTACAGATGCAGAGCTAATCGACACCATCTAAAGGCACGCAGAGGTACTGCTCGAGAACAATCTCCGGATCCAGACTGACACCTGGGGGAAATTTTAAGGTAATGAATCTGCAAATAGATGCCTCTATCACATTCCTATTTTTCAAAGAAATGAATGCTGGTATTGCCACACAATAGACTGACCGAGAAAGAGTGAAAATCCATTGCTTTAAGATTACAGTCCCTAACTAAAACATTTTGCGGGTTACAGAGAAAAAGCAAACACCTGAACATCTCTGTGGGTGGCCTACATATATTAAGTATACATACCCATCATGGGATAGAAGTGTGCGATCACAGCTGAACTAGTTTGGTAGCAGGAAAGGAAAGTACTGAGGTAATATTTTGCCTGGTGGAGCGATGTGCTCTGTTGGTACCAGAAGGCTCGGGCAGAGCTCAGACACAACTGCTGATGGATCTGCATCACAGTGAGCATTGAACCCTGGGAGAGGAGCGTTGTTGCAGTGGTTGCTGTTTTGACCTCAAAGGCACCATCATTTGTTTCCATTTCTTCTTCTAAACTTGGTTCAGATGTAATATCTGCAAAGTCCTAGGATGCCAATGAAGAATGCATGTTAGGCTAAGGCATTGGTAAATCATACAAATGCACAAATAAACTTCAATCCTAACATCTTATTTATTACTGTACTTTGTTTGCAAATGAGGGCATCAGACAACCACATTGTATATTACAAATTAAATGCATATCATAACTTCACAAAATGTTCTTTATGATTGATACTCTAACAGCAGATTCCTCACCTTGTGTATATCCCCATGCACAACACTGATCCAGAAACTCAAAAGCATTGCTCCTGCGCGCTTGTAGGAAGGTGGCTCTTTATATAAACCAAAATGAGGTACACTGTGCAAAGAGTAGAAGCAATCCTCAGAGGTATCACAGAGGCATAGATAAAATCCCAAATGCTCTTTTTGGGTAGTGTGGTCAAGCAGTTAGGCATATCAGAGGGTAGGGCTAAGCATTTATGGCACAGACACTCATGCAGTAACAGAGAGAGACACTCCTAGAGGTGTCCTAGGACATCGTGTTTTGCCTCCTGGTCACTCACGGTTGCAGGGAGGAGGGGGTTGCAGAAACAGTCTGCAGAGGCCATGGTAAAGTCCACAGTGGGTGAGCAAAGGGTGGGCTTCTCTTCAGCGAACAAAGTTGACCCACTGCAACATGGGCTAGAAGGCTCGGCTGCAGTGGTGATGTCCAGTGTCAGGTTTTTGGCAGTCCCAGATCTCTCAGAGTTTTCTTGGGTGCCTGAGGATGCAGGGGTGCAGCTCCTCTGCTCCAAGGGAGTCCCTCCTGGAAATTGGTGAAGCAGTCTCCCTGCTTCTTGGAGGCTGCAGCAGCGGGACAGGTCAGTTGCTCCTCGAGCCTCGAGTGTCAATGAACCCTCGGATGCCCAGCTGCTGTCTCAACCCATGAACCAGGCCAGTGTAATCCAGGGAAGTATTCCGGATGTGGAGGACTTGAAAAGGAAGGTGCCCAGGTGCTACAAGTGGCAATGCACACCCTCCTAAAGGTGCAGTCCCTCTGCAAGTCAGTGAATGAAGAAGTCCTCCAGGCGGTGGTGGTGGTGGTGGTAGGGGTGGGGTGGGGTGGGGGGGGTGTCGGCAGGAGCTGCAGAAGATCCCAGTAGTCACCTATGAGCTGTTCCTTGACGGTCGCCAGATTGCAGGACAGGAGGGTCAGTGACCAACCAGATCAACAACCACTGGCAAATGGTGAAGTCCACAGTGGGTAAGCACAGGGTGAGCTTCTCTTCTGCTAACATGGTTGGGACACTTCAACACGGGCTAGGCGGCTCAGATGCAGTGGTGATGTCCAGTGTCAGGTTTTTTGGCAGTCCCGGAACTCTCAGGGTTTTCTTGGGCGCCTGAGGATACAGGGGTGTAGCTCCTCTGCTCCAAGTGAGTCCCTCCTGGCAATCTGCGAAGAACTGGTAGCTCTCTCGGTTCTTGGAGGAGGCAGCAGCAGGACAGGTCAGTTGCTCCTCAAGGGTTGGGTGCACCAGGCAGGCAGGGCAGGTGCCAAGTCAGTCATGCGCCTCAGATTTTGGGTACAGAATTCTTATTCACTTCTTTTGGGTCCAGGGAAGACCTTAGGATCTGGTATTAGGGTGTGCCTAAATACTCAATTTAGGGGGCATTAAGAGGAGTGAAGGGTAGTAACCAAAGAGCTATTTATCCTTGGGGTCACTACATCCCTAAGACAACCACTTCCTGTGGGGGAGTGGGAATCACCCTAACCAGAGTTAATAAATTCCAACACAAGCTAGGTGGTGGAATTTCTAAAGTGGTATCCACTTCAGGCAGGCCCCCCTAGTCTGGTAGTGTCGGATGCCTCCTGCTCTGCTGATTTTCCCGCCTGCCCAGGTCCCAGATGGGCCCTGAGGCAGAAGGGTTGGCATCTTCCTCTGAGGAAGTCCAGTACTGCATATCAAAGGCAGTGGGCTTCTTTAGAGCTCCTGCCTTGGAATGCAGGTCATCCTGTGGGGAAGGGTGTGCAACACCCCAGCCCAGACAGGCTGGCTTATTTTCTTACATCTCAAGAGCAGAGGCTCTCACCTTGGGAGGGCAGATTTGTATCTTTTGGTGGTAGTTGGCCAGATCCAGTCAGTGAGCTCACCAGCACCACACCCTGGGTGCATTTATTAATTAAACCATCACTGGAATGATTGAGGGTTTATTAAACAAAATAAGATTTTTGATACCTAACATTCCTATGTTCAGAGAACCTATCATGTAGCTGGGGAACTCACAGTAACCACTGTCCAGCGAATGTATTTGAAATGGAATCCCTGCACACTTACTAGGTATTGATAATAGACAATGACATAGTACGGGCATATTTGCTCATGCACATATGTCCTCACTTGTAACATAATGCACCCTGTCTTAGGGATGAAGGCCTGCTGTAGAGGTCGCTCACAGGTATTACAAGAAGTGTTTGGGCAGACAAGGTAGACAACTGCGTGCCATGCTGTGTTTTCAATGTTGGGATTACCCTGTCACACAGCTTGCAACGGCAGTATGAATAGAGTTAGTGCTGGGTCCTGTAGGAAGCTGGCTCAGTTTATTGTGTAAACCCATAGTGTGGCACCATATACAGAGTCCAGGCAACACTTAGTGATAATGTTTAGGTGTCCAGATAGGAAAAGTTCTCAAGGGATAGCTAAGGCAAGCAGCTGAAGCTTATCCAGGAGGAATGTATAGTACTTGCACTACCACAGTAGTCAGACAGTAACTCACTCACAATAAAGAACCACACAGTGTTGGAAAAATAAAGGGTTCTTTATTACAGCACTAACTACTACACTAGCATTGGTATATCTCCCTTTGGAGGCATTTAAATACAATATCTACACAAGATTATAAGCAGAAATAGCATAAAATGTACTGTCCCCTAGGGGGGACAAACCGCAAAACTAAGCAAGAATGCGAAATGGTGAACTCAACCAAGGTGAGTATGTTACTTAGCTAGGAGCTGGGGAAGGATGAAAGCACCAGATGTAAGTACAGTAAGTGTGCCCAGCGACCAGGTGCAGAGAGGTTACCTACCCAGTTGTCCCATAGGCTAACATAGGGAAGTAGTGGTTAAAGTTGGTGCGTTTCAGGACCCTTCCCTGCAGACCCAGGGGAAACCAGCAGGCAAGTGAAAGATTGGAGAGTGTCCCCACCAAATCATACCCGAAACACAGGAGTACCTACACCAGGGGACCCGGATGCATAGCGGAGAAGGGACTCTCACTGAGGTCAATGGAAGCCCCAGATGTCCAGCTGCTGTCATAACCTGTGCACCAGGCAAGCGTAACCCAGGGACCGATTCCCGGACCTGGAGGACCTGAAAAGGAAGGGGACAGGGTCTAGCACCCTTGGAGGTGCCCAGGTTGTGCAGGTGGCCATGCACACCTTCCTAGAGGAAAAGTTCCTGCAAGTCAGTGGAAGAAGTCCAGCTACTGGGTCTAAAAGCTGCAGTAGATCCCCAGGAGTCATCCTGAGCAGTCCCTTGATGGTCGCTGGATTGCAGGAGGGTCAATGACCAGCCAGGTCACCAACAATCACTGGCATATGCAATCAGGAGCTGAAGCTGTATTTGCAGAGTTTTGGGGACCAGCACAGTCCATGAGACTCTACCCTTGAGGGGGGAGGGGGGAGTGAGGGGTGGTCCGCTGCACACAGAATGGCCAGCAGAAGTCATTGGAGCCCCCACGAGTGACCCACAGGTGATGGACGTAGGGAGTCATATGGAAGCCTCAGCAGCACAACAAAACTGAAGTCTCACGTCACAGGAGTTGCAGGACAGGGTTGATCTTCGAGTTGCAGAGTGCTGGAGACCGGCGCTTCAAGGCATCTGAAGATCTCCTGGAGGAAGTCAAGAAGCCTTGGCAAGAGCAACAGTCACGGTGCACAGGGGTTCTAGTCCAGTGGCAGGAGCAGGGGCATACCAGCTCCCAAGTTGGTTAGAAGACAAGCAGGACCAGATGGAGGCCACAAACCCACCATCTGTGATGCAGAGCCTGTTGATGTTTGTAGGACACTGGACCCCACCGCCCGGTCAACGTCTTTAGGTGTCTGTGAATGCAGGGGAATGACTCCTCCTCTCCAAGGGAGATTCCTTTGTGCTTCCAGTCCTTGTGACCCTGGGGGATGCACAGCATTGGATGTTGCAGAATTCTTGCAAGATCTGCAGAAACAATGTTGCAATGGGAGCCTTCCCACCCGGAGCAGGCATGTTTAGGTTCGAAAACAGACCAGCAGCAGTTCTAGAGACCAGGAGCAGAAGATATCTTGCAGAGAGTTCCTTGTAGAGTCTTGCTCAGCGAATCTGGGGACCCAACCTCAGGGGAACCCTTAAATAAACCCAAAAGAGGGATTGGGCACTATCTGAGGGGTCAGAGACGTCATCCACCCGACCTACCCGTCACATGTTCCCAGGGGCCTCTGCACATCTTGTTTCCAAGGGTCCCTGTACTGGTGCAAACCGGTTTAAGTTAGGAGGGCACCAAATGTGCTGTTCATAGCAGTCTGGTGGCGTGGAGAGGCCATCCACCCTAGCCCAGAGAGAGGGGGTGGTCACACCTCCTTCCTACAGGACACCTTTTGTTCGGCCTTACCCTATTTGAGCTGGATGAGCAGCAGGAGGGCAGAACAGTGTCTGGGAGTCTGCAGCAACGCGGGCTGCCAGGCAGACACTGTAAGGCTGTACAGGCAGATCTGGGGGATTCTCTAAGGAACCCCCCAGAGTACATGGCCACATGCAACTAACACTGGAATCCGTGTTGTTGCATGACTCCAACATGTTTGATACCAAACATGCCTAGGATCGGAGAAACCATTATATAGCTGGCCTACTCATACTGACCAGTGTCCACTACATGTCTCAAAAAGGCTTCCCCACATTTACAAAGCCTAGAGAGTGGAATGTAGGGTTTGTAGGGGTACTCTGCTTATGCAAGGGTACCCTCACACTTCGGGACATGCACCCTGCCCTTGGGCTGAAAGGCCTACCAGAGGGGTGACTTACAGTGCCAAAATGCAGTGACTGTGATGTAAGGCTTTCACGCAGGATGCAATTGCTGGGATGCAGACACAGCTTGCATGGGCTCCCATGTGTGGCACAATACATACTACAATCCATGGGAGATGCCTGGTTTACCAACGCCCTAGGTACCTAAGTACCATATACTAGGGACTTACACAGGTGCACCAGTATGCCAATTATGGAGTGTAAAAGGTTTACCAGCAACCAAATTTAGAGGCGAGAGCACATCCACTGGGGTCCTGGTTAGCAGGATCCCAGTGACCTACAGTATAAACACACTGACAACAAGCAAAAGGTGGGGGTAACCATACGAGAAAGATGGTACTTTCCTAGAGGTCCCTCACAATAGCACAAGTTGTGCTGCAGCTCTGAGGGGCCCTCTCTAGTACCATTGCCCTAGGTACCAGGGGTACCATTTACTTGTGACTTGCAAAGGAACTAACGGGCCTGGTCCATTGGGGATCAAGTGGCAAGTAATCTTGTTTTTGGAAAGGAACAGCACTGGTAGGTGGCATCACGCGGCTCCCAGTAAACACTGCTCCAGCGTGGAAGTGACAAACGGAGCTGCACATAAGCGCCACTCATGTGCGTTTATGTCAGTTTCTTTCCTAAACTTATCTTTGCCTTCAGGTGTAGAGCCGACTGGTGAATTGAAAGAACCACATATGTGGGGATTCACCAAATTGGGACCTTTGTAGATGATGGGGAGCGTTACAAAAAGTATATAATTTGTCCTTCAAATGAATGTCTAAAGAACAAGTTACTTACCTTCAGAAACAAATGATCTGGTAGTGACATTCTAGTAGCAGATCCCTTACCTTAGAATTTCCCCAGGGCTCAATCTGAATCTAGAGATTTTTCTTCAAGCAGTACCCCTGTGCGTCGTTAGGTGGCATCTGTCAACTCCGCGTCCGTCAGAGTCTAGGTTGCTGGATATAATGTCGCGGGTCGTATAAAGGTGTCACCAGGGCACACTGATATCAGTTTTTCACAATTTTATTCGCCAGAAGCGCGGAGCCATGAAAAACATGGACCCTGATGCGCCAGAACTAGGGCCCTGGAAATGAGTCCCTGTTCCTGGAAATCAGTACACAGAGCGGGGAGAATGGGTGGGTGGGTAAGGAATCTCCAACTAGAATACGTCTCTACTAGATAACTGATAACAGAAGGTAAGTAACCTGTTCATCTGATAGAGATTTTTTGTTGCAGATTCCTGACCTTAGAATAGATACCCAAGCAGTACCATCACTGGAGGAGGGTCTGCAAACCAAGATTGTACTAGGAAGTCCTGCAGGACAGAACGGGCAAACTACCCGTTCCTTTGGACCCGACTATCCCGGCAGTAGTGTTAGGTAAACATGTGCAAGAATGCCCATGTTGCTGCCTGGCAGATGCCCAGGACTGGAAATCTGCATGCTAAGACAGTGGTTGCAGCTGTTGCTCTAGTAGAGTGAGTGTGCCAGCCCTCAGGGGGATGCTTTTTAGCCAATACGTAGCACATTTTAATGCACAGTACAACCCATTAGAGATAGTACTCTCCTGCACAGACCCACCTTTCTTCACACCCACATAACCCAAAAAGAGTTGATCTTCCACCCGGAATTCTTTTGTACATTCAGGATAGAACACCAACACTTTTCTTTGGGCCCAGGTGGTGGAGTCTCTCCTCTTCCTTGGAAGGATGTGAGGGTGCATAAAAAGTAGGCACAGTGATGGATTGGCTTTCATGAAAGGGACTGACTACCTTAGGAAGAAAGGAAGCCCTGGTATGAAGCACCACACCTTGTCAGGATGGAGAGAGATGGAAAGGTGGCTTTGAGGAAAGAGCCTGTAGCTTGCTCACTCTGTGGGCAGAGGTGATAGCTACAAGGAAGAATGTTTTCAGAGAAAGTAGGCAAAGTGGGCAGTTGTGAAGAGGTTCAAAAGGAGCACACAGCAGAAAAGTAAGAACTAAGTTCAAACCCCATTAGGGCATTATGAAGGGAGGAGGAGGATAAAAATGGGTAAGACCCTCAAGAAATCTTCCAACAATGGGAGATTTAACAAGGAGAGTTGGTAAGGCAATCAGATGAAATCCAAGAGTGCAGACAAACAACCCTTGAGAGTGCCTGTAAGGAAATGCCTCCTTGGCATGGTTGCCCCCTGACTTTTTGCCTTTGCTGATGCTATGTTTACAATTGAAAGTGTGCTGAGGCCTGCTAACCAGGCCCCAGCACCAGTGTTCTTTCCCTAACCTGTACTTTTGTATCCACAATTGGCAGACCCTGGCATCCAGATAAGTCCCTTGTAACTGGTACTTCTAGTACCAAGGGCCCTGATGCCAAGGAAGGTCTCTAAGGGCTGCAGCATGTCTTATGCCACCCTGGAGACCCCTCACTCAGCACAGACACACTGCTTGCCAGCTTGTGGGCGCTAGTGAGGACAAAACGAGTAAGTCGACATGGCACTCCCCTCAGGGTGCCATGCCAGCCTCTCACTGCCTATGCAGTATAGGTAAGACACCCCTCTAGCAGGCCTTACAGCCCTAAGGCAGGGTGCACTATACCATAGGTGAGGGTACCAGTGCATGAGCATGGTACCCCTACAGTGTCTAAACAAAACCTTAGACATTGTAAGTGCAGGGTAGCCATAAGAGTATATGGTCTGGGAGTTTGTCAAACACGAACTCCACAGCACCATAATGGCTACACTGAAAACTGGGAAGTTTGGTATCAAACTTCTCAGCACAATAACTGCACACTGATGCCAGTGTACATTTTATTGCAAAATACACCCCAGAGGGCACCTTAGAGGTGCCCCCTGAAACTTAACCGACTGTCTGTGTAGGCTGACTAGTTCCAGCAGCCTGCCACACTAGAGACATGTTGCTGGCCCCATGGGGAGAGTGCCTTTGTCACTCTGAGGCCAGTAACAAAGCCTGCACTGGGTGGAGATGCTAACACCTCCCCCAGGCAGGAGCTGTAACACCTGGCGGTGAGCCTCAAAGGCTCACCCCTTTGTCACAGCCCAGCAGGGCACTCCAGCTTAGTGGAGTCGCCCGCCCCCTCCGGCCACGGCCCCCACTTTTGGCGGCAAGGCTGGAGGGAACAAAGAAAGCAACAAGGAGGAGTCACTGGCCAGTCAGGACAGCCCCTAAGGTGTCCTGAGCTGAGGTGACTAACTTTTAGAAATCCTCCATCTTGCAGATGGAGGATTCCCCCAATAGGGTTAGGATTGTGACCCCCTCCCCTTGGGAGGAGGCACAAAGAGGGTGTACCCACCCTCAGGGCTAGTAGCCATTGGCTACTAACCCCCCAGACCTAAACACGCCCTTAAATTTAGTATTTAAGGGCTACCCTGAACCCTAGAAAATTAGATTCCTGCAACAACAAGAAGAAGGACTGCCCAGCTGAAAACCCCTGCAGAGGAAGACCAGAAGACAACCACTGCCTTGGCTCCAGAAACTCACCGGCCTGTCTCCTGCCTTCCAAAGAACTCTGCTCCAGCGACGCCTTCCAAAGGGACCAGCGACCTCTGAATCCTCTGAGGACTGCCCTGCTTCGACGACGACAAGAAACTCCCGAGGACAGCGGACCTGCTCCAAAAAGACTGCAACTTTGTTTCAAGAAGCAGCTTTAAAGAACCCTGCAACTCCCCGCAAGAAGCGTGAGACTTGCAACACTGCACCCGGCGACCCCGACTCGGCTGGTGGAGAACCAACACCTCAGGGAGGACCCCCGGACTACTCTACGACTGTGAGTACCAAAACCTGTCCCCCCTGAGCCCCCACAGCGCCGCCTGCAGAGGGAATCCCGAGGCTTCCCCTGACCGCGACTCTCTGAAACCTAAGTCCCGACGCCTGGAAAAGACCCTACACCCGCAGCCCCCAGGACCTGAAGGACCGGACTGTCACTGGAGAAGTGACCCCCAGGAGTCCCTCTCCCTTGCCCAAGTGGAGGTTTCCCCGAGGAAGCCCCCCCTTGCCTGCCTGCAGCGCTAAAGAGATCCCCTGATCTCTCATAGACTAACATTGAAAACCCGACGCTTGTTTCTACACTGCACCCGGCCGCCCCCGCGCCGCTGAGGGTGAAATTTCTGTGTGGGCTTGTGTCCCCCCCGGTGCCCTACCAAACCCCCCTGGTCTGCCCTCCGAAGACGCGGGTACTTACCTGCAAGCAGACCGGAACCGGGGCACCCCCCTCTCTCCATTCTAGCCTATGCGTTTTGGGCACCACTTTGAACTCTGCACCTGACCGGCCCTGAGCTGCTGGTGTGGTGACTTTGGGGTTGCTCTGAACCCCCAACGGTGGGCTACCTTGGACCAAGAACTGAACCCTGTAAGTGTCTTACTTACCTGGTAAAACTAACAAAAACTTACCTCCCCCAGGAACTGTGAAAATTGCACTAAGTGTCCACTTTTAAAGTAGCTATTTGTGAATAACTTGAAAAGTATACATACAATTGAAATGATTCAAAGTTCCTAATGTACTTACCTGCAATACCTTTCAAACAAGATATTACATGTTAAATTTGAACCTGTGGTTCTTAAAATAAACTAAGAAAAGATATTTTTCTATAACAAAACCTATTGGCTGGATTTGTCTCTGAGTGTGTGTACCTCATTTATTGTCTATGTGTATGTACAACAAATGCTTAACACTACTCCTTGGATAAGCCTACTGCTCGACCACACTACCACAAAATAGAGCATTAGTATTATCTATTTTTACCACTATTTTACCTCTAAGGGGAACCCTTCGACTCTGTGCATGCTATTCCTTACTTTGAAATAGCACATACAGAGCCAACTTCCTACAGTGCCCAAGCAGGGCCCTGCTGGGCCAGAGGAAGAACAAACAAAAGAACCCCTGATAGAGGGGCAGAGAGGGGGTCAACAGACTTGTCTGTACACCATGCCATAAATTTGTTCCATCGACAGGCGTACACTTTTTTAGTGGAGGGACGCCTCGCTGCCAAGATAAAGTTACAGTCTTTGGACGGGAGGTCAAAAGCTGTCAATTGCAATCGCTCAATCTCCATGCAAGGAGGAGAATGGACAGGTTCGGGTGGAGAACCTTCCCTCGCTGCTGCAACAGAAGATCCTCCTGAATAGGCAGTCTGATTGGAGAATCGATGGTCATACTCAAAAGCTCTTGATACCATACTCTCGATGCCCAGTCCGGAGCCACCAAGATGACTTGGGCCCAGTCGTTCCTGATCTTCTTAAGAACTCTGGGCAGAAGTGGTATAGGTGGAAAGGCATAAAGAAGGCCTGAGTTCCACTTGAGACCAAAAGCGTCCCCGAGTGAGAACCGCCATGGAAACTCCAACATGCAAAACAGCTGACATTGCGCGCTCTCTGCAGAGGCAAACAGATCTAACCAAGGCTCTCCCCACTGCTGAAAGAGACCTTGCGTCACCTCCAGATGGAGATGCCTTTCATGATCGACCAGGCATTGACAGCTGAGTTAGTCTGCTCTGGCGTTCAGAGAAATCTCCAGATGTTGGGCTACCAGGGATATGCCTGATGTTCCAGCCATGTCCAGAGGCACAGAACCCCCTGACAAAGGGACCACAACTCCACCCCTCCCCACTTGTTGCAGCACCACATGGGGGTGGTGTCCATGAACACCTGAACCACTTACCTTTGAGAGAGGGAAAAGAATTCTTTCAGTGCTAACCTGATCGGCCTGGGCATCAAAAGATCGATAAGGAGAAGTGACATCTGTCACTACGGTCAGAACAGACTGGGGAAGGGAGAGGGATCTGCCTCCGAACCAATTGCTGTTCAAAAGCCACCACTGCAGTTCTTGCACAGTCCCCTCCAAGAACTGGACCCCTGAAGGAAAGTAGCATCTTTCTAGCAAAGTTACCGCTACTTTATGCCTGGTGTCAGTGTGTTTAGACTGTAGTACACTGGGTTCCTGCTAATCAGGACCCAAGTGTCAGTGTTCTCTCCTCTAAATTTGGTTGTACGGTAACTTTTACACCCCCCCCCCCCTCCACAATTGGCATACTGGTGCACACATGTAAATCTCTAGTATATGGTATTAGATACCCAGGGTATTGGTACACCAGGGTCTCCCATGCCCTGCAGCATGTATTTATGCCACCCACAGAAGTCCATGCAAACTATGTCTGCAAGCCTGCCTTTGCAGCATGTGCTAAATGGTGCATGCACATTTCACTTTAGATATAAGGCTTGCCGTATATTGCAGTCACTGCACCTGGACACTAATTCACCACTATGGTAAGTCCTTCATCCCAAGGCCGGATACATTTTCCGGAGTGTGAGGACACCCCTGCATGAGCAGGGGTGCCCCTACAATTACCAGACTCCATTCCTTGGGCTTTGTAAGTGCAGAGAAACCATCTTAAGATATGTAGAGGACACTGGTCAACACAAGTAGTCCAACTACATAATGGCTTCACTGAACCTAAGCATGCTTGGTATAACTTTGTGCTTTCCTCAAGGCTGCAGCCAGATAGAGTTGCCGGCAAAGTGGTACGATGTGTCTCCGACATTCACAGAAACATACACATCCTTACATGGGGACATTTCCTCAGAACATCAGCTGTTTTATTATAAACCACTTCTCTGTCCCATACATGTTACAGGGAGATTCCAGCCAGATCACCATAAATGCATGCTGATTGCCTTCACTACAGCTGCTTCCTTAGACTACCGAATCTCTGGCCCACATGGGGTTGGTGTCTTTCTAGACAACAGGCTTCCTTGGCTCAGGTATGGCGGATGATGCCTTCCCAGGAGGGGGAACCTAAAGGGCGGATTACAGCTTATCACGCTGTACTCTAACATAACTTAGGTAGGAAAGCATAGTGACAGTATGGTGAGCGTGTTCTGGTGTTTCACTCTTCTTGTCACCATTTTGCTTCTAGCGTGTTTTATTCATGCCATTTTAAATAAGATACAGTTAATTCAATAAACCTTATTGAACCATTCTCTGCCTCTGTTTGTCTTTGCATATGTGAGACTAATGTAACTGAGAGAAAAGGATGAGATCTGATAGACCTCAATTCTATTGAAGAGTCATGTCTGTCATGCGCCCAGTTGCCACAATCATCCCTGCTCTTGGGCAGAGATGAGGCGCAGCTAGTTAGCCGGAAAACCCGGATTAGGCCAACAGTTGACACATGGTGTAGAACTGGACTCAGTTCCACAAAATTCAGATGATTCTAGTGCCCAAATCCAGTAGCCTCATTAGGATAATGAGAGTCTACGGGAAAACATGTTGGAATCATGTACCACACAGATTCCAGTGTTAGTTGTATGATACCATGTACTTTAGGGGTTCCTTAGATGATCCCCCAGGTCAGCCTGTACAGCCTTGCAGGGTCTGCATGCCAGCCCACACTGCTGCTGACCCCAGACACTGTTCTGCCTTCCTGCTGCTGTGCCTATTCAGGGGAAGGCAGAACAAAGGGTTTCCTTTAGGAAGGAGGTGTGACCTCCTGTCCTTTAGAGCCAGGTGTCTCTGGGCTGGTGTGGCCTCTCAGTGCCACTAGACTACTTTGAAGGGCACAATTGGTGCCCTACTCGCATACAACGGTTTGCATTAGTGCAGGAACCCCTGGTTCATGCTCTGGCGCAAAACTACATAAAGGATAGGGGATTAACCACCACCCTGTCCAGCTCTCCCCCTAGGGAGGTGCACAGAGCTCTGAAAGCTGGCTGCTTGATTCTGCCATCTTGGAAATAAGATGTGCTGAGGCCCCTGGGAGAGTATGAATGGTTAGGACAGCTGGGTAACGTCCCGGACCTCCTCTGACAGGTGGGACACTACAGATAGTTTTCAACTCTTTAGGGTTACTTAAGGTCTCCCCTGAGGGTGGGTCCCTAGATCCGTCAAGCAAGACTCTACAAGGGACCCTCTGAAGACTTATCTGCACCCTGGCTTCTAGGACCGCTGCTGGTCTGCCTTAGGAACTAAAACAAGACTGTTTCCAGTTGGGAGGGCTCCCACTGCAACATTGTTTCTACAGCTCCTGCAAGATTTCGGCAACATTCGTTGCTGTGCATCCTCCAGGGTCAAAAGGACTGTTTGCACCAGGAAGCAAGAAGGGATCTCCCTTGGAGTGAAGGAGTCACTCCCCTGCATCCGCAGGCATCTCAACGACAATGACCGGCTGGTAGATCCTGCTGTCCCACGGACATCAATAAGGTTCTGCAACACAGGCGGTGGTTCTGTGGTCCACTGTAGGTCCATCTTGTCTTCTATCCAACTAGGGAGACGGTAGGCCTTTGCTGTGGCCACTGGGATGGAACTCCTGTGCACTGCGTCAATTGCTGTTACCAAGGCTTGTTGACTCTTCTTCCAGATCATCTTCGAGCTCTAAGACATCCCAGCCTCAAGCACTCCAACTCCAAGAACAGCATCCACCCTGCAACTCCTGCAGCATGGGACTCCTTAGTTGTGCTGCTGAGGTCTCCCTGCGACTACCTGTGCCTGCAGACCATGGGTCCTCGTGGGGGCTCCAACGATTTCTGCTGGCTCTCCTGCTTGCTGAGGGCCAGCCCTGACTCCTCTCTGAGGTTTGAGTTGCTTGGACCTTGCTGGTCCCCAAAATCCTGCAAAATTCCCTGCAGATTCTTCCTGCTTTTGCCAATGCTTGTTGGTGGTTCTGCAGAACATTGGACCCCCTCTGCAATCGGGCAACCAACTTGGGACAGCACGTGGCTGACTCCAAAGATCTTCCTGCATGACCTGGACTCCGCAGCTGTACTCATTCCTTCACCGACCTGCAGGAACTTCTCCCAAAGAAGGGTGGGCATTGTGTTAGGAAACTATCACCGCCTGGACAGCTCCAAGTGGCCTGGTCATAGCCCCCTTCTTTTTCAAGTTCTTTCTGTCCGGAATCCACCCTTCAGTTCCACCGACATGGGTCGACGGATCGCGACAGCAGCTGGACAAATGAGGCTCCCCACTGACTCCAACAAACAATTCCAAAGTCACTTCACCCCACTTCAATGTCACTTTTGACCTCCCGTCCAAAGACTGTAGCTTTATCTTGGCAGCGAGGCGTCCCTCCATTAAAACAGTTTACGCCTGTCGATGGAACAAATTTGTGGCATGGTGTACAGACAAGTCTGTTGACCCCCCTCTCTGACCCTCTATCTGGGGTTCTTTTGTTTGTTTTTTCTCTGGCCCAGCAGGGCCCTGCTTGGGCACTCTCAAGGGTTGTTTGTCTGCACTCTTCGATTTCATCCGATTGCTTTACCAACTCTCCTTGTTTAAATCTCCCATTGTTGGAAGATTTCTTGAGGGTCTTACCCATTTTTATCCTCCTTCTCCCTTCATAATGCCCTAACGGGGTTTGAACTTAGGGCCAGATGTAGCAAGAAAACATTTTGCGAGTTGCAAATTGCGAGTACTAGCGACCCGCAATTTGCAACTCACAAAATGTAATGCAGAAAGGTGTCTCAGACACCTTCTGCGACTCGCTATGGGGTCGCAAAGACCCACCTCATGAATATTAATGAGGTGGGTCGCAGTTTGAGACCCTATAGCAAGTCTAGGCACTCACAGGGATGATGGCCTGCTGGAGACAGCAGACCACCATGTCCGTGACTGCTTCTTGAATAAAGCAGTTTTCTTTTTTCTTTTTGCAGCCTGTTTTCCTTAAAGGAAAACGAGCTGCAAAAAAGAAAAATTCCGAAACCATTTGGTTTGGGTTTTTTCAGAGTAGGCAGTGGTCCATAGGACCACTGCCTGCTCTGAAAAAATATTTTTATTGGCATTCACAAAGGGGAAGAGGTCCCCATATTTTATTGGCATTCACAAAGGGGAAGGGGTCCCATGGGGACCCCTTCCCTTTTGCGAATGAGTTACCATCCACTTCAAGTGGATGGTAACTGAGTTGGTTTGCGACCGCATTCGCGGTCACAAACCAACTCAGCATGGCGATGCGGTCGCAAATAGGAAGGGAACACCACTTCCTATTTGCGAGTCGCAGCCTCAAATTGCGAGTCGGTACCGACCCGCAATTTGAGGTTGTGCATCGCGTTTAGCCTTTTGCGCGTCGCAAACTGCGTTTTTCACAGTTTGCGAGGTGCAAAAGGCTTCCTACATCTGGCCCTTAGTTCTTACTTTTCTGCTGTGTGCTCCTTTTGAACCTCTTCACAACTGCCCACTTTGCCTGCTTACTTTGAAAACATTCTTCCTTGTAGCTATCACCTCTGCTCACTGGTGTTTGGTGCTCCTCTTTCCTGGGTATCCATGGGTGGGGCACTTTTGAACCTTTCTTATGGAAACTGGTCTCCTCAGGATCCTGAATCCTGAAAATTACACCCGCGACGGTCCTGTGTTTGCCTATGGGACACCCGTCTAGGTAACACCTCTGCACAAGGGCACCTGGGGAATTTCTATTACCTAATTTGGGTGATTTCATACTCCCCCCCCAGCCCCTGGAATCCTAACACACTTACCCTGGTTGGGCACCTCCACTCTTATACCACTTTCTCAATATATGGTTGCCCCCCTCCTTATAGGGTCCTATACATTCCTATGCTTTTCCTGTTTGTTTCTGCGTATATTTTGTGTGTGTAGATATCTCCAAATGGAGATATGCCAATGTTAGGATAGTACTATTGTTATAATAAAGAATACTTTACTTATTCTAACATTTGATGTGGTTCTTTCTTGCGAGAACATCACTGACTTCTGTGGTATTACAAGTGCTTTACACTCCTCCTTGATCAGCCTGAGCTGCTCTCCATTGCTACCCAGAGAGAACGTTGGTAATCTAGGCACTCAACACTATCACTAACGGTTGCCACAAAAAGGTGTACACCATAAACTGAGCTAACCTCCTACATCCAGCACATGCATTTAAATTGGCTTCCCCGGTCACTTACTAGGTCTAGGAATCGACAAAGACATAGTAGGGGCATATTTACTCCCGCACATATACCCTAACATGTAATATAATGCACCCTGCCTTAGGGCTGTAAGGCCCGCAAGAGCGGTGACTTACATATTTTGCATGCAGTGATAGGGGCCATGGCACACATGGCTATTTTGGAAGCACCTTGTCATGCAGCCTGCAATGGCAGTCTGCATAAGGTTGATGCTGGGTCCCTCAAAGTGCCACAAGTTGTGTTGCAGCTCTGAGGGGCCCTTCATAGTCCCCATGTCCTAGGTACCATTCACTAGGGACTTACAGGGGTAGAAGGGCCATGTCACTTGGGGATCAAATAATCAGTTATCTTGCTTTAGGGAAGGGAAACTAGCACTGGGGACCTGGTTAGCAGGAACCCAGTGAACTGTAGTCCAAGTTGCATCTAAAAACCCAGAAAAAAGTAGGGGGGTACTGTAACCAGAACCCATCTCCCTACAAATGTTAACCCTGCTAGTGGAAGCCTGAATTACCAGTTCTAAGACTTAAGATGCCTGGGTAATGATTAGAGTGAAAGAAGCAGACTCTTCCATGGAATATCCTTAGGGTGAAAAGGGGGGGGGGGGGAAGAGGGGAGGAAGGGCAGGCTTGTGTCACAGGAGTGTGCAGCCAACTGTCCTCTTGCTGGTTCATTTGAAAATTGTCCATCATATTGTGGGTAAAGTCACTCCCACCATCATCACCAAAAGGTGAGTGGCTCTGGTCAGAGCCCAATATGAATAGTTGTTGAAGCACTGGAGAGTGGCTGCTAAGAAAAGACGATTTCTTATCAGCGCTAGTGTATAGGGGCCAAACATGTACTAACTGCACTTGAGCCTAGTTAGATTAAAATGAATTCAGTTTGGGCAGAACAATGTGAGTGGCATCCTCCTTCAGCAATCGAGGAGTCTGTACCAGTGGTGACGAGGCACAAACGGGATGGATCTTGGTGCCAGGTGTGGAGTAGGCTCTGGAGTCGGAGCTGAACCCAAAGATGGCTCAGGATATAGGAACGGCATGGAGGACAGAGGCTCTGGTGGCAACCCGACTGGAGGGCTCTGCGGATACATGGGGCCAGAAGAAACACCAGATGGAGCCAGGAGAATGCAAACGATGTGGAGAATGCCCTCATTAAATGCTTCATTCTGTAGTTCTGACACTGCAGAATATTCTGCTCAGCAGGGAACCAGAAGGAAGACCGTGGGGCACCTTGGTGTCCTGGAGACTTCTCAGATTGAAAGAGACAAGGCTAGGACGAGGTCTGCTTGAACTTCTTGTGTTTCTTTTTGGACTTTCACTTACCGAAGACATGGCGGAGACTACGACCTATTGCAGGACCAGCCCAGAGAGCAGAAATAGGTCCACATCATTGACTTTGAGAGACTGTACCTTATGCGACTTTCTGTGGTGCTCGACAACGTACAGCTTGGCTTTGTGTTCTTAGATCACCTTCGGGCTGCAGCAAGTTACACTCCTCACATGACTTGGAGTCCTTACAGAACATGGGGCACACAGGAGCACCACAGGAGATGGCTACATTCCTGGAGAGTGTCATCACAGCATACAGTAACGGAGCCAGGTCACCATCTGCCTCAAGAAACTCAAGTAAGCTGGGGCAGACACCTGGTCTGAGAATAGTGTCCATGCAGATGCTGCCAATGTTACCAGAAGAGGATCCAGCAGGGCAGCAGGAACTGACCTGTTAAAGGCCTGACACTGGAAACAAGCTGCAGGACAGAGGCAGGTTAAGATTGGGGAGAACAATAGGGATTAATGGGGATAGACAGATAAAAATGAGGAAGAAGTTGTAGTTATCTTAGTGTTCAGACTGAGAGGGAAGTAGTAGACGATGTAGGTGTATGGTCAAGAAGGGGACAGATAGGAGTCCATTAGGATACTTTGAGGGCTGGTTCATTAGGAGGCCTTGTAATTTCATCAACAAGTGAGTTTTCAGTCTGTTTTAAGACACTTATTAAAGCTTATAACCCCCTCTGCTTGCCTTGATCATCACTGACCCATTAATAAACTTATCCACCTTTCTAGAGCCTTTGACACTGTCAGTCACCCTACTAAACAAGCAACCACAGAATCATCGAGAATCTCAAGCTGAGCTACAAGAAATATTCCTCTCTTACCTCACTACCACACTAAAGTGTTTTGCTGCCATGATTCTAGTCACCAATCTGTCTCCTTGACAAGGTACCTCAAAGATTAGTTCTGAGGAATCTTAGTGAAATCCCCTCTTTTGGTTCTAATACCTTTGTGCGACTTCGTGCAAATCATCTTTTTCTTTCCTTTGCCTCATCCTCTAATCTGGTATGTAAAATTGTCTTACTGTCAATAGGCCACGGATAGGCTTATACTTGCTCATTATGAAGTCCTCAAAACCCAGAATATTTATACCAAATGCACTCCTGTTCTACCAGAAAAATGGGAACACAGGTCAACTTCAGCATGCACCTGGAATTGTTTCTCTTGACTGCCACTGCTGTGCCCTGCAGACCAATTAATATCAGGAAATCTTGATTACAGCTCCCCCTCCTCTACACCAAAGTCTCTATTCAAAATCTGAAATGAATAGACATACTTAATGTCCTAGTTTGTCAACACAATTCTCTGACAATACATTCTCTACTATTAGCAATACTTTCAGAATCACTTCCAGAAAACAGAACCGGAGCGTAACCTTGTGTACACCATCCTATCAGTAAATATGTTAATGGCACTCCACTGAACATTCAGCTCAGTACAAATTAGCATTGAGTTTAAAATCATTCTGACTTTGCTCCCACCTTACCACTGGGTCTCACTGCATGGCATTCCCTACCACCTCAGTCATTATCATCAGTCAGCCTCCCGTGTCATATGTTCCTGGCCTTTTGAGTTACTTGGAGGAGATAAATGGTACCGTCTTGTGTACAGATTTCAAATATACCAAGTAAGCTCATTAAATCAAGCATTAAAACCTCATCACTTTGCCATTACCCCCCCTTTAAAACAACTAAAACCATTGCGCTTAAATGGCTGGCCTGCGATCCATTCAAATTGTGTAATGTTGTGAACTTTAAATAGCTTAAATTTGTAAAATAAAAGTAAGATCTTTCTGACATGGTTGCCCCCACTTTTTGCTCGGGGTCAGTGTGTTTTGACTGTAACAGGACCCAAGTGTCGGTGTTCTCTTCCCCAAATTTGGTTGGTAAGTATTTCTTATACCCCACAATTGGCATACTGGTGTACCACTGTAAGTCACTAGTGTATGGTACTTAGGTGCCTAGGGAACTGATACACCAGGGGTTCTCTGGGGGCTGCAGGATATTTTATGCTACCCATGGGAGACCATGCAAACTGTGTCTAAAGGCCTGCCATTGCAGCCTGTGTGAAATGGTGCATACACATTTCATTTCACCCCAAATATAAGGTTTACCTTATATCGTGGTCATTACACTTTAACACTATAGGTCACCCCTATGGAAGACCCTTCAGCCTAAGAGCAGGATGCACAGTTCTAAGTGTGAGGCTATCCCTGCACAGGCAGAGATACCCCTACAAACCCCAGAATCCATTTTCTGGGCTTTGTAAGTGAGGTGAAACTATTCTAAAGTATGTAGTGGACACTGGCCATCACAAGATGTCCAACTACATAATTGCTTCTCCGAACCTGGTCATGTTTGGTATCAAACATGTTGTAATCATGCAACTACATTGGTTCTAGTGTTAGTTGCATGAGACCATGTAGTTTAGGTGTTCCTTAGAGGATCCTCCTTGTCAGCCTGTTCAGCCTTGCATGGTCTGCATGCAAGCCAGTGTTGCTGCTGACCCCAGACACTAGTCTGCTCTCCTGCTGCTGAGCTTAACTGTGGAAGGGGAAGGCAGAATAAAAGGATTTCCTTTAGAGGAGAGGTGTTTAGAAATAGATGTCTCTGGGTTAGGGTGGGGGTGCTCCTGAACGCCACCAGACTTCTTTGAAGGGCACATTTGGTGCCCTCCTCCACTTGATACTGCCATCTTGCAAAAATTATGACCAGAGGCCCCTGGGAGCAACTGACTGGACAGTCCAGTTGTGAAGCCTCCCTGACCCGCCCCCGATAGGTGGGTCATCTCAGTAGTCGTCCAAACCCCTTTCCGGAATATTTAAAAACTCCACTGAGGGTGGGACCCCAGATTCCTGTTCACAACTTCTTCTGCGACCTGGACACCGGATTCTGCTGCTGGACTTCGCCGGGAACTAAAACAAGACTGAAATTGGTATGGGGGCGCCTACTGCAGCTTTGACCCTGTGCACTGCAAGGACGCTGCAACCTCCATGGCTGTGCATCCTCCAGAGTTACAAGGAGTCTGCTTGCACTAAGGACATCCAGAAAGAATCTCCCTTGGGTGCAGGAGTCACTCCTCTGCAACTGCAGGCACCTCGTCGTCTATGACTGGTTTGCGGATCCTGCTGTCCCACAGACTCCTCAAGGCTCTGCAACACAGGTGGGGTGGTTCTGTGGCTCTCTAGAGGTCTGACTTGTCTTCTTTGCAACTAGGAAGATGAAGGTCCCCCAATGGAGCTGCTGGGACGTAACCCCTGTCCACTGCATCTGTTGCAGTCACCAAGGCTTGTTAGCTCTTCAGCTCGAAGACCTCCTAGTTCCAAGAAGTCCCAGCCTCAGCATTACACAGCCCTAAGACTGACATCCTCACTGCAACATCTGCAACGTGGGCATCCATCTTCTTTGCGCTGCTGAGGCATCCTGGCGATTCCCTGTGCTTGCTGCCACAGGGTACTCTTGGATTCTCCATTGATTCCTGCCGGCTCTCCCCTATGCTGAGGGCCAGCCCTGACTTACCTGTAAAGGTTGAATCACTTGGCTCTTGCTGGTCCCCACTACTGCACCTCTTTGTGTAACACTCCTTTTACATTTGCCAAGGCTTGTTGGTGGTCCTACTGACCACTGACCCCTCTGAATTCGACAACCGGCGTGGGACAGCTGGTGGACAACTGATGGGATTCCTCTGCATCACCTGGACGCCGCAGCTGCATCTTGATAACAACCATCCAACAGAAAATCAACCACAAGAAGGGTGGGCATTGCCGTCCTGCACCCCCTGGATGTCTCTGGGTGGTTTGGAGTCTGTCCCCTCTCTTCACAGGTGCTCCTTGCCAGGAATCCATGCCAGGATTTCACCGACCTGGTCCACGCATCACTGTAGCAGCTGGACATCAGATGTCTCTACTGACTTCAACAGGAGGTTCTGACCCAACTTCCCCCTGTGCACCTGGGTTCCCTGGTGTAGGTACTCCACTTCTCTGGATTTGAACCTTCCTTGCTCCAAAGGGTTTCCTCGGGGTCCTCTGGGAAGGGTCTATTACCAACCTTATCCTAACCACGACGTACTGTAAGGTTATCCTATGGGACACAACACTAATTAACACCTCTGCACACAGGCCCCTGGGGAACACTGCTGATTACCTTTGGTATTCTAGTACTTTCCCAGTCTTTAGGATTCTTGTGTCAGTCTTGGTCAACTGTGTCTTTATTTATCCAATTTGTAAAAATATGGTTTGATCCCCCACATGTTATTATATGCTCGTACCTACCTGTTTTGAAATATTTGTGTGTGTTAATATCTCCAGTTAGGAGATATACAAAAGTTAGCTTAGTGCCTCCGTGCTAAACCCTTGGGTGCCGTGGAGGTAACTGTTACGTCCTGCGCCTGGCCCACAGGGGGGAGCCCTAGCGCTCCCCCCGTGGGCCTCACCCCCCCCCCCATCCCCGGGGCAGGGATGGAAGGGGAATCGCTTCCTCTTCCAACTCTGACCCCGTGCCTACAACCCCCAAATCAATGCACAATTGCTGACCTCATCAGAGGTTGCCCCCATTGCCCTGGAAGCTCAGCTTCCAACGCGATCTGAAGAGAAATTCAAGCATTTCTCTACCGATCTGAGGGTGGGGCAGGCAGAGAGGCATCAGAGGAAAGGAAAGGCCTTTCTTTTGATGTCTCTTTGAGCATTACTGCAGCCCAATCGTGAAGTAATCGGGCTGCAGAAATGCCCACTAGACACCAGAGATTTTGTGTTTATGTTGATGTACAAGGGCAGCAGACCCTTTGGCAAGAGCTGCTCCCCAAGGGGGGCATTTTTTAAAATCAGTTTTTCATGTAGTTTTTTACATGTGGGGGGCGACCCCTTAGGCAGAGGTCGCTCCCCTGGGGGGCAAATTTATTTTAGGCAATTTCTGCCCACCTTGGGGGCAGATTGGCCAATTTTTCTAAGGCCATTCTGCCCCCAAAGGGGGGTGCGGGGAGACTCAGAAACCAATAAGCACTATGGATTTTTTTTTTTGCACCAATTTCACACAAGGGTCGCTCCCCTGGGGGGCAAATTTATTTTAGGCCTTTTCTAGCCACCCTTGGTGCAGATCGGCCTATTTTAATTAGAAACTACCAGGCATTTTTTTTTTTTTTTTTTACAAATGGGGAGCGAACTCTTAAGCAAGGGTCACTCCCCTGGGGCGCAAATTTATTTTAGGCCATTTCTGCCCCCCTTAGGGACATATCGGCCTATTTCTATTAGGCCGATCTGCCACCGGGGGGCCAAAAACCACTTAGGCACCAGGGATTGGTGTGTGTGTGTTTTTTATTTGGGGGGGCAGCACTCTCCCGGGGTGGCAGGGGGGGCGGGCATAAGCCACTTAGGCACCAGGGATTGGTGTGTGTGTTTGGCAGCAGCTTGGGCAGGGCTCACTCTCCATGGGAGCACATTACTGTTGGCCATTTCTGCCCCTTTTAGGGGCAGATCGCCCTATTTTTGTAAGGCCCATCTGCCCCCAAGGGGCGGGGGTCAAAAATCCCAGCAGAGACCAGGGAAGATTTGGGCTTGGGTTATGGCCATACTCCCACCCCAAATAGATGGGGACAAAGTTGTTCTGCCCACTAGTGGGAAGATGGGGCAATTACCCCCGATCCACTCCCTGGGGGGTGGGCAAAAAGCCTACTAGATGCCAGGGAATTTGAAAAACATCTAAAAAGTAGTGGGCTGGCAGCTACCAACCAGTATGGAAATGGTTATGCCCCCATCGAACTTAAGGGTGGAACAGTCTTTCAGCTCTCCCTCTGCACAATAAAAGATCTTATCCCAACGGCAAGCAAGAGGACATTTGATTATTTTGGGTTTTTGTTTTAAGTTTGGGCCATGAACGCTTGGCTAACTCAAAATCGTCCCACTTGGAATGGTGAGGGCTGCACTTTTTGGACTTTGGGACGCTACCCGTAGAAAAATCTACGAGACCTAGACACATCTGAAAACTAAACATCTGGGTGAGTCCAGGTTGGTGTGCTTCACATGCACCCTGCACCATTTTCTTACCCACAATGCCCTGAAAACCTCCAGCTTTCTTGAAATCACACATTTTCCCCACATTTTTGTCATTGAACCTTCCGGAATCTGCAGGAATCCACAAAATTCCTACCGCCCAGCATTGTCCAATCTATGCCGATAAAAATTCTGCCCCACTTACCAGCCTAAAAATGTTTTTTTCCCCAAACTGCCCTTTTGTACCCGCTTTGGTTTCCCCTCAACTTTGACATGTTTTTGGCTCTTCCCTGTCACAGGCACTTGGCCCACCTCCACAAATGAGGTATCATTTTTATCAGGAGACTAAGGGGAACATTGGGTGGTAGGATATTTGTGCCGGTGCGGTGATCTCAATCATAAATGTGGGAAAAATGTGTTTTTTAAAGCTAAATTTGAGGTTTGCTGAGGATCCTGGGTAAGAAAACACTGGGGGATCCACGCAAGTCACACCTCCCTGAAATCCCTCGGGTGTCTAGTGTTCAGAAATGTAGGGGTTTGCTAGGTTTCCCTAGATGGCTGCAGAGCCCTGAATCAAAAACGCAGGTCCCCCCCCTAATCCTCCCTCCCCCGCAAAAACAGGTAGTTTTGTATTTGATTATTTTGTATGTGTCCACTTAGTGTTTTGGGGCATTTCCTGCTGCAGGCACTGGGCCTACGAACACTAGTGAGGTACCATTTTTATCGGGAGACCTGGGGGAATGCTGGGTGGAAGGAAGTTTGTGGTTCCCCTCAGATGCCAGAACTTTGCAGCATCGAAATTTGAGGAAAAAGTTTTTTTTGTTCGCTAAATTATGAGGTTTGCTAAGGATTCTGGGTAACAGAACCTGGTGAGAGCACCACAAGTTACCCCATCCTCGGTTCCCCTAGGTGTCTAGTTTTCAGAAATGTCCAGGTTTACTAGGTTTTCCTAGGTGCAATAAGAGCTAGAGGCCAAAATCCACAGCTAGGCACTTTCCAAAGCACAGGTCAGTTTTCTTTGGGAAAATGTGATGCGCCCATGTTGTTTTTTGGGGCATTTCCTGATGCGAGCACTAGGCCTACCCACACAAGTGAGGTACCATTTTTATCGGGAGACTTTGGGGAATGCTAGGTGGAAGGAATTTTGTGGTTCCTCCAAAATTCCAGAACTTTCTAGCACCGAAATGTGAAATGCTGCCAAATTTTGAGGTTTGCAAAGAATTCTGCGTAACAGAACCCGGTGAGAGCACCACAAGTTACCCTATCCTGGGTTCCCCTAGGTGTCTAGTTTAAAAAAATTAACAGGTTTGGTAGGTTTTCCTAGGTGCCTGCTGAGCTAGGGACTAAAGTCCACAGGTATGCACTTTTCAAAAAACAAGTCCGTTGTCAATGTAAAAATTTTATGTTTCCATGTTTCCTTTTGGGTCGTTTCCTGTCACGAGCACTAGGCCTACCCACACAAGTGAGGTACAATGTTTTATCGGGAGACTTGGGGGAATACTGGGTAGAAGGATATTTGTGGCTCCTCTCAGATTACAAAACTTTCTGTCACTGAAATGTGAGAAAAAAGTGCTTTTTTTTGGCCAAATTGTGAGGTTTGCAAAGGATTCTGCATAACAGAGCCTGGTGAGAGCCCCGCAAGTCACCCCCATCCTGGATTCCCCTAGGTGTCTAATTTTCAAAAATGCACAGGTTTGGTAGGTTTCTTTAGGTGCCAGCTGAGCTACAGACCAAAATCCACTGCTAGGCACTTTCCAAAAAACACGTCAGTTTTCAATGTAAAAATGTGATGTGTCCATGTTGCGTTTTCTGTTGCGGGCATTAGGCCTACCCACACAAGTGAGGTACCATTTTTATCTGGAGAGTTGGAGGAGCACAGAATATAAGAACAAGTGTTATGTCCCCTTGTCTTTCTCTACATTTTTTCCTTCCAAATGTAAGACAGTGTGTAAAAAAGACATCTATTTGAGAAATGCCCTGGGGACCCCAGAATTCAGAAATGTGCAAATAACCACTGCTTCTCAACACCTTATCTTGGTCCCATTTTAGAAAGACAAAGGTTTCCTTGATACCTATTTTTCACTCTATATTTCAGAAAATGAATTGCTGTATTCCCGGTATAAAATGAAAACCCATTGCAAGGTACAGCTCCTTTAATTGTTCTGGGTACCTAGGGTTCTTGATGAACCTACAAGCCCTTTATGACCCCGCAACCAGAGTCCAGCAGTCGTAACGGTATATTGCTTTAAAAAATCTGCAATAGCTGGAAAAAGTTATAGAAGAACACGGGGACAATAATGTATTTTAGTTACACCTCAATTTCATTATTTTAGCTGTTACTTTCTCTAGGAAAACCATGAAGGATCTACACAAATGACCCCTTGCTGAATTCAGAATGTTGTCTACTTTTTAGAAATGTTTAGCTGTCTAGGATCAAGCATTGGTTTCACACCCATTTCTGGCACTAACAGGTAGGAGGCTGAAAGTACAAACAATAGTAAAAATGGAGTAAGTCCCAGTAAAAAGCCAAAATTAAGTAAAAAACAATTGGTTTTCTGACTAAAGGCTGCTTGTTTCTGAAAGCTGGGAAGATGGTGACTGTAGCACACAAAACCCTTTGTTGGTTCCATTTTTAGGGAACAAAAACACATGCTTTCTTCAGCTGCACTTTTTTTCCCCATCTTTTGCAAAAAAACATAATTTTAGCTGCATTTTGGCAAATTTCTTAGTCTCCTCCAGGGGAACCTACAAACTCTGAGTACCTCTAGAATTGCTAGGATGTTGGAAAAAAAAAAAGGACGCAAGTTTGGCGTGGGTAGCTTATGTGAGCAAAAGGTTATGAGGGCCTAAGTGCGAACTGCCCCAAATAGCCAAAAAAAGGCCTGGCAGCGAAGGAGTTAATAAATAATAACTTATTTTTTCAACACTTGGTGTGGTTCTTTCTTGTGTGTCAATCATTGACTGTCTCTGTGGTTACTGCGATTGTTTTACACCCTCTCTGATAAGCCTTAGCTGCTGTCCACAGCTACCTTTTTGTGAGCTTTGGTTACTAGAAATTTAAAAAACTATCACTAAGGGTTGCTTGAGCTCAGTGCAGGGTGCACACCATATACTGAGTCAGCCTCCTACAACGTTTATTTTGGTTACTGTGTTATTTCTATTTGTTTTCACTACAAAGGGGCTCAGAGATTGCAGCCTTGTAGAAGGTATGGTGCTTCACTTAAAAATTACAATCTGCTGTGGAACTGAAATGGTGTGCGCCCAGAACAGGCAATTACTTAACTATGGAGGACTTAAGCAAATAATTAGTCTGGCTAATGTTAGCCCGGATGCCATGGCAGCTGTTACTACATGCAGAACCACCTTAAATAGTCAATTAACATTTTGAGGGCTTTTTAATACTGGGGTAGTTACAGTGGGTGATGTTGGTTGAGAAAGGAAGCCAACAATGGAAGCGCAGACCTGTGTCTGGATTTTGAAATGGAAAATAATCACTATTACCACACTCCTGATCTTATTTCCATCCTGACAACCAAGTCTCCTAAGGCTGTTTTCTTTGCTAGTCCAACATCCTTTTATATGTAGATCAACAGGTGAAGGAACCCATCAGCATTTGTTGTAATCCCTGTAAACCTCTGGCACCTAATGAACAAGTTACTTACCTTCGGTTACACCTTATCTGGTAGAGACATTCAAGTTGCAGAGTAATTATCTTAGAATTTCACCCAGACATCAGTCTGAATACAGATTTTTCTTTTTTAGCAGTAACCCTACGCACCTTTAGGTGGTGTCGATGGGCTCCAGGTCAGCCGTCTGTGTTATGCACAATGGATAGGACGTTGTGGTTCCTATATATGTGCCATCCCGGCTCGCTGTCAATTTCTTTTCTCGACTTTCCACACCAGAAGTGCGGAGCCATAAAGAACACTGATCTCTGGTTTATCAAAACTAGGACCTGAAAGGGAAGTCAATATGTCTCTAGCAGATAACACGTTACTGAAGGAAACTAAATTGTTCACTGATAGAGACTTCTAGTGGCAAACTGTAAGAAGCTGGCTCTTTATATAGTGGACCAAAATGAGGTACACTGTGCAAAGATTCCAGACAAATCCCAGACGTATCACAGAGGCACAAATGACACTCCGAATGCTCTCTTTTTCGTTAGTGTGGTCGAGTAGCTAAGCATATCAGAGGGTAGTGCTAAGCATGTAAGGAACACACTCTTACAGTAAGTAAGACAGACTCAAACTAAGGTGGCGAGGGGCTGCCGCGAGGCCCAAGGACCTGGCCGTAGCACGAGAATCCTTGTAGTACTCAAAAGCCAAGTCTGCTTTCTCTCTGAAGAGGTGGGTGGCGTCAAAGGGCACGCCAGAAAGTTAGCTTGAACATCTCACGAAAAGCGAGACGTCCTCAACCAGGCATGGTGCCGAAGGGCCACTGTTGATGCAACCGCTCTGCTCAGTGAGTTGGTAGTGTCCAGCACAAATCAGATGTAAACTTCGCTTTGCCTCTCTATTGTCAGCAACAGCATGGAGAGAATGGCCCAGGCCTCCTCTGGGACCTGTGGCAGCACTTTCACAACTGCGTCCCATAAAGTATTGGTGTAACGGCCCAAAAGGCATGCAGTGCTCACAGACTGCATTGCTAGGCTGGAGGAAGAAAGCAACTTCTTTCCAAGCGGATCCAGCGTCTTGGATTCCCTATCTGAGGTGCAGAAGGGAATTCACCCTGGGACTTAGAAGCTTGGATAACCAATCTCTCAGGGGTGCGGAGTTGCATTAGAAATGCTGGGTCATTAGGAGCAGGTTGTCCTGTTCACATGAGCCTATGTGCTGGGTTTGGACCAGGTTTCCAGCAGGATATCTGTAAGGGCTTCATTAAAGGGCAAAAGGGGTTCAGAGAATGAAGCCCTAGGCTGAAGCACCTCTGTCAGGAGGTTAGTCCTGACTGCCACCAAAGATAGCTTGAGGTCCAGGACCTCAGCCACTCTTCGCATCACCACTAAATAGGACGCTCCCTCCTCCCTAGCCACAGTAGGGCGAGAAACCATCCCAGTGTAGGGGAAGTATCCAGACTACTGGCCTCACCCAGGCCCATCCTTCAGTCCACAGGGTCTTAGAGCTGGTATTCTGAAGGGTCCAGTGACCCCTCCCCTTCCTCACCGTACCCCACAAGAATAAGGGTCAGGATCTGACACAGGGGGACAGGCCCCTGTTGAAGTCGGAACAGGTGTCGTGTGACGCTGATCTGGCTTTGTATCAGAGATAGCAATAAGGATCAGGTTGACACCACCCAGAGGCACAGGTGGCGTCAGGAACATCTACGTCAGAACTGGCATCTGTGAAGGTCGACCACCGCCAGTTTGGATCCAGGAACAGAACCATAGGTGACCCAGGAGCTGAGGCTCTAGCCGCTGGCACAAAACTGAGAGGGGCCCCTGCTGACCATGCGTGGTCCAAGGGTGCTCCAACAGGGTCAGACTGCCAAAAGGTGAGGTGCATGGCCTCATTGCACTCAGTTCAGCAGGGGTCACTCTGGCTCCCTGAATCTCGGGGAGGCGTGGGGCCAACCCAGACAGGCTCAGAGGACGGACGCCTAGAACGACAACGCTCCCTTTCCCTCGTCAGCCGATGAATGGGTTGAAGTCGCAGAAAGCTTATTCTTCTTCTAATTCTTCTTGCGTCTCGACTTACCTGACTACCCCAAGGACAGAGTGGGATGATGATGAATGGGGCTTCACAACCTTTCTCGGGACCTTCTTCACGACTGAGATTGGGAGCAATGGAGAGCCGAGCACCGGGGCGCAAGGAGCTTTAAGGACCCCTCCCTCAAAGCTTATGGATTTATGGCCCGCCACTCAGAGCATGACTTTGGGTCGTGGTCACACTCCCGACACCACAATCACACGAGATGTGGATCAGTCACGGACGTCGCCTAATAACAGGTCCCGCAGGGCCTGAACCTGGTCTTACTTGAAGATACCTCCATGGACTATGAGTAAAATACTCAAAAAAGAATTGACAAAATTCGAAAAAAGAACAGTCAAAAAGTGACTGAGGGATAGCTCTTCTTCGGAATCAGTGCTGGCTGGCACAGAAAAGTAAAGAACTGATGTCAGCGCGCCGGGGTGGCACGAATGTAGGACCCACAATGTCATATCCGGTGCGCACAATGCCAGCAACAGACACAGAGCTGACCACCTGACGGCACACAGGGATACTACTTGAGAAAAATCTCTAGACCCAGACTGCTGCCTGGGTAAATTCTAAGGTAAGGAATCTGCAACTAGAAGTCTCTATCAGATAGGAGATTCTATAGGCCTGGTTTGGAGATCGGAGTAACCATAATGTGACTTTAAAGATGTCCGCCAGCCCAGGGGACATCTCTTAACATTGGCAGGAGGCACTGTCGTGGTGGTTCCTGTCAATGTATTAAAAACTTGATGGTCTGCTCTGGCAACATGGCACTATTGCAGTCAAACTGAATTTTGACCTTGAAAATAAAAAGAATAATAACCCTTAAATGATGGAAATAGTTTCTTATGGTGTGTGGGTTATTTTGCAGTCTTCAGTGCCCCTTACCACCAGGTTGTACCGGTGGTAAAGGGCAGAGTAAAGTAGCCTTTTGACTGCTCACTCTAAATGAGATAGGTGGACATATTACCAAACATCGGCCAGCCCCTAGTCCATCAAGCCATTGGAGTATATCAGAGACTGAGTAACCTCCATTGCTGACATATTTAAGGTTGGCTTGTCTGTAAGTAAGGCGGGCAGACCTTCAATTTGGCAGAGATGGTAAGATTAGATCAACTTCACCTTGAAACTGGTCTAAAAGCCTATTAATCGGTGATAAGCACACCACGGTGATGAGCACACCATTTGTTTTGGTAACTATTTATGTGCTTGCACTACGGTGACAGGTACACATTTGGCAACTTTAATATTTTAAAGACTTCTGTATCACTAGTGTTATATTAAGTGCCATGACATTTTTTTGTCTTTTATTTAGTTATTATAGTTCTACAGTGTTACCATTTGAATTATTACAGAGTGGTTATTTGTTGGGTCTTTAAGGGAACACATAATATATTTGTTTTAGTTGTTATGGCTTCTGAATCTGCTTCTAGTTTGGCTAATATTGCTCCATTCCTACAAAGCCCTGGGAAACCTCCTGTTAAATGGCGTATTTGGTTACATTCATTTGAGAACTATTTGGTTGCGGTAGGTGCTGATAGTTTTCAGCCTAAGCATAAAGCTGCTATTTTATTTAGTCACCTGGGGCAGGAAGGGCAAAAAGTGTTGAACAAAAAATTTGCGAAGAACCAAGTGTTTTGTTAGAAAGATTTTTTTTTTTTTAAATTAAAACAGACAGCAGATGAATCTGTGGAGGATTTTATTTCAGTGTTGAAATCTTTAGCGGTCACACGTAACTTTGGGTCAGCATTAGATATGTATTTAAGTGATCAACTGTTTACAGTTGCTATACCAAGAAGATTCAAGAAAGGTTATTAAGTTGCAGGGATCCATCGTTAAGTGAGGTGTTGATGTTAGCTAAAAATATTGAACGCTCAATTGTTTCAACTCAGGTAATAACTCAAGAGTATACCAAGTCATCTTCAGTTGTGGTAAATTCAGTTAGTGAAAGAGAACATGTGGATTCAGTTTGTGCCAAGGGCAGGAATGTTAAACCTTATGCTGCTACTCGTCGAAAAGTGCTTTGACGCCTCGTCAGGGGTAGTAAGATATATATATACTATTACAATACAATACTGTAAAACAGACGCTCACTTAAGTATTTGATACTTAAATTTTGACAACTAACAATTCTTATTTTGAATTAAGAAACCATCATATGAGGCTGAAACATACATGCAGGAAAATCTTTAAGATAACTTAGGTTCCAAACTGTGACACTCTTTAGAGGGTTCATTAAAACAGTTTTACACATTAAGCTACGTACAGTATACAAAGATTACTGCTTTTAGGTTCTGTGGCCTAAAGTAAACTAGTTGGCCCCCAAGTACTTGGATATTTATGGGGAAAAAATAGGAAGATGTGCTCCATAACATTTTTTAGCCTGGGACACATTTGAGCTCATATGATTTCAGTAGATGACAAAAAGATTCAGCTTGTAAAGGTTTTATTGTGAAATCCGTTAAGCAGGAAATAACAAGAATCCCCAAATACAGCTGATTATGTCAAGGATGAATTTCTAGAGGAGTTACTCATTGTCACCAATGTACCTTATCATAGACCGGAAACCTCATCCGAAATTCCTTCTCGTCTTCATCTTCGCTTTTTTCTGTCACATGACTTCTACTTTTGGTCTTATACAGGCTGCTTTCCTCTGCCTCCCGTTTTCGTTCACAGCTCTCCTGTTCATCCCACTCATTAATAATGGCCTGGAGAATAAACATACAGTGAGCAATGTAATGAAACATGCTAAAAGAGTACAAAGTGAAAGCCATCTGACCAAAGTGCCTCAGGATTTCCAATGTATCATGATTTGGTTATTAGTCTGCATTTAACTTGGAAATGAATATTGTCAAGAGCCCACTTCCTGTTGGCAGCCAGTAAACACAGCTTTTTTCAGTAAAAACTGTTCTGGCTGTTAATGTTGAAAGGGTCGACAAAGTCCGAACATGGTGCATGTTCACATCTCCTCAAAAAACTAAATGAATTACTCGGACCATCACATGCTACTTAAGGCTCTACATATAAGGTTTGCCAAGTGGCAATCACTTAAAGAGTTCTCAACTATCCCGATTCCACAAGTGAACAGTAAAGCCAGTCTAGATTTTTTTTTCTTTATAGTTTGGAACTGGTAGCTCTGTTTACCCAAGTATACATTCAGGATCAAAGGTGCTAACGTGGACTGAGTACGTTATTTACATAAGGAATTGTTTAAAATGCAGAACTAATAACGTCCTGATGAAACGTTAACACCACTATCAGGCATTTTATTTTGTAACAATGTCGAAATTAGGGTATTTTAAAAAATCAGCGTCACAGCGTTAACGGTATTTACCCTCTCAAGCAACAGGTATGCGCATCTACTGATACAGCATGATACTACCTTCCGAGACGGCAGCAAGCATGATTCCGAATACAGCACGTCCCTTTATTTTTATTGTGAAACTTACAGACCAACTTGAGGTGTAAAGAAATGCTGGTGCACATTACTACACAGTGTGAATTATAGTGATTAATAAACAGATTTATGACACCGCTTTAAGGCTAAACGATGCATTTCCAATTAATATTTGTTTTGATAGGGCTACAGGACAATAATATGACTTTAAAATAAAATCCATCTTACCTGACAGATATGTCTAAACAACTTCAGAGACTTTTGGTCCATTTCACCAACACAAAGCACGTGTGAGCGCAGATAGAGCAAAGCATTCACCAGCAGCTGCTCTTTCGTGGGACATGCCCGCGGATCATTCACTTCAGAGATGTTTGCAGTCGAATATTTCAAAGAGAGCTGCTTAATGCCTCGGAGGCTGTCCAGGGATTTTACGGAGCACAACACATCAGCATGGGAGAGATAAGAAGGAAAAGAGGGGCTCACAGAAGGGAAGGCTATAAGTGAAGTGATGAGATCAGTGAGTTTAGCTGGAGTCACCAAACTGCTGTTTAGAACTGTGTAGACTTCGGCAGCCATAAGTCGCATGCCGTGCTGCATCTGCAATATGGCTGCCTGCAGGGGGACTGCAGCATCTGGGTACAAGGCGTAGTCCTCTGCCAATTTTTTCCGGAACTTATGATGGGACTGCTGCCATGTTGCTTCTTCATTCAAAAGATTTTGAATAGATTGCCGTGACTTGGGGCCGTTTCCATGTAGCATCTGTGTAAGACGGTAAGCAAGGTCCTGGACATGGGACACCTGTGCAATACTTTCAACATAATTTTGTATCTCCTGGTACAGGTTGACATAGGATGGTTTCTCTGGTCGGTAAGCTTGCTTTTTAGAAAGGTGTGTTATGTGTTCTCTGAGACGCTGCATTCTTTGTTCCAGTATCCTGACAGTACAAAAAAACAACAAATTAGTTAGACATCTCAGAATAGTATTTTTCTAACAGGTATTTAAAATTATAAGTAGCTTCCTAGGAAATGTCCTAATCATCAATCAATCATCAATCCAAGGCACATCTATTTTCTTTAATAGGACTGGGACAGGACATATGGGCTCTTTTTATATTTTCAATACATAAATGCATAATAAAAAAAAACATAACCGAATAGTCATTTGTCAATTTACTTGCATAGCCATAAACAATTTAAAAAGCTCTGTTTTCAGTGAGTGAGACAGTACTGTCTCAGAAGAACAGTTCCTGAAGCACATCATATTGCACACTTACAACATAGCCTTACTGTGCAAGGTGAATATGTCAGGAGAACAATCCTCTTAAATTGCCAGCCACAGATAAATGCTTAAACAGAGAACAGAACCACTTGATGGTTGCTTCTTAAGGTGTTTTCATACCCGTTTCGGCGACGTTCAAGGTCATTCGTTCCCTTAGAGGGCTGAAACGTCAGTTGCCAAATAACACATACTCTTATGTGTTATTTCCTTTCTTAAACTGCACTGTTTGCTCGATGTGCCGAATCTCCATTTACATTTGCTTATCTTACACTGATGGATATTGGCATGGATACAGTAAATGGGGTAACTGCTGCAAGAGGAGACAGACAATGGGGTCTAATGGAGAAAACACTAAAAACAGCTGGCAGTGACTTGTTTGTGCTACAGGCTTCCTTAGTCTCATTACTGCATCATTGTAAGGAAATGCTTCCTTGGCATGGTTACCCCCTGACTTTTTGCCTTTGCTGATGCTATGTTTTGAATTGAAAGTGTGCTGAGGCCTGCTAACCAGGCCCCAGCACCAGTGTTCTTTCCCTAACCTGTACTTTTGTTTTCACAATTGGCACACCCTGGCATCAAGGTAAGTCCCTTGTAACTGGTACCCCTGGTACCAAGGGCCCTGATGCCAGGGAAGGTCTCTAAGGGCTGCAGCATATCTTATGCCACCCTGGGGACCCCTATCTCAGCACAGACACACTGCTTGCCAGCTTGTGTGTGCTGGTGAGGACAAAACAAGTAAGTCGACATGGCACTCCCCTCAGGGTGCCATGCCAGCCTCACACTGCCTATGCAGTATAGATAAGTCACCCCTCTAGCAGGCCTTACAGCCCTAAGGCAGGGTGCACTATACCCTGGGTGAGGGCACCAGTGCATGAGCACTGTGCCCCTACAGTGTCTAAGCCAAACCTTAGACATTGTAAGTGCAGGGTAGCCATAAGAGTATATGGTCTGGGAGTCTGTCAAACACGAACTCCACAGCACCATAATGGCTACACTGAAAACTGGGAAGTTTGGTATCAAACTTCTCAGCACAATAAATGCACACTGATGCCAGTGTACATTTTATTGTAAAATACACCCCAGAGGGCCCCTTCGAGGTGCCCCCTGAAACCTTAACCAACTACCCATGTAGGCTGACTGGTTTTAGCAGCCTGCCACACTCGAGACATGTTGCTGGCCACATGGGGAGAGTGCCTTTGTCACACTGTGGCTAGTAACAAAGCCTGCACTGGGTGGAGATGCTATCACCTCCCCAAGGCAGGAACTGTAACACCTGGTGGTGAGCCTCAAAGGCTCACCCCCTTTGTTCCAGCACCACCGGGAACTCCAGCTAGGGGATTTGCCCGCCCCCTCCGGCCACGGCCCCACTTTTGGCAGCAAGGCCGGAGGAAATATTGAGAATAACAAGGAGGAGTCACTGGCCAGTCAGGACAGCCCCTAAGGTGTCCTGAGCTGAAGTGACTAACTTTTAGAAATCTTCCATCTTGCAGATGGAGGATTCCCCCAATAGGGATAGGAATGTGACCCCCTCCCCTTGGGAGGAGGCACAAAGAGGGTGTACCCACCCTCAGGGCTAGTAGCCATTGGCTACTAACCCCCCAGACCTAAACACGCCCTTAAATTTAGTATTTAAGGGCTGCCCTGAACCTAGGAACTCAGATTCCTGCAACCTAAGAAGAAGAGGACTGCTGAGCTGAAAAACCCTGCAGAGAAGACGGAGACACCAACTGCCTTGGCCCCAGCTCTACCGGCCGGTCTCCCCCTTCTGAAGAAAACTGCTCCAGCGATGCTTTCCCCAGGACCAGCGACCTCTGAATCCTCAGAGGACTGCCCTGCTTCCAAAAGACCAAGAAACTCCAGAGAACAGCGGCACTGTTCAACAAAGACTGCAACTTTGTTTCCAGAGGAGCAACTTTAAAGACCCCTGCAATTCCCGCCAGAAGCGTGAGACTTGCAACACTGCACCCGGTGACCCCGACTCGACTGGTGAAGAAACAACGCTACAGGGAGGACCCCCAGGCGACTCCAAGACTGTGAGTAACCAAAGTTGTCCCCCCATGAAGCCACACAGCGACGCCTGCAGAGGGAATCCCGAGGCTCCCCCTGACCGCGACTGCCTGACTAAGATCCCGAAGCCTGGAAAAGACCCTGCACCCGCAGCCCCCAGGACCTGAAGGATCGGAACTCCAGTGCAGGAGTGACCCACAGGAGGCCCTCTCCCTTGCCCAGGTGGTGGCTACCCCGAGGAGCCCCCCCCTTGCCTGCCTGCACCGCTGAAGAGACCCCTTGGTCTCCCATTGATTCCTATTACAAACCCAATGCTTGTTTACACACTGCACCCGGCCGCCCCCGCGCTGCTGAGGGTGTACTTTCTGTGCTAACTTGTGTCCCCCAGGTGCCCTATAAAACCCCCCTGATCTGCCCTCCGAAGACGCGGGTACTTACCTGCCGGCAGACTGGAACCGGGGCACCCCCTTCTCCATTGAAGCCTATGTGTTTTGGGCACCACTTTGAACTCTGCACCTGACCGGCCCTGAGCTGCTGGTGTGGTAACTTTGAGGTTGCTCTGAACCCCCAACGGTGGGCTACCTTGGACCCCAATTTGAACCCCGTAGGTGGTTTACTTACCTGCAAGAACTAACAATAACTTACCTCCCCTAGGAACTGTGAAAATTGCACTGTGTCCACTTTTAAAATAGCTATATGTGTTTTATGTAAAAAGTATATATGCTATTGTGATTATTCAAAGTTCCTTCCTAAAGTACTTACCTGCAATACCTTTCAAATGAGATATTACATGTAAAATTTGAACCTGTGGTTCTTAAAATAAACTAAGAAAATATATTTTTCTATACAAAAACCTATTGGCCTGGAATTGTTTCTGAGTTTGTGTTCCTCATTTATTGCCTGTGTGTATGTACAACAAATGCTTAACACTACTCCTTTGATAAGCCTACTGCTCGACCACACTACCACAAAATAGAGCATTAGTATTATCTCTTTTTGCTACTATCTTACCTCTAAGGGGAACCCTTGGACTCTGTGCATACTATTCCTTACTTTGAAATAGTGCATACAGAGCCAACTTCCTACAATCATGCAGAAGAGAACAGATCAAAAGAACTAACAAACAGGCGTGTGAAATTTAATAAAATATCTACTTGTCCATGGGACAGGCTGCTTTATAAATCTACTTGTCCTGTAACAAAATCCACTTGTCCCTTTGGTGCCATGTATTACATCGACACATTATGGCAGCAATCTCTACATAAGGGATCTGATTATAGCCTCTCTGATTATGCCAGGACTCACACTATAGTAGGACACGAATGCTAGCAAATCACATTTTTTGTCACAGTTACACAGATGTACATACTGGGGCTGTAGGTAGCAGTAAGCAATAGGTTCAGGGTTGGAATGCCCTTTGAGTCTGTGTGAACCTACAAACTTGCAGGTTTTTGCCAGCTCTTCTCTAATCGTTTCCCATACTGAGAAAACTTGGAAATGTATTCCTAACAGTTGAGAAAAAAATTGTAGGAAAAGTAAACTTGTACATGCTCAACAGATTTTCGTATAAACAAATCAACACATACAAATTATGTTGTTAAAATGTAGTTCACAAATATTTTCTAGAAGTGCCATTTCCTGGCCTACTTCTGTAAATTTAGTAATTTATGAGTCGCAAATCTGCATCAATGCAAGAATAAATAACATGGGTGCACTTTTGTGACTTTCGTTCAGAACTGGGCCCTTAATTCGGTGTGACGTTAACCAAGACCTTTTGTTTTTATTACAATTCCGTCTCTCTCCATGAGAGACAGCATTGTGTTGTTTCACAAGGAACATATTGGCACACAAAGTAGTTTTAGTCAATGCCAGGAACTTCTGTGGCAATGTGGACTTTTTGAGACAAAACTATTTTTGTCACTGGTTGTTATGATAGTGAGGGCCCAAGCAGCTCCCACAAAAATACAAAGACATATACCGTTGGTGCACTTTAGTGACATTCTTTAAGGATTAAAAGATCTTTTGTTTTTATTAACATTTTATTTCTAGCTCTCTCCATCTATCGGTTGGCTTCACTGTGAATGATCACAATCTGCTTTTACACAAGGAGCATATCAGCACACAAAGTAGTTTTGTTCACTATCGTGAACTACTGTGGAAATCTGTGCTTTATGAGACCAAACATTATTTTTGCTGTTTGCTTATATATATATATATATATATATATTTTTTTTTACAATGGTGAGGGCCGAGCCACTCTCACAACAATAAAGTTTTACAAAAGCCACGTCAAAACAAGATACGCATTGACAAAACCAAAAGACTGACCACCAATGTCAGACCAATTGGCTTGCAAGTGCTTGTTTATTTTCATTTTTTCCATGATCTTGTTGAAACCGGTTACACTGACTTTATATTATGAATATTTTTTGTTAATACTAGCCTGAAACACCACATTTTACTAAATGATGCTTCAAGGATGTGTTACATAAAATCTCACAGTAATTTAGCAAAACTTTTTTTTCCTACTTGCATTTTCTATGAATATTATATTTGAAAGTAAAGAACCACAAATCTTGCTTTCAAGTTTCTGCAAATATACACATTTATTCAGGGAGCATTTATTCAGAACACTCACCCTAAAAAGAAAGGCTTTGCATTAATCAACCATAAACACAAGTTTGAACAGCATTAATATATGGACACAAATATCTCAAATGCAGACAATTTGCTTCCCTGTTCCATAATGTGGTACAGCAAATTGGCAGTCAAAGGGTTTGTGCTGTACAGGGTTGGATCTACTTGTCCCAAAGACAAAATAAACCTTAAAATGTTTTGCCCTTGACACCAAACAATAGGTTGTGGCTTTTGGGTTATAGAAATTCCACACCGTTATTACAGCATTTCCTTGGCCCACTCATCATAATAATAAACGCTACACATTAATGAACCATAATACTAACTCGAACAGCATTACAGGCTTAAATGTTACATTTATTGTAGACAATGCCCTTCCCTAACCCATAACGTGGCACTGTAAACTGACAGAGTTTGTGCTGCAGGGAGCTGGGTTACTTGTCAAAAGGAAAAAATATATATGAAAACTTGTTGCCCTCGACCCAAAACAATATGTCCAGGGTGTCCGGCTATAGGAATGTCGCACCCCTTAACAATAGAGCTAATTTTTATGCTGAAGAAATGCCAAAGCTATCAAAAAGGCAATTATGTTAAAGTTTCTGTGATCAAATATCAGAAAGTATAAATTGTTAAATGGTGTTAAGTCCAGTACTCAAATACACCCTCTCACTACAAAAAGCAACATGGAGGATAAAGCCAACATTCTATATTGAGTGCACGCTAACTCAATTTACCCTGCAGATGATACTCTCTCACCAGCTTGTCTCTCTACTAGCCTCAGAGAGATAGATGGGTTAAGTGAAGTGAGTTTGGCACTGGATGAGAAGAACTCATTTAAGTTCAGAAAGCAATAAATAAGACCAGGACCAGTCAATGAACATGGTATACATATACTGTAAATACAATGGATTTCAAAGGTATTTAGTGTCTCTACAACCAAAAGATTATATGGCTCTGTTCAGTTGCACATTCCCTAGGAAAAAAAAGGAGATGGCAGCAAAAGCCTCCACAACCTTCTTTCTCTATGACTGCAGATCCCCAGTCCACTAAGAATCCATAACACTGCAGACAAATGTCTAGCAAACAATGAAATCAACTATAATAGTCCATCTTTACAGATGCTAAGCTTACCCCTATGAATACATGGGAAACCCTGAAAAGTATCTTATCAATGCTAATACAGAAAAACACCCAGATACATCTCTGAGAACAGAAATGAAAATGTTACTTATCCAATAAGCATCTTTTCGTGGTAGGTAGTGCTGTAGACTCACATGCTACGCATAATCCTGCCAAGCAGTGTTGGGCCCAAATGTGTGCAAGGTTTTGTTCTTCGAAGAAAGCCTTTCAAGTCACGAGGTATTGCGACTCCTCTTCTTGCCCCTAATGCACATTGTCATCAACTCCAATGTTAGATCATTTTCTCGCACGGCGCGTAAGGATGGAATGTTAAGTAAAACACTGTATAAACTGATATCCATGCAAAGAAAGAGGATACTGCAATATAAGGGTGACTGGGCAGTCCTAGGTGTCAGGGGAGTAAGGCGGGAGCATGTGAATCTACAGCAACACATGCCACAAATAGATGCTTACTGAGTAAGTATCATTTTCTGTTCGAGGGATGTGTGGCATAGACTGTAAAGCAGTTCTCCCAAAAAAGCAGTGGCTAACCTGTGGAAGTTCCAGTGGTTTCAAAAAGTGTATGCAGAATTGCCTGCCCAACACTGGCTTGTTGGCAGACCAGCACATCCACACAATCATTTTTTATAAATGTCCTCTTCTGGCATCAGGGCCCTTGCTACCAGGGGTACCATTTACAAGGGACTTATCTGGGTGCCAGGGCTGTGCCAATTGTGGAAGCAAAGGTACAGTTTAGGGAAAGAACACTGGTGCTGGGGCCTGGTTAGCAGGGTCCCAGCACACTTTCAATCATAACTGGCATCAGCAAAAGGCAAAAAGTCAGGGGGTAACCATGCCAAGGAGGCAATTCCTCACACCAGTCACATAGTGCTGTCTTTGAATGGAAGGAGCGGCAGGGATCGCAAGCATCTTCTTTGCACCCGGGGGCGAGACACAAATTGAAGACCTGATGGAGATCAGTCCAAGGGTATTTTGCGTGACAATGAAGACAGTAGTGAAAAGGCATCTGTTCCATCACTGAGGACAAATGTGGGGGACACGTGCCCGGAAAAGGAAGAAGGCCCCAGAGGGTGAAGGTCCACGTGGGCCAGGTCAATATAAAGCTTCTCAACTAAGGAATCCTGGAATGGAAGGGAAAGAGGAACACGATCTATAACAAAATCAACAGAGAGAAGGAACTGTATAAACCCACACAGTGCACCACGCTTGTGTTAAACCGGAGCACACATCTGTACCCGACGGCAGAAAAAAAACCAATTCAACGGTACAGTCGATGACCATGCGCACTGCCAGCAAGAGGAGGGTCACAACATTTCGTGGCTAAAGGACGTTCTGCAAAAAAAAAAAATACTTGCACACATCCAGAATCAATACTAGATGGCAAGATTAAGCAAAGTATGTTTATCTACAGCCACACGTCTCAAACACCTATGTCTCATGAGGTCATCCAAAATTGCCAGCAGACATTGCTCGACATCCTGCAAATATTACAAGACACAGAGAATCAATGCTTTTGAATTCTGTGGTCACAAAAATGGATTCCTAAACAAGACATCAGTAAAAATGTTTACACCAGGCCTTCCAAAAGATAAATGAACAACACAATTCTTCAAATTCCCATCCTTCTCCTTCACCTGTGCTACATAACATAACGCTGTTCATACCTTAAACCATCAACAACTACACAGAAGTAAAGAAATCACATTTTAACTATGGCAAACTAAATGGTATATTAACAGCCAAATCATTCTGAAAATCAAGTAGTACCTGATGTGTGGATGAGAGTAAGTGCTGCTTTCAAGTGGTCTTCCAGTATGTAATTCAGCAGACAAATTACGCGTTTTCCACTCACACTCCAGCTGGTAGAGCTAAAATAAAAAAGAATTAAAATTGTTAATTTTAAGCTATTCTTTGTTAAAAACACTGTATATTTATAACACAATTACATACAAAATGTTCGTTTGTCACAGAAACTCAGTTCGTATCCAACTGGCACGTCCTAAAGTTGGGTCTCAAAGCCACCAAGAAATAGGGTCAGTGTGAAACACAAAGCCACGACTTGAGCAGTATGCCTAGATAATGGCTTTACTAGGACTCTGCTTAGCTGACTACAAATGTTTCTCCATATCACCTTAAACAGAAAAGATAATCCCCTTTAACAACAACTTCAAAAAGGTGATACCGATTGTGTTAGAAATTGGGTCTCTAGTATACACCTTTGCCAAGCAGGGACCACAACCGTACTGAGGTTAAGTCACTACACAACATCAATTATCTTGTGCCTCCCCTCTGGTAGCTCGGCAGACCAGGCAGGCTTAAAGAGGGGGCAAAGTGTAAAGTATTTCTGCAATACACCATACAGTAACACAGTGAAAACATAACAAAAAATACTCCACACCAGTTTAGGAAAATAGCTAATATTTATCTGAATAAAATAAGACATACATCCAATAGGCACAAGTCGAGATCACTTTTTAAAGGTTATAATGAGTCTCAATCCTTAAGAGTCAGTGGTTGCATCCTTTTAACACACAGTATCTGGAATGCGTCAAAAATAACGACGCAAAGGAGCCACAGAGGAGGAGATGCGTTGAAAAGTAAGGTGATGCATTGGATTTTCCGGCACGGCTAAGACAAAGCGTCAATTCTTTCCATTCTGCAAAGCAATGCCTCCATTTCAAGGAGAGTGCCATTGATTTCTCACTGAGATGCGGGGGTATTTTGACACCGAGGGACACTGCGTTGAAAATCCAGAATGCACTGGTAGGAAGGTGCAGGTGCTGCGTCGATCCGGTAGGCGATGCAGCAATTTTCCAGCTCCAAGGCAAGTGCTGTGTAGATTTCTGCAAGCGCTGCATACATTTTTTGATGCACAGATCTTTTCGTTCTTCTGGTGAAGTCTTTGTTGGCCCTGAGACTTCAGAACAGGAGGCAAGCTCAGTCCAAGTCCTTGAAGAGTACTTGTGGAGGAAGGCAGAGTCCTCCAGCAGGGGGCAGCAGGGCAACAAGCAGGAGAGCAGTCTTTTCAGCATAGCATTCCAGAGGTGTTCCTTGGGCAGCCAGGCAGTCCCTCTGACAGAGTCCAGTTGCAGATCCAGAAGTGTCTAATTTGGTGCGGACACAGACCACGTTTATATCCCCAAAAGTGCCTTTGAAGTGGAGGAAACTTCAAAGAGTGGTTTTGAAGTGCACGTTTCCATTTCACCCTATCCCTTGTCAGGAATCCCCAAAGTGCCTCCTGCGTTATCTGTCAGCATCCCCAGGGATTCGGGTTAAATCATATCTCTGTTCTTGGTTAATACTTCATGTTTCTAAGTAAACATATTGTGCTGTGCTACACAATTGGTTTTATCAATGCCTGTTTTACCAATGCTTGTGTGCTAATGTGAGCAGGTGTAGACATGTGCTTCTAATTGGGTGTGGTGACTCATCCACATGTGAAAACTCAACTGCTTTCCTGATTGGTTATAAATAGCAGAGTGAAGCATGCCTCCCTGCTTGGCCTTGTTTTGCTTCCTGATCTCAGCATCTGATTTTGGCAGTCCAGCCTCTGCTGTAATCCTCGTATTCAGGACTTTTGATGCAATTCTTTTCTTCGTTCCTGTACCAGCTGACACCAGGCATTCCTCCAGCACTCCGGAAAAGACTGCAGCTAAGTGACAAGTATTCTCCAGGGAGTTTGTTCTTTGAGTGCCGCGTTTTCCTAGAACAGCTGGTATATGTCAGACCTCGTATTTTGGCAGAGTGCTTATCTTGAAGAGACAAATGCATTTCTGAACATTCTACATTATCATTATTATAGTTACTTGCCTAAATGTGCTTCAGGAAATCTGCTTGAGCTCAAGAAATACAAAAAGTGCAATTTTAAAAGAGCATTTACGTGACTTTTCTTTCTCTAATAGCTTAACTCTTGGATTTAAATTGTGTCATTCATGCCTGTGTTTCAGGTTTGAGGAATTTGCTTTTGGAGGGTGTAGGAAGTTGGCTCTGTATGTACTATTTCAAAGTAAGAAATAGCATGCACAGAGTCCAGGGGTTCCCCTTAGAGGTAAGATAGTGGCAAAAAGAGATAATTCTATTTTGTGGTAGTGTGGTCGAGCAGTAGGCTTATCAGAGGGTAGTGTTAAGCATTTGTTGTACACACACAGGCAATAAATGAAGAACACACTCACTTACTCCAGGCCAATAGGTTTTTATATAGAAAAATATATTTTCTTAGTTTATTTTAAGAACCACAGGTTCAAGATTTACAAACAATACTTTAAATGAAAGGTATTTCACTCAGGTATCTTAGGAACTTTGAATCATCACAGTAGAATGTACAGTTTTGGCAAAAATGGCAATAAGCTATTTTAAAATTGGACACAGTGCAAAAATCAACAGTTCCTGGGTGACGTAAGTATTTGTTAGGTTCACAGGTAAGTAAGGCACTTACAGGGTTCAAAGTTGGGTCAAAGGTAGCCCACCGTTGGGGGTTCAAGGCAACCCCAATGTTACCACACCAGCAGCTCAGGGCCGGTCAGGTGCAGAGGTCAAAGTGGTGCCCAAAACACATAGGCTTCAATGGCGAAGGGGGTGCCCCGGTTCCAGTCTGCCAGCAGGTAAATACCCCGCGACTTCGGAGGGCAGACCAGGGGGGTTTTGTATGGCACGGGGGGGGGGGGGGGGAGGAAGAGAACACAAGCAGGCACAGAAAGTACACCCTCAGCGGAACAGGGGCGGCCGGGTGCAGAGTGCAAACAGGCATCGTGTTTGCAATAGGATTCAATGGGAGACCTGGGGGTCTCTTCAGCGATGTAGGCAGGCAAGGAGGGTGGGGGGGGCTCCTCAGGGTACCCACCACCTGGGCTAGGAAGAGGGCCGCCTGGGGGTCGCTCCTGCACTGGAGTTCGGATCCTTCAGGTCCTGGGGGCTGCGGGTGCAATGTGTTTCACAGGCGTCGGGTTCTTTGAAGCAGGCAGTTGCGGTCAGGGGGAGCCTCTGGATTCCCTCTGCAGGCTTCGCTGGGAGAGCTCAGGGGGGTCAACTCTGGCTACTCACGGGCTCGCAGTCGCCAGGGAGTCCTCCCTGTAGAGTTAGTTTTCCGCAGGTCGAGCCGGGGGCCTTGGGTGCAGAGTGGAAAGTCTCACGCTTCCGGCGGGAAACGTGTGGTCTTTAAAAGTTGCTTCTTTGTTGCAAAGTTGCAGTCTTTGTGGAACAAGGCCGCTGTCCTCGGGAGTTTCTAGGTCCTTTTAGATGCAGGGAAGACCTCTGAGGCTTCAGAGGTCGGTGGACCCTGGGGGAAACATCGCTGTTGCAGTTTTTCTTGAAGTGGGGAGACAGGCCGGTAGGGCTGGGGCCAAAGCAGTTGGTGTCTCCATCTTCTCAGCAGGGCTTCAGGTCAGCAGTCCTCCTTCATCTTCAGGTTGCAGGAACCTATCTTCCTCAGTTCTGGGAGCCTCTAAATACTCATTTTAGGGGTGTGTTTAGGTCTTGGAGGATAGTAGCCAATGGCTACTAGCCCTGAGGGTGGCTACACCCTCTTTGTGCCTCCTCCCGGTGGGGAGGGGGTCACATCCCTAATCCTATTGGGGGAATCCTCCATCTGCAAGATGAACGATTTCTAAAAGTCAGTCACCTCAGCTCAGGACACCTTAGGGGTTGTCCTGACTGGCTAGTGACTCCTCCTTGTTTTTCTCATTATCTCCTCCGGCCTTGCTGCCAAAAGTGGGGGCTGTGGCCGGAGGGGCGGGCATCTCCACTAGCTGGGATGCCCTGTGGCGCTGTAACAAAGGGGGTGAGCCTTTGAGGCTCACCGCCATGTGTTACAGTTCCTGCAGGGGGAGGTGAGAAGCACCTCCACCCAGTACAGGCTTTGTTCCTGGCCACAGAGTGACAAAGGCACTCTCCCCATGTGGCCAGCAACATGTCTGGTGTGTGGCAGGCTGGTAAAACTAGTCAGCCCACACTGGAAGTCGGGTATGTTTTCAGGGGGCATCTCTAAGATGCCCTCTGGGTGTATTTCACAATAAAATGTACACCGGCATCAGTGTGCATTTATTGTGCGGAGAAGTTAGATACCAAACTTCCCAGTTTTCAGTGTAGCTATTATGGTGCTGTGGAGTTCGTGTATGACAAACTTCCAGACCATATACTCTTATGGCTACCCGGCACTTACAATGTCTAAGGTTTTGCTTAGACACTGTAGGGGCATAGTGCTCATGCACCTATGCCCTCACCTGTGGTTTAGTGCACCCTGCCTTAGGGCTATAACGCCTGCTAGAGGGGTGACTTATCTATGCCATAGGCAGTGTGAGGTTGGCATAGCACCCTGAGGGGAATGTCATGTCGACTTAGTCATTTTCTCCCCACCAGCACACACAAGCTGGCAAGCAGTGTGCATGTGCTGAGTGAGTGCTCCCCAGGGTGGCATAAGACATGCTGCAGCCCTTAGAGACCTTCCCTGGCATCAGGGCCCTTGGTACCAGGGGTACCAGTTACAAGAGACTTACCTGGATGCCAGGGTGTGCCAATTGTGGAGACAAAGGTACAGGTTAGGGAAAGAACACTTGGTGCTGGGGCCTGCTTAGCAGGCCTCAGCACACTTTCAAATCATAACTTGGCATCAGCAAAGGCAAAAAGTCAGGGGGTAACCATGCCAAGGAGGCATTTCCTTACAAAGGGTTTTTCACACACAGTGAAACCAAACCAAACTGTGCCACCCTAACTGATTAAACCCAGAGTGGACATTTGTATTTCTTGGATTGTTTTTGTTCCTTTTAGTTTAACCGTATGCATGCAGGAAAGTTATATGTCACATAATTAATGCCCTGGTTTGTCTTTCTTGTGCATGATAAGTGCAACCACAGTTCTAATTGTAGTGTGCAACAGTGCATCTCTGTGAAGCCAGCCCTAGTGTCGCAGTACTTATTGTTATGGTACTCAGTTTGGGTTTTTGGTAATGTAGTGTTAGTAATTGTGCCAACAGTTATTATTATCCAAGAAAAGTGCTGGAGCATCCTGGTGTCCTTCTACCGCTCCCGTGCCCATATCAGAAAGAGAGATTCAGTTTCAAGGAAGTTGAGTGCACTAACTCTACTATCACTCTGTCAACAACGACCTGGCCCCCCCGAAGATACAGGGTGCCTGGCTGGACCGGCAAGACGTGGCAGTGTTTTGTCTCTTTTTATTCCACTCCCCCTTTCCTTTTGGGACACCTGCCAGGGTTTCTGTGTCCACCAGGAAGTGCTGAGAGGTGTTCCAGGAGGTCGGGCATACCATCGCCCCTGCAGACATTCTGCTTTTCAGGTAAGTGGCCCGTCTCGACAGCCCTGTCTGCCAGGACCCTTGGGAACAGGGGGTTTATTAGTCCTTTGTATGAGGGCAGACCACTAGCTTTTGAAGAGTAAGAGAGCCCCTCCACCTTTCCGGCCAGAGAAGCCGATCTGTATGCAGATGCAGCTGAGTGGCCTGTGTTTATGGCTGTCTGGATGGAATGCACAAGGAGAGCTGTCAACCAGCACAGGCCAGTGAGTGCACAGAAATGCCTACTTTCTAAAAGTGGCATTTCTGAAATAGTAATGTGAAATCCAACTTCACTAGTAAGTAGGATTTCTTACTACCATTCCAACCCTACCAAATATGACAATTCTATTAATCTCAGATCAGAATTTACCACATGAAAGCATATAAGGGAAAAGGCTTCACAGTAGTGAAAAACAACTTTGGGGGGTTTCACTACCAGAACATGTTGAATTTATAAGTGCATGTCCTGCCTTTTACTTGCATAGCACCCTGGCCTATGAGTTAATTAGGGCCTCACCTTAGGGGTAACATATGCAATAAAAGGGGAGTCTAAGACTTGCCAATTAGTTTTAAATGCCAAGTCGAAGTGGCAGTGAAACTGCACACACACCACAGGTCTTGCAGTGACAGACATGAGACATGGTCCTGGGGCAACTTATGTGGGTGGCACAATCAGTGCAGTAAGCCCACTAGTAGCATTTAACTTACAGGCCCTGGGCACACCTAGTGCATTTTAGTAGGGACTAAAAGGCAAATTAAATATGCCAATGGGGTATGAGCCAATGTTACAATCTTTTAAGGAGAGAGCACATGCACTTTAGCAGTGGTTAGCAGCGGTAGAGTGCCCAGAGTCCTAAAGCCAACAAAAACGAGGTCAGAAAAGAGGAGGAGGAAGGCAAAAGGTTTGGGGTGACCCTTCAGAGAAGGCCATTTTCCAACTGTAGGAAAGTGCCCTCTTTCTTGTCATGGTTACCCCCATTTTCTGCCTGTTGTCAGTGTGTTTGACTGTGTCCACTGGGATCCTGCTGACCAGAACCCCAGAGGTTATGCTCTCTCCTGTATATTTTGGTAACTGTACCTTTTTCTTCCTACATTTGGCATACTGGTCGCCCCATGTAAGTCCCTAGTATATGGCACCCAAGTAATTAGGGTACCAGGGGATCCCTATGGCTGCAGCAGTTATTCTGACTACCACAGGGAGCCCATGCAAAGGGTTCAGCAGGCCTGCCGTTGTAGTCTGTGTGAAATGGGTGCATGCACCCATTTTCAATACAGGTCACTGCACCAGGTCATTTCCCTATGGTAGGCCCTCTCAGCCCACAGGGCAGGGTGCAGGTACCTGTGTGTGAAGGCACACCTGCACTAGCAAAGGTGCCCCACACAAACTCCAGTTCCATTTTCCTGGACTCATGAGTGTGGGGACGCCATTTTACGCGTGTACCCGACATAGGTCACTACCTATGTCCAGCTACATAATGGTAACTCCGAACCTGGGCATGATTGAGTTCAAACATGTCAGAATCATACCGCAATACAGTTGCAAGTATTGGAAATATGATTCCATGCACTCTGGGGGCTCCTTTGAGGACCCCCCCAGCATTGCTAACACCAGTCTTGCAGGGTTTTTCAGGTATCTCAAGCTGCTGCAACCCCAGACAGGTTTTTGCCCTCCTGCTGCTTGATCTGATCAAGCCCAGGAAGGCAGAACAAAGGATTTCCTTTGGGAGAGGGAGGTAACACCCTCTCCCTTTGGAAATAGGTGTGACTGGTTTGGGAGAGGTAGCCTCTCCAAGCCAGTGGTGTTGCTCTGAAGGGCACATTTGGTGCCCTCCATGCATAAACCAGTCCACACCAGTTCAGTGACCTGCAGTCCCTGCTCTGGCATGAAGCTGGACAATGGAAAGGGGAGTGGCCATTTCCCTGTCCATCACCACCCCAGGGGTGGTGCTCAGAGCTCCTCAGAGTCTCCCTGGGTTCTGCCATCTTGAATACAAGGTGGGCAGGGAACCCTGGGGGCAGCTGAGTGGCCAGGCCAGGCAGGTGACATCAGAGTCCCCTCCTGATAGGTGACCAATCCCCCTTTCAGGGTTATTTCTGGTCTATCTCTTGGGTGGGTCCTCAGATTCGGCTTGCAAGATTCCAGCAGGACTCCTCTGCAACCTTTACTTTGACTTGTGGCTACTGGATCCGCAACTGGACTTCACAGGACCCTACAATCTGCAGCTACAGAAATGATTCTGCTCTGCAACATTGTTTCTCTGGCTCCTTCCAGCAACTGCAACATTTCCCCGGCTGTGCATCCTCTGAGGGCGGGAAGGCTTCAGTCTGCAGCAAGAAGGAATCTACCTGCGAGTGAAGAGTCACTCCTCTGCATCCAGAGTCACTCCTCTGAATCCAAAGGCACCTACTGCAACGACAACCAGCTGTGTGGATCTCCTCATCCTGAGCAGCATGGATCCTGCATCATGGTGGTGGTCCGGAGTAGTCCTCTTGAATCTCTGCCAACTGTCAAACTTATGTGGAGGTAAGCCCTTGCCTTCCTATGCAGGACAGTACCCCGTGCACCACATCTCTTGCAGCTGCCAAGGCTTGTTGGCATCTTCCCTCCAAGGGATTTTCAGGCTACGTGTAGCCTCAGCACTCCTCTACGTGGTTCTCCTGCAGCGTGGGATCCCTTTCTGTTATGGTGCATGGGCTCCTTCTGTGACTTTTGTGTCCCCGTCCTGTAAGACTCCTGTAGGCTCTGCCTCTGCTTCTGCTTCTGCTTCTGTGGGCCATCTGTGTCGCTGAGGGTCCCCTGTGACTCACCTCCTAGGGTGAGTCTTCCCTAGGCCTTGCAGGTCCCCAGCAGCACCATTTTTCCACTTACCGCGAATTTGCCTTTGCCAAGGCTTGTTGGTGGAATTCCTGCACCAACACCCATCTGCAATCTTCATTCCAGCGTGGGAAAATCCTCAAGAACTCATCTCCGGCTCCAGGGCTGCAGTGCTGACTTGTTCTTCCTCACCGTCGACCAACTGCTGCAAGTACAGCTGGGTGGGTAGTAGCTCCTACTCCCCTTGGACTCCAATGACACTTTTTGGACTTCCCCTCTCTCCACACGTCTTCCTCTACAGGAATCCACTGCTGGTTTCTTGCATTCTTGTCTGGGTGTCTTCTTTTCCTTCCTTGTGTGTGGTTTGGGGAAAATCCACTGTTTTACTCCTGCAATCCTAGTCATTAGAGGGTATTGTGGTACTTACTTTTGGTGTTTTCTAGAATCCCCAGCTCCCCCTCTACACATTGACACACCTAGGTGGGAGTCCTGTATTTGCATTCCATTTTTTTTTTTTAGTGTATGGTTTGGGCTTCTCCTAGGGTCACTATTACTTATTGGTATTTGCACTGTTTTCTAACCTTTTCCATGCCTATTATTGTTTACTAGTGTATATAATTAGTGTATCACTTACATCCAATTGGAGGGTTGCCCTTCTAGTATTTTGTGTGACCAAAAGTAACTTTATTGTTTTACAACTGAGTGTTTTCGTTCATGTGTGTTAGTACTGTGTGGCTACATTGGTTTTGCATGACCTTTGCATGTCTCTTAGATAAGCCTTGGCTGCTCATCCACAGCTACCTCTAGAAAGCCTGGCTTCAAGACACTGTCTACACTTCAATAAGAGGGGCTACCTGGGCCTGCTATAAGGTGTAAGTACCTTAGGTACATACCACACCAGGCCAGCTTCCTACACCAACACATTCTGTTTCATGTTACTGGAAATGTTGGGGAGGTAGGGGGTGTTTCACATCAGGAAACTGCCTCAAGTAACGTCTGTACACACATTTGTAGACACCTCCTAACCTACATGCCCAATATCTTAACCTAACCTTTTTAGCAAGTTAATTGCTTGGGTCAACAGTGGGTTGCATCTGAACAACAATTCAAGTTTCCAGTCATGACCTTAGATGAGCTTATTTGAAGTTCTAATCCGGCTAGGTTAAGTGCAATAATGTGTATATGAGAAAGGCTGACTACAGAAGTTTTTTCTTAAGTGACAGGGACTAACCTCATAAGTCATCTGGGAACACTGGAAAGAAGCATTGCATTTGGAGGCTGGGGTTCTATGAAAGTAGGGGCAATGATACAAAATGCATCCTTTATTTTTAATCATAGTTATGCAATTGCCACATTTATTCATCACTTCCCATTCCCTCCAAGCAAACTGTAGTCTACCATGGAAGTCATTTCAGACTCTTGCCTTAATGTACTGCCCAGAAAATCCACGGTGGCTTCTACCAGCCTTAAAATATAAGGTAGGGACGTGAGGCCTCTATTCGGATTCTAAAGCAGGAAATGGTTAAAAGGTGGTAGCCTGTGACGGGGATGATGGGGTAATGTCATTCACAATGATTTAACAACAAGAGGATGGATGGAATGCCTAAATTAATCTCAGCCACTGGCAATCGCTCAGGCCACATCCCAATAAATTGTTTTAGCCCACTATACCACCTAAGGTTGGACTTAGACACATGCAAATCAGTCTTATCCCGGCTCAAATCGGAACAGTCTAGCTCTTACTGCCAAGCCAGGTCCTCTCTGAACCTGAATACAAGCAACCCAGGACCAGTTTCACTGTTATTATGGGCTCTTCCGCCAGGTAGAACTGGATCCCGATGGCAAAGTGAGCATGGGAGCCACATCTGGGCATACCCATTGCATTTAGGTTGTCAACTGCAACTACAACTAGGTGATGGATGTACAAGACAATAATGGACTGGGATGTGGCCCCAAGGAATTACCAGTGGATATGATTAATCCAAGCATTCTATCCATCACTTGTGTATACGTTAGTATGTCAGTCAAAGTGGAACGAGTATGCCCAGATGCTAAACCTGCCTGATGAGCCCATAAAAAGGGTGAAATTAGTTCTGGGTTTCTTGTGTTCCGGATCAGGGAAGTTTTTGGGCAGGCAGGCTGGATTGTACCGATTGGAGCAGGGTCAAGACCAATTTCCATATAGCTGGATCCAAACTGAAGAGTAAACGTGTGCAAAATAGTGATGGAATGGATGCTGCCCTGAGTAATTGCCAGTGGCTCAGATTAATTTCAGCATTACATCAATCACTTTTTGAATAATTTACCAATGATGTGTAGTACCACAATCCAGGTGCACTCTAACCGGATAACCTCGATACCTTCCTGGACGTGTGAATCTATCAGGGTCACAAATACAAACTCTTAAGTCTCACTTTGGAAGGATGAGGGGTGCCATGATATAGGAGGTACAATTCTGAGACATGCTCTTGCACTAGAAAACCTTTCTACCAGAACAGGCACACTGAGTGGTGCTGTAGGTATACCCCCTCCTCTGTAGAAAAAAACCCTCACAGATATGCCAAGCGTGAGCTCACATCTCTGTTATACTCTTTCTTTCTGTAATACCATTTAGAGTTGTAGCAGGCTGCTTATCATGGCTTCATAACCATATCAAGGTCTATGCTGTTTGCCCTATTTCCTAAGTGGCACCGGTGCCAATGTTCTATTACAGTTGAGAATGCATTAAGGCCTGGACCTACTAACATGTCCTTCTAAGAACTCCTAGGTCCAGAAAGAATCTATGTTACTGAGGGCTAAGAAAACAGAGGAAAGATCTGAGGGACATATGTGAGGTATAACAGGGGAGGCCAGAGACATGTAGGTAGGAGGGTGACACCTCCATAGTTGCTCTACTGGGCTAGTGACCAAGCCTAGTGTGAAAGCAGCAGGAGACAATATAAAGCCTTTATCATCCAGCTGATTAATGGCAGTTACATTTATCCCTCACTAACATTGTATTCACAACTGAAAAAGCAATTTTTCATGCAGGAAAAAAAGCCAAAAATGGAACAAAACGGGGATATAACAGTTTGAGTTTCCACCTCATATCCCTCTGTCTATATTTCTGTCAGAATACTGAAATGGTACTGTAGGAAAGCACCCATTTTGGCATTGTCAGCTCCCACTTTTTGACACATATCTCATGTGATTTCGACCGAAAGTACACTGGGTTCACTTCACAATGGAAGTGGTCATAGAGATGTTGTAGTCAACCTAAAGGTGGGTAACCCATTGGCTGGCACCTGGCACTCCCTATAATGCCCCTAAGTTGAGTATTTAGGTGGAACCCCTGAACCGAAGAATTCAGATCCTGCCGACCTAAGAAGCAAAAGGACAAACAAATAGTTGCAGAAGAGGAAAAGAAGCACCAGCTGGCCTGGTAGCAGACCACCGGCCTGCCTGTCAAAAAGATGACTCATCCTGCAGCTGCCAAGAGTGATTCCAGTGTGGTCTGACCCATCTTGGACTCCCCCCAAGATGCCTGTAGCCCCTGCACGCAGGCCCCCTCTCCCACAGCTGTGTTTTGATAGAAAACCAGACACCTCCAGCAGCCACTGCACCCGTTGCCCTGACCCCATCTGAGGAGGGTCACAGGTGCCCACAAGGTCCCCTGAGCTCGATTTCAACCTAGTCCCCCTACCCATCCCCCCAACCCACAGGTATCCCTGACGATGCCTACAGCCTCAACACGCAGGACACACCTGACAGTGAGTGCACCCGCAAGAAGAAACCCAATGCCTAAGGACACTCCTGAATCAGTCGGCTCTGGAGAAAAGAACCGAAGGGTACACCTATGTTCCTGAGCACCCCAAGTCTACAACCTACTTGTTTGTTGTCCCCAACCGGCATCCTAGCCAGAGACTTCAGCCTGCCTTCATGAGGACGAAATTCCCATAGGAAACCATGAGACACCTGACGTCTTACTGCACCCCTGCACCTGGCCGCCTCAGTGCTGCCCGGAGGGACCTGCTGGTGTGGTATTTATCAGTGCCTACTACTTACCTTAACTCCCTGAGACTGGCCTCCTAAGTTGTTGTTAACCTTGTGTTTGCTGAAAATTGATTTTCCTCCATAGGTGAACACTCAAAAAAGTGCTTAACTGATTATGAAGTTCTTGGGTTTGAAACGTATAAACAGTAGTTTTATTTTCCTAAACTGGTCTCGCATTTATTCTTTCAGTGTATCTCATATTTATTGCCTCTGCGAGTACACCAAATGCTTAGTACTACCCTCTGATAAGCTGAACTGCTCGCCCACACTACTACAAAATAGACTATTAATCCTATCTACATTTGCCTCTGCACACCAACTGGGGATCCACTGGACTCTACACAGTGTACTTATTTTCAGGGTAACATACAGAGAGCTAGCTTCCTACACAAGTGAGAAGTATTTATGATTAAAAATGTGCTTACCTTGTAACGAAGTTCTTGGTTTCAAAATATATATAAAAAGAAGTGTTATTTTTCTAAATTGGACTTGGATATATTCTTTGTGCATCTCATTTATAGCCTCTGTGAGCACAACAAATGCTTAGGATTACCCTCTGATAAGCCTACTGTACAAGTAACTTACCTTCCGTAGTGAAATATCTGGTAGACATATATTCTAGTTGCAGATTCCTTACCTTAGAATTTTCCCCCAGGCATCAGACTGGATCCGGAGATTTTTCTTCAAGCAATACCCTTGCGCTTCGGTAGGTGGCATCGGTCGACTCCGCAGGCATTGGAGGCGTCATGATGATGTCGGGAGTAGTACATAGACGCCGCCCTCGAACAGTGACGTCAGTTTCTTTTAACGACTTTCCATGCCAGAGTGCAGAGCCGCTAAGAACACTGAGATTGGTGCACCAGAGCTAAGTACCTGAAAGGGGGAATCCCTCTCCCTAGAAATCAGTTCGCAAGCGGGGAGGATGGTGGGCGGTGGACCCAATTTGGATTCAAAAGCCACCACTGCAGGTCTTTCAATGTTGTCTCCGAAATCTGGACCAGGTCGGATAGATTCCCCTGATGCTGCGCCCACTGGAACTTCAGGTCCCACTGTAGAGCCCACATATGCCATCTGGCATATGTTACTAGCAGGATACAGGAGGCCATGAGGCCCAGCAGCCTCAGTCGATCTCGCCGGAACCAAAGACCAAGGCCGAAAGATTGGAATCATAGCCTGAATGTCTTGGACTCGTTTGTCAGGAGGATAAGCCCGATACTGCACTGTGTCCAGAATTACTCTGATAAAAGGGAGCGACTGAGAGGTAGTCAGGTGTGACTTCGGCACGTTGATTGTGAACCCCAGCGTGTGCAGGAGGTTCACCGTAGTCTGAAGGTGGGAGACAACTTTCTGGGGTGAGTCTGCCTTCAACATCCAGTGGTCGAGGTAGGGGAAGACTGAGACCCCTAACCAGCGCATATGAGCTGCACCACCGCCATCACTTTCATTAACACCCGAGGGGCGCAGAGTAAACTGAAAGTGCTCGTGACCTACCACGAATCGTAGGTAACGTCTGTGGGCAGGCAGGATGGGGATATGGAAATAAGTATCCTGCAAGTCCAATGCTACCATCCAGTGTCCTGGGTCTAAGGCAGACAGAACCTGAGCCAGGTGAGCATTTTGAATTTCTTCTTCTAAAGGAAGTAGTTCAGGTCCCAAAGGTCTACGATAAGACGTAAGCCCTTGCCCTTTTTTGCTATCAGAAAGTAGCGGGAATAACAACCACAACCTACTTCTGGCACAGGGACCTTTTCTATAGCTCCCTTGGCCAAGAGAGCTGCGACTTCCTGGCAGAGAAGCACCAAATGATCTGCCGGAAGGTGATTGAAGGATGGTGGCATGTGTGGTGGAGCAGATTCAAAGGGAGGGAGTAGCCCTTTCGAACGATCTGCAAAACCCACCCGTCCGTGGTGATATGTTCCCAGTGGGGCAGGTGATGCGAATCCTGCCACCAACTGGACGGGAGTGATGGGACGGACTAGGAGGGTTTGGAGGCTGCAGCGAGGGCAGAGGTGGACTGGACAGACCTCAGGTTCCCTGTCCCACGGGCACGTGGGATTCCGCGTTCTCGGCCACGCATAGGCTGGCCAGCGTGCGTGGCACGGTGGCTGTCTGGAGGACGAAAAGCGGACTATGGGGGGCGAGAGGCTGAGGAAAGTCCAAGGGACCGAGCTGTTGCCTGGGAATCCTTGAATCTCTCCAAGGCCGAGTCCACTTTGTCTCCAAAGAGACGGATGCCATCAACGGGCATGTCCATGAGTGACTGTTGGACATCCCCGAGAAACCAGAAGCGCGTAATCGGGCGTGGCGCCGTAAGGCCACCATCGTAGCAACCGATCTGCCCAGAGAGTTGGTCGTATCCAGCTCACAACGGATTGTGAACTTTGCCACATCTCTCCCATCATTCACTGCTTGGGCGATGATAGCATGGGCCTCCTCCGGTATCTGCGGCAGGACTTGCGCAACCATATCCCACAAGGAGTGGGTATAACGGCCCAAAAGGCATGCGGTGTTTACAGAGCGCAGCGCTAGACTGGAGGAAGAAAACAACTTCTTGCCAAACTGTTCCAGCCTTTTGGATTACCTATCTGGTGGTCCAGAAGGGAACACGTCTGAAGAAGAGGAAGCCTGGATAACAAGATCCTCAGGCGTGAGGTGTTGGACAGGAATTTAGAGTCGTTCGGAGCGTGCTGATGGCGGCGTGCGATAGTCCTATTCACAGGAGCCCCTGTGTTGGGTTTGGACCATGTACCCAAAAGAACATCTGTGAGGGCTTCATTAAATGGTAAAAGGGGTTCTGAAGTAGAAGCCCCAGGCTGAAGCACCTCCGTCAGGAGATTAGACCTGACCTCTACAGTAGAATCTCAAGGCCGAGGACGTCAGCTGCCCTACTGACCACCATACCATAAGTTGCTCCATCCGCCGTAGCCACGGTAGGAGGAGACAGCATGCCAGCATCAGGAGAAGTATCTAGGCCACTGGCTTTGCCCAATTTGTGTGCCCAGTCCATAGCAGGGTCAGCCTGGTATTCATAAGGGTCCAGGGACCTCTCAAATCCCTCCCCAGATTTGTACCCATAGGAAAAAAGGTCCGAATCCGACCTGGGGTGAATAGGCCCCACCGAAGCCAAAGGTGGCGTCGGCCATGCCACTCCAATTCCGAGTCGTTGGGGAAAAGAATTGGGTCGACGTCGATAGTGGGCACCATCGATGTCGGGAGTGTCAATAATCAACCTAGTACCGGGGAAGGTCTCGAGGGTGCGACCGGTGCAGATCCACACACAGATCCAGAGGTGACCTCGGTGGCCGGGGCCAAAGCCGCCAGCGCAGAACCCGAAGTACCCTCAGCCGAACCCCTGGGGCCCAAAGGCACCGTATCGGGGTCAGCCCGCCCAAATAAGAGGCACTTAGCGTCGTAAAACTCTTAGTTGGGCGGGGGTCGCTCCGGCTCAGGGAAACTCGGGGAAGCGCAGAGTCGACTCAAACGCAGGCTCCGAGGACGGAGGCCTAGTGCGCCGCATCAGCCTAGCGACTGGGCAAAGTCGGAGATCGATAGGACTTCTTTGACTACTTCTTCATACCTTGACCCGAGGATTTAGAGGAAGACGAGTGGTGATGACTTTGTGAGCGATCTCAAGACATACCTCTCAAGCGAGACTGGGACCTACGTGGAGTCGAGTGTCAGGCCGCCATTAGCTTTAGGGACCGCTCCCTCAAAGCCTTCGGGTGCATGGCCCGACACTCGGAGCACAACTTCGGGTCGTTGTCGCGCTTGAGGCACCACAGACAAACGCAATGAGGATCCATCACAGACATCGTCCGATGACAGTCCACACAAGGCTTGAACTCGGTCTTCGGGGACATCCTCGACGCACCAAAGTCGCACACAAAAAAACTTCTACGGATCAGGATGGGGTGCGGAAAGAAAAGAACTGACGTCACTGCGTGAGGGCTGCGTCTATGTACTACTCCCGACGTCATCACGGCTACCACGACGCCTAGGGAGTCAACCATTGCCACATCACGACGCGCAAAGGTATTGCTCAAAGAAAGATCTCCGGATCCAGTCTGACGCCTGGGGGAAAATTCTAAGGCAAGGAATCTGCAACTAGAAGTCTATCAGATTGCTCGCTCACACTACCACACAATAGAGCATTAATAGTATATACTTGTGCCTCTGCAAACCAATTGGGAATCCACTGGATTCTCTGCACGGTGTACTTCTTTTTACTGCAACATACAGAGAGCCTACTTCCTACAGCTACACTAAACGTTCAGGCATTATCTTGTTCTGTGTTCATGGACCCTATTCATTGAGCAAGAAAAATTAAATTAGACACTCTGTGATATGTGCTGAGATTGGAAAGCATCCCACTGGCAACATTTCCTTCTGAAAAAGGGAAAAAGCAAGGGGGTTTTAGGATAACAGTGACTTGAACACATTTTGGATATTTACCTTGCGCTTGTTAAAAGAAAAGGTAAAGGAAAGCAAACTTTTTTTGCTTCTCTTTGGAGAGTTACTGCTCTTTTTTTTTTATCTGGTCAGGGACATCAGATGTGGATTTTGTGTCTATGGATGATATTGAAGATGTATTCCTAGAGAAAATGGCTTATCAACGGGCAGGTAAACAGTCAAGTTAAAAAGAGTATGATTTTTTTTTTTTTTTTTTTAAACGTAACGTACTAGCATCATTTGAAGAGGAGTCAATACCTCAAACATCCTAGATTCTGGGCACTAGATTTTACTTACTATTGGCCCATGGCCAATGTAATTCTGGAGGTTTTGGTTCGGGTCAACTCTGAGCCCTTAAAAAATGCTCAGATCTTTAGCACTGCGTGAGAAATTTTGTGTAGAGCTGGAATAGGGATTAAGATTAGGGAACTTTGCCCCCAACTCAGGCCTGTGGCTACAACATGCACACCTGATTTGGTCAAGGAGCTCTGCAGCTCAGATTCCAGTAACCAAGACAGTGAAATCCCTCCACATTTTCATGAAGCATTGCTCAAACATGTGAGGTGGGACAGGCATGTCGCCACATCTGTCCTGCAGAATTTCCTGGTCTGAGCAGTTCCACAGAACAAGCACCTAAGGTGGTACTACTTTGTTAGCGAGTCACAAGTTGAAGAATCTGCAGTTATATGTCTTTAACAGAAGAACAAAAAACTTACCTTCGGCAATGACTTTTCTAGTAGAGACTATTTAAATACAGATTCTTCACCGACCCACCCTTCTCCTATTTCTGTGGAATGGACTCACATGATCCATCAATAAGATATAGAATCTGAAATATCTGCACACTGCACTTCTGATTTCAATGACTCAACATTTGATGGTGGTGACGGACACCAGAAAAAAAAACTAACATCAGGGCTCAGAGGTGGCAGTCTGAAAGTGGTCCCAACGAACAAGTTACTTATCTTCAGTAACACCTTATCTGGTTGGAACTTCCTCTAGCCGCATACTCCTTGCCTTCGAATTAAGCCCAGGAATCAGAATAGATCCAGACTTGTTTTGTGAGCAGGACCCCTGCGTGCTGGCAGATGGAATTCTTCATCTCCGCATGGAGTTGTCTGCGTCATCCACGCTGGAAGTAACAGGCGCGGTGCCCATACAAGCGCTACCCCAGCACACAGATGTCTTTTCACATCTTTCTATACCAGAAGTGCAGAGCCACGAAGAACATGGACTACTGGTGTGGAAAGCTAGAGCCCTGAAAAAGAAACAACCCTGTCCCTAAAAACTGTTTGCAGAGAGAGGAGGCTGAGTGAGATGGTAAGAAATATGCAGAAAGAGTCTCTACTTAGATTAGGGGTACCTAAGGTGAGTAACTTTTATATCTGATAGTGACTTCTAGCCGTAGATTCCTTACTTTAGAATAGATACGCAAGCAATACCTCCCTGGAAGTTGGTCTGCACAACAATAACACAATAACAAAAGTGCTGCAGGACCGAAATGCTCATCTGTATGGACACAACTGTCCAGGTAGTAATACTTGGTAAAAGTGTGGAGAGGCCCACATTGCTTCCTGGCAGATGTCTAAGACTGGAACTCCAAGCGCTATGCAGTTGGCCTACATGAAAGGGAGTGCTGACTTTTGGCGTTGAACCAGATTGGATAGATGTTCAGGCATGGCAGCTTGAAAGGCCATCTAGATGGTAAGAAGCCTGAGGGGACAGTTGTGCAAAGGCTCCAAGGGAGTGCACATTAGAAAATTTGGAAGTAGATGAAGGTCCCACTGAGGCCTGATTAAGTGCGAAGGTGGAAACGTGATGGAAACCTTTTAAGAAGCTATTTACACCAGAGGATTTAAAGAGGGATGGCTGATTTGGCAACTGCTGAAAGTTTGAAATCGCAGAACGATAGCCCTTTAGGGTGCCCAGAGCAGAGCATTGCTGGAGAGAAAGGATTAAGAGAACCTAAGAGGGGAGCAGAGAGAGGGTCAACCTGTTTCTCTGCACACCATGCCACAAAATTGCCCCAACAGTAGGCATATACAGTCTTGGTAGAGGGACTCCTGGCTGACAAAGATAACATTGTAGACTTTGGAAAGAAGGCCGAAATCTGTCAACTGTCACCACTCAACCTCCACGTATGAAGGCTGGGCATTGACAGGTTCGGGTGGAGAACCCTATTCAGATGCTGCAACAGAAGATCCCTCCGGAAGGGGCAGCCTGATCAGGGGATCAATGGCCATGCTCAAAAGCTTGGTATACCAAATACTCAGAGTCCAGTCCAGAACCACAAGGATGAATTAAGCCCGGTTGTTTCTGATCTTTTTGAGAACTCTGGGCAGGAGTAGCATGGTCGGAAAAGCATACAGGAAACTTAAGCTTCACTTGAGACGAAAACTGTCTTCGAGCAAGTTGCCTTGGAAACTCAAGCGCACAAAACTGCTGACTACACATTCTCGGCAGTGGCAAACAGATGTAAGTAAAGTTCTCCCCACTGCTGAACGAGCCCTTGCACCTCCTTCGGATGGAGACGCCCTTCATGATACGCTAGGCATCCTCCTACAGGCTCGTCCCGCATGGTGTTGAGAGCCCGCCAGGTGTTGAACCACCAGGCAAATGCTCTGATGTTCCAGGTATGTCCAGAGATGTAGGGCCTCTTGACGGAAGGTCCAGTACCCCACCGCCCATGTTTGTTCAAGTACCACATGGCAGTGGTGTTATCTGTGAAAACCTGCACTTGATGGAGGGTAGAAAAGCTTTCAATGCAAGCTGGATTGCCAGTGCTCCAGTTGAGTTCAGATTCTGCTGGAGCACAAACGGCCTCTGATCTACATCTCTCCTAGATGGCCGCCCTATAGCAGGAGTGATGCATCTGTCACCAATGTCAAATCTGGATGGGAAAGATGAAAGGTATGTCACTGAACCAAAACTGCAGATTTTGTGCAGTTCCTTCCGAGTTTGGGACCATGTTGTAGAGTTTCTCTTGATATTGCGCCCACAGGAACTTCAGGTCTCACTGCAGAGCCCGCATATGCCATCTGCCACGTGACACCAGCAGGATGCAGGAGGCCATGAGGCCCAGCATCCTCACAGTTAGTCCCACCGAAATCCAGGATAGAGGCTGAAACATCGGTATCATAGCCTGAATATGCCTCTCAGGAGGATAAGCCCGAAATTGCACCCTATTAAAAAACAGCTCAGATGAACAAGCGCCAGGTGTGATTTCAGCACATTTATAGTAAACCCTAGCAAAAGCAGGAGGTCTGCCATAGTCTGGAGGTGGGAGACGACAACCTGGGGCAAGCCCACCTTCAACAGTCATCGAGTTAGGGGAAGACTAAGACCCCTGATCTGTGCAGACGAGCAGGCATGTGTCATAAGCAGGATGCAAGAGGCTAACATTGGTATCATAGCCTGAATATCCTGGACCTGCTGTTCGGGAGGAACAAACTGCACTGTGTCCAGAACAGCTCGGAGGGGAGGTAGCATCTGAGAGAAAGTCAGGTGTGACATTCAACAGCAAGTGCAGAAGGTCTGGCGTATTCTGATGATGGGAGATGACAGTCTGGGCGAACCCACCTTCAACAGCCAGTTCTCGAGATAGGGAAAGTCTGGCAAAACTTGACCTCTGCAGATAATCTGCAACATCCGCCATAACCTTGGTGAACACCCAAGGGGCACTGAAAAGGCCAAAGGGGAGCACAGCAAACTGAAAATGCTCGTGGCCTAACAGAAACCACAGGTAACATCTACAGATAGGCAGGACGAGAATGTGTGAAGTAGGCCTTCTGCAAGTTCAACGCTACCATCCAGTTTCCTAGGTCTAGGGCAGAAAGGTCTTGAGCGAGCACTAGCATTCTAAACTTCTCCTTTTTGAGGAAAAATTGAGAGGAAACATGAAGGAAACTACTTTGCAGAAGGCCCCCCACTTTCTGCCCCCTCCACAACTACTAGATGCTGTTTTTTGACTGACAGTGCACTGATGCCTGCTAATCAGAACTCAACGACAGTGATCTTTCCTTTAAAACACGTTATATCTGATTGTTTTACAACGGGGAACAGGACTTCAGCACCTCAGTTAGTCTCTAGTGGGAAACCTCCTGAATAACTTGGTCTAAACCACTACTTGCCTGAACCACTACTGCTAAACAACTCAAAAGTCTCTACAACTAAGTACTGAACAACTACTGTCTAAACAACAATTGTGCCTGAATAACAAATGACCGGAACAACTAATTTTAAGGTAAGGTTTTCTTTTTGTTTTTTATGGTTTATTAGTTGTTTATAATATTTTATATATATATATATATATATATATATATATATATATATATATATATATATATATATATACACACACAGGGAGTGCAGAATTATTAGGCAAATGAGTATTTTGACCACATCATCCTCTTTATGCATGTTGTCTTACTCCAAGCTGTATAGGCTCGAAAGCCTACTACCAATTAAGCATATTAGGTGATGTGCATCTCTGTAATGAGAAGGGGTGTGGTCTAATGACATCAACACCCTATATCAGGTGTGCATAATTATTAGGCAACTTCCTTTCCTTTGGCAAAATGGGTCAAAAGAAGGACTTGACAGGCTCAGAAAAGTCAAAAATAGTGAGATATCTTGCAGAGGGATGCAGCACTCTTAAAATTGCAAAGCTTCTGAAGCGTGATCATCGAACAATCAAGCGTTTCATTCAAAATAGTCAACAGGGTCGCAAGAAGCGTGTGGAAAAACCAAGGCGCAAAATAACTGCCCATGAACTGAGAAAAGTCAAGCGTGCAGCTGCCACAATGCCACTTGCCACCAGTTTGGCCATATTTCAGAGCTGCAACATCACTGGAGTGCCCAAAAGCACAAGGTGTGCCATACTCAGAGACATGGCCAAGGTAAGAAAGGCTGAAAGACGACCACCACTGAACAAGACACACAAGCTGAAACGTCAAGACTGGGCCAAGAAATATCTCAAGACTGATTTTTCTTAGGTTTTATGGACTGATGAAATGAGAGTGAGTCTTGATGGGCCAGATGGATGGGCCCGTGGCTGGATTGGTAAAGGGCAGAGAGCTCCAGTCCGACTCAGACGCCAGCAAGGTGGAGGTGGAGTACTAGTTTGGGCTGGTATCATCAAAGATGAGCTTGTGGGGCCTTTTCGGGTTGAGGATGGAGTCAAGCTCAACTCCCAGTCCTACTGCCAGTTCCTGGAAGACACCTTCTTCAAGCAGTGGTACAGGAAGAAGTCTGCATCCTTCAAGAAAAACATGATTTTCATGCAGGACAATGCTCCATCACACGCGTCCAAGTACTCCACAGCGTGGCTGGCAAGAAAGGGTATACAAGAAGGAAATCTAATGACATGGCCTCCTTGTTCACCTGATCTGAACCCCATTGAGAACCTGTGGTCCATCATCAAATGTGAGATTTACAAGGAGGGAAAACAGTACACCTCTCTGAACAGTGTCTGGGAGGCTGTGGTTGCTGCTGCACGCAATGTTGATGGTGAACAGATCAAAACACTGACAGAATCCATGGATGGCAGGCTTTTGAGTGTCCTTGCAAAGAAAGGTGGCTATATTGGTCACTGATTTGTTTTTGTTTTGTTTTTGAATGTCAGAAATGTATATTTGTGAATGTTGAGATGTTATATTGGTTTCACTGGTAATAATAAATAATTGAAATGGGTATATATTTGTTTTTTGTTAAGTTGCCTAATAATTATGCACAGTAATAGTCACCTGCACACACAGATATCCCCCTAACATAGCTAAAACTAAAAACAAACTAAAAACTACTTCCAAAAATATTCAGCTTTGATATTAATGTGTTTTTTGGGTTCATTGAGAACATGGTTGTTGTTCAATAATAAAATTAATCCTCAAAAATACAACTTGCCTAATAATTCTGCACTCCCTATATATATATATATATATATATATATATATATATATATATATATATATATATATATATATATATATATATATATATATATATATATATATTTATTAGTTGTTCAGTCAATTGTTATTCAGGCACAATTGTTGTTTAGACAGTAGTTGTTCAGTACTGAGTTGTAGAGACTTTTTAGTTGTTTAGCAGTAGTGGTTTAGGTTATAGTTGTTTAGGACCTAGTTGTTCTGTCACATATTCAGTCTCTAGTAAATGGTACCCCTGGTACCTAGGTCATAGGTACTAAAGAGGGACCCCTAAGGGCTGAAGCATATCTTAAGTCACCCTAAAGGAGCCACACACAGATTGCACACAGGCTGACATCTCAATCTGCGTGTCAGGATGCAAGCCCCAAGTGAAAACTTGATATAGCACTATCATTGTGTGCCATGCCAAAGTAACCCGTACAGCAGCCCTAAAGAGCCTAAAGGCAGGGTGCATTATAATTCACGAGAGGGCATGTTTGCATGAGTAGATATGCCCCTGTGATGTCCAGTTCCATTGCTAGATACTGAAGATGAACAGGGAAGACATCTTAAGCTATGCACTGGGCAGTGGTCAGCTAGGAGTTACCCCGTTACATAATGGCTTCACTAAAACCTATGTTGTCTGGTATCAAACACTTTGTATTAATAAGCCCACACCAATTCCAGTTTTCTACTTAATACATGCAACCCAGAGGGTACCTCCTGAAACCTACTAGTCTTCTAGTGTACTAGCTGGCTGGTATCAGCCAGCCTGCCTCCACAGATTAATTTCTGACCCCTGGAGGTGACAGCCCACACTCTCAGAGATCAGAAACAATGCCCGTTATGGCAGGAGGTATTACCACCTACTTCAGCACGATGGCGAGTAAATCTGCATAACAAGACCAGGGACTTCAAAAGCCCTGCCACCTTTGATACGCAACCTCAGCTTCCCCCACACCTGGGAGATGCAACCTCCTTCCCTGAGGCCCATTTAACACTAGGACAGGCGGGAAATTTGCTAGTCAGGAGATGTGTTGCAATGCCTGGCTAGTCACACCTATCTTGTTTGTGGTTAAATTAGTAACTCTGGGACAGGGTCATTAAACACCCGCCACAGGAAGTGGTCACCTAGGTGGAGTAGTCACTCCTGGGATAACTAGCCAATTGGCTACTACTATGCTAAATTGAGTATTTAGGTGGCCCCCCTAACACCAGGACTTTAGATTCTTCTGCCTGAACACGAAAGAAGGACACAGAAGAGCCCATTACGTGAGAACTGAGGGGGCAGCAACTGACTTGGCGCCAACCCTGCCAGCCTGCCTGCCACCCCGACAACTGCATGGACTTGGCTCGCCAGAAAATATTATCACCTTCCAAAGAAGAGAAGGAAGGACCCACAACTTCAACTGGCCAGCAGGATCTCCCTTGGAGCAGAGAAGCTGCTTCAATGTGCTTGTGCAGACACCAAAAAGCCTGACATGAAAGCCTCTGCAGCATGTTACCGCCAGACAATGCTGCACTGCAGACAAGCCCCCCAGACCGAGTTGCAGTGAATCCACGCTACCCCTAAGACACAGAGACCCTCAAGAGCTGAGCCCCACCCCGGGTTTAGCCACACTGACCTCCCAATCCCCACCTGCAGTCTCTTTCTGCAGGATAGCATGAACTGCAAGAGCCTCTGGACACCCGCAACACAAAACCTGAAAGCACCACTGCACCAGATCCCATAGCCCAAGCAGAAGTGTACCAATGGTGCCTATGGGGTCCTGAGACCCTTCACATGTGGCCCTTCAGTCCCTCCTTGCAGCCACTTTTAGACTGGACCATTCCCCATTGATTTAAATGGGGGCTCTGATGCTGAAAACCACCCTCTGCACCTGGATGCCCTAGAGCTGACCCGAGACCTGTTGGTGCTGCTTGGACCCTGCCCCATACTTACCTTTAAGTGCAGAAGAACAGTCCTGTGTGTTGCTGAAAAGCACCCATATGCAGTCTGTTTCTTTCCCATAGGATAACAACATTACTAGTTCAAAGCCACAAGTGTATTTCTGTATGCTTCAAAAAGTGATAACTTGAAAAGTACTTACCCTATTACAAAGGAAACCACCACATTTTGTCTCACACACACCCATGTTTCAAGTAGAACACACTTGTTAGCAGAATATTCGTGACTCACACATCACACTCCCACCACCCAAAAACACACACATACATTGTTTACACATGTCCCAGACATGACGAAGGCAAGGTGACTCCAGTTGTAAGAACTAAAAAAACTTTGTACCAGGGGTAGCCAGTGGGCATGCTCCCCAAGAGGTGCCGGTAGCATTGCTAAGGCATTCACATTTCTGAAAGGCAGATGCAGATATAATCAACCCCCATCCTAGACATTTTACTTAACAGTCTGCTGAAGTTACAGGCCTTGAATGTGGACAAGACTGTGGATGAGAGGTCATTATAAGAAAATCTGTATCCTGGGAGGAAAACAACAGCTATATAAATTACAGGAATAAGCACTGGCAGCAACAGAGGTACAGTCAAACTGCTCAAAAACACCTTTTCTTTCCTTAACAAAAAAAAGCATGCTACTAATGCCTGGGATTGCTAGTTACAGGAAGTAAAGTGGTTGCAGTTAGGCGCCACAACAACAAAAGACACTTTAGGCCTGAAATATAACCTTTAATGTTAGAAAAATTAAAGTGTTTTCTAAACAAACTAAGTTCTTCAATGCCAGTCCTGGAGAGCCAGATCCATGCCAGATTTTAAGATAACTACATTCATCTCAATGTGGATATGCTAAAAATCTGGCATGGATTCGGCTCTCCAGGACCGACATTGAAGAACCCTGTAGGAGGATTCTTTTGTTTTACTTGATAAATGCATCACTTGTCTCTAAACAATTTTATAACAATGAATGGCACAAAAAATGCAAACAAATAACACATATGAAGAAAAACAACACCAGAAGGCCACATAGTAACATCCGAGCAATGCTTGTGCATCCAGAAAATACATACCTCCTCCTTCGCATACTTCAATTTGTATTCCTTCTTCACCGCTGAGTCAAATGTGGTTTGAGGAAGCCACACCTGGATCTGGAGCAAACCCATGTTCACCCACAAGCAGCCTCGTTTAGCCAGCTCAGGGAGGTCCCGTATTTCATCACCTTCTCCAAAAAACTGCTGTACGCAGGTTAGCAAGATACTGATTAAGTCATCGGGAATTCGTTCATGTCCAACTTCTCCTTCCAACACTTCCTTAATAAAGCGTAAAGCAGCAATGTCCTTATGTAAAACCATTTCACAGTTCTGCAAATAGTCTGCTTGCAGGTGGCTTGGCAGAAGGGGTTTCAAAAGAGTTAGCTGCCTGCATAACAGTAGTCCCTGCAATCTGGCATCAGTATTCCTACAGACACAAAAAAACATTGTTTTCCTCACTGGACAAAGAATTAAAATCTTTCTATAGTCACTGAACATTTTTGTTTCAGAGCAGTAAACTGGGGTGGAATGGCTCTACATACAAAACATAATGAATAATGAGATACTTTCTACCATAAATATTAGTGTTGTGGATGCTGCGTTTGAAATGCAGATAATACATCTACTTCAATAAAGTAGGCTGGGACCATGGAACCGTTTCCTCCTTCAATGGTGCTAAAGAAGATGAGGCCTTCCCTTGTGGCGCTGTGTTGAGTTAGCAGCTACTATGTAGTGTTGCATGGATGCACTGCTAAAATGGTGACCAAGGGCCAGACTCGTGGTGTAGACCAACTGGTAAGCCAGGTTACTCTTATGAAAAGTTTGACTCTTTCTGGGCAGTAAGGACAACTTATCAAGGTTTAATTCAGGAGGTGGTAGGGAGTAGAAATTCTGATTCAGTGACACACAGTAAAATAACACTCAACAGAAGCACTGTCCAGTCAGGGTACACATTGTGATTCAGTATGAGACAGTAAAAAGCACTCAACAGAATCAAAGTCCAGTCAGTGGTTTACTTTAGAAAATACATTAAAAAATAGGACAGAAAGTGAGTATGTAAATAATTCAGTTATAGTTAGTAATAAAAAACATACACAAGCAACTAATTGGAGGATAGGATCTGAAATGTTAGTAGAGCTGCTTTGTATTCAGTGCTACATTTCAATTTAAGAACATGTGGAGCAAAGCGCCTCTTCTAACATGATCACTCCCGCCACCCTAGATTTTTGCTTGGGTTCTGGTGTAATTTCCACAGAAAGCACACTGGGTTCCTGCTAACCAGGACCCTGAGTGCCAGATCTTTTTCCCCCAAAACTGAAGTTGTTTTTCACAAATAGCAAAACCTTTAGCACCTACTTAAGTCTCATGTAAATGGTAACCTGGGTAACTAGGGCCTGGGGTACTGAGGGTCCCTAAGGGCTACAGCACGAATTGTGCAACTCTGAGGGACCCCTCACCAAGCACAAGACAGGCTGCCATTGCAGGCTGCATGCCCTGGTGCAGACAAAATTGAAAACACGACATGGCACACAGACTTTGTGCTATGTCCCCTAGACACTTCATGCAATGTATTTAAGTCACCCCTCTAGCAGACCTTAAAGCATTATAATACAAGTGAGGGAATATCTGCAGGAGCAGACATGCCTCTGCTATGTCTTTGCTGCTTTTCAGACATAATAAGTTACCAGAGAAGCCATTTTAAGTGCATGTGCTGGACACTGATCACTATGAGTTTCCCAGCTAAATGATGCCTTCTCTGAACATACGGATGTTTGGTATCAAACATCTTAGAATAATAAAACTTCACTAATGCCAGTGAGGGATTTATTAAAGACTGCACCCAAAGAGCACCTTAGAGGTGTCCCCTTTAAACCTACCACCTACAAGTGAGTTGACTGACTAGTCCTGACCAGTTCAGCCACCATAGAATGCGTTTCTGGCCCCCAAGGTGAAGGCCAGCGCTTTCGAAGGGCCAGAGACAAAGGCGTGCACTGGGTGGGAGTGTTATCACCTCACCCAGGCAGAATGGACATTCCAGGGCGAGACGCTGCAAAGGCTTAGCTGCCTTTGTAATGAGACCCAGGTGTCTCCAGATAGTAGAGTTGACTGAATCCCCCTGTCCTGGTACCACTTTTGGCAGTAGCACAGGCCAGAAAATTAGGCAGATTAGGAGGAGTGTCCACTTCATGCCAGTCTCACCCCTAAGGTGGCCACACTCAAGTAGACACCACTTTTCAAATTCCTCCATCTTGTTTGGAAGGATTTAGGCCACTAGGGTTAGGGTTATGCCCACTTTGCAGCAGAAGTAGTCATAGAAACCGTGTAGTCACCCTAAAGGCAGGCAACTCTTTGGCTAACGCCTGGCACTCCCTGTAATGCCCTTAAATTGAGTATTTAAGTGTCACCCCTGAACCCTAGAACTCAGATCCTGATGACCTGAGAAGACACGGGCAAAGAAAAGCTGCACCTACAGAAGAGGAAAAGAAGCAGCTGACAATGCCATACTGCAGGCTGACCTCAAAGGAATCTAAGAATCCAATTCGCCCTGCCTTCAATAAAGACTCAAGTCTTCCATGAGCAGTGGGCCTGCTCTGCAACAAAACCTTCAAGGAAAATACTCTACAGCTGATGGAACCCCAAAGACCAGACACTTGAAGTGACCACTGCACCCGATGTCCACGACCTGAGGTGAAGCCAACAAACAGTGCCAAAGCTGTTCCCCAGCTGCCCACAGACCGAGTCCAGTGTGGTCTCACTCATCTTGGACTCACCCAAGACACCTACAACCTCTGCACACAGGCCCCCTCTCCCACAGCCTTGTGGTGAGAGAAAACATGACGCCTCCAGCAGCTCTGCATCCACCCTCTGACCCCACCTGAGGTGGTTCACTGGTGTCAGCAACGTCCCCTGGCTCCTAGGCGCTCAAGTCCACCCTGGGTCCACCCCTGCCGTACTCCCTAAAGATGCCGGCAGCCTTAACACACAGGACCCCCTGACCCCGAGTGCTCCCAGACATGAAAACCTGACACCTAAAGACACTCGTGCATCTGTCGTCCCTGGGTACAGGAGAAAAGGACTGCAGGAGGCTGGCTCAGCTTATGGTGTGTACAGGGCGCTATTGGGGAGTGGGGGTGTTAAACCATGTACTAAGTAAGTGAATTGCAAAATAGTGAACTCAACCAAGGTAAGTGTGGTAGTTAGTTAGGGGATGGGGAAGAACGAAAACACCAGAGGTAAGTACAGCAAGTGTAGAGCCAAACATATCTTTCACTTAGGCAAATCTCTGAGCGTTTTGGAGGGGCTCTCCAAAGAAATTAAAGTACATCTAAGCGATTCCCATTTCCAATTGGACAATGTCTTCTGAGAAAAGCAGCTTCTACAGCGGAGGCATAGTCGACTGAGTACAATCTTTATCAAAACTAAGAGAGCTTCCACCAAATGAGGAGACAGAGTTTAAGCCTTCTTTAACTTTTTTCCAGCTGCAGAAGCCTGTAAACAAGGCAGTGTAGGGAGGCATCGCAGTCAGTCAAAGCCCGCAAGAGAATTCTCCCCAATGAACAGTGGCTCAGAAGGTATAAGAGACTCTCATAACAGCTCAAGCATAGTAAGCAGTAAGGCATCAATTTGTGCGATTGCTGATGGAGCAGCAAACACTGAGCTCATGTGTGCTAGTGCTTGAATTTGTACAATGACAAGGATAAGTTTGGCACCGGGATTCTGAACAGCCCTGTAACAGAACCACTTCATTGGGAAAGAACAATATTACTTTCTACCGATTAGTTTTTTTTTGGTAGGAAAAAACTTTTCTTGCCTGAACGTTTGAGAGAACGCTTAGGCATCTCCTTGCAGGACTTAATGTAAAACAACTTGGCCTTCCACTCCGACAGCCTTTGAGTACACAAAGGGATACAAAAAAGTTGTCGAAGGCATCATGTTCTAATCTGAGAGAGCACATGTAGTATTCATGTGAGTCCGAAAAGAGCTTGAAACCTGAGAGTTTTGGAGGAGACATTTGACTTCTTTGCTTGTAAACACCTCATTGGCAAAAGGGAGGCCGCTGGGTACAGTAGTAAATGTGAAATGCTCGATCCCACCTCAAACCTGCAGACAGTCTATAGGACTCTAGCAGAGGCACAACTAAGTATGCATCTTGATAGTTGAAAGGCATCAGACAGTTCCCTAGATCCAAAACCGAAAAAGGCTGAGGTCTTTGGAGGAGAAATTTCCCCAGCACACTGTCCTTTTGTAACTTTGGCATAAGTGAACCCCAGCAAAGTTGGGAGAACAGTTTCAGATTTCTGTCAAAGAGTAAGTTAAAAGAAAATATTTCTGCGCTTTTACTTCTACAATCAAGTGGCATCACTTGCCGGTGCAAGTAAACTATTGCTATGAAAAATTATGGATCCTATCTGGCACCTGGGGAACTGAAATGGTGAGGAATCTGAGGTTAGAAATATCCAGCTAACCTAGTGGCTTCTCTCAAGGGGATCATAATCCATTATTTAATCTTCATGTGCCGAAAAGTGTAGCAAAGCTCTGCATAAAACCAACGGTAATCGAAGTCACTTGAGGCAAAGATTGTTAGACGTTTCCACCTTCAGAATGATGGAGAAAGACAACTAAATAGGGCAGGAAGCAGAACAGATGGATGGTAAACCAGATCTACTGAGTGGCAAATGTCACTGTTATGTAAATGTCTTTTGTAGCAGACGTAACTGCAAACAGGGCTGGAATTCTTAGAAGGTGCATAATCCTATGAGGCATTGGGGCACAAAACCGATCTGGTGGTTTATCTGGTCCTTCCACAAAGGCAAATTACTATGGAACTGAAAGTATTTAATTGTTCTACTGACGAAAAAGGCTCCCAGGAGGTGACTATCAATAGGACTGCTTTCATGAACAGGAGACAATGACAGCCTGGAAAAAAGGGCTTCTCCTGACAAATAAAGAAAAAGCCAAGAGTTGCGAAAGGGTGGTTGAATTCTGTAGGGTTTCCAACCAATCTAGAAAGAAGGCCTTCAAACTTCTTGTGGGTAGGGATACAGAACAGGATTTTGGCAATAAAGAAGGACAATTAACACTGCCAACATATTGGAGAACACTTCAGGGGCTGAAGTGAAAGGGACAGAAAGAACCTGAACTTTTAAGTTCCTATGTCAAACAGATAGTTCCTGTGATTGTGGGAGATCAGAACATGGAAGTGTGTGTTCTGAAAGTCCACCAAAATGATCTAACCCTCAGATTGAAAGGACCCAAAGGGCCTTTTGCATAGATACCAAAATGAACTTCTCGTTCATAAAAAAAATTGCTGAGGAAATGCAGATCCAAAATTGGGTGCATGCCTCCCCTTACTTTTGGCATTGAAAAATATATGAACCGACAACTCTTAACCATTGAAGGCATTTCTCTGTGTATAGCTCATTTTGCTAGAAGGGAGAGTATCTTAGCGTGTGAGTAACCTGCTCTTTTTACCTGAAAGAACCATTGGTACAATGTTTTTTTCTGTTTCGCTCTGGTGGAAATAAGGATTCAGATCTCCCACCAGAAAAAAGAAATTCTGTCAGCTCAGGTTTAAAGCATGACTGTAAAATTCGGAACAGAGTAGAAGAGCACTGCAGTTCACTTTCTCTGCATGAACGACTATCCAAAATAGAGTCAAGAAAATGCTCAGGCCTATTCAACTGGTTGATACATCACAGGAATGTCCATCTGACTGAACTGTTTGTAGAAAGTATCAGGCCTAAAGCAGTTTTCAGTGACTTACCACTTCTGCTTTATCCTCTTAAGTCATTATTTAGCATGTTAATGTCAATAAGCAGATTTTACTTGTCAAAGGGCATGTCTAAGAGCTGTGCCTTCAGGTATCAGTACAACATGGACACTTTATCCACACCAGTCTTCTGAGCATAAAACTCATTGCACATGAGCAGAGCCACTGCTTCCACTACTGTCAGATGAGTGTGCATTCACTGGTTTGCTGCATCCATCTAGTGCTGTACCAATGAGCTGAAAGTATAAGCAAGTGCTGCAATACGCCTCCAACCCCGGAAATATCTGGCCAGCAAGCAGTTGATGTTAACTGTTCACAGAGAAAGATTACTCAATGCATCTAAAGGCATCCTACCCTGTTGACACCCCACCAGGAAGTATTGGGTTGGTGTTCTGTGTTATTTTAGCAGACGTGGCTAGCTCTACAAGCTCTCTGGTGTGTTGGTTTGGATTTTCCTAACTTTCTTTCATGGCACTCATCAGAGCCTCACTAAGTCTGAGGATTAGCTCTGGGAGTTGCTCACCAATTATTTGGAAGACAAAATTACCAACACAGTCGGGTACTTCTGGAAGGAGTGGAATAAGATCAGAGTCTGATCACTCTGGACTTTGAGCTTTCCTTTTTCCTCAGTGAAGAGTAGAAAGACTACTTTTGTTTTTCTCGTTTGTGGTGCATTCCTCAGCAGAGGCACAGAAAAAGAAAGACTTCACCAGGGGTTACTAAACTTCTCCTGACTCCCTCTCTCTAATCACACTAGAGCTCATCTTGTAGCAAACGTTACACAATGAAGCACTGTGAGACTTCACCAGGTGCCACAGTTAATTTGCAAGCTGCTCAGTTACAGGCAAATGTCTTCAAGACGTGGAGCTGGGCATGAAGCACAAAAATGTAAGATGTCACATTATGCCACAAGAAAATTAGACACAAAAAAAGTCATACAAACCCCTTCAAAATACATACTAAAACTAGGCAACTATTGATTCCACTTCTGTAGGTATGAAAAAAAGGTACAGGTGTCACCACTGCTAATGTCACTTAGGACCCACAACATCAGTTCATATAAAGCCACAGGGATCCATGAGTAATTTCAAGCAGTGCCACCTCGCTCCTGAGAATAGTCATGGCTGAAAACTATTCAGAATCATTACTGGTATCTAAAAATATAAAAAAGCCAAGCGATTATACATTATCATCAAAATGTATCTGCTCTAGCAACTGCTTTTCCCTCACAAAGTGAAAAACTCTTTCAACTCATTAAACATCAACTTGCCTGAATGCTGCCAAGGAAGAAACAGTGAAATTAGTCCACAAGGCTGTGCTCATGTCTTCAAGCTGCTGGGTTCTCAGGAGCCATTCACCCAGTGTTACGTGAGCGGTCAAAAGCCCTGGGAGTGCACTTACATCCCATTTGAGGGTATTATTGCTGCTAGTGAAAATTTCAAAAAAGCACTTGGACAAAACAGCTGTGCTCAATAAACCAGGACCCTGCAACAGATAGTGAAAAAATATACAGTCAACATTTTCACACTCAAAGCATAAAACAAAAACAAAGACACAGACCACAGTCAGGTATTGACAACAATGGAACAAATTAAGTGTGACTTAGAAAAGAAACCAGAGAAGAAAAGCAGTTGGTAACTAGGATTTGGTGTCATTAGGTTAACAGCAACACAGTAAAGTCAAAGGAACCCAGTTACAGATTTATTGGAGTCTAGACTAATCAGTGGTTACTGGGCAGTTGTCTATGGGGATACTGTTTTGTTGCCAAAAGCAGACAAGGCTTTCTCTAGAAGATGGTGTGGGTGGCACTCTGATTCAGAATGACATTAAATAACACATATATCCATTAAGTACTTTACCTTAAAATGCTTTATTTAACAAAGAAGATGGATACAAAAAAACAGTGGCTGCTAGCAACTTCTGGAGAACAGATACATCTTAAACTGTTTTAAAATTGTAATTGCATTTATACAGTTATTACTACCACTTATGAGGAGTTTGTGAACTTTGTGGCGAGGAGCATGTTACTCCCTAAACCAAGGTTAGTGATAAGTAGGTAACAGGTTAGTATTTTCTGCTTTCATTTCCTAGTAGGACAAGTTATGTGCTCGAGATCTCATTCATCTACTCTAGTGTTCTGGATGGGGTGGACTAATTGGAGCTGTTTAATAAAAGAAAGATGTGAGATGGTATTGTTAGTGGTGGGTATGTGTGCCTGTTAGAGGGATGAATTGGACAGAAAGAGGTAAGAGTCATGAAAGCACGTTTGGTAGTCGACAGTAAACAAAGGTTTGGGATCAGTCAGTAGAGACAAGGAATGATGTGGAGAATGAACAGGTTACTTATCTTTGGTAACCCAATTTCTGGCACAGAGCAGTATCCTCTCCTTTTCATTATTCCCAGGCATCAGACTGGATGTGGAAATGTTTTAGCAAATCGTTAGGTGACACCGTGCAACTCAGTACTGATGCTGTTCCAGAAATAATCTGCAGGACCTATATAGGCACCACTCCTGGTCCCTGGCATCTGCTTTCAAGGCTATCCGCATCCCCAGAAGCAGAGCAGCAACAGCAAAAAGGCTTTGACTGGTGGGTGGATCTTCTTAAGGGGTAGAAGTAGGAAGCCAGCCTTTTTGCAGGTTGTCCCACCACTTTTTGTATCCATAGGGACTACTAGATGCTGGTTTTAGACTGACAGTGCACTGGGTCCTTACTAACCAAGCCCCAGTGCCAGTATTCTTTCCCCTAAACTGACACGTACCAATTGGAACCCAATTGGCAAGGACTTCAGAACCCCTGTAAGTCCCTAGTAAATGGTACCTCTGGTACCTAGGACATGGGTATTAAAGAGGGTTCCCTAAGGGCTGCAGCATGTATTATGCCACCCTAAGGGACCTACACTCAAACACATGCAGACTGCCATTGCATAAAGTGTGAAATGATGCAAACCATTTGGATACATGACAATTCAAACACCCTGTGTGCAATGCCCACCACTATGCATGCAATATATGTTAGTCACCCCAATAGCAGATCACAGAGTCCTAAGGCAGAGTGCATTATATTAAAAGTGAGGGCACCGCTGCCTGAGCAGAAGTATCACTGTTCTGCTAGATATTCCAAGTGATCAGGCAGCCATCTTAAGGACATGTACTGGTTATGAGTTACCCAGCTACATGATGACTGCACTGAAACTAGTGGTACTTGGTATCAAACACCTCGTCTTAATAAATCTGTGCTGATGGCAATTTCATATTTGTTATGTAACAAACACCCAGAAGGCATCTTAGAGGTGCCCCTTGAAAACCCACTAGTGCCCTAGTGTTCTGGCTGACTGATTATCAACCAGCCTGCCCCCAAAGACGTGTTTCTGACCACCTACAGTTGACAGCGCCCACACTCAGAAGCCAGAAACAATGCCTGCTCCAGAGGAAGGTGATTACAGCTCCTCCAGCAGGATGGCTAGCAATTTAACATATCAGAGAGCTAGGGGCTTCAGAGCCTTCACCGCCTCTAATATGCGACTCTGGCTTCTCCATTCCTAGGGAACGTCACCCCCCTGCACAGAGGGCTATTTGGTACCTGACCAGGGTGGAAATTAGTAATTCAGGAGGCATATTCCCCTTCTGGGCTAGTCACACCCCCAGGGTGGGCTACCTTAAGTGGGCACTCAAGGAAGGATTCTACCATCTTGTTTTTGGTGAAATTTGGAACTCTGGGTCAGGAATATTCCCACTCCCCACAGAAAGTGGTTATATAGGTGATGTAGTCACCCCAGCGGTAAGTAGCCCATTAGCTACTACCCTACACTCCCCTTGATGCCCCTAGATTCAGTATTTAGGGACATCCCTGGCACCATGACTTCAGATTTGTCTACTGGGAACAGAAGGAGGACACAAGAAGAGTAGTCATCGTGAGAACAGAGGACTCAACCACCACTTGGCTTCAAACCCCACCCTGCTGCTGGAACCTCTGCAATTGCACCGATGCAACTCACCCAAAAGCTGTGCATCCTCTCAAAGCTGTGGAGGGCCATCCAGCGCTTCAACAACCAGGCAGTATCTCCCTTGGAGTGGAGGAGCCATGCTCCTGCACTTGGAGGCACTGCCCGCATCTGTCCTGTACACCGTTTTGATGGCCATCGGGCCCACCATGGGATCTTCACGCCAGGAGGAGAATTTTAAGGCTTTAGAAGGTCAGCCAAGTCTCTCTACTGAGTTTCCAGATGCAAGACATTCCAGAAGCCCCTTTGCACCCATACCATGACTACCGAGGCACTTTCACCCACCAAGGCTTGTTTGTGTCCAGTCAGGACACCACCACCGCTAAAATTTACATTCACGTTGACTGACTTCAGGACAGACTAGCTCCACACCCAGAGTGGCCCTGCTGTTTTGCTCTTCTCTCCACTGCAGGTTGAACAAGAACTGTAAAAGCCTCTCACTTTAAATGGCCACCCAGCCACCACCTGTACACCCGAGGCCCCCAGCCTTGGTGCACGACTTCTGCCTGCGTCTTCTTTAGCTAGGATCTTATTAGTACGCTGAGCCCCATATTGGGTTCTGCCACTCTTGTCTTCAAGTCCCCCCTTTCAGACTCTTGTTTTGACAAGTCCATCAAACTTCTGCCGCTGTAGTGCTCGAGGCTGTCAATACCTCGGCCCCTGGACACAACAGAGCAGGTAAACCCAAACTGCTGGTTGTACTTCAGATTTTGGCCCCCTCAACCTTTTGCAATTAGCCCAATGCAGTGTATGTTTCTACCGTATGATTACATTACTGTATTCAAGGCTCATGCCTCAAATATGAAAGCTGGTTATTTTCCTGTAAAAATCAATTAGTCTAAAGTATTTACCCAATATTGATGATCTTGGTGTCTAAATATTTATAAAAATCTGTGTTTCTTTTTTGATCTTAGATTTCTTTTTGAGTGTGTCTCTCATTTATTAATTTTGTGTGTAAAACAAATGCTCAACACTCCCCTCCGATAAGCCTAAGCTGCAAGATCCCACTACCACAAACACATAACTTGGGAGTATTAAAGTAAGCCCCTGTAAACCAATAAGGATCATGTGGACTTTTTGCATGGAGTACTCCAACGTTGGTACACTACACAAAAAGCCAGCTTCCTACAGAAGAGCCCAATTCACAAAAGAGGAAGATGGGCAGCTCGGTGAGGATCCTGTAGACAGAGTCTCTACCCGAAAAAGTGGTACCAAAACTAAATAATCTTGTTCTTCTGATAAAGATTTCCACCCATAGGTTCTTTTTGAATAGTTAACAGAGACAAAGCGGGGGGACGTGGTTAAGATGGCGGCCGCTTAAAACGCAGGCTCCGCTCCGGGCCTGATAAATTATCCTGATCGGCGCTCCCAGGGCATTATCGGCAAGAAACGCTGACCAGTTAAATCCCTCTGGAGACGTTCGGAGCAAACAGGAGTGGCGCGGAGTGGCTGTCGCGGTCCCGTGGGCCTCCGACGCGCGTCGGGCCTCGTCCCTCGTTGGAACCCGCATACTGGCGAGGCGTGGCTGGGGGGCGTCCTGGACGGCACTGAAGATGGAGCGGCTGAGCACCAGAGATCGCAGTGAGTAGCCAAGGGGTGCTGGCAGGAGGGGCTGTCGACTGTTGGGAGGCCCTTCACCCCCCTGCGCTCCGCACAGTTCCACACCCTGGAGTCACAGTACTTCGTGCGAGAGGGCGATCTGAGGAGCGAGTTGCTACTGGCATGAATAGGCACAAGACACAATTGCCTAAAGAAGTCCCCCCCCTCTCTCTTGCCGGCGTAAATGCATGCAGCCTGTTGCTGAAAGGAGCACATTTGCTGGCTTGTTGGATGTGAGCAGCACCACACCACATAGATAAATAGCGGCAAAAATAATTGTCCATGTGTAAGGAAATGCCTCCTTGGCATGGTTACCCCCTGACTTTTTGCCTTTGCGGATGCCAAGTTATGATTTGAAAGTGTGCTGAGGCCTGCTAACCAGGCCCCAGCACCAGTGTTCTTTCCCTAAAACTGTACTTTTGTTTCCACAATTGGCACAACCCTGGCATCCAGTTAAGTCCCTGATAACTGGTACCCCTGGTGCCCAGGGCCCTGATGCCAGGGAAGGTCTCTAAGGGCTGCAGCAGGTCTTTTGCCACCCTAGGGACCCCTCACTCAGCACAGACACACTGCTTGCCAGCTTGTGTGTGCTGGTGGGGAGATAATGACTAAGTCGACATGGCACGCCCCTCAGAGTGCCATGCCAACCTCTCACTGCCTATGGCATAGATAAGTCACCCCTCTAGCAGGCCTTACAGCCCTAAGGCAGGGTGCACTATACCATAGGTGAGGGCATAGGTGCATGAGCACTATGCCCCTACAGTGCCTAAGCAAAACCTTAGACAATGAAAGTGCAGGGTAGCCATAAGAGCATATGGTCTGGGAGTCTGTCATGCACGAACTCCACAGCACCATAATGGCTACACTGAAAACTGGGAAGTTTGGTATCAAACTTCTCAGCACAATAAATGCACACTGGCAATGCCAGTGTACATTTTATTGTGAAATACACCCCAGAGGGCATCTTAGAGATGCCCCCTGAAAACATACCCGACTTCCAGTGTGGGCTGACTAGTTTTACCAGCCTGCCACACACCAGACATGTTGCTGGCCACATGGGGAGAGAGCCTTTGTAGTGGAGATGCCCGCCCCCTCCGGCCACGGCCCTGCTTTTGGCGGCAAGGCCAGAGGAGATAATGAGAAAAATAAGGAGGAGTCACCGGCCAGTCAAGACAGCCCCTAAGGTGTCTTGAGCTGAGGTGACTGACTTTTAGAAATCCTCCATCTTGCAGATGGAGGATTCCCCCAATAGGAGTAGGGATGTGCCCCCCTCCCCTCAGGGAGGAGGCACAAAGAGTGTGTAGCCACCCTCAGGGCTAATAGCCATTTGCTACTAACCCCCCAGACCTAAACACACCCCTAAATTGAGTATTTAGGGGCTCCCAGAACCTAGCAAGATAGATTCCTGCAACCTAAGACGAAGAAGGACTGCTGACCTGAAAGCCCTGCAGAGAAGACGGAGACACCAACTGCTTTGGCCCCAGCCCTACCGGCCTGTCTCCCCACTTCAAGAAAAACTGCAACAGCGATGCGTTCCCCAGGGTCCAGCGACCTCTGAAGCCTCAGAGGACTACTCTGCATCTAAAAGGACCAAGAACTCCCGAGGACAGCGGCTCTAATCCAAAGAAGAAACAACTTTGCAACAAAGAAGCAACTTTTAATACCACACGTTTCCCGCCAGAAGCGTGAGACTTTGCACTCTGAACCAGACGCCCCTGGCTCGACCTGCGGAGAAACAACACTACAGGGAGGACTCCCCGGCGACTGCGACCCTGTGAGTAGCCAGAGTTGACCCCCCTGATCCCCCCCAGCGACACCTGCAGAGGGAATCCAGAGGCTCCCCCTGACCGCGACTGCCTGCTTCTAAGAACCCGATGCCTGGTAAAGACACTGCACACGCAGCCCCCATGACCTGAAGAATCCGACCTCCAGTGCAGAAGCGACCCCCAGGTGGCCCTCTCCCTTGACCAGGTGGTGGCTACCCCGAAGGGCCCCCCCCCCCCTTGCCTGCCTGCTTCACGGAAGAGACCCCTGGTTCTCCCATTGAAACCTATTGCAAACCCGACACATGTTTGCACTCTGCACCCGGCCGCTGAGGGTGTACTTTTTGTGCAGACTTGTGCCCCCCCACCCCCGGTGCCCTACAAAACCCCCCTGGTCTGCCCTCCGAAGACGCGGGTACTTACCTGCTGGCAGACTGGAACCGGGGCACCCACTTCTCCATTGAAGCCTGTGTGTTTTGGGCACCACTTTGACCTCTGCACCTGACCGGCCCTGAGCTGCTGGTGTGGTAACTTTGGGGTTGCCCTGAACCCCCAACGGTGGGCTACCTTGGACCCAACTTTGAACCCTGTAGGTGGTTTACTTACCTGCAAAACTAACAAACACTTACCTCCCCCAGGAACTGTTGAAAATTGCACTGTCTAGTTTTAAAATAGCTTATTGCCATTTGTGTGAAAACTGTATATGCTATTTTGCTAATTCAAAGTTGCCAGAGTGAAATACCTTTCATTTGAAGTATTACTTGTAAATCTTGAACCTGTGGTTCTTAAAATAAACTAAGAAAATATATTTTTCTATACAAAAACCTATTGGCCTGGAATTGTCTCAGTGTGTGTTCCTCATTTATTGCCTGTGTGTGTACAACAAATGCTTAACACTACCCTCGGATAAGCCTACTGCTCGACCACACTACCACAAAATAGAGCATTAGAATGATCTCTTTTTGCCACTATCTTACCTCTAAGGGGAACCCTTGGACTCTGTGCATGCTATTTCTTACTTTGAAATAGTACATACAAAGCCAACTTCCTACACCATGGAAATAGCAGTGTGGCGAAAGCGGTTACCAGTGTTGTGTACTAAGTTCTTCCAAGCGGCACAATAACACTGCAGAGGATTTGTCCGACCCACTAATCTCTCTGGTTCTGCTACTAATCGCTATCACTCTGCAGGGCGGCGGCTCCTGGTGTCCACGATGCCCTACCTGCGGTGACTGTGGCCACTCCAAATTAATTGGTCTCGTGCGTAGTGGGCTCCGAGCAGATTCTTGGTGATGACTCTCGGTTGCAGTTCGGAGTGTAGTACATGCGCTGGATGAACAATTTACAATATAGTAGTGCGGACCTGCTCAGACGACATGGCGGGGAAATCTAAGGCGTCCAAAGTCCAAGAGCGCCCGGTCCCCGCAACTATCTCGGTGGGGCCCCAGGCAGTGCCTAGTTTGTAGTACCTGGAAACTATACTACAATCCCACTAGGGCCAATTTGAAAAAATCCTGCAGGCGATTATGGACACTAAATCATCACTTGAAAACAGAATTGACACAGTGTCTCAGGATCTCAACTTGCTTAGGGTGGACCATTGTAATCTGGCTGAGAGGATCGGGACAGTAGAGTCCACGCTGGGCGCCATGGACCCCCTGGTCTCAGAAAACCAGAAACAAATTCAACGCTTGGACTCTGAGGTAAAAGCCCTTTGGAGACATGCGGAGGAAGAAGAGGGCAGGTCGCGGCACAACAATGTTCGGTAGGGCAAAACTCAGAGTTGTTTCTGGAGCAGTGGCTGATCAAGGAGGTGCTGAATGGTGTCCCATCAAAGTTCTTCACAGTGGAAAGAGGACATAGAGTTCCGGGGAGGCAACCGGCTCCAGGACTGCTGCCTAGACCGATGATTGCCCGATTCTTTAATTGTAGAGACCTCGATGCGATAATCCAATACTTTTGCAGTAAAGGCCCGATTTCTATGAGGGAACTTTTATCACTGCCTACCCGGACTTCACCCAAGAAGTGCAGCGCCAACGCTACTCCTACATGAAAATTAAACGACGTCTCCGTGAACATAACATTAATTATGCCATGATGTTTCCCGCTAAACTTAGGGTGATTGCGGAGGACCGCACTCACGTTTTCACCACCCCGGCTGATGCCTGGACAAGGATGCACACCAAGGGCATAGCACAGACCCAAGAAGAGGCAGGTGACAGGGATGTGTGGCTCACATCGCTGGCACGGAAGAGACTCAGAAAACAGTCAAAGGCGCAAACCACGGAAACACAAGCTGCGGCCGAGAGGGCAAGAGTGTTGAAAGAAGCGTCTTTGCCCACACACAAATTGCTTTTGGAGTGCTGCAAGCCACTTTGAGCAAACATACGGACTCGGACTCCGGCAGCTCCGACTCGCAATTACGGAAGCGCTAAAGGGACTGGCGTTCACACCCCGATCTGCAGATGTGCTGTGATTACCACAGGGTGTTTTTCCTTTCCATTGTCCTGCATTGGTACCTCAAGGGCATGGGGTTGAGTAATTTTGGAATGGCATTGCCTTTACATACATGCACCAGTCTAATATCCTTTTTCTTTCCATTTGCAACATATTGATTTAGGACCTGTGTGATAACGTGGTTATAAACCTTGGGAGCGCCGATACGTTTATTCTTTGTTTAAATGATGGGGGCCCCTTATAAGGGCTTCCATCAATTGCTACCATGGCTCCCCAGATGGTATTTATATGGATACAGTCCTCTGATATAAGAAGTGTACTGTGTTTTTTGCTCATACGGATGGCAGTTAGAAAATTGCAACTAAGCCACTGTTTTTGGGGGTTTAAAGGGGTGTTGGGGAGGTACGTGGGATCTTGTTTATGTTTATCAGGTCTATCTGGATCGTAATGTATATCCTCACAGCTGTTGGTTCACTGTAATCTTCAAAAATGTAGTAGTGAAACTTTAAATTGAGTTGGGACCCGAAGTACAACACACGCACAAATATTGTATACTATTATATGGTTCACTGAGCATTATGTATGAGTATAACATAATTACATGGAATGTGCGAGGCATGGCCGAGCAGGGCAAGAGACATCGAATTTATACCTACTTCAAGCGTCAGAGAATACACATCGCTATCCTGCAGGAAACACATTTATTGGAAGCTGATTTGCAGGCATTGGCGGGGACAGATTTTAGGTACATCATTCTCGGCTTATGCGAGGGGAGTACTAGTGTGGATAGCGCAAGGGGTGCCATATGTCCAACACACACAAGATAGATCAGGGGAGTAGATATGTGGTGACCGAGGGGCAGCTTGATGGCAAACAACTCACGATAATAGGGATTTACGCCCCTAACATCGCGTTGAGCGAATTCCTCCGTACAATGTCCCCAGCGCTGCTCATGACCCCTACAGCGTCTGCCATTTGGGGTGGTGATTTTATTAGCACTCCAGGCGCATCGCTGGATTGTTCGACATCGTCTCCATCGGGGTCGGCATGTAGGCGTGACGATAGTTCACTGGCAACCTGGGCAGGGGGACTTGGGATTGCACAATATTTGGCGCATTGGTCACCAGGCACACAGGGAATACTCATTCTACTCCGCGCCCCACAAGATACACACTAGGATAGATATTCTGTGGGGGACTCCAGATATATGTTCTTTAGTTATAGATGACCAAGACACTCTCTGATCACTCCCCGTGAAATTGCGGTGGGGCAGGGGACACCCCGCTGTCCCTGTTTGGCAATTACAGGGGGAAGCCCTGCTGGATCAGTTCTTCAAGGAAGAATTGAATACAATAATAAAGCAGTACTGGGAATTAAACAAGGGTTCTACAGCAACAAGAGCGATGGAGAGGGATGCACACAAGGTTGTCGTGCAGGGGTCACTCTCTTTCAGCTTCCTGGGGAGTGCGTCTCTCCAAGGAAAGATGAAAGTGGCGGTCATTCGAAGATAACTTATTTCAGACAGACAAAACTAATGAGCTGCTCAGTATCTTTCTCACATTGTGGCAGGAACGCTACTTTATTATACAACAGCTTCCATGTAATTATTCAGTGAGAGGAGCATTTCTATGATGGGACTATCACAGAACCTCTACGAGTTGTGACTGAGATACAGCCCTACTGACTCTGTCCCCACATTAAGGTATGAGGTTTAGACGATCCTAACTGATCTGACAGAGGGTACTCCAGATATGATCTCTTTAGTACAGCATCAAATACAGATAGGCGTACACAAACATTAGCAACAATTGCCACGATTGAATTGTTGCTCACCATTTTAACAATGCTGACTACAGTATTATGTCTTATTTTTCACATGATCTCAGCACATGCTTTTTATACAAGAACACAGTCATTTCAATAAATGTTTTGAAAATGCTTTTCGTATCTTTCTTGTGTTTACACCTTGGGTGTACAAGAGTAACTAATGAAAGGGTTAGCTCTGTTTCCACCGAATCCTTGGGAATCAGTGTCATGATTGAGGTTGCCAACAACATCTTTCCACATATTGTGGATTGGATATGGTACTGTGAACTAGCTAGCAGAGATACAACAAGAGTTACTGATGGTATAAGTGGGCAGAGTCTTGTTAGTGTGCATCTAATACACAGTCCTGCTATAGGAGTTTGAATACTTTACTCCCCTTGCCAAGTCCGTGGCCACTAGGTTAACTTGGACGTGCTCATTCCTGATTATCTTCAGAACTCAGGGCAAGAGTTACTGGAGGGAAGGCATACTGGAGTTGTGAGTTCCACGTCAGGCAGAATGCTTCCTCCAGTTATGGTGTTTACACCTTCCCCCAGTTAGAGGTGCCTTTGAAACTCCAAGCACAAAACCACTAACACTGTGCATTCTCTGAGGCGGCAAATAGATCGAGCCAAGGTTCTCTCCAATTGTGGAAAAGACATTGCACCAATACTAGGTGTAACTACCACTCGTGATCTGCTAGGTGTCTATAGCTCACATTGTCGGCCCTGGCTTTAAAAAATCATGCCAAGAGGTTCACCACCAGAAAGATCCCTTGATGGTCCAGCCACTGGCACAAGGTACAGGAGCCCCACACCGCTTTGCTTCTTACAATACCACATAGCAGAGGTGTTGTCTATAAGCACCTGCGTCTGCCTTATTTTGATGAGCGGCAGAAAAGGCTTTCAACACCAAGCACAAGGCCCTCAGCTCTAGAAGGTTGATATGGAGCTGTGCCTCTGCTGAAGATCAGAGACCTCTTATCTCCACCTCTCCAAGATAGAAGCCCCAACCTGTAAGTCACATCTGTCCCCTCTCGGAGGGATAGAGAGGAGGTGGGTGGGGTGTGGGGGAATGGGGGGGTGTCTGCTGAGTTTATTGAGGTATCCAGTAACCCAAACTCCAGATCTTTTGTAGTCTCCTCCAAAATCCAGATATGGTCAGAGAGGTCCCCTTAATGGTGGGACCAGACTTCAGATCCAACTGCATGGGTTTACATATGCCACCTGGCATGTTTGACTAACAGAATGCAGGAGGCCATCGGTCACTGAAATCCAAAGCAGTGGCTGAAACATTAGGGTCTCAGCCTGAATGTTCTGGACTCTCCTTTCCGGGATATAGGAACAAAATCGAACCATTTCCAGAATGGCCCTGATGAAGGGGAGCATGTAAGATGCAAATTAGGCACTTTGATAGTGAACCCCAAAGATGACACTAGGTTTGTCGTAGTCTGGAAGTGGTTGACTACTACCCAGGGCGAACGTGCCTTCAGAGAAAACTGGAACCCCTGATGTTCAGGGGATGTTGCTACCACTGCTATCACTTATCACCTAAGTAGCCCAAAAAGGAGATCTGATCACTCTCTGGGGTGACCTCCTATGAGGAGGGGTCATGGACGTCAGCTGCCTGCCCTACCCAGTCAGATGCTTCCAGAGGCCTCTGCATTTCTTGGTTCCAAGACGGCAGAGCCAAGGGGCCACCTGGAGGAGCTCTGGGCACCACCCTAGGGATGGAAATGGTCAGGAGAACAGTCAATCCCCTTTCCATTGTGTGTTTCACGCTACAGCAGGGACCAGTGGCTCATAGACTGGTGCATACTGGATTATGCAAGGAGGGCACCAAATGTGCCATTCAAAGCAGTCCGGTGGCGCAGGGAGGCTACTCCTCCCCAGCCTAGTATCACCTATTTCCAAAGGAGAGCAGGTTGCACCCTTCTCCTACAGGAAATCCTTTGTTCTGCTGTCCCCTGTTCAAGCTAGTCAAGCAGCAGGGGGGCAGAATTGTGTCTGGGGGGATGCAGCATCCCAGGCTGCCCACGGATCCTTTAAGAATGGTGGGAGCTTAACTAGGGGATCCTCTAAGGAACCCGCAAGGGTGCATGGAATTATGCAACCAATACAGGAATCAGTACTGGGGTATGATTCCGACATGTGTGATACCAAACATGCCCAGGTTCGGAATTACCATTATGTAGCTGGACCACAGGTCAGTGGCCAGTACATAGATAAAAAGGCTTTCCACACTTACGAAGTCCAGGGAATTGGAACTGGGGCTCATAGGGGCACCTCTGGTCATGCAGGGATGCCCACACACACAGGGACATGCACCCTGCCCTTTGGGCTGAAAGGGCCTACCATAGGGGTGACTTAGAGTGACCTGGTGTAGTGGCCAGCAGTGAAAGGGTGCATGCACCTTTTCACGCAGGCTGCAAATGGCAGGCCTGTAGGCACAGTGTGCATGGGCTCACCTGGGTGGAATAATACATGCTGCAGCCTATGGGAGACCCCTAGTGTACCAATGACCTAGGAACCCAAGTACCATCTACCAGGACATACAGGGGTACACCAGTATGCCAATTGTGGGATGTATGAAGTACAACAATAACTACATTTGGTTGGAGGAGACCGCACAATCACTGGGGTCCTCATTAGCAGTATTGCACTCTAAACAGTCTAAGCACACTGACATCAGACAAAAACTGTGGGTAACCATATGAGAAAGAGGGGACTTTCCTACAGAACACCAACAATCATTTTGGGTCCAGGCGATGGAGTCTCACTTCTTCCTTAGAAAGAGGTGCAGTTAGTATAAAGTAGGCAAGGTGATGGATGGGCCTACATGAAAGGCGTGACCACCTTTGAAAAAAGCAGGATAGATGGAAAGGTAGGGAGGCTTAGATGACCATGCCTGCCACACACTCATCCTGCGGGCAAATGTAATAGCCACAAGGAAAAACGTTCTTAATGTGACAAGCCTGAGAGAACAATTGTTGAGAGGCTCAAAAGGAGCGGCGCACATCAGAAATGTCAGAACCAAATTCAAATACTACTGGGGCATAATGAATGGGGAAGGAATAAACATATGAGGTAGACCTTAAAGGACACAAATTACAATAGGAGAATTAAACAAAGAAGGTTGATTAAGCAATCTCAACAACACAGATAAATAACCTTTTAGAGTCACCACAGCAGATCCCTGCTGGGCCAGAGAAAGGGTAAACAACAGGACCTCAAAAAGAGGGACAGAGAGGGGGTCATCAGACTTGTCTGTGCACCATGCCACAAATTTCTTCCACCAACAGGCATATTTCATTTTGGTGGAAGAAAGCCTGGCTGCTAAGGTACAAGTGACTTACCTTTGGTAACAATATATTTGGTTGAGGCATATTCTAGTTGCAGATTCCTTACCTTAGAATTTACCCCAGGTGTCAAACTGGATCTGGAGATTTGTCTTCAAGCAATACCCATGCATGTCGGTAGGTGGCATCGGCAGACTCCATGGGCATAGTCGTCACCGTGATGACATCAGGAGTAGTAAATAGACTCAGCCTCAGCGCATTGACATCAGTTTCTTTTCACAACTTTCCACGCCAAAGTGCAGAGCCACAAAGAACAAGGAGATTGGTGCGCCGGAGCTAAGGACAAGAATGGGGAATCCCTGTCCCTAGAAATCAGTTCACAAGCGGGGAGGATGGGTGGGTCGGTAAGGAATCTGCAACTAGAATATATCTCTACCAGATGTATCGTTACCGAAGGTAAGTAACTTGTACAACTGATAGAGACTTCTAGTTGCAGATTCCTTACCTTAGAATATATACCCAAGCAATACCATCCTCGGATGTGGGCTGCGAACCAAGATCTTACTAGAAAGTCCTGCAGGATCGAAGATCCAAAATAGCCGTCCCGATGGACCTGACAAGGATGCCCACGTAGCTGCCTGGCAGATATCCAGGACAAGAGCTCCACGGCAGTGGCACTGGTGGAATAAGCGTGCAAGCCCTCAGGTGGTTGCGTCAAGGCCAAAGCGTACCACATCTTGATGCAAAGTACCACCCATCGAGAGGTGGTACGTTTTGCATCGCCTTCCCTTTCTTCACACCCACATATCCAAAAAAGAGATGATCGTCCACCTGGAAATCTTTAGTACGATTCAGATAGAACACCAACGCTCTTTTTGGGTCCAGACAGTGGAGTCTCTCCTCCTCATGAGAAGGATGTGGAGGTGCGTAAAAGTAGGCAAGGTGATGGACTGGCCTACATGAAAAGGTGTAACGACCTTGGGAAGGAAGGAAACCTTAGTGCACAACACCACTTTGTCAGGGTGCACAGACCATATGGGGGCTTTGAAGAAAGAGCTGAAGCTCACTCACTCTGTTTTTCTTGTTGCCATCACTTCTGCTCAGTCTTAAAAGTGAGGAGCATCGGCTTGAATGGAGTACACATTAAGAAAGTAGGGACAAGATTGAGGTCCCACTGAGGCATGATGACTGGACTGGGAGGAAACAAATGGGTGAGACCTTTAAGGAAGCGATTGACAGTATGAGTGAAGGTAACCCAAGAAAGGCTGAAATAGCCAATGAATACCCTTTAAGAGTGCCCAAAGCCGAGCCCTGCTGGGTTAAAGAATGAACAAAAGAACCTCAAAGAGCAGAGAGGGGGTCAACAGTTTTGTTGGTACACCATGCCACAAATTTATGCAAATGACAGGCATATACCATTTTGGTGGAGGGACGCCTGGCTGTCAAGATAACATCACAGACTTCGGGTGGAAGATAAAAAGCAGTCATCTGCCACCGCTAAATCTCCACTCATGAAGGCAGAGATTGGACAGGTTCGGGTGGAGAACCGTCTTCTGCTGCTGCAACAAAAGATCCTCCCAAAGAGGCAGTATGAGTGGAGGATCGTTGGCCATGCTCAATAGCTCTGGATACCATAATCTCCGTGCCCAGTCTGGAGCCACCAAAATGACTTGGGCCTGGTCATTCTTGATCTTCTTGAGAACTCTGGGCACAAGTGGTATAGGCGTAAAAGAGGACAGAGTTCCACTCAGGACGAAAAGTGTCTCAGAACAAGTGCAGCCTTGGAAACTCCAATGCGCAAAACAGCTGACATAGCGTGTTCTCTGAGGAGGCAAACAGATCTAACCAAGGCTCTCCCCACTGCTGAAAGAGACCTTGCACCATCTCCAGACAGAGACTCATTTGTGATCGGCTATGCATCAATGGCTGAGTTAGTCTGCTCTGTCATTCACAGAGCCCACCAGATGTTGAACCACCAAGGTAATGTCCCGAGATGTTCCAGCCATGTCCAGAGGCATAGTGCCTCCTGACAAAGGGTCCAGGACCCTACCCCGCCCTGTTTGTTGCAGTACCACATGGCGGTAGCATTTTATGTCCATGAACACTTGCACTACTTTCCCTTTGAGAGAGGGAAGAAATGCTTTCAACGCAAGCCTGAAATCCCGGAGCTCCAGAAGATTGATATGGAGCCCAGACTCCGCCAGAGACCAGACTCCTCTGATCTCTGCCTCTCCCATGTGGCCACTCCATCTAAGAAGTAACGCATCTGTCACTATGGATAGATCTGGCTGGGGAAGGAAGAGGGATCTGCCGTGGACCCAATGGGGATTCGAAAGCCACCACTGCAGGTCTTTCGCAGTGCCCTCTGAGATCTGGACCATGTCAGAGATTTCCCTGATGCTGCTCCCACTGGAACATAAGGTCCCATTACAGAGCCTGCATATGGAATCTGGCATGTGTCACCAGCAGGATGCAGGAGGCCATGAGACCCAGCAGCCTAAAAGTCATTCTAGCTGAAATCCAGGATAGAGACTGAAAGATCGGTATCATAGCCTGAATATCCCGGACTCAGCGCTTGGGAGGACAAATCCTAAACTGCACCTTGTCCAGACCAACTCCCGTGAAAGGGAGTGTTTGAGAGGGTGTCAGGTGTGACTTCAGCACGCTTATAGTGAACTCTACTAAATGCAGAAGGTTGGCCTTAGTCTGGAGGTGGCAGACAACAACCTGAGGCGAGCCTGACTTCAGCAGCCAGTCATCGAGGTAGGGGAAGACAAACCCCTGACCTGTGCTAAAGAGCTGCAATCCCCGCCATTACACCTTGGTGAACACCCGAGGGGCAGTGGTGAATTGAAATTGCTTGTGGCCAACTGTGAACCACAAATTACGTCTCTGGGCAGGCAGTAGGGGAATATGGAAAGAAGAGTCCTACAAGTCCAACGTCTCCTGGGTTCAGAGCAAATAAAGCCTGTGCCAGATTGAGTATTTTCAACTTCCTGGATGTAGGAAAGTGCCTTTTTTATACATGGTTACCGCCCCAAATCTAGCCCCCCCCCCCCCCCCCCCAACACCCCTTTTGCCTAGTACGGATGCTAATTTGACTGACTGGGTGCTGGGATTCTGCTAACCAGGCCCCAGCAGCAGTGTTATTTCCCCAAACTGTACCATTACACACCCCTGGCACACAGCTAAGTCCTTTGTAAAAGGTACCAGTGGTACCAAGGGCTCTGGCCAGGAAGGGGCCTTAAGGGCTGTGTAGGAAGTAGGCTCTGTATATACTATTTCAAAGTAAGAGATAGTGTGCAAAGAGTCCCAGGGTTCCCATTAGAGGTAAGATAAAGGCAAAATTAGATAATTCTAATGCTCTATTTTGTGGTAGTGTGGTCGAGCAGTAGGCTTATCAGAGGGTAGTGTTAAGCATTTCTTGTACACACACAGGCAATAAATGAGGAACACACACTCAAAGACTTAACTCCAGGACAATAGTTTTTATATAGAAAAATATATTTTCTTAATTTATTTTTACAACCACAAGTTCAAGATTTGAAGTAAATACATAAAATGCAAGGTACTCCACACAGTTAAGTTAGGAACTTTGAATTAGAGCAATAACATATACAGTTTTTGTTAAAATGACAATAAGCTATTTTAAAAGTAGACAGTGCAAAAAGCAACAGTTCCTGGGGGAGGTAAGTATTGGTTAGATTGTGAAGTAAGTAAGACACTTACAAGTCTCAGTTCCTGGGCATAGGCAGCCCACTGTTGGGGGTTCAAGGCAACCCCAAAGTTACCACACCAGCAGCTCAGGGTAGGTCAGGTGCAGAGGTCCAAGAGGTGCCCAAAACATATAAGCGCCTTTGGAGAACAGGGGTGCTCTGGTTCCAGTCTGCCAGCAGGTAAGTACCCGCATCCTCGGGGGCACAAGTAGGCACACAAAACACACCCTCAGCGGCAGAGGCGGCTGGGTGCAGTGTGCAAAGCAGGCGTTGGGTTTTGTATTGATTTCAATGGAGGGACCCGGAGTCACTCTACCTTTGCATGCAGGGCACAGGGGGGGCTTCTCAGGCCAGCCACTGACTGGGCTAGGCAGAAGGTCCCCTGGGGGTCACTCCTGCACTGAGGTTTGGTTCCTTCTGGTCCTGGGGGCTGCGGGTGCAGTGCTTGGTCCAGGTGTCGGGTCCCTTGTTACAGGCAGTTGCGGTCAGGTGGAGCCTCTGGATTCTCTCTGCAGGCGTCGCTGTGGGGGATCCAGGGGGGTCGTCTCGGGCTACTCACTGGTTTGCAGTCGCATGGGAATCCTCCCTGTGGTGTTAGTTCTCTGGATCTCGAGCAGGGGGCGTCGGGTGCAGAGTGTGAAGTCTCACGCTTCAGGCGGGAAGAGTGAGGTCTTTAAAGTTGAAGAAAAGTTGCACGTTTGTTGCAGGTTGCTGAGCAGAGCTGCTGCTCACTGGAGTTTCTTGGTTCTGGGGGTCAGGGCAGTCCTCAGAGGCTTCAGAGGTCGCTGGTCCCTGTTGGATGCGTCGCTGGTTGCAAATTTGTGAGTCAGGAGACAGGCCTGTAGGGCTGGGGCCAGAGCAGTTGTCGTCTTCTGTCGTCTCTGCAGGGCTTGTAGGTCAGCAGTCCTTCTTGTTTCTTCAGGTTGCAGGAATCTGATTTCCTGGGTTATTGGGTGCCCCTAAATAGTAGATTTAGGGGTGTGTTTAGGTCTAGGAGTGCAGTAGCCAATGGCTACTGTCCTGGAGGGTGGCTACATCCTCTTTGTGCCTCCTCCCTGTGGGGTGGGGGGCACATCCCTAATCCTATTGGGGGAATCCTCCAAAACTAAGATGGAGGATTTCTAAAGGCAGGGGTCACCTCCGCTGAGGGCACCTTAGGGGCTGTTCTGACTGGTGGGTGACTCCAACTTGTTTTTCTAATTATGTCCTCTACCCTTGCCGCCAATAGGGGGGCAGTGGCCAGAGGGGCGAGAATCTCCACTAGCTGGGATGCCCTGGGGCGCAGTAACAAAGGGGGTGAGCCTTTGCTACAGTTCCTGCAGGGGGAGGTGAGAAGCACCTCCACCCAGTGCAGGCTTTGTACCTGGCCACAGAGTGACAAAGGCACTCTTCCCCATGTGGCCAGCAACTCGCCTGGTTGTGGCAGGCTGGTAGAAACTGGTCGGCCCCACACTAGAAGTCGGGTTGGTATTCATCTCTAAGATGCCCTCTGGGTGCATGTTACAATAACTTCCACACTGGCATCATTTGCATGCCCTCTGTGTGCATTTTTTTATAAATCCAACACTGGCATCAGTGTCGGTTTATTATTCTGAGAAGTTTGATACCAAACTTCCCAGTATTCAGTGTAGCTACTATGGAACTGTGGAGTTCTTGTTTGACCAACTCCCAGACCATATACTCTTATGGCTACCCTGCACTTACAATGTCTAAGGTTTTGCTTAGACACTGTAGGGGCATAGTGATCATGCACATATGCCCTCACCTGTGGTATAGTGCACCCTGCCTTAGGGCTGTAAGGCCTGCTAGAGGGGTGACTTATGCCACAGGCAGTGTGAGGTTGGCATGGCACTCTGAGGGGAGTGCCATGTCGACTTAGTCATTTTCTCCCCACCAGCACACAAGCTGTGAGGCAGTGTGCATGTGCTGAGTGAGGGGCCCCCAGGGTGGCATAAGACATGCTACAGGCCTTATAGACCTTCCCTGGCACCAGGGCCCTTGGTTCCAGGGGTACCAGTTACAAGGGACTTATCTGAGTGCCAGGGCTGTGCCAATTGTGGAAGCAAAGGTACAGTTTAGGGAAAGAACAATGGTGCTGGGGCCTAGTTAGCAGGGTCCCAGCACACTTCCAATCAAAACTTAGCATCAGCAAAGGCAAAAAGTCAGGGGGTAACCATGCCAAGGAGGCATTTCCTTACAAGCTGCATCGTATATTGTGCCACCTTAAGGTATACCTCACCAAACACATGCATACTGCCAGTGCAGATTGCATGTGTTGGTAAGAAAAAAAGTAGTCGGCATGGCACCCCTCCCAGAGTCCCATGCCCACAAACCACTGCCTGTGGCATAAGTAAATCATCCCACCAGCCCTAAGGCAAAGTCCACTATACCACAGGTGAGGGCATAGCTGCATGAGCAATATGCACCTACAGTGTTTAAGTCCATTCTTAGACATTGTAAGTGCAGTGTGGCCATATTAAGAACATGGGCTGGGAGTTTGTCATTACAACTCCACAGCTCCAAGATGGCTTCATTGAAGACTGTGAAGTGTGGCATCAAACTTCTTAGCACAATAAATCCACTATGATGTCAGTGTTTGATTTCCTGTAAAATGCACATAGAGGGCATCTTAGAGATGCCCCATCTATTTCACCCAAACCTCAAGTGTAGGGCGGACAGGTCTGTGCCAACCTGCCACTAACAGACAAGTTTCTGGGGTAAGGAACAAAGCCTGCTCTGGTGGAGGTGCTTCACACCTCCCCCCTGCAGGAACTGCAACGCTTGGCAGTGAGCTTCAAAAGGCTCAGGCCTCCTGTTACACTCCAGCCAGTTGAAGATATTACCCCCCCCCCCACACACACACACCTCCTCCCCCTGGAGCCAAGCCCCACTTTTGGTGGCTGGTTCGGTGGGAAAATGAGGAAAAACAAGGAGGGACCACTGCAGCTCGGACCGCCCTGACGATGTCCAGAGCTCAAGTGACCCCCTCATTGCAGAATCCTCCATCTTGTTTTGGAGGCAAGGGACCAATAGGTATTGGAATGTGCCCCCCAACTGTACTTACCTGCAACAAAGATCTTTTGATTCTAGAAATAAAGCAACAAAACATTTTTTCAATATAAAAACATTGGCCTGGAGTTAATCATTGAGCGTGTGCCTCATTTCTTGACTGTGTGTGTACAACAAATGTTTTGCGCTACCCTCTGAGAAGTCTAACTGCTCGACCACACTACCACAAAAGAGAGAATCAGTATTATCTAATTTAGCCTCTGTTAAGCATCTGGGGATCCACTGGACTCTGTGCACACTATACCTCATTTGGTATAGTATATACAGAGCCAGCTTCCTACAAATACCACAATAGTCAGTCAGTAACTCTCATTCAGGAAAGGACCACACCAGGTGTTGCAAAAATAAAGTATTCTTTATTACAACACTACTCCAATACTAACATTGGTATATCTCCATTTGGAGATATCTACACACAAAGTACACACTTAAAAACAAACAGGAATAGCATAGAAATACATGAGGCCCTATGGGGGGACCAAACCATATACTAAGAAAGTGGTATTAGAATGGAGGTGCCCAACCAAGGTAAGTGTTATAATCCCTGGGGCTGTGGGACTAAGACATTACCAGAGGTAAGTACCATAAATCCCACAGGAGCCCGGGTGCAGAGTTGTTATCGAGCCAGGTGTCCCATGGGCTAAAACAGGACCGTCATGGTTGGATTTATGGATTCAGGACACTTCCGGGTAGACCCAGAGGAACCCAGTCGGCACAAAGAAGGTTGGATAGTGCCTCGACTTGTGGATACCAGGAGACTGGAGTACCAACAGCAGGGAGCCAAAGTGCAAAAGGACGAAGTGGTGTTGTAAACCCTTGTTAGAGTCAATGGAAACTTCTGTTGTCCAGCTGCTACTGCAACCTGGGGACCAGGCGAGTGGAACCCATGGGTGGATTCTGGACGTGAAGAACCTGAAAAAGGGGACAGTGTCCAGACCACTCAGAGATGTCCAGGCAGTGCAGGTGGGCAATGCCCACCCTCTTGGAGGTAAAGTTCCTGCAGGATGGTGAAGAAATTAGTCCAGCTGCAAAGTCCAGGGGGATGCAGGAGATCCTTGGAGGTGCCCACGAGCTGTCCTAAGTCAGTCGCTGGATTGCAGGAGGGTCAGGGGTCAGGAGGGCCACCAACAAGCCTTGGCAAATGCAAATAGCTGATGCAAGGAACATTGCAGGTTTTTGAGGACCAGCAAGGTCCTTGTGACTCGACTCTTGGAAGGGAGTCAGGGCAAGCCTTTAGCTGGAAGGAAAGTCAGCCGGAGCCTGAGAAGCCTACATGAGTGACCCACTGGCACCAGGCACAGGGAGACACAGAGGCCTCAGCAGCACAACACCACCATCACGTTGCAGGAGCTGCCGAGTGGAACTTGATCTTGGAGTTGCAGAGTGCTGGAGGGTGGGGCTTCTTGGATCTTGAAGATCTTCTGCAGGAAGAGCCAACAAACCTTGGCAAGGGCAACAGTCACTGTGCACTGGGGTTCCATTCCCGGGGTCGTAGCAAGAGTCCACCAACTCCCAAGTTGGTCAGCAGACAAGTTAGACCTGGAAAGGACCACAGAACCACCACCTGTGTGCAGGCACTTTTCACCGTCTGTGGGAAAGCAGGATCCACCAGCAGGGAATAGGCAGGATTTCCTGGTCTGAACAGTCAGATGCTCCGAGAGGCCCCTGTCCACCTTGTTTCCAAGATGACAATCAACCGGCCACCTGGCAGAGCTCTGTGCTCCAACCTTATGGAGGAGCTGGACAGGAGGGTGGTCACTTTCCTGTCCTTTGTGTGGTTTCAAGCTAGAGTGGGAAACCAGGGGTTCCTGAACTTGTGCAAACCGGATTATGCCACGAGGGCACCAAATGTCCCTTCAAAACCGTCTGGTGGCGCTCAGAGGACACCCCACCCCAGCTGGGAAACACCTCTTTTAATGGTAGAGGTGGTCACACCTCTCTCTTGCAGGAAATCCTTTGTTCTGCCTTCCCCTCCTTGAGTTAGGCTCATCAGCAGAAAGGGAGAACAGTGTCTACTACATACCTTAAGATGGCTACCTCTCACTTACAAAGCCAAGGGAATGGAGTTTGGATTTGCAGGGGTACCCTGCTCAGGCCTACCATAGGGGTGACTATCAGTATCTAAGTGCAGTGACCGTGATATAAGGCAAGCCTTATGTCTGAAGTGAAAGGTGCATGCCCAATTCACACAGGCTGTCCTGGCAGTCCTGCGGACAGTTTGCATAGGCTCCCATGGGTGGCATAACATGCTGCAGCCCATGGGGGACCGCCCCCGGTGTACCAATGCTTTGGGTACCTAGTACCATATACTAGGGACTGACATGGGTGCACCAGTATACCAACTGTCAGTTGTAAATGTTTACCTTCAACCAAATTTAGAGGAGAGAGCACAGACACTGCGGGTCCTGATTAGTAGGATCCCCGTGGACTACACTCTGAACACACTGACACAAAGGAAGAAAATGGGGGTAACTAAGTCCGAAAAATGCTACTTTCCTACACCCTGACCTCCACAGATGAGCTGCAAACACCGGACCTGGCAGTAGCTTTGCAGTCTTTAAAACAAAACTTCAGACAACTTGGCTTGCAGTGGACCAATTTAGTGGATTCTGCATCAAGCAACAAACTTTTCCCAATAGATGGCTTACTCTGATTTCATACTGGGACACCTCGCCACCAAGAGGACATCATGGAAGGAAGGTCAAATGCACTCACTGCCACCCCTACACTAACCTCCGTCTAATGGTGGGCACCAAGGCCTTTAGTGCCAAGCCAATCACCAGCAGAGCTAACAGAATGATGTGGAGCCGGATCTCCGCTGGAGACCAGAGTCATCTGATTTCCATCTTTCCCAGATGACCCCAAACGAATACAGATGCATCAGTCACCACTGTCCAATTCTGGTGAGGGGCCTACCAATGACCCAATCGCTTTTCAGCAGCTACTACTGCAGGTATTTTGCAGTCTCCCTCGCAATCTAGATACAATTCTCACAGTATGGGCTGCCCGTTGTCCCTGATGCCCTGGGCAAGTCACAGCCTAATCCATGAAAGGGATAGGAGACCTGCTGGGCTTGTGGCATGGTCTGTCTATGGTAGAATTGAAACTCCGAATGTATCCTCGGATGGGTTAAAATTGCTGATGGAACTGCCTGGATCGGGCAGGCAGGACTAAGGAACATGCCGTAATCCTGCTTTCTTTAAAACGCTACTGGGTGAAGTCTGATTTTTCACCAAATAGCAAGGATGCTTCAACATCCTGGGAGGAGTCTGGCAAGGGCCAAAGTGCTACACTCGTACCATCACCCAATCTCTGCAGTCAGTCATGTCAAAGCTAGAACAAATAACAAATGTAGCTATGTCATGACTATGCTAGAGAGACAGGGTCAGAGACACACTTAAGTCATCCGGAACTGCCAGTAAAACTTGAACCATCATGTCTATAAAGCATGGGAGTATTGGCCTAGAAGTCAGCTGGAGAATACTGATCGAAGAGCAAGGATCTTAGAGAAAAGATTGTGCTCCTTAGACTCACAATCAGGTGGGGTACTGGGGGAGGTGCTGGCAGTTACTGGTGGATGTCTGCCCTACCAAGTTCTCTGGTGTGGCACAGTGTGCAAGAAAGTCAGGGTCATTTGGTGCTGGTTGATGGAGCTTAGTGACCTGCACATTAACGGGTAGTCCCAAACAAGTTTTTGCCCAAAAAGGTATCTGTGAGGGCCTCATTAAATGGTAGTAGGTGTTCCGGAGATCTTAGCCAACTTGGATTACCTTTGTCAGAACATTGGTCTTCCCCGCCCAAGTAGGGAGCTGTAGTACTGCCACCCTCCGCATAACATCAGAGGTTGAGGTTTGTATGCCAGCAGGACCAGGAAGATAAACTAAGCCAGTACCTGTAGCAGTATCACAACTACTGGCATCTTGTAGTTCTTCATACCAGTTTTCCTCATCATAATCCCTTCATCAAAGTTGACATTTTCAGAAACAGTGCTGAAAAGATTGTGCAAAGTTCTGGGTCCTACTGCATTGTAAGGGCATGGCATCAGAATTAGTGGGGTAGTCACCTAGCTGTGCTCCAATGGGAGGAGGGTGCATCCTCTGTCGAGGTCCTGGTGGATTCTGCTCAGAGACAAAGCATAATAATAGGTTGCACAATCCTCTTCCAGCATTAATGCGAATGGAACGGACGCAGAGGGTGGACTCGAAACTAAAGTCGGCACAGAGCAGGTGCTGAACTCAAAGCAGGCTTGCGAGGCGCAGATGGTCCTGACTGCTGGTACTGATCATAAGCCATGGATAAACTGAAATACTTAGTAGTAAGCAAAGCAAAAAGCAAAAGCCCCACTCTGACTTTAAATAAAAAATACTGTTGTATTCTTGACACTCATTGAAAGGATGAAACACTTTGTCTTTCTCACCTAAAATTCTGGGAGAAAAGGATACACATCAAAAGCTATTTGTTAAGGGTCTCTTTCCTTCTTTGTTTCCACAAGTGACACCAGATTTCTTTTTTTAACTGTGCAGTGATGCTACGAACTATGAATAATACACAACAGAATATTGTTTTTTTAAATGAGACCATTTTTCACATTTAGGACTGCTGATATGAGAATAATAATAATAGCAAGCAATGAAGTATAAAAATGAAAATTAACGTTACTATCGACATGGAAGCATAGCAGTGGTATCACTTTAATATACGTATAGTATGAGGCCTAGCTGTCAGTCTGCTTTACATAGATCTGACCCCTTCTTATAAAAAGCGGTCTGTTAGGGCGATATTCACATGCACTCTGGGACATAAGTAAGATCTTGCAGGCAATACTTGAAGAATTTTGAGCCTCCCTGGCTGAAACCACTCAGGAGGGTCATAGAACAGACAAATACATGACACTGGACACTAATGACTGGGCATTTGGACCTAACGTGGTGCTGTGGTATCAAATACGGATGAGATCTATGGGTGGCTTCTCTGGAGACATGCAGGCACCACTCATGGACATAAGTTTCAAAGGTTCATGCCTACATGGAGAAAAGGGCGATCCGGTTCTGGAAGTATTTTAAAGAGAGCTGGACCAAGGCACTTTCCTTGAAACATTTTAGTTCTGACACAAAATTCTTTCAGCTGTGTGTCCCATTCAGGGATATTTCAGAGGTGTGAAGTACTGGCAGCTCCAACGTCCACTACCCCTGCAAGAGACATCCCAGTCCCTTAAAGGCATCGACAGGGATCAAGCAGACAACACCCAGGCCACAAGAAACCAACTTTCCAGTCCCCAGTATCTAAACCACATTAGTATGACCTTAGCGGCACATGACCCCTCTGCAGGAGATCCAAAAAGATATTGAGGAAAAATTAATTGATCTCTTAAATGCGAAAACAGAGACCGTTAGTGTGCCACAATGTATGTGGAAACGTTGCAGTGATTTGCATGAAACTGTGTATCCAAGTACCAAAATAAACAATCAGCACTGTCACCAATAACATTTACAGTTATGTTCTCTCCTTATCATTATGCTATTTCCACTGACACAATCAAGATTAACAAATGTCTAGGCATAGTTTATCAGGCACATACCTTCACAGAAGGGTCCAAGAGGGACTTCTGCTTTTTTTTCTCATCTGCGCAGGCTTCTGGCTTCCACAACGACCAATACTCTGGGTCAGTCGTTACAGTACTGCTCCAGAAGGTCTCAAAGGCGCTGTTTAACAAATCTGACCACAACAAAGTCACATCTTCATGTATATTCTATGGTGGTTAAAGAGAAAAATGAAAATTAGTCTCCAATAAATCTGCAACACTTATAACAATTTCCACTATATAACCCTGCTTTTTCATGCACATTAAATTCGAAAAGCTGTCATAGCTGTTGCCTTTGCAACAGGAATAAATCTTACTACCTTCTTGAGATGCAGTAGGTACCAAAAACTCTTCAAATGCTGTGCTGATGCTGGTGTTAACTTAAGGCAATAGGCAGCGTGCTGACTCAACTCCGAAAGTATGAGCGATCCTTGATTGTTTTTCTCTCTGTCAAATGCAGCAAACAGAAAAGAATAAAACAACTTATAACAGTGTTAGACTTGTATAAGTTGTGCCACTTGACATATCAGTTTTAGTTTAGTGAACTGAATGGACACTAACTGAAAAAGCATGTGAAAACAAGTCTCAAACAAAACTTTGGCACAGCAAACAGGTTACAAAATATAGACATATGCACTATATACATTTGTCACTCGATAACCAACAACACAATTTCAGGACAGTTTACTGGAAATTTTTACACTAGCACAACTGCACGCACACACACACACACACACACACACACACACACACACACACACACACACACACACACACACCCCCGGAGGGGATTGGTTTGTGAGGTTGTATCTGTAATTTATGTTTTCACCTTGGGCCCCTTCACATTCAAGCTTAACTGCATCTAACCTATTTGAGAAAACTATGATAACTGGTTAGAGAGCTGGGAAGTAGGGGAGAGAAAAATAGAAATAGATTGAGAAAGCGGTATAGAGTACAACACAAATGGAGAGGCAGAAAAGAAAGACATACGAAAAGTGGAAGAGCAAGAGACTGGCAACAGTAATTTCCACAGTAATATAATCTTGTGGACAATTACTAGCAAATTACCTCTGTGTGTTTCTGAGCAAACACCATTTTGTTTTTCTGATTTTCATTGGTTTTGGCTTACTCAGGTATGTTTGTTCTCTAATGCAACTAAATATAGAGCTAGATTACAAGGGTCTTCTGCAAGAGTCGGGCTAGAGGATTGATCAGTAGAAAAATAGATTCAATCAGTAAGAAAAGTTGCTATATAATGGCCATTGTTTGTTGCCTTCTTCAAAGCACGAATTGGGTGGAGAACAGAAATTGAAATTCTTCACTGAATTACTATACCAAAAACAGGTATGCTGTGTAAAGAGTCCACATACCCCAAATAAGTGGACCGATGCTTCCTCTAGCTAGCTCAAGGTGCTTTGTTTAGGGTAGTGTAGTGCAGCAGCCTTAGGCTTATCAGAGAGGTGTTAGACATTTGTTAAATGCATACAGTCAATAAATGATACACACACAAGTAAAGAGATGCACACCAATTTAGAAAAATAACATTTTTGTATATTTAACACCAAGAAGTTCATATTTGTGTGAGTACTTTGAGTTATCGCTTTTGAAGTATACAGAAATACACTTGCACTTGTATCTTTAAAGCGGTAATGTCATCTTAAGGGAAAGAAAAACATACTGCATATGGGTACTTTGCAACGACTTACATGACTGTTCTTCGGGATTTATGGGGCAAGGTCCAAGGGAGCACCGACAGGTCACCTCGGTCAGCTATGTGGCGTCCTGGTGCAGAGGTGCTTTTCAGCATCAGGTGCCCCGTTGGTTTCATTGGGAAAAAGTCGTGGTAAAGTGAAGCAACAAGGAAGGACTGGGAAGTAGAACCCACACAGGGCTCTTACCTTGGGGGTCTTGGGCACATAGGGACACCAGTGACCAACCCCAATTCGGGCGGGGTGCGGTGCGGGGAGGAGGAGGGGGTGTGTACAGTGCTGCTTTGTCCAGCGGGGTCAAGCTGTGGAAGGCACTCACGGGGTTTGGTTGCCTGCAGAAAGAAGCTTCAGCAAGGGTGGGGGTGGGGGGTAGTCCAGCTAAACCCAAGGTGGGGTTCAACTCCTGAGGGTCGCTGAGCCTCAGAGGCACCGCTGGTTTACGGCAACTCAGGCTGGGGGGCTGGTGTGCAGTGCAGCTTTGTCCAGTGGGGTTAACGCTCTGGAGGCTCTTGAGTCAGTCTCTTTGGTGCCTGCAAAAGTGCAGGGAAGTAGCTCCTCTATTCCATGGGAGATGCTGGCTGTTTCTTGAAGTGCTGGCAGCACTTCCAGGCTTTTGGACGCTGATCAGCTGCAGGACGAGTCGTCTTTTGCACATTTGTCAGAGACAACAGGCAGTTAAGCAGGGCTGGCACCAAGTCAGTCACTGTTCCTCAGTTCTTGCGATTCTTCAATGTCCTCCTTCTTAGGTCAGTAGAATCTGCTTTCCTGCTGCTAGGGGCTACCCTAAATACTAGATTTAACAGCCTTATGGAAAGTGAAGCATAGCAGTCAATGGGCTACATGCCCTTAGGGTCACTATACCTCTCATATGATAACTTCCTGTGGAGGGTGGTCATCACCGAGATGGCAGAATTGGTAGAATTTTCCTAGAGTGGGGTAGCTCTCCTTAGGGGTGTGTCTGATCTAGGTGTACTCCACTCCACGCCTCATAGCATAGCTAATTTCCAATCTGTCATGCTGCCAAATGGGCCTCAGGAGAGGGGGTGGCATCCTGTGCGTCTAGGTGTTGCATATCAGAGGTGACAGGGGCTTCATAGATCCTGGCTTTGGTATGCTAAATCACTCATAATGCTGGAAAAGGTCTGAACACCTTTGTCCGGAGCACACATTGTTTCTGTGATCCGAGAGCATGGGCTCTCACCTGCTGAGGATCAGATATCTGACTGTGATGGCAGATGGGAAATATCGTTTACGATGATGCATTTACTACGAAATGCATTTACAACTATGCCATTACTACTAATTTGCCTTTATCATGAGTATACCTTTACCACGCAAGCCTTTACAATTAATTTCGTTCTAGAGGCATGAATGGTCAAGGTGCATGCATGGTTGAAAAGGTTTTGCAGGTAAGTACATGTAAGTACTAAGTGGTTTAAGAGAGTGTGTGTGTGTGTGTGTATGTTTTTTAGGGTGGGTATAGGTTTTAGGGTGGTAAGGACATTTTTGGGTTTTCGGGTGGGTATGGGTTTTCGGGTGGTAAGGGTATTTTTAGGTTTTAGGGTGCGTATGGGATTAAGGGTGGTAAGGGAATTTTTGGGTTTTAGGTGGGTATGTGTTAAAGGGTAGTAATGGCATTTTTAGGTTTTAGAGTGGGTATAGGATTGAGGGTGGTAAGGGTTTTGGGCTGGTAAGGGCATTTTTTGGTTTTAGGCTGGGTGTGGGTTACTGGAACAGTAAGGGCATTTTTAGGTTTTAGGGTGGGCACTGGTTTTGGGGTGGGAAAGAAATCACTGGGGTTTAGGATGAGTGAGGTTTGTGGGTGGCTATATATATATATATATATAATATATATTTAAACATACCCACAAATATACACAATATATATAACAAATGTCACTTACCCAATGGGAGGAGAGAGGGTGCATGTGAATCTGCAGCACTTCATGCTAAGAACAGATGTACACTGGGTAAGTTACATTTTCCGTTCAATGGCATGTGTAGCTGCAGATACCCATGCTGTGCATAGACTAAAAAGCAGTTTTCCTCCCAAGTGAGAGGTGGTTAGCCCGTAGGAGTTGAAGTGGTTTGAAATAGTGTTTTTAAAACTGCTAGTCCAACTTTGGCTTGTAGTCTAGATAACACATCCACACAACAATGCTTTGTGAATGTATGTGGTGTGGACCATGTGGCTGCTTTGCATATATATTGTTATTTTTCCTAAGAATGCCGTGGAGGCACCCTTTTTTCTAGTGGAATGTGCTTTTGGAGTTAATAGCTGCCTTTTTACTTTAAGGTAGCATGTTTGAATACATCTTACAATCCATCTACCTAATCATTGTTTTGAAATGAGGTTACCTTGAAGAGGTTGTTGGAAAGCAACAAAACGTTGTTTAGTTTTCCTAAAGTCCTTTGTTCTGTCTACAAAATACATTAGAACTCTTTTAGGATCAAGAGTGCGTAGAGCTCTTTCAGCAGCAGAGTCTGGCTTACTCTTCTCAATGAAGTAATTGCTACTAAGAAAGCAACCTTCCATGTTAGAAATTGAATAGCACAAGAGTGCATGGGTTCGAATGGGGGACCCATAAGTCCTGTGAATACAATATTAAGATTCCATGCTGGAACTGCTGGAGTTTTAGGTGGAATAATGCGTTTAAGTTCTTCCATAAATGCTTTTATGACAAGAACTCTAAAGAGAGAGGTATGTTGTATGTTTTGTAGGTAGGCTGATCTGGCCGCTAGATGATTCTTAACAGGAAAAAACAAGATTTGCTTTTTGTAAATAAAACAAATACACCATTTCTTGTACTGATGCTTTAAGTAGATCTATATTTTTAGGTTGACAGTAGTAGATACACCGTTTTCATTTATTTGCATAGCATTGTCTGGTTGTTGGTATGCATGCTTGTTTTAGAACATTCATGCATTCTAATGGAAGCTGTAAATATCCAAACTCTAGGACTTCAGGAGCCACTGGGACGCCTGATTTGACACGTTGTCTAAGTTAACAGGTCTGGTCTGTTTGGAAACTTGTGATGGGGTACTACTGACAGATCTAGAAGTGTTGTCTACAAGTGTTGGCGTGCCCACGTGGGAGCTATGAGTATCATGGTGAGAGAAGTGCAACACATTTTGTTGACCAGAAACTGAATTAACAGTAGAGGGGGAAAAGCATAAACAAATATCCATGACCAGTTGATCCATAGAGCATTGCCTTTGGGCTGAGGGTGTGGGTTTCTGGATGCAAAGTTTTGGCATTTTGCATTTTGGCCTGTTACGAAAAGGTCTATGTTTGGTGTTCCCCACATTTAAAAGTAATATTGAACTACCTGTGGGTGAATCTCCCATTGGTGTATTTGCTGTTGCATCCTGCTTAGTAGGTCTGCTAGCTGGTTGTGTATTCCTGGGATGTATTCTGCTAGCAGGTGAATGTGATTGTTAACTGCCCACTTCCAAATAGTTTGTGCTAGAAGGGACAATTGGGATGAGTGTCCCTCCACCCTGCTGTTTTGTGTATGATCTGTGCTTGGAATGCTTTGATCACTAAGAACACTGCCAGGAATTCCAAGTGGTTAATGTGGTAAGTTTGTTGGATTGAGTTCCATTCTCCCTTGATTTTAAGTTTGTTGAGATGGACTCCCCAACCTGTCATTGATGCATCGGTAGGAATTATGGTCTGTGGCACAGGGTCTTGAAATGGCCGCCCTTTGGATAAGTTGGTTTGATTCCACATTTGCAGAGTTTTGTAAGTTTGGTAGTCTAACAACATTAGATCCTGTAAACAACCTTGTGCCTGCGACCATTGTTGTGAGAGACACTGTTGCAGTGGTCTCATGTTTAGCCTTGCATTTGGTACTACTGCTATACATGATACCATCATTCCCAATAGTTTCATGACAAATCTTACTGTGTAAGTTTGATTGACCTGCATATGAGGTATTGAAAAGCCTGTATCTGTTGTGGATTTGGGTAGGCTAATGTTGTTTGAGTATTGAGAATTGCACCTAGATAAGGTTGAATTTGTGCTGGTTGAAGATGAGATTTTGGTAATTGATTGTGAACCCTAATGTGTGTAGGGTATCTACTGTGTATTGTGTGTGTTGTTGGCATTGCAGAATGGTGCTGGATTTTATTAACCAATCGTCTAGATAGGGGAAGATATGTATGTGGTGTCTTCTGAGGTATGCCGCTACTACAGCTAGACATTTTGTGAACACTTTTGGTGCTGTTGTTACTCCGAAGGGTAGTACTTTGAATTGGCAGTGGTTGCCTGATATTACGAACCTTAAATACTTGGGGTGAGCTGGATGTATGGGAATGTGGAAATAGGCGTCCTTTAGTTCTAAGGCGGTCATGTAATTGTGTTTTTGTAGCAGGGGAATGACGTCCTGTAGAGTGACCATACGCAAATGTTCTGACAGGATATATAGATTTAGAGGTCTGAGATTGAGTATGGGTCTGAGAGTACCATCCTTTTTTGGTATAAGGAGGTATAGCGAGTATATTCCTGTCCCTTGCTGTAAAATTGGAACCATTTGTATTGCCCCCTTGAGTAACAGAGATTGCACCTCTTTTTGTAGTAGAACAGTGTGTTCTGGAGAGAGTCTGTGAGGACGAGGGGGAATATTTGGTGGAGTGTAGATGAGTTCTAGGCAATAACCACTGCAGATAATTCAGAGTACCCACTGATCTGTGGTGATGTTTTGCCAGTGAGAAAGGAATTATTGCAGTCTTCCTCCCACAGGAGACGTATGAGATTGTGGGATGTTTGGGAAGTCATTGTTTAGTGGGTTTGCAAGCACCCTTTGAGGCAGCAAATGTTCCTCTGGCTCTGGGATTTTGTCCTCTAAATGACCCCCTTGAGTACTACTGCAGTCCCTGCTTTGGATGGGAGGTGGAAGCTTCCGCAGTTTATGTTTTAAAACCTCCCCTATATTGCGGTTTCCGAAAGGAAACACAAAATGATGTGGTATAAAGGGCTCCCATGGCTTTTGCAGTGTCAGAGTCCTTCCTGAGTTTTTCAATGGTTGCGTCTATCTTTGGTCCAAAGAGATGCTGTTTATTAAATGGCATATTAAGGACTGCCTGTTGTATTTCAGGTTTAAAACCTGAGGGACATCAACCATGCATGTCGTCTGATTGTGATGCTGGTATTAATTCCTTTAGCTGAAGTGTCAGCTGCATCTTAAGCAGACCTAATCTGATTGTTTGTTATGGCCTGACCCTCTTCTGCAATTTGCTGAGCCCTCTGTTAGTGCTCTTTGGGTAGGTATTGCAAGATTTCTTGCATCTCATCCCAATGTGCCCCGTCGTATCATGCCAACAGGGTTTGGGATTTGGCAATACTCCATTGGTGGGCTGCCTGTGTTGCCACCCTTTTTCCCACAGCATCAAATTTTCTGCTTTGTCAGGGGGTGGGGTTTCCCCTGAAGACAGACTATTGGCACGCTTCCAGGCTTGTCAATCCTTGGTGTTAGAACCCTAGCTTTAACTGGTTCTTTAAATATTTCTTCGGTGTGTCTAACCATACCAGGAAGCATTGGTAAACACTGGTACTTCTTATGAGTTGAGGATAGACTATTCAAAAGAAAATCCTCTTCTAGAGGTTCCGCATGCATTTGTACCCCATGGTATGCAGCTGCCCTAGATATTACTTGGTTATAAACCGTACTATCCTCTGGTGGGGATGGTTTAGTAGGGTAGAGATCCTGATCATTAGACGGCATAGGATCCGAATCGTACATGTCCCATGGGTCTACAGTGTCTCCTTGTGAATAAGTATGAGTGTGTGACTGGGACAGTAGTGGTGGTGGAGTGCTAAGTTGTGGTGAAAAAGAAAGCTGCCGTGACTGTGGTGGAGAAAGCTTAAGAGGTTTCGGCTTTTCCTTCTGCTTGAAAATGTTTGCCGGTGGTGAATTGGTCTTGAAATGCTAGGTTTCTTTTAGTTTGTGGAGGTGGAGAAGTAATACTTTTTCCAGTCTCTTTCTGGATTTTGTATTCTTCTTTGCTTGCTGTCCATAACCTCTAAAATAGGTTGAATGTCAGGTTCCTCTATTTGATGTTCAGAGGTATGTTTTGTATCCTTAGAGGAATGTTCAGTGAATGTTTTGGGCACATGCTTTATTTGCGCCGAAATGAAAATGTCACTTACCCAGTGTACATCTGTTTGTGGCATTGGTCGCTGCAGATTCACATGTTGTGCACAGTCCGCCATCTGGTGTTGGGTCGGAGTGTTACAAGTTGTTTTTCTTCGAAGAAGTCTTTCGAGTCACGAGACCGAGGGACTCCTCCTCTTTGCTTCCATTGCGCATGGGCGTCGGCTCCATCTTAGATTGTTTTCCCCGCAGAGGGTGAGGTAGGAGTTGTGTGTGTTACTAATAGTGCCCATGCAATGGAATGAATAAGTATGTACAAATTAAGGTTAAGTAATATATATATATATATACAAATGTACAGATGTTGAAGATAACTTCCGACGACTACAGGCTCCCGGGGAGGCGGGTGGGCACATGTGAATCTGCAGCGACCAATGCCACGAACAGATGTACACTGGGTAAGTGACATTTTCAGTTCGATGGCATCTGTTGCTGCAGATACACATGTTGTGCATAGACTAGTAAGCAGTTACCTCCCCAAAAGCGGTGGCTCAGCCTGTAGGAGTGGAAGTAGTCTGAAACAAAGTTCTTAGTACGGCTTCACCTACTGTGGCCTGTTGTGCAGGTAGCACGTCTACACAGTAGTGTTTAGTAAATGGGTGAGGCGTGGACCATGTGGCTGCCTTACATATTTCGTGCATTGGAATATTTCCTAGGAAAGCCATGGTAGCGCCTTTTTTCCTGGTTGAGTGTGCCCTTGGTGTAATGGGCAGTTGTCTCTTTGCTTTAAGATAGCAGGTTTGGATGCACTTAACTATCCATCTGGCTATACCTTGTTTTGATATTGGGTTTCCTGTATGAGGTTTTTGAAATGCAATAAACAGTTGTTTTGTTTTCCTAACCTCCTTTGTTCTGTCGATGTAGTACATTAGCGCTCTTTTGACATCTAATGTATGTAGTGCCCTTTCAGCTACTGAGTCTGGATGTGGGAAGAACACTGGTAACTCTACCGTTTGATTTAAGTGGAACGGTGAAATAACCTTTGGTAGGAATTTACGATTGGTTCTTAGTACAACCTTATTTTTGTGTATTTGGATAAAAGGTTCCTGTATTGTAAATGCTTGAATTTCACTTACTCTTCTTAGAGATGTGATGGCAATGAGAAATGCAACTTTCCAGGTTAAGAATTGTATTTCACAAGAATGCATGGGTTCAAAAGGTGGTCCCATGAGTCTTGTCAAGACAATGTTAAGGTTCCATGAAGGAACTGGTGGTGTTCTTGGTGGTATTATTCTTCTTAGGACCTCCATAAATGCTTTAATGACGGGTATCCTAAACAGTGAAGTTGAATGAGTAATCTGCAGGTATGCAGATATTGCTGCAAGGTGTATTTTTATGGAAGATAAGGCTAGGTTTGACTTTTGTAAGTGTAGTAAGTATCCCACCACATCTTTTGGGGATGCGTGTAATGGATGAACTTGATTATTATGGCAGTAGCAAACAAACCTTTTCCATTTGCTTGTGTAGCAGTGTCTAGTGGATGGCCTTCTAGCTTGTTTTATGACTTCCATACATTCTTGAGTGAGGTTTAAATGTCCGAATTCTAGGATTTCAGGAGCCAGATTGCTAGATTGAGCGATGCTGGGTTTGGATGCCTGATCTGCTGTTTGTGCTGTGTTAACAGATCTGGCCTGTTGGGTAACTTGACGTGTGGTACTATTGACAGGTCTAGTAGTGTTGTGTACCAAGGTTGTCTTGCCCATGTTGGTGCTATTAATATGAGTTTGAGTTTGTTTTGACTCAATTTGTTTACTAGATATGGAAGGAGAGGGGGAAAAGCGTATGCAAATTTCCCTGACCAGTTCATCCATAGGGCATTGCCTTGAGACTGTTTGTGTGGGTACCTGGATGCGAAGTCTCGGCATTTTGCGTTCTCCTTTGTTGCAAATAGGTCTATTTGCGGTGTACCCCAAATTTTGAAGTAAGTGTTTAGGATTTGGGGGTGAATCTCCCATTCGTGGACCTGTTGGTGATCTCGAGAGAGATTGTCTGCTAGTTGATTTTGGATCCCTGGAATAAACTGTGCTATTAGGCGAATGTGGTTGTGAATCGCCCATTGCCATATCTTTTGTGCTAGGAGACATAGCTGTGTCGAGTGTGTTCCTCCTTGCTTGTTTAGGTAATACATTGTTGTCATGTTGTCTGTTTTGACAAGAACGTATTTGTGGGTTATGATGGGTTGAAATGCTTTTAGCGCTAGGAATACTGCTAGTAATTCTAGGTGATTTATATGCAGTTTTGTTTGATGTACGTTCCATTGTCCTTGGATGCTGTGGTGATCGAGGTGTGCTCCCCACCCGGTCATGGAAGCATCTGTTGTTATCACGTATTGTGGCACTGGGTCTTGGAACGGCCGCCCTTTGTTTAAATTTGTACTGTTCCACCATAGAAGCGAGATGTATGTTTGGCGGTCTATCAACACCAGATCTAGAAGGTGACCCTGTGCATGTGACCATTGTGATGCTAGGCACTGTTGTAAGGGCCTCATGTGCAGTCTTGCGTTTGGGACAACGGCTATGCATGAGGACATCATGCCTAGGAGTTTTAAAACCACTTTTGCCTGTATTTTTAGTGTTGGATACATGGCCTGTATGACCTTGTGAAAATTTTGAACCCTTTGTGGACTCGGAGTGGCTAATCCTTTGTTGTGTCGATTACCGCTCCTAAGTAGTGCTGTATTTTGCACGGCACAATGTTTGATTTTGTGTAGTTGAGGGAGAACCCGAGTTTGTGGAGGGTTTGTTGACATACTCTGTGTGTTGTGAACACTTTGTTAACGAGTTGGTCTTGATTAGCCAATCGTCTAGATACGGGAATACGTGTATTTGCTGCCTTCTGATGTGTGCGGCTACTACTGCTAGGCATTTGGTAAACACCCTTGGTGCGGTTGTTATACCGAACGGTAAGACTTTGAATTGATAGTGTATTCCCTTGAATACAAACCTTAGGTATTTCCTGTGCTAAGGATGTATCGGTATGTGGAAATACGCGTCTTTGAGATCTAAGGTTGTCATGTAAAGTTGCTTTAGCAGTGGTAACACTTCCTGTAGCGTGACCATGTGAAAGTGGTCTGATTTGATGTAGGTGTTTAGTATTCTGAGATCTAAGATTGGCCTCAGTGTTTTGTCCTTTTTGGGTATTAGAAAGTACAGTGAATAGACGCCTGTGTTTATTTCCGTACATGGTACCAGTTGTATTGCTTCTTTTTGCAGTAGTGCTTGAACTTCTATTTCTAGGAGGTCTAAATGCTGTTTTGACATTTTTTGTGTTTTGGGTGGGATATTTGGAGGGATCTGTAGAAATTCTATGCAATAACCATGTTGGATAATTGCTAAGACCCAAGTGTCTGTTGTTATATCCACCCATGATTGATAAAACTGACTTATTCTTCCCCCCACTGGTGTTATGTGGAGGGGTTGAGTGACCTGTAAGTCACTGTTTGGTTGTTGGGGTTTTGGGGCTTTGAAATTTCCCCCGGTTTCTCGGGAATTGTCCTCCTCTGTACTGGCCCCGAAAACCTCCCCTTTGGTACTGTCCCTGGTAGGTAGACGGTGTCGATTGTGAGGTGCTGGCTTGTGTGGCCTGACCCCGAAACCCTCCTCTGAATGTTGTTTTACGGAAGGTGCCGAAAGTGCCTCTGCTCTGCGGGGAGTAGAGCGCGCCCATGGCCTTGGCTGTGTCAGTATCCTTTTTCAGCTTCTCAATCGCCGTGTCAACCTCTGGTCCGAACAATTGTTGTTCGTTGAACGGCATGTTGAGTACCGCTTGCTGTATTTCTGGCTTAAAGCCAGATGTGCGCAACCATGCGTGCCTTCTGATGGTAACTGCAGTGTTTATTGTTCTTGCAGCTGTGTCCGCTGCATCCATAGAGGAGCGTATTTGGTTATTGGAGATGTTTTGTCCCTCCTCAACCACTTGTTTTGCCCGCTTCTGAAATTCCTTGGGTAGATGCTCGATGAGATGCTGCATCTCGTCCCAATGGGCTCTGTCATAGCGCGCTAGGAGCGCCTGAGAGTTGGCGATGCGCCACTGGCTGGCAGCTTGTACAGTGACTCTTTTTCCAGCTGCGTCGAATTTTCGGCTTTCCTTATCAGGGGGTGGTGCATCGCCCGATGTGTGTTAATTGGCTCTCTTGCGAGCTGCTCCTACCACGACTGAGTCTGGTGGCAGTTGAGAGGTGATAAAAGCAGGGTCTGTGGGAGGTGCTTTATATTTCTTCTCTACCCTTGGAGTGATTGCTCTACTCTTGACGGGGTCTTTGAAGATTTGCTTCGCGTGCCTTAGCATTCCCGGAAGCATAGGCAGGCTTTGGTAGTTGCTATGGGTGGAGGAGAGGGTGTTAAAAAGGAAGTCATCCTCGACAGGTTCTGTGTGTAACGCCACGTTGTGGAATTCTGCTGCCCTAGCTACCACCTGCGCATACGCTGTGCTATCCTCGGGTGGTGATGGCTTGGTAGGGTATGACTCTGGGCTATTGTCTGACACTGGTGCGTCGTATAGGTCCCAAGCATCTTGGTCATCTTGGCTCATGGTGGTGTGAGCCGGTGAATGTGACGGAGTTTGTGCCGGTGATATTTGAGTTACAGGTGGAGGAGAGGGTGGCAGAGTTGCTTTCTTTGCCACCTTTGCTTGTGGTGTTAGTTGTTCAGTTTGGAACTCTAGTCTCCTTTTTCTCTTGATTGGTGGAAGAGGGCTAATCTTCCCCGTTCTACTCTGGATGAAGATCCTCTTTTGTGTATGGTCTACATCAGTAGTCTGTAGCTCCTCCTCAAACCTGTGCTTACGCATTTGAGGGGACAATGAATGTTCCTCTGAATATGAGCCTGTAGTGGTTTCGGTTGCTGGTTGTTTTGGCACCGAAACTGTGTCCTTTTTTGTTTTCGGCTCCGAGCCGAATCTCTTCTTTTTCGGAGTCGAGCCTTCTCGGCGTCGATCATCCTCGGTGCTGCTGTCTCTGCGTCGAGCAGCGTCGGCTCCGCCTTCTCGGCGTCAATCTTTTTCGGCAACACTTTCTCGGTCCCAAGAGTGTTGCGTGCCTGTGTCTCGACCTGAGTCGGACGATCTGGGCACCAGTTCGGCCTTTTTCGGTGCCGATGGACGGTCACCTTTATGGGTCGAGCCATGGCCAGTTGGCAGTGGCGTCCCCTGGGCTTTGTCTATTTTCTTGTGCTGAGTGCTTTTCGACGTCTTACTCACAGTTTCGTCGACGTCGAATTCATCTGAGTCCGTTTTCATGGATGGAGAAGGCTTCCTCCTCTTCTCCTTGTTCCTCGAACTCTCGGTGTTCTGTCGGCGTGGACGCCATCTGTAGTCTTCTGGCTCGACGGTCACGGAGCGTTTTTCGGGACCGGAACGCACGACAGGCCTCACAAGATTCTTCTTTGTGCTCGGGCGACAGGCACAAGTTACAGACCAAATGTTGGTCCGTATATGGGTATTTATTGTGGCATTTAGGACAGAATCGGAACGGGGTCTGTTCCATCGGTGTCGATGTTACACGCGGTCGGGCCGACCAGGCCCCGACGGGGGATCGAAATTACCCCGAAGGGCTACCGGAGCTCTTCACGATTCGGTGTCGATTCTAACTATCCCGATCGAAACAATACCGACGTAATTTTTCGAAGTTTTGACTATCTTTCCGTCCCGAAACCCGGAGCGAAAAGGAACACGTCCGAACCCGAGGGCGGAAAAAAAACAATCTAAGATGGAGCCGACGCCCATGCGCAATGGAAGCAAAGAGGAGGAGTCCCTCGGTCTCGTGACTCGAAAGACTTCTTCGAAGAAAAACAACTTGTAACACTCCGACCCAACACCAGATGGCGGACTGTGCACAACATGTGTATCTGCAGCAGCAGATGCCATCGAACGTCCTGTTTCCTCTGTATGGGATTATGTTTTTGGCTCCGAAGTGTAACGTATTATTTTCGGATCCGAAGACTATGGCTTGACAGCAGTGACGCAACCAAGGCCTTGCCTGATTTTTTAAAAGTGGGTGTTGGAGGCCTAGTCACATACTGCGCCGATATTGGCTTGCTGTTGTCGACTGAGCCTTGTTCGGACTCGGAATCTAGGATCGAAACTGACATCTGTGCTTGCTCCTCTTCGAGGGTGTTGGACTGTGTGCTTGGATGCCATCTCCAGTCTTCGTGCACGTCAATCGCGTAATGTTTTCTTCAATCGAAAAGAGGCAGAGATTACAGACCAAGTGCTGGTCGGTATAAGGAAATTTAGTGTGGCACTGAGGACAGAATCGGAATGGAGTCCGTTCCATCAGGCTATGACGCTGTAGGCCAGAACAGGCCCAAGGCCCAAGCAAGCGCCTGATTGGGTGTTTCCTTGATCCCGACGGTACTATCGGATTGAGTGCAGAAGAAACCGCGTTCGAAACCATAACAACGGTATGAGAAAAGCTAGAGCTAATATAGAGTTTCTGAACCGGAAGTCCCGGAGCAAGAGGGAACATGTCCAAACCCGACGGCGAAAAGAAAAAACAATCGAACAAAGGAGTCGATGCCCATGTGCACTATCACAGAGAGGAGGAGACACTCAATCCAGATACTCGAAAAAAGACTTCTTCGAAGAAAAACAACTTGTAACACTCCGAGCCCAACACTAGATGGCGTGAGGTAGGAGTTGAGAGCTTACTAGATGTGCCCATGCAATGGAGTAGGTGTGTATGTACATAATGTGTATTAAAATAATATTTATTTACAAATCATAATCAACTAACAGCGGCGCATGTGAATCTGCAGCGTCTCATGCCACGAACAGATGTACACTGGGTAAGTGACATTTTCCGTTCGGTGGCATGTGTAGCTGCAGATACACATGCTGTGCATAGACTACTAAGCAGTAACCTCCCCTAAAAAGCGGTGGCTTAGCCTGTAGGAGTTGAAGTTGTTTGAAATAATGTTCTTAATACAGCCTGGCCTACTGTGGCTTGTTGTTTTTGTTAACACATCTACACAGTAATGTTTTGTGAATGTATGAGGCGTAGACCAGGTGGCTGCCTTACAAATTTCAGTCATAGGTATATTCCCCAGAAAGGCGTCGGGTTCGCAATAGGTTTCAATGGGAGACCAAGGGGTCTCTTCATCGATGCAGGCAGGCAGGCAGGGGGGGGGGGGGGGCCACAGGGGGGGGGGCTCCTCGGGGTAGCCACCACCTGGGCAAGGGAGAGGGCCACCTGGGGGTCGCTCCTGCACGTACTGGGGGCTGCGTGTGCAGTGTCTTTACCAGGCATTCCCTCTGCAGGCGTCGCTGTGGGGGCTCAGGGGGGTCAACTCTGGCTACTCACGGTCTCGTAGTCGCCGGGGAGTCCTCCCTGTGGTGTTTGTTCTCCACAAATCAAGCCGGGGGCGTCGGGTGCAGAGTGCAAAGTCTTGCGCGTCCGGCGGGAAACGTGTGTTGTTTCAAAGTTGCTTCTTTGTTGCAAAGTTGCAGTCTTTGTGGAACAGAGCCTCTGTCCTCTGGAGTTCTTGGTCCTTCTAGATGCAGGGTAGTCCTCTGAGGCTTCAGAGGTCGCTGGACCCTGTGGAACGCGTCGCTGGAGCAGTGTCTTTAGAAGTGGGGAGACCGGCCGGTAGAGCTGGGGCCAAAGCAGTTGGCGTCTAGGTCTTCTCTGCAGGTTTTCAGTTCAGCAGTCCTTCGTCTTAGGTTGCAGGAATCTATCTTGCTGAGTTCTGGGAGCCCCCTAAATACTCGATTTTGGGGTGTGTTTAGGTCTGGGGGGTTCTTAGCCAATGGCTACTAGCCCCGAGGGTGGCTACACCCTCTTTGTGCCTCCTCCCTGAGGGGAGGGGGGCACATCCCTAATCCTATTGGGGGAATCCTCCATCTTCAAGATGGAGGATTTCTAAAAGTCGGAGTCACCTCAGCTCAGGACACCTTAGGGGCTGTCCTGACTGGCCAGTGACTCCTCTTTGTATTTTTCATTATCTCCTCTGGCCTTGCCGCCAAAAGTGGGGCCGTGGCCGGAGGGGGCGGGCAACTCCACTAGCTAGAGTGCCCTGGGGGGCTGTAACAAAGGGGGTGAGCCTTTAAGGCTCACCGACAGGTGTTACAGTTCCTATAGGGGGAGGTGAGAAGCACCTCCACCCAGTACAGGCTTTGTTACTAGCCACAGAGTGACAAAGGCACTCTCCCCATGTGGCCAGCAACATGTCAGGTGTGTGGCAGGCCGCTAAAGCTAGTCAGCCTACACTGGTAGTCGGTTAAGGTTTCAGGGGGCACATCTAAGGTGCCCTCTGGGGTGCATGTTACAATAAAATGTACACTGGCATCAGTGTGCATTTATGGTTCTGAGAAGTTTGATACCAAACTTCCCAGTTTTCAGTGTAGCCATTATGGTGCTGTGGAGTTCGTGTATGACAGACTCCCAGACCATATACTCTTATGGCTACCCTGCACTTACAATGTCTAAGGTTTTGCTTAGACACTGTAGGGGCATAGTGCTCATGCACCTATGCCCTCACCTATGGTATAGTGCACCCTGCCTTAGGGCTGTAAGGCCTGCTAAAGGGGTGACTTATCTATGCCTATTGGCAGTGTGAGGTTGGCATGGCACCCTGAGGGGAGTGCCTTGTCGACTTAGTCATTTTATCCCCACTAGCACACACAAGCTGGCAAGCAGTGTGTCTGTGCTGAGTGAGGGGTCCCCAGGGTGGCATAAGACATGCTGCAGCCCTTAGAGACCTTTCCTGGCTTCAGGGCCCTTGGTACCAGGGGTACCAGTTACAAGGGACTTACCTGGATGCCAGGGTGTGCCAACTGTGGAAACAAAGGTACAGTTTTAAGGAAAGAACACTGGTGCTGGGGCCTGGTTAGCAGGCCTCAGCACACTTTCAAATCATGACTTGGCATCAGCAAAGGCAAAAAGTCAGGGGGTAACCATGCCAAGGAGGCATTTCCTTACAGGGAGCCTCTGGATTCTCTCTGCAGGTGTCGCTGTGGGGGCTCAGACGGGTCGTCTCTGGTTACTCATGGGCTCGCAGTCACCGTGGAGTCTTCCCTGAGGTGTTTGTTCCCAGTATCTCGAGCCGGGGGCGTCGGGTGCAGAGTGTTAAGTCTCACACTTCCAGCGGGAAACGTGCAGTCTTTGTAAGTTGCTTCTTTGTTGCAAAGAAGTAGCTGGTTTTGAACAGGGCCACTGTTCATAGAAGTTTCTTGGTCCTTTAGTCTAGAGCAGTCCTCTGAGGCTTGAGAGGTCACTGGTCCCTGTCGGACGCGTCACTGGAGCAGGTTTTCGAAGTTGGAGACAGGCCGGTAGGGCTGGGGCCAAAGCAGTTGTCGTCTTCCTCCTTCTCTGCAGGCTTGTAGGTCACCAGTCAGTCCTTGTTTCTTCAGGTTGCAGGAATCTGATTTCCTGGGATCTGGGGAGCCCCTAAATACTGAATTTAGGGGTGTCTTTAGGTCTGGAAGGGCAGCAGCCAATGGCTAGTGTCCTTGAGGGTGGCTACACCCTCTTTGTGCCTCCTCCCTGTGGGGAGGGGGGTGGGGGGCACATCCCTATTCCTATTGGCGGAATCCTCCAAACTCAAGATGGAGGATTTCTCAATGCAGGGATCACCTCAGCTCAGGGCACCTTAGGGGCTGTCCTGACTGGTGGGTGACTCCTCCTTGTTTTTCTCATTATCTCCTCCAGCCTTGCTGCCAAAAGTGGGGGCAGTGGCCGGAGGGGCGGGCATCTCCACAAGCTGGAGTGCCCTCGGTGCTGTAACAAAGGGGGTGATTCTTTGAGGCTCACCGCCAGGTGTTACAGTTCCTGCAGGGGGAGGTGAGAAGCACCTACACCCAGTACAGGCTTTGTTCCTGGCCACAGAGTGACAAAGGCACTCTCCCCATGTGACCAGCAACATGCCTGGTGTGTGGCAGGCTGTCAGAAACTGGTCAGTCTACACTAGAAGTCAGGTAGGTATTCAGGGGGCATCTCTAAGATGCCCTCTGGGTGTATGTTACAATAAATTGCACACTGGCATCAGTGTGCATTTATTGTGCTCAGAAGTTTGATACGAAACTTCCCAGTTTTCAGTGTAGCCATTATGGAACTGTGGAGTTTGTGTTTGACAAACTCCCAGACCATATACTCTTATGGTTACCCTGCACTTACAATGTCTAAGGTTTTGCTTAGACACTGTAGGGGCTTAGTGCTCATGCACATATGCCCTCACCTGTGGTATAGTGCACCCTGCCTTAGGGCTGTAAGGTCTGCTAGAGGGGTGACTTACCTATGGCACAGGCAGTGTGAGGTTGGCATGGCACCCTGAGGGGAGTGCCATGTCGACTCAGTCATTTTCTCCCCACCAACACACACAAGCTGAGAGGCAGTGTGCATGTGCTGAGTGAGGGGTCCCCAGGGTGGCAGAAGACATGCTGCAGCCCTTAGAGACCTTCCCTGGCATCAGGGCCCTTGGTACCAGTTACAAGGGGCTTACCTGGATGCCAGGGTGTGCCAATTGTGGAAGCAAAGGTACAGTTTTGGGAAAGAACACTAGTGCTGGGGCCTGGTTAGCAGGGTCCCAGGACACTTTCAAATCATAAATTAGCATTAGGAAAGGCAAAAGGTTAGGGGGTAACCATGCCAAGGAGGCATTTCCTTACAGCAGTGAAATGAAACATTTATACTTGAACCATGAGGAATTATAAAAAAAAATTGAAAAACAACTGCATTGTTCTGAAACTGGGAAAATCAGCTAAAAGGCATCTAAAACTCAAAACACTGAATTGGAAGATATATTTCAGCTGTCAGAAAACATACATTTATTCCTTGTGCTGACGTTTTAAGATGTTGATTTGCCTTAGGAGAACACCTTCTAACCTAGCTACTTCATTCATTGAAGCCCAGTGAGGCAGAGCAAGCACCTGTAAATATTAATTTGAGCCTTACCTTTGACTCCATACATGAGCAATGATATCAACAGTCAGTTTGTACTGCCAAAGTAAAGCCAAGTATTCCATTGCTGGCCATGTCTGAACCCTGCTGGATAGCTGAATTAAGGAATTTGTGTCCGTCCGTATGTCAACCACATCATCACCAGGCACTGCTTCCAAATGACAACTTAGAATGCCATCCTCCTTCAGTTTTGAACAGATCTGATCCACTGAGCTCTTTATTTCACCTGCATAAACAAAAAATAAAACATGGCCTGACACAACCATACCCTAGCAATGTGACAGTAAATATATTTAGTCCACAGTCATTACGCAAAAGATCACTAAGTGACTAAGTACCATTTTTTCATCTCAGATCCGTTACAAAGGAACATTTATACATGCTAACTACATAAACATGTAACCAAGATTCTCGATAGACCACGGATAACATTAATATGTATTATTTGCACGTACAGCCCAGTAGGATGCTGAATATCAAGAATCCAGACAACAGTTGACTTATACCCATTAATCTGGTTTGGAAGAAGAGGAGCTGAACGGGAAATGCGTTTAACATATTTAAGTAGCAACATTGTTGATCAAGGATACGCAAAAGAATTCGTTGATGGCAACTGCTTACAAAATTCCTTTGCATGAAAGGCGGCTCTAAAATTAGGACAGCCAAAGAGACTTTTTTGGCGGCATGACAAACATCCCGGAAGGCAAGGTGAGAGGAAGAGTCTATTGCTGTTTCATGTCAAATTTAGAAGTCCAAGTTTTGTTGAGTGGCTGCATGTGGTTGATAAAGGCTCAGAGTCATCTACAATGCCGCACCCGAGGGGTAGGTGCAGGACTAAAGACTCCAGGAGAGCCAAAATAGCAGCACAGAAGTTCAACTGGAAAAAAACACTAACCGGATTCCTCTAGTGCTCTTTTAATGTTCCCACCTCCTCTAGTTCAGAACAGTCAGTCCTGTAGAGAATGCTACAATGAAGGTACAGTAGGAGAGCATGAGTGTGTGTTGGATTGAAGCATCTGAAACAACTGTTGCCAGTCTTAAGGACATGAGTATAAAGCAGACCATAAATCAATAAACGCGGAAATAAGTGGCACATCAAAGACAGAAAAAACAGGAAAAATTGTGCTTCTTTGAAAATCATTGTACCTCAGCTAGCAGAATGAGAAAAACGAGGCCAGAGCATCAGCACTTTATCAAGACATCAAGATGACAAAGGGGAAGCCCAAATAACGTCTACCTAAAGTTACAGGGGAAAAAATGAAAACACAGTGCAACAGTCACCATAATAAAGGTCCAGCTTGAGGATGTGCCATCCTGGTACATGAGTAAAGCCATCAGTTAAAAAAAAAAAAAATCACGCTGGGTGACTAAAGCAGAGGCCTCACTAGTGAATAATGGAAGCATCCAAAAATATTGTTGATCTCCATTTATGTGATGCAGCCTGTGAGGAAATGGGGTTTATTATAATGGTGTGCTTGTGTGACTTAGCTGTGTAATAGACTTCGCAACTCTTTTTAGGTCCAGTAGGTTTTTTGTCTCAAACCCTCACATCAACCCTGGGTAGCAGTGGCACTGAGCAGCAAGGCTTACATAAAATGTAAACACTAACACAAAAAAGATCCATTGGAGGGTTCTGGAGATATAGATTTTACAGACAATAAATCAAAGCAATTTCACGCAACCACAAACAAACCTTGGTAAAGTCAATGAACCAGACACAAACTTTTTCAAGAAAAAAACTTAAGTGACAATGCAGTCGGTTAGAAGTACTTGGGGAGACCAACTCAGGCAGGAAGCTAGTCAGGGAGACCAGCAAGATCATCAAGAACAGTTATCGCCACAAAAGAAGCAGATCTTCAGCAGTTTCCGTCACTTTATCTGTGTTGCAATGGATTCTTATGCAGTGGTCTGAATGAGAGGGTTGAAGGGTGTTGAATATGCTCAAAGGATACTATGGTTGTGACAAAGTCGATAGGGGGTCTTCCTCAAAGGATGCCTCAGTCCACGAAGATGGCAAGGGGGTCCTGGTTCCAAGGTCGACATCCTCCAAAGTCCTCTCTGTTCTGGCAAAGTCCAGTTGCCACTGGATTACCAGTTCCTCATTGTTGTGGTCAAAGGCCAATCCTTCCTGAGCCAGTAACTCACATTCTCAGGGTCCCAGCAAGTTTCCGACCGAACTCCAGAGTTCAGCGAACTTGGGTGCAACTCTATGTGTCTGTTTTTCACCACTGGTGCTGCACAGCGGAGGTGGTAGAGACTTGAAGACTTCGTGCTACCAACGTCCTCTAGCAGGCTTCTTCAGCTGTTGTGTTCCTGTGCTGAGAACAGACGGCCATTCAGCTGGCTCTTGGGGTCTGTGCTAGACCAAGCTCTGGGGAAAGCTTCTCCTTGAGAAGGACATGGAAGGCACAGTCCCTCTCTTTGCTAGCAATCAGTTGCATGGCCTCATAAAACTCCCTTAACTGGGCAGGGGTTGGTCCGGTCCCGGAATCATGAGGAGGCGTCTGTCCGGACACAGGCTCTGCAGATAAAGACCTAGAAAGACGCTGCTCCCACTACCTCCCAAGGTGAAGCTGGAGAACTTTGCTTTTGACTTCTTCTTGTGCCTCAACTTACCCGATCATCCAGAGGACTTGGAGTGGGACGAAAACTATGATGATGGGGTAGGACTCTGCAAAAGCTCCTGGGACCTCGACTTGCACCAGGAGTTACCAACTCAAAAAATCATCAGAAAAAAAAAAATGACTGAGCGGTAGCTCTCTTCGGATTGGCGCTGGCTGGCAGGAAAACAAAATAACTGACATCAGAACGCTGGAGTGGCTCCTAAAAGAGGACCCTTGACCTTACATCCAGCACGAACGACGATGGACGCGGAGACGATTGAAGCCACCTAAAGGTGTGCAGGATACTGCTCAAGACAGATCTCCGGATCCAGACCGACACCTTGGGGAAATTCTAGGGTAAGGAATCTTCAACTACATGTCTCTTACAGATTGGTGAAATACCATACCTATGGCAACACAGCTTTATTCAGACAGTCTTTCAGGTAAGGAAAAATTGTCATCCACTGGTATCCACTATCTAAGATGGGCTGCAACCACTGCCATTATGTTGGTGGACATTTGAGGCACAGATGTTAAGCCAAAGGAGAGTACTGCAAACTGGTAATGCATAGAACCCAATACAAAGCGCAAATACTTCCCAATGCGATCCCAAGACAGATGTGGAAATATGCATCTTGCAGGTTTAGTGACACTATCCAGTCTCCAAATTTCAATATTCTGTAACACATGGGCTAGGATCAGCATCCTAAACTTTTCCAGAGGAAGAAGTCCAACGCCCTAGGGTCCAGGAATGGATGCAGACAGCTGTCCTTGGTCTTTTATCTGCTCAGTCACTAATTCCACTGCTTCTTTCTGCAGGAGTACTGCCACCTTTTTCTCAAGGACAGCAAGGTGGTCTGGAGTGAGAAAGGAAGGTCTAGTTGCATCAACAGTGAGGTTTGAAAGAAGGAAAGAACGTAACCTCTCTCTGCTAGTCTGAAGTAATGACCTTCCAGCCTGGCAGGAAGGCGTACACTGCCTGACCACAGGCTCTGAATGATAGTGGGGGAGATATGTAGACTGCTTTCTTGAGGGGGAGAATAAGAGGGCTGCAGGGGGAGAAGAGGGAGGGATCCACAGCCCCTAACTCTGTCACCGTCAAGTAGGTTTTTGTGCTGCGGAGTCTGTGGCTGATAGGGTTGCTCTGCCGAAAGAAGAAGCCGCTGTCAAGTCTCTGAAGCAATAACGCTGCCTGTAGTTTCATTGTGGTTGATGATGCGCAAGATACAGAGTGCAAGCAGCTGCCTTTCTGGCTTGAATTTGTTCCAGGGCAGCATCAGTTTTTTTATTTTTGCAAATAGATAAGTTCCAACAAAGTACAGGTCCATCAAATTAGGTACTGTAGGAAGCTGGCTCTGTATATAGTATCTCAAAGTAAGAGATAGTGTGCACAGAGTACAAGGTTCCCCTTAGAGGTAAGATAGTGGCAAAATTAGATAATACTAATGCTCTATTTTGTGGAAGTGTGGTCGAGCAGTAGGCTTATCAGAGGGTAGTGTTAAGCATCTGTTGTACACACACAGGCAATAAATGAGGATCACACACTCAAAGACTTACTCCAGGCCAATAGTTTTTATATTGAAAAAATATAGTTTCTTAATTTATTTTTAGAACCACAAGATTCAAGATTTGAAGTAAATACATAAAATGCAAGGTACTCCACAGAGTTAAGTTAGGAACTTTGACTTAGAGCAGTAACATACACAGTTTTAGTTAAAATGGCAATAAGCTATTTTAAAAGTGGACACAGTGCAAAAATCAACAGTTCCTGGGGGAGGAAAGTAATGGTTAGTTTGTCAGGTAAGTAAGGCACTTACAAGTTCAAGTTCCTGGGCATAGGCAGACCACCATTGGGGGTTCAAGGAAACCACAAAGTTACCACACCAGCAGCACAGGGCCGGTCAGCTGCAGAGGTCAAAGAGGTGCCCAAAGCACATAGGCGCCTATGGAGAATAGGGCTGCTCCGGTTCCAGTCTGCCAGCAGGTAAGTACCCGTGTCCTCGGAGGGCAGACCAGGGAGATTTCGTAGAGCACTGGGGGGGGGGGGGGGGGGGGGTGAACACAAGTAAGCACACAAAACACACCCTCAGCGGCACATGGGCGACCTGGTGCAGTATGTCGGGTGCAGAGGGTGAAGTCTCACCCTTCCGACGGAAAGAGTGAATTCTTTAAAAGTTGCTTCTTTGTTGCAAAAATGTTGCTGTGGGTTAACAGTGCCGCTGTTCACAGGAGTTTCTTTGTCCTTCGGGTTTCAGGGCAGTCCTCTGAGGCTTCAGAGGTTGCTGGTCCCTGTCGGATGCGTCGCTGTGCAGGTTCTTTGAGTATGGAGACAGGTCGGTAGGGCTGGGGCCAAAGCAGTAGTCATCTCTGTCGTCTCTGCAGGGCTTTCAGGTCAGCAGTCCTCCTTGTTTCAGGTTGCAGGAATCCGATTTCCTGGGTTCTGGGTCGCCCCTAAATACTGAACTTAGGGGGTATTTTTAGGTCAGGAGGGCAATAGCCAATGGCTACTGTCCTGGAAGGGTGGATACACCCTCTTTGTGCCTCCTCCCTGAGGGGAGGGAGGCACATCCCTAACCCTATTGGGGGAATCCTCCAAACTCAAGACGGAGGATTTCTAAAGGCAGGGGTCACGTCAGCTTTGGCGCTGCCCTGACTGGTGGGTGACTCCTCCTTGTTTTTCTCATTATCTCCTCCAGCCTTGCCACCAAAAGTGGGGGCAGTGGCCGGAGGGGCGGCATGTCCACTAGCTGGTATGCCTTGGGGTGCTGTAACAAAAGGCATGGGCCTTTGAGGCTCACTGACAGGTGTTACAGTTCCTGCAAGGGGAGGTGAGAAGCACCTCCACCCAGCACAGGCTTTGTTTATGTCCTCCGAAAACAAAAAGGCTCTCAACTCCAGGGGGGCAGAAACTCGTCTCAGTGGCAGGCTGGTACAGTCAGTCAGTCCTGCACTGAAGGATCGGGTAAAATACAGGAGGCATCTTCTAAGATGCCCTCTTGGTGCATTTTGTAATGAATCCAACACTGGCATCAGTGTGGGTTTCTTATTCTGAGACGTTTGATACCAAACTTCCCAGTATTCAGTATAGCCATTATGGAGCTGTGAAGTTCGTTTTTGACAAACTCCCAGACCATATACTTAATATGGCCGCACTGTGCTTACAATGTCGAAGAATGGACTTAAACACTGTAGGGGCATATTGCTCATGCAGCTATGCCCTCACCTGTGGTATACTGCACCCTGCGTAGGGCTGTAAGCCCTGCTAGAGGGGTGACCTACCTATGCCACAGGCAGTGTTGTGTGTGCAAGGCATCCTGAGGGGGATGCCATGTCGACTTTGCATTTTTCTCTCCAGCAGCACACACAATCTGCAATGGCAGTGTGCGTTTATGAGGTGAGGGGTCCCTTAGGGTGGCACAACACATGCTGCATTCCCTCAGAGACCTTCCCTGGTCACAGGGCCCTTGGTACCAATGGTACCTTTTACAAGGGACTATCTGTGTGCCAGGGGTGTGCCAATTGTGGAAACAATGGTACATTTGTAGTGATGTAGGTACCATGTCAATCAAAAAGCCAAGGTGATGATCCAGGTGGGATGCTGCATTAGCACCACTTTGGGCATCAGGGGTGGGTGATGAACATTGTGAACGAAAGCTGGACAAGGCCACCACCTTGAAAGTGGAGAAGTGTGGCTCAATGGTTAGAGCGGCAGACCCTGAGGCAGAGATCTGGCTCAAGACCAGGGTTCAAGTCCCGCTTCGGCAGGTCTTGGGCTCAATTCCCCTTGACCAGATAATTCTCACCTCGTGCCTAATCTAATTCATGGGTCCCACTCTGCAACTCTGGGCAATAGCTTGCTTAATCTCCACAACGGCCCCAACAGCGCTTGGATGCCTGGCTTCACCCTGGGGGTGCTCAGGAGTGGGCGCCTCACAGGGAAAAGCCAGGAGGGGTTCCACAGCGGTATGAGTACAGCGCCTTGAGACCCTAACGGGTGAGTAGTGCGCTATACAAGTGCTAATTTACATTTTACATTTACATTTACAAATCAAACAGAGCCTTGATAGGTTCGATGAGGAGCAAGTGTGACCTCAGACGTGACTGCTGAATACCTGAATATCTCAAACATGGCATTCAAAAAGGAAGGATCTGCATCCGGAGCTGAGAACTCTGGAAAGGCCCAAGACAGCGTGGAGAAGCACCCCCAAATCTATTTAGATTCTGGGAAGAGGTCCCAGAAAAGACGTAAGCACCAGCGGTGTCTCCTTACAGAAAAGATCAGCTCTGGTTTGGAAGACGACTCCGCAGGTGACAGAGAACATGTCAGAGACTTACACTTCGAGGAAGGCTGATGTTTTGAGAGGCATTGCTGTGATTCTTTTTCTTGTGTCTGCAATTTTCTCCCTGGAAAACCCAAAGGAGGGTGATGAAGGGGACTTAGAACAGAGTCAAGTTTGATGATCATCATGCACCTTGGTCATGAAGAGCTTACCATCCCTACCATTAATAGTCTCAGGGCCCAAGACAAGACTCAAGACTCACATAACCTATTGTTCAGCTTCGGGCCTAGGAATCACAAACAAATGTTATGAGGGTCAGTGATCGACATCTGACCCTCACAATCCCTACCGAGCCTCAGACCAAGCACCAGACCAAGAAGCAGTTCCACATCAAAGGGCACAGGAAAAAAACTGAACTGGGTAGTAGTGTCAGGGCACTAGTTTGGGTGTTTTACAGCCCCAATGGCATCATCACTGCATCATTTACTGCACCATGAAAGAGCTGGCACCTCCTACTCTCGAGGAAAAGCTAATGAAAATAAAAAATACCCGTGCTCAATCATCCTGGGAACCACCACAGCCATCCAGTAAAATGACTACATAATCTAAAATGTTTTTAGGCCACAGTGACCCTTAAGTTGGGGGGGGCTGACAGCTGTTGTCAGGACAGAAGTATAATGAAGTGGCTAAAACCTGATCATAATCATGGTGAGATACATTTTCAAGAAAGCCCCAGAAAGACTAATTAGAATTAAAAACAGATTTTTATGATTTGGTGTAATGTCTGCCTTCTAATCATGTGAAGGGGTAAGTTGCATTCTATTTCAACAAAATAACGAGAAGTTCCCACAGAAAACAATCAAAACTGGCCCCAGGGTTAGAGTATTCAAATACATCTGTCTGACTGCTACGGAGTATCACTGAACAATATAATGGCCCATCATTCAAATTATGGATTTAGAGAAAGGCTACCTCTAGTGAAAGGAGAGAGTGGATTTAGAAAACCCTTGAATAAAAGTCAAGAATTTGTCAGAAGGACCTTTTAAAATAATTCACTAGGATGAATTTCATGATCAAGTGAGTAGCAGGTTGACTCAGTGTGTCAGACAATTCACTGTGTAGATGGTCTACTCTTCCACATATTACACAGCCTGGAAAGCTTGGGCCCGTTTTAGGAAACTTCTCATATTTAGACTAAGGCTGGCAGATAAATTGCCTGAGGGTTGCAGGTAAAAGGATATGTACCCTTAAACTGACAATCAAATCTTATCAACCACCTTGTAGCCTATAGCCCGACAAGAATGGTCAGAAGGCATCCCCCCTGTTAGGATGTGCATATATTCCAGGAATGATCCTCTCAATAGAGCCTCAACTGCTGTTAAATATCTACGTTGAAATGAGGAGCACCTTCATTCAGTTAATAGGTTGTTCAGAATAACCAGCCCAAAATGTCAAGCATGCTAGAAGATTAACAGGGCAGTTAAGTACAGATTTTACAAGCCAAGAGCTTCTATCAATACAACCCAAGATAGCAAAACATTTGCTCTACTGTCTAACAAGGCTGCCTCCATGATGTATACATTCCCCAATGAGATAATTAAAAATATATAAACACAACTCCAACTTTAAAAGCAATCCTACTTGATCAGTAATTAATTCTGATCCATACAGATACTCCAAATCATGTTACATATACCCATGTGCCATCAGGCGGTAGTTAAACTCTCAAAAATGTGTTTCAACGCTACTTGCTAGACCAGATTTACAAAAGCCTGCACATATGCTTTATTTTAGTAAAATTAGTTCTAATAATTGACACCCTGAACACTTCTGTTAATAGCCAAATGAAACAAACTGATTTCTGAAGTATGAATTTTGACATTCTCATGTCTAGCCTTAATTCATCTTACCTGTGTTGATCTCATGCAGATAATTAGAAGTGAGTGCCATACCCCAGGCACGCAACAGGCCTTCCTTCACATCCCACCCTGAGGCCACTGCTTGCAGGCGGTATATGTCTCGTTGCCATCCATGCTCTCCTATTACAGGTCTCACATCCACAATCTGTAAGGCTTGACCAAGAACCTTCAACTGGTCAACAACGGCTCCCACTGATTTTTCCTACAATACAAAAATACACTATTAATAAATCTACTCAACACAGGACATTTATTATCGACAGCATAAAAACATTTAGCCTTATGGAAAATATTTGCTGTATTACAGCATCCAACAAACAACGCTTCTTACAGGCAGTCTCTAAGAATGGGTACATCTGGAGAGTTGAAAAGAAGAGACATCTGACACCAAGGTCAGTCCCAGGGTTCTGCTTCGATTAAGCTAATGTGCTCCAGTCTTAATAGACCAAATGGGTACAGAATGAAAAGTTGCAGGAATTATGAGCATTGGCTAGATATTGTCAGTCTGACAGACAGTACAAGAGGTAGGTGAGAAAGATAAATGTGATTAACAGACATCGCAAGCCTTTATCAACATGTAAATGTCTTTCTGCTTAGCTGTCTCTTAATCCTTAATAACAACTAATCTACTCAAAATTCAGAGAATAGTGTACATTCTCCAAAAATATATGGCTACCATTAACAAGACCAGGATGTTAAAAATGTGACTACATTTAAAGTTTTCTGATGATTTATGGATTTCGTTCTTGATATCGTAAAACTAAATTTCCTTAGACTGGAATGTCTGAAATCAATATCAAAGAACTGTACAATAATCTATTAGCAGACACAGAAACAAACAAAACATCTAGCAAGTATCCTATTATTTAAACAGTCGTGTTCTTTTCTCGATATCACTTGCAGGCAGATAAATCAGCATCCTCCATCATAAGGCAAGAATTTAAAAATATTTTACAAATAATGAACCTTGTATGGAAGAGGTCGTCCCAGCATCTTCTGCAGCCTCTTGAGAGCCATAGAAGCTCCTGAAGGACTTGATAAGCAGGTCTGGATGTGCAAAGAAATAGTTTTAATCTCTTGGGAAATCCTGAAAGCATTAAAAAAAAAAATGAAATTAGAAAATGTAGGTTATAATACAAATGCTTAACTGAAAGAATTAATGAACAATCTTCGTTACTTAGCGCCATGGTAATACAAAACAAAAATATACATAAATACAAAGTACACAAAATCTCAGTTCTTTCTAGTTACACTCCTCAGTGCTGACCATTACAAAAATACTTAACATTATCAACCTGCACAGGACACCTGCAAAAGAACATACACTAACATGAAACCTAAGGATTGCCAATACTTAAGCATAGATTGACTGCCTCCTTATGTTCATGTATTTCACGGCAAAAACATCCTTGTGAAACCAATTTTTCTCATGCAATATGAGTTTAGATCCACAAAGTGATTGACAGATTCAACCCTGTGATGATACAGCCACTATGTTTACTTCTGAGCATTGCTGAACTTTTTAAACTACTGGAATTTGAAGGCACCACACACTTTTTGACACATATGCCTGATCCAAGTATGTACAGCAATAAAGACATCCTTGTGACTCAAAATTGGAATGTGACTCCAAGCATTTGGGGATGGTTATCCTTTAAATCCTCATTGTCAAATGATACTTTATATACAAATGCCTCTTAATTAGTTTTCTCTAAAAGGGCCCAAAACCCTGAGTGTTTCTCATATGCTATATAATCCAAGCTTATCAAATGCATTTCTAAATAACCCGAGACAAAGCGAACAGGTCTGGCCGCCCCTCTTTTGGCTGTTTTGTTTATTGTTATGGAAGCTATTGAGCTCTCAGTATATATATATATATATATATATATATATATATATATATATATATATATATATAAAAACCAAGGCCCTTTCAGGGTTAGAGTGACACATAAATTATGCAAAAAACAAAGGAGAACTCTGGGAAGTTCCCAATTTTAGGTGGAGAGCTGCTCTAGAAAGGGGCACCCTGCAACGCCAGTGACACTCTAGATTTGCTCACCTCAAATGTCTGCTTATCTAGCAAAGTTTTTAAGCATAGGATCAGCACAGTGCTATCCTCGCCGAGCTAGATAGTGACAAAGTCTTTTGCCATTTGAATAGCAAAATCTTTAAGCATAGGATTGACAGTGTCATCCTCGCCGAGCTGTAAAATGACAAAAGCCATTTACCACTTCAGGCACAGTATTACAGCTTTGGACTGGTCAAATACCGTCCAAGCCAACCTAGAATGAGTAAAGCAACCCCTGACACGTGTTTCGCTCTCATTAGAGCTCTTCAGAGGGGTATAGCTTTGTCCAGACACAAGGGAGCACCCAGTATAAGTCAAACCAAGGCCCTTTCAGGGTTAGAGTGACCCATAAATTATGCAAAATATATATATTTAAAAAATGTCACTTACGCAGTGTGTAGGAAGTTGGCTCTGTATGTGCTATTTCAAAGTAAGGAATAGCATGCACAGAGTCCAAGGGTTCCCCTTAGAGGTAAAATAGTGGTAAAAAAGAGATAATACTAATGCTCTATTTTGTGGTAGTGTGGTCGAGCAGTAGGCTTATCCAAGGAGTAGTGTTAAGCATTTGTTGTACATACACATAGACAATAAATGAGGTACACACACTCAGAGACAAATCCAGCCAATAGGTTTTGTTATAGAAAAATATCTTTTCTTAGTTTATTTTAAGAACCACAGGTTCAAGTTTAACATGTAATATCTTGTTTGAAAGGTATTTCAGGTAAGTACATTAGGAACTTCAAATTATAAAAATTGCATGTATACTTTTCAAGTTATTGACAAATAGCTGTTTTAAAAGTGGACACTTAGTGCAATTTTCACAGTTCCTGGGGGAGGTAAGTTTTTGTTAGTTTTACCAGGTAAGTAAGACACTTACAGGGTTCAGTTCTTGGTCCAAGGTAGCCCACCGTTGGGGGTTCAGAGCAACCCCAAAGTCACCACACCAGCAGCTCAGGGCCGGTCGGGTGCAGAGTTCAAAGTGGTGCCCAAAACACATAGGCTAGAATGGAGAGAAGGGGGTGCCCCGGTTCCGGTCTGCTTGCAGGTAAGTACCCACGTCTTCGGAGGGCAGACCAGGGGGGTTTTGTAGGGCACCGGGGGGGACACAAGCCCACACAGAAATTTCACCCTCAGCAGCGCGGGGGCGGCCGGGTGCAGTGTAGAAACAAGCGTCGGGTTCGCAATGTTAGTCTATGAGAGATCTCGGGATCTCTTCAGCGCTGCAGGCAGGCAAGGGGGGGGTTCCTCGGGGAAACCTCCACTTGGACAAGGGAGAGGGACTCCTGGGGGTCACTTCTCCAGTGAAAGTCCGGTCCTTCAGGTCCTGGGGGCTGCGGGTGCAGGGTCTCTCCCAGGCGTCGGGACTTTAGGTTCAAAGAGTCGCGGTCAGGGGAAGCCTCGGGATTCCCTCTGCAGGCGGCGCTGTGGGGGCTCAGGGGGGACAGGTTTTGGTACTCACAGTATCAGAGTAGTCCTGGGGTCCCTCCTGAGGTGTCGGATCTCCACCAGCCGAGTCGGGGTCGCCGGGTGCAGTGTTGCAAGTCTCACGCTTCTTGCGGGGAGCTTGCAGGGTTCTTTTAAGGCTGCTGGAAACAAAGTTGCAGCCTTTCTTGGAGCAGGTCCGCTGTCCTCGGGAGTTTCTTGTCTTTTCGAAGCAGGGGCAGTCCTCAGAGGATGTCGAGGTCGCTGGTCCCTTCGGAAGGCGTCGCTGGAGCAGGATCTTTGGAAGGCAGGAGACAGGCCGGTGAGTTTCTGGAGCCAAGGCAGTAGTCGTCTTCGGGTCTTCCTCTGCAGGGGTTTTCAGCTAGGCCGTCCTTCTTCTTGTAGTTGCAGGAATCTAATTTTCTAGGGTTCAGGGTAGCCCTTAAATACTAAATTTAAGGGCGTGTTTAGGTCTGGGGGGTTAGTAGCCAATGGCTACTAGCCCTGAGGGTGGGTACACCCTCTTTGTGCCTCCTCCCAAGGGGAGGGGGTCACAATCCTAACCCTATTGGGGGAATCCTCCATCTGCAAGATGGAGGATTTCTAAAAGTCAGAGTCACCTCAGCTCAGGACACCTTAGGGGCTGTCCTGACTGGCCAGTGACTCCTCCTTGTTGCTTTCTTTGTTCCCTCCAGCCTTGCCGCCAAAAGTGGGGGCCGTGGCCGGAGGGGGCGGGCAACTCCACTAAGCTGGAGTGCCCTGCTGGGCTGTGACAAAGGGGTGAGCCTTTGAGGCTCACCGCCAGGTGTTACAGCTCCTGCCTGGGGGAGGTGTTAGCATCTCCACCCAGTGCAGGCTTTGTTACTGGCCTCAGAGTGACAAAGCCACTCTCCCCATGGGGCCAGCAACATGTCTCTAGTGTGGCAGGCTGCTGGAACCAGTCAGCCTACACAGATAGTTGGTTAAGTTTCAGGGGGCACCTCTAAGGTGCCCTCTGTGGTGTATTTTACAATAAAATGTACACTGGCATCAGTGTGCATTTATTGTGCTGAGAAGTTTGATACCAAACTTCCCAGTTTTCAGTGTAGCCATTATGGTGCTGTGGAGTTCGTGTTTGACAGACTCCCAGACCATATACTCTTATGGCTACCCTGCACTTACAATGTCTAAGGTTTTGTTTAGACACTGTAGGGGTACCATGCTCATGCACTGGTACCCTCACCTATGGTATAGTACACCCTGCCTTAGGGCTGTAAGGCCGGCTAGAGGGGTGTCTTACCTATACTGCATAGGCAGTGAGAGGCTGGCATGGCACCCTGAGGGGAGTGCCATGTCGACTTACTCATTTTGTTCTCACTAGCACACACAGGCTTGTAAGCAGTGTGTCTGTGCTGAGTGAGGGGTCTCTAGGGTGGCATAAGACATGCTGCAGCCCTTAGAGACCTTCCTTGGCATCAGGGCCCTTGGTACTAGAAGTACCAGTTACAAGGGACTTATCTGAATGCCAGGGTGTGCCAATTGTGGATACAATGGTACATTTTAGGTGAAGGAACACTGGTGCTGGGGCCTGGTTAGCAGGGTCCCAGCACTCTTCTCAGTCAAGTCAGCATCAGTATCAGGCAAAAAGTGGGGGGTAACTGCAACAGGGAGCCATTTCTTTACACAGTGTTCATCTGTTCATTGCATGTTCCGCTGCAGATTCACATGCTATGCATAGTCCTGCCATCTAGTATGGGCTCGGAGTGTCACAAGTTGTTTTTCTTCGAAGAAGTTTTTTCGAGTCACGGGATTGAGTGACTCCTTCTCTTCAGCTCCACTGCGCATGGGCATCGACTCCATGTTAGATTGTTTTCCCGCAGAGGGTAAGGTAGGAGTGATAGAGTATAAAGAAAAGAGATGTCCATGCAAATGGAATATATATATAAACATATGTACAGTGAATGTTGAACTTAAGCGGCTACAGGCTCCCGGGTAGGTGAGAGGTTGCATGTGAATCTGCAGCGGAACATGCCACAAACAGATGTACACTGAGTAAGTGACATTTTCCGTTTGATGGGCTGTGTAGCTGCAGATACACATGCTATGCATAGACCACAAAACAGTTTTTCCTCCAATAAAAGCGGTGATTAGACTGTAGGAGTTGAAGTTGTTTGAAATAATGTTCTTACTACAGCTTGGCCTACTGCGGCTTGCTGCGTTGCTAACACATTTACACAGTAATGCTTGGTAAACATATGTGGGGTTGACCAAGTAGCTGCTTTACAAATTTCAGCCATTGGTATATTTCCTAAGAAAGCCATTGTAGACCCTTTTTTCCATGTGGAATGTGCTTTAGGTGTAACTAAGAGCTGCCTTTTAGCTATAAGATAACATGTTTGGATGCATTTTACCATCCATCTTGCTAAACCTTGTTTTGAAATGGGGTAACCAGTATGTGGTTTTTGGAACGCTACAAAAAACTGTTTCGTTTTTCTAAATGATTTTGTTCTTGCTATGTAATACATTAGATATTAAAAGAGCCTTAATGTATGCAGGGCTCTTTCTGCCACAGAATCTGGCTGTGGGAAGAAGACTGGTAGTTCCACTATTTGATATGAAACGGTGATACAACCTTTGGGAGAAATTTAGGGCTAGTTCGAAGTACGACTTTATGTTTGTGTACTTGTATGAATGGTTCTTGAATTGTGAAACCATGGATTTTACTAACTCTTCGCAATGAAGTAATTGCGACTAGGAAGGCAACTTTCCTTCTTAGGTATTGAATCTGACATGAGTGCATAGGTTCAAATGGTGGGCCCATACGTCGTGTGAGCACTATGTTTAGATTCCACGAAGGCACTGGAGGCGTTCTAGGTGGGATGATGCGTTTTACCCTTCCATGAAGGCCTTGATAACAGGAACTCTAAATAAAGAGCTGAGTTGTATATTTTGCAAGTACGCAGAGATTGCAGTGAGGTGTATTTTTATGGATGAAAAAGCTAAGCTTGCTTTTTGCAAATGAAGCAAATAACATACAATGTATTGTACTGATGCTGAAAAAGGGGTAATTTGTTTAGATTGACAGTAATACACACATCTTTTCCATTTGTTGGCATAGCACTGTCTGGTAGTGGGTTTTCTTGATTGTTTAATTACTTCCAAACATTCAGTTGGTAGTTGTAGGTACCCAAACTCTTAAGACTTCAGGAGCCAAATCGCTAGATTGAATATGTTGGGATTTGGATGTCTGATCTGTTGTTTGTTTCGTGTTAACAGATCTGGTCTGTTTGGGAGTTTGATATGTGGTACTACTGACAGGTCTAATAGTGTTGTGTACAACGGTTGATCTGCCCACGTTGGCGCTATGAGTATTAGTTTGAGCTTGTTTTGACGCAGTTTGTTTACTAGAAATGGAATGAGCAGGAGAGGGGAAAAAGTGTAAGCAAATATCCCTGACCAATTCATCCATAGAGCATTGCCCTTGGATAGGGGAGGTGCGTACCTGGATGCGAAGTTTTGGCATTTTGCGTTTTCGCTGGTGGCGAATAGATCTATGTCTGGTGTTCCCCAATGTTGAAAGTATAGTTGAAGCACTTGAGGGTGAATCTCCCACTCGTGTGTTTGTTGATGGTCTCTGCTGAGAACATCTGCCAATTGGTTGTGTATCTCTGGAATGTATTGTGCTACCAGGTGAATTTTGTTGTGGATTGCCCATTGCCAAATTATTTGGGCTAGGAGGGAGAGTTGGTATGAGTGTGTGCCTCCTTGTTTGTTTAGGTAATACATTGTTGTCATGTTGTCTGTTTTGATAAGGATATTATTGTGAGTGAGAAGAGGCTGAAAAGCTTTGAGTGCTAGAAATACCGCTAGCAACTCTAAGTGATTTATGAGTAACTGTGTTTGGCATCCCATTGTACTTGAATGTTGTGACTGTCGAGGTGTGCCCCTAGCCAATCATTGATGCATGAGTTGTAAGTATGGTCTGAGGCACAGGGTCTTGAAATGGCCGCCCTTTGCATAGATTAGTGTAATTCCACCACTGAAGGGACATAGATGTTTGGCGGTCTATCAACACTAGATTTTGAAGTTGACCGTGTGCCTGTGTCCATTGTTGTGCAAGGCACTGTTGTCAGGGCTGCATGTTTAGTTTTGCGTGTGGAACAATTGCAATGCATGATGCCATCATCTCTAAAATCTTCATGACAAATCAGACAGTGTACTTGTGATTTGTTTGTATTTGTGTGATTACGTTTGGGAATGCTTGTATCCTTTGTGTACTTGGACATGCTAGCGCTTGCTGAGTATTTAGTACTGCACCCAAATACTGTTGTGTTTGTCCCGGTTGTAGCTGTGACTTTTGGTAGTATATTGAGAACCCTAGTGTGTGCAAGGTTTGTATTACATGATTGGTATGATTTTGGCATTGCGTATGACTGATTGATTTTTTTAGCCAATCGTCTAGATATGAAAAGACATGTATATGTTGTCTTCTTAGGTAGGCTGCGACTACCGCTAGACACTTTGTGAATACCCTTGGAGCTGTTGTTATTCCAAAGGGTAGCACTCTGAACTGATAGTGCTTTCCTTGAATGACAAACCTGAGATATTTTGTGTGTGTAGGATAGATGAGTATATGAAAATACACATCTTTGAGGTCTAATGCTGTCATGAAATCGTATTTTTGGAGTAGTGGGATAACATCCTGTAGCGTTACCATGTGAAAATGTTCTGACAGGATGTAAAGATTGAGGGTACTGAGATCTAATATTGGTCTGAGGGTGCCATCTTTTTTGGGAATTAGGAAATATAGTGAGTAAACTCCTGTCCCTATTTGAGATTGTGGTACCGATTCTATTGCTTGTTTAAGTAACAGAGATTGGATCTCTTCCTGTAGCAGACTGATGTGTTCTGTGGATAGTTTGTGTGACCTTGGTGGTATATTTGGAGGAGTGTGTATCAATTCTAGGCAATAGCCATTGCGAATAATTGATAGTACCCAATTGTCTGTGGTAATGTTTTGCCAATTTGTGTGGAACTGTTGTAGTCTTCCCCCCACAGCAGAGGTGTGGCGTGGAAGGGAATGAGACAAGTCACTGCTTGGGTGCTGTGGAGGTTGCTTAGAGGTCTGAAATTTCTTCCTATTTCTGGGGTACTGCTCTCTATATGTGCCCCTAAAACCACCTCGTTGGTATTGTGGTTGGTAGGTTGGTTTTGCCTGAGATGTGGATGCCTCTGTGGTCTGAACCCACCTCGAAACTGAGGTTTCCGAAAGGATCCCCTGTATGGTGTCAAGTATAGTGCACCTAGTGCCTTTGCCGTGTCTGAATCTTTCCTTAATTTTTCTATGGCTGTGTCAACTTCTGGCCCAAAAGGTTGTTTTTTATTGAATGGCATATTTAACACAACCTGCTGTATTTCAGGTTTAAAACCCGAAGATCTGAGCCATGCATGCCTACGTATTGTCAATGCAGTATTGACACTTCTAGCAGCAGTGTCTGCTGCATCTAGGGCAGATCGAATTTGATTATTAGTAATGGCTTCCCTTCTTTCACTACTTGTTGTGCCCTCTTCTGGTGTTCTTTGGGGAGATGCTGGATTATGTCTTGCATCTTGTCCCAATGGGCCCTGTCATATCGAGCTAACACTGCTTGTGAGTTAGCTATCCTCCACTGATTCGCCGCTTGGGATGCAACTCTCTTCCTTGCAGCATCAAATTTTCTGCTCTCTGTCAAGTGGGGGCGCATCTCCTGATGACTGACTGACTGCTCTTTTTCTGGCAGCACTAACTACCATCAAATCTGGAGGAACTTGATGGGTTATGTAATCAGGCTCAGAGGGTGGAGGTTTATACTTCTTCTCTATCCTGGGCGTTATTATATGTGCCTTAACAGGCTCAAGAAATATTTGATCGGCGTGTTTTAACATGCCTGGGAGCATGGGAAGGCATTGGTATTTTGAGTGCGTTGAGGATAGGGTGGTAAACAAAAAACTCCTCTACCTGTAGTGCGGTATATGCATGGTGACCCCATGGTATGCTTCAGCCCTAGCTAGAACTTGATTGTACACAGTGCTATCCTCAGGTGGTGAAAGTTTAGAGGGATAGTTGTCTGGGTCATTGCTAGGAATGCGATCTGGATCATAAAGGTCCCATGGATCCACAGTGTTCTGTTGTGAGTCGAAAGAGTGGGTGACTGCACTGGTGTAGGACTAGTAGGAGGAGAGGTAGGCAGGTGTGAAGAGTGGGGAGGAGAAGATTGAGGAGGTGGTGGTTTCTCCTGCTTTGGCACTTTTGCTGGAGGCTGCATAGTCTCCAATTCCTTCTGAAAGGCTAGCTTTCTGTTTGGCTTTAGAGGAGCTGCTGTCAGAATTCTGCCTGTTTCCTTATCGATGTGAATCCTGGATTGCCTTATATCCATAACTTCAAATACTGGTTGTACTTGATACTCCTCGTCAAAGGTTTTGTGCCTTTCTTTAAGTTTCTTTGAAAGTCCATGCCCCTCTGTGTATGCTGGCCTTTTCGGCTCCGAAGCAGGCTTTTTTGGGATTGAAAAAGATGACGCGGTTGATGCTCCGAAAGCGATTTTTAAATTTTCAACTCCGAAAAATGATGTTTGCTGGAGTCGGACAGGGAGCCCTTTGTTGCCTCTGATGTTTTGGGAGGAGTGGCCTTTTTCGGTGCCGAACTGGTAAGTTGGTCACCGGTAGTCTTTTTTCGGGCTGAGCCATGGCCTTCCAGCAGTGGAGTACCCAAGGATTTATGTTTTTGTTAGGGTGCAGGGGCAGGCGTACTCACATGTTGGCCTGCTGTGACCGGTCTGTCTTCTTCTGATTCCTGTTCGGAGTCGGAATCTCGAACCAAGACCGCTGTTTGACCAATTTCTTCCTCCTCCACGTCGAGATGCTCGCTGCTTCTTGACGTCATTTCAAGTCTTCTTGCCCTCCTGTCTCGAAGAGTCTTTTTGGATCAGAAGGATCGACAGGCTTCACAATTCTCTTCCTGATGATCTGGGTAAAGGCAAAGATTACAAACCAGGTGCTGGTCTGGATACAGGTATTTCGCGTGGCACAGAGGACAGAACCGGAATGGAGTCCGACCCATCAGGCTTCCAAACGGTCCCCAATAGGCCAGAGTTGGGCGCGCGTGCCCCAAAGGGCGAGTAAAGTTGTTTTCTCCGACAGTACCGATGTGTCAATGGAAGATGTAAACCCGATCAATACAATACGGACGAAAAGAAAATGTTTTCAAAGTTTTCCGAATCGAAAACTTGTTGTGAGAGGAAACACGTCCGAACCCGACGGCGGAAAGAAAACAATCTAACAATAGAGTCCAGGCCCATGCGCAATGGAACCGAAGAGGAGTCGTCCTTTGATCTTGTGGCTCAAAAACACTTCTTCGAAGAAAAACAACTTGTAACACTTCGAGCCCAACATTAGATGGCAGAAGTAATGCACAGCATGTTTATCTGCAGCTACACATGCCACCGACCATATATGTTCATGTATATACACACAGTTATATAGACACATTTAAACTGAATTAAAAAAACTACATAATTGGTCTCTAAAAACATACATTTCTATAATACTTCAATGAAGTACACTGTGTGTGGATGTTCTCCTTGTGAAAGGGCAGAATGCAGTCACTCATAGGGAAGTTAGTCAATGGCTGAACTAGGATTACCCATCGCCCCACGCTGTAATGGGAAGAAAAAAATAAATATGAATGGCATAATGTAGGAAGTGGGCTCTGTATATACTATCTCACAGTAAGAGATAGTGTGCACAGAGTCCAAGGGTTCCCCTTTGAGAAAAGATAGTGAAAAAATTAGATAATTCTAATGCTATATTTTGTGGTAGTTTGGTCGAGCAGTAGGCTTTTCAGAGGGTATTGTTAAGCATTTGTTGTACACACACAGGCAATAAATGAGGAACACACACTCAAAGACTTACTCCAGGCCAATAGGTTTTTATATAGAAAAATATATTTTCTCAATTTATTTTTAGAACCACAAGTTCAAGATTTGAAGTAAATACATAAAATGCGAGGTACTCCACACAGGTAAGTGATGAACTTTATTTTAAAAGTGGACACTGCAAAAATCAGGGGGGGGGTAAGCAATGGTTAGTTTGTCAGGTAAGTAAGGCACTTACAAATTCAGGTTTCTGGGCATAGGCAGCCACAGTTGGGGGTTCAAGGCAACCCCAAAGTTACCACACCAGCAGCACAGGGCCGGTCATGTGCAGAGGTCAAAGAGGAGCCCAAACTCATAGGTGCCTATGAAGAACAGGGGTGCTCCAGGTCCAGTCTGCCAGCAGCTAAGTACCCACGTCCTCGGAGGGCAGACCAGAGGGGTTTTGTAGAGCACTGGAGGGGAGGGGAGGGTGGGTAGGCACACAAAACACACCCTCAGCGGCACAGAGGCGGACGGGTGCAGTGTGCAAAGCAAGCATCAGGTTTTGAATTGAAATCAATGGAGGGGCCCAGGGGTCACTAGCGGTGCAGGTAGGGCGGACTTCTCGTGCCAGCCACCAACTGGGCTAGGCAGAGGGTCGCCTGGTGGTCACTCCTGCACTGAGGTTTGGTTCCTTCTGGTCCTGGGGGATGCGGGGGTAGTACTTGGCCCAGGCGTCTGGTTCCTTGTTACAGGCAGTCGGGGTCAGGGGGAGCCTCTGGATTCTCTCTGCATGCCTTGCTGGGGGGTACAGGGGGGTCGTCTCTGGCTACTCACGTGGTTGCAGTCGCCTGGGAGTCCTCCCTATAGTGTTGGTTCTCTGGAGCTCGAGCTGGGGGCATTGGGAGCAGAGGGTGAAGTCTCACGCTTCCGGTGGGAAGAGTTAGGTTTTTAAAAGCTGCAAGAAAGTTGCAAAGTTGTTGCTGGATTAGAAAAGAGCCGCTGTTCACTGGAGTTTCATGGTTCTTTGGTTCAGGGCAGTCCTCTGAGGCTTCAGAGGTTGCTGGTCCCTGTTGGATGCATCGCTGTTGCAGTTTTTCGAGTCAGGAGACAGACCGGTAGGGCTGGGGCCAAAGCAGTTGTTGTCTCCGTTGTCTCTGCAGGGCTTTCAGGTCAGCAGTCCTTTCAGGTTGCAGGAATCTGATTTCCTGGGTTCTGGGGTGCCCCTAAATACTAAATTTAGGGGTGTTTTAGGTCTGGAGCAGTAGCCAATGGCTACTGTCCTGGAGGGTGGCTACACCCTCTTTGTGCCGCCTTCCCTGAGGGGAGGGGGCACATCCCTAATCCTATTGGGGGAACCCTCCAATCTCAAGATGGAGGATTTCTAAAGGCAGGTGTCAGCTCAGCTCAGGACACCTTAGGGGCTGTTCTGACTGGTTGATGACTCCTCATTGTTTTTCTCATTATCTCCTCCAGCCTTGCTACCAAAAGTGGGGGCAGTGGCCGGAGATCTGCACTAGCGGGGATGCCCTGGGGTGCTGTAACAAAACGCATGAGCCTTTGAGGCTCACCGCCAGGTGTTACAGTTCCTGCAGGGGGAGTTGAGAAGCACCTCCACCCAGTACAGGCTTTGTTCCTGGCCACAGAGTGACAAAGGCACTCTCCCCAGGTGGCCAGCAACTCGTCTGGTTGTGGCAGGCTGGCAGAAACTGGTCAGCCTAGCACTAGGAGTCGGATTGGTATTCAGGGGTCATCTCTTAGGTTGCCCTCTGGGTGCTTTTTACAATAAATCACACACTGGCATCAGTGTGCATTTATTGTGCTGAGAGGTTTGATACCAAACTTTCCAGATTTCAGTGTAGCCATTATGGAACTTTGGAGTTCGTATTTAACCAACTTCCAGATCATATACTCTTTATGACTACCCTGCACTTACAATGGCTAAGGTTTTGCTTAGACACTGTAGGGGCATAGTGCTCATGCACATATGCCCTCACCTTTGGTATAGTGCACCCTGCCTTAGGGCTGTAAGGCCTGCTAGAGGGGTGACTTACCTATGCCACAGGCAGTGTGAGGCTGGCATGACACTCTGAGGGGCATGCCTTGTCGACTTAGTCATTTTCTCCCCACCAGCACACACAAGCTGCGAGGCAGGGTGCATGTGCTGAGTGAGCAGTCCCTAGGGTGGCATAAGACATGCTGCAGCCCTTTGAGACCTTCCCTGGCATCAGGGCCCTTGGTACCAGGGTTACCATTTACAAGGGACTTATCTGAGTGCCAGGGCTGTGCCAATTGTGGAAGCAAAGGTACAGTTTAAGGAAAGAACACTGGTGCTGATGTCTGGTTAGCAGGGTCCCAGCACACTTTCAATCATAACTGGCAGCAGCAAAAGGCAAAAAGTAGGGGGTAACCATGCCAAGGAGGCATTTCCTTACACATAATAACAGACATCTCCATAAAGAAGGCTGGCTCAACTTTAGTTTTACCACGGATTCATCTCATAATATTTTCTAGTCTTTTTCTCAACACTCATTGCCTGATAACCAAACCTTAGAAACTCCACTGTTACTGACAGCATTTGTCTCACCAAACCACACTGCATTCTCACTTGAGCCTTGCATCCGGTAGCCAGCAATCCAAAGATTCTACTATAAGCATTAAATTATAATACGGGAGCACTGGGCATAACTTATCAGGAAAGGTATTTTCCTCACAAATACATCGAATTTCTGAAATTGAAGAATGGGAGTTGGAGTGGCGCTATGAATTCTTCTATAAATTCTACACAAAGTAAAAGTCAGAAAGGACGGTCTAGTTCATTGTGGAAACAGGATAGCAAGATGAACTGGTGTCATTAAACCACAGTCCTAAATTGTTGTTTGAGTGACTCGGAGAAAAAACGTGGCCCACTTCTCAAGTGCATTCGTCTTTCCCCCTTCTGAATAGCACCATTTTAGTTTTATTACTAATAAGAGTCTAGTCCTACTTGGTCAGGGCTCGCTCCACTCCTACTTAAGTCCAACGCAAAAGCTTTCCTGCAACAGTCTCCTGTTCACACCACTAAAAATAGAGCTTAACTCTGTTGATTGAGAAATTAAAAAAGGAACGGGTTTGACCTTTTATTTGTGATGAAACAAGCTATGCGAATTATGCATTTAAAACTGACATTTGAAGGCACAGGCCACCCTGGTACTTCATTCACCATCTGGAAAAACAGATCAGCCAGCTAATTGTCAGGGAATCGGTATCAAAAACCTTTATATTGCCAACAAGTTAGCTTACTGTTGACAGAAATGTAAGTGGGCTAGACAGTTTAACAATTCCACAAACAAATGCGTTAAGTCAAATCCGAATTTGGAATATGAGAAAAAGTAAGGGTAAGAGGAAAAATTAAGGTAATAAGAGAGCCATCATTTTTTTTTATATTATTAATCGGTAATAACTTTCTCAATATATCCTTGTGTTTTCAGAAACTACAGTCTGCATTTTTTGGAGCATTAAGACGCTTTAGTTTCAGGCGAATAATGTACTTTAAAATCTACATCACCCCATAGGGAGATCATGTCCCTAAAAGATGTTAAAAAAAATAAAATAAAAAAAAAAGCTGAAAACACAGAAATAGTTTCCAAATATACAAACGTCTTGTTAATAGGGTGCAGTCCAGAGCTTAGTACTTTGTACCACTAACTGTTAAAATCAGTCATTGACAAAGCAATGCTGCTAAGATTTTAATGGCAACTACGGAAATGAAGCAGAATTTTGTTGTGTGCTAAACAATCTTTATTGGCTCCCTTACCCTCTACACATGTTGAAAAAAGGGCATCTGAAGGGAATAAAAGAGGTCTTTTACTTTACATAATAGCCAACACTTGAAACCTCCTCCTACATGCCCCAAGCCTCGTGTCTTAACACAACAAAGTTCACTTTGGGGCTCACTTTTAGGTTTTTGCAATTTAACTAGTCTCATTATTCCTCCCAGATCTTTAGCCTTCACTTAAGATGCTGAGAAATATATTAGCACACTCCAAAAGAATTCATATACCCCTCTGGTAATAGATATATTTTTTCAAGAAAATAGAGAGAATCATTCTGAGTGATTTTTGATCGATACAGACTGAAAAAGAGGAGCCTTAGCATGTGAGCAGATAGCACCCTAGTCTGGTCTATTCCCATGCTATGTTTGGGTGCTAGCACTGAATTGTGGGTATTTCACAAAATTGTGAATATGGTGGGGGCAGAGTCACTTTAGATTGTTGTCCTTGTTTTAAACATATACAATGTTTGTTGGATGGGGGGAAAAGAATTTAATGAACAAAGTTTATTTTTTTGCAAATGTTTATTTACCAATAAACAAGCCAGTTGGGACATTAAAGTTGTAAAAAAGATGCGTTTTATTTCTTTGTTTATAGCACAACACCTTTGAGTGCTTAATGAGACACCTTCGAATGTTCAACCTAGAATAAAAAACCATTGTACATAATATATTATCAGACTACTTCAAGTGACAGGCAGTTACTTTGAATTGCATGAACTGGAGTTTGATCTTTGTGGTGAGACCATGGAGGCTGTAATTTATTATCCCAATTCAAACTGGTCATGCATAACTGTGGTGTCTGTTGATAACATAAAATCCAGACTAGTCATGATGCGAGTTCAAGAACTGAAATAAAAGCCAACGTGTTTCTTGAAATAGCAGAGGAGCCTGCTACATTGCAATACTTTGGCCAAAAATGGAAGCAAATCCAAATAGTTCAATGACCCTGCAGATGAAAATGAGACACCCCGGCCAGCCACTTTCAAAAGGGACTGTTCTAATTTATTGCTGCCAAAACGGTTCTCCTTACAGCTACTGCACAATTATCTACAAGAAGAGGTTATATGTAGGAAAAAAACAGATCGATACATGACTCCACTCTCCAGAGGCAAACAAACACCTAACAAACTCATTTTTTCCTCTGGATCCAAGCAGGAAAAATCATGCACACAGGGTTTTTACCTTGTCTGTTAAACTGGGTCAAACGACAACCTGCTTTAATATAATCTAAAAAATACCATGTGACGCTGAATACTGCAACTGAGTTCATACAATTACAGCATTGAAACTTACATGTGATTTTCATGTTCTGTAAGCATTGGGGGCATTTTCTCTATAAGAAGTTTCTCCAGCCAGTGCCAATGAAGCGACAGGAGAGCCAGTCCCACAGAGTCCACAGAGACTGAGTTTGAGATAGACCAAAACCGATCTCTCCAATGTAAGCGACTTTGAACCTGTAAAACAAGAAGCATTGTTAGCACCAATATACCTCTGTAAAACTCGACTCAGGGCCACATTACGAGGCTGGCGGTCTCGCAGTGGGAGTCGGACTGCCACACTCCTGGCGGTCTGACTGCCACATTATGGCCCTAGCAGTCAAACCACCAGGGGACCGCCACCAACACCAGGAACATGGTTTCTAGCGGGGTGGCAGAAGCCTGAGTCGCGGCCAGCCACGGAGGCACTAAGCTCAGCAGTGCTATGCTGATCAGGAGTCCAGTTTCCACTAGCCTTTTCATGATGGGAACCGTGCCATGAAAAGGCCTGCGGAAAGCCAGTGCTGGGGCTACAGGAGGGCCCCTGCACTGTCCACGACCATGTTGTGAGCAGTTAAGGGCCCCCCCTGCCCAGCACCCTTGGAATACAAACTGTCTACTGCAGCAGACAGTGTGTTTTCCGATGGTGCTGGGAGCACCCTCTGTGCGAGGGCACTGGACTCGGCTCATGGGGGGAGCCGCCAGCTCCGCTGTGGTCTACTCTCCACGGGGCTGGTGGGCTGATGGTCAGCCCGCCAACCTCGTAATGAGGACCTTAGTACCTTAAAGAAAAAGAAAATTAGAGTTCAATAAAATAACATAAGAAATGTAATTTGAAATGAACTTGTATCATTTCGAGTGGGATTAATTAATAGACACTGATATCTGTCCCTTCATCTCAAACCTACTTCAGTATACAGACAAACTTTTTTTTTTAGATAGTGACACCAAGAGAAATAAAAATAATATTTGACTTTACAGAGGAGTATTCACTGCAACCTGCTCATCTAGTGTTGAATGGACACGGTATAATACCTGTACTTTGCACTGTATTCATTGTGAGTCGCTCCATCGCAATTTAGCTCATTGGGAGACTTTACATTCCAAGAAGTGTTTCCCTTCAGAGGACCAAAGGTACCTCTCAGATTCACCACCTGTGTTGGAGATTCTTCCTGGAGTCGGGTGGCACAAGATTTCAGCAGCCGATTGTCACTGCCTTAGGTGCCTGCGGATGCAGGGGTGTGACTCCTTCACTCCAAGGGAGATTCCTTCTTGTATCTTTGGTGCAGCTGAAGTGTTGCCGACACCAGAGAATGCATATCTGTGGAAAGGTTGCAATTGCTGGAGGGAACCGGAGAAACAATGTTGCAAGGCAAGGCTGTCTCGGAAGCTGCAGGCTTGTTTGATTCCTGACGAGTCCAGCAGCGGTTCCAGTGGCCAGGAGTAGAAGAGGTAATTACAGAGGAGTCCTGGTGGAGTCTGGCAAGCCGAATCTGGGGACACACTCGCAAGGGAGAACCTCAATAGCCCTACCTGGAGGATTGGTCACTCTGTGGGGTAAGCACCTATCAGAGGGGGTCACTGATGTCAGCTACCTGTCCTGACCAAACAGATGCTCCCAGGGGCCTCTGCACATCTTGCTTTCAAGATGGCAGAATCAAGTGGACACCTGGAGGCACTCTGGGCACCACCCCGGGGGTGGTGATGGCCAGGGGAATGGTTACTCCCCTCACCTTTCCTTTGCGTGCTTTCGAACCACAGCAGGGACCAGGGGGTCCCTGAACTGGTGCAGACCGGATTATGCAAGGAGGGCATCAAATGTGCCTTTTAGAGCAAACCAGTTGCGGGGAGGCTACCCCTCCCTAGCCATGTAACACCTATTTTCCAAGGGAGAGGTTGATGCATCCCCTCTCACACCGGAAATCCTATGTTCTGCTTTCCCCTGCCTGAGCTGGTCAAGCAGCAGTAGGACTTAAGCCTGTCTGAGTGGGTGGCACTAGCGTGGGCTACCTGTAATCCCTGTAAGACTGGTAGAAGCAATAACTGGGTGTGGGGGGGGGGGGGGGGGGGGGAGTATGTGTTCCTCTACAGAGCCACCAGAATGCATGGCATCATGCCATCAATATTGACATCAGTATTGGGGTGTGAGTTTGACATGTTGGAGACTGAACATGCCTATATTTGGAGTTACCATTATGTAGCTGGACCACAGGTATTGACATCTGGCCAGTAGACGGGTAAAAATGGATTCCCCACACTTACCAAGTCCAGTGCATTGGAACTGGAGTTCATAGGGGTACCTCTGACCATGCATGGGTGCCCTCAGACACAGGAACGTGCGCCCTGCGCTCTGGGCTAGTGGGGAATACCACAGGGGTGACTTACAGTGACCTGGTGTAGTGATCAGCAGCGAAAGGTGTGCCTGCACCTTTTCATGCAGGCTGCAATGGCAGGCCTGCAGAGACATTTTGCATGGGCTCCCATGGGTGGCATAGTACATGCTGCAGCCGATGAGAAACCCCTGATGTAACATTGGCCTGGGTACCTAGGTACTATATGCTAGGGACTTATAAGGGTACACTGGTATGCCAACTGTGGGGTGTACAGGGTGCCGAAGAAACCACATTTAGAGGACAATCACTGGGGTCCTGGTTAGCAGGATCTCAGTGAAAACAGTCTAAGCATTCTGATAGTTAGCAAAAAGAGGGGGGACCATGTCCAAAAGAGGACCTTTCCTACAGTTCTGAAGAAACTATTTAAAAAAATCAGATTGGAGTAAGATATCTGCTGCCTAGCAAACTCCAGAGGATAATGTACATATTACTTACCTTTGGTGACATTTTCTGGTAGAGACTAACTAGCATATCTTAATACTGAGAACAATTTGAGAGATGGTCAATTTCTGCACAAAATTGCCCTTTTTTGCTCAACTGAACCCAATGAAGATCTGATCATCCACCTGATGTTCTTTGGTAAGATGCTTATGTGGGGCGATTAAAGTAGACAGCGTGAAGCTCTGGCCGATACGAAAAGGAGTGACCACCTTCGGCAAAAAAGAGGCATGTGTCTGAAGAACCAATCCGATTGGAAAAAAGGTGGAGTATTGAGAGTGAAGCGATACAGTTAGAACCTTGCTAAACCTCCTGACTGCTGTAATGGCCACCAGGAAGATGGTCTCAATTGCGGTACGACAGAACTAAACTGGAATCCTATTGTTATGTTATCTCTATTTGTAGAGTAGACCAACCAAACGTGAGGGCTAAAAAAGGTATTCAGCTTCTTTTGAAACCCAAGTAGTAAGGAGGCAGCGCTGATTTGTTGTGGGGGTAGTTTTATGCTTTTAGTGCAATGTAACAGAAAGACTACCTGCTCTGCTTCTGTGAATTCTGTGTGTGAGAGTGTGAGGCTGAGCGTATTTGTCTTGATGGGTTGTGGAAGGGTATGAGGCAGTTTCAGTATATGGGTCCTTTGTTGTGTAGGGCTTTTTAGGCATGTGTGAGGAGTTTGAATTGGCAGTGTTTGTGAACAGGGAGCCAGTCGAGCTCCATGAGGTGAGGTGAGGAAGATGGAGTATGATTCTTGTGGCAGCGTTCTAGATGGCCTGAAGTCTTTAGGAGTTGTTTGGGAATTCTGACATACAGTCTTTTGCTGTAGTCAAGTCAGATTGTCATGAATGCTTAGTGACAGTTCATCAGGTGCTCTGTGGGAGCCACATGAAGACTGGTTGTGGCTTTCGTAGGATGTGGAAGGAGGTAGAGCTCAGTGTTGACTTGTGCCATCATGTTCAAATTGTCATCCAGGACCATCCCCAGTTTTCTTGCATGGTTGGTGAGGGTTGGTGCTGGTCCTAGTTTAGTCGTCCACCATGTGGCGTCCCAGGGGGAACCCTTGTGACTAACAACTAGTACTTCTGCACTGTCAGAGTTCCGTTTGAAGTTGGCTCTCATCAATTTCACTATCAGGGTCATGCAGTTGGTGAAATTGGTTCTAGTGGTGTTTGTCATGTCCGTTAGGGAGGGGATGAATTGATTGTCATCTGTGTAGACAATGGTGATGCCTTCAAACCTCATGATGTTGGTGAGTGGTGCCTTGTAAATGCTGAACATGGTCAGGCTCATGGATGAACCCTGGGGGAGGACTCCATATCGAAGTGTCTTGGTCTCAGAGGTGAAAGGTGGCATGCTGACTCTTTTGGCTCTCCCTGTGAAGAACTAGTAAATCTAGTTGAGCACTTGTCTTGGATACAACAATCACAGAGTCTTCCAGTGAGTGTAATCTAGGAGACTGTCAAAAGCCACGGAGAAGTTGAGCAGGATAAGGCAGCTGTTTCTCTTCCGTCGAGGATGGTCCTGATATTTTCAGTGGCTCAAATGAATGCAGTTTCTGTGCTGTGATTCTTTTCAATTCCAGAGAATTGTCCAATTGTTGGTTGAGCTCGAGGTGGCTAGTAAGTTGTTTTTTGATGGTGTTTTTGATTACTTCTGTAGGGTAGGTAAACTGGGAGATAGGCTGGAAGTTGACCAGTCGGCTGGGATCTACTGAAAGTTTCATTAGCAGGGTGTTAACCTCTGTGTGCTTCCAGGCTTATGGGTAGGTGGAGGAATTAAAATAGGTGTTTATGATGTGGGTGAGAGCTGGGTTGACTGGTGACACGCTGAGGTTATAGATGTGATCGGGACACAGGTGCGACTGGATTCCAGATTCAATGGTCCACATGATTGTGTCCGTTTCTTCACTGGTAAAGGAATTACATTTGAACAGGTGGTTGTCATGATAGGTAGGTTGGTAATGAGTTCATTGGGATCTTAAGCAGGGTGATTCTGTTGATGGAGTCAGTTTGTGTGATGAAAAATCTTTGAAGATCAAGAAGATTTTTTTGCTGCTATTGGAGCTCCCTTCAATGCATTCAGCTAGCTCTCTTTTCTTGGTTTCGCCAAGTTGTTAGTGGTATTGTCTGAGTGCAGCTTTGAAAGTGGTTCTGTTTGTGTCTGTCTCTGGATCCCACTTTCTCTTTAGTTGTCTACAGTGTTTTTTGGTGTTCCGAAAGGTCCCTTGTGTACCGGCTGTCTTACTTATGGGATCTTTGTTTGATAAGTTTGATGGGTGTGAGGAAGTCTGTGCAGTTCCTGATCCAAACATTTAAGTTGTTGATATCCTTGTCTGCAGGATTGGGAGCGTCTGTGTTGGTAGCACTGCGCCATTCTGCTTCTGAGATTTTGCTCCTGCTGCAGATGGGTAGGGTGATGTTGGGGCTGCTTTGGTCTGCAGTGGTTTGCTTTGGAAGTGTATGATAGAGTGGATGTTCCATGTAGGGGATGAGGTGTAGTTGAACTTGAGGCAGTGGAAGGTGGTGAATATTTGGTGCAGTTTTTGGCCGGGGCTGTGAGGTGCTGGGCTAGTTGCTATTTTTAAGGCTTTCTAGGAGTGCTGAGGAGCAGGGGTTGGTTTTGTCTTCTAGGTGGAAGCTGAGGTCTTTGAGAAGTAGGAAGGCTTTGGAGTCAATAATGAGGGGGAATGAAGTCTGATCAGATTGCTGAAGGTGGATCATGCTCCTGGCAGTCAGCAGACGAGGGTTCAGCTATGGGTGAATATTCCTTTTAGATATGAAGCTTGAAGTGCAGATGTTGTATGAGTAGCGTTCTGAGGTTGTTGAGCAAATAATAGTGTCTTCTTAGATGATCCAGAGTCCACCATCTAGCTTATGATGGCAGTCCTGTTGTGCAATCTTCTGGCCTGCTGGGATTGCTATGGTCATGTCAGGTGCAGATATTGGGCAGAGTCACATTTCCATGAGGAAGAGGGCACTGCAAAACTACAGGAGGCAACAAATCCTGCAAGCTTTTGCGAAAATGAGTCATAACTACTGACTCGAACAGGGAGGTTTAATTCAGCAACTGCAGGAGCCAAAACAGCTGAAAAGTAATCCTCAACAGTGACTAGAGTAAGGCCTTGCTGGGCTAAATATAACACGCACAGCAATACCTCCAACAAGGATGCTGAAAAAGGGTCCGCTTGTTGTGAAAAAAGAAGAAAAAAAAAGCAAGCCAAAAACTTGCCCTAACAACGGCAGATGTCTATAGTATTAGTAGAGAGATGTCAGGCTGCCAGAATTACATTACAGACTACAGAAGGGAGACCCTACTCAGTCTCCATGAATGAAGGTGGATTGTGCACAGATTTGGGCACAAAACATTGCCCTGTGTTGTGACAGAGCAACCTTTCAAAGGAGAAACGTGAGCGGAGGTCAGATGGTTCATGCTCAGGACACCCAAATCTCTATGCTCAATCTGAAGCTACTAGAATGACTTGGACACAGCTGATCTTTATCTGCATTTGGAGGTGGGGTATCGGTAGAAGGGCGCATAGGCAGAACATTTCTCTGAGCAACAGCAGCTTTGGAAACTCCAGCATGCAGAAGTGTGGCAGCAAACTAAGGTTCTCCGCATTCTTGAAGAGACCTTGTGTCATGGTAGAGGAGTGTTGCCCCACTGGCTAAGAGGCAGCAGCAAAAAATAAAACAATATTTCATTATCGTTTTATTTTTCTGCAGCTGGCCCAGCCTGCATGTTAAGTGGCAGACACGCCAAACAAACATGTACACTTAGGTTTCTCCAAACAGGCTGTGTTGCACAGCCGGGCTGGAGAAACTGCACAGACCTCAATGCACTGTCTGAGCCACAGACCAAGCTGCTCGGACGCTGCACTCATGCTTGGAATAACATGAGAGCCGCACCAAGATTGCTGGGGAGAAGAGCAGAGGAGTGAGGCAGCAGTGGTGGGAACGTTAAGCATATATATATATATATAAATATATATATTTCTTAAAGATGTCGCCCCTCTCCCCCACACCCCTTAGCACCCAACCCACCCCCAACTCCGCTCTTGACATATGTGGCGGCTGCCGCTGCTCTGGGTGAAATCCCCATTCCTGGTCCAAAAGCAATCAATGGCTGAGTTTGTCTATCCTGGCATTGTGAGATCCCGCCAGGTGCTGCACAATCAAAAAGATCTCCTGGCGCTCCAGCCAAATCCAGAGGCACAGAACCTACTAGTACAGGGCCCATGACCCAATCCTGCCTTGTTTTTTCCAATACCACATGGCGGTGGAGTTGCCAATGTACACCTGAACCAGCCTTCCCTTGATGGATGAGAGGAAAGCTGTTAATCGCAAGTGGCTAGCCATGAGCTCTAGAAGGTTATTATGGAGTTCAGCTTCTGCCAGAGTTGCCACCGGTTACCACTGTCAGCTCTGGGTGGGGAAGTGTTAGAAATGGGGTCTCTAGCTGGCAGTCGGTTTGCACCCTGTCCAACTAAGGACCCTTATTTTAGTCAGGTCAGGATAAGGGAGCTATCCGCTCAGATAACCGCTGCTCACCCCCTTGGTAGCTTGGCACGAGCAGCCAGGCTTATCTCAGAAGAAACGTGTAAAGCACTAGCACATGGTACACAGTAATACAGTGAAAGCACTATAAAAGAACACCACACCAGTTTTAGAAAAATAGCCAACATTTATCTGTGTAAAACTAGACCAAAACGATAAAAATCCAACATACAGTGCTAAAGATATGATTTTTTAAAGATTTATTTAAAAAATACAGTTCCTTGAAGTTGATAGCTCCACCTTGGACTATCATGACATTGTGATCAACAAAATCAACAGTTTAGGCCAGCTGTGGTGTTGCAGGCCAGCTACAATGTCAGGAAGACCCGCAAACAGTACCGTGGATTTGCAGAGCGTTGTGATCCTCGCGGTGAGCTCCGGAGAGAGGCGCCGCTGGGTCGGTTCTGGTGTCGGTGTGGGAGTCGTCGGGCGCTTGAGGTCACACGTGTTGCGGATCGAACTCCGGTCTGATGAGGTCAGGAGCGCTGGCGTGGATGGCGTAGGGGTTGCGGTGTGAAGTGGTAGAATGCGAGGTGCGGTGTCCACAGGTCACAGTGCAGGCAGCGGTATTGCTGTTGCTGAAGCACTGTCATCAGTAGACACAAGCGAGCGGTATGGAACTGGACGGTGCTTCGTTACCCTCACAAACGGTGTCCACAGGCCACGGTGCAGGCAGCTACGACGGTGTCAGAAGGAGTGGCAGCGTCAGGGAGGCCCAGGCTGCGGTGTGAGTAGGTAATGCCAGAGTGTGGGGCCCACAGATCAAGTGAGAGCAGCGGCTCGGTGAAGTCCTCCGATGACTGCGTCGGTGAGACCAGGGTCACGGTGCGAAGAGGGGCCGTGCAGCGTCGGCAGGTCACGGTGCAGGCCAGTAGCTTCGTTGGCAGTGTTGAAGTGGTTTCTCCTCTTGAACAGCACAAAACACACAGTTCTCAGTGCTGCAGGTTGAGGAAACTGAAGTCTTTGGTGTCCCTGAGACTTCCAACAGGAGGCAAGCTCTACTCCAAGCCCTTGGAGAACTTTCTCAAGCAGCATTCACAGCTAAGTTCACCCATTGCCCTCTTTTCAGGCAGAAGCAGCAACAGCAGGCCAGTCCAGCAAAGCAACACAGCAAAGGGACAGTACGCCTCCTTCAGCTCTTCTCCTGGGCAGCGGTTCCTCTTGATTCCAAAAAGATTCTAAAAGTCTGGGGATTTGAGTCTTCTTCTTATACCACTTTCTGCCTTTGAAGTTGGCAACCTTCAAAGTAAAGTCTCAAGTGTTTGCAAGATTCTTCCTTGTCCAGGCCAGGCCCCAGACACACACCAGGGGGTCGGAGACTGCATTGTGGGAGGGCAGGCTCAGTCCTTTCAGGTGTGAGTGACCACTCCTCCCTCCCTTCCAGTATAGACGGCTCATTAGGATATGCAGCCTACACCCCAGCCCCCTTTGTGTCACTGTCTAGAGGGGAGGTGTGAACAGCCCAACTGTCAAACTGACCCAGAAGGGGAATCCACAAACAGGCAGAGTCACAGAACTGATTAAGCAAGAAAATCCCCACTTTCTAAAAGTGGCATTTTCAAACCTACAATCTAAAAAACAACCTCCCCAAAAAGTAGTATTTTTAAATTGTGATTTCAGAGACCCTAAATTTCACATTTCTATCTGCTCCCAAGGGGAATCTGCGCTTTCAAGTTATTTAACCTATGAAAGAGAGAGGCATTTCAACAGTGAAAACAGAATTTGGAAGTATTTCAGTGTTATAACATGTAAAACACACCAGTATATGTCCTACCTTAAACATGCACTCCACACTGCCCATGGGGCTACCTAGGGCCTACCTTAGGAGTGCCATAAATGTTTAAAAAGGGAAGGTTTAGGCCTGGCAAGTGGGTACACTTGCCAAGTCGAATTGGCAGCTTAAAACTGCACGCACAGACACTGTAGTGGCAAGTCTGAGCCATGGTTACAGGGCTACTAATGTGGGTGGCACAATCAGTGCTGCAGGCCCACTAGTAGCATTTGATTTACAGGCCCTGGGCATCTCTAGTGCACTTTACTAGGGACTTACCAGTAAATAAAATATGCCAATCAAGAATAAACTAATCAACAGTACAATTTCTATAGGGAGCACTTGCACTTTAGCACTGATTGGCAGTGGTAAAGTGAGCAGAGACAATCAAACAGCAAAAACAGACCTGAAAAAGATAGGAGGAAGCAGGCAAAATGTCTGGGGATAACCCTGCAAAAAGGGCCATTTCCAACAGGAAGGAAGGTTAACCACCACCACTGCAGAACTTACGCAGTCGATTTCACAATGTGGACCAGGTGAGAAAGATTTATTTGATATTGCGTCACACCTGAGACTTTAGATCTCACTGTACAGCCCACATGTGCCACCACGGGTGCTTCACCAGCAGAATGCAGAAAGTCGTCATACCCAGCAGCCTCAGAGTCAGTCTCACCAAAATCCAGGATTGATACTAAAATATCATAGCCCGAATATCCTAAATTCACCGCTCTAGAGGATAGGCACAAAACTGCACAGTATAGCTATGATGAAAAAGCTTCTGAGGAGTCGGGTGTGCTGTAGTCTGGAGGTGGGTATCGATTATCTGGGGCAAACCTACCTTCAATCAGCAAGTCACTGGGGAAGGGGAAGACTGGTACACCCAACCTCCAAAGATATGCTACAACTACCGCCATCACTTTTGGGAAAACCTGATAGGCACTGGCAAGGCTGAAGGGTAGCACAGCGAATTGGAAATGCTTGTGGCCCATTGAGAACTGCAGGTAATGCCTGTGAAGCTGCAGGACACGAAAGGGGAAATATGCATCCTTCATGTCTAATGCTACAATCTAGTCTTCATAATACAGGGCAGACCGATCCTGAGCCAAGGTGAGCATCTTGAATTTCTCTTTCTACAGAAAGGCTTTAAAAGGAAGTAGATTTAGTATTGGATGGCGGCTTCGGTCCTCTGTCGGAACCAGGAAGTAGCAGGAATAACAACCATGTCCTGGTTCTAGTGATGGGACTCTCTTGATGGCTCCTCTGGCCAGCTGAGCCTGCACTTCCTGGCAGAACAAGTAGAAATGATCCTCCGTCATCCATTCCGGGAGCAGTAGCAAAAGTGGAGGCTCTTCCATAAATTGAAGGGTTTCCCCCTCTGCACCCCCTTAGGTCATGTTGCTCCATTGGTGCAGTCAGTGCAAGATCCTGCTGCTGTGCTGATTGCTAAAGCAGCTTGGAGGATGAGGGAGATGGAGGGTCAGGGGACTGGACAGCACACTAGGCATGACTCCACCATCTATTTTGGGATTCGCAAACCCTGGCCCTGAAAAGGTTAGGCAGCCTGGTGGGGGGGGTAAGGCTGGTATTACAGATGTCTATAGGTACCCCAATCGTGGCCATGGAAAGGGTGAAAGGACTGCTGCTTGCTAGGGAATGCAAACAGCGGCCCAGGGACCTCGTGTTTGCAAAAACGATGGATGGACAGAATGGTGAACAAATCAAACATTCACACAGAGTCAAAGATCTGATTTAGGCCCAGATCTCTGTACTAGGGTGAATGTTTGACATTGTTCAGAATTCCGTCCATCACTTGTTCTTTTTGCAGGGACCTGGCATGGCACCACTTTCCCAAAAGCACTGGAGCGTCTTATTAGCTTTGTTGCCAACAAAGTGTGAGCCTTTGAATGGCATGTCAATTAGAAAGGATTGTTTTCCACTGGGTTTTCAGGGGATGTTCAATGAGGCTTGAAGATGGAGCACCATCAACAATGCCACAGCCCTGCCTAAAAACTCTATGGTGAGCAGGCCACACCTGATGGTGAATTTCACTTCATGCCCACCCTCCACTAAAGGGTTGGGTCAGGATGGCTTGACCCTCTCCAGATAGAATGGAGAGCAGCTGTGCAACCCAATCACATAATGCATGGGATAATCAGCCCAAGAGATATGGGGTGTTCACTGACCACAAGGCTAAACTGGCAGAAGAGAAAATTTACTTCAGCCTGAATTCCCTATCCTGTGGAAAGAAAGTGAGTGTATTTGGGTTGACTTTGTCTGCTGAGACCTGTACAAACAGGATCTCAGGAAAGTGATGTTGGGAGAACAAGGCTGGGTCTCCTAGGGTGGACAATGGAAACAAGCAACAGTGCGGTGCACAGGACCTCCGAACAATGTTTAGCCCAGCCACCCATAGGAACATCAGTGAGGGCATTGTTGCACGTAGACTCACTGGAGCTCACTCCTGCATGAAGCATCTTGGTTTAAGATGCTGTTCTTGACCTCGACTGCAGGCAATATTAGGTCAAGGACCTTCGCTGCCCTGTGCATAATGGTGGTGAAAGATGCACCCTCCTTCGAAATAGAGCCCTGGAGGGAAAGCATGCCATAGTCGTGGAAGAAGTCTAGGCAGCCACTTTCACCAAGTTCCTGATAACAGTGTTCTTCCTTGTCAGGGTCATCCACAAAAGGGTCATACCACTCCATCTCATCTCTATGTTCAGGGGGAAGGGCCTGCCAAAGGAGGCAAGTACAGGGGCTGCTATGGCCTGGCAGCACCATAGTCCCTGTCGATCAGTGAGAACTGCATGGTTGGCTGTCCAGCAGGGTATAAGCACCTGTGGTAGGGTCAATATGGACTCCAGGGGGCAGCTCAAGTGGGCCCAGCTAGCATCTGGGGCTAACCTGCTTGCTCTAACCGAGCCAGAGGGAGTCGGTGGCCCAAAAATGGAACGCATGGTGTCATAAAATTCCTTTAACTAGAAGGAGTAACTCTAGGGAACTATGAGTAGCATGGTAAGGGCCCGGACACCAGTTCCTCATGTGGGGTGCGGGAGCGGGGCCTCAAAGTGTTGCATTTAGACGGGGAAGACAAAAACTTTGATTTCTTCTTGGACTTACCCAACTTAGAGGAAATTGTCAGAGTGAGAAGACGATTGTCAGCAGCGCCAGCTCCGAGTGCGGCCAAGAGACCTTAATCAGGAATGGGAGCGAGACTGATATGGAGTTTTCTTCTACCGCAAAACACTTTTTAGCAGATTGCTAACTGCCTTGAGGAGCATTGACTCATACTCGGCGCAAGCTCTGTAGTCTAACCCCAGACAATTGCTCAAAAAGGGGATGACAAAAGTTAAAAATAAATAAATAAAAAATGGTAAAAAAATTACAGAGGTTGCTTTTTGAATCTGTGCTGTTGGTGGAGAAACAAAAGAACTTATGTCAGTACACCAGAGTGATGCTTATGAGGGCACCACAACATCACTTCTGATTGCAGATGATGTCGGTACGAAGCCAACCAATGCTACCAACTGCCGCACAGAGATATTGCTCGAGATTTTCCAGATCCAGTCTGAAGCCTGGGGATTATTCTGCGATGAGATGACTCCTACAAGCTACAACTCTGTGTCTTAAAGAACATTTCTTACACATTGATGAACTGTATAATGTGTGAATGCTAAGTAGAACACCCTACATTGGAACGAGTAGTGCCATAAAATAATTAATAAAATAAAAAAAGAATAAGTGCTATTTAAACTGCAATTTGCACAGTTACGTCTACAGACCAATACATCTGACAAGATTCAAATTGCAGGTAGGTACATTACATGTAAGGTACTTTGCATAGGTATAGATCGGACTTTGAATCAAAGCAGTAATGTACACAGTTTTTAAAAGTGGACAGTGCAAAATTCAACAGATTCTGGGGGAGGTAAGTACAAGTTAGGTTAAGGAGGTAAGTAAAAAACTTACAAGTTCAGTCTCTGCGGCATAGGTAGTCCACCGTTTGGGGGTTCAAGTCAACCCCAAACACTTAGCACCAGCAACACAGGTGCAGAGGTCAAAGAGGAGCCCATATAACAGGTGCCTATGGAGACAGGGGATGCTCCAGCTCCAGTCTATCAGCAGGTAAGTACCAGCGTCCTCGGGGAGCAGACCAGGGGGGTTTAGTAGAGCACTGGGGGGTACCAAGTAGGCACACAAAGTACACCCTCAGCAGCACAGGGGCGGCCGGATGCAGTGGGCAAACAAGGCGTCAGGTTTGTAATTGGAATCAATAGAGGGACTCTGGGGTCACTCAGACGTTGCAGGCAGGGCACAGGGGGGCTTCTCAGGCCAGGCACCGACTGGGCAAGGGTGAGGGCCGCCTGCCGATCACTGCTGCACCGATGGTCGGTTCTTCACTGGCCTGGGGGTTGCGGGTGCAGTGCTTCTGTCAGGCGCCGGGTTTCCTTGTTCCGAGCAGTTGCGGTCGGGGGGGGGGGGGGGCCTTGGGATTCCCTCTGCATGCGTCGACATGGGGGTGCAGAGAGGTCAGCCAAGGGTGGAAACGTTGTCAGTCACCTGAGGATCCTCTCTGGGTCTTTGGTTTCTTTAGACAGGGCCGCTGTCCACAGGAGTTCTTGATCCTCTGTGATGCAGGCAGTCCTTTGGAGGTTTTCAGAGGTCGCATTGATTTTCTTCTGCAGGTTCTTTTAAGCAGGAGACAGGCCGGTAGGGCTGGGGCCAAGTCAGTTGTTGTCTCCTTTCCTTCTCTGCTGGGGTTTCCGCTAAGCAGTCCTTCTTGTGAGGTCGTCAGGAATCTAAAATCCTGGGTTCGGGATTGCCCCTAAATACTGAATTTAGGGGTGTGTTAGGGTCACAGGGCAGTAGCCAATGGCTACTGTCCTAGAGGGTGGCTACACACTCCTTGTGCTCCCTCCCTTTGGGGAGGGGATCACATCCCTATCACTATTGGGCTAAATTCTCCAAAACAAGACAGAAGATTTTCTAGGGAGGGGGCCACTTTAGCTCTGGTCACCTTTGGGGTGGTGGCTGAGGGGGTGACTCCTTGTTTTTCTCATTATCTCCCCAGACGTGTCGCCAAAAGTGGGGGCTGTGTCCGGGGGGGCGGGCACCTGCACTGGCTGGAGTGCCCTGGGGCACGGTAACACGAAGCCTGAGCCTTTGAGGCTCACTGTTAGGTGTTACAGTTCCTGCAGGGGGAGAGGTGTGAAGTGCCTCCACCCAGTGTAGGCTTTGTTTCTGGCCCCAGAGAACACAAAGGCTCTCACCCCAGGGGTCGGAAACTCGTCTCTCAGTGGCAGGCTGGCACAGACTAGTCAGTCCTGTACTGAAGGGATTGGGTAAAACACATGGGGCATCTCTAAGATGCCCTCTGTGTGCATTTTTTTATAAATCCAGCACTGGCATCAGTGCGGGTTTATTATTCTGAAAACGTGGATATCAAACTTTCCAGTGTAGCCATTATGGAGCTGTGGAGTTCGTTTTGACAAACTCCCAGACCATATACTTCATATGGCCACACTCTACTTACAATGTCTAAGAATGGACTTAGACACTGTAGGGGCATATCGCTCATTAAGCTATGCTGTCACCTATGGTATAATGCAAATTGCCTTAGGGATTTTAGGCCTCCTATAAACTGTAAACTTCGTACTTGTATAGCGCACTACTCACCCATTAGGGTCTCAAGGCGCTGTACGCATACCGCTGTGGAACCCCTTCCTGGCTTTTCCCTGTGAGGTGCCCACTCCTGGGCAACCTCCAAGGTGAAGCCAGGCATCCCAGCGCTGTTGGGGCCGTTGTGGAGATTAAGCAAGCTATTGCCCAGAGTTACAGAGTGGGACCCATGAATTAGATTAGGCACCGATGCGAGAATTATCAGGTCCGAGGAAATTGAGCCCAAGACCCGCTGAGGTGGGAATTGAACCCTGGTCCTGAGCCAGATTTCTGCATCAGGGTCTGCCCCTCTAACCATTGAGCCACACTTCTCCACGGGTCCTATAGGGGTGACTTACCTATTCCACAGGCAGTATTTTGTGTGCATGGCATCCTGAGGGGGATGCCATGTCGACGTTGCCTTTTTCTCACCAGCAACACACACAATCTGCAATGGCAGTGTGCATGTGTTAGGTGAGGGGTCCCTTAAGGAGGCATAACACACTGTAGCCATGCTGTAGCCCTTAGGGACCTTCCCTGGTCACAGGACCCTTGGTACTGTTGTGTAGCCATTTTAGCTATAGCTCCATGAACGTTATTGTAACACACTAGGCCATGCCGCTGTGCACTCTAAGTTAGATACATTTTATTTTGCTTTATTTTATTATTATTACAATAAACCCTTTTACGGTCTTGTTTTATTTTCTTTTTATCTAACTGTTTTGCCTAGGCCAGCACTCTGTTCTCAAACAAGACATTCTTGCTCACTCTGTGCTTCTGGTATAAGTTTAGTCTCCAACATTCGTGGAAAACACGTATCTCCATGCAAGAACATTTTCGTAGAACATCAGCTGTTTTATTATAAAAGCACTTCCTTGTCCTTTACACGTTAGAGGGAGTTTCCAGCCAGAGAACCACAACTGTATGCTGATTGCTTCCCTACAGCTGTTTTGCAGACATCAGGGATTTGCTCAGGTATGGGGGATGATGTCTTCCCAGGCGAACCTGAAGGGCAGAATTGGAGCTTAACACACTGTGGTCTATCATAGCCTAGGTATGAATTAGTCTATTGACTGCAGTGACAATATAGTAGCGTTATTCTTATGCTTCACTCTCCTTGTCACAATTTTAATATTGTCATGCTGTGTCGTCCTGGTTATTGCAGCTCATGCTTTGCTATCTAAGATGCAGTCGCTTAATTAAAATAATTATTGAAACATATACTGCTTCTGTTTGTCATTGTATATATGAGACTAATGTAATTGAGAGAAAGGGATGAGACCTGAGTGACCACAGCTTCCCTGAGAAACCAATTATGTCATGCGCTCGGCTGACAGTCATCCCTGCCCTCGGGTAGAGATGGGGCACTGATAGTTAGCCGGAGCAAAACCCGGATTGGAGCAACAGGTGTCACCTGTAGTGGGTTAGACTTAGCCTCCCACACCTAGGGCGATTCTGCCACCCAAAATCCAGTAGTCTCATTAGAATAATGAGAGCCTACGCGACCATACCACTGGTACCTTTTTCAAGGGACTTATCTGTGTGCCAATTGTGGAAACAATGGTACATTTTTAGTGAAAGAACACTGGTGCTGGGGTCTGGTTAGCAGGGTCCCAGCACACTCTCATTCAAGTCAGCATCAATATCAGGCACAAAGTGTGTGCGTGTGTGTTTGGGGGGGGGGGGGGGAGGATCGGGGCATGTGGGGGGTGAATAACTGCAACAAGGAGCCATTTTCCTAAAATTGCATCTAGTTTCAGATAGCTCCAGTCAGATAGCACCCAGCCACTAACCTTGCGTTCCAGAGCAACTTGCTGCCTTGTGTAAAGCTCTTCAACACCTTGTCAGAGGTAGGAAGCGATATATAAATGGCATTAAAATAAAATACACTGTTCACACGGTACAACCATTGTTCCCTTGCCCATGTTTCCCCTAAATCCCTCCTCTTTGGTTGGTCCATGCCATTCAGCTCCCTATACTGTTTGAGGTAGAGTTGTACAAGTTACTTACCTTCGGTAACAAAATATCTGGTAGAAACATATTCTAGTTGCAGACTCCTTACCTTAGAATTTTCCACCAGGCGTCAGACTGAATCCGGAGATTTTTTCTTTGAGCAATACCCTTGCAGTAGGTGGCGTCGGTCGACTCCGCAGGCGTCGTGGTCGCGTGATGACGCTGGGAGTAGTACATACACGCCGCCCTCGCGCAGTGATGTCAGTTTCTTTTAATGACTTTCCACGCCAGAGCGCAGATCCGCTAAGAACACTGATATTGTGTGCCAGAGCTAAGGACCTGAAAGGGGGAATCCCTGTCCCTAGAAATCAGTTCGCAAGCGGGAAGGATGGGTGGGCGGTGAGGAATCTGCAACTAGCCACGGAGGAGGAGTCAGCATGCCAGAGTCAGGAGAAGTATCAAGACCACTGGCTTCGCCCAAGTCCTGTGCCCAGTTCATAGTAGGGTCTTCCTGGAATTCATAAGGGTCCAGGGACCCCTCCAATTACTCCCCATATTCGTACCCATAGGAAAATGGGTCAGAATCCGACCTCGGTGAATAGGGCCTGCTGAAGGCGGCGGCGGTTGACGCCGCTCCGACTCAGTCATCTGTGATGAGAATGGGGTTGACGTCGATAGTAGCCACTACCGACGTCGAGAGCGTCGCTAAACGACTCGGCGCCGGGGAAGGTCTCGACTATGCGACCGGAGTCGGGGCGGATCAGCGCACAGATCCGGAGGCAACCTCGGTTGCCGGGGTCAAAGCTGCCGCCGGGGAACCCGAAGGCCCCTCGGCCAAGCCTTTTGGGCCCAAAGGTGCCATATCGGGGTCGGCACGCACAAATATGAGGCCCATGGCCTCGTAAAACTCTGAGTTGGGCGGGGGTCACTCCGGCTCCGGGATACTCGGGGAAGTGCAGAGCCGACCCAGGCGTAGGCTCCGAGGACGGACACCTACTTTGTTGACGCTCGCCCTGCGTCGCATCAGCCGAGTGACAGGGTGAAGTCGGAGAGCGATGGGACTTTTTCGACTTCTGTTTCTTACCGTGACCCGACGATTTAGATGACGACGAGTGGTGGTGGCTCCGGGACCGATCTTCCTCTTGAGAGAGATCGGGACTTACGCAGAGTCAAGTGCCAGGCCGCCATCAACTTTAGGGACCGCTCCCACAAAGCCTTCAGATGCATCGCCCGGCACTCGGAGCACGACTTCGGATCGTGGTCGCGCTCAAGGCACCACAGACAGACACGATGAGGGTCGGTCACCATCCTCGATGCCCCAAGCTCGCACCAAAAAAAGTCAACAAAACGGTTGAATTCGGCCAAAAAAAAGGCGAGGGTAGTGGTCTCTCGGATCAGCGCGTGGCGCGGAAAGAAAAGTACTGACGGCCCTGCGCGAGGGCAGCGTCTATGTACTACTCCCGAAGTCATCACGGCGACGACGCCTACGGAGTCGACCGACGCCACCTACCGACGTGCAAGGGTATTGCTCGAAGAAAAAATCTCAAGATCCGGTTTGACGCCTGGGGGAAAATTCTAAGGTACGAAATCTGCAACTAGAAGTCTCTATCAGATATGGCTGTACAAAGAGCTTTACAAACAACAATGTATACAAAGTGTTTGTTCGCAAAAGGTTATTACAGTATTATCTCATTACACCGTAATCCAGGAAGGACATTAGTTTATTTAAGAGGAATTAACACAAAAGAGAATGAAACCAACTCACAATGGGTTGCAACCACAAGAATGGAAAAGAAAGCCGGGTGCTACCATCTGGAAACTCATCACTACATGGGATAAAACAATGCCCAAAAAACAATGCGTTTTGCTGTTCTGTTAAACAGCATGGTGCAACACATGGTTCAGGGGGATCTTCTATCAATCTATTCTTACAACTGTTGCATCTATCAAGGAGAAGGATAGGTTTACGTTACGATAAAGCAGTGACTATCTTTCTACGTTCTGTCCATTTTAAATACAACCCTGTTCAACTCAAGAACAGTTTTAAACAGAATGTAGAGTACGAAAAACCACAAGACCAAGCTCAAGATCTGAAAGTTCTCCTGCTTCCGTGGTCATGAGCCACAGCCCGCTGATAATATGCCATTTATTGCATACACTATTAGCCTCACGGGCTATGGTCTACATTTCATTATCAAAGAACACAGGAAACTGCACTCACCTCTGCTATAGCCTCGTCTGTTAGTATCCGCGGGTTGGACTGCACACAGTGCAACAGCAGTGCATCCCAAAGTTCAAAGAACACAGCAAGGTGGGAGACAATGGCATGTGGAAGACTGTTGAAGATTCCTGGATCTTAAACAATAAGTTCAGAAAACAATCAGAACACATTTTAAGGACTGTCATACTGCCATATACCCAAATGACGTGAATAAAAAGTTACACATATGGAGCACTGACGTTTTAATGTACAGCAAGGAAGACAATGCAGACTGTATTTTTGCATTCTTGTGTTTTAGGAGACAACAAACGCTAAACTTTTCTTCTACTGTCCAAATTGTTATACACAGTGTCAATGATTTACAACTAGCAATTCATATGACAAACTGGCAATTCATATACTGACTTGTGACAAGAATGCTCCCTTAGTTAATTTCTGTGATACAGAGGAATGTAAAACATTTCAGAGTATTTAATACAGAGGAATTCAGAAAAGTGACTGTACGAAAGCACCATTTTTGGCACGGTTAGCCCAACTTTTTGCCTGGTGTAGGAAGTTGGCTCTGTATGTGCTATTTCAAAGTAAGGAATAGCATGCACAGAGTCCAAGGGTTCCCCTTAGAGGTAAAATAGTGGGAAAAATAGATAATACTAATGCTCTATTTTGTGGTAGTGTGGTCGAGCAGTAGGCTTATCCAAGGAGTAGTGTTAAGCATTTGTTGTACATACACATAGACAATAAATGAGGTACACACACTCAGAGACAAATCCAGCCAATAGGTTTTTATATAGAAAAATATCTTTTCTTAGTTTATTTTAAGAACCACAGGTTCAAATTCTACATGTAATATCTCATTCGAAAGGTATTGCAGGTAAGTACTTTAGGAACTTCAAATCATCAAAATTGCATGTATACTTTTCAAGTTATTGACAAATAGCTGTTTTAAAAGTGGACACTTAGTGCAATTTTCACAGTTCCTAGGGGAGGTAAGTATTTGTTAGGTTAACCAGGTAAGTAAGACACTTACAGGGCTTAGTTCTTGGTCCAAGGTAGCCCACCGTTGGGGGTTCAGAGCAACCCCAAAGTCACCACACCAGCAGCTCAGGGCGGTCAGGTGCAGAGTTCAAAGTGGTGCCCAAAACACATAGGCTAGAATGGAGAGAAGGGGGTGCCCCGGTTCCGGTCTGCTTGCAGGTAAGTACCCGCGTCTTCGGAGGGCAGACCAGGGGGGTTTTGTAGGGCACCGGGGGGGACACAAGCCCACACAGAAATTTCACCCTCAGCGGCGCGGGGGCGGCCGGGTGCAGTGTAGAAACAAGCGTCGGGTTCGCAGTGTTAGTCTATGAGAGATCTCGGGATCTCTTCAGCGCTGCAGGCAGGCAAGGGGGGGGTTCCTCGGGGAAACCTCCACTTGATCAAGGGAGAGGGACTCCTGGGGGTCACTCCTCCAGTGAAAGTCCGGTCCTTCAGGTCCTGGGGGCTGCGGGTGCAGGGTCTCTCCCAGGTGTCGGGACTTTGGATTCAAAGAGTCGCGGTCAGGGGAAGCCTCGGGATTCCCTCTGCAGGCGGCGCTGTGGGGGCTCAGGGGGGACAGGTTTTTGTACTCACAGTCTTAGAGTAGTCCTGGGGTCCCTCCTGAGGTGTTGGATCGCCACCAGCCGAGTCGGGGTCGCCGGGTGCAGTGTTGCAAGTCTCACGCTTCTTGCGGGGAGCTTGCAGGGATCTTTAAAGCTGCTGGAAACAAAGTTGCAGCTTTTCTTGGAGCAGGTCCGCTGTCCTCGGGAGTTTCTTGTCTTTTCGAAGCAGGGGCAGTCCTCAGAGGATGTCGAGGTCGCTGGTCCCTTTGGAAGGCGTCGCTGGAGCAGGATCTTTGGAAGGCAGGAGACAGGCCGGTGAGTTTCTGGAGCCAAGGCAGTTGTCGTCTTCTGGTCTTCCGCTGCAGGGGTTTTCAGCTAGGCAGTCCTTCTTCTTGTAGTTGCAGGAATCTAATTTTCTAGGGTTCAGGGTAGCCCTTAAATACTAAATTTAAGGGCGTGTTTAGGTCTGGGGGGTTAGTAGCCAATGGCTACTAGCCCTGAGGGTGGGTACACCCTCTTTGTGCCTCCTCCCAAGGGGAGGGGGTCACAATCCTAACCCTATTGGGGGAATCCTCCATCTGCAAGATGGAGGATTTCTAAAAGTTAGAGTCACTTCAGCTCAGGACACCTTAGGGGCTGTCCTGACTGGTCAGTGACTCCTCCTTGCTTTTCTCATTATCTTCTCCGGCCTTGCCGCCAAAAGTGGGGCCTGGCCGGAGGGGGCGGGCAACTCCACTAGCTGGAGTGTCCTGCTGGGTTGGCACAAAGGAGGTGAGCCTTTGAGGCTCACCGCCAGGTGTGACAATTCCTGCCTGGGGGAGGTGTTAGCATCTCCACCCAGTGCAGGCTTTGTTACTGGCCTCAGAGTGACAAAGGCACTCTCCCCATGGGGCCAGCAACATGTCTCGGTTTGTGGCAGGCTGCTAAAACTAGTCAGCCTACACAGATAGTCGGTTAAGTTTCAGGGGGCACCTCTAAGGTGCCCTCTGTGGTGTATTTTACAATAAAATGTACACTGGCATCAGTGTGCATTTATTGTGCTGAGAAGTTTGATACCAAACTTCCCAGTTTTCAGTGTAGCCATTATGGTGCTGTGGAGTTCGTGTTTGACAAACTCCCAGACCATATACTCTTATGGCTACCCTGCACTTACAATGTCTAAGGTTTTGTTTAGACACTGTAGGGGTACCATGCTCATGCACTGGTACCCTCACCTATGGTATAGTGCACCCTGCCTTAGGGCTGTAAGGCCTGCTAGAGGGGTGTCTTACCTATACTGCATAGGCAGTGAGAGGCTGGCATGGCACCCTGAGGGGAGTGCCATGTCGACTTACTCGTTTTGTCCTCACTAGCACACACAAGCTGGCAAGCAGTGTGTCTGTGCTGAGTGAGAGGTCTCCAGGGTGGCATAAGACATGCTGCAGCCCTTAGAGACCTTCCTTGGCATCAGGGCCCTTGGTACTAGAAGTACCAGTTACAAGGGACTTATCTGGATGCCAGGGTCTGCCAATTGTGGATACAAAAGTACAGGTTAGGGAAAGAACACTGGTGCTGGGGCCTGGTTAGCAGGCCTCAGCACACTTTCAATTGTAAACATAGCATCAGCAAAGGCAAAAAGTCAGGCGGCAACCATGCCAAGGAGGCATTTCCTTACACCTGGTATCTGATGTAATTTTGACTACAAGTGCACTGGGTTCCTGCTAACCAGATCCCCAGTGCCAAATCTCTTTCCCCAAAACTGTAGTCGTTTTCCCAACTGGCAAAACCTTTAGCACCTTCTGTAAGTCCCTACTAAATGGTACACATGGCACAGGGCCTGAGGTACCAAAGAGGGTTCCCTAAGGTCAGCAGCATGAATTGTGTCACCCCAAGGAACCCCTAATCAAGCACATGCCAGGCTACCATTGCAGGATGTGTGTCTTGGTGAAGACCAAAGAGGATCCAAGACATGACACACAGCCTGTGTGCCCTGTTCACCTAACACTGCATGCAATATATTGAAGTCACCCCTACAGCAGTTCTTACAGGCCTAAGTTGGGTGCACTACATTACAAGTGAGGGCATATTTGCACAAGCAGATATGCCCCTGTTATGTGTTGGTTGATTCTAAGACATAATAAGTTGACCAAAGAAGCAGTTTTAAATACATGTGCTAGAACAATGGTCACTACGAGTTTAGCAGCTACATGACTGCTTCTCTGAAGACAGGGATGTTTGGTATCAAACATCTTGTATTAGTGAACACACACTGATGCCAGTGGTGGACTTACCAATACATTCACGAGAGAGAACCTTAGAGGTGCCCAATGAAAACCTTCCAACTACAAATGTGTTGACTGACAGGTCCTGATTAGTTCAGCCACCTTATCCACAATTCTGCCCCCCCCTAAGGTGAGTCAGCACTCTTGGGGGCCATAGACAAAAGCCTACACTGGGCGGGGGTGTTGACACTGCCTCCAGGCAGGATGGACATTCCAGGGATGGATGCTTCAATGGCTTAGCCACCTTTGTAAGGCACCCCAAGTCTCATCAAATGGCAGAAATGACCAACCCCTCTGTCCTGATTGCACTTTTTGCAGCAAGATAGGTAGGAGAATTATCAGATTAGGAGGTGTGCCCACTTCATGTCAGTCCCACCACTAAGGTGGACCAGCTGAAGTGGACACCATTTTTTAAATTCCTCGATCTTGTTTAGGATAAAATTAGACATCTAGGGTCAAGGTTATGCCCACTTTCCAACAGAAGTGGTCATAGAAAAGGTGTAGTCACCCTAAAGGTGGGCAACACATTGGCTGCCACCTGGCACTCCCTATAACACTCTTAAATTGAGTATTTAGGTGGCCCCCCTGAACCTAAGAATTCAGATCCTGATGACCTAAGAAGATCTAAGACAACAGAGAGTTGCATCAGCAGGAGAGAAAAGAAGCAGCTGACCTGGTACCAACCCTGCCATCTTCTCTGCAACCCACAGTGGACTCGGCACCAAAGACGGCTTGCCCTGAGCCTCCGGAAACCAAGGAGACTTCAAGAAAGACTACTAAGAGCAGAGGACCTGCTCCCCAACCAACACTAAAGAAAGGACTCTGCAGCCTTTGGGACAGCAAAGACCCAGCACCTGAAGTCATCACTGCATCCGCCATCACCAACGCAAGTGGGTGTGGAGCGCCGGTTCCCCAGCTCCCCAGAGTCCATGTCCACTGAGGTTTCACCCCTCCTGCACTCTCTGAAGTCACCTGCAGCACCTGTAGGCATGCTCCCTCTCCCACAGCCTCTGTGGTAAGAGAAACCCAGCACCTAAAAGCAACCACTGTACCCATTGCTTATGGCTTGATCTGAAGTGGTTCCCTGGTGTCAACGACGTTCCTCTACCCTCCAGAGCTCGAGTCCACTGTGGTTTCACCCCTCCTGGACTCCATCACAATGCCTGAAGCCTCAGATCACAGGACCCCTCAACCTCGCATGCTCCTGGACACAAAAACCCAATGCCAAAGGACACCGCAGGACCAAAGGTGCACCTACCGCCCCAAGCACCCCATGTTTGTTACTTACATGTTGGTTTTCCCCTACTAGCTTCCTAGCCAGAGCCTGTAGTCTATTTTCACTGAGACCAATCTCCATTGAAACACATTGGTCACCTGATGCCATTCTGCACGCTCTGCACCCAGCCGCCTCGGTTTTGTCCAGAGTAGCCTGTTAGTGTGGTCCTGAACCCTACCCAGTACCTTCCTAAAGTCTCTGCGATTAGTCTCATAAGTCATCATAAAGTACCCGTTTGCTGACTTTCCTCCCAGAAGTCAACACTGAAGAACTCACAAATTGCACTGTGCCCATTTTACTGAGTGTGTGTCTCATTGACTGCCTCTGTGAGTTCAACAAATTTTTAGCACTACCCTCCGATAAGCTCACCCACACTACAACAAAATAGAGCGTTAGTACTATCTACTTTTGCTACTGCAACTAATTGGAGATCCACTGGACTCTATGCAGGGTGTACTTCTTTTTAGTACACATCTTCCTACACCCATTCTGCTGTCTGGCAGAAATCCAGGACCAGAACTCTGCATGCTAAGGCAGTGGCTGCAGCTTTAACTATGGTGTAAAGAGCTTGCAAGCCATCAGGGGGTGGCTTTTTGGCCAATTCTTAGAAGAGTATGACCCATCTGGAGATGGCCTGCTTCTGCACAGCCCATCCTTTCCTCCTTCCAACAAATCCCACAAAGAGTTGGTCATCTATCCGGAAGTCTTTAGTTCAATCAACCACACTACCACAGACAGAGCACTTCAGATTACTAAAGCAAGCCCCTGTAAACCATTAAAGGTCATCTGCACTATCTGCATGATGTACCCCTACAGTGATACACTACATAAATAGCCTGCTTCCTACAGGACTGATGTGGGAACCGGGTGAAGCCAGTGGATAGGTTACTTTTCCAGGTACTGGTACGCTTGCTCCTCCTATCGTGACTAGGGAGGAGGCAGCGTCATTCGCTGTTGTGGTGTGGAGGGCGTCTGAGGACCTTGACCTTCGGCTGCCCTAAGTGGCAGCCAAGACTTATGTCTTGACAGAGCCACTGCAACCGGGAGTCTCCTCCACAGAACCACTACTCCTGTTCAATGAAGCCCTCACTGATGTCCTTCTGAGGACCTGGTCCTAACCCAGCACAGGGGCTCCTGTGAGTAGGATGATTGGCCACCACCATCACCAACTCACCCAACACCCCACCCCTTTGAGCTTGGTGGTTCAAGCCTCAACCTCTCTTGTACATTTTAGAAAAATAAGACTTTTGTATATATTTTGACACCAAAATCATGGAATTTAGGCAAGTATTTTAGATGTTTTAGTGTTTTACAGGTAAAACAGCAGAAATAGCAAACTGTCAGATTTGATGCTTCAGCCTTAAACGTGGTAGTGTTATTCTAAGGGAGAAACATAGGCTGCATTGACATACTTGCAAACGAGTTTCAGGGTTTGTAGGAAAGTGCCATTGTTGGCATGGTTACCCCTCCCCCCCACACACTTTTTTCCTAGTGTTGATGCCAACTTAGATTGAAAGTGTGCTGGGATTCTGCTACCCAGGCCCCAGCACCAATGTTCTTTTCCCAAAATCTGTACCTTTTTTCCACAACTGGCACAACCCTGGAACACAGTTAAGTCCCTTGTAAAAAGTACCCAGGGTACCTAGCCCTGTGGCCAGGGAAGGTCCTCAAATGATGCAGCATGTATTATGCCACCGTAGGGGGCCCCTGACCAAGCACATGTACACTGCCTTGCAGCTTGTGCATGCTGGTGGGGAGAAAAAGGCAACGTCGACATGGCATCTCTCTCAGGGTGCCATACCCACAACACACTGCCAGTGGCACAGGTAAGTCATCCCTCTAGCAGGCCTTACAGCCCTAAGGCAGGGTGCACTATACCACAGGTGAGGGCATAGCTGCAGGAGCAATATGTGCCTACAGTTTCTATGTCCATTCTTAGACATTGTAAGTGCAGAGTAACCATATGGAGTATTTGGTCTGGGAGTTTGTCATTACGAACTCCACAGCACAGGAATGGCCTCACTAAATACTGGGAAGTTTGGTAACAAAATTCTCATCACAATAAACCCACACTGATGCCAGTGTGGGCTTAAATGAAAAATGCACACAGAGGGAATCTTAGAGATTCCCCCCTATACATTATCCAAACTGCTGGTGTAGGACTGACTGGTCTGTGCCAGCCTGCCACTTTGAGAAGTTCCTGACCACATGGGGTGAGAGCCTTTGTGCACTCTGTAGTCGGAAACAAAGCCTGTCCTAGGTGGAGGTGCTTCACTCCTCCCCCTACAGAAACTGGAACACCTGGTGGTGAGCCTCAAAGGCTAAAGCCTCGGATTACAGTGCCCCAGGGCACTCCAGCTAGTGGAATTGCCCACCCTGGGACAAAGCCCCACTTTTGGCCGCAAGTCCAGCAGAAAAATTAGGGAAAACGGGAAGGAGTGACCACCCCAATCAGGACCACCCCTAAGGTGTCCAGAGCTGAGATGAACCCCTCCCAGCAGAATCCTCCATCTTGGTTTGGAGGACAGGGACCAACAGGCTTAGGTTGTACCCCCACTTCCCAAAAGGGAGTGGGCACAAGGAGGGTGTAGCCACCTTCAGGGACAGGAGCCATTGGCTACTGCCCTCTGGCCCCAAAAATGCCCCTAAATCTAGGATTTAAGGGCCTCCCTGACCCCGCCTCACCAGATTCCTGGCAACCTGACAAGGAGAAGGACTGCTTAGCTGAAACCCCGAGCAGAGAAGGAAGACAACAACTGATTTGGCCCGAGCCCTACCGGCCTGTTTCCTGCTTCAAAGAACCTGCAACCTCTGCAAAGCTCCAGAAGACTGCCCTGTACTCAAAAGGACCAAGAACTCCAGTGAACAGCTGCACTGTCCAAGAAGAAACCAACAACTAAGGACTCCAACCTCACTTCAAATGTGTGAGTCACAACCACTTTGCACCCGACACCCACAGCCTGTGTCCAGGTGGCTCAACCAGCTAGAGAGGATCCATAAGCGATTCTGAATAAGTGCCCACCCCGGGATGACCTCTCAATGACAACGCCTGCAGAGGGAATCGCAAGGACCCCTCCTGACCGTGAAAGCTCCGGATGAAGATATCTGACGCCTGAAGAACCACTTCACCCGAAGCCCACAGGATTCGGAGAAACTGACACCCAGTGCAGCAACATCCAGCAGGCGGCCCTCCTCCCTGTCCAGCCTGTGGTTTTGCCAGAGATGCAACGTGGGGGCCTTCCGATGCCATGACACAAGTTTCATATCCCTCCCCACATCTAATTTGGTGCATCAAAAACCAGTCATATCAGGACTTGAGTCATGGCTAGATCCCAAGAACCAAAGAAAAACCAAGTGGGGGCCAGTCACAGCCATCCATCTGTGCCATTCCCCATAGGGTAAAACCGGTACGTTGTCCTGGGCACATTTGAAACAACTGAAAAAAATAAATAAAATACAGCGTGACAAAAGGAGAGTAAAAATTATTCAGAAAGTATCTCAGGTACTTCTCAAGATCCACAACAGTTGGCGTGAAAAGAAAGGAACATACATCAGTGTGCTGCGATGGCACCTAAGTCGGCACCAAGCACTGTCCACATCTGGGGAGGACAACGTCAACATGAGGCTGTCAGCACTACCTACCAGCATGCAGAAGTACTGCTCAAGATATTGTGTACCTAGTGTGATGCCTGGGAAATATTCTAAGGTTAGGAATCTGCAGCTAGTAGTTTCTTCAAGAAAGTAAATCGGTGATATCTGCAGGCTGACTGTGCAACAAACCTGCTGTTTAGGATGAAAGTTCAAATGCATATGGTTATATAATTTACTAATTGGGAGATGAACAAGTGTGTGGCCTAAAAAAGTTAATACGCTGCAAAGCAGAACTGCAAGTAATAGTGAAAGATGGATTTACACATACTGCAAAACGAAAAAAGACAGTACAATGGACTCATGACAATGGACATTTGATGGTAATGCGTTTCTCTTAACAGTATTGCTACATAAACTGAATTTTGGGAAAGGGTGGTGTAGGAAGTTGGCTCTGTATATACTATTTCAAAGTAAGAAATAGTGTGCACAGAGTCCAAGGGTTCCCCTTAGAGGTAGGAGAGTGGCAAAATTTGATAATTCTAATGCTCTATTTTGTGGTAGTGTGGTCGAGCAGTTGGCTTATCAGAGGGTAGGGTTCAGCATTTGTTGTACACACACAGGCAATAAATGAGGAACACACACTCAAAGACTTACTCCAGGCCAATAGGTTTTTATAAAGAAAAATATATTTTCTTAGTTCATTTTAAGAACCGCAGGTTCAAGATTTGCAGTTAACACTTTAAATGCAAGGTACATCACTTAGATACTTTAGGAACTTTGAATAAAAGTAATTTCATATACAGTCTTTGTTAAAATGGCAATAAGCTATTTTCAAAGTGGACAATTGGTCCAAAAATCAACAGTTCCTGGGAGAGGTAAGTAAAGGTTAGATTAGGAGGTAAGTAAGACACTTACAAGTCTCAGTTCTGGGGCATAGGCAGCCCACCGTTGGGGGTTCAAGGCAACCCCAAAGTTACCACACCAGCAGCTCAGGGCCGGTCAGGTGCAGAGGTCAAATAGGTGCCCAAAACACACAGGCGCCTATGGAGAACTAGGGGTGCTCTGGTTCCAGTCTGCCAGTAAGTACCCGCGTCCTCGGAGGGCAGACCAGGGGGGTTTTGTAGAGCACTAGGGGGGACACAAGTAGGCACAGAAAACACACCTTCAGCGGCACAGGGGCGGCCGGGCGCAGTGTGCAAAGCAGGTGTCGGGTTTTAGGGCAAAAACAACAAGTGATGGACGGAATGCTGAACATTGTCAAACACTCACCCCCAGTCATAGATCTGGGTTTAATCCATCGTTCTTTTGCTCACCATGCCACCCCAGTTTGGACCCAGCCATATGCAAATCAGTCTTGACCCTGTTCCTCATGGGAACAGTCCAGACCGAACTGCCAAGCCAGGTCCTCACTGGACCGGAAACAAGCATCCTGGGACCGGTTTCGGGGTTTCACCCCTCATCAGCCAGGCTAGCTTGAATCCAGTGGCATGGGAAGCACGGGACCCACGTCTGGGCATACCCTTCCCATTTAGGGCGACAAAGCAAAAACAACAAGTGATGGACGGAATGCTGAACATTGTCAAACACTCACCCCCAGTCATAGATCTGGGTTTAATCCATCGTTCTTTTGCTCACCATGCCACCCCAGTTTGGACCCAGCCATATGCAAATCAGTCTTGACCCTGTTCCTCATGGGAACAGTCCAGACCGAACTGCCAAGCCGGGTCCTCACTGGACCGGAAACAAGCATCCTGGGACCGGTTTCGGGGTTTCACCCCTCATCAGCCAGGCTAGCTTGAATCCAGTGGCATGGGAAGCACGGGACCCACGTCTGGGCATACCCTTCCCATTTAGGGCGACAAAGCAAAAACAACAAGTGATGGACGGAATGCTGAACATTGTCAAACACTCACCCCCAGTCATAGATCTGGGTTTAATCCATCGTTCTTTTGCTCACCATGCCACCCCAGTTTGGACCCAGCCATATGCAAATCAGTCTTGACCCTGTTCCTCATGGGAACAGTCCAGACCGAACTGCCAAGCCAGGTCCTCACTGGACCGGAAACAAGCATCCTGGGACCGGTTTCGGGGTTTCACCCCTCATCAGCCAGGCTAGCTTGAATCCAGTGGCATGGGAAGCACGGGACCCACGTCTGGGCATACCCTTCCCATTTAGGGCGACAAAGCAAAAACAACAAGTGATGGACGGAATGCTGAACATTGTCAAACACTCACCCCCAGTCATAGATCTGGGTTTAATCCATCGTTCTTTTGCTCACCATGCCACCCCAGTTTGGACCCAGCCATATGCAAATCAGTTTTGACCCTGTTCCTCATGGGAACAGTCCAGACCGAACTGCCAAGCCAGGTCCTCACTGGACCGGAAACAAGCATCCTGGGACCGGTTTCGGGGTTTCACCCCTCATCAGCCAGGCTAGCTTGAATCCAGTGGCATGGGAAGCACGGGACCCACGTCTGGGCATACCCTTCCCATTTAGGGCGACAAAGCAAAAACAACAAGTGATGGACGGAATGCTGAACATTGTCAAACACTCACCCCCAGTCATAGATCTGGGTTTAATCCATCGTTCTTTTGCTCACCATGCCACCCCAGTTTGGACCCAGCCATATGCAAATCAGTCTTGACCCTGTTCCTCATGGGAACAGTCCAGACCGAACTGCCAAGCCAGGTCCTCACTGGACCGGAAACAAGCATCCTGGGACCGGTTTCGGGGTTTCACCCCTCATCAGCCAGGCTAGCTTGAATCCAGTGGCATGGGAAGCACGGGACCCACGTCTGGGCATACCCTTCCCATTTAGGGCGACAAAGCAAAAACAACAAGTGATGGACGGAATGCTGAACATTGTCAAACACTCACCCCCAGTCATAGATCTGGGTTTAATCCATCGTTCTTATGCTCACCATGCCACCCCAGTTTGGACCCAGCCATATGCAAATCAGTCTTGACCCTGTTCCTCATGGGAACAGTCCAGACCGAACTGCCAAGCCAGGTCCTCACTGGACCGGAAACAAGCATCCTGGGACCGGTTTCGGGGTTTCACCCCTCATCAGCCAGGCTAGCTTGAATCCAGTGGCATGGGAAGCACGGGACCCACGTCTGGGCATACCCTTCCCATTTAGGGCGACAAAGCAAAAACAACAAGTGATGCACGGAATGCTGAACATTGTCAAACACTCACCCCCAGTCATAGATCTGGGTTTAATCCATCGTTCTTATGCTCACCATGCCACCCCAGTTTGGACCCAGCCATATGCAAATCAGTCTTGACCCTGTTCCTCATGGGAACAGTCCAGACCGAACTGCCAAGCCAGGTCCTCACTGGACCGGAAACAAGCATCCTGGGACCGGTTTCGGGGTTTCACCCCTCATCAGCCAGGCTAGCTTGAATCCAGTGGCATGGGAAGCACGGGACCCACGTCTGGGCATACCCTTCCCATTTAGGGCGACAAAGCAAAAACAACAAGTGATGGACGGAATGCTGAACATTGTCAAACACTCACCCCCAGTCATAGATCTGGGTTTAATCCATCGTTCTTATGCTCACCATGCCACCCCAGTTTGGACCCAGCCATATGCAAATCAGTCTTGACCCTGTTCCTCATGGGAACAGTCCAGACCGAACTGCCAAGCCAGGTCCTCACTGGACCGGAAACAAGCATCCTGGGACCGGTTTCGGGGTTTCACCCCTCATCAGCCAGGCTAGCTTGAATCCAGTGGCATGGGAAGCACGGGACCCACGTCTGGGCATACCCTTCCCATTTAGGGCGACAAAGCAAAAACAACAAGTGATGGACGGAATGCTGAACATTGTCAAACACTCACCCCCAGTCATAGATCTGGGTTTAATCCATCGTTCTTAGGGTTTTAGGGCGTCACTCTAGCGGTGCAGCCAGGCACAGGGCGGGGCTTCTCGGGACAGCCACCACCTGGGCTAGGCATAGGGTCGCCTGGGGGTCACTCCTGCGCTGAAGTTCGGTTCCTTCAGCTCCTGGGGGCTGCGGGTGCAGTGTTATTTCCAGGCGTCAGGTCCCTTGTTACAGGCAGTCGCGGTCAGGGGGAGCCTCTGGATTCTCTCTGCAGGCGTCGCTGTGGGAGCTCACGGGGGTCGTCTCTGGTTACTCAGTCTCACAGTCGCCGGGGAGTCCTCCCTGAGGTGTTGGTTCTCGAGCCGGGAGCATTGGGTGCAGAGTGTGAAGTCTCACGCTTCCGGCAGGAAACGTGCAGTCTTTGAAAGTTGCTTCTTTGTTGAAAAGAAGTAGCTGGTTTTGAACAGGGCCGCTGTTCACAGGAGTTTCTTGGTCCTTTAGTCCAGGGCAGTCCTCTGAGGCTTCAGAGGTCGCTGGTCCCTGTCGGATGCGTCGCTGGTTGCAGGTTTTCGAAGTTGGAGACAGGCCAGTAGGACTGGGGCCAAAGCAGTTGTCGTCTTCCTCCTCCTCTGCAGGCTTGTAGGTCAGCAGTCCTCCTGGTTTCTTCAGGTTGCAGGAATCTGATTTCCTGGGTTCTGGGGTGCCCCTAAATACTGGGCTTAGGGGTGTGTTTAGGTCTGGGAGGGCAGTAGCCAATGGCTACTGTCCTTGAGGGTGGCTACACCCTCTTTGTGCCTCCTCCCTGAGGGGAGGGGGGCACATCCCTATTCCTACTGGGGGTATCCTCCTAAACCAAGATGGAGGATTTCTAAAGGCAGAGGTCACCTCAGCTCAGGGCAGGGCAGGGCATGGCATGGCATGGTGAGGGGGATGCCATGTCGACTTTGCCTTTTTCTCCCCACCAACACACAAAATCTGCAATGGCAGTGTGCATGTGTTAGGTGAGGGGTCCTTAAGGGTGGCACAACACATGCTGCAGCCCTTAGAGACCTTCCCTGGTCACAGGGCCCTTGGTACCACTGGTACCTTTTACAAGGGACTCATCTGTGTGCCAGGGGTGTGCCAATTGTGGAAACAATGGTACATGTTTAGTGAAAAAACAATGGTGTTGGGGCCTGGTTAGCAGGGTCCCAGCACACTTCTCAGTCAAGTCAGCATCAGTATCAGGCAAAAAGTGGGGGGTAACTGCAACAGGGAGACATTTTCCTACAGGTGGCATGTCATCCTACCGTATTATTCCTCTCATCCATTCTCCTTCTATGGTGGGTCTTTGTCAAGTTTGGGTGGTGAAAAAGCATTGCAATTTGAGATATTAACAATAAAGTTTAAATGATGAGTGATATCTAATTTAACAATGTAGGAAGGCAAGGCCTGGTGTGTGGTGGACACCTATGGTCCAGGCAACCCCTTATTAGTTAGTGAGACAGTGTCTGGGAAGCCAGGGCTCTCCAGTGGTAGGTGAGGTGAGCAGCCAAAACATATAGCGGAGACATGCAAAGCATTTACATTACTGTATTAGTCATATAGTAAGTTATCTCACCAGAAATAAACCACAGTATTACAAAAATAAAGTTACTTTACTACAGTAACACTGAACTAGATTACTATAGGCAGTCACCCAACTGGAGGTAAGTATACATTATATACACACAGTAATTATTAGGAATTAGCATATAGAAACAAGCATTGGCAGGGAATAGTAGAAAATAGCTAGGGCACTATAGGGGGACCAAACCATATCCTAAAATAGTGGAAAGCGAAGTGAGGTCCCACACCCAAGAACGTAGGTGACCCCCAGCGACAAGGAGAACAAAGGTAAGTTACGTAGGCTAACAAGGGAACTTGAAGAAGAAAGATTGCAAGACCAGGACCAGTCCAGTGGAACTTAACGGTGGATTCCCAAAGAAGATGACCTGCAAAAGAAGGGGACAGAGTCCAGTCCATGCAGGAATGTCCAGGTGGGGCAGGAGCCAATGCCCACCTTTCTGTGGATGAAGATCCGGGTCGACGAGAAAAGTTGAAGGTCAGTTGTGCAGCCCAGGATATGCAGAGAGTTCCTTGGAGTCGTGCAGATTATTTCCCACACTGTTCACTGGCTCATTGATGGTCAGTGGCCAGAAGAACCACCAACAAGCGTTAGAAAATGAAAATCTGGGCACAAGACGATTTTCAGCGCTGGAGAGGACCAGCAAGGCAGAGGAGACTCGACCCTTGGAGGGGAGTCTAGGCTGACCCTCAGCAGTCGGAAGAGCCAGCCGAAGCAGTCACAGCCCCTACAGTCAGCCCAGTGGCAGCAGGCACAGTAATTTGCAGTGAAGCAAAATCAGCACACCTGGAGAGGAGCCCCACATCGCTGGAGCACCAGAGGAGAGACTGTCTTTGCAAGGATGAAGTGCTGAAGGCCAGGGCTACTTGGGGCCTGAAGATCCCTTGGAGCAGGAGTCAACATGTCTTGGTTGCTGCAAGAGTAGCGGTGCACAGGGGTACAGTCCAGCAAGGAGAGGCAAAGGCACACTGTTTCCGAGGTTGGATAAAAGGCAGAGAAGACCAGGAGGACCACTCAGAACCACCACCTATGTTGCAGGATCCACACAGTTCCAGAGCAGTGAAGATCCCAGCAGCTGGGCATTGTTGTCTTAGGTGCCTGCAGATGCAGGGGAGTGTCTCCTTCACTTCAAGGGAGATTCCTTTTTGCTTCTTTGGTGCAGCTGAAGCCTCACCAACCCTAGAGGATGCACAGCTGTGGAAATTTTGGAAATGCTGAAAGGAGCCAACCAAACAATGTTGCAAGGTGAGGTTGTCTCGGGAGTTGCAGGCTTGTTTGGCTCCAGAAGAGTCCAGCAGCGGAGCAAAAGAGGTCGTTGCAGAGGAGTCCTTGTGGAGTCTGGTACGCCGAATCTAGGGACCCACCTGCAAGGGAGTCACTAAATAGTCCAAAAGGGGCTTGGTCACTTTGTACGGTGACCACCTATCAGAGGGGTAACTGACGTCACCTGCCTAGCCTGACCACTCAGATGCTCCCAGGGGCCTCGATCCATTTTAGTTTCAAGACAGCAGAATCCAGTGGCCAACTGGAGGAGGAGTGTGTACCATCTTTGTGGTGGTGATGGACAGGGGAGTGGTCACTCCCCTTTCTGTTGTGTAGTTTCACACCAGAAACGACACAATGCCTATATAGGTTTGCTATTCCCTGATCTGGTGCAAACCAGATTATGCAAGGAGGGCACCAAATGTGCCCTTCAAAGCAAGCCAGTGATGTGGGGAGGCTACCCCTCCCCAGCCTTGTAACACCTAATGCCAAGGGAGAGGGTGTTGCATCCCCTCTACCACACGAGAGAAGCAGGAGGTCACAAACCCATCTGAGGGGCTGCCGCAGCGTGAGGCTGCTTGCAAAAACCCTGGAAGACTGGTAGGAGTAATACTGGGAGAGAGGGGTCCTCTAAGGAGCCCCCAGAGCGAATGGAATCATGCCACTAATACTGGGATTAGTAATGGGTATGATTCCAACATGTTTGATACCAAACATGCCCGGTTTGGAGTTACCATTATGTAGCTGGACAACAGGTAAGTGACCTGTGGCCAGTACATGGGTAAAATGGCTTTCCCACACTTACCAAGTCCAGTGCACTCGAACTGGAGTTCGTAGGGGCACCTCTGCTCAAACACAGGAACCTGCACCCTGCACTTTAGGCTGGAAAGGCCTAACACAGGGGTGACTTACAGTGACCTAGTGTAGTGAAAGGGTGCATGCACCTTTTCACGCAGGCTGCAATGGTAGGCCTGCAGACATATTTTGCATGGGCTCCCAAGGGTGGCATAATTCATGCTGCAGCCCATGGGGGACCCCTGGAGTCCCAATTCCCTGGGTACCCAAGTACCATATACTAGGGACTTTTAAGGGGAAACCAGTATGCCAAATGTGGAGTGCACAAAGGTCCAAAGTAACCAAATTTGGAGAGAAACAGCACAATCACTGGGGTCCTGGTTAGTAGGATCCCAGTGAAAATAGTCTAAGCACACTGGTAGCAGGCAAAAAGTGGGGGTAACCATGCCAAAAAGAGGGTACTTTCCCACAAACATTCCTATCCTCAGAGAGAAGACAATATACTACATATGTCCAAATCATGTATTCTTTTACGAGTGAATTACTCGGATGTATCCAAGATGTGAAAAATACCTTTATGAAGTTCAGTTGACAGTTTAAAGGCACTTGCTCTGCTCATTTTTTTGCCACTACTGGAGTTCAATTGCATCTTCTCAATATAGGTCTGCTTTTCCCGGTTGAGAAACAATATTGACCTAAAATGAAAAAAAAGGTATTTAGAGCTAGTATCAGATGGGCATATATTAATAAAGATCTACAAGCATAAGTAAAGCCATAAGATCCTGAGAACCCAAATTCAATGATCAAGGACAAAAATAGTAGGAAATGGTGGGTTGTCACTCCTTCAAAGATATGTTTTAATGAACAGAGCAAGTCATAAGAACTGAAAATGGTTCAAAATCTTCCCCATGAATGATAACTATGGCTGTCTCGTGTCAATGCGTGTGTGCTTGTATGTTTGTCAGTGTGTGTTGCTGTGTGTGTATGCGTGTGTGAATGCGTGTGTGTGTCTGTGTGTGTAGATGTGTGCATGTCTGGGGCGGGAGAGGAAGGGAGGGGGAGGATTCTAGGGAGGGGCAGTGGGGCAGGGAACACATCTATCAGTGCCAGGGAAAGAATTTCCTGGCACTGATAGTGCCTATCGCCATGGTTTTCGTGGCGGTAAGTTTGCCACGAAAACCATGGCGGTAGGCGGGGTCAAAATCCCGACCAAAGTCTCCAGCCCAGCGGCTGTTATCGACCTGCCAGACGGAGTGGTACATTGGCGGTTTGGCTCAAGCCAAACCGCAAATGTCCTATTTTGGCGAAAGGTACCACCAAGCCTGTTGGCAGTACCTTTCTCCAAAATAACGCTGTCCGCCAGGGTCATAATGAGGGCCATAGTGTGCATGCCAGTGCACCTTATAAATTGCACATCTGTATTTTAATCATAAGAATCATTCTACAGATCAGTGATAGTGGTGGGTGGTTTCTAATGGAGCCATCTTTAGTCTAGTTTTCAAATCCTGTCACAACTCCAATAATGATAAATACCCACAAGGATTGGATAACTCCTCTGAAATCTCTTCTTTTGAGAATCTAATATATTACAGAACACAACACAATATTCTGAACATATTTGAGAGTTACCTGGTGGATCATATCTCATTTTTCTTAACATTTCAAGGTAACAACTTCAGTCTCCCTTTGGAAATTCTTTGCAGCTTACCTGTTTGCCAATGATGTCAGAAGCTTAAGACGCTGTGCTACCTCTACATCAAAGTTTGTACAATTTCTCATTATATCCAAACGCTGCATATTCCACCTGAGATCCAATGGAATGCCATAGACATCTGCAAAAAAAAAGTACAGTCAACTGAGTAGCCGTTAACTCACAAACCAAAGAACACCTTCCATCATACAACTTATTATATGACATCCACAAAATGGGTTAGCTAACCCTCCACTACAGGAAAACATATAAAGATTAAATCCTGAGCAATAAAAAGTGTGAATGTGTGCAGTGATAGTGCTTTGCAAGAACTAACTGAAAACAACAAGCATGTTTTCTATGTGAAACTCATCGAGAGACGTGCTACCTCACTTTGTGGCATACTTGTCCAAATAAAAGCAGAGAGCTGGAGGGTGCAACAGTCAAACAAAGTATCACTATATTTGTACATCCATCATCTCCATGTTGCTGCTGCCTAACACTACCTTCAAAACTCTCAGAAAATAAATGATAGCCAATATATGTTCCATCATCTAGCAAAATATAAACACACGGATGCTACTAGCCACTAAAACCTGAACATTCAGCCTACATTAACATATAAGCAATCTGTGGCTAGAAGTCTATCAGATATACGTGTCACTAACAAATAATGCATCAACACCTAAAGTAAGGCATCGACTAAAGTGCACAAGTTTTAATTACATTATCTTTTGTTTTACTGTACAAAACTAAGTTACCTTCGGTAAATGCCTGTAGGAAGTTGGCTCTGTATGTGCTATTTCAAAGTAAGGAATAGCATGCACAGAGTCCAAGGGTTCCCCTTAGAGGTAAAATAGTGGTAAAAAGAGATAATACTAATGCTCTATTTTGTGGTAGTGTGGTCGAGCAGTAGGCTTATCCAAGGAGTAGTGTTAAGCATTTGTTGTACATACACACAGACAATAAATGAGGTACACACACTCAGAGACAAATCCAGCCAATAGGTTTTTTATATAGAAAAATATCTTTTCTTAGTTTATTTTAAGAACCACAGGTTCAAATTCTACATGTAATATCTCATTCGAAAGGTATTGCAGGTAAGTACTTTAGGAACTTTAAATCATAAAAATTGCATGTATACTTTTCAAGTTATTGACAAATAGCTGTTTTAAAAGTGGACACTTAGTGCAATTTTCACAGTTCCTAGGGGAGGTAAGTATTTGTTAGGTTAACCAGGTAAGTAAGACACTTACAGGGCTTAGTTCTTGGTCCAAGGTAGCCCACCGTTGGGGGTTCAGAGCAACCCCAAAGTCACCACACCAGCAGCTCAGGGCCGGTCAGGTGCAGAGTTCAAAGTGGTGCCCAAAACGCATAGGCTTCAATGGAGAGAAGGGGGTGCCCCGGTTCCGGTCTGCTTGCAGGTAAGTACCCGCGTCTTCGGAGGGCAGACCAGGGGGGTTTTGTAGGGCACCGGGGGGGACACAAGCCCACACAGAAATTTCACCCTCAGCAGCGCGGGGGCGGCCGGGTGCAGTGTAGAAACAAGCGTCGGGTTTGTAATGGAAGTCAATGGGAGATCTCGGGATCTCTTCAGCGCTGCAGGCAGGCAAGGGGGGGGTTCCTCGGGGAAACCTCCACTTGGGCAAGGGAGAGGGACTCCTGGGGGTCACTTCTCCAGTGAAAGTCCGGTCCTTCAGGTCCTGGGGGCTGCGGGTGCAGGGTCTCTCCCAGGCGTCGGGACTTTGGATTCAAAGAGTCGCGGTCAGGGGAAGCCTCGGGATTCCCTCTGCAGGCGGCGCTGTGGGGGCTCAGGGGGGACAGGTTTTGGTACTCACAGTATCAGAGTAGTCCTGGGGTCCCTCCTGAGGTGTTGGATCTCCACCAGCCGAGTCGGGGTCGCCGGGTGCAGTGTTGTAAGTCTCACGCTTCTTGCGGGGAGCTTGCAGGGTTCTTTCAAGGCTGCTGGAAACAAAGTTGCAGTCTTTCTTGGAGCAGGTCCGCTGTCCTCGGGAGTTTCTTGTCTTTTCGAAGCAGGGGCAGTCCTCAGAGGATGTCGAGGTCGCTGGTCCCTTTGGAAGGCGTCGCTGGAGCAGGATCTTTGGAAGGCAGGAGACAGGCCGGTGAGTTTCTGGAGCCAAGGCAGTTGTCGTCTTCTGGTCTTCCTCTGCAGGGGTTTTCAGCTAGGCAGTCCTTCTTCTTGTAGTTGCAGGAATCTAATTTTCTAGGGATCAGGGTAGCCCTTAAATACTAAATTTAAGGGCGTGTTTAGGTCTGGGGGGTTAGTAGCCAATGGCTACTAGCCCTGAGGGTGGGTACACCCTCTTTGTGCCTCCTCCCAAGGGGAGGGGGTCACAATCCTAACCCTATTGGGGGAATCCTCCATCTGCAAGATGGAGGATTTCTAAAAGTTAGAGTCACTTCAGCTCAGGACACCTTAGGGGCTGTCCTGACTGGCCAGTGACTCCTCCTTGTTGCTTTCTTTGTTCCCTCCAGCCTTGCCGCCAAAAGTGGGGGCCGTGGCCGGAGGGGGCGGGCAACTCCACTAAGCTGGAGTGCCCTGCTGGGCTGTGACAAAGGGGTGAGCCTTTGAGGCTCACCGCCAGGTGTCACAGCTCCTGCCTGGGGGAGGTGTTAGCATCTCCACCCAGTGCAGGCTTTGTTACTGGCCTCAGAGTGACAAAGGCACTCTCCCCATGGGGCCAGCAACATGTCTCTAGTGTGGCAGGCTGCTGGAACCAGTCAGCCTACACAGATAGTTGGTTAAGTTTCAGGGGGCACCTCTAAGGTGCCCTCTGTGGTGTATTTTACAATAAAATGTACACTGGCATCAGTGTGCATTTATTGTGCTGAGAAGTTTGATACCAAACTTCCCAGTTTTCAGTGTAGCCATTATGGTGCTGTGGAGTTCGTGTAAAACAGACTCCCAGACCATATACTCTTATGGCTACCCTGCACTTACAATGTCTAAGGTTTTGTTTAGACACTGTAGGGGCACAGTGCTCATGCACTGGTACCCTCACCTATGGTATAGTGCACCCTGCCTTAGGGCTGTAAGGCCTGCTAGAGGGGTGTCTTACCTATACTGCATAGGCAGTGAGAGGCTGGCATGGCACCCTGAGGGGAGTGCCATGTCGACTTACTCATTTTGTTCTCACTAGCACACACAGGCTTGTAAGCAGTGTGTCTGTGCTGAGTGAGGGGTCTCTAGGGTGGCATAAGACATGCTGCAGCCCTCAGAGACCTTCCTTGGCATCAGGGCCCTTGGTACTAGAAGTACCAGTTACAAGGGACTTATCTGGATGCCAGGGTGTGCCAATTGTGGATACAATGGTACATTTTAGGTGAAGGAACACTGGTGCTGGGGCCTGGTTAGCAGGGTCCCAGCACTCTTCTCAGTCAAGTCAGCATCAGTATCAGGCAAAAAGTGGGGGGTAACTGCAACAGGGAGCCATTTCTTTACAATGCCTCATTTACCAGAGACTATATCTAGTTTATACCTTACCTTAAAATTATCCAAGGGGTCAGAGAGGATCCAGAAGATTTTTTATAAGCAGTACCCCTGCGCGCAGGTAGGTGTTGTCTATCAGCTCGGCATGCGTCATCAGTTGCACTCGAAATAACATTAGTGACACATAGAAGCGACACCTAGAAATGCTGGTGACAGTTTCTTTTCAATATTTTCCATGTCAGAAGAGCAGAGCCATGAAATACACTGACCACTGCTGTACGGTAACTAGGGCTATAGCCTGTCCCTAGAAATCCGTTTGCAGAGCAGGGAGGATGGGTGGTCCAGTAAGGAATCAGAAGCTAGATATAGTCTCTACCAGCCATGACCATAGACACATGGCCTCCTGACAAAAGGTCTACAACCCCCTATTTGTTGCAGTATCCCATGTCTGTGAACTCCTGCACCAGCCTCCCCTCAATGAAAGTTAGGAAGGCCTTCAATGCCAGTCAGATCACAAGTAACTCCATCAGGTTGTGGCACATCCGGATTCCGCAAGACAACAGAGTCTTCTAATCTCCACCTCTCCCAGATGGCAGCCGCATCCCAGGCGTGACGCATCGGTCACTACTGTCAGATCTGGTTGGGGAAGGGGGAGGGATCGGACACTGACCCATTCGCAGGTCGTCAGCCACCACTACAGATCTTTTGCAGTTCCCTCCAAGACCTGGACCATGTCGAAATAATTCCCCTGATGCTGTGCCCCCTGGAACTTCAGGTCCCACTGCAGAACCCACATATGCCAGCGGGCATGTGTCAAATGGAGGAAGCCATGACTCCTAACAGCCTCAGTGTCAGTCTCACCGAAATCCAAGACAATGGCTGAATCATAGCCTGAATATCCTGGACTGGACGCTCAGAAGGATTAACCCGAAACTGCACTGTATCCAAAACAGCTCTGTTGAAATTAAGTGTATGAGAGGGGGTCAGGTGTGATTTCAGCACATTTATAGTGAACCCAGTGAGCACAGGAGATTCACCATAGTCTGGAGAGGAGAGACTACAGTCTGGGACGAACCTGCCTTCAACAACCAGTCATTGAGATAGGGCAAGACTGACACCCCTGATGTCTACAGAGGAGCGGCAACCACTGCCATCACCTTGGTGAGCACCTGAGGGGCAATGGTAAGGCCAAAAGTGTGCACGGCAAACTGAAAATGCATGTTGTCGACCATGGATCATAAGTTACTTCTATGGGCAGGTAGGACCTGTATATGAAAATAAGCAACCTGGAAGTCCAAGGCATCATCCGGTCTAGTGGGTCCAGGAAAGGCAAAAGCTCACCCAAGGTGAGTATTTTTAATTTGTCCTTCTTGAGAAAGTAGTTGAGAGGCCTCCGTTCTCCTTCGGCACCAGAAAGAGACGAAATGTCTGTGCAGAGAAGAGAGAGATGATTCTCTGTTAGCCAGTCTTGAGATGGTGGCATAAGGGGAGGAGAGTTCAGGAAGGGGAGGGAGTAGCCCTTTTGGACCAACTGCTAAAACCTACCTGTCAATTGTTATGGACTGCCTGTAGGGCAGGTGATGACATCTCCTGCCACCAACTGGGTGCTTATGATGGTATAAGGACAGATTACGAGAGTTCTAAAAGGGTGGTTGAATGACCCGACCTCTGGCTGCCTGATGCACAAGGCTTGTGAATATCACATCTTCTGCCACACAGGGGCTGGGAAGCATGTGTGGCACTGACTGGGTGAAAACTGGTGCAGTTGGCAGCCCCTTTCTGTAGCCACAAAAGGGCGGAAAAGCAGACTGGGGATGGGATGGGGCAGAAGATAACCCAAGAACTGGGCCGTAGCCCGGCTGTCCTTAAACCTCTCGAGAGTCATGTACACTTTGTATCCGAAGAGATGGAAGCCATCAAAGGGCATGTCCATTAAAGATGATGTGACATCCCCTCAAAAGCCAGAAGTGCGTAGTCAGGTAGGGAGCCCCAATGTTGACAAAACTGCTTCGCCTAGCAAGTCAGCTGTGTCAAGTCCACATCGGATTTTGAAATTTGATGCATCTCTCCCATCTGCTACTGCTTGAGACAGCACTGCCAGGGACCATAGACAGCACATGCGCAACCATATCCCTCAGAGACTGGCAGTGTTCACAGACCACAGTGCTAGGCTCGCAAAAAAAAAACATTTTCCCCCAAGTGACTCCAGCCTCTTAGATTCCCTAACAGGTAGAGCAATAGGGCATTCGCCAAAGTTGACATGAAAGGCGGAAGCCTGTTCTACCAATCACTCAGGGTTGGGGTGTTGTACGAGTAAACTTGGGTCCCCTAGGCAGGGGTGGTGGCGACAGGTGACAGTCCTGTTCAGAGGAGTACCTGGGCTGTGTTTGTGCCAGATACCCAAAAGGACATCAGTGAGGGCCTTGTGAATGGGAGAAGAAGTTCAGATATGGATAGTCCCCGCTGAAGCACCTCTGTGAAGACCTTAGTCTTGACCGCCACGGAAAGTCAAGGACCTAAGTAGCCCTCCCCACCATCATTGCGAAAGACACTCCCTCCTCCAGTAGGGGGAGAAAGCATGCCAGCATCCGGGGGCACAAGTAGGGACACAAAACACACCTTCAGCGTCACAGGGGAGGCCGGGTGCAGTGTGCAAAGCAAGTGCCGGGCTTTGTGTTGGATTCAGTGGAGGGAACCGGGGGTCACTCTAGCAGTGCAGGCAGGGCACAGAGAGGGGGGGCTTTCCGGGCCAGCCACCGACTGGGCTAGACAGAGAGTCGCCTGGGAGTCACTCCTGCACTGAGGTTTGGTTCCTTCTGGTCCTGGGAGCTGAGGGTGCAGTGCTTGGTCCAGGCGTCAGGTTCCTTGTTACAGGCAGTCATGGTCAGGGGGAGCCTCTGGATTCTTTCTGCATGCGTCGTTGTGGGGGTCCCAGGGGGTCGTCTCGGGCTACTCATGAGGTTGCTGTCGCCGGGGAGTCCTCCCTGTGGTGTTGGTTCTCTGGTGTTCGAGCCGGGGGCGTCAGGTGCAGAGGGTGAAGTCTCACACTTCCGGCGGGAAGAGTGAAGTCTTTAAAAGTTGCAAAGTTGTTGCTGCTGTTGAGTAGAGCCGCTGCTCATGGGAGTTTCTTGGTCCTTAGGTTCAGGGCAGTCCTCTGAGGCTTCAGAGGTCGCTGGTCCCTGTTGGATGCGTCCCTGTTGCAGTTTTACGAGTCAGGAGAAAGGCCGGTAGGGCTGGGGCCAAAGCAGTTGTCGTCTCCATCGTCTCTGCAGGGCTTTCAGGTCAGCAGTCCTTTTTGTTTCAGGTTGCAAGAATCTGATTTCCTGGGTTCTGGGGTGCCCCTAAATACTGAATTTAGTGGTGTGTTTAGGTCAGGAGGCCAGTAGCCAATGGCTACTGTCCTGGAGGGTGGCTACACCCTCTTTGTGCCTCCTCCCTGAGGGGAGGGGGGCACATCCCTAATCCTATTGGGGGAATCCTCCGATCTCAAAATGGGGGATTTCTAAAGGCAGGGGTCACCTCAGCTCAGGGCACCTTAGGGGCAGTCCTGACTGGTGGGTGACTCCTCCTTGTTTTTCTAATTATCTCCTCCAGCCTTGCCGCCAAATGTGGGGGCAGTGGCCGGAAGGGCGGGCATCTCCACTAGCTGGGATGCCCAGGGGTGCTGTAACAAAAGGCATGAGCCTTTGAGGTTTACGGCCAGGTGTTACAGTTCCTGCAGGGGGAGGTGAGAAGCACCTCCATCCAGTGCAGGCTTTGTTTCTGTCCTCAGAGAGCACAAAGGCTCTCACCCCAGGGGGGCAGAAACTCATCTCAGTGGCAGGCTGGCACTGACCACTCAGTCCTGCACTGAAGAATTGGGTAAATTACAGGGGGCATCTTCTAAGATGTCCTCTGTGTGCATTTTGTAATAAATCCAACACTGGCATCAGTGTGGGTTTATTATTCTGGGAAGTGTGATACCAAGCTTCTCAGTATTCAGTGTAGCCATTATGGAGCTTTTGGAGTTCGTTTTGATAAACTCCCAGACTATATACTTAATATGGCCACACTGTACTTACAATGTCTAAGAATAGACTTAGACACTGTAGGGGCATATTGCTCATGCAGCTATGCCCTCACCTGTGGTATAGTGCACCCTGCCTTAGGGCTGTAAGGCCTGCTAGAGGGGTGACTTACCCATGCCACAGGCAGTATTTTGTGGGCATGTCATCCTGAGGGGGATGCCAAGTCGACGTTGCCTTTTTCTCCCCACCAACACACACAATGTGCAATGGCAGGGTGCATGTGTTAGGTGAGGGGTCCCTTAGGGTGGCACAACACATGCTGCAGCCCTTAGGGACCTTGCCTGGTCACAGGGCCCTTGGTACCACTGGTACCTTTTACAAGGGACTTATCTGTGTGCCAATTGTGGAAACAATGGTACATTTTTAGTGAAAGAACACTGGTACTGGGGCCTGGTTAGCAGGGTCCCATTACACTTCAGTCAAGTCAGCATCAATATCAGGCAAAAAGTGGGAGGTAACTGCAACAGGGAGCCATTTTCCTACACTCCGCCAGTGAGCACTAGTATCCTGAACGGCGCCTGAGAAGGTCGAAGTGGCATGACTGGCGTCGCTGCAGATGTGGATCCTTCAGACCCCACCGACACTGGGGCAAGAACTGCGGGCGCCAAACCAGGTGGGGTCCCTGTTGACCCAATGGGCCCTAAATGCGTGTCAGAGGGGTCCGGCTGCTCGAATATGGCACACATGGTATCATAAAACTCCTAGAGTTGGGTGGAGGTTGCTACAGCTCCCAGAAATTTGGGGGAAACGTGGTGTCGGCCCAGGCTCAACCGCAGAGAGGTCTAGAATATGGACGCTCCCACATCTCATCGGTCGTCAGACGCTGAAAAGTTAAAGCATGCATAAATGACTTCTTGTGCCTACCAGAGTGTCTCAAAGATTTGGAGTGGACACTCTGGTAAGCAGATATGCTTGTGGACATGCCCTCCTACTCTGTGCCAGCTCCCGGGCCCTTCCTTTCGACCAAGACATCGACCGGCGCGGAGTCCAAGGGTATGTCCATAGGATTGGCTTGGACATCCAGACATTTAAAAAGAAGTCAGACGTCCTCAACCAGCCGTGGCAACTGAAGGCCACGGTCGCTGGAATTGTTTTGACTAGCGAGTCAGTTGTGTCCAGTCCACATCGGATTGTGAACTTTGCTGCGTCTCTCCTATCTGCTACAGCTTGGGAGAGCAAGGCACGGGCCTCCTCCAGGACCACGAGCTGCCATATACCACCGACGTGGGAATAGCGGCACAAGAGACACGCTGTATTGACAGACTGCAACGCTAGGCTGGTGGAAAAAAACAATGTCTTCCCAAGTGTCTTCATCCTCTTGGATTCCCTATCCGGTGGATCGCTAGTGCATACATCAGGGTTGACATGAAAAGTGGAAGTCTTGACCACCAAACTCTCAGGTAGGGGGGTTGCTATGTGAGGAAACTTGGGTCTCCTTGGGAGGTGCTTGTAGTAAGCTGGGTTCCTGTTGTAGCAACCTCCATTTTTTTTGCATGGTGTCACTATGTCTTGCTGGGATCCTGCTAAACAGGGCCCCAGAGCTCTCTCCCCAGATTTTGGTTGCTTGTTAACTTTTTACACCTACAATTGGCAAACTGGTGCCCCAATGTAAGTCCCTAGTATATGGTACTTGGATACCCAGGGAATTGGTACATCAGGGTTGCCCCACGGGCTGCAGCACATATTGTGCCACCTATGGGAGCCCATGCAAGCTGTGACTGCAGGCCTGCCATTAATGCCTGCGTGAAAAGGTTCATGTGCCCTTTCACCACTGATCCTGGTCAATGCACTTAAGACACTATAAGCCACCCTTCTGGTAGGCCCTTCAGCCGAAGGGCAGGGTACATTTTTCTAAGTGTGCATGAGCAGTGTGCACCTACAGTCCCATAGGCTCCATTTCCTGGACTCTAACTCCGGGGAAGCCATCGTAAGGTATGTAGTGGGCACTGATCAACATGAGTGGTCCAAATACATAATGGTTTCTCCAATACCAGCCGTATTTGGTATCAAACATGTTGTAATCATGCAACTACACCCATTTCAGTGTTAGTTGCTTGATCAAATGTACACTGGGGAGTTCCTTAAAGGATCCCCCAATTCTGGCTGTGCAGCCTTAAGGTCTAGCTGCCAGCCCACGCTGCTTCTGACCTCAGTGTTCTGCCCTCCTGCTGGTGAGCCTGCAAACAAACAAAGGATTTCCTACAAGGGAAAGGTGTGACCTTCTCCCCCTGTATATTAGGTGTCTAAGGGCTGGTATTGGGTGGCCTCTGAGCGCCAGCCCAGTTTCCCGCTCTGGCACGAATCGGCACAAAGGAGAGAGGAGTGACACCCCCCCCCAGCTCCTCCCCTAGGGAAGTGCACAGAGCTCTACCAGGTTGCCGGTTGATTCTGTCATCTTGGAAACAAGGTGGACAGATGCCCCTGGGAGCATCGGACTGGTTAGGCCAGGTAGATGACGTTTCTGACCCCCTTCAGAGAGAGACCAACCCCCTTTTAGGGTTACTTAATGGCTCTTCCATGGGTAGGTCCTCAGATGCGTCAAGCAAGACTCTCCAAGGAAATTTCTGCAAGACACCTTCTGCTCCTGGCCTCTGGAACTGATGCTGGTCTGCTTTGGAACCAAAATATGTCTGCTCCAGGTAAGGAGGCTCCTATTGCCACATTGTTTCTCCAGATCCTTCAAGAATTCTGCAACATCCAAGGCTGTGTATCATCCAGGATCACAAGAACCTGCAACTAGAAGCACAAAGGAATCTCCCTTGGAATGAGTCACTCCCCTGCAACCGCAGGCACCTCAAGACAATGTCGACAGGCTGGTGGGGTCTGCTGTCCCATGAACACCTTAAGATTCTGCTTCACAGGTGGTGAGTCTATGGCCTCCTCTAAGTCCTGCTGGTCTTCTGACCAACCGGGGAGGCTGTGGGCCCCTGCTCCTGCCACTGGACTGGAACCACCTGTGCGTCATGACTGTTGCACTTGCCAAGCCTTGTTGAGTCTTCCTCCAGGAGATCTTCAGGCACCAAGAAGCCCCAGCACTCTGCAACTCGAAGATCAGCCACTGTCCTGCAAAGTGGGACTTCTGTTTTGTTGTGCTTGTGAGGCCTCCTTGTGCCTCCCTGTGTCCATCGCCTGTGGGCCACTTGTGGGGGCTCCATCGAGTTCTTCTGGCCTTCCTGCGAAATGAGGGTCAGCCCTGACTCTCCCTCGAGGGTAGTCTCCTGGACCTTGCTAGTCCCCAAAACTCTGCAAATACTTCTTCAGCTCCTGCTTGCATTTGTCAGTGCTTATTGGTGACCAGGCTGAACCTACTGTAATCCGGCAACCCGCAAGAGACAGCTCGTAGGCGACTCCTGGGATCTTCTGCAGCTCCTGGAGACTGCAGCTGGACTTCTTCCACCGACTTGCAGGAACATCACCTCCAGGAGGGTAGGTATTGCCACCTGTGCAACTCCAAGGGCGCTGGACTGCCTCCTTCCTTTTTGGCTCCTCCACGATGGACAATCTGAGACATCGACTGACTTAAAAAAGAGACCCTTTTCCCCTCTGCATCAGGGTCCCCTGGTGTAGGCTTAGTTACTACGTCTTGTGGGTATCCTGGGGTGCGAGCACTCTCCAACCTTCCTCTTGGCTGCTGGTTTCCTCAGGCCCACTGGGAAGGGTTCTGACTCCCATGAACTCCAACTACAACGCTCTGTGTCAGCCTATGGGATGACTGGGTGGGTAACTACCTTGCGCCTGGTTGCTGGGGACACTTACCGTACTTACCTCTGGTGTTTCTATCTACATCCAGCCCCTAGCTAACTACCACACTCACCTTAGTTGGGTTCACTATTTCACATTACACTTTTTTTTAGTATATGGTTTGGCCCTTCCATAGGGCTCTTTATATTTTATGCTAATTCTGTTGGTTATTTTGTGTGTATATTGTGTTTAGATATCTTCTAAAGGAGCTAAACCAATGTTAATATAGTAGTAGTGCTGTAAAAAGTATAATTTTTTGGGCAACACTTTTGTGGTTCTTCCTTGTGAGTGGGTTACTGACTACTGTGGTATTGCAAGTACTTTACATTCCTGCTGAATAAGTTTCAGCTGCTCGCCTCCGCTACACCTAGAGCTTTTGCTGACTGGACACCTATTCACTATCACTAAGGGTTGCCTAGACCCAGTACAGGATGCTACACCATAGGTGTACACCATAAGCTGAGCCAGCCTCCTACAGTGTAGAGACTCTGGGTGTTGGTTTTGGCTTGGACTATATACTGGCACAAAGGTAGTGCCTCTTAAGGCACATAGGAGGAGAAGACTTAAGTCTCCATGAGTAGGTAGGTTAAGTGAAACATAAATTTTTCAGCATGGTGCCCTCAAGATCATCTGGTCTGAATCGGTCCAGTTCTTCAGATGGTCACAACATTGCCTTTTGTGGTGGCCCCAGCAGCATTCACAGTGACAGTGGATAGTATTTCTACATTTGAAATAACACTTAATTGCCCTAAATACTAAGCAGGTCAACTCTTTATGCTCTGGAGGCAGGCAGAACTTAAAAAACGGATGGTGAATCAACTCCTGACATTCACTGCTGCATATAGGACAAGATTGGAAGACGTTTTTCTTCATAATAGCTCCTCCAACCACCATTCTCAATATGATCTGATTTCCTTTGAAGAAGCCATGTTGAGCAAGTTTGATACCAAATCCCACTCAACCACCAATCTAGTAGAGAACTTACGTCGTTGGGGCCAAGTTCTCAACGAGCTGGATTAACTAAGGTCAATAATAACTTTAAGATTACCTTTCTTGATTTATAGGCTTTCAAAGCTGATCAAAATTACAAGCAGCCTCTAAGCCAAACCAACTGCCTATAATACTCTTCTGCTTTTTAGTAGATACTATCATCATACACTGAAAGAGAATCTTCTTAAAGGCAACCAATTCTTCTTAGAAGACACAACTTCAGAAGACAAGACTATGAGAATGCTGAAAATTCGTGTGCCATACTGATTTATAGAGGGTGCCCAAAAAAACTGGTTCAGCAAGGCCTCAAACAGGTCTGGGATACAGAAGGGAAACACTTAATACCTAAAAACAAAAACCTAACTGAAAAGTCCCCTTTAAAGGAGGGGACCCAGGCCTAAGCACCATTGAGGATTTGAACCACAAAATAACACAAGCATTCAAGCATATACACAAACGAAAACCATTTTTAAAACCATCTGCAGACAAATATAAATAAATAAAAAAACATTTTACTTTTAATAAGAAGGCTGGGGATTTTCTAAGCTGAACTGAAGCCTCAGATCATCCATACTTATATTCTGTTTGATGAAACCACACTGCTCCCACAAATCTATCTGAGGATACTAATTTAACTTTTAGTGTCAAATTTAAAATTGCTTGACATTTAGAGTACGTTTTAAAATTGTACATTTAGCTACGATATTTATAGACACTTTATTAATCTGTTTATATTATTTAATTTTCTTAAGCAGTCGTGGACCCCCTATGGAAGCTTTGCGGACACCCCAGGGTATCCAGGGCACATGTTGGGAACCACTGCCATATACTCAGGGCCTGTAAGTTAAATGCTACTAGTGGGCCTGCAGCGCTGATCGCCCCCCCCCCCCCCCCCCCCCCCCCCAGTGTCCCCCACAGAACTAGCCTTTCAAATCTGTCCCCGGCCTGCCACCACAGTGCCTGTGTGCGCACTTTACTGCCACCTTGACTTGGCATTTCAAACTACTTGCCAAGGCCTATAAACACCCCTTTAACTACACCTAGGTAGGCACTAGTTAGCCCCAAGGGCAGGGTGCAGTGTATTTAAAAATTGGAACATGTATTTTTAAGTTTAACATGCCCTAAAAGTGAAAAACTCTTAAATTCATTATTCACTATTGCAAGGACTCTCTCCTAGGACAGCATTGGGATTACTTTAAAACATTGTTTAAGGATACTTTTTTATTTGTGAGAAGATAGAAACATGGACTTAGGGTTTAGTTGGGTTTTTAAGTTGTAGTTTGGAAAATGTTAACTTTTAAAAAGTAGAAATTTTCCTGCTTTAACCATTCTGTGCCTCTGCCTGCCGCTGAATAAACATCTGGGGTTGACACTTGGGCTTTGTGAACTCCTTATAGTCAGTCACACAAAAGGAGCTGGGTGTGATAATTGCATCCTGACGGCCTATCATCAGACTGATGGGACTTCCTAGACTAGAGGGGTGGGTAAAGTTGACAAACCTTAATAGGGCTGTGCCTCTCTTCACACAAAGGGCTTGATACCCTCCTGTAAACTGCCTGGAGCCAGGGAAGGAGAGGGAAGGGGCCTTGTGATCTTCAAAGGCCTCCTGTGAAGTCTCCGCCACTTCAAAACCATATGGGTATAAGTACTGGACCCTAAACCCCACCAAACTAGCTCACTCTGGGGCCCTGAAGGCAGTCTGCAAATAAGAGGAGCTGCCTTGCCAGGAGGGACTGTCAATTAGTCATCTGCTTTGCTGTGTGGCCCTACTGCATGCTGAATGCTGTGCTACTAGGACGGACTACGACTTTGAAACTTGCTCTTTTGTGTTGGCCTGCTGCCTCTGCAGTGAGGGGAAAATCAAGACTTACTTCTACGTCCTCTATGCTCCCAAGTAAACTCCGAGGGCTTGTTGGCTTGCCCCTGGTTGTCTAGAGGTCTCCAGGACATCAAAGATCTCACCTAAGCTCAGCGGCCTTGTGACTCTGTCAATCATGATTCCGGCAGCATTGTGCTTGGACTTTTGCCAAGATCAGAGCTTGTGAAGCGGTTCATAATCCCCACAAGTTTGCAAAGGCCAGCATGCGTGGGAAAGTTTGCGTTTCTGCAGTGCATGTTGAGCGCTTTGTAATGTCCCCACGACCAGCATGCGTTGAGCGATTTTATATATTTTTTTTAGATCAACGCATGTGGAGCTTCTATGTCTCACCGAGAAAAGAAAACCAAAGCACAGAGGGAAGCCTTGTATTGACAAGCCGGGGGGTTGCTCGCAACGAGAGAACTCCACCGACGGCAGCCCTGGATGGGGCACGGCCTACAGAAGAAACATCACCCTGGACCATGCATGAGTCAGCGCAGCTTCTCGAGACAACCGGCAGGCCAGAGGGAGTGGTAGTGTTGAGGCCCTGCGCGTCATCTCTGGGTCTTCTTGCGTGTATTACTCCACTGTGTGTGATCATGCCTGCAATGTTCCATGCGACTGCTCTGGTCTGCCTTGTGTTATTTGCTCAGCTGTTTTGGTACTCACTGATCGTTTGGAAGACAATACCAAAACCAAGAATCTTGAGTGCCTTTCAAGCATCCTCCAGAAAGATATCACTGTAATTCCCTAACAAGGAGCACCAGCATCAATTTTTTTCACTGAATATTTACTGTAAAGTACCTGACAGACGCGGAGGTGGTTCTGAGACTTGTGTAATTTTCCCAGCAATTATTGTGTTATTTAGAGTTGTGGATAACTGATAAGTATTTATCACATGTTTGCCATTTATTTCAGCTAAACATTCTCTATTTTTCTAAACTGGTATGAAGTCCTTTTGTGGTGTTTTCACTGTTACACTGTAATTTAAGTGTGGCACAAATACTTCACACATTACTTTTAAGTTAAGCCTCCCAGCTCTGTGGCAAGCTACCAAAGGGTGAGCACCGGTTAAGATTTTGTATCTGACTTACCCTGACTAGGATTGCGGTCCCTACTTGGACAGGGTGCATACCCCTGCTGTAAGGAAATGCCTCCTTTGCCTGGTTACCCCCTGACTTTTTGCCTTTGCTGATGCCAAGTTATGATTTGAAAGTGTGCTGAGGCCTGCTAACCAGGCCCCAGCACCAGTGTTCTTTCCCTAAAACTGTACCTTTGTTTCCACAATTGGCACACCCTGGCATCCAGGTAAGTCCCTTGCAACTGGTACCCCTGGTACCAAGGGCCCTGATGCCAGGGAAGGTCTCCAAGGGCTGCAGTATGTCTTATGCCACCCTGGAGACCCCTCACTCAGCACAGACACACTGCTTGCCAGCTTGTGCGTGCTGGTGGAGAGAAAATGACTAAGTCGACATGGCACTCCCCTCAGGCTGCCATGCCAACCTCACACTGCCAATAGGCATAGATAAGTCACCCCTCTACCAGGCCTTACAGCCCTTAGGCAGGGTGCACTATACCATAGGTGAGGGCATAGGTGCATGAGCACTATGCCCCTACAGTGTCTAAGCAAAACCTAAGACATTGTAAGTGCAGGGTAGCCATAAGAGTATATGGTCTGGGAGTCTATCATACATGAACTCCACAGCACCATAATGGCTACACTGAAAACTGGGAAGTTTGGTATCAAACTTCTCAGCACAATAAATGCACACTGATTTCAGTGTACATTTTATTGTGAAATACACCCCAGAGGGCATCTTAGAGATGCCCCCTGAAAACATACCCAACTTCCAGTGTGGGCTGACTAGTTTTGCCAGCCTGCCACACACCAGACATGTTGCTGGCCACATAGGGAGAGTGACTTTGTCACTCTGTGGCTAGTAACAAAGCCTGTACTGGGTGGAGGTGCTTCTCACCTCCCCCTGCAGGAACTGTAACACCTGGCGGTGAGCCTCAAAGGCTCGCCCCCTTTGTTACAGCGCCCCAGGGCACTCCAGCTAGTGGAGATGCCCGCCCCCTCCGGCCACAGCCCCACTTTTGGCGCCAAGGCCGGAGGAGATAATGAGAAAAACAAGGAGGAGTCACTCGCCAGTTAGGACAGCCCCTAAGGTGTCCTGAGCCGAGGTGACTCTGACTTTTAGAAATCCTCCATCTTGCAGATGGAGGATCCCCCCAATAGGATTAGGGATGTGCCCCCCTCCCCTCAGGGAGGAGGCACAAAGAGGGTGTAGCCACCCTCAGGGCTAGTAGCCATTGGCTACTAACCCCCCAGACCTAAACACACCCCTAAATTGAGTATTTAGGGGCTCCCAGAACCTAGCAAGATAGATTCCTGCAACCTAAGACGAAGAAGGACTGCTGACCTGAAAGCCCTGCAGAGAAGACAGAGACACCAACTGCTTTGGCCCCAGCTGTACCGGCCTGTCTCCCCACTTCAAGAAAAACTGCAACAGCGACGCGTTCCACCGGGTCCAGCGACCTCTGAAGCCTCAGAGGACTACCCTGCATCTAAAAGGACCAAGAACTCCCAAGGACAGCGGCTCTGCTCCAAAGAAGAAACATCTTTGCAACAAAGAAGCAACTTTTAAAGACCACACGTTTCCCGCCGGAAGCGCAACACTTTGCACTCTGCACCTGACGCCCCCAGCTCAACCTCCGGAGAAACAACACTACAGGGAGGACTCCCTGCCGACTGCGACCCTGTGAGTAACCAGAGTTGACCCCCCTGAGCTCCCCCAGCAACGCCTGCAGAGGGAATCCAGAGGCTCCCCCTGACCGCGACTGCCTGCTTTCTAAGAACCCGACACCTGGTAAAGACACCGCACCCGCGGCCCCCAGGACCTGAAGGATCCGACCTCCAGTGCAGAAGTGACCCCCAGGTGGCCCTCTCCCTTGCCCAGGTGGTGGCTACCCCGAAGAGCCCCCCCTTGCCTGCCTGCTCCACTGAAGAGACCGCTGGGTCTCCCATTGAAACCTATTGCAAACCCGACGCCTGTTTGCACTCTGCACCCGGCCGCCCATGTGCCGCTGAGGGTGTACTTTTTGTGTTGACTTGTGTCCCCCCCGGTGCCCTACAAACCCCCCTGGTCTGCCCTCCGAAGGACGCGGGTACTTACCTGCTGGCAGATTGGAACCGGGGCACAACCTTCTCCATTGAAGCCTATGCGTTTTGGGCACCACTTTGACCTCTGCACCTGACCGGCCCTGAGCAGCTGGTGTGGTAACTTTGGGGTTGCCCTGAACCCTCAACGGTGGGCTACCTTGGACCCAACTTTGAACCCTGTAGGTGGTTTACTTACCTGCAAAACTAACAAACACTTACCTCCCCCAGAAACTGTTGAAAATTGCACTGTCTAGTTTTAAAATAGCTTATTGCCATTTTTGTGAAAACTGTACATGCTATTTTGCTGATCCAAAGTTCCTAAGTTACCTAAGTGAAATACCTTTCATTTGAAGTATTACCTGTAAATCTTGAACCTGTGGTTCTTAAGATAAAATATATTTTTCTATATAAAAACCTATTGGCCTGGAATTGTCTTTGAGTGTGGGTTCCTCATTTATTGCCTGTGTGTATGTACAACAAATGCTTAACACTACCCTCTGATAAGCCTACTGCTCGACCACACTATCACAAAATAGAGCATTAGAATTCTCTTTTTGCCCCTATCTTACCTCTAAGGGGAACCCTTGGACTCTGTGCATGCTATTTCTTACTTTGAAATAGTATATACAGAGCCAACTTCCTACACCTGCCAATCAGCGACCCAACCTGTGATCATTTGATACATGAAATTCCTTCCCAATGTTATAGAACAAAGTCAATTGTTCCAAATACAGATATGACAATACAGAAATTGCATACATTTTAACATCTTAACAACACCCTTAATTAGTCGTCATAAAGAAATGAGAAGGCTTTCATCAGGCATACATTAGACAGCCATTGCTGAAATCCACAGACGCAAACAAGGTGGTGAGTCCACAATTGTCTTAACTTGTCAGAAATGTTAAATCTAATTTGTTTACAGAATAGGGCAAATCTTGCTAAATGTCACATTTAGTTGCATTTGTTATAGAAGCAGTGTCCTTGAGATTAACATGTTTTTTTTACGGTATTAGTTTTAGATTGGGTGGTAAAGTCATCCGTTGCATTTTATGTTGTGGCAGATTTTTTTTTTTCCCTATACGTCCTCTTCCTACATTGGTATATATTTTTTTCATGTGATCAAAATAGGAACTTATGCTGTATTACACACACACACACATATATATATATATATATATATATATATATATATATATATATATATATATATATATATGAAAAATGTCACTTACCCAGTGTACATCTGTTCGTGGCATGAGACGCTGCAGATTCACATGCTGTGCATTATCCTGCCATCTAGTGTTGGGCTCGGAGTGTTACAATTGTTTTTCTTCGAAGAAGTCTTTTCGAGTGACGAGACCGAGGGACTCCTCCCTTTCGGCTCCATTGCGCATGGGTGTGGACTCCATCTTAGATGGTTTTCCCCGCAGAGGGTGAGGTAGGAGTTGTGAGTATACTAGATGTGCCCATGCAATGGAGTAGGTATGAATGTACATAATGTGTATTAAAATAATATTTATTTACAAATTTGCAATTTTCATTCAACTAATAACGGCTACAGGCTCCCGGGGAGGTGGGAGGGCGCATGTGAATCTGCAGCGTCTAATGCCACGAACAGATGTACACTGGGTAAGTGACATTTTCCGTTCTGTGGCATATGTAGCTGCAGATACACATGCTGTGCATAGACTAAAAAGCAGTAATCTCCCCAAAATGCGGTGGCTTAGCCTGTAGGAGTTGAAGTTGTTTGAAATAATGTTCTTAATGCAGCCTGTCCTACTGTGGCTTGTTGCGTTGCTAACACATCTACACAGTAATGCTCAGTGAATGTATGAGGCGTAGACCAGGTGGCTGCCTTACAAATTTCCGTCATAGGTATATTCCCCAGAAAAGCCATTGTGGCGCCGTTTTTCCTAGTGGAATGTGCTCTTGGTGTAAGAGGTAGATCTGTTTTTGCTTTAATATAGCAAGTTTGAATACATTTAACTATCCATCTGGCGATGCCTTGTTTGGATATAGGATTACCTGCATGAGGTTTTTGGAAGGCTACGAACAATTGTTTTGTTTTACAAAATTGTTTTGTTCAGTCAATGTAATACATTATTGCTCTCTTTATATCTAATGTATGTAAGGCTCTTTCGGCTACTGAGTCTGGTTGTGGAAAGAAGACTGGGAGTTCCACTGTTTGGTTTAGGTGGAATGGTGATATGACCTTTGGTAGGAATTTGGGATTTGTACGGAGAACCACTTTATGTTTATGTATCTGTATAAAGGGTTCTTGAATAGTAAATGCTTGTATCTCACTTACTCTTCTAAGTGATGTGACAGCTATTAGGAAGGCTACTTTCCAAGTTAAGTATTGCATCTCACAAGAGTGCATGGGTTCGAATGGTGGTCCCATGAGTCGTTTTAATACAATATTAAGGTTCCACGAAGGTACTGGTGGTGTCCTTGGGGGTATGATTCTTTTTAGTCCTTCCATAAATGCTTTGATGACTGGGATTCTAAAAAGCGATGTATGTGTAATCTGCAGATAGGCAGCTATTGCAGTGAGATGTATTTTAATGGAAGAGAATGCTAGATTAGACTTTTCTAAGTGTAATAAGTAGCTCACAATGTCCTTTGTGGAGGCATGTAGTGGTTGAATCTGATTAGTGTGGCAGTAGTAAACAAATCTTTTCCATTTGTTTGCGTAACAATGTCTTGTCGTAGGTTTTCTAGCTTGTTTAATGACTTCCATACATTCTTGTGTAAGGTTTAAATGTCTGAATTCTAAGACTTCAGGAGCCAGATTGCTAGATTGAGCGATGCTGGATTCGGGTGTCTGATCTGTTGTTCGTGTTGTGTTAACAGGTCTGGTATGTTTGGTAATTTGATGTGAGGTACTACTGATAAGTCCAACAGTGTTGTGTACCACGGTTGGCGAGCCCAGGTTGGTGCTATGAGTATTAGTTTGTTTTGACTTAGTTTGTTGACCAGATAAGGAATGAGTGGGAGAGGGGGAAAAGATTAACCTAATACCCCTGACCAACTGATCCATAGTGCATCGCCCTTGGATTGAGGGTGTGGGTACCTGGATGCGAAATTTTGGCATTTTGCATTTTCTTTTGTTGCGAATAGGTCTATGTTTGGTGTTCCCCAGCGGAGGAAGTGATCCTGTAGGATTTGGGGATGAATTTCCCATTCGTGAGTTTGCTGGTGATCTCGACTGAGATTGTCGGCTAACTGGTTCTGAATGCCTGGAATGTACTGTGCTATCAGGCGAATAGGATTGTGAATTGCCCAATGCCAAATTGTTTGTGCTAAGAGACACAGTTGTGACAAGTGTGTCCCCCCTTGTTTGTTGAGATAATACATTGTTGTCATGTTGTCGGTTTTGACAAGAATGAGTTTGTGGGCTACTAGTGGTTGAAATGCTTTTAATGCTAGAAACACTGCTAGCAGTTCCAAATGATTTATGTGAAGTTGTTTTTGTTGATTGTCCCATTGACAAGAAGTTTCATTAAAAATCTTACTGGGTAGTGTTGGTTTGACTGTATGCTTGATGTTATTTTGGAACGCTTGGACCCTTTGTGGACTTGGAGTGGCAATTGCTTTTTGTGTGTTGAGTGTTGCTGCCAAGTATTGTTGTATTTGTGATGGTTGCAGATGTGATTTCTGGTAATTTATAGAGAACCCTAGTTTGTGTAGAGTTTCTATAACATATTGCGTGTGAAGAAGACACTGTTGTTGAGTGTTGGTTTTCATTAGCCAGTCGTCTAAGTATGGGAATATGTGCATGTGCTGTCTCCTAATGTGAGCGGCTACTACTGCAAGGCATTTTGTGAATACCCTTGGGGCTGTTATCCCGAACGGTAACACTTTGAATTGATAGTGTACGCCGTGTATTACAAACCTTAAGTATTTTCTGTGAGAAGGATGGATGGGTATTTGAAAGTACGCATCTTTGAGATCCAATGTTGACATGTAGTCCTTTTTTAGTAAGGGAACCACGTCTTGAAATGTTACCATGTGGAAGTGGTCTGACTTGATGAAGAGATTCAGTGTTCTGAGATCTAAGATAGGTCTTAAAGTTTTGTCCTTCTTTGGAATTAGGAAATATAGTGAGTAGACGCCTGTTCCTTTCTGATTGTTGGGTACTAACTCTATTGCTTGTTTTTGTAGTAGTGCTTGGACCTCTATTTGTAATAGGTCTAAGTGTTGTTTGGACAGATTGTGTGCCCTTGGGGGCACATCTGGCGGAAAAGTTGTGACTTCTATGCAATACCTATGTTGGATAATGGCTAGGACCCATGCGTCTGTGGTAATTTGTGTCCAGTTCTGATAGTATGCGGTAAGTCTCCCCCCCACTGGTGTTAAGTGTTGGGGTTTTGTGACATTGGAGTCACTGTTTTGTTTGGCTAGTTTTAGGTGTCTGGAACTTTCCCCTTCCTCTTGGGAATTGCCCTCCTCTATATGAGCCACAAAACCCTCCCCTCTGGTATTGTGCCTGATAGGTGGGTCTGGTTTGCGAGGTGGAAGGCTCTGGTGTTTGCATTCGAAACCCCCCTCTAAATTGTGGCTTTCTAAATGTGCCTCTGCATTGTGGGGAGTAGAGCGCGCCCATGGCTTTGGCCGTGACCGTGTCTTTCTTTAACTTTTCAACTGCTGTGTCCACTTCCGGCCCAAACAATTGTTCTTGGTTAAAAGGAATGTTCAACACCGCTTGTTGGATTTCTGGCTTGAATCCAGAGCTTCTTAACCATGCATGCCTGCGAATGGTTACTGCAGTGTTGACCGTTCGTGCTGCCGTGCCTGCCGAGTCTAGTGCGGACCTTATTTGGTTGTTGGATACTGCCTGTCCTTCTTCCACAACCTGCTGGGCACGTTTCTGGTGTTCTGTGGGCAAGTGTTGTATAATGTGTTGCATCTCGTCCCAGTGTGCCCTATCGTAGCGAGCAAGTAGGTCTTGCAAATTAGCGATCCGCCATTGATTGGCTGCCTGTGCTGCCACTCATTTGCCTGCTGTGTGAAACTTTCTACTCTCTTTGTCAGGCGGTGGAGCGTCTCCTGATGATTGAGAGTTTGCCCTCTTTCTTGCTGCTCCTACGACCACTGAGTCTGGTGTAAGTTGTTGTGTTATAAACACAGGATCCATTGGGGGAGGCTTGTACTTCTTCTCCCCCCTAGGCATGATAGCCCTTCCTTTAACTGGCTCTTGGAATACCTGTTTTGCATGTTTGAGCATACCCGGGAGCATTGACAGACTCTGGTAGGAAGCGTGGGTGGATGCTAAGGTGTTGAACAGGAAATCATTCTCTATTGGCTCAGAATGCATTGCTACATTGTGGAACGTAGCTGCCCTGGATAGTACCTGCGTATATGCAGTACTGTCCTCAGGACGTGACGGCTTTGTTGGGTAACAATCCGGACTGTTATCTGATACTGGTGCATCATACAAGTCCCATCCATCAGGATCATCCTGTGTCATCCCTGTATGTGTAGGTGACTGCATTGGAGGTGTTCCCACCGGAGACAGTTGTGGTGAGTGTAGTGGGGAAGGTTGTGGAGAAAACCTTGGTGGTGGGGATTTTTCTCTGGACGCCTTCGGCTGCATTTCTGACTCTTGAAATGCCAGTTTTCTTTTTCTTTTAATTGGAGGAAGAGTCTGTATTTTTCCAGTCTCTTTCTGGATATGCAACCTCCTTTGCGTATGGTCTGGTTCATCCATACTTATTTCCTGCTCAAATCTGTGTCTTTCATGCATTTGGCTGGAAAGTCCTTGCTCTTCTGTGTAAGAGCTTCTTTTCGGCTCCGAAGCCGCTTTTTTCGGTACCGATGTTTCATAAGGAAAATGTCACTTACCCAGTGTACATCTGTTCGTGGCATTAGATTGGACTATGCACAGCATGTGTATCTGCAGCTACACATGCCACCGAACAAAGTATTTTTCAGTTCTGACAATATTTTTCTCACTTTGGGTGAGTCGAACTCTCGGTGTCGAGATCGTTCGGTGCCAGAATCTCGACTGGAGTCGGAAGTCTTCGGCAAATCTCTGGCCTTTTTCGGTGCCGATGTTTGGTCACCTTCTTTTCGATGGGTTAAGCCATGGCCTGCTGGCGGTGGCGTCCCCTTGGCCTTAACGATCTTTGAGTGAGTTTTGGACGGGGTAGTTTTACTCACTGTTCTCTGCATCGTCGAGGGTCGCTCACTTTGATTCGTCAGAGTCCATCCCCTGGATGGAAATTCTTTCCTCCTCTCAGACGTCGAGTTGTTCTCTCAGTGTCGATGCCATTTGCAGTCTTCTCGCTCGTAGATCACTTAGGGTCTTTTTAGATCGAAACGCTTGACAAGCCTCACAAGTATCCTCCCTGTGTTCCGGTGATAAACACAGATTACAGACCAGGTGTTGGTCTGTAGAGGGATACTTCGAGTGGCACTTCGGACAGAAGCGGAAGGGGGTCCGGTCCATTAGTCTTCGACAATGGATGTGGTCGGGCCGACCAGGCCCCGCTGAAGAACGGCAGCCCCGAAGGGCCGCCGGAGCACTTCTGCGATCTGTGCCGATACAATAACACTAAACCGGTACCGAACGAGAACAATACTGTAGATTTTTCGATATTTAGCTAACTTTCCCAATTCAAAATACGGAGCGAAGAGGAACACGTCCGAACCCGATGGCGGAAAGAAAACAATCTAAGATAGAGTCAACGCCCATGCGCAAGGGAGCCGAAAGGGAGGAGTCCCCCGGTCTCGTGACTAGAAAAGACTTCTTCGAAGAAAAACAACTTGTAACACTCCGAGACCAACACTAGATGGCAGGATAATGCGTCGACTCCATCTTAGATTGTTGTTTTTCCCGCAGAGGGTGAGGTAGGAGTTGTGTATATAGTAAAGGTGCCCATGCAATGGAGTAAGTATGTAAGTACATAATGTGATTAAAAGTGATATATATTTACAAATTTACAAGTTTCATCAACATATAATATACAGTTTATCAACTTAAACGGCTACAGGCTCCCAGGGAGGCAGGAGGGCGCATTTGAATCTGCAGCGTCTCATGCCATGAACAGATGTACACTGGGTAAGTGACATTTTCCGTTCGATGGCATGTGTAGCTGCAGATACACATGCTGTGCATAAACTAGTAAGCAGTTACTCCCCAAAAGCGGTGGCTTAGCCTGTAGGAGTCGAAGTTGTTTGAAATAATGTTCGTAATACTGCCTGTCCTACTGTGGCTTGTTGTGTTGTTAACACATCTACACAGTAGTGTTTTGTGAATGTATGAGGCGTAGACCATGTGGCTGCCTTACAGATTTCTGTCATAGGTATATTTCCTAGAAAGGCCATAGTGGCGCCTTTCTTTCTAATGGAGTGTGCTTTTGGGGTAATAGGCAGGTCTCTCTTTGTTTTCACATAGCAGGTTTGAATACATTTCACTATCCATCTGGCAATGCCTTGTTTGGATATTGGATTCCCTGCATGAGGTTTGTGGAAGGCTACAAACAATTGTTTTGTCGTGCGAAATTGTTTTGTTCTATCAATGTAATACATTAGTGCTCTTTTGATGTCTAATGTATGTAAGGCTCTTTCGGCTACTGAGTCGGGTTGTGGAAAAAAGACTGGGAGTTCCACTGTTTGGTTTAGGTGGATCGGTGATATAACTTTTGGTAAAAATGTGGGATTTGTGCGTAGAACCACTTTGTTTGTGTATTTGTATAAAGGGTACTTGTATAGTAAATGCTTGTATTTCACTTACTCTTCTAAGAGATGTGATAGCTATTAGGAAGGCTACTTTCCAGGTTAAGTATTGCATTTCACAAGAGTGCATGGGTTCAAATGGTGGACCCATGAGTCGTGTTAATACAATATTGAGGTTCCATGAGGGAACTGGTGGTGTTCTTGGGGATATGATTCTCTTTAGACCCTCCGTAAATGCTTTGATGACTGGGATTCTAAAGAGTGATTTTGAATGTGTAATCTGCAGATAGGCAGATATTGCTGTGAGATGTATTTTAATGGACGAAAAAGCTAGATTTGATTTTTGTCAGTGTAATAAGTAGCTTACAATGTTTTTTGCGGACGCATGTAGTGGTTGAATTTGATTATTATGGCAGTAATAAACAAATCTTTTCCATTTATTTGCGTAACAATGTCTTGTGGTAGGTTTTCTTGCTTGTTTAATGACCTCCATACATTCTTGTGTAAGGTCTAAATGTCCAAATTCTAAGATTTCAGGAGCCAGATTGCTAGATTGAGCGATGCTGGATTCGGGTGTCTGATCTGTTTGTGCTGAGTTAACAGATCTGGTCTGTTTGGTAGCTTGATATGGAGGTACTACTGACAGATCTAGTAGTGTTGTCAACCATGGCTGGCGAGCCCAAGTTGGTGCGATTAGTATTAGTTTGCGTTTGTTTTGACTCAATTTGTTTACTAGATACGAAGATGGGAGAGGGGGAAAACCGTAAGCAAATATCCCTGACCAACTCATCCATAACGCATTGCCCTTGGAGTGAGGGTGTGGATACCTGGACGCGAAGTTTTGGCATTTTGCGTTTTCTTTTGTTGCAAATAGGTCTATTCGTGGTGTTCCCCAGCTTTGAAATAAGTTTGTAGTATCTGGGGATGAATTTCCCATTCGTGGGTTTGTTGGTGATCTCGACTGAGATTGTCGGCTAACTGGTTTTGAATTCCTGGAATGTACTGTGCTATTAGGCGAATGTGATTGTGAATCGTCCAATGCCAAATCTTTTGTGCTAAGAGACACAGCTGTGATGAGTGTGTCCCTCACTGTTTGTTTAGGTAATACATTGTTGTCATGTTGTCTGTTTTGACAAGAATGTGTTTGTGGGCTATTAACGGTTGAAATGCTTTCAATGCTAGAAATACTGCAAGTAGTTCCAGATGATTTATATGAAGTTGGCTTTGTTGAGCATCCCATTGTCCCTGTATGCTGTGCTGGTTGAGGTGTGCTCCCCACCCTACCATGGAAGCATCTGTTGTGATCACGTATTGAGGCACTGGGTCTTGGAATGGCTGCCCTTGGTTTAAATTAATAGGGTTCCACCATTGAAGCAAGAAGTGTGTCTGGCGGTCTATCAACACTAGATCTTGATGTTGACCCTGTGCTTGTGTCCATTGTGTTGCTAGGCACTGTTGTAAGGGCAGCATGTGTAGTCTTGCGTTTGGGACAATGGCTATGCATGAAGACATCACGCCTAGAAGTTTCATTACAAACCTCACTTGATAGTTTTGGTTTGGGTGCAAGTTTAGTATTACATTTTGGAATGCTTGTACCCTTTGTGGACTTGGAGTGGCAATCCCTTTTTGTGTGTTGATTGTTGCTCCTAAGTACTGTTGTATTTGACTCGGTTGTAGATGTGATTTTTGGTAGTTTATAGAGAACTCTAGCTTGTGAAGGCTTTCTATGACGTATTTTGCGTGTTGAAGACACTGTTGCTGAGTGTTGTTTTTTATTAACCAATTGTCTATGTAAGGGAATACGTGCATGTGCTGCCTCCTGATATGAGCAGCTACTACCGCAAGGCATTTTGTGAATACTCTTGGTGCTGTTGCTATCCCGAACTGTAACACTTTGAATTGGTAATGCACGCCTTGGATTACAAACCTTAAGTATTTCCTGTGGGAAGGATGTGGAAGTATTTCCTGTGGGAAGGATGCAGGGATGTGGAATTCCTATCGCCCGACGCCCGGGACATCTTGTTTGGGGTCAAGGGCAACAAGTTTTTATGTTTACTTTGTCCCTGGGAAAAGTAGGCCCAACCCTCTGCAACACAAACCCTTTGGCTGCCTATTTACAGAGAGTGGAACTCTCTGCAGTTGAGGTAATGTGTTTCCAAAAGATAATGCTGTTCGAACTTGTATTTATGGCTCATTATTTGAAATCCTTCATTATTAGGGTGAGTGCTGTAAATAAATGTTTTAAGGTCACACTTCACTACTGACGTTGGTTCCAGTACAAAAAATAAAAAAACGTGTATACACATGTTTGAAAAGTTTAGGCTATGAGGCTAAGTATAATGCTCCCAGAATGCTCTCTGATTAGATGCAAATGAAGTGTCATTTAGTAAAATGTGTTGGTGCATGCTAGTATTTCCCAAAAATATTTCTAATGGAAAAATCAGTGTAACCATTTTCAACACGATTATGGGAAGCATGAAAATACACAAACACTGACAAAGCCAACTGATCTGACATATTTTTTATAAGTCTTTTAGTTTCATCAATGCATGTCTTGTTTTGACATGGCTTTTGTAACACTTTATTGTTGTGGGATCTATCAGGCCCTCAACACTGTAACAAACACTGGCAAAAAAAAAAACCAAAACGTTTTTGAACTCTGAAAGCACACGTTGCCACCAGTGGCATAACAAAGGCCCGCAGCCGCCCTCCTGGGGGCCCCTTCAGCACAGCCTGAGGGGTCTGAAGAGGGGGCTCCTCCATGTTCTTTGCAAAGGGGCACCCTCCAGTTTCGTTACGTCACTGATTGCCACTGTAGTTCCTGACACTGAACAAAACTACTTTGTGTGCCAATATGCTCCTTGTGGAAGAGCAGAATGCGATCGCTCACAGTAAAGCCAGCCGAAAGAGAGAGAAATAGAAGTTTAATAAAAACAAAAAAAAATTTTTAACACCAGACCTAACTAGGGACCAAGACCCACATGTAGGTAGCTTTTTGCATGTCGCAAACAGCAACTTTTGATGTTTGCGGCGTGCAAAAAGCACATTGCGATGCACAAACCCAGTTTTGCGATTCGGTAACCTGGTTACCGAATCGCAAAACGGGTTTGCGACTCGCAATTAGGAAGGGGTGTTCCCTTCCTAATTGCGACTCGCAGTGCAATGTAGGATTGTTGTGTGACCGCGAACGCGGGCGCAAACCAATCACAGTTTGCACCCATTTCAAATGGGTGCTAACACTTTCGCTAAAGGGAAGGGGTCCCCATGGGACCCCTTCCCCATTGTGAATGTCACTGTAAAAAAAATTTCAGAGCAGGCAGTGGTCCTGCGGAACACTGCCTGCTCTGAAAAAATGAAACGAAAACGTTACATTTTTCGTTTTTGTAATGCATCTCCTTTTCCTTTAAGGAAAACGGACTGCATTACAAAAAAAAAAAAAAAAACAGCTTTATTAAACAGCAGTCACAGACATGGTGGGGTCTGCTGTCTCCAGCAGGCCACCATCCCTGTGAGGGCCGCCATTCGCAAGGGGGTCGCAAATTGCGACCCACCTCTTGATTATTCATGAGGTGGGCATTTGCGAAGCCCTTGCGAATCACAGATGGTGTCAGGGACACCATTCTACATTCGGATTTGCGACTCGCAAATTGCGAGTCTCTCTGACTCGCAATTTGCGGGTCGCAAATCTGATTCTACTGACGTGGCCCCAAATTCTTAAAGAAAGTCACAAAAGTGCACCCATGGTATATGTCGTACCCCTATAAAATATTTGTGAACTTTATTTTAGCATGGGTAAATACGATGTGTAGATTTGCTCATGTGAAAATCTATTGAGCATTTGCAAGTTCATTTTCCCTCCAGCCACTTTCTTCCCAACCCTGGAAGAAGTTCTAATTCTGCCATTGTCAGGAGTAAATGTCCAACCTTTCTTATTATGGGAAAATATTAGAGAGAAGCTGGTGAAAATCTTTAAAACATGCAGGTTAGTAGGTTTGCAGACTCAAAGGCATTCCAGCCCTGGAACTATTGCTTACTGCTTCCTCCAGCCCCAGTATGCAGATCTGCAGAAAGGTGGAAAAATAAGGAAATTGCTACAGTATGGATTGAAACTGCAAGTATTCAAGCCCTACTAAGGTAGTAGCCCTGGCATAATCAGAGAGGCTATTATCAGAGCTCTTACATAATGAGATTGCTGCCATAATTTGTCGCCACACTACATGGCACCAAAGGGACAAGTAGATCTTTTTACAGGACAAGTAGATTTGAGAAGCAACCTGTCCCCTGGACAAGTAGATATTTTAATAAATTCCACACCCCTGAGGATGTATGGGTATGTGGAAGTAAGCATCCTTGAGATCTAATGTTGACATGTAGTCCTGTTGTTTGAGCAAGGGAATCACGTCTTGAAGTGTCACCATGTGAAAGTGATCTGATTTGATGTAAAGATTTAGTGTTCTGAGGTCTAATATGGGTCTCAGTGTTTTGTCCTTTTTTGGAATTAGGAAATACAGGGAGTAAATACCTGTTCCTTTTTGATGGTTGGGTACTAGTTCTATTGCTTCTTTTTGTAACAACGCTTGGACTTCTAGTTGTAACAGATCAAAGTGCTGTTTGGACATGTTGTGTGCTATTGGAGGCACATTTGGTGGTATTTGTAGGAATTCTATGCAATAACCATGTTGGATAATGGCTAGGACCCACGAGTCCGTAGTTATGTATTTCCAATTCTGGTAATAATGTGTGAGTCTCCCCCGCACTGGTGTTGTGTGTTGGGGGTTTGTGACGTTGGAGTCACTGTTTCGTTTGTGGGGTTTTTGGACTTTGGAATTTCCCTCTTGTTTTAGGGAACTGTCCACCCCTATATTGTCCCCGAAAGCCTCCTCTTTGGTATTGGCCCTGGTATGTGGGTCTGGCCTGTGAGGTCGAAGGCTCTGTGCTTTGGGCCCGAACCCCCCCTCTAAAGTGTGGCTTCCTAAAGGTGCCTCTGCTCTGTGGGGAGTAGAGCGCGCCCATGGCTTTGGCCGTGTCAGTGTCTTTCTTTAGTTTGTCTATTGCTGTATCCACCTCCGGCCCAAACAATTGTTGTCCGTTGAAAGGCATATTCAGCACAGCCTGCTGGATCTCTGGCTTAAATCCGGAGGTACGTAGCCACGCGTGTCTCCGAATGGTGACCACCGTGATTACCGTTCTGGCCGCCGTGTCTTCTGCGTCCATAGCTGACCTTATTTGATTGTTGGAGATGGTTTGGCCCTCCTCTACAATCTGTTGGGCAGGCTTTTGGAACTCTTTTGGAAGGTGTTCAATGAAATGTATCTCGTCCTAATGTGCCCTGTCGTATCTTGCCAATAGAGCCTGCGAATTGGCAATTCGTCATTGATTGGCTGCCTGTGCTGCCACCCTTTTGCCTGCAGCATTGAATTTCCGGCTTTCTTTGTCGGGTGGTGGTCGTCCCCAGAAGTTTGTGAGTTCGCCCTTTTCCGGGCTGCTCCCACTACCACTGACTCAGGAGTCAGCTGTTGCGTAATGTACACAGGGTCCGTAGGGGGAGGTTTATATTTCTTTTCCACCGTAGGTGTGATGGCTCTGCTCTTGACTGGGTCTTGAAACACCTGTTTGGCGTGTTTTAACATGCCTGGTAACATTGGCAAACTCCGATATTGGTTGTGTGTTGATGACAGGGTATTGAATAAGAAGTCATCTTCTATAGGTTCTGAATGCAATGCTACGTTATGAAAAGTAGCTGCCCTGGAAACCACCTGCATGTAAGCAGTACTGTCTTCTGGTGGTGACGGCCTTGCCGGGTAGCAATCCGGACTATTATTAGTGACTGGTGCATCGTACAGATCCCATGCATCTGGGTCATATTGGCTCATCTCTGTGTGCGTTGGTGACTGCACCATTGGGGGTGTTGCTATTGGGGACAGATGTGGTGAGGGCGGTGGTGATGGCTGTGGAGAAAACTGTGGTGGTGTTTTTTCTTTAGCCACTTTTGCTTTTGGCTGCATTTCCGCCTCGTGGAATGCGAGCTTCCGCTTCATCTTAATTGGGGGAAGTGTACTTATTTTCCCTGTGTCTTTCTGTATATGGAGCCTCCTCTGGGTATGGTCTGGCTCTCCCATCCCCAGTTCTTGTTCAAACCTGTGGCCTTGTAATTGTGAGGAAAGGCCCTGTTCGTCTGTATAGGAGCTTTGTTTCAGCTCTGAGGCTGGGTGTTTCGGCACCGAAACCTTTTCAGCAGTGTTTTTCGGCTCGGAAGAAACCTTCTTGGATTTCGGGGTGCCGATTTCTCAGTGCCAGATCTGGTCAGAACCGGTATCTCAGTGCCGAGTATATTCGGTGCCGGTATCTCGACCGGAGTCGGATGTCTTCGGCTGCTGTGCGGCCTTTTTCGGTGCCGATGCTTGGTTACCGTGCTTTCGGGTAAAGCCATGGCCAGTCGGCGGTGGCGTCCCCTGGGCCTTCATGATTTTCGAGTGAGTTTTTTGTTGGGGCTGGTTTACTAACGGTTTGTTGCCTCGTCGGCTGCTCACTCTCGGGCTCATCCGAGTCCGAATCTGGAAGGGAGAATGTCTCCTCTTCTTCGACGTCGGTCTGCCTGGCCGATGTCCACGCCATTTGAAGTCTTCGAGCTCTCCGGTCCGCAGCGTCTTCTTCGACCGAAATGCCCGACAGGCCTCGCATGTATCCTTTGTGTTCGGGGACCAAACACAAATTACAGACCAAATGTTGGTCTGTATAAGGATACTTAGCGTGGCATTTGGGGCAGAAGCGGAATGGGGTCCGTTCCATGAGCCTTGAAGACGCACGCGGTCGGGCCGACCAGGCCCGCCGAGGAGTGGAAGCCCCGAAGGGCTGCCGGAGCTCTTCTTTTCTTCGGTGTCGATGTACTATCACTAACCCGATACCGAGCGCAAACAATACCGTCAAATTTACCGATTGTTAACTAACTTTTCCGAACCAAAACACGGAGCGAAGAGGAACACGTCCGAACCCGATGGCGGAAAAAAAAAACAATCTAAGATGGAATCGACGCCCATGCGCAATGGAGCCGAAAGGGAGGAGTCCCTCGGTCTCTTGACTCGAAAATACTTCTTCAAAGAAAAAAAAACTTGTAACACTCCGAGCCCAACACTAGATGGCAGGATAAAGCACAGCATGTGTATCTGCAGCTACACATGCCATCGAACATATATATATATATATGGAAAATGTCACTTACCCAGTGTACATCTGTTCGCTGCAGATTCACATGCTGTGCACATCCCGCCATCTGGTGTTGGGCTCGGAGTGTTACAAGTTGTTTTTCTTCGAAGAAGTCTTTTCGAGTCACGAGACCGAGGGACTCCTCCCATTTCGACTCCATTGCGCATGGGCGTCGACTCCATCTTAGATTGTTTTCCCTGCAGAGGGTGAGGTAGGAGTTGTGTATGCTAGTAATAGTGCCCATGCAATGGAGTGAATGCGTATGTACATAATGTAGTTTAAAATTAAAGTAATATATTTACAAATGTTCAAGATCAACTTCTAAATGGCTACAGGCTCCCGGGGAGGCGGGTGGGCGCATGTGAATCTGCAGCGACTAATGCCACGAACAGATGTACACTGTGTAAGTGACATTTACCGTTCGATGGCATGTGCAGCTGCAGATACACATGCTTTGCATAGACTAGTAAGCAGTTATCTCCCCAAAAGCGGTGGTTCAGCCTGTAGGAGTTGAAGTAGTTTGAAATAATGTTCTTAGTACAGCTCGACCTACTGTTGCTTGTTGAGCAGTTAACACATCTACACAGTAGTGTTTGGTAAATGTATGAGGCGTAGACTATGTTGCTGCTTTACATATTTCGTTCATTGGAATATTTCCTAGAAAGGCCATGGTAGCACCTTTCTTTCTGGTTGAGTGTGCCTTTGGCGTAATAGGCAGTTCTCTTTTAGCTTTAAGATAACAGGTTTGAATGCACTTAACTACCCATCTAGCAATGCCTTGTTTTGAAGTTGGATTTCCTGTATGAGGTTTTTGAAAGGCAATAAATAGTTGTTTTGTCTTTCGAATTAGTTTTGTTCTGTCAATGTAGTACATTAGTGCTCTTTTGATGTCTAATGTATGTAGTGCTCTTTCAGCTACAGAATCTGGCTGTGGGAAGAACACTGGTAATTCTACCGTTTGATTCAAGTGGAACGGTGAGATTACTTTTGGTAAAAATTTAGGATTTGTTCGTAGAACAACTTTATTTTTGTGTATTTGAATAAATGGTTCTTGAATGGTAAACGCTTGAATTTCACTCACTCTTCTTAGAGATGTGATGGCAATTAAAAATGCAACTTTCCACGTTAAGTATTGCATTTCACAAGAGTGCATGGGCTCAAAAGGTGGACCCATGAGTCGTGTTAAGACAATGTTGAGGTTCCATGAAGGAACTGGTGGCGTTCTTGGTGGTATAATTCTCTTTGGGCCTTCCATAAACGCTTTTATGACAGGTATCCTAAATAATGAAGTTGAGTGCGTAATTTGCAGGTAAGCTGAAATTGCAGTAAGATGTATTTTTATGGAAGAGAAAGCTAGTTTTGCTTTTTGCAAATGTAGTAAGTATCCTACTATATCTTTTGTAGATGCGTGTAAGGGTTGAATTTGATTATTATGGCAGTAATAAACAAATCTTTTCCATTTATTTGCATAGCAGTGTCTAGTGGTAGGCTTTCTAGCCTGTTTTATGACCTCCATACATTCTTGTGTGAGGTGTAAGTGTCCGAATTCTAGGATTTCAGGAGCCAAATTGCTAGATTGAGCGATGCTGGATTTGGATGCCTGATCTGTTGTTTGTGTTGTGTTAACAGATCTGGTCTGTTTGGTAGTTTGACATGAGGTACTACTGACAGGTCTAGTAGTGTTGTGTACCAAGGTTGCCTTGCCCATGTTGGTGCTATTAGTATGAGTTTGAGTTTGTTTTGACTCAACTTGTTTACCAGATATGGAAGGAGTGGGAGAGGGGGAAAAGCGTATGCAAATATCCCTGACCAGTTCATCCATAGCGCATTGCCCTGAGACTGATGTTGTGGGTACCTGGATGCGAAGTTTTGGCATTTTGAGTTTTCCTTTGTTGCAAATAGATCTATTTGTGGTGTTCCCCAAATTTGGAAGTAAGTGTTCAGTATTTGGAGGTGAATCTCCCATTCGTGGATCTGTTGGTGATCCCGTGAGAGATTGTCTGCTAAATGATTCTGAATTCCTGGAATAAATTGTGCTATTAGGCGAATGTGGTTGTGAATCGCCCAATGCCATATTTTCTGTGTTAGGAGGCACAACTGTGTTGAGTGTGTCCCTCCTTGTTTGCTTAGGTAATACATTGTTGTCATGTTGTCTGTTTTGACAAGAATGTTTTTGTGGGTTATCATGGGTTGAAATGCTTTCAGCGCTAGAAATACCGCTAACAGTTCTAGGTGATTTATGTGAAACTGTTTTTGCTGTATGCTCCATTGTCCTTGGATGCTGTATTGATTGAGGTGTGCTCCCCATCCTGTCATGGAAGCATCTGTTATCACGTATTGTGGCACTGGGTCTTGGAAAGGCCGCCCTTGGTTTAAATTTGTACTGTTCCACCATTGAAGCAAGATGTATGTTTGGCGGTCTATCAACACCAGATCTAGAAGCTGACCCTGTGCTTGTGACCATTGTGATGCTAGGCACTGTTGTAAGGGCCGCATGTGTAATCTTGCATTTGGGACAATGGCTATGCATGAGGACATCATGCCTAGTAGTTTCATTATTATTTTGACTTGTACTCTTTGTTTTGGATACAAGGCCTGTATTACATTGTGAAATTTTGTACTCTTTGTGGACTTGGAGTAGCAATCCCTTTTGCTGTGTTGATTGTTTCTCCTAAGTATTGCTGTGTTTGACACGGCTGCAGGTGTGACTTTGCGTAGTTGATTGAGAAACCTAGTTTGTGTAGGATTTCTATGACATATTTTGAACACTGTTTTAGCGTATTGGTTTTGATTAACCAATCGTCTAGGTATGGGAACACATGTATTTGCTGCCTTCTGATATGTGCAGCTACTACTGCTAGGCATTTTGTAAAAACTCTTGGTGCAGTTGTTATTTCGAATGGCAACACCTTGAATTGGTAATGTATCCCTTGGAATACAAACCTTAGGTACTTTCTGTGTGAAGGATGTATTGGTATATGGAAATATGCATCCTTTAGGTCTAGTGTTGTCATGTAGTCTTGTTGTTTGAGCAGTGGGATTACATCTTGTAGAGTAACCATGTGAAAGTGGTCTGATTTGATGTAGGTATTTAATGTTCTGAGATCCAGTATTGGTCTCAGGCTCTTGTCTTTTTTGGGTATCAGGAAGTACAGTGAGTAAACTCCTGTGTTTAATTGTTGTTTTGGTACTAATTCTATTGCTTCTTTCTGTAGCAATGCCTGAACTTCTAGTCCTAGAAGATCTATATGTTGTTTTGACATATTGTGTGTTTTCGGTGGGACGTTTGGAGGGAATTTGAGAAATTCTATGCAATAACCATGCTGGATAATTGCTAAGACCCAAGTGTCTGTTGTTATTTCCTCCCAATGTGTGTAAAACTTGGTTAGTCTCCCCCCCACAGGTGTTACGTGTTGGGGATTTGTGACCTTTAAGTCACTGTTTGTTTTGAGGAGTTTTGGGGCTTTGGAACTTTCCTCTGTTTCTTTGAAACTGTCCTCCTCTATATTGTCCCCGAAAACCTCCCCGCTGATACTGGCTCTGGTAAGTGGGCTTTGTTTGTGAGGTTGTGGCTTCTGTGGTTTGCCCTCGAAACCCCCCTCGAAATTGTGTTTTTCGAAATGTGCCTCTGCTCTGCGGGGAGTAGAGTGCGCCCATGGCTTTGGCCGTGTCAGTGTCTTTTTTAAGTTTTTCTATTGCAGTGTCCACTTCCGGCCCAAACAACTGCTGTCCGTTGAATGGCATATTCAGCACAGCTTGCTGTATCTCTGGTTTAAATCCTGATGTACGCAGCCATGCATGCCTCATTGTTACTGCTGTGTTGACAGTTCTAGCAGCTGTGTCTGCAGCATCCATTGCTGATCGAATTTGATTATTGGAGATATTTTGTCCCTCTTCTACCACTTGCTGCGCTCTTTTTTGGAACTCCTTTGGTAAGTGTTCAATAAGGTGTTGCATCTCGTCCCAATGGGCCCTATCATATCTGGCTAGCAAAGCTTGCGAATTTGCAATACGCCACTGGTTTGCTGCCTGTGCCGCCACCCTTTTGCCTGCTGCGTCGAATTTTCTACTCTCTTTATCTGGAGGTGGCGCGTCTCCTGAAGTATGAGAGTTGGCTCTTTTGCGCGCTGCTCCGACTACAACAGAGTCTGGTGATAGCTGTTGTGTGATGTACACTGGGTCTGTTGGTGGCGGTTTATATTTTTTATCTACTCTTGGAGTAATGGCTCTCCCTTTGACAGGCTCCTCAAACACTTGTTTGGAGTGTTTTAGCATTCCGGGCAACATCGGCAGACTTTGATATTGACTGTGCGTAGACGACAGTGTATTAAAAAGGAAGTCGTCTTCAATGGGTTCTGAGTGAAGGCTGACATTGTGAAATGCTGCTGCCCTTGATACCACTTGAACGTAGCCTGTACTATCCTCTGGTGGCGAGGGTCTCGCTGGATAGCATTGAGGACTATTATCTGACACTGGTGCGTCGTAAAGGTCCCATGCGTCAGGGTCATCTTGACTCATCCCCGTATGTGTTGGGGATTGCATCATTGGTGGAGTGGCTACCGGTGATAGTTGTGGAGAGTGATGTGGGGATGGCGGTGTTACTTGTTTAGCCACTTTTGCTTGTGGCTGTTTGTCCTTGTCTTGGAAGGCAAGTTTACATTTCATTCTGATTGGAGGAAGAGTGCTGATCTTCCCTGTATCTTTCTGAATAAAGAGCCGCCTTTGCGTGTGATCTGGCTCTATTGTCTCTAATTCTTGTTCAAATCTGTCTCTCTTCATTTGTGAGGACAGTCCTTGTTCCTCTGAATAGGAACTAATTTTCTGTTCGGAGGCCGGATGTTTCAGTACTGAAACCTTTTCGGCTGCTTTTTTCGGCTCCGACTAAATCTTTTTTGCTTTCGGCATAGTGCCCTCTCGGTGCCGACCCATTTCGGTGCCGCTGTCTCGATGCCGAATCTTTTCGGAGCCACTCTCTCGGGCCCGAGATTGCTGCGTGCCTGTATCTCGACCGGAGTCGGATGACTTCGACACCAGCTCGCCCTTTTTCAGTGCCGATGGACGGTCACCTATTTTTCGGGTTAAGCCATGGCCTGTTGGCGGTGGCGTCCCCTGGGCTTTGGCAGTCTTTTTGTGAGTTCTTTGTTTCGACGTCTTACTCACGGTTTACGGCGTTTCTTCCGGATCGATCTCCTCCGAGTCCGAATCCTGGATGGAGAATGTTTCTTCCTCCTCCTCGAAACGCCCTTGTCCTGTCGGCGCCAACGCCATTTGCAGTCTTCTTGCTCTTCGGTCCCTGAGTGTCTTCCTGGACCGAAACGCTCGACAGGCCTAACAAGTATCCTCCTTGTGTTCTGGTGACAAACACAAGTTACAGACCAGGTGTTGATCTGTATATGGATACTTGTTATGGCATTTTGGACAGAAGCGGAATGGGGTCCGTTCCATCAGCCTTGAAGAGACACGTGGCCGGGCCGACCAGGCCCTGACGGGGATCGAAAAAACCCCAAAGGGCCACCGGAGCTCTTCTTAATTCGGTTTCGATCTGTTGTAACTAACCAGATACCAAACGCAAACAATACCGATGATTTTTCCGAGATTCTAACTATCTTTCCGACCCGAAACACGGAGCGAAAAGGAACACGTCCGAACCCGATGGCAGAAAAAAAACAATCTAAGATGGAGTCGACGCCCATGCGCAATGGAGTCGAAATGGGAGGAGTCCCTCGGTCTCGTGACTCGAAAAGACTTCTTCGAAGAAAAACTACTCGTAACACTCCGAGCCCAACATCAGATGGCGGGATGTGCACAGCATGTGTATCTGCAGCTACACATGCCATCGAACATATATATATATATATATATATATATATACATATATATATATATATATATATATATATATATATATATATATATATTTATTTATAGGAAATGCATCCTTGGCATGGTTACCCCCTGACTTTTTGCCTTTGCTGATGCCACGTTATGATTTGAAAGTGTGCTGAGGCCTGCTAACCAGGCCCCAGCACCAGTGTTCTTTCCCTAAAACTGTACTTTTGTTTCCACAATTGGCACACCCTGGCATCCAGGTAAGTCCCTTATAACTGGTACCCCTGGTACCAAGGGCCCTGTTGCCAGGAAAGGTCTCTAAGGGCTGCAGCATGTCTTATGCCACCCTGGGGACCCCTCACTCAGCACAGACACACTGCTTGTCACCTTGTGTGTGCTAGTGGGGAGAAAATTACTAAGTCGACATGGCACTCCCCTCAGGGTGCCATGCCAACCTCACACTGCCTATGGCATAGGTAAGTCACCCCTCTACCAGGCCTTACAGCCCTTAGGCAGGGTGCACTATACCATAGGTGAGGGCATAGGTGCATGAGCACTATGCCCCTACAGTGTCTAAGCAAAACCTAAGACATTGTAAGTGCAGGGTAGCCATAAGAGTATATGGTCTGGGAGTCTATCATACATGAACTCCACAGCACCATAATGGCTACACTGAAAACTGGGAAGTTTGGTATCAAACTTCTCAGCACAATAAATGCACACTGATTTCAGTGTACATTTTATTGTGAAATACACCCCAGAGGGCATCTTAGAGATGCCCCCTGAAAACATACCCAACTTCCAGTGTGGGCTGACTAGTTTTGCCAGCCTGCCACACACCAGACATGTTGCTGGCGCATGGGGAAAGTGCCTTTGTCACTCTGTGGCTGGTAACAAAGCCTGTACTGAGTGGAGGTGCTTCTCACCTCCCCCTGCAGGAACTGTAACACCTGGCGGTGAGCCTCAAAGGCTCACCCCCTTTGTTACAGCGCCCCAGGGCACTCCAGCTACTGGAGATGCCCGCCCCCTCCGGCCACGGCCCCACTTTTGGCAGCAAGGCCAGAGGAGATAATGAGAAAACAAGGAGGAGTCACTGGCCAGTCAGGACAGCCCCTAAGGTGTCCTGAGCTGAGGTGACTGACTTTTAGAAATCCTCCATCTTGCAGATGGAGGATTCCCCCAATAGGATTAGGGATGTGCCCCCCTCCCCTCAGGGAGGAGGCAAAAAGAGGGTGTAGCCACCCTCAGGGCTAGTAGCCATTGGCTACTAACCCCCAGACCTAACCACACCCCTAAATTGAGTATTTAGGGGCTCCCAGAACCTAGCAAGACAGGTTCCTGCAACCTAAGACGAAGAAGGACTGCTGACCTGAAAGCCCTGCAGAGAAGACGGAGACACCAACTGCTTTGGCCCCAGCCCTACCGGCCTGTCTCCCCACTTCAAGAAAAACTGCAACAGCGACGCGTTCCACAGGGTCCAGCGACCTCTTGAAGCCTCAGAGGACTACCCTGCATCTAAAAGGACCAAGAACTCCCAAGTACAGCGGCTCTGCTCCAAAGAAGAAACATCTTTGCAGCAAAGAAGCAACTTTTAAAGACCACACGTTTCCCGCCGGAAGCATGAGACTTTGCACTCTGCACCCGACGCCCCCAGCTCGACCTGCGGAGAAACAACACTACAGGGAGGACTCCCTGGCGACTGCGACCCTGTGAGTAGCCCTTTTGGGCTCAACTTGAACTTTGACCTGTGGACATCCTAACCCCCTAAGCCAGGGATTGCAAGTCTAATAGTTACCTGTAAACGGTGTTAACACATTTTGTAAGGAAATGCCTCCTTGGCATTGTTACCCCCTGACTTTTTGCCTTTTGTTGATGCCAGTTATGATTGAAAGTGTGCTGGGACCCTGCTAACCAGGCCCCAGCACCAGTGTTTTTTCCCTAAACTGTACCTTTGTACCCACAATTGGCACAGCCCTGGCACCCAGATAAGTTCCTTGTGAAAGGTGCCCCTGGTACCAAGGGCCCTGATGCCAGTGAAGGTCTCTAAGGGCTGCAGCATGTCTTATACCACCCTGGGGGACCCCTCACCCAGCATATGCACACTGCCTCACAGCTTGTGTGCTGGTGGGGAGAAAATGACTAAGTCGACATGGCACTCCCCTCAGAGTGCCATGCCCCCATCACACTGCCTGTGGCATAGGTAAGTCACCCCTCTAGCAGACGTTACAGCCCTAAGGCAGGGAGCACTACACCACAGGTGAGGGCATATGTGCATGAGCACTAGGCCTCTACAGTGTCTAAGCAAAACCTTAGACATTGTAAGTGCAGGGTAGCCATAAGAGTATACGGTCTAGGAGTTTGTCAAACACAAACTCCACAGTTCCATAATGGCTACACTGAAATCTGGGAAGTTTGGTGTCAAACTTCTCCACACAATAAATGCACACTGATGCCAGTGTGGAATTTATTGTAAAATGCACCCAGAGGGCATCTTAGAGATGCCCCCTGAATACCAGTCCGACTCCTAGTGCTAGGTGGACCAGTCTCTGCCCGCCTACCGCAACCAGACAAGTTTCTGGCCACATGGGGAGAGTGCCTTTGTCACTCTGTGGCCAGGAACAAAGCCTATACTGGGTGCAGGTGCTGCTCACCTCCCCCTGCAGGAACTGTAACACCTGGCGGTGAGCCTCAAAGCCTCATGCCTTTTGTTACAGCACCCCAGGGCATCCCAGCTAGTGGAGATGCCCGCCCCTCCGGCCACTGCCCCCACTTTTGGCGGCAAGGCTGGAGGTGATAACGAGAAAAACAAGGAGGAGTCACCCACCAGTCGGGACTGCCCCTAAGGTGCCCTGAGCTGAAGAGACCTCTGCCTTTAGAAATCCTCCATCTTGAGATTGGAGGATTCCACCAATAGGATTAGGGATGTGCCCCCCTAACCTCAGGGAGGAGGCAAAAAGAGAGTGTAGCCACCCGCCAGGACAGTAGCCATTGGCTACTACCCTCCTAACCTAAACAAACCCCTAAATGTAGTATTTGGAGCGACCCAGAAGCCAGGAAATCAGATTCCTACAACCTACACAAAGAGGAAGGACTGCTGACCTGAAAGCCCCGCAGAGACGACAGAGACGACAACTGCTTTGGCCCCAGCCCTACCAGCCTGTCTCCAGACTCAAAGAATGTGCACAGCGACGCATCCGACAGGGACCAGCGACCTCTGAGGACTCAGAGGACTACCTTGAACCAGAAGGACCGAGAAACTCCAGAGAACAGCAGCACTGTTCAAAAACAGTAACAACTTTGGAACTTTTTAGCAACTTTCAAAGAACTCACTCTTTCCGTCGGAAGCGAGAGACTTCACACTCTGCACCAGACGCCCCCGGCTCGAGCTTCAGAGAGGACTCCCAGGCGACTGCGACCTCGTGAGTAACCCGAGACGACCCCTCTTCACCCCCACAGCGATGGATGCATAGAGGATCCAGAGGCTCCCCCTGACCGCGACTGCCTGGAACAAAGAACCCGATGCCTGTACCAAGCACTGCACCGCAGCCCCCAGGACCAAAAGGAACCGAACCCCAGTGCATGAGTGACCATCAGGAGACCCTCTGCCCAGCTCAGTCGGTGGATGGCCCGAGAAGCCTCCCCTGTGCCGCTGAGGGTGTGTTTTGTTTGCCTATTTGTGTCCCCCCCAAGTGCTCTACAAAACCCCCCTAATCTGCCCTCCGAAGACACAGGTTGGCAGACTGGAAACGGGGCACCCCTGTTCTCCATAGGCACCTATGTGTTTTGGGCCCTCATTTGACCTCTGCATCTGACCAGCCCTGTGTTGCTAGTGCAGTGACTTTGGGGTTGCTTTGAACCCCCAACGGTGGCCTGCCTATGCCCAGAAAACTGAACTTGCAGTGCTTTACTTACCTCAGAAACTTAACCTTACTTACCTCCCCCAGGAACTGTTGATTTTTGTACTGTGTCCACTTTTAAAATAGTTTTTCATTTTAACCTATACTGTGTGTACTACTGCTTTAACTCAAAGTTCCTTACTTACCTGTGTGGAGTACCTTGCATTTTATGTATTTACTTCAAATCTTGTGGTTCTAAAATGAAGAAAATATATTTTTCTATATAAAAACTATTGGCCTGGAGTTAAGTCTGAGTGTATGTTCCTCATTTATTGCCTGTGTGTGTACAACAAATGCTTAACACTACGCTCTGATAAGCCTACTGCTCCACCACACTACCAAAAAATAGAGCATTAGAATGATCTAATTTTGCCACTATCATCCTCTAAGGAGAACCCTTGGACTCTGTGCACACTATCTCTCACTTTGAGAAAGTATATACAGAGCCAACTCCCTATAGCACCCAATACTAGTTGGTAGAAGTAAGCAGAGCATGTTTATCTGTAGCGACACAAGTAACAAAAATATATTTGAGCTAAGATCTGAAATAATAAGATTCATAACATGTATGACGCACAAGCAGCAGTGAATAAAAAAAAGACAACATAAGGCACATCCTGCAAAGAGCTAGATTTATAAGTGATAGCAAAAGCTTGTGGGATGAGATTTGGGGAATAAGAAAAAGACATTTCACAGAATTTATTTTTATTAAACAAGAAGGCAGCCAATATCTCTAAGCATCAACGTTTGACTTCATTATTACACTTATAGGCTGCGATTTTTCAGTGCCAATAAATATAAAAGGGGAGCACAGTTCAGGGATGTGGAATTCCTATCGCCCGACGCCCGGGACATCTTGTTTGGGGTCAAGGGCAACAAGTTTTTATGTTTACTTTGTCCCTGGGACAAGTAGGCCCAACCCTCTGCAACACAAACCCTTTGGCTGCCTATTTACAGAGAGTGGAACTCTCTGCAGTTGAGGTAATGTGTTTCCAAAAGATAATGCTGTTCGAACTTGTATTTATGGCTCATTATTTGAAATCCTTCATTATTAGGGTGAGTGCTGTAATGAAAATGTCACTTACCCAGTGTACATCTGTTCGTGGCATCAGTCGCAGTAGATTCGCAGGTTTTGCAATAGCTCGCCATCTGGTGTTGGGCCGGAGTGTTACAAGTTGTTTTTCTTAAGAGAAGTCTTTCGAGTCACGGGACCGAGTGACTCCTCCTTTTGTCTCCATTGCGCATGGGCTTCGACTCCATCTTCGATTGTTTTTCCCCGCAGAGGGTGAGGTAGGAGTTGAATTGTAGTAATAGTGCCCATGCAATGGAGTGACTAAGTATGCACCTATTTAAGGTCGAGATGATACATATATAAATAGTTGAAGGTAACTTCCAAACTGCTACAGGCTCCCGGGGAGGCGGGTGGGCACATGCGAATCTACTGCGACTGATGCCACGAACAGATGTACACTGGGTAAGTGACATTTTCAGTTCGATGGCATCTGTCGCTGTAGATACGCATGTTTTGCATAGACTAGTAAGCAGTTATCTCCCCAAAAGCGGTGGATCAGCCTGTAGGAGTGGAAGTAGTCTGAAATAATGTTCTTAATACGGCTTGACCTACTGTGGCTTGTTGTGCGGATAACACGTCTACACAGTAGTGCTTGGTGAATGTGTGAGGCGTAGACCATGTGGCTGCCTTACATATTTCTTGCATTGGGATGTTTCCTAGAAAGGCCATGGTAGCACCTTTCTTTCTGGTTGAGTGTGCCCTTGGTGTAATGGGCAGCTGTCGTTTAGCTTTAAGGTAGCAGATTTGGATGCATTTAACTATCCATCTGGCTATACCTTGTTTTGATATTGGGTTTCCTGCATGAGGTTTTTGAAATGCAATAAATAGTTGTTTAGTCTTTCTGATGTTTTTTGTTCTGTCAATGTAATACATCAATGCTCTTTTGACATCTAATGTATGTAGTGCCCTTTCAGCTACGGTATCTGGCTGTGGAAAGAACACTGGAAGTTCCACTGTTTGATTTAGATGGAACGGTGAAATAACCTTTGGCAAAAATTTAGGATTGGTCCTTAGGACGACCTTATTCTTGTGTAGTTGTATAAAAGGTTCCTGTATTGTAAACGCCTGAATCTCGCTTACTCTTCTTAGGGAAGTAATGGCGATGAGAAATGCCACCTTCCAGGTTAGGAACTGTATTTCGCAGGAGTGCATGGGTTCAAAAGGTGGACCCATAAGTCTAGTTAGGACAACATTTAGGTTCCATGAAGGAACAGGTGGTGTTCTTGGTGGTATAATTCTCCTAAGGCCCTCCATGAATGCTTTAATGACTGGTATCTTATATAGGGAAGTTGAATAGGTAGTCTGCAGGTATGCAGATATTGCTGCAAGGTGTATTTTAATGGAAGAGAAAGCCAGGTTAGATTTTTCTAAGTGAAGCAAGTAACCCACTACATGTTCTGGAGTTGTGTGTAATGGTTGTATTTGATTAATATGGCAGTAGCAAACAAACCTCTTCCATTTACTTGCATAGCAGTGCCTGGTGGATGGCCTTCTGGCTTGTTTTATGACTTCCATACATTCTTGGGTAAGTTGTAAGTGCCCGAATTCTAGGATTTCAGGAGCCAGATTGCTAGATTCAGCGATGCTGGATCTGGGTGTCTGATCTTTTGGTTGTGCTGTGTCAACAGATCTGGCCTGTTGGGCAATTTGATGCAGGGTACTACTGATAGGTCTAGCAGCGTTGTGTACCAGGGTTGTCTTGCCCAAGTTGGTGCTATTAATACGAGTTTGAGTTTGTTTTGACTGAGTTTGTTTACCAGGTAAGGAAGAACAGGGAGAGGAGGAAAAGCGTAAGCAAATATCCCTGACCAGTTCATCCATAGGGCATTGCCTTGGGACTGTTTGTGTGGGTATCTGGATGCGAAGTTTTGGCATTTTGCGTTCTCCTTTGTCGCAAACAAGTCTATCTGAGGTGTTCCCCAGAGTTTGAAATAAGTGTTCAGAATTTGGGGGTGAATTTCCCATTCGTGAACCTGTTGGTGATCTCGAGAGAGATTGTCTGCGAGTTGATTTTGGATCCCTGGTATAAATTGTGCTATTAGGCGAATTTGGTTGTGAATTGCCCAACGCCAAATCTTTTGTGCTAGCAGGCTTAACTGCGTGGAGTGCGTCCCCCCTTGCTTGTTTAGATAATACATTGTTGTCATGTTGTCTGTTTTGACGAGAATGTATTTGTGAACTATTATTGGTTGGAAAGCTTTTAGTGCTTGAAAAAATGCTAGAAGTTCGAGGTGATTTATATGCAGTTTTGTTTGATGTACGTTCCATTGACCTTGTATGCTGTGTTGATCGAGGTGTGCTCCCCACCCTGTCATGGAAGCATCTGTTGTTATTACGTATTGTGGCACTGAGTCTTGGAAAGGCCGCCCTTTGTTTAAATTTATGTTGTTCCACCACAGAAGCGAGAGGTAAGTTTGGCGGTCTATTAACACCAGATCTAGAAGGTGACCCTGTGCTTGTGACCATTGTGATGCTAGGCACTGTTGTAAGGGCCTCATGTGCAGTCTTGCGTTTGGGACAATGGCTATGCATGAAGACATCATGCCTAGGAGTTGTAGTACCATCTTTGCTTGTATCCTTTGTGTTGGATACATGCGTTGTATGATGGTGTTGAAATTTCGAATTCTTTGTGGACTTGGAGTGGCTACTCCTTTTGATGTGTCTATTATGGCTCCCAGGTATTGTTGTACCTTGCGCAGCAGAATTTTGGATTTTGTGAAATTGACGGTGAACCCTAGTTTGAAGAGGGTTTGTATGATATGATTTGTGTGATTTGAGCACTCTATTAACGAATTGGCCTTGATTAGCCAGTCGTCTAGATATGGGAACACATGTATTTGCTGCCTTCTTATGTGTGCAGCGACTACCGCTAGACATTTGGTAAAGACTCTTGGTGCGGTTGTTAATCCGAAAGGCAGTACCTTGAATTGGTAATGTATTCCCTTGAATACAAACCTTAGGTATTTCCTGTGCGATGGGTGTATTGGTATATGGAAATAAGCATCCTTGAGATCTAAAGTTGCCATGTAGTCGTGTAGTTTTAGCAATGGCAATACTTCTTGTAGTGTGACCATGTGAAAGTGGTCTGATTTGATGAAAGTGTTCACTACTCTGAGGTCTAGGATTGGTCTCAGCGTTTTGTCCTTCTTTGGTATCAGAAAGTACAGTGAGTAAACTCCTGTGTTTATTTGTGTGTTTGGCACTAATTCGATTGCATTCTTTTGCAATAGTGCCTGCACTTCTATCTCCAGGAGATTGGAATGGTGTGTTGTCAAATTTTGTGCTTTTGGTGGTATGTTTGGAGGGAATTGTAGAAATTCTATGCAATAACCATGTTGGATAATTGCTAGAACCCAAGTGTCTGTAGTGATTTCCTCCCATGCTTTGTAATAATGACTTATTCTTCCCCCCACTGGTGTTGTGTGGAGGGGGTGAGTGACATGTGAGTCACTGTTTAGTAGTAGGGGTTTTGGGGCTCTGAAATCTTCCTCTATTTCTAGGGAATTGCCCTCCTCTATATTGTCCCCGAAAACCTCCTCTATACTGTCCCTGGTAACTGGACGGTGTTGCTTGTGAGGTGCTGGCTTGTGTGCTCTGACCCCGAAACCCCCCTCGAAAGGGTGTTTTACGGAATGTGCTGTAATTCCCTCTGCTCTGCGGGGAGTAGAGTGCGCCCATGGCTTTGGCAGTGTCCGTATCTTTTTTGAGTTTCTCAATCGCTGTGTCCACTTCTGGACCGAACAGTTCTTTTTCGTTAAAAGGCATATTGAGAACTGCTTGTTGAATCTCTGGTTTAAATCCAGACGTTCGGAGCCATGCATGCCTTCTGATAGTTATAGATGTATTAATTGTCCGTGCAGCTGTATCTGCAGCGTCCATGGAGGAGCGGATCTGGTTGTTGGAAATGGTCTGTCCCTCCTCAACCACTTGTTTTGCCCTATTTTGTAAGTCCTTGGGCAGATGTTCAATGAGATGTTGCATCTCGTCCCAGTGGGCTCTGTCATAGCGCGCAAGTAGTGCCTGGGAGTTCGCGATGCGCCACTGGTTTGCAGCTTGTGCCGCGACTCTCTTACCAGCTGCATCGAACTTGCGGCTTTCTTTATCTGGGGGTGGTGCATCTCCAGATGTGTGAGAGTTGGCCCTTTTCCTAGCTGCTCCTACAACGACAGAGTCTGGTGGCAGCTGTGTAGTGATGAAATACCGGGTCTGTAGGAGGCGCCTTATACTTTTTTTCCACCCTTGGTGTGATTGCCCTACTTTTGACCGGCTCCTTAAAGATTTCTTTTGCGTGCCGGAGCATACCAGGGAGCATAGGCAGGCTTTGGTATGAGCTGTGGGTGGAGGAGAGTGTGTTGAATAAAAAATCATCCTCGACCTGTTCTGAGTGGAGGCTTACGTTGTGAAATTGTGCTGCTCTAGCCACCACTTGAGAATACGCGGTGCTGTCCTCTGGTGGAGATGGCTTCGTAGGGTATGCCTCCGGACTGTTATCTGACACTGGGGCGTCGTATAGGTCCCATGCGTCATGATCTTGGTCACCCTGGCTTATGGTGGTGTGAGCTGGGGAGTGTGATGGAGTTCGTGCTGGTGAGACGTTAATCACGGGCAGAGGAGAGGGTGGTGGGGTAACTCTTTTCACCACTTTTGGTTGTGGTGTCTGTTCAGTTTGGAACTCCAACCTTCTCTTTCTTCTAATGGGGGGAAGGGTGCTTATTTTTCCTGTCCCCTGCTGTATGAAAATACGCTTTTGCGTATGGTCCACATCAGTTGATTGTAGCTCTTCCTCAAACCTATGCTTTTGCATTTGTGAGGTTAGCGAGTGCTCTTCTGTATAAGAGCCTGAAGCTGGGTCGCTTGCAGTTTGTTTCGGCACCGAAACCCTGTCTGCGTGTTTTTTCGGCTCCGAGGTGACTTTTTTCTTTTTCGGGGCCGAAACCTCTCGGCGTCGATCATCTTCGGTGCCGCTGTCTCGGCGTCGAGCCGTGTCCACACCGGCATCTCGGTGTCGAGGCTTGTCTCCAGCACTTTCTCGGTCCCGAGAAGGCTGCGTGCCGGTGTCTCGACCGGAGTCGGACGATCTCGGCACTGTTTGGGCCTTTTTCGGTGCCGACGGTCGGTCACCGAATTTATGGGTGGAGCCATGGCCTGATGGCAGTGGCGTCCCCTGGGCCTTGTAAATCTTCCTCTGTGTGGTTTTCGACATCTTACTCACGGTTTGTGTATCGTCGAATCCTTCGGAGTCTGATTCTTGGATCGAGAAGGTACCTTCCTCTTCCTGTTCCTCGAACTCTCGGTGGGCTGTCGGCGCGAACGCCATCTGAAGTCTTCTGGCTCGACGGTCTCGGAGTGTCTTTCGGGACCGGAACGCACGACAGGCCTCGCAGGTGTCTTCACTGTGCTCAGGTGACAGGCACAGGTTACAGACCAAGTGTTGGTCTGTATAGGGGTATTTATTGTGGCATTTGGGGCAGAAACGGAACGGGGTCCGTTCCATCCGCGTTCTTCAGCACGCGGTCGGGCCGACCAGGCCCCGACGGGGGGTCGAAAAACTACCCCCGAAGTGCACCGGAGCTCTTCGATCTTCGATGCGGTGTTGAATCTAAGTACGCCGATCCCGAACGCAACAATACCGACGAAAATCTTCCGAAATTAGCTAACTTTCCGTTCCGAAACTCGGAGCGACAGGAACACGTCCGAACCCGATGGCGGAAAAAAAACAATCGAAGATGGAGTCGACGCCCATGCGCAATGGAGACAAAAGGAGGAGTCACTCGGTCCCATGACTCGAAAGACTTCTTCGAAGAAAAACAACTTGTAACACTCCGGCCCAACACCAGATGGCGAGCTATTGCAAAACATGCGTATCTACAGCGACAGATGCCATCGAACATAAATGTTTTAAGGTCACACTTCACTACGGACGTTGGTTCCAGTACAAAAAATAAAAAAACGTGTATACACATGTTTGAAAAGTTTAGGCTATGAGGCTAAGTATAATGCTCCCAGAATGCTCTCTGATTAGATGCAAATGAAGTGTCATTTAGTAAAATGTGTTGGTGCATGCTAGTATTTCCCAAAAATATTTTTAATGGAAAAATCAGTGTAACCATTTTCAACACGATTATGGGAAGCATGAAAATACACAAACACTGACAAAGCCAACTGATCTGACATATTTTTATAAGTCTTTTAGTTTCATCAATGCGTGTCTTGTTTTGACATGGCTTTTGTAACACTTTATTGTTGTGGGATCTATCAGGCCCTCAACACTGTAACAAACACTGGCAAAAAAAAAAAAAAAAAACGTTTTTGAACACTGAAAGCACACGTTGCCACCAGTGGCATAACAAAGGCCCGCAGCCGCCCTCCTGGGGGCCCCTTCAGCACAGCCTGAGGGGTCTGAAGAGGGGGCTCCTCCATGTTCTTTGCAAAGGGGCACCCTCCAGTTTCGATACGTCACTGATTGCCACTGTAGTTCCTGACACTGAACAAAACTACTTTGTGTGCCAATATGCTCCTTGTGGAAGAGCAGAATGCGATCGCTCACAGTAAAGCCAGCCGAAAGAGAGAAATAGAAGTTTAATAAAAACAAAAAACATTTTTTAACACCAGACCTAACTAGGGACCAAGACCCACATGTAGGTAGCTTTTTGCATGTCGCAAACAGCGACTTTTGATGTTTGCGGCGTGCAAAAAGCACATCGCGATGCACAAACCCAGTTTTGCGATTCGGTAACCTGGTTACCGAATCGCAAAACGGGTTAGCGACTCGCAATTAGGAAGGGGTGTTCCCTTCCTAATTGCGACTCGCAGTGCAATGTAGGATTGTTTTGTGACCGCGAACGCGGGCGCAAACCAATCACAGTTTGCACCCATTTCAAATGGGTGCTAACACTTTCGCTAAAGGGAAGGGGTCCCCATGGGACCCCTTCCCCATTGTGAATGTCACTGTAAAAAAAAATTCAGACCAGGCAGTGGTCCTGTGGAACACTGCCTGCTCTGAAAAAATGAAACGAAAACGTTACATTTTTCGTTTTTGTAATGCATCTCGTTTTCCTTTAAGGAAAACGGACTGCATTACAAAAAAAAATTAAAAAACTGCTTTATTAAACAGCAGTCACAGACATGGTGGGGTCTGCTGTCTCCAGCAGGCCACCATCCCTGTGAGGGCCGCCATTCGCAAGGGGGTCGCAAATTGCGACCCACCTCATGATTATTCATGAGGTGGGCATTTGCGAAGCCCTTGCGAATCACAGATGGTGTCAGGGACACCATTCTACATTCGGATTTGCGACTCGCAAATTGCGAGTCTCTCTGACTCGCAATTTGCGGGTCGCAAATCTGAATCTACTGACGTGGCCCCAAATTCTTAAAGAAAGTCACAAAAGTGCACCCATGGTATATGTCGTACCCCTATAAAATATTTGTGAACTTTATTTTAGCATGGGTAAATACAATGTGTAGATTTGCTCATGTGAAAATCTATTGAGCATTTGCAAGTTCATTTTCCCTCCAGCCACTTTCTTTCCAACCCTGGAAGAAGTTCTAATTCTGCCATTGTCAGGAGTAAATGTCCAACCTTTCTTATTATGGGAAAATATTAGAGAGAAGCTGGTGAAAATCTTTAAAACATGCAGGTTAGTAGGTTTGCAGACTCAAAGGCATTCCAGCCCTGGAACTATTGCTTACTGCTTCCTCCAGCCCCAGTATGCAGATCTGCAGAAAGGTGGAAAAATAAGGAAATTGCTACAGTATGGATTGAAACTGCAAGTATTCAAGCCCTACTAAGGTAGTAGCCCTGGCATAATCAGAAAGGCTATTATCAGAGCTCTTACATAATGAGATTGCTGCCATAATTTGTCGCCACACTACATGGCACCAAAGGGACAAGTAGATCTTTTTACAGGACAAGTAGATTTGAGAAGCAACCTGTCCCCTAGACAAGTAGATATTTTAATAAATTCCACACCCCTGACAGTTTGGGGGAAGATAATTGCATAATTTACCTGCCATGTTTGGTTGCAGTCGTTTGATGACATCACGAATTCCATCAGAGAGAGAGCTTGAAAACAAGTTGTTTAAAGCATCAACCCCAGCCTTTAGCTGGATGCACACAGGATCTGCCATGGGTAGAAGATATGGTCATTGAGTTATATACAGTTAACAACTGCTAACAGATTACCCTAAATGTATAGAAGAGGAACCTGTAAACACATTTTGCTAGACAACTACTTCCCCAATTTAATGTTTTATGTGCTTAAACCCCCTGTTCTCCCTAGTAGCGGTCAGATAGGCACACTGAGCTAGAACACATTAACTCATCCCAAGATCCAGCAATCTGTTGAGTATGAGTACAAAAGTTATAAAAACAGTTTTAAATTTGAAAACCTTTTTTTTCCACCACATAATGGTTGTGATTTTTTAATTGGAATTTGTCTGCAAAATCTATTAAGTAAACATCCCAATATTCTGTCTCACCACTAAGGAAAAAAAAAAACATCATGAAGTGCTTTTAGTAAAATAACATAACAAAATATTAACTTCCTCCAGTACTGGTGGGCATCTTAATCCACAAGTATAAACATACTCACTATTCAGAGGAAGGTAGGTAATTTATTTCAGTATTGAACCAGAGGTTAAGATGGCACAAACTCAAACAAAGAAATGCTTTAGTCAATGTAGCTTGTCATTTGGGGTTGGCACTGACAAAAGTAAAAACATATTTATCATAATCACTTATTACTGTCAACGGACAGGAGAAGAAAATAACACAATGGTAAAAATAGACAACTAGCTTTCACTGCTGTCTCAGTATGCAACAGTATGGGCCAATACTTAAATTCAACTCGATGAAAAAGACTGAAAACAAAGCCACGATCACATTGGTGCAGCTATTAATATGCAAGAGCTCCTGGACATAACAGGCATTAAAGGCCATCAGTATGCAAATGGAACTCCTTTTTATAAAATGCTAACAGAAATGGAAAAAGTAAACGGTAGGTGACTTGGGTACAACCTTATCTCAAAGTCCTGACTGTAGCACTACCTAAGGTTGATGCTCCAGAAGGCTGACTATATTTTCAGAGTGTTCTCCTATTAAGGAGTCTCTGCTCTCACATAACTGGGAGACGGCTATTCTTTCAAGCTATACTGGTAGGCTTTATCTGAGAAGCCAAAGTAAAAATGTGAGATTATGATTAAAATCCAATTCAGTTTCGACTGCCCTCTTGCGCTCATTTGGATGAAGGAAATGCTATTTTCTGCATAAGACCAATACCTCAATGGAGCCTTTAGAAGAGGGGTTACATGCTATTACATGTCTGGCAATAGGAGCATTTAATTGATAATCACTCAAATCCTCTGATAGGTGCACTGGCATATCATGGGGGCTAGGTTTCCTCTTGATATTGTGTGCTATTAACCTTAAAAGTAGCCCTGTCTAGTAGAGCAACCACAGAGATTGAACCTTAACTAGAATTCAAGGTGTTCTGTGCAGAGACACTCATACATTTAGTATTTTCCTTTATAGATATGCACACCTGACATTATCTTCCCTTGAGAGGAAAGAAAGGTCATTAAATTAAAAGTGGAGTTTGGCATTGAGCACAATTATTGTGTTGCTAAATTGTTTGGTGTTTAATGTAAAATGATTCAGCAACTATTTGAAAATGCCTTCACAGCACATTGAAGTTTAGGGCGTATGAAGCAATAAGGTAAAATAATCCATTGTTTAAATTCTGTAGCATAACTGTTAAATAAACACCTCGCATGCCAACCAGACCTGAAGTCAGTAGAAGAAAGTGCAATGACTGAATAACTGTCACAGAAAATTTAAAATGTAATAGACTTAAAAAGAAACAATAACTAAGGACAAAAAAATAGAAGAACAAAAAAGGACAATATAAAAAGGTCTCCCATTTGCCACAATAGTTAAGACATGATTTTTGTTTTTAGAAGACCTTAGAAGGTAAAAACAAAACGAATGTTATCTACATACCCCGACCGTGTGGTATTTTCTTATTCAAATCATTAAGCCACCTCACTCTCAGCATCCAGTCTGAAAAGGCTGCTTTCTCTGTGACTAGCTTCACAGCTGCAGCAATGACATCAATTTCCTCCATCCAATGAGCCTCCATTTCCACAGGACTGAAACGGAGGCTGTCCGGATTTGTCGACTGCATAACTTTCTGAAGATCCTGTACAGTCAATGGCAATATTCTGGAAACAACAAATAAATATGCTTCTGAATTGTTAAGCTAAGTAGTACCACCAAAGAACAAAAACGGAACAAAAATCTGATGTTAGTCATTTCTAGAAATAAAAACCTCAATTTCATGGTAAAACAGCAGATTCATGGTGATATATCACAACTTTAACTGCCCTTTAACATTTTAATAATCTCAAAATGTCATAGCAGAAATAAATTCTATTTGTTTTAGAACTCTGGAAATTATCAATTTAACTGTAATAACATGGATGAGGTGAGGGACAGTTGACAAAAGAAATGCTCATGTCCAGCGACAATAGGAGAAACAAACACAATACAATGGATACATCATGAATTCCACAGTTTCCATACTCTGACACACAACTGATGGTTACCCCATCTAATGCAACAAAGCTCTGGTTGAATAGACTGCCATTATCCACAAATCCAATGAAAGTGGGCTACTTTCAAGAGAAGGAGGGCTCCATCTGTGCACAATTAATATACTACCAGGTGGGTACTGGCCCTTTGTTTTTGCGGTCCCACGTTAGCCAAAGTAAGAAAAGCTTCTTTACCTGATGCATATATGCATTTTTTTTTTTTAGCCTGGACATCTCACAGCAGCTTCTGAGTACTTTACACAACACCACTGGATGAAAACAGTAATGGAAAAACATCTAATTTTGAAGACTGGGCTGATTAATGAACTGTTCCTTTCACGTCCACATTTAAAGTACTTCAATTTATTATTTTTCTTTTTGCAAAAAAAAAAAAAAAAAAAAAAATGTTTATTCCTTAAGTTACAACAACCAAGGCACCAAAAACATAATCATCATCAACATTCTCCGAAGTATCTACCAAGCTCTTCGTTTTGATTTTTCCATCTACCATTCTTCGGTGAGACTTAATAGATGGCCTTACCTCATATACTGGACCAACCACCGCTCTTCAGCCACCATACTTCTACCATACCCCTAAGTAAACATGTTATATGTAATCCGCTATGCTCTTTCCGGTGGATATTATTTTGTAACTGCAGATTCCTGTGTGTAAATATTCCCAATGCGCCAGTCTAGACACAACCTTTAAAGCAACACTCCTGCAAGCCGTTATGTAGCAAGGTGTGAATATACACTGACATCATCTGCTTCGGAAGTGAAAAGGTGAGACCCATATACACACCACCCATGCATGCTGATGTCAGCTGCTTCCGCAGGCACGCTCGCTCCCTCGGTTACAGAGTCCATCAGCAAATTGTTATGGTCAGTGCGCAGAATTCTAGATCGGGATGTTTTTAGATGGAAAGGATCCAGTTTACAGAATGGGGAAGAGGAGGGGTCAGTGAGGAACCTGCAGTTAAGAGTATCCACCAGAAAAAACGCATTTGCAAAGGCAAGCATCTTGCTCTTCTGATGGGTACTTCAAACCGCAGATTCCACACACTGTCAATAATTAACCATAGCAATATCTTCCCCCGTGGTGGGTCTGTGAACTGACTCACATCAAAATGCCCTGCAGGACTTGAGTGGGCAAAATGTCTGTGTTGAGAGACATGCCTGTCCAGACTGAGTGCTTGATGAACATGTGCACAGATGCCCACTTTGAGACGCCTAACAAATATCTAGGACAGGCACTACTTGAACTAATACAGTGGTAGCAACTTTGCCTGTGGTGGAATGATCAGGTATGCCTTCCAAAGGCTACTTCTTAGCCAATACGTATCAGATGTTAATGCAGAGAACAGTCAATCCAGAGGTGGCCGTAAGTGCACAATCTTGCCCTTCTTTGTTACAGAAAAAAAACAAAAAGAGCTGGCTGTCCACCTGTTCATACTGGTGCTAACTGTGTAAAAGCTGAAGGTTTTCCTAAAGCTCTAAAAATGGAGTATCGATTACTTTCCAGAGATGAGGCAGAGCAAAGAACGCTAGCCTGCCTGATATGAGGTGGTGTTACCACTTTCGGCATAAAAGCAGCTTGGGTCCTTACCACCAGATGACCTGGGAAAAATGTCAGTGAAAGGACAAAAACAGACAGGCATCTTTCCACTGAATAGCCTCCAACAACTCGTGCCAAATTGCATCCTCCCAAACCCTCTTAGCCTGGGAAAGAGTATTTTTATATTTTACTCTAGCATCTCTAATCAATTCCTGCGAGGAGGTCCCAACAGCAGTTTTCAAAGACAATTGTGCTGCGGAAGAATCAGAATTAAACCACCACTCCGGTTTCCCAGCTGTACACTGTTTAGTAGCCAGATTTTTAATACAAAAATATCATGTATCTTATCTACAAAGGGACAGTGAATCGTGAGAATCGGAATGTCCTTAGTGTCAACGTTTTCAATCTTTGAAACATTTCACCCTTTGGAGTTATGGTCACTGTCATGTCGGTTATCCATTCTCATGTCGCCCAATGATCGCCACAACCTAATGTCTAATAAAATATAATTAATAACACTAGTATAGTTACCATGTTTAAAGGTTGGGGCCCTGTTTAGGTCCGATAGGGTACTGCCATTGCAGGCTCTCAGTCCTCGTTCCAAACTAAAGGCAGTTAACTGAAGGGTAACACAAGAACATTGTAAGGAAATGCCTCCTTGGCATGGTTACCCCCTGACTTTTTGCCTTTGCTGATGCTATGTTTACAATTGAAAGTGTGCTGAGGCCTGCTAACCAGGCCCCAGCACCAGTGTTCTTTCCCTAACCTGTACTTTTGTATCCACAATTGGCAGACCCTGGCATCCAGATAAGTCCCTTGTAACTGGTACCTCTGGTACCAAGGGCCCTGATGCCAGGGAAGGTCTCTAAGGGCTGCAGCATGTATTATGCCACCCTAGAGACCCCTCACCCAGCACAGACACACTGCTTACCAGCTTGTGTGTGCTGGTGAGAACAAAATGAGTAAGTCGACATGGCACTCCCCTCAGGGTGCCATGCCAGCCTCTCACTGCCTATGCAGTATAGGTAAGACACCCCTCTAGCAGGCCTTACAGCCCTAAGGCAGGGTGCACTATACCATAGGTGAGGGTACCAGTGCATGAGCACTGTGCCCCTACAGTGTCTAAGCAAAACCTTAGACATTGTAAGTGCAGGGTAGCCATAAGAGTATATGGTCTGGGAGTCTGTTTTGCACGAACTCCACAGCACCATAATGGCTACACTGAAAACTGAGAAGTTTGGTATCAAACTTCTCAGCACAATAAATGCACACTGATGCCAGTGTACATTTTATTGCAAAATACACCCCAGAGGGCACCTTAGAGGTGCCCCCTGAAACTTAACCGACTGTCTGTGTAGGCTGACTAGTTCCAGCAGCCTGCCACACTAGAGACATGTTGCTGGCCCCATGGGGAGAGTGCCTTTGTCACTCTGAGGCCAGTAACAAAGCCTGCACTGGGTGGAGATGCTAACACCTCCCCCAGGCAGGAGCTGTAACACCTGGCGGTGAGCCTCAAAGGCTCACCCCTTTGTCACAGCACCGCAGGACACTCCAGCTAGTGGAGTTGCCCGCCCCCTCCGGCCCCCACTTTTGGCGGCAAGGCCGGAGAAAATAATGAGAATAACAAGGAGGAGTCACTGGCCAGTCAGGACAGCCCCTAAGGTGTCCTGAGCTGAGGTGACTCTAACTTTTAGAAATCCTCCATCTTGCAGATGGAGGATTCCCCCAATAGGGTTAGGATTGTGACCCCCTCCCCTTGGGAGGAGGCACAAAGAGGGTGTACCCACCCTCAGGGCTAGTAGCCATTGGCTACTAACCCCCCAGACCTAAACACGCCCTTAAATTTAGTATTTAAGGGCTACCCTGAACCCTAGAAAAATTAGATTCCTGCAACAACAAGAAGAAGGACTGCCTAGCTGAAAACCCCTGCAGACGAAGACCAGAAGACAACAACTGCCTTGGCTCCAGAAACTCACGGCCTGTCTCCTGCCTTCCAAAGAACTCTGCTCCAGCGACGCCTTCCAAAGGGACCAGCGACCTCTGCATCCTCTGAGGACTGCCCTACTTCGACGACGACAAGAAACTCCCGAGGACAGCGGACCTGCTCCAAAAAGACTGCAACTTTATCCAAAGGAGCAGCTTTAAAGAACCCTGCAATCTCCCCGCAAGAAGCGTGAGACTTGCAACACTGCACCCGGCGACCCCGACTCGGCTGGTGGAGAACCAACACCTCAGGGAGGACCCCCGGACTACTCTACGACTGTGAGTACCAAAACCTGTCCCCCCTGAGCCCCCACAGCGCCGCCTGCAGAGGGAACCCCGAGGCTTCCCCTGACCGCGACTCTCTGAAACCTAAGTCCCGACGCCTGGAAAAGACCCTGCACCCGCAGCCCCCAGGACCTGAAGGACCGGACTTTCACTGCAGAAGTGACCCCCAGGAGTCCCTCTCCCTTGCCCAAGTGGAGGTTTCCCCGAGGAAGCCCCCCCTTGCCTGCCTGCATCGCTGAAGAGATCCCTTGATCTCTCATTGACTTCCATTGCGAACCCGACGCTTGTTCCAACACTGCACCCGGCCGCCCCCGCGCCGCTGAGGGTGAAATTTCTGTGTGGGCTTGTGTCCCCCCCCCGGTGCCCTACAAAACCCCCCTGGTCTGCCCTCCGAAGACGCGGGTACTTACCTGCTGGCAGACTGGAACCGGGGCACCCCCTTCTCTCCATTGAAGCCTATGCGTTTTGGGCACCACTTTGAACTCTGCACCTGACCGGCCCTGAGCTGCTGGTGTGGTAACTTTGGGGTTGCTCTGAACCTCCAACGGTGGGCTACCTTGGACCAAGAACTGAACCCTGTAAGTGTCTTACTTACCTGGTAAAACTAACAAAAACTTACCTCCCCCAGGAACTGTAAAAATTGCACTAAGTGTCCACTTTTGAAATAGCTATTTGTGAATAACTTGAAAAGTATACATGCAATTGAAATGATTCAAAGTTCCTAATGTACTTACCTGCAATACCTTTCAAACAAGATATTACATGTTAAATTTGAACCTATGGTTCTTAAAATAAACTAAGAAAATATATTTTTTCTATACAAAACCTATTGGCTGGATTTGTCTCTGAGTGTGTGTACCTCATTTATTGTCTATGTGTATGTACAACAAATGCTTAACACTACTCCTTGGATAAGCCTACTGCTCGACCACACTACCACAAAATAGAGCATTAGTATTATCTCTTTTTACCACTATTTTACCTATAAGGGGAACCCTTGGACTCTGTGCATGCTATTCCTTACTTTGAAATAGCACATACAGAGCCAACTTCCTACAAACATACACACTGAGATTTTCCTGATAACCTGGGTATGCCCCGTATCTCTTTCTCAGAGTCACTAAGGGCTTTACTGTAGAGAGAAGGTTCAAATTAACAATTAAAATCACCCGCTACTATGACTCCCAAATTGTTTTTAGGCCATTTCTGCCACCCTTGGGGGCAGATCAACCTATTTTTAAAATGGCAATCTGCTCCCAAGGGAGGCAGAAACCACTAGACAACCGTTTTTTTTTTTTTTTGGGAACAATTTAAAAAAAAAAAAAAAAAAGGTGAGCAACCCCTTAGGCAAGGGTCGCTCCCCTGGGTGGCAAATTTATTTAAAGCCATTTCTGCCCCCATGTCCCTCCCCCCCCCCCACCTCTAGGGCAGAAACCACTAGGCCACAGCGATTTTCTTTTCTTTTTTCAGATGGAGACCCACCTTGGGGACAGATTGCCTATTTTTCTTAGGCAAATATGCCCCCAAGGGGGGCAGAAACCACTAGACACCAGGGATTTTTTTTTGCACCAATTTCACGCAAGGGTAGTGACCCATTAGACAAGGGTCACTCTCCTGGGGGCAAATTTATTTTAGCCCATTTCTGCCCCCTTTGGGGACAGACAGGCCTATTTTTGTAAGGCTCATCTGCCACCAGATGGGGAAGAGAGCCCACCAGACAAGTTTTGAGGAAAAAAAAAAAGGGGGGGGGGGGTATGGGTAGACCCCCACCCCAAAGAAATGGGGACAAATGTGTTCTGCCCACCGGGGGCAGATGGGGCAATTAGCCCCGATCCACTCCCTGGGGGAGCAGAAAGCCTACTAGATGCAAGGGAATTAAAAAAAGAAAAAAAAAAATGAGGTAGTGGCTACCAACCAGTATGGGTATGGTTATGACCCCACCCAAACTGAAGGGGGTAACAGTCTTTCAGCTCTGCTCTCGCACACAAACATCTTATCCCATGGTAAGCAAGAGGAAATTTGATTATTTTGGGTTTAGGTTTTACATTTGGGTCATGAGAGCTTGTCTAACTTTCAAAATCGTCCCACTTAGAATGGTGAGGGCTGCACTTTTTGGACTTTGGGTCACTGCATGTAGAAAAAGCTACGAGACCTAAACACATCTGAAAACGAAACATCTGGGTGAGTCCAGGGTGGTGTGCTTCACGTGCACCATTTTCTTACCCACAATGCCCTGCAAACCTCCAACTTTGCTGGAAATCAAACATTTTACCCACATTTTTGTGATGGAACCTTCCGGAATCTGCAGGAATCCACACTATTCCTACCACCCAGCATTGTTGCATCTATACCAATACAAATTCTGTCCCACTTGTAAGCCTAAAAACGTTTTTTTTCCAAACTGCCCTTTTGGACCTGCTTTGGTTCCCCCTCATTTTCAACATATTTTTGCCTCTTCCCTGTCAGAGGCACTTGGCCAACCTACACAAGTGAGGTATCATTTTTACTGGGAGACTGAGGGGACCGCTGGGTGATAGGAAATTTGTGCCGGTGCAGTGATCCCACACAGAAACGTGGGACAAATGTGATTTTTTTTAAGCTATATTGCGGTTTGCTGAGGATTCTGGGTAAGTAAACACTGGAGGATCCACGCAAGTCACACCTTCCTGAACTTTCTTGGGTGTCTAGTTTTCAGAAATGTTTGGGTTTAGTAGGTTTGCCTATATGGCTGCTGAGCCCAACCCAGGACCAAAAACGCAGGTCTGAACCCCACTCCCCTCAGCAGAAACAGGTACTCTTGTATTTGACAATTTTGATGTGTCCACATAGTATTTCGGGGCATTTCCTTTCGCGGGCACTAGGCACACCCACACAAGTGAGGTACCATTTCTATCTGGAGACTTGGGGAAATGCTGGGTGGAAGAACATTTGTGGCTCCTCTCAGATTCCAGAACTTTGTATCACCGAAATTTGAGGAAAAAGTGTTTTTTGCCACATTCTGAGGTTTGCAAAGGATTCTGGGTAATAGAACCTGGTGAGAGCCCCATAAGTCACCCCATCTTGGTTTCCCCTAGGTGTCTAGTTTTCAAAAATGCACAGGTTTGGTAGGTTTTCTTAGGTGCCGGCTGAGCTAGAGGCCAAAACCTACAGCTGGGTACTTTCCAAAAAAACACCTCAGATTTCAATGTAAAAATGTGATGTGTCCATGTAGCATTTCCTGTTGCGGGCATTGGGCCTACCTCCACAAGTGAGGTACCATACAGAATAGCAGAACAAGTGTTACTGCCACTTGTCTTTCTCTACATTTTTTCCTTCAAATGTAAGACAGTGTGTAAAAAAAGACGTCTATCTGAGAAATGCCCTGTAATTCACATGCTAGTATGGGCACCCCAGAATTCAGAGATGTGCAAATAACCACTGCTTCCCAACACCTTATGGTGAGCCCATTTTGGAAATACAAAGGTTTCCTTGATACCTATTTTTCACTCTTTATATTTTTACCAAATGAATTGCTGTATACCGGGTATACATTGAAAACCCATGGAAAGGTGCAGCTCCTTTATTGGTTCTTGATGCACCTACAAGTACTATATATCCCTGCAACCAGAAGAGTCCAGCAGATGTAACGGTATATTACTTTTGAAAATGTGACACCGCAGGAAAAAGTTAGAGCAAAACGAGGAGGAAAAAATAGCTTTTTGTCATCTCAATTTCAATATTTTTTTTTTTATTTCAGCTGTTATTTTCTGTAGGAAAACCTTGTAGGATACACATAAATTACCCCTTGCTGAATTCGGAATTTAATCTACTTCTCAGAAATGTTGAGCTTTCCGGGATCCAGCATTGGTTTCGCACCCATTTATGTCACTAACTGGAAGCTAAAAGCACCAAAAAAATAGTAAAAATTATGTATGTCCCAGTAAATTGCCAAAATTGTGTTGAAAATTTTGATTTTCTGATCCAAGTCTGCCTGTTCATGTAAGCTGCGAAGATGGTGATTTTAGCACTACAAACCCTTTGTTGATGCCTTTTTCAAAGGGGGGGGGCACAAGCCTTGTTCTGCAGCCCTTTTTTTGCAATTTATTTAAACAAATTTTTTTGCTGTATTTTGGCTAATTTCTTGGTCTCCTCCAGGGGAACCCAGAGGGAAGGAAAAGGCCCGGCACCTGAGGAGGGGAGGAAAAGGCCCGGCACCTGAGGAGGGGAGGAAAAGGCCCGGCACCTGAGGAGGGGAGGAAAAGGCCCGGCACCTGAGGAGGGGAGGAAAAGGCCCGGCACCTGAGGAGGGGAGGAAAAGGCCCGGCACCTGAGGAGGGGAGGAAAAGGCCCAGCACCTGAGGAGGGGAGGAAAAGGCCCAGCACCTGAGGAGGGGAGGAAAAGGCCCGGCACCTGAGGAGGGGAGGAAAAGGCCTGGCACCTGAGGGGTTAAAACTCTTAGAAGTACGCTGAACACCCAGAACATCAGGGGAGTATATTTTCATCAATACATGAGAACATTGCAACTTAATGTTCAATAGAATAAGCAGACCACCCCACCTCTTTAGCATAACTGCTACTTCCTGTAGCTTGGGCCTTCTCACTATATGTTAAAAAGCCTACATTAAATATCCTCTCGGTAGCCCATGTTTCCTGGAATACCCAGATGTCAAAAAGATTAATATAGGACACCAATTCAGGGTCTAATAACTTCTTGCTTACATCGGCCAAATTTCAAGAGATAATCCTTAGTAGCGGCAGACCATCACTCCCACTAAGCCCAGGGCAAGAAGTAGAAAGCTACTGAGGTCTGCTTAGTCTGGAATCAGTTAATCAATTGTCAACAACCCACATACTTGATGCCTCACAAACCTCCCTTGGTCTCTCACTCCCAATGACCTTGTTGCCAAGTCCTAAGGACCCATCAGCACACATGAACTTTGGAACGATTGGTGCCAAACAATTTCGTTCAGGGTAGAGCTCATGTAAAGGGACCCAATACCATCTATACGGGGGTAGAAATAGAAAATGACTCCCTCCAGACTTAGCAAAGGTCACAGCATTAGGCGGGTGCAACTTCAATCTTATACCAGTAGTTAGTGAGGACTTGAAATTACGAGTGTGCAATTCATAAGTAATAAGTTCATTAACCAGCATCTCATCTCTCATTTGTAAAGCAATGAAATCATAATCAGTCCCTTCCTAAGAGTGTCTCCTTGGACTCACAATGTAAGATATAATAATTGAGAGACAATAATGCTTAGACCTCAAGCGATGCACAGCCTTATTGATCAGGGAAAACTCATCCTCAAAATAATCTGCTGAAAGTCTAAGGACCTTAATCATATAAAAAGTTCTTTCATATGACCTAAATACAGTCGGAAAGCATAGTGTTAGGTCTGCCTGGTCTACAACTCTAGCCCAAGGTTGAGGTTTTAATCAGGTACAGGCATCCTTAGTGGGTACGGCAACAGGACCACATACACTTACTGGCGGGAAACCCCAGTTGGAGGAAGTGTACTCTGGGAAGTGATTTCAGGAGCTCCTCGGGAATCTACTTCACCAAAACGCAACCAGGGTACATTGTCTTTAAATTGCAACTCCATGCTCACAAAGGAGTGCAGAGTGGCCAAGCCATGTTGAGATTTATCATCGTTGCGCAACGTACAAAACTCTGACGACTGCCTCAGTTTCTCTGAGACAATAGGAGACCCACCTCTGACACCTCGGTCATCAACAGTACAACATGCCTTCTTTCCCACCCAACAAAACACTTGTACTCACAACTGGCTAAAGTGGCAAATCCCCCATTATTTTCTCAAGACAGAAGACTCTTCATTTCATCTATTTTACAGCGTAATAGTCTCAGGTCCTCATTTAGTCTAATACAATCAGATACTCAAGTAGGGGCGCCCACAGAGAGCAGCGGCACTACCTCGCAGTTATTAGATATTATCTCATCGTCCTCCAGTGGAGCAAATCTTTTAAAGCATGGACTGTTAGGGCGAACAACAACCACTGGACTAAGAGGCTGCCTGGGAGGCTCAATGGAATTTGCAGAACCTCCCTCATTAGAATTTGGCTGGGAAGTTACTTCCAAGGGATTTTGAATATCCAAAGTAAATGCAACATTACTAATAATTAAGGATTTGCCCAACAATGATTTGCTAATACCCAAGGGACCCTTCAGCGCTTTGCTAAACATTGCAGGGACTTTATTAATTTGTGGTTTCTTTGCGTTTTGTGTCTGAGGCACACTGTCCTTGAGAATAGCCTCCACCTCCTTGATTAAACAATGTGATTTAGCATACTCTGTACACAAGATACAGCCAATCAAGCAGTTCCATTTTGGGCAGACTTGACAAATTTATCTGTATTGTCAGGTTTTCTTAGTTTCTTTGTATCACTATGAGACAGAGAAGGGTCCACAGCCGCCCTCTTCCCCATTGCTTGGGAATAGATAGAAGTAACAGTCAAAACGACCGAGCAGCAAGTTGAACAACAGCCAGGGGTCAACAGATAAGCAGGATCAATAGAGTAGATAATGAGCTTACCACAGCAGCTTTACAATTCACTTCGGAAAGGGGGTGGCCCAGCCTGGCCTCCTCCAGCTGATGATGGGTGAAGACAGCCCGGTCTTGCCAGGGCACTTACCGTGCAGATGGGCGTGTAAATTACATTAGCTCCACTTGCTGCTGCAATCCCCGCTGGTCAAAGTGGTGCCCCAGGCAAGCGTGCATCTGTTATTTTCAATAAAGATATTCTTTTGAGAGAATCAAAATACTCTTTCCTCTCCACAGCACTGCAGGTATGAGTGAGTCATTGCTGAAAAGATTACCGGTCAGGTTGTGAACGTTACCCAAATGTCACTCTGGATACAGATTTTTTTTTTTGCTGAACCTCTGTGCGCTAGTAGGTGGACCCTGTGCCTCCGCAGGACATTGCTCTGCTCACAAAGTGCAGGGAGTATATAGGCACTACTTCTACAGACTGACATCGCTTGCTTTCGAAGCTCTCAGCTTCTCAGAGGCAGAGCTCGGACAGCAAACCAGTTGTGACCAGTGTGCAGATTCCTAGACTTGGGGTCTTACTAATAAATAGAGTCTAATCACAGAACACGGAGGATGGGAGTGTCAGTGAGGATTCTGTGGTTAGAAAGTATCTACAGGAAATAGGATTACCAAAGGTAAGTCATCACAACTTTTGAAAGGATGTATGTCTGTGTTCGTAAAACTAGTTTGTCTGGGAAGAAGGTGGTCTACGGTGAGTTGATGTAGAGAGCTTGAAACTCACTTAGCCACCACACTCTTATAGCTACAAGGAATATTGTTTTAAGAGTGAGAAGCCAAATGGAACAGCTGTGAAGTTGTTCAAAGGAAGTGATCTCATATGTGGGGACTTATTTAAGGTCCCACTGCGGCACGTGGAAAGGAGAGGGAGGAAACTGATTACAAACTGTGATTTAAACAGGAAGAGCTGGTCAGGCAACCATAAAAATGTCAAAGGTACCTTTTAACTGTGTCCAAAGCAAAGCCCTGCCGAGCAAGAGACAACCACAAATTTGCACAATGACTGGTGTATACATTTTTTGTAGAGAAACACCTGGATGCCAAGATGACATAAGAAACCTCTGGATGTAGGTCAAAGGCTTTCAGCTGTTGCCGCTCAATCTCCATGCATGAATGTAGAGATTACAAAGGCCCTTGAGGGGCAGCCTGATTGGAAGGCAGTTGATCAAGTCAAGGAGCTCTGAATACCATACTCTCTAAGCCCTATCTGGAGCAACTAGGAACACCTGGGGCTGGTCAGGCCTGATCTTCAGAACTCAGAGCAGAAGGAGTATCCGTAAGAAGGAATACAGGATTTCAAAGTATCACTAAGTGGCATGTGTCTCCTAGTGAAAGCAAACAACAAGTTTATGTGCTGATATTGCATGTTCTCAGCAGTGGCAAATGGATGAAGCCAAGGTTATCCAAATACGTTGTAGACCAAGCGGCACATCTGGATTTAACTGCCATTTGTGGTCCGCTAGTGTTGGGTAACCATTTTAGTTACAGGTTCATACACATTATTTTAGCAAACTAGGCCTGCCGCTGTGCACTTTAATCTAAATATATTTTATTCAGCTTTGTCTATTATATTAACAATATCCACATTTTCGGTCTTGTTTTATTTCTCGCTATCTAGCTATTCTTTGCCTAGGCCAGCACTGCATTCTTAAACAAGACATTTCTTTCACTCTGTTGTTTTCTCAAGGCTGCAATAAGATAGGTTGCGGGCAAACGTGGTAACGCTTTCTCTCTAGTGTTCATAAAAACATACACACTCTTACGTAGGAAACCTTTCTTGGAACATCAGCTGTTTTATTATAAAAACACTACTTTGACCCATGTACGTTAGAGGGAGATTCCAGCCAGATGGCCACAACTGTATGTGGATTGCTTCGATGCAGCTGCTTATGTAGACTACAGACCTCTTGCTCATGTATGAGGAATGCCGTCTCCCCAGGGTAACCCGAAGGGCAGAACTAGAGCTTAACATGCTGTGCTCTAACATAGCCTAGGTAGGAACCATTTCAACGACTCTAGCGACAATATGGGTAGTGTTATTTTTATGCTTCACTCTCCTTGTCACAATTTTAATCCTGTCATGTTTCATCGTCCTAGTTATTGCAGCACATGCTTTATTTTCTAAGATGCAGTTGCTTCATTAAAACCTTATTGAATTCTATTGTGCCTCAGTGTCCTTGTATATGTGAGATTAATATAACTGAGAGAAACAGCTGCTATCTGAGCGACCACGATTTCCCTGAGGAATCAATTGTGTCATGCGCTCGGCTGCCCAATCATCCCTGCTCTCGGGTGGAGATGAGGCCCTGCTAGTTAGCCGGAGCAAAATCCGGATTAGGCTGACAGGTGTCACCTGTAGTGGGTTCAGACTCAGTCACCCACAGTGCAAGTGATTCTGTCGCCAAAATCCAGTAGTTTCATTAAGATAATGAGAGCCTAAGTGACACTATGTGTTGCCAGCCGAGCTCGCCCACATTGGAATTCAAAGATCCTCCCATGCTGGTTCACCACCAAGAACAAGAAAGCCAAAAGGATGGCCCAGAGTTCCAGTAGGCTGATATGAAGCCAGCTTCAGCCAGAAACCATAGACCTCTGATCTCCACCTCTACAAAAGTGATGCCTTGGTCCCCACTGTCAGCATTGAGTGCAGTAGGGAAAGTGGCCTGCCACTGATTCAATCACAGTCTAGTAACCACCACTGTAGATCTTCTGCCATCTTCTCCAAACTCTGTCCCCGTTCGGAGAGGTCCACTTGATTTTGGGCCCAATGAGACTTCAGATCCCACTGCAGAGCCCGCATATGCCACCCTGCATGTTTGACCAGCAGGGTAGAGGAGGTGGTCAGTCACAGCAGCAAGAGTCAACTCACTGAAATACAGCACAGAGGCTAAAAGATCAGGATCATAGCCTGAATGTTTTGGACTCTCCTTTACAGGTGAAAATTACAAAACTGAACCATGTCCAGAATGGCTAAGATGAAGCAGAATACCAGGGAAGGAGTCAGGTCTTTGGCACACTGATAGTAAGTTCCAGGGATGACAGGAGGGCTGCCTTAGTCTAAGTGGTTGATGACTGCCTGGGACAAGCCTGCCTTCAGCCGCCAGTCGTCAAGGCAGAGGAAGACTAAGAGCCCTGATCTTCGAAGGTGTAATGCTACCACCCCCACAACTTACATGAACACCAGTGGAGCACTGGGAAGAACAAAAGGGAGCACAGTGAACTGGAAATTTAACTGTTCCACCACAAACTACAGACACAAACCAATGGGCAAGTATGAAGGGTATATGAAAATAGGATTCCTGCAGGTCCGCCACCGTCCATTCTCCAGGGTTGAGAGCAAAAAGACCTGGGCCAGTGCAAACATCATGAATTTTTCCTTCCAGCAAATATCTTGATTTTCTTCTTCTGGAGAAAGGAGCTGGAAGGGCACTGGTCTGAAATAGGACTAAGACCTCCATCTTTCATTGGCATAAAAAAGCAGCAGGAGTAACAAATATGACCTACTTCAAGCACCCTCTTAATAGCCCCTTTCGCTGAAAGGTCTTGCACCAGCTCCTCTCAAATGGACAGGTAGCCTTCTGTCAGTTGTTCCTTTATTATTATAGGGTAATGGAAAGGGAAAGAATCTCATTTGGATTTTTAATGCTTTCCTTCAACTAGTCCAAAGACTTTTGCGCAGGACGACAAAGGTCCTCAGGAACAACAACTGCACCAAGACTGGGATCTGGACCTAACCTTCCACTCGGACTGGTCTCACCGCAGAAGTTTATAGTGCTTGGAGGGCATAGATCTTCGCCTCACCATATCATATGGCCTTCAGGTTTCCATTCATGGCCCAACCACAGGCAAACCTGTTAAGTATCTGTCATAGACATTCGTTTACAACAGCACTTACGGGACTTAACACCTGTAGTTTTGGGAGGTGACATTTCCCTTGTGTAGGAAACCACCCTTTGTGGCATGGTTAGCCCCCACTGTTTGCTTGGTTTCTGATGTGGCTTTGCCTGTTAGTGCACTGGGTTCAAACTAACAAGGTCCCCAGTGCCAGATCTTGATCCCCAAAACTGCACAGTTGTTTTGCACAATTAGTAAACTCTTTAGCTTCCACTGAAAGTCCCCATTAAATATATCCCTGGTACTTAGGGGCCTGAGGTACTAAGGAAGGTCTCTGAGGACTGCTCCACCAATTGCTCAATCCTCAGGAACCCCTCACCAAAGCCCAATCAGTGCTTCCATTGCAGACTGTGGGGGTCATTCTGACCCTGGCGGCCGGTGACCGCCAGGGTCACCGACCACGGGAGCACCGCCAACAGGCTGGCGGTGCTCCCGAGGGCATTCTGACCGCGGCGGTTCAGCTGTGGCCAGAAAGGGTAAACCGGCGGTCTCCCGCCGGTTTACCACTGCCCTTGTGAATCCTCCATGGCTGCGGAGCACGCTCCGCAGCCATGGGGATTCTGACACCCCCTACCGCCATCCTGTTCCTGGCGGGTCTCCCGCCAGGAACAGGATGGCGGTAGGGGGTGCCGCGGGGCCCCTGGGGGCCCCTGCAGTGCCCATGCCCACGGCATGGGCACTGCAGGGGCCTCGCAAAGTATTTCAGTGTCTGCTAAGCAGACACTGAAATACGCGACGGGTGCAACTGCACCCGTCGCACCCCTGCAACTACGCCAGCTCAATTCTGAGCCGGCGTCCTCGTTGCAGGGGCATTTCCTCTGGGCCGGCGGGCGCTCTTTTGGAGAGCGCCCGCCGGGCCAGAGGAAATGTCTGAATGGCCGCCGCGGTCTTTTGACCGCGGTGCGGTCATTCAGCGGCGGTACCTTGGCGGACGGCCTCCGCCGTCCGCCAAGGTCAAAATGACCCCCTGTGTGTGTTGTTGCACGCTAAATTGAGAACACGACCCTGTCACACATCCCTGTGTGCCAGGTCCCATATCACTGCATGTGCCAGGGTGCATCCAGGCACATGTGAGACCATTAATGCATGAGCAGATATGCCCCTGAGATGTCTCTGTTGATTCTGAGACATAGTAAGTGCACTGGGAAGCCATTTTAAATGCATGTGCTGGAAGCAGGTCACCACGAGCTCCCTAGCTGCAGGAAAGTGCCCCTTTTGGCATGGCCATCCCCTCCTCCATTTTTTGCCCGATATCTGATGCTAAATTTACTTAGAGTGTGCTGGGATCCTGCTAACCAGGCCTAGGCACCTGTGTTATTTTCCTAAACTGTACCATTGCTCCCATAACTGGCATGCCTCTGGAACATATCTATAACCCTTGTAAAAGGTACCAATGGTGCCAGGGGCCCTGTGACCAGGGCAAGTTTCCAAGGGCTGCAGTATGTATTATGCCACCCTAAGTGACTCCTCACCAAACACATGCACATTGCTGTTGCAGACTGTGTGCGTTGGTGGAGAGAAAAAGGTAAAGTCGACATGGCACCCCACCCTGGGTGCCATGCCTACAGAACACTGCCTGTGGCACAGGTAAGTCACCCCTCTAGCAGGCCTTAAAGCCCTAAGGCAGGATGCACTGTGAGGGCATAGATGCATGAGAAATATGCCACTATAGTGTCTGAAGTCCATTCTTAGACATTGTAAGTGCAGTGTAGTCATATTGAGTAAATGGGCAGGGAGGTTGTCACTACAAACTCCATAGCTCCATGATAGCTTCACTGAATGCTTTGATGCTTGAAATCAAACTTCTCAGTTTACTAAACCCAAAATGATGCCAGTGTTAGATTTATTCAAAAATGCACACAGAAGGCATCTTAGAGATGCCCCTGAAATTCACCCAACTCTGTAGTGTGTAGCTGACCAGTCTATGGCAGCCAGCAATCAGACAAGTTTGTGACCCCCATTGTGTGGAGAGCCTTTGTGCTCTCAGGAGCCAGAGACAAAGCCTGCTCTGGGTGGAGGTGCTTCACGTCTGCCCACTGCAGGAACAGCAACACTTGGTGATGAGACTCAAAGGCGCCTGCCTTTTGTTACACTGCCCCAGGGCAATCCAGCCAGCGAAGATGTCTGCCCCCTGTACCAAGTCCAACCTTTGGCAGCAGGTCTGGTGGGAGAAGGAAAAAGCACAATAAAGAGTGTCCACCCCCAGCTGGGACCACCCCCAGGGTGCCCAGAGCAGAGGTGAACACCTCTCTGCAGAATCCTCCATCTTGGTTTGGAGGGAAATAGCCAACAGGGGTAGGAATGTGCTCCCCTCCCCAAAGGGAGTGGGCACAGGAAGGGTGTAGCCACCCTTCGGGTCAGTAGCCATTGGCTACTGCCCTCTGAACTCCGTAGCACCCCTAAATCTAGTATTTAGAGGCACCCCTGAACCTTGCTCTTCAGATTCCTGGCGACCTTAAAAAAGAAGGACTGAAGAGCTGCATCAGCAGTGAAGACTCCAGATGACAGGTGACTTGGCCCCAGCCCTACTGACCTGTCTGCAGCTTCAAGACTCCTGTTACAAAAAGACGACTCATCATGCAGGACCAGCGACCACTAGAAACCCCCAGACTAATGCTTGCCTGCACTAAGGACCATGAACTCCTGAGGATGGCGGCCCTGTCCACAAAGAAACCTCCAGCAAGGACTCCAGAAGCCCTCCGAATCCGTGAGTCTTGCCCACTCTGCACGAATCCAGTATGCCCACCGGTCCAAAGAAGGTCCCCAAGTGATTCCAACCTCAAGCCCACCCTAGGTTGACCCATCCTGATCAACACAATTACACCTGCAGCCTAAATCCAGAGGGTGCCCCTAACTGTGGCCGGCTCCTCGATCAAACCTGTAGCCTCTTTGAGAACCCAGAGTTCCTCACTGAAAAGCATTGGGCGCTGTGTTTGCACCCTGCACCCGGCTGCATGCCGCTGAGGGTGTATATTTGGTGTTGACCTGTGTTGGTACTTTTCCACCCCTAGGACTACATTGCCTTCAATATTTTTTGCACAAAGTGTCTTCTTTTGCTATTGAAAAGTATTGCTTACCTGAAACCTGTGCTTCCTGTGAATTATGAATTGCATTTGATACTTAAGAAGACACATTCTTGAAACTGTACTTACCTGCAACAAAATATCTTTTTGGTTTTTGGAAATAAAGTAAAGTATATTTTTGGTACATAAACACCGAACTGGAGTTAGTCATTAAGCATGACTGTGTGAACAACAAATGCTTAGCACTACCTTCTGATAAGCCTAACTGCTTGAATCACACTACCACAAAAGAAAGCATTAGTATTATCTACTTTGGCCTCTGCAAAGCACTGGGGAACCAAATGGACACGGTGAACAATACACCTTACTTTGGTATAGTACATACAGAGCCAGCTTCCTGCACCAGCTACATGATGGCTTCTCTGACACCTGGTATATTTGGGATGAAACACTTCAGAATAATAAACCCTCATTGGCCTCAGTGATGGATTTATTTAAAAAAAATGCACACAGAGAGCACCTTAGAGGTGTCCCCTGAAAACCTACCAGCTACTAGCGTGTTGACTGACTGGTCCTGACCAGCTCAGCCACCACAGATGCATTTCCATCCCCCCCAAGGTGAGAGCCAGCACTCTCGAGTCCCTGAGACAAAGGCCTTCTCTGGGCAGAGGTGTGACCTCCTCTCCGAGACAGGATGGATATTCGGGGGGAGGGGGTGTTAAGGGCTGGGGGGGCTTCAAAGGCCTTGCCTCCTTTGCAATACGACCCAGGTCTCTCCAAATGCCGCAAATGACAAACCCCCTGTCCTAATCCCACTTTTGGCAGCAGCACAGGAGGGAAAATTTGTTAAATTACGAGTGCCCATTTCATGCCACTCACACTGCCACAGTGGTCCGACTGAAGAGGACACTACGTTTCAAGTTCCTCCATTTTTGTTTGGAAGGAATTAGGTCACTGGGGTTAGGGTGATGCCCACTTCCCAGCAGAAGTGGTCATGAGAAGGGTGTAGTCACCTTCAAGGTGGTCAGCCCATTTGCTACCGCCTGGAACTCCCTGTAGTGTCCCAGATTGGCTAGGTGACACCCCTGAACCTTAGACTTCACATTTCGATAACCTAAGAAGACCTGGACAAAGAAGAGTTACACCCGCAGACGAGGACAAGAAGCAGCAGCTGACCTGGAACCAGCCCCTTCGGCCTGCCAGCTGACATCAAAGGATCCTGCAAAAGAAGCCAACTCGTCCAGCCTTCAATAAAGTCTCAAATCTCCCATGCAACAAGAAACTCCAAGGAAAAGACTCTGCAGCTGCTGGAACCCCTGGAAACCCAACACCAGAAGTAACCACTGCACCCGACATCCACAACCCAAGGTGAAGACAACCAATGATGCTAACTCTGGTCCCTTGGACTTACCCAAGACAACTGCAGCCTCTGCACTCAGGCCCTCTCTCACAAGATTGTGGAGAGAGAAAATCTAATTGCTACAGAGACAACTGCACCCGTGCCCCTCTGCTGAGGTGGGTCACCAGTGCCAACAACGTATTCTGGCTCCCAAGAGCACGAGTCCACCTTGGGTCCACCCCTGCCGGACCCTCTGACGCCGTCTGCAGCTGCAACACACAGGACCCCCTGACAGCGAGTGCGCCCAGACCTGAAAACCAGATACCCAAAGACACCCCTCCATACGTCCCCCCGTGGGAACAGGGCAAGAGGACCAAAGGTGAATCCACGTCCCTGCGAACCCAAAGCCTAGTACCTACCTGTTTGTTGTCCCTAACTGGCATCCTAGCCAGAGTCTGTAGGCTGTCTATGTGAGGACCAACCTGCCATAGGAAACCATTCATCAAACTACGTCTAACTGCACCTCAGCACCCGGCCGCCCCAGTGTGACCTGTTGGTGTGGTCCTAATCAGTGCCCAGTACTAACCTTAACTCCCTGGGATAGGCTTTGGAAATCATTGTTAACCCTGTGTTTTCTGAACACTGCTTTCCTCCATAGGATTACATTGCAAGAACTCTGAAAACTGCACTGTGTCGATTTCAGAAACTGCAAGTGTTTATGCTTCGAAGTCTAGTTACCTGATTATGAAGTTCTTGGGTTTGAAACATATATAAAAAGAATTGCTATTTCTTTCCTCAAATTGGTCTCTGGTTTATTCTTTGAGTATACGTAATTTCTTGACTGTGTGTAGAACAAACCCTCTGATAAGTCTCACTCCCCGCCCACACTACCATAAACAGAGGATTAGTCAAATCTACCTTTGCCTCTGCCATACCAATTGGGGACTCCACTGAACTCTCTGCACAGTGTACTTCATTTTAGTGCAGTATATAGAAAGATCGCTTCCTACAGAGGGTTTCCGAGACATAGGTTTTACAAGGTAAAGTGAATCACAACTTCTCACTTAAACATGAACTAGCATTGCCAAATATAATGAATTCAACTGTTGGGAAAATGTCTGTGAAAATCTTGGGAAAGTATCAATGTGGTTAATTAGAGTTACTTTAGGCGACCAACTTCAACAGGGAGACCAGTAAGGTCCGCAGAAACAGTTACCGCCTCTCAAAAAGCAGTCTCCAGTTCAGTTCTAGTGTTAGTGGCCCTTGCCTCTGACTTGCATTGGAGCGGTCCTGATGCAAGGCATATATGATTCTGAAGATACTGTGAGGTCCATAGGAATTTTTCTGAGGATACTTATCTGTCTACAAGCTTGGAGAGGCGTTATTAACCACAGATGTCACCCTTCACTGACTCCTCTTGTGCTTGGAAGAAGTCCTGTTGCTATGGGCTACCAGTCGCTGCATATAGCAGTTTCATTCTTTTGGTGGTAACTTAAATTCCGGATGACCAAGTTGCACTCCGATAAGTCTCCCTGGTCCAGCAGACTTGGGTGCAACTTTGCAGCATTTGGTCTGGGTTCTTTAGACTGCACAGGAACGATAAGTGGCAATCCAGGAACCTCAGCTAACAACTCTGCAGTCAGGCTACCTTAACTTTTGTGGTCCTCTGTTGCAAACAGGTCAGCCAACTGATCATTACGTTTCTTGTTTCTAGCTGGGTTCAGAAGTCAGCTTCTCCACGAGCAGGACACAGCAGGCACAGTTCCTTTTCTTTGCCAGCCCAAGCTGCAGCAGGTACAGTCCAACATCACTGCTGCCTTTCTTCACCTAGTCCTTGGTACAGCAGGGTAGTCTTCTGTCCTCTTCGGCAGTCAAGACCAACAAGAGCTCAGTTCTGGATGCCAGGGGTTCCCTTTTTATGCCCAGAAATTGCCTTCAGGGGAGGTCATGGTCACTAACCAATGGGCAACCTGGTTCCCTTGATCCCAATGATCACTTCCTATGAAGGGTGGCATCTAGCTATTCTAGAAAGCTCCAGTCTGCCCACCTCAAAAATGGAAGAACCCCTCTATTGGTGTGCATAAATCACTCCCCCAACCCAGAGGTGTGGCTACCTGGGGGCTACACTCATCTGTACCTGTCTACCTAAACAAAAGAGCATCACTTCTCCCAATAGTTTGACATTTGCTCCCATTTTGGGCCAACACCCTTGGGGAATTCTGCAAGGCAGAGGTACCACCTCTCCTCCAGGCAGGCTTCTATTGTGCCTTTTCCTGGGAGTCATTAGCAGATGTCCCCAGGAGGGCAGAAAGCAGTCACAGGGGCAGACCGCAAACAGGCAAAGGGGACAGTGGGCAACTCGCTGGCAATGGAACACGTCGTTTGATACCTTCGAGTATCAACTTTCATTCAGGAGTTAGCTCGGCTGAAAGATTAGGATGTAAACCTGTAGTCACCAATGAGGTTACCAGTAACTTTTCACTGTAAAAAAAGACAGTCAGATTTTTACAGCCAGAACATGTAAAACACACTCTCTGCTTCTTAATATGATACACCCTACCTTTTGCCTCAATAGGCCTACTGTAGAGGTGATTTACACTTATTAAAAGGTAGGTGTGTTGAGCTTTGCCATGGTTGTAAATGGCAAAGTAGAGTCAGCAGTAAACACTGCTCTCCAACCTGCAATGGCAAATAGGAAGATACGTTTTTTCTTTGTCACCCCCAGGGTAGCACAACCAATGTGTAGACCTTATGGTGACCTTCTAACTAACAAGCGTTGGATACCATATACTAGGGACTTAGAGGTAAGGTAACTTATGCAAATAAGTTAGCTTACGACAATTTGGTACAAGCCAATCAAAATATATGCAATTTCAAATCAGGACACTAGCACAATGTTCTGCTTTGCTTCAAACTAAGAGGGAATGAGGCTAGAGAATACAGCACTCTTAGTCTGAGTATTTATTTATTAAGTCACTTCCTAGAGTTCAAATAGGATTATACAAAAATATTAACATGTGTAGGAAAATGGCTCCCTGTTGCAGTTACCCCCCACTTTTTGCCTGATATTGATGCTGACTTGACTGAGAAGTGTGCTGGGACCCTGCTAACCAGGCCCCAGCACCAGTGTTCTTTCACTTAAAATGTACCAATGTTTCCACAATTGGCACACAGATAAGCCCCTTGTAAAAGGTATGAGTGGTACCAAGGGCCCTGTGACCAGGGAAGGTCCCTAAGGGCTGCACCATATGTTGTGCCACCCTAAAGGACCCCTCAACTAACACATGCACACTGCCATTGTAGATTGTGTGTGTTGGTGGGGAGAAAAAGGCAAAGTCGACATGGTATCCCCCCACACTGCCTTTAACATAGGTAAGTCACCCCTCTAGCAGGCCGTACAGCCCTAAGGCAGGGTGCACTATACCATAGGTTAGGGCATAGCTGCATGAACAATATGCCCCTACAGTGTCTAAATCTATTCTTCGACATTGTAAGTACAGTGTGGCCATATTAAGTATATAGTCTGGGAGTTTGTCAAAAACGAACTCCACAGCTCCATAATGGCTACACTGAATACTGGGAAGTTTGGTATCAAACTTCTCAGAAAAATAAACCCACACTGATGCCAGTGTTGGAATTATTAAAAAATGCACACAGAGGGCATCTTAGAGATGCCTCCTGTATTTTACCCAATCCTTCAGTGCAGGACTGACTGGTCTTTGCCAGCCTGCTGCTGAAAGACGAGTTTCTGACCCCTGGGGTGAGGGTCTTTGTGCTCTCTGAGGCCAGAAACAAAGTCTGCACTGGGTGGAGATGCTTAACACCTCCCCCCTGCAGGAACTGTAACACCTAGCAGTGAGCCTCAAAGGCTCAAGCTTCGTGTTACAATGCCCCAGGGCACTCCAGCTAGTGGAGATTCCCACCCCCTGGACACAGCCCCCACTTTTGGCGGCAAGTCCAGGGGAGATTATGAGAAAAGCAAAGAGGAGTCACCCACCAGTCAGGACAGCCCCTAAGGTGTCCTGAGCTGAGGTGACCCCTGCCTTTACAAATCCTCCATCTTGATTTAGGAGGATTCTCCCAATAGAAATAGGGATGTGCCCCCCCCCCCTCCTCTCAGGGAGGAGGCACAAGGAGGTTGTAGCCACCCTCAAGGACAATAGCCATTGGCTACTGCCCTCCCAGACCTAAACACACCCCTAAATTCAGTATTTAGGGGCTGCCCAGATCCCAGGAAATCAGATTCCCGCAACCAGAAGAAACAAGGACGACTGCTGACCTACAAGCCTGCAGAGAAGGAGGAAGATGACAACTGCTTTGGCCCCAGCCCTAGCGGCCTGTCTCCAACCAGTGACGCATCCGACAGGGACCAGTGACCTCTGAAGCCTCAGAGGACTGCCCTGGACTAAAGGACCAAAAAACTCCTGTGAGCAGCAGCCCTGCTCAAAACCATCTACTTCTTTGCAACAAAGAAGCAACTTTCAAAGACTGCAGGTTTCCCGCCGGAAGCGTGAGACCTCACACTCTGCACCGACGCCCCCGGCTCGAGATCCAGAGAACAAACACCTCAGGGAGGACTCCCGGGCGACTGTCAGCCCTTGAGTAACCAGAGACGACCCCCCCACCCCTGACCGCGACTGCCTGTAAAAAAGGGACCTGACGCATGGAACCAACACTGCACCCGCAGCCCCCAGGACCTGAAGGAACCAAACTGCGACACAGGAGTGACCCCCAGATGACCCTCTGCCTAGCCCAGCCAGTGGCTGTCCCGAGACGTTCCCCCCCCTGTGCCTGCCTGCACCGCCAGAGTGACCCTCGGGTCCCTCCATTGTTTCCTACCTGAAACCAGACACCTGCTTTGCACACTGCACCCGGCCGCCCCTGTGCCGCTGAGGGTGTGCTTTGTGTGCCTACTTGTGGTGTTTCCCACCCCCCCCCCCCAGTGCTCTACAAAACCCCCCTGGTCTGCCCCCCGAGGACGAAGGTACTTACCTGCTGGCAGACTGTAACAAGAGCACCCCTGTTCTCCATAGGCGTCTATGTGTTTTGGGCACCTCTTTGACCTCTGCACCTGACCGGCCCTCAGCTGCTGGTGTGGTAACGTTGGGGTTGCCTATCCCCCAGGACTGAGACTTCCAAGTGTTTTACTTACCTCCTAATTTAACCTTTACTTACCTCCCCCAGGAACTGTTGATTTTTTTGCACTAAATGTCCACTTTGAAAATAGCTTATTGCCATTTTTACAAAGTCTGTACATTATATTGTTTTCATTCAAAGTTCCTAAGTGAAGTACCTTAAATTTAAAGTGTTTAATATAAATCTTGAACCTGTGGTTCGTAAAATAAAATAATAAAATATATTTTTTAATAATAAAACACCTATTGGCCTGGAGTAAGTCTTGGAGTGTGTCTTCCTCATTTATTGCCTTTGTGTGTACAACAAATGCTTAACACTACCCTCTGATAAGCCTACTGCTCGACCACACTACCACAAAATAGAGCATTAGAATTATCTACTTTTGCCACTATCTTACCTCTAAGGGGAACCCATGGACTCTGTGCACACTATTTCTTACTTTGAAATAGTATATACAGAGCCAACTTCCTACAACATGAAACTTTAATTTGAATGAAGCAAAACATGTGCAGCTACTAAAATAGTCACAACAGTTGGATAATAATCAAAGACAATGCAATATAGCAACAATGAATATGTATGCAGTGAATATGTATATATTTATGCAGACACACAGTAAAGCTATATCATTAAGAATTTAAACTGCATCACATGGGGATCAAATCCAACATCATCCTTGTCTTTTACCAACGTCTAGCTGTGGAACCCAGGACAGCTGAGACGGGAGGAAGTTCACCAATGGGTTTCTGATTTTCCTGAGCAATGCGTCCACCCTCAGGAATGAGTTCCTTCTGCCTCAGCGCCAAGCTTCCCCATCTTATATACTTTTTAAAAATAATTATGAGGAAAGTTTTAGTAACCCCACTCCATTTGAGTAAGTTGTGAAATTCAAGCACTGGCTCTACTGGGTCAGTGTTGAAAAACACACAAAGAGATTGGACAGATCCTAAGGTATATTTCCAAGACCGAGCTATATCCTTATCTGCTATAAACACTTTCATCCTTGTACACTTATCCACATTGCATTCCCCCCATGTTGTGTTCCCTTCGTTGGTGAGAAAAGGAAAAACACGTTAACGTACAAGTTATTTACCTTCAGCAATGAAATATCTGGTAGAAACAAACATTCTAGTTGCAGATTCCTTACCTTGGAATTACCCTCAGACGTCAGACTGGATCCAGAGATTTTTCCTCGAGCAATACTCTTGCGCGTCGGCAGGTGGCGTTGGTGGACTCCGCGGGCGTTGTTGGCATTGTGGTCGTCATGATGACGTCAGGAGTGGTATATAAACGCCGCCCTCACGCAGTGATGTCAGTTTCTTTTAACAACTTTCCACGCCAGAGCGCAGAGCCGCTAAGAACACTAAGATTGGTGCGCCAGAGCTAAGGACCTGAAAAGGGGGAATCCCTGTCCCTAGAAATCAGTTCTTAAGCGGGGAGGGTGGGTTGGCAGTAAGGAATCTGCAAATAGAATATGTCTCTACCAGATATTTTGTTACCAAAGGTAAGTAACTTGTACATCTGATAGAGATTTCTAGTTGCAGATTCCTTACCTTAGAATAGATACCCAAGCAATGCCATCCTCAGTGGGGGTCTGCAAACCAAGATCGTACTAGGAAGTCCTGCAGGACCAAACTACCAAAATAGCCGTCCTAACGGACCCGACTGTCCAGGCAGTAGTGCTTAGCAAACGTCTGCAGGGACGCCCGCGTAGCCACCTGGCAGATATCCAGGACAGGAACTCCACATGCTAACGCAGTGGAAGCAGCAGTTGCTCTGGTGGAATGAGCACGCAAGCCTTCAGGAGGTTTCTTTTTGGCCAAAGAAGAATAGCACATTTTGATGCAAAGAACCACCCATTGAGAGATGGTACGCTTTTGCACCGGCTTCTCTTTTTTCACACCCACATACCCAACAAAGAGTTGATCATCCCCCTGGAAATCTTTAGTAAGATGGAGGTAGAACGACAACGCTCTTTTTAGGTCCAGACGGTGGAGTCTCTCCTCCCCATGGGAAGGATGTGGGGGTGCGTAGAAAGTAGGCAGAGTGATGGACTGGTCTACATGAAAGGGTGTAACCACCTTAGGAAGGAAGGAAGCCCTAGTGTGCAACATGACTTTGTCAGGTTGCACAGACAAGTATGGAGGTTTTGAGGAAAGTGCCTGAAGCTCACTCACCCCGCGAGCAGAGGTGATGGCGACCATAAAGACAGTTTTGAAGGTGAGGAGCCGCAAGGGACAATTATGCATAGGCTCAAAGGGGGTACACATCAAGTAAGTAAAAGATTAAGGTCCCATAGAGGCATGATAAACGGAGTGGGAGGAAATAAATAGGTGATCCCTTTTAGGAATCTACTCACAATAGGAGATTTAAAGAGTGAGGGCCGATCAGGTAGCCTATGAAAGGCTGAAATGGCAGATAAATATCCTTTAAGGGTGCCCAAAGCAGAGCCCTGCTGGGCCAAACAAAGAATGAGCAGAAGAAACTCAGATAGGGGGCAGAAAGGGGATCAACAGATTTGTTGGTACAACATGACAAATTTATTCCATCGACAGGCGTATACAGTTTTGGTTGATTGAAGCCTGGCTGCCAAGATAACATTGCAGACTTCGGGTGGAAGGGCAAAAGCCATCAACAGGCGCTCCTCATTCTCTAACCATGAAGGCGGAGGTTGGACAGGTTCGGGTGAAGAACCGTCCCCTGTTGTTGCGACAGAAGATCCGCCCAGAGAGGCAGTCTGAGAAGAGGATCGATGAACATGCTCAATAGCTCTGGATACCATACTCTCCGTGCCCAGCCAAGAGCCACCAAGATGACCTGGGACCGGTCGTTCCTGATTTTCTTGAGAACTCTGGGCAGAAGAGGTATAGGCGGTAAGGCATACAGGAGGCCGGAGTTCCACTCGAGACGAAAAGCGTCTTCGAACAAGTGTAGCCTTGGAAACTCCAACGCGCAAAACAGCTGACATTGCGAGCTCTCTGCGGAGGGGAACATATCTAACCAAGGCTCTCCCCACTGCTGAAAGAGAGCTTGCGCCACCTCCGGATGGAGACGACATTCGTGATCAGCTGTGCAACAACGGCTGAGTTAGTCTGCTCTGGCGTTGAGGGATCCCCCCAGATGTTGAACCATCAGGGTAATGCCCTGATGTTCCAGCCATGTCCATAGGCGTAGTGCCTACTGACAAAGGGTCCAGGACCCTACTCTGCCCTGTTTGTTGGAGTACCACATGGCGGTAGTATTGTCCGTGAAAACCTTCACTACTTTCCCTTTGGGAGAGGGAAGGAACGCTTTCAACGCAAGCCTGATCGCCCGCAGCTCCAGCAGATTGATATGGGGCCCAGACTCCGCCGGAGATCAGAGTCCTGTAATCTCCACCTCTCCCATGTGGCCACCCTAACCCAGAAGTGACGCATCTGTCACTATACATAGATATGGTTAGGGAAGGGAGAGGGATCTGCAGTGGACCCAATGCTGATTGGAAAGCCACCACTGCAGGTCTTTTGCAGTCCCCTCCGAGATCTGGACCAGGTCGGCGAGATTCCCCTGATGCTGCGCCCACTGGAACTTCAGGTCCGACTGCATAGCCCGCATATGCCATTTGGCATGTGTCACTAGCAGGATGCAGCAGGCCAGGAGGCCATGAGGCCCAGCAGCCTCAGTCAGTCTGATCGAAACCCAAGACCAAGGCCGAAAGAGCGGAATCATAGCCTGAATGTCTTCGACTCGTTTTTTGGGAGGATAAGCCCGAAACTGCACTGTGTCCACAACTGCTCAGATGAAAGGGAGAGACTGATAGGGAGTCAGGTGTGACTTTGGCACGTTTATAGTGAACCCCAGCATGTGAAGGAGGTTCACCATAGTCTGAAGGTGGGAGCCAACTTTCAGGGGCGAATCTGCCTTCAACAGCCAGTTGTCGAGGTAGGGGAAAACTGAGACCCTTAACCTGCGCAGATGAGCTGCAACAACCGCCATCACTTTCATGAACACCCAAGGGGCGCTGGTAAGGCCGAAGGGGAGCACGGTAAACTGAAAGTGCTCGTGACCTACCACGAATCGTAGGTAACATCCATGGGCAGGCAGGATGGGGATGTGGAAATAAGCATCCTGCAAGTCCAACGCCACCATCCAGTCTCCTGGGTCCAAGGCAGACCGAACCTGAGCCAGGGTGAGCATTTTGAATTTCTCCTTCTTGAGGAAGTAGTTTAGGTCCCGAAGGTCTAGGACAGGACATAAGCCCTTGTCCTTTTTTGGTATCAGAAAGTAGCGAGAGTAACAACCACGACCTACTTTCGGGACACAGACCTTTTTCTATAGCTCCCTTGACCAAGAGAGCTGCGATTTCCTGGCGGAGAAGTGCTGAATGATCCTCTGTAAGGTGATTGAAGGATGGTGGCATGGGTGATGGAGCAGATTCGAAAGGGAGGGAGTAGCTCTTTCGAATGATCTGCAAAACCCACTTGTCACGTTGATATTTTCCCAGTGGGGCAGATGATGGCGAATCCTGCCAACAACTGGACGGAAGTGAGGGGACGGACTAGGAGGGTTTGGAGGATGCAAAGGGGGTAGAGGTGGACTGGGCAGACCACTGGGTCCCTGTCCCACGGCCACTTGGGATTCTGCTCCCCTGGCCACGCATAGGCTGACCAGCATGCGAGGCACAGTAGCTGGATGGAGGATGCGACAGGGAGCCCCTTCCGTGGCCACGAAAGAGGTGAAAAGCGGACTGTAGTGGGCGAGGGCAGAGGAAAGACCGAGTGACCGAGCTGTGGCCCAGGAATCCTTGAATCTCTCAGAGGCAGAGTCCACTTTGTCTCCGAAGGGACGGGAGCCTTCAAAGGGCATGTCCATGAGTGACTGTTGGACATCCCCTGAAAAACCGGAATTGTGTAACCAGGCACGGCGTCCTAAGTCCAGCGTCGTAGCAACCAATCTGCCCAGAGAGTCGGTCGTGTCCAGCCCAGAACAGATTGTGAACTTTGCTGCATCTCTCCCATCGGTCACAGCTTGGGAGACGATAGCACGGTCCTCCTCTGGTATCTGCGGCAGGACTTGCGCAACCGTATCCCACAGAGAGTGGTTATAGCGCCCAAAAGGCATGCAGTGTTCACAGACCGCAGTGCGAGACGGGAGGAAGATAACTACTTCTTCCCAAACTGTTCCAGCCTTTTGGATTCCCTATCCGGGGGGTGCAGATGGAATGCGCCTGAAGAAGAGGAAGCCTGGATAACAAGACTTTCAGGCGTGGGGTGTTGGGACAAGAATTTAGGGTCGTTTGGAGCAGGCCGATGTCGGTGTGTGATAGTCCTATTCACAGGAGCCCCTGTGTTGGGTTTGGACCATGTACCCAAAAGGACATCAGTGAGGGCCTCATTAAATGGCAAAAGGGGTTCTGAAGTAGAAGCCCCAGGCTGAAGCACCTCCGTCAGGACATTAGACCGGACCTCAACAGTGGGAATTTGGAGACCAAGGACCTCAGCTGCCCTACTGACCACCATACCATAAGTTGCTCCCTCCTCCGCAGCCACAGTAGGAGGAGAGCATGCCAGTATCAGGAGAAGTATCCAGACCACTGGCTTCGCCCAATTCCTGAGCCCAGTCCGTAGCAGGGTCATCCTGGTATTCATAAGGGTCAGGTGACCCCTCCAATTCCTCCCCACATTCGTACCCATTAGAAAAAGGGTCCGAATCCGACCTGGGGCAAATAAGCCCCATCTAAGCCAAAGGCGGCGTTGGCAGAAGCCGCTCCGAGTCATTGGGGATAAGAATTGGGTCGACGTCGATAGTGGGCACCACTGACGTCGGGAGTATCGATAATCAATCCAACGCCGGGGACGGTCTTAAGGGTGCGACTGGCGCAGGTGCAGATCCGCGCACGTATCCGGAGGTGACCTCGGTGGCCAGAGCCGAATCTGTCGGTGCGGAACCCGAAGGCCCCTCAGCCGAACCCCTTGGGCCCGAAGGCGCCGTATTGGGGTCAGATCAGCCAAATGAGGCGCATGGCCTCATAAAACTCTTTAAGCTGGGCGGGGGTCGCTCCTGCTCTGGGAAACTCGAGGAAGCGCGGAGCCGACCCAGATGCAGGCTCCGAGGATGGAGGCCTTGTGCGTGGATGCTCTTCCCGCGTCGTGTCGGTCGAGCGACGGGATGAAGTCGGAAAACGACAGGACTTCTTTGACTTCTTCTTCTTCTTACCTTGACCCGAGGATTTAGAAGACGACAAGTGGTGATGACTCCGTGACCAGTATCGAGACCTTCCTCTCGAGCGAGACCAGGACCTTCGCGGAGTAGAGTGCCAGGCCGCCATTAGCTTTAGGGACCGCTCCCTCAAAACCTTCAGGTGCATGGCCCGGCACTCGGAGTGCGACTTCGGGTCGTGGTCACACTCGAGACACCACAGGCAAACCCGATGAGGATCCGTCACCGACATAGTCTGATGACAGTCCTCGCATGGCTTGAACCTGGTCTTCGGGGACATCCTCAATGCACCAAAGTTTCACAGAAAAAAGTCGACAAAACGGTCGAATTCGCAAAAAAATAGCCAGGGTAGCTCTTCTCCGGATCAGCGTGTGGCACGGAAAGAAAAGAAACTGACATCATTGTGCAAGGGCAGCGTCTATATACTACTCCCGACTTCATCACGGCGACCACAACACCAAAGAAGCCGGCGGAGTTGACCGACGCCACCAACTGACGCGCAAGGGTAGTGCTCGAAGAAAAATCTCCGGATCCAGTCTGACGCCTTAGGGAAATTCTAAGGTAAGGAATCTGCAAATAGAAGTCTCTATCAGATAAGCTGTGCGTGGAAAAATACCTGTTCCACTTTTGTGATGGCATATGAAGCTAACCTAAGTACAAAAAGGAGTCAGTGGTCAAGATGGAATTAGTGGTTAAATAAAGATAGTATTACACACGGAGATTTGGTTAGCAGTCTTCAGTGCCCTCTCACGAGTCAAAAAAATCAGCAGCATTAGTAGAAAGCTTTGGGAATGACCATACAAAAGGGGCATTTCTTTAAACTCTGCAGTTCCATACCTGGTTAAAGCAAGAGACAAATAATAGTATAATACTGAAGAAGGATAATTATCTAAATCACCAATGCCAAACCGCAGTTTCTGACAAACTGTTACAACCTACCTGCCACTTTTAAGATTCAGCCTGTTGAGACAATATGCTAGCACCTGCCCATCGTGGAACACAGTTGAGAGGGCGGAGTCCTCAGCAGACAGCAAAACTGAAGGTACGGTATCAGGCCACAGACCCAAAGCAAGCAAAGAATTGCCATAGGACTCAATGGATGACAAGGTAGATATATGCTTTTGGATAATCTCTTCAACACACTACAAAGGGAAAAAAATTGCAAATAAGTCAGTAATCCTGTTTTATAACATGGGTGAAGTGTATGCTTTCCATTCATATATACTTGTTGAGGCACATAGCAATTAACTAGAGAATGTCATTTAACTCATTAAATGGAAGATTGATTTGAAATAATTATACATGGAGTGAACATTTTTCATGCAACGATTTTTTTAAATAAAATGTCTATGGCGCATGTCTATTTGCCATTCCCAAGGTTAACACTTTTTCCAAAAATGCTTTTGATCTGTTGTAGGAACTAACTGTGGTAACTTTGGGGTTGCCTTGAACCCCCAACGGTGGGATAACTTGGACCCAACTTTGAACCCTGTAAGTGTTTTACTTACCTGTGAACTTAACATTTACTTACCTCCCCCAGGAACTGTTGATTTTTGCAGTGTCCACTTTTAAAATAGCTTATTGCCATGTTTGTCTAAACTGTACATGCTATTGTGATTATTCAAAGTTCCTAGAATACCTGAGTGAAATACCTTTCATTTCAAGTATTACTTGTAAATCTTGAACCTGTGGTTCTTAAAATAAACTAAGAAAATATATTTTTCTATATAAAAACCTATTGGCCTGGAGTAAGTCTGAGTGTGTGTTCCTCATTTATTGCCTGTATGTGTACAACAAATGCATAACACTACCCTCTGATAAGCCTACTGCTCGACCACACTACCACAAAATAGAGCATTAGAATGATCTCTTTTTGCAACTATCTTACCTCTAAGGGGAACCCTTGGACTCTGTGCACACTATTTCTTACTTTGAAATAGTATATACAGAGCCAAATTCCTACAACATGTTTGGAGTTACCATTATGTAGCTGGACAACAGTATAAGGGTAAAATGGCTTCTCACACTTATGAAGTCCAGTGCAATGGAGCTGGAGTTCGTAGGGGCACCTCTGCTCATGCAGGGGTGCCATCACACACAGGTACGTGAACCCTGCCCTCTGGGCTAGAAGAGCATAACATAGGGGTGACTTGCAGTGACCTGTAGTGAAAGGGTGAATGCACCTGTTCATGCAGGCTGCAATGGCAAGCCTGCAGACACATTTTGCATGGGCTCCCATGGGTGGCACAATACATGCTGCAGCCCATGGGGAACCCCTAGTGCTCCAATGCCCTGGGTACCCAAGTACCATATACTAGGGACTTACATGGGGTCACCAGGATGCCAATTGTGGGGTGTGCAAAGTCTTAAGCAGCCAAATCTATAGGTAGAGAGCACAATCACTGGGTCCTGGTTAGCAGGATCCCAGTCAAAACACACTGACAGCAGGCAAAAAGTGAGGCTAACCATGCCAAAAAGAGGGCACTTTCCTACAATGCGCCAGAGCGGGACGGGTGTACTATGAAAGCCTCAAGAGCTCGGAACATTTGGGGTGCCACAGGGGATGAGCCGTGAAGGCCATGCGTCGTCGCTGCAAGTATGTAAATGTGTCTAGTAAAGAGATGTCCCAACCATGTAGTGCTTGCTGAGAGGTGCCCTCCGGATAAATGTTGCCCATGGTTTTGAGGGTCAGCTGGCGCAATCTGCTGCCCATGCCAGTATCTTGTGTGATGGTTAAGACAGGGTGACCAATCACCGAGACAGAGAGGCTAAAGAGGGAATTCAACCGGGCCTGCCTCTGCAGTTTGTCCCACGCCCAGACTGTGCAGCAAACAGTGTCAATTATGTCCCCGGGTGACTCAGAATTTGGTATAATGGCAGTCAGAGGTGGCATGGAGCACTATGGGCCTGTTAGAATGGCATGTTAGCAAGAAACTAGATGGGGTATAGCCAACAATGTGGAATCATGCATGTGCACTACAGTAGTGAAGGTCCAGATCTGGCGCCGCTAACCCGCCCTGCTCAAATGGTTAGCGTAAGGATCTTCCAGGCAACATGAGGTTGCTTCCCAGCCCACATAAGTGTTATAACAAGCGAGCGAATGTGGTGTCGAAAGTACTGTAGCAGAGGGAGCAGGAGGTTAATTAACAGGTATAAAAATGTGGGTAGTATCACCATTTTTGTCAAACCTAGCCTTCCTGCCAGCCATAGAAAGTAGAAGATTTTAACCTATCTCAACACGCTCCACCAGCCAGTCCATCAAACAGCCATAGCTGGAGCGCCAGAGACTGTCCAGGGCTCTGCTTAACCAGACCGCCAGGTATTTAAGGCGTTCGGTCATCCAACGCAGAGGAAACTCCTAACCAACCTCCTAGGTCGCTGTCGTAAGTTTATAGTGATTCCAGAGAGTACCCCAAATAAATTACACTTTGGATGATGAAAACGTACTGTTACAAAATAAAAGCAAACTGTTATTTACCGTTCTTCTCATAAAAAAACTGTACCCTCAGCTTGGTGGAAACACCAGTGCTTACATTATGCCAGTGGTTTACACTGGCTAGGCCCTGTATATTGTATAGTAACATTTATATAGCTTCTACTGCCCACATATGGGGTGCTGACCCCTTTGACTACACGGGTAGTACTCTACAACATGTAGGGTTTGTAGTTGGAAGGAACTTTTTTTTTCTTTAATTATATTGGATCCTATTTGAGAAGTGTTTCTATGCCATGCATGATGACCACCATGGTTGTCATAACAAGTATGGTTATTGTTTTATGGGATGTAGAGCTTAGCAGTGTTATGGAGGAAGAAGTGTGAAATACACACACAGATTATATTTAACAGTAAGGTGCCATATGTATTCAGCTCTGCAGGTCCTTTCCTGGTATTTCTCTAAATTTTTGCCCCCTAGGTTACCACAAGGGGTTGTCCATTCTGAGATTTGTTTATTTGTTAGTTTATACTTGCAGCACATGCTGGAAGGAGAGGTATTTGGGAGATATGCTGGGATGGACTTTGATACAGTCACCCCTTATGACTGACATTGGGAGATGTCAAGAAGTGGTCATAGTATTTAGTTAATTGGGGATTAGTGGTAGACCCACAGTTGGTGATGGGTGGTTTGTTGCGGTGGATTGAAACAGCACTGGGTGATGGACATAACCTGTAGTGGTACAAAAGGGTCAAAGATTACTCCTCTAGCTACAGGTTTCCAGTGAAGTGCTTACAAGAATGGCACAATGTGTGTGGGAAGGTAGTATTTTGGATTAGTTATATCATGCCTTGTTGAAATTGAGGGTGCCAAGGTATAGGCTTTTGTCGTGGTCAAGCTTGTCTATTAAAAGTGTGAGGATCAGTTGCATTTTACGTTGCTATCCAAAGTATGGAAAGATGCGTTGCAGTGTTTTTATTGTGTAGGTCTGTTTGTAACCTTGTTGACATGGTATCAAGGATAGATCCTAAACCATTGGTATTCCTAAATTATTTTCCTTTCTTGATTTAGTTGGAGGGGATCACCTCCTTAGTGGTGTATTTTCTCTTCAATATCATGCAGTCTGCATGGGCAGTGGATTTGTGTATGCAACAGACCAGCACATGACCGAGTGACCCACCTTACAAGCAAGAGAGTACATCCGCTCTACTGGTCCTTGAATGACTACATGCTACCATTGACTTAATTTCATATGAACTTGGGCAGGCCATGTAGATGGACAGAGGGACGCATGCAGTCCTTGATGTTATCACCGTTTCGTGGTGCACATAATATAGCCAGACTGCCAATACTGTGCCATGTATCAAAGCACAGATGAGCCCTTCCTTGTGCCCAGTATGGCGGCCCTACTGCAGCTCATCAGTTCTGTAAGTTTCTCTGTACAGTGTTGGTTTGTTTTCAGCCTGCACTTCCCCCCCATCCTCCTTCACTGTTAGGGGGCTGCCTGCGGAGAACATACATTATTAAAGAGGGGTGTAGAGCTAAGGAGGTACGTCATGACTTATAAACAAGGACTTGAATGGCCCTTGCCCGTTTATCATTTTGGGGAGCACATCCTTTCCCAGACTCAATGTGTTAGTGGTTTCCCTTCACCCCGCTTGTCTTTTTTTTATTTTTTTAAATTTTATTTGCTGTGTTGGGTATAGGGGCCACATGTAGTGCCACTTACGCTTGTGTTCATTTTTCACGAGGAGTGTAGCTCTCTCTCTCTATGTAACCCCACTCTTTTTTCTATAAGTTGTTCTCACTTCACTTTCATTTCTCTCTTCCAGTCTCACTGTGTCTTGATGAGATGCATACTCCAAGGAAAAGTCAGTGGGTAATTAACCACTGGTATCAATAATATACTGTATGACACTCGCGGCTTCTGAAGTGATACTCCATGCCACGCACTGTCAAGCACCTGAAGGCTGGGAACAGACTCAGCTAATAAAAATCTCTTTTGTGAAGTGACACACCTTCCCCACCCATGCACCTTGTAAAACCTCACACGAAATGTACATAAAAGGCAGTAAACTGGCACTGACAGTGTGATAATGTACTATATTGGTGTCAGCCTTTACTCTCTTTTTTTTTGGGGGGGGGGGTGTGGGGGCTTCTCATTCTCTCAATTTGTGTACTTAGATACCTCCATCTTATGAGTTTTATTTTCTCCATCTTATGACCAGGATGTATTCAAGTGACAAAACCAGAAATAATACAAGTATTGGCAAAGCCAATAGGTCTCTCCTATGCAAGAGCTAGTGCCTCTGCCAATGTGTTTTAGCCATGCTTTACACCAGTGTGGATGCTGTTCAGCATTGCTAAAAGTTGGTGCCATGGAATACTGTAGAGTGGGGTAGAGAGTTATGGAGTGGCAGAGAGTGTTTTGTATTAAAGTCGTGTAGAGTGGAGTGGACTAGTGTAGACTGCATTGGCATAGTGTTGCAGAGTATAGTGGCGTAGAGTGCAGTGGCACTGAACTCAGCAGTGTAGGATCCTGTGGCATAAATTAGAGTGTTGCATAGTGGAGTGGTGCAGAGAAGAGTGGAGTGGCGCAGAGAGCAGTGGCACAGGGTAGAGTGGGGTAGCACAGAGGGCAGTGGCACAGGGTAGAGTGGAATGGCAAAGAGTGCAGTTACGCTGAGTAGAGTTGAGTGGGAAAGAGTGGTGTTGAGTAGCATAGAGTGGTGCAGAGTAGAGTATAGTGGCATAGAGTGGAGTAGCACAGAGTGGCGTAGAGTTCAGTGGAGGAGAGTGCGATAGAGTTGTGTAGGGTACAGTGAAGTAGAGTGCAGTGACAGTGCAATTGTGTAAAGTGCATTGGCGTGGAGTAGAGGAGCATAGAGTGCTGTGGCGTAGAGTAGATTGTTTCAGAGTATAGTGGAGTGGTACAGGGTAGCGTACAGTTGTGCAGAGTGGCATAGAGTGAAGCAGAATAGAGTAAAGTGGTACAGAGTGTGGTGGTGCAGAGTAGATTAGAGCGGCATAGAGTGCAGGGGCATAGAGTTGAGTGTTACAGAGGAAACTGCATTGGCATCAGAATGTATTGGCATAGAGTGCACTGGCGTAGAATGGAATTGTGCAGAGTAGATTGGTGTGGCCTAGACTGGAGTGGTTTAGAGTACAGTGGCGAAAACTGCATTGGCATAGAGTAAAGTGGTACAGGGTACAGTTGAGAGGCATAGCGTAAAGTGGAGAGGTGCAGAGTGTAGTGGAGGGGGTCAGAGCATAGTGCAGTGGCGTTGAGTGGAGTATTCTTGGTAGCACACTGCTACTAAGACAACTTATTTTCAATTGAAATGACCATTACATTTGCGTGGACATACAGTTTCACTAATGAAACAATACAGCGCACTCACGAAAATGTGTGAAAATTGCATCACCTAGCATCATATTAACTTATTCAACACAATTCAGTAATAAAAAAAATGTGCTTCATTTGTGTTCCTACTTCCGATACATTCCGAAATACTTATACAATTTACCTAAAGGTTGTCCTGTGCTAGAAAATAACTTTTTCCTACCCTCAGTATCCAGAAAGATTGTCACATAAATCCTCTTAATTTGAAGACAGAGAAAGAAAAGTAAACAAGCACCCTCAAAAGACAGTACTTGACATTTTACTTTGGTCCTTAAATGTACAGCAAATGTGACTAGATAAGAACAAGATAAGGCTTTTTTACACTCTGAAGCATACTCTAAATAAGATTTGGGCAAAGAATAGTAACAACTCAAGTTGGACAGCTGGAAAATGTGAGTTACAAATCGCAAAGCCAATAGCAAGCAACCAGCAGAACGCTTCCCTAGGTCAACTCTCTGAATGCCCCCAAGATATCTTTAGCAAACCAGACAGCTGCGCTCTCTTAGGCTACAACCTAATAAGACTATTAGCACTGACCCTTGGGCATGCTTCTATTTATGGTTGCTCTATTTTAAACAGTGACCTAAAGTCCAGTGTCTCCCAGAGGTAGACATACAAAGAGGCATAACCTTACAGAGGGGTTACCCATCACAGGGATAGACACTGGCAGAGGAACTGTCAAAGGGCCTGCATGCACTTAGGGCCTGAAGATGCACAAGGGGGAGCTAGAAAAGGGTGGGGCATAGTCAGCAAACATGGGTGAATGGTGCCACATAAGAGGAACCAGCATCAGGGGACTAAAAAGCAGGTAGAGTTCTGAAAGCACCAGACAGTGCCATAATGGAACAAGGCATTAACAATGGGCTTTTGTCCACCACAGTAGGATGCAACTCCAGAGATGACATTGAGGTCGGAGACGGAGAACAGATCTGCTGAGCAGAAGACCTGTCCGGCAACCGGAGGCAATCCTAAAATGAAGACGAGTCCTTCACCTGGTAGGTCCTGAATTCTGAATGAGAAGACTTCCTCTGAAAAAAGGTCAGTGTTCTGTACCAAACCCAGGAGAAAGTTCGGCAGACATGCTAAATTGGATGTTCCACATGGCCACCAGATGCGAAAGATGTTCTCAGTGGTCCACAGTTTATGAAGGCAATAAATCCCCACAGAAAAGGGGATGGGGGTTAAGCAGACCCCTCAGTCAATCGCATCTCACATTTCTTATACGTTGGCACTCCCTTGGAATATGGAACAAATGCAGACATCAATATGAGATCACTACACGTCAACATCAGACCAGAAACTGCAACAGTGAGCTCCATCAGGACTAGAAAAGTCCACAAACTTTCAAATAAAATAAAACATCTATTTAGGCCTTCCTTCCCACCTTTAACAGTGGGCTTAGAGTATGGTGTGTCTCAGCCAGTACTTGGTTAACCTTTGTCTTCTTGGCAAAGAGGAGACCTTCACACAAGTGTAGAGAGGTAAGGCTCCTGGCCAGACGTATTCTCTGCTCGATTGGTGCCCTTACTCCAGACTGGCCATAAGTAAGGGAAAGCCTGAAATCCTGCCCTGATATTGTGATCAGGTGAGGGAATCTGGAGTCCCTCTCAACCAGACCGTAAATAACATGTTAATAGAGGCAACAATGAAAAAGGGGCCATCAAAATTACCATGGGAGCTGGATTCACACCAAAACTTGGACCAACACCACCAAGAAAGTCCACTGTGGGTAGAGATAGTGACCACAGCAGCCTATAAAGACAAGAACTGAACCAACCAGGGTCCAGAATGATCTAAAACTCCAGGCTACATAGGGTGAAGACGCCAGGACAACAAGAGTCAAATACGGAAATTTGATTAAACCATTACCAAACCTACAGCACTGACAAGAACAAGTTACTGTTCGAAACACTCTTTCTGGTATATACTCTATCCAAGTGCAGATTCCTCACCTTTAGAAATTCCACAGGTGCCAGACGAGATCAAGAAGATTTCAAAAGGATTTCTCAGGTGCATTGTTAGGTAGTGTCAAACAGCTCTACAAAAACTTTGTTGTGCCCCCGGAAATGAATAACGTAGCTCTATATAAGCACCATCGTGTACGTTTCTTTCTTGACTGTTCAAACACAGATGGGGAGCTAAACAATAGGGCAATATCATTGAGCAGATTCCTGGATTTTATAACTTTTATTTTATTAAGACAGGGATAGAGAGCAATCTATAAAAACTAGTCTTCACAGGCAGGCTGTCATATATGTCCATATCATGGGTACAGCATGCGTTAGACATGGGGTCAGAGAAAACAGTCCAGCAAACTGCTTCAGCCAGTGGTAACCGTCTTTAGTGCAACTCAGTGCGGAGGAGAGAACTACTCCCTCCACAATTCCATTTTGAGCATTAATAGATAGGTCTGGGGGAGGGTCACACTATTCTTCCAAGCCTCCATCTGTTACCATTAACATGAGGATGTCTGCCTTTTCATGCTGTAGCTTTAGTCTATCCACATGGATCACCCAGCAAGAGTTCCTGGGAGTACCCAAGTCCACCAAGTAGGTGATTTCCCCCTTCTTCTCTTATATGGGGTAGGTTCCAGTCCACTCGTTCTGTGAGGAGCTGGGTGCTACAGCTCAAAGACCCACACCAATTGTCCTGGTTGGTATTCTACCATGGAGGATTTCTGGTCATACCCGTGCTTGACAAGATTCTGGCTGGCCATCAGATTCTTGTTTGCCTTCTTCATGTACTCGCCCATTCTGGAGTGAAGGCCAAGCTCATAGTCCACTATGCCCTGCTTAGGTTCTTCAGGGGTCTCTCATATCCTTCCTTAACGAAGCTGAGTGGACCTCTCACAGGGTGTCCAAAGAGCAGCTCAAAAGGACTGAAGACAACTCCTTTCTGAGGAACCTCTCTGTCTGCCAATAAAATGCATGAGAGGAAAATGCCCAAGCTCCTCCTGTTTTTCAGGCAAACCCATGATCATGCCTTTTACAATTTTGCTGAGTCTCTCAACTAAACCATTGCCTCTGGGATAGTGAACTTATAAGTCATATTCTTCCCACACTGCTTTCAGATAGATATGGAATTTTTGCTTCAATCTGGAATAACCTCCTTAGGGAATCCAACCCTAGTGAAGACTCCAAGGAAGGCTCTAGTCACTGCAGTGACTATCCTAAGTGGGATAGCCTCCAGATACCTAGTGGCATAGTTCAATACCACGAAGATTAACCTGTTCCCTGAATAAGTAAGTGGGTTTAAAGGTCCAACAATATCTATCCCCACCCTCTCAAAGGGTTTCCTCAATACTGGTAGTGGTATAAGAGTAGCCTTTGCCTTGCCTTATGCCTTGCCACTGGCTTGGTAGGTTACACAGGAGCAACAAAACTCCCTGACCTCACACATTTAACACCGGAAGAAATGGTTGACCGGCCTTTCCCAGGTCCTGGACTGCCCCATGTGCCCAGTCAAAGGGATATCGTGGACCAGGATAAGGAGAAACTCTTTACTTTTAAGGAACCACCTGTTTTCTGGATACCCGAGGACTAACTTTGCCAAGGATTGTTCGCAGTTGAGTGAAATTGCTTTGATTTATTATTGTATATGAAATCTATTTCTCTGCAACACTGTGGTGGATCTTTTTCGTTGTTGTAGGATTTCTTCTGTCGGGTTGATTTCCTCTTCAGTTGCTTTAGGGCTGCTTAAATGCTGAACACTTGTTACTCTGAGTAAGCACTGCTGCTCAGTGCCACAGCTACCAAGGGTTGGGCTGAACGTTTTTTTACGACGAAACCTATTGGATCTAAAGGGATTCGGTAGGTCTATTACACAGTTAGGGTGCACAATCACATCATATAATATACCTAATTTCCTCATACTGGTGTCTAGTGATGGGATCCAAAACTTGTGTTTAGCTGTACCATACGGTTGCTGAAGATAGGACCTCTGAGAATCTGCAAAGATGGACACCTAGAAAAGATGTTCAGGCTCAAAAATAGTATTTTAAGTGAACTTTGTTGAACTTCAGTTTACTGTTTACAGAGAGTTGCAAAAACGTTCCCAATAAGTAGCAGAGAATTTGAAAACGTTTCTCAGAATTTAGTAGAATTTCAAATAGAGGAGGAAAAAGTTAATAGAACTTTTTGAACAAAGACAGAATTAACTTTTTCGACAAAGGACTCAAGGAGCTTGATTTGGCAAATCTTTCCTCATACAAGAGAGATGATCTGAGGCAGAAAAATTATCATGGAAGCTAATGACAAGAAACTGCTTTGATTAGGGCGATGAGAGTGTAGGGATTGGATGGTAAGTTCCCCAAGAGATCCCAAAGGGTACACAGAGGGCACCTTAGTGCCCCTGGGTGGGGAGAACATTGAGCCTTTTGCACACTGGCCTCCTAGCATGGAGAACTATAGGCAGAGGCCAAGAATTAATGGGGTGGAGCTAAAGGCTCTGAGGGATACAGCTGCTAGTATAAACATGGTCATGGCTAACCTGGATTCCCCAGACCAGAGCCTATCGGAGAAGGAGAACAGATTTGTCAATGCTCACAATGTCACAAAGCCACACCCTATTGCTGTGATTAACTGAGTGGGGAGGAGTTTCTGTCCCAAACAAAGTAGCTGTGTCCCCTGCCATCCCAGTAAAGTGCTTGCTAAGCAGTGACTTACAGACTTCTCCTTGGGAAGAAGTAGAGAGGAGGACCTATGAAGCCATGCTGGGCTTTCCTGAACGGAATTGTGTCGCCAAAAGAGCACAGAAGACCCTGAGAGAGAGAATCAAAGGTTCTTGGAGTTAAACTATGGATGAAATCCCTAAAGCCAAGAGGAGGGGCAGGAAGGCAGGTAGCTAAGCCTCCAATGGTCCAACGGTATACAGCCCTGAAAGGAGCCCAACCTTCAGGGTGTTGGGGGGAGGGGAGGGGTAATGGACGGGGGTTGGGGCCTGGTGCCTGAAAAAGAGCTGACCCATTGAAACTTGGCAGATCTGGGAGAACTCAAAGGGGAAGGAGGTCCCTCCAGTGTGGACCTGAGCAATGAATAAAGAACTCCACTCTAGAACATCTGCAAAAGTAAGCTGTCAAACAGTCTCAAGGGAATACCAGTGGTACCCACTGTAGGAAGGTAGCATTGTTCTAGCATAGTTAACCCCACTTTGTGCCTGGTGTCAGTGTGTAGAGGCTATAGTACACTGGGATCCTGCTAATCAGGACCCCAGTGTCGGTGCTCTCTCCTCTAATTTGTTTACATGTTATCTTCTATATTTCACCTATGTACATTCCTAGTATATGGTACTTAGGTACCCAGGCTATTGGTGCACCAGGGGTCCCCCATGGGCTGCAGCATGTATTATGCCACCTATGGGAGCCCATGCACACTGTGTCTGCAGGCCTGCCATTGCAGCCTGCGTGAAATGGTGAATGCACCTTTCACTTTAGACATAATGTGTGCCTTATATAGCGGTCACCGCACCTGGACACTAAGTCACCCTATAGTAGGCCCTTCAACCCAAGGGCTGCATGCATGATCCTGACTGAGGACACTCCTCATGAGCAGAGGTGCCCCTACAAACCCCAGAGTCAATTCTCTGGGATTTGTAAGTGCAGGGAAGCCATTTGAAGGTATGTATTGGACACTGGTCAACACAATTAGTCCAACTACATAATGGCATCTCTGAACCTCGGCATGTTTGGTATCAAACATATTTGAGTCATGCAACTACATCGATTCCTGTGCTAGTTGTTTGATGCCATGTACTCTGGGGGTTTCCTAGATGATCCCCCAGATCTGCCTGTACAGCCTTGCAGGGTCTGCTTGCCAGCCTGCGTTGCTGCAGACCCCCAGATACTATTCTGCCCTCCTGCTACCGAGGTTAACTCAAGCAGGGTAAGGCAGAACAAAGGGTTTCCTGTTGGAGGGAGGTGTGACCTCTTGTCCTTTACAACAAGGTGTATCTGGGCTGAGGTGGGGTGGCCTCTCAGAGTCACCAGAATGCTTTGAAGGGCACATTTGGTGCCCTCTTTGCATAAACCGGGTTGCACCAGTTCAGGAACCCCAAGTTCCAGCTCTCATCCAAAACCACACAAAGGGCAGGGGCGTGACCACCCCCCTGTTCAGCTCCTTTCCTAAGTAGGTGCACAGAGCTCTGCCAAGTGGTCACTTGATTCTGCCATGTTGGAAATAAGATGTGCAGAGGCCCCTGGGAGCATCTGACTGGTTAAGCCAGGTAGATGACGTCCCTGACCCTCTCCGATAGGTGGGTCACTGCTAACAGTGTCCAAACCCATTTTTAGGGTTACTTATGGGCTCCCCTGAGGGTGGGTTCCCAGAAGCACTGAGCAAGACTCTACAAGGAACTCTCTGCAAGCCATTTTCTGCTCCTGGCCTTTGGAAGAGCTGCTTGTCTACCTCAGGGACTGAAACAAGATGATATGCAGTTGGGAGGGCTCCCACTGCAACATCCGTGGCTGTGCATCCTCCAGGATTACAAGGACTCTGTTTGCATCAAGAAGCAGAAAGGAATCTCTCTATGAGTGAAGGAGTCATTCCCCTGCATTTGCAGGCACTTTGAGACAACAATGACTGGCTCTGCAACACAGGTGGTGGCTTTGTGATCCTCTGTGTCCTCCTTGTCGTCTGACAAACTAGGGAGATGAGATGGTAGGTCCTTGCAGCAGCCACTGGAACGGAACCCCTGTGCACTGGACTTTTGCTCTTACCAGGGCTTGTTGACCTTTCCACCAGGAGATCCTCAAGCTCCAAGAAGCCCCAGCCTCCAACACTCTGCATATCAAATTTCAGCTTTCACTCTACAACTTCTGCGGGGTGGGACTCCGACTTTTTTGTGCTACTGAGTCCTCTACATCTCCCTGTATCTGCTGCCAGTGGGTCACTTGTGGGGACTCCAAGGATTCCTGCTGGCTCTCTTGCATGATGAAGGCCAGTGCTGACTCCCGTCAAACAGTCGAGTTTCCTGGACCTTGGTGGTCCCCAAAATCATGCAGCCTTCATGCAACAACTTCTTATATTTGTCAATGCTTGTTGGTGGTCCTGCAGACCATTGACTCTCCTGCAATCTGGCAACCGATGTGGGACAGCTCGTGGGCAACTCAAAGGATCTTCCTGCATTTCCTGGGCTCCACATCTGGACTTCTTCCTTCAGTGACCTGCAGGAACGTCACCTCTAGGAGGGTGGGCACTGCCCACCAGCAACGCCTGAACATTTCAAGAGGTCTGGACACAGTTCCCTTCTTTTTTCAGGTCCTTCTTGACTTGAATCCACCTTCTGGTTCCACCAACCTGGTCCACGGGTAACAACAGCAGCTGGACTAACAAGGATCTCATTGCCACTAACAAAGGTTTCCAACGTCACTTCACCCCTATGCACCTGGGCTCCCTGGTGCAGGTACTCCACTTCTCTGGGTATCCACGGGTGGAAACACTATCCAACCTTCCTCGTGCCAACTGGTTTCCTCAGGTACTCTGAGAAGGGTACAGAATCCGGAAAATTCCACCTGCAACGGTCCTGTGTTAGCCTATGGGACACCCGGCTTGTTAAGTACTCTGCACCCAGGCACCTGTGGGATTTTTGATACTTACCACTGGTAATTTCTTACTCCCCCAGCCCCTGGGATTTTAACACACCTTTGGGTTGGGCACCTCCATTCTTATACCACTTTTAGTCTATGGTCTGTGCCCCCCACAGGATCCCCTGAATTTCTATGCTTTTTCTGCTTGTTGCCAAGTGTATACTTTGTATGTAGATATCTCCAACTGGAGATATAACAATGTTAGTATAGTAGTATTGTTGTAATAAAGAAAACTTTATTTTTGCAACACATGGTGTGGTTCTTCCTTGTGTGACTATCACTGACTGACTACTGTGGTATTTTAAGTGCTTTATACTCCTCCTTGATAAGCCTGAGCGGCTCTCCACAGATATCCCTAGGGAGCTTTGGTTAACTAGGCATCAAAACACTATCACTAAGGGTTGTCTGGACTCAGTATAGGGTGCCACACCACAGGTGTTCACCATAAACTGAGCCAGCCTCCTAACCCCATAATGTATACTGGGACGAGGGATTCGTGTACAGTGAGCCAAGGAATCCAAATCCTGGGGCCTACAGTAAACTGGTGTAAGGAAATGCCTCCATGGCATGGTTACCCCCTGACTTTTTGCCTTTGCTGATGCGAAGTTTTGATTTGAAAGTGTGCTGAGGCCTGCTAACCAGGCACCAGCGTTCTTTAACTAACCTGTACCTTTGTTTCCTGAATTGGCACACCCTGGCATCCAGGTAAGTCCCTTGTAACTGGCACTCCTGGTACCAAGGGCCCTGATGCCAGGGAAGGTCTCTAAGGGCTGCAGCATGTCTTATGCCACCCTGGGGACCCCTCACTCAGCACAGACACACTGCTTGCCAGCTTGTGTGTGCTAGTGGGGATAAAACGACAAAGTCGACATGGCACTCCCCTCAGGGTGCCATGCCAACCTCACACTGCCTATGCAGTATAGATAAGTCACCCCTCTAGCAGGCCTTACAACCCTCAGGCAGGGTGCACTATGCCATAGGTGAGGACTTGAGTGCATGAGCACTATGCCCCTACAGTGTCTAAGCAAAACCTTAGACATTGTAAGTGCAGGGTAGCCATAACAGTATATGCTCTGGGAGTCTGTCATGCACGAACTCCACAGCACCATAATGGCTACACTGAAAACTGGGAAGTTTGGTATCAAACTTCTCAGCACAATAAATGCACACTGATGCCAGTGTACTTTTTATTGTAACATACACCCCAGAGGGCACCTTAGAGGTGCCCCCTGAAACCTTAACCGACTATCCGTGTAGGCTGACTAGTTCTAGCGGCCTGCCACACACCAGACATGTTGCTGGCCACATGGGGAGAGTGCCTTTGTCACTCTGTGGCTAGTAACAAAGCCTGTACTGGGTGGAGTCGCTTCACACCTCCCCCTGCAGGAACTGTAACACCTGGCGGTGAGCCTCAAAGGCTCACCCCCTTTGTTACAGCACCCCAGGGCACTCCAGCTAGTGGAGTTGCCCGCTCCCTCCGGCCGCAGCCCCACTTTTGGCGGCAAGGCCGGAGGAGATAATGAGAAAAACAAGGAGGAGTCACTAGCCAGTCAGGACAGCCCCTAAGGTGTCCTGAGCTGAGGTGACTCTGCCTTTTAGAAATCCTCCATCTTGCAGAGGGAGGATTCCCCCAATAGGATTAGGGATGTGCCCCCCTCCCCTCAGGGAGGAGGCACAAAGAGGGTGAAGCCACTCTCAGGTCTAGTAGCCATTGGCTACTAACCCCCCAGACCTAAACACACCCCTAAATTCAGTATTTAGGGGCTCCCCAGAACCTAGGAACTCAGATTCCTGCAACCTAAGAAGAAGAGGACTGCTGAGCTGAAAAACCCTGCAGAGAAGACGGAGACAACAATTGCTTTGGCCCCAGCTCTACCGGCCTGTCTCCCTGCTGAAACCTCAGAGGACTGCCCTGCATCTAGAAGGACCAAGAACTCCCAAGGACAGCGGCTCTGTTCACCAAAGACTGCAACTTTGCAACAAAGAAGCAACTTTGAAACAACACGCGTTTCCCGCCGGAAGCGTGAGACTTGGCACTCTGCACCCAACGCCCCCGGCTCGACTTGTGGAGAACAATCACTTCAGGGAGGACTCCCCGGCGACTGCGAGACCGTGAGTAGCCAGAGTTGACCCCCCTGAGCCCCCACAGCGACGCCTGCAGAGGGAATCCCGAGGCTCCCCCTGACCGCGACTGCCTGCTTCAAAGACCCGACACCTGGTAAAGGCACTGCATCCGCAGCCCCCAGGACCTGAAGGATCCGACCTCCAGTGCAGGAGCGACCCCCAGGTGGCCCTCTGCCTTGCCCAGGTGGTGGCTACTGCGAGGAGCCCCCCCCCCCCTTTGCCTGCATCGATGAAGAGACCCCTCAGTCTACCATTGATTTCTATTGCGAACCCAACGCTTGTTTGCACACTGCACCCGCCCGCCCCCGTGACGGTGAGGGTGTACTTTCTGTGTGGACTTGTGTCCCCCCCGGTGCCCTACAAAACCCCTCTGGTCTGCCCTCCGAAGACGCGGGTACTTACCTGCTAGCCGACTGGAACCGGGGCACCCCCTTCTCCATTGAAGCCTATGCGTTTTGGGCACCACTTTGACCTCTGCACCTGACCGGCCCTGGGCTGCTGGTGTGGTAACTTTGGGGTTGCTCTGAACCCCCAACGGTGGGCTACCTTGGACCCAAACTTTAACCCCATAGGTGGTTTACTTACCTGCAAAAACTAACAAACACTTACCTCCCCCAGGAACTGTTGAAAATTGCACTGTCTAGTTTTAAAATAGCTATATGTCATTTATGTGAAAACTGTATATGCTATTTTGCTAATTCAAAGTTCCTAAAGTACCTACCTGAAATACCTTTCATTTGAAGTATTACTTGTAAATCTTGAACCTGTACTTCTTAAAATAAACTAAGAAAATATATTTTTCTATACAAAAACCTATTGGCCTGGAATTGTCTCTGAGTGTGTGTTCCTCATTTATTGCCTGTGTGTGTACAACAAATGCTTAACACTACTCCTCTGATAAGCCTACTGCTCGACCACACTACCACAAAATAGAGCATTAGAATTATCTCTTTTTGCCACTATCTTACCTCTAAGTTGAACCCTTGGACTCTGTGCATACTATTCCTTACTTTGAAATAGTGCAAACAGAGCCAACTTCCTACAACTGGTTTTCACTTAACAGCACATTGGACACTCAGAAATAATTTCAAGGAAAATTTAGTTAAGAGTTAATGCCGTCAGTTATGGAGAACTTGGGGAGAATAACTTCAGCAGGCATCTAGTCAGAGCGTCAGCAATATCTTCAAGAAAAGTTACCTTCACAAAGGCAGCAGTCTAATGCACTTTATCCGTGTGGTAATGGATTGCTATGGAGTGGTCCTGATGCATGGAATGAAGGATGTTGAAGATGCTATAAGATACTGTGGATATGATGCTGTCAACAGGGGGGTTCCTGCAGGAATTCGTCGGTCCATGAAGATAGTTCGAGGAGCCTGGTTGCAGGGTCGATGCCCCACAAGGTCCTCTTCAGTCTGGCCAAAGCCCATCCTTCCTCGGTCGATAATTTGCCTTCTGAGGGTCCCAACAACTCTGGCAGAATAGCATTCCTGGGTGTAGCAACTTAGGTACAACTCTCTGTGTCCGGACTTGGTCCTTAGTGGTGTATGGCGGCAGCGGCTCAAAGACTTGGAGCTACCAACTTCCCCGAGCAGACTTCTTCAGACGGCCCTTGGAGTTTTCTTGCCGTGATTAGGCTCTGGAGGCGACTTCTCCTTGAGTAGGACAATGCAGGCAGTCACTCTCTCTGCTAGACCCCAAGTGCAGCAGGTGCAGTCCTCGTCAGTGCAGACTCTCTTTTCTGGTCACCTGGTGCAGAAGGGCAGTACTCCTGTGGTCCTTCTTCCAAGCTGATTGACAACTGAGGTCTTTGTGCCAGGGGTGTCCCCTTATGCTCAGAAAGTGCTCTCAGGGTAGGATGCTGTTGGTAGTCAATGTGCTACCAGGTTCCCTCTCACCTGGTGACCACTTCCTGTGGAGTGTGGCTAATAGCAATCCCAGGATGCACCATTCTTTCCACTCCCAATATGATGAGACCCATTTCTCTGTGTTCAGACCTCTCTAGCCTCCCCTCATCCCAGAGTGTGGCTACCTCAGGGCTGCACACCCTTGGGTAACCTTGTTTGGCAACTCGTTTCTCCCAAGCTGATTCCCATGGCAGCCTGTCCACCTCAGCAATGGTTAGCAGGCCTCAATGGACTTGAGCCCAAAAAACAGAAGATCCAGCCAAAAAAAAAAAAAACTGAGGATGACCACACAAAAAGAGGAACTGCTTTACAAAGAGATATTGGCTTTGTCTATGTCTTTTAGCTGTGTTGTATAGTAGCACAGCAGCTGTGCAGCATGGGTTAAAGTTAGGAAAAAAGAAGTAAGCTGTGACCTGCGATGGCCGCATCATAAAGCTTTTGCGGTGAGAGGCAGAAGGATCCGGGTAAGCACAACATTGGAGCTACAAACAACAATGCATTAATGGAAGGTAGGGAAAGGACAAGCAACACAACGTAGAGGCAGATGGAACAACCAACAAAACATAAAAGGGGTAACAGGGATGTGGTAATCAACAATGTGGGATCAGCAGAGCTAATACAGACAGCACTAAAAACGTGGGAGTGGGCAAGCAACCCAAGAGACCGCAGAAAGAGGAGGGAAGGGCTCAAGGAACATGACTGACAGAAGGAAGAGGGTGGGAAGGAGAAAGCAAAACCAAGGGTAGTGGGAGGAAGACAGAGGGGCAAGACACATGCACTCTTTGGAAATGCTTCCACAATATGAAAAAATTAGTGACCTTCCACTTCTCTCACTTTCGGACGTGAGCGAGAAACCATCACTTGGGCCATGTTCCAGGGGAGGACCAAACACAAGAAGAGAAGTTATATCAGCACGTGCTGACGAAGAGGAGCAAGGAAATGAAAGTGAGGAGAAAGCCAACAAATGGTAAGCAACAGGTGGTCTCTAAACAACCTGTAAAGTGAAGAAATAGCGTGAGGGAAGCTGCTTCCAGTTAGAGTAGTTACTTCAGAGACGAAGACAATACATCCATTGAGGTTGATGAGCACACCCAATTCTTAATCGGGAGCAAGTAAATACTGTGAGAGGAGAGGGTCCTTAAGGCAAATGTATGTGTCCGAAAAAGAGAAGGAAAGGAAAAAGAATTGAATTTGCTTGCAATAATTACAAGCGGAACAGACTGTGAGAAAAGTGGTTCAGATAAAGGTGCTGTGAACTAAAAAAAAAAAAAGAAAAAAAAAAAAAAAAGAAATTGGATTGAGTCTGCTTGTAATAATCACCCATATGAAAGAAAAGGATTGTGGTAGAAGACCTCTGTAATAGATGTAAAAGGACCTGTTACTTTGCCAAATATATGATCTACCATCCAGATGAAGGCATCAACACCTCCACTAACTAAAGCCTGCAGAAATGAGATAATTGTCAATGTTAAAGAAGAGGAATCCTTTAAAATATACTTAAGGGCCATCAGAAGGTTCAATGTGGAACTCAAGGCAGTCTAAAAAGGATTTCCCTCATTGGTTATTAAAGTATATTGTATGACTGAGGAGTGTATTGACTAGGTTTTTAACCATACAATTCTGGTCTATTTGTATCTAATGTCAAAGAATGAAAATGTCACTTACCCAGTGTACATCTGTTCGTGGCATCAGTCGCAGTAGATTCGCATGTTTTGCAATAGCTCGCCATCTGGTGTTGGGCCGGAGTGTTACAAGTTGTTTTTCTTCGAAGAAGTCTTTCGAGTCACGGGACCGAGTGACTCCTCCTTTTGTCTCCATTGCGCATGGGCTTCGACTCCATCTTCGATTGTTTTTCCCCGCAGAGGGTGAGGTAGGAGTTGAATTGTAGTAATAGTGCCCATGCAATGGAGTGACTAAGTATGCACCTATTTAAGGTCGAGATGATACATATATAAATAGTTGAAGGTAACTTCCAAACTGCTACAGGCTCCCGGGGAGGCGGGTGGGCACATGCGAATCTACTGCGACTGATGCCACGAACAGATGTACACTGGGTAAGTGACATTTTCAGTTCGATGGCATCTGTCGCTGTAGATACGCATGTTTTGCATAGACTAGTAAGCAGTTATCTCCCCAAAAGCGGTGGATCAGCCTGTAGGAGTGGAAGTAGTCTGAAATAATGTTCTTAATACGGCTTGACCTACTGTGGCTTGTTGTGCGGATAACACGTCTACACAGTAGTGCTTGGTGAATGTGTGAGGCGTAGACCATGTGGCTGCCTTACATATTTCTTGCATTGGGATGTTTCCTAGAAAGGCCATGGTAGCACCTTTCTTTCTGGTTGAGTGTGCCCTTGGTGTAATGGGCAGCTGTCGTTTAGCTTTAAGGTAGCAGATTTGGATGCATTTAACTATCCATCTGGCTATACCTTGTTTTGATATTGGGTTTCCTGCATGAGGTTTTTGAAATGAAATAAATAGTTGTTTAGTCTTTCTGATGTTTTTTGTTCTGTCAATGTAATACATCAATGCTCTTTTGACATCTAATGTATGTAGTGCCCTTTCAGCTACGGTATCTGGCTGTGGAAAGAACACTGGAAGTTCCACTGTTTGATTTAGATGGAACGGTGAAATAACCTTTGGCAAAAATTTAGGATTGGTCCTTAGGACGACCTTATTCTTGTGTAGTTGTATAAAAGGTTCCTGTATTGTAAACGCCTGAATCTCGCTTACTCTTCTTAGGGAAGTAATGGCGATGAGAAATGCCACCTTCCAGGTTAGGAACTGTATTTCGCAGGAGTGCATGGGTTCAAAAGGTGGACCCATAAGTCTAGTTAGGACAACATTTAGGTTCCATGAAGGAACAGGTGGTGTTCTTGGTGGTATAATTCTCCTAAGGCCCTCCATGAATGCTTTAATGACTGGTATCTTATATTGGGAAGTTGAATAGGTAGTCTGCAGGTATGCAGATATTGCTGCAAGGTGTATTTTAATGGAAGAGAAAGCCAGGTTAGATTTTTGTAAGTGAAGCAAGTAACCCACTACATGTTCTGGAGTTGTGTGTAATGGTTGTATTTGATTAATATGGCAGTAGCAAACAAACCTCTTCCATTTACTTGCATAGCAGTGCCTGGTGGATGGCCTTCTGGCTTGTTTTATGACTTCCATACATTCTTGGGTAAGTTGTAAGTGCCCGAATTCTAGGATTTCAGGAGCCAGATTGCTAGATTCAGCGATGCTGGATCTGGGTGTCTGATCTTTTGGTTGTGCTGTGTCAACAGATCTGGCCTGTTGGGCAATTTGATGCAGGGTACTACTGATAGGTCTAGCAGCGTTGTGTACCAGGGTTGTCTTGCCCAAGTTGGTGCTATTAATATGAGTTTGAGTTTGTTTTGACTGAGTTTGTTTACCAGGTAAGGAAGGAGAGGGAGAGGAGGAAAAGCGTAAGCAAATATCCCTGACCAGTCCATCCATAGGGCATTGCCTTGGGACTGTTTGTGTGGGTATCTGGATGCGAAGTTTTGGCATTTTGCGTTCTCCTTTGTCGCAAACAAGTCTATCTGAGGTGTTCCCCAGAGTTTGAAATAAGTGTTCAGAATTTGGGGGTGAATTTCCCATTCGTGGACCTGTTGGTGATCTCGAGAGAGATTGTCTGCGAGTTGATTTTGGATCCCTGGTATAAATTGTGCTATTAGGCGAATTTGGTTGTGAATTGCCCAACGCCAAATCTTTTGTGCTAGCAGGCTTAACTGCGTGGAGTGCGTCCCCCCTTGCTTGTTTAGATAATACATTGTTGTCATGTTGTCTGTTTTGACGAGAATGTATTTGTGAACTATTATTGGTTGGAAAGCTTTTAGTGCTTGAAAAACTGCTAGAAGTTCGAGGTGATTTATATGCAGTTTTGTTTGATGTACGTTCCATTGTCCTTGTATGCTGTGTTGATCGAGGTGTGCTCCCCACCCTGTCATGGAAGCATCTGTTGTTATTACGTATTGTGGCACTGGGTCTTGGAAAGGCCGCCCTTTGTTTAAATTTATGTTGTTCCACCACAGAAGCGAGAGGTAAGTTTGGCGGTCTATTAACACCAGATCTAGAAGGTGACCCTGTGCTTGTGACCATTGTGATGCTAGGCACTGTTGTAAGGGCCTCATGTGCAGTCTTGCGTTTGGGACAATGGCTATGCATGAAGACATCATGCCTAGGAGTTGTAGTACCATCTTTGCTTGTATCCTTTGTGTTGGATACATGCGTTGTATGATGGTGTTGAAATTTTGAATTCTTTGTGGACTTGGAGTGGCTACTCCTTTTGATGTGTCTATTATGGCTCCCAGGTATTGTTGTACCTTGCGCGGCAGAATTTTGGATTTTGTGAAATTGACGGTGAACCCTAGTTTGAAGAGGGTTTGTATGATATGACTTGTGTGATTTGAGCACTCTATTAACGAATTGGCGTTGATTAGCCAGTCGTCTAGATATGGGAACACATGTATTTGCTGCCTTCTTATGTGTGCAGCGACTACCGCTAGACATTTGGTAAAGACTCTTGGTGCGGTCGTTAATCCGAAAGGCAGTACCTTGAATTGGTAATGTATTCCCTTGAATACAAACCTTAGGTATTTCCTGTGCGATGGGTGTATTGGTATATGGAAATAAGCATCCTTGAGATCTAAAGTTGCCATGTAGTCGTGTAGTTTTAGCAATGGCAATACTTCTTGTAGTGTGACCATGTGAAAGTGGTCTGATTTGATGAAAGTGTTCACTACTCTGAGGTCTAGGATTGGTCTCAGCGTTTTGTCCTTCTTTGGTATCAGAAAGTACAGTGAGTAAACTCCTGTGTTTATTTGTGTGTTTGGCACTAATTCGATTGCATTCTTTTGCAATAGTGCCTGCACTTCTATCTCCAGGAGATTGGAATGGTGTGTTGTCAAATTTTGTGCTTTTGGTGGTATGTTTGGAGGGAATTGTAGAAATTCTATGCAATAACCATGTTGGATAATTGCTAGAACCCAAGTGTCTGTAGTGATTTCCTCCCATGCTTTGTAATAATGACTTATTCTTCCCCCCACTGGTGTTGTGTGGAGGGGGTGAGTGACATGTGAGTCACTGTTTAGTAGTAGGGGTTTTGGGGCTCTGAAATCTTCCTCTATTTCTAGGGAATTGCCCTCCTCTATATTGTCCCCGAAAACCTCCTCTATACTGTCCCTGGTAACTGGACGGTGTTGCTTGTGAGGTGCTGGCTTGTGTGCTCTGACCCCGAAACCCCCCTCGAAAGGGTGTTTTACGGAATGTGCTGTAATTCCCTCTGCTCTGCGGGGAGTAGAGTGCGCCCATGGCTTTGGCAGTGTCCGTATCTTTTTTGAGTTTCTCAATCGCTGTGTCCACTTCTGGACCGAACAGTTCTTTTTCGTTAAAAGGCATATTGAGAACTGCTTGTTGAATCTCTGGTTTAAATCCAGACGTTCGGAGCCATGCATGCCTTCTGATAGTTACAGATGTATTAATTGTCTGTGCAGCTGTATCTGCAGCGTCCATGGAGGAGCGGATCTGGTTGTTGGAAATGGTCTGTCCCTCCTCAACCACTTGTTTTGCCCTATTTTGTAAGTCCTTGGGCAGATGTTCAATGAGATGTTGCATCTCGTCCCAGTGGGCTCTGTCATAGCGCGCAAGTAGTGCCTGGGAGTTCGCGATGCGCCACTGGTTTGCAGCTTGTGCCGCGACTCTCTTACCAGCTGCATCGAACTTGCGGCTTTCTTTATCTGGGGGTGGTGCATCTCCAGATGTGTGAGAGTTGGCCCTTTTCCTAGCTGCTCCTACAACGACAGAGTCTGGTGGCAGCTGTGTAGTGATGAAATACCGGGTCTGTAGGAGGCGCCTTATACTTTTTTTCCACCCTTGGTGTGATTGCCCTACTTTTGACCGGCTCCTTAAAGATTTCTTTTGCGTGCCGGAGCATACCAGGGAGCATAGGCAGGCTTTGGTATGAGCTGTGGGTGGAGGAGAATGTGTTGAATAAAAAATCATCCTCGACCTGTTCAGAGTGGAGGCTTACGTTGTGAAATTGTGCTGCTCTAGCCACCACTTGAGAATACGCGGTGCTGTCCTCTGGTGGAGATGGCTTCGTAGGGTATGCCTCCGGACTGTTATCTGACACTGGGGCGTCGTATAGGTCCCATGCGTCTTGATCTTGGTCACCCTGGCTTATGGTGGTGTGAGCTGGGGAGTGTGATGGAGTTCGTGCTGGTGAGACGTTAATCACGGGCGGAGGAGAGGGTGGTGGGGTAACTCTTTTCACCACTTTTGGTTGTGGTGTCTGTTCAGTTTGGAACTCCAACCTTCTCTTTCTTCCAATGGGGGGAAGGGTGCTTATTTTTCCTGTCCCCTGCTGTATGAAAATACGCTTTTGCGTATGGTCCACATCAGTTGATTGTAGCTCTTCCTCAAACCTATGCTTTTGCATTTGTGAGGTTAGTTAGCGAGTGCTCTTCTGTATAAGAGCCTGAAGCTGGGTCGCTTGCAGTTTGTTTCGGCACCGAAACCCTGTCTGCGTGTTTTTTCGGCTCCGAGGTGACTTTTTTATTTTTCGGGGCCGAAACCTCTCGGCGTCGATCATCTTCGGTGCCGCTGTCTCGGCGTCGAGCCGTGTCCACACCGGCATCTCAGTGTCGAGGCTTGTCTCCAGCACTTTCTCGGTCCCAAGAAGGCTGCGTGCCGGTGTCTCGACCGGAGTCGGACGATCTCAGCACTGTTTGGGCCTTTTTCGGTGCCGACGGTCGGTCACCGAATTTATGGGTGGAGCCATGGCCTGATGGCAGTGGCGTCCCCTGGGCCTTGTAAATCTTCCTCTGTGTGGTTTTCGACGTCTTACTCACGGTTTGTGTATCGTCGAATCCTTCGGAGTCTGATTCTTGGATCGAGAAGGTACCTTCCTCTTCCTGTTCCTCGAACTCTCGGTGGGCTGTCAGCGCGGACGCCATCTGAAGTCTTCTGGCTCGACGGTCTCGGAGTGTCTTTCGGGACCGGAACGCACGACAGGCCTCGCAGGTGTCTTCACTGTGCTCAGGTGACAGGCACAGGTTACAGACCAAGTGTTGGTCTGTATAGGGGTATTTATTGTGGCATTTGGGGCAGAAACGGAACGGGGTCCGTTCCATCGGCGTTCTTCAGCACGCGGTCGGGCCGACCAGGCCCCGACGGGGGATCGAAAAACTACCCCCGAAGGGCACCGGAGCTCTTCGATCTTCGATGCGGTGTTGAATCTAAGTACGCCGATCCCGAACGCAACAATACCGACGAAAATCTTCCGAAATTAGCTAACTTTCCGTTCCGAAACTCGGAGCGACAGGAACACGTCCGAACCCGATGGCGGAAAAAAAACAATCGAAGATGGAGTCGACGCCCATGCGCAATGGAGACAAAAGGAGGAGTCACTCGGTCCCGTGACTCGAAAGACTTCTTCGAAGAAAAACAACTTGTAACACTCCGGCCCAACACCAGATGGCGAGCTATTGCAAAACATGCGTATCTACAGCGACAGATGCCATCAAACTTATAGTTTCTGTAATGATGAAGTCATTTGTATAATAAATTACTCTTTTGATATGGTACAGACGTAGTCCCATATTGTTGCAGATAGAGGAGAGTACAGTCTCAAATTGTTTATGGTGATGAATAGCAGAGCTAAGATATGTGAGCCTGTAGTAGGCCGGCCCCTGATTATTCAATTCATTGTGAACAGAAACATTCTTCAAAGTTAGGAAATGAATTTAAAAGCTGTGCATGGGTCGAAATAACATATACATAAGGAAAGTGTACACATGAGGAACCAAATTAAGATCCTAAGTGGCATCAAAATGGAGTTTTGGAGGTAACAGATGAGTCAAACCTTTTTTTAAAAAAAACAAAAGCTCATCACACCTGAACAGGGAATGTTGGTCAGTCAATACAAAAAAGGCTGACAGATAACCTATTACAACAGTTTGAAAGAACAATAAAACAATAAAACATCTGAAAATTTGGCCTGCAATAGATCAGTATTGCAGGGGCCATACCAGGCCACAAACCTGTCTGAGAATCCAGTGTTGAGAGACTAAGTTCGAAGGATGCCTGGCAGCCAAGACGACATCCACAACTTTGGGAGAGAGATAAAATGACAAACTGTAGCAGCTCAATCTCCACACATAGAGGCGCAGATTGAGCAGGTTTAGGGGCAGGACCCTGTCTTGCTGCTGTCACAGGAGGCCCTTAAGAAGGGGTAGCCTGATCGGAGGACAGATGCTCATTCCCAGAAATTCCAGGTACCACGCTCTCCTTGCTCAAAGTAGAGCCACTAGGTTAACTTGGGCCCTATCATTCCTTATCTTCAGAACTCTAGGAAGGAGAGGTAGCAGCGGAAAAGCATAAAGGAGTCTTGTAATCTACTCTGTTTGGAATATATCTCATAGAAAGAGCTTTCTTAGAAAACTCCAGAAAGCAAAAGGTTTGATACTGTGCATTCTTTGCAGTGGCGAAAAGATCTAAACCAAGTTCGACCACTGGTGGAAGATGACCTGTGCCATCTTGGTGCTAGATGTCACCAGCTTTGCTCATCTGCCGTGGCATTCAAAGATTCTGCCAAATTGTTCATGACCAGGAGAATGGTCTGACATTTAAGCCAGCTCCAGAAGTAAACCACCTCTGACAACCTGAACCAGCCTCCCTCTGATGAATTGTAGGAAGGCTTTCAGCATCAGGCAAATGGCCTATACATCCAAGAGGCTGATGTGGTGATAGGCTTCCTCTGCATACAAGTCTGCTGATCTCCACCTCTTCCACATGACCTCCTCATCCCAGCACTAACTCAACTTTCACCATTGTCAGCTTGGGTTGGGGTGGGGGATGAGGGTCTGCCCCTGGTCAAACTGTGATTGAGCCATCACTGAAGGCCTTTAGAAGTCTTGTCCGATAAATGGATGAAATTCTATGGGTTCAACTGGTGTTGCTATGGGTTCTCCTTAGTGCCAGGACTGGACACCCGTACTTTAGCATTAGGCCCATAGCATGTGCTTTTTACACATAGACCGTTTTATTTATTTTTATATATACCCAAGAAGAAGGGTGTTGAACGCATTCCAGTAATGGCTGTCCTGCGATGTACACCATTCCATTGACCGCTTTGCTGATCCTGGTGCTGACTCTTCAGCCAACTGAGAGGATTGCCATCCAGACAACAGGCAAACCCTGGCCAGCCGTTTTAGGTATGGTGTTGGGATACTTCGCTTAGACCAGAGCAGGCAGAAGGGTTCCTGCTATGATCCCAGATTTTAGACATAAGGTGTAGGTTGGTAGGAATTCTTTATTAAGCTTTAAAGATCATACAAAGATGGTGGGGCCTTTTACCTTATTTACCCTAATCATAATGATGACCACTGTCTTATGTTTCATCTGCCTCATTATCAAAGTTCATGTTTTTTATAATAGGATGCAACTGCTTCAATAAATGGATTGAAATCCATCTTTCTTCTCTTATTCTGCATTGGCATATGCAAGTCTTTTGTAATTGAGAGAAAGGGGTATGATCTGTTCACCACAACTTCCTTGAGGAGTCATAGAGTCATGTTTAGGTTGCCAAAAATCACCTTCACTTACTAGGTTTGGGTGAGGAACTGTGGGTTTGTGAGAAATCAGGTCAACAACTTCCACATAGCATGGGACTGACTCAGTCACCCACACAGGGTGGTGCTGCTGCCGCAAAACATGCAGTCTTATTACCACAATAGGAACCGCACAACAGGGTTGGTCCTACTGAGACTTCAGGACTCACTACATGACCCACATATGCCATCTGGAATAGCTGAGTAGTAGCATTCCAATAGGCCCAGAAGTGTCAGAACCTCTCTCACCAAAACCCAGCATCAAGGTTGAAATATTAGGATCATATTGAGAATGTCTGGAACTTGTTGTGGTGGAGGTAAGATCAGAATCAGAATGGCTTCCATGAAGAGGAGCCTCTTCAAAGGAGTTAGGCGTGACTATGGCAGGTTGATCATTACAACAGTAACAATGTTAGGTGGTTCACCATCGTCTGGAGTTGGTCTTTGTCTGATTGTGGTGAATCTGCATTCATAAGCCATTTGTCAAGGGAGGAGAAAATAGGTATCCCCAACCTCTAAAGGTGTGCTTCAACTATGGACACTTTCGTGAGTAACCAAGGCGCATTGGTGAGATTGAAGGGAAACATGGCAAACTGCAAATGCTCCTAGTCAACCATGAACCACAAGCAGCGTCTGGACTGGGACATGAAAGTGGCATCCTGCAGGTCCAAAGCCACCATCCAGTTACCTGGATCTACAGCAGACAGAACCTGGAACAGTGTGAGCATTCAGATTGTGCCATTCCTCTAAAAGGTATATGAAGGGCAGACATCGAAAATAAGACAAAAGTCTATATCCTTCTTCGGCACAAGGAAATACTGGGAGTAACAGCCAGCTCCTATATCCTGGGCCAGAACCACCTGAATGGCTCCTTTGGCCTAAACAGCTTGCACTTTTTGAAGCAAGATTAAAAGGTGGCCCTCCAAAAGATGCTATGATGCAGGCATGGGATCGGTCAGGTCTAAAAGAGGGCATAACCTTGTTGGAACTGCCTGCAGGACCAATCTGTCGATGTTATCCTTTGCTAACTGGAGAAAAAATGCCTGATCCACCCCTCACAGGCTAGTCATCTGCTGCTAGGGCCCAATTAAAGTGGCTTAGACATGGATGGCAAAGGGGCAGAGACTGGAAAGTTTGCTGTCTTTGATAGCCTAGGCGTTGTATGCTTGATCCCTGACCTCAAAAGGACCAGGAAGCTTGAAGCAGCGATGGTGGGTCTTGGCATGGGTGGTATGTCAATCCTTTAGAAAAGTCTTGAACGGTAAAGGATGGCAAAGAAAATATTTGCTTCCCAAAGAACTCAAGTCATTTCTACTCTGTCAGAGAGGCTTTTGGGTAATCACCCAACAGTTGGAAGCTTGCACCACCAAGCCTCCAGGTGTAGGGGGCTGAGTCAAAACATTATGATTGTCTATAAAGCGACAGCCTGCTCCTAGAAACACACCAACATTTTTGGGCTGATTATCGGAGCATAGCCTTGGCACCTGTCCATTCCCTGCAGCACCTGGTTCATGGGTGAGGGTGGGTTGAATGGGTTTGGGACGAGCAATCTACCATGTGGACTTCTTCCATGTTTCTTTCATGAATATGGGAGGGGGGGAGTGGAGTGGGTCAAGTTTGTAGGTATTTGTTTTCTTTTTGCCTTTCCTTTACATGATCTCACTGTTGTAAGTTGGCCTATCGGGCCATGCTTCTTATTTCAACATCTAAATAAATAAAATATGTTTAAAAAAAGGTGCGAAAAAGCAATGTTTCGCGAAACTGTGGATCATGTGTGAGAGCAATCATTTTACCTTCCATAGTGAGTAATTGTAGACACAAAACCTCCACCATGCACCTCATTACTATGTCAAAGGAGGCACCCTTTTCTGTCGGAGACCAGGGAGAGAACACTACGTAGTTTGAGGTGTCCAGCCCACTGGCAGATTGTAAATCCAGGCATAATCTGTCATACTCATAATGTTGGGGGGGAAAATCCTGTTTGCCACCATTGTTGACCCTAAATTGTGCTCCAGGTGTGAACTGAAAAGGTTATGAAGCGCAAATGTGCAGCCCCGAAACAGAGGCATACATATGTCTAAATCATAATAAACTTGGGCTGGGTTTGACGGTCTAGCATCTAGACGAGACCCTGGTCAAGGCAGACTGGGATTTGGCTCAGTGTCTGATAGGAATGGATTCGTCCTCTGGCGCAAGCGGCATGGGTGTGGCATGGATTTTGGTTCCACATCTATAGTCTGCTCAGGAGTAGAACCAGCAACACGTTCAAGGCACAGACGGTGTTGAGAGTGGATCCCATGGCAATAAACCAGGCTGGATGCCAGCAGCACAAAAGCAGCGTTTGGATTAGCCGCAGGGCAGGCCTGTGCCTGCTGTGGGGACCGAGGATCGGCACGGCAGAAGCAACAAGGAAAGTAAGCTTTTTATTATTATTATTATTTTTATTTATCCTTTCTCCCCTCTCCCCGTCACACGCTGCGCCACCCCACCCCTTTTGCCCCCACAAGCCACAACTGCTCTGTACCATAACACCTGCTGGTTTCTAAACAGACAGATTCCTGGGAATTGAACTGTGGCTAAACCAAGCAACTAACCACAGCTGACATGAGAAAGACTGCATATGCCTTTACTGGGATGGGGATCTTGCAGTTTGGTTGAAGGATGTTGGGCAATAGGAAGGTTAGGGTCACACCTTCTAATTCTACGTTGTAATTGAAACTCAGCAGCTGAGGCTTCGGTTTACAATATTGTCCAGAATGGAATTCAATGTTTGATATGCTTAAAGGCTACATCTGATTTTCAATGTTGGTGTCAATCAAGAATGCCATTTTACAATTTGTATTAAAAAGCAACACACTTTGAAATCATAATTTAACACGGAGCTGCTTTGGTGAAAAGAGAAATATTTGTCCAACAAAAAGCTCACATGCTTTATCTTCATCACTTTTGTTAAAAAGGGTGGATAGAGAATAGAGGGTCATAAGTCTTAGGTTCAGAGCTGTTGATTTGGTTATTTACCTAGCATTAATACCACATCTGCATTTTTCAGACACATTTAGCTACTGATCGGGCAAGGAAATTAGCCTATACAAGCAACATGAAACGAGGATTTTCATCACAGAATGAAAAAACAATCTATGACTTGTTTACCTTTCGGAGGCTCTGTGAAGGCTGTGAACAGGCATAAACCTCCCAACACGCTCTTTGGAAGGCTTTCATTAGGCCAAAACCCCGCTGCAACTGTTGAGTTATAAGCATAGCCACGCTGATCAAAGACGTGAGAGATGATGCTGGAGAGCCTAAATAGAAAATGCAGGTGAACACAAGTGGTTTTGCAGTTTAAGTCCAGACAATATCTTGTAATGAACCAAAGAGTGACAAACCAAACAGATTTGCAGAGCTGTTTCATTTGGTCTTAGGGCAGAGTTTCCTGGGAAGCAATGTAGCATGACACAGAAACTGGAGGTCCAGCTAGACATTTAACAGAAGATTTTAGGCATTTACATTTGGGTAAAATAGGGCAGTCAAAATACAATAACCAAAAAAACTGGAGGTTTTGGCCCCTTGAGATTCTGAAATACAAACCAAAATCATATTGCAGTTACATGAAAGGTGCTAATTTTGTTAATACTTGGCTCAATTGGTGCATATCATCACAATTTCTCAGCAGCCTTAAGAGTAGTTCAGGTTCACTACATGTGATGTCGCACCAGTTTGCCATCTACCCTAGTTTCTTTGCAGCAAATGATGCAAGGAGGGACAACTTGTTGGTTTAAGCATATAGGCAGAGTTACCCACAAAATCAAATAAGAAAACGTAAGACTCAAAACCAGTGTGCCAAACTGGAGAAGGGTACCACCAGGTTCCTCAAACTAACTCACAATGCTAAACGGCCATTCTGTGCCTTAAAGTCCAAAATAAGAAGTTACTCATCTTTGGTAATGAAAATGTCACTTACCCAGTGTACATCTGTTCGTGGAATCAGTCGCTGAAGATTCACATGTTTTGCATAGCTCGCCATCTGGTGTTGGGTCGGAGTGTTACAAGTTGTTTTTCTTCGAAGAAGTCTTTCGAGTCACGGGACCGAGAGACTCCTCCTTTTGTCTCCATTGCGCATGGGCGTCGACTCCATCTTCGATTGTTTTCCCCGCAGAGGGTGAGGTAGGAGTTGTGTTGTAGTAATAGTGCCCATGCAATGGAGTGACTAAGTATGTACCTATTTAAGGTTTAAATAATATATTTACAAATGTACAAAGCTTAAGCTAACTTCCGAACTGCTACAGGCTCCCGGGGAGGCGGGTGGGCACATGTGAATCTTCAGCGACTGATGCCACGAACAGATGTACACTGGGTAAGTGACATTTTCAGTTCGATGGCATCTGTCGCTGGAGATACACATGTTTTGCATAGACTAGTAAGCAGTTAACTCCCCAAAAGCTGTGGTTTAGCCTGTAGGAGTGGAAGTGGTTTGAAATAAGGTTCTTAGCACGGCTTGACCTACTGTGGCTTGTTGTGCAGATAACACGTCTACACAGTAGTGCTTGGTGAATGTGTGAGGCGTAGACCATGTGGCTGCCTTACATATTTCGTGCATTGGAATATTTCCTAGGAAGGCCATGGTGGCACCTTTCTTTCTGGTTGAGTGTGCCCTTGGTGTAATGGGCAGCTGTCGTTTTGCTTTAAGGTAGCAGATTTGGATGCACTTAACTATCCATCTGGCTATACCTTGTTTTGATATTGGGTTTCCTGCATGAGGTTTTTGGAATGCAATAAATAGCTGTTTAGTTTTCCTGATGTTCTTTGTTCTGTCAATGTAGTACATTAATGCTCTTTTGACATCTAATGTATGTAGTGCCCTCTCAGCTATGGAATCTGGCTGTGGGAAGAATACTGGTAGTTCCACCGTTTGATTTAGGTGGAATGGTGAAATAACCTTCGGTAAAAATTTAGGATTAGTCCTTAGGACTACCTTATTTTTGTGTAGTTGGATAAAAGGTTCTTGTATTGTAAACGCCTGAATCTCACTTACTCTTCTTAGAGATGTGATGGCGATGAGAAATGCAACTTTCCAGGTTAGGAATTGTATTTCGCAAGAATGCATAGGTTCAAAGGGTGGACCCATGAGCCTTGTTAAGACGATGTTAAGGTTCCATGAAGGAACGGGTGGTGTCCGTGGTGGTATAATTCTTTTGAGGCCTTCCATAAACGCTTTAATGACAGGTATCCTAAATAGTGAAGTTGAATGGGTAATCTGCAGGTATGCAGATATTGCTGAGAGGTGTATCTTAATGGAAGAGAAGGCCAGGTTCGATTTTTGTAAGTGTAGTAAGTAGCCCACTACATCCTTTGGAGATGCGTGTAATGGTTGGATTTGATTCTGATGGCAGTAGCAAACAAACCTTTTCCATTTGCTTGCATAACAGTGTCTAGTGGATGGTCTTCTAGCTTGCTTTATGACTTCCATACATTCTTGTGTGAGGTTTAAGTGTCCGAATTCTAGGATTTCAGGAGCCAGATTGCTAGATTCAGCGATGCTGGGTTTGGATGCCTGATCTGTTGTTTGTGTTGTGTTAACAGATCTGGCCTGTTGGGCAACTTGACGTGGGGTACTACTGATAGGTCTAGCAGTGTTGTGTACCAAGGTTGCCTTGCCCATGTTGGTGCTATCAGTATGAGTTTGACTTTGCTTTGACTCAATTTGATTACTAGATATGGAATGAGAGGGAGAGGGGGAAAAGCGTACGCAAATATCCCTGACCAGTTCATCCATAGGGCATTGCCTTGGGACTGCCTGTGTGGGTATCTGGATGCGAAGTTTTGGCATTTTGCGTTCTCCTTCGTTGCAAATAAGTCTATTTGAGGTGTTTCCCAAAGTTTGAAGTAAGTGTTTAGAATTTGGGAGTGAATTTCCCATTCGTGGACTTGTTGGTGATCTCGAGAGAGATTGTCTGCAAGTTGATTTTGGATCCCTGGAATAAACTGTGCTATTAGGCGAACGTGGTTGTGAATTGCCCAGCACCATATCTTTTGTGCTAGGAGGCTCAGCTGCGGCAAGTGTGTCCCCCCCTGTTTGTTTAGATAATACATTGTTGTCATGTTGTCTGTTTTGACAAGAATGTACTTGTGAGTTATGATTGGTTGGAATACTTTTAGTGCTTGAAAAACTGCTAGCAGTTCCAGGTGATTTATGTGCAGTTTTGTTTGATGTACGTCCCATTGTCCTTGTATGCTGTGTTGATCGAGGTGTGCTCCCCACCCCGTCATGGAAGCATCTGTCGTTATTACGTATTGTGGCACTGGGTCTTGGAAAGGCCGCCCTTTGTTTAAATTTATACTGTTCCACCATAGAAGCGAGAGGTATGTTTGGCGGTCTATCAACACCAGATCTAGAAGGTGACCCTGTGCTTGTGACCATTGCGATGCTAGGCACTGTTGTAAGGGCCTCATGTGCAGTCTTGCGTTCGGGACAATGGCTATGCATGAGGACATCATGCCTAGGAGTTGTAATATCATTTTTGCTTGTATTCTCTGTGTTGGGTACATGCGTTGTATGATTTTGTTGAAATTTTGAATTCTCTGTGGACTTGGAGTGGCTAATCCTTTTGTTGTGTCTATTATGGCTCCTAGATATTGTTGTACTTTGCACGGCAGAATGTGTGATTTTGCATAGTTGATGGTGAAACCGAGTTTGTGGAGATTTTGTATGACCTGATTTGTGTGGTGTGAGCACCTTGTCAGTGAGTTGGTCTTGATTAGCCAGTCGTCTAGATACGGGAATACGTATATTTGCTGCCTTCTGATGTGTGCAGCCACTACTGCTAGACATTTTGTAAAGACTCTTGGCGCAGTTGTTAAACCAAACGGCAATACTTTGAATTGGTAATGTAGTCCTTTGAATACAAACCTGAGGTATTTCCTGTGCGACTGATGTATTGGTATGTGGAAATACGCGTCTCTGAGATCTAAGGTTGTCATGTACTCTTGTTGCTTTAACAATGGTAACACCTCTTGTAGCGTGACCATGTGAAAGTGTTCTGATTTGATGTAGGTGTTTAGTGTTCTGAGGTCTAGGATTGGTCTCAGTGTTTTGTCCTTTTTTGGTACTAAGAAGTACAGTGAATAAACTCCTGTGTTTATTTGTGTTTCTGGTACTAGTTCTATTGCGTTCTTTTGCAATAATGCTTGAACTTCTGTTTCCAGAAGGTCTGAATGTTGTTTTGATAAATTCTGTGTTTTTGGTGGTATGTTTGGAGGGATTTGTAGAAATTCTATGCAATAACCATGTTGGATAATTGCTAAGACCCAAGTGTCTGTAGTTATTTCCTCCCATGCTTGGTAAAACTGGCCTATTCTTCCCCCCACTGGTGTTGTGTGGAGGGGATGAGTGACATGTGAGTCACTGCTTGGTTGTAGGGGTTTTGGGGCTTTGAAATCTTCCCCTATTCCTAGGGAATTGTCCTCTGTATTGGCCCCGAAAGCCTCCCCTCTGATACTGTCCCTGGTAGCTGGACGGTGTGGTCTGTGAGGTGCTGGCTTGTGTGGCCTGACCCCGAAACCCCCCTCTAAAGGTTGTCTTGCGGAAGGTGCTGTAAGTGCCTCTGCTCTGCGGGGAGTAGAGTGCGCCCATGGCTTTAGCAGTGTCGGTGTCCTTTTTCAGTTTCTCAATTGCCGTGTCCACCTCTGGTCCGAACAGTTCTTTTTCATTGAATGGCATATTAAAACCAGACGTTCGTAGCCATGCGTGCCTTCTTATAGTCACAGATGTGTTAATTGTTCTCGCAGCTGTGTCCGCTGCGTCCATAGAGGAGCGTATCTGATTATTCGATATGTTCTGTCCTTCCTCAACCACCTGCTTCGCCCTCTTTTGCATTTCCTTGGGTAGATGCTCAATGAGGTGTTGCATCTCGTCCCAATGGGCTCTGTCATAGCGCGCAAGTAGTGCTTGGGAGTTAGCGATGCGCCACTGGTTTGCAGCCTGTACTGCGACTCTCTTTCCAGCTGCATCGAACTTGCAGCTCTCTTTATCTGGGGGTGGTGCATCCCCAGATGTGTGGGAGTTGGCTCTCTTGCGAGCTGCTCCTACTACGACGGATTCTGGTGGCAGCTGTGAGGTGATGAAAACCGGGTCTGTGGGAGGCGCTTTATATTTCTTTTCCACCCTTGGTGTTATTGCCCTACTCTTGACCGGCTCCTTGAAGATGTCCTTTGCGTGCCGTAGCATTCCTGGGAGCATAGGCAAGCTTTGGTAGGAGCTGTGGGTGGAGGAGAGGGTGTTGAATAAGAAGTCATCCTCGACTGGTTCTGAGTGGAGGTTTACGTTGTGGAACTCTGCCGCTCTAGCCACCACTTGTGAATAAGCTGTGCTGTCTTCTGGTGGTGAGGGCTTTGTGGGATACGCCTCTGGACTGTTGTCCAACACTGGGGCGTCGTATAAGTCCCAAGCGTCCTGGTCTTGGTCACCTTGGCTCGCGGTGGTGTGAGCCGGGGAATGTGATGGAGTTTGTGCTGGTGAAACGTTAGTTACAGGTGGAGGAGAGGGTGGCGGAGTTAAATTTTTCACCATTTTTGTTTGTGGTGCTTGGTCTGTTTGAAACTCCAGTCTCCTTTTCCTTCTAATTGGGGGAAGGGTGCTTATTTTCCCTGTTCCTTCCTGTATGAAAATACGTTTCTGCGTATGGTCCACTTCGGTGGATTGCAACTCTTCCTCAAATCTATGCTTTCGCATCTGAGAGGACAGTGATTGCTCCTCTGAATAGGAACCGGTAACTGGGTCGGTTGCGGCTTGTTTTGGCACCAAAACCCTGTCTGTACTCTTTTTCGGCTCCGAGGTGACTTTTTTCTTTTTTGTAGTCGAAACCTCTCGGCGTCGATCTTCCTCGGTGCCACTGTCTCGGCGTCGAGCCGTCTCGGCACCGCTATCTCGGCGTCGATCCCTTTCAGCAGCACTGTCTCGGTCCCGAGCAGGCTGCGTGCCGGTGTCTCGACCGGAGTCGGACGATCTCGGCACTGTTTCGGCCTTTTTCGGTGCTGACGGTCGGTCACCGAATTTATGGGTTGAGCCATGGCCTGGTGGCAGTGGCGTCCCCTGGGCCTTGTCACTTTTCTTGTGTGTTGCCTTCGACGTCTTACTCACAGTTCTTTGATCGTCGAATTCTTCGGAGTCCGATTCGTGGATCGAGAAGGCTTCTTCCTCCTCTTGTTACTCGAACTCTCGGTGTGCTGTCGGCGTGGACGCCATCTGAAGTCTTCTGGCTCGACGGTCACTGAGTGTTTTTCGGGACCGGAACGCACGACAGGCCTCGCAAGTCTCTTCACTGTGCTCAGGCGACAGGCACAGGTTACAGACCAAATGTTGGTCTGAATACGGGTATTTGTTGTGGCATTTGGGACAGAAACGAAACGGGGTCCGTTCCATCTGCGTTGTCTGACACGCGGTCGGGCCGACCAGGCCCCGACGGGGGATCGAAAGCTACCCCGAAGGGCACCGGAGCTCTCCAAACTTCGATGCGGTGTCGATTCTATCTAAGCCGATCCCGAACACAACAATACCGACGTAATCTTCCGATAGATAGCTAACTTTCCGTTCCGAAACTCGGAGCGACAGGAACACGTCCGAACCCGATGGCGGAAAAAAAACAATCGAAGATGGAGTCGACGCCCATGCGCAATGGAGACAAAAGGAGGAGTCACTCGGTCCCGTGACTTGAAAGACTTCTTTGAAGAAAAACAACTTGTAACACTCCGACCCAACACCAGATGCCGAGCTTTGCAAAACATGTGCATCTCCAGCGACAGATGCCATCGAACCTTTAATTCTGGTGGAAACTAGTTAATCTCAGATTTCCCACATGTTGGAATATCATCAGGACCCAGACTGAATTCAGAAAGCTTTCACAGCAGTGCTTCCATATTCTGCCAGGTGGCACAATGCAGCTCTGCAGGGACTTCAAACCACCCCACCCCACAAGTGACAGAGAAGAACCACATAAAAGCCGTGGAAACTATGCTGCAAGCAGAGTCTTCGTCATGGATGCAGACTGTTGGTTCCTGGAGAGTCCAGTTGCAGTTCCAGTGGCCAGAAGTCGAAGTAGAGGATGCAGAGGAGTCCTGCTGGAATCTTGCAAGCCAAATCTGAGGACCCACCCAAGAGGGAGACCCTAAATAGCCCTGGAAGGAGCACTGGACACCTAGCCGGGTGACCACTTATCAGTAGGGGCCTCTAACGTCACCTCCCTGACCTTGCCACTCAGATGCTCCCAGAGGCCTCTGACCACCTTGGATTCAAGATGGCAGAATCAAGGGATCCGCTGAAGGAGCTCTGGGCACCACCCCTGGGTTGGTGATGGACAGGGGAGTGGTCACACCCTTTTCCATTGTCCAGTTTCGTGCTAGAGCAAGGACTGGAGGTCCCTGAACCGCTGCAGACTGGTTTATGCAAGGAGGGCACCAAATATGCCCTTCAAAACATACAGGTGGCTTGGGGAGGCTCCTCCTCCCACGCCATGTAACCCCTATTTCCAAAGGGAGAGGATGTTACCCCTCCTCTCAGATGAAATCCTTTGTTCTGGCTTCCTGGGCTTGAGCTGGTCAAGCAGCAGGAGGCCAGAAACCTGTCTGAGGGGTGGCAACCGTTTGGGCTGCCCCAGAAAGCTGGTAGGAGCAATGCTGGAGGTCTTCTAAGGAGCACCCAGAGTGCATGGAATCATACTTCCAATAATGGCAAACAGTATTTGGGTATGATTCCGACATGTTTGATACCAAACATGCCTACATTCGGAGTTACCATTATATAGCTGGACATAGGTAGTGACCTACGTCCAGTATACACATAAAATGGCATCCCCGTACTCACTAAGTTCATGAAAATGGAGATTGTGGGGGCACCTCTGCTCATGCAGGTGTGCCATCACACACAGGTACCTGCACCCTGCCCTCTGGGCTAGGAGGGCCTACCATAGGTGTTACTTACAGTGACCTGGTGCACCCTTTCACGCAGGCTGCAATTGCAGGCATGCATATACACTTTGCAAGGGCTCCCCATGGGTGGCATAATACATGCTGCAGCCCATGGGGGACCCCTGGTATCCCAATGCCCTAGGTACTTGGGTATCATACTAGGGACTTACATGGGGACACAAGTATGCCAAACTTGGGGGGGGGGGGGGGGGGGGAGGGAGGGGGGGATGTGTGTGGTCCAAGCTACCAGGTTTTAAGGGAGAGAGCATTTTTACTGGGGTCCTGGTTAGCAGGATCCCAGTGAATACAGCTAAAACATACTGACAACAGGCAAAAAGTGGGGGTAACCATGCCAGAAAATAGATTACTTCCTACACAATGTCATCTGACCTCCACCTCTCCCAGGTGATTCCTTCCAACCATGCAGCGACACATCCTTTGCCACTGTCAGCTTTTGGTGGGGAAGGGAGAGAGGTCTGTCGCTGGTCAGGCTGAAGTCGAGCAGCCACTACTGCAGATAGTCTAATTTTCTTCCAAACCCTGGTGACATCCAACAGATTTCCTTGGTGCACTCAAACAAAACGGTTTCTTGCATGTAGTAGTTTTGCAGCTTGAAGAGTTTTCTGGATTCACATGTTGTGCATTATTCCACTAACAAATGGTTGGGTCTGGAAAAAAACTGATTTTTTTTTTCTCCCCCTTAGGCGTTGTTGACCACTGTTTGGTGCTAAGTCCATCCTCTGAGTTGAACCAGACAGCACCTCGGAAGTTCCTGTGTGTAGTCGCCATCTTCAAATTCCTTCTCCTTCCTTATTTACCTTTAACTTTCTTTTCTCTTCTTCTTTTGTTCGCCTTCTCCCACCTGTCTGCTTCTTGTCCCATTTCTGGGGAGGTGCGTGGATCACATGTGAATCCAGAAAACTCTTTAAGCTGCAAAACTACTCTTATAGGTAAGAAACCATTTCGTTTTGCAGCATAAATCCTTTTCTGGATTCACATGCTGGGCATTAGATTATACAGCTGTATACCCCTCCTTGGGTTGGCTGGGGTGAAATGCGGATAAGTTGGCAAATGGGTGTTGCAGTACCTTCTGACCCACTTGTGCTTCTTTTTTCACCTGAATGCCGAAACAGCTGTGTTTTGCAAAGGGGCGTGGGGGTGGGGATGGCTATGTCGCTGCCGCGCAGATTTCCTCCATGGTCAAGTTCGCTAGGAATGCTAGTGTTGCGCTCTTCTTTCTGGATGAGTGTACTCTGGGTCATGAAGGTCTTTTCAAGCGTTTGCATAGCCAGTTTGGAGGGTTTTAACAATCCATCCAGCAATTGTTGCCTTGGACTGTGGTGATCCTTTGTTTTGGTGAATGAGACGAAAAATTCAAAGTTCCTTACTTACCTGTGTGGAGTACCTTGCATTTTATGTATTTACTTCAAATCTTGAATATAGCCTGTGCTTCCAGGGCCAAAGCGGAAAAAAGAATCTAAACACTACAGAGAAATCCAAAACAAACTACCGGATGATGGAATACTGTACAGCATAGGTGAATTCAATAAATATTCATGGTGCAAAACGTGATTTAATTATCTCAAGGATCTCCATGCTTGTATTAAAGGGCACTCCTGCCCTCTGACAAGGGCCTCAAAATTCCACAACATCAACATTATTTTGGTGGGTTGGGTATGAAGGAAGGAGGAGGAAGCAGACTGAAGGTGATACAGCCACAAATATAGATGATGTTGTAGTGGCTGCTGATGTGGTTTGTTGCACAAGGGGTTTACATTTCTGAAGTTACTGTACTGTTAGAGAAAATGTTTCACCAAAAGCCCAAACCCAAGTCAATGCAAATAGCTCTGTATGAAATGCTCAAGACAGACAGTTCTTTTCTTTCAAGAGATGTTGGAGATTTATAGGCATGCCCAACAGTTATGCCAGTTCTCTGAGAACACCATAGCTGCCCACAGAGTGGGATAAAGCATCCCCAGTATCTAATCTAATTTGCCCTGATTGTTATCTAATACTGAGACAAACCTGGGTCAAGTAAAGTGGTTCTAACATGGTTGGGGAAAGCTGGGCATAATGGGAGAGGTCATCTACCACACAGTTTGAGAGAAGAGAGTCAGAAGACAGTTGGATTGGTGGGGCTTAAACCTAAACTTTCTGGTCATGTTGCTTTAGAGACCAATTACATTAAGAGAAATGATTGATTTCAATGAGGCGAGGAAATTGATACTAAAAAATATTGGATTAATGGCGTACTCAACCCCACCATGCAGAGCAGCCTACAGAGATAAAGAAATGGAAAGGAGTTTGTACAGGTTGGTTTATTCATCCTGAATTAAGTCACCCTCCAAACGAAGCCGCCATCATGTGCAACATGTATAAAGGAACTGAAGCAACCCAATCATTCACTCATTACATTTCAACCATGTATGGACTCCTGTTGCGGAGAACTGAACGAAGCCTTAACCAGGGACATACTGTAGGCAATCTCCATGTACAGATAACGGCAAGGCCTGTGCCTATGAGTACACTGCCAATTACTGCACATCCTAGGCTTAAGGGGTAGCACTCACTCATTCAGAATGGGAGTCCACTTTAGGTGTCCCTAGTCAAATGTTCACTGCTCTTATTATCAATGCAGGAGGAAAAGGAAGGTCCTTTAGACTTGTTTAACTGGGAGGAAACACAAGCTTATTCAGAAAATGAACAGGACAGCAAGCATTTCTAAGCAGTTCTGATTATTTTAGTCGCAGATCAGACTTGGACAGCCCTTCTTCTGAAAACCATGTCTTATAGTTGCTGGTCAAACCCAAAACGTGTTTTCTATTGTGGACATTACCAGACAATCAGTTTCATCAAGCCAACATTAAAATAATATAAAACACAATTCATGTATTCCACTACGAGCATGCCTACATACAGAAGTACAAAAATTCTGATCAGATGAAACTAGACGCTTTTGAAGTACTCCACAACATATCTCAATCTTCAAAAAGACTGGTGAATGTACAGTGATTAAATTGAGCGTTTACAAGGCAAGCACACACAGCCAAAAAAGGTACAATAAGAGAGCATAGACACTTCTTTTTAATGTACACCTCAATAGGGAGCGTTCTCATCGGCAGTACTGAAGTAAAGTGAACTAAAGCAATTTAGACTGTTATTAGGAATTCAAAATGAAGGCAATAATGGGATAATGTTCTGATATCCATAGCTTACCTACTACAGTTTCTTTGATTTCCTTGTGCACTGCCATCAGTTTATCACACACTGCATCCCCAACCAGGCCAAATCCATGTAGCAGCAACTTCAAATCAAACTGGTCCAACTCGTTGTCATCATTATCCCCAGGAATGAAAACCTCAATTCCACGATTTCTCATCGCTCTGGATATCTCACCATGGGCAGGATCCATTGAAAGGAACAACCTGTTGGATGCCATTTAAAACAATATACAAATCAATTACAGGATGCTGTATGCACATAGACACCAACCCAGCCTAAGCACATTTGCAATCTAGTATATGAATCAAGGAGCTGCTACACAACAGTACATATAATACAAAAACACAAAAAGTGTTAGACAAGCGATTTCTGTCAATACTTACCGCCCAAGAACAATGAGGATATTGCATGAGTAGATAATGGGAGTAGCATAAACATGGGGCAGCAAACTAGGATACAGGATGCACCTAAATCTAAAGCAGTTAAAAGTAATGGTGATGGTAAAAAATTACTGGTCGATGGATAGTATTTTCTTAAAGAACCAATGACCGCTTTCATACATTAACCAGCCAATTACTCTGATTTTCTGGAGAACTTTAACTACAATGCAATGTAGCAGGCTTAGCTATATCAACAAATTCACGTAGGATTATAGATTACATTAACTGTAGATCACATTTTCAGAAACAGATCAATCTAGTCATTTTAATAGTAGCAGTGCTTTGATTCTATCCTGTTTTATATAGTGCTTGTGTCTTACTGCACATTTGCCACTTTCAAGCCCTATAACTATTATTAAGTACACCATATGCACTGAGATCTGCAATTATCCAAATAAATTAGCAAACATATTTTTTGGAGACACCTGTAGAAATGTGTTGGAAAATAAATATAAAAATAAAAATACAAATCTTCACACATCCTGAATGGTAAAATGAAACACCCAGATGTGACATCGAGCTCTAAAGTAGCACTGGCATGAAGAATTGTTACTAGTTCAGGGAGGGTTTTGGCTCCACCATAAGGAGTAATACTCTTTTCATACTATTAGCTATCTGGTGCATCATTCCACCTTTAGAAAGCGCTTACATTCAAATGCAAAAGGGAATATTTTACATCTGAAAAGTACACTCAAAAATCACACTATAGCACTCAATTCTTCATCTCTTATATAGAATCTATACAGAAATAAATCATTTTTGGTAATTTCTTCTCACGTTCTGAAAAGGAAATAAGGCAGGTTTTACTGCAATACACAATATTTAAGCATGCAACAGGTAAAGAGCTCTTGTGTATGTATGAAGTCACCTGTGTTGGTACATTAAACCCGGATCTTTTGGATTAGTAAATGCTTGTTAATTCTTAAGTCAATCATTTTGCATGCTAGGTGTTGGAAGGAACCTCAACACTGAATGTAGAAGTTGTGCTCTTCTGCCTTTTTTGTATGTCTGGGCCATGGTTATGTTTTTCTTCTAGTGAACTTGATAATAAGGGAAGTTCTCACGGAGTGCCCCATCGTTTAATTTACTGGTCCCTATCAGAAGTGGGCTCTGGCAATGGGGGAAAGGGGGTACCCAAAGTGTATCAATTTTTAAGCGCTGGTCGGTTCTGAAGCACAACCCAGGCTAAATGGATTGTCGCTATGGTGGCATTCAACATCAATCCAAGCACTAAGGCGTTTTTAACTGCACCTCTGTAAGGGTAAAGCATATTATCGCTCCCCAGTTTATGTCTGTTCAGCCCCATCACTGTGGCTCATATCATTCCTGATGTCAAGTAGGTGATATATTTTCAACAGAAAGTGCACTGCTAGCCAAGTCCCCAAGTGCCAGATCTCTTCACCTGGAACTGCACAGTTGTTTACCCAACAGGTAAAAACATTTGCACCGACTATGTCCCTAGTAAATGGTACCAGTGGTACCTAGGGGCCTGGGGGCCTGGGGAACCAAGGAGGGTCCATAACGGCTGTAGCATTAACCGTGCTACCCTAAGGGACCCCTCACCAAGCACAACAGGCTGCCATTGCAGACTGCATGTCTTGGTGTAGGCAAAGGTGAAAAGAAGACATGGCACACAGCATATGTACCCTGTCCCCTAAACACTGCATGAAATATACTTAAGTCACCCCCTCCCCGCAGGCCTTACAGCCCTAAGGCAAGGTGCATTATATTACATGTGAGGACATATCTGCATGAGCAGATATGCCCCTGCTATGTCTGTGCCGATTCTCCGACATAGTAAGTTGTCCAGGGAAGCCACATTTAAGTGCATTTACTGGACACTGGTGACTACGAGTTTCCCACCTACATGATGGCTTCTCTGAACATACGGATATTTGTCATCAAATATCTCAGATAAATAACCCTTCATTGATACAAGTGAGGGAATAATTAATAACTGCACCCAGAGGACACCTTAGAGGTGACCCCTAAAAACTACTAGAGTGTTGACTGACTGGACCCCAAGGTGAGAGCCAGCGCTCATCGGACAGAGGCAAAAGCCTGCACTTGGTGGGGGTGTTAGCACCTCACCCAGGCAGGAAGGACATACCAGGATGGGAAGCTTCAAAGACCTAGCTGCCTTTGTAATATGACCCAGGAATCTCCAGATGGCATAGATGACAGACCCCCCTGTCCTGATCCTACTTTTGACAGCAGAATTGACAGGAAAATTAAGCAGATTAGGAGGTGTGCCCACTTTATGTCATTCCCATGTCTAAGGTAGACGAGCTGAAGTGGACACCACCTTTTAAATTCTTCCATTTTTGTTTTGAAGGAATTAGGCCACTGGGATTAGGGATATGCCCACTTACCAGTGGAAGTGGTCGTAAGAAGGGTGTAGGTTACACCAAAGGTGGTCAAGCGTATTGGATACCACCTGCCACTCCCTGTAATGCCCCTAAATTGAGTATTTAGGTGGAAACCCCGAATCTTAGAACTCAGATTCTGACAACCCAAGAAGAAAAGGGCACAGAGGCGTTGCACCTGCAAGTGAGGAAATAAAGAAGCAGCTGACTTTGTACCAGCTCCACCGGCCTGCCTGCTGACCTCGATGGACTCCGCCCAAAAACATGACTCGTCCTGCAGGAGCCTCCAAGAAATCCAGGAGCACTGCCTGCATGAAAGTAACACCTTTCTGACAGTCACCCCCACTTACTGCCTGGTGTCAGTCAGTTTAGACTGTAGTACACTGGGACCCTGCTAACCAGGACCTCAGGAGTCAGTGTTCTTTCCCTTAATTTTAATTGATAAGAAACCTTTATACCCCACAATTGGCATACTGGTGCACTAATGTAAGTCCCTCGTATGTGGTACTTGGGTAGCCATTGCATTGGTAAACCAGGGGTCCCCCATAGGTTGACGCGTCTATTGTGCCACCCACGGGGGCCCAGCAAACTGTGAACACAGGCTTGACATTGCAGCCTGTGTGAAATGGTGCATGCACCTTTCACCTCAGATAGAAGGTTTGCCTTATATCACAGCTCTCTGACCCTATAAGTCATCCCTAAGTTGGGCCTTTCAGCCCAAGGGTAGGGGTGCTTGGTTCCAAATGTGAGAGCACCCCTGCATAAGCATGGGTGCCCCTACAAACCCCAGGATCCATATTCAGGGCTTTGTGAGTGTGGGGAAGCAATCTCCAGGTATGTAGTGGACACTGGTCAACAGGAGATGTCCAACTACATAATGGCCTCACCTAACCTAGGCATGTTTGGTATCAAGCATGTTGGAATCATGCAATTACACAGATTCCAGTGCAAGATGCATGATACTGGGGGTTCCCCTGGGGGATCCTATATGTCTGACTGTACAGCATGCATGGTCTGCTTGACAGCCCGTGCTGCTGCCGGCCCTTGACACTGTTCTGCCCTCCCGCTGCTGAGCCTATCTCAGGCAGGGGAAGGGTGAACAAAGGATTTCCTGAAGAGGAGAGGTGATACCAGCACTCCTTTAGAAATAGGTGTCACTGGGCTGGGGGGGAAAGGTGCTTCAGAGCACTACCAGACCGCTTTGAAGGCATATTTGGTGCTCTCCTTGCATAAACGGGTTTGCTCCAGTACAGGATCCCCTGGCTCCTGCTCTGGTGAGAAACCACACAAAGGACAGGGACGTGACCACCCCTCTGCCCAGCTCCTCCCCTAGGCATGTATACAGAGCTCTGTCAGGTGGCCGCTTGAGTCTACCATTTTGGAAATAAGATGAGCAGAGCCTTTGGGACCATATGACTGGTTAGACCAGCTGGGTGACTTACTTGAATCGCTACCCCCCACCCCTTAGGGGGGTCCCCGCAGGAAGTGTCCAACCCCTTTCCTGGATTACTTAGGGTTCCCTTGCAAGTCCTGTGAAAGACACTTCTGCAATCTGAATACCGGAACAGCTGCTGTTCTTCACTGGAATCAAGAGCAAGACTGTACCTAGAAGGAGGGCTCCTACTGCAACTTTGTTTCCAAGTTCTGCACGACTTCTGCAACCCTGTGGCTGAGCATCCTCCAGAGTCACATGGACTCTGCCTGCAATTAGGAAAGCAAGGAATCTCCCTTGGATTAAGGAATAACTCCACTGCATCCACAGACACCTCAACGTCGACGGCCAATTTGTGGATCCTGCTGTCCCACAGACACTTCAATTCTCCATAGCACAGGTGGTGGTTCTCTGGCTCTCCAGAGGTCTGACTCATCTTCTTTGCATCTGAGAAGTCTGTGGTCCCTCACTGGAGATGCTTGGCTGGAACTCCTGTGCACCGCTCCTGTCATTGCCAAGGATTGTTGGCTCTTCCGTTCAGTGCCTCCTAGCTCCAAGAGGCCCAAGCCAAGAGCACTCTCAAGCTCCCAGAACAACATCCTCTCTGAAGCTCCTGCGACGTGGGCATCTCTTCGTTCTGCTGCTGAGGCCTCCCTGGGACTCCCTGTGCCAGCTGCCAGAGGGTCCTTCTGGGGGATTCATCGACCCCTTCTGGCACTCCTGCTTGCTGAGGGCTGGCCCTGTCCTCTCTGTAAAGTTTGGGTCACCTGGACCTTGCTGTATCCCTCAAAACTTGCAATCTTCTTACAATGCTTTCCTTCATTAGCTAAGCCTTGACAATGGTCCTCTTGCCCATTGACCCCCCTCTGCAATTTGAAGACCGTTTAGAGATGGTTAGTCTTCCTGCATCGGCTGGACTCAACAACAACACTTCTTCGTCCACCAAACAGGAAAGCATCTTGTGGAAGGTTTGGCATTGTCGTCTTGCACCGCCTGGGCACCTCTGGATGGTCTGGGCTTTGATCCCTCTTTCCTTAGGTCAGCTTCTTCAGGAATCCATGCAAGGATTCCACCAACGTGGTCCATGGGTCACAACAGCAGCTGGACAACCGAGGTCCCCACTGACTTAAACTGGAGGTTACAACACAAATTCAGCCCTATGCACCTGGGATCCCTTGTGTAGGCACTCCACTATTCTGGGTATCGACAGGTGGGGGCACTATCTGACTCCCCGCGTCCCAATAGGCATCCTCAGGGTCCTCTGAGAAGGGTCCCAAATACAATGAACTGCAACTGCGACTTCCCCAGACCTGAGGGTCCTCGAGCGGCAGTTTGGGTTGGGAGTTATTCTTGTATTCCATTTATTTAGTATATAGTTTAGAACCCCTCCCCCCGATACCCCCATCAGGTGCAGATAGGGCATGAGAGCATGATGTTGCTTTCTTTGAATTATGTCCCTATACTGCTTTGTCTCTGAAAAGCCAAGTGCTAACAAAGGGCACATACATCAACGATGCCTGGACGCCACCTGAAATAGTAGTGGATCTCATGCAGGAGGGACATATAAGCACCACACCGTTATCAGCCTACCTGTACTTTCTAGCATAGGATTCTGTCAAAGAAAGGCAGGGCATCCTGGAGCAGGCATATACAGTCTGGCCATCTGCCTATAGGAAGCTGGCCTGGTGAGCACCTAGGGAGTTATCACCTTATACCATGTCCAGGTATCCCCTATTAGTGAGGAATAGACAGTGTCTAGGAAGCCAGGGTTCTCTAGAGGTAGCTGTGTCTGAGCACTCAAGACATATCCAGGAAACATGCAAAGCTTATGCAATACCACTACAGTCACACAGCACTTACACACATGGAAGACCCAAACACGGATACGAAAATAAAGGTAAGTTGTTATAGTAACAGAAACACTAAAATACTGTATAGGCAATCCCGCAACTGGAGGTAGCTAACCACACTATTGTACAAGTTACTTACCTTCGGTATTGAAATATCTGGTAGAGACATCTTCTAGTTGCAGATTCCTTGCCTTAGAATTTCCCCCAGGTTGGTAGTGGCCACTATCAATGTCGACCTGATCCTTATCCCTGGTGAGTCGGAGCGGCATTGGCTGACGTCGCGTCTGTCCTTGATGGGGCTCTGGCACACCAGTCACAGTGGCTCTGCGCTTTGGCGTGGAAGTCATTAAAAGAAATGACGTCACAGCGTTGAGGCAGCGTCAATGTGCTACTCCCGACGTGATCACAGCGTCTATAACGCCAATGATGCCCACGGAGTCGATCAACGCCACCTACTGCCACGCAAGGGTATTGCTCGAAGAAAAATCTCCAGTCTGACACCTGGGGGAAATTCTAAGGAAAGGAATCTGCAACTAGAAGTCTATCAGATATATACACATTAGAAATCACTAAATGGCATAGACAGCAATGGGCCTTTGGTAAAAGCAATAGCAAATAGTGAAGGCCCATGGGAAGGCCAAACCATATACTAATAAAGTGGAATGTGAAAGATAGTACCCCACCCACGGCCAGTAGAAGGGAGCTGAAGGAACTAGGAACCCCAAGAGGTGAGTACCAGAGTGACTCCCAGTGACCAGGAGACCAGAGGTAAGTAGCTGGTTTTCTCCAAAATCAACAGGACTTAGGAAAAGGATTGTGCAAGACCCAACTAAGACTGGAAGAACACAAAGGTGGAGTCTGACAGAAGACGACCTGCAATGAAGGAGACCAAGTCCAGTTCAATTTGGAGTGTCCGGTTGTGGCAGGAGCCATTACCCACCCTTCTGTGGATGCAGGACCAGGCCAACTGAGGACGAAGAAGTTCAGCAGTGCAGCGCAGAAGAGGAGTAATAGAAGTGTTGCAAGTGATGCCCCATGTTAGCGGTCGAGATGCAGTCTGGTGTTGGTGTTGGAAAATCACCAACAAGCCTTGGCAAATGCAAGAGGCAGATTAGAAGGTTTTGCAAGTCTGAAGAGGACCAGCAAGGTCCAGGGGACTCAAACCAAGGAGGGGAGCCCAGGGTGACCCTCAGCAGTTGGAAGAGTCATAAGAAGAGGAGGCAGCCCCTACTGACAGTGAGCACAGTAGTCGCAGTGAGGTTCACTCAGCACACCTGGAGGAATGTCCCACGTCGCTGGAGCAGCAGGCAGGAGACTGTGTGTTGCAGGAAGAAGTGCTAAAGGCCAGAGCTACACAGAGCATGAAGATCCTTTGGAGGAGGAGCCAACAAGCCTTGGTAGCCTCAAGATTCGAATTGCACAGGGATACTGTCCTGCCAGGAGAGGGAAGGTCTTATTAGAAAACTAGTATAGATGACCAAGGGGAACACTGGAGACCACCACCTATAATACAGGATCCATGCAGCTGGTCATCACTGCAGTTGGTGCCTGCAGATGCAGGGGAGTGACTCCTTCACTCCAAGGGGGATTCCTTCTTACTTGTTGTGCAGACTGAAGACTCGCCGCCCCCAGAGGATGCACAGCTGGGGAGATGTTGCAGCTGCTAAAAGGAGCCAGAGAAACAATGTTGAACAGCGCAGTCATCGCTATAGCTGCAGACTGTCAGTTCCTGGAGGAACCAGTGGCCAGAAAATGAACTAAACTATGCAGAGGAGTCCTGTGGGAATCGTGCACTTCGAATCTGAGGACCCCACCCAAGAGGGAGACCCTAAATAGCCCGGGAAGGGGAATTGGTCCCCTAGCAGGGCGACCCCCTATCAGGAGGGGGCTGTGACATCACCTAGCTGACCTGGCCACTCAGATGCTCCCAGGGGCCTCTGCCCACCTTGGATTCAAGATGGCAGAATCAAGTGGCCACCTGGAGGAGCTCTTGGCACCACCCCTAGACTGGTAATGGACAGGGGAGTGGTCACTTCCCTTTCTTTGTCCAGTTTCACGCAAGGGTGTCTTTGGACTGGTGCAGACCAGTTTACGCAAACAGGGCACCAGATGTGCCCTTCAAAGCATACCGGTACCCACCGCCCCCAACCAAGCCATGTAACATCCATTTCCAAAGGGAGACGGTGTTGCCTACCTCTCCCACAGAAACTGTTTTGTTCTTCCTTCCTCTGCCTGGACTGGTCAAGCAGCAGGAAGGCAGAATCCTGTCTAAGGGGCAGCAGCAGTGTGGGCTGCCAGGAAAACCCCACAAGACGAGTGGAAGGAATGTTGGGGGTCCTTTAAGAAGCCACCAGAGTGCATGGAATCATACAACCAGTACAGGCAACAGTATTGGGGTACGATTCTGACCTGTTTGATACCAAACATGCCCAGGTTCGGAGTTACCATTATGTAGCTGGACATACGTAGTGGCCTGTGTCCAGTACACATGTAAAATGGCCTCCCCACACTTACTAAGTTCAGTGCAATGGAGCTGGAGTTCTTATAAGCACCTCAGCTCATGTAGGGGTGCCCACACACACGTACCTGAACCTTGCCCTCTAGGTTAGGAGGGCCTACCATGGGTTGACTTGCAGTGATCAGGTGCACTGACCTGTAGTGAAAGGGTGCATGCACCTTTTCATGCAGTTTGCAATGGCAGGTCTGCAAACACATTTGCATGGCTCACATGGGTGGCACAATAGATGCTGCAGCCCATGGGAACCCCTGGTGTCCCAATCCCATGGGTACCTAAGTACCATATGCTAGGGACTTATATGGCGGCACCAGAATGACAATTGTGGGGTGTGCAAAATCTTAAGCAACCAAATTTAGAGGGGGAGACCACAATCACTGGGATCCTGGTTAGCAGGATCCTAGTGAAATCAATCAAAACACACTGACAGCACGCAAAAAAAAGTGGGGGTAACCATGCCAAAAAGTGAGTATTTACCTACATTGCCTAATTAGAGGCAGAAAAGAACAACGTTTACATCACATACCTAAGGTATCAGTCAGTCCATCACTGAAGGGCATGAGAAGCTCTGTGGAAGTCTGCTTGGGCCGCAGGACTTCTGTAAGTACATTCGATTTAACCTAAAGAGAGGTTAACTGGAGAGGGAGAACTTCAGCAGCGTGGCAAATAACTACCACAATGGAGCCCGAGTTTGGAGAGAGACCAAGTGGAGAATTTAACCTCTATTGTCTGGGGAGGTATTCAGGCCACTGGCTTCCAGAAGATTCATTGAAAATTGTTATCATCATACATCAGGTCATCATCAGGGTTGTCATCTGGACCACAATGACCAGGTCAAAGTCTGAGCCAAAAAGACTTTGAATAGAATGCCTATTCTGAGGTAATGGGAGGGTTCTGTCTGAATCTGAGAGAGGCTATATCATTTGGGGCAAGGTTGGAGGATAGCTGAGGTCATGTCGGACTCTCCTTGACTTCAGAAAAGACAATAGGCTCTTCCATTGGTTTCTGAAGTACTGGGATTGAGGCCGGCACAGACACAGGAAGGATCGGTGTGAGTTGCAGCATGCAGATGGCAGACTGTGGAGTTGGGCCAGACACTGTAGTGGAGGCACAGACGGTGTTGGGGACCGATGATCTGCCACCAGAAATTGAAACTGGATGCCTTCTAAGACCTGTGGGGCCGGGGGCACACCAGAGAGACAAGAAAGGGTGACAAAAATGCATTATAAGGCCTCCAACAGGTGTGCCGCAACTGACAGGCCCAGAACCTCGTGGAGCATCGTGGTCAGTTGTGGAATCTGTTCCTCAGCCAGGTTCTGTGACAGAGACAGAATGGCACCCTGGCATCCACACAACTTCTCGACATGTGTGGCAGTATGCTGAGGAGCCCCGCTGTGACTTCTTATATTTCTTTTTTTTTTTTTTTTTTTAACATCTACCTACCTGAAGATCCAGAGTGGGGAGATGACTTGTAACGGAAATGGCCTGGGGAGCGGGAACAAGAACGCACTTTCGACTTTGATCTGCAACATTTTTTCTTTGCTTTCTTTCAAAGTTCTCCTACATAGAGTTTGGCTTTGAGTTTCAAGGTCACCTTTGGATTCATCCTGTAGCAGTCATTGCAGGGTTTGGAGTCGCGAGGAATCCAAGACACCACAAGCATATTTTATGAGAACCAATCACAGACATTTGTTTGTGACAAACTTAAAGGTTTAAACTCTTATTATATGGGGTGGCATGGCCCTTGCATACTGTAGGGAAGATTTATCTGTCAAGACAAAAGCTCCAAATCCACATCAGATAGAATGGAATGAAAGGAACACCTATCAGTGTGCAACAGTGATAATTATCTATTACTCTGGCGTCATTTCCAATGTGGGAGGTAGTCAGTGCAAAAAAGCATGACAACACCTAATGGCACACAAGAGAACTGCTAGGAAAAAACTCCTTGGGATCCAGTCCAGCACCTGGAGTATTCAAAAGGCAAGGAATCTGCAGTTAGAAGTAACCAGAAGAAAGGTGAAGCTACAGGTTCGGTTGCCCCTTGTTTTACTGTGGTGAACTTAAACGAATGTGTCTACTAATTTAATGAAACAAAGTGGGACCAACAAATGTCACTGGATGACTGTGCATTATACCAACGTATTTCTCTGCTGAATACCAAACCACTTGTGACGGTGTGTGCTAGTGATTTCATCCTGAAAAGAACTGCTACATACAGATCAATGCAGTTTTATTACCAGCAAATGTGAACGAATTTGATCACTAAAAAGTTTCGACTGGGTGTGAAGTGGACACTGAGTCACTTCAAGAGACCAGCTCCAATGGGGAGCCAGTCAGAGGGTCCAGCAAGGTCCTCAAACAGCCACCTCTGCAGGTAAAGCGGCCACTAGTCAATTTCAAGCACTTTTATCTTTTGCTGGGCTTTCCTATAGCAGTGGTCCTGATGCAAGGGATGAAGGATGCTGAAGATGCTCAAAAGATACTGCGGATGCAATATAATCGATGGGAGTCTTGTTGTGACTACTCCTGGGTCTCAGAAGGGGGTGAGGCGGTACTGGTCACAGGATGAAAATCCATCAAAGTGCAGTCGGTACTGGCAGAAGTCCAGTAGCACAGTATTGCCGTCAGGGGCCAATCCTTCCTGGGTTGCTAAATCGTCCTCTAGCAGTCCCAGCCACACTCCGATGACACTCCTAGAATAAGCTAATTTAAGTGCAACTGCGCATTGGCCATGGGTTGAATATTTTGGGCTCCCAACTTGCCCTAGCAGGTTTTTCAGCTTCGCTGAACAGGAGGCCAGCTCACTGACTTTCAGAGTCACTTTGCTTTGGCTGGGCTCTGGAGACGAATTCACCTCCAGCAGGACACGGCGGACCCAATTCCTCTCCTCTGCTAGCCCCCAGGCTCAGCAGGTGCAGTTCAAATCAGTGCAGCCTCTCTTTGTTGATTCCACTGGGCAACAGGGCAGTCCTCCTTATAGTCCAATAAAGATTTGGATTTGGGGTGCGGGGGTGACCTTATGCTCAGAAAATGCCATCAGGGCAGAATGCATTTGGAAGCCAATGGGTTCCAGCTTCACTCCCACCTGATGTTAAGTGTGGGATACGGGTATCCCAGGATGCATCATTCTGCCCACTTCCCTTATGGCAGGACCCCTGTTCCAGCATGTGGAGCACCCTAGCCAAACCCAGAGGTGTGACTGCCAAGGGGGCTATACGACCCCTACAAAATCTGTTTGGAAAATGGTGCCCTAAGTGCCAGCCTGTCCGCTTGAACAATTGAGCAGCTCCTCTCTCCCAAGGGTGATCCGTTTGTCCTTCAAAGGCAGTTCCTTCTGTGAAGCTCATCTTTAGTGGCATCACCCATGGGGCTTCTTGCAGGAGTGAGGGGGACACATCCTTCCAGATATGGCCCCTATTGTATTCTTTCTTGGGAATCGTAAGCATGAGGTCAGTGAGTACCTGCACTCTACCAATAGGACAGCCAAGCTTTTCCAGAACAGAAATGACAGTTCCGTGTTTTTACTATCAGAAAATGTAAAATTATATGTTCTGCCCATGGAATATGTTGCACCCTGGGACTCGACTGCCATAGGGGTGACTTACACATAATCCGTGTGGGTTCTGTCTTTGTCATTGCATTAAATGGTTGAAGTGAGCCAAGCAGTTAAAACTGTTCTTCTGGCCTGCAAATGGTGGACCGGGAGCCTCAGTTTACTTGAGACCCATCCACGGTGGTACAACCTGTGCTGCAAACCATGGTGGGGTGGGATGGATGGAATCCTCTAATTTACATGCCCTGGGTAAAACTTACTACGGACTTACAGGCAATTTAGCTCCACCAATGGGGTAAAGGCCAATTCGACACACTAGTTTAAGGGAAAGAGAGCAGGCCTCAGTGCACTCATAGTTGAAAAACAAGCAATACGAGTCCAAAAACTTGAGGGTGACAATACAGAAAGAGGCATTTCCTTAAATGAGGTCAACCAGCCTTAATTTTAGAGGCAACACAATATCACAGCAACTGAAATCAAAAGACCACTAACAAAACCAGCCTCCAACATGAATACCAGATTTGACACCTTAACTCGGAGACATATATTTCAGATGTTTGAAAAAAAAACTGACAAACTTGACATGGGTTAACTTTTATTCAATAAATCCATTACCCAGTTTAAAGTAAATGGGCACTTATCTTGAGTTCTCACAATCAGCCTAATCTCTGGCAGAATAGATAATACACAACTTTCTAATCCAGAGTCCTGGATGCCCTAAAGAAGATACACCACCTATCCATAAGTTCTAATTCCAGAAGGACAAGACATATTCTATATTATGGACAGTACTCAGGACGGGTGTTTCATATTTGAAAATTTAAGTTAACAAGGAGTGATAAATAATATTCACCATAGACGGAGAATATGTAGAACTTGTGATATTTACAAATAGGCAGAGCATGAAGGCTTGAAGTTGCTACAGATGTGATATATGCTAGGGACATTTGATGACTTTTTTTTATAGATGTAGCTGGGCTCTGGTGCAGGCTGCCCATTCTTCACTGCGCAGTGACCTCCTTTATAAGAATGAAGCTCCTGAAATTTTTATTCAAATTTCTGCAATTACCCTTTGAGTTAAGTGTAATGTTCCATTACATAGAAATCCACTGATAGGAGGTGAGACTGCAAGGATGTGCCTATGTAAACTACACAGATCCTCACTGGAAGGAGTTACAAGTGTATCCAACATGCAGCATTACTCGCATATCCCAGTCAGAATCTTAGATTCACCTGGAAAGAGATGCCATTTTTGGAGTACTGCCACTGCACAATGTATGATGATAGATTTATAAAATTATTCTGTTCAGGCACACATAAGTTAACACTGGCTGCCTACGACGGCCTACTAAATTTGAAGACAAGCAACATTTTCCGTGGTCATGTTAATGCCTGAAGTGAAGGCTTTTAGAGACTTATAAATAATATCTGAGGTGGATGGCATTGTGAAACTGGAAGAGGTAAAACCCTTTTTTAGAATGGAAACAAAATTTTACTTGGACAAGATATAATTGTAGAACACACTTCTGACTCAAGACTCAAATCTGGAAAACAAAACTTTCATATACATTTCCTAATAATGCACAATTGTTTGTGATAACTTCTTAAAGCTTTTCGAGAGCCATAAAATGTGCTAGGGTGCTCTAGATGAAAAAGAATGGTTGAGGGTGGGCAATCATGTGACTGTGACAACTAGCACAACTGCAAAAAAGTGATACACACAATTTAAATATCACCACTTGAAACAGTAATGGACAACAGAAGGGAGTAATTCCCCTAAGTGTACGTTGTGCAAAACAGGCGCAGCAGGCTTCTTTCACAGATATGGATCCTTCCACAAGTTGTCCTACAGGACACTAATAAATAAATATCTCAAATCATAGGATAAACAGTAAATACAAGTCCTAAGCAAGTACTGTTAGGAACATGATGTAGGAAGTTGGCTCTGTATATACTATCTCAAAGTAAGAGATAGTGTACACAGAGTCCAAGGGTTCCCCTTAGAGGTAAGATAGTGGGAAAATTAGATCATTCTAATGCTCTATGTTGTGGTAGTGTGGTCGAGCAGTAGGCTTATCAGAGGATAGTGTTAAGCATTTGTTGTACACACACAGGCAACAGATGAGGAACACACACTCAAAGACTAAACTCCAGGCCAATAGTTTTATATAGAAAAATATATTTTCTTTATTTATTTTAGAACCACAAGATTCAAGATTTGAAGCAAATACATAAAATGCAAGGTACTCCACACAGGTAAGTAAGGAACTTCGAATTAGAGCAGTAACATACACAGGGTTAGTTAAAGTGGCAATAAGCTATTTTAAAAGTGGATACTGCAAAAATCAACAGTTCCTGGGGGGAGGTAAGTATTGGTTAGTTTTTCAGGTAAGTAAGGCACTTACAAGTTCAAGTTCCTGGGCACAGGTAGCCCACCGTTGGGGCTTCAAGGCAACCCCAAAGACACCGCACCAGCAACACAGGGCCGGTCAGGTGCAGAGGTCAAAGGAGGGCCCAAAACACATAGGCGCCTATGGAGAACAGGGGTGCTCCAGTTCCAGTCTGCCAACAGGTAAATACCTGCGTCTTAGGAGGGCAGACCGGGGGGTTTTGCACAAAACACACCCTCAACAGCACAGGGGCAGCCGGGTGCAGTGTGCATAGCAGGCATTGGGCGTTCAATAGGAATCAATGGAGGGACCCAGGGGTCACTCTAGCGGTGCAGGCAGGGAACAGGGGGCTTCCCGGGCCAGTCACCGACTGGGCTAGGCAGAGGGTCGCCTGATGTTCACTCCTGCACTGGAGTTCGGTTCCTTCTGGTCCTGGCAGCTGCGAGTGCAGTGCTTGGTCCAGGCGTCAGGTTCTTTGTTCCAGGCAGTCGCAGTCACGGGGATCCTCTCCGTATGCGTCGCTGTAGGGTGCCAGGGGGGGTCATCTCAGGTTACTCACGAGGTCGCAGTCGCCTGAGAGTCCTCCCTGCAGTGTTGGTTCTCTGGAGCTCGAGCCGGGGGCGTTGGGTGCAGAGTGTGAAGTCTCACGCTTCCGGCGGGAAGAGTGAAGTCTTTAACAGTTGCAAGAAAGTTGCAAAGTTGTTGCTGTTTTTCACCAGTGCCGCTGTTCTCTGGAGTTTCTTGGTCTTTTGGGTTCAGGGCAGTCCTCTGAGGCTTCAGAGGTCACAGGTCCCTGTCGGATGCATTGCTGTGCAGGCTCTTGAGTCTGGAGACAGGCCGGTAGGGCTGGGGCCAAGTCAGTTGTCATTTCCGTAGTCTCTGCAGGGCTTTCAGGTCAGCAAGTCCTTCTTTGTGCAGGTTGCAGGAATCTGATTTCCTGGGTCGCCCATAAATACTAGATTTAGGGGTGTGTTTAGGTCAGGAGGGCAGCAGCCAATGGCTACTGTCCTGGAGGGTGGCTACAACCTCCTGGTGCCTGCTCCCTTAGGGGAGAGGGGGCACATCCCTAATCCTACTGGGGGAATCCTCCAATCTCAAGGAAGAGGATTTCTAAAGGCAGGGGTCACCTCAGCTCAGGACACATTAGGGGCTGTCCTGACTGGTGGGTGGTGACTCCTTGTTTTTCTTATTATCTCCTCCAGCCTTGCCGCCAAAACTGGGGGCAGTGGCCGGAGGAGCGGGCATCTCCACTAGCTGGGATACCCTGGGGTGCTGTAACGAAAGGCATGAGCCTTTGAGGCTCACCGCCAGGTGTTACAGTTCCTCCAGGGGGAGGTGAGAAGCACCTCCAACCAGTACAGGCTTTGTTCCTGGCCACAGAGTGACAAAGGCACTCTCCCCATGTGGCCAGAAACTCGTCTGGTTGTGGCAGGCTGGCAGAAACTGGTCAGCCTAGCACTAGGAGTTGGACTGGTATTCAGGGGCATCTATAAGATGCCCTTGGGTGCATTTTACAATAAATCCCACACTGGCGCAGTGTGCATTTATTGTGCTGAGAAGTTTGATATGAAGCTTCCCAGATTCAATTGTAGCCATTATGGAACTGTTGAGTTTGTGTCTGATAACTCCCAGACCATATACACTTTATGGCTACCCTGCACTTACAATGTCTAAGGTTTTGCTTAGACACTGTAGGGGCATAGTGCTCAAGCACAGATGCCCTCTCCTGTGGTATAGTGCACCCTGCCTTAGGGCTGTAAGGCCTGCTACAGTGGTGACTTACCTATGCCACAGGCAGTGTGAGGTGGGCATGGCACTCTGAGGGGAGTGCCATGTCGACTTATTCATTTTCTCCCCACCAGCAGACACGAGCTGTGAGGTAGTGTGCATGTGCTGAGTGAGGGGACCCCAGGGTGGCATAATACATGCTGCAGCCTATAGAGACCTTCCCTGGCATCAGGGCCCTTGGTACCAGGGGTACCATTTACAGGGAATTTATCTGGGTGCCAGGGCTGTGCCAATTGTGGGAACAAAGGTACAGTTTCGGGAAAGAACACTGGTGCTGGGGCCTGGTTAGCAGGGTCCCAGCACACTTTCAATCATAACTGGCATCAACAAAAGGCAAAAAGTCAGGGGGTAACCATACCAAGGAGGCAATTCCTTACACATGACAAGCCATGGACTTTATATCAGTGCATGCATTATCTCAAACATATGCAGTAATGAAATGTACACCTATCCATCTCCAATAGCAATGTAACTAATAAAAAATAGATGTGTGGTGTCAGAGATATCCTTGAAAATCGGCAGAAAGCACACTTTCACATATCAGGAATGAGAGTGCAATTTTAGTAGTTTCATTTAAATGAGTGTGTACAAAACACTAAGTATAAAACATTGGATTACATGGCCTCCTTTGTATGAGTATTTTCAAAGCAGAACAAAGGTGGCACAAAAATTTAATGATGCTAATATGTTAAACCAAGCAGCCAGTGAATGCCATTTAACAATGATTACATTCATATTTAGTACTTGTACAGGAATGGGGTTCATTTTCCAGTACATGACAAGCGACAAATTGCATTCAACCCCCTTAAACAAAGAAACAGGATTCAAAATTACACATATATGTAACTAAATCCTGCCTTTCAATTAATAGATTAGTCTCAGAAAGTGTTTTGGAAGCATCCAGTGGTACAAAAAAGCTGTGACTAAGTTTGCACCCAACTAATTTTATATAATAACTAAACATTAACAAAAGACTAAACTAAATAAACAAAAAGATGGAAGTACCTGAAACTTGAATGCGGCGTTATAGTAATGGTGGAACCGTCAATAACTCCTCTCTCACTTACTGTCAGAACACCTCCGGGTTCCAGTAAAGCATTTAAGCGGTCCAAGACGGATGCACTGCAAAAAATGAAGGTGTATATGTACATAATTCAGCTATACATTATTCAGACATTAAGAAACTGGACGGAATGAAAAGAATAACCAACATAGGTTGCACTCTTCAAGCGTTACCACAGCTAAGGGATGAGCATGTAACTCTGTACTCACCAAGTGGGCAACCAAGCTTTTTTATAGTGAAAATTGCAGTTTTCGGATTTTACTACCAGAACATGTATAATACATGTTCTGCCCATCAAATACATTGCATTCCTCCCGAGGACTCGTTAGGCCTCCCACCGGGATTACATATAAATATGCCAGAAGATGGTCTGGCTTTGCTATTGCTTCATGTGAAAAAGTCGGGCCAGCCATTAAACTACTCCTCCAGTCTGCAAATGGCATTTCACTCATGGCTCACCAACGGTGGCACAAACAATAGTGAAACCCCTGGGATGACCCTCAAACTTACATGCCCTGGGTACCATGGGTATCCTTTACTAGTGACTTGCAGATATGCTAGCTCAGCATATTGGGTAAAAGTCAATTTGACATATCGGTTAAAAAGTAAAGGCACATGCAATGAGATCTAGTTACCAGGTCTCAGTGCACTCAGTCGGTAAACCAGCAGCATCGATCTAAAAACTTGGGGATGACAACACAAAAAAAGAGGCATCTCCGTACATAAACCAAACAAAGAGCTGATCAACTACCCATGATCTAGCAGCATAGAAGCTAAAGATGCTTTATGAGTCCATCTACTATAGTCTCTTCTCCTCAATGGGAAGTGGTGTACCAGCTTTCCAAGATAAAGAGCAGAATACAGAGGCTGGACTCAAAATGCTTGTAGATCACAGATGCACAGACTGACTGCACACACTCTTTAAAGTCAAGAGACTGTGTAGTTGTGAAGAAGCTCAAAGGGAGAATGAGAGGAAGCTTAGGCTGAAATTAAGGTGCTGGCGTAGCATGTGAGCTGGGAAATATATATGTGGTAACTCTTTCAAAAATGTATCACAACTTGTGATTTGAGAATCAAGGGTGATTCAACAAAGAAAGCCAAAATAACACATAAGTAACTTTAACCTGTGCCTACAGAATAGCCTTGTGAGGCCAAAGTCAAAAAGAATAGAAAAACATCAGAGAAATGTGCCTGTAAAGTGCAAACTTGTGTTTCTGCATACAAGGCAACAAATTAATCTTGGAAGCCTAAGTAAATGGACCTGGGGGTGGGTAGCCAAAACTACTACTAGTTCTGACAGATGGTCAAACCCTCTGATGGTTTTGCTCTATCTTCACACATGGGGGTGTAGGTTATGGGGTGGAAGGCAGATGACAGCAGTTTCAAATACCAACTTTACCAAGCCCAATCCAAGGCAACTAAGTAAGCTATGATTGGTAATACCAGACTTTCTTCTGGACCTACGAGATCAGAGGCAGCAGCGAAGATGCACAAATGAGAGATCATACTAGGAAGTGCTGCAGGACTGAACAGGAAAAGTACCTGTCCCTTAGGACCTGACTGTCCAGGCAGAAGTGTTTGGTAAACGTGGACACCCATGTTGCTGCCTGGCAGATGTCCAGCAATGGAAATCCACATAGTAACGCAGAGTTTGCAGCTGCTGTTCTGGTAGAGTGAGCACGCAAAGCCCCAGGGGGTTGCTTTTTAGCCAATGAGTAGCACATTTTAATGAAGAGAACAACCCATCAAGAGATGGTTCTATTCTGCACTGTCTGACCTTTCTTCGCACCCACATATCCCACAAAGAGTTGGTTGTCCACCCGGAACTCTTTGGTATGATCAAGATAGAACTCTAAAACTCTTTTGGCGTCCAGGCGATGGAGTCTCTCCTCTTCGTAGAAGGATGTGGGGATGCGTAAAAAGTAGGCAAGGTGATGGATTGGCCAACATTAAAGAGCATGACCACTTTAGATATCTTCTTGCTTCTTGGATGCAGGCAGAGTCCTTGTGACACTGAAGGATGCACAGTCCCTGATGCTAAAGAAATCTTGTAGGAGCTGCAGAAACAATGTTGCAGTGGGAGCTTTCCCAACTGGATACAGTCTTCTTTCAGTTCTAAAAGCAGACCAGCAGCGGTTCCAGAGGCCAGGAGCAGAAGATGCCTTGCAGAGAGTTCCTTGAAGAGTCTTGATTGGCGAATTTGAGGACCCCGCCCTCAAGGGAGCACTTCAGTAACCCTAAAAGGGGGTTGGTCACTTTCTGAAGTGACCCACCTATCAGAGAGGTCAGGGACATCGTCCACCTAGCCAAACCAGTCTGATGCTTCCAAGGGGCCTCTGCACATCTTATTTTAAAGAAGGCAGAATCAACCAGCCACCTGGCAGAGCTCTGTGCACCTCCATAGGGAAGGAGCTGGACATGGGGGTGGTCACTTCCCTGTCCTCTGTGTGGCTTCCAGCAGAGTGGGAACCAGGGGTTCCTGAACTGGTGCAAACCTGATTATGCAAGGACGGCACCAAATGTGCCTTTCAAAGTAGTCTGGTGGTGCTCAAAGGCGACCCCAGCACAGAGACACCTACTTCAAATGGAGAGAGGGTCAAACCTCTCCCTTGAAGGAAATCCTTTGTTCTGCCTTCCTCTGCTTGAGTTACTTTCATCAGCAGGAGGGCAGAACAGTGTCTGGGGTCGGCAGCAGCTAGGGCTGACAGCCAGACCCCGTAAGGCTGCACAGGCAGTACTGGGGGATCCTCTAAGGAACCCCCAGAGTACAGGGGATCATGCAACTAGCATTGGAATCAACGTAGTTGCATGATTGCAACATGTTTCATACCAAACATGCCTAGGTTCAGAGAAGCCATTACGCAGTTGGACCACTCATGTTGACCAGTGTCAACTATATACCTTAAGATGGCTTCTTGCACTGACAAAACTCAGGGAACGGAGTCTGGGGTTTGTAGGGGTACCCTGCTCAAACAGGGGTACCCTCACCAAAGGGGTGACTTACAGTGTTTAAGTGCAGTGACCATGATATAAGGCAAGTCTTATATCTGAAGTGAAAGGTGGACGCACCATTTCAGGCAGGTTGCAATGGTAGGCTTGCAGACACAGTTTCCATGGGCCCCTATGGGTGGCACAATACATGCTGCAGCCCATGGGGGTCCCTTGGTGTACCAATGCCCTGGGAACCTAAGCACGATATACTAGGAACTTACATGGGTGCAAAGTACGCCAATTGTGGGGTGTAAAACTTTACCAGCAACCAAATTTAGAGAAGAGAGCGCAGACACTGGGGTCCTGATTAGCAGGATCACAGTGTACAACAGTGTACTACAGTGTAAACATACTGACACCAGGCAAAAAAGTGGGGGGCACCACAATGCCAGAAGAAAACATCTTCCCAAGGTGATCCACTGTCTCAGATTCCCTATCCAAAGGGGCAGAAAGGAATGCACTTGAGGGCTTGGGCAACTAAGGCCTCAGGGGTTGGGTGATGCGTCGGGGACACTAGGCCTTTGGGAGAGTGTAAGGAAATGCCTCCTTGGCATGGTTACCCCCTGACCTTTTGCCTTTGCTGATGCTAAGTTATGATTTGAAAGTGTGCTGGGATCCTGCTAACCAGGCGCCAGCACCAGTTCTCTTTCCCTAAACTGCACCTTTGTCTCCACAATTGGCACAACCCAGGTGCTCAGATAAGTCCGTTGTAACTGGTACCCCTAGTACCAAGGGCCCTGATGCCAGGGAAGGTATCTAAGGGCTGCAGCATGTCTTATGCCACCCTGGGGACCCCTCACTCAGCACATGCACACTGCCTCTCAGCTTGTGTGTGCTGGTGGGGAGAAAATGTATAAGTCGACATGGCACTCCCCTCAGAGTGCCATGCCAACCTCACACTGCCCGTGGCATAGGTAAGTCACCCCTCTAGAAGGCCTTACAGCCCTAAGACAGGGTGCACTATACCACAGGTGAGGGCATATGTGCATGAGCACTATGCCCCTACAGTGTCTAACCAAAACCTCTGCCTTGAGAAATCCTCCATCTTGAGTTTGGAGGATTCCCCCAATAGGATTAGGGATGTGCCCCCTCACCACAGGGAGGAGGCACAAAGAGGGTGTGGCCACCCTCAAGGACAGTAGCCATTGGCTACTGCCCTCCCAGACCTAAACACACCCCTAAATTCAGTATTTAGGAGCACCCCAGAACCTAGGAAACTAGATTCCTGCAACCTTAACAAGAAGAAGGACTGCTGACCTGAACCCCTGCAGAGAAGACGGAGACAACAACTGCTTTGGCCCCAGCCCTACCGGCCTGTCTCCCAACTTCGACAAAAACTGCAACAGCGACAGATCCAAACAGGGACCAGCGACCTCTGAAGCTTCAGAGGACTGCCCTGAACCCAACGACCAAGAAACTCCAGTGATAGTGGCTCTGTTCGAAATCCTGCAACTTCTTTGCAACAAAGAAGCAACTTTAAAGACTTCACGTTTCCCGCCAGAACCGTGAGACTTTCCACTCTGCACCCGACGCCCCCTGCTCGACCTGCAGAAAACAAACACCTCAGGGAGGACTACCCGGCGACTGCAAGCCCGTGAGTAACCAGAGACGACCCCGAGCCCCCACAGCGATGCCTGCAGAGAGAATCCAGAGGCTCCCCCTGACCGCGACTGCCTGTAACAAGGGACCAGCGCCTGGAACCAACACTGCACCTGCAGCCCCCAAGACCTGAAGGAACCGAACTCCAGTGCAGGAGCGACCCCCATGCGACCCTCTGCATAGCCCAGGTGGTGGCTACCCCGAGGAGCCTCCCCCTGTGCCTGCCTGCATCGTTGAAGTGACCCCTGGGTCCCTCCATTACTTTCTATCTAAAACCCGACGTCGGTTTGCACACTGCAAAAGGCTGCCCCTGTGCCGCTGAGGGTGTTCTTTCTGTGCCTGCTTGTGTCCCCCCCCAGTGCCCTACAAAACCCCCCTGGTCTGCCCCCGACGACATGGGTACTTACCTGCTGGCAGACTGGAACCGGGGCACCCCTGTTCTCCATTGAAGCCTGTGTGTTTTGGGCACCTCTTTGACCTCTGCACCTGACCGGCCCTGAGCTGCTGGTGTGGTAACTTTGGGGTTGCCTTGAACCCCCAACGGTGGGTTACCTTGGCCCCAACTTTGAGACTTGTAAGTGTTTTACTTACCTGCAAACCTAACCTTTACTTACCTACCCCAGGAACTGTTGATTTCTGCACTGTGTCCACTTTGAAAATAGCTCATTGCCATTTTTACAAAGACTGTATATGATATTGCTTTTATTCAAAGTTCCTAAAGTATCTAAGTGAAGTACCTTACATTTAAAGTATTACTTGTAAATCTTGAACCTGTGGTTCTTAAAATAAATTAAGAAAATATATTTTTCCAATATAAAAACCTATTGGCCTGGAGTAAGTCTTTGAGTGTGTGTTCCTCATTTATTGCCTGTGTGTAAAACAAATGCTTAACACTACCCTCTGATAAGCCTACTGCTCGACCACACTACCACAAAATAGAGCATTGGAATTCTCTTTTTGCCACTATCTTACCTCTAAGGGGAACCCTTGGATTCTGTGCACACTATTTCTTACTTTGAAATAGTATATACAGAGCCAACTTCCTATAGAGAGGGTCTGTGGCGGGAGGCAGTTCTTCTGTTCACAGGAGCCCTTGTGCTGGGTTTGGACCAGGTCCACCAGCAAGACATTTGTGAGGGCTTCATTAAAGGGTAAAAGGGGGTAAGAAGTGGAAGCCCCAGGCCGAAGTACCTCTGTCAGGAGGTTAGGCCTGACTGCAACTGAAGGCAGCTCAAGGCCCAGGACCTCAGCTGCTCTTCTCACCACCATAAAGAAGGACGCTCCCTCCTCTGTAGCCAGACAGACGTGGTGAAGTTGAAGAACACTTGTTGTTCTTCAACTTTGTTTTGTGCCTCAACTTACCAAACTGTCCAGAGGACTTGGTGTGATGAAGAATGGGGGCTTCACGACCGTTCTCAAGACCTTCCTCTCGACCAAGATCAGAAGCTAAGTGGAAAGGAGTGCCGGGCCTCAGTGAGCTTTAGGGACCACTTCCTCCAAGCTTTCAGATTCATGGCCTGGCACTCGGAGCACAACTTTGAGTCGTGGTCGCGCTCCAGACAACACAAGCACACGAGGGGTGGTGTGGTGTATGTGTGTGCATAAGCAGAGGTCACTCTACAACTCCAGTTCCAATTCCGTGGACTTGAAGTGCAGGGAAGCCATTTTAGCTATGTGCTGCCACATAATGGTAACTCCAAATCTCGGCATGGTTGGTATCTCACGTGTCTGAATCATACTCAAATACTGATTCTAGGCCCTCTGGGGGTTCCTTAGAGGATCCTCCAGTTCTGCTCCTACCAGTATTCCAGGGTCTGCGGGCAGCTCATGCTGCTGCAGCCCAGACATGATTCTGCGCTCCTGCTGCTTGACCAGTTCAAGGAGGATACCGCAAAACAAAGGATTTCCTGTAGGAGAGAGGCGCAACCCACTCTCTTTTGGAAATACTTGTTACTAGGCTAGGGAGGGTTAGCCTCCCCATGCCACTGGGCTGCCTTGAATGGCACATTTGGTGCACTCCTTGCATAATCCAGTTTGCACCAGTCCAGGGAGCACTGGTCCCTGCTCTGGTGTGAAACACAAAGAAAAGGGGAGTGTGCACTCCCCTGTCCAGCTGCACCCCTACAGGGCTCCTCCAGGTGGCTACTTGGTTCTGCGATCTTGAAACCAAGTTGGGCAGAGGCCTCTACGAGCATTTGACGGGGTAGGCCAGGTAGCGGACATCTGAGACCCCTTCCTGATAGATGGTCACTCCAACCCTTTTATTTTGGAACTCCCTTGAGAATAGGTCCCCAGATTCGTCAAGCAAGACTCCACCAGGACACCTCGGCAAAGACATCTTCTGCTCCTGGCCTCTAGAACCAATGCTGGGCAACACAGGAACAGAACAAGGCAACGCCTGAGAAGACTTCTCCTTCAACATTATTTGTTCTCAGCTCCTATCGGCATTCAGCAACATTTCCAAGGATGTGCATCCACTGGGGTCAGCAAGACTTCAGCTGCACCAAAGAAACAGGTAGGAATCTCCCTTGGAGTGAAGGAGTCACTCCCCTATATCCGGAGGCACCTAAGGCAACAACGTCCAGCTGGTGAGATCTTCTGTCCTCGAAATCTCTGAAGATTCTCCAATACAGGAGGTGGTTCTAGGGGATACCCCTGGGTTCTCTCTGACTTCTGTCCAATGTGGGAGGCAGCATGCCCTTGCCTCTGGGACAAAATCCCTGTGCACTGGGAGTGTTGCACCAACCAAGGCTCCAAGTAGTCCCGGCACCCAGCACTCTACCTCTGCAAAAAACAGACCCCTCTCTGCTGCTCCAGCTACGTGGGACTCCTTTTCAGGTGTTCTGACTGGGCCTCACTGAAACTTACTGTGCCTGTTGCCAGTAGGTTGCTTGTGGGGGCTTCAACTGATTCTGCTGGCTCTCCTGTCTTGTCAGGGTCAGCAGGACTCCTCTCCAAGAGTCAAATCCCCAAGACATTGCTGGGCCTCCACAGCTCTGCAAAACACCCAACAGCTCCTCTTACGTTTGCTTGTGCCTGCCAGTGGCCTGCCTGACCACCGACCCGCCTGCAATCCAGTGAGGGACAGCATGTAGGTGATGTAGGAAGTTGGCTCTGTATATACTATCTCAAAGTGAGAGATAGTGTGCACAGTATCCAAGGGTTCCCCTTAGAGGTTGATAGTGGCAAAATTAGATAATGCTAATGCTCTATCTTGTGGTAGTGTGGTCGAGCAGTAGGCTTAGAGGGTAGTGTTAAGCATTTGTTGTACACACACAGGCAATGAGGTACACGCACTCAAAGACTGAACTCCAGGCCAATAGTTTTTAAATAGAAAAATATATTTTCTTAATTTATTTTAGAACCACAAGATTCAAGATTTGAGTACATAAAATGAAAGGTACTTCACACAGGTAAGTAGAGAACTTTGATTTAAAACAGTAGTATACACAGTTTAGGTTAAAATGTCAATAAGCTATTTTAAAAGTGGACACAGTGCAAAAAATCAACAGTTCCTGGGGAGGTAACTTTAGTTGTTTTTCTCAGGTAAGTAAAGCACTTACACAGTCCGTCTCCTGGCCATAGGCAGCGCACCGTTGGGGGTGCAAGGCAACCCCAAAGTCACGCACCACCAACAAAGGGCTGGTCAGGTGCAGAGGTCAAAGGAGGGCCCAAACACACGGGCACCTATGGAGAAAAGGGGTGCTCGGGTTCCGTTCTGCTGGCAGGTAAGTACCTGCATCCTCGGGGAGCAGACCAGGGTGGTTTTGTGGGGTGGGGTGGGGTGGGGCGGGGGGGCGTGGAGACACACAAACCACACCCTCAGCGGCACAGGGGCGGCCTGGTGCAGTGTGCTAAGTAGGCGTCTGGTTTGCTATAGGAAGCGATGGAGGGACACGGGGTCACTTAGGCAATGCAGGCAGGGCACAGGGGGGCTTCTCGGGCCGGCCACTGACTGGGCTCGGAATAGGGCCGCCTGCTGGTCACTCCTGCACTGGAGGTTGGTTGCTCTCAGTGCTGGGGGCGGTGGGTGCAGTGCTTGGTCCAGGCGTCGAGTTCCTTGTTACCAGGCAGTTGCGGTCAGGGGGAGTCTCTGGATCCTCTCTGCAGGCATCGCTGTGAGGGTGCAGGGGGGTCGACTCAGGTTACTCATGTCGTAGCAGTCGCCTGGGAGTCCTCTCTGCGGTGTTTGCACTCAACGCCCCCGGCTCAAGCTACAGAGAACAGAGTGAGAAGTCTCACATTTCCGGCGGGAAGAGAGAGTTCTTTCAACGTGGTTTCAAAGTTGCAAAAATGTTGCAGTTGGTGAACAGTGCCGCTGTTCGAGAGTTTTGTGGTCCTTCAAGTTCAGGGCAGTCCTCTGAGTCCTCAGGGGTCGCTTGTCCCTGTTGGATGCGTCGCTGTGCAGGTTCTTAGGGCTGGAGCCAAGTCAGTTGTCGTCTCCGTCGTCTCTGCAGGGCTTTCAGATCAGCAGTCCTTCTTTGTATAGGTTGCAGGAATCTGATTTCCTGGGTTCAGGGTCGCCCCTAAATACCAAGTTTAGGGGTGTGTTTAGGTCTGGGGGCAGTAGCCAATGGCTACTGTCCTGGAGTGTAGCTACACCCTCTTTGTGCCTCCTCCCTGAGGGGAGAGGGGCACATCCCTAATCCTATTGGGGGAATCCTACAATCTCAAGATGGAGGATTCCTAAAGGCAGAAGTCACCTCAGCTCAGGACACCTTAGGGGCTGTCCTGACTGGTGGGTGGCGACTCCTTGTTTTTCTCATTATCCTCTCCTGCCTTGCAGCCAAAAGTGGGGGCAGTGGTCGGAGGGGCGGGCATCTCCACTAGCTGCGATGCCCTGGGGTGCTGTAACAAAAGGCATGTGCCTTTGAGGCTCACCGTTAGGTGTTACAGTTCCTGCAGGGGGAGGTGAGAAGCATCTACACCCAGTACAGGCTTTGTTCATGGCCACAGAGTGACAAAGGCACTCTCCCCATGTGGCCATAAACTAATCTGGTTGCGGCAGGCTGGCAGAAACTGGTTAGCCTAGCAATAGGAGTCGGACTGGTATTCAGGAGGCATCTCTAAGATGCCCTCTGGGTGTATTTTACAATAAATCCCACACTGGCATCAGTATGCACTTTACTATGCTGAGAAGTTTGATACCAAACTTCCCAGATTTCAGTGTAGCCATTATGGAACTGTGGAGTTCGTGTTTGACAAACTCCCAGACCATATACTCTTTATGGCTATCCTGCACTTACACTGTCTAAGGTTTTGCTTAGACACTGTAGGGGCATAGTGCTCATGCACCAATGACCTCAACTGTGGTATAGTACACCCTGCCTTAGGGCTGTAAGGCCTGCTAGAGGGGTGACTTACCTATGCCACAGGCAGTGTGAGGTGGGCATGGCACTCCGAGGGGAGTGCCATGTCAACTTAGTCATTTTCTCCCCACCAGCACACACAAGCTGAGAGGCAGTGTGCATGTGCTGAGTGAGGGGTCCCCAGGGTGGCATAAGACATGCTGCAGCCCTTAGAGACCTTCCCTGGCATCAGGGCCCTTGGTACCAGGGGTACCATTTACAAGGGACTTATCTGAGTGCCAGGGTTGTGCCAATTGTGGAGACAAAGGTACAGTTTAGGTAAAGAACACTGGTGCTGGGGCCTGGTTAGCAGGGTCCCAGCACACTTTCAATCATACCTGGCATCAGCAAAAGCCAAAAAGTCAGGGGGTAACCATGTCAAGGAGGCATTTCCTTACAAAGTAGTTAAGAGGTCTCTATGAGGAATGCCCCACAGGATGTACTGGACCACCTGCGGCTGGAGGTATCACTCATGGTCAGCAAGATGACGTCAGCTTAGGCTGCTGGCTCTGGTGTTCAACAAGCCTGGCAGATGATTGATAACTACTCATATACCATGTCTATGAACACACTCTCAGCATCAGAGCTTCCAGATCGAGGGGAGAATGCACAAATCTCTGCTTGCGGACATAACACATCACCATTTGCTGTCAGTATCACAAAGGAACAGAAGGAAAGTTTTAAGGGCAAAGCAAATCATACACATCTTCAGTAGACTACTTTAGATCTTTACCATGCAGGATCTGTAGGCTCCTTCACTACTTCTTTTCCTCAGCACTCTGACAGTGAGTCAATACAAACTGGAGGCAGTGAGCAAAAAAGGTATTTTTAGCCAGAAGCTTGGCATGCCTTTCAACTAGGCATACACTTTTGCTATGCAAAATGGCTGCCATTTTAATGTTGAGTTCGCCTGACCAAATGCTTCCCAACAGATTCTCAAGAGACAGTAAACTGTGGGCCATGCTAACATAGCATGCTTGGAACGTTACACAGACTGCACTTATAACACTTCTTTAAGTTGTGCATTGGGCCTGGACACCAACAACCATGAGAGTCTGGGATGGACATCTGTCCCCCATAGGATCAGCACGGATTAAACATTAAGGGCCTGATTACAACTTTGGAGGAAGGTGTTAATCCGTCCCAAATGTAACAGATATACAACCCGTCGTATTACAAGTCCATTATATCCTATGGAACTCGTAATACGGTGGGGGCAGGATATCCGTCACATTTGGGACGGATTAACACCCTCCTCCAAAGTTGTAATCAGGCCCTCAATACTTGAGGAATAACACCTTTAAAACACTGCACGGAGCTTTTAAAGAAAAAGTGGAGAAAAATTATTGGAGAGCAGCTTCGGATCTCCATCGAAGGGTGTGGAAAAAAAGCAACTGACATCAGAGCACCAGGGTGATGGTTAGGGACTAGAAGAGTAAATTAAAATAACACAGCTAACAGCTTTCAAAAATCATATTTTTTATGCAAGCAAACTATACCCATTGCTCTTCAAACCACAGTAAGAATATTTGTTTTACACTTTGACATACCTACAGAAGTTGACATTGTCCATGAGAAGCCAGTCCCCGGATTGCAAAGCCTGGACCAGCATTCCATCCACCCATTCAAAAGTACCAAGGTTTCGTCGGCCAGAAGACTGATTGAGCTGGTCTTTAAAATTCTGAAAAGTGGTTGCCAAACTGGCAAACTCTGAAACAAGACAACTAGATGTTAACAGATTGTCAATCGATAGAAAAACAGATACAAATTCGAATTTCTCAAAGTTTTCAAGCAGTTAGACTAACAAATAAGCAAATACTAACCATCGATTTCATGAACACAAATTTACATCTCTAGATAAGGATTAATTGGGGGTAGGGTGCTTTTTACATGCATCACGGCTGAAAATTGTGTGCAGTTGCACATATTTCCTGTAAGCAACTGTAAACAAGATTCCCACCAGTTCCTCAATTATAGTATTCACAAAGGAAAGGTGAGGAGGTGGTTTTGAATTTTCGGAGTAGTTCATTTTTTTCCACGCCCAGGATGAATCTCGAATTAAGGCATGTTAGAAATGGGCATTCTGGTTGGCTACGGTATGCACCTCATCCAGATAGATCCCACCATTTTAGTCAAGGCTAGTAATTTACACACTAAAGATAACTTGTGCTCACACAGGTAGCCTGGCACAGAGCAGTCAGGCTTATCCCCAGAATTCATGTGTAAAAAGTTTGCACTGCACACTCACACCAGTGACAGAATAAAGGCACCACAAAAGATACTCCATACAGGATTATGTTTAAAAATAGTTTACTTATATTATAGATAAATCCCTTATACATAACTGATATACATCATCAGTAAAGCTCATAAATTACAGTTACAGTGAGAAGATCCTGCATTCTGGTGATGTAAGAATCCTAATCGACATATCACCTAACATCAATGAATTCATATGCCATGAAATCCAGTAGTTTGTCACATAATACAGAAATTATCACATTAGTTTAAGTGACACATCTGGTAATGAAGACAGCATATCAGGTGCATGAATCAAGGTAAAACAGTAGTACATAGCACATCCCTAAAAGCTGTGGCACAGTAATCCTGGCACAGAGGAGCCTAGACTTGTGAGAAAAAAACAGCTCTCAAAAGCAGTTCTAGGACACCAAGACACCTGCACTCCTGTTAGACCAAATACGCTATTTATTAGGTATCTGGTTGTAAGGGATGTAATTCTTAAAGAGGGGCAGGCCGCATGAGTACCTGCACCTCTTTTCGTTCAAATACGGCAACCCATTATCTTTTCACAGAGCTTGAGGACCCCCGGGGATCGTCACAAATACGACCTCGCTTGCCAACCCACCCCCCAGCCATGCCCATCCCCTCCCAACGTGCAGAATGTTTCAAGGCAGCTGTTCACGAACGTGTGGTGCAGTTGCCGACCAATACTGCCTTCCACAGGTAACGAGCCGCTCATCCGGCAGAGCTGCTGGTGAAAGGATGCAATGTTACCCGCCCAGAGCCGAGGTAAACCCGCTCCCTGGCGTCTGAAGGGCGAGCCTCTGTCACAGCTCTCAGGAGCAGCCCCAACTCCTTCCCTGTAGGAAGCCAGCCCCACTCTCCACATCTCTTGCGGTAGAGGGGACCCCACAGGGAGAAGAGGTTTGAGAGGGCCGGCAGCAGTGTTTACTTACGGAGAAGGATATGGTGCCCCGAGATGACACTTTCCTCCTGATAATTGTATGTCATGGCCTCCTTGTGGGCCCCGTACTTGGAGGGTTTCTCCCGGGCTGACTACAGAGGGGAGCCTTGGTATTGACCCCTCATTGTGCTCGGGCAAGAATGAGGCTCGGTGACTCAAATCTCCCTGCTCTGGCACTGGTGTTCACTCCCTAGGCAATAAAGGGGTAAGCGCATATCCTCCTACAGCGTCTGTCCTTTACACCTAGGGCAGGGGCTAAAGCTTCACATTGCAATGCAGGGACAGGAAGGCGCTCTCACCCTGCTATGAAGCGCTTTCAACTCTCTCTCCTTGTTGAGCGCAGCTCTAAAGGGCACAAAGTACTTGAGGACAACGCTGCCCGAGGCGACAAAACCACACCAAGCCCCACACCTTAGATTAAGAGCTAAGGAGCAGGAGAACAGTGCTCTCTCTGCACTGGACTCTTTGGAAGGTACTCAAAGGGCTCAAAGGGGCAGACAGGCCAGCACTGCTAAGTAGGTGGTGGTTACTCCTGCTAGTCCTCTAGCAAACCAGAATCAGGGAGCAGGCTGGCAGGAAAGCAATCCAGATGAGTCCTTTTTGGCATCCAGAAGACACTGAGCAACAGGGTAACAACAGAAGAGCAGTGCTGATGAGTCCCATGTGCAGTCCAGCAGTCCTTCCAGAAGAGGTCCTGTCCCAGTTCCAAAAGTGCTCATCTATCATGGAGCAAGAGCACCTGTACTTATACTCCAGGTGGCCAGCTTCTAGAAGGTGGGATAAGATTCCAGCCAGATCTGACCAGCTTCAAGAATTTCCCTTCTCCCCTACTCTGGCTCCAGACACGAGTTGCGATAAACAATCCCTTTGTGTGAGGGCAACACAAAGCCTATTCAAGTGTGAAGTGTGTCCCGCTTCCTTCTCTCCCAGCCCAGGAGGACCATCAGTATGTAGATGAATGTAGATGTAATGATGTCACACCTAATCCTCCTTGATCAATGGCTGTCTGGGGAGTATGCACTTAGTGGAGCTCTCACCCTGCCCTAGACGTGGATTGGAGTCATGCTGCAAAGCACCATAGTTGTAAGCAAAGAGAAATCCCCGCTTTCTAAAAGTGACATTTCCAAAATGATAATGTAAAATCCACCTATACCAGTAAGCGGGATTTCTCACTACCATTCCAAACATACCAAAAATAGCCCACGCGACTCCTTACAGATCGGAAATAACCTCTTGGACATATAAAAAGGAATTCCCAATGCAATCCTATAAAAGGAGAAGCACTCACAGCAGTGAAAAACGAATTAGGCTGTTTGTCACTACTAGGACATATAACACAAAAATATATGTCCTAACTTTTACATACACAGCAGCCTGCCCATAAGGTTATCTAGAGTCTACGTTAGGGGTGACTTACGTGTAGTAAAAAGGGAGTTTAGACCTTGGCAAGTAGTTTTACTTGCCAAGTCAATGTGGCAGTAAACTGCACACGCAGGTGCTGGAGTAGCAGGCCTGAGAAGTTTGAAACACTACTTCTGAGGGTGGCGCAATCTGCGCTGCAGGACTATTAGTAGCATTTAAATTACAGGCCCTTGGTATATGGTATACCACTTTACAAGGGACTTACAGGTAAGTTAAATAAACCAAACAGGCTTAAGCTAATTATACCAAGTTTTAGGGGAGAAAAGCACATGCGCTTTAGCACTGGTAAAATGCCCAGAGTCATAAAGCCAACAAAAAGAGGGTCAGAAAAATAGGAGGAGAAAGGCAAAACGTTTGGGGATAACCCTCCAGAAAGGGCCCTTTCAAACAAGGCACTACATTATTAAGGAAAATTAATACTGCATTCCTGCACTTGTAATTTAGCATGCAATGAAAACCACACTTTTTGCAGATTGCCCACTCCCCCCAATGTCTTTGCCTCCATTTGGACAACTAGCTGCTAGTTTTTGACTCAGTTCACTGGGTCCCTGTTAACCAGGCCCCAGTGCCAGTGTCTTTTCCACTAAAACTGTTAAATGTCTAATTGTGGCCAAATGGCAAGGGCTTCAGCACCCCTATAAGTCCCTAGTACCAAATGGTACATGGGTACTAAAGAGGATTCACTAAGGGCTACAGCATTTATTATGCCACCCCAAGGGACCCTTGGCAAACTGCATGCAGACTGCCATCACAGAATGTGTGAAATGGTGCAAACTAGTTAGACAACACAACATTGCACACAAGCTCTGTGCAATGACCACAACCACTGCATATATGTATGTCACCCCGTACAGCGGGACTTCGAGCCCTAATGCAGGGTGTATTATATTAAATGTGAGGGCTCGTTCTCCTGTAATGCCTAGTTCTATTACTACTGTAATGGAAAAGGGGTATGGCCTATATAACAGCGAGGTTAGGCCAATCAAACTACACAAAAGAAACAACAGCCACCACTGTAATTAACTTGGAAATAATTATCATTTGCCATGAGAAGGCAAAACCAATTACCTCTCCCTAGCATTAATACATGACAATCCAGAACAATTGATAAATTGAATAACATTTATCGTACAAAGAAGGACAAATACAAAAGTGAGCAATTACCTCATATAAAAAATGTTTTTTGGCACTGCACACACATTACTTACAACAAAAACATATGACAAAATACAAATTGAAAAACAAAAAGTGACAAAAAAAAAAAATATCGACCTAAATTCAGGTTCTGCACCAACTTGAAAGAGAGGGAACTCGGAGCCTAACTCATTCGCAAACTTTAAAGGCTCCTCCTTAAAGAGCAGAAAGGAGTGGAGGTGCTAATTATAAGTCTTTATGGTAGCTCAAACAGGAATGATACGCAATACAAGACAATGCTTTGGATTCTTCCTGAAGGCCATATATCTTCTTTAATAGCGCTCAGCACTGCTCCCTATTGTCGACTTGTTTCGAACCCACTGGATTCAAGGGTCCTCTTCAGGACACTGAACACCAAAACACAACTGGTCAGAAGGAACTGCAATTTTAAGAATGGCTTATCATCAAAGCAGGGGTCTCACGATTAGAGTAGAGAAACACTCCTCCACTTCCTGCATTGAAGTATAAATCACTTTAATTGCTTGTCCTTCTGCTTGCTCACGATGCATTCAAACCAATGTTAAACCAGCAAAAAAAAAAAACTACCCTGTAATGCCTAGTTCGATTACTAAGCTGTGCAAGTGTTCAGGCAGCCATACTGAGGACATGCACTGGCCATTATGAGTTACCCAGCTACATGATGGCAGCACTGGTAATACTGCTGTTTGGTATGAAACACCTCATTCACAATAAACCCATACTGTAGGAAAATCGCTACTTTTTACCTGATGTGATGTCAGTGTGCTTAGACTGTTTTCACTGGGATCCTGCTAATCAGGACCCCAGTGAGTGTGCTCTCGCCTCCAAATTTTGTTGCTTTGGTTCTTCATACACCCCACAATTGGCATACTGGTGCACCCTTATAAGTCCCTAGTAGATGGTACAAAGGTACCCAAGGCACTGGCACACCAGCAGGTCTCCCATGACCTGCAGCATGTATTATGCCACCCATCGGAGCCCATGCACATTGTGTCTGCAGGCCTGCCATTTGCAGCCTGCGTGAAATGGTCTATTCACCCTTTCACTGCTGGTCACTACACCAGGTCACTATAAGTCACCCCTATGGTAGGCCCTTTCAGCCCAAAGGCAGGGTGCAGGTTCCTGTGTGGGCACCTGTGCATGAGCAGAGATGCCCCTACAAACTCCAGTTCCAATGCACTGGACTTCTTAAGTGTGGGGAACCATTTTACCTGTGTACTGGCCACAGGTGGTCCAGCTACATTGTTACCCCCACGTTTTGCCTGTTTATCAGAGTGCTTAGACTGCTAACAAGGGCCCCAGTGATTACATCCCACAAATGGAACACTGGTGTACCCCTGTAAGTCCCTAGTATATGGTACATAGGTACTCAGGGCATTAGTACACCAGGGATCCCCCATGGGCTGCAGCATGTATTATGCCACTCATGGGAGCCTATGTAAACTGTCTGCAGGGCTGCCATTGCAGCCTGCTTGAAAAGGTACATGCACCCTTTCACTGCTGCTTGCTGCACTTCGTCACTGTAAGTCACCCCTATGGTAGGCCCTCCTAGCCCAGAGGGCAGGGTGCAGGTTCCTGTGTGTGAGGGCACCCCTGCATGCGGGGAACCCATTTTATCTATGTACTGGCCACAGGCTTACTAGCTGTGGTCCAGCTACATAATGTTAACTCCGAACCTGGGCATGTTTGGTATCAAATATGTCAGAATCATACCCCAATAATGAATCCAGTATTGATGGCATTATCCCATGTACACTGAGGAATCCTTAGAGGATCCCCAATTCTGCTGCTACCAGTCTTTTAGGGTCTGCGGGCAGCCCGTGCTACTGAGGCCCAACAGACACAATTCTGTCCTCCTGCTGCTTGACCAGTTCAAGCAGGGGACAGCAGAACAAAGTATTTTCTGCAGGACAGGGGTGTTACTACCTCTCCTTTAGAAATAGGTTTAACTGGGCTGGGTAGGGGTAGCCTCCCCACAAAACTGGGCTGCTTTGAAGGGCACATTTGATGCACTCATTGCATAATCTGGTTAGCACCAGTCCAAGGACCACTGGTCTACGCCCTGGCACAAAACGCTCAGAGGAAAGGCGAGTGACCACTTCCATACCGTTCTCCATCCTTAAGGTGGCACCCAAGCTCCTCCATGGGGCCACTTGGTTCTGCCATCTTGGAAACAAGATGTGCAGAGTCTTCTGGGAGCATCTGACTGGGTGGACCAGGTAGCTGACGTCAGTGACCTGTCCTGATAGGTGGGAACCCCAGAGAGACAAAACCCTCTTTTTGGGCTATTTAGGGACTCCCTTATGGGTGGGTCCCCAGATTTGTCCTGCAAGGCTCCACCAGGAACTCTTCCCAAAGGCCTATTCTGCTCCTTGCCTCCAGAATTACCCCTGGGCTACACAGGAACCAAACAAGACTGCACTGCCTAAGACCTCTCCTTGGGAACACTGCTTCTGTCAGCATTCTGCAACATCTCTAAGGCACTGTATCTTCTGGGGTCAGCAAGACTTTGACTACACCATGAAGCGAGAAGGAATCTCCCTTGGAGAGAAGGAGTAGCTCCCCTGCATCCACAGGTACCTAAGACAATGACATCCGGCTAGTGGGATCTCCTGTCCTCGGGATCTGCAAAGATTCTCCAACACAGGTTGTAGCTCTGAGGGAACCCATGGATCTTCACTGCATTTCTGTCCAACTTGGGAGATGGTCAGCCCTAGTCTCTGCCGCTGGGACAGAATCCCCATGCACCATGACTGTTGCACCAACCAAGACTTGTTGACTCCTGCGCCAAGGGAGATTCTGTCATGACCACACAAACTTGCCAAGTCAAATCAAAGAAGTGCATGAGAAAAGCAAAGAGATATCCTCAGTGGAGACAGCAAAGCCCAAACTGGAAGAAGGTTTGCAGAGTAATCTTGCGCTTATTTCAAAGGAAGAATCAAGAAGAGAAGATCCAAGATGGCCGCTGTGAGTCCTGAAGGTTAGTTACAGTTCTAGTCTTGCAATCGGTTGGTTGCTAGGTTACGAGCTCTCCAGCTGGAAGCCTTGCACTTCAACTGAGGTCTGACAGGAATCAGCTGTGTTGAGAGAGAGCACGCTTCAGAACAGAAACTCCTGTGAGGTAAAATTACATTTGAAGATTATATTACAGAAAACGGATAAATATTGTCAAGGTTTATTCGAAGAGTTTGGTAGTAGACCATTCCCGTGGAAGTCGGCAAGGCTACAGAGTTAATGTATGAATTAACCTTATGTTTACAAGGTTCTTGTTTAAGATATTAAAGTCAAAGAAAAAACGAACTTTAAAAGAGCAAGTATCTACAAATGTCAAGGTTATAAACAAAGGCCAAGTTTAAAGGAGAAACGAACTGTTAAATAAGCATTTACAAATTCAATGGTAATAAACCAAAATAGAGTTTAAAAGAGAAACAAACTTAAATAAACAAGCATTTACAACTACAAGTTATCGTCAGATGTCGAAGTAAGGAAGGAGAAACTAACTGTAATAAACAAGCATTTACAAATACAAGTTATCAACAAATGTCGAAGTAAGAAAGGAGAAACAAACTTTAATAAACAAGCATTTACAAATGTTGACAGAAGTCACAATAAGACAGGAGAAATTAAATAACATCAGCTGATTTGAAGAACACATTATCACCAACTATATATATATATATATATATATATATATATATATATATATATATATATAGATAGATAGCAACATAAAACCAATCTCTAACAAAGGTTGAGAAGTTCTTCCTGAATCAGTAATAAGCATTTTTTTTAAGAAGAGCTATCATTTCTAGAGAGAAGCAAGGCTACAGAGAACTCAGGGTGAGTGAAGAAATAATAGAATTAAAGAGAATTAAGTGTTGAGAGTAGAAAGTGAAAAACTGATGTTTTATGTCCCTAGTAATTGCGACTGTGACTCTTGCAGGTGCTGTATCCAATCTTAGATGTGAAGAGGCAGACTGACTACTGGCGTTCATCATCTCTGTGGCAGTCTCTCTACCATCCCATTCCCCTTTCCCCCTCCGGGGTACTCAGCACGAAGGATTAATATTCGTTGTGAGTAGCTCGGGTCGGGACTGAGGAGTTATCTTCTGCTTCTGAGGAAATCGAATTGAAGTATCCTGACAGATTCAGACTCCAAGTAGCCCTGGCTCCCAGCACTTTACCTCTGCAAGGATAGTCTCCTCGCTGCAGCTCCAGCAACGTGGGACTCCTCTTCAGGTGTGCTGACGGGGCCTCACTACAACTTACTGTGCCTGCTGCCAGTGGGGGCTCTGACTGCTTCTTCAGCCTCTCTTGCATCCTGCGGGTCAATCCAAACTCCCCTCCACAGGTCGAGTCCCCAGGACCTTGCCGGTCCTCCACAGCTCTGTAAAACCTCCAACCCGTCCTTTGTAGTTGCCTGTGCTTGTTGGTGGTTCTCCTGACCACCGACCCATCTGCAAGCCGGCAACTGTGGAAGGACAACTCGTGTGCAACTTCAGGCACTCCTCTGCAGCTCCTGGAATTCGCAGCTGGACTTCATCACCAACGATTTAGATTTTCAGCTACACTGGGACACTCCTTTGTGGACTGGATTTTGTCTCATTCTTTTGCAGGTTCTCCTTTCCCGGGTTCCACCAGTCCGGTCCTCTTTATGCATTTTCCAACCACAACGTTCCCATGTTAGCCTATGGGAAAACCAGGTAACTTACCTCTCTGTACACAGCCGCTGGGAATCATCTAGGTACTTACCTTTAGAGGCTCCACCCTCTGCCAGCACTCCATATGCTATGGTGAGGGACACCCAATAGCATTCCATAGTTTTTTGTATTTGGTTAACTTTGGGTTCAGAGCAGTCCTCCGAGTCCTCAGAGGTCGCTGGTCCCTGTCGGATGCGTCGCTGTGCAGGTTCTTTGAGTCTGGAGACAGGTCGGTAGGGCTGAGGCCAAGTCAGTTGTCTCCGTCGTCTCTGCAGGGCTTTCAGGTCAGCAGTCCTTGTTGTAGGATTCTGATTTCCTGGGTTCCGGGTCGCCCCTAAATACTAAATATAGGGGTGTGTTTAGGTCTGGGGGGCAGAAGCCAATGACTACTGTCCTAGAGGGTGGCTACACTCTCTTTGTGCCTCCTCCCTGAGGGGAGGGGGGCACATCCCTAATCCGATTGAGGGAATCCTTCAATCTCAAGGTGGAAGATTTCTAAAGGCAGGAGTCACCTCAGCTCAGGGCACCTTAGGGGCTGGCCTGACTGGTGGGTGGCTCCTCCTTGTTTTCCTCATTATCTCCTCCAACCTTGCCGCCAAAAGTGGGGGCAGTGGCCGGAGGGGCGGGCATCTCCACTAGCTGGGATGCCCTGGGGTGCTGTGACAAAAGGCATGAGCCTTTGAGGCTCACTGCCAGGTGTTACAGTTCCTGCAGGGGGAGGTGAGAAGCCCCTCCACCCAGTGCAGGCTTTGTTTCTCTCCCCAGAGAGCACAAAGGCTCTCACCCCAGGGGGGCAGAAACTCGTCTCAGTGGCAGGCTGGCACTGACCACTCAGTCCTGCACTGAAGGATTTCGCTAAATTACAGGGGGCATCTTCTAAGATGCCCTCTGTGTGCATTTTGTAATAAATCCAACACTAACATCAGTGTGGGTTTATTATACTGAGAAGTTTGATACCAAACTTCCCAATATCCAGTGTAGCCATTATGGAGCTGTGTAGTTCATTTTGACAAACTCCCAGACCATATATTTAATATGGCCACACTGTACCTACTGTGTCTAAGAATAGACTTAGACACTGGAGGGGCATATTGCTCATGCAGCTATGCCCTCACCTGTGGTATAGTGCACCCTGCCTTAGGGCTTTAATGCCTGCAAGAGGGGTGACTTACCTATGCCACAGGCAGTATTTTGTGTGCATGGCATCCAGAGGGTAATGCCATGTCGACTTTGCCTTTTTCTCCCCACCAATACACAAGCTGCAATGGTGATGTGCATGTGTTAGGTGAGGGGTCCCTTAGGGTGGCACAACACATGCTGCAGCCCTTACGGACCTTCCCTGGTCACAGGACCCTTGGTACCACTGGTACATTTTACAGGGGGATTATCTGTGTGCCAGAGGTGTGCCAATTGTGGAAACCATGGTACATTTTTAGTGAAAGAACACTGGTGTTGGGGCCTGGTTAGCAGGGTCCCAGCAAACGTCTCAGTCAAGTCAGCATCAATGTCAGGAAAAAAAGTGGGGGGTAACTGCAACAGAGAGCCATTTTCCTACACCCGGTAACAAACAACCTGATGCCTGGAAGAAGCACTGCACCCACAGCTCCCAGACCCGAGAGGAACCAATTACCGGTGCAGGAGTGACCAGCAGGAGGCCCTCATCTTTGCCCAGTTGGTGGCTGGACCGAGAAGCCCCCCTGTGCCCTACCTGCATCGCCAGAGTGACCCCCCGGGTCCCTCAATTGATTTCTATTCAAAACCCAACACCTACTTTGCACACTGCAACCGGCTGCCCCTGTGTGCCTGTTTGGAACCCCCGACACACTCAATGACTTAATTCCAGACCAATGTTTTTTATATAGCAAAAATATCTTTCCTTAATTTATTTCTAGAATCACAAGATTCATGTTGTAGGTAAGTACTTCAATAGATTTGTATTTCACACATGTATCATTAGTACCAGGGTGGGCACTTGCACACAATCGCTTGGGGACTCTCTCTAGCTGGTTGGGCCACCTGGCGTCAGGTGCAGGGTGGTCAGGACTCACGGATCTGGGGTGGATCTGCAGTCCCTTGGTAGTAGTTTCTTCTTGGACAAGGCCACTGTCCACAGGAGTTCTGGGTCCTTTGGGGTGCGTGGCAATCCTCTGCAGCTTGGCAGAGGTTGCTAGTCCCGCAGGACGCGTCGCCTTCTTGTTGCAGGTTCTTTGAAACAGGAGAAAGGCCAAAAGGGCGGGGCCCGGTCAGTCTGTCTTCCTTCTTCTCTGCTGGGGGTTCAGCCTAGCAGTGCTTCTTTCTTGTCAGTTCGCCAGGAATCTGGTGAGCTGGGTTCAGGGAGGACCTTAAATCCTGGATTAAGGGGTGTTTTAGGGATCAAAGAGCACTAGCCAATGGCTACTGTCCCTCAGGGTGGCTACACCCTTCTTGTGTCCACTGCCTTTGGGAAGGGGAACACAAACCTAGCCCTATTGGTCCCTGTCATCCATACCAAGATGGAGGATGCTGCAGGAAGGGAGTCACCTCAGATCTGGACACCATAGGGGTGGTCCTAGCTGAGGTGGTCACTCCTCCATGTTTTCCCTAATTTTCTCACCGGATTTGCTGCCTAGAGTGGGGCTTTGTCCAGGGGGCAGGCAACTCCACTAGCTGTAGTGCCCTATGGCACTGTTACCCGAGGCTTGAGCCTTTGAGGCACACCGCTAGGTGTTGCAGTTCCTGCAGTGGGGAAGGTGTGAAGCGCCTCCACCAGGACAGGCTTTGTTTCTGGCCACAGAGAGCACAAAGGCTCTCAGCTCATGTGGTCAGAAACTTGTCTGAAAGTCGCAGGCTAGCACAGACTGGTCAGTCCTGCATTAGCAGTTTGGCTAACCATAGAGGGGGCATCTCTAAGATGCCCCTTGGGTGCATTTTTCAATAAATCCCACACTGGCATCAGTGAGGGTTTAATGTGCTGAGAAGTTTGATACCAAGCTTCCCAGTATTCAGTGGAGCCATGATGGAACTGTGGAGTTCGTAATGACAAACGCCCAGACCATATGCTCAATATGGCTACACTGCACTTACAATGTCTAAGAATGGACTTAGACGCTGTAGGGTGATATTGCTTATGCAACTATGCCCCCCACCTGTGGTATAGTGCACCCTGCCTTAGGGCTGTAAGGCCTGCTAGAGGGGTGACTTATCTATGTCATAGGCAGTGTATGTGGGTATGGCACCCTGAGGGAGGTGCCATGTCGACTTTGCCTTTTTCTCCCCACCAGCACACACAAGCTGCAAAGGCAGTGTGCATGTGCTTGGTGAGGGGTCCCCCAGGTGACATAATATATGCCGCTGCCCTCTGGGACCTTCCCTGGCCACAGGGCCCTTGGTACCATGGGTAACTTTTACAAGGGTCTTAACTGTGTGCTATGGGTGTACCAATTGTGGAAACAAAGGAACAGATTTTAGGAAGGAACTCTGGTGCGTGGCCTGGTTAGCAGGGTCCTAGCACACTTTCAATCAAAGTTGGCATCATTATCAGGCAAAACGTGAGGGGGAGGTTAACCATGCTAACAGTGGCACTTTCCTACACTCACCTATAGGTTTACAACATATACTGAGCCAGACTTCTGCAGCCACTGCAAAAGAGGAAGCTCAAAGGACCTGTGCTGCGTCGTGCCTGAAGGCTGCATATCCTTACCTGGCTAAAGGGAACAGATTACTGTACAAATGTGTCTCTTAACATTGTCACCCAACGTTTTTGCCTGGTTACAGGTGTGATTTTGACTGCTAGAGCACTGGGTACTAACCAGGTCCCCAGTGAGAGATCTCTTCCCCAAAACTGCACAGTCATTTTTCACAATAGGCAACGATCCCACTGTAAGTCCCTAGTAAATGGTAAGCCTAGTACCTAGGACATGGGATACTAAAGGAAGGCCCCTGAGGGTTGCAGCACAAATTGTGCCACCCTCAGGGACCTTCTCACCAAGTGCACACAGCGCTGCCATTGCAGACTGCATGTCTTAGTGCAAAACTACAATGAAAACACGACATGGCATACAGCCTGTGTGCCATGTCCCCTAACACTGCAGGCAATATATGCAAGTCACCACTCTGGCTGGCCTTAAAGCCCTAAGGCAGGGTGCATTATATTGCATGTGAGGGCATAAATGTATGAGCAGATATGCCCCGTTATGTCTTTGAAGATTCTCAGAAATAGCAAGTGACCAGAGAAGCCATTTCAAGTACATGTGCTGGACACTGGTCATTACAAGTTCCCCAGCTACATGATGGCTTCATAGAAGATAGGGATGTTTGGTATTACAAATCTCATATTAATAAACCCTCACTGAATCTAGTGATGGATTTATTAATACATACACTCAGAGGGCACCTTAGAGGTATCCTTCACCCCACCCGTGAGGTGAGAGTCAATGCCCTTGAAGGCTCAGAAAAAAGGACTGCTCTGGGCAGAGGTGCTAACAACTCATCCAGGCAGAATGGAGCTTCAAAGCCCTTGTCACATTGTAATGCAACCCAATCCTTTCCAAATGGTAGAGAAGGCTGACTCCCAGTACCTGACCCCATTTTTTGCAGCAGGACTGGCAGGGAAATTAGGCAGATTAAGAGGTGTACCCACTTCATGCCAATCGCACCCCTAAGGTGGATGAGTGGACACTAGTTTTTAAAATCCTTGATCTTGTTTGGAAGGAATGTAGGCCACTAAAGTTAGGGTTATGCCCACTTCCCAAAGGAAGTGGTCATAAAAAGGGTATAGTCACCCTAAAGGTGAGTAGGTCATTGGTTACCACCTGCCACTCCCTGTAACGCCCCTAAATTCAGTATTTAGGTGGGACCCATGAACTCTATAACTCAGATTCCTGGCAACCTAAGAAGAGCCAGACACCACAGAAGTTGCATCACTACAGAACACTGCAGACACCTATTGACTTGGCCCCAGCCCTACGAGCCTGTCTGAAGCCCTCGACAATCCTGCGCCAAAAGATGACCAGTCCTGCAGCTCAGTGACCTCCAAAGATTTGGGAGGACTGCCTGCCTTCAACATAGATCTAGATCTCCCAAGAACAGCAAGCCTGCGTAAGAAGAAAACAACTTTAAAAGAAAAAGAATTCTGCCCGAGGCAATGTGAAACTGCCTCCGGGCCCACCTTTGCACCAGACACCTACAGGCCAAGTCCCAGTTGCCCATCAGTCCTGTGAAGATTCCACGGTGATCCTGAACCCAAGTCCCCTGTGGGCGGACCGCGGAAGGACTCTGCCTCTAAGTCTGCAGCCTCAAACCGAACACTCCCCTGACTGCAACCTGCCTGGTAAGCTGTTCCCGATGCCAAAGGACACCCCTGCACCCAAAGTCCCTGTGCCCCGGGGAGCTACACGGATTGTCCCCAAGTCCTTTAGCATCAGAACATAACTGGGCAACTGTAGGCTTTCTTCGCTCAGCCTCCTGGCCTGAGCCTGCAGCTTTTCTTCAAAACCGATCTCCCCCACTGATTAACAATGGGTGTCCAAGGCTGTGTTAGCACTCTGCACCGTGCTGCACCCGTGCCACTTAGAGTGTAAGTTTGGTGCTGCCTTGTGGCCCCTCTTGTGCTTACCTTAACACTAGGAGATCGACCCCTGACACAGATTTACTCAACTGTGAGCAGAACCCTGAATTTGACCACTGCATCCGGCCACCCCATGTCACTGTGGGTGAACTCTTGGCAGTGATTTGAATCTTGTCTAGTTTTGACCTGAAAGTCTGAAGACAGGATTTGTAAGTAACGTACTGCATTGTTGTTTTCTTCTCATAGGATAACATTGAAAGAACTTTGAAATTGCAAAGTATTTAGGCTTGAAAGTGTACTTGCATGATTAAATTGTTCTGGGTTTGAAACATATCTAAAGAGAAATATTATTTTTCTAAATTGGTCTTGGATTTATTATTTGAGTGTGTGACTCATTTATTGCCTCTGTGAGTATAACACATGTTTAGCACTACCCCCTGATAAGCCTAGCTGCTCTCCCACACTACCACAAAATAGAGCATTAGTCCTATCTACTTTTGCCTCTCCAATGCCAATTGGGGATCCACTGGACTTTCTGCACAGTGTACTACATTTTAGTGCACTATATAGAGAGCCATCTTCCTGCATTGGTGGGACAGCAGTGGGGTCTGCGACTTTGAATTGTGAATAAGTGACTACATGAGAAAAACCAAAAATTGTGATTAGTTAAATTGCATTTTTTGAATTGGGTATTTTTCTAAATTCCCAAAAGTAACTGTTAGGACCCTGGTGAGGTCCCCGCAGCTTAACAGTAAAACCTAAAAACTTACTGTAGTTAGGACTGCAAAAACTTTGTTAGGTATTTTTGTCTACCTTTTTTTGTAAAATAATGAGTACCTCAGAGAACAGGGTTGTGGAGCTCAACCTCACCTCTTACCTTCATCTCAAACACCAAGAACTGAGGGGCCTCTTTAAATCGTAAAACATAAAAACTGGCACAAACCCAAACAGTGAAAAGCTCCAGGAGCTACTGGCATAGTATGAAAAGCACATCCTTCTGATGGGAGTCCCTGACAATGAAAATCACGACCACTCAAGTGAGGAGGAAAGGGATCCTCCTCAACTTGAAATAGAGGAAACTGTACCCCTATTGTACAGGACACATCCTCCAGGGAGGATGGCTCGGGTTCCTCAAGGTCCAGAGACAGAATCTCTGAAGAAGCTGCTATCTTAGATAGACTAGCTAAGAGACTGGACCTGGAAAACAGGATCTTAGCAATAGAAAGGGAAAGAACAGAAATGGGTTTAGCAACCATGAATGGTGGCAGCAGTTTCATAACTAGGGACAGAGTACATGACTGTGACAATAACATCCCCAAAGGGATGGTCCCCAAATATGAGGAGGGTGATATCACATCACTAAATGGTTCACAGCCTTTGAGAGAGCCTGTGTTTCTAGAAGACTTGCCAAACAGCACTGGGGTACTCTCCTTTGGAACTGTTCTCAGGGAAAGACTCCTTACACTAGGTGGCTGCTTAAAAGGTAACAACTTGCATGATTACGTTACAATCTAATAATGAAAGAGCATCTCGAGTAATTGTGTTCCAGAAAAGCTGAACCAGTACAGGCAGGCCTATGTCCACTTTCTCCTCAAGAAGTGTGAAAGAAGGCAGACCACTGGGTCAAAACAAGGGTGACCAAAATATCCACTGGTGGGGGCACCACAAAAAAAGAGGCAAAAAAGCCCCCACAAGGGAAAGAAGATATCCAAAAGAGATATCATAGTAAGGAGTCTTTAAAATGCCCCCAAAAACCTGCACAAAGGGGTGGGCCCTGAAACTCTTCACAGTCCAAGGGCGGATACAATGGGAACAATTGGGAAAAAGGCTTTGTGCCATGACTGCAAGGCCAATGGTCACTGAACTGGATACATTTCCTGTCCCCACAAAAATAATGCCTCTACTGCACCTGCAAGTACTGCGGTGGAAAGTCTCCAAATGAGTTCCCGGGTGGGCCCTGACCCTGTCAGTGTGCCTACTGAGCCAACTCTAGTCTCAGAGGGTGAGGTAGATGTGGCTGCCTTGGCTGTCAGGCCCAGCCACATATCAATGGGGTTCAAGTTTAAACACTGAGACACCGGTGCCAGTGTCATCATGGTGACTGAGAAACTGGTGTCCTCAGATCAGTATCTTCCTGGAGAGACACCATACTGTCCTCCATGCTGATAATCAGGCTAAGAATATCCCATGGCAATGGTGTCCTTAGAATGGGGAGGGGTTACTAGCCAAAAGAAGCTGGTAGTATCTCCTGCTATACCTGTCCAATGTATGCTAGGTAATGTTCTATAAACCTCAGAATGGGTTGAGGTAGAAGTAAAGACTCATGCAGCTATGCTGGGTATCCCTGAGTGGGTGTGCATCAAAACCAGAGCACAGAACAGGGTGAAACAGTAGATGTGGAGCCTGGAATAATGACTTAACCTAACATGAAAAAGGGCAGGAAGGCTGGGGGACCAGCTTCCAAACAGATCACAGAGCAGGATCTCCCTCCGCGGGGAGAAGACCTAACAGGACCCCCAAGAAATCTGTTTGGACAAGGGAGGTTGGATAGTGCCCCCACCCGTGGGTACCCAGAAAAGTGGAGTGCCTCCACCAGGGAGCCCAAGTGCATAGGAGTGAAGTTGTGTTGGATCCTCCAGCTGAAGGCAATGGGGACCTCGGTTGCCCAGCTGCTGTTGTGACCTGTGGACCAGGTCGGTGGAACCCAGGTGTGGATTCCAGAAGAAGAGGACCTAAGGAAAGCAGGGACAGACTCCTGACCACCAGGAGGAGCCCAGGTGGTGCAGGAGGGCAATGCACACCCTTCTTGGAGATTCCTTCCTGGAGGACGTTAGACTTAGAAGTGCAGCTGTGGAGTCCATAAGATGCAGGAAGGTCCTTGAAGTAATCCACGAGCTGTCCCACATCTATCGTTGAATTGCAGAGGGATCAGTGGGGCCACCCACAAGCCTTGGCAAATGCAGGGAATGAATGCAAAGAGTTTGCAGGATTTGTGGGGACCAGCAAGGTCCAGGCAACCCAACCTTAGCAGGTAGGTCAGGGCCAGCCCTCAGCATGCAGGACAGCCAGCAGGAACCTCTGGCAGAAGGCACAGGGAGGCTTCAACAGCATAGCAAAGAGGGATGCCACACATCGCAGGAGTTGCAGAGACACAGCTGTTCTTGGAGCTGCAGAGTACTGGAGGCTGGGGCTTGCTGGAGCTAGGAGGTCTTCGGTGTGAAGAGACAACAAACGCTGGCAATGACAGACTTCTTGCTTTCCGAAGTGCAGGCAGAGTCCAGAGACTCTGGAGGATGCATGGCCATGGAGCTGTAGACGTCTTTGCAAAACTTGCAAACAAAGTTGCAATTGAGCCCTCGTGCTGGTTAAAGTATTTTTCTTGGTTCCACCGAAGAACAGGAGTGGTTCCGGTGTCCAGGTTGCAGCACTGTCTTGCAGAGGAGACTTGCAGACTTTTCCTGAAGTCTTGCAGACAAATCTAGGGTCCCACGCGCAGGAGAGCCCTTAAGGAATCCAAGATGAGGATTGGACACTTAATGCAGTGACCCACCTATCGGGGGAGGAGGTCAGGGACGTCACCTACCTGGCCTACCCAGTCTGATGCACCCAGGGGCCTCTGCACATCTTATTTCCAAGATGGCAGAATCAAGTGGTCACCTGGTAGAGCTCTGTGCACCTCTCTAGGGGAGGAGCTGGACAGTGGCCTGGTCTTTCCCCTGTCCCTTGTATGGTTTCGTGCCAGAGCAGGAACTGGGGCTTCGTGCACTGGTCAAAACCAGTTAATGCAAGGAGGGCACCAAATGTGTCCTTCAAAGCAGTATGGTGGTGCTCAAAGGCAGCCTCAACCCAGCCAAGAGACACCTATTTCCTACAGGAAATGCTTTGTTCTGCCTTTCCCTGCCCGAGTTAGGCTGAACACCTGGAGGGCAGAACTGTGTTTGGGGACGACAGCAGCACGGGCTGACATGCAGACCCTATAAGACTGTACAGGCTGTCTTCAGGGGATCCTCTAGGGAATCCCCACAGTACATGATAACATGCAACTTGCATTGGAATCGGTGTAGTTGCATGATTCCAACTTGTTTGAGAGCAAACATGCTTTTGTTTGGTGAAGTCATTATGTAGTTTGACAACTTGTGTTGACCAGTGTCCAAAACATACCTTAAGATGGCTTCCCCGCACTTACACAGCCTAGAAATTGGGGTCTGAGGTTTGTAGGAGTCCCTCTGCTCATGTGTGGGTGCCCTCAGACTTAAAATCATGCACCAGGCCCTTGGGCTGAAGGGCCCACCTTCGGGGTGACTTACAGGGTCAGAGTGCAGTGACTAAGATATAAGGCAATTCTTCTATCTGGAGTGAACGGTGGATGCACCATTTCACACAGGCAGCAATGGCAGGCTTGTAAACACAATTTGTATGGGCCCTCGTGGTTGGCACAATACATGCTGCAGCCAATGGGGTACACCCCTGTGCACCAAGGCCCTGGGTACCTAAATACCATATAGTAGGTACTTATATGGGTGCACCAGTATGCCAATTGTAAGATATAGAAGTTACCATACAACTAAATTCAGGGGAAAGAGCACTTACACTGGAGTCCTGGTTAGCAGGATCCCAGTTGTACCACAGTCTAAACACTGAAACCAGACAAAAAGTGTGGGGAGCCCCTATGCCAGAAAGGTGCTACTTTCCTACAACAAGCAGAAGTAGTTGCCCGTGCGCTTCTTTAAGGATGGCCATACAGGGTAGTTTTGGGTTCAAATAACCAAACTCTAGGAATTCAGAAGCCATTTCGCAAAGTTGAGGAATCTGGGGTCTGTGTGTCTGATTTTTCCACGGTTTCTGTGAGAAGGTCCTGCCTGTTTGGAAACACCTTGTGATGAACTGCTGAGAGTTCTTGGAGTACGGTGAACCATGGTTGCTGTGCCCAGGTGTGAACTACTAGGATGCAGGTTTAGGAAAGTGCCCCTTTTGGCATGGTTACCCCCTTGCCCTCAACTTTTTGCCTGACACTGACTTGAAAGCGTGTGCTGGGATCCTACTAAGCAGGCCCCAGCACTTTTCCAAAAGCTGTACCATTGTTCCCAAAACTGGCACAACCCTGACACACATTTAAGTCCCTTGTAAAAGGTACCCCTGGTAATTATGTATTATGCCACCCTGGGGCCTCCTCACCAAGCACATAAACACTGCCATTGCAGCTTGTGTGTGCTGGTGGGGAGAAAAAGGGTGCCATGCCCACAAACCACTGTGTGTGGCATAAGTAAGTCACCACTCTAGCAGGCCTTACAGCCCCAAGGCAGGGTGCACTATACCACAGGTGAGGACATAGCTGCATGAGCAATATGCCCCTACAGTGTCTAAGTCCATTCTGAAACATTGTAAGTATAGTTTGTCCACACCAGGACAAAGCCCCACTTTTGACAGCAGGAAAATTACGGAAAACAAGGAGGAATGACCACTTAAGCTGGGACCAGCCCCAAGGTGTCCAGAGCTGAAGTGACCCTCTCCTTGCAAAATTTTCTCCATCTTGGTTTGAAGGACAGGGACCAATAGGGTTAGGTCTGTGTACTCCTGCCCCAAAGGGAGTGGATACCACAAGGGTGTGGTCACCCTCAGGGACAGTAGCCATTGGCTACTGCCCTGATGCCTGACCCTTAAATCCAGGATTTAAGGGCTCCTCTGAACCTAGCTCGTCAGATCTCAAGAAGACGACAAGAATAAAGAAGAAGGACTGCAAGATGCCACCCCCCTCTCCCAACAGAGAAGACTGAAGACACCAACTGATTTGGCCCCAGCCCTAAAGGCCTGTTTCCAGCTTTTTAAAGCCCTGCTACAAAAATGTGAAGCATTCTGCAGGACTAGCAACCTCTTAAAAGCCTCAAGAGGACTGCCTGCACCCCAGAGAACTCCCGTGGACAGCGGCCCTGTCCAGAAAGAAACTCCCACAAAGGATTCCAGAACCGCCTCGAATACACGTGTCCTGCCCACAGCCCATGTCCTGGTGGCCCAACTGACTAGACCTGTCCCCCAGGCGATTCTGACAGTGTTCACCCTGGGTTGACCCCTCCTGTCCAACAAGATGACGCCTGCAGCCTAAGTCCGGAGGACCCTCCTGACCGCGAGAAAAGTGGCCTTAGATTTCTGACAGCTAAAGATACCCCTGCACCCGCAGGTCCCTGGCCTTGGGGAAATCCAACCACCAGTCCAGCAACGTCCAGCAGCCCTCCTTCTTGTCCAGCCTTTGTTTTTCTGGAACAGACCCCTGGACTTAGCCTGCAGCATCTTTGTGACGTGCAGGCTCCCCCTATTGGAAAGCATTGGAAGCCCAACGCTGTGCTCGCACCCGACCACCCCTGTGCTATTTGGTACTGACCTGTGGGCCCCCTGGTGCTCCTCTAAACTGCCCAGGTCTGCCCTCCGAAGACGTGGGTACTTACCTGAAAGCAGGCCTGATTCAGAGTGCCCTGGTCCCCATAGGAGCCCATGTTAAATCTACATCAAATTTTACCTCTGCACCTGGCTGGCCCAGTGTTGCTGGTGGTGGGTGTTTGGGGTTAACTTGAACCCCCAAACTTGAACCCCAACTTGTGGACATCCTAACCCCCGGGGACTAGAACTTTAAGTCTTGTACTTACCTTGAAACAGTGCAAACTCCCACCCAGAACTGTGTTTGAAAATTGCACTGTCAACTTTTAAAACAGATATTTGCTATTTTCTCGAAAACCACTGAGTGAAACAAAGTGGGGTTGATATGTATGTCTGGCACTTACTTATAAATGTACTTACCTGCAAACTGAATCTTGTGGTTCTAAAAATAAAGTAAGAAAATATATTTTTGTTATATAAAAACCAATGGTCTGGAGTTCAGTCATTGAGTGTGCGCTGCTTCTATTGTTTGCGTGTGTACAACAAATGCTTTGCACTACCCTCCGATAAGCCTAACTGCTCGACCACGCTACCACAAAAGATAGCATTGTATTATCTACTTTAGCCGCTGTTAAGCTTTTGGGGAACCCCTGGACTTTGTGCACACCAGATCTAATTTTGATATAGCATATACAGAGCCAGTTTCCTACAGCGGGTGAGTGATGTCGCAAACCACAAACCGAAGTAGAAGGAGAGGTGGAAAAGTGTAAGCGCATATCCCCAACCACCTCATCCATAGTGCATTGCCCTGGACTGTGGGTATGGGAACCTGGAGATGAAGTTTGGGCATTTTGCGTTTTCTGCTTTGGCGAAAAGGTCTTTTTCTGGGTGACACCAAACATCAAAAGTATGGGAGGATGACTTACGGGTGGAGTTCTCATTTGTGGATTGTTTGGTGCCTCCTACTGAGCAGATCCGCAAAGCCATTGTCCGTTCCCAGTAGGTATTCTGCCAACAAGTGAACGGTTTATTGGTGAGCCCACCTCCAAATGGTCTGGGTTAGATGACAGACCTATAGAACCTGGTGCCCCCTGCTTTTGGAGATAATAAATGGCAGTTATGTTGTCTGTTTTGATCAGAACTACCTTGCAAATCAGGCGTGGAAGGAAGGTTGTGAGCACTAGATGAAAGGCTAGCAACTCCAGGTGAGTTTTTTGGAGATGTCTCTGGCTGAGTGTCCAGCATCCCTGGATGGTGAGATCTTCTAAATGTGCTCCCCAACCTGTGAGAGGCATACGTTGTTATAGTTCTCTGTAGATCTGGGTATGGGAAAGGCCGACCTTTTTGGTGTTCCATCATGGCAGATAGAGGCAAGTTTGACAGCTGACCAACACTAGATTCTCCCATTGACCATCCGCCTGATAACTGATACTATTGGTGTGCTAAGCACTCTTGCAAAGGACGCATGTTGAGCCTGGCATGAGGCACTATAGCTATGCATGAAGCCATCATATTGAGTAGAGGCATGACTGTCATCGCTGTGACTTACTGATGAGTTTGTAACTGGGGACCATGAGTCTAGACAAACTTAATCCGGGCAGCACTGGGGTAAGCTATCCCTCATTGTAAATAGAGGATGGCTCCTAGGAGGGGTTCTATTTGGAGGCAGGAGGTGGGATTTGACTGCATTGATGGTAAAACCTTGTTGATAAAGGAGGTTTATGGTGGACCGATTGTGTTGGAAGCACTGTTGACTAATAGCACTTTTGATGAACAAATAGTCTAAATAAATAAATGTGTATGTTTTGCCTGCGCAGGTGAGCTGCTACCATTGCAAGACTGTTGGTAAAACCCCTGGTGGGCGGTTGTGACCCCACCTTGAATTGGAAATAATGGTTGTCTATTACGAAACTGGTGAATAGGAATGTGGAGATAGGCATCCTTGGGTCAGAGGTCCAAAACTCGTCTCAAGGACCTGCCCTTTTTAGATATAACGAAGTAGAGTGAATAGACCCCTGTTGTTGTGTAGGTGTTGTGTGGCCAGGGGAGATGGTTGGCAAATCAGGGTTTGGTGAAACCACCCTTGCCTTTACCCCTGGAATAACTGCCTCTATAGGAGCCCCTGAAGCAATCCCTGGGTGAGGTTGAGTGTGGCTGGAGACATTGCTAAGAAGTGAAGCTCCCATAGCTTTGGCCGTCTTGTTAACGTTTTTTTATTTTGTGGAGTAGAGTGTCTACTTGAGGACCAAGAAGGTATTTGCAGTTAAAAGAAAGTGTGAGGATGTTTTTATACACCTGGAGCTTGCAGCCTGAAAACCTAATCCAGGCGTGATATCTGAGGAGCATTAATCAATTAATTCCTCTTACTGCTATCGTCTGCATCAAGGGCATAGTGAATGGAGGTGTTCACAATTTATTTACCCTCCGCAGTGATGTCATGTCTTTTTTTAATGTTTCTCAGTGAGGTGTTGAAGGAGCCCCTCCATCTCATCTCAATGAGCTCTGTCATAGCAGGATAGGAGGCCAAAGTTGTTGGCAACTCCTCATTAGTAGGCAGACTGAGCAGCCACCCTCCTCCAGCTGCATCTATGTTTCTCCTTTCTTTGTCTGGTGGGGGCACCTCACCAAATATTTTCAGATTTGCCCTTTTTCTCAATGTGGTGACCGCCAAAGAGTGAGGAGGGAGTTGGCCTCTAATGTATGCAGAATCAGTTGGAGAAGGTTCATGCTTTTTATCAACTCCTGGAGTAATACCACATGCCGTAGCTGAGTGTTTAAAGATGTCAGGTGCGTCTCTAAGCAAACCTTTAAGCATTGGCAGATACTGTGCCAATGGTTGGCAAAAGGAGAGGATTTTTACCTAAAAAAATATCATCCTCTAGAGGCTCTATGTGGAGCTGAACCTTGCAATATACCCACCCTACCTACCTATGGTAGGTAGTGGTGTTGTATGGGGGAGACAGCTTTGCTGAGTAAAGATTGGGGTCTGTGTCAGTATGTTAGCCCATGTCTTAAGTGTCCCATGGCTCATCATGTGGAATGAAGTACTGGTCTCAGTGATCCTGGTCCACCATCCCTCCCACGCTCGAAAGAATGAATATAACCCTCTGGGAATATTTTGCTGATGCAAGAGGTGAAGCTAGTGGTGTAATGGTACGCACAGGGCTAGATGCCTTATCAGCCTTCATTCTGTGCTTTGGAGATTTAGGTATGTCCAAAGCCTCTTCAAAATTAACTTGTCTCTTAGCTAGTTGTGCACCAGCATGGAGAGGTCTTGCCAGGATATGTCCGATGTCCGGATGAATGACCAGGTGTTTTTGGCGCATGTCTATTTCCTCCTGCAGCTGTTGAACCATAGGTTCCATTGTTTCAATAATGGGTGTGTGCTTTGTGAAGGAGTAAGCTTCACGTCTGAAACTGGGCGGGCGATAAGGAAGTGTGTATGTTTGCTTCATTTCTGTTCTGCCTCTATCAATGAGTTTGAATTTTGCTTGCTGTGTGTTAAGGCTGACACATTTTAAGTAATTAAACACCTCCCTGTACTGGTGTATGTAGATGACTGTTTTAATGGCTAGAACAATGGTAGGTCTACAAAAGTTATTAGAAAAGTTCGCCCAGTTCATGGACGACTTGGACTTGTCCTTCAATGCCTCTAAATCATAAAAAATAGCATGCAGTCGGCACAAAAATGAAGTGAAATCATATTCTGTTAAAAATACTAGGCTATTTTTGTGCATACGTTTACATACTTAGGAGTTTCTTTTGATGATAAACGTACTTGGGCACACTTAGTGAAAGTCAGGAAATCAGAGCTGGAGCAGTCCACAGCTGCAATATTTAGGTTTTCTGGCTAATTGGGCTCTAGTCCTCCAGACGTGAGGATTAATATTTACTTAGCTCAGTGTGTCTTAATGGCTACTTTTGGTGCTGGGATTTGCGTAACTCGAAAGGTATCAGACAGCAGGGTGAGCTAAAATGAATTTGTGAAAAGATTGCCATCTATCCACTCCGGTAAACCCACGTATACACATCACTCAGAATTAGGGTATTGTACTTGGAGGATTATGTGAAACTGTCCCCTTTGATGATGTTTTCTGTATAGTCCAAACCAGAAACTAAACTCATCTGTGATATCAGATTGCCTATGCCTTGAAAAAGCTCACAATATTCCATGGCTGATGTATATTAAAGAGCTATTAGTTCTGATTGGGCGGCCTGAGTTTTTTTTTGTTTTTTTAAACCCAGAGTGTATTAACCCCGATATTAAAGTGCCTGTCAAACTCAACTATATTGCTGCATTAAAATGGGATAGGGAGGTCGCAGAGTGCAGTAATCAGAGGGTGGCTGCCTATCAACTTTTACCAATCACAACTCACATGGAACCTTTCCTTTATTTTATCCCTAATCATTGTCCTGAATTCTAACAGGAGAGGTGATTTTGTTTTAACATAGCTCATTTCTTATTTTCCTATCCTAAAGCTGTGTATAGAAACTCTGACCCTGTGCATTGCCCATGTGACTGTCCCCACAATCTATGGTGCATATTCTTTTTTTTTCTAACCTTGATACAGTTTTATTGAAAATGTTTTTGCATGGACATTAAGGCCCAAATTATGACATTGGCAGTAAATCCCACATATTGCCATGCTGATTGCCGCCAACATACCGCTGCGGCGGCAGATATCCTTCACTATATTATGACACACACTTACGAATCCGTCACTATCGAGCCACAGACACAAATCCGCCACACCAAAGGTCAGTGATGAAGTGGCGGTATCAAAATCTACACCATTACGCCAACAGAACTACGCCCATCACATTATGACCCACGAATCACCACAGCAGACATTCAACCACGGTAAACCATTGGCTGTATATACCGCCGCGCTCAAAATACACACACATACAAAACATTACATTTGTCAATTCAAACAACACACACCACACCCACCCACTCACACCACTATAAAACACACACCCACATTACCCACAACCCTTTACGACTGCAAATAATTGCCACCAGAGAGACAGCAAGACCACTGACACAACCAGAGCCATATACCACTCACACCTATACACCACTCACGCACCCATCACACACCCCAACACATTACCCTACACACCCTCACCTACACACCTTACACAACAACCATGGCACCACAAAGACACCCCCAATTCTCAGAGGAGGAGCTAAGGGTCATGGTGGAGGAAATCATAAGGGTAGTCCTCAGCTATTTGGAGCACAGGTGCAGCAGATATCTATAGCTAGGAAGATGTAGCTATGGCAGGGAATCGTGGACAGGGTCAATGCCCAAGAACTAGAAAGGACATCAGGAAGAGGCAAAACGACTTACGGGGGAAGGTACGTTCCACTGCAGCAAGACACCAGCTCGCTGTACAGAGGACTGGCGGTGGACCCCGGCCTCCGCCACCACAACTCACAGCATGGGAGGAGCAAGTCTTGGCAATCATGCATCCTGAGGGCCTGGCCGGAGTAAGAGGAGGACTGGACTCTGTTAAGTCAAATCCACCACTGATGCACAATATGTCACATACAGAAGCAATAACACATCATTTACATCCCCACAGGTATCCCAGCCAATGTCACCAGAGAAGAGGTGCCAGCACTATCCAGTCCCCCAACTGAAGAGACCCACAGTGATGACAGCAACTCTGGTCGCCTAGATCTGGATGACCAACCTGGCCCTTCAGGGACCTCTGAACAGTCGGTTACCTAGGCCCAGTCACACCACCACAGAGCCTCCCCCATTAGGAAACACCACCACAGCACCCACCCAGCGCACCCACACCTCTGTCCCCAGGACACGTCAATCAGCAGTGTGTCCACCTCTACAGGGACCCCAGGGGAGACCTCAAACCAATGACAATCAGGGAGCTGGGGTCAGTGGCAGTGGGCACACGGTTCAGGGGACAGTGGCAGAGGACAACAGAAAGACTGGGAGGACTCCTGTGTGCCAGGGGCAGGTCAGGCCCAGGGAACCGACTCTCCAGGAGGCACTCACCGAGATCCTGGGAAGATATCAACATTGCCGGGACATGATGGGCCAGATCCTGGACAATGTGCAGGAGAACAGGTGGCTGCAGGAGGGACAGTACCAGGGAGGACTTGCAGGCCATCAACGCCACCCTGGTCTCCATTGCAGGGGTGCTGGCAGACTTGGCCAACATAATGAGGGAGGCAGTCTCACAACAGTGGGCCCCTGCCACTAGCCAGACTTCTGAACTGCCTTCCACCTCCGTGGCCGCTAGTGGACAGGAGGCCCCTCCACAGGACTCACAGGCCACCAGCACCCCTCCCCCAGCAGAAGGAGAACCACCCCACAAACGTCCCCTGCGATTCAGGCAGAAGCCAGAGACTATTACTAAGACCCCCGCCAGGAAATTAGACTCTACTGATTATCACCCTTGTATCCCACTCTGCCACCCTGTCCACCTTGAACTGCCATTGCTCCCCGTCCTATATCCCCTTGGACAATGCACCTGTGCTACAAATAGACTGGAACAATACCCTGGACTTTCCTCGATCATCACCCCATCCCAATGCACTTGCCCCTCTTCTTCTTAGCACTTCAATAAACACCTGTGGGGAAAAAATAATAATAATAATAATAAGTATGGGGCATGTCCCATTTTTCAAGGATGTATTAGCTTAACCAGGTTCAAACATTGCAATTCAAAAGAAAGACCTATAGTTGGCTTCAGTGATCACACCAGGAGCGATAGTAAGGCACCAACATCTGTAAAGTGAATTGCCAAAGGGTACAGTAAGGTTCTTTCGATTATCCTTCTCGTTCGCCCATGTGCCTCATTTTAACGTTCTTCTGCCCTTGTCCTGGAATTCCTTGCAGGGGTCAGTAGCCATGATAGGTTAGGGTAACCAGAGTCACCTGCAAATATTTGAGGGACAACATTTAGCCACACACTATCCCATATGGTCCACACCATACCCACACACCAACACCTACTGGGTGGGAACCAGGGCTCACCTATTAGCCACACCCTGTGCCTCTGTAGTTGGCCCATCACATTTGGGATGCTGCTATTCCTCAGGATAAAGGCATCATGCACTGACCCAGGATACTTAGCATTGACATGGGAGATGTACTGGTCCGCCAAGAAAACCATCTGCACATTCATGGAGTGGAAACTCATGATTTCTGAACACTTGTTCATTGTGAAGGGGGGGGGGGTGGGGGGAGGGCGACGACAAATGCAATACGAGTTCCATCAATCGCCCCCATTATGTTGGGGATATGTCCCATTGCATAGAATTCAGCCTTCACTGTGGCCAAATCCTCCACCTGGGGGAAAACAATGTAGCTGCACATGTGTTTAATGAGGGCAGACAACACTTTGGTCATCACTATTGAGAACATTGGCTGTGACATTCCTGATGCCAAGCCCACTGTCACTTGGAAAGAACAAGTTGCCAAGAAATGGAGCACTGATAGAACTTGCACAAGAGGGGGGGGATACCAGTGGGGTGACGGATATCAGATATCAGGTCAGGCTCCAATTGGGCACACAGCTCTGTGATTGTGGCCCTGTCAAATCTATAGGTGAGGAGTATGATGTGCCTGTCCTCCAGTGTTGCCAAGTCCACCAGGGGTCTGTACACTGTGGTATGTCTCCATCTCCTATTCATCCGCAGGGGTAGCAATCCAAGGGACAAAAGAGTGAGTTGCTGGTCACAAACTGAACATTGGAGCCACAACAATTTGTAAAGGGTAAGTGGGATATGTCCTGTGTGTCCCCCTTCCCCCTTCTTGAAATGACATCCGCCTGTTCAGTGTGGAGGGGTAGGTGGAAGTGAGGTAATTCCGCTGACGACGTGCACCGTTACGAGAGGTGGTCAGGAACCGCCTATCAACTCCTCATTGGTTAACATTGGGCCCTATGGGGTACAGTGGCCAATGGTCTACACCGGCGGTGACGGTTTGCACCGCCGCGGACGTGACCGCCATTTTCTATCTGATCACTCACTTGCTACCTGACTTTCAACAGAAGAGGCCCTACACTGCATGTGCTGTTGTGATCTGTGTCTGGAACCTACCATGGCCCGTGTGACTGGGGAAAGGGCCCCTGCCTTCACCTCGGCGTAGTTGGAGTGACTGGTGGATGGGGTCCTACCCCATTACGGACTGCTGTATGTGCCTCCAGACCAACAGGTGAGTACACTGTGGGCATGATGCATGTGGCATGAATGCATGGAGTGGTGTGTGTGAAGGCTTTGTGTAAGGGGGTGGGTGGATGTCCTCTGGGCGGCATATTGGTTGTGTGCTGGGCCATGTGTGTGTGTGTGTGTGTGTGCAAATGGTGATGTGAAGGGCCATAAGTGTAACAGGCAGGACTGTCTGACTGATACTACTTTCCTGTGTGTATTACCTCTGCAGGTCAGCATCCATCAAAAGAAGGGTATATGGCGTGCCAACGATGTGCACACCCTGGGGGTCTATGGCGGGCGGAGCACCCACTGTCGGAAAAAGTGGGAGGACCTGAGATGCTGGGCACGGAAGACGGCAGAGGCCCAGCTGGGGATGTCCTCCCAACGAGGAAGGGGTGCCCGTCGAACCCTGACCCCCCCCCCCCCCCCCATGGCCTGCATACTGGCAGTGGCCTATCCTGAGCCGGATGGGCGCATGAGGGCATCACAGCAGCCACAAGCGGCGGAGTACAGTGCCCATCATTACAACTTACGCATAGTAGGGTGGTATCCAGGGCAGGGGATGTGTGTCAGTGGGTGCCCCTAGCCCAGGCCTGAAATTGCAGAGTAGGTGCCCTTGTGGCAAGGGTCCTAAAGGGATAATCCTGCTACCTAGCTCGTAGGCATCTGCAACCGGTCCCAGTTGTGCTGCATTTGGCGGTGTGTGCCCCTCCCCATGCCTTGGTGGCTAGCAAAATATCTGGTAGTGCAATGCATAGTGCGTAGGGCTGTTCCCTGTGTGTGAGAGTGGTGTGTATGCCAATGGTGGTGTTGGTGCAGCCACTTGACCAGGTGTATCCTTTGTCTTCCGCCCCCTTTTTGTTTTGTCATCTTGTCCTTATGTGCATAAGCATCATCTGGCGGAGGAGCAGAGGCTCCGGCAGCGGAGGGAGCTGTATCCCACAGGACCTAGGAGGCAGAGTCCACTGACTCTGAGGGCACCAGTGGGACAGAGGGTGAGGGGAGCACCACGGTGGAGACTGGAGGGGACAGTTCAGACACAGATACCGCCTCCAATGGAAGCTCCCTGGTGGTGGCAGACACCTCTGTGACCACCCCAGCTACAGATACATCCGCTAACCCCCGTAACAGCACCGCCCTCCCAGCAGCCCCTCATCGAGTTGTCCGTGCCCGCCCCAGGCACCTCAGGCCCTGTCCCAGTGAGCTCTGCTGCCCTGAGTGAGGAGGCTATTGACCTCCTGAGATCCATCACCATTGTGAATGCCATCCAGGGGCTGGTAGCCCAAATGCAACAAACTAATGCATTTCTGGCGGGCATTCACACTGGCTTGGCGGCCCAACAGAGATCGATCCAGGCTCTGGCCTCTTCTCTGATGGCAGCCATTGTCCCCGTTTCCACCCTCATCTTCCTCTACCCAATCCCATTCCCCTCAACCCCAACCTATCCCAGGACAAAGGCAGATGAGCATGCACACAAGAGTGGCACTGGCAAACACAAGCACCACACATCATCGCACAGGCATTCACACTAACACCATCCGATGCAGACATACCAACATCACAATTTCCACTGTCTCCCCCTCCTCCTCATCCTCCACCTCCCTCCCAGTTCCGTCTACACTCACACCTGCATGCACTACATCCTAATGCACTACCAGCATCACCACCACACCTAGCAGAACACACACCTCACTAGCAGACACCTCCACAACAGCCATGCACACGTCCCCTGTGTCCTCTCCCACTGTGTCTGTCACCCTCTCCTAAAGTACACAAACACAAGCACTCAGACACCCAACAGCCATCCACCTCACAACAGCATTCAGCCCATGCACCTGCACCGTAACTCAGCAGACACCTCCTACAACCACTCCCTCTTCCTCCACTCCCAAACCTTCTCCCTCTTTCTGCCCCAATGTCCCTAAGAAGCTTTTCCTCTCTGCCATTGACTTCTTCCCTACCAACCCCCGTCCTTCACGTCTGGCCAGGGTGGCAAAAATCCAGGCAAGCACCTCAGCCAACCAGTCAACGAGCCCAGCAGTCTCCACACCCACTCATGGTGGGAAAGGATCCAGGGCACTTGTGCAGAGGGTGAAGGCACTTGCACAAGGCAGCTTCAAGGAAAGGGGGCCTGCCCCTGCTGCTGGCAGGAAGGGCAAGGGGCCAGCCCCTGCTGCTGGCAGGAAGGGCAAGGGGCCAGCCCCAGCTGCTGCCAGGAAGGGCAAGGGGCCAGCCCCAGCTGCTGCCAGGAAGGGCAAGGGGCCAGCCCCAGCTGCTGCCAGGAAGGGCAAGGGGCCAGCCCCAGCTGCTGCCAGGAAGGGCAAGGGGCCAGCCCCAGCTGCTGCCAGGAAGGGCAAGGGGCCAGCCCCAGCTGCTGCCAGGAAGGGCAAGGGGCCAGCCCCAGCTGCTGCCAGGAAGGGCAAGGGGCCAGCCCCAGCTGCTGCCAGGAAGGGCAAGGGGCCAGCCCCAGCTGCTGCCAGGAAGGGCAAGGGGCCAGCCCCAGCTGCTGCCAGGAAGGGCAAGGGGCCAGCCCCAGCTGCTGCCAGGAAGGGCAAGGGGCCAGCCCCAGCTGCTGCCAGGGGCCTGGAGCACGGACTAAGACGAAGCCCCTACCACCAACCATGGTTGTGCAGCTGCCGAGGCTGCAGAGGATGGGCTGGAGCCTCCCCCCACCAGCAGGATCAGCACCACTACCACCAGTGGGCAGCCGTCTGAGGCTGCAGTGGAGGGGCGAGAGCCTCCCCCACCAACAGCAGCAGCACCAGCACCACCAGTGGGCAGCCATCCGAGGCTGCAGGGGATGGGCTTGAGCCTCCCCCACCAGCAGCAGCAGCAGCAGCAGCAGCACCACCACCACCACCACCACCAGTGGGCAGCCGTCCGAGGCTGCAGGGGATGGGCTGGAGTCTCCCCCCACCAGCAGCAGCACCACCACTACCACCACTGGGCAGCCGTCACTGCCGGCGGACGGTATGTAATCCTGCGTCCATGGGCCGCTGTGTGTCCTGCCCCCTGTAAATCCGGTGGGTATGACACCCACCTGAGAGACTGTGACCTTGCACTCCCCAGGATCAAGAGCACAGGACACAATGCCCCCTCCAGAACCAGTGGGTAAGACGCCCACCAATCCCGGCCTCCCAAGAATCAAGAGCACAGGGCACGATGCCCCCTCTAGCACCAGTGGTTAAGATACCCACCAACCCCAGCCTCCCTAGGATCAAGAGCACAGGGCATGTTGCCCCCTCCAGTGCATGTGGGCAAGTCACCCATTTGAGACTGTGGCCTTGCACTCCCCAGGACCAAGCACAGGGCATGTTGCCCCCATCCAGAACCAGTGGTCTTGTTCCATCTGTCGGCTGAGGTGCCCCCCTCTTCCCCTGAGGTGCCTGCCTATTTTCCAACTGATGCCCTTGCAGCGTTCTCTCCGTGTTGATGCAGGTGACAAATGGGGCCTTGGACTTTGGCCTGTGGCCCTGTGGCCCACGTACACTGAGGACGGGACAGTGTCCCTTGAACTGTACATTTGTATATACCAGTTACATTGCATATTTCGTATTTATACTGTGTTGATCTTATTATACTCACTTTAGTAAATTCCTGTTGTCCTTGCATTATTCATCCGAGGTACAGGGAATGTATGTTTTATTACTGCAGCTGATTGTGTGTATGGTGTTAGGGGTGGGGGTATTGAGTGTGTGTGTGTGTGTGTCACTGTCGTTTTCCTCCCCCCACTCCCTTGTGTGACAGGCGGCTGTACTCACAGTCGTCATCTTCGCCGTCGTTGGTGTCAGTGGTGGAGCAGCACGTAGAAAATCACTGGAAAGACATGCAGCTTGGGCTCCATGGCGGCGTGGTTGTTCCCTGTGTCTCCAATGGTGATTCCTTTCACTTCTGTGCAGTGTTTCCGCCAAGGTTTTGATGTAGTTGGTACCACCCCGGAAAAGGTGGCAGATTGCAGGGTCTTAATACGGTGGGTGGGACATTGGCTTTCACCTGGCTGTAGGCGGCTATCGACGTGGTGGATGTTGTTTCCGCCCTGGCGGTCGGTGTGGTTAAAGTGTCTGAGTTCTCACCGCCATGGTCATAATTTGGCGGTAATTACTGCCAGCCTGATGGCGGTATTACCGCCACTTTATCGCCAACCACCAGGGTTTTAATGATGGCTAAGTCTCTTAGCAAAAGGAAACGCAGTCCAGCGCTGTTCTTAAAACTTTTGCAAACTGAATTTGTCGTTGCATTTCAGCTGCAGTCAGGCTAAGAAACATGGATGGGAAATAACGTTAGGGCATGATATTTTGAGAAGTAATCAGTTTGTGACACTTTATAAATGCAACTTGGCACTTTAGGATCAACTACAAAAGTAAATTAAATTTTTATTTCATTCAATTTTAAAGATTTCAGAACTTTACCACATTTTTAATGCTCAATTATCTATTTATACATAGATTAATTTTCAATGTGAGTTCTGGCTTAAGGACTTGTGCTGATGTCTAATTATCTGCTTTTAGCTGTGTCTGGAGGTTGTTCACATATTGTACTGTAGTATGAATTTTTTTTGACATTTAATCAATTTCTAATGTATTTTAATTATTGATGTCGTTTTATGGATTCATTTAGCCGAATAAAGTAATATTTGAGACTTGAAGGCTCAGTACAAGGCCACACTAAAGGAAATATAATCTTGTAACACTTTAAAAGGTTTTGGTTTCTGGCATCACATGTATGAAACATGGTGCAGGTCCTGCCAAGAGACTGCACTCGGCTGCATGGTAGTCCTTTTAGGGTCCATGCAATCCTTACTGTAGGACGGCTACTGTGTCATAATGTACTTGACTTTCAGTCACTCTACCAACTCCTATAGTTAACCATTACTGCCTTTCACTGCTACCTTTTGGCAGTCTGCATTATCTCAGCCTGTCCATTACGCATACAACTGCTCTCATTCCTCCAAATTAGCAGCTCTAAAGGTAAACCTATACTAATGTGGGAATACACATGACATTCTATGCTGCAGGCCTGCCTGAACAGTTATAAAGTAAACATAAGCTGGCCCCTCACAAGCTTAACAGTTGTCCACAGTGTCTGGGCTGGTATATCCTGCTCCAACATACAAAGCTTCCCGGATCCCCTGGTTTTCTCATGCACGTGATTGATAAGCTACACTTAAATTTATCTGCCTGCTTAGAGTCCCACAACAGTTGATGTGGATCTCTGGATAAGATGCTCCAAATGCGAAAGAAATTGGAATAGTTGCCCTCCATAAGGGGTTGATTCCAAGCAAGATAAAGATACGCGTTAGAAATAACTTTGCCCCTAAAATTAGTGGTGCTATTCTGTACCACCACATTACAGCACGTTCTCGGTTGTTTGTGTCCCTGTGATACCATATCATACAAGAATCCTTAGCCTGATTGTGGCTGAAGATTAACTGTTGAAAACAAAATCTGACTGGTTCACACTCTGCTCCTGCACTAATGGTCACAGGTAAGTTTGCACTGAGATCCATGAGAGTTAGTTTGGATGTCACTGTAGGACTATCAGATTTATGCTTATCTTGAAAGCAATCCATGTTGCTAACTTTACTTTTGTATATGATGTGTTTGATAGCAACTACTAAATCTTTAAATTCAGAATGCTGGGCAACAGGAAGCAATAGTGACAAATGACTACGTCATTACTTCATGTTCTACGAAATTGTAATGCTTAAGATTGATGTGGAGACAAGTCTGCTTCTGATACCAGAGACCTCTGAATTCTTCCTCTACTAATTGTCCAAACTAAACCACCAGAAATGCACGCATCGCGGCAGTTAGTTCTGGGTGGGGCAGCAATGACCCAAATTGTGGACCAGCATCCAATAGTATAGGTCTTTCAGTCTCCTATGACACTTGCATGGAATCTGAAAGGTGCCCTTGGTGCTGAGCCCACTTAGATTTGTAATCAACAGGACCATGCGCAGGATGTCTCCAACATCAGGAAGGCTCTGGGAGGGAGCCTGGTGTGACTTCAGCACATTGATGGAAAATTCCAGAAATACCAATAGGTAAGCTGTTGCCTGGATGTGGTTCACAACAGGAAGAGCCAGTCACAGAGGTATGGAAAGAATAGGTATTCTCAAACCCAGAGATGACAGCAATCACCACCATTACTTTCGTGAACATGCACGAGGCACTGGTAAAACCAACAAAGCACTGAAAGTGCTTATGGTCCCCCTGAAACTACAAGTTGTCTCTGTGGGACTGCAGGACGGGGATGTGGAAATAATAGCCCTGCAAAAATGCCACCATCCTGTCACTTAGATCCAGGGCAGACAGCACTTGTGGTATGGACAGCATTCTGAACGTGTTCTTCTAGAAGATGATGGTCAGAGGGTGGAGAATTAGAATGAAATGAAGGCCTTTGCATTGTTCGGGACCAGGAAGTAGCAGGACTAGTACCAAGTCCCGATCTTGGATATGGGCTCCCTTCTCTAAGAGTCTGTACTTCCTTTCAGAGAATGGAGAAGTGGTTCCCTGGAAGCCGTTGTGGTGTAGGAGGCTTGGAGGGGTTTAAATGAAAGGTAGGGTGTAACCGTGTTGGATGCTTTGGAGCACCCATCTTCCTGATACGATGCTACGTAACCAGTGGAGGTAAAAGCTTAGCTGGTCTCCAACCGGGAGACATACCTTGACAGGGGGGTGCATATTTCAGTGACTCTATGGTGCCTTCTGACTTGGGTCTCCAATGCAGGTGGTTGTTCGAAGTCCTTGCCATGCTGTGTTTTTTGCACCTCACAGATCTGTAAGCATTTGTTGGTGCTTATGTCACCGCTCAGGCCTGCTGTGTATGCACTGCTAGTTGTGTACGTAAAGCTGCAGCTCTTGCTTGCAGCTTCTGTGCCTTCAACTGTGTAGGAAGCTGGCTCTGTATATACCATATCAAAGTGAGATATAGTGTGCACAAGGTCCAGGGGTTTCCCAGAGGCTAAAGTAGATAATACTAATGCTCTCTTCTGTGGTAGTGTGGTCGAGCAGTTAGGCTTACCAGAGGGTAATTCAAAGCATTTGTTGTACACACACAGACAATTGAAAAAGCACACACTCAATTACGTAACTCCAGACCAATGGTTTTTATATTGTAAAAATATATTTTCTTAATTTATTTTTAGAACAACAAGATTCAAGTTGCAGGTAAGTAACTTAAAAGTTTCGATTTCACATAGGTATCAACAGTACTTTGGTTCAAATCAGTAAGCAATACAGTTTTTGAAATATTGGCAATTATCTGTTATAAAAATGGACACAGTACAATCTTCAGAAACAGTTCCTGGGGGGGAAGATTCTGGGCACATTCCTATCCCTGTTGGTCCCTGTCTTCCAAACCAAGATGGAGGATTCTGCAGGGAGGGGGTCACCTCAGCTCTGGACACCTTAGGGGTGGTTGTGGCTGAGGTGGTCACTCCATGTTTTCCTTAATTTTCACACAGACTTGCTACCAAAAGTGAAGCTTTGTCCAGGGAGTGGGCATCTCCACTCGCTGGAGTGCCCTGGGGCATTGTAATCCGAGGCTTGAGCCTTTAAGGCTCACCGCAAGGTGTTACAGCTCCTGTTGGGGGGGGAGGTGTGAAGCACCTCCACACACTACAGGCTTTGTTTCTGACCACAGAGTGCACAAAGGCACTCACCCCATGTGGTCAGAAACTCATCTGAAAGTGGCAGGCTGGCGCAGACTGGTCAGTCCTACACTAGCAGTTTGGATAACATACAGGGGGCACCTCTAAGATGTATTCTGGGTGCATTTGTCAATAAATCCCACACTGGTATCAGTGTGGGTTTAATGTGTTGAGAAGTTTGATACCAAACCTTCTAGTAATCAGTGAAGCCATTATGGAGCTGTGGAGTTCATAATGACAAACTCCCAGACCATATATTCAATATGGCTACACTGCACGTACAATGTTTAAGAATGGACTTAGACACTGTAGAGTCATATTGCTCATGCAGCTATGCCCTCACCTGTGGTATGGTGCACCCTGCCTTAGGGCTGTAAGGCCTGCTAGAGGGGTGATTTATCTATGCTACAGGCAGTGGTTTGTGGGCATGGCATCCTGCGAGGGTCTTTTTCTCTTCATCAGCACACACAAGCTTCAAGGCAGTGTGTATGTGCTTGGTGAGGGGTCCCCTAGGGTGTCATAAAACCTGCTGCAGCCCTTAGAGACCTCCCCTGACCACAGAGCCCTGGTACCATGGGTACCTTTTACAAGGGATTTAACTGTGTGCCAGGGTTGTGCCAATTGTGGAAACAAAGGTACAGTTTTAGGGAAGAACACTGGAGCTGGGGCCTGGTTAGCAGGGTCCCAGCCCACTTTCAATCAAATTTGGCATCAACACTAGGCAAAAACTAGGGGGGTAACCATGTCAACAGTGGCACTTTCCTACAAACTGGCATTATGTTTACTTGTTGTCTTTTTCTTTCAAAAGGCACTACATTTTTCAAAACTCTATTGGCTTCAAGAGCACATCCGCCATCTTGCATAAGGCACCATTATAAATAAGTCCCCAACCAGACACCAGTGAGTATTTTTCAGGAAGCTTCTCGAGCAGCAGACAGCCTGCAGGAAGCCTCTCACTTTTCCTTTGAAAAGAAATCTGCTCTGCTTCAGGGTTGTACAATAGGAATGGTTTGGTCCCAAGGTAAGGAGTGCAGAATTGTTCCTGTCATTTATAATATTTTTGGTAATTTTGTCAAGTAAAGAATAAGTCATTTTGTTCTGGCGAATAAAGAAGCAAGGGCATTTTGTGACTTTGTAGTGAAAGTTTGACTAATCATTCTAGGAAGTACTGAGCCATTGTTTGGACACCTGAATCAATTATTTATGTGTAATGACTGCCATGGCCTTCAGAATTTAGACTGCACGTTCGAGAAAAGGTTTTAGGTTTGTTTGGAACCACTGGATAATTATCTAGTCAAAAGAAAGCTGAAAAGAACCCTTCAGCAAACAAGACTTAAGTTGTGGTATGTTATGGTTCCCCAATTGTTATCGGAAAGTACTGTTGTGTAAGGGAATTAATTTAAGATGTTTGTGTGTTAATCTGGGGATTTCTATTACAGCTGGCACAACCTCCAACAATCCAAATGCTCTTCTAGGTGAGGGAGTCGATCTAAAGGTGAACATGAAAATAACTTCCTTTCTGGTGATGACTCTAGCCAGTCGAGAGAAAGTAAATTATGAGTAACCTCCAAGTAAAGATCAGATTGGCTACCAGTTTATTATTTCTATTTCAGATATCTTTCCCTACAGTTCCTTCCTAAACACCCTTTTCTTACAACACCAAACGTCGGTGCCAAAACAACAAGTGTTTCCAGGCTGTGCACATTTTGAGCATTACACTTGTCCTGGGCGACAATTAAAACAGTTTTGCAACAGTGGCAGGGAGGTTTTGAGGTGGGGGTTATTGAAGGAAGGTGGAATTCTATCAGGTGACAGGAGCAAGGGGGCGAATTCCAGATCAGTATCAGAAGGCGCTGAAAGTAAGGAAGTAATGCTGACATGTAGGGGGGTGGCTATATTGTGGCTCCGATGTCACTTAAAGGCAGGAGGCAACTGTTAAAGAATAAAATCTTCAAACACAGTCTGGTGCCATCGAAGGTTAGACCTATCATCAGAAACTTGTATTTTAAATAATATATTGTTCCTTGAAACTTTAATTAGTAAAAATGTCTATTCATATACGGTATGTATGTTTTTATTTGTTTGCAGCAAGACCTGCGGTAGACTGAAAGCAAGCTTGGGCTTTTTTTTTTTTTTTTTAATATGGTCTTAAACAGCACACACTGTCTGATTGCAAAGGACACACTGTGAGCTTACCAAAACCTTAGTGAGATTAGACCAAGCCCACTGCTGGTTGCCTCTACTGTAAATCATGTCCTTGCTTCGTATTCATTTGCTTGCCTTCCCCACTTCTTTTTGTCCCGCCCCTGGAGTACAAAGTCTTTTCCATCCCTCTGACTGGATGACTTGTTTTTTTCCCCAACACAAATTTAGGCGACCTATTTCTTCTTTTTCTTTCTGTAATAAATGAAAGTTTATTTGTTTTGTATCTCTCTTCTTACCTCCCCTAAAGAACTTCTACCCAGACGCTATGTGTTCATCCATCCCTTGTGTGCTGCTTTCCTTTCGTCTCTATACGTATTTCTTTTCATTCCTTTTATCTTGAAATATTTGATTCCCCACTAGGGACATGTCTGGTGTTGCTGATCACTCTCTCATAGCCTGCTCGCTGATTGGACAGCACCAGTGCTGAAAAGGTTCTGCGAATGGTTTCACTGCCTGCTGGTTTCTCTTGAGTGAAATCTGTAAGGCATTCTGGGTAAGAGGGTAGAGAGCTTCACACAAGCCACACATCCCTGGAATGCCTCAGGGTCTGGTTTACATAAATATTTGAACTGTTCAATTTTGCCTCAGTGCCAGTTGACCCCTGGATCCAGTAATGCAGTTACCAACATTCCAAGAATCAATATAATTCAAAGCAAAAAAAAATAAAAAATCCACATTCTGTTTTTGGGACCGTCTTGTCCCGATAAGAATAAGAATTTAATAATAAGAATAACAATCTGAATTTTAACTTCTGATTTTCCCTATACATTTCGCCTACACTTGTAAGTCAGTGAGAATTAACGCACATTCTGGAAAAAAGCCCTCGAGATACCTTGGTTTGTGGATCCAAAACAGAGTGGTACAATAACCCTTGTTCCTAAACTCAGACTCTTTGAAACATTTGAAAAATGTGGAGCCTCCTTCAGTAATTTTGTGTTCATTATTTTTTCCAAATAATGTGATGTGTGCAATTTACACACAGAAAAAACACTGCAAGCCCTTGAAAGGCTGTTGATTCTCGTTAGCAGAGATTTTTTGAAAACCTACAAACACTATGTAACTCAGTAAATAGAACAGTAAAATCGACATAACAGTATATTCGTTTAATAGACTGACCTCCAATGCAACTACGCAGTAATTAAAAACTAGTCACCCATTCCTCTCTTATCCTACTTTGAATTTTTTAATCAATATTTTTCATTAACATTCAGAAAACTTGCAGTTTACATAATGTCCCACCTGCAGTGCTTTGTCTAATTATCAATTATGTGCGACTCACTAGGTTGAACAAATAGATTTACACATGTTCACCAAACAAACTTCCAGAAGACTGGAAAACTGGAAAAATCGAAAAATTGAGCACCACTTAAAAAAATGACTAGTTATAAAGGTTGGAGAGACAATGACGTTAGCACAGCAAACCTTTTAAGGATGATATTAAATAAAAATATACTATCCAGCACACACTTTGTTTCCAATTTATCATTAAAATCGAAATCTTGTCACATAATGGCTATCGTATCGGGCCCCTTGGAGAAATCACAAACCAGGGGTACTTTAACAAACCAAAGTAGGAGAACACAGGATGCATAATTGGTCCGAATATTAATTTTAACTTATGAAGAGTTTTAACTGAAGGGCTCAAATGTTAAATAAAGGGCTCAACCTGGGAGCAGGGAGCATGCGAGGGAAACTTCTAGCAGTCAATAAACGAAGAAGAAAACTACTTTTATTGAAGGGTAGGTAATAGTTATGATGAAGATGAGACACAAAAAACAGATTTCAGTTGTGGGCTATAATTGCAGATGTTAAGATTCTGGGTGTAAATGCTCTAGGGGACCAAACATGGACAGTGACAGTCCAGCTGCTTTGTTTCCAGTACACAAGGCAAAAATAAAATGTGTAAAAATAACCCTATGCCCAAAAAGCGCTTATTCATACCAGGACACAACTCCAAGCAACATACTTTTCTGCCTTAAAATCATATCCCCACACTCCAAGATGAATCAGTTTTTTTTTTTTTTTGCAGAAGATAATAATATACTGAATGCAAGGCTATAACAGATCCTTCACAGCCAGGCTCTTTAAGCAGCCCAAATTAAGATAAGAACAAGAAAACAAACAAGGAGAAAACATGTTTCACCTTAAAAGCCCACCTCTGCAACAACCTAAACCCAAGACTTGAGAAAGCTGAACTAAGAACGTTAACTTGAAAGCAACACTGTTCAATAACGTTTTCCCCCTCATAATAGGATGGTTATACAAGAGAAACTCAACATCCCCAAAACAGATATACAGAAAAGATTGGACAATGTTAGGCTCCTCCAATCAAATCAGACTATCTACAACTTTTCAGTGCTCACTACAACAAAAAAAGGTTTCTAGAAATTAGAGCAAGCAAACTTGCTAACTGCTAGAAAGATGCCAGAAGGGCAGCACGTTGATGTTCTCATATGCAACTGAATACACAAATAACTATTTATATATACATAAACGTGCACGTTTCCTTCTGACTGCACATATATTTTCACTATTTTCGAATTGTTAAAGTCAACAGGGACAGAAAGAAAGGGAAAGGTGTACAGCAAGACCGACTACTATATCATTAGGTAATCTACAGTGAGTTCTACCAAAGCTGTCTTAATCTTATGGTTAATGGAGGCTTTTATGCAAGCTGTTAGACATATTTATACACAATGTACCAAACTCCCAAGCAGACATAACTAGCAAAGATAAACAACTCTTATTCAAGTACAACACTGTCATGAGGCAGGCAAGCCATGCAGGTTTAGCATTACCCATCTCTCTACCTACCTGTTTTTGAGAAGGAGTTAGTTTTTTTATTCATCCTGTGGATAAGTCCAAGAATTCCTTCAACTTTGTTCAAAAGATCTGCACTGTTATTTCGACTGCAGTCATCAACCGATTTGGATTTACAATGTAGACTGAAAGAACTCCAAGCACGCAGGAGCACATCGCAATCTTCAGGAAAGATATCTGTAGCAAGGAGACTATCCCTAATGAGAGCACTCAAAAACTCCTCCACTTTCTCCAAAAGGCACTGCCACGGTCTATTGAGGTCTGCCTGTAATAATTAATGGTGCATCATCATTAGAACAAACAAAGAAAAGGAATTAGAGTATAAGGAAGAGTGAAGAGATCTGGTTTACTGCTTCGAGACATATTTCACTTTCCTCAACTTACTTACAACAAACGTACTGGAAATTAGTGACCGATTTACTTATGAAGCATTTTAGAGGCAATAAAATGACCTAGGACTAAGAAATGTCAACCATTACTGGCATCAAGTAGGTTTTTCCAGAGGTTAATATTTGAATGGTTTTCCACATTGGTTGTATAAGAGTTTCAAATTCACAAAACATAAAAATAAAATAAACAAATATAAATTTCACAATTTAGCAGTCATTTTCAGCTAACCTAAGCACACATTGTTAAAATCTGAATAAGCAGACTGGCAATAACTAGTGCTATTCACAATGTTTTGTTGATCTGGGTTTTCTATTAACTCAGCTAGCAGCTACGATTTGAATTACAGGTGAATTAAAGTAAATAAACAAGGTAATGCCTCATCTGGTAGAGACTAGGTCTAGAGGCATATTTCTAACCTTTGAATTCTCCCCACGTACCCCACCGGTTCCAGAAGATTTTTATTGCGCCGGTAGAAGGCGCTGATTGGCTCCATGTCCGTTATCATCCATGACAGAAGTGACATTGCGCTACCTATATAGGCGCACCAAAGCATGCCAACATCACTTTCTCTTCACGATCATCCATGACAGCAGTGCGGAGCCATAAATAACACTGACTACTGGTGTGTCAAAAGTAGGGCTGTGAAAGGGGTCATCCCTGTCCCAAGAAATCTGTTTGCGGGGAGGATAGGTGGGTCGGTACAGAATCTGCAGATAGATTTACTCTCTACCAGATAAGGAGTTACCGAAGTAAAGTATCTGGTTTATCGGATAGAGACTTCTAGCTATAAACTCCTTACCTTGAAATAGATACCCAAGAAATACAATTCCCAATCCTTGGAGGTGGGTCTCCAACAAAGTACTGCAAGACAGAAGGGGCAAAGTGCCCTTCCCTATGGACCCGACTGTCCAGGCAATAATGTTTGGTAAACTTGTGGAGAGATGTTCACATTGCTTCTTGGCAGATGTGCCCGGACTGGAACTTTGCATTCCTACGGAGTAGTCACCGCTTTAGCTCTGGTGGAATGAGCTTTCAGACCTTCAGGAGGTTGCTTCTTGGACAGTGCATAGCAGATCTCGATGCAGGGCACGACCCAACAAGACATTGTTCACTTCTACACTGCCCGACCTTTCTTCGCACCCACATACCCCATAAAGAGTTGGTCATCCACCCGGAACTCTCGGGTACTGTCAAGGAAGAACGCCAACGCTCTTTTTGCATCCAGACAGAGGAGTATCTCCTCTTCCTTAGAAGGATGTGAGGGTGCATAAAACGTAAGCAAAGTGAAATTGGACCACATGCACTTCCCAAGGAACAAGGCTTAGAATGCAGACGCTCACTCGCCGGGTCAGCCAACAGACAAAGAGAAGGTGAAGACTGCTATGACATCTTGCTCCTCTTCTTGTGCCTCAACTTACCCACTCGCCAAAAGGACCTGGAATGGGATAATGTCAACTTTGGGCTCTGCGCCGGTCCCTGGGTCCTTCCCCCTCGACTGGGGCCTGCGCGGAGTCACGTACCAGGCCGCCATCAGCTTTAGGGACTGCTCTCTCAAAGCCTTCAGATGCAAGGACCGGCAATAGGAGCACACCTTTAGGTTGTGGTTGCACTTCAAACACCACAGACAGATGAGGTGCAAATCCATCACTGACATTGGTCAATGACAAGCTATGCAGGGCTTAAAACCAGTCTTCCAGGATGACATCCTTGACACACCAAGAGGAAAAACCTCAAAAAAAGTTGATAAAATGCAGAATAATTCCAGTCAAAATATGACTGAGGGGTAGCTCTTCTCCAGATCAGTGCAAGTTCTGGTGCAGAAGGAAAACAACTGACATCGGCGAGCAAGGGTGGTGCCTATATAGGTACTGCAATGTCAGTTTTGGTGTGATAGACAGAGCTGATCTACACTATCTACCGGCATACAGGGGTACTGCTCCCGAAAAATCTTCCTGATTCAGTCTGATGACTGAAATTAAAGGTCAAGAATCTGCAGATACTGTATGTATCCTGTGCACACATTGAATAATTCTGTATGAATGTAACAACCTTACCACACTGTCTTCCCCCTCTGCATGCCCAAGATCAGTGGTTTTTAATCTTTTAAAGTCTATTGACCCCCACAGAATCATTAATAGAACCTAGGTACACCCACTAAATAATATTGGAATGCAGGGACCAAAAGTGAATCATTACTGGAAGCGAGCGACCCTGGCACAAGCATTTTTTATGATTTGAACAGTAAAACAAAACAACAGACAAAGAATACAGAAACACGCTTTTACCACAAACAATACACACACATTGTAGGGACATGCCACTGTTGGCATGGTCACCCCACCAACACCCCCACTTTGTGCCTGGTATTGATGCCAGCTTTGGCTGTAAGTGTGCTGGGACCCTGCTAATCAGGCACCAGCACCAGTGGTCTTTCCCTAAACTGTACCTTTTCTTCCACAATTGGCACAGCCTTGGCACACAGTTAAGTCCCTTGTAAAAGGTACCCATGGTACCAAGGGCCCTGTGGCCAGGGAAGGTCCCTATGGGCTGCAGCATGTATTATGCCACCCTCAGGGACCCCCTCACCCAGTACATGTACACTGCTTTGCAGCTAGTGGGGAGAAAAGACAAAGTCGACATGGCACTCCCCTAGTGCCATGCCCACAAACCACTGCCTATGGCATAGGTAAGTCACCCCTCTAGCAGGCCTTACAGCCCTAAGGCAGGGTGCATTATACCACAGGCGAGGGTATAGCTGCATGAGCACTATGTCCCTACAGTGTCTAAGTCAATTTGTAGACATTGTAAGTGCAGGGTAGCCATACTGAGTATATGGTCTGGGTGTCTGTCATTACGAACTCCACAGCACCATAATGGCTACACTGAATTTTGGGAAGCTTGGTAACAAACTTCTCAGTACCATAAACCCACACTGATGCCAGTGTGGGATTTATTGAAAAATGCACACAGAGGGCATCTTAGAGATGTCCCCTGTATGATAGCCCAACTGCTAGTGCAAGGCTGACTGGTCTGTGCCAGCCTGCCAATTCCAGATGAGTTTCAGACCACATGGGGTGAGTGCCTTTGTGCACTCTGTGGTCAGAAATAAAGCTTGTCCTGGGTGGAGATGCTTCACACCTCCCATTGTAGGAACTGTAACTTCTGGCGGTGAGCCTCAAGCCTGGTGTTACAGTGCCCCAGGGCACTCCAGCTAGTGGAGATGCCCCCCCCCAGACGAGCCCCCACTTTTGGAAGCACGCCCGAAGGGATGAGAAAAAAAGGAGTCACCACCCCCTCAGCAAGGACCACCCCTAAAGTGTCCAGAGCTGAAGTGACCCCCTCCTTGAGAAGTCCTCCATCTTGCTTTTGAGGATTGGACCAATAGGGATAGGGATGTGTGCTCCCCCCCTCCCCAGAGGGAGTGGGTACAAGGAGGATGTAGCCACCCTTAGGGACAGTAGCCATTGTCTACTGCCCTCTGACCCTAACACACCCCTAAATGTATTTTTTAGGGGCGACCCTGAACCCAGCTCTTCAGATTCCTGATGACCTCAAGAAAGAAGAAGGACTGCTGAGCTGAAAAACCCGCAGAGAAGAGGAGGAGACACCAACTGACTCAGCCCTGGCCCTACCAGCCCGTCTCCTGCTTCGAAAGGTGCAAGAAGAAAAGCAACGCGTTCTGTAGGACCAGCAACCCCTGAAAAGCTTCCAGGGGATTGCCTGCATCACTGAGGACCAAGAAACGCCTGTGGACAGCGGACCTGTCCAAAAAGAACATCAAGAAACCAACTTTAAAGGGACTCTCACCTCACTCCAGAAGCGTGAGCCAAACTAGTCTGCACCCGACGCCCCCGGCCAATGTCCAGAGAAACCAACTATCCAGAGAGGACCCCTAGGCGACTTCGAACACATCTCCGCCCTGGGCTGATCTCTCTGCACCCTACCGACGACTCCTGCAGAGGGAATCCCAAGACCCCACTGACTGCGACTACCTGGGACGAAGACATCCGATGCCTGGAGAAGCACTGCACCCGCAACCCCCAGGCCCGTGAGAAACCGACCACCAATGCATCAAAGACCAGCAGGCGGCCCTCACCCTTGCCCAGTCGGTGGCTTGCCCGAGAGGCCCCCCTGTGCCCTGCCTGCAGGGCCTAAGTGACCCCCGGTCCCTCCATGGAGTTCTATTGCGAACCCAACGCCCTGTTGGCACACTGCACCTGGCCGCCTCCGTGCCGCTGAGGGTGTGGTTTTTGTGCCTACTTGGGGCCTCTCCAGTACTCTCCCAAACCCCCCTGGTCTGCCCTCCGACAACGCGGATACTTACTTGCAAGCAGACTGGAACCGGAGTACCCCCTGTCTCCATAGGCAGCCACGTTATTTTGGCTCCTATTTGACCTCTGTACCTGACCGGCCCTGTGTTGCAGGTGCTGGATGTTTGTTGTTGCCTTGAACCCCCAACGGTGGGCTACCTATGCCCCAGAGACTGAACCTTTAAGTGTGGTACTTACCTCCGAAGCAGTGCTTTACTTACCTCCCCTAGAAAATGCTGAAAATTGCACTGTCCACTTTTAAAATAGTTTTGCCATTTTAAATACAACTGTATACAATATTAAATCTATTCAAGGTCCTAAGTATTACTATGCAAAGTACCTTGACGTACTTACCTGCTAAATTAATCTTGTGGTTCTAGAAATAAATTAACAAAATATTTTTCTATATAAAAACCTACTGGCATTGAATGTGTGTTTTCACTTGTTGCTTTTGTGTGTACAACAAATGCTTAACACTATCCTCTGATAAGCCTAACTGCTCAACCACACTACCATAAACAGAGCATTAGTATTATCTATTATTGCCGCTGTCAAGCCTGTTGGGGAACCCATGGACTCTGTGCACACCATTTCTCATTTTGATATAGTATATACAGAGCCAGCTTCCTACACACATGAAGAAATATTCTATTTAATCACAAACCAAATTTAAAAAGTCAAAATTTTAAATTGAATGGAAAGGTTGGAGCATTACTAAATTCAACTGACACCACTCTTAATCCATACTGTATTTTGTTTAATGCACCTGCACTGCACTCACAAACCAATCTGAGGATACAAACTTCATTTTTGGCCTCCAATTTCAAATTCCTTCAAATGTACAGAACGCTTTAGAACATCAAATTGAGCGTTTTGCTTCTTTATTTAAACACACGTCTGTTATTATTTTATTTTCTAAGCAGTCGCTGACCCCCTGAATAGGCTTTACGGACCTCCAAGGGTCCCTGGACCACAGGCTAGGAACCACTGGGGTATATCACTACACTGACAAAAGGAGAGAGATTTGTGATTGCAACAAAGAACACAAGCAAAAAGGATTCTACAATCTTACTCCAACCACAGCAAAGCCCATTTAAAGTTTTTAAGACCATAACCATTCTCATTCACTTTGACTATACACTGACATTAGAAAACAATGTTGATGTTGCACTATATCACTAAATTTAAAACCTCTAGCAGGCTTGCAAGACTGTTGAGTTCATTGAAGCTAAATTACACAGCAAAGTGAAAAGGTGTACAAGGGCAGGGTGAATCATCTTTCCCAAACAATGTATAGGAAGTTTACTCCCACTCAGTTCTCTGGAGTATCCAACTGAGAAACAAAGCATAACCGGGAAAACAACACTGAAAACTTTGCCCATCCAGTGGCAGTTACTCAAAGAGTATGATACTTGCACAAAAGTAATCAGAAGGAGCAGTAAAACAGTATTGTAAGGCAATGCAACTTTTGTATGATTGCCCACAAGTTTTTGGACTGATGCTGCTGGTTTTTAAACTCAGAGTTAATGGAGGACTCCAAACCAGATCCTAGTGCCTGTGCCCTTAACCTTAAACTAGTATGTCAAATTGGCTCTATAGCCAATTGGCTAAGTGTAGGAAGCTGGTCTAATGTCTGGCGCACCTGTGGTGTTATCACCTTATTCCAGGTATGCCCTATTAGTGTGGTGAAGCCTCGCTTTCTAGAGGTAGCTATGGATGGGAAAGCCAAGGCTTATCTAGGAGACATGCAAAGCTCATGCAAAACCACTGTAGTCACACATCACTTAACAGACATGAAAGAAAACACTCAGTATTACAAAACTAAACACAACAGCAAAAAGTACTAGCAAGGCAACGCTCTAATAGAAGTTAAGTAACACACTAAATGTATACACTAGGTATCATCAATAGGCATAGAAAGTGGTAGAAAATAGAGCAAATGCAGTTAGACAAAAGTGACCCTAGGGGGAGCCCAAACTATATACTAAAAAAATGGAATGCAAACACAGGACCCCCACCTAGATAAGTGGAATGTGTAGAGGGGAGCTGGGGGTACTAGGAAACTCCAAAGGTAAGTATCACATGGCCCCCTAGCGACCAGGAGGAAAAGAATAAGTTACTAGATTTGTTACCAAATCACCCAAAAGGAAGAAAAAGAAGAAAATGCAACACCAAACATGACTGCAAGAAACCAGCTGTGGATTCCTGAAGAGGAAGACTTGTGGAAGAAGGGGACTAAGGGCCATATGTACGAACACGAATGGGTAAAACCCTTTGCTACTTCTGGCCCCTAAGTCCAAAAGTCACAGAAGCGTCCAGTTGGGGGAGGAGCCACTACCTACCCATCTGTGGTTGCAGGAGTTGGTAGACAGTAGGGCGAAGACGGTCAGCAATGCAGCCCTGGAGTCGGTGAAGAGTTCCCTGAGGATGCAGTCGAAATCCCATGCCAGATAGATGATTGCAGTCGGTCAGTGGTGTCAAAAAGCCACCAACAAGCCTTGGCTAAAGCAGTAGACACAGTGAATAAAAAGAGGATATGCCGGGTACCAGCAAGGTCCAGGAGGACTCAACCCATTGGGGGGTGGGGGGGGTATTGGAAGTCCTAAAGCGACCCTCAGCAAGGCAGAGAGTCCACAGAAGAAAAGGCAGCCTTCACAGAAGAGCGACTGGAAGAGGAACCCACACAGCACAACTGGAGAAGGGTCCCACGCCGCAGGAGAAGCACGGAGCCTGAAGATCCCTTGGAGGAGATGCCATCAAGCCTTGGTAGCTGTATGATAAGCGGTACACGGGGGTACTGTCCTGTGTGGGAAGGCAAAGGCTTACCTCCACCAATGGTGGATAGCTGGCAGAGAGGGCAGAGAGGACTACTCCAGACCAATACTCGTGATGCAGGATCCAAAGAGTTCAGGATGAGAGGAGATCCATGCAGCCGGCCGTTGCTGCAGTTGGTGCCTGTGGAAGCAGGGGAGTGACTCCACTTCAAGGGAATTTCCTTCTTCCTTCTCATGCAGACTGAAGACTTGCCACCCTCAGAGGATGCACAGCCGGGGAAATGGTGCAGAAGGAGGAAGGAGCTGTAGAAACAATGTTGCAAGCAGAGTCTTCGTCGTCAATGCAGATTGTCGGATCCTGGACGGTCCAGTCGCAGTTCCAGTTGCCAGAAGTTGAAGTAGAGGTTGCAGACAAGTCCTGCTGGAACCTTGCAAGCTGAATCAGAGGACCCACCACAGAGGAAGACACTAAATAGCCCTGAAAGGGGGGTTGGTCACCTAGCCAGGTGACCACCTATCAGGAGGGGGTTCCAACGTCATCTGTCTGACATGGTCACTCAGATGCTCCCAGGGGCCTCTGCTCACCTTGGATTCAAAATGGCAGAATCCAGGGGCCCTCTTGTGGAGCTCTACGCACCAACCCTGGGGTGGTGATGGACAGGGGAATGGTCACTACCCTTTTCATTGTCCAGTTTCACACCAGGGCAAGGACTAGGGGTCCCCTAACCGGTGTAGACTAGTTTGTGCACAGAGGACACCAAATGTGCCCTTCAAAGCATACCAGTGGCTTGGGGAGGCTACCCCTCCAAAGCCAAGTAACACCTATTTACTAAGGGCCAGGGCATTTCCCAAAGGAAATCCTTTTCTGCCTTCTAGGACTTGAGCTGTTCAAGCAGCAGTAGGGCAGAAACCCATCTGGTGGGTGGCAGCAGCTAGGGCTGCCCAGGAAACCCCAAAAAGTCTGAAAGGAGCAATGCTGGGAGTCCTCTAAGGAGCCCTCAGAGCGCATGGAATCATACTTCCAATACTGGCAACAGTGTTTGGGGTATGCTTCCGACATGCTTGATATCTAACATACCTAGGTTCAGAGCTACCATATGTCCAGTACATGCATAAAATGGGATCTCTGAAATCACTATGTCCAGGAAAACGGGACCGGCGCTCGTGGGGGTACCTCAGCTAGTGCACGGGTGCCCTCACACACAGGTACCTGCACCCTGCCCTATGGGCTAGGAGAGCCTGCCACAAAGGTGACTAACAGTGACCTGTAGTGAAAAGGGGTACACTTTGTATGGGCTCCCCATGGGTGGATAATACATGCTGCAGCCCATGGGAATACCCTGGTACCACAATGCCCTAGGTACCTAAATAACATATACTATGGACTTACGTGGGGGTACCAGTACACCAAATGTGGGGTGTAAGTGGTTCAAGTAACCACATTTGAAGGGAGAGAGCATTATCACTGGGATCCTGGTTAGCAGGATCCCACTGAACACAGTCAAACACACTGACAACAGGCAGAAAATGGAGGCAACCATGCAAAGAAAGAGGGTACCCTCCTACACATGTCCTTTTTGGGAACCAGAAAGTAGCAGAATTAGCAACAACGACCTACTGGGGCAGAAGATGACAAATCGTGTTGCCAAGTGGTCTGTGGGGGGTTGGGAGGGGTGGACTGGGCGGACAGCTATCTCCATGATCCACATGGACACTGGATCCCACGTTTGCGGCCACACACAGGCTGGTAAGCATGCATAGTACAGTTGGGCTGAAGGGGAATTGAAGTGGTTGGACGCTCCTTCCGCAGCCACAAAAGAAGCGAAAAGCAGACTTAGGGACGCGAAGAGCAGCTGTGAGGCCAAGGGACTGAGCTGTAGCCCAGGACTCCTTAAAGCACTTGAGCGCTGAGTCCTCTCTGTCTCCGAAGAGACGGGTGCTATCAAAGGGCATGTCCATAGGCAAATGCTGGACAGTCCCCGAAAACCAGATGTCCTCAAACAAGCGTGACGCTTCAAGGCCACCGTCAATGCAACCAATCTGCCTATTAAGTCAGTCGAATCCATCCCACAACTTATCATGCACTCCTGTCAGCAACAGCTTGGGAGAGAATGGCCCAGGCCTCCTCTGGGGCCTGTCGCAGCACCTGTGCAACCGTATCGCTTAAGTTATGGGAGCATTGTTCCCAGTCCAGACTGGAGAAAGAGAACATTTTCTTGGAGTTGGAGCAGTCTTTTTGATTCCCTGTCAGGGTGCAAAAGGGAACGCATCAGAAGAGGAAGAGGCTCGGATAAATAGACTCTCTGGCGTAGGTTTTTGGGACATGAATTTATGGTCATTAGGTGCAGGCCTATGGCGGCGGGCGATTGACCTTCTGACAGGAGTTTCTGTGCTGGGTTTAGACCACGTCCCCAGCAGGACATCAGTGAGGTTGACATTGAAGGTCAAAATGGGTTCAGATATGGAAGCCCTGGGCTGAAGCACCTCAGTCAGGAGGTTAGTGCTGAACGCCATGGAAGGCAGCTTGACGCCCAGCCACTCTTCGCACCACCACTGAGTAGGAGGCTCTCTTCCATAGCCACAGTAGGGGGAGAAAGCATGCTAGAATCAGGGGAGGTGTCAAGATGACTGGCTTCACCCACCTCCTGAGCCCAGTCTACATCATGGTCATTTAGCTGGTATTCCAAAGGGTCAAGCAACCCCTCCATACTCTCACTGTAACTGTACCCACAGTCATAAGGTTCAGGATCCAACCTGAGGAATGAGATTCCCCTAAGTGGGAATCGATGGCTGGCGACGTTGTTCCAGCTCCGGGTCGGACATGAGTAAGGGGTCAACATTGATCGCAGGCCCAACCGACATTGGGAGCAAAGACTTCAGTACCAGCGCCGGGGAAGGTTGCAATGGCATGACCGGCTTTGGCTTGGATCCGGTAAAGGATCCTGGGGTGGCCTCCAGAGCCAAAGCTGCCACTGCAGAACCGGAGGGGGCCCTCACTGACCTTCTGGGCCTGAGGGCATCACAGGAGGTTTAGACTTCCCAAATATGAGGCACATGCCATCATAAAACTCCCTGGGTTGGGAAGGGGTGGATCCGGCTCCCGGAAACTCAAGGATGCACGGAGCAGACCCAGAAGCAGGTTGAAGCAGGCTCCCTGGACAGAAGCCTATAAGGATGGCGCTCCTCCTACATCACATCGTCCCAGTGATAGGACGAAGTCAAAGAACGTTTGTTCTTCGACTTCTTCCTGCGACCCAAGTGTCCAGAGGACTTGGATGAGGACGAGTGGGTATGGCTCTGCGAGCAGCGTTGTGACCTTCCTTTCTCTATGCACCAAGAAAGTCAAAAACTTCCACAAAAGGATCAAAAAGTCAGTCAAAAAGCAACTGAGGTTAGTCTTCTCCAGATCTGCACATAGGCTGGCGTAAAAAGAAAGGAAATGACAGCACACCGGGGTAGTGCCTCTATATGGCTGTGACGTCAATACGGAGACCACAACGCCAACAATGGATGTGGGGTCGACCGGGACCACCTGACTGCGCACAAGGGTACTGTTGGAAGATAAATCTCCAGATTATAAGATTGAGGGAAATTATAAGGTAAGGAATCTGGAACTAGAAGTCTCTATCAGATTACTTCTCCATTCAGACTTATGATTCCATTCTATTACTTACTACAGTCCCTAACATATATTACATAAGGGTCTTTGAACATGTGCTATTTGACTCATGTGTGGAAATTTACTCTGTCAACTGCTTTTCCGGCATTCTTCGCTGCTGCACTACCACTTGCCCCTTCCTTCCATATGAGATGCATATTATTTTATTATATTAGATGGCACAGCTAAACGAGTGCTAGTGTCACTTTTACAGTGGATGTTGTTACATTAAAACATATCAGTTGCATACATAAATAAAACCACATTTTCAACCGGAGGGTGCATTGTACCTGCTCAAATCCTCCCAAGAGTTCCGTAGTATCCATAGCACTGTTCATTGCCATAACCTTCAACCTATGGCCGGTTAGCTGTGCCAAAAGATGAACAAGGCTTGTCTTGCCAACAGATGAAGGACCTGCCAATATTACCATTGAGCTCATCTGAACACACTTCATGATGGATTCGAGTGGCTGCAAAGAACGGTGAAGGAGGGCAAGATGTTCACACGATGGGGGTGGGACATAGGCTCCACGTGAAAGAATGGAATAACCAATCTGAAATTAAATTTAAAGCATTAGTGTAAATCAGTAGAAGTGATGTGATAAACTACTAAATTTTAGATAAAAGTCACTTCACTCACCTGAACTTTATAAATAGTAGTGTGAAAATATCTTGTCCCCATGTACACACTGGAATCTTGACCAAATATGTCTTTGAATACTTCAACAACCTAAGCAAATAAGATATGAAATAAGTGATTTGCTGGTAAAAAAAAAACTTCAACAATGAGTGTAATTCCCCAGACATTTTATCAATATCTTTTTGCCACCATCTCTTCATTATTTATTCTTCTAGCACAAAACAATGCATTACTAATGCAGCATAGCTTAAGAGAGTCTGCCTTCACAAATTAGTACCTTTAACTATTTCCCAGCACCAGGTCCAATACTACATAACCTGAACGCAAGGCAATGACCTTTGCTAAAGTGACACCACTACAAGAATGGTAAATTTGGGAAAGAAGCCTCTTTCTGACTTAGTTACCCCCCACGTTTTGCCTGGTGTCAGTGTGTTCAGACTGTAGCACACAGGGATCCTGCTAACCAGGACCCCAGCGACAGTGCGCTCTCCTCTAAATTTGATTGCTGGTAAACTTTACACCTCACAATTAGCATACTGGTGCACCCATGTAAGTTCCTAGCATTTGGTACTTAGGTACCCAGGGCACTAGAACACCAGGGGACACCCATGGGCAGCAGCATATATTGTACTACCAATGGGAGCCCATGTAAACTATCTGCAAGCATGCCATTGCAGCCTGCGTGGAATGGTGCATGCACCCTTTCACCACCGATTTAAGGCCTCATACTGCGGTCAGTGCACTTAAGCACTATAAGTCACCCCTCTGGTATGCCCTCAGCCTAAAGGTTGCATGTCCCAAAATATGGGACATGTCCCAAAATATGAGGGTACTCCTGCATGAGCACGTTACCCTTACAAGCCCCATATGCCATTCTCTGGGCTTTGTCAGTGTGGGGAAGCCAGCTTAATGTATGTAGTAGAAACTGGTTAATGAGTGGTCCAATTCCATAATGGGGTCCCCGAATCTAGGCATGTTTGGTAACAAACATGTTGGAATCATGCAACTACACAGATTCCAGGGCTAGTTGCATGATCCCCTGTATCCTGGAGGTTCCTTAGAGGATGCCCCAGTTAAGCCTGTGCAGCCTTCCGGGGTCTGGCTGCCATGTGTTAGCCTATGGGACACCCAGCCATGTGTTAGCCTATGGGACACCTGATGTAGGAAGCTCGCTTGGTGTGTGGTGAGCACCTACGTTGTTATCACCTTATACCAGGTCCAGATATCCCCTATTAGTGAAGTGCAGACAGTGTCCAGGAAGCCAGGGCTCTCTAGAAGTAGCTGTGGATGATCAGCCAAGACTTATCTAGGAGACTTGCAAAGCTTATCAATACCACTATAGCCACACAGGACTTACACACATGAAGGAACCACACAGTGTTACAAAAATAAAGGTACTTTATTATGGTAACACAAACACTAAAATACTGTATAGGTAATACCCCAACTGGAGGTATTTAAACACTATTATATACCCATTAGCAATCAGGAAACAGCATAGAAAGCAATAGGCTTTGGTAAAAGCAATAGTAAACTGAGGGCTGGGGGAAGGGGACCATATACTAAAAAAGTGGAATGCGAAAGGCAGTCCTCCACCCAAGGAAGTGGAATCAATAGAGGGGAGCTATAGGAACTAGGACCCCCAAAAGCTAAATACCAGGGTGCCTCCCACCTCCCCCCTAGCGACCAGGAGAGATATACCAAGGTTAGAGTAACTTTAGTGTTGTAATAAAGAAACCTTTATTTTTGCAACACCTAGTGTGGTTCTTTCTTGTTACTGACTGACTACTGTGGTATTGCAAGTGCTTTACACTCCCCCTAGAAAAGCTTTAGCTGCTCACAACAGCTACACCTAGACAGCACTATCACTAAGGGTTGCCTGGACTCAGTGTAGGGTGCCAGACCATAGGTGTACACCATAAACAGAGGCAACCTCCTACAGTAATCACTAGGTCTGGACTAAAATAGTTGCAGATACATTATGACAGAGTAATGAGGACAAACCCACAATTTCTGCCAAAGACCATTTCATACTTTCATGTCAACCAAAGTATAAAGCTACCTGCTTTTTATTCCAAAAACCAAGATCAGATATAGGATATGCCCTTCATATGTAAGAAGGGAAGTCATTTCTTTTTTTTAAGGAAATCAGCCACATTAGGAAGGGGAATCTTTTTTATTTTTTTTATCTGCTGTGTACCAGCAACCAAGGGTTCATCAGTCACCCTGGCGACTAATGTATTGTGAATAGTCAAAACAATCAGCCATGTTATAAGACTACCCAGTTCAACAATTCATCACAAAGATAATATGTGCCAGAGAGCATTCTGAACTTGTCTTTTCTTGAAAAGGTATTCAATGGTAAGAGATCCAGAATAGGCCAAAAGCTCCACTCTCACTCCTTTTGCACAAGGAAATATCCATCATTTCTAGGTCCACCATCAATTCAATGGCACCTTTTTGCCAGGAGGAGGTTGACTTCCTGCACTAAAACTGACTAACAGTATGTAGAAGTCAGTCCTGGTGCATAGGGGTATAGGGATAATGTAGGAAGAGCACATTACTTACCTTTGGTAACACCTTTTCTGGTAGAGAATCTGACCCCAGTTTCCTTGCTTGAGAATTATCCCCTAGGCCTTAGACTGGATCTGAAACTCTTCAACAGTAACACTGCGCACCTGTAGGTGGTGCTGTTCAGCTCTGCGTCATCGTCTTAGCCAGCTGTGATGTGTGTGGTGCCTATATATGCACCACACCAGTGCACAGACATCAGTTTATTTTCAGAACTTTTGCACAACAGAAGCACAGAGCCACGAAAACTGCTGATGAACTGATGTTCATCACTATGGCCCAAAAAGGGTGGCCCTATTATGAAATCATTTGGTAGAGTGGGGAGGATTGGTAAGAAATCTGCAGCTAGTTAAAATCTCTACCAGATGAGGTGCTATCAAAGGTAAGTGACTTTTTCATCTGATACACACTTCTAGTCACAGATTCCTTACCTGAGAATAGATACCCAAGCATTACCTCCCGGGAGGTGGGTCTGCAAACATGCAAACAGAATAAACCAAAAAAGCACCACAAGACTGAACAGGAAAAGTGCCCGTAACAATGGGCCTGACCGTCCAGGCAGAAGTGTTACCCCAGGCACTGGACCGGATAAATAGAATTTTCTTGAGCAGTACCCCTGCAGGTTTTTAGGTGGCATTGATCGGCTCCACTTCGTCATCGGTGACAACAGACATGAAGTCGGTCAACACCACCTAACAGCGCTGGAGTACTGCTCAAGAACATTCTCTGGATCCAGTCTGATGACTGGAGGTAATTCTAAGGTTGGCAAAAAACATCAACTGCCATCACTCAATTTCCATGCATGAATGCAGAAGGTGCACAGGTTCAGGTGCAAGACCCTGCCCGAAAGAACATCTTCCCGGGCCGCAGCATGATGAAGGACTGACGCTCATACTTAGCACCATGAGAAAAAAAAATAAACTCTCCATGCCGAATGAGGAGCGACAAGAATGACTTGGGTCTGGTTGATTCTAATATTTCTAAGAGCACTGGGTAGGAGTGGTATCTGCAGAAAGGCTTTTAAAAAGGCCTGAGCTCTACTCAAGATGAAGAAAGCCTCTGAGCAAGAGCCGCCTTTGAAACACCAGAACACTGAAATGCCAGCATTGCATGTTCTCAGTGGTGGCAAACAGATCGAACCCAGATTCCCCCCCATCCCGGAAAAAACCTTGCACCATCTTCGATTGTAGATGCCACTGACAATTCACTGTGCACTGACAGCTAAGTTTGTCCGCTCTACCATTCAGAGTCCTCCAGATGTTGTACCACCAGCCACAGAAAAGCCTTGATCATCCAGCCAGCTCCAGAGATGCAAGCCCCGTTGAGCTCACCCTATCCTGTTTGTGGGGGTACTACACGGCGGTGGTGTTGTCATTGAACACCTGAAGTAGCCTTCCATCAATCTTATGAAATAAAGTTTTAATGCAAGTCAGATCACCTGCAGCTCCAACAGGTTACCATAGAGCTGAGATTCCACCAGAGAACAGAGTCCTCTCATCTCCAAATCCTCCGAGGTGGTAACACCAGCCCAGGAGTGATGCGTCTGTCACTAACGTCAGCTCTGTGTGGGGAAGGGAGAGGAGTCTGCCACTGACCCAGTTAGGGTTCATCCGCCACCTCTGCAGGGCTCTTGAAGTTCCCTCCTAGATCCAGAATATCTTGGAGAGATCCCCTGATGTGCCCACTGAGAATTCAGGTCCCATGGAAGAGCCTGCATTAGCCATCTGGAATGTGGATGCAGGAGGCCTTGAGTCCCAACAACCAAAAATTCAGTTTCTCAGAAATCCAGGATAGAGGCTGAAACATCAGTATCATTGCCTGAATATCCAGGACTTGCTGTTCAGGACAATAGGCCAGAAACTGCATGGTGTCCAGAACAGCTCCAATGAAGGGAAGGGTCTGAAAGAGAGCCAGGTGTAACGTCAGCACATTGACAGAGAACCAAGGAAAGAATGCAAGAGGTTCTTAGTCTGGAGTTGGGAGACTAATGTTTGGGGGCAAGCCCACCTTCAACAGCCAATCGTCGCGGTAAGGTAAAAACTGGAACACTAAACCCCCGAAGATGTGCTACAACCATCACAATCGTGAACATCTGAGGGAAGCTGGTAGGGACAACGCGGAGCACCTTGAAACACAGGGAACGCCCATGGGCAGGCAGGAAGGCGATGTGGAAATGGGCATCCTGAAAGTCCAGCTCTACCATCTAGTCTCCGGGAAAAAGGCAGACAGAATCTGACCCAATGTGAATATCTAACTTCTTAACATGTTGAGAAGGCACAAATCTAGAATAGGACACCACCGCCCATTTAGAGCACAGGAAAGTAGTGGGTCACAACCTATTTATGAGGCCGGCACCCTCTCAATGGTGTCTTTGATCAAACGAACAACTACTGAGAAGGAAGCATGAGTGGGGGAGGGGGGTTTCCAGAAAGGGAATGGAGTAGCCCCTATGGAAGCTTTGGATAACACACTTGTCCAATGTAATGAACTGCCAAGGGGCATGTGATGGCGAAGTCTGCTTCTCACTGGGTGCCTGTGCTGGTATGAGGGTAAAAAAATAAATTTTAAAAAAAAGGCTTGTGTTTGTGTTTGGTGACTGCCACCGCAGCAGTGGAATGGCTGGACTTCTGGCTGGTGATTGCTATCTGTACAAATTGCATCTGAGGCCATAGAAAGGCTGAAAAGCCTTTTGGTCTATGTAGCTGGGTGGCAAAGCCACAGGAGACAAACGAGGCAGACTGGCGTTGGTGGGAAAATATGGATAGTCCCAAAGTTCTGAAGGTAGCACTGAGGTAATTGGCACTCTAGCGCTGAGTGTGCCTGCTCAACCAAAGAAGCACTAGCCACCAAAGGGCATGTCCATGAGCGAAGCCTGGTCATCTCCCGAAAAGCCAGTGGTTCTCAACCAGACATAGCAATGAGGTGTTACTTAAGCCGTATTCGCTCTGTCTAGTGAGGCAGTCGCGTCGAGCCCACATCGGATAGTGAACTTTGCTGCATCTCGCCAGTCAGAAATGGCTTGGTTGAGTATGGCTTGGGCCTTCTCCAACACTATGGGTAGCACTTGTACAGTGGCCACATATTGGCCAAAAAGACATGCAATATTCACAGACCGGGGTGCTAGGCTGGCAGAAGAGACCATCCTCAAACGTGGCCTATCTTTTGGATTCCCTTATCCAGTGGAGTGGCAAAAAAAATGCACCGGTAAAATAGGAAGGTAAAGACTTGACCCAACAAGATCTCCGGGGTGGGATCCAGGATAAAGATAATGGGGTCCCCAGGAGTGGGGATGATTGGGGAGGGGACTCATACTGTGCACAGGAAACCTGGTGTAGGAAGCTGGCTTTGTATATACTATATCAAAATGAGATATAGTGTGCACAGAGTCCAGGGGTTCCCCACAGGCTTAAAAGAAGCTAAAGTAGATAATACTAATGCTCTCTTTTGTGGTAGTGCGGTCGAACAGTTAGGCTTATTAGAGGAAAGTGCAAAGCTTTCAATGTACATACAATAGAAGCAGCACACACTCAATGACTGAACTCCAGAGCAATGTTTTTTATATATCAAAAATATCTTTCCTTAATTTATTTTTAGAACCACAAGATTCAAGTTGCAGGTAAGTACTTCAAAAGTTTAATATTTCACACAGGTATTAACAGTACTTTGTTTGAAATAGGTAAGTAATACAGTTTTTGACTTGTTGGCAATGATCCGTTTAAAAAATGTACAGTACAAATTTCAGAAACAGTCCGGTGGGGGGGAGGGGGGAGTTGGGGAGAAATGTTAGATCGTTTCACTGGTAAGTACAACACTTACAGTCTCAGTCTCCGGGGTTTATGAAGTACAACGGTTGGGGTTCAAGTGAACCCCAAATACCCACCACCAGCAACAGGGGTGCGGTCGGGTGCAGATGTCAAAGTTAAGCAAAAATAACGTGGGCTGGAGACAGGAGGTACACGCGGCTCGTGGGGAGACCTGGTTTGGGGGGGGGGGTCACAAAAGCGGCCGGGTGCAAACAGGATGTCGGGTTTCCAATGCTGGTCTATCCGTGAACCCCGGGGGTCACTCTGAGGCTGCAGATGAGGTCCGGGGGGGTGTCTCGGGCACACTGGTGAGGAGGGAGGAGGGCTGCCTGCTGGACATTGATGCACCTGGGTCGGTTTCTCCAAGGCCAGGGGGATGCAGTGTGATCTTAGGCATCAGATATCTTCATCTGGAGCTTTGCTGTCGGGGGGTCCTCGGGATTCCCTCTGCAGGCGTCGTCATGGAGGGGTCAAGCCAGGCAGGGGGACTTGCTAGCAATCGCCTGGGGACCCTCTCCTGCTGGATGGACCACCTGGACATGGACTGTGGGTGTCGGGTGCACAAGGGCCAAGATTCGCACATCCGGAGTGAGGTAGGAGTCCTTGGTTGTAGATTTTCTTGTCCTCTGGAGTTCTTGGTCCTTTTGGGTGCAGGGCAGTCCTCTGGAGTAGCAGAGGTCGCTGGGCCCGCTGGATGCGTCGCTGGTCTTTTGGAAGGTGTAGGAAATTGGCTCTGTATATACTAACTCAAAGTAAGAGTGTGAACAGAGTCTAAGTTCCCCTTAGAGGTAAGATAGTGGCAAAATTAGATAATTCTAATGCTCTCTTTCCTGGCACTGTGGTCGAGCAGTAGGCTTATCAGAGGGTAGTGTTAAGCATTTGTTGTACACACACAGGCAATAAATGAGGAACACACACTCAAAGACTTAACTCTAGGCCAATAGTTTTTATTTAGAAAAATATATTTTCATAATTTATTTTTAGAACCACAAGTTCAAGATTTGAAGCAAATACATAAAATTCAAGGTACTCCACACAGGTAAGTTAGGAACTTTAAATTAGAGCAATAACATATACAGTTTAGCCAAAAATGGCAATAAGCTATTTTAAAAGTGGACACAGTGCAAAAATAAACAGTTCCTGGAGGAGGTAAGTAATGGTTAGTTTGTCAGGTAAGTAAAGCACCTACAAGTCTCAGTTCCTGGGCATAGGCAGCCCACCGTTGGGGGTTCAAGGCAACCCCAAAGTTACCACACCAGCAGCTCAGAGCCGGTCAGGCGCAGAGGTCAAAGAGGTGCACAAAACACCTAGGCGCCTATGGAGAACAGGGGTGCTCCGGTTCCAGTCTGCCAGCAGGTAAGTACCCACGTCCTCGGAGGGCACACCAGGGGGTTTTGTAGAGCACTATGGGGGACACAAGTAGGCATACAAAACATACCCTCAGCGGCACAGGGGCGGGCGGGTGGAGTGTGCAAAGCAGGTGTCGGGTTTTGTATTGGAGTCAATGGAGGGACCCGGGGATCACTCTAGCGGTGCAGGCAGGCCACAGGGGGGCTTCTTGGGCCAGCCACCGACTGGGCTAGGCAGAGGGTGGCCTGGGGGACACTCCTGCACTGAGGTTTGGTTCCTTCTGGTCCGGGGGGCTGCTGGTGCAGGGCTTTGGTCCAGGCGTCGGGTTCCTTGTTACAGGCAGTCGCGGTCAGGGGAAGCCTCTGGATTCTCTCTGCATGCGTCGCTGTGAGGGTCCAGGGGTCGTCTCGGGCTACTCACGGGGTCGCAGTCCCTGGGAGTCCTCCCTGTGGTGTTGGTTCTCTGGATCTCGAGCCAGAGGTGTCGGGTTCAGAGGGTGAAGTCTCACGCTTCCGTCGGGAAGAGTGAAGTCCTTAGAAGTTGGCAGAAAAGTTGCAATATTGTTGCTGTTGTTGAGTAGAGCTGCTGCTCACGGGAGTTTCTTGGTCCTTAGTTCAGGGCAGTCCTCTGAGGTGTCAGAGGTCGCTAGTCCGATGGATGCGTCGCTGTTGCAGTTTTTTGAGCCAGGAGACAGGCCGGTAGGGCTGGGACCAAAGCAGTTGTCGTCTCCATCATCTCTGCGGGGCTTTCAGGTCAGCAGTCCTTCTTGGTTCAGGTTGCAGGAATCTGATTTCCTGGATTCTGGGGTGCCCCTAAATACTAAATTTAGGGGTGTGTTTAGGTCTGGGGGGGCAGTAGCCAATGGCTACTGTCCTGGAGGGTGGCTACACTCTCTTTGTGCCTCCTCCCTGAGTGGTGGGTGACTCTTCCTTGTTTTTCTAATTATCTCCTCTCGCCTTGCCACCAAAAGTGGGGGCAGTGGCCGGAGGGGCAGGCATCTCCACCAGCTGGGATGCCCTGTGGCTCACCGTCAGTTGTTACAGTTCCTGCAGGGGGAGGTGAGAAGCACCTACACCCAGTAGAGACTTGGCCACAGAGTGACACAGGCACTCTCCCCATGTGGCCAGAAACTCGTCTGGTTGTGGCAGGCTGGCAGAAACTGGTCAGCCTAGCACTAGGAGTTGGACTGGTATTCAGGGGGGCATCTCTAAGATGCCCTCTGGGTGCATTTTACAATATATTCCACAATGGCATCAGTGTGTACTTATTGTGCTGAGAAATTTGATACCAAACTTCCCAGATTTCAGTGTAGCCATTGCAGAACTGTGGAGTTCGTGTTTGACAAACTCCCAGACCATATACTCTTCTGGCTACCCTTCACTTACAATGTCTAAGATTTGGCTTAGACACTGTAAAGGCATATTGCTCATGCAGCTATGCCCTCACCAGTGGTATAGTGCTCCCTGCCTTAGGGATCTAAGGCCAGCTAGCGGGGTGACCTACCTATGCCAGAGGCAGTGTTTTGTGGGCATGGCACCCTGAGAGGGGTACCACGTTGACTGTCTTTTTTAACTCATCAGCACACACAGGCTGCAATGCAGTGTGTATGCGCTTGGTGAGGGGTCCCCTAGAGTGGCATAATACATGCTACAGACCTTCAAGACCTTCCCTGGCCACAGGGCCCTTGGTAACATGGGTACCTTTTACACAGGTTAACTGTGTGCCAGGGTTGTGCCATAGTGGATACAATGGTACAGTTTTAGGGAAAGAACACTGGGGTTGGGGCCTGGTTAGCAGGGTTCAAGCCCACTTTCAAAGTTGGCATCAACACTAAGCAAAAAGTGTATGGGGGTAACCATGCCAACAGTGGCACTTTCCTACACCTGGTGTGCGACTTGGCCACGCCCCAATAAGGGCATTTATGAGGGCTTCACTGAACAGGAGGAGAGTTTCCAAAGGAGTGACTACTGGCTGAAGCACGGGTTCCTTACCATTGAATAGATGCCAAAGCAATACCATCCCCAGAGGTGGGACTGTGAACCAAGTTCATACTAGCAAGTCCTGCAAGACCAAATGGGCAAAGTGCCCATCCCTCCAGACCTGACTATCCAGGCAGTAGTATTTGGTAAACGTGTGCAGGGATGCCCATGTGGCTGCCTGGCAGATAACAAGGACTGGAACTTCCACATGCTAGCTAGTGATAACTGCTTTGGCTCGAGTAGAATGAGCATGAAACCTCTAGGGCGGTTTCTTCCTGGCCAGTGATTAGCAGGTAACTAAACAGAGTACGGCATCTGGAGATGGTCCGCTTCTGCACTGCCCGACCTTTCTTCGCATCAACATAATCAACAGAGTTGATCATGTATCCAGAACTCTTTTGTACTATCAAGGTAGACGCCAATGTTCTTTTTGGGCCCAGGTGCTGGCATCTCTCCTCTTTAGAGGGATGTGGGGGGTGCGTAAAAGTAGGCGAGATGATGGATTGACCTACATGAAAGGGTGTAACCACTTTTGGCACAATAGTGATCCTATTGCAAAGCATCACTTTGTAAGGATACACAGAAAGGTATGGAGGCTAAGATGACAAAGCCTGCAGCTCCCTCACTCTGTCGGCAGACGTAATGGCGACAAGGAAGGCAGTCTTCAAAGTAAAGGGACTGTGATGGCAATTGTAGAGAGGCTGGAAAGGAGCGCACATCAAAAGAGTCAAAACCAAATTCAAATCCCAATAGGGCATAATGAATGGGGAAGCAGGAAACATGTGTAAGACCTTTGAGGAACCTATAAACAATAGGAGAGTTAAAGAAGTTTCATCAGGCAACCTCATAAAAGCAGAAATTGCAGACCTTTGAGAGCACCCATAGCAGAGGCCTGCTGGCCAAAGAAAGTATAAACAGAATCTCAGAGAGAGGGGGCAGAATGGGGATCAACAGGCTTTTCTGTGCACTACGTCTCAGTTATTTTCCAATAACAGACATACACTGTTTTTGTGGAGGAATGCCTAGCTGCCAATATAAAGTTACAGATTTTAGGCCGAAGGTCAAAAGCTGCCAACTGTCCCTGCTCAATCTCCATGCAAGGCGACGTAAAGTGGAAAGGTTTGGGTGAAGAACCCTCCCCTGCTGCTGCGACAGATCCTCCGGAAGGGGCTGTTTAATCGTAGGATAGATGTACTAGCTCAACTGTTTGGGATACCAGACTCTTCATGACCAGTTCAGAACCACAAGAATTATCTGGGCCTAGTTGTTCTTGATCTTCTTCAGAACTCTGGGCAGAAGTTGTATGGCCGAAAGGTGTACAGGAGGCCTGCATTCCACTGCTGCCTTGGAAACTCTAACGCACAATATTGCTGTCACTGCGCCTTCTCTGCAGAGGCAAACAGATCTAACCAGGGCTCTCCCTCCTGCTCAAGGAGACCTTGCATGAATGGAGATGCCATTCGTGATCTGGTATACATTTTCGTCTGCTTTTCTCTGCTCTCGCATTCACAGAGCCCGCCAGATGGTAACTCCGTAAACTTTGCCTTGTGGACACCTTAACCCCCAAAGACTGGGATCCTTAGTTGAGCACTTACCTGCAAATTGTGTAGTTACATTTCATTCCCTAGGACTGCATTGCTTTCTATGAGAAATTGCACTGTCTACTTTTGAAACTGAAAAGTATTACTTGCCTATAAACTGTTCTACCTGCAAATTCTAAACAAAGTGCATTTGATACTTGAAAGGGATACATGCTTGAAACTGTTCTTACCTGCAACAAAGATTATTTTGGTTCTAGAAATGAAATAAAGTATATTTTTGATACAAAAACAATTGGTCTGGAGTTAGTCATTGAGTGTGTGCCTTATTTCTTGACTACGTGTCCAACACATGCTTAGCACTACCCTCTGGTAAGCTTAACTGCTCGACCACACTACTACAAAAGAGAGCATTAGCATTATCTACTTTAGCCTCTGAGGATCTACTGGACTCTGAGCACACAATACCTTACTTTGGTATAGTATATACAGAGCCTGCTTCCTATATCCCTGGTCACCGAAATCGGTGACAACCATAACCAAGTTCTAGTAAGGCCGAAGGGGAGCATCACAATCTGACAATGCATGTATCCTACATGACAGATGTCTGAGTGGCTTTTTGCAGGTTTATCACACTTTTTGCCCCCATTTTCACTACTAGGTACTGTTTTAATGGCTCTAAAATGCCCGAAGTCCAGTAAAACAGGACTCATGCTCTGACCCTTAAAATGTTGCATGTTTAATTGGCTTGTCCCCCAAATGGCATAGTCTAACTTACTTTTACGTCTCTAGTATATGGTACTCAGGGCCTGTATGTCAGAACACCCACAAGGGACTGCAGGACTTGCACTGGGGCACGGTAAAACATGGCTCCCAATCTGCCACTGTACACTGGAAGGGCACTTTTTTAACTGCTATCGCAATTTTGCCATTTAAGGTAATGGCCAAGCCCAAACCTCCCTTTTTAATATAACAAAGTCACCCATAATGTTGGCCTAACGAGGCCTTAATATGGGTGCTGTATATCCAAAAATGGAACATGTACTGTCACATGTTCCAGCAGTGAAAACCCTAAATTGTTGCTTTTAATGTGGCAAGGCTAGAAGCACCATTGACAAGTTTCACCTCAGTCCTGCTAACTTGGCAATGGAACTATTAAAATAGTTATTAGAAAATATCAAAAGTGCATCAAACTCAATTTAATTGTTAAATAGAATTTAATACCACGGGTTGGCAAAGTGCAACTTTAGAGTTTGCCACCTTAATTGCCGAAGGTTTGCAATGCCTGTTTACTGTTGTACTCTGGGTCTGTCAAGCAGACACCTTTCTGCCCACCTGGAGAGGTGTGCTGAGTTCTCCTAGGGAAGATAATAATAGAGGCCTGCCACCTCCCCAGGCAGGAAGTTGCATCCAAAAGACCAAAGGCGAGCTTCAATGATGAATTAGCCTTTGAAGGGCAAATGGTGACCACCTAAGGGAGAGGCTGCTCTGTTGTTCCGATAGACAGGTTGTCACTAGGGACAGGGAAGCGAAAGGAGTTGCCAAACCAGTTTACCAGGGGGCGTGTAGCACCCTTGGCAGCCTCACCTCTGGGTTGGGCTAGGGAGCGCCACATGCCAGGAGAGGGGTACTGCTGTATTGGAAGTGGGCAGAATGGTGTACCCTGGAATACCAAGAATCAACAATTTGCAGGAAGTGGTCATCAAGTGGGAGGAAACCTGGTAGATCATTTGCTCCCAACCGCATCCTAATTTGACGGTATTTTCTGAGCATAAAAAGGTCACACCTGGCTCCCCAAACTCAGATCTAGTCTGACCTTGAAGAAGCACACAGAAAGGACTATCCTGCTGCACGATGAAACCAGCAAAGAGGCTGACAATACTGAAGGAGAAGCGAACAACTTTGGAAAACAGAGGGGCAAATAATGCTGAAGATACTCAAAGAATGCTGTGGATAGGATGCAGTTAACGGGGGTCTTGCTATGACTGTCTCAGTCTGCAAAGGGGGTGGCGCAGTCCTAGTCACAGGATCAACATCCCTCCATGTCCTCTCGTTGCTGGCATACACCACCCACCACTTGACTGAAGTTTGCAGTGTCACAGGCCAATCCTTCCTGGATCTCTAACTCGTCCTCTTGGGGGTCCAAGCTGGACTCCGATGAGACACAGGATTAAATTTTGTCCATTTGCCCGTGATTCAAGACCAGCCAGAAGGACATATGCATACCCATTTTGCTTCAGTGTTCAGAAGAGAAATAACCCTGTAACTGACAGTTTCATGTGCAGGCCCCTTATTGGGTGCAACTTTGTGTGTCGGGCCGGGTCCCTAGTGGAGTGTGGTGATGGAATGAGGATTCGGGGCTACCCACCTGCTGCATCACCAACGCTCTTGAGTAGCCCTGGAAAAGATAACATTGATGGGGTAACTGTCTGGCAGGGGTTGGGAGACCTAATGAGCATGCCATGGCTTGGCTCTCCTTAAAATGATCTGACGTTAGCTTTTTCACCAAACAGGCAAGATACATCAAAATAAATACCCATAAGGGATGCCTTCAGGTCTCCAGAGGAACCCTTGGTTCACATTAATTTGTAGTGAGGGTGCACCAAACTAGCCTGGACCGCTCATCCCAACAATAAGTACTATCCACAACAGGTTGGATCTTGTGTTTCAATGCAACTTGAACATCCTGAATAGTTTGTGCCAACAAGGTCATAAATTCTTCCAGGACTACAGGAAAAATCTTACTAGCCATGTCCCAGAAATTAGTGCCTGTAGTGTCCTAACAGGCAAAGGGTACAAAAGTAGAGGAATTTCAATCTGTAAAGCAATGAGTGAGTTTCGGACGGCACTGATGAGGCACACAAAAACAAACTACGTGAGCAAGTCGGTCCAGCATCTAATATATGCTTGCGATGTCATGTCCAAATTAAGGTATTGCTGCAGAAACTGCATGGTGCCACTTGGTAGCAATGGAGACCAACTGTTTGGGAAGGAATATGTTAATTCCCCTGCAAGCATCCACTGGTAGCATGTAGTCTGCATAGATTCATAAACTTAGCATGCTCTTGTTGTCTAGTGTTAGCACTGGATATTTTCAACTTCTGACTCTAAAGACTTCTATGAAGAAAAACAAGGTATGGGAACTCCTCCTACAGCCTGTATTGCGCATGGTCAAAGGCTCCTTTGTTAAAAATGTTGGCCCATCTAGTGAATTTAGGATAAGATAAGTAGAATGACAGTAAAGAAGATGCAGGTAAAGTTTTGATAAGGGTGAGTCCTTTAGCACAGAGGGGTTTACGTCATCCATTAACATCCAGGGAGGAGAGCTGGTGCAAATGAATCTACGGCACTACACACTACAAACAGATGCTTACAGGGTAACATTCCATTCATAGCATGTGTTGCCCACAGATACATATACTTAGTATTGAATGTAAATCAGTGCTGGCCAAAAGGGGTGGTTATGAACTGTTGAAATTTATGTCTGAAAAAGTGTTTTAATACAGATTGACCTTAGCTAAGACATAAGCAGAGAATTGTTTTGTGAATGTACAAGGGTTATTCCATGCAGCTGCTCTACAGATATCTCTAGTGGAATGTTTCCTAGGAAAGCCACAGAGGCTCCCTTGTTAGGTGCTGAGTGAGCGCATGCAGCTGCAGGTAAGCAGTCGCTTAGCTTTGTGATAACAACTATGTATAGATGCTACTACCCATCTTGTGATTCCTGCATTAGAGATAAGTGAACCCTTTTGTGGCTTTGAAAAAGTAACAAAAAGTTGTGTTTTGCAAAAGGGTTTTGTTCTCTTGTTCTAGTACATTAGTGCTCTTTTAACACTGAGGGTGTGAAGAGCTCTTTCCCATACTGAGTCTGGTTTAGGAAAGAACACTGGTAGTTGAATGGTCTAGTGTACATGAAAAGCTGAAACCACTTAAGGAAAAAAAGGTTTTGTCCTTGGTACTAATTTACCTGGACAGATTTGGAAGAAAGGTTCTTCCAGAGTGAGCATGTGGAGTTCACTTATTCATCTAAGACATGGTGTAGCCACTAGGAACGCCACCTTCCATATGAAGAACTATAGATCACATGAATGTAGTGGCTCAACAGGTGGACCCATAAGCTTGGTAAGAACTATATTAAGGTTTTTTACTGGTGCTGGGAGGATGAAAGGGGGAATGACCCTTTTTAATGCAACCAAAAAGGCTTCCATCAACTGGAATTTTAAACAAAGACATGTGTTGCCTAATTTTGCATGTATGTAGCGAGTGCTACTATGTGTATTCTAACTGAGGTATATGCAAGGCCTGCTTGTTGTAAATGGAGCAGGTAACAAAGGTCTTGTACTGTGGGACAAAGTGGCTGGATTTGTTTTGACATGCAGTAGCATACAAACATTTTCCATTTGACTGCATAACATGCTCGTGTGGTAGGCTTGTTTTAGAATGGTCATACATTTTTGTAGAGGACGGAGGTATCCAAACAAAGAATTCAAAAATAAGATCACTAAATTCAGCTGCTTCTGCTTGGGATTGTGACACTTCCCTGCTCCTGAGACAGAAGCCAAGGCCAAAGCTGAAGTTTCACATGTGGCCTAACCGATAGTTGTAGAGGGTTGTGAACCATGCTTGTCATGCCCATGTTGGCGTTATTAGGATTAGACTGAGGGATGTTTGTGTAAGTATACCAAGCTGGTGCACTAAAAAGAATAACGTGCAGAGTTCAGTGGATGCCCAATTGGTTTGCAGAGGCAAAAGTAGATAGTACTAACTCTCTATTTTGTGGTAGTGTGGGTGAGCAGTTAGGCTTACAAGAGGGTACTGGTAAGCATGTGTTTTACTCACAAAGGCAATTAACTTCTTATATATATTTTGAAAACAGGAAATTCATTAAAGGTAAGCACGTTTTTAAGTATAAATACTTTTCACTTGCAAAAGTGGACAGTGCACATTTTGAGTTCTTTAAGGTTAACCTAACAGAGATAAACAAGTTCAGCAAACAAGTACTTTACAACGACTTGTGGGAACAATCTCTGAGACTGAAGGTAAGTAATGGGCAAAGGTCAGGACCACACCAACAGGTCACAACGGGCAGCAATTGGTCGGTCAGGTGCAGCGGTGTAGTACATCATCAGGTGCCCACTGTACTTCAATAGGGATTGGTTTCCTTGGAAAAAAGGCTGCAGGCTCTGGGTAGGAAGCCAGTTGGGGAAAACCAACCGGTAGGTAACAAACCTGGGGTACTGGGGGACATAGGTGCACCTTTGATCCTCTTCTCCAAGGTCCAGGAGTGAAGGATGCAGGGGTGTCCTTTGGTGTAGGGTTTCTTTGTCCAGGAGGACTCAATGCTGAGGGGTCCTGTGGTCTGAGGCTCCAGCTGTCATCATGGGGTGAAGGAGGCTGGCCCAGTATGCGGTAGACATCTAGTGTTAAATCTTATACTAGGTGCAGACAACCCTTATTAGATAGTGTTACAGTGTTAGTGTCTAGGTAGTGGTAGTGGTAGTTGTGGTGAGTAACCAAGACTTATCTAGAAGAAGTGGGACGCACTTGCAATATCACAGTAGTCACACAGTAACTTATCACACATGAAAGGTATCACAGTGCTGCAAAAGTAAAGGTACTTTATTACAGGAACACCAACCTAGATTAGTATAGGCAAACCTCCTTCTGGACGTAAGTACACATAAAATATACACAGGTAAGTATTAGGAAATAAAAAGGGCCCTATAGGGGGAGCCAAACCATATACTAAAAAAGTGAACGTGAAAATGGGTCACCCGCCAGATGATACGGAGTAGTTAGCCAAGAGCTGGGAGAGAGTGGAACCTCAAGAGTTAAGTATCTAGAAGACCCCCAGTGACCAGCAGAGCGGAGGTAAGTTGCGTGGTCGCCCCATAGTCTAACATAGGGATGGGTAAATGGAATATTGCATTAGCAGGACCAGACCGGTGGAACTCAAGGGTGGATTCTGGAATAAGGGGGCCTGCAAAAGAAGAGGACAGAGTCGAGTCCATGCAGGAGTGTCCAGGTGGGGAAGGAGGCAATGCCCACCCTTCTGTGGGTGAAGATCAGTGTCGACAGTGGTACATGAAGTCCAGTAGCTGCAGAGAAGTCCCTGAAGTTTCCTAGGATCTGTCACTGGATTGCAGACTGATCAATAGTCAGGAGGACTACCAACAAGCACAAGCAAATGCAACTGTTGGGAATTTGCATACCTAAAGAGGACCAGCAACGCCCTGGGGACTCAACCCTTACAGGGGAGTCCAGGCTGATCCTCAGAAGACAGGAGAGCCAGCAGAAGCCGTCAGAGACCCCACAAGCAACCCACTAGCAGCAGACACCATAAGCTGCAGCGAGCCCCAGGCAGCACACCTGAAGAGGAGTCCCACGTCCCCAGAGCAGCAGAGAGGAGACTGTCCTTGCACAGGCAGAGTGCTGTGCTGGGGTTACTCAGAGCCTGAAGAATCCACCGAGCATTAGTCAACAAGCCTTGGTTGCTGCAACAGTCGCGGTGCACAGGGGTTCTGTCTTGGAGGAAGAGGCAAGGGCTCACAGTCTAACAAGTTGGACAGAAGGCAGAGAGACACCAAGGCACCCCCCAGAACCAGTACCTGTGTTAAAGAATCTTCGCAGGTCCAGAGGACAGCAGATTCGAGCAGCCAGATGTCGTTGACTTAGGTGCCTGAGAATGCAGGAGAGCAACTCTTTCACTCAAAGGGAGATTCATTCTTGCTACTTTGATGAAACCAAAGTCTCGCCGACCCCAGAGAATGCACAGCTGTGGAAATGTTGCAAGTTGCTGACAGGAGCTTCAGAAACAATGTTGCAAGGAAAGTTCATCTCGGTGTTGCAGTCTTATTTGGTTCCTGTGAAGTCCAGCAGTGGTTCAGGGGGTCAGGGGAGGTGTTGCAGAGGAGTCCGGATGGAGTCTTGCATGCCGCATCAGGGGACCCACCCACAAGGAAATCCCTAAATAGCCCAAAAAGGGGCTTGGTCACTTTGCAAGGTGACCACCTATCTGTCACTGACGTCATCTGCTTAACCTGACCAGTCAGGTGTTTCCATCAGCCTCTGCACATCTTGTTTTCAGGATGGCAGAACCAAGTGGCCCCCTGGAGGAGCCCTGGCCATCACCCCAGAAATGGTGATGGACAGGGGAGGGGTCACTTTTTTTTTTCTTTGTGCAGTTTCGCGCCAGAGCAAGGACCGGGGGTTCCTGGATAGTGCAAACCGGATTATGCAAGGAGGGCACCAAATGTGCCCTTTAAAGCTAACCGGTGGTGTGGGGAGGCTACCCCTACCCAGCCTTGTAACATCTATTTCCAAGGGAGATGAGGTTGCACCTCTCTTTCATAGGAAATGTTTTGTTTCGCCTTCCCCTCCTCGAACTGGTCAAGCAGCAGGAGGGCATAATCATGTCTGAGGGGCTGCGGCAGCGTGGACTGCTCGCAGACCCTATAAGAGTTGTAGGAGCAATACTAGGGGGATCCTTCAAGGAGCCAACAGAGTGCATGGAATCCTGCCACCGATACCGATATCAGAATTGGACCATGATTCTGACATGTTTGATACCAAACATACCTAGGTTTGGGGTTACCATTATGTAGCTGGACCATAAGTAGTGACTTATGGCTAGTACATAGCTAAAATGGCTTCCCAACACTTATAAAGTCCAGGGAATTTGAAATGGAGTTTGTAGGGGCACCTCTGCTCCTGCATGGTGCCCCACACACAGGGACCTGCACCCTGTCCTTCGGGCGGGAAAGGCTTATCATAGGGGTGACATACATTGACCTGGTGTAGTGACCATCAGTGAACGGGGGCATGTAACTTTTCACGCAGGCTGCAAATGGCAGACGTGCAGACAGTTTGCATGGGCTCCCAAGGGGGTATAATACATGCTGCATCCCATGGGAGACCGCTGGTGTACCAATGCCGTGGGTACCGAAGTACCATATAATAGGAACATACAGGGGTACACTAGTATGCCAATTGTGAGGTGCAAAGGGAACCAAGACAACCACATTTAGAGGAGAGAGCACAACCACTTGGGTCCTGGTTAGCAGGATCCCTGTGGAAACAGTCTAAGCACACTGACAACAGGCAAAACGTGGGGGTAACCATGCCAGAAATGGACTCTAGCTCAGGGGAGCTGGAGGACTTTGTTGACACCCGAGGTTCACTTGAACTTAGGCCGTAAGCGACTGTTGCAGTGGTTGCTGCAGGTGTTGGGTTTCTCTCACCACAAAGGCTGCGGGAGAGGGGGCCTGCGTGCAGAGGCTGCAGACGGCTTCGGGTAGTAAAGGAGAGGTGAAACCACAATGGACAGGGATTCTGGGGAGCCTTGTTGGCACCAGAGGTCAACTCCAACGCAGGTCGGTGACAGCAGGTGCGGTGGTGACTTCAGGTGTCAGGTCTTTGTTGTTCCAGGGGCTGGGGAGGTCTTTCTTTAGAGCTTGGTGGGGAGCAGTTCTGCTGCTCACTGGAGTCTAGTGTTTTTCGAAAGCAGACAGCCCTCCTGGGTTTCTGGAGGAAGTTGAAAGATGAGTCATGCTTTGGTGCTGCAGAGTCCGTCAAGGACTGCAGACAGGTCAGCAGGGTTGGTACCATGTCAGATGCTTCTTTTGTCCTCTTCTGCCCGTGCAACGCTTGGGTGTCCTTGGGCTTTTTAGGTCATCAGGATCTGAGTTCTTGGGTTCAGAGGTGCCACCTACATACTCAATCATGCACTAATATCTCAACATGTAGGGATGCATCTGCTCTATTAGTTACCTGCAGGACTGGTGCTTTGAAGGGCTCACCCTGCAAACAATGGCTAGTGTTCCACCACTACAGGGAGCGATGGGTCGCTTGCCTAATCAAACCTTAATCTTGTAGATTCCCCTGGGCTCATGTGCAGAAGAGCATGTGGGACTACGGAGACACATGTAGCCAACATCCCTAAACTTGTGCAGGACTGGGAAATGCTTTGGCAGTGATGGTGGTCCACGGTTGTGCCTATGAACATTTGTACTTGTAAAGGGGGAAAGTGAGATTCTGTTGTATTGAACGTGAAGCCCAAATTGAATTTATGGTCGATTACCTTCTGAGTTTGCTGCAGACATTGCTGTTTGCTTGCACACTTCATCAGCCAGTCGTCTAGTAGATATGGAAACACGTGTGCCCCCTTTCTACGATGAGCTGCTACTACTGAGAGACATTTTTGGATATTCTTGATGCAGTAGTTACTCTAAATGGCATCACCATTAACTGGTAATGTTGTCTACTTACTTCAAAATTAAGATAGAATAGGCTGGATGTATTTAAATATAGAAATAGGCGTCTTCAAGATCTATGGCTGTCATGGAGTCTTGCTTTAGCAATGGTATTACTTTTTGGAGCATTACCATGTGGCAGTGCTCTGACAGAATGTACGTCTTGAGTTGCCCAAGGTCTAATATAGGTCTTCAAATACCGATTTTCTTTGGAAAGAGGAAGTACAGTGACTACACCCTGTGTCCGTTGTGTTTTATTGGGACCGGCTCTATGGGCCCTTTTGGAAGCAGTACTGGAGTCTCCTCTTGTGGGAGTGACAGATGCTCTGGACATACCTTATGCTTCAGGTGGGATATTGAGGAGTGGAAATGTGAGTCTGAGACAATATCCCTCTTTTGTGATAGAAAGGACCCACTGATCTGAAGTAATTTGTATGCAGTCTGCGTGGTAGTCCTGTAGCTGTTCACCGTCTGCTGTTAAGTTTGAAGGAGGGGGAGGCGTAGAGTCACTTTGTGGTGGAGGTGGTCCCTTTGGAAGTAGATTCACAAACTTGATCCCTATTGCCTTTGTATTGGGACTTTTAGTATGTCCCTCAGGTATACTGAGACTGATAGGAGATCTGCCATTTTTGAGCAGTGGCTGTCTGTGGAGGCGCTTGTTTTTGATGCCCCACTATACTCGCCTCTCCGAAACGAACTCCTTTGGTTTTATGTCATTAAGGCAACTCTAGCCTTTGTGGTATCGGTGTCTTCCTTAATTTTCTCTATCATTTAATCTACTTGTGGTCCAAAGAGATGTTCACCAACGAATGACACATTTAGCAGACTTTGCTGTACGTCAGGATTGAAGACAGAAACTCTAGGCCATGACTGGCGTCTGATTATGATGCTGGTGTTGACATTGCTTGCGCTAGCATCTGCTGCATCTGGGGCACATTGAATGGTGGCCTTAGATATTATCCTCCAATCCTCTGCATTTCTGCCCCTCTCTGCTTTTATTGGTCAGGGAGATGCAGGAGTAATTCTTATATCTTATCCCATTGTGACCTAGAGAGGAGACCTACTGAATTTGCTATCCTGAGGTGGTTGGCTGCTTTTGCTACCACACATTTCCCGCTGCATTGTACTTCTTGCCCTGTTGGTTATGGAGGGAAGCATTGTCAGTCCCCTGCAAATTGGCCAATTTTGTGGCAGTATGTACCACTGGAGAATCAGGAGGAACATGCCTCTTGGTATTTGTTGGATCAGATAGCAAAGGCTTATATTTTTAATGCAAATGTTTGGGTTAGGCCCCTTGATTTTACAGGCTGCTTGAAGATTTCGGCCATGGGCTTAAGCATGCCCTTTAACACTGGCAAGAATTGTACTGTATACTGCGATCTTTACAGCGATTCTACGAGGATATCATCCTCATCTTCTAGTGTGTGCATATCTGCCTTATGGCAGTGTGCAGCTCATAGCAGGACTTCGCCTTAAGTTTTTGTGTCATCTGGTGGGGAGGGTTTAGAGGGAGGTCAGTTATGTTATGGGTCTATATCATAGTTATCCCATGTATTTTAATGGTCATGGAAGTAAAGTAGCACCTTTCTTCCGTACTTACACCTTCTTTTTGCCTGGTGTCCGAGTGTTTAGACTGTAGTACACTGGGATCATGCTAACCAGAACACCAGTGTCAGTGTTCTCTCCCCTAAATTTATTTATAATCAATCAATCAGTAATTTGTTAAGCACGCTACTCACCTAGAAGGGTCTCAAGGTGCTGGGGGGAGAGGATGGGTGCTACTGATCGAAGAGACAAGTCTTGAGGCGCTTCCTGATGGTCAGCAGGTCCTGGGTCAGGCGTAGATTGACGGGGAGGGAGTTCCAGGTTTTGGCGGCAAGGTGGGAGAAGATCTGCTGCTGGTTGTGGTCCGGTGAATGCGGGGGGGCGGTTGCGTAAGCGAGGTTGGCGGAGCGGAGCTGGTGTGTTGGAATGTGGAAGTTGAGACGCTTGTTGAGGTAGGCAGGTACGGCATCGTAGAGAGCTTTGTGAGCGTGGATCAGGAGTTTGAAGACGATCGTTTTGTTGACGGGTAGCCAGTGGACGTCTCTGAGATGAGCTGAGATGTGTTCGTGGTGAGGGAGCCTGAGGATGAGTCTTGTTTAGGAGTTCTGGATGCGCTGGAGTTTCCTCTGGAGCTTGGCAGTTGTTCCGGTGTAGAGGGTGTTGCCGTAGTCCAGTCTGTTGCTGACGAGGGCGTGGGTGACCGTTTTTCTGGTTTCAATGGGGATCCATCTGAAGGTCTTGCGAAGCATGCGAAGGGTGTTAAAACATGGGGATGAGATGGCGTTGACTTGCTGGGTCATAGAGAGCGATGAGTCCAGTATGAAGCAGAGGTTGCATGCGTGGGTGGTGGGCGTTGGGGCAGACCCCAAAGTGGCAGGCCACCTGGAGTCGTCCCATGCTGATCTGTTGGAGCCAAAGATAATAATCTCGGTCTTCTCCGAGTTCAGTTTGAGGCGGCTTGCTTCCATCCAGTTGGCGATGGCATGAAGTCCGGTGTGGAGGTTCGTATTAGCGGTTGTGGGGTCCTTCGTGAGGGAGATGATGAGCTCAGTGTCGTCTACATAGGAGACGATGTTGAGGCTGTGGGATCGGACGATGTTGGCAAGCGGTGCCATGTAGACATTGAAGAGGGTGGGGCTGAGTGAGAATCCCTGGGGGACTCCGCAGATGGTCTTGGTGGCTTTAGACAGGAACGGGGGAGGCGGACTCTTTGGGTTCTTCCAGAGAGGAAGGATGTGAGCCAATCCAGGGCTCTGTGGCGGATTCTGGTGTTGTGGAGGCGTGTGTGAAGGGTGTGGTAACAGACAGTATCGAAGGCTGCGGAAAGGTCAAAGAGGATAAGGGCAACGGTTTCACCTTTGTCGAGCCTGCTCCTGTTGTCACTGGTGTAAGCAATAAGGGCGGTCTCGGTGCCGCGGTTCTTGCGGAAGTCAGACTAGGAGATATTGAGTAGGCCGTTGTCCGCCAAGAAGCGAGATAGTTGGATGTTGACTTACTGCTCAATTACCTTAGCACGGAAGGGGAGTAGGGAGATGGGCCGGTAGTTTTTGAGGTCTTCGGCGTGTTTCCAGCTCTCCAGGAAGATGGTGGTCTCGAAGGAGCTGTAGATGATGGTCCGTAGCTGGGGAGCGATGATTTGGCTGGCTTTACTGAAGATGTGGTGAGGGCAGGGGTCGGCGGGTGATACGGAGTGGATGGTTCTCATGGTCTTGGTGGTTTCCTCGTCGTTGGTGGGGGTCCAGGCACTCAGGATGTTTGTGTGGATGGGTGCATTGGCGTCGACCTTGGCAGTGGTGGTGGGGGACGGCGGTGCGAAGCTGCCATGGATATCTGGGATCTTGCGAAGAAAAAAAGTGTCGAGGGAGTCGCAGAGGTCTTGTGAGTGGAGGTGGTGAGCAGAGCAAGTCTTGGGGTTGGTGAGTTCCTTGATGATGCTGAAGAGCTCCTTGCTGTTTTGTGCGTTATTGTCAATTTGTTCTTTGTGGAAGGATCTTTTGGTGGTCCGGATGAGCTGGTGATGTTTGCAGATGGCGGATTTGAGGGTGGCATGGTTGCTTTCTGTTTGTTCTAGGCGTCAGATCTTCTTGGCTTTCCGGCATTCCCGTTTGGAGGCCTGAAGGTCTGCAGTGAACCAGGGAGCTTTTTTGTTGGCACGGTGTTGGTGGTTTTCATGAGTGGAGTGAGGGTGTTGGCACAGTCGTCGAGCCATTGCTTGAGGTTGAGGGAGGTGGAGTTGGGGTCGCTGGTGTTGGTTGGTAGGGCGTGGGCGAGGTTGGAGATCAATTGGTCCTTGGAGATCTTGTTCCACTTGCGGTGAGGGATCCAATGCTATTGGTGGTGGGTTTCTGGAAGGAAAAATTAACACAGCGGTGGTCGGTCCAGTGGAGTTCGGTGGTGTGAGTGAAGGTGACGTGGCTGCTGGAGGAGAAGATGGCGCCAAGTGTGTGGCCAGCTGAGTGGGTGGGCGTGCTGACAAGTTGCTTGAGGCTGGGGCTGGCAAGGTTGTCCAGTAGGGCTGAGGAGTTGCTGTCGCCGGTGTTCTCCAGGTGAAAATTCAGGTCGCCGAGGAGCATGTAGTCCGTGGAGGCGAGGGAGCGGATTGTGTCGGCGATGGCATCGAAGAATTGTGGGCGGGGGCCTGGGGTCTGGAGACGAGGGTTCCTCTCAGGGTGGTTTCAGCGTTGGCGTATATCTGGAAGTGCAGGTGTTCAGTGGTATATAGGGCGTTGTGGGTGTAGGTTGAGATCCTGATGGAGCTTCTGTAGACTATGGCGATTCCTCCTCCTGGTTTGTTGGTGCGGTCTCTTCTGGTGATTTTGTAGCCCTCAGCGATGGCTATGGCGATGTCTGGTTCCGATGAGGGGTTCATCCAGGTTTCGGTGAGGAAGGTGATGTCTGGGGAGGTTTATGTGAGCAGGTCCCAGAGTTAGACGGCGTGCTTGTGGACGGAGCGGGTGTTGAGGAGGATGCAGCTGAGGTGGTTGAGGTGGGTGGCGTTGTTGTGGTGCTTGGTGGCTTGAGGGCAGGTGAAGTGGCACATTCGGCATGAGAAGGGTCCGTGGGTGTGCCTATGGGAGGTCTGGATGCAGGCGGTGGGGTGGCCGGGATTGAGCGCAAGGAGTTCTATTGGGGTGTTGCGGCGTCTGGTGGCGTGGGAGGGGCAGGGGAATTGGCACTGGGCGCGGTCAAGGCGTGGAAGGGCTTGCCTCTGGCGCGCCCACTGCGCGGCCGCCATTAAGAAGGGGATGTGGGAGGGAAGAGCAGCTGGGAGGCGGTGGCAAATGGGGGCACGAGGGGGGGCGGGGATGCAGGGGACGCAGCGGCGGGACAGGGGAGAAGGAAGAGAACCAGCGAAGAGTTCGGAAACAGAAAAAGGCAATAAACAGAGTCAAAACAGGGAAGGCACAAGACAGTCTTACAAAAACCGAAAAGGGCATAAAAAACACTAAGACAAATTACAGGACACACACACAATACTTACAGCCAAACCACCAGACACCAGGGATGAGGAGCAGACGGGTGTCTGCGGGTGGTGGAGGGCCTCGAACTCACGACAGTAACGAGGGCGAGGTCGGGGCAAAGAGGCAGGCTGGTGAAGCTGCTCAGCTTGTCGAGTGATTCCTGGCCTTAAGGCAGGTCAGGGGTCACACTCAGCACCGCGCAGTGGGCGCCATTAGGAAGGGGAGGTGGGAGGGAGGAGCAGCAGGAAGGCGGTGGCAAATGGGGGCGCAAGAGAGGCGTGCTCACAGGGGACTCATCAGCGGGACCGGGAAGAAGGAAAAGAACCGGCGAAGAGGTCAGAAACAGAAAAAGGCAATAAACAGAGTCAAAACAGGGAAGGCACAAGACAGACTCTTACAAAAACAGAAAAAAGCACAGAAAACGGCACAAATAAACACTAAGACAAATTACAGGACAAACACACAATACCTTCGGCAAAACATGGATGAGGCGCGGGTGGCTGAGGGCCTCGAACTCGCGACAGTAGCAAAGGTGGGGTCGGGGCCACAGAGGCAGGCTGGTGGAGCTGCTCGGCGTGTCGAGTGATTCCTGGCCTTCAGGCAGGTCAGGGGTAATTTACACCACACAATTGGCATAATGGTACAACCATGTAAGTCCCTAGTATATGGTACCTGGGCACCCAGGACACTGGTACACCAGGAGTCCCCATGGGCAACAGCACGTACTGTGCCACCCCTGGGGGCCCATGCAAACTGACTACAGGCCTGCCATTGCATCCAGAGTTAAATGGTGCGTGCACCTTTCACTCCAGATCTACATCATGGTCACTGCATACTGACCCTTTAAGTCACTACTATGGTATGCTCTTTAGCCCAAGGGCAGGTGTCGAAGGCTGGCTCAGTTTATGGTGTACACCTTATGGTGTGGCACCCAATACGGAGTTCAGGCAACCCTTAGTTATAAGGTTTTGGTGACAGATAACCAAAGCTCTCTAGTAACAGCTGTGGAGAGCAGCTCCGGCTCAACAAGGAGGAGTGTAAAGCACTTACAATACCACAGTAGTCAGTCAGTGATTGTCACACAAAAAAGAACCACATCAGGTGTTGAAAAAATAAAGTATTCTTTATTACAACACTAAGACTATACTAACATTGGTATATCTCCACTTCGAGATATCAACACATAAAATATACACTTAGTAACAGATATGAAAAGCATAGGAATACATGAAGCACATGGGGGGGGAGGGGGTAGATCATATACTAAGAAAGTAGTATAAGAATGGAAGTGCCCAACCAAGTTAAGTGTGTTAGAATCCCAAGGGCTGGGGGAGTAAGGATTTACCAGAGATAAGTACTAAAAATCCCACAGGCGCCCGGGTGCAGAACTATTGAGCCAGGTGTCCCATAGGCTAACACAAGACTGCCGTGGTTGGATTTTTATGGATTCAGGACCCTTCCCGTGGCCCGGAGAAAGCCAGTTGGCCCAAAGAAGGATCAAGAGTGCCCCCACCGGGGATACCGAGAAGACCGGAGTACCTACACCAGGGAGCCTAGGTGCATAGGGGTGATGTGGCGTTAGAAACCCTTGTTGGAGTCAAAGGAAGCCTCAGTTGTCCAGCTGCTGTCACGACCCACAGACCAGGCAGGTGGAACCCAAAGGTGGATTGTGGACGTGAAGAACCTGAAAAAGAATGGCACACTGTCCAAACCACTCAGATGTCCAGGCGGAGTAGGTAGGAAATGCTTGGAGTTGCCACCGAGCTGTCCCATGTCGGTCACCGGATTACAGGAGGGTCAGTGGCCACCAAAAGTCTTGGCAAATGCAAATAATTGTTGCAAGGAAGACTGTGGATTTTTGAGGCCCAGCAAGGTCATCCTCCCTCCAAAATTGGGACCCATGTTATTTTATGCCTTTACTTACCTGTTGCCAAGTATAATTTTGTGTGACCATATCTCCGGTTAGGAGATATACTAAAGTTAGTTCTACAGTATGTGTTATAATTAATATTACATATTTTTTTTTAACACTGGTGAGGTTCTTTCCTGTGTATACATCACTGACTGATCTGTGTGCAACTGCTTTACACCCTCCTAGATAAGCCTTAGCTGCTCTCCCACAGCTACCCCTATGAGAGCTCTGGTTATCTAGAGCAGCCAACACTATCCTAAGGGTTGCTTGGACTCAGTACAGGGTGTCTCACCTATAGGTGTACCCTATGTACTGACCCAAGCTCCTATAGCCACTCTGAGGGTCTGAAAAATATGGTGCTTCACAGGTGTCAATATTATCTCCTGTGATATGCTTCCCAAAGGACTATGGTGTGGATGACCCCCACAGGTAAGGGGAGTGGTGTGCGGATTATTTATGAGAAGAGTGTAATTTGTTAGTGTTGGCAGCAGAGGAAGAATAGGTGATGAAGGACAGGGTAGAAGTAATGGTGGAGGAGGAGGGGAGGAGGTAGGAGTTAAAGACACAGTATGAGGTTAGTACCCCTGTCTGTTTTTTTGCTTGTGGGGTCTTTTGTGGCTCAGGCCCCATGATTATCTTTTTCTTACAGGGAGTGTGTGTTGGAGGTGCTTTTGTAACTACTCTTCCAGCGTACAGGTTAATATATAGAGTCTTTTGTTGACATCAAGTTTTTCTTGCAGTTTGGTAAGTATAGGCTCAACAGGTCTCTCTTTCGTCTCAGTGGTGTTCTTAGTTTCAGCACCAACAGTGGTTTTGGGCTGATACTTTGGGTGCCACAAGTGTTTTTCACACTGAGGTGTGCTTGGCATGTAGTGACGCCTTCGACAAGGATGGCTTTTTCGGTCCCAAAGGTGTAGCTTTTGGCTTAGAGGGCCTTGTAGGGTTTTCCAGCGTTAAGGTTTGCGCTTTGGATACCTGCACCAAAGCTGACTTCAACTTCTAGAACGTCAGTACCTTTGGTTTTTCAGTGCCTTTTGGAGATTGTATGGGTGAAAGGAAAGGTGTCTGCTCTCTTGCCTTATGCTGGACACCTCCAAGGACTGAGGGCAGTGGAGTTCCGAGAGCCATTGGATATGCTTTTGTGTGGGCATGGGAGGCTTTCGGCGTACCTTTTTGAGGTTGTAATCTCACACTCAGAGTCAGACCCATTCCTGTGGCTAACAAATAGGATGCACATGTCCATAGGGCCAAACCGGTGGGCTTCTGTTTCCCCCTCGATGTCCTCTTTGGTTTGGAGGTCAAGTGGTTGGTCAACAAAGTTATCAGGCGCATCTTCGGCTCAGTGGGCTTGCATAGTGGTATGGGCCCAGCGGAAGGCCCTACGTTGGAGAAGTGTCTTTTTCAACTGCAACACCAGACAAGCTTCACACAATATCTTGTGTTCTGGAGAGTGTTGATCATACCTGGGATATCTAGTGTGGCACTTCGGGCAGAAACTGAAGGGAGACCTTCCATCACTTTGTGTGGATCCAGTGGAAGATGATGGTAGTGAAGTTGGACGCCAAAGTAGAACCGGACCAGAGCCAAAGCTGGAGGAACGGAAAATGTGGAGAAAACCATTCTTTGGTTGTCTTTCAAGTGTTATCCGTCAAAGGGTTACAAATCGGAGTGCTGAAAAGGCCTTGTGGAAGGTTTTGAAGTTTTGGTCCCGGTGCTCCGAGATAGACATCCGAACCCAGCGTTGGCGAAAAAAAGTCTAACAATGAAGGCAATGGCCATGTGCAATATAGAAACTATAGGAGGAGTCATCATACCTCATGACTCAAAAGACTTCTAAGAAGAAAAACAAGCTGCGAACGTTCGAGCCCAACACTAGATGGTAAAAGTATGCTAAGCATATGTATCACAGTCAAAGCATGCTACGAATAAGCTTTTCCAGACCAGTAGGATGCCAAGAAAATATTCGTAAGGTGATGAATCTACAGAAAGATGTATTAATCAGAAACAAAGAATTTATTACACCGGATTTCAACATAAATTATGTATAGGTATCATTCTAACTGAAATGGAAGGCTTTAGTTGTATACAAAAAATGCAAACCTCTTAGTAGACTGTCCAATAAACAACACACACAAAATAAAACTTTATACTAGAATCAGACAGCTAATTTCAAAACATCAAAGAGCAAGAGAAATAAACCAGGGAAGCCCTCCAATGTACACCTATTTAATTCAGGATCAAGATTACACTTTATTAAGTAGTAGTTAATGAGCAGTGATGGACTCAGAGGCCTACAGAAGTTTTCCTGAAAAGAAACCAATTGAATTACGGCATCAGAAAGCTTTTTAAAGAAGCAATCATTCCAATTTATATGTGTAATCGGTTGTCAAGCAAGCCATCATTATATGCATAATTGATGTCTTATGCACCAATCATTTTGATCAACAAGGGCTATACACAGCCACTGCTGTGCTTCTTTAGAAGTATTGCATAACTCTACCTGCAGTTCTCACATTTGTGAAATGTTCTCCACAGCTCAGCAGTATTCTAGAGCTACATTAGCCCACACAAAACAACTTAAACCAGACTCACCATATGGACCGCTAACCAAGCTTTTTAATCAGCATCGAGAGAAAAAAAAATAGTTTGGCAATGAAATCTTATCACCGACTGCACATGCAAACTGCAATGGTAATAATTCTACAATCAGTCACCTTATTACGATCTTCCATTGTTCTCATTCTTTCACCGTAGACCAAAAACACATGTTGCCCTGGATCATAGAAACCAGGTGACTGATCAACCAATATGAGCTGACACCAGCGGAATAGATCACGTAGGTTAAATTCCCATGGGCCTCCTTTTTGACCCCACTTTCTTTCAACCATTACTTCTTGCTCGATCTGGAAAAAATAAATGTCACACAAAATGACATTCTTCAACATGAACATTTAGAAAGACTTCTTCAATTGTAAGTGCACAAATTATAATGCCCTAGTGACCATTTCGATTGTCTTTAAAAACATATCTACATTCAAGCCACGATTCTGGTGCAAAGCCTGAAAAGTAGATGGAGGTTGTAAAGAATTAGTGAGATCAGAGGAATACGTCTTTTTTACACACATTTCAACGTAAGTCTTCACACTTAATTCCTTCACTGCTTTCATAATAACCACCTGCATGGTTTAATTCCTGCCAACACATGTAGGGCACCATCAAAGGCCCAACAATCTCACATAAGTATGTGAATCTTGGAATTTGAATGAAAATCTAAGGCATGCCTCCCTGTAATGTTTCAAAGTTGTTGTCATGAATTAAACATAGTGCCATTTACAATAGGAAGAGTCATGTCAAAAGCAAGACCCTCACACTTTGCAGGAGTTTTGGAGAGGTGACACAAAGCTATCCATAGGCAACACCCACCCCTTTACAGGTACGTCAGTTAAAAAATAAAGCCGCACACTGCAGCAGGGAGTTACACTATAATGTTTGGTATGGTTGCCACTACACCCCTGATCGACTGCAATGTAGGTATCTTAATGTGTGCTTCCAATGTTGGGGAGGTTTGTGGTTACGTTCAGGGATGCCCCCAATATATGGTGCTGCTGCCCAAAAACACAACCCTTTTAGCAGTGCAGCCGACATACTATAGAGAATCCTGGGTTAATTACCTCATCACGTTTACCCCAGAGACAATGCTCTTTGGGACAAAAACCTATGACTTGCATCAATGATAAAAAATGATTGTCGTATGGCTGGAGTTGCAGTGCCTGGGGGCTGGTAAAGTAACAATAGCCCACAACTTGAACAAAGCAGTTCCTGATGCCCCATATCCAGCAGTTTCCCGGCTGGTCATGGAACAGTCGACTTTTAATATATATAGCACTCATTTATGGTTCAAGGCTCAATGAAGACCCTTCTATGAAAAGAAAAAAAAAAGAGAAGAGAAGAAACTTCAAAGCACTGTTATTCACCTCCACTTCTCTTGCGACCACCCTTCCCAACAAGTCCCTGGGCCTGTTTGACTACAGGAGAGAGTCACTCTACTGGGAAATGGAACAGGCTTGTTGACTAGAGGGATATCCCCAGTAGAAGGACCCTTAATTACCAGGCCTAAGTTGTGGCTAAGGATTATCCTCTACTGGGAGTGGGGGGAGGTTGGGGAGCGGGGAGAACATTGCAGTAACTAGGAGGAAAAGAAGGGGCTCACATTAAAATGTTTTAACTGTCTCTTATGTGCTTTTTTTAAATGCCGAATCTGTATGATAGGATCTGCAAATAATGTGTTACTGAGATGTGGCCATATGGGATGTTTGGTGTAATAGATAACTGTATCCTTTGTTTATGTTGCTTCAATAAAAGGTTTTACAGAAAAAACACACTCAGCTGTCTTGGGCACGCAGCGTCACCACAGATCAATATTTATGACAGTGTGCACTACTTTATTGAAACTTTACTATATCTTTAAGTCCAATCCACAAAACAAGGAGGTAGGTGTTTTTTTGTTTTTTTTCTCCAGGAATCTGCTGCTGAAGTATCCGCTAGAAAGCAAGTAACTAAAAGTAAGTAACATGTTTCCTTTGATGGTTGGAGGAGTGGGTGGAAGATGGAACTTAACATAATGCTCTCTAACCCGTCGTATTCAGCCAACATGCCCCCTGGAGCCCAAAAGGACTGTACAGGCTGCTGGGTGGATCGACAATAAACAGGCCTTAGGGATAACCTATAAACTTAGGGAACTGCTATTTAAAATGGCGGATCAGAACTACTAGGCCCAAGGAGTGAGCCATAGCATGGCTCCTTCCAAAACCAGGCAACACATGAACCTACTTTATCCTCAAGGTGTCATCAAATTCCATGTCCATAAGGGATGGCAGCACATCCGCAGAGAAACCTGGATCCCAAACAGAGGTGGTATGGTGGGCGAAAAGCAATGGATTGGGATGCGGCCCAAGTGACTGAGATTAATGCAAGCATTCCATCCATCATCACCATCATTTTTTTTTTTTGCGTGTGCACTTCTGGGCACACTCAGCACTTTGGGCGTGGGTGACTCCAGCAAACTCTGGGAGGTGCTTAACAAACTCAATCACAGGCCCCGTTAAGGTGCGAGGCCTTGAGTGGTGCTCAAGTTCTTTCACTTAATGCAAGGACCTGGACAGGGGCAGAGAAGTCAAACAACATTTTGACTTGTTCTTGCACTTGCTGGACTTACAAATTAATTTTGTAAAACTGTCCCAGGAGCAGCTCCACAAATGGTCTTAAGAACAGCTCGACACGACCGGGATTGAGAGTGTCACGGGGTCATCACATGGCAGAAAGCTTAAGAAAATGTTCCCTCTGCGCCTACAGGTTCATTCATGGTGCTTCCTTCATGGTGCAACAGTCCTCACAGGTCATAGACTCGTGGTCCCACTCCAAGCGCCACAAACAAACCAAAGATGGGTCAGTCTCAGACAACTGCCTCAGACAGGCACCACAGGGATTAAAAAACATTTTTTTTTGGTTGGGGAGGGAGAATAACTTCCCTCGCACACCAGGAGAGAGGATTCTAACTAAGTAAAAAAGTGATTGGGAGTAAGTCTTCCAGGTCTGCGCTGACTGGAGCAGAAAGAAAGTTACTGATGTTAGCACGCTGTAGCAGTGCATATATAGGCACCACACAAATTATTTGTAGTGCAGCTGACGACACTGGCACAGAGCCAAAGGACGCCACCTACAAGCGCACAGGGGTAGTGCCCAAAAATGTCCAGTTCTGATGGATACAACTACCTGTGGATTCCTCACCTCATGAATACTCCCATGGCGCCAGCATTCGACGGAAATCTTCTTACTAGTCTCTGCACGTCGACGAGGACGTCACTGTCTCGCACGCGACGCCGTCTGACGTCATACAGGCAATAAGAGGTCCTCGACGACGTGCAGACGTCAGTTCCCTTTTGTCCGTGCATTCGAAACGGTTATCTTCGAGGGAGCAACTGTTACTCTTGCGGTTACAGTGTATATCTTGCTGCGTACTCTTTCTCTGTGGAAATAATGTCGCAGAGAAAGTCTGGATTTAAGCCTTGTCGTGAGTGTGGAGGCAAGATGTCGGTGACGGATCCTCATTCCGATTGCCTTTGGTGTTTGAGCTCCGACCACGACGTCTCGACTTGTGATTCATGTCAGCACATGAATCCGAAGGCCCTTAAAGAACGTGAGGCGAAGCTGTTTATGGCCAAGTCAAAGGAGAAGCATCACAAGAAAAAGTCTTCTCCAAGACATCGGCGTCATCGAGACTCCCGGCGCCGTAGAGAATCTCGGCGTCATTCAAGGGAGGCTCGTTCCAGGTCTCCGGATCGGCGCCGAAGGACATGGGAGGTCAGCCCCACGGTGACGCCGCATCCTTCGACGCCGTTGCCCTCTCCGGCGTCTCCAACTTCGCCTGGACAGGCGTCGGTGATTGAGGTATTGGAGCCTCAAGTGTTTTCTCCGGCGCAGACGCCGAGGCCGGCGTCGGGGTCGCCTCCGAGTCAGGCACCCCAGTATCCGGCTTTTCCCACCTCTGGAGCCGATAGTTCCGCATTCTTGAATGCGATGTATGCCATCTTCCAACAGATGGCTCCAGGGGGTGCTCCGGCTGGGCCTTTGGCCTTTTCTTTGGGTGATCCTGCGCCTCTTCGGCCGGCACCCTTTATGCCCTTTCTCCCGTTTGGGAACGTGGGCTCGGCGCCAGTGTCGGCGCCGGTGGCCGCTCCGGTGGCTTCGGAGGGATTGGCCCCAGGGATTTCCATCCCGTCGACGTCCAGATTTCGGCCTGTGACTCCGGTGGGTCCATCCGTTTCAACTGCTCTTCAGTCGGCGCCGAAGTTACCTGTGGCGCCGGATGCGGCGTCGGTGGCTTCGGAAGATCGGCGCCGATCTCCGACTTCGGCGGAGGTATTGTCGACTCCGCGGATTGAGCAACGACTGCATTCAAGGAGGCGTGCTCTCCGGGTACTAGAAGAGCAGGAGTACCAACGAGCCCTAGAGGAAGGAGAGCTAGAGGACTCGGGTGATGGGCTGCGTGGACTGGAGTCGGCCAGTGGGCTGGACACTTCCCCTGAGTGGGACCTTTCGTCCCCGGGGGAATATACCGAGGAAGCTGCTTCCTTTCATACAGTGGTACGGAAGGCAGCTAGTTTTTTGGACCTGCCTTTGCCGGTGGTGGAGGCGAAACAAAACCTTTTGACAGAGGTGTTGCATCCGGCCTCAGCCGCGGCGGAGCCTCTATTACCTTTTAATGACGCTCTGCTGGATCCGGTTTTAGAGGTGTGGAAGAAGCCGGCATCTTCCCCAGCAGTTCACAGAGCCGTGGCCAGGAGGTATCGGACGGCTCCAACTGATCCTGGTTTCCTATCTAGGCACCCTACGCCGGAGAGCTTGGTTGTGCAGGCCTCCTGTTCGTCCAAGTCAGCGCCTGGTTCTTTTCCGACGGTGCCTGGGGACAGAGATTCAAAAAAGCTGGAGGCGCAGTCGAAGAAGATTTTTTCGTCCTGCAGTCTGGCATTAAAAGCCACCAATGCAACCTGTATCCTGGGGAGGTATATTCATGCTCTGATGGATGACATCTCCTCTTCGTTTACAGAGCTTCCCCAGGGTCTTTTGGATCTTGTCTCTGATGCCCAGGCTGCTGCGACCCAAATTATCCAGACGGGACTGGATACCACCGACTCGGTAGCCAGAGCAATGGGCACAACTGTGGTGGAAAGGAGACAGGCCTCGCTCCGTAACTCGGGCTTTTCGGCAGATGTACAGTCCACATTGTTGGATCTCCCGTTTGATGGGGACAAACTGTTTGGGGCTAAGGCTGATTCGGCCTTGGAACGGTTTAAGGAGAGCAGGGCCACGGCTAAGTCGTTGGGACTCCAAGCTCCTTCTTCCACGGCCTCTTCCAGATTCTTCAGGAGGTTTCGTGGATTTGGGCGTGGCTCTTCCTCCTCTTCTTTTCGGGGAAGATATCAGCAACCTGCCTCTTCCCATCCCTATAGATCTTTTAGGGTGAGGGGTAGGGTCCGCACCAGGGGGGCTTCTCAGCAGCACTCTGCCTCTTCCTCATCCTCTGGCGGGGTGCAGCAGGGGAAGCAGCCTTAGGCTTCCACCATTTCCCACTCACTCCTCTCCTGTAGGGGGAAGATTACAGCATTTTCTCACCAAATGGGAGACTGTTACGTCGGACACTTGGGTTCTCAGTGTTGTGGGAAAAGGCTACACCCTTCCCTTTCGGGAGTTTCCGCCCCTCATCCCGCCCCGCCCTTCGTATTGTTCACAAGAACACCTCCTGTTGCTAGAACAGGAGGTAGAAGTCCTCCTTTTAAAGGGCGCGGTGGAGTTGGTCCCGGAGCAGGAAAGGGGTCAAGGAGTTTACTCAAGGTATTTCCTGATTCCCAAGAAGGATGGTCGTTTGAGACCAATTCTGGACCTGAGGATCTTGAATTGGTTCCTCAAGCAGGAAAAGTTCAAGATGCTGACCCTAGCACAGGTGCTTTTGGCGTTGAACATGGAAGACTGGATGGTGTCTGTCGACTTGCAGGATGCTTACTTTCATATCCCGATACTCAAGTCACACAGGAAGTATCTCCGGTTTGTGGTGGGATCGCAACTCTACCAGTTTGCGGTCCTTCCGTTTGGTCTTACTTCAGCACCTCGAGTCTTCACGAAGGTGATGTCGGTGGTTGCGGCAGAGCTCAGAAGGAAGGGGATAGCAGTATTCCCTTACTTGGACGATTGGTTGATCAAAGCCAAGTCCCCGGAGCTTGTGTTGCGTCATCTGCAGTCAACAACCCAGTTGTTCGACCTGGGCTTTTCGGTGAACGAGCCCAAATCTCACCTAGAGCCCTCTCAGCGCCTCCAGTTCATAGGGGCAGTACTGGATACAACATTGGGTCGGGCCTTTCCTCCGCCTCAGCGGATTCAAGATATTCAGGATTTGGTTCCAATGTTTCGAAATGGAGCGGTAGTTCCAGTCCTCAAGGTCCTTCGTCTGCTCGGTCTTTTTGCCTCCTGCATTCTGTTGGTCACGCATGCTCGCTGGCACATGAGGGCTCTTCAGTGGTGCCTCCGAAGGCAGTGGTCTCAACACAGAGGGGATCTAGAGGGTACTGTCAAGATCTCCAGAGATGCTGCTGTGGATTTGAAGTGGTGGATTGCAAGCAACAATCTTTCACAAGGAAAGCTGTTCCAGCAGTCGCCACCAGTGGCCACAGTCATAACGGATGCTTCCACTCTAGGGTGGGGAGCTCATCTGGGGGATCTGGAGATCAAAGGTCTTTGGTCTCCAGAGGAACAGATTTTTCACATCAATCTGTTAGAGTTACGGGCTGTACGTCTGGCTCTCAAGGCCTTCCTCCCTTCCCTTCGTGGTCAGTCGGTACAGGTCCTAACGGACAATACTACCACGATGTGGTACATAAACAAGCAGGGAGGAGTGGGGTCGTACCTTCTCTGCAGAGAAGCTCTTCGACTATGGTCCTGGGCAAAGGACCATCGGATTTGCTTGATAGCAAACCATCTGGCCGGAGTTTTGAACGTGCGTGCGGACAGTCTCAGTCGCCACTTCTCGGCAGACCACGAGTGGCGTCTCCATCCAGATCAAGTCCGTTTAATCTTCCAGAAGTGGGGGTTTCCTCGGGTAGATCTGTTCGCCACTCGAGAGAATGCGCATTGTCCGTTGTTCTGCAGCCTTCAGTATCCGATGCAGGAAGCGTTGGGGGACGCGTTTCAAATGACCTGGTGCGGCCAGTTGCTTCACGCGTTTCCTCCCATACCCTTGATTCCTCGAGTATTGAGGAAGATTCGCCAAGACCGGGCTCTAGTAATCTTAATAGCTCCGGATTGGCCAAGGAGGGTGTGGTACTCCGACCTTCTCCAACTCTCAACGTGCCCGCCGCTCCGTCTCCCTTTCAGGGCAGACCTCCTCTCACAGTCGCAGGGGCAGGTTCTACACCCCAACCTCCAGAGTCTGCACCTACATGCCTGGAGATTGAACGGGGCAACCTGAGTTCCTTCTCTCTCCCGCCTGAGGTAGTGGATGTTATATTAGCGGCCAGGCGACACTCCACTAAATCTATCTACGCTAATAGGTGGTCTAAATTTGTTGCGTGGTGTGGAGAGAGGCAGATTGATCCTTTACATGCTCATCTATCGGACGTTTTGTCTTTTGCTCTATCTCTGGCGCAGAAAGGTTGTGCAGTGGCTACCATTAAAGGTTATTTATCGGCCTTGTCAGCCTTCATATGTCTTCCAGACCAACCATCTTTATTTAAATCCCCTATTGTTATCAGATTCTTGAAAGGTCTTCTAAATCAATATCCTCCAAAGCCATTCGTTATGCCGCAATGGGATTTGTCCTTAGTCCTGACTTTCCTTATGGGGTCCCCTTTTGAACCTATGCATTCTTGCCCCTTGAGGTATTTGGTTTTAAAAACAGTCTTCCTGATAGCTATAACATCAGCAAGGAGAGTGAGTGAGTTGCAGGCCTTATCAGTAAAACCCCCTTATACAACTTTTTATGGGGATAAGGTGGTGTTGAGGACCAAGGCTGCTTTCCTCCCGAAGGTTGTTTCACCCTTCCATTTGGCTCAGGCAATTACTTTGTCCACGTTCTATCCTCCGCCTCATCCTTCCAAAGAGGAAGAAAGACTGCACCGTCTGGACCCAAAGAGAGCGTTGAGCTTCTTTATCGATAGAACAAGGGATTTCAGGCTGGAGGATCAGCTGTTTATTGGATACGTGGGCAAGAGGAGAGGAAAGGCAGTCCACAAGAGAACACTATCCAGGTGGGTTGTTCTTTGCATTAAAATATGTTACTCTTTGGCAAAGAAGGATCCTCCTGAGGGCATTAGAGCTCATTCCACCAGAGCTAAGTCGGCCACTTCGGCCTTAGCCAGAGGTGTTCCTGTGGTCGACATCTGCAAGGTCGCAACTTGGTCGTCCCTTCACACTTTTGCAAAACATTACTGTTTAGATTCTGAGGTTAGAAGGGACGGCCATTTTGCACGGTCAGTGCTGCAGGATTTCTTGGTTTGACCATTTAGGCACCCACCGCCGGGCGTGGTACTGCTTTGGGACTCTATTCATGAGGTGAGGAATCCACAGGTAGTTGTATCCATCAGAAGAACGAGTTACTTACCTTCGGTAACGACTTTTCTGGTGGATACATTAGCTACCTGTGGATTCCTCACGGTCCCACCCGCCTCCCCGTTGCCTTTATGGTCTTGCCAAGTAATGCTTGAGTGCGCTCCTCTTGGTCTTTGAGGGTGCAATAGATGTATATATAATGTATTTATATATATATATATATATATATATATATGTATATATGTATATATCTTTATGTATATACTTGGTGTGTGTATATATTTTAAAAGAGAGAGTTTTATATATATATATATATATGTACATAAAAAGATTTACAGTTATTCATACAATGTGGTGTATTTTTACAATATAATGGATGTTGCCTTGCTCTTTCATTGCATTGCCTGGTTGTTCTCATGCACGTAAAAAATGATTGGTACTGACGTCTGCACGTCGTCGAGGACCTCTTATTGCCTGTATGACGTCAGACGGCGTCGCGTGCGAGACAGTGACGTCCTCGTCGACGTGCAGAGACTAGTAAGAAGATTTCCGTCGAATGCTGGCGCCATGGGAGTATTCATGAGGTGAGGAATCCACAGGTAGCTAATGTATCCACCAGAAAAGTCGTTACCGAAGGTAAGTAACTCGTTCATCCAGTCTGATGCCTGCAGGTAATTCTAAGGTAAGGAATTTCGCTAGAAGTCTGTCAGATCGGCATTACTAAAGATTACTAACTTAGTATCTTGAGGAAACAGATTCTTCATCATAATAATAGAGGGTCTGTGGAGTGGCTTCAGACCATAAAGTCTTGCATAATTGCCCTCCTACGGTCCTGGCTGTCAAGGCAGTAGTTTTTTCTGAATGCGTTTGCCAATGCCCATGTTGCAGAATACCAGATGCCAAGAACATGCACTTCTCTGGTCAACAGTCATGGCAATCGTATCCCTTGCAGAATGAGTCCGTTAGGCATTCGTGTGGTTGGGTGTTAGCCAGTGTGTCGAAGACTTGAAGAGAACTGTGAAACTTGAATGGTCCCCTTCTGCACCATTTTTTTCTTTACTCCAGAGAATCTTCTGAAAAGCCAGTTTCCGCATCACATGGTAACACCTAGAAAGATCAATGTAATAGCTGGACAACTTGTTTTAGGCTTGAAACAACGGAGTAGCTCCTCTACTTTTGAGCAGTGAGTTTGAGTGAAAAAGTTGGCTCAGAAATACATTGGCTAGCATGGACTTTGTGTAATAAGGCCACCCTAACCTAACTTGTCTGGAAAAAAGTTGGTGTAGGGTGGTTGCACCAAGACTGTGTAGGAAAGTGCCCCTTTTTGACATGGTCACCCACACTTTTTTGCTCGGTATTTGATGCAATTTTGACGGAAAGTGCACTGGGTTCTGGCTAAACAGGTCCCAAGTGCCAAATCCCTTTCCCTAAAACTGGCCAATTGTTTCCCAAATGGCAATACTTTTGCCTCCCCCCCAAGCTCCTAGTAAGTGGTACGTAGGGCATGGGTGCCAAAATGAGTCCCCAAGGGTTGCAGCATGTATTGTACCACCCTGGGGGCCCCTCACCTAGCAGATGCCACTGCAGGCTGCGTGTCTTGGTGCAGCTAAAAGTGAAAACACAACATGGCACACAACCGGTCTGCCATGTCACCTAATATTGCATTCAATATGGTTAAGTCACCCCTACAGCAGGCCTTGCTAAGGCAGGGTGCACTATATTACATGTGAGGACGTACGTGCAAGAGCAGATATGCCCCAGTAGGTCTCTGTCGATTTTCAGAAATAGTGAGTGGTCCTTTTGTTCTCGAGCAGACAGGGTCAAAGCCTTACCCCTTCCAACAGGAAGGCCTGTGAATCTGCATTCCAAGGCCGAGGGTTTCAAAGAAGCCCACTGACCTTGATATGAAGATCTGGCTTCCATCAAAGAAGAAGATGCCTATCCCCCTGTCCTAGGTACCATTCAGCACCTGGACATGCAGTAAATTTAGTATTCAGAGAAGTGTGTCCATCCCTCAGGTCAGTCCCACCCTTAAGGTGCACTGTGTGATGTGGGAACATAATTTAGTAATTTGCCATCATGGTATTCGCAGATTTAGGAATTCTGGGACATGGTCATGATCACTTCCCAGAGGAAGTGGTCATATGGGAGGTGTAGTGACCCCTTAGCTAAGTAGACCATTGGCTACTACCCTACACCCCCTTAAATGCAACTAAATTCAGTATTAAATATCCCCTGGCATCAGTAAATCAGATTCCTGCTGACCTACGAAGGAGGACACTCAAGAGCTACAAAAGAAAAGCCCAAAGAAGAAGCACCTGACTTGACCCCAGCCCTGCCAGCCTGTCTGCTGTTTCCATCGATTTGCACCAAAGTCGATTAGTCCTGCAAGCTGCTCTGCCTCCAAAAGTCTGGGAGGATTGCCTGCCTTCAACAAAGACCCAGGAACTCCAGTGTAACAGCGGAGCTGCTTCTCTGCATCTTACAGGCACCCCCAAGAGAGCTAAGAGGACTCTGGACTGTTGAAAACCAGACACCTGAAGGCACCACTGCACCTGTGCTGCATAGCTCGAGTTAAAGTAGACCAACGGAGCCAGCTTGTCTCCCAGCCCTTCAGAGACAAAGCCCACCTTGGACTTGCCCACTGTGGACCCAATGACACCACCTGCAGCCTCTGCCCACAGGTCCCCTCAACTGCGAGCACTCCGGTGGTGAAAACCTGACACCTCAGGACACGCCCTGGCCCGTGGAGAAAAGGACCAAAGATGTCCCTCCTTCCCTGAGCATCTCAAGACTGGAACCCACCTGTTGGATCTCTTCAACTGGACTCCCTGTCCAAGCCTGCAGCCTCTTTTCAACTGGGCAATCCCCACTGACTAACACTGGGCACCTAACGCCGCATTACACCTCTGCACCCGGCCACCTCGGTGCCGCCCAGTGTGATCTGTTGGTGTGGTCCTCACCCTTGCCCAATATTTAATGTAAGTCCAGGAGATTGGTCCGGCAGGTCACTGTGCTATACCTGAACGTAGTACTTGTTTTTCTCTCCTTAGGATAACATTGCTGCAGCTGAAAAATGCAGACAACTTTTGAAATCTCCAAATATTTTTCCCGAAACAAAAAAAAAAACAAAAAAATACCTTTCCTGATCATATTGATTCTGGTGCCTAACCATACATAAGATACTTTGTATTTTTGTAAATTGGCGCAGATTTCCTTATTGAGTCGTGTGTCTCATTTATTGACTGTGAATATATTTGCAGAGGTCTAACACTCCTCGCTGATAAGCCCAAGGATGCTCAACCACACTGTCCCCTAAAAGGGTACTTTGCTAGAGCAGGCCCCTGTCCACTGGTAAGTAACCCCCCAGACTCTTGGCATGATATATCTAATTTGGATATATCATATAAAGACCCTACTTCCTACCGAGGGTCTGCAGCTCACTCAAGCGGGAATAGATTTGATGGCAACTATCAAGACTGTGTTCAGGGTCAGTAGTCTCAGTGAACACCTGTGCACCAGCACAAAAAAACATGCCCATAAGAAGTCAACACGAATTTCAAGTTACAATGATGCATGACAAACTGCTTCATCGGGATCATGAGTCAAATCTGTTTTACAATAGAAAACAACACTACAGGTGTTTTAAATGATGATGATTGATCAGGAAAAAAACAGACAAGCAGAAAGGGCTGACAGATAGATAAACCTTAAGAACATCAACCGCAAGGCCTTCCTGGGTCAACAAAAACACAAACACAACTTAACATTTTGCCTGCAGAGGGTCGGCATGAACAGCACAAGTAAACTAGTTTCTCCCACTGCACATCGCAAACTTTATCTAAGTGTGTTGGGCTGCGAGGAAAACATCAATTTCTGAAGTCAGCAGATCAAATGCTTTTATCTGTTGTTGCTCAATTTCCACACATGGAGGTGTTCATTGCAGAGACTGGGTGCATGACTCTTCCCAGCTGATGAGACAGGAGGTCCTTCCTAAGTGGTAACCAGATGGGTATGCAAATGCTCAGGAGCTTTAGGTATCATACTCACCTGATCCAGTCCAGGTCTACTAGGATGACTTGGCCATGATTTGTCTCAACTTTCCTCAGACTATGAGGCAGGAGACGCTGTGGTGTGAACGTGTTCAGGAGACTCATTTCACATCACCTTTAAAATGCATCTCCCAGTAGCTTTCCTGGGGAAAACCAGTATGGCATATTTTGGATGGATACCTGTAACAGCTACTTCTGCACACCCTGGGGCCCTGTATGTCCTGTTTCAGACAAATCACTTCATCTTCAATGAGGATACATCACCTTTTTGGCTTTAACTCTGATCAACATAATACTGATGATGGTAATTATAGGGTTAACTTACTACCACACTATGAGGAAGATATTTATGAGGACTTGAAGTAGGCCAGCAGGCTATACTCTTGCTGTGTCACAGAATTGGTTTTCCCCTTGGACTTGCTGTGGTGATTAGTCATAATAGCTGAAGTCCTGGGCCTTTAGCTATCTTCAGTTGAGGGCAAGATAAATATCCTTACAGAGATTTTGCACGATGGTGCAGCATCATCTGAGCTCTTGCTTTAATTTAATAAAGCCTTGACTGACACCATTTAAGATACGTGGGTGAATCCTGGCCCTTGGGCACCAGTGAACAGGGAGGTGGGCCAGGCACCACATACCAGCACCATCAGACCAGGGCTTTCTTACACTGAACCAGACTCCAGAAAGCTCAGTGGTCCAAGCTTCCACCAGTGTGTTACCTACGACCAATCCAGAGAGGGTGTTGAAAAGAACTGAGGCACTCACAAAGTAGACAGTCTCTTCATCCAGCTTGAAACTGAGTTCAGTCAATGAAATCTGGCTCTTAGGCAGTTAAAGGCACACCCTATGGGACATTGCCAGCAACACCTTGCTGGTAGTTCAGGAGGAGTTCATCTTTGGCCCAAACCATTTGTAATGGTCCGAATGAAGCAAAGTATATCATTAGAGCTAGGCCGGGCACTACTGACTGCTTTGGGCATACATTGGCCACTAGTGTGGCGTTTTCCTGCCGAGTCCACTGGATTATCTGGAGGCATGCAGGCATTTCTAATCGAAATGCCTTTTGAGGGGTCCGGCCTCTTTAGCAAAAATGCTGCCCTTGAACACTTAAAGATAAGTACAGCAATAGCACACTCCTTGAGCCTATAACCCCTTGTTTGGCAGTGCCCTTGCAACCAGACTCATTCAAGGCTACTGGAGGGGCTAGAGTACAGACACAGCTCCACCACTGCACCAGTCAGGAAAGTCATTTTGTTGCCATGGACGTGAATCAAGCAGAAATCGTGCAGGTCATCAAGGGAACTGTTACATCCAGTCTTCTGTCCCTGCAGCATCAGCCTAGAAGGTGCTTCAGGTAGCACTTAGGCAGCACAAAGCCGCTCTGCGTGAGGTAGGATCAGACATTTCCTTCCTGGGTGGCAGGCCATTATGTCCATCAGATGGGTCCTCCAAATGACCCAGCAGGGCTATGCCCGGCCATTCCTTACTGATCTATGTGATCATCCTCCCACATGAAAGCTGCTTTTGGAAAAACACTATCAAGCTTGCTTCAGGATGTGCAGGATCTACTGGCCAAAGGGCCTATTGGGAGAGTTATGGACTTGTAAACAGGAATGGGTTGTTACTCCAGCTATTTTCTCGTGCCAAAGGACACAGGGCTTCATTTTATTTTGAACCTTCTGCGTATTAATGGTTTACACAAGAACAATAAACACTGGTCAGAGTTCTGACCACCCTAACTCTGAGTGACTAGATGGTTGCCTTGGACCTGCAGGATGCATACTTTCATGTGCCCAAACTGCAGTCCCAGAGAAGTTATTGGCGGTATAGGGTCATCCAGGTACATGTTCAGTTTGCTGTGCTCCCCTTCGGCCTTACCAGAGCCCCTCAGGTCATCACAAAAATGATGGCGGTAGTCACCATCCATCTTCTAAAGTAGAGCAATTGGGGGAGGGGAGGGGGGGGTGGGGTGGTGAACCAGTTTTCCCCTACTTTGATGACTGGTTGCTGAAAGAGGGCTTACCAAAGACCGTATTAAAACATCTCCAGACATCATTTGATTCTCTATGAACAAGTCCGTCATATCTGTCTCCTTTCTAGAGGCTTGTCTTCACAGGAGCCATTCTGGGCGCGATGCAGTTATGGGCCATTTCTCCAAAACAACTATTCTAGGATAATAAAGCTTTGATCCTGGTATTTTAGCCTCAGCCCTAGATCTCGGTGACAGCAGGTCTTAGGCTCTTTGGCCTGCTGTCTTCATGCATCCTACTTGTCCACTTTGTCAGGTGACAAATGCAGATTTGGCAGTAGCATTCAAAGTCACTATGGGCCTAATACCGAGCAAACATTCAAGATGGCATCACAGGTTCATTTGATGGATCACAACTTGATCAGCAGAAGAACTTTGTCCTTCCCCTACCCAGGGTGGACGATGGTGACAGATACACCTCTGATAGGCTTGGAAGGGCATCTCAGGTAAAGGGAAATCAGAGGACTCTGGCTCCCGCGGACACCCAGCCTTCCTGCCATTCATCAAGTGAAGGCGGATGCAGGCTCTCACCAACACCCACCAATACCTTCTGGTACTGCATCACACAGGCCCAAGAAAGATCCTGGGTCTTGTGCCAAGAGGAACTGTGTCTCTGGAGCTGGCTGAAGTGTCAGCATCTCTCTCATCGTGAACAACCTGGTGAAGTCTAATCAGAGCAGGCAAGCTAAGTCATTGAAATCTGGTGGATCATGAATGGCATTGACATTGGCACAGGACATCTTACAACAGTGGGGCGATTCTGGGCTGGATATTTTCAGCACCTTTAAGAGCATAGTATAAAAGGTTAAATGCCTTTGAGTTCACAGGGACACTATTTCTATGAGACGCATTCTGTAGGGAAATGCCTCCTTGGCATGGTTACCCCCTGACTTTTTGCCTTTGCTGATGCCAAGTTATGATTTGAAAGTGTGCTGAGGCCTGCTAACCAGGCCCCAGCACCAGTGTTCTTTCCCTAACCTGTACCTTTGTTTCCACAATTGGCACACACTGGCATCCAGGTAAGTCCCTTGTAACTGGCACCAAGGCCCTGATGCCAGGGAAGGTCTCTAAGGGCTGCAGCATGCCTTATGCCACCCTGGGGACAACTCACTCAGCACAGACACACTGCTTGCCAGCTTGTGTGTGCTAGTGGGGAGAAAATTACTAAGTCGACATGGCACTCCCCTCAGGGGGCCATGCCAACCTCACACTGCCTATGGCATAGGTAAGTCACCCTTCTAGCAGGCCTTACAGCCCTAAGGCAGGGTGCACTATACCATAGGTGAGGGCATAGGTGCATGAGCACTATGCCCCTACAGTGTCTAAGCAAAACCTTAGACATTGTAAGTGCAGGGTAGCCATAAGAGTATATGGTCTGGGAGTCTGTCAAACACGAACTCCACAGCACCACAATGGCTACACTGAAAACTGGGATGTTTGGTATCAAACTTCTCAGCACAAACGCACACTGATGCCAGTGTACATTTTATTGTGAAATACACCCGAGAGGGCATCTTAGAAATGCCCCCTGAAAACATACCCGACTTCCAGTGTGGGCTGACTAGTTTTGCCAGCCTGCCACACACCAGACATGTTGCTGGTCACATGGGGAGAGTGCCTTTGTCACTCTGTGGCTAGTAACAAACCCTGTACTGGGTGGAGGTGCTTCTCACCTCCCCCTGCAGGAACTGTAACACCTGGCGGTGAGCCTCAAAGACTCACCCCCTTTGTTACAGCGCCACAGGGCACTCCAGCTAGTGGAGATGTCCGCCCCCTGGCGGAGGAGATAATGAGAAAAACAAGGAGTCGTCACTTTGCCAGTCAGGACAACCCCTAAGGTGTCCTGAGCTGAGTTGACTGACTTTTAGAAATCCTCCATCTTGCAGATGGAGGACTCCCCCAATAGGATTAGGGATGTTCCTCCCCTCCCCTCAGTGAGGAGGCACAAAGAGGGTGTAGCCACCCTCAGGGCAAGTAGCCATTGGCTACTAACTCCCCCAGACCTAAACACACCCCTAAATTGAGTATTTAGGGGCCCCCAGAACCTAGGAAAACAGATTCCTGCATCCTGAAGACGAAGGAGGACTGCTGACCTGGAAGCCCTGCAGAGAAGACGAAGACACCAACTGCTATGGCTCCAGCCCTACCGGCCTGTCTCCCCACTTCAAGAAAAACTGCAACAGCGACACGTCCCCCAGGGTCCAGAGACCTCTGAAGCCTCAGAGGACTACCCTGCATCTAAAAGGACCAAGACCTCCCGAGGACAGCAGCCCTGTTCCAAAGAAACTGCAACTTTGCAACAAAGAAGCAATTTTTAAAGACCACACGTTTCCCGCCGGAAGCGTGAGACTTTCCACTCTGCACCAGACGCCCCCGGCTCGACCTGCGGAGAACCAACACTACAGGGAGGACTCCCCAGCGAATGCGACCCTGTGAGTAGCCAGAGTTGACCCCCCAGCCCCTAGCACCTGCCCCCCCCCCCCCCTTTGCGATGCCTGCAGAGGGAATCCAGAGGCTCCCCCTGATCGCGACTGCCTGCTTCAAAGAACCCGATGCCTGGTAAAGACACTGCACCCGCAGCCCCCAGGACCTGAAGGATCCGACCTCCAGTGCAGAAGTGACCCCCCAGGTGGCCCTCTCACTTGAAAAGGTAGTGGCTACCCCAAGGAGCCCCCCCTTGCCTGCCTGCTTCGCTGAAGAGACCCCCAGGTCTCTCATTGAACTCCATTGCAAACCTGATGCCTGTTTGCACTCTGCACCCGGCCGCCCCGTGCCGCTGTGGGTGTACTTTTTGTGCTGACTTGTGTCCCCCCCGGTGCCCTACAAAACCCCCCTGGTCTGCCCTCCGAAGTCGTGGGTACCTACCTGCTGGCAGACTGGGACCGGGGCACCTGCTTCTCCATTGAAGCCTATGCGTTCTGGGCACCACTTTGACCTCTGCACCTGATCAGCCCTGAGCTGCTGGTGTGGTAACTTTGGGGTTGCCCTGAACCCCCAACGGTGGGCTACCTTGGACCCAACTTTGAACCCTGTAGGTGGTTTACTTACCTGCAAAACTAACAAACACTTACCTCCCCCAGGAACTGTTGAAATTTGCAGTGTCTAGTTTTAAAATAGCTCATTGCCATTTTTGCCAAAACTGTACATGCTATTTTGCTGATTCAAAGTTCCTATGATACCTGAGTGAAGTACCTTTCATTTAAAGTATTGATGGTAAATCTTGAACCTGTGGTTCTTAAAATAAATTAAGAAAATATGTTTTTCTATACAAAAACCTATTGGCCTGGAATTGTCTCTGAGTGTGTGTTCCTCATTTATTGCCTGTGTGTGTACAACAAATGCTTAACACTACCCTCTGATAAGCCTACTACTCGACCACACTACCACAAAATAGAGCATTAGAATTATCTCTTTTTGCCACTATTTTACCTCTAAGGGGAACCCTTGGACTCTGTGCATGCTATTTCTTACTTTGAAATAGTACATACAGAGTCAACTTCCTACAGTGGCTTTATTGTGCTGAGAAGTTTGATACCAAACTTTCCAGTATTCAGTGAAGCCATTATGGAATTGTGGAGTTCGTAATGACAAACGCCCAGACCATATACTCAGTATGGCTACACTGCACTTACAATGTCTAAGAATGGACTTAGACACTGTATGGGCATATTGCTCATGCAGCTGTGCCCTCTCCTGTGGTATAGTGCACCCTGCCTTAGGGCCTGCAAGAGATGTGATTTACCTATGCCACATGCAGTGATTTGTGGGCATGGCACCCTGAGAGGGGTGCCATGTCAACTTTGTCTTTTTATCTTCACCAGCACACACAAGCTGCAAGGTCCTCTAGGATGGCATAATACATGCTACACCCATTAGACACCGTCCCTAGCCATAGGGCCCTTGGTACCATGGGTACCTTTTACAAGGACATTAACTGTGTGCCAAGGTTGTGCCAATTGTGGAAACAAAGGCACAGTTTTAGGCAAAGAACACTGGGGTTGGGGCCTCGTTAGCAGGGTGCCAGCCCACTTTCAATCAAAGTTGGCATCAACACTAGCCAAAAAGTGGGGGGAAGGTAACCATACCAACAGGGGCACTTTCCTACAGTTACTGTGTGACTACTGTGGTATTCTAAGTGCTTTACATCTTTCTGGATAAGCTTTAGCTGCTCGCCTCGGCTACCCATAGAGTGCTTCTGTTATCTGGACATCTATTTACTATAACTAAGGGTTGCCTGGACTCAGTATAGGATGCCACATCATAGGTGTCCACCATAAAGTGTACCAGCCTCCTACAGAGGTGGTCTATGCCCGACTAGTGAGTATCCCTTCAGCAGCCAGTCAGAAAGATAAAGAAATAAAATCAAAAAACATTCAACACAAGAAAAGGGCAGTGACCAACGCCATCACTTTTATGAACACCCGAGGGGCCAATGTGAGGCTAAAGGGGAGGACTAAAAATGTAAAGTCTCCCTGGCCCACCATGAACTATAGGTACACGTTCTGTGTGTTCAAGGACACCATGCAGTGGCCGGAATCCAAACCAGATAGAATGAACACCAATGTGAGCATTCTGAATCTGTCCTTCAGTAGGGCTGAGAGTCCTCCATCCTTTTCCGTGACAAAGAAATATTGGGAATGAAAAACCCAGCCTTTCTCCAAATCTTGTACCTTCTCTAGGCACCCTTGGAGAGTGACAGGCGGAGCTCCTGCACAAGGATGGACAGATGGCCTTCTTTCTGGTGGGGTAGAAATATTGAATGGTGTAAGGAGAGAAAATGTATATGTCAGCCCTTTTTGACAAACAGCAAAACATCTATCGGACATGATCGATCATTAACTAGTTAAGAAATAACAAATTCTCCCACCAACCAATCAGAAATGAGTCTCAGTACATACTAAAGCAGCCTGCTCGCGTTTCGACTTAAAGTTAAACTTACTTGATTTTGAAGTGAAGTGGTAGCTGAAACAGCTAGGAGTCTGACGAGGCCCATGAGCTGTGCAATGTAGGACTTCCTCTTGTGCTCGGGAATGTACAGCTTCGCCTGCTGGTCTCTGATCACCTTTGGATGCATTACAACGCATTCGTCACAAAATCTGGAGTCTTGACAGGACCCCAGGAACCAAGACAAACTCTATGAGGGTCTGTGATCGACATCTAATTCCTGCACTCTACACTAGGCTTAAAGCTGGTCATTTCTGGAGGGGGAGATTGTTCTCACACATTGTTGAGAATTTGAGATGGATGGAGGTACAATGCCTCACTCTCAGCATTCTTATTCCCCCTGGGTAAGGGAAGGGAGAACCCCATGGCCTCATAATCAGAGTCAAAGAGGCCTCTACTCTCTTGAACCTATTGGACATTTGCACAAAAAGGAAAAAAGTGTTCTTGTACTAGTCTGTACAGGGTGACCCAGTTGAATTTGAAAGTACTGGCTTAAATAGTTAAGGCAGGAACTAAAGCTTAAGTGTAGGGTTTTTTTCCATTGTCAACATCAGAGGTGCTGTCCCCTATGGCTGGTCAAGCAGAAACAGTTGTTTGAAACAGAGGTCAGACGATGCCACAGGAATTTGTAGAGGCTCCTCATATCAGGCAAGAAGGAAGTTCCAGTCAAACAATACTGAAACTTGGCAACCTGACCTGCAGGAAAGCCTCAACTTATTCAGTCAACACAAGCAGTGGGAAAGCTAACTTTAGTGCAGGTATTTTTATTTATTGAAATTAATTCTAATGCGCCCTAAACTTTCTCCTATATCATTCTCTGTGCTTGGTTTGGAAAGAAGATCACTACATTTTCTATTTTTTATGCTTCTAATACTGCAGAGACCTTTCAAGAAGACCAGATTTTCAAAGACATCTTAGATCAGAACCTGAGTAGATCAGAGCCGCCACAAATAGGTCACGCAAACATGCCTGCAAAATAGTTTTTACTAAGACATCACAAGTACATCACATGCAGTTTCTGTCAGCCATTTGTCAACAGCAATTTCTACAGTGGCAATCAAAGGGAGGGGTGTTGAAAGGGATAAAACTGATATGGGACTGAGGGAATTTTCCACAAAACGCAAATTGAGGGAACAAATAAATGAGAATAACTTGGTGGCCACACGTCCTGCAAATGTAAGGCAAGGAAACAAAGAAATTGCGTCACTGACTCGTGAATCAGTTTATGGAACTGCTCCACCATTTAATTTGGCACTGTATTCATCTGCATGTGCCAGTGACGCAATTTGTTTGTGAACTACTATGAATCCAGTCTTGATGCCTAGGAATACTGACTTCATGAGAAATTAGCAGGACTAAGATTACACTACAATATAAGACTATAGGAAACTGTCTCCTGACAGCAAAGACCAACATGCAGTAAAAGATGCTGGTAAAGCGGTTTTGAGTGATCTTCAGAAAAGGAATTTGCTGAAAGGAGGTATATGTATGCTTTTAAATACTGTTAGGTTTTTATTTATCAGGAAGGAGTTTAAAATATAATGTTATTCCTAAAAGACCGGTCTTCTAAAACAATTTTCACTGTTAATTAAAAATACAAAACTTTATGATCAGTAAAAAAAAAAATATATATATCATTACTAACGCCAAGAAATCCAAACAATCAAGTGAAAAAAGCAAATAAACAACATACCTTATTGTTAAAGGCAACCATTTTTGAGATGATATTACTGCCAATGGCAGGAAACAAAGCATTTCCAATGCACTCCATGTCTTCAACAGTAAGAGGATCGATATAGACCTACGGTAACAGATCAAACAAATATTTCCAATTAACAACTCTGACAACTGTTGGTGCTACTTTACTTTATTTTAACACAGCACATTTATAATATTTCAGACACTCTAGATACTAAACAGAGAATAAGTTATCTACCTTCAGTAACACTACTGGAGGTGGATACTCAGTAGGGCGCTGGCTCTTTTTGGCATATCAAATTGAGATATACCGTTCAAACAGTCTAGGGGTTGCCTTACTAGTGGACAGCGGCTTGCTCTAGCAAATCATAGGTGCTCTTTTACTAGCTAGTGTGGTCGAGCAGCCTTAGGCTTAGAAAGGAGTGTTAGACATCTGCAAATACAAACACAGTCAGTAAATGAGACGACTCAATAAGAAGACCCACACCAATTTACAGAAATAACAAGTATCTTAATATATGTTTCGGCACCTGAATCAATACGTTCAGGTATGTACATTTTTTCAAGAGAAATCTTTACAGTTTTGAAACGTCGACACTTTGTGCAATTTTTGTTAGCTGCAATGATATCCTATGGAGGGAAAAAAATGGGAAACTGGTACACCACAGAGACTCACCAGACCAATCTCCTGGAATTACGGTGAGTATTGGGCAAGGGTCAGGACCACATCAACAGGTCACACTCGGCAGCACTGGACAGCCGGGTGCAGAGGTGTAGTACGGTGTCAGGTGCCCAATGTTGGTCAATGGCGATTGGTCCGGTTGCAAAGAGGCTGCAGGTTTGGACCGAGTCCAGTCGAGGAGGACCAACAGGTGTATTCAAGTCTTGAGATGCCTGGGGACAACTCTGGTCCTCTTCTCCACAGGCCAGGAGCGAAGGGTGTAGAGGTGCTTTGAAGCACTGGATTTTCTCCACCGGAGCACTCGCGGTTGAGGGGCACTGCGTGCAGAGGCTGCAGACAGTGAAGGCGAGTACACAGTGGGCAAGTCCAAGGTGGGCTTTGTCTCTGGAGGACCACGTTAGCCCCATAAGTCCACTTCAACCCGGGCTTAGCGGCACAGATACAGTGGTGCTTTCAGGTGTCAGGTTTTCAGCAGTCAAGAATCCACTCAGTTCTTCTTGGGGTGCCTGCAAGATGCAGGGAAGCAACTTCACTGCTCCACAGGAGTTCAAGGATCTTTCACTTCAGTGAAGCCAGATCTGCATACAAAGAGCGTCTCTAAGGTGCCTCCTGGATGCATGTATTAATAGATCCATCACTGGCATCAGTGAGGCTTTATTAATGCGAGATGTTTAATACAAAACATCTCTATGTTCAGTGAAGCCCTCATGTAGCTGAGGAATCCGTACTGTCCAGCACATGTACTTAAAATGGCTTTCCTGTTCACTTACTATGTCTAAGAATTGACAAAGACATAGCAGGGGCATATCTGCTCTTGCAAATATATCCTCCCATGCAATATAATGCACCCTGCCTTCGGGCTGTAAGGCCTGCTGCAGAAGTGACTTACGTATACTTCATGCAGTGTTAGGGGACATGGCACACATGCTGTGTGCTATGTCGTCTTTTCACTTTTAGCTGCACCAAAACACGCAGCCTGCAACGGCAGACTGTATGTGCGAGCTGAGGGTTTTCTGAGCGTGGCACAGTAAATGCGGCAGCCCTTGAGGATCCAATATGGTACCCATGCTCAGGGGTACCATTTACTAAGGACTTACGAGGGACCAAATGTATTGCCAATTGGGGAACAACTGCACAGTTTTAGGTAAAGAGATATGACACTGTAGTCCTGGTTAGCAGGACTCCAGTGCATTTTCAGTCAAACCTGCATCGAATACCAGGCAAAAAGTGGGGGTGACCGTGTCAAAAAGGGGCACTTTCCCACATACCCCAAATTCAGATTATTCACCTTCAGAAAATTTCCAGGCACCAGAAAGCAGCATTGAATCATGTTGGTCGTCAGGTAGTACCATGTGATCTCCCACAACCCCACTTACTGGAGCAGAGCCATATCGAGCTACCACACCAATACGCTGGTGTGAGTTTCCTGTGTATTTCTTCTGAAAACGTAAGGGACTGATTAGCAGCAGCAGCAACTGATGAGGACAGTATGCGAATATCAAACCTAGGGGTCTTTTTTAAATGGGCAGATGTCCACTCTACAAAATGAATAAAACAGGAAGGCTGTGAGGGATCTATTGAGACAGAGTATCCACCAGAAAGTGTGTTACCAAAAGTAAGTGACATGACCTTCTGATGTACTGGTGAATTCTAACAGTAGTGCTTGCTAAAAGGTGGAGGGTCTGAGAAGTGAACTCAAACTAAAAACTCCTGAGGGATTGAGTAGGGAAAATGGTCCTCTCAATAGATCTGGCTTTCAAGGCAGTACAGCATAGTGAACATATTCATGGATACCAAAATCACAGTCTGGAATCCAGAACAGGTAGCTCTCTAGCCAGTGCCATCACAGCAGTCCTGGTCCTACTGGAATGGTCTGAAGGTCTTCAGGAGAGTCCTTGTTGGGCAATGTGTAGCAAATTTTGATGCAGAGGACAACTCACGGCGACTGTTCTTTTGTGGTGCTTTGCCTTGCTTGTTACCAGCAAAACTCACAAAAAACTATGAAGTCCATCCGCAGAGGAAAAAGGCCAGTAAAGTAAGTGATTGTCCAACATGAAATGGCAATGCCATCTTTGGAAGGAAAGCTTCTCTAGACCTTAGAAACAATCTGTTTGAAAAGAAAGTGGTGTAGGTTGGGTGTACCAACAATACTTGCAGTTACTTAAATGGTTTGCCCATGTGATCATGATGAAGAAAATTATACAGCTCAACTGGGCATGTAAGGTCTCAAATGGTGTCCACATAACGAATGTGAGGACCAAATTAAGGTCCCACTGTGGAATGACAAAGGGATTCAGAGGAACCACATAAATTAAGACTTTCAGGAAAAGCATCACAAAAGGTGATTTGAATTTAGAAATCTAATCTGGCAAACACACAAGGCTAAAACTGCTGACATGCAACCCTAAATGGTGCTCACTGCAAGGCCTAGCTGAGCCAATGAAAAAACAAACATTAGAAAGTTAGCCCTACAGAGGTTAATTATAACTGTCCCCACAACTGGCAACAGACTTGATCCCAGTATCCAGAATAAGTAGATTTTGTGAAAGTATGCCTAGCTGCAAGGGTAACATCCACAACTTGGGGCAGCAATTCAAAGGAAATCAATTGTGAATGCTCAATTTCCATGCATTGAGGATGCATCCTCACTACCTTGACTTGAGTTACTTATCTGTTTTTTTGCAAGTCCGAAAAGGCAGAGAAGAGACCGACACAATTGACAAAAGGTTATGCAGTGTCAAAAATGTTTATTTGGAACTTTATTATCAGAATATCTGAGGGCACTCCTCCCAAAGACTGTATTGGACTTGTGAGGAATCTGCACAGAGTATCTACAACAAGGAATATGTTACTTAACCTGTACGCATCTGTTCGTGGCTTGTAGTGCTGTAGATCCACATACTTTGCATACACCTGACATAGTGTTGGGTCCAGATGTGTCCAAGTTGTTTTTATTCAAAGCAGTCTTTAAAGTAACAAGATCTCCTCTCAGTGGTAGGGTGCATGAGCATTGACTCCACTGTTAGACTGTTTTCCGGCAAGAGGGTGAAAATGGAATGTACACTAAGTTTAAGTAATGATATGAGCATGTGAATATAATATGAAGAGAAGAAATGCAACGCCCAGAGGTGTCCGGGGAGAAGGGTGGGCGAATGTGAAACTACAGCATTACATGCCACGAACAGATGCTTACTGGGTAACATTTCATTTGAAGGACGTGTGGCTGTAGATACACAAGCTTTGCACAGACTTCAAATCAGCCCCCCTGAAAAGCGGTGGGTAACCTGTGGGTGCTGCAGTGGTCTTGAAAGGTGTACGTAGCACTGTATGACCTACACTGGCTTGCTGGCATGCTAAAATATCCACATAATGTTTAGTGAAGGTGTGTGGCACGGACCATGTAGGTGCTTTGCATAGGCAAAACATACAAAAACAAACAGGGAGAAGGAGGTTGTGGGGGGGCTGGGCCTGTCCTCTTTATAGCGTATATAACATTACAAAAGAGGCCCAGCTAAAAAGAACTACCACAGGATGGACAGGTCGTAGCACACCCCACTCTGTAGCAGCACCTTTTTAATCATACCGCCTCCAAGAGATCTATCAACTCATTGGAATTACTAGGAGACTGGTATTTTTAACTCACCCAAGACCCCACCACTCCTATCCCTCCTGTGATTCACACTGACCAGATTACATCAGTGCTCCCACATATCCGGTAGGTCATAGCATGCCCCACCCCGTAGCGGAACAGGAAGAAACCCAATAATGAAGCATGCCACCAAGGGGTAACCCTGGTGGGGGAGAGTTTTTCCTAACAGAAAAATCATTTTTCCTATCCCTCCTGTGGCAGCTCTTTTAGCTGCGCCTCTTTTGTGATGTTATATAGGTGCTTTGCATAGGTCAACTATTGGAATGTTTTGTAGGAAAGCCATGGACGCTCCTTTCTTCCTAGTAGTGTTCTCTGGGAGGTGTGGAGTTCTAAGAGTTCTTTTGGCTTTAGCATAACAAGTTTTAATGGACATAACTATCCATCTAGCTATCCTAGATTTGGAGCCTATAACTCACTAACTCTTCTAAGGGAGGTGATAGCAACTAGAAATGCCACCTTCCACGAAAGGTACTGAAGACAGCATGCATGTAGAGGCTCAAATAGAGGGCCAATGTAACAACAATATTAAGTGTTGGAATAACTATTGACCCCTCCAGGAAGGTTTTAATGACTGTTATCTTAAAAAAATATGCTGTCTATTCTGCAGATAGGCAGCCGTTGCAGCAAAACGTAATCTTATAGATGTCAATGCTAGTCCAGATATTTGCACATTAAGAAAGTAACAGACAATGTATTGTACATAAGCTTTAAAAGGATCAATATGTTTTCAATGACAAAAATAGACGGTTTCCAATTTGCTGCATGTTCGGGTGGTAGGTCTACAGGCTTCTTTAAGGACGGTGAAACATACTGGTGGTAGACTGAGGTAACCAAACTCCATGACCTCAGGAGCCGAAGTGCCACGTTGAGAGATTTGGGATCTGGGTGTTTGATTTCTCCACCGTTCTCAGTGAAAAGGTCCAGCCTGTTGGGGAGACTTTCATGGGGAACTACAGAGAAGTCCAATATAGTTGTGAACCAGTGCTGATGGCCTAAGTGGAAGCCACTAGTATTATTGTGAGAAACATCTGCCTGGGCTTCTGAACCACAAATAGAATGAAAGGGAGAGGAGGAAAATGATCAGCAAATTTCCCTGACTAACTCATCCATAAGTGTGTTTCCCTTGGAGAGTGGGTGGGAACCTGGAGGACAAGTTTGGAAACTCTGCATTTTCTGTGGTTGCTAAAATCTCTATTTGATGGAAGCACCCATCTGTGGAAGTATTTGGAGGGGTGGGGAGGAATTGTGGGTGGAGTTCCCATTCAGGGACTTGTTGCTGTATCCTGCAGAGGGGGTCTGCAAAATCGTTGTCTGTGCTTGGGAGATTGTAGGAGGCTGGCCCTCTATGTAGTGTGCAAAGCTAGGCACGCTGCAGGGGGTCGAGGTAACCACACGTTGGTTTACAGGGGTAAAAACCAGACCACCTAATGCACTAATTTGTATGGTGGCTTGGTCGAGCAGTTAGGCCAGTCTTGGAGAAGTGAAAAGCATTTGTTGTACTCACAGCATCACTCTTGCAGCGGTGAAATTTGAAACCGTTCTTGCATCACTTTAAGGTCAAAATGTTGAAAACCAGTCTGACACAATGATGCAATATCTCTGCAATAGACTTCAAATTCCCCTCTTTACTTCTACTTTACTTGTTTACTGCCATATCAGACACACTGAACCAGACACTGAGGTCCACTGCCACTTCTAGGCACTTCCCTAGGACACAGATTTTCTGTAATAAGGGTACAGATTAAAATTGCAGAAAGCTATGCATTTCTTAATCTTTCAAAATGGCACGTTATTCAGTTAAGTGGAACAGTTCGTGGGTTCCTCAACTAAGACCTTCACTAAATTGCTGGGAATAGCACATAGTGCTGGGTGCGCCTGAATGCATGGCCCTAGAGGATGGCACAATCAGTGCTGCTGCCCTCAGGGGCCTACCCTTAATACCCCAAGCCCTAGTACCTAAGCACCATTTACTAGGGACTTATAGTGGCAGCAAAATGTGTTGGCAATTACCTTTGCAATTTTTAGGGAAAGAACTTTGGCACCCTGGTTAGCAAGGTCCCTGTGCACTCCAGTCCAAGTTGCATCCAAAAATGAGGCAAAAAGTTGAGGCGGGAGGGGTATACTGCAACAGAATGCAAGTTTCCCACAGAGATATTCCAGTAACAGACAAAATAGTTGTGGAGGCTGTGTGCCCTCCCCCCCTTATGCAGAACCTTATGACGAAGGCTTTGGCTTCAAATAAGATTTCAGTGCAGAGATAAACAACCATTCCCATCAAATTCTACAGTATAGTCTACATTAACCGGAATTTTCACAGAAAATTCGATTTCTAAATTAACTTAACTTGTCATTTATTAATCAACTGCTTGATTCAGACTCTGACAGTCAGGCAGTGGTGGACCGAGGGCCTAGGAGTATGGATCTAGAGGAGCAGAGGGTCTCTTGGAGGAATCTTTAAGATGTATGGGGTTTGGGGATACCGTACTCACAGGCCAGTGTAAGGTCCACCATTTCCAGATTGACTTTAAGATTGGAGTCAGAACTGCCCTCAATGGAAAATACCTCTTCCTCCACAGCAGACACCTGAAGGTGGCTTTCTTCCTCCTTCGAGGTTTATTCACTGAAGATGTCTGGAGTGCCGTTGATGGTTCTGCGAGACATTTCCAGGTGACACGCTTGACTGTCCTGAATAGTTTTCTTTGAGCGGAAAGAGTTGCACTCATCGCAATCTGCTTCCCTGTGTTCTGGTGACAAACATACGTTACAGACCAGGTGTTGACGGTGTAGGGATACCTTGTGCAGCGATGCGGGCAGTAATGAAAGGGTATCTGTTGTATCACCAGTCAGGCATTCTTGAAAGACTGATGGAGTCCGAAGGGCGAGGCCCTAGGAGGGCTGTGGTGGAAGCTAACCGATGTAGAGGTAACTCGATACGCAGATGCACAATGCGCTTGAAACCATATAGAAGAAGGTAATGGGGTATGTGAACCAGAAGGCAAACCATGAAGAGTCGACAACGGAGTGAAGGCACACACATCCAAACCAGACAGACGGAAAGAACAATCTAACGATGAAGAAACTATAACAGAGATGAGGAATCATTCAGCCTCGTGACTCGAAAGACTTCTTCAAAGAAAAACAACTGGCACACACATCCAGAATCAACACTAGATGGCAGGAGTATGTAAAGCATATGTATCTGCAGCCACACATGCCTTGAACATATTGTACTAACGATTAATTACGTGTTCTACTGATGGATACTTTCACCCGCAAATCCCATAGCACTTGACTCAATACCAGTAAAACACCCCTGGGTCTGAGATCTGAGAAGGGCACATCAGGAAACCTTGCAGCAGCGATCCTGCAAAACGGCCATGTCTAAGAACTTTTGACTCTAAAAAATAATGCCTGGTAACGGTGTAATAATACTACTGCACCTTCCTTATGACATGAGAAATCAAAGGAATGAGAGGGCAAGCATAATGCAGGGGGATAAAAGTCTAAGGGTCCAACTGAATTACTTCCCGAGTTGAATGCCTATTCATACAAAGATGTGGGAACTCAAACCGGAGGAAATGGACCCTAATCCTCCAAACTTGGCGTTGAGCAGCAGATATGTGGTAAGTTCCCACTTATGACAATAACTATTAGAGCAACCAATCGCCAAATGTTCTTGAGATTCCTTGAGATATTCGAGAACTTTTTTCAAGGGTTATTCAAATTAAAGTTTATTCAAAAGAGAAAGATCAGTTCCATATTGTACTCAATTAATTAGGTCATGGAACCGAGTGAGCACAACCAGCCGACACGTGTTTCACTGAAACAAGGTGCTTTCACCTGGGCTTTCTCAAAGCCTATGGATATATATTATACTTCATAGAAGTATCCTGAACAACCAATGACATGACAATTAATTTTGGAATGAATTCCCAGGCAAGACTCATCTTGATCTCGGTCAGCGGTATGGCAGATGTGTTGCAGACCCTCATGGAGGTGGAAATTGACCCGGAGGGCACCTTCAAGTATATTCTGGTGCAAGTGCAGGTGCCCGGAGAGGAGGGACATTGTGACATTGTGACATTGTGCGAGGCACCCGAAGTGCCGAGTCCCACAATTAATCGTCATGTCATTGGTTGTTCAGGATACTTCTATGAAGTATAATATGTATCCATAGGCCTTGAGAAAGCCCAGGTGAAAGCGCCTCGGTTGGGCGAAACAATTAACCAATCGTCTAGATATGGGAATACGTGTATGTGCTGTCTTCTGATATGTGCCGCTACTACTGCAAGGCATTTTGTAAATACCCTTGGTGCTGTTGTTATCCCGAATGGTAACACTTTGAATTGGTAATGTACTCCTTGGATTACAAACCTCAAGTATTTCCTGTGTGAAGGATGTTTGGGTATATGGAAGTACGCATCCTTTAGATCTAATGTTGACATGTAGTTTTGTTTACCTGACGATCTTCTATAGCAAAAGTCAAAGAATCTTGCAAATAAAACCTAATTTATTCAAACATGAGACTAGAGAGAAACTTTTCAAATATGTTCTAAATGGAACACATAATTATGATTTATTACCAATATTTCCATGAAGTGTACCTACCCACAAGGGCAGCTGAGCATGTTACATCCTACAAAGAAACATGTATATAACTTACTCTGATGAGGGATGGAAAGGAGTACAAGGAAAAAGTGTTATTTAGGTAGATACATTTTAGAAAGAGGGGTATTAACAGCCTTTTAGAGGGATTTGAACAGTTTACCAGAATAACATGTAATGTATTTAAATTAAACTTACTTGTGTAAATCTGTTAAGGAATGACTTGGGTAGCCCCTTTCTGCCACCACCTTGCCGAAAGGGATTTTGACATCCAAAGATTTTCGTCTTTTCATGTTCTACCTGAAAACTCATTCCCAACTCAGGAACATAAATTTCTGCTCGATGATCAAAGCAGGCATTTAAGCCTTCCAACACCGACTGGGAAGCCAGATTTAACTGTTGGGCAAAACAGGAAAATCAAAAAATATAGTAGCATTTGGATCACAATTAAAATATACCTCCTTAATTAAAATGGCAGTTCATTAAATGTTTTATATTTTGCAGTTATAAACTTGTGTCATACCTAGATGCTCAACTGTGACTAAGAATCTGCTAATACAATATTTGCAAGAAAATGAAGCTGAGGAGGGCTACATCAAATAATGAGTCGCTAGGAGGTGTGCTCTTTGACTTGTGCACCTCAGCCCCCCCCCCTCCTTCTGCAAGTTCGCTGAACTCTATTCCCACAGTCTGGTAATTGTCGTTTATGTCAGATGCATCGCATTTCCCTCAGCAAGCATTTTCAAACTTTGTCTGAACTAACAAAGCATTTTAGTTGACTAAACAAAAAAAGCAGAGATTTTTCTGTTTTGAAATGACAACGATGAGGTAGTATAACTGCTTATGAAGATTATGCCACAATGATAATACTCAAAGCAGAACAAAGGTTTTTTTTAGACAAATTACAATGCCACTTTCATTAATAGGATATTTTTATAATCCATAACTATGTCCATGTATGCAATCAATCACATGACTACATGATTATAAGAAATATGCTACCTTTTACTGCGCATACAACAGGCATTTAATTTTGTAAAGTTAACTTTTGAAAAAGGATTAGTACAAGGCCATGAGTTGAAGTAATCTTTCTCACTGTCAAGATGTAAGGGCCCTCCACTTAAGTCGAAGAGTGTTGAAATGACTGAGTGTGATAATATCTTGTTATATTAAAAGCTGTTTTGTTACTGTTACACACTTTCATGTGAAATGGCTTAAAGAAACAAGCTACAAAGTACATTTGAACAATAAAGTAACTTTTAAGAGAATGTTACCCCTGTCCTTAGACTCATTACACAATACCACTGAGCAATGGGACAAGAATAAAGGTGCTACATTTAAATTATTGACCTGGATATACCTCTGTCACGATGGGCGACTACCAACCCCAGCTCCTTTCTTATAAAGGAGCCAAACTGTTAGATTTTCACCAATAGCTGAGGGGCTAGTTAGAGGGTAGTGAGAAAGGAGAGACTATGAACTACTAGTAACAGAATAATATATCGCACCTCACTTTTGTCACATTTTTAACATTACATTCAAGAACACAAAGAACTCAGTTGGGTTAAGAGAAGTCCACATGAGACAGCTAAGCCTAAGCGAATAGGTTCACAAGAACATTGAAGTCAAATTGAACACAAAGGAAATCTCAAGAGCATAGTGTCTATAGAATGCATAGTTGCCTTGCATAATTTTCCCAACAGGCCCAATTGGAAATCAAACGTTTTGGTTCATGTGGATGTGTTTGATCACTGAATGGGGGACAGGCCTCTTGCAAAGTACATCATGGAAGATGCAATGTGCAATCCATCTAGCAATAGGAGCCTTAGCTGCAGCTCACACTGAATCACAAAACAAAGGGTGGTGGAAAGCATACAACACTGGTTTCATTAAAAATAAATGAATATATTCATACATACATAAAGCACATTTGGCAAAGACGCTGTCTGTGTGAGGTATCCTCAGCCAAGGAGGCATGCGGGCATTAAAAATGCCAATTCATTCAACAACTTACAACCAAAATAAGGGGAGTCTTCAGGATGCTTTTAACCCCATGGAACAGGTTGTATGGCTCATAGAACCCTGGGGTCTAAAGCTTGCTGACATGAATGACAGGGGTTATGTGACCAGAAATAAAGTCTTCCTGCAAGCTACAGGCAGCCATGGGCTGAAACCAATAATGCATTCTAGAGAACCTGGTATCAAGTTGCTTGTAATCTGTTTCAAGGAGGGTCTGGGCTAGAATTTCGGGCTAGACTGTTCCTATTGGATAAGGGTCAAGACTAATTGGCAAACGACTTGGTCCGATCTGAGGTGGCATGTGTGCAAACTAATGATGGACTGGAATGCAGCCCCAAGTAATTCCAATGGATGATATTAATTCAAGCATTCGATCCATCACTTTTTGAATAATTTTATTATGAATGGCAGGATTTTGCAATTAAACAGGACAACAGGTCAGTTAACTGGAGGGAACAGGTACATCATAACATTTGGTTGCCCCTTGACAACCTAAAAAGGCAGTGGAGCTGGTTTCAAAAATGTCTGTTTCATTAGCTTATTATCTGGCAAGGACCACTACTAGAATATTAGGGACATCCTATTGTATAGTGGAGGAATTTCTGGCAGATGTAAGGATGTCCAGGTTTTCTAAGCTAGGGTTGGTGAAGGCTAGCTTTTATGAATTCAGTGATGGTACGGAGCTGCATGATACTCCATAGGGAAGAGATTTCTCCGTTGCGGGTGGAAGGTGGATGTGCAGCCTCTGAAGAAAGCACAGAAAATCAGAGAATCAGACTTGGCAGTTTTACTAGAAGGATTGAGCATTTTGGCTTTCTCAGCTCTCCTTGAGAATAATATTCACATTCAAGTGGTCAGACAAAAGGCACAGAAGTCTATCTCTCCAAGAACACCTGATGTCATCACTGACAGAGAATAACTTGGAGTCCCTATTCACGAGATATACTGCTTGCATTTGTGGAGCTTTGCATAAAGTCATTGATGGCTGATCACTCTAAGGTCTCAGAAAATCTATCAATAATACCCTACAGGATTTCACTTGTGGAGCAAGTATAGTCATTTGATAAAACCACAGTAATGCAAAAGAATAGGAATAGGTCTTGAAAGATGGCCCAGTCAAATAGCTCAACTGGCATCTGCCTGAGTTCCCTGGAATGAGTGCCCCTTTATGTTCAAGTTTAGCAGAGGACAATGGGTGATGTCAGGGCCCCTCTGAATATGACTGGGTGGATGAAGCTTCATGATGCAAAAAGAAAGCCTTCAGCTCCAGGTTATTTAAGTAGAGAAATACAAAACACCTGTTCCAGCTGAGTAAGTCCACCCTTCCCAAATCTAATGAAATGCTTTGTTAGGACCACAATTTGCATGATTGCTGTATAAAATGAAGACCAGGTAAGGAGGCTGGGAGGAGGCTAACCACATTTCTGTGAGACAGTTATATTAAAGGATAATTCCATAAGGAAATTGTGAGGCGTTCACAGTCTCATAGGAGGCATTTGAGACAGGTTGGTCATATATGGACTAGAATGTCTGTATATCAACTGATCCCAGTGCCCTACCAGGTAAAGCAGCTAGGAATCCTCATAAAGCCTGGAATGGAAGAACACATGATGCAGGAAACCTTTAACAGAATAATCACCAACCACCAGACCAATTTAGAATGATTTTACACCAAGTGAGTGTAGGATTTCTTTATTGAGCACGTGTCTCGCTTACTGGCTCTGTGTGTGCAACAAATATTTAACACTATCCTCTGATAAGCCTAAACTGCTCACCCACACTACGAGAAACAGAGCATTTAGGGCTATCATTTTGACCCCTGTCAGCCAATAAGGGTCGCTCAGGACTGTCTGCATAGTGTCCCCTTACATTGGTACACTACATAGGCTAGCCAACTTCCTACAGTGATCACTGTCTATAAGGTGGCTAATAACTATGGAGGAGGTAAGGCCAGTTGAAGGCAACGATGGCTGTATGTACTAAACAACAGCGGAGTATCAAAGACTGTTTTTAGTAGCTCAACAAGAACCTAACAATGGGCATGGAACTGAGGGTAACAGCAAGATGGAACTGTGCTGGATCCCCCAACAAAGCTGTCACAAAGCAATCATTAAGATGGGGTAGATGTGGATAGGTGCAGAAAAACTGCCAATCAGATGAAGCTGTCAATGAAGTCAGAACCTTGGTAAAGAAACAGATCCATGGTTAGGACAAACTGTAGTGCCTTGTACTGGTAATGTTATTTTCCCCCATGGTAACAGCAATGTACCAGTTGTGTTAATAACACATATAAGAAAATGTCTATTGCATTCCCACCAAACACAGCTGGACAAATGCAATATTGTCAAAAGCACAAAACAGCGCCAGAGTCGGTATCCTAAGTGTACGTAGGGAATGGTGCTGCTCAAGTTATGTATTCTGACATTTGTATAGTGAACAATTACCATTAAGTGAAGCATTAGGGCACACTAACTATCCAACACAACTAAAGGCATGTATGTTTTGCATGAGAGGTGGAAAGTTGAAGAATGACCTATGTAGAAGAGTTGGGAGAGGTGTTCAAGGTCAAGACATGCCACAGAGAACTTGAAGTTGTTGGTACGCACCCACATGTTTACAGGGTATTTAAGATCTGATATATTGTACTTAATGCACATTTATTTGAAGAAACCTAAACTGGAGAGTCTGAACCAGAGGCCATATTATCCTGCTGGTGCCATTGTAGTCATCTAGTTTGGTGGTTGATATGCTTAGTTGTGTGGCCAATGGCGGCTACACCGCAATGGCGAAGGAGTGTCGCCCAACTAGCTCAGAACCAGCAGCTGAAAAATAAAAATAAAAATGTAAATATAGTTTTATTTTTCAGCTCCTGGCTATGAGCCGACATGTGCAGGGTGGGGCTGGGACATGGGAAAACAGGAGGGGGAGTGGGGGGGATGTGGGGCAGGGGATGTGGGGGGGGGTTGGGGGGGTGTGCACCTAAGTGCGCATGTCAGTTGTACACCTAATTGTGCATGTCAGTTTGGCCGGCCATCTTAGGCTGGGGAAATGCACATACTCGAGTGCAGTGTCTGAGTGGCAGACCAAGCCACTCAGACCAATCCTGAAGCTGCTCCCATGCTAGATACAGCATGAGAGCAGTGTCAGAATTGCATGGGGGGAGCCCGTGTTGTGTCCCAGGGACTGCTGGAACAAAACCAACATCTAGAGAGCAGCAAGGCAACTGATGCCGGAGAGTTACGTTTAAAAAAAAATGTATTTCCCCCTCCCATCCCTCCCACTACCCTCTCAGATTTGTGGCAGCCCCCACTGTGTGTGGCTTGATTTAAGATACCTAAACACTGCTCAAGATTCAAGGAGCTATGTTTATATACCCATCATGAAGGTCAGATGGTTTTGTAATCTGCTTACAGGAAGGTATAAGAGTTACACAGTTAGATGGCTTTGACTGAGAAAGTGTTACATCCAAGTCTGTATTTCTGAACTTTGGCTCTTTGAGTTGTAGGAGTGACCTAGGCTGGATTAAGTATGATTTCTCGATCAGTTTCATTTAATTAAAAGACGTTCCATCCATCCATAATGAGGCAGGCACCTACAAAATGTAAAATCCTAAACATATACTAATTGAGAAACAATCAACTGAGGGTTCATTTCAGAGAGGCTGCAATTTAACTTACTCTTTAAGGTACTGATAGTATCAGCATCCAATTCAGAGAGCAGAAGACATATAGCCCATACAAGAAACAAGCACAAAATGAAAAAGAAAACAAACCTACATCGATGGTGACCAGAAACAATCAACTAGCTAGAAAGGAGAAAACAAAATTCTACTTTCCTGTACACTTGCAAAAGTATTTTTTCAACTGCCAAAGCTCCTGTATAGGCCTCTTTTTTTTTTTTTTTTTTAAATCGACAAAGAAGTCTTTTGGGAACTATTTTTCACACTGGTCTCTTCCGAATTTGTTTCAAATATGGCATTTAAAAAGCACTTTCAACAATCTAGTAGGCATAAACCAGCCTTTTCATTAGGGTGTTTTTTTTTCTTTAAACTAGATTATGTTTGGTCCACCACTGATGTACAGTTATTTGCTTCCTGACGGTTAGAATATCCACATGAAAAATCGTTACCAAAGTTGAGTAATTTGTTAACCAGTAGCACCTCCCAAAGGTGGTGCGTCTGAGAAGTGGACTATTAGGAGGTTTTACAGGATCAAGCAGAAACATGGCTTTTCCATCAACTGGATTGTCAAGAAAGTAGCGCTCTTTGAACATGTACACCAACACAGACATCACAGCCTGGCCAAAGTCCAAAAGCTAGGCTTGCAGAGGATCAGTATATTGAGCACCACGCCAGGCAACAAATTTCTCCCATCGGCAGGCATAGATGGTCTTTGTCAAAGGGCAGGGGCAGCAAAGATTACATTAATTATGGAGTCTGGGAGATTGAGTGTATTTAACTGCAGCTGCTAAATCCCAAGGTATGGAGGTGTAGGTTCAGGAAATTCAGGTGCAAGACCCTCTCTACTGTTCAGACAGGACATCCTGTGGAATTTGCTTTCAGATGGAAGAGCAAATAAGCATGCTCATAAGCTCTAGGTGCCGTACTCCCTCTGTCCCAATCTGTGGCAATGACAAGCACTCTGCCACTGTCAGCCTTGATTTAGTTCAACTTAAGGCAGGAGAAATACCAACAGCCAAGTCCAGTCGCAATCAGAAAAAAATTGCCAAAAGCTCTGTGCGGCCAGCAAATCTAATCAAGCATTTCCCCACTGATTGTCCCTTTCCACTTCAGGATATTGATGCCACTTGCGATTCAACAGCCAATATCTGCTCAGCTAGCCTGCTCTGAAAACGTATAACTTCTGCTGAATGGTTGCCTTCAAGAAAGCATAAGGCCCCCTTGCACAGGAACCAGGTCTCAAACTCCACATCACCCTGCTTGTCGCAGTACCACATTGCAGTTGTGCTGTCTGAAAGGACCTGCACTAGTCTCCCTTTGATGGATGGCAAGAGACCATTATAACCAGACAGATCAACTGAAGCTCCAAAAGACCGATAGGACGTTCACGCTCTGCCTGGCATCATAGGGCTCTAGTACCAACCATCCCTCATGCCCTCTGTCCCCATAACCCAGCAGTGATGCATTTGTCACATCTGTTAAGTATGTGTGTGGAAGGGAGAGTGATCTGCCACAGTTCAGGTTGGCACTGGACATTCAAAGCAGCTTCTGGGTTTGGATATTGGCTGACAGGCAGCCCAGCAGCTGGTCCACAGCAGTGTCCACATATGCCATCTGGCATTTGGAATGAGTAGGATGCATGAGAAGCCACATTGCACCAGTGGTAAAGTCTTGAATGTCAGGATAGCCCATATTGGCGCAAAGGAGAACTTTGGGTCATTGATGGAAAATCCCAACAATGTTAGTAGTTCAACCTTTGCCCAGGGGAAGCCTATAACTGCCTGTGGCAGGTCTTTCTTGAGCAACCAGTCGCTTAGGTAAAGCAATACATATATCTTCGACTTCTTAACGTACGCAATGAACACAACCATAAATTTCATGACTCCCCGAAAGTCCAAAGCAAGGCCAGAAGTTAAACACCGTAGATTGGATGTGTCCCAACCACATCTTGAAATGCAGTTAACGCCTATGGGATATGAAGGCAGTTATAAAAAAATGAGTCCTGCAAGTACATGGACACCATCAAATCTCTTGGGTTCAGAGCTAAACAATCTACAAAATAGGAGTTCTGAATTTGTCTTTTCGCAGAAAGGCATTTTGTGAGCAGAAGTACAAGTTACTTACCTTCGGTAACGCCTCACCTGGTAGAAAAATATTTTGGTTGCAGATTCCTTCCTTTAGAATTTCCCCAGGTGCCAATCTGGATCCAGAAATGTTCCTTGAACAGTTTGTTCCCCTGCGTGCCGCTAGGTGACGTTGGTCAGCTCTGCGTCAGTCTTTGGCATCATGCGCACTGGATAGGATGTTGCAGGTCCTATATATACGCCACCACAGCACACTGTCACTTTCTTTTCACAACTTTCCATGGCACAAGCACAGAACTATGAAGAACACTGACCACTGGTGCATTGGAACTAGGAACCTGAAAGTGAAGTCCTTGCCCCTAGAAATGAGTCTGCGGGGAGGCTGGGTGGGCCGGTAAGGAATCTGCAACTAGAATAGGTCTCTACCAGATAAGGCATTACTGAAGGTAAGTAACTTATTCACCTGATAGAGATTTCTAGTTGCAGATTCCTTACCCTAAATAGATACCCAAGCAATACCATCTCGGGAGGAGGGTCTGCGAACCAAAGTCATACTAAAAAGCCCTGTGGAACCGAAAGGGAAAAGTACCCGTCCCTATGGACCCGACTGTCCAGGAAGTAGTGTTTGGTGAACCTGTACAGGGAGGCCCATGTACCTGCCTGACCGATGTCGTGGACTGGAATTCCATGTGCGAACGCAGTGGCTGCAGCTTTCACTTCGGTACAGTGAGCATGCAAACCCTCTGGGGTTGCTCTTTAGCCAATGTGTTGCACATCTGAATTCAGACAACAACCCATCTGGAGATGGTTCTTGTATTGCATTGCCCAGCATTTCTTTGCTCCCACGTATCCCACAAGGAGGTGATCATCCACATGGAACTCTTGTGTACGATCAAGATAGAACATCAATGCTTTTTCGAAGTGCAGGCAGTGGAGTCTTTTCCTTAGAAGGATGTGGGGGTGTATTAGAATTAGGCAAGGTGATGGATTGGTCTAAGTCAAAGGGTGTAGCTAACTAAGGGAGGAAAGAAGCCCTAGTACGGAACACTACTTTATCAGGATAGATGGTGAGGTAGGGAGGCTTAGATGACTATGCCTGCAGCTCACTAACCCTGCGGGCATAGGTAATGGCCACAAGGAAGGCTGCCTTTAATGTCAGAAGCCTTAGTGGAAAATTATGGAGCAGCTGAAAAGGAGAGCACATTGGCAAGGTCAGAACCAAATCTAAATCCCATTGTGGGATGATTAAAGGGGATGGAGAAAACATTTTGGTAAGGCCCTTAAAGAACCTATTAAGAATTGAATACTTTGATCAGGTACTAAAACAAAAAAAAAACAATTGCTAAAATAGCAGATGGATAACCTTTGAGGGTGCCCAAACCATAGCCCTACACGGCCAAAGAAGGTATGTACAAAAGGACCTCGGAGAGCGGGTCAACAGATTTGTCTGTACACCATGCCACAAATTTCTTCCACAAACAGGTGTATACCGTTTTGGTGGAGGGACGCATGACAGCCAATATTACGTTACAGACTTCAGGTGGAAGGTGGAAGGTGAAAAGCTGTCAACTGTGCCAATCAATCTCCACGCAAGGAGGAGGAGACTGGACAGGTAGGGGTGCAGAACCACCCCCTGCTGCTGCGACAGAAGATCCTACCAAAGGGGAAGTCTGATCAGAGGATCAATTGCCATGTTCAATAGCTCAGGATACCATACTCTTCGTGCCCAGTCTGGAGCCACAGGAATTACTTGGGCCCAATTGTTCTTGATCTTCTTGAGAGTTCTGGGCAGAAGAGTATGGGTGTTAAGGCATACTGGAGGCCGGAAATCCGCTTGTGACAAAAAGAGTCACAGAGAGAGTGCTGCTTCGAAACTCCGATGAGCAAAACTGCTGACACTGCGCGTTCTCTGCGGAGGTGAACAGAGCTAACCAGTGGTCTCCCCACTGCTGAAAGAGACACTGGGCTACCTCCGGATGGAGGGGCCATTCATGATTGACCAGGCATTGTCAGCTGAGTTCGTCCAATCTGACGTTCAGAGAGCCCACCAGATGCGGAACCACCAGGGAGATACCCTGATGTTCCAGCCATGTCCAGAGGCCAAGAGCCTATTGACAAAGGGTCCACGGCCCCACCCCTGCCTCTTCTTGCAGTACCACATGGCGGTGTTGTAGGTGAATACCTGCACCACTTAAGCTTTGAGAGAGGGATGCTTTCAATGCAAGCCTGATCATCCGGAGCTCCAGAAGACTGATGTGGAGCCCAGACTCCGTAGGAGACCACATTCCTCTGATTGCTGCCTCTCCCATGTGTCTGCCACATCAAGAATGACACATCTGTCACTATTATGAGATCTGGTTGGGGAAGGGAGCGGGATCTGCCATTGACACAATCTCGCTTCGAAAGCCACCACTGCAGATATTGCGCAGCTCCCTCCGAGTTCTGGACCATGACAGAGAGGCTCCCCTGATGCTGCGCCCACTGTAACTTCAGGTCCCACTGCAGAGTCGACATATGCCCTGTGTGACCAGCAGTATACAGGAGGCCATGGGCCCCATGGACTGAAACATCGTTACCATAGCCTGAATATCCTGTACTTTTCCAGAGGAAACTGCATGGTGCCCAGAATAGCTCTGATGAAAGGGAGCATCTGAGAGGGAAACAAGTGTGACTTGGGCATTTTTATAGTGAATCCCAGCAAATGCAGGAGGTTTGCCATAGTCTGAAGGTGGGAGACGACAGCCTGGAGCGTGACTGCCTTCAACAGCCAGTCATCAAGGTAGGGGAAGACTGAAACCCCTAACCGGCAAGATGAGCTGCGATCACCGCCATCACTTTCATGAACACCTGAGGGGCGCTGGTAAAGCCAAAGGGGAGCATTGTAAACTGAAAGTGCTCGTAGTCTATTACAAATTGTAAGTAGCACCTGTGGGCAAGCAGGCTGGGTAAATGGAATGAAAATGTCACTTACCCAGTGTACATCTGTTCGTGGCATTAGTCGCTGCAGATTCACATGTTTGGCACAGTCCGCTGCCTGGTGTTGGGCTCAGAGTATTACAAGTTGTTTTTCTTCGAAGAAGTCTTTTTGGTCACGGGACCGAAGGACTCCTCCCTCCTCGGCTCCATTGCGCATGGGCGTCGACTCCATCTTAGATTGTTTTCCCCGCAGAGGGTGAGGATGGAGTTGTTTGGTATAAATAGTGCCCATGCAATGGAGTGAATATGTATGTACGTTAAGAGTTTCTAATAATTATTTACAAATGTTCAGATGTTTAAGATTTATGATCTACTTCTAAACGGCTACAGGCTTCCCGGGGAGGTGGGAGGGTACATGTGAATCTGCAGCGACTAATGCCACGAACAGATGTACACTGGGTAAGTGACATTTTCAGTTCGATGGCATATGTCGCTGCAGATACACATGTTTGGCATAGACTATAAAGCAGTTACCTCCCCTAAAAGCGGTGGTTTAGCCTGTAGGAGTTGAAGTAGTTTGGAATAATGTTCTTAGTACAGCTTGGCCCACTGTAGCTTGTTGTGCATTTAGTACGTCTACACAGTAGTGTTTAGTAAACGTATGAGGCGTAGACCAGGTTGCAGCCTTACATATTTCGCTCATAGGAATGTTTCCTAGAAAGGCCATTGTAGCACCTTTCTTTCTGGTTGAGTGTGCCTTTGGTGTAATAGGCAATTCTCTTTTGGCTTTAAGATAGCATGTTTGAATGCATCTGACTATCCATCTAGCAATGCCTTGTTTAGAGATTGGATTTCCTATGTGTGGTTTTTGAAAAGCTATGAACAGTTGTTTTGTTTTCCTGATTAGCTTTGTTCTGTCAATGTAATACATTAGTGCTCTTTTGATGTCTAATGTATGTAGTGCCCTTTCAGCCACAGAATTTGGTTGTGGGAAGAACACTGGCAATTCTACTGTTTGATTTAAATGGAATGGTGAGATTACTTTTGGCAGAAATTTTGGATTTGTTCTTAGAACTATTTTATTGTTGTGTATTTGAATAAATGGTTCTTGTATGGTAAATGCCTGTATTTCACTTACTCTTCTGAGGGATGTGATTGCAATGAGAAATGCGACCTTCCAGGTTAGATATTGCATTTCACAGGAATGCATGGGTTCGAAAGGTGGACCCATGAGTCTTGTTAAGACGATGTTAAGATTCCATGAAGGAACTGGTGGTGTTCTTGGTGGTATAATTCTTTTTAGCCCTTCCATGAATGCTTTAATAACTGGTATTCTAAATAGAGACGATGAATGAGTAGTTTGTAGGTAAGCAGATATTGCTGCGAGGTGTATTTTTATAGATGAAAAAGCGAGATTTGCTTTTTGCAAATGTAGTAAGTATCCTACTATGTCTTTAGTAGAGGCATGTAATGGTTGTATTTGATTGGCATGGCAGTAGTAAACAAATCTTTTCCACTTAGATGCATAGCAGTGTCTAGTGGAAGGTTTTCTAGCTTGTTTTATGACCTCCATGCATTCTTGTGTGAGGTCTAAGTGTCCGAATTCTAGGATTTCAGGAGCCAAATTGCCAGATTCAATGATGCTGGGTTTGGATGCCTGATCTGTTGTTTGTGTTGTGTTAACAGATCTGGCCTGTTGGGTAGTTTGACATGCGGTACTAGTGAAAGGTCTAGTAGAGTTGTATACCAAGGTTGTCTTGCCCATGTGGGTGCTATCAGTATGAGTTTGAGTTGGTTTTGACTCAACTTGTTTACTAGATATGGAAGGAGAGGGAGAGGGGGAAAAGCGTACGCAAATATCCCTGACCAACTCATCCATAGAGCATTGCCTTGTGATTCGCGGTGTGGGTACCTGGATGCGAAGTTTTGGCATTTTGAGTTTTCTTTTGTTGCGAACAAATCTATCTGGGGTGTTCCCCAAATTTGAAAGTACTTGTTCAGAACTTGGGGGTGAATTTCCCATTCGTGGACTTGTTGGTGGTCTCGCGAAAGGTTGTCTGCTAGTTGGTTTTGTATTCCTGGAATAAATTGTGCTATTAGGCGAATGTTGTTGTGAATCGCCCACTGCCAAATTTTTTGTGTTAGGAGGCACAATTGTGTTGAGTGTGTTCCTCCTTGTTTGTTTAAATAATACATTGTTGTCATGTTGTCTGTTTTGACAAGAATGTATTTGTGTGTTATTATGGGTTGGAAGGCTTTTAACGCTAGAAATACTGCTAACAGTTCTAGGTAATTGATATGAAATTTTGTTTCGTGTATATCCCATTGTCCTTGAATGCTGTGGTGATTGAGGTGTGCTCCCCACCCTGTCATGGAAGCATCTGTTGTTATAACGTATTGAGGCACTGGGTCCTGAAATGTCAGCCCTTTGTTTAAATTTTTGCTGTTCCACCATAGAAGCGAGAGGTATGTTTGGCGGTCTACCAACACCAGATTTTGAAGTTGACCCTGTGCTTGTGACCATTGTGATGCTAGACACTGTTGTAAGGGTCGCATGTGTAGTCTTGCGTTTGGGACAATGGCTATGCATGATGACATCATGCCTAGAAGTTTTAGCACAAATTTTGCTTGTATCTTTTGGTTTGGAAACATAGCACTTATTACCTTGTGGAATGCCTGCACTCTTTGTGGACTTGGAGTGGCAATTCCTTTTGATGTGTTGATGGTTGCTCCTAGATATTGTTGTGTTTGACACGGTTCTAGGTGTGATTTTGTATAATTGATGGAAAACCCCAGTTTGTGAAGGGTTTGTATGACAAATGTGGTGTCGTTTGCGCATTTTTTTACTGTGTTGGTCTTGATTAGCCAATCGTCTAGGTAAGGGAACACATGTATCTGTTGTCTCCTGATGTGTGCTGCTACTACTGCTAGACATTTTGTGAACACTCTTGGTGCAGTTGTTATTCCGAATGGCAACACCTTGAATTGGTAATGTATTCCTTTGAATACGAACCGTAGGTACTTTCTGTGAGAAGGGTGTATTGGTATATGAAAGTACGCATCCTTTAGGTCTAATGTGGTCATGTAATCTTGCTGTTTGAGCAGTGGAATGATGTCTTGTAGTGTGACCATGTGAAAATGGTCCGATATGATGTAGGTATTTAGTGTCCTGAGATCTAATATTGGTCTTAATGTTTTGTCTTTTTTTGGAATTAGAAAGTACAGGGAGTAAACTCCTGTGTATTTTTGTTGTACTGGTACTAACTCTATTGCATCCTTTTGCAGTAGTGCTTGAACTTCTAGTCCTAAAAGTTCTAAATGTTGTGGTGACATTTTGCGTGTTTTGGGGGGGATGTTTGGTGGGAAGTTGTGGAATTCTATGCAATAGCCATGTTGGATTATTGCTAATACCCAATTGTCTGTTGTAATCTGTTGCCAAGATTGGTAGAATTGGCTTAGTCTTCCCCCCACTGGTGTTGAGTGAAGGGGTTGCGTGACTTGAAAGTCACTGTTTAGGTGGAGGTGTTTTTGGAGTCTGGAATCTTCCCCTACTCCTTGGGAATTGACCCCCCCCGATATCCCCTGAAACCTCCCCTTTGGAAGGAACCCTGATATGGTGTGGTTCTTGTTTGTTGGCTGGTGGTGTCTGTGGGTTGGCCACGAAACCCCCCTCTAAATGGAGTTTTTCTGAAAGAGCCTCTGCTCTGCGGGGAGTAGAGTGCGCCCATGGCCTTGGCCGTGTCTGTGTCCTTTTTAAGTTTTTCAATGGCTGTATCCACTTCAGAGCCAAAAAGTTGTTTCTCGTTGAAGGGCATATTAAGGACAGCCTGCTGGATTTCAGGTTTGAAGCCTGAAGTGCGTAGCCAAGCGTGTCTCCTTATGGTGACAGCAGTGTTGACTGTTCTTGCTGCAGTATCGGCTGCGTCTAGTGAAGAGCGGATTTGATTGTTTGAGATCGTTTGTCCCTCTTCCACTATTTGCTGCGCCCTTTTTTGGTATTCCTGGGGAAGATGGTCTACGAGAAGTTGCATCTCGTCCCAGTGTGCGCGGTCATATCTGGCCAGCAGCGCTTGTGAATTTGCGATGCGCCACTGGTTGGCTGCCTGTGATGCTACTCTTTTCCCTGCCGCATCAAATTTTCGGCTTTCTTTGTCCGGAGGTGGGGCGTCGCCAGATGTATGTGAATTTGCTCTCTTGCGAGCTGCCCCTACTACCACGGAGTCAGGTGGTAACTGCGAAGTAATAAACACTGGGTCTGTGGGTGGTGGTTTGTATTTCTTATCCACCCTTGGGGTGATGGCTCTTGATTTTACGGGCTCTTCAAAAATTTGTTTTGCATGCCGTAACATCCCCGGTAGCATTGGGAGACATTGATATTGGCTGTGTGTAGCCGAGAGGGTGTTAAATAAAAAATCATCCTCTATAGGATCGGAATGCAGTTGGACATTGTGGAATTCTGCTGCCCTAGCCACCAGTTGCGAGTATGAGGTACTGTCCTCTGGCGGTGACGGCTTTGTGGGGTATGACTCGGGATCATTGTCCGGCACTGGGGTGTCATACAGGTCCCAAGCGTCTTGATCCTGATCGTCATGATTTATGGTAGTTTGCGCTGGTGAGTGCATTTGTGGCGGTGTTTGTGCCGGCGATGCCTGTGGTGGAGAGGGCGGAGGCGTGACTTTTTTAACCACTTTGGCTTGTGGTTGTGCGTCATCCTTTGGAAGTCCGATCCTTCTTTTTCTCATGATTGGGGGAAGGGTTGATATCTTCCCTGTGTCGTGCTGGATGTACAGTCTCTTTTGTGTGTAGTCCGATTCTACACTTTGGAGCTCTTGTCCAAATTTGTGCATTTGGCCACTCATTCCTTGTTCCTCTGAGTAGGATGTAGGTGTGGTATTTTTCGGCGCCGAGAGAGAATCTTTTTTCGGTTTCGGCACCGACAGAATTTTTGTTCCTTTCGGCATGGATTCTCGGTGCCGATGTTTTTCGGTGCCGGTATCTTGTTTTTGTCTCTCGGAGCCGCTTTCTCGGCTCCGAGGTTGCTCCATGGCGGTCCCTCGACCGGAGTCGGGTGTCTTCGCTATGGGCGTGCCCTTTTTCGGCGCCTTCGACGGGTCGCCTGTTTTATGGGTCGAGCCATGGCCTGTTGGCAGTGGCGTCCCCTGGGCTTTCGGTTTGTCGATGGATTTACTTTTCGACGTGTTACTCACAGTTTGTTGCTGTTGTTCGACGTCGGAGTCTCCGGATTCTGATTCCGGAACCGAGAATGTTTCCTCTTCCTCGTCAAAACGTTGTTTTGTCGACGTGGACGCCATTTGTTGACGCCTGGCTCTTCGGTCCCGGAGTGTTTTTCTGGACCGGAAGGCTCGACAGGCTTCACAGGTATCCTCCTTGTGCTCGGGGGACAAGCACAAGTTACAGACCAAGTGCTGATCTGTATAAGGATACTTACTGTGACATTTTGGGCAGAAACGAAACGGGGTCCGTTCCATCGGCTTCGATGTCGCACGCGGCGGGCCGACCAGGCCCCGATGGGGGATCGAAACTACCCCAAAGTCTTCCGATGATCGGTGTCGATGTACCTAACTATCCCGATACCGAACGGAACAATACCGACGCTTTCTTCCGAGATTCTGACTAACTTTCCGAACCGAAACACGGAGCGAAAAGGAATACGTCCGAACCGGACAGCGGAAAAAAACAATCTAAGATGGAGTCGACGCCCATGCGCAATGGAGCCGAGGAGGGAGGAGTCCTTCGGTCCCGTGACCAAAAAGACTTCTTCGAAGAAAAACAACTTGTAATACTCCGAGCCCAACACCAGGCAGCGGACTGTGCCAAACATGTGTATCTGCAGCAACATATGCCATCGAACATAAGCATTCTGCAAGCCCAACACTACCATCCAGCCTCCAGGGCAGACATGACCTGAGTTACAGTGAGCATTTTGAGCTTCTCTTTCCAGAGAAAGTGATTGAGGGCCTGGAGTTCTAAGATAGGACAAAGGACCCTGTCCTTTCTCGGCACCAGGAGGTAGCAGGAACAACAACCACAATCTACTTAAGGCACAGGGACCCTCCCATTGGCTGGGAGAGAGGGGGGCTGCGCCAAACACTGGCTCCCTGATCCACAGGGACATTGGATCCCACATCCTCTGCCATGCAGAGGTTAGGCAGCATGTGCTGCATGGTGGATGGAGGGAAATGCCAAAAATGGGCAAAAAGCAGACTGAGGTGGGTGAGAAGCAGCTGTGAGGCCCAGAGATTAAGCCATAGCCCGGGACTCCCTAAAGCTCTCAAGCTTAGAGTCTGCTTTGTTTCCAAAGAGATGGGTGCCATGGAACGGCATGTCTATAAGCAATTGTGGTCATCCCCCAAAAAGCAAGAGTTCCTCAAACAAGCGTGGCACCAAAGGGCCACTGTTGATGGAGCTGATCTGCCCAGTGAGTCCATGGTGTCCAGTTCAACTTGAAAGGTGAACTTGGCTGCGTCTCTCCCATCAGCAACAGCCTGGCAGGGAATGGCCCGGGCCTCCTCTGGGACCTGTGGCAGTACCTGCGTGACTGTATCCCATAAAGTATGGGTGTAGCGACCAAAAAGGCATGCAGTGTTCAGGAACCGCAATGCCAGACTGGAGGAACAGAACATTTTCTTCCAAGTAGGTCCAGTTTTCTTGATTCCCCGTCGGGTGGTGCATAAGGGAATGCACCAGAAGAGGAAGAAGCCTGGATGACAAGCTCTCAGGTGCAAGGTGTTGGGGCAGGAATTTAGGGGCGATTGGTGCAGGCAGATGACAGGGGGCACTTGTCCTAGTCACAGGAGCCCCTGTGTTCGGTCTGCACCAAGTACCCAGTAGGAGATCCGTTAGGGCTTTGTTAAAGGGTATAACAGGGGTTCCAAAGTGGAAGCCCCAGGCTGAGGCACCTCAGTCAGGAGATTAGTCCTGACTGTCACAAAAAGGAGCTCAAGGCCCAGGACCTTCGCACCACCACTGAGTAGGAGGCTCCCTCCTCTGTAGCCATGGTAGAGGAAGACAGCATGCCAGAGTCAGGGGGAGGTGCCCAACCCACTGCCCCACCTAATTCCGGAGCCCCGTCCTAGTAAGAGTCTTCAAGCTGGTAGTCTAGAGGGTCCAGTGACCCATACATACTCTCACCGTACCCTTTGGCATAACGGTTAGGAACAAACCTGGGGAGTGATGTCCCCATCAAAACCTAAATCGGTGTTAGGCGACGTTGTTCCGTCTCTGGGTCAGAGTCAGCAATAAGCATGGGATTGACGCTGATTGTGGTCCCCACTGATGTCGGAAGCGTCTACACCTGCACCAGGGAAGGTTACAATGGCACGACCAACAGTGGGTCGGATCAGGAAATGGATCCTCGGGGCTGAGGCCGAAGCCACCAGCGCAGAACCCAAGGGCCCCCCACCGACCCTTATGGGCCAGAGGGCGTCACAGGAGGGTCGGTCTGCCCAAAGGAGGTACATGGCTGGATAAAACTCCCACAGTAGGGCAGGGGTGGCTCTGGCTCCCAGAAACTCAGGGAGGCACGTAACCAACTCAGAAGCAGGCTCCAAGGACAGATGCCTAGAAGGGTGACGCTCATCCCGAAGTCCATCGACCGAGTGATGGGTTTGAAGTCAAAGTACGCTCGTTCTTCTTCGGCGACTTCTTCTTGTGACCTGGAAATGGCTCTGCAAACTGTCTCATGACCTTCCTCCAGAGCTAGAGCGGTATCGACCCAGAGTAGACCACCAGGTCTCAATGAGCTCTAGGGACTGCTCCCTTAAAGTCTTCTGGTTCATGGCCCGCCAGTCTGAGCACAACTTTGGGTCATGGTCGTGCTCCAGACACCACAAGCACACGTTACCAACATCATGCGGTGACAGGAGTCACACGGCTTGAATACGATCTTACAGGATGCTATCTCAATGCACCAAGTAGTAAAAAAAATAAACAATTGATAAAAGGGTCAAAAAGTCAATCAAAAAGCAATGCAGAGTAGCTCTTCTCCAGATCTGCACGTAGGCTGGCACAATAGGAAGTTGGCCTGGTGTGTGCTGGACACCTATGGTGTTTGCACCGTACACCAGATCCAGGCAACCCCTGTTAGTGAGAGAGCGTCTAGGAAGCCAGGGCTCTCTAGTGGTAGTTATGGTGAGAAGCCAAGACTTATCAAGGAGGAAAGTAAAGCACTTGCAATACAACAGCAGTCACACAGTAACTTATCACACATGAAGGGAACCACACACTGTTACAAAAATAATGGTAATTTTGTAAGGAAATGCCTCCTTGGCATGGTTATCTCCTGACTTTTTGCCTTTTGCTGATGCCAGTTATGATTGAAAGTGTGCTGGGACCCTGCTAACTAGGCCCCAGCACAAGTGTTCTTTCCCTAAACTGTACCTTTGCCTCCACAACTGGCACTGCCCTGGCGCTCATATAAGTCCCTTATAAATGGTACCCTTGGTACCAAGGGCCCTGATGCCAGGAAAGGTCTCTAAGGGCTGCAGCACTTCTTATGCTACCCTGGGGACCCCTCACGCAGCACATGCACACTGCCTCACAGCTTGTGTGTGCTGGTGGGGAGAAAATGACTAAGTCGACATGGGACTCCCCTCAGAGTGCCATGCCAACTTCACACTGCCTTTGGCATAGGTAAGTCACTCCTCTAGCAGGCCTTACAGCCCTAAGGCAGGGTGCACTATACCACAGGTGAGGGAATATGTGCAAGAGCACTATGCCCCTACAGTGTCTAAGCAAAACCTTAGGCATTGTAAGTGCAGGGTAGCCATAAGAGTATATGGTCTGGGCGTTTGTCAAACACGAACTCCACAGTTCCATAATGGCTACACTGAAATTTGGGAAGTTTGGTATCAAACTTCTCAGCACAATAAATGCACACTGATGACAGTGTGGAATTTATTGCAAAATGCACCCAGAGGGCATCTTAGAGATATCCCCCGATTACCAATCCAAATTCTAGTGTTGGGCTGACCAGTTTCTGCCAGCCTGCTACAACCAGACTGGTTTCTGGCCACATGGGGAGAATGCGTTTGTCACTCTGTGGCCAGAAACAAAGCCTGTACTGGGTGGAGGTGCTTCTCACTCCCCCTGTAGGAACTGGAACACCTGGTGGTGAGCCTCAAAGGCTCACCCCTTTTGTTACAGCGCCACAGGGCATTCCAGCTAGTGGAGATGCAAGTCCCTCTGGCCACTGCCCCCACTCTTGGTGACAAGCCTGGAGGAGATAATGAGAAAAACAAGGAGGAGTCACCCACCAGTGAGGACAGCCCCTAAGGTGCACTGAGCTGAGGCGACCCATGCCTTTAGAAATCCTCCATCTTAAGTTTGGAGGATTCCCCCAATAGGATTGAAAATGTGCTCCCTTCCCCTCGGGGAGGAGGCACAAAGAGGGTGTAGCCACCCTGCAAGACAGTAGCCATTGGCTACAGACCCCCAGACCTCAACACACCCCTAAATGTAGTATTTAGGGGCACCCAAGAACCCAGGAAATCAGATTCCTGCAAACTGAACCAAGAAGAAGGACTGCTGACCTGAAAGCCCTGCAGAGACGATGGAGACAACTGCTTTGACCCCAGCCCTACTGGTCTGTCTCCCGACTCGAAAAACTGCAACAGCAGCGTATCCGACAGGGACCAGCGACCTCTAAAGCCTCAAAGGACTGCCCTGAACCTAAGGACCAAGAAACGTCAGTGAGCAGCGGCTCTGCTCAACAACAGTAACAATATTGCAACTTTTCTGCAACTTCTAAGGACTTCACTTTTCCCGCCGGAAGCCTGAGACTTCACCCTCTGCACCAGACGCTCCCGGCTCGAGATCCAGAGAACCAACACCACAGGGAGGACTCCAAGTCTACTGCGACCCCATGAGTAGCCCTAGACGACCCCCCCTAGACCCCCACAGCGACACATGCAGAGAGAAATTAGAGGCTCCCCCTTACTGCGACTGCCTGTAACAAGGACCCTGACGCCTGGACCAAGCACTGCACCAGCAGCCCCCAGGACCAGAAGGAACCGAACCTCAGTGAAGGAGTGAGCATCAGGCGACCCTTTGCCTAGCCCAGTCGGTGGCTGGCCAGAGAAGCCCCCCTGTGCCCTGCCTACACCACTAGTGACCCCCGGGTCCCTCCATTAAATCCAATACAAAACCCGACGCCTGCTTTGCACACTGCACCCTGGCCGCCCATGTGCCACTGAGGTTGTGTTTTGTGTGCCTACTTGTGTCTCTCCCCCCCCCCCATTGCTCTACAAAACACCCCCTGGTCTGCCCTCAGAGAACGCAGGTACTTACCTGCTGGCAGACTGGAACCGAAGCACCCCTGTAGGCACCTATGTGTTTTGGGCACCTCTTTGACCTCTGCACCTGACCGGCCCTCAGCTACTGGTGTGGTAACTTTGGGGTTGCCTTGAACCCCCACCGGTGGGCTGCCTATGCCCAGGAACTTGTGGTTCTAAAAATACATTAACAAAAGATATTTTTCTATATAAATACTATTGGCCTGGAGTTAAGTCTTTGAGTGTGTGTTCCTCATTTATTACCTGGTGTGTACAACAAATGCTTAACACTGCCCTATGATAAGCCGACTGCTCGATCACACTACCACAAAATAGAGCATTGGAATTATCTAATTTTGCCACTATCTTACCTCTAAGGGGAACTGTAAGGAAATGGCTCCCTGTTGCAGTTACCCCCCACTTTTTGCCTGATACTGATGCTGACTTGACTGAGAAGTGTGCTGGTACCCTGCTAACCAGGCCCCAGCACAAGTGTTCTTTCACCTAAAATGTACCATTGTTTCCACAATTGGCACACTCCTGGCACACAGATAAGTCCCTTGTAAAAGGTAGCAGTGGTACCAAGGGCCCTGTGACCAGGGAAGGTCCCTAAGGGCTGCAGCATATGTTGTGCCACCCTAAGCTGCCCCTCACTTAACACATGCACACTGCCATTGCAGATTGTGTGTGTTGGTGGGGAGATAAAGGCAAAGTCGATATGGCATCCCCCTCAGAATGCCATGCACACAAAATACTGCCTGTGGCATAGGTAAGTCACCCCTCAAGCAGGCCTTTCAGCCCAAAGGCAGGGTGCACTATACCACAGGTGAGGGCATAGCTGCATGAGCAATATGCCCTTACAGTGTCTAAGTCTATTCTTAGACATTGTAAGTACAGTTGTGGCCATATTAAGTATATGGTCTGGGAGTTTGTCAAAAACGAACTCCACAGCTCCATAATGGCTACACTGAATACTGGGAAGTTTGGTATCAAACTTCTCAGAATAATAAACCCACATTGATGCCAGTGTTGGATTTATTAAAAAAATGCACACAGAGGGCGTCTTAGAGATGCCCCCTGTATTTTACCCAATTGTTCAGTGCAGGACTGACTGGTCTGTGCCAGCCTGCTGCTGAGAGACGCGTTTCTGACCCCAAGTGGTGAGGGCATTTGTGCTCTCGGAGGACAGAAACAAAGCCTGCTCTGGGTGGAGGTGCTTCACACCTCCCCCCTGCAGGAACTGTAACACCTAGCAGTGAGCCTCAAAGGCTCAGGCTTCGTGTTACAATGCCCCAAGGTACTCCAGCTAGTGGAGATGCCCGCCCCCTGGACACAGCCCCCACTCTTGGCGGCAAGTCCAGGGGAGATAATTAGAAAAACAAGGAGGAGTCACCCACCACTCAGGACAGTCCCTAAGGTGTCCTGAGCTGAGGTGACCCCTGCCTTTAGAAATCCTCCATCTTGATTTTGGAGGATTCTTCCAATAGGAATAGGGATGTGCCCCCCTCCCCACAGGGAGGAGGCACAAAGAGGGTGTAAATTCCCCCCCCCCCCCCCACAGGACAGTAGCCATTGGCTACTGCCCTCCCAGACCTAAACACACCCCTAAATTCAGTATTTAGGGGCTCCCCAGAACCTAGGAAACTAGATTCCTGCAACCTAAAGACGAAGAAGGACTGCTGACCTGAAGCCCTGCAGTGAAGGCGGAGACACCAACTGCTTTGGCCCCAGCCCTACCGGCCTGTCTCCCCACTTCAAGAAAAACTGCAACAGCGACGCATCCCACAGGGTCCAGCGACCTCTGAAGCCTCAGAAGACTATCCTGCATCTAAAAGGACCAAGAAGCTCCCGAGAACAGCGGCCCTGTTCAACCAACCTGCAACTCTGCAACAAAGAAGCAACTTTTAAAGACCACACGTTTCCCACTGGAAGCGTGAGACTTTCCACTCTGCACCCTACGCCCCCGGCTCCACCTGCGGAAAACTAACTCTACATAGAGGACTCCCCGGCGAATACGAGCCCGTGAGTAGCCAGAGTTGACCCCCTGACCCCCCACAGCGACGCCTGCAGAAGGACTCCAGAGGCTCCCCCTGACCGCGTCTACCTGCTTCAAGGAACCCGATGCCTGGTAAAGACACTGCACCCGCAGCCCCCAGGACCTGAAGGAACCACACTCCAGTGCAGGAGCGACCCCCAGGCGGCCCTCTTCCTAGCCCAGGTGGTGGCTACCCCAAGGATCCCACCCTTGCCTGCATCGCTGAAGAGACCCCCGGGTCTCCCCATTGAATCCTATTGCGAACCGGACGCCTGTTTGCACTCTGCACACAGCCGCTCCTGTGCCGCTGAGGGTGTACTTTCGGTGCCTGCTTGTGTCCCCGCCCCCCCGGTGCCCTACAAAACCCCCCTGGTCTGCCCTCCGAAGTCACGGGTACTTACCTGCTGGCAGACTGGAACCGGGGCACCCCTATTTCCATTGAAGCCTAGGTGTTTTGGGCACCACTTTGACCTCCGTACCTGACCGGCCCTGAGCTGCTGGTGTGGTAACTTTGGGGTTGCCCTGAACCACCAACGGTGGGCTACCTTGGACCCAACTTTGAACCCGGTAAGTGCTTTACTTACCTGTGAACCTAACAAATACTTACCTCCCCCAGGAACTGTTGATTTTTGCACTGTGTCCAATTTTAAAATAGCTTATTGCCATTTTTGCCAAAACTGTACATGCTATTGTGATGATTCAAAGTTCCTAAGATACCTGAGTGAAATACCTTTCATTTAAAGTATTGTCTGTTAATCTTGAACCTGTGGTTCTGAAAATAAACCAAGAAAAGAAATATTTCTATATAAAAACCTATTGGCCTGGAATTGTCTTTGAGTGTGTGTTCCTCATGTATTGCTTGTGTGTGTACAACAAATGCTTAACACTACCCTCTGATAAGCCTACTGCTCGACCACACTACCACAAAACAGAGCATTGGAATTATCTCTTTTTGCCACTAGCTTACCTCTAAGGGGAACCCTTGGACTCTGTGCATGCTACTTCTTACTTTGAGATAGTACTTACAGAGTCAACTTCCTACAAATGTATTACAGTAACAATGAACTAGATTATTTACAGACAGTCTCCCAACTGGAGGCAGGTACACACTATATATACACAGTAAATATTAGGAATTAGCATATAGAAACAACAAGCACTGGCAAGAGATAGTAGAAAACAGCTAAGGCCCTACTGGGGGGTGGGGAAAACCGTATACTAAAATAGTGGAATGCTAGGTGAGGTCCGCCACCCAAGGATGCGGAGTGGTTAGAATGGAGCTGGGAGAACTCAGGACCCCGACAGGTGAGTACCTAGGTGACCCCCAGCAACCAGGAGAGCAGAGGTAAGCTACCTTGTCTTCCCAAAGACGAAGAAGGAGACATGGGAAAAGGAATATGGCAAGACTAAGACCAGTCCGGTGGAACACTATGGTGGATTCTGGAAGAAGAGGACCTGCAAAAGAAGGAGACAGAGTCTAGCCCACACAGGAGTGTCCAGGTGGAGCAGGAGCCACTACCCACCCTTCTCTGGATGAAGATCCAGGTCGATGAGGGAAGATGAATATCAGCTGTGGAGCCCAGGTCTGACCACTGACCCATCGCTGGGTTGCAGATGGGTCAGTGGTCAGGAAGACCACCAACAAGCCTTGGAAAATGCAAATCTTGGCAGATGAGGACCACAAGCTCCAAGGGACTTGATCCCTGGAGGGAATTCGGGCTGACCCTCTGGATTCAGGAGAGCCAGCAGAAGCAGTCACAGCCCCCATTGGCATCAGGTAGGGTAAGTTGCAGTGAGGCCCAGTCAGCACACCTGGAGAGGAGTCGCTGGAGCAGCAGAGGAGAGACTGTCGTTGCAAGGATGAAGTGAAGGAGGCCAGGCTACTTGGAGCCTGAGGATCCCTTGGAGCAGGAGCCAACAAGCCTTGGTTGCTGCAAGAGTTGTAGTGCACAGGGGTACTGTCCTGCAAGGACAGGCAAGGGCTCACGGTCTCACAAGTTGGACAGCAGGTAGAGAGGAGCAAGAGAACCAACACCTGTGTTTGAGATTCTTCCTAGAGCCAGATGGCAGAAGATCCCAGCAGCCAGTTGTTGTTGCCTTAAGTACCTGCGAATGCAGGGGAGTGACTCCTTCACTCCAAGGGAGATTGCTTCTTGCTTCTTTGGTGCAGCTGAAGTCCTGCCGACCCCAGATGATGCCCAGCTGTGGAAATGTTACAATTACAAAGAAACAATGTGGCAAGACAAGGTCATCTCAGGAGTTGCAGGCTTGTTTGGTTCCTGTGAAGTCCAGCAGCCATTCCGGTTGCCAGGAGCAGAAGAGGTCGATGCGGAGGGGTCCTAATGGAGTCTTGCACACCTAATCTGGGGGCCCACGTGTAAGGGAGTACCTAAATAGCCCTAACAGGGGACTTGGTCACTCTGCAGGGTGACCACCTATCAGATGGGGTCACTGATGTCAGTTACTTGTCCTGACCAACCAGATGCTCCCAGGGGCCTCTGCATATCTTGTTTTCAAGATGGCAGAATCAATTGGCCACCTGGAAGATGTCTGGGCACCACTCCTGAGGTGGGATGGACAGGGGACTGGTCACTCCCCTTTGTGGGTTTTCGTGCTAGAGCAGGGACCAGGGGACCCTGGACTGGTGCAAACCAGATTATGCATGGAGGGCACCACATGTGCCTTTCAAAGCAAGCCGGTGGGACAGAGGCGCTACCCCTTCCCATCCTTGTAACACCCATTTCCAGGGGAGAGGGTGTATCCTCCCTCTCCCACAGGAAATCCTTTGTTCTGCCCTCCCCTGTCTGAGCTGGTCAAGCAGCAAGAGGGCAGAAACCTGTCTTAGGGGCTGCCCACAAACCCTGGAAGAGTGGTAGGAGCAATACAGAGGGGATGGGTGTCCTCTAAGAAGCCCCCAGAGTGCATGGAATCATGCCACCAATACTGTATTTAGTATTGAGGTATGATCCCGACATGTTTGATACCAAACATGCCTAGGTTCGGAGTTACCATTATGTAGCTGGATCACTGGTGGCCAGTACAAGGGTAAAATGGTTTCCCTGCACTTACGAAGTCCAGTGCATTGGAAGTGGAGTTCGTAGGGGCACCTCTGCTCATGCAAGAGTGCCCACATACACAGGGACCTGCACCCTGCCCTTTGGGCTGAAATGGCCTACCACAGGGGTAACTAACAGTCTTCTGGTGTAGTGACCGGCAATGAAAGGGTGCATGCATCATTTCACGCAGGATGCAAACGGGAGGCCTACAGACACAGTTTGCATGGGCTCCTCTAGGTGGCATAATACAGGCTGCAGCCCTTGGGAGACCCCTGGCGTACCAATGCCCTAGGTACGCAGGTACCATCTACCAGGGACTTACAGGAGTACACCCGTATGCCAATTGTGGTAGATGAAGTTCCAAAACAACCAAATTTGGAGGAGAGGGCACAATCATTGGGGTCCTGATCAGCAGGATACAAGTGAAAACAGTAAGCACACTGGCATCAGACAAAACATGGGGGTAACGATGCAAGAAAGAGGGGACTTTCCTACATTTAACATATCTGATAATTATTGGATTTGTTAAATAACAACCTTCGTTAAAAATTGACGGGTCAAAGCTGCCGAAGTTTAAGAGGGGAAAAACATATTGATATGTACCATATTGTGTGGACTGTGGTGCATTAAACACCAAAATCTGCATGTTATTCCGGAATTATTCATAATAGGTGTTATTTATTGCACCCGATAAATAACATACCAGTGGTATCATTTATCAGGGGCGAAATATAATGCCTAAACTATTAATCATGCCCTAAAAATTACGTTCGTATCCTCAGAATGATTCGTTGGGGCAGTGCAAGTGTATTTAACAGATTACATTTTGGACAGTGAAAGCCTCAATTGAATTAAAGAAATGCTCCAACCAGAGTGGAAAAACCAACAGCATCAGTCCACAAATTTGGTGGTGACTGTAGGAAGCTGGCTATCTATGCAGTGACCCAGTGTAGAAGGGCGACCCTTATTAGTCTACAAGGGTACAAATAACCCCAAAAGCTCTCTTTTGTGGTAGTTTGGTCAAGAAGTTAGGCTTATCAGAGGGTAGTGTTGAGCATTTCTTGAACGTGCAGTCAATAAACGAGACATACACTCAAGAAGCAACTCCAGACCAATTGGTTATCAAAAAAATAGTTACATTGTATGCGTTATATGTAAACACCAGAAAATCTGTGGAAGAATAAATACTGTAGCAGTTCCTAGAACTATTTGCAAGTAAGGAACTTTTTGTAGATGAACGTGTTTTTATGCAGCACAAGTTTTCAAATGGCTGTATGGAAGTTCTTACACACTGTTTTTGGGGATCCACTGACGATATTGAAGTGGTAGGGATGTGAAGTTATTCACAAGACCATCAGTCATGTTGGTCATGTCGGGTTCCTGAGCACTGAACAGTTGGCAATTTGGGGGATAAGGAGGGGATTCCCTGGAGATTTAACAGAGGCTAAAGTAGATCATTCTAATGCTCCATGGAGAGTTCTCAAGTCATGCTATGCTTTAGGACCTAGAGACACCAGTGGTTCTCCTACCCTTAGTCCGGGGTGTCTGGGTGCAGAGGTTTCTTTGACCACTGGGTGTCCGTCACAGGTGGTGGTCAGGGTGGAGGGAAGCTCACAGAACAGGCTGCAGATGTGGACTGGGAACCAGTCCTGGTGTAAAAACAAGTGGGCTCAAGTTTCACACACAACGGGGATGCATTGACACCAGTGGTTCTGTTCTCTGTCCAGGGCATCCAGGAGCAGAGGTGCAGCAGACCGTCAGGGTTACTGTCACTGGAGACGGTGGCAGGTTGAAGGGATCCTGCACGAAGAGGCTGCAGGCATCAGTGTGAAGGTTGCAGTGGCAAATTCCACGATGGACTTTGCTGCTGAAGAGGCTGGGGACCAGGTTGGCACTGTTGGCCCACTTCAACAAAGGCTATGAGGTTCCAGTGCAGTGGTGCTGCCTGGTGGCAGTTTTGTCAGCCCGACTATTATTCAGCAGCCTGCAACGATACAGGAGAGCAGCTCTGCTACTCCACAGGAGTTCCTTGTGCTGAGGAAGTCTGACTGTCCTTTTCAGGCTTTGGAAAGTTCCAGCAGCTGGAGGACAATTGTCAAAGACTACAGGCAGGCTGGAAGGTTTGCCGCAGAGTCTGTCGCGGATCTACAGTTCTTCCCTTTTGCATCTCTGGGGAGCCCTTCTTCAGGTCAGTAGGGAGCTGAGTGCTGGGGTTCATGCGTGCCACCTAAATATTCAATTTAGAGACATTACAGGGAGTGCCAGACAGCAGCCAATGGGTTGTCCACCTGTAGGGCGACTACATCCTTTATATGACCACTTCTGTTGGGAAGAGGGCATAACCCTGACCCTAGTGGCCTAATCCCTTCCAACCCAAGACGGAGGAATTTAAAAAGTGTTGTCCACTTCAGCTTGTCCACCTTGGATGTGGGACTGGCATGAAGTGGGCAAACCCCCTTGTAGGAAGTTGGCTCTGTATATACTATCTCAAAGTAAGAGGTAGTGTGCACAGAGTTTCCCTTAGAGTTAAGATAGTGGCAACATTTGATAATTCTAATGCTCTATTTTGTGGTAGTGTGGTCGAGCAGTAGGCTTATTAGAGGGTAGTGTTAAGCATTTGTTGTACACACACAGGCAATAAATGAGGAACACACACACACTCAAAGACTTTACTCCAGGCCAATAGTTTTTATATAGAAAAATATATTTTCTTAATTTATTTTTAGAACCACAATTTCAAGATTTGAAGTAAACACATAAAATGCAAGGTACTCTACATAAGCAAGTTAGGAACTTTGAATTAGAGCAGTAACACACCCAGTTTTTCTTAAAATGGCAATAAGCTATTTTAAAAGTGGACACAGTGCAAAAATCAACAGTTCCTGGGGGAGGTAAGTCTTTTTTAGTTTGTCAGGTAAGTAAGACACTTACAAGTTCAAGTTCCTGGGCAAATCCTAGCCCTAACAAGTTCTTTAAATATTTTGTCTGCATGCCTTATCAAGCCAGGCAGCATTGGTAGGCACTGGTAACGTGAATGTGTGGAGGATAGTGTACTGAAAAGGAAATCCTCTTCTAAAGGCTCACTATGCATAAGTACTCCATGGTACACAGCTGCCCTTGAAATGATCGGCGTATATGCTGTTGTATACTTTGGTGGCAAAGGTTTGGAAGGATAAAGGTCTGGGTCATTTAGTGGTATGGGATCTGGAACATACACATCCCAAAGATCAATTGTATCACCATGCGAATAAGTGTGGGAGTGTGTTGGTGAAGGCAAGGATGGTGGGCTAACGGGTGGTGGTGAGAAAGAAAGTTGTGGCTTATGTGGTGGAGAATTTTGTAAAGATAATGGCTTCTCCTTCCTTTTAAAAATCTTTGCTGGTGGGGGAGCAGTATCAAGATGTTCTTGAAAAGTCAACGTTCTTTTTGTTTGCAGAGAAGGTGCTGCAATGATCCTCCCAATCTCTTTGTGGATATGAATCCTTGACTGTCATCCATGATGTCAAGTATAGGCTGAATGTCAGAATCTGCAGAAATATATTCACATGTATTTGGTGATTTAGATGACAGTTCATCAAATGTCTTTGAGCTCTGCTTTAATCGGCTCGAAAGTCCTTGTTCCTCTGTACATGAATATTTTTTCGTCTGCAAAGGTGACAATTTTTTCAGTCCCAAAGATACAGCCTGTTTCAGCTCCAAAGCTGGGTGGCGAGCTTTAGACTTCGAAGAGTGTGGACGCGGGTTCGGCTCGGATGTGGAGCTTTTGATAGATTTGCTCGACTCCGGTATCGAAGCTGGTGTGGCCTTTTTCTGAGCCGAACCCGAAGGTTGGTGGACGATTATTTTCTTTCGGGTAGAACCATGGCTCTCTGGCAGTGGTGTGCCCAAGGCCTTAGATGGTCTTTTAGTAGTGGGCGTAGGGGCAGTTGTACTTGCATGCTGAGCCGCAGTGATTGGTTTGCTATCATCCTCTGAGTCGTCTTCAGAGTTGGTGCCCTGAATGGAAACTGAAGTCTGGGCCTGTTCTTACACCTATAGTGTCGACGTAATATGTATTTTTTGACACCATCTCAAGTCTTCTGGCTCTCCGGTCACGCAGTCCCTTTTTCGACCGGAACAACCAACAGGCTTCACAGTCTTCTTCTCGATGGTCGGGAGAGAGACTGAGATTACATACCACATGTTGAAATACGGAAATCTCACGTGGCATCAATGACCGAATCGGAACGGAGTTCGATTTATCAGGCTTCAGTGTGGTAGGCCTGAACAGGACCTTTTGGTCACTCACGCCCAAAAGGGCGCATTTGGTTTTAGACTGTACTATTGGTTCGACTATAGGTGGAAACGTGATAGAAACAATACCAACGGTCAAATAAAGTTATATAAAGTTTCCGAATCGAAAACCTCGGAGCGAGAGGAAACACGTCAGAACCAGACAGCGGAAAGAAAACAATCTAACAAAGGAGTCAAAGCCCATGCGCACTATGGCCAAGAGGAGGAGTCACTCGATTCCGTAACTTAAAAAAAAAAAAAAAAGACTTCTTCGAAGAACAACAACTTGTAACACTCCAAGCCCAACACTAGATGGCAGAAGCTATGCACAGCATGTATATCTGCAGCAAGTGGCTGCTTTACAAATTTCGGCCATTGGTATGTTTCCTAAGAAAGCCATTGTAGCCCCTTTTTTCCGTGTGGAATGTGCTTTAAATGTAACCAAGAGCTGTCTTTTAGCTTTTAGGTAACATGTTTGGATGCATTTTACTATCCATCTCGGTAACCCTTGTTTTGAAATAGGGTTACCAGCATGTGGTTTTCGGAACGCTACAAGTAACTGTTTGATTTTGTCCTATCTATGTAATACATTAAGGCTTTTTTAATACCGAATGTATGCAGGGCTCTTTCTGCTACAGAGTGTGGCTGTGGGAAGAAGACTGGCAGTTCCACTGTTTGTTTGATATGAAACGGTGATATAACTTTTGTGAGAAATTTTGGGTTTGTTCGAAGTACAACTTTATGTTTATGTACTTGTATGAACGGTTCTTGAGTAGTGAAAGCTTGGATTTCACTAACTCTTCTTAATGAAGTAATTGCGACTAGGAAGGCAAGTTTCCATGTCAAGTATTGAATCTGGCATGAGTGCATGGGTTCAAATGGTGGACCCATAACTCATGTGAGCACTATGTTTAGATTCCACGAAGGTACTGGAGGTGTTCTAGGTGGAATGATGCGTTTTAATCCTTCCATGAAGGCTTTGATAACAGGGACTCTAAATAAGGAGCTGTGTTGTATATTTTGCAAGTAGGCAGAGATTGCAGTGAGATGTAGTTTTATGGATGAAAAAGCTAATTTTGCTTTTTGCAAATGAAGCAAATAACCTACAATGTCTTGTATTGATGCTGAAAGAGGGGTAATTTGTAGAGTTTGACTGTAATACACAAATCTTCTCCATTTGTTTGCATAACACTGCCTGGTAGTGGGTTTCCTTACTTGTTTAATTACTTCCATACATTCAGTTGGTAGTAGTAGATAACCAAACTCTATGACTTCAGGAGCCAAATCGCTAGATAGAGTATGTTGGGATTTGGATGCCTGATCAGTTGTTTGTTTTGTGTAAACAGATCTGGTCTGTTTGGGAGTTTGATATGTGGTACTAATGACAGGTCAAATAGCGTTGTGTACCAGGGTTGACGTGCCCACGTTGGCGCTATGAGTATGAGTTTGAGTTTGTTTTGACGCAGTTTGTGGACTACAAATGAAATGAGCGGGAGAGGGGGAAAAGTGTAAGCAAATATCCCTGACCAATTCATCCACAGAGCATTGCCCTTGGATAGGGGATGTGGGTACCTGGATGTGAAGTTTTGGCATTTTGCGTTTTCGCTGGTGGCGAATAGATCTAGGTCTGGTGTTCCCCAGTGGTGAAAGTATAGCTGAAGCACTTGGGGATGAATCTCCCACTCGTGTGTTTGTTGATGATCTTGGCTGAGCACATCTGCCAATTGGTTGTGTATCCCTGGTTTGTATTGTGCTACCAGGTGAATCTAGTGCACCCTGCCTTATGGCTGTAAGGCCTGCTAGAGGGGTGACTTACCTATGCCACAGGCAATGTGAGGATGGCATGGCACTCTGAGGGGAGTGCCATGTCGACTTAGTCATTTTCTCCCCACCAGCACACACAAGCTGTGAGGCAGTGTGTCTGTGCTGAGTGAGGGGTCCCTAGGGTGGCATAAGACATGCTGCAGCCCCTCGAGACCTTGCCTGGCATCAGGGCCGTTGGTACCAGGGGTACCATTTACAAGGGACTTATCTGGGTGCCAGGGCTGTGCCAATTATGGAGACAAAGGTACAGTTTAGGGAAAGAACACTGGTGCTGGGGCCGGGTTAGCAGGGTCCCAGCACACTTTCAAATCATAACTTAAGATCAGCAAAGGCAAAAAGTTAGGGGGTAACCATGCCAAGGAGGCATTTCCTTACACTATGCATAGCATGTGAATCTGCAGCAGAACATGCCACGAACCCATGTCCACTGGGTAAGTGAAATTTTCCGTTCAATGGCATGTGTAGCTGCAGATACACATGCTATGCATAGACTACAAAGCAGTTTTCCTCCTATAAGCGGTGGCCAGCCTGTAGAAGTTGAAGTTGTTTGAAATAGTGTTCTTAGTACAGCCTGTCCTACTGTTGCTTGTTGTGTTGCTAACACATCTACACAGTAATGCTTGGTAAATGTATGGGGTGTTGACCAAGTGGCTGCTTTACAAATTTCTGTCATTGGTATATTTCCTAAAAAGGCCATTGTTGCTCCTTTTTTTCTGGTGGAATGTGCTTTTGGTGTTACTAATAGCTGCCTTTTGGCTTTTAGGTAACACGTTTGGATGCATTTTACTATCCATCTAGCTAATCTTTGTTTTGAGATTAGATTCCCAATAAGTGGCTTTGGGAACGCTACAAATAACTGTTTAGTTTTTCTAAATGATTTTCTAAATGATTTAGTTCCATCAATGTAATACATCTTTTAATGTCTAATGTATGCAGCGCTCTTTCTGCTACTGGGTCTAGCTGTGGGAAGAAGACTGGAAGTTCCACTGTTTGTTTGATATGAAACAGTGAAATCACCTTAGGTAGGAATTTTGGGTTTGTCCAAAGTACTACTTTATGTTTGTGTAGTTGTATGAAGGGTTGCTCAATAGTGAAAGCTTGTATTTCACTAACTCTTCTTAATGAAGTGAGTGCAACGAGGAATGCTACTTTCCATGTTAGGTATTGAATCTGACACAAATGCATAGGTTCAAATGGTGAACCCATGAGTCATGTGAGTACAATATTTAGATTCCATGAAGGCACTGGGGGTGTTCTTGGTGGTATGATACGTTTTAGTCATTCCATGAAGGCTTTGATAACAGGGTCTCTAAATAGAGGGGGTGTGTTGTATATTTTACAAATGCGCTGAAATAGCAGTGAGATGCATTTTGATGGATGAAAAGGCTAAATTTGCCTTTTGCAGATGAAGCAAGTAACCTACAATGTCTTGTAGTGATGCTGAAAGAGGGGCAAATTGTTTACATTGACAGTAAAACTCAAACCCTTTCCATTTGTTTGCCTAACACTGCCTGGCAGTGGGATTTCTAGCTTGTTTAATTACTTCCATACATTCTGTTGGAAGATGTAGATATCCAAACTCTAAGACTTCAGGAGCCAAATCGCTAGATTGAGTAGTGCTGGATTTTGATGCTGGTTCAGTTATTTGTTTTGTGTTAACAGATCTGGTCTGTTGGGCAGTTTGATGTGTGGTACTACTGACAGGTCTAACAATGTCGTGTACCATGGTTGACGTGCCCACGTTGGTGCTATAAGTATGAGTTTGAATCTGTTTTGACGCAGTTTGTGGACTAGAAATGGAATAAGCGGGAGAGGGGGGAAAAGCGTATGCAAATATCCCTGACCAGTTGATCCATAGAGCATTGCCCTTGGATAGAGGGTGTGGTAACCTGGATGCGAAGTTTTGGCATTTTGCGTTTTTGCTGGTGGCGAATAGGTCTATGTCTGGTGTTCCCCAGTGATGAAAGTATGTTTGAAGTACTTGGGGATGAATTTCCAACTTGTGTGCTTGTTGATGATCTCGGTTGAGAACATCTGCTAATTGGTTGTGTATCCCTGGAATGTATAGTGCTACAGGGTGAATGTTGTGGTGTATTGCCGAATGCCAAATCTTTTGTGCTAGAATGCACGGTTGCGATGTGTGGATCCCTCTTTGTTTGTTTTGGTAATACATTGTAGTTATGTTGTCTGTCTTGATCAGAATGTGTTTGTGAACGAGAAGAGGTTGAAAGGCTTTGAGTGCTAGGAATACGGCTAGCATTTTCTAGGTGATTTACGTGAAGTTGTTTGTGTTTGGTGTCCCATTGTCCTTGAATGTTGTGATTGTTGAGGTGTGCTCCCCATCCAATCATTGATGCATCCGTCTCTTCAAATGGCTGCCCTTTGTTTAAATTTGTGGGATTCCACCACTGAAGCGATTTGTGTTTGGCAGTCTATCACCACTAGATCTTGAATTTGACCATGTGCTTGTGGCCATTGTTTTGCAAGGCACTGTTGTAAGGGCCGCATGTTTAGTCTTGCATTCGGGACAATGGTGATGCATGATGACATCATGCCCAACATTTTAATGGCAAATTTGACTGTGTACTGTTGGTTTGACTGAATTTGTGCCCAAACATTGTGGAGTGATTGTATCCTTTGTGGACTTGGGCTTACAAGTGCTGTTTGCGTATTTAGTGTGGCTCCCAAATACAGTTAAATTTGCGCTGGTTGCAAGTGGGATTTTTGGTAGTTTATTGAGAACCCTAGAGTGTGTAGGGGTTGTATTACATAATGTGTATGGTTTTGACACTGTGTCTGGCTGTTGGATTTTATTAGCCAGTCAAGATATGGAAAGACATGGATGTGTTGCCTTCTTAGGTAGGCTGCCACTACGGCAAGGCATTTTGTAAATACTCTGGGAGCTGTTGTTATCCCAAAGGGTAACACTTTGAACTGGTAATATTTTCCGTTTATTACAAACCTGAGATGTTTTCTGTGCGCTGGATGGATGGGTATGTGAAAATACGCATCCTTGAGGTCTAATGTTGCCATAAAATCTTGTTGTTGGAACAGTGGGACTACATCCTGTAGTGTTACCATGTGAAAGTGTTACGATAGGATGTAAAGACAGAGTTCTGAGATTTAGTATTGGTCTCAAGGTTCCATCTTTTTTGGGAATAAGGCGGCACAGGGAGTAAACCCCTGTTCCTATTTGATGTTGTGGAACAAGCTCTATGGCTTGTTTGAGTAACAGTGACTGTGCTTCTGTTTCCAACATGGGGATGTGTTGGGAGGAGAGTTTGTATGGTTTTGGAGGTATACCTGGAGGAATTTGAGCAAATTATATGCAGTAACCATTGTCTGTTGTAATGGGTAACCAATTTTTGTTGAAGGCTTGCAGTCTTCCTCCCACAGGAGAAGTGTGATGAGGGAAGATGTGGAGCAAGTCACTGTTTTCTGTGTGAGTTTTGTTTTGTTGGCTGATATTTTCCCCTACCTCTGGGGAATTGGCCTTTGTAAGTTCCTCTAAAACCACCTCGTTGGTACTGAGGCTGGTAAGAAAGTTTTGATAGTGGGGTGGATGCCTCAGATGTTTGGGCTCTAAAACCACCCCTGTATTGAGGCTTTCGAAATGAACCTCTGTACTGTGTAGTATACAGAGCATCCATGGCTTTAGCAGTGTCTCAGTCCTTTTTAATTTTTTTTATGGCTGTATCAACGTCAGGGCCAAAAAGCTATTTCTCATTAAATGGCATGTTAAGAACAGCCTGCTGGATTTCTGGTTGAAACCCTGATGACCGAAGCCATGCGTGTCTGGTGACAGCAGTATTGATTGTCCTGGCTGCTCTATCTGCTGAGTCTAGAGCTGACCTAATCTGGTTATTAGTAATAGCCTGCCCTTCCTCGACTATTTGCTGTGCCCTCTTTTGTTGGTCTTTTGGGAGATGCTGGATGATATCTTTCATCTCGTCACAGTGGGCCCTATCATACCTAGCCAGTAGTGCTTCGGAGTTGGCTATTCTCCATTGATTAGCTGCTTGCGATGCCACTCTTACCAGTAGCATCGAGTTTCCTGCTTTCCTTGTCTGGTGGTGGTGCATCACCAGATGACTGGGAGTTGGCCCTCTTCCTTGCCGCACTGACAACTACGGAATCAGGAGGTAGCTGTTGGGTAATGAATGCCGGATCAGAGGGAGGCGGCTTAAATTTTTTCTCCACTCTGGGAGTGATGACCCTGGCTTTAACTGGCTCTTGAAAAATCTTTTGTGTGTGTTTCAACATGCCTGGAAGGGTGGGAAGGGACTGGTAAGTAGTGTGCGTGGAAGATAATGTATTAAAGAGAAAATCATCCTCAAGAGGCTTGGTGGGCATGGCCACGTTGTGGTATGACGCTGCCCTAGCCAAAACCTGAGTGTATGAAGTGCTATCTTCTGGTGGCGATGGTTTTGAAGGATAGCAGTTAGGGCTGTCATCAGAAATGGGATCATCGTAGAGATCCCATGGGTTGACATTGTCTTGTTGTGAATCTGCAGAGTGCACTGGAGGCTGTGCAGGTGTAGGGGTTGTAGGTGGAGAGACAGTCAGGTGAGGAGAATGAAGAGGAGACTGAGGAGGTGAGAACTGCGGAGGCAGAGTTATTTTTTTGGGCCTTGGCACGTTAGCTGGTGGCTGATCAGTGTCCAATTGTCCTTGAAAGGCTAGCTTCCTCTTGGTTTTCAGAGGAGGTGCAGTTAGGATTTTGCCAGTGTCTTTATGAATATGAATTCTGGCCTGCCTTTCATCAAATTCCTCCATTTGTGTGAGTTCCTCCGAAAATCTATGGCTTTCTTTAAGTTGTTTTGAAAGTCCATGCTCCTCTGTGTAGATGGGTCTTTTCGGCTCCGAAGCCGGTTTTCTCGGGAAAGGCCTGGAGTGGATGTTGGCCTTCGACTCGATGGGTCGGTGTTTGCCTGTTTCGGAGCCTGTGCTTCGGCTCATGTCCGAAGGCTTCGGTGGTGTGGCCTTTCTCTGTGCCGAAGTTGTTGCTTGGTCACCTAAAGTCTTTTTGCGGGTGGAGCTATGGCCTTCCTGCAGTGGAGTTCCAGAGGCCTTGTGTTTGGGCTTGGGTTGGACAGTGGCAGGCGTACTCACATGCTGTCCTGCCGTGACCGGTCTGTCCTCCTTGGACTCATGCTCTGAGTCGGACCCTCGAACAGAGACTACGGTGTGCATAATCTCCTCTTCCTCCACGTCGAGACGTTCAGTGCTTCTTGACGCCATTTCAAACCTTTGCGCTCTTCTGTCTCGTATAGTCTTCTTCGAGCGGAAGGATCTGCAGGCCTCGCAAGTATCCTCTCGATTGTCTGGAGATAGACAAAGTTTACAGATGAGATGTTGGTCTGTATATGGGAACTTGGCGTGGCACCGAGGGCAGAAGCGAAATGGGGTCCAGTCCATGAGGCTTTAACGAGGCTTCAGTCGGCCCGACCAGGCACGAGTTGGGTGCGGGTGCCCCAAAGGGTGATTAAAGAAGTTGGATCTGCCGGTACCGAAGTGTCAATGATACGCAATCGAAACAATGCCGACGAATTCGAGTTTTCAGGACTTTTCCAACTCCAACGACCGGAGCGAAAAGAAACGCGTCCGAACCCGATGGCGGAAAGGAAATAATCTAAGATGGAGTCGATGCCCATCCGCAATGGAGCCAAAGAGGAGGAGTTACTCAATCCCGTGACTCGAAAAGACTGAGCCCAACACTAGATGGCAGGACCTATGCATAGCATGTGTATCTGAAGCTACACATGCCATCAAACATAAATATTGTGCGTGTGTGTGTGTCAAAAAGCAGGGGGGGGGGGGGTGACCATGTCAAAAAGGGGCACTTTTCTAAAGTGACCATAAAAAAGAGGCATTTCCTTACACTATCTGACAAAGGCTGCATAGAACCTGTGCTCTCCCTTAAAGCAAAGGTAATGTGTCTGCGTCCGATGGGTTGACAAAAGGGTGCTGCATGAAGGATTAGGTGTGAAACCTTAGTCAAATCGTTTGGCTTCAAGATGGAGAGCACAATCGGTTGTTCTTCTTCCTCCAACATAGGATGACGATTGTCAGTGCAGGACCCACAGCCGTTTCGAAGTTTCTAGGGAGATTCCAGCCAGAGGCCTTTGTGGTTCTTTGTGACCCAAAGTTTCATCAGGGGGTGCCGGGTAGGGTGACAAAGACGCAGCATGGCCTAGTGGAAGTCCTAGATCTGCCGATAGGTCTCTGATGGGAGAGGAAATTCGAGTTGCCTCAGAGAGAGCATCGGAGAGGATGTGAGGCACATTCACACCCTTACATCCAGTCTAGGAGTTTTGCTCCAAACCCAAGAACCAAAGGCATAACTGACTGGGATATGTCACAGAAATTTGCTTGCAACAGTCTCCGCAAGGTTTAAAGCCTGTAGGTGTTGGAGGTCATTTCCCTTACACACTGGCATCATTTGATAAATTTGTGAGACAATTGCCTTAATTAGAGGCTATGAATACCTCTCCTTTGCTTGTGGTGGTGCGGAAAGAAAGGAATTTGATGTCAAAACGCATATTTGTTTATACTTCTTTGCGGCCCGGACATCACTTCAAGTGGAACGTCAATAGAGCCTGTTGGTATACAGGTCCAGTCTGATAACTAGAAGGCGAGGAATCTGCAGGTAGAAGTATCCATCAGAAACTTATTTATGGGGTATATGATAAAACTTTGCTGAGTTGGAAAAATTGTGGCCACTCACGCCTGTTATGAGTGCTTCTGGCAAATACCGCCACATGTGGCTAGCCAACGAACAGTTGGTGAGCAAAAACTGGTATCTCCTAGTGTGATTTTCATTTGCTAGGGTGGCACTTTAGGATTCCACAGTCTTAGGCAAGTTACATGTTTCTGCTGCTCTACACAGGAGTTTCCAAATCTCATTCAGATGCAAGTCTCCTAGACGTGCCTCTGGGGATCCTCCATTAGAGATCAGACAGTAATCACCCCCATCACTTTTTAGGTGATTGTCACTTTATTTACGGAGAGGGAAACTGTGTTGGAATATGATCTTGTTCCAAATAAGGGTCTCAGGCTTGTCCCTACCAACGTGATTGATACTGTCCAACTTAGGTGAAAATTAGCAAAATTCTTCAGAAAGGTCCGCCTTAGGATATTCTTTTGATAAAGATTACCCAGGACACACAAGAGGGTGATAAGGGAGCTTGCCCTAAGTCTACATTTGTACCCATGAGTTCATAACTTCTGCCAGAAATAGCAGCATTTGAGCATGAGGTTATACAAGATATTGAACAGATGGACAAGACTAGGAATCAACCTTTTAAGAAACTTATCAAATTAGAAACACAAGCCCTGCAGGAACTTAGGCAGAATCCAAACATTGGATAAAGCCAGCAAACAACAGTGGAGCCACTGTGATCCAAACTAAGGATTGCTTATGTTTGTTGGTTGACAAAAATAACTACAAAATGCTTATCAGGGATACCACTTCAGAATTACAAAAAGAAATCAGGACTTTAGTTGGGGGAAGCCATAAACAACTACTGGATCTCACAGAACAAAGGGGGGTTTCTCAGCAAGGAGAAACCAGTGATCCTGTATTTCTATACCTTACCAGAAGTGCTTAAATCCACCATACCCCTCCCACTCATCCCTCCCAGGTTGACTTATTGTGTCAGGCACTGGGTCCGTTTAAGGGTCTTGTCACAATTTTTTGTTTACTTCCTCAGACTGTTGGTTGACAAATTTCTAAGACACAAAGGATGTCCTCAATCTCAGACTCAACATTTGATCCCCACAAAGAACTTCGGATAGGGCTCCATATCGAGCCCCAAAATACTAAAATCCTTCAGAATGAGACCCTAGGGGTAATTAAAGACATTCTATATCAACAACAAAGGGACTTCCAAACCCCAAGGCCCTTCATCCTAAGTCTGGCACAGATGGCTCTTGCAGAAAATTGCTTTGAGCTCAACAATACGATCTACCTTCAGTCTAATGGGTCCTCCCATTGGGAGTACGTTCATGCAGTTTGAGAGGGAGTTCATTATTCTCCCAATAATCTTTTCAGCAAACGGATCAGATTGTGACGTTGCTTTATGGATGAAGCCCTCTTGATATGGCATTGTGACTTATAATCAGCACAGGTCTGCGCTGATTAGGTCAATAAGTAGAAAGTGCCTTTTACATTTTACTTCTACCATCATCAATATGTCACTTCCTTTCCTGGACCTGGAGATCAAGGCCAAAAGGTAGGAAATAAATGACCCAGGTATACCAAACCTACGGATAGAAACAATCTTCTCTCATTCAAAAGCTTCCATCCCAGATCCCTAAGGGAGAATCGGCCCTTTGGACAGGCTTTGCGTCTTTGCAGGAACTGCCCAGACATCAGGGATTTTAAACATGAGACAGACAGACTCCGTAACCAATTGCAAGAGAGAGAGAACTCAAATCAGGTATTAGCATAAGCAGGCAAGAGGGACAGCAATTCTAACAGATGCCCTGTCGGAGACTAACGTTCAACCCCAAACGAACAGAACCATATGATTAACTACATTCAGCACTGCTCTCAACCACATGAAGAGACATCTGAAAAACTGGTGCATCTTAAATGTGAATGGTTTGGGCCTACAACAGCCCATGTTTTCATTTAAGCAAAGTGCAAGTATCTGAAATATGTTGATCCATACCAGACTAACGGATCAGGGACTCAGATGGAAACAAGAGTGAGGGATATCTCCCAGAGACTGGGACAATGTTTGTGGCTCTTGTAAAGTGTGCGCTCTGACAATAATACAACAACTGTGCATGTGGGCCTAAAAAGCCTGTGGATTTTGACCAAACTACTAACTTTGAAAATGTATGTGTCATTTGTTGTCCTTGTAACCTACTGTATATAGGTATGGTAACTAGGAAAGTCAAAATAAGGATCATGGAACATAGACAATGCCTGATGTAAGAAAACCATTACAAAATTTATTATACATTACCTAGAAATTAATCAAAGGGTGGATGATCTGAGATAGACATTATTAGATAAACCCAACGTCCCCAGAAACATGAGATGTGAGAAATCTCTTGCTAGAACAAGAACAGAGATAGCTATATCGAATACACAGTCATCAAAGGGGACTGAATGATGATATCTCCTGGCACTATTTGATTAGTCTCCAAAAATACATTTAGAAGGGATGGCTTACCTGCCATTCTTTCTAAACTGGCCACATGTGAGAGGAGTGTAGGAAGCTGGCTCTGTATATACTATCTCAAAGTGAGAGATAGTGTGCACAGAGTCAATGGATTCTCCCAAGAGGCTTGACAGAGGCAATAATAGGTAATACTAATGCTCTATTTGTGGTAGTGTGGTCGAGCAGTTAGGCTTATCAGAGGGTAGTGCTGAGTCTTTGTTGTACACACACACACAGGCAATAAATGAGAACACACACAATGACAACTCCAGGCCAATAGGTTTTTATATAGAAAAATATAATTTTCCAAATTTATTTTTAGAACCACAAGATTCAAATTGCAGGTAAGTACATTAAATTTAAGGTACTTTGCATAGGTATAGATTTGACTGAATCAGAACAGTAATGTACACAGTTTGGAATAAAATGGCAATAAGCTAATTTGAAAGGGGACAGTGCAAAATTCAACAGTTCCAGGGGGAGGTAAGTACAAGTTAGTTTTTGGGGTGAGTAAAGCACTTACACGTTCAGTCTCCGGGGCATAGGCTGCCCACCGTTGGGGGTTCAAGTTAACCCCAAACACCCAGCAACACAGGGCCGGTGAGGTGCAGAGGTCAAAGAGGGGCCCAAATAACATAGGTGCCTATGGAGACTAGGGATGCTCTGGTTCCAGTCTGCTAGCAGGTAAGTACCCGAGTCCTTGGAGAGAAGACCAGGGGGGTTTTGTAGAGCACTGATGGGGTTCCAAACATGCACACAAAATACACCCTCAGCAGCACAGGGGCGGTAGGGTGTAGTGTGCCAACAAGGCATCGGGTTTTGTATTGGAATCAATAGAAAGACCCGGGAGTCACTCTGCTGATGTAGGCAGGGCACAGGGGGGCTTCTCAGGCCAGCCACCGACTAGGCAAAGGTGAGGGCCGCCTGCTGGTCACTACTGCACCGGTAGTTAGTTCCTCACAGGCCTTGGGTCTGATGGTGCAGTGCTTCTTCCAGGTGTCGGGTTCTATGTTACCGGGCAGTAGCGGTCAGGGGGGTCCTCTCGATTCTCTCTGCAGCCGTCATGGGGGTGCAGGGAGGTCGGCTCAGGGTGGACACGTTGTTGGAGTCGCCTGGGGGTCCTCTCTGCGTTGTTGTTTTCTCTGGACACAGGCCGGGGGCATTGGGTGCAGAGTGGTGGGAACTCTCGCTTCAGGAGTGAGGTGAGAGTCCCTTCAACTATGGTTTCTTCTTGTTGCTTTGGACAGAGCCCTGGCCACAGGAGTTTCTTAGTCCTTTGGAGTTGCAAGGCAGTCCTCAGAGTCGGCAGAGGTTGCTGGGACCACAGGATACATCGCTGTTGCAGGTTCTTCAAATGTGGAGACAGGCCGGTAGGGCTGGGGCCAAAGCAGTTGTCTCCATCTCTGCGGGGTTTTTAGGTCAGCAGGCCTTGTTAGGTCATCAGGAATCTGATTTCCTGGGTTCAGGGTTGCCCCTAAATACTAGATTAAAGGGTGTATTTAGGGCTGGGGGTAGTACCCAATGGCTACTGTCCCGGAGGGTGGTTACACCCTCCTTGTTCCTCCTCCCTTTGGGGAGGAAGGCACATCCCTAATCCTACTGGGCTAAATCCTCCAAAGCATGACGGTGGATTTTCTAAGGAAGGGGTCACCTCAGCTCTGGACACCTTACGGGCTGTCCTGGCTGGAGGGTGACTCCTCCTTGTTTTTCTTTAGCTCCTCCGGACTTGCCACCAAAAGTGGGGGCTGTGTCCAGGAAGGCGGACATCTCCACTAGCTGGGGTGCCCTGGGGTGTTGTAACACCAGGCCTGAGCCTTTGAGGCTCACCGCCAGGTGTTACAGTCCCTGCTGGGGGAGGTGTGAAGCACCTCCACCCAGGACAGGCTTTGTTCCTGGTCACAGAGTGCACAACAGCACTCACCCCATGTAGCCAGAAACTAGTCTAGAAGTGGCAGACTGGCAGAGACCGGTCAGCCTAGAACTAGCAGTTGGGCTGGCATGGAGGGGGCATCCCTAAGATGCCCTCTGTGTGCATTTCTCAATAAATCTCACACTGGCATCCGTGTGGATTTATTGGGCTGAGAAGTTTGATACCAAACTTCCCAGTATCCAGTGTAGCCATAATGGAACTGTGGAGTTCGTGTTTGACAAACTCCCAGACCATGTACTCTTTATGGCTACCCTGCACTTACAATGTCTAAGAATTGGCTTAGACACTGTAGGGGCATAGTGCTCATGCAGCTATGCCCTCACCTGTGGTATAGTGCACCCTGCCTTAGGGCTGTAAGGCCTGCTAGAGGGGTGACTTACTTATGCCACAGGCAGTGGGTTGTGGGCATGGCACCCTGAGGGAAGTGCCATGTCAACAGTCTTTTTCTCCCTACCAGCACACACAAGCTGTGAGGCAGTGTGCATGGGCTGAGTGAGGGGTCCCCAGGGTGGCATAATACATGCTGCAGCTCTTGAAGACTTTCCCTGGTCACAGGGCCCTTGGCACCAGAGGTACCTTTTACAAGGGACATCTGTGTGCCAGGGCTGTGCCAATTGTGGAGACAAATTTACAGTTTTAGGGAAAGAACACTGGCGCTGGGGCCGGGTTAGCAGGGTCCTAGCACACTTTCAATCAAAGCTGGCATCAACAAAAGGCAAAAAGTTAGGAGGTAGCCATGTTAACAGCGGCATTTTCCTACAAGGAGTATTTCAAGGAGTATTTCCCAGCTGAGTTAGAATATATAAATGCACGTAATTTCCAACTAGATCAAGGGGAGCCTGGTTATCCACAGTCTATTCCTGTAGGAAGTTGGCTCTGTATGTGCTATTTCAAAGTAAGGAATAGCATGCACAGAGTCCAAGGGTTCCCCTTAGAGGTAAAATAGTGGTAAAAATAGATAATACTAATGCTCTATTTTGTGGTAGTGTGGTCGAGCAGTAGGCTTATCCAAGGAGTAGTGTTAAGCATTTGTTGTACATACACATAGACAATAAATGAGGTACACACACTCAGAGACAAATCCAGCCAATAGGTTTTTATATAGAAAAATATCTTTTCTTAGTTTATTTTAAGAACCACAGGTTCAAATTCTACATGTAATAGCTCATTCGAAAGGTATTGCAGGTAAGTACTTTAGGAACTTCAAATCATAAAAATTGCATGTATACTTTTCAAGTTATTCACAAATAGCTGTTTTAAAAGTGGACACTTAGCGCAATTTTCACAGTTCCTAGGGGAGGTAAGTATTTGTTAGTTTTACCAGGTAAGTAAGACACTTACAGGGTTCAGTTCTTGGTCCAAGGTAGCCCACCGGTGGGGGTTCAGAGCAACCCCAAAGTCACCACACCAGCAGCTCAGGGCCGGTCAGGTGCAGAGTTCAAAGTGGTGCCCAAAACACATAGGCTAGAATGGAGAGAAGGGGGTGCCCCGGTTCCGGTCTGCTTGCAGGTAAGTACCCGCGTCTTCGGAGGGCAGACCAGGGGGGTTTTGTAGGGCACCGGGGGGGACACAAGTCCACACAGAAATTTCACCCTCAGCAGCGCGGGGGCGGCCGGGTGCAGTGTAGAAACAAGCGTCGGGTTTGTAATGGAAGTCAATGGGAGATCTAGGGATCTCTTCAGCGCTGCAGGCAGGCAAGGGGGGGGTTCCTCGGGGAAACCTCCACTTGGGCAAGGGAGAGGGACTCCTGGGGGTCACTCCTCCAGTGAAAGTCCGGTCCTTCAGGTCCTGGGGGCTGCGGGTGCAGGGTCTCTCCCAGGTGTCGGGACTTAGGATTCAAAGAGTCGCGGTCAGGGGAAGCCTCGGGATTCCCTCTGCAGGCGGCGCTGTGGGGGCTCAGGGGGGACAGGTTTTTGTACTCACAGTCTTAGAGTAGTCCTGGGGTCCCTCCTGAGGTGTTGGATCGCCACCAGCCGAGTCGGGGTCGCCGGGTGCAGTGTTGCAAGTCTCACGCCTTTTGCGGGGAGCTTGCAGGGTTCTTTAAAGCTGCTGGAAACAAAGTTGCAGCCTTTCTTGGAGCAGGTCCGCTGTCCTCGGGAGTTTCTTGTCTTTTCGAAGCAGGGGCAGTCCTCAGAGGATGTCGAGGTCGCTGGTCCCTTTGGAAGGCGTCGCTGGAGCAGGATCTTTGGAAGGCAGGAGACAGGCCGGTGAGTTTCTGGAGCCAAGGCAGTTGTCGTCTTCTGGTCTTCCTCTGCAGGGGTTTTTCAGCTAGGCAGTCCTTCTTCTTGTAGTTGCAGGAATCTGATTTTCTAGGGTTCAGGGTAGCCCTTAAATACTAAATTTAAGGGCGTGTTTAGGTCTGGGGGGTTAGTAGCCAATGGCTACTAGCCCTGAGGGTGGGTACACCCTCTTTGTGCCTCCTCCCAAGGGGAGGGGGTCACAATCCTAACCCTATTGGGGGAATCCTCCATCTGCAAGATGGAGGATTTCTAAAAGTCAGAGTCACCTCAGCTCAGGACACCTTAGGGGCTGTCCTGACTGGCCAGTGACTCCTCCTTGTTGCTTTCTTTGTTCCCTCCAGCCTTGCCGCCAAAAGTGGGGGCCGTGGCCGGAGGGGGCGGGCAACTCCACTAAGCTGGAGTGCCCTGCTGGGCTGTGACAAAGGGGTGAGCCTTTGAGGCTCACCGCCAGGTGTCACAGCTCCTGCCTGGGGGAGGTGTTAGCATCTCCACCCAGTGCAGGCTTTGTTACTGGCCTCAGAGTGACAAAGGCACTCTCCCCATGGGGCCAGCAACATGTCTCTGGTGTGGCAGGCTGCTGGAACTAGTCAGCCTACACAGACAGTCGGTTAAGTTTCAGGGGGCACCTCTAAGGTGCCCTCTGTGGTGTATTTTACAATAAAATGTACACTGGCATCAGTGTGCATTTATTGTGCTGAGAAGTTTGATACCAAACTTCCCAGTTTTCAGTGTAGCCATTATGGTGCTGTGGAGTTCGTGTTTGACAGACTCCCAGACCATATACTCTTATGGCTACCCTGCACTTACAATGTCTAAGGTTTTGTTTAGACCCTGTAGGGGTACCATGCTCATGCACTGGTACCCTCACCTATGGTATAGTGCACCCTGCCTTAGGGCTGTAAGGCCTGCTAGAGGGGTGTCTTACCTATACTGCATAGGCAGTGAGAGGCTGGCATGGCACCCTGAGGGGAGTGCCATGTCGACTTACTCGTTTGGTCCTCACTAGCACACACAAGCTGGCAAGCAGTGTGTCTGTGCTGAGTGAGAGGTCTCCAGGGTGGCATAAGACATGCTGCATCCCTTAGAGACCTTCCTTGGCATCAGGGCCCTTGGTACTAGAAGTACCAGTTACAAGGGACTTATCTGGATGCCAGGGTCTGCCAATTGTGGATACAAAAGTACAGGTTAGGGAAAGAACACTGGTGCTGGGGCCTGGTTAGCAGGCCTCAGCACACTTTCAATTGTAAACATAGCATCAGCAAAGGCAAAAAGTCAGGGGGCAACCATGCCAAGGAGGCATTTCCTTACACAACCCCCCCCCAAACGAAAGAGGATGAGACTAACCTTTCCCAAGAGAGTCTTCATTTTCTAAGTGGAAGAACCTGGAAAGGCCATCTGCATTGGCATGGGCAGTCCCAGGTCTGTGTTCCACTATAAAGTCCATTCCCTGTAGGGAGATGGACCACCTCAACAGTTTAGGATTTTCACCTTTCATTTGCATCAGCCATTTGAGAGGTCTGTGGTCAGTTTGAACTAGGAAGTGAGTCCCAAAGAGGTATGGTCTCAGCTTCTTCAGGGACCAAACCACAGCAAAGGCCTCCCTCTCAATGGCACTCCAACGCTGCTCCCTGGGGAGTAACCTCCTGCTAATGAAAGCAACAGGCTGGTCAAGGCCATCATCATTTGTTTGGGACAAAACTGCCCCTATCCCATGTTCAGAGGCATCAGTCTGCACAATGAACTGCTTAGAATAATCTGGAGCTTTGAGAACTGGTGCTGAGCACATTGCCTGTTTCAGGGTGTCAAAGGCCTGTTGGCAGTCCACAGTCCAGTTTACTTTCTTGGGCATTTTCTTGGAGGTGAGTTCAGTGAGGGCTGTCACAATGGATCCATATCCCTTCACAAACCTCCTGTAGTACCCAGTCAAGCCAAGGAATGCCCTGACTTGAGTCTGGGTTTTTGGAGCTACCCAGTCCAGAATAGTCTGGATCTTGGGTTGGAGTGGCTGAACTTGGCCTCCACCTACAAGGTGGCCCAAGTAAACCACAGTTCCCTGCCCTATCTGGCATTTGGATGCCTTGATAGAGAGGCCTGCAGATTGCAGAGCCTTCAAAACCTTCTTCAGGTGGACCAGGTGATCCTGCCAGGTGGAGCTAAAGACAGCAATATCATCAAGATAAGCTGTGCTAAAGGACTCCAAGCCAGCAAGGACTTGATTCACCAACCTTTGGAAGGTGGCAGGGGCATTCTTTAAACCAAAGGGCATAACAGTAAACTGATAATGCCCATCAGGTGTGGAGAATGCTGTCTTTTCTTTTGCTCCAGGCGCCATTTTTATTTGCCAGTACCCTGCTGTCAAGTCAAAGGTACTTAGAAATTTGGCAGCACCTAACTTATCAATGAGCTCATCAGCTCTTGGAATTGGATGGGCATCTGTCTTGGTGACAGAGTTGAGCCCTCTGTAGTCCACACAAAACCTCATCTCTTTCTTTCCATCTTTGGTGTGAGGTTTGGGGACTAAGACCACTGGGCTAGCCCAGGGGCTGTCAGAGCGCTCAATCACTCCCAATTCCAGCATCTTGTGGACTTCCATCTTGATGCTTTCCTTAACATGGTCAGACTGTCTGAAGATTTTGTTCTTGCCAGGCATGCTGTCTCCTGTGTCCACATCATGGGTACACAGGTGTGTCTGACCAGGGGTTAGGGAGAAAAGCTCAGGAAACTGTTGTAGGACTCTCCTACAATCAGCCTGCTGTTGGCCAGAGAGGGTGTCTGAGTAGATCACTCCATCTACTGTGCCATCTTTTGGGTCTGATGACAGAAGGTCAGGGAGAGGTTCACTCTCTGCCTCCTGATCCTCATCTGTTACCATTAACAGATTCACATCAGCCCTGTCATGGAAGAGCTTAAGGCGGTTCACATGGATCACCCTCTTGGGGCTCCTGCTTGTGCCCAGGTCCACCAGGTAGGTGACCTGACTCTTCCTCTCTAGCACTGGGTAAGGGCCACTCCATTTGTCCTGGAGTGCCCTGGGAGCCACAGGCTCCAGAACCCAGACTTTCTGCCCTGGTTGGAACTCCACCAGTGCAGCCTTTTGGTCATACCAAAACTTCTGGAGTTGTTGGCTGGCCTCAAGGTTTTTGGTTGCCTTTTCCATGTACTCTGCCATTCTAGAGCGAAGGCCAAGTACATAGTCCACTATGTCTTGTTTTGGCTCATGGAGAGGTCTCTCCCAGCCTTCTTTAACAAGAGCAAGTGGTCCCCTTACAGGATGACCAAACAGAAGTTCAAAGGGTGAGAACCCTACTCCCTTCTGTGGTACCTCCCTGTAAGCGAAAAGCAGACATGGCAGGAGGACATCCCATCTCCTTTTGAGTTTTTCTGGGAGCCCCATGATCATGCCCTTTAATGTCTTGTTGAATCTCTCAACTAAGCCATTAGTTTGTGGATGGTAAGGTGTAGTGAATTTATAAGTCACTCCACACTCATTCCACATGTGCTTTAGGTATGCTGACATGAAGTTGGTACCTCTGTCAGACACCACCTCCTTAGGGAAACCCACTCTGGTAAAGATACCAATGAGGGCCTTGGCTACTGCAGGGGCAGTAGTCGACCTAAGGGGAATAGCTTCAGGATACCTGGTAGCATGATCCACTACTACCAGGATATACATATTCCCTGAGGCTGTGGGAGGTTCCAGTGGACCAACTATGTCCACACCCACTCTTTCAAAGGGCACCCCCACCACTGGAAGTGGAATGAGGGGGGCCTTTGGATGCCCACCTGTCTTACCACTGGCTTGACAGGTGGGGCAGGAGAGGCAAAACTCCTTAACCATGTTGGACATATTGGGCCAGTAGAAGTGGTTGACTAACCTCTCCCACGTCTTGGTTTGTCCCAAATGTCCAGCAAGGGGAATGTCATGGGCCAATGTTAGGATGAACTCTCTGAACAGCTGAGGCACTACCACTCTCCTAGTGGCACCAGGTTTGGGGTCTCTGGCCTCAGTGTACAGGAGCCCATCTTCCCAATAGACCCTATGTGTTCCATTTTTCTTGCCTTTGGACTCTTCAGCAGCTTGCTGCCTAAGGCCTTCAAGAGAGGGACAGGTTTCTTGTCCCTTACACAGCTCTTCCCTGGAGGGTCCCCCTGGGCCTAAGAGCTCAACCTGATAAGGTTCAAGCTCCAAAGGCTCAGTTCCCTCAGAGGGCAGAACTTCTTCCTGAGAAGAGAGGTTCCCTTTCTTTTGCTGTGTTGCAGTTGGCTTCCCAACTGACTTTCCTGTCCTCTTGGTAGGCTGGGCCATTTTTCCAGACTCCAGCTCTACTTTTTCACCCTGTGCCTTGCATTGTGCTCTTGTTTTCACACACACCAGTTCAGGGATACCCAGCATTGCTGCATGGGTTTTTAGCTCTACCTCAGCCCATGCTGAGGACTCCAGGTCATTTCCAAGCAGACAGTCCACTGGGATATTTGAGGAGACCACCACCTGTTTCAGGCCATTGACCCCTCCCCATTCTAAAGTAACCATTGCCATGGGATGTACTTTTCTCTGATTGTCAGCGTTGGTGACTGTGTAAGTTTTTCCAGTCAGGTATTGGCCAGGGGAAACCAGTTTCTCTGTCACCATGGTGACACTGGCACCTGTATCCCTCAGGCCCTCTATTCTAGTCCCATTAATTAAGAGTTGCTGTCTGTATTTTTGCATGTTAGGCGGCCAGACAGCTAGTGTGGCTAAATCCACCCCACCCTCAGAAACTAGAGTAGCTTCAGTGTGAACCCTGATTTGCTCTGGGCACACTGTTGATCCCACTTGGAGACTAGCCATACCAGTGTTACCTGGATGGGAGTTTGGAGTGGAACCCTTCTTGGGACAGGCCTTGTCTCCAGTTTGGTGTCCATGCTGTTTACAGCTATGACACCAGGCCTTTTTGGGATCAAAGTTTTTACCCTTGTACCCATTGTTTTGTGAAGAGGCTCTGGGCCCACCCTCCTGTGCAGGTTTTTGGGGGCCTGTAGAAGACTCTTTACTATTTTTAGTTTTGGTTGTCTCATCACCCTTCTGCTGGGGAGTCTTTGTGACCCCTTTCTTTTGGTCACCCCCTGTTGAAGTCTTGGACACCCTTGTCTTGACCCAATGGTCCGCCTTCTTTCCCAATTCTTGGGGAGAAATTGGTCCTAGGTCTACCAGATGCTGATGCAGTTTATCATTGAAACAATTACTTAACAGGTGTTCTTTCACAAATAAATTGTACAGCCCATCATAATTACTTACACCACTGCCTTGAATCCAACCATCTAGTGTTTTCACTGAGTAGTCAACAAAGTCAACCCAGGTCTGGCTCGAGGATTTTTGAGCCCCCCTGAACCTAATCCTGTACTCCTCAGTGGAGAATCCAAAGCCCTCAATCAGGGTACCCTTCATGAGGTCATAAGATTCTGCATCTTGTCCAGAGAGTGTGAGGAGTCTATCCCTACACTTTCCTGTGAACATTTCCCAAAGGAGAGCACCCCAGTGAGATCTGTTCACTTTTCTGGTTACACAAGCCCTCTCAAAAGCTGTGAACCATTTGGTGATGTCATCACCATCTTCATATTTAGTTACAATCCCTTTGGGGATTTTCAACATGTCAGGAGAATCTCTGACCCTATTTATGTTGCTGCCACCATTGATGGGTCCTAGGCCCATCTCTTGTCTTTCCCTCTCTATGGCTAGGATCTGTCTTTCCAAAGCCAATCTTTTGGCCATCCTGGCTAACTGGATGTCCTCTTCACTGGAGTTATCCTCAGTGATTTCAGAGTTGTTGGTCCCTCCTGTGAGGGAACCAGCATCTCTGACTATTATTTGTGGAGTCAGGGCTTGAGAAGCCCTGCTCTCCCTAAGTAGGACTGGAGGGGGGGAATTTCCCTCCAAGTCACTATCTTCATCCTCTGAGTTGCCATCCTCAGAGGGGTTGGCCTTTTCAAACTCTGCCAAAAGCTCCTGGAGCTGTACTTTGGTAGGTTTGGGGCCCATTGCTATTTTCTTTAGTTTACAGAGTGACCTTAGCTCTCTCATCTGTAGATGGAGGTAAGGTGTGGTGTCGAGTTCCACCACATTCACATCTGTGCTAGACATTTTGCTTCTAAGAGTTGGAATACTTTTTAAGAATCTACAACTGGTTCTAGAATCTAATTCAAACTTTTACAAACTTTTAAACTCTAAAAGAAATGCTAAACAGGATCTAACACAAGGCCCTAGCAGGTCTTTTAAGAATTTAGAAAACTTTTCAAATTGCAAAAAATCAATTTCTAATGACAATTTTGGAATTTGTCGTGTGATCAGGTATTGGCTGAGTAGTCCAGCAAATGCAAAGTCTTGTACCCCACCGCTGATCCACCAATGTAGGAAGTTGGCTCTGTATGTGCTATTTCAAAGTAAGGAATAGCATGCACAGAGTCCAAGGGTTCCCCTTAGAGGTAAAATAGTGGTAAAAATAGATAATACTAATGCTCTATTTTGTGGTAGTGTGGTCGAGCAGTAGGCTTATCCAAGGAGTAGTGTTAAGCATTTGTTGTACATACACATAGACAATAAATGAGGTACACACACTCAGAGACAAATCCAGCCAATAGGTTTTTATATAGAAAAATATCTTTTCTTAGTTTATTTTAAGAACCACAGGTTCAAATTCTACATGTAATAGCTCATTCGAAAGGTATTGCAGGTAAGTACTTTAGGAACTTCAAATCATAAAAATTGCATGTATACTTTTCAAGTTATTCACAAATAGCTGTTTTAAAAGTGGACACTTAGCGCAATTTTCACAGTTCCTAGGGGAGGTAAGTATTTGTTAGTTTTACCAGGTAAGTAAGACACTTACAGGGTTCAGTTCTTGGTCCAAGGTAGCCCACCGGTGGGGGTTCAGAGCAACCCCAAAGTCACCACACCAGCAGCTCAGGGCCGGTCAGGTGCAGAGTTCAAAGTGGTGCCCAAAACACATAGGCTAGAATGGAGAGAAGGGGGTGCCCCGGTTCCGGTCTGCTTGCAGGTAAGTACCCGCGTCTTCGGAGGGCAGACCAGGGGGGTTTTGTAGGGCACCGGGGGGGACACAAGTCCACACAGAAATTTCACCCTCAGCAGCGCGGGGGCGGCCGGGTGCAGTGTAGAAACAAGCGTCGGGTTTGTAATGGAAGTCAATGGGAGATCTAGGGATCTCTTCAGCGCTGCAGGCAGGCAAGGGGGGGGTTCCTCGGGGAAACCTCCACTTGGGCAAGGGAGAGGGACTCCTGGGGGTCACTCCTCCAGTGAAAGTCCGGTCCTTCAGGTCCTGGGGGCTGCGGGTGCAGGGTCTCTCCCAGGTGTCGGGACTTAGGATTCAAAGAGTCGCGGTCAGGGGAAGCCTCGGGATTCCCTCTGCAGGCGGCGCTGTGGGGGCTCAGGGGGGACAGGTTTTTGTACTCACAGTCTTAGAGTAGTCCTGGGGTCCCTCCTGAGGTGTTGGATCGCCACCAGCCGAGTCGGGGTCGCCGGGTGCAGTGTTGCAAGTCTCACGCCTTTTGCGGGGAGCTTGCAGGGTTCTTTAAAGCTGCTGGAAACAAAGTTGCAGCCTTTCTTGGAGCAGGTCCGCTGTCCTCGGGAGTTTCTTGTCTTTTCGAAGCAGGGGCAGTCCTCAGAGGATGTCGAGGTCGCTGGTCCCTTTGGAAGGCGTCGCTGGAGCAGGATCTTTGGAAGGCAGGAGACAGGCCGGTGAGTTTCTGGAGCCAAGGCAGTTGTCGTCTTCTGGTCTTCCTCTGCAGGGGTTTTTCAGCTAGGCAGTCCTTCTTCTTGTAGTTGCAGGAATCTGATTTTCTAGGGTTCAGGGTAGCCCTTAAATACTAAATTTAAGGGCGTGTTTAGGTCTGGGGGGTTAGTAGCCAATGGCTACTAGCCCTGAGGGTGGGTACACCCTCTTTGTGCCTCCTCCCAAGGGGAGGGGGTCACAATCCTAACCCTATTGGGGGAATCCTCCATCTGCAAGATGGAGGATTTCTAAAAGTCAGAGTCACCTCAGCTCAGGACACCTTAGGGGCTGTCCTGACTGGCCAGTGACTCCTCCTTGTTGCTTTCTTTGTTCCCTCCAGCCTTGCCGCCAAAAGTGGGGGCCGTGGCCGGAGGGGGCGGGCAACTCCACTAAGCTGGAGTGCCCTGCTGGGCTGTGACAAAGGGGTGAGCCTTTGAGGCTCACCGCCAGGTGTCACAGCTCCTGCCTGGGGGAGGTGTTAGCATCTCCACCCAGTGCAGGCTTTGTTACTGGCCTCAGAGTGACAAAGGCACTCTCCCCATGGGGCCAGCAACATGTCTCTGGTGTGGCAGGCTGCTGGAACTAGTCAGCCTACACAGACAGTCGGTTAAGTTTCAGGGGGCACCTCTAAGGTGCCCTCTGTGGTGTATTTTACAATAAAATGTACACTGGCATCAGTGTGCATTTATTGTGCTGAGAAGTTTGATACCAAACTTCCCAGTTTTCAGTGTAGCCATTATGGTGCTGTGGAGTTCGTGTTTGACAGACTCCCAGACCATATACTCTTATGGCTACCCTGCACTTACAATGTCTAAGGTTTTGTTTAGACCCTGTAGGGGTACCATGCTCATGCACTGGTACCCTCACCTATGGTATAGTGCACCCTGCCTTAGGGCTGTAAGGCCTGCTAGAGGGGTGTCTTACCTATACTGCATAGGCAGTGAGAGGCTGGCAGGGCACCCTGAGGGGAGTGCCATGTCGACTTACTCGTTTGGTCCTCACTAGCACACACAAGCTGGCAAGCAGTGTGTCTGTGCTGAGTGAGAGGTCTCCAGGGTGGCATAAGACATGCTGCATCCCTTAGAGACCTTCCTTGGCATCAGGGCCCTTGGTACTAGAAGTACCAGTTACAAGGGACTTATCTGGATGCCAGGGTCTGCCAATTGTGGATACAAAAGTACAGGTTAGGGAAAGAACACTGGTGCTGGGGCCTGGTTAGCAGGCCTCAGCACACTTTCAATTGTAAACATAGCATCAGCAAAGGCAAAAAGTCAGGGGGCAACCATGCCAAGGAGGCATTTCCTTACAATTCCCCTCACAAGTAATGGTCTAACTATATGCACACTCGTAAGTATGATAGTATTTCCACACTGCAGTGAACTTGTCCCCTAATCCAATGGTATTAGACACTGAATTATTGGAGGAAAATATTAGTACTTAGCAGTACGGTTTTACGAACAATGAATTTTGACAACATCAATCTCAATGAAGTTTAAATATTCAGTCAATCACATGGGGGGGTGATGAGATTGGTTCCATTTATCACAGCTGTGAGTATTTTGAGCAAATATGGTCACTTAGAATCCATTTGTACCGCACCAAACATGGCAGAGATTTTCAGCACTAGATAGCTGCCGTGCATCAGGTCTACCAAGCAGGAGGGTCACACGGTGGACTCTTTTGTAAGCACTGGTGCCCGAATGGCTGTCTATTAAAGAGGCACAGTGTAACAAGTAGCTTCAGAACATCGGAATGCAGTGAACAACCTGACTGTACAAAAGGCAGTTGGGTCAGCCCGTGGCACTCTAATGGCTCCTGGCCACTTTACACTGAGATGCATGTCTTCTTAAAGCACATATTCGTAACAGAGGCGGTCCCGTTTGGCAGGGAACCATTATAATATAATAGCTTAATATCGATGGATATGCTGCAGCATTTACTACCCCCAGATAGGATTTGAACACATACTAACAAGGGTTCTAGCTGGCTTGATTTACTTACAAGAAGGGAGTTATTTTAATATATACCACATGGGCAATGCATATCAGGCATTCTTGAATGCAGCTACTATTGAGCCCTTTTCAACAACAGATAAGGACCACTAAACAAGAGTGCATGGGCCTCAGCTGGGGCTAGAAGCAGGAGGTTTGAGAAAGACAAAGCAATCTAGGTTTCACCCATAGGAATGGGCGGTGCCAGCAATTGATTCCTCCCACCCTCCCAGGAGAACCAGATGTACCATGCCAGCTTGATTTAAACAACAGAACGCGTAGGGGAATTCTGATATCAGTATTACCAAAGGTGCATTATGAACCACACATTGAACGCTAGAAGAACGTAGCTACCTCTTGGTGATCTGAGTAAAGCACCACTTATGTAGAGAAATCCTTGAGTTTTGATAAACATCTTGAATAATGTAACGTAGTCTTTGTTCCCATATACTGTGTGACAATAGGGAGACACTTCCACTATCATCCCCGTTTTAGAGAAAATTTAAATTAACCAGGATAAGATTACTAAGTTTCATTCCACTGATTGATTTTAACCCCACCCCTGTTTTTGGTACACTACAGGTAACTGGGTGCTTGACATTATGGATATGTGGGCACATTTATTTGGGAGAGTATTTGGCACTTCCCTGGGCCTGGGCACTAGACAGAGTGAAACAGTTTGGATACTGGGATTCATGCTATTATTTTTTTACATGAAATCCCTGAGTAGGCATACAAGGAGTGACAAGTAAGTTCACCGCATGAGAGTCTACCACCACTTAATGAGCAATTTTCTATGAATGAGGTGTGGTGGGTTTGAGCTGTGGGATCAAAGTCATGAAGACGACTATATGACTCAGAGGGGGCAAATATTAGGCTGAAACATTTTAACAGCTGATGGATGATGGGGCACTAATTTCGCCAGTTCATCATAGGTCACAGGTTTTAATCCTGTCGAGGGGGTCCAGAATTAAATAGGAGGAAGGAACTCCCCAAAGGCAGTTTTAATAGTAGAATAAGCACGGTTGAATGATTGTGTGTCTTCCGAAACCACCTAAAAGAAATCCTTTACTCAATTCCTAGAGTTGGTCTGCGCAAGGGTGTTGTAGTACCCCCAAAGATGAAGCAAGCCACTATTAGTGGGTGAGGGCAAATTTAAAATCTTTTGGGGTTTTCCCACAGAAGGAAAAATTCCATCAAAATTACTTCCTTTTCACTTTTTTTTCTTTATTTTACACTGTAGCTTCAGGCTATTTTTTCATATATTCTCAGTCTATTTTCATTTGCTACACACAAAGCAGTTTTATACTTCACTTAATAGGAATAACCGTAGAACTGACTTTCAGTGAATTTTGTAAATGCTACATATAAAACACCGTCTCATCATGAATAAACGTTTTTTACTACATCTAGGATTATAACTTCCATTTCGAATAAAGTTGTAAAAAAAAAAAAAGGGCTGAAAAAAATAATAGTGATGATATTTCACATGACTTCCAAATATTTAAAGCCATGTATAAGGCTGGATTTAGCTATTACAACACATATGCACCAAGACCTCTACCGAGAGCTCTACTAAAAAATAAAAATTAAAAATTTAAATAAAAAAAAGAAAGCCAAGCAGAATCTAAAAGATAATGTGATCAGGTGCCCGATCCCTAAACATTTGCCAAACAAACCTTTACACGCTTGAAGAAGGAAATCTAAACCAAAAACAGTAAAAACCTGACATTTTGCCTTTGCAATATTACATAAGACTTCACATGGGGGTAACATTTGTAAAGATGGATCTCCCGCTAACGTCAGTGTAATACAGCAGAAATTAAATGGAGCCACATTTGAAATTATCTTAACTAAGTCCAAAGCAAGGGCTCCAAAAAAAGGGTTATTTCCATTAACTAAGTCTGCTACAATGAAATATGTATTTTTTTTTTTTTTTTTTTTTTATAAAACACTCACTTCATCTAGAACAATCCAATGCCCAAGTTTCAATGCTGCAAGGAGAGGTCCATCACGCCAAGAAAAATCTCCTCCTTTTCCTCCTTCCACAGGCAAATCTGTACCAAACAAGTCAGTCACATCCTGTGATATTAGGAAAAATGAGAGCATAATTAAGACTAACAGCTGTTAATACACCTTCCACCAAAAAGAGCAGCAACTTAACTAAATTACATGGAAGCCTGCAATAATGGTATAAAAATGCCTTTAATTTTCCTGCAACAGTCTAGTTGTGATATCACCGTCCACTTGTAAGAAAATCACATAGCTACTCTACTATTCATAGATCCTACACAATGTTCCTTATTATTCAACCTATCTCAAGCGAGTTGACAGGCTTACTTTAAAAGGTGATGCTGTGAAGAAAAGGGTGCAGGACGTTCATCCTACTACCACAGCTGCATAGAATGTCAGTTTGAGAGAATTCACATTACAGGAGTCTCATTATTCAAATTTATTTCACCATTGGAAGTTGATATTAACACACATTTTATTTCTACCCATTCAGTATCAATTCGAGGACTTGAACTTCTAGAATATGAGCACACACTTGCTAGCGGAGGTATCACACAACTCTTATTGCTGTTGTCTCATCACTTTTTACCTAAATGTGGTTTTGCTGTAATATTATATATTCTTTAGTGCTTTACACTCCTGTAATACTGTAGATAATCGACTTTAAAAACATGTTAATTTTAGGGTTATATTGAATAAGCAGAAACTTAAACACAGGACAAACACTGAGTGATTCAGTACAGTCATTACACTATTACTATTTTCGCTCTGGAGTATTAACTTTTTACACCTACGAGTGTTGGTAAACAGACAGCTGGATTGCAGTGGCCCCTGCATGCACAAACGTTTGCAAAGGACACCTGACTGCATTAATCACCGTTTATGTGCAAGCAGGCGCATCTTGCATGCTCTGTGCACAGGACCAGGACCAGAAGCTGTCCTTGCTGTCCTGGTGTATAGGCAAAACATTTCACCACTCACTATAGCAAGGAATATAGACATCACAGAAGTTAATGATTAACCCTGAGGGACAGCACAGCAAGTCCTCATATATGTTTTAGTTTGACTGGCATGCTGCTTCACTGAGTGTTGACATCAAGGTTTAAGGTACATAAGGAGAGAACAGTGATCAATATGCTGGTGAAATGCCAGTCCTTACATAAACTTAATGCCAGTCAGATGTAAACTGCATAGAGGCAGCCCTCTGTGAATGGGATGTCAGAATTTATCATATGAAGCATGAGACTCTTAGCCATGAGCATCTTCTCTGTGTGGTTTTCAGCAGCTGACTTAAACACGTGTTCGCAATTGTTTTTGGCCCCATCTTGTACTGGCCAGAAAAGTGCCACATCAAGTCTTTATCTCTTTATATGGAGGGTGTCAAATGCCTGTGTAAAAGTGCATTTGAACTGGTAATACGCCATTGTATTGCAGCAAATCTTTCTTTCTTCCTTACCACCATATCAATTCTCTTTCTGGTGGTGAGCCTGTAGATGAAGGGGCAAAAGTTCTCTATTTAGAAATTCAGACAATGATGGAGTCCACTGAGGTTTCGCTCTTGATACAGGCTGGAACCTGTGTGGCGTTTTTCTTTCTTTTTTTCTCCAGTGCCCTGGACGTAACTGCTTTTGAGGAGGCCATCACTTTGAAGGCTTCTCTTCCCTTGTTTATGATGCTAAGCTGCATGGGTTGGTAGAAGTTTCTCCTCTGTGCAGGAGCCAAAGCTTCCAGAGGGAACCATGACTATCTGTCCTTCCTTCACCACACAACCATAGGTATGTGCTGCACATTTGACAACTGTCATGTACACCAGCATTTCATATGGTAGTGATAGTCTTGATGGTTAGCTCTAGATCTTGCTAACTCTCTTCTGTAGCACTTTTTGCTCTAACAGTTGCTCATGGGACTGGACTGGTTATTCTTCCCGAAATACAGGAGTTGTGGGCGGTTCTAGGCCCACTGATAAGCCTTGTACTGTTCTGCTCTTCTGTATTTTGACATAGATTTTGATTGCTTTCAGGGACTCATAACTCCTCCTCCTTTCGCAGCAGAGGCACCATTTCTGTATTAAGTTGCCGGGTTCTTCTCAACTTCAAAAGCCCATGTTTAGCATCTGTGGAATCTTTCTTTGAGGTCAAACTGTCCTTGCACATCACCTGCTTATCCCGATCATCTTTCGAAATGGAGCCAGGTGTCGAAGGGTTGACTCTATATGTGCCTTTATGTTTTGATCTGTGAGGTTCTTAGGGCTTGTGCCTTCTTCCGGCTGCCAGATGTTTCTTCTCTGAAAACGTCTTTGCAGACTTTGAATCAGTATGTGTCGGCTCTGTACCTGCTCAGGCCTGGGGGTTTCAAGTGTATGTCTTTTGAAGTGTTTAGAGTCCTTTAACATTTTTCGGCATTTCCATAATGTAAATCTCCTATCACCACTGTGTCTTTGGAAACCTCCTCATCCCTTGTCAGTTCAAATTCATTCAAATAGTGCTGCTTCATCTGTGACTAAACCATGGTGTAGTGTGCCAGGCTCTTCCTCACCTTGAGGCGCCCATGTTTCTGCATCTGAGAAAGGACCGAGAGGCAGTTGAACAAGTTACTTACCGTCTGTAATGATCTTTCTGTTGGAAGCTCTAAGTGCATAATCCTCACCTTTATATTTCCAGGCACCAGACTGGATCAGGAATTCTTCAAAATAAAATCCCCTAAGACCTTGCACCATTCCAGACTTGAGTTGCATTTAGGCACCAACCCAGAACGCCGACCTGGTTTCAATATAGTTTTTTTTTCTCACAAACTTAGATGTGGATTGGCTGTGAAGAAATTAAGGTGACAGCAAGACGAAAAATTAACTTGGAACCTTTTTAGACTGTATATACGTATCCACCAGAAAAAGCATTACCAAAAGTAAGAACTTGTTCTTCTGCTGGATACTGCTGACTGCTGATTCCATACCAAATAGATGCTAAAGCAGTAACTCACAAAAGCTGGAGGGAGTGAGGAATGGACTCAAACCAAGAAGCCCTGCAGGACTCTCTCTACGGTAAGTAGTGCTTGGAGAATGTGTCCTGTAACACCAATGTCCCAACTTGACAGATGACCAAGACAGGAACTCCCCTTGCGAAAACCACTGTAACATTATTACTGTGGTGTAATTGCCCGTAGGCCTTTGAGAGGCTTTTTCTTTGCTAAAGTCTATTGCCTTTATGAATAAGACAATCTACTTTGATAGAGTCCTCTTCTTTACAAACTTTCCTTGTTTGATCCCGGACAACTAAACTAAGAGCTGATCATCAACACAATACGCTTTATGCATTTAATGTGAAAGTTTAAAGCGCTCTTGAGATCAAGCAAATATACTATCTCCCATTTTTTTGCAGGATACGGCGGAGAGTAAAACATTGTTACAATGTTGGTCTATCCAATGCGAAAGGCCTATACCACTTTAGGCAGAAAGGTGGGCCAGATCCTAAGTACCAATTTGTCAGGAAAGAAGATGTGCTGACAGTGTCTGAAGCTAATATCACCAGCCTGAGTAAGTGACAGCAATATAAAACATTGATGTTTAGGAGCTGCAACAACAGCTGTGTATGACCTTGAATGGTGTGTACGTGAGAAATGTGAGGACCAAAGTAAAGTCCTTTTGAGACATGAAGATGTGTTTTAGCAAAAAACACATTAATCAAGATTTTCAGAAAATGCATCACAAGAAGATACCTGGTCCTCGAGGAAAAACTGGCACCCAGGAAAGACCTACAGATGGTAAGCAGTCTGGAGGCCTGAAGGCATGCCAAAGGGAGCTGAAAGCACACTAAAGATTTGCAGCATGGCTTCCTTCGAAGGCCTTAATCTGCTGCAGTGTCCACAACAGTTCACGTAATTCTGGTGCTTGAGGACCAGTTGAGGAATCAATTCTGTGGCCGGAGATGAAAAACGAGTGAGACTTACTTCTTGAAGCTTTCACGCCTTCCCGATCACACAACTCAGAGTTGTGTTTGGTGCATAACTGCCAAAGGAACTCCTCGTGCAGGTCTATGATGGACATCTGCTTCATGTAGTTGCGGCACATCTTGAATACAGTAGTTTTCAGTGGGGACATTGTTTTACATCACACTGTGGAAATATTTTGTAGTTGGTAGAGGACTGACTAAGTTGGAAGAGGAGTACCTGATCCTTATTGGAAAATGGGGACAGAAAGAAACTGACAACAGTTGAAAGGGGAGGTGCTTATATACAGCTGTGCTCTGTTACTTCTGAGGAAGTATGGAGTCAGTGGTGAGCAGCACAAAGAAACTTACTGGTACACAGGAGCAATGCTACAACATTCTCCTGATCCTGTCTGGCACCTGGGTGAAATTTTAAGACAGGAACTCTTAGTCAAAAGCATTCATGAGAAAGTTCTGGGAGGAATACTCCCCAGTCCTCTTTCAGCCTCCTCTACCAGTTTTATCACCCCTTTGGTCAGGACATGATCACTTTTATTTGACAGAATGGCAGTATGCTCCAGATACAACAAATAGTAAACTGGGAGGGTGGGGGGAGAGAGAGAATTTGGACAGATGTGCCTACACATCAAAGGGCATAACTAACTTGGATAGTTTGAAGCAGACATTGATCTAGTGTGATGAATTGCCAGTAAAGAAGGCAAGACAGAATGTTGCCAACTGCCATTTTCAACAAGACTGGAGGGCAAACCAAAGAGGTTTCAGAGCAATGCCTGGAGAAGACGATGGAGGAGTGTCGATACTGCTATTGTCATTATACTTTGGAACCTGATCTACCCCTACCAACGTGAAAAGTCTGTGTAAACTGCTGTACAGCTGAGAGGATCTTTGCCAGAGATATACGGGACTACTCAAGTATTCTCTGAACTTCCTGTGATGCTGATGGACCAGGCGAGCAGGGGAAAGTAACCACAGTAAGAGGCTACAGCTCTGCTGCCTTAATTTCATTAAGGCTGTCCAAAGAGTGGCACATCTATTTGGAAATCCTGGACCTCCCTGGTGATCCAGTGGAACACATCCAGGCATGTTAATAAGGATTCTGGTGTCCACAGCGCATGCAACAGAATCCATACTGTCCAGTCCACAACGTAGAACACCATTTGCAGCATCCTGACAATTGTGAACTGAGTGATGAAGATGCAAATGTCCTCTAGAAAGGAAGTCAACACTTCATGCGCCATGTGCCAAATAGACCAAGTACCAAACAGCATTTAGTAGGAGCATCACCACACTGACAGAAGAAAATACTTTTTGCCCAGAGCGCTGATTCTTTATGGCTTTATCCAGTAGGGAAGTAGGGGTCACCAACAGCTCAAGAAACAACAAACATTTAGTGGGAGCAACGTTAAACTGGCAGAAGAAAATACTTTTGCTCCTTAGCACGGCTTCTTTTCGTCTTTGTCTATTGTGGAGGTACGGAAAGAATTACAGGTTATCTTACTAATGGAGATCTTTACTACAAGGGCTCCAGTGTGGATATTGTATTAAAAATTTGGGTTCACCTGATGCTGGCCTGATGCACCTCATGGTGATCCACAGCGGTAGATGAACATTGGTTTCATCAAGCAGCCAGGACTGAAAGACAACAGAAGCTCAGAGGTTAAAGGTTAAGGTCGCAAAATCTCCATGAGAAGATTAGCCTCAGTCTCAACAAAGATGAGCGGTAGTTCAAGGATGTCTAACGCTCTATGAACCACTGCTGCAAAGGAGGCCGCTTTCTCCATGGGAGGCCCAAAATCATTCCTCTGAAAATGTATACAAGACACTGGTGTTTTGCAAATTAAGATAAAAACCAGCCTTCGTGTAGTGAGGTGGAAGAAAATGTCTGGTTCCTCATCGTTATCATCATCATTTGAGACATATTAAAGGCCTTATATTGTGCTAGAATCAAACTTAAAAGTATACTCGATCCTCTGAAGTTCTGTTGCCAGGACAGAGGGACTGAAAGGGAACCCTCATCATTCCCATCATTTGCTTTAGCAATCGTATACTTCAAAATGTGCTCCGCTCTAGCAGAACATAGCTGTTGACACGAGGTCAGTGGAAGATCTAAAGCTGGTGCCACCAGAATCGTAGCTAGCACTGACCTAAGACTAGAAAGAGGGGTCTAAGACAGAGGAGAAGGAACAGCCTTGCACCATACGCACAGCGAGTTCTCCACATCCGTGCTCAGTCCATGGCAAACCATATGCCAGCAGAGGTACAATTAGGGGTCCATTAGACTGGGAGAAGCACAACAGAGAGCTGGAATAAATGTAAAGAAATCGACAGCACAGACGTCTTAAAGGCCGCAACATGAAGTAGAGTCTATGGTGGACCGGGGAATTCTGAGCACATGGACTCCAGGTAAAGGGTCAGAGCTGGACACCAAAGACTGAGTCGGGTGCTATGACTGCTAACTTGCTTCTTGTATTCAATTATGCAAAGCTTAGTATCTTTTTCTCTGATACCTTTGAGTACAAGAGACACCTACCATGCACCAAAGGTATGCTTGGTTCCCATGAACAGGAAGCAGACATCATATGACTTGAAACCAGTGGTGTTCAGAAATGATTTCCCTGCAGAATTCCATAAATTATTTGTGAATTTGGTGAAACACCTAAATCAGTCAGAGCAAAGCATCAGATCCAAGTCTTCAAATGGGGAAAAAGAAGATATGACTTTATTGTACAGGGGCAAAATCCTTACACAACCCTATGTCGTCATGTTTCAATGCAGGACAGAGTTGCAATAAGGATGAAAGCACCATGTAGGAAGTTGGCTCTGTATGCGCTATTTCAAAGTAAGGAATAGCATGCACAGAGTCCAAGGGTTCCCCTTAGAAGTAAGATAGTGGCAAAAAGAGATAATACTAATGCTCTATTTTGTGGTAGTGTGGTCGAGCAGTAGGCTTATCAAAGGAGTAGTGTTAAGCATTTGTTGTACATACACACAGGCAATAAATGAGGAACACACACTCAGAGACAATTCCAGGCAAATAGGTTTGTGTTATAGAAAATGAAAATGTCACTTACCCAGTGTACATCTGTTCGTGGCATTAGTCGCTGCAGATTCACATGTTTGGCACAGTCCGCTGCCTGGTGTTGGGCTCGGAGTATTACAAGTTGTTTTTCTTCGAAGAAGTCTTTTTGGTCACGGGACCGAAGGACTCCTCCCTCCTCGGCTCCATTGCGCATGGGCGTCGACTCCATCTTAGATTGTTTTCCCCGCAGAGGGTGAGGATGGAGTTGTTTGGTATAAATAGTGCCCATGCAATGGAGTGAATATGTATGTACGTTAAGAGTTTCTAATAATTATTTACAAATGTTCAGATGTTTAAGATTTATGATCTACTTCTAAACGGCTACAGGCTTCCCGGGGAGGTGGGAGGGTACATGTGAATCTGCAGCGACTAATGCCACGAACAGATGTACACTGGGTAAGTGACATTTTCAGTTCGATGGCATATGTCGCTGCAGATACACATGTTTGGCATAGACTATAAAGCAGTTACCTCCCCTAAAAGCGGTGGTTTAGCCTGTAGGAGTTGAAGTAGTTTGGAATAATGTTCTTAGTACAGCTTGGCCCACTGTAGCTTGTTGTGCATTTAGTACGTCTACACAGTAGTGTTTAGTAAACGTATGAGGCGTAGACCAGGTTGCAGCCTTACATATTTCGCTCATAGGAATGTTTCCTAGAAAGGCCATTGTAGCACCTTTCTTTCTGGTTGAGTGTGCCTTTGGTGTAATAGGCAATTCTCTTTTGGCTTTAAGATAGCATGTTTGAATGCATCTGACTATCCATCTAGCAATGCCTTGTTTAGAGATTGGATTTCCTATGTGTGGTTTTTGAAAAGCTATGAACAGTTGTTTTGTTTTCCTGATTAGCTTTGTTCTGTCAATGTAATACATTAGTGCTCTTTTGATGTCTAATGTATGTAGTGCCCTTTCAGCCACAGAATTTGGTTGTGGGAAGAACACTGGCAATTCTACTGTTTGATTTAAATGGAATGGTGAGATTACTTTTGGCAGAAATGTTGGATTTGTTCTTAGAACTATTTTATTGTTGTGTATTTGAATAAATGGTTCTTGTATGGTAAATGCCTGTATTTCACTTACTCTTCTGAGGGATGTGATTGCAATGAGAAATGCGACCTTCCAGGTTAGATATTGCATTTCACAGGAATGCATGGGTTCGAAAGGTGGACCCATGAGTCTTGTTAAGACGATGTTAAGATTCCATGAAGGAACTGGTGGTGTTCTTGGTGGTATAATTCTTTTTAGCCCTTCCATGAATGCTTTAATAACTGGTATTCTAAATAGAGACGATGAATGAGTAGTTTGTAGGTAAGCAGATATTGCTGCGAGGTGTATTTTTATAGATGAAAAAGCGAGATTTGCTTTTTGCAAATGTAGTAAGTATCCTACTATGTCTTTAGTAGAGGCATGTAATGGTTGTATTTGATTGGCATGGCAGTAGTAAACAAATCTTTTCCACTTAGATGCATAGCAGTGTCTAGTGGAAGGTTTTCTAGCTTGTTTTATGACCTCCATGCATTCTTGTGTGAGGTCTAAGTGTCCGAATTCTAGGATTTCAGGAGCCAAATTGCCAGATTCAAAGTTGCTGGGTTTGGATGCCTGATCTGTTGTTTGTGTTGTGTTAACAGATCTGGCCTGTTGGGTAGTTTGACATGCGGTACTAGTGAAAGGTCTAGTAGAGTTGTATACCAAGGTTGTCTTGCCCATGTGGGTGCTATCAGTATGAGTTTGAGTTGGTTTTGACTCAACTTGTTTACTAGATATGGAAGGAGAGGGAGAGGGGGAAAAGCGTACGCAAATATCCCTGACCAACTCATCCATAGAGCATTGCCTTGTGATTCGCGGTGTGGGTACCTGGATGCGAAGTTTTGGCATTTTGAGTTTTCTTTTGTTGCGAACAAATCTATCTGGGGTGTTCCCCAAATTTGAAAGTACTTGTTCAGAACTTGGGGGTGAATTTCCCATTCGTGGACTTGTTGGTGGTCTCGCGAAAGGTTGTCTGCTAGTTGGTTTTGTATTCCTGGAATAAATTGTGCTATTAGGCGAATGTTGTTGTGAATCGCCCACTGCCAAATTTTTTGTGTTAGGAGGCACAATTGTGTTGAGTGTGTTCCTCCTTGTTTGTTTAAATAATACATTGTTGTCATGTTGTCTGTTTTGACAAGAATGTATTTGTGTGTTATTATGGGTTGGAAGGCTTTTAACGCTAGAAATACTGCTAACAGTTCTAGGTAATTGATATGAAATTTTGTTTCGTGTATATCCCATTGTCCTTGAATGCTGTGGTGATTGAGGTGTGCTCCCCACCCTGTCATGGAAGCATCTGTTGTTATAACGTATTGAGGCACTGGGTCCTGAAATGTCCGCCCTTTGTTTAAATTTTTGCTGTTCCACCATAGAAGCGAGAGGTATGTTTGGCGGTCTACCAACACCAGATTTTGAAGTTGACCCTGTGCTTGTGACCATTGTGATGCTAGACACTGTTGTAAGGGTCGCATGTGTAGTCTTGCGTTTGGGACAATGGCTATGCATGATGACATCATGCCTAGAAGTTTTAGCACAAATTTTGCTTGTATCTTTTGGTTTGGAAACATAGCACTTATTACCTTGTGGAATGCCTGCACTCTTTGTGGACTTGGAGTGGCAATTCCTTTTGATGTGTTGATGGTTGCTCCTAGATATTGTTGTGTTTGACACGGTTCTAGGTGTGATTTTTTATAGTTGATCGAAAACCCCAGTTTGTGAAGGGTTTGTATGACAAATGTGGTGTCGTTTGCGCATTTTGTTACTGTGTTGGTCTTGATTAGCCAATCGTCTAGGTAAGGGAACACATGTATCTGTTGTCTCCTGATGTGTGCTGCTACTACTGCTAGACATTTTGTGAACACTCTTGGTGCAGTTGTTATTCCGAATGGCAACACCTTGAATTGGTAATGTATTCCTTTGAATACGAACCGTAGGTACTTTCTGTGAGAAGGGTGTATTGGTATATGAAAGTACGCATCCTTTAGGTCTAATGTGGTCATGTAATCTTGCTGTTTGAGCAGTGGAATGATGTCTTGTAGTGTGACCATGTGAAAATGGTCCGATATGATGTAGGTATTTAGTGTCCTGAGATCTAATATTGGTCTTAATGTTTTGTCTTTTTTTGGAATTAGAAAGTACAGGGAGTAAACTCCTGTGTTTTTTTGTTGTACTGGTACTAACTCTATTGCATCCTTTTGCAGTAGTGCTTGAACTTCTAGTCCTAAAAGTTCTAAATGTTGTGGTGACATTTTGCGTGTTTTGGGGGGGATGTTTGGTGGGAAGTTGTGGAATTCTATGCAATAGCCATGTTGGATTATTGCTAATTCCCAATTGTCTGTTGTAATCTGTTGCCAAGATTGGTAGAATTGGCTTAGTCTTCCCCCCACTGGTGTTGAGTGAAGGGGTTGCGTGACTTGAAAGTCACTGTTTAGGTGGAGGTGTTTTTGGAGTCTGGAATCTTCCCCTACTCCTTGGGAATTGACCCCCCCGATATCCCCTGAAACCTCCCCTTTGGAAGGAACCCTGATATGGTGTGGTTCTTGTTTGTTGGCTGGTGGTGTCTGTGGGTTGGCCACGAAACCCCCCTCTAAATGGAGTTTTTCTGAAAGAGCCTCTGCTCTGCGGGGAGTAGAGTGCGCCCATGGCCTTGGCCGTGTCTGTGTCCTTTTTAAGTTTTTCAATGGCTGTATCCACTTCAGAGCCAAAAAGTTGTTTCTCGTTGAAGGGCATATTAAGGACAGCCTGCTGGATTTCAGGTTTGAAGCCTGAAGTGCGTAGCCAAGCGTGTCTCCTTATGGTGACAGCAGTGTTGACTGTTCTTGCTGCAGTATCGGCTGCGTCTAGTGAAGAGCGGATTTGATTGTTTGAGATCGTTTGTCCCTCTTCCACTATTTGCTGCGCCCTTTTTTGGTATTCCTGGGGAAGATGGTCTACGAGAAGTTGCATCTCGTCCCAGTGTGCGCGGTCATATCTGGCCAGCAGCGCTTGTGAATTTGCGATGCGCCACTGGTTGGCTGCCTGTGATGCTACTCTTTTCCCTGCCGCATCAAATTTTCGGCTTTCTTTGTCCGGAGGTGGGGCGTCGCCAGATGTATGTGAATTTGCTCTCTTGCGAGCTGCCCCTACTACCACGGAGTCAGGTGGTAACTGCGAAGTAATAAACACTGGGTCTGTGGGTGGTGGTTTGTATTTCTTATCCACCCTTGGGGTGATGGCTCTTGATTTTACGGGCTCTTCAAAAATTTGTTTTGCGTGCCGTAACATCCCTGGTAGCATTGGGAGACATTGATATTGGCTGTGTGTAGCCGAGAGGGTGTTAAATAAAAAATCATCCTCTATAGGATCGGAATGCAGTTGGACATTGTGGAATTCTGCTGCCCTAGCCACCAGTTGCGAGTATGAGGTACTGTCCTCTGGCGGTGACGGCTTTGTGGGGTATGACTCGGGATCATTGTCCGGCACTGGGGTGTCATACAGGTCCCAAGCGTCTTGATCCTGATCGTCATGACTTATGGTAGTTTGCGCTGGTGAGTGCATTTGTGGCGGTGTTTGTGCCGGCGATGCCTGTGGTGGAGAGGGCGGAGGCGTGACTTTTTTAACCACTTTGGCTTGTGGTTGTGCGTCATCCTTTGGAAGTCCGATCCTTCTTTTCCTCATGATTGGGGGAAGGGTTGATATCTTCCCTGTGTCGTGCTGGATGTACAGTCTCTTTTGTGTGTAGTCCGATTCTACACTTTGGAGCTCTTGTCCAAATTTGTGCATTTGGCCACTCATTCCTTGTTCCTCTGAGTAGGATGAAGGTGTGGTATTTTTCGGCGCCGAGAGAGAATCTTTTTTCGGTTTCGGCACCGACAGAATTTTTGTTCCTTTCGGCATGGATTCTCGGTGCCGATGTTTTTCGGTGCCGGTATCTTGTTTTTGTCTCTCGGAGCCGCTTTCTCGGCTCCGAGGTTGCTCCATGGCGGTCCCTCGACCGGAGTCGGGTGTCTTCGCTATGGGCGTGCCCTTTTCCGGCGCCTTCGACGGGTCGCCTGTTTTATGGGTCGAGCCATGGCCTGTTGGCAGTGGCGTCCCCTGGGCTTTCGGTTTGTCGATGGATTTACTTTTCGACGTCTTACTCACAGTTTGTTGCTGTTGTTCGACGTCGGAGTCTCCGGATTCTGATTCCGGAACCGAGAATGTTTCCTCTTCCTCGTCGAAACGTTGTTTTGTCGACGTGGACGCCATTTGTTGACACCTGGCTCTTCGGTCCCGGAGTGTTTTTCTGGACCGGAAGGCTCGACAGGCTTCACAGGTATCCTCCTTGTGCTCGGGGGACAAGCACAAGTTACAGACCAAGTGCTGATCTGTATAAGGATACTTACTGTGACATTTTGGGCAGAAACGAAACAAGGGTCCGTTCCATCGGCTTCGATGTCGCACGCGGTCGGGCCGACCAGGCCCCGATGGGGGATCGAAACTACCCCAAAGTCTTCCGATGATCGGTGTCGATGTACCTAACTATCCCGATACCGAACGGAACAATACCGACGCTTTCTTCCGAGATTCTGACTAACTTTCCGAACCGAAACACGGAGCGAAAAGGAATACGTCCGAACCCGACAGCGGAAAAAAACAATCTAAGATGGAGTCGACGCCCATGCGCAATGGAGCCGAGGAGGGAGGAGTCCTTCGGTCCCGTGACCAAAAAGACTTCTTCGAAGAAAAACAACTTGTAATACTCCGAGCCCAACACCAGGCAGCGGACTGTGCCAAACATGTGTATCTGCAGCGACATATGCCATCGAACATATCTTTTCTTAGTTTATTTTAAGAACCACAGGTTCAAATTCTACATGTAATATCTCATTTGAAAGGTATTGCAAGTAAGCACGTTAGGAACTCTGAATAATTACAATAGCATATATACTTTTTACATAAAACACATTTAGCTGTTTTAAAAGTGGACACAGTGCAATTTTCACAGTTCCTGGGGGAGGTAAAGTAATGTTCGTTTTTGCAGGTAAGTAAACCACCTACGGGGTTAAGATTGGGGTCCAAGGTAGCCCACAGTTGGGGGTTCAGAGCAACCCCAAAGTCACCACACCAGCAGCTAAGGGCCGGTCAGGTGCAGAGTTCAAAGTGGTGCCCAAAACGCATAGGCTTCAATGGAGAGAAGGGGGTGCCCCGGTTCCGGTCTGCCAGCAGGTAAGTACCCGCGTCTTCGGAGGGCAGACCAGGGGGGTTTTGTAGGGCACCGGGGGGGACACAAGTCCACACAAAAAGTACACCCTCAGCAGCACGGGGGCGGCCGGGTGCAGTGTGCAAACAAGCATCGGGTTTCCAATGGGAGTCAATGGGGGACCAAGGGGTCTCTTCAGCGGTGCAGGCAGGCAAGGGGGGGGCTCCTCGGGGTAGCCACCACCTGGGCAAGGGAGAGGGCCTCCTGGGGGTCACTACTGCACTGGAGTTCCGATCCTTCAGGTGCTGGGGGCTGCGGGTGCAGGGTCTTTTCCAGCCGTCAGGATTTTAGAGTCAGGCAGTCGCGGTCAGGGGGAGCCTCGGCATTCCCTCTGCAGGCGTCGCTGTGGGGGCTCAGGGGGGACAACTTTGGTTACTCACGGTCTCGGAGTTGCCGGAAGGTCCTCCCTGAGGTGTTGGTTCTCCACCAGTCGAGTCGGGGTCGCCGGGTGCAGTGTTGCAAGTCTCACGCTTCTTGCGGAGATTGCAGGGGTCTTTAAATCTGCTCCTCTGAAACAAAGTTGCAGTCTTTTTGGAACAGGGCCGCTGTCCTCGGGAGTTTCTTGTTCCTCTTGAAGCAGGGCAGTCCTCTGAGGATTCAGAGGTCGCTGGTCCTGGGGAAAGCGTCGCTGGAGCAGGTTTCTTTAGAAGGCAGGAGACAGGCCGGTAGGACTGGGGCCAAAGCATTTGGGGTCTTCTTTCTTCTTCTGCAGGGGTTTTTCAGCTCAGCAGTCCTCTTCTTCTGTAAGTTGCAGGAATCTAAATTCTTAGGTTCAGGGGAGCCCTTAAATACTAAATTTAAGGGCGTTTTTAGGTCTGGGGGGTTAGTAGCCAATGGCTACTAGCCCTGAGGGTGGGTACACCCTCTTTGTGCCTCCTCCCAAGGGGAGGGGGTCACAATCCTATCCCTATTGGGGGAATCCTCCATCTGCAAGATGGAGGATTTCTAAAAGTTAGAGTCACTTCAGCTCAGGACACCTTAGGGGCTGTCCTGACTGGCCAGTGACTCCTCCTTGTTATTCTCATTATTTTCTCCGGCCTTGCCGCCAAAAGTGGGGCCATGGCCGGAGGGGGCGGGCAACTCCACTAAGCTGGAGTGTCCTGCGGTGCTGTGACAAAGGGGTGAGCCTTTGAGGCTCACCGCCAGGTGTTACAGCTCCTGCCTGGGGGAGGTGTTAGCATCTCCACCCAGTGCAGGCTTTGTTACTGGCCTCAGAGTGACAAAGGCACTCTCCCCATGGGGCCAGCAACATGTCTCAAGTGTGGCAGGCTGCTAGAACTAGTCAGCCTACACAGGTAGTTGGTTAAAGTTTCAGGGGGCACCTCTAAGGTGCACTCTGGGGTGTATTTTACAATAAAATGTACACTGGCATCAGTGTGCATTTATTGTGCTGAGAAGTTTGATACCAAACTTCCCAGTTTTCAGTGTAGCCATTATGGTGCTGTGGAGTTCGTGTTTGACAGACTCCCAGACCATATACTCTTATGGCTACCCTGCACTTACAATGTCTAAGGTTTGGCTTAGACACTGTAGGGGTACAGTGCTCATGCACTGGTGCCCTCACCTATGGTATAGTGCACCCTGCCTTAGGGCTGTAAGGCCTGCTAGAGGGGTGACTTATCTATACTGCATAGGCAGTGTGAGGTTGGCATGGCACCCTGAGGGGAGTGCCATGTCGACTTACTCGTTTTGTCCTCACCAGCACACACAAGCTGGCAAACAGTGTGTCTGTGCTGAGTGAGGGGTCCCCAGGGTGGCATAAGATATGCTGCAGCCCTTAGAAACCTTCCCTGGCATCAGGGCCCTTGGTACCAGGGGTACCAGTTACAAGGGACTTACCTGGATGACAGGGTGTGCCAATTGTGGATACAAAAGTACAGGTTAGGGAAAGAACACTGGTGCTGGGGCCTGGTTAGCAGGCCTCAGCACACTTTCAATTCAAAACATAGCATCAGCAAAAGCAAAAAGTCAGGGGGTAACCATGCCAAGGAGGCATTTCCTTACACACCACTTGTCAGAATGTAGAAGCTACAGCAAGTGTTTCTGGTTCCAGTGTGGCATCTGGAGAAATTAAAAAGGTGCGCAATCTACGCTTATAAGTTCCCATTAGGATACTAGTTTGTTTATACAATTTCACATATAGATGTTACAACGTGGAAGAAACAAGAGCTACCAAATGGAAAGAAGAAATCCTCTAGCTAAAGTTGGGTTGGTGGGAGCATGGATAAATCAGAGAAATTTCACCACACACATTGAAAGGGAGGTGGCATTAGTATGTCGCAGATAGACCAGGTCCAGGATGAGAACACATCTGAAGTAAGATGAAAGGAACCTCAATGAAGTGTTAGTGTAATCTGTGTACAATGGTGAACAATTGGTACTTAAATGATTGAAGTATTTGATGAAACTGAAAACTGATTCTAAGCCTGAACTAGAAAAACAAATATGCTAGAATAAGCTTCAAAGTACTCTGGGGCCCATGACAAGAATTCAGGCTACAGGCAAAAGCTCATGCCGACAAAGATTGTTTCTGGGGCTAGGTTTATGGCCTATTTCTTAGAAAATGGGCATCCCTTCACATGAGGATAGATTCACAGTGTTAAGAGACTAAGGCCCAGGAGCAAGCTGGTCTTTAGGGCTAAGACAATTTCTTAAATGAAGAGGCCCAATCACAGAGTTTGACCCAGCTGAAGATGTTTATTTGGAGGCTGGTTTCAGCACAAATAGCAATACTTCATTTACAATGCCAAGGGAAGGAGAGGTCAAATGGGATCATTTTACTAAGAACTGATCGTAATAGTAGATTCCTGGATGCATTAGACAGACAGGTCGTAAAATTCAAAGTGCTCCAAAAACAAAAGAGAAGCTGAAAAGTGGGCAGTGTCCAACCGTCTCAACATGGAAGGGACGCCTTTACTCAGACATGTTCTATGGATGGTGTGTTTGGTTTTCAAGGGGAGTATCTCTCTGACCCGGTGTATCAGAAACACAAAAGCTCAGTAGTTTGCGTTTGAGGAAAAGGGCTGCCAATTTAAGTGTCACCCCATTTCCTTTGTAATCAGCACTTTGGGAGTTTTAGCAAGCTTTAATGGCCAACAGTGGCCTATTGTTCTGAACGAGATTACTATGCCTCCTTTGATGAGACAGTATTCTCTTTACATCAAATGGCAGTGCCAAGTTGTCCCAGCAGTTGGAAATTACTTAGTTGTTACAAAGTCAGTCAAACTTGTTAATTTATGGAAGACGACATACTGGGAAATGGTTCAGAAATAAAGAGAGATGGAAAGCTACAAGAACAGAAATAAGAAATAGAAACTATTAGCTGTAATTTGTGTTACGTCTACTGTTCCTGTAGATTATCAGTCCACAACTCTTGTTTTCCTTTCTCTAACAGTGGATTTGGTGCGTGTACAAGTTTAAGAATAGTAAAATAAATCTTGCCAGAAACAGTCTTGCATTACATCTTTAAATGATGCAAGTACCTTTAATCATTTCATTTTCCCAACAGTAAAACACAATATCTATACAATTTACATACGTCAATCATCAATCGTGTCTTTAAGGAAAAAAAAAAATGCAACAAGCAATTGGTAAATTAAATGTACCGTTTGCTCAGAGAGGTTGATGCGAACTAGTTTGTTTCCTGAAGACTTGGCTAAAGCAGCCACAAGGCTGGTCTTGCCCACACCAGGTGAACCCTCCAGCAGAACAGGCTTGTTTACTTTCAAGGCTCGCAGCAGCCGCTGGGCATTCATTGATGTGGTCCCTGCACTGAGGTCATAATCTGTGCAATTATCTCCCTGAGACTTTGGACCTACAAAGAAACAAAAAAAAACAAAAAACAAATTATCAGTGTCTGACCTGCGATTCTTGTAATACCCTGTTGATCTTCTTAAAATAGTTTGTGTATATATACAGCCAACACTATTACCATGGATGTCACGAATGCCTGAAAAAGTGCACACTAACAACAGTGTAGGGTCAGAAAACGGATTTATATCATCCTTGCAGGTTCGTCACTCAATCTTGTATGCTCATTTTACTACACACACAGGCTGGATTTAAATCCACACAACATTATTTCCATTCATTATTAACCAGCTGTATTCTACATCTGTTTACCCAAATGAAAATCTTTTCCAGGTAAAAAATATAGTTTAAAGTGTTTGTGACTCAAAAGGCAGGGGTGTTTAAACATTAAAGACCTTTTAGCATTATGAATTGCACAACCAAACTGAATGCCCTCTAATCGGGATCCCAACCCTTCAATAATAAAAATGCAAGCATACTAGTACCAGAGAAGCTAAGTCCTCAGTGCAATCCTTAGGCAGATGTTTTGAAACACTACTGGTCAGTACCCAGTTTGACTACAAACTGAAATCTTAGTGTAGTTCATTAAATTAGAGGAGCTATGCGAACCACAGAGCAAACAGTCTATGAATTGTATATAAAGAATGAAAGGGATGTTATACTGGACCCAGTAATCTTTTTCACTAGATGCCGGACCACTGCCAGAAATGTCGTTTCCCTCAGTTTCAAACTCATTTCCTACATAAGGCCCAAGATGAGAATTAACTTTCTGGATTTTATGCCTGTTGTATTAAGCAGAATGGAAACTGTTACTTACTTAGTAAGCGCCTGTTTGTGGTATGTAGTGCTGTAGATTCACATGCTTAGCTTAATCCTGCCTTCAAGTGTTGGGCTCAGATTAAGGCAAGTTGTTCTTCAAGGAAGCCTTTTAAGTCTATGGTGACTCCTCCGCTTGCATCCTCACTCGCCATGCGTGTTATCAGCAATTTAGAGTAAAGTGTAGTATAGTGAAATGTACTTGCTAAAAAAGCTGTAATCATGTATAAGAATGTCTGAAACAAACACAGGCATTCGGGGAGTAGGTAATACTACACATCGTATAGCATTGTAAATGTATGTGGTGCAGACCATGGGGCTCCCTGACATAAGTCAGCTATTGGTATATTGCCTAAAAAGGCCATTGATGCTCCTTTTTTTTTTTTTAGATTAGAACGAGCTCTAGGACAGATCGGTAGTGTCCCCTTTGCTTTAGCACAGCACATTTGCATACATTTGACAATCCAAAGTGCATTACCAGCTTCAGTTTTAGCTCTGCCTTTGTGTGGTTGAGAGAAAGCAACAAAAAGTTGTGTCCTCCTCAATATACTGGTTTTGTTGATGTAATACATATGGGCTCACTTAACATCTAAGGAATGTAGAGCCCTTTCCCCAATAAAATCAGAAGAGTGGTGAACCATGTTTGTCATACACATGAGGGAGCCACTACGATGAGTGTGAGGGATGTCTGCCAAAGTTTGCAAGCCACAAACAGAAGAAGTGGGAGAGGAGGAAAAGCATAAGCAAACATCCCTGAGAAGCTTATCAATAATGCATTGCCTTAGAGTGTGGCAACTTGGAGGCAGTGTCTGGGCATTTTGCATTTTCTGCGGTGGTGAACAGGCCTATTTTAGGTTGACCTCAGTGCTGGAAGTATGAATGGACAACCTGTGGGATAGGTTCCCAGTCGTGGACTTCCTCACGCATCCTGCAAAGGAGATTTGAAAAGCTGTTGTCCACTGCTGGGAGGTATTCTGCTAATAGGTGAATGTTGTATTGAAGAGCCCATTTCCAAATTGTTTGGGCTAGTTGCGAACACTGTGGAGATTTGGTGCCCCCCTGCTTCTTGAGGTAGTACATAACAGTCATGTTGTCTGTTTTTATCAGGACTGCCTTGCCCTTCAGATAGGGGACAAAGGCTATGAGTTCTACATGAACATAGCAACTCTAGGTGATTGATAGAGATAATTCGCGCTTGGTGACCTGTGGCAGATCTTGTGAGTGCGCTCCTCCTCCCATCAGGGAGGCATTCTTTAAGGTTCTCTCCGGAAGTGGGTTTAGTAAAGGCCGTCCTTTTAAAAGAATGTTGGAATTTCACCACTGCAGAGAATGGCAAACTTGGTGATCGACCAACCCGAGATAGTTAGAATATCAGTCACTTGCACAAGATAATCACAATCAATAATATGCCCTCTTTTACCCCTTCCCTTACTAAATGTTGATACAATCAGACTGCTGAGGAATGCACCTTGTCTTAGAATGTCGTGGACAGAAGATTTTAATCTGTCACGGACAGGAGTGGAGAAGATGTCTGATGGAGAGTAGGGACGATAATACAGACAGGAGTTAATCTTCACCTTTTGTGTCGTATTGATAATACTGGCAACAATCTTTCAGCATAAGGACGCAGAGGCAATCTCATCCCCTTCTAAGTATTCTTCATCGGCTACACCGACTACGTTCATCAACTACATTTATTGCTACGTCATGATCTTGAAGCCACCTGGGACACTCCCGAAGAATATGTTTATTTCCCTTGTGGCTGAACAGGGAATAAGGTACTGTTTTTCTCTTCAGTCACTTACTGCTTGCTGTGCGGATCTAAAATGTCAGTGCCTCTACTTCCGGAATCCTCTCCAGGTACTACTATCATCCAGCACCCTCTGTATCTCTCCTTTCGTGATCCCCAGCACTTACATTTACTTAACCTTGCTTCAGCTATAAATTGCCCAGGAACCTCAGGCCGTACAGCCTTCCAGAATGCTGTAGGAAGGCAGCTACACCAACCCAGCATCACGCACCTCTTTCCATCTAGTAACACCCAGGAACCTTGACCGTACACCGTTCAGTCAGCATTCCGTCTTCGTCATTCAGAAAACACCCACTATGAGCATGCCATCGCGGCGTGCTCATGCATGTTCAGCGGTGACACGCACACCAACGCCGAGTTGACTCCCCTCCTCAGGATGTATCTTTACACTGTGATACACACACCAATTATGGGAGAAAAATAATATGAGTGGTCTGTCTCACACCTATACCGTCTCGAATCCCCTCCTCAGGGCACACCCTTAAACATTGATACGCACACCTATTGCAGAGGAAATAAATATAATGGCATGCTTTGTATGCTCTACGGCTTTTCAAGCCATTGCGGGGAATATTGATTGGGGCACAGTATTAGATGTGTTTTCTGCTGTATGCGGTGATACGCACACCGGCTCCCTAAAATAACTGTAGTGTTTCCAGCAGACGCAGTCATTTGCAATGCATTGTCCATTTACTAAGCATATTTTCCAGCATACTACCTGCTTTCAACGGTGATACACACACCTATCATTATAACTGTGAGGTATTCACCTCAGTGTCTCCGTCAGCGCTTCACGGTGACATGCACATCTTAACCACAGAAGAGTGCCAGTATTTTAATGGTTTAAATCCATTAGTGACTGTTGGACACTATACTGAAACTTGTTTAATTCTCTTTGTAACAAAATTCTTAACCTGCATTCCACATTAATAATATTGAGTGAATTTTATTTCCACATGTATATTTATTCCAACAATAACATTACCCTCATCGCTGGGTCAAATTATAATTCGCATTTTGCATTTGACCGTTATGTATCTACATAAATATAATAAGCAATACATTTTATATGCGATAATGAAAATGTCACTTACCCAGTGTACATCTGTTCGTGGCATCAGTCGCTGTAGATTCGCATGTTTTGCAATAGCTCGCCATCTGCTGTTGGGCCGGAGTGTTACAAGTTGTTTTTCTTCGAAGAAGTCTTTTGAGTCACGGGACCGAGTGACTCCTCCTTTTGTGTCCATTGCGCATGGGCGTCGACTCTATCCTCGATTGTTTTTCCCCGCAGAGGGTGAGGTATGAGTTGTATTGTAGTAATAGTGCCCATGCAATGGAGTGACTAAGTATGTACCTATATAAGGTTGAAATTATATATATACAAATAGTTGAAGGTAACTTCCGAACTGCTACAAGCTCCGGGGGAGGCGGGTGGGCACATGCGAATCTACAGCGACTGATGCCACGAACAGATGTACACTGGGTAAGTGACATTTTCAGTTCGATGGCATCTGTCGCTGTAGATACGCATGTTTTGCATAAACTAGTAAGCAGTTATCTCCCCAAAAGCGGTGGCTCAGCCTGTAGGAGTGGAAGTAGTCTGAAACAATGTTCTTAATACGGCTTGCCCTACTGTGGCTTGTTGTGCGGATAACACGTCTACACAGTAGTGCTTGGTGAATGTGTGAGGCGTAGACCATGTGGCTGCCTTACATATTTCTTGCATTGGGATGTTTCCTAGAAAGGCCATGGTAGCACCTTTCTTTCTGGTTGAATGTGCCCTTGGTGTAATGGGCAGTTGTCGTTTTGTATGCCTTTGGTATGATTCTTAAAAACCCCATAAATGCACCTTTTTTTCCTAGTGGAATGTGCTTTAGGTGTGATTAAAAGTTGTCTTTTTGCCTTGATTTAACATGTTTGAATACATCTAACAATCCATCTTGCTAATCCTTGTTTAGAGAAAGGATTCCCTTTATGTGTATGTTCAAAAGGCAACAAAAAGCTGCTTTGTTTTTCTGAATTGTTTTGTTCTATCCACTGTTTGGTTTATGTGAAAAGGTGATACCACCTTTGGCAGACATTTTGGATTGTTGTAAGTACAACTTTATGTTTGTGTACTTGGAAAATGGTTCTTCAAGAGCAAATGCTTGTATTTCACTAACTCTACATAATGAATTAATAGCTACTAGGAAAGCAACTTTCTAGGTTAAGAATTAAATCTCACAGGAATGCATGGGTTCAAAAGGTGGGCCCATTTGTATTGCGGGTACAATATTGAGATTCCCAGCAGGAACAGGTGGTGTTCTGGGTGGAATAATACGTTTTATAACTGGGACTCTCAAGAGTGAGGTATGTTGTACAGTCTGCAAATATGCTGATATGGCAGTAAGATTAATTTTAATAAATGAGAAAGATAATGAAAATGTCACTTACCCAGTGTACATCTGTTCGTGGCATCAGTCGCTGGAGATTCACATGTTCTGCATAGCTCGCCATCTGGTGTTGGGTCGGAGTGTTACAAGTTGTTTTTCTTCGAAGAAGTCTTTCGAGTCACGTGACCGAGTGACTCCTCCTTCTGTCTCCATTGCGCATGGGCGTCGACTCCATCTTCGATTGTTTTCCCCGCAGAGGGTGAGGTAGGAGTTGTGTTGTAGTAATAGTGCCCATGCAATGGAGTGACTAAGTATGTACCTATTTAAGGTTAAAATAATATATATACAAATGTACAAAGTTGAAGCTAACTTCCAAACTGCTACAGGCTCCTGGGGAGGTGGGTGGGCACATGTGAATCTCCAGCGACTGATGCCACGAACAGATGTACACTGGGTAAGTGACATTTTCAGTTCGATGGCATCTGTCGCTGTAGATACACACGTTCTGCATAGACTAGTAAGCAGTTATCTCCCCAAAAGCGGTGGCTCAGCCTGTAGGAATGGAAGTGGTTTGAAATAATGTTCTTAACACGGCTTGACCTACTGTGGCTTGCTGTGCGGATAACACGTCTACACAGTAGTGCTTGGTGAACGTGTGTGGCGTAGACCATGTGGCTGCCTTACATATTTCTTGCATTGGGATGTTTCCTAGAAAGGCAATGGTAGCACCTTTTTTTCTGGTTGAATGTGCCCTTGGTGTAATGGGCAGTTGTCGTTTTGCTTTAAGGTAGCAGATTTGGATGCATTTAACTATCCATCTGGCTATACCTTGTTTTGATATTGGGTTTCCTGCATGAGGTTTTTGGAATGCAATAAATAGTTGTTTAGTCTTTCTGATGTTTTTAGTTCTGTCAAAGTAATACATTAATGCTCTTTTGACATCTAATGTATGTAGTGCCCTCTCAGCTACGGAATCTGGCTGTGGGAAGGACACTGGAAGTTCCACTGTTTGATTTAGATGGAACGGTGAAATAACCTTTGGTAAAAATTTAGGATTAGTCCTTAGGACGACCTTATTCTTGTGTAGTTGTATAAAAGGTTCTTGTATTGTAAACGCCTGAATCTCGCTTACTCTTCTTAGGGAAGTAATGGCGATGAGGAATGCAACCTTCCAGGTTAGGAACTGTATTTCGCAGGAGTGCATGGGTTCAAAAGGTGGACCCATAAGTCTAGTTAGGACAACATTTAGGTTCCATGAAGGAACAGGTGGTGTTCTTGGTGGAATAATTCTTTTAAGGCCCTCCATGAATGCTTTAATGACTGGTATCCTATAAAGGGAAGTTGAATAGGTAGTCTGCAGGTATGCAGATATTGCTGCAAGGTGTATTTTAATGGAAGAGAAAGCTAGGTTAGATTTTTGTAGGTGAAGCAAGTAACCCACTACATCTTTTGGAGTTGCGTGTAATGGTTGGATTTGATTAATATGGCAGTAGCAAACAAACCTCTTCCATTTACTTGCATAGCAGTGCCTGGTGGATGGCCTTCTGGCTTGCTTTATGACTTCCATACACTCTTGTGTAAGTTGTAAGTGTCCGAATTCTAGGATTTCAGGAGCCAGATTGCTAGATTCAGCGATGCTGGATCTGGGTGCCTGATCTGTTGGTTGTGTTGAGTTAACAGATCCGGTCTGTTGGGCAGTTTGATGTGTGGTACTACTGATAGGTCTAGCAGCGTTGTGTACCAGGGTTGCCTTGCCCAAGTTGGTGCTATTAATATGAGTTTGAGTTTGTTTTGACTGAGTTTGTTTACCAGATAAGGAAGGAGAGGGAGAGGAGGAAAAGCGTAGGCAAATATCCCTGACCAGTTCATCCATAGGGCATTGCCCTGGGACTGCCTGTGTGGGTATCTGGATGCGAAGTTTTGGCATTTTGCGTTCTCTTTTGTCGCAAACAAGTCTATCTGAGGTGTTCCCCAGAGCTTGAAGTAAGTGTTCAGAGTTTGGGGGTGAATTTCCCATTCGTGGACCTGTTGGTGATCTCGAGAGAGATTGTCTGCGAGTTGATTCTGAATCCCTGGGATAAACTGTGCTATTAGGCGAATTTGGTTGTGAATTGCCCAATGCCATATCTTTTGTGCCAACCGGCTCAACTGCGTTGAGTGTGTCCCCCCTTGCTTGTTTAGATAATACATTGTTGTCATGTTGTCTGTTTTGACGAGAATGTATTTGTGAACTATTATTGGTTGGAAAGCCTTTAGTGCTTGAAAAACTGCTAGCAGTTCTAGGTGATTTATATGCAGTTTTGTTTGATGTACGTTCCATTGTCCTTGTATGCTGTGTTGACCGAGGTGTGCTCCCCACCCTGTCATGGAAGCATCTGTTATTACGTATTGTGGCACTGGGTCTTGGAAAGGCCGCCCTTTGTTTAAATTTATATTGTCCCACCATAGAAGCGAGAGGTAAGTTTGGCGGTCTATTAACACCAGATCTAGAAGGTGACCCTGTGCTTGTGACCATTGTGATGCTAGGCACTGTTGTAAGGGCCTCATGTGCAGTCTTGCGTTCGGGACAATGGCTATGCATGAAGACATCATGCCTAGGAGTTGTAATATCATCTTTGCTTGTATCTTTTGTGTTGGATACATGCGTTGTATGATGTTGTTGAAGTTTTGAATTCTTTGTGGACTTGGAGTGGCTACTCCTTTTGTTGTGTTTATTATGGCTCCTAGGTACTGTTGTACTTTGCACGGCAGGATGTTTGATTTTGCGAAGTTGACGGTGAACCCCAGTTTGTAGAGGGTTTGTATGATTTGATTTGTGTGGTGTGAGCACTTTGATAACGAATGGGTCTTGATTAGCCAGTCGTCTAGATACGGGAATACATGTATTTGCTGCCTTCTGATGTGTGCAGCGACTACTGCTAGACATTTTGTAAAGACTCTTGGTGCTGTTGTTAAACCGAAAGGCAATACTTTGAATTGGTAATGTATTCCTTTGAATACAAACCTTAGGTATTTCCTGTGCGATGGATGTATTGGTATATGGAAATACGCGTCTTTGAGGTCTAAGGTTGTCATGTAGTCGTGTAGTTTGAGCAATGGTAGCACTTCTTGTAGTGTGACCATGTGAAAGTGGTCTGATTTGATGTATGTGTTTACTATCCTGAGGTCTAGGATTGGTCTTAGCGTCTTGTCCTTCTTTGGTATTAAGAAGTACAGTGAATAAACTTCTGTGTTTATTTGTGTGTTTGGTACTAATTCGATTGCATTCTTTTGCAATAGTGCTTGAACTTCTGTCTCCAGGAGCTCGGAATGATGTTGTGATAAATTTTGTGCTCTTGGTGGTATGTTTGGAGGGAATTGTAGAAATTCTATGCAATAACCATGTTGGATAATTGCTAGAACCCAAGTGTCTGTAGTGATTTCCTGCCATGCTTTGTAATAATGACCTATTCTTCCCCCCACTGGTGTTGTGTGGAGGGGATGAGTGACATGTGAGTCACTGCTTAGTTGCAGGGGTTTTGGGGCTTTGAAATTTTCCCCTATTCCTAGGGAATTGCCCTCCTCTGTATTGGCCCCGAAAGCCTCCCCTGTACTGTCCCTGGTAACTGGACGGTGTTGCCTGTGAGGTGCTGGCTTGTGTGGCCTGACCCCGAAATCCCCCTCTAAAGGGTGTCTTGCGGAAGGTGCCGTAGTTTCCTCTGCTCTGCGGGGAGTAGAGTGCGCCCATTGCTTTAGCAGTGTCCGTGTCCTTTTTAAGTTTTTCTATCGCTGTGTCCACTTCTGGACCGAACAGTTCTTTTTCATTGAAAGGCATATTGAGAACTGCCTGCTGTATCTCTGGTTTAAACCCAGACGTTCGTAGCCATGCATGCCTTCTGATGGTCACGGATGTATTAATTGTCCTTGCAGCTGTGTCTGCTGCGTCCATGGAGGAGCTTATCTGGTTGTTTGAAATGTTTTGACCTTCCTCAACCACTTGCTTTGCCCTTTTTTGTAGGTCTTTGGGTAGATGTTCAATGAGGTGTTGCATCTCATCCCAATGGGCTCTGTCATAGCGCGCAAGTAGTGCTTGAGAGTTGGCGATGCGCCACTGGTTTGCAGCCTGTGCTGCGACTCTCTTTCCAGCTGCATCGAACTTGCGGCTTTCCTTATCCGGGGGTGGTGCATCCCCAGATGTGTGGGAGTTGGCCCTTTTCCTAGCTGCTCCTACAACGACGGAATCTGGTGGCAGCTGTGCAGTGATGAAAACAGGGTCTGTAGGGGGCGCCTTATACTTTTTTTCCACTCTTGGTGTGATTGCCCTACTTTTGACCGGCTCCTTAAAAATGTATTTTGCGTGCCGGAGCATACCAGGGAGCATAGGCAGGCTTTGGTAGGAGCTGTGGGTGGAGGAGAGGGTGTTGAATAAAAAGTCATCCTCGACCTGTTCTGAGTGGAGGCTTACATTGTGAAATTGTGCTGCTCTAGCCACTACTTGAGAATACGCAGTGCTGTCTTCTGGTGGAGATGGCTTCGTAGGGTATGCCTCCGGGCTGTTATCTGACACTGGGGCGTCGTATAAGTCCCATGCGTCCTGATCCTGGTCACCCTGGCTCATGGTGGTGTGAGCTGGGGAATGTGATGGAGTTTGTGCTGGTGAGACGTGAATTACAGGTGGAGGAGAGGGTGGTGGAGTAACCTTTTTCACCACCTTTGTTTGTGGTGTTTGTTCAGTTTGGAACTCCAGTCTTCTCTTTCTTCTAATAGGGGGAAGGGTGCTTATTTTCCCTGTTCCCTCCTGTATGAAGATACGCTTTTGCGTATGGTCTACATCGGTAGATTGCAGCTCTTCCTCGAACCTATGCTTTCGCATTTGGGAGGTTAGTGAATGCTCCTCTGTATAAGAGCCTGAAACTGGGTCGGTTGCAGGTTGTTTTGGCACCGAAACCCTGTCTGCATCTTTTTTCGGCTCCGAGCTGACTTTTCTTTTTTTCGGGGCCGAAACCTCTCGGCGTCGATCTTCGTCGGTGCCGCTGTCTCGGCGTCGAGCCGTGTCTACACCGCTATCTCGGTGTCGATGCTTGTCTCCAGCACTTTCTCGGTCCTGAGAAGGCTGCGTACCGGTGTCTCGACCGGAGTCGGACTGTCTCGGCACTGTTTGGGCCTTTTTCGGTGCCGACGGTCGGTCACCGAATTTATGGGTCGAGCCATGGCCTGGTGGCAGTGGCGTCCCCTGGGCCTTGTCAATCTTCTTATGTGTTGTTTTCGACGTCTTACTCACGGTTTGTGGGTCATCGAATTCCTCGGAGTCCGATTCGTGGATCGAGAAGGTACCTTCCTCTTCTTGTTCCTCGAACTCTCGGTGGGCTGTCGGCGCGGACGCCATTTGAAGTCTTCTGGCTCGACGGTCTCGGAGTGTTTTTCGGGACTGGAACGCACGACAGGCCTCGCAGGTGTCTTCACTGTGCTCAGGTGACAGGCACAGGTTACAGACCAAGTGTTGGTCTGTATAGGGGTACTTGTTGTGGCATTTGGGACAGAAACGGAACGGGGTTCGTTCCATCGGCGTTCTTCAGCACGCGGTCGGGCCGACCAGGCCCCGACGGGGGATCGAAAAACTACCCCGAAGGGCACCGGAGCTCTTCGATCTTCGATGCGGTGTTGAATCTAACTACGCCGATCCCGAACGCAACAATACCGACGAAAATCTTCCGAATTTAGCTATCTTTCCGTTCCGAAACTCGGAGCGACAGGAACACGTCCGAACCCGATGGCGGAAAAAAAAACAATCGAGGATAGAGTCGACGCCCATGCGCAATGGACACAAAAGGAGGAGTCACTCGGTCCCGTGACTCGAAAGACTTCTTCGAAGAAAAACAACTTGTAACACTCCGGCCCAACACCAGATGGCGAGCTATTGCAAAACATGCGTATCTACAGCGACAGATGCCATCGAACCTACTAATCTTCCTTCAATATAACTCCTGTCATTCTATATTCTTCTTAACCTGTTCATTAGTTACATACACTAGTATACCTCACATATACCGACACACACGGCAGAAGCTAGCATGGCACAACCAGTACCATTTCTAACAGAACTGGGTGAACCCAATATACTATGGAGGAAATGGGGAAAAATATTTAAGTCTTACTTAATATGCATTGGAGGCGAAACGTTTAGCCCCAAAAGAAAACAACCTAGTCTACTCCACAATTTAGGTATGCATGGCAGAAAAGGTTTTGAAACATTCCCAGAACCAGAGAAGCCTCAAGATGAGAAATATGACAGTAATGAAACAGATGCATATAAAAATACCGTATTAAAATTAGAAAAGCCATTTTGGTGATAAAATTAACAAAGTACTTGAACGTCACAAACTCTTCAGTAAAGCCCAAAGCAAACAAGAAAGTGTAACTAATTACATTACCATTCTGAGAGGTTTGTTTTCACTAAAAAGAGACCAATGAGTACACTGCACCAACGACTGCAAGATACAAGAAAAACAAGCATTTGCAATGCAACAGGTCTCGCGTTTGAGCATTCTAAACTCCTAGCGGAACTTTTCTTGCCACAAACTAATAATAAAAAGTAAAAAAAATTCACACATGCGAGCCAATGATCGCCATGAGTGTGAAGGGGGTCACAGAAAAGGGAAACAGAAGTTCGCTCGAAAGGAAACTTATTGGCAAAAGTGCAGTTATTCATGTTACCAGCAAAAGTGCAAATACCGATGTAACAGGGTCGAAGCACTCGTCTCCTGCGCAGCAAGGGAAATAAAAAGATAAAGTAGTCCAGAAATTAGTCCAGAAACCGAATGAAAACATGGAGCCTCGTATGTTTTCAGTAGTTTACTGGTGCGCTCGAGGAGGGCTAAATACCAGAAAAGGCATTACGTATTCATGCCTTTCACAAATGTAATCAATCCATTTTTAAAAAGCAAGCCCACACACTAATGAAAGTGGCAGGCGTGACATGAACGTGGCTAGAAGCCCACAAAGATTACAACATGGCCCAGAGCGCTTGCACGCGCTCAACCCTAACTACTACAAAAACAACTAAATTTACATGAAGCTATTCAAATTGCCAAGTCTATTGAGCATACAGCCATGTGCTTAAAAGAAACGGAAATGCTTATCTCATCGCAATTTGTAAAATAAAGGCAAAAAATGATTCAACAAATGATTACCACCAAAAGAATGAATCTGAGAACAGTAAACTAAAATGTTAGCATGGTGGCAGAAGCAACCATTTAGAAAATTACCCCAATTGCCAGGCTAGATCTGCCTCCTGCAGGAAATGCAATTAAAAATATCACTTCACTAGGGTCTGCATAGACTTTTTGAGAAATAACAAGGTAAGAGATAACAGTACATCAGAGGAAGAACAGTACTTACCAAACTCAAAGCTGCTGGTTTGACGTTAAAGAAAGACAAGTGTCAAATCAGAGTTGGCGCAGTAGAATACCTGGGTCATACTATCTCCAAAGAAGGATATAAACCCATGATAGGTCTACTTAAATCAATTAAGAAAACTCCAAGTGCTGAAAATAAGGATGAGAGCAAGTTTTTCCTAGGGCTTGCAAAATGTATGACAAAACCCTTAAAAACTTTGCAGCTTAATAAGTAATCTGAGGGAACCCATTTAAGAAATAAATATAAAAAAATAAATAAAAAAAAAAACACACAATACATTCGGCTGGAGGGACACCAGCTTTTTTTTTTTTTAAAGCTCAAGGAAGCTATACTGTCAGCCCAATAACTATGCAATTTTGAGCGCAACAGGAAAACCATGCTAACCACTGACTTCGGCAACAAAGGACTTGGTGCCACATTATCTCAAGTCAATGCTGACAAGAAAAGAATTGTCGTGTTTGCCTCATATTCCTTATCTAAAATAGTATGAAACCAAGGAGTATCCCATATAGAAGTTAATTCTCAGGCCATCACTTCTGAAGATTAATCTCTACGACTCAAACTTACATATTACAAGGTTAGCCCAGATCTAACAAATGTGTGGATGATGACATCAAAGGGCTTTGAGAAGTTCGTCATGAGATCAACACTTGACTATTAAGAAATGATAAAATAACATCTCAAGTGAACCTAAGAGACAAGATAATACATCTGGTGCATGTAGTGCCTAACTAAGCCCCGATTTAAACAATGTTATTGGTTCCCAGATATGGATACCAGAGTTGAGCATAAAAGTAGATAATTGTACCATTTGGGCTAACAGTGACAGATCCAAATTAGTTGTAAAAATGTCATTGTCACCAGTACCTTTCCCAGACAAACCAAGGGAAAAGCCTGCACTATACATAGTTGGCCGCAAAGGTGTTAAGAAGAGATTTGTGTTTGTGTTAGCTGACTAGCAGTCCCACTGGATTGTAAGAAGGATTTTGAATCAAATCACTGCAGAAATTCTGAAATGTTTTAAGAGACATTTTGTATTGAAGGACTACCTTCTGTCATTGTCATTAACAACAGGGTACAATATACTTACACTGCCATGTCAGATTTTTTAAATGTAAACATCACACACTAGAAAACTGCTCTATACTGTCCCAGAGCTAATGACATTGTGGAAAGGGTAAATAGAAAGACAAAAGACTGAATTCAACTGGCAAGTACAAATCACATACAAGTAGAAAGAGCAATACAAGACATGCTTTGGGCATACCAAACCACTCCCAATCAAGTTACTGGTATATCATCATTTTCATCCCTCAAGGGGATGAAACCTAGCGCAGAATTCTTCCCAAGTTGGTTGGGAGAGAGGATGGAGTAAAACATGTCTGAGATTAGAAATAAAATTACAAAACATCAACACAGATACAAAAGTCACTATGATCACAAACATGGTACCAAAATCCAAAAATGGATGGTGAAAGTCTGGGTATATGTGTAGAAAAGTCACTCTTTTTGGCATGGTTACCCCGACTTTTTGCCTGTCTGTCAGTGTGGTTAGACTGTTTTCATTGGGATCCCACTAACCAGGACCCCAGTGATTGTGCTCTCTCTCCAAAGTTTATTACTCCCACAATTTTTTTTACCCCACTGTTTTTACAGCCCACAATTGGCATACTGGTGTACCCCTCTAAGTCCCTAATATATATTACTCAGGTATCCAGGGCACTGGTACACCAGGAAACCCCCATGGACTGCAGCATGTATTATGCCACCCATGGGAGCCCATGCAAACTGTGTCTGCAGGCCTGCCGTTGCAACCTGCGTGAAAAGGTGCATGCAACCTTTCACTGCTGGTCACTAAACCAGTTCACTATAAGTCATCCCAATGGAAGGCCATTTCAGCCGAAACGGCAAGGTGAAGGGCCCTGTGTGTGAGGGCACCCCTGCAATAGCAGAGGTGCCCCACGACCTCCGGCTCCATTGCACTGCACTCCGTAAGTACGGGGAAACCAATTTGGTGTGTACTGGCCGCAGGTCACGACTGGTCCAGCTACCTAATGCGAATTCGAATCCTACGCATGTTTGGTATCAAACATGTCAAAATCATGCCCAAATACCAATGCCAGTATGGCTAGCAAGATTTCATGCACTCTGGGGGCTCCGTAGAGGACTCCTCCAGTATTGCTCCCCCCAGTCTTCCACAGATGGCTGGCAGCCAACGTAGCTGCCACCACACAGACCGTGTCTGCCCTCCTGCTGCTTGACCAGCTGAAGCAGGCGAAGGAACAACAAAGGATGTCCTGTGAGATAAGGGACGAAACACCCTCTCCCTTGGAAATAGGTGTTACAAGGCATGGGGAGTGGTAGCATCCCAAAGCCACCACTTTGCTTTGAAGGGCATATTTAGTGCCCTCCTTGCATAAATCGATTTGCACAGTCCAGGGAACTCTGGTCTCTGCTCTGGTGCCAAACTTGCCAAGGGAAAGGGGAGTGACCACTCCCCTGTCCAACACCCCTAGGGTGGTGTCCAGAGCTCCTCCAGTTAGGCACTCGATTCTGCCATCTAGAAAACAAGATGTGCAGAGGCCCCTGGGAGCAGCTGAATAGCCAGGTTAGGCCAATGACGTAGTGACCCCTTTCTGATAAGTGATCACTGTGCAAAGTGACTAAACCCCGTTTTAGGGCTATTTAGGGACTCCCATGCGGGTGGGTCCCCAGATTCGGCATGCAAGACTCCACCAGAAATCCTCTCCATTGACCTCTTCTGCTCCTGGACACCGGAACCGCACCTGGACACTTCAAGAACTGAACAAGGCTGCATGTCCTGAGATGACCTTGTCTAGCACAATTTTTTCCCTGGCTCCTTCCAGCAACTGCAACATTTCCACGGCTGTGCATCCTCTGTGATAAGCAACACTTCAGCTGCACCAAGTAGTAAGAAGGAATCTCCCTTGGAGTGAAGGAGTCATTCCTCTGCATCTGCAGGCACCTAAGGCAACAACGTCCGGCTGCGTGGATCTGCTCTCTTTGGATCCTGCAACAGAGGTGGTGGGTCTGAGTGGTCTCCTTGGTCCTCTCTGCCTTCTGTTCAAATTGGGGGACAGTGAACCCTTGCCCCTCCTTGTAGGATGGAATCCCTGAGCACCGTGACTTTTGCAGCAACCAAAGCTTGTCGACTCCTGCTCCAAGGGATCTTCAGTCTTCAAGTAGCCCCAGCCTCCAGCACTTCACCCTCGCAAGGCCAGTATCTCCTTTGCTGCTCTAGCAAAGTGGGAGTCCTCTCCAGGTGTGCTGACTGGGCCTCTCTGCAACTTTTTGTGCCTGCTGCCAGTGGGTTGCATGCAGGGGGGCTGCAACTGCTTCTGCCGGCTTTCCCAACTGCTGATGGTCAGTCCGGACGCCTCTTCAAGGGTAGAGTCCCCAGAGCCTTGCTGGTCCCCTTCTGCTCCCCAATTCCTCTTCTGCCCTGGCTTGCATTTGCCAAGTGTTGTTGGTGGTATTCCTGATTGCTGATCCCTCTGCAATCTGTCGACCGGAGTGTGACATCTTCTGCACAACTCTGGGGACTCACAGCTGGTCTTCATCCTCCTTTGTCGACACAGATCTCCACACAGGGTGAGCAGTGGCTCCTGCCCTGTCTGGACACTCAGTTGTTGACTGGACTCTGTCACAGTCTTTTGCAGGTCATCTTCTTCCAGAATTTTCCTTTGGGCTCCTCTAGTCTGGTGCTGTTCTTGTAAAGTTCCATTTCTAAGACCCCTTGTTAGCCTAAGCGTCCTGCTTAGAAGGTCTGCTAGCTGGTTGAGTGCCCCTGGGAAGCATTCCGCTCGCAGGTGAATGTGACTGAATTGCCCATTTCTATATTGTCTGAGCTAAAAGGGCCAATTTGGATGAGTGTGCCCCCCCCTTGTTTTTTTCAGATAATACATTGTTGTCATGTTGTCTGTCCTTATTAAGACTATTTTGTGTTTGATCTGTGGTTGAAATGCCTTGATGGCTAAGAACACCGCTAATAAATCCAAGTGGTTCATGTGATAAGTTTGTTGGATCGAGTCCCATTCCCCTTGTATCGTTAGATAACTGAGATGGGCTCCCCAACCTGTCATTGACAAATCTGTTGTGATTATGCTCTGTGGTACAGGGCCTTGAAATGGCCGCCCCTTTGCTAAGTTGTTGTGATTCCACCATTGCAGAGATTTGTAAGTTTGGCAGTCTAGCAACACTAGATGCTGTAGCCGACCCTCTGCCTGAGGCCATTGTTGAGAGAGACACTGTCGCAGTGGTCTCATGTTTAGACGTGCATTTGGTACTATTGCTATGCATGATGCCATCATTCCCAATAGTTTCATGATAAATCTTACTGTGTAGGTTTGATTGGCCTGCATTCGGTTTATGAGCGAAAGAAAGGCTTCTAATTGTTGTGGACTTGGGTAGGCTAATGTTGACTGAGTATTCAGAATTGCGCCTATATAAGGTTGAATTTGTGCTGGCTGAAGATGAGATTTCTGGTAACTGATTGTGAACCCTAATGTGTATAGGGTATCCATTGTGTATGTTGTTGGCATTTTAGAATGGTGCTAGATTTTATTAACCCATCGTCTAGAGAAGGGAAGACATGTATATGTTGTCTTCTGAGGTATGCTATAACTACAGCTAGACATTTTGTGAACACTCTTTTGGTGCAGTTGTTACCCCAAAGGGTAGTACTTTGAATTGGTAGTGATTGCCTGCGATTACGAACCTTAGATACTTGTGCTGAGCTGGGTGTATGGGATTGTGGAAGTAAGCGTCTTTTAGCTCTAACACTGTCATGTAATCTTGTTTTGTAGTAAGGAAAAGACATACTGTGGAGTGACCATGTGAAAATGTTCTAACAAAATATAAAGATTTAAAGGCCTGAGATCGAGAATGGGCCAGAGTGTCATCCTTCTTTGGTATAAGGAAGTATAGGGAGTATACTCCTGTTCCTTGATGTGAGATGGGAACTATTTCTATTGCCTCGTTGAGTAGTAGAATTTTTAGTAGAATAGTATGTTCTGGAGAGTCTGTGAGAACGAGGTGGAATATTTGGTGGAGCGGAGATGAGCTCTAAGCAATAACTATTGCGGATAACTGAGTATCCATTGATCTGTGGTGATTTTTTGCCAGTGAGAATGGAATTATTTCAGTCTTCCTCCCACAGGAGACGTATGCGATTGTGGGATGTTTGGGAAGTCATTGTTTAGTGGGTGTGGAAGCACCTTTTGAGCCTGCAAATTTACCTCTAGCCCTGAAATGTCCTCCATAAGAGTCTCTGAATTACTCACTTGGGTAATACTGCTGTCCTTGCTTTGGATGGGAGGTGAAAGCCTCTGCAGTTTGTGTTTTAAAACCTCCGCTAAATTGTGGTTTCCGAAAGGAACCCTGAAACGGTGTGGTAAAAAGGGCTCCCATGGGTTTTGCTGTGTCAGTCTCTTTCTTGAGTTTTTCTATGGTTGTGTCCACCTTTGTTCTGAAAAGTTGCTGTTTGCTATACAGCATATTAAGGACGGCCTGTTGTATCTCTGATTTAAAACCGGAGGACCTCAACCATGCATGTCGTCTAATTGTGATGTTGGTATTAATTCCTCTAGCTGCAATGTCAGCTGCACCTAGAGCAGACCTAATTTGGTTATTTGTTATGGCCTGCCCTTATTTCACAATTTGCTGCGCCTGCTTTTGGTGTTCTCTGGGTAGGTATTGCAAATATTCTTGCATCTCATCCCCAATGTGCCCTGTCAAATCTTTCTAGAGTCTTTCAGAGTGCCAAGTCTCACGCTTCCGGCGGGAAACGTGTGTTGGTTCAAAGTTGTTTCTTTGATGCAAAGTTGCAGTCTTTGTGGAACAGAGCAGCTGTCCTCAGGAGTTCTTGGTCCTTCTAGATGCAGGGCAGTCCTCTGAGGCTTCAGAGGTCGCTGGTCCCTGTGAAAAGCGTCACTGCAGCAGTGTCTTTAGAAGTGGGGAGACAGGCCGGTAGAGCTGGGGCCAAAGCAGTTGGTGTCTCCGTCTTCTCTGCAGGGTTTTTCAGCTTAGCAGTCCTCTTCTTCTTAGGTTGCAGGAATGAAAATGTCACTTACCCAGTGTACATCTGTTTGTGGCATCAGTCGCTGTAGATTCGCATGTTTTGCAATAGCTCACCATCTGGTGTTGGGCCGGAGTGTTACAAGTTGTTTTTCTTCTAAGAAGTCTTTCGAGTCACGGGACCGAGTGACTCCTCCTTTTGTGTCCATTGCGCATGGGCGTCGACTCCATCTTCGATTGTTTTTCCCCGCAGAGGGAGAGGTAGGAGTTGTATTGTAGTAATAGTGCCCATGCAATGGAGTGACTAAGTATGTACTTATTTAGGGTTGAAATGATATATATATACAAATAGTTGAAGGTAACTTCCTAACTGCTACAGGCTCCCGGGGAGGCGGGTGGGCACATGCGAATCTACAGCGACTGATGCCACGAACAGATGTACACTGGGTAAGTGACATTTTCAGTTCGATGGCATCTGTCGCTGTAGATACGCATGTTTTGCATAGACTAGTAAGCAGTTATTTCCCCAAAAGCGGTGGTTCAGCCTGTAGGAGTGGAAGTAGTTTGAAACAATGTTCTTAATACGGCTTGACCTACTGTGGCTTGTTGTGCGGATAACACGTCTACACAGTAGTGCTTGGTGAATGTGTGAGGCGTAGACCATGTGGCTGCCTTACATATCTCTTGCATTGGGATGTTTCCTAGAAAGGCCATGGTAGCACCTTTCTTTCTGGTTGAGTGTGCCCTTGGTGTAATGGGTAGCTGTCGTTTAGCTTTAAGGTAGCAGATTTGGATGCATTTAACTATCCATCTGGCTATACCTTGTTTTGATATTGGGTTTCCTGCATGAGGTTTTTGGAATGCAATAAATAGTTGTTTAGTCTTTCTGATGTTCTTTGTTCTGTCAATGTAATACATTAATGCTCTTTTGACATCTAATGTATGTAGTGCCCTCTCAGCTACTGAATCTGGCTGTGGGAACAACACTGGAAGTTCCACTGTTTGATTTAGATGGAACGGTGAAATAACCTTTGGTAAAAATTTAGGATTAGTCCTTAGGACGACCTTATTCTTGTGTAGTTGTATAAAAGGTTCTTGTATTGTAAACGCCTGAATCTCGCTTACTCTTCTTAGGGAAGTAATGGCGATGAGAAATGCAACCTTCCAGGTTAGGAACTGTATTTCGCAGGAGTGCATGGGTTCAAAAGGTGGACCCATAAGTCTAGTTAGGACAACATTTAGGTTCCATGAAGGAACAGGTGGTGTTCTTGGTGGAATAATTCTTTTAAGGCCCTCCATGAATGCTTTAATGACTGGTATCCTATATAGGGAAGTTGAATAGGTAGTCTGCAGGTATGCAGATATTGCTGCAAGGTGTATTTTAATGGAAGAGAAAGCTAGGTTAGATTTTTGTAGGTGAAGCAAGTAACCTACCACATCTTTTGGAGTTGCGTGTAATGGTTGGATTTGATTAGTATGGCAGTAGCAAACAAACCTCTTTCATTTACTTGCATAGCAGTGCCTGGTGGATGGCCTTCTGGCTTGCTTTATGACTTCCATACATTCTTGTGTAAGTTGTAAGTGTCCGAATTCTAGGATTTCAGGAGCCAGATTGCTAGATTCAGCGATGCTGGATCTGGGTGCCTGATCTGTTGGTTGTGTTGTGTTAGCAGATCCGGCCTGTTGGGCAGTTTGATGTGTGGTACTACTGATAGGTCTAGCAGCGTTGTGTACCAGGGTTGCCTTGCCCAAGTTGGTGCTATTAATATGAGTTTGAGTTTGTTTTGACTGAGTTTGTTTACCAGATAAGGAAGGAGAGGGAGAGGAGGAAAAGCGTAGGCAAATATCCCTGACCAGTTCATCCATAGGGCATTGCCCTGGGACTGCCTGTGTGGGTATCTGGATGCGAAGTTTTGGCATTTTGCGTTCTCTTTTGTCGCAAACAAGTCTATTTGAGGTGTTCCCCAGAGCTTGAAGTAAGTGTTCAGAGTTTGGGGGTGAATTTCCCATTCGTGTACCTGTTGATGATCTCGAGAGAGATTGTCTGCGAGTTGATTCTGAATCCCTGGGATAAACTGTGCTATTAGGCGAATTTGGTTGTGAATTGCCCAATGCCATATTTTTTGTGCCAACCGGCTCAACTGCGTTGAGTGTGTCCCCCCTTGCTTGTTTAGATAATACATTGTTGTCATGTTGTCTGTTTTGACGAGAATGTATTTGTGAACTATTATTGGTTGGAAAGCCTTTAGTGCTTGAAAAACTGCTAGCAGTTCTAGGTGATTTATATGCAGCTTTGTTTGATGTACGTTCCATTGTCCTTGTATGCTGTGTTGACCGAGGTGTGCTCCCCACCCTGTCATGGAAGCATCTGTTGTTATTACGTATTGTGGCACTGGGTCTTGGAAAGGCCGCCCTTTGTTTAAATTTATATTGTCCCACCATAGAAGCGAGAGGTAAGTTTGGCGGTCTATTAACACCAGATCTAGAAGGTGACCCTGTGCTTGTGACCATTGTGATGCTAGGCACTGTTGTAAGGGCCTCATGTGCAGTCTTGCGTTCGGGACAATGGCTATGCATGAAGACATCATGCCTAGGAGTTGTAATATCATCTTTGCTTGTATCTTTTGTGTTGGATACATGCGTTGTATGATGTTGTTGAAGTTTTGAATTCTTTGTGGACTTGGAGTGGCTACTCCTTTTGTTGTGTTTATTATGGCTCCTAGGTACTGTTGTACCTTGCACGGCAGGATGTTTGATTTTGCGAAGTTGACGGTGAACCCTAGTTTGTAGAGGGTTTGTATGATTTGATTTGTGTGGTGTGAGCACTTTGCTAACGAATGGGTCTTGATTAGCCAGTCGTCTAGATACGGGAATACATGTATTTGCTGCCTTCTGATGTGTGCAGCGACTACTGCTAGACATTTTGTAAAGACTCTTGGTGCTGTTGTTAAACCGAAAGGCAATACTTTGAATTGGTAATGTATTCCTTTGAATACAAACCTTAGGTATTTCCTGTGCGATGGATGTATCGGTATATGGAAATACGCGTCTTTGAGGTCTAAGGTTGTCATGTAGTCGTGTAGTTTCAGCAATGGTAACACTTCTTGTAGTGTGACCATGTGAAAGTGGTCTGATTTGATGTATGTGTTTACTATTCTGAGGTCTAGGATTGGTCTTAGCGTCTTGTCCTTTTTTGGTATTAGGAAGTACAGTGAATAAACTCATGTGTTTATTTGTGTGTTTGGTACTAATTCGATTGCATTCTTTTGCAATAGTGCTTGAACTTCTGTCTCCAGGAGCTGGGAATGATGTTGAGATAAATTCTGTGCTCTTGGTGGTATGTTTGGAGGGAATTGTAGAAATTCTATGCAATAACCATGTTGGATAATTGCTAGAACCCAAGTGTCTGTAGTGATTTCCTGCCATGCCTTGTAATAATGACCTATTCTTCCCCCCACTGGTGTTGTGTGGAGGGGATGAGTGACATGTGAGTCACTGCTTAGTTGTAGGGGTTTTGGGGCTTTGAAATTTTCCCCTATTCCTAGGGAATTGCCCTCCTCTGTATTGGCCCCGAAAGCCTCCCCTGTACTGTCCCTGGTAACTGGACGGTGTTGCCTGTGAGGTGCTGGCTTGTGTGGCCTGACCCCGAAACCCCCCTCTAAAGGGTGTTTTGCGGAAGGTGCCGTAGTTTCCTCTGCTCTGCGGGGAGTAGAGTGCGCCCATTGCTTTAGCAGTGTCCGTGTCCTTTTTAAGTTTTTCTATCGCCGTGTCCACTTCTGGACCGAACAGTTCTTTTTCATTGAAAGGCATATTGAGAACTGCCTGCTGTATCTCTGGTTTAAACCCAGACGTTCGTAGCCATGCATGCCTTCTGATGGTCACAGATGTATTAATTGTCCTTGCAGCTGTGTCTGCTGCGTCCATGGAGGAGCGTATCTGGTTGTTTGAAATGTTTTGACCTTCTTCAACCACTTGCTTTGCCCTCTTTTGTAGGTCTTTGGGTAGATGTTCAATGAGGTGTTGCATCTCATCCCGATGGGCTCTGTCATAGCGCGCAAGTAGTGCTTGAGAGTTCGCGATGTGCCACTGGTTTGCCGCCTGTGCTGCGACTCTCTTTCCAGCTGCATCGAACTTGCGGCTTTCCTTATCTGGGGGTGGTGCATCCCCAGATGTGTGGGAGTTGGCCCTTTTCCTAGCTGCTCCTACAACGACGGAATCTGGTGGCAGCTGTGCAGTGATGAAAACAGGGTCTGTAGGGGGCGCCTTATACTTTTTTCCACTCTTGGTGTGATTGCCCTACTTTTGACCGGCTCCTTAAAAATTTATTTTGCGTGCCGGAGCATACCAGGGAGCATAGGCAGGCTTTGGTAGGAGCTGTGGGTGGAGGAGAGGGTGTTGAATAAAAAGTCATCCTCGACCTGTTCTGAGTGGAGGCTTACATTGTGAAATTGTGCTCCTCTAGCCACCACTTGAGAATACGCAGTGCTGTCCTCTGGTGGAGATGGCTTCGTAGGGTATGCCTCCGGGCTGTTATCTGACACTGGGGCGTCGTATAAGTCCCATGCGTCCTGATCCTGGTCACCCTGGCTCATGGTGGTGTGAGCTGGGGAATGTGATGGAGTTTGTGCTGGTGATACGTGAATTACAGGTGGAGGAGAGGGTGGTGGAGTAACCTTCTTCACCACCTTTGTTTGTGGTGTTTGTTCAGTTTGGAACTCCAGTCTTCTCTTTCTTCTAATGGGGGAAGGGTGCTTATTTTCCCTGTTCCCTCCTGTATGAAAATACGCTTTTGCGTATGGTCTACATCTGTAGATTGCAGCTCTTCCTCGAACCTATGCTTTCGCATTTGGGAGGTTAGTGATTGCTCCTCTGTATAAGAGCCTGAAACTGGGTCGGTTGCAGGTTGTTTTGGCACCGAAACCCTGTCTGCATCTTTTTTCGGCTCCGAGCTGACTTTTCTCTTTTTCGGGGCCGAAACCTCTCGGCGTCGATCTTCGTCGGTGCCGCTGTCTCGGCGTCGAGCCGTGTCTACACCGCTATCTCGGTGTCGATGCTTGTCTCCAGCACTTTCTCGGTCCCGAGAAGGCTGCGTACCGGTGTCTCGACCGGAGTCGGACGGTCTCGGCACTGTTTGGGCCTTTTTCGGTGCCGACGGTCGGTCACCGAATTTATGGGTGGAGCCATGGCCTGGTGGCAGTGGCGTCCCCTGGGCCTTGTCAATCTTCTTATGTGTTGTTTTCGATGTCTTACTCACGGTTCGTGGGTCATCGAATTCCTCGGAGTCCGATTCGTGGATCGAGAAGGTACCTTCCTCTTCTTGTTCCTCGAACTCTCGGTGGGCTGTCGGCACGGACGCCATTTGAAGTCTTCTGGCTCGACGGTCTCGGAGTGTTTTTCGGGACCGGAACGCACGACAGGCCTCGCAGGTGTCTTCACTGTGCTCAGGTGACAGGCACAGGTTACAGACCAAGTGTTGGTCTGTATAGGGGTACTTGTTGTGGCATTTGGGACAGAAACGCAACGGGGTCCGTTCCATCGGCGTTCTTCAGCACGCGGTCGGGCCGACCAGGCCCCGACGGGGGATCGAAAAACTACCCCGAAGGGCACCGGAGCTCTTCGATCTTCGATGCGGTGTTGAATCTAACTACACCGATCCCGAACGCAACAATACCGACGAAAATCTTCCGAAATTAGCTATCTTTCCGTTCCGAAACTCGGAGCGACAGGAACACGTCCGAACCCGATGGCGGAAAAAAAACAATCAAAGATGGAGTCGACGCCCATGCGCAATGGACACAAAAGGAGGAGTCACTCGGTCCCGTGACTCGAAAGACTTCTTCGAAGAAAAACAACTTGTAACACTCCGGCCCAACACCAGATGGCGAGCTATTGCAAAACATGCGAATCTACAGCGACAGATGCCATCGAACTCTAGTTTCCTAGGTTCTGGGGAGCCCCTAAATACTGAATTTAGGTGTGTGTTTAGGTCTGGGAGGGCAGTAGCCAATGGCTACTGTCCTTGAGGGTGGCTACACCCTCTTTGTGCATCCTCCCTGAGGGTAGGGGGGCACATCCCTATTCCTATTGGGGGGAATCCTCCAAAATCAAGCTGGAGGATTTCTAAAGGCAGGGGTCACTTCAGCTCAGGACACCTTAGGGGCTGTCCTGACTGGTGGGTGACTCCTTGTTTTTCTCATGATCTCTCCTGGACTTGACGCCAAAAGTGGGTCTGTGTCCAGGGGGCGGGCATCTATACTAGCTGTAGTGCCCTGGGGCATTGTAACACAAAGCCTGAGCCTTTGAGGCTCACTGCTAGGTGTTACAGTTCCTGCAGGGGGAGGTGTGAAGCACCTCCACCAAAAGCAGGCTTTTGTTTCTGTCCTCAGAGGGCACAAAGGCCCTCACCACATGGGGTCAGAAACTTGTCTCTCAGCAGCAGGCTGGCAATGACCAGTCAGTCCTGCACTGAACAATTGGGTACAATACAGAGGGCATCTCAAAGATGCCCCCTGTGTGCATTTTTTAATAAATCCAACATTGGCATCAGTGTGGGTTTATTATTCTGAGAAGTTTGATACCAAACTTCCCAGTATTCAGTGTAGCCATTATGGAGCTGTGGAGTTCGTGTTTGACAGACTCCCAGACCATATACTCTTAAGGCTACCCTGCACTTACAATGTCTAAGGTTTTGCTTAGACACTGTAGGGGCATAGTGCTCATGCACCTATGCCCTCACCTGTGGTATAGTGCACCCTGCCTTAGGGCTGTGAGGCCTGCTAGAGGGGTGACTTACCTATGCCATAGGCAGTGTGAGGTTGGCATGGCACCCTGAGGGGAGTGCCATGTCGCCTTAGTCATTTTCTCCCCACCAGCACACACAAGCTGGCAAGCAGTGTGTCTGGGCTGAGTGAGGGGTCCCTAGGGTGGCATAAGACATGCTGCAGCCCTTAGAGACCTTCCCTGGCATCAGGGCCCTTGGTACCAGGGGTACCAGTTACAAGGGACTTACCTGGGTGCCAGGGTTGTGCCAATTGTGGAGACAACGGTACATTTTAGGTGAAAGAACACTGGTGCTGGGGCCTGGTTAGCAGGGTCCCAGCACACTTCTCAGTCAAGTCAGCATCAGTATCAGGCAAAAAGTGGGGGATAACTGCAACAGGGAGCCATTTCTTTACAGGGCACAAGAAGAGTTTAGCCACCCTCAGGGACAGTAGTCATTGGCTACTGCCCTCTGACCCTAACGCACCCCTAAATTTTGAATCTAAGGCTCTCCCTGAACCCAGCTCACCAGATTCCTGGCGACCTACAAAGAAGGAGGAAGACTGTTGAGCTGAAACCCTTGCAGAAAAGAAGGAAGACAACTGCTTTGGCCCCAGCCCTACTGGCCTGTCTCCGGCTTAAGAGAACCTGCAAAAAGAACAAACGCATCCAGCAGGCCCAGCGACCTCTGCCAACTCCAGAGGACCGCCCTGCACCTAAAAGGCCCAAGAACTATCGAGGACAGCGGCTCTCTCCCAAAGAAACTTTCTACCAAGGACTCCCATCTCACTCCGGATGCATGAGTCCTGACCCATGAGCACCCAACGCCCATGGCCTGTGTCCAAGTGGTCCACCCAGCAAGAAAGGGTCCCCAGGCGATTGGTAACAAGAGCCCATCCTGGGTTGACTCATTCAAGACCCCATGATGACGCCTGCCGAGAGAATGCAGAGGACCTCCCTGACCACAAGATCCGACGCCTAAAGAGTACACTGCACTCGCAGCTCCCAGGACTTGGAGAACCTGACCACCGGTGCAGCATCGATCAGCAAACGGCCCTCTACCCTATCCGACCAGTAGAGTGCCTGAGACACCTCCCTCCCAGACCTCACCTGCAGCATCTGAGTGACCCCCGGGGTCTCCCATTGTTTCCTACTGAAAACCTGACGTCCTGTTGCCACTCTGCTCCCAGTCGCCCCTGTACCGCTGAGGGTATAAGTTTGGTGCCTACTTGGAGCCCCTCCAGTGCTCTTTCGATCCCTCTGGTCTGCCCTCTGAGCCAACCAAAATCCGAGGTTCCCCCCCCCCCCCCATCTGTCTCCATAGGAGCCAATGTTAATTTGGTTCCTCTTTGATCTCTGCACCCGACCAGCCCTGTGTTGCTTATGGGGAGTGTTTGGGGTTAGCTTGAACCCCCAACAATGGACTGCCTAAAACCCAGAGAAAGGAACTTCAAGTTGTGTACTTACCTATTAAACTGATCAATCTTTTCTTCCACCAGGAACTGCTGAAAATGGCACTGTCTACTTTTAAAATAGCTTTTTGCCATTTTAAAGAAATCTATACATTGTTGATGCCATTCAAAGTTCTAAGTATTAGTACCTTACATTTTAGGTACTAGAAATAAATTAACAAAATATATTTTTCTATATAAGAACCTATTGTCCTGGAGTTAAGTCACTGAGTGTGTGTGTTTCTTCTATTGCTTGTGTGTGTACAACAAATGCTTAACACTACCCTCTGATAAGCCTAACTGCACGACCACACTAACACAAATAGAGCATTAGTACTATCTATTATTGCCTTGGTCATGACTCTGTGGAACACATGGACTCTGCACACTATATTTCATTTGTATATAGTGTGTAAGAAAATGCCTTCCTTGGCTTGGTTACCTCCTAACTTGTTACCTTTTGTTGATGCCAGTTATGAATGAAAGTGTGCTGGGACCCTGCTAACCAGGCCCCAGCACCACTGTTCTTTCACTAAATTGTACCTTTGTTCCCACAATCGGCACAGCCCTGGCTTCCTGCTAAGTCCCTTGTAACCGGTACCCCGGTACCAAGGGGCCTGATGCCAGGGAAGGTCTCTAAGGGCTGCAGCATGTATTATGCCACCCTGGGGACCCCTCACGCAGCACATGCACACTGCCTCACCGCTCACAACCTGTGTGTGCTGGTGGGGAGAAAATTACTAAGTTGACATGGTACTCCACTCAGAGTGCCATGCCCTTAACCCACTGCCTGTGGCATAGGTAAGTCACCCCTCTAGCTGGCCTTACAACCCTAAGGCAGGGTGCCCTATACCACAGGTGAGGGCATATGTGCATGAGCACTATGCCCCTACAGTGTCTAAGCAAAACCTTAGATATTGTAAGTGCAGGGTAGCCATAAGAGTATATGGTCTGGGAGTTTGTCAAACACGAACTCCACAGTTCCATAATGGCTACACTGAAATTTGGGAAGTTTGGTATCAAACTTCTCAGCACAATAAATGCACACTGATGCCAGTGTGGAATTTATTTTAAAATACACCCAGAGGGGATCTTAGAGATGCCCCCTGAACACCAGTCCATCTCCTAGTGCTAGGCTGACCAGTTTCTGCCAGACTGTCACAACCAGACGAGTTTCTGGCCACATGGGGCGACTGCCTTTGTCACTCTGTGGCCAGGAACAAATCCTGCACTGGGTGGAGGTGCTGCTCACCTCCCTCTGCAGGAACTGTAACACCTGGCGGTGAGCCTCAAAGGCTTGTGCCTGTTACAGCACCCCAGGACATCCCAGCTAGTGGAGATACCGGCCCCACCGGACACAGCCTCCACTTTTGGAGGTAAGTTCAGAGGAGATCATGAGAAAAACAAGGAGTCACAACCTACCAGCCAGGACAGCCCCTAAGGTGCCCTGAGCTGAGGTGACCCCTGCCTTTAGAAATTCTCCATCTTAAGTTTGGAGGATTCTCCCAATAGGAATAGGGATGTGCCCAGTCTCCCCACAGGGAAGAGACACAAAGAGGGTGTAGCCACCCTCATTGGCTACTGCCCCCAGACCTAAACATACCCCTAAATTTAGTATTTAGGGGCAACCCTGAACCCAGGAAATCAGATTCCTGCAACCTAAAGGAGGACTGCTGACCTTAAAGCCCCGCAAGGACGACGGAGACACTAACTGACTTGGCCCCAGCCCTACTGGCCTGTCTCCAGAATCAAAGAACCTGCACATCGACAAATCCAGCGGGACTAGCAACCTCCAAGGACTCAGAGGGCTGCCCTGCATATAGAGGACCAAGAAACTCCCGAGAACAGGGTCACTGTTCAGAAACTGCAACAACTTTAATGAGACTTTCACTTCCCGCCAGAAGCGTGAATCTTCACTCTGCACCCGACGTGCCCAGCTTGAGGCCAGGACAACGAACACCGCAGAGAGGACTCCCAGGCGACTCCAACGACATGGACCCCATACGTTGACCCCCCCTGTACTCCCACAGCGACGCCTGCAGAGAGGATCCACAGGCTCCCCTTGACTGCGACTGCCTGGTAACAAAGGAACCCGTTGCCTGGGCCAAGCACTGCACCCGCAGCCCCCAGGGCAGAGAGGAACCACCTACCAGTGCAGGAATAACCAGCAGGCGGCCCTCATCCTAGCCCAGTCTGTGGCTGGCCTGAGAAGCCCCCCCCTGTGAGCTGCCTGCATCGCCTAGGTGACCCCTGGGTCCCTCCACTGCTTTCTATAGCAAAGCCGACGCCTTCTTTGCCTACTGCAGTCGGCCGCCCTTGTGCTGCTGAGGTTGTGTTTTGTGGGCTTGTGCCCCCCCCCCCCCCCAAAAAAAGTGCTCTACAAACCCCCCTGGTCTGCTCCCCGAGGACGCAGGTACTCACCAGTAAGCAGACTAGGACCGGAGAATCCCTGTTGTTCATAGGTGTGTTTTGGGCCCTCCTTTGACCTCTGCACCTGATCAGCCCTGCGTTGCTGGTGCTGTGGCTTTGGGGTTGCCTTGAACCCCCAACGGTGGGCTGCCTATTCCCAGGAGGCTGACTGTGTAAGTTCTTTACTTACCTAAAAAACGAACTTTTACTTATCTCCCCAGGAACTGTTGATTTTTGCAGTGTCCACTTTCAAAATAGCGTATTGCCATTTGTACCAAAACTGTGTACATTACTGTTTTAATTCAAAGTTCTATACATACCTGTTTGATGTACCTTGCAATTTATGTACTTATCTGAAATTTGAATCTTGTGGTTCTAAAATAAATTAAGAAAATCATATTTTTCAATATAAAAACCTATTGGCCTGGAGTGAAGTCTCTGAGTGTGTGTTCTCATGCATTGCCTGTGTGTGTACAACGAATGCTTAACACTACCCTCTGATAAGCCTACTGCTTGACCACACTACCACAAAATAGAGCATTAGTATTATCTAATTTTGCCACTATCAACCTCTAAGGGGAACCCTTGGACTCTGTGCACACTATCTCTCACTTTGAGATAGTATATACAGAGCCAACTGCCTACAGAGAGCCAGCTTCCTACACTGGGGGAGGACATTTCCAGAGATAAGTACTAGAAATCCCACAGGCATCTGGGTGCAGAGTTTTTAAATCAAGCCAGGTGTCCCATAGGCTAACACAGGACCATTGTGGTTGGATTTTTATGGAATCTGGTCCTTCCCAGTGGACCATGAAGAAACCAGTTGGCACAAAGGCTGTTAGGGAGTGCCCCTACCCATGGATACCCAGAAGGTGAGAATACTACACCAGGGAGCCCAAATGCATAGGGGTGAAATGCCATTGGAAATCCTCTGAGTCAACGGAAGCCTCAGCTATCCAGCTGCTGTCGCAACCCGTGGAACCCAAAGGGGGATTTTGGACAAGAGGAAACTCAAAAAGAAGGGGACAGTGTCCAGATCACTAGGGGATGTTCAGGCGGTGCAGGTAGGAAATGCCCACCCTCTTGGTGGTGAACTTCCTGAAGGACGGTGAAAGAAGAAGTCCAGAGAGATGCAGGAGATCCTTGGCAAATGCTAATAGCTAATGCAAGGAAGTTTGCCGATTTTGGAGGACCAGCTAAGTTCTAGTGACTTGACCCCTGGCGGGAAGTCAAGGCAGGCCTTCGGCAGGAACGAACGCCAGCCGGAGTTGGAGGAGCCCCCACGAGTGACCCACTGGCAGCAGGCACAGGGGAGTCACAAGGAGGTCTTATCAACACAACAAAATGGAGTACCATGTTGCAGAAGAGGAGCTGAATCTGGAGTTGCAGAGTGCTGGGGCTTCTTGGAGACCCAAGATCTTCTTGGAAGAAGAGCCAACAAGCCTTGGCAAGAGCAACAGTTGCAGTGCCCATGGATTCCATTTTAGTGGCTGCAGCAAGGATCCACAGCCTCCCAAGTTGGTCAGAAGACAAGTTGGACCCGGGAGGATCACAGAACCACGACCTGCGAGTCTGTCTCTCTACCAGCTAAGGCGTTACCAAAGGGAAGTAACTTGTCCATATGATAGACGACTAGCCGTAGATTCCTTATCTTACAATTAGATACCCAAGCAATCCCAACCCCGGGCAGAGGGACGCGAACAGACCAAACTAGTCTCTCTCAAAAAACAAAACAAAAAAAAAAGGGCAACACAAAGGAATACCCAGGGTCAAGAGAGTGGGCGAGAGAAAAACATAAGTGAGAAAATGGACTGCATATCCACCGGGGAAAAGATAAGTCATGGCTGATAAGGAAAATACTCCACCGAAGAATAGGCAGCAACCATCCCCAGAGGGGAGCGAAAACTGCAAAAAACATAAAAAATAAAATAAAAAAGGATGATGAAATGGAACCCCAGTAAGGGGCACCAGAAAAGACACACAGGTGACATAAAACGTGTAAAAGAGTATAAGTAGAAAGACTAGCATAACAGTGACATACAGCAGTCTCAGTCAGTAATGAGAGAGCACTCCAGTTAGAGTGGCGATGAAAAAACTGCAGGAGTACTGGAGGGTAAGCTCAGAAGGAGAGGAGAAACAGCTCAAGGCCCAAATGAGACAACAAAATGGGAAAAACTAGCAAGGCCTTGCACAAGTGCAATGTGTACAGATATACACCAGTCAGGGTATGATAGAAGGGGTAAGAGAGAGAGCACTGAAGTAGAACTGGAACAAAAAGGTAAAAGGAGCAGATGTTCCTGTGTGAGCGCAGAACAAAAATGAATGGCAGAAAAAAACTGACAGGGGAACTGGAGACAGAATTATCAACCACATACCCTGGCAGCCAAAGAACTGTGCAACAGAAAGCACAGATCACAAGGAAAGGAGCCTGTTCATATTCAAGAGCGGTGGCAGAAGTCGAACCCCGGAAGAGGGGTAGCCTGCAGCACCCAGACAACGGACCTAGCCACAGCTCCTTGAAATCACTAAGTAACGGAATCTAGCACCCAAAAGGAAAATGAGGGTCGGAAGAACATGGAGTCGGAGACCAGTGAAGTGAGAAAGTCTGAAAAGAGTCCGGGCCTGTGACCAGGTCCGAAGGACGCAAAAAGATGTTGAAATTGTCGCCAGCAATAAAATCCAAGAAAAAAGGATACCTCAGTAAAGGCCAAAAAGAGGAACCATACTGCCTCAAGAAGAGGGAGTACGGTAAAAGAACCCACAACATCCTGTGGAAAAGAAAGCAAGAACCTGTGAACAACATCATGGGGAGGATCCAGCTCAGCAATGAGCAGAAAGGAAGAAAACAATTTGAAATAGAGGAAAGGACCTCCTGGTTAAGTGTACAGTATGAGTAAAAAACTACAGTATAATGTTTTTTTTAGAATGTAGTTAAGCACAGAATCCCTGGGATGGGGAAGACAGTGCCTCAAGAGGTAAAAGGCACAATCATTGAGCTAGGGTGTAATGGTCCTGGAAGAAATGTGATCAACAGTGGGAACGTATAGAAATAAGAACACCCTAAAAAACAGGGAGTGGAACCTGCACAAATATGAGCCTGTAGCAGAAGAAAAGCAGTAAATGGAGAACCCATGAAAAAAGAAACCTTCCTAGAAGAAAAAAAGAACATTGAGGGACACCAGAGGTGAAAGACCCTACCAAAAGTAGGCAAGAATTGGCTCCCAGAGGAGTACAACAATATATGTCCACATGGTGAATAAAACAAGAGAAATGCGTAAAATAGCATCTACTATCAAAAGCTCAAAGAGCGAATGTCCAACCCAATCTCTTAGCAACAGAGATGAAAGGCAAAATGCCAAGGGCAAATCAAAGGAGAGGCAATGATGGCAGAATGTAGAACAGAGAGAAAAGCCACGAACCATGGTATAAAAAGACCAGTTGGAGGTGGAAGTCCCGCTAAGAAGTTCGCCAAACGAGAAGAGGGCATACTGCCAGTTTCAAAAGTAGAGACACTACCAAGCACATAGTGATAAATATGGTGGAACCATACTGTTACGGCTGTGGAATCAATCTCCTGGACAGAGAAGGCTGCTCCAGCCAAGGCACAAGATATGCTCCAGAACCACTGCTCTATTGAGCACACCAAAAGAAGCGCCAAAAGATTCAACGTGGATAACAAAAGCGCTACCAAGAATAAGAGTCTGAAGCGACCTAACTTACATAAACGCCATAACATGCCATGAGAAGTGGTATGTACGCCCACACCGGAGAGGAACTTGACAGTTCACATATAGTCATAACAGGCCATCACCTGTGCTAGAAGAGGAAGGACACTAATCCCCACCATGGGAATCACGAAAACGGCACAAGGCAGAATCTGGGTGTGCCCTAAAAAGCAACTTGCCATCAAATGCCATATCAAGTAGAGCATCTAGCACCAGAGATGATAAGATGGACGCTGCCGACCAAGCCCTGCAACGTATGGCAACAGAAGCAGCCATGATCCATCCAATGGAGTCAGTAGAATCCATACCGGATCGAACTGCAAGTCGAGCAGCCTGCTGACAATCTCTGATCAAAGACGTCAGAGCAGGGCGAACATCGTCAAAAAGCGATGGTAGTAAACGTTCCACAGAGTCCCAAAGAGCATGGGCAAGGTGGCCCATCACACAGGAAGTTTTGGTGGAACGAAGAGCAGCACTAGAAGAGGCTAAAATATGCCTTCCGGCAGCATTCAGCTGCCTAGAATTCCTGTGCGGCAGAGTAAGTGGAACCTGCTCCAGAGCAGGAACGCCTAAAGCAGTTTGAGCAACAAACCTCTGAGGTGAAGGGTGGTGGCAAAGACACAAGTGGTCTTCCTGTGCCGGCCGATGCCTGTGTGAAATAGAACGATCCACCGAAGGACCAGAGACAGGCTGATTCCAGACACGTAGAAGTATGTCGTAAAGAGCGTTGCAAAAACGCAGAACGGGTTCGGTGTTGGATTGATCTGGAGTAAAAGATAACAACAGATCAGTAGACAACTGCACCATTGGAAGACGCAAAGTCAAAACATCAGCCACCCACCTCAAAACATATGCAAATGCAGTGCTGGCCTCCGTCGGCAAGCCAGGGCACGAGAGCAGGCTAGATGATGGTGAGGAGTCTAGACCACTAGCAGTTACCAAATCAAATACCCAATCAGGATGAACCTGGAATGGGCCCCATAAGGGAAGCATGAGGATGTGCAAGAGGTTTAGAAAGTGGACCAAGCACAGAAGCCTCATGTAAAGTCGCAAGCGCCTCTCTCGGCGGCGGCGACTGGAAGAAGCTTCCTCAGAAGTGGAATCAGAACAGGAGCAATGCTGAGCCGAGAATCGAGTCTGAAGAAGCTTTAGGGGCCGCTCCCTCAAAGCTGTAGGATCCATGGCCCAACACTCAGAGCACGACTTTGGGTCGTGGTTGCGCGCCAACCACCACAAGCACACAAGGTGTGGAACCGTCATGGACATCGCCCATTGACACGATCCACAGGGCTTTAACACTATCTTATCTGGAGGACATCCTTGATGCACCAGGAGCGTAGACGCTCAAAAATCTTCAACAAAAAGTTGAAAAAAGACCAGTCAATAAGTGACTGAGGAGTATGTCTTCTCTGGATCAGCGCTGGCTGTGGGGAAAGAAAAGAACTGACGTCAGTGCACCAGGGAGGCACCTATATAAGACCTGTGACTTCATGTCCGGCACACACAATGCCAATAACAGACATATAGCCAACCAATGCCACCTGACAGCACACAGGGGTACTGCTAGAGTAAAATCTCCAGATCCAGACTGATGCCAGGTAAGGATTCTGCAACTAGAAGTCTCTATCAGATGCAAGGACACCACCGAGCAATGGTGCCACCTGTGGCCATGCAGGAGCTATAGCTATTAAAAGTTATAGTTTCACACAGACACCTGGCAAAATTCAAAAGGTGAGGAATCTGTAGTCATAAGTGTCCATCAGAAAAGTCAGTACTGCTTCACCTAAATTATCAGATACAACAGGTTATAATGGGCAGAACATTTTTTCCCTAATAGTGTCCACAGCTGTATTCATAATGTTTAGGCTAAGACTACAATGAACCTCAGATCTGTTTCGAGATGAGACTGATACAGTGCAGGGCCCATAATATCTCATTACGAGAAACTGATATTCACTTGCCATTATGCTGACAGTGATATAGCATAGTGATTTTCAGCTTCATATTTTCGAATGCATGGCCTTCTGCTCCCACCATGTGTGTCCACTGTTAGCATTACAGTAAAGTAAACCAGACATGGTGGCATGCCAACCTAAGAAAGAACCTATGTGACAACACGAAATGGGAATTAGCTGAAAGATCCAAATTCACCTACATGCATTTCTTGCACAAAAAGGTATAACATTTCTGTACCATCAGATGGAGAGGTCACTGCAGATGCAGGCAAAATAATAATAACCAAATTAGAAAAGAACCATATGCTACACTCAACGGCTCTGGTTTCTTTGTGATGAATGAAACACTGGTCTTGCCTGGCGCACTTGGCTAAATTGTGGATCAAGCAATGTATTTTCTTTTACTGTGTCAAAATTCGGAGCTCCTGCATATCTCAATATCAGGGAATCCTTAACATGGGCAATAACAGAGTCAACGCAAAGGTGAGGTTCTCCTAGACTTACCGTCGTCCTTCCTTTCTAAACAATATTAAGCTGGGATGAAATTAGTCATATGGGGTGTAGACGGGCCATTAGCCAACATATGAATGCACTCAAATGACACCAGAAACCTTTGCCAACAAGGTTATCTTTCAAAGTAAAAGCCCACCTACTCAAATGATAATTCAATTCTTGAGAATGATGGCTTCTATGATTTCTAAAAACAAGAGCTCTCACATGAATCACAAACAGAAATATGCTGCAAAACATTTGCTAACACTACATGCATGATCCCCCCCCCAAAAAAGGGGGGGGGGTATAAGGAAAAAGCATGAGACACTCTAGGGATAGCAGACAGAAAAACTACAGCACAGCCACAAGTATTTTTTGTTGCTGTGAAAAATAAGGTCATTGAAGGTTTTATAGATCCGCATTCCAAAAAGGAGGCATGGGAAAATAAGCACAATTGTGTCAGAGGGCTCCTTGATTGAATACCAAGGAACATAATTTTGCCTACGATTTTTCCAAGGGTACATTGGTGAAATATGAGAGAATCTTTCAAGTGAAATAATAAGCTGAACACATTTTCCCCTGCAAACTGATTTTTCACATTTGGTTGCAAAGGGGGAAGGCGGGTGGTCAGCGGGACTTCAAAAAAGGTTTCAAAACAGCTTACCTATTGGTATGTAGAATGGATGGATTCCAAAACAATATTCAACTGAAATTAGCTTCCGCTCTTTAAAACGGTCATAAATGCTTAGTTCGTTCTTGATATCTTCTGTCAAAAGGGTGATAGCTGAAAGCTTTTGTGACAAAAAAAGCAAGCACTCCTTCCGGGCCTGGAGAGCATAGGTAGCTGAGCAAGAAGTGGTCCCTAGAGAGAATGAGAAAAAAAAAACAGTTAACACCCTACACAAAATACTGATTCAGGACAAGTTAATTAACTTGGCAATGCTCTTTCTGATGGATACTCTAACCACAAATCAAATCATAAACATTTATAAAGTGCGCTACTCACCCGAGTGGGTCTCAAGACGCTAGGGAGAGGGGGTTACTGCTGCTCGAAGAGCCAGGTCTGGAGTCGTCTCCGGAATGCGGAGTGGTCCTGGGTGGTTCTGAGGTTGGTGGGGAGGGAGTTCCATGTTTTGCCCGCCAGGTAGGAGAAGGACCTCCAACCCGCCGTGGTGTGGCGGATGTGGGGGAAGGCGGCGAGAGCGAGGTTGGCGGAGCGAAGATGACGGGTGGGTGTGTAGAAACTGAGGCGGCGGTTGAGGTATTCGGGTCCCTTGTTGTGGAGGGCTTTGTGTGCGTGGGTGAGGAGACGGAAGGTGATCCTTTTGTTGACGGGAAGCCAGTGCAGGTGTCTTAGGTGGGCGGATATGTGGCTGTTGCGGGGTATGTCGAGGATGAGGCGGGCGGAAGCGTTTTGAATTTGCTGCAGACGTTTCTGGAGTTTAGCGGTGGTCCCTGCGTATAAGGTGTTACCGTAGTCAAGTCGGCTCGTGACGAGGGCGTGGGTCACGGTCTTTCTGGTGTCGGCGGGGATCCAACGGAAGATCTTTCGGAACATGCAGAGGGTGAGGAAGCAGGAGGATGATACGGCGTTGACTTGTTTGGTCATGGTGAGAAGTGGGTCCAGGATGAATCCGAGGTTGCATGCGTGGTCTGAGGGGGTCGGTGCGGTGCCAAGGGCCGTGGGCCACCAGGAGTCGTCCCAGGCAGTCGGAGTGTTTCCAAGGATGAGGACTTCCGTTTTGTCAGAGTTCAGTTTCAGACGGCTGAGTTTCATCCAGTCTGCGACATCTTTCATTCCATCTTGCAGGTTGGTCTTGGCGCTGGTGGGGTCCTTGGTGAGGGAAAGTATCAGCTGAGTGTCGTCGGCATAGGAGGTGATGATGATGCTGTGTTCGCGTACGATGTCGCCGAGGGGGCTCATGTAGACATTGAAGAGAGTCGGGCTGAGCGAGGAGCCTTGTGGGACGCCGCAGATGATCTCTGTGGGGTCTGAGCAGAAAGGTGGGAGGTAGACTCTTTGTGAGCAGTTGGAGAGTGGAGAGGTGATCCAGTGACCACAGAATATTTACATTGTGAATATTCCCCTAGGTGTCAGACTGATTCCGGAAACTCAAAAGCAGTACTCCTGCATGCCAGTAGGAGGTGTCATGGAGCACCTCATCCATATCATTCCACGCCAGAAGTGACAAGACAGGCCATATATAAGTGCAACCCAGGTGTGCTGCTTTTGAAGTCTTGTCCGCACCCTCAGACACAGAACCCATCAGTAAAATGGGTTAATCACTATGCAGATCTCTAGTTTGAGACCTTTTTCAACGGAAAAAAGTAAATTTCTTTAATAGGGAGGCAGAAGGGCAATGAGACGTGGTTAGATCGAATAGCCATCAGAAAGAGCAGATGGCTACTTCGAACTGCAGATTCCTCGCCTTCTGAAAGGATGCCAAAGGTGGAGTGTCTGTGTAATGGCTGAAATCAAAAAGTCCTGCAGGACGGAACTGGAAAAACACCTATCCTGGTGGACCGGACAGTGAAGGCAATAGCACTTCGTGAAAGTGGGCCCTGATGCACACAAAGCGGCATGGACGATATCCAGGACAGCCACTACACATGTTAGAGCAATAGTAGTGCCTTGGCTCCACTAGAATGAACCCTCAATCCTTCAGGGGGCTACTTCTTGGCAAAAACAAAGATTTCTATACAGAGCCCTAGCCACCTACAGGTGGCTCTTTTCTGCACTGTCTTGTCCTTTTTATTTGTCCACCCAAAGGTACTTGGCACGATCAGTGGAGAAACTGAGGGCTCTCTTGAGGTCTAGAGTGTAGTCTCCTCTTTCGAGGGGTGAGGTGTGGGAAGTTAAGTCTGAAGAGCGATAGCCAGCCTAACGTGGAACAGTACTACTACCTTCAGCAGAAATGCAGCTTGAGTTCTCAATATCAACTGAAAAAAGCGTCATATAAGGCAGCTGGACCATGAGGGTGTGTAGCATACTCACCCCACAAACTGACATAATAAACAGAATGATAGTTTTCAGGGTCAAGAGGCCTAGTGGACAACCGTGCACATTAGAAAAGTGAGAACAAAATTCAAGTTTTATTGTGATATCAAAAAGTGCTTTGGTGGGAAAATATGTTGTAAACCTTTATGAAATCTTGCCACAACAGTTAATTTAAACAAAGATGGTGCATTCCGCAACATCAAAAGAGCTGACAAATACTCTACCAGTACCCGCCAGAAGTCCTTGCTGGGCCAACTGTAGGAAGCTTGCTCTCTAGATGGTGCACTAAAAAGAAGTACACCTTCCGGAGAGTCCAGAGGATCCCCAATTGATTTGCAGAGTCAGAAGTAGATGGGGCTAATGCAATTTAGAAAAATAACTTTTCTCTTTATATAGGTTTCAAACACAAGAATTTCATAATCAGGTAAATAGACTTTCAAACATAAATACGTTTCAGTTTTAGAAATCAACAGTGCAATTTTCAGAGTTCTATCAATGTTATCCTAGGGAGGAAAACAATGTTCAAGAAACAGGGTTAAAAACGACTTATGAGGTGTTGCTCAAGATGGAAAGTAAGTACTGGGCACTGATCAGGATCACACCAACAGGTCACACCCGGCAGCACTGGAGCAGCCAGGTGCAGGGGTGCAGCAAGGCATCGAGTGCCCAATGGTTCTCTCTGGGAGTTGGACCTTGTGACAAACAGGCTGGAAGCTCTGATTAGGAAGCCAGTCAGGGACAACAAGTGAGTAGGTGGTAGACTTGGGGTACTCGGGATGTAGATGCACCTTTGGTTCTTTTCTCCAGGGGTGACGGATCCAAGGGTGTCCTTAGACATCTGGTTTTCTTGTCCGGGAGCAATCGTGGTCGGGGGTTCTGTGTGTTGAGGATGTAGGCATTGTCAGGGAGTCCGGCAGGGGTAAACCCAGGGTGGACTCAAGCTCTTAGGAGCTGGGGGGCATTGTTGGCATGAGTGGCCTACCTCAGATGGGGTCGGGCGACTGGTGCAGTGGTTGCTGAAGTGACTGGGTTTTCTCTCACCACATGGCAGTAGGAAAGGGGGCCTGCGTGCCGAGCCTGCAAGCAACTAGGAGGAGTCCAAGAAGGGTGAAACCTGAGTGGGCTCTGACTCTAGACAGCTGGGGAACTGGGCTGGCACTGTTGGTTGGCTTCACCTCAGATTGTGGTTTTAGGATGCAGCAGTCACCTAGAGTGTCGGGTCCTTGCTGTTTGAGGGTCCTTTCTTGAAACTTTGTTGCAGAGCAGTCCGCTGCCCATGGGAATCTGAGTCTTTGTAGAAGGCAGGCAGTTCTCCTGTGTTTCTTGGAGGCTCAGCTGCAGGACAAGTTGTCTTTTGGGCCGAGTATGCTGAGGTCAGCAGACAGGCTGGAGGGGCTGGTTCCAAGTCAGCAGCAACTTCTTTTCCTCTCCTGCAGGTTTGACTCTTCTTGATCCTTTGCTTCACAGACAGTCAGGATAGGAGTTCTAGGGTCCAGGGGTGTCACCTAAATACTCAATTTAGGGGTGTTACAGGGGGTGCTAGGTGGCAGCCAATGGACTGACTACGCCTTTCTTATGACGTAGGGTGGACTTGAGCTCTTCGGAGCCAGGTAATGTAGCTGGCCCCAGTGACCCACCTCCGCTGCAGTCAGGAGTTACAGTGCAGTGGTTGCTGTAGCTGTTGGATTTTCTCTACACAAGCCTGTGGAATCGGGGGCCAGCGTGCAGGGGCTGCAGGCATCTTAGGAGAGTCCAAGATAGATGAGACCACACTGGACTCAGGATACACAATATAGGGGTGTTACATGGAATGCCAGGCGGTAGCCAATGGGCTGACAACCTTGAGGGTGACTACACCCTTCTTATGACCACTATCGCAGGGAAGTGGGTATAGCCCTAAACCCTAGTGGCCTGATTCCTTCCAAAAAAGATGAAAGAATTAAAAAAAAAGTGATGTCCACTTTAGCTCATCCACCTTTGGGTTGGGACTGGCATGAAGTGGGCACACCACCTAATCTACCTAATTTTCCCACCTGTGCTGCTGCAAAAGTGGGGTCGGTCATCTCCACCATCTGGAGAGACTGGGGTCGCATTACAAATGTAGCTAGGCCTTTGAAGCTCCCAGTCCTGGAATGTCCATCCTGCCCCGGTGAGGTGATGATAACCCCAGCAAGGGCAGGCTTTTGTCTCTGGCCCTCAAGATCACCGACTCTCACCCTGGGGTGCCACAAACAACATCTGTGGTGGCCGAACTGGTCAGGAACAGTCAGTCGACCCACTAGTAGCTGACAGGTTTTCAGGGGGCACAGCTAAGGGACCCTCTGGGTGCAGATATTAATAAAGCCCTCACTAGCATCAGTGAGGGTTTATTAATCTGAGATGTCTGATACCAAACATTCCTCCATTCAGAGAAGCCATCATAGAGCTAGGGATCTTGTAGTAACCAGTGTCTAGCACACTTACTATGTCTTAAAATCAACAAATACACAGCAGGGGTATGTATGCTCATGCAGATATGCCCTCACATCTAATATAATGCACCCTGCCTTATGGCTAGAAGGCCTGCTAGAGGGGAAACTTATTTAAGTTAAATGCAGTGTTAGGCAACATGGCACACAAGCTGTGTGCCAGGTCGTGTTTTCAATTTTGGAAGCACCTTGTCATGAAGCCTGCAATGGCAGTCTGCATAAGGTTGGTGCTGGGTCCCTGTGTGTGATGTACATTTTGCTGCAGCTCTGAGGGACCCTCTTCAGTACCCATGCCCTAGTCACCAGGGGTACCATTTACTAGAGATTTATAGGGGGCTCAACGGCCTTGTCATTTGGGGATCAAGTGACCAGCTGTCTTGCTTTGGGGAAGGGCCAATGGCACTGGGAACCTGGTTAGCAGGAACCCAGTGCACTTCAGTCAAAGTTGCAACTCAAAACCAGGCAAAAAGTACGGCAACCAGAACCCAGCTCCCTACAGTCTCTTGAGAAGAACTACAGTAGGAGAAGCATGCATAATTCTATAAAAAACTATAAAGAAAAGACCACTGTGCAAGTAAAAGACCAAGAACAAATGTTCCCAGAGAGATAAAAGACAAGTTCCCTATAAGGAATACATAGAATACTACAAGATATTTAGTAACGCCTGTAAGGCATACAGAAAATGTGCTACAGAGAGAAGGGTACATACCATACCATTACGATCTCTAGAGCATGAAGTCATTTATAAGAGAAAAAAACAACAGTAAAAAATTAGAATACCTGCAGAGGCAGGAATACTGTACCAGGTGTCATCAGAAGGTGGAATGGCTCAGACTGAGTGAAAAAAGGGAGTTGCAACTTTGCACATCAGGATGTATAGGACTCCACATTTGAATGGCTCAATCTCCAAGTCACAAGAATAGACATTATAACAAATCTTTTCGGCCCTGGCTGTCCCTAAAGTGCTGTAACGCAGGCAGAATAGGCATGAGTGCCAAACTTGCAGGTGCCATCAAATGATCATGTCTGTAGGAAGCTGGCCTGGTGAGCAACTATGGTGTTATCACCTTACACCAGGTCCACGTATCCCCACTAATGAAGTGTAGGCAGTGTCTAGGAAGGCAGGGCTCAAGAGGTAGCTGTGGGCGAGCAGCCAAGACGTATCTAGGTGACATGCAAAGCTTATGCAATACCCCTACAGTCACACAGCACTATCACACATTAAAGAACCACAGTGTGAAAAAAGGAAAATGTCACTTACCCAGTGTGCATCTGTTCATGGCATGTTGTGCACTGGTTAAGTGACATTTACTGTTCGATGGCATGTGTAGCTGCAGATACACATGCTAAGCATAGACTAAAAAGCAGTTGCTCTCCCCAAGAAATGCGGTGGCTAGTCTGTAGGAGTTGGAGTTGTTTGAAATAATGTTCTTAAGACACCTTCACCAACATTGGCCTGTTGCTTTGAAAATACATCTACACAGTAATGCTTTGTAAATGTATGTGGTGTATGTGGTGTAGACCATATGGCAGTTTTACATATGTATGCCTTTGGTATGATTCTTAAAAACCCCATAAATGCACCTTTTTTTCCTAGTGGAATGTGCTTTAGGTGTGATTAAAAGTTGTCTTTTTGCCTTGATTTAACATGTTTGAATACATCTAACAATCCATCTTGCTAATCCTTGTTTAGAGAAAGGATTCCCTTTATGTGTATGTTCAAAAGGCAACAAAAAGCTGCTTTGTTTTTCTGAATTGTTTTGTTCTATCCACTGTTTGGTTTATGTGAAAAGGTGATACCACCTTTGGCAGACATTTTGGATTGTTGTAAGTACAACTTTATGTTTGTGTACTTGGAAAATGGTTCTTCAAGAGCAAATGCTTGTATTTCACTAACTCTACATAATGAATTAATAGCTACTAGGAAAGCAACTTTCTAGGTTAAGAATTAAATCTCACAGGAATGCATGGGTTCAAAAGGTGGGCCCATTTGTATTGCGGGTACAATATTGAGATTCCCAGCAGGAACAGGTGGTGTTCTGGGTGGAATAATACGTTTTATAACTGGGACTCTCAAGAGTGAGGTATGTTGTACAGTCTGCAAATATGCTGATATGGCAGTAAGATTAATTTTAATAAATGAGAAAGATAATGAAAATGTCACTTACCCAGTGTACATCTGTTCGTGGCATCAGTCGCTGGAGATTCACATGTTCGGCATAGCTCGCCATCTGGTGTTGGGTCGGAGTGTTACAAGTTGTTTTTCTTCGAAGAAGTCTTTCGAGTCACGTGACCGAGTGACTCCTCCTTCTGTCTCCATTGCGCATGGGCGTCGACTCCATCTTCGATTGTTTTCCCCGCAGAGGGTGAGGTAGGAGTTGTGTTGTAGTAATAGTGCCCATGCAATGGAGTGACTAAGTATGTACCTATTTAAGGTTAAAATAATATATATACAAATGTACAAAGTTGAAGCTAACTTCCAAACTGCTACAGGCTCCTGGGGAGGTGGGTGGGCACATGTGAATCTCCAGCGACTGATGCCACGAACAGATGTACACTGGGTAAGTGACATTTTCAGTTCGATGGCATCTGTCGCTGTAGATACACATGTTCTGCATAGACTAGTAAGCAGTTATCTCCCCAAAAGCGGTGGCTCAGCCTGTAGGAATGGAAGTGGTTTGAAATAATGTTCTTAACACGGCTTGACCTACTGTGGCTTGCTGTGCGGATAACACGTCTACACAGTAGTGCTTGGTGAACGTGTGTGGCGTAGACCATGTGGCTGCCTTACATATTTCTTGCATTGGGATGTTTCCTAGAAAGGCAATGGTAGCACCTTTTTTTCTGGTTGAATGTGCCCTTGGTGTAATGGGCAGTTGTCGTTTTGCTTTAAGGTAGCAGATTTGGATGCATTTAACTATCCATCTGGCTATACCTTGTTTTGATATAGGGTTTCCTGCATGAGGTTTTTGGAATGCAATAAATAGTTGTTTAGTCTTTCTGATGTTTTTCGTTCTGTCAATGTAGTACATTAATGCTCTTTTGACATCTAATGTATGTAGTGCCCTCTCAGCTACGGAATCTGGCTGTGGGAAGAACACTGGTAGTTCCACTGTTTGATTTAGGTGGAACGGTGAAATAACCTTTGGTAAAAATTTAGGATTAGTCCTTAGGACGACTATTTTTGTGTAGTTGTATAAAAGGTTCTTGTATTGTAAACGCGTGAATTTCGCTTACTCTTCTTAGAGATGTAATGGCGATGAGAAATGCAACCTTCCAGGTTAGGAACTGTATTTCGCAAGAGTGCATGGGTTCAAAGGGTGGACCCATGAGTCTTGTTAAGACAACATTTAAGTTCAATGAAGGACCAGGTGGTGTTCTTGGTGGTATAATTCTTTTAAGGCCTTCCATGAATGCTTTAATGACTGGTATCCTATATAGGGAAGTTGAATAGGTAGTCTGCAGGTATGCAGATATTGCCGCAAGGTGTATTTTAATGGAAGAGAAGGCTAGATTAGATTTTTGTAAGTGAAGCAAGTAACCCACTACGTCCTTTGGAGTTGCGTGTAAAGGTTGGATCTGATTATGATGGCAGTAGCAGACAAACCTCTTCCATTTACTTGCATAGCAGTGCCTAGTGGACGGCCGTCTGGCTTGCTTTATGACGTCCATACATTCTTGGGTAAGTTGTAAGTGTCCGAATTCTAGGATTTCAGGAGCCAGATTGCTAGATTCAGCGATGCTGGATCTGGATGTCTGATCTGTTGGTTGTGTTGTGTTAACAGATCCGGCCTGTTGGACAATTTGATGTGGGGCACTACTGATAGGTCTAGCAGTGTTGTGTACCAGGGTTGCCTTGCCCAAGTTGGTGCTATTAAAATGAGTTTGAGTTTGTTTTGACTCAATTTGTTTACCAGATAAGGAAGGAGAGGGAGAGGAGGAAAAGCGTAGGCAAATATCCCTGACCAGTTCATCCATAGGGCATTGCCTTGGGACTGCCTGTGTGGGTATCTGGATGCGAAGTTTTGGCATTTTGCGTTCTCTCTTGTTGCAAACAAGTCTATTTGAGGTGTTCCCCAGAGTCTGAAGTAAGTGTTTAGAATTTGGGGGTGAATTTCCCATTCGTGGACCTGTTGGTGATCTCGAGAGAGATTGTCTGCAAGTTGATTCTGGATCCCTGGAATAAACTGCGCTATTAGGCGAATGTGGTTGTGAATTGCCCATCGCCATATCTTCTGTGCTAGAAGGCTCAACTGCGTTGAGTGTGTCCCCCCCTGTTTGTTTAGATAATACATTGTTGTCATGTTGTCTGTTTAGACAAGAATGTATTTGTGAGTTATAATTGGTTGGAAAGCCCTTAATGCTTGAAAAACTGCTAGCATTTCTAGGTGATTTATATGCAGTTTTGTTTGATGTACGTTCCATTGTCCTTGTATGCTGTGTTGATCGAGGTGTGCTCCCCACCCTGTCATGGAAGCATCTGTTGTTATTACGCATTGTGGCACTGGGTCTTGGAATGGCCGCACTTTGTTTAAATTTATACTGTTCCACCATAGAAGTGAGAGGTAAGTTTGGCGGTCTATTAACACCAGATCTAGAAGGTGACCCTGTGCTTGTGACCATTGTGATGCTAGGCACTGTTGTAAGGGCCTCATGTGTAGTCTTGCGTTCGGGACAATGGCTATGCATGAAGACATCATGCCTAGGAGTTGTAATATCATCTTTGCTTGTATTGTTTGTGTTGGATACATGCGTTGTATGATCTTGTTGAAATTTTGAATTCTTTGTGGACTTGGAGTGGCTACTCCTTTTGTTGTGTCTATTATGGCTCCCAGGTATTGTTGTACTTTGCACGGCAAAATGTTGGATTTTGCAAAGTTGACGGTGAAACCTAGTTTGTAGAGGGTTAGTATGATTTGATTTGTGTGTTGTAAGCACTTTGTTAGTGAATTGGTTTTGATTAGCCAGTCGTCTAGATACGGGAATACATGTATTTGCTGCCTTCTGATGTGTGCAGCCACTACTGCTAGACATTTTGTAAAGACTCTTGGTGCGGTTGTTAAACCAAAAGGCAATACTTTGAATTGGTAATGTATTCCTTTGAATACGAACCGTAGGTATTTCCTGTGCGACGGATGTATTGGTATATGGAAATACGCGTCTTTGAGGTCTAAGGTTGTCATGTAGTCCTGTAGTTTTAGCAATGGTAACACTTCTTGTAGCGTGACCATGTGAAAGTGGTCTGATTTGATGTAGGTGTTTAGTATTCTGAGGTCTAGGATTGGTCTCAGTGTTTTGTCCTTTTTTGGTATTAAGAAGTACAGTGAATAGACTCCCGTGTTTGTTTGTGTGTTTGGTACTAATTCGATTGCATTCTTTTGCAATAGTGCTTGAACTTCTATTTCCAGAAGTTCGGAATGTTGTTTTGATAAATTCTGTGCTTTTGGTGGTATGTTTGAAGGGAATTGTAGGAATTCTATGCAATAACCATGTTGGATAATTGCTAAGACCCAAGTGTCTGTAGTTATTTCCTCCCATGCTTTGTAATAATGACCTATTCTTCCCCCCACTGGTGTTGTGTGGAGGGGGTGAGTGACATCTGAGTCACTGCTTGGTTGTAGGGGTTTTGGGGGTTTGAAATTTTCCTCTATTCCTAGGGAATTGCCCTCCTCTGTATTGGCCCCGAAAGCCTCCCCTGTACTGTCCCTGGTAGCTGGACGGTGTTGCCTGCGAGGTGCTGGCTTGTGTGGCCTGACCCCGAAACCCCCCTCTAAAGGGTGTCTTGCGGAAGGTGCTGTAGGTTCCTCTGGTCTGCGGGGAGTAGAGTGCGCCCATGGCTTTAGCAGTGTCAGTGTCAGTGTCTTTTTTAAGTTTTTCGATTGCCGTGTCCACTTCTGGTCCGAACAGTTGTTTTTCGTTGAATGGCATATTGAGCACTGCCTGCTGTATCTCTGGTTTGAACCCAGACGTTCTTAGCCACGCGTGCCTTCTAATGGTCACAGATGTATTAATTGTTCTTGCAGCTGTGTCTGCAGCGTCCATATAAGATCGTATCTGGTTATTTGATATGTTCTGTCCTTCCTCAACCACCTGCTTTGCCCTCTTTTGTAGTTCCTTGGGAAGATGCTCGATGAGGTGTTGCATCTCATCCCAATGGGCTCTGTCATAGCGCGCAAGTAGTGCTTGAGAGTTAGCGATGCGCCACTGGTTTGCAGCTTGTACTGCGACTCTTTTCCCAGCTGCATCGAACTTGCGGCTCTCTTTATCTGGGGGTGGTGCATCCCCAGATGTGTGGGAGTTGGCTCTTTTCCAAGCTGCTCCTACTACGACGGAATCTGGTGGCAGCTGTGTGGTGATGAAAACAGGGTCTGTAGGAGGTGCCTTATACTTCTTTTCCACCCTTGGCGTTATTGCCCTACTTTTGACCGGCTCCTTGAATATTTCCTTTGCGTGCCGAAGCATACCTGGCAGCATAGGCAGGCTTTGGTAGGAGCTTTGGGTGGAGGAGAGGGTGTTGAATAAAAAGTCATCCGACTTGTTCTGAGTGGAGGTTTACGTTGTGGAATTGTGCTGCTCTAGCCACCACTTGAGAGTATGCTGAGCTGTCTTCTGGTGGTGAGGGCTTCGTTGGATATGCCTCCGGACTGTTGTCCGACACTGGGGCGTCATATAAGTCCCAAACGTCTTGATCCTGGTCACCTTGGCTCATGGTGGTGTGAGCCGGGGAATGTGACGGAGTTTGCGCTGGTGAGACGTTAATTACAGGTGGAGGAGAGGGTGGCGGAGTCACCTTTTTCACCATTTTTGTTTGTGGCGCCTGGTCTGTTTGAAACTCCAGTCTCCTTTTTCTCCTAATAGGGGGAAGGGTGCTTATTCTTCCTGTTCCCTGCTGTATGAAAATACGTTTTTGCGTATGGTCCACTTCGGTGGATTGCAGCTCTTCCTCAAACCTATGCTTTCGCATCCGAGAGGACAGTGATTGTTCCTCTGTATAAGAGCCTGGACCTGGGTCGGTTATGGGTTGTTTCGGCACCGAAACCCTGTCTGTATCTCTTTTCGGCTCCGAGGTGGCTTTTTTCTTTTTTGGAGTCGAAACCTCTCGGCCTCGATCTTCGTCGGTGCCGCTGTCTCGGCGTCGTTGCTTTTCTCCAGCACTTTCTCGATCCCGAGAAGGCTGCGTGCCGGTGTCTCGACCGGAGTCGGACGATCTCGGCACTGTTTTGGCCTTTTTCGGTGCCGATGGTCGGTCACCGAATTTATGGGTGGAGCCATGGCCTGGTGGCAGTGGCGTCCCCTGGGCCTTGTCACTTTTCATCTGTGTTGTTTTCGACGTCTTACTCACGGTTCTTTGATCGTCGAATTCCTCGGAGTCCGATTCGTGGATCGAAAAGGTTTCTTCTTCCTCTTGTTCCTCGAACTCTCGGTGCGCTGTCGGCGTGGACGCCATCTGAAGTCTCCTGGCTCGACGGTCACGGAGTGTCTTTCGGGACCGGAACGCACGACAGGCCTCGCAAGTCTCTTCACTGTGCTCAGGCGACAGGCACAGGTTACAGACCAAATGTTGGTCTGTATACGGGTATTTGTTGTGGCATTTGGGACAAAAACGGAACGGGGTCCGTTCCATCGACGTTGTTCGACACGCGGTCGGGCCGACCAGGCCCCGACGGGGGATCGAAAACTACCCCGAAGGGCACCGGAGCGCGTCGATCTTCGATGCGGTGTTGACTAACTACGCCGATCCCGAATGCAACAATACCGACGAAAATCTTCCGATATTAACTAACTTTCCTTTCCGAAACTCGGAGCGACAGGAACACGTCCGAACCCGATGGCGGAAAGAAAACAATCGAAGATGGAGTCGACGCCCATGCGCAATGGAGACAGAAGGAGTCACCACTCGGTCCCGTGACTCGAAAGACTTCTTCGAAGAAAAACAACTTGTAACACTCCGACCCAACACCAGATGGCGAGCTATGCAGAACATGTGTATCTACAGCGACAGATGCCATCGAACATTTGATTTCTGTAAATGAAGTAGGTAGCATACAATATCTTGTATTGATACTGTAAGTGGGTCAGTATTATTAGACTGACAGTAATAAACAAATCTTTTCCATTTGTTAGCATAGCATTGCCTAGTTGAAGCCTTGCATGCTTGTTTGAGAACTTCCATGCATTTTAATGGAAGTTGCAAGTATCCAAATTCTATGACTTCAGTAGCCAAAAGGCTAAGTTGAGAGCACTGGGATTTGGATGTCTGATTTTTTCTTTGTTTTGTGTTAACAAATCCGGTCTGTTTGCAAGTTTGCAGTGTGGTACTGTAAGGAAATGCCTCCTTGGCATGGTTGCCCCCTGACTTTTTGCCTTTGCTGATGCTATGTTTACAATTGAAAGTGTGCTGAGGCCTGCTAACCAGGCCCCAGCACCAGTGTTCTTTCCCTAACCTGTACTTTTGTATCCACAATTGGCAGACCCTGGCATCCAGATAAGTCCCTTGTAACTGGTACTTCTAGTACCAAGGGCCCTGATGCCAAGGAAGGTCTCTAAGGGCTGCAGCATGTCTTATGCCACCCTGGAGACCTCTCACTCTGCACAGACACACTGCTTGCCAGCTTGTGTGTGCTAGTGAGGACAAAACGAGTAAGTCGACATGGCACTCCCCTCAGGGTGCCATGCCAGCCTCTCACTGCCTATGCAGTATAGGTAAGACACCCCTCTAGCAGGCCTTACAGCCCTAAGGCAGGGTGCACTATACCATAGGTGAGGGTACCAGTGCATGAGCATGGTACCCCTACAGTGTCTAAATAAAACCTTAGACATTGTAAGTGCAGGGTAGCCATAAGAGTATATGGTCTGGGAGTATGTCAAACACGAACTCCACAGCACCATAATGGCTACACTGAAAACTGGGAAGTTTGGTATCAAACTTCTCAGCACAATAAATGCACACTGATGCCAGTGTACATTTTATTGTAAAATACACCACAGAGGGCACCTTAGAGGTGCCCCCTGAAACTTAACCGACTATCTGTGTAGGCTGACTAGTTTTAGCAGCCTGCCACAAACCGAGACATGTTGCTGGCCCCATGGGGAGAGTGCCTGTGTCACTCTGAGGCCAGTAACAAAGCCTGCACTGGGTGGAGATGCTAACACCTCTCCCAGGCAGGAATTGTCACACCTGGCGGTGAGCCTCAAAGGCTCACCTCCTTTGTGCCAACCCAGCAGGACACTCCAGCTAGTGGAGTTGCCCGCCCCCTCCGGCCAGGCCCCACTTTTGGCGGCAAGGCCGGAGAAAATAATGAGAATAACAAGGAGGAGTCACTGGCCAGTCAGGACAGCCCCTAAGGTGTCCTGAGCTGAGGTGACTCTAACTTTTAGAAATCCTCCATCTTGCAGATGGAGGATTCCCCCAATAGGGTTAGGATTGTGACCCCCTCCCCTTGGGAGGAGGCACAAAGAGGGTGTACCCACCCTCAGGGCTAGTAGCCATTGGCTACTAACCCCCCAGACCTAAACACGCCCTTAAATTTAGTATTTAAGGGCTACCCTGAACCCTAGAAAATTAGATTCCTGCAACTACAAGAAGAAGGACTGCCTAGCTGAAAACCCCTGCAGCGGAAGACCAGAAGACGACAACTGCCTTGGCTCCAGAAACTCACCGGCCTGTCTCCTGCCTTCCAAAGATCCTGCTCCAGCGACGCCTTCCAAAGGGACCAGCGACCTCGACATCCTCTGAGGACTGCCCCTGCTTCGAAAAGACAAGAAACTCCCGAGGACAGCGGACCTGCTCCAAAGAAAAGCTGCAACTTTGTTTCCAGCAGCTTTAAAGAACCCTGCAAGCTCCCCGCAAGAAGCGTGAGACTTGCCACACTGCACCCGGCGACCCCGACTCGGCTGGTGGCGATCCAACACCTCAGGAGGGACCCCAGGACTACTCTGATACTGTGAGTACCAAAACCTGTCCCCCACAGCGCCGCCTGCAGAGGGAATCCCGAGGCTTCCCCTGACCGCGACTCTTTGAACCTAAAGTCCCGACGCCTGGGAGAGACCCTGCACCCGCAGCCCCCAGGACCTGAAGGACCGGACTTTCACTGGAGGAGTGACCCCCAGGAGTCCCTCTCCCTCGCCCAAGTGGAGGTTTCCCCGAGGAATCCCCCCCTTGCCTGCCTGCAGCGCTGAAGAGACCCCTAGATCTCCCATTGACTTCCATTACAAACCCGACGCTTGTTTCTACACTGCACCCGGCCGCCCCCGCGCTGCTGAGGGTGAAATTTCTGTGTGGACTTGTGTCCCCCCCGGTGCCCTACAAAACCCCCCTGGTCTGCCCTCCGAAGACGCGGGTACTTACCTGCAAGCAGACCGGAACCGGGGCACCCCCTTCTCTCCATTCTAGCCTATGTGTTTTGGGCACCACTTTGAACTCTGCACCTGACCGGCCCTGAGCTGCTGGTGTGGTGACTTTGGGGTTGCTCTGAACCCCCAACGGTGGGCTACCTTGGACCAAGAACTGAACCCTGTAAGTGTCCTACTTACCTGGTAAAACTAACAAAAACTTACCTCCCCCAGGAACTGTGAAAATTGCACTAAGTGTCCACTTTTGAAACAGCTATTTGACAATAACTTGAAAAGTATACATGCAATTTTGATGATTTGAAGTTCCTAAAGTGCTTACCTGCAATACCTTTCGAACAAGATATTACATGTTAAATTTGAACCTGTGGTTCTTAAAATAAACTAAGAAAAGATATTTTTCTATATAAAAACCTATTGGCTGGATTTGTCTCTGAGTGTGTGTACCTCATTTATTGTCTATGTGTATGTACAACAAATGCTTAACACTACTCCTTGGATAAGCCTACTGCTCGACCACACTACCACAAAATAGAGCATTAGTATTATCTATTTTTACCACTATTTTACCTCTAAGGGGAACCCTTGGACTCTGTGCATGCTATTCCTTACTTTGAAATAGCACATACAGAGCCAACTTCCTACATTGGTGGATCAGCGGTGGGGTACAAGACTTTGCATTTGCTGGACTACTCAGCCAATACCTGATCACACGACAAATTCCAAAATTGTCATTAGAAATTGATTTTTGCAATTTGAAAAGTTTTCTAAATTCTTAAAAGACCTGCTAGGGCCTTGTGTTAGATCCTGTTTAGCATTTCTTTTAGAGTTTAAAAGTTTGGTAAAAGTTTGAATTAGATTCTAGAACCAGTTTTAGTTTCTTAAAAAGTATTCCAACTTTTAGAAGCATAATGTCTAGCACAGATGTGAATGTGGTGGAACTCGACACCACACCTTACCTCCATTTACAGATGAGAGAGCTAAGGTCACTCTGTAAACTAAAGAAAATAGCAATGGGCCCCAAACCTACCAAAGTACAGCTCCAGGAGCTTTTGGCAGAGTTTGAAAAGGCCAACCCCTCTGAGGATGGCAACTCAGAGGATGAAGATAGTGACTTGGAGGGAAATTCCCCCCCTCCAGTCCTACTTAGGGAGAGCAGGGCTTCTCAAGCCCTGACTCCACAAATAATAGTCAGAGATGCTGGTTCCCTCACAGGAGGGACCAACAACTCTGAAATCACTGAGGATAACCCCAGTGAAGAGGACATCCAGTTAGCCAGGATGGCCAAAAGATTGGCTTTGGAAAGACAGATCCTAGCCATAGAGAGGGAAAGACAAGAGATGGGCCTAGGACCCATCAATGGTGGCAGCAACATAAATAGGGTCAGAGATTCTCCTGACATGTTGAAAATCCCCAAAGGGATTGTAACTAAATATGAAGATGGTGATGACATCACCAAATGGTTCACAGCTTTTGAGAGGGCTTGTGTAACCAGAAAAGTGAACAGATCTCACTGGGGTGCTCTCCTTTGGGAAATGTTCACAGGAAAGTGTAGGGATAGACTCCTCACACTCTCTGGACAAGATGCAGAATCTTATGACCTCATGAAGGGTACCCTGATTGAGGGCTTTGGATTCTCCACTGAGGAGTACAGGATTAGGTTCAGGGGGGCTCAAAAATCCTCGAGCCAGACCTGGGTTGACTTTGTTGACTACTCAGTGAAAACACTAGATGGTTGGATTCAAGGCAGTGGTGTAAGTAATTATGATGGGCTGTACAATTTATTTGTGAAAGAACACCTGTTAAGTAATTGTTTCAATGATAAACTGCATCAGCATCTGGTAGACCTAGGACCAATTTCTCCCCAAGAATTGGGAAAGAAGGCGGACCATTGGGTCAAGACAAGGGTGTCCAAGACTTCAACAGGGGGTGACCAAAAGAAAGGGGTCACAAAGACTCCCCAGCAGAAGGGTGATGAGACAACCAAAACTAAAAATAGTAAAGAGTCTTCTACAGGCCCCCAAAAACCTGCACAGGAGGGTGGGCCCAGAGCCTCTTCACAAAACAATGGGTACAAGGGTAAAAACTTTGATCCCAAAAAGGCCTGGTGTCATAGCTGTAAACAGCATGGACACCAAACTGGAGACAAGGCCTGTCCCAAGAAAGGTTCCACTCCAAACTCCCATCCAGGTAACACTGGTATGGCTAGTCTCCAAGTGGGATCAACAGTGTGCCCAGAGCAAATCAGGGTCCACACTGAAGCTACTCTAGTTTCTGAGGGTGGGGTGGATTTAGCCACACTAGCTGTCTGGCCGCCTAACATGCAAAAATACAGACAGCAACTCTTAATTAATGGGACTAGAATAGAGGGCCTGAGGGATACAGGTGCCAGTGTCACCATGGTGACAGAGAAACTGGTTTCCCCTGGCCAATACCTGACTGGAAAAACTTACACAGTCACCAACGCTGACAATCAGAGAAAAGTACATCCCATGGCAATGGTTACTTTAGAATGGGGAGGGGTCAATGGCCTGAAACAGGTGGTGGTCTCCTCAAATATCCCAGTGGACTGTCTGCTTGGAAATGACCTGGAGTCCTCAGCATGGGCTGAGGTAGAACTAAAAACCCATGCAGCAATGCTGGGTATCCCTGAACTGGTGTGTGTGAAAACAAGAGCACAATGCAAGGCACAGGGTGAAAAAGTAGAGCTGGAGTCTGGAAAAATGGCCCAGCCTACCAAGAGAACAGGAAAGTCAGTTGGGAAACCAACTGCAACACAGCAAAAGAAAGGGAACCTCTCTTCTCAGGAAGAAGTTCTGCCCTCTGAGGGAACTGAGCCTTTGGAGCTTGAACCTTATCAGGTTGAGCTCTTAGGCCCAGGGGGACCCTCAAGGGAGGAGCTGTGTAAGGGACAAGAAACCTGTCCCTCTCTTGAAGGCCTTAGGCAGCAAGCTGCTGAAGAGTCCAAAGGCAAGAAAAATGGAACACATAGGGTCTATTGGGAAGATGGGCTCCTGTACACTGAGGCCAGAGACCCCAAACCTGGTGCCACTAGGAGAGTGGTAGTGCCTCAGCTGTTCAGAGAGTTCATCCTAACATTGGCCCATGACATTCCCCTTGCTGGACATTTGGGACAAACCAAGACGTGGGAGAGGTTAGTCAACCACTTCTACTGGCCCAATATGTCCAACATGGTTAAGGAGTTTTGCCTCTCCTGCCCCACCTGTCAAGCCAGTGGTAAGACAGGTGGGCATCCAAAGGCCCCCCTCATTCCACTTCCTGTGGTGGGGGTGCCCTTTGAAAGAGTGGGTGTGGACATAGTTGGTCCACTGGAACCTCCCACAGCCTCAGGAAATATGTATATCCTGGTAGTAGTGGATCATGCTACCAGGTATCCTGAAGCTATTCCCCTTAGGTCGACTACTGCCCCTGCAGTAGCCAAGGCCCTCATTGGTATCTTTACCAGAGTGGGTTTCCCTAAGGAGGTGGTGTCTGACAGAGGTACCAACTTCATGTCAGCATACCTAAAGCACATGTGGAATGAGTGTGGAGTGACTTATAAATTCACTACACCATACCATCCACAAACTAATGGCTTGGTTGAGAGATTCAACAAGACATTAAAAGGCATGATCATGGGGCTCCCAGAAAAACTCAAAAGGAGATGGGATGTCCTCCTGCCATGTCTGCTTTTCGCTTACAGGGAGGTACCACAGAAGGGAGTAGGGTTCTCACCCTTTGAACTTCTGTTTGGTCATCCTGTAAGGGGACCACTTGCCCTTGTTAAAGAAGGCTGGGAGAGACCTCTCCATGAGCCTAAACAGGACATAGTGGACTATGTACTTGGCCTTCGCTCTAGAATGGCAGAGTACATGGAAAAGGCAACCAAAAACCTTGAGGCCAGCCAACAGCTCCAGAAGTTTTGGTATGACCAAAAGGCTGCACTGGTTGAGTTCCAACCAGGGCAGAAAGTCTGGGTTCTGGAGCCTGTGGCTCCCAGGGCACTCCAGGACAAATGGAGTGGCCCTTACCCAGTACTAGAGAGGAAGAGTCAGGTCACCTACTTGGTGGACCTGGGCACAAGCAGGAGCCCCAAGAGGGTGATCCATGTAAACCGCCTTAAGCTCTTCCACGACAGGGCTGATGTCAATCTGTTGATGGTAACAGATGAGGATCAGGAGGCAGAGAGTGAACCTCTCCCTGATCTTCTGTCATCAGACCCAAAAGATGGCACAGTAGATGGAGTGATCTACTCAGACACCCTCTCTGGCCAACAGCAAGCTGATTGTAGGAGAGTCCTACAACAGTTTCCTGAACTCTTCTCCTTAACCCCTGGTCAGACACACCTGTGTACCCATGAGGTGGACACAGGAGACAGCATGCCTGTCAAGAACAAAATCTTTAGACAGTCTGACCATGTTAAGGAAAGCATCAAGGTGGAAGTCCACAAGATGCTGGAATTGGGAGTCATTGAGCGCTCTGACAGCCCCTGGGCTAGCCCAGTGGTCTTAGTCCCCAAACCTCACACCACAGATGGAAAGAAAGAGATGAGGTTTTGTGTGGACTACAGAGGGCTCAATTCTGTCACCAAGACAGATGCTCATCCAATTCCAAGAGCTGATGAGCTCATTGATAAATTAGGTGCTGCCAAATTTCTAAGTACCTTTGACTTGACAGCAGGGTACTGGCAAATAAAAATGGCACCTGGAGCAAAAGAAAAGACAGCATTCTCCACACCTGATGGGCATTATCAGTTTACTGTTATGCCCTTTGGTTTAAAGAATGCCCCTGCCACCTTCCAAAGGTTGGTGAATCAAGTCCTTGCTGGCTTGGAGTCCTTTAGCACAGCTTATCTTGATGATATTGCTGTCTTTAGCTCCACCTGGCAGGATCACCTGGTCCACCTGAGGAAGGTTTTGAAGGCTCTGCAATCTGCAGGCCTCTCTATCAAGGCATCCAAATGCCAGATAGGGCAGGGAACTGTGGTTTACTTGGGACACCTTGTAGGTGGAGGCCAAGTTCAGCCACTCCAACCCAAGATCCAGACTATTCTGGACTGGGTAGCTCCAAAAACCCAGACTCAAGTCAGGGCATTCCTTGGCTTGACTGGGTATTACAGGAGGTTTGTGAAGGGATATGGATCCATTGTGACAGCCCTCACTGAACTCACCTCCAAGAAAATGCCCAAGAAAGTGAACTGGACTGTGGAATGCCAACAGGCCTTTGACACCCTGAAACAGGCAATGTGCTCAGCACCAGTTCTCAAAGCTCCAGATTATTCTAAGCAGTTCATTGTGCAGACTGATGCCTCTGAACATGGGATAGGGGCAGTTTTGTCCCAAACCAATGATGATGGCCTTGACCAACCTGTTGCTTTCATTAGCAGGAGGTTACTCCCCAGGGAGCAGCGTTGGAGTGCCATTGAGAGGGAGGCCTTTGCTGTGGTTTGGTCCCTGAAGAAGCTGAGACCATACCTCTTTGGGACTCACTTCCTAGTTCAAACTGACCACAGACCTCTCAAATGGCTGATGCAAATGAAAGGTGAAAATCCTAAACTGTTGAGGTGGTCCATCTCCCTACAGGGAATGGACTTTATAGTGGAACACAGACCTGGGACTGCCCATGCCAATGCAGATGGCCTTTCCAGGTTCTTCCACTTAGAAAATGAAGACTCTCTTGGGAAAGGTTAGTCTCATCCTCTTTCGTTTGGGGGGGGGTTGTGTAAGGAAATGCCTCCTTGGCATGGTTGCCCCCTGACTTTTTGCCTTTGCTGATGCTATGTTTACAATTGAAAGTGTGCTGAGGCCTGCTAACCAGGCCCCAGCACCAGTGTTCTTTCCCTAACCTGTACTTTTGTATCCACAATTGGCAGACCCTGGCATCCAGATAAGTCCCTTGTAACTGGTACTTCTAGTACCAAGGGCCCTGATGCCAAGGAAGGTCTCTAAAGGCTGCAGCATGTCTTATGCCACCCTGGAGACCTCTCACTCTGCACAGACACACTGCTTGCCAGCTTGTGTGTGCTAGTGAGGACAAAACGAGTAAGTCGACATGGCACTCCCCTCAGGGTGCCATGCCAGCCTCTCACTGCCTATGCAGTATAGGTAAGACACCCCTCTAGCAGGCCTTACAGCCCTAAGGCAGGGTGCACTATACCATAGGTGAGGGTACCAGTGCATGAGCATGGTACCCCTACAGTGTCTAAATAAAACCTTAGACATTGTAAGTGCAGGGTAGCCATAAGAGTATATGGTCTGGGAGTATGTCAAACACGAACTCCACAGCACCATAATGGCTACACTGAAAACTGGGAAGTTTGGTATCAAACTTCTCAGCACAATAAATGCACACTGATGCCAGTGTACATTTTATTGTAAAATACACCACAGAGGGCACCTTAGAGGTGCCCCCTGAAACTTAACCGACTATCTGTGTAGGCTGACTAGTTTTAGCAGCCTGCCACAAACCGAGACATGTTGCTGGCCCCATGGGGAGAGTGCCTGTGTCACTCTGAGGCCAGTAACAAAGCCTGCACTGGGTGGAGATGCTAACACCTCTCCCAGGCAGGAATTGTCACACCTGGCGGTGAGCCTCAAAGGCTCACCTCCTTTGTGCCAACCCAGCAGGACACTCCAGCTAGTGGAGTTGCCCGCCCCCTCCGGCCAGGCCCCACTTTTGGCGGCAAGGCCGGAGAAAATAATGAGAATAACAAGGAGGAGTCACTGGCCAGTCAGGACAGCCCCTAAGGTGTCCTGAGCTGAGGTGACTCTAACTTTTAGAAATCCTCCATCTTGCAGATGGAGGATTCCCCCAATAGGGTTAGGATTGTGACCCCCTCCCCTTGGGAGGAGGCACAAAGAGGGTGTACCCACCCTCAGGGCTAGTAGCCATTGGCTACTAACCCCCCAGACCTAAACACGCCCTTAAATTTAGTATTTAAGGGCTACCCTGAACCCTAGAAAATTAGATTCCTGCAACTACAAGAAGAAGGACTGCCTAGCTGAAAACCCCTGCAGCGGAAGACCAGAAGACGACAACTGCCTTGGCTCCAGAAACTCACCGGCCTGTCTCCTGCCTTCCAAAGATCCTGCTCCAGCGACGCCTTCCAAAGGGACCAGCGACCTCGACATCCTCTGAGGACTGCCCCTGCTTCGAAAAGACAAGAAACTCCCGAGGACAGCGGACCTGCTCCAAAGAAAAGCTGCAACTTTGTTTCCAGCAGCTTTAAAGAACCCTGCAAGCTCCCCGCAAGAAGCGTGAGACTTGCCACACTGCACCCGGCGACCCCGACTCGGCTGGTGGCGATCCAACACCTCAGGAGGGACCCCAGGACTACTCTGATACTGTGAGTACCAAAACCTGTCCCCCACAGCGCCGCCTGCAGAGGGAATCCCGAGGCTTCCCCTGACCGCGACTCTTTGAACCTAAAGTCCCGACGCCTGGGAGAGACCCTGCACCCGCAGCCCCCAGGACCTGAAGGACCGGACTTTCACTGGAGGAGTGACCCCCAGGAGTCCCTCTCCCTCGCCCAAGTGGAGGTTTCCCCGAGGAATCCCCCCCTTGCCTGCCTGCAGCGCTGAAGAGACCCCTAGATCTCCCATTGACTTCCATTACAAACCCGACGCTTGTTTCTACACTGCACCCGGCCGCCCCCGCGCTGCTGAGGGTGAAATTTCTGTGTGGACTTGTGTCCCCCCCGGTGCCCTACAAAACCCCCCTGGTCTGCCCTCCGAAGACGCGGGTACTTACCTGCAAGCAGACCGGAACCGGGGCACCCCCTTCTCTCCATTCTAGCCTATGTGTTTTGGGCACCACTTTGAACTCTGCACCTGACCGGCCCTGAGCTGCTGGTGTGGTGACTTTGGGGTTGCTCTGAACCCCCAACGGTGGGCTACCTTGGACCAAGAACTGAACCCTGTAAGTGTCCTACTTACCTGGTAAAACTAACAAAAACTTACCTCCCCCAGGAACTGTGAAAATTGCACTAAGTGTCCACTTTTGAAACAGCTATTTGACAATAACTTGAAAAGTATACATGCAATTTTGATGATTTGAAGTTCCTAAAGTGCTTACCTGCAATACCTTTCGAACAAGATATTACATGTTAAATTTGAACCTGTGGTTCTTAAAATAAACTAAGAAAAGATATTTTTCTATATAAAAACCTATTGGCTGGATTTGTCTCTGAGTGTGTGTACCTCATTTATTGTCTATGTGTATGTACAACAAATGCTTAACACTACTCCTTGGATAAGCCTACTGCTCGACCACACTACCACAAAATAGAGCATTAGTATTATCTATTTTTACCACTATTTTACCTCTAAGGGGAACCCTTGGACTCTGTGCATGCTATTCCTTACTTTGAAATAGCACATACAGAGCCAACTTCCTACAGGTACTACTGACAGGTCTGGGAGTGTTGGGTACCAATGTTGTCGTGCCCACGTTGGGGCTATGAGTATCATGGTGAGAGAAGTCTGACGTAGTTTGTTGACCAAAAAGGGAAGTAGTGGGAAGGGAAGGGGGGGGGGTTAGGGCGCCTAAGCAAATGTCCCTGACCAGCTGATCCATAGATCATTGCCCTTGGACAGAGGGTGTGGGTGTCTGGATGCGAAGTTTGGGCATTTTGCATTTTCTCTCGTGGCGAATAGGTCTATTTGTGGTGTCCTCCATTTTTGAAAGTACTGATGAAGTACCTGAGAGTGAATTGTGTATTTGTTGGTGTGTTCTGCTTAGGAGATCCGGTAGCTGATTGTGGATTACTGGGATTTATTCTGCAAGTAAGTGAAATTGTGAATGTGCCCATTTCCATATTGTTTAGGCTAGCAGGGACAGTTCAGATGAATGTGTCCCGCCTTCTTTCTTTACATAATAAATGGTTGTCATTGTCTGCTTTTATCAAGACAGTCTTGTGTTTGAGAAGTGCTTGAAACGCTTTTAGGGCAAGGAACACAGCTAATAATTCTAAATGGTTTATGTGAAAATTACGCTGTTTTCAATCCCATTCCCCTTGAATGGTAAGGTTGAGTTGAGCTCCCCACCTAATCATCGATGCGTCAGTTGTTATTGTGGTCCGAGGCACAGGGCCTTGAAATGACCGCCCCTTCATTAAATTGCTGAGATTCCACCACTGAAGAGACCTGTGTGTTTGGCGATCTAACACTAGATCTTGCAATTGACCCTGTGCTTGAGACCATTGCTGTGAGAGGCACTGCTATAGTGTCCTCATGTTTAGTCTTGCATGCGGTACTATTGCTATGCAGGATGCTATCATTACTAATATCTTAATGAAAATTTTACAGGGTATTGTTGATTTGGCTGCATTGTGTATGAGATTTTGAGAAGCTTGTATCCTTTGTGTATTTGGATAGGCTAAGGCTTTTGCGTTGTTGGGAATGTTTTGGGGTAGAAATCAATTCTAGGCAATAGCCATTGCACATAATTGACAATACCCATTGGTCTGTGGTGATATTTTGCCATTGGGAGTGGAATTGCTGCAGTCTGCCCCCCATAGGAGATGTGTGGGGTGGAGGGATGATAAATAAGTAACTGTATAGATGGGGTAGTGGCTTGTTTTGAAGTTTGAAACTTGCCTCTAGTTCTAACGTATTGACCTCTATAAGACCCTCTAAATCCTCTTCTCTGGTACTGCTGTTGCCCTTGTTTTGCCTGGGAGGTAGAAGCCTCTGTGGATTTTGTCTTGAATCTTCCTCTAAACTGTTGTCTGCTAAAGGACCCTCTATAGGGTGTTGTGAATAAAGCTCCTATTGCTTTGGCAGTGTGAGTCTTTCTTCATTTCTTCTATGGTCGTGTCGACTTCAGGGCTGTAAGGAAATGCCTCCTTGGCATGGTTACCCCCTAACTTTTTGCCTTTGCTGATGCTAAGTTATGATTTCCACAACTGGCACAACCCTGGCACTCCGGTAAGTCCCTTGTAACTGGCCCCCTGGTACCAAGGGCCATGATGCCAGGGAAGGTCTCTAAGGGCTGCAGCATGTCTTATGCCACCCTAAAGACCCCACACTCAGCACATGCACACTGCTTCATAGCTTGTGTGTGCTGGTGGGAAGAAAATGACTAAGTCGACATGGCACTCCCCTCAGAGTGTCATGCCAACCCCACACTGCCTGTGGCATAGGTAAGTCACCCCTCTAGCAGGCCTTACAGCCCTAAGGAAGAGAGCTCTATACCACAGGTGAGGGCATATGTGCATGAGCACTATGTCCCTACAGTGTCTAAGCAAAACCTTAGACATTGTAAGTGCAGGGTAGCAATAAAGAGCATATGGTCTGGGAGTCTGTCATACACAAACTCCACATTTCCATAATGGCTACACTGAAAACTGGGAAGTTTGGGTTCAAACTTCACAGCACAATAAATACACCCTGAGGGCATCTTAGAGATACCCCCTGAATACATACCCGACTTCTAGTGTAGGCTGACCAGTTCCTGCCAGCCTGCCACACATCAGACATGTTGCTGGCCACATGGGGAGAGTGCCTTTGTAACTCTGGCCAGGAACAAAGCCTTCACTGGGTGGAGGTTCTTCTCTTCTCCCTGTGCAGGAACTGTAACACCTGGCGGTGAGCCTCAAATGCTCACCCCTTTTGTTGCAGCGCCCCATGGCATCCCAGCTAGTGGACATGCCAGCCCCTCCGGCCACTGCCCCCACTTTTGGCGGCAAGGCTGGAGGAGTTAATGAGAAATACAAGGAGTCACCACCCACCAGTCAGGACAGTCCCAAAGGTGTCCTGAGCTGAGGTAACCCCTGCCTTGAGAAATCCTCCATCTTGAGTTTGGAGGATTCCCCCAATAGGATTAGGGATGTGCCCCCCTCCCCACAGGGAAGAGGCACAAAGAGGGTGTAGCCACCCTAAAGGACAGTAGCCATTGGCTACTGCCCTACTAGACCTAAACACACCCCTAAATTCAGTATTTAGGTGCATCAATCTGCAACCTGAAGAAACAAGGAGGACTGCTGACCTACAAGCCTGCAGAGGAGGAGGAAGACGACAACTGATTTGTCCCCAGCCCTACCGGCCTGTCTCCAGCTTCGAGAACCTGCTCCAGCGACGCATCCGACAGCGACCAGCTACCTCTGAAGCCTCAGAGGACTACAGGACCAAGACACTCCTGTGAACAGCGGCCCTGTTCAAAACCAGCTACTTCTTTGCGACAAAGAAGCAACTTCCAAGGACTTCACGTTTCCCGCCGGAAGCGTGAGACTTCACACTCTGCACCCGACGCCCCCAGCTCGACCTGCAGAAAACCAACACCTCAGGGAGGACTCCCCGGCGACAGCGAACCAGTGAGTAACCAGAGATGTCCCCCCTGAGCCCCCACAGCGACGCCTGCAGAGAGAATCCAGAGGGTCCCCCTGACCGTGACTGCCTGTAACAAGGGACCCGAAGCCTGGAACCAACACTGCACCCGCAGCCCCCAGGACCTAAAGGAACCGAACTTCAACGCAGGAGTGACCCCCCCCCCAGGCGACCCTCTGCCTAGCCCAGGTGGTGGCTGTCCCGAGAAGCCCTCCCCTGTGCCTGCCTGCACCGCTAGAGTGACCCCCCGGGTCCCTCCACTGATTTCACTGCACCCGGCCACCCCTGTGCCGCTGAGGGTGTGTTTTGTGTGCCTACTTGTGCCCCTCCCTCCCCCCCCCAGTGCTCTACAAAACCCCTCTGGTCTGCCCCCAAGAACGCAGGTACTCACCTGCTGGTAGACTGGAACCAGAGCACCCCTGTTCCCCATAGGCACTTACGTGTTTTGGGCACCTCTTTGACCTCTGCACCTGACCGGCCCTGAGCTGCTGGTGTAGTAACTTTGGGGTTGCCTTAAACCCCCAAAGGTGGGCTGCCTATGTCACAGAACTGAGACTTGTAAGTGTTTTACTTACCTCCAAAACTAACCTTTACTTACCTTCCCCAATAACTGTTGATTTTTGCACTGTGTCCACTTTGAAAATAGCTTATTGCCATTTTTACAAAGACTGTATATGATATTGCTTTTATTCAAAGTTCCTAAAGTATCTAAGTGAAGTACCTTACATTTAAAGTATTACCTGTAAATCTTGAACCTGTGGTTCTTAAAATAAATTAAGAAAATATATTTTTCCAATATAAAAACCTATTGGCCTGGTATTGTCTCTTAGTGTGTGTTCCTCATTTATTGCCTGTGTGTATACAACAAATGCTTAACACTACCCTCTGATAAGCCTACTGCTCGACCACACTACCACAAAATAGAGAATTAGAATTATCTACTTTTGCCACTATCTTACCTCTAAGGTGCACCCTTGGACTCTGTGCACACTATTTCTTACTTTGAAACAGTATATACAGAGCCAACTTCCTACAAGGGCCAAACAGGTGCCTTTCATTAAAAGGCATATTCAGCACTGCCTGTTGTATTTCTGGTTTGAAACCAGAGGAATGGAGTCATGCATGTCTACATATAGTGATGGCAGTATTGACACTTCTAGCTGTTGTATCTGCATCATCAAGGGCACACCATATCTGATTATTGCTTCTGGCTTGGGCCTCTTCCACAATCTGTTGTGCTCCTTTCTGGTGTTCCTTTGGGAGGTGCTGTAGGAGTTCTTGCATCTCATCTCAGTGGGCTCTATCGTATCTTGCAAACAAGGCTTGAGAGTTCGCAATTCACCATTGGTTGGCAGCCTGTGTGGCTACCCTCTTGCCAGCAGCATCGAATGTTCCACTCTCCTTGTCAGGGGGAGGAGCATCCCCTGATGACTGGCTATTAGCCCTATTTCTAGCCGCACTTACTACCACTGAGTCTGGAGGCACCTGTTGGGTAATATAAAGAGGGTCTGTAGGGGCTGGTTTATATTTTTTTTTATCAATTTGTGGCGTTATCACCCTAGCTTTGACTGTCTCACTAAATATTTGTTCTGCATGTTTAATCAGGTCAGGTAGCATTGGAAGGCATTGATATTTTGAGTGCATGGAGGATAGTGTGTTAAAAAGAAAATCCTCTTCTAGGGGATCAGTGTGCATAAACACCCCATGGAATGCTGCTGCCCCGGAAATAACCTGCATGTATGCAGTAGTGTCCTCTGGTGGAGAAGGCTTAGACGGGTATAAATCCAGGTCATTGTCAGGAATAGGATCTGGATCGTAGAGATCCCAAGGATCAACTGTATCACCATGTGAATATTGGGAATGAGTTGGTGAAGGCAAAGGTGGTGGGCTAGTAGGTGGTGGGGAAAAAGTTGTGGTGCATGTGGGGGAGAAGTATGGATAGGTAATGGCTTCTCCTATTGTTTATCAATTTTGGCTGGTGAAGCAGTGTTCCTGAAAAGCCAATTTCCTCTTGGTCTGTAGAGGAGGTGCAGTAATTATTCTACCAGACTCTTTATGGAGGTGAATCCTTGATTGTCCCTCATCCATAACCTCAAAAATAGGTTGGATCTCAGTGTCCTCAGAAGGTCTACAAGACTGCTCTTCCAGTTATTTAGAGCTCCGTTTAGGATCGCTCGAAAGTCCTTGCTCTTTTGTATAAGAAGACTTTTTTTGGCTCTAAAGATGGTTGTTTTTTCAGGCCCTAAAATACAGCCAGTTGTTTCAGGTCCAAAGCAGGGTGATGAGGCTTCGACTCAGAGGAGTGAGGACGCTTGCTCGAGTCGGAAATAGAAATTTTGATGGACTTACTCGACTACGATCCTGACGGAGGAGTGGCCTTTTTCGAAGCCGAACCGAAGGTCGGTTGACAAGAGTCTTTTTTCGGGTTGAACTATGGCTCTCTGGCAGTGGTGTACCTAAGGCCATTGAGGACTTTTTATAAGTGGGCATAGGGGCAGACGTACTGACGTACTGACATACTGACATGCTGGAACAGCAGTGATAGGCCTATCTTCTTCCTATTCTTGTTTGGGGTCTGTGTCTCTGATGGAGACCGCTGTTTGCGCCTGCTCTTACTCCATGGTGTCGAGATGTTCCGTACTCTTCAATGCCATTTCCAATCTTCTGGCTCTCCGATCACCGACGGACTTCTTGGATCGAAACGATCAACAGGCCTCGCAGTCTTCTTTTTTGTGATCGGGAGAAAGATACAGATTACATAAAAGGTGTTGGTCTGTGGAGGGAAATTTTGCATGGCATCGAGGACAAAATCGAAATGGAGTCCGATCCATTAGGCTTTGACGCGTTAGGCCCGAACAGGCCTGAGTCGGGCACACGTGCCTAGAAGGGAGAAATTTAGTTTCCACCAGTGCAATCGGTTCGAGGCTAGGTGGAAATGCGATTGAAACAATACCGACGATTAAGGGAGTTTTCTAACGTTTTCTAATTCGAAATCGCAGAGCGAGAGGAAACATGTCCGAACCCAACAGCGGAAAGAAAACAATCTAACAACGGAGTCGATGCCCATGCACAGTATGAGCAAGAGGAGGAGTCACTCGATCCTGTGACTCCGAAAAGACTTCTTTGAAGAAAATCAACATGTAACACTTCGAGCCCAACACTAGATGGCGGAATAATGCATAGCATGTGTATCTGCAGCTACACATGCAATCAAACAAACTTACCTTATTATACTAACACAAATACAAGAACACTGAATAGGCAATCATCCAACTGGAGGTAAGTAAATACACTATTATATACACACTGGCAATCAGTAAAGAGCATAGAAAGCAATAAGCACTGGGAAAAGTATAGGTTAACAGTGAGGGCCCTAGGGAAAGAGCAAACCATATACTAAAAAAAGTGGAATGTGAAAGGTAGTCCCCTATCCAAGGAAGTTGAATCAGTAGAAGGGAGTTGGAGGAAATAGGAATCCCAATAGGTGAGTACCAGAGTGACCCCAAGCTACCAGGGGAGCAGAGGTAGGTACATGGTTTTCCCCAAAACCAACAGGAGGACTTTGAAAGAGGATTATGCAAGACCCAACCAAGACTGGAAGAACCCAAAGGTGGATTCTGACAGAAGTGGACCTGCACAGGAAGGGGACCAAGTTCAGTTTGTGTTGCAGTGTCCAGTGGTGGCAGGAGCCACAACGCACCCTTCTGAGGATGCAGGACCAGGTGGACAAAGAAGGCCAGCAGTGCAGCACCGGAGATGAAGAGGAATCCCAGGAGTGATGCGACGGTCATGATGCAGTTGATCAGTGGTGCTGGAAAAACCGCAAACAAGTTTTGGCAAATGCAAGCGACGTAGAAGAAGTTTTTCAAGGCTGAAGAGGACCAGCAAGGTCCAGGAGTCTCAACCCAAGGTGGGGAATCCACGTTGACCGTCTGCAGTTGGGAGAGTCACGAGAAGGGAGCCCCCACAGACAACCCACAGGCAGCAGGCACAGGGGTGGCATGGAGTCCTACTCAGCACCCCTCAAGAGGAGTCCCACGTTGCCGGAGCAGCAGGCAGAAGACTGCTTTGCAGGAGGTAGTGCTGGGGGTCAGGGCTAAACGGAATCTGAAGATCCCTTGAAGGAGAATCAAACACGTCTTGGTAGCTGCAAGAGTCACAGTGCACAGGGGTACTCTCCTCTAAGGAAAAGCAAGGGCTTACAGTCTCCTAAGTTGGACAGCTGGTAGAGAGGACTAAGGGGACCACTCCAGACCACTAACTGTGATGCAGGATCCATGTAGTTCCGGAGAAGAGCAGATCCACACAGCCTGTCGTTGTTACAGTTGGTGCCTGCAGATGCAGGGGAGTGACCCCTTCACTCCAAGGGAGATTCCTTCTTACCTCGTGTGCAGGCTGAGGACTCAACGGCCTAGGAGGATGCACAGCCAGGAAAATGTTGCAGGTGCCGGAAGGAGCCAGAAAAACTATTTGGCAGAGCAGAGTCATCACTGAAGTTGCAGATTGTTGGTTCCTGGAGGGTCCAACTGCAGTCCCAGGGGCCAGAAGTTTAAGTAAACGATGCAGAGTAGTCCTGCTGGAATCTTGCATGTCGAAGCTGAGGACCCACCCAAGAGGGAGATTCTAATTATCCCAGAAAGAAGGATTGTCACCTAGAAGGGTGACCACCTATCAGGAGGGGGCTGTGACATCACCTACTTGACCTGGTCACTCAGATGCTCCCAGGGGTCTCTGCCCACCTTGGATTCAAGATGGCAGACTCAAGTGACCACCTGGAGGAAATCTGGGCACCACCCCTGGGGTGGTGATGGACAGGAGAGTGATCAATCGCCTTTATTTTATCCAGCTTAACAGCAGAGTAGGGACAAAGGGTCCCTGGACTGGTGCAAACCAGTTTATGCAAGGAGGGCACCAAATGTGTCCTTCAAAGCATACAGGGGGCACGGGGGAGGCGACTCCTCCCAAGCCATGTAACACACATTTCCAAGGGGAAAGGGTGTTACCTCCCTCTCCCAAAAGAAATCCTTTGTTCTGCCTTCCTCTGCCTGAGCTGGTCAAGCAGCAGGAGGGCAGAAACCTGCAGGAGGGGTGGCAGCATTGCGGGCTGCTCAGAAAACCCCAGAAGACTGGTAGGAGCATTGCTGGGGGGCTCTAAGGAGCCCCCAGAGTGCATGGAGTCGTACAACCAATACTAGCAACAGTATTGGGGTATGAGTCTGACATGTTTGATACCAAAGATGCCCAGGTTTGGAGTTACCATTATGTAGCTGGACACAGGCATCCAGTACACGAGTAAAATGGCTTCCCCACACTTACGAAGTCCACAGCAATGGGGCTGCAGTTTGTATGGGCACCTCTGCTCATGCAGGGGTGCCCTCACACACAGGCACCTGCATCCTGCCCCCTGGACAAGGGAGGCCTACCACAGGGGGGACTTACAGTGACCTGGTGCAGTGACCTGTAGTGAAAGTGTCCTTGCACCTTTCCACGCAGGCTGCAATGGCAGGCCTGCAGACACATTTTGTATGGGCTCCTATGGGTGACACTACATGCTGCAGCCCATGGGGAACCCCTGCTGCCCCAATGCCATCGGTAAGTAAGTGTCATATACTAGGGACTTATATGGGAGCACCAATATACCAATTGTGGGGTGTGCAAAGTCCAAAGCAACCAAATTTAGATGGGGAGAGCACAATAACTGGGGTCCTGGTTAGCAGGATTCCAATGAAGAGAGTCAAAGCATGCTGACAGCAGGCAAACCGTGGGGGTAACTATGTCAAAAAGAGGGTACTATACTACAATATCTTCCAGGGTGGATCGGACAGAATCCGGAAAGCCAGAGTGACGTAGCCAGGCGTCACTGCACAGCATTACAGAGTTAGCCACGGCTCGGTCAACTGAGTCCATGATATCCATAACACACCTAGCTGCCTCTCGCCCATCCTGGAATGTCTGAGCGAGTTTGCTCCTGGTCTCCTACGGAATCAAAGGCAGCATGCATTCCTCTGAATGCCACAATGCATGGGAAAGACGGCCCAGAATACACAAGGTGTTTATCAACCGCAGGGCTGAGCTGGTTGAGGAGAAAATATTTAGTCCACAAGTTTCCAGCCATCTGGACTTCCTGTCCAGAGGAATGCTTGGGTTCGACAGTGGGATCAAAAGACGCTGTAGCAGCCTGCACCACAAAACTTCTGTGTGTCAGCTGACGGAGAAGACAAGCCAGGTCCCTGGCGGTGGGCCGGTGTCTATGGGCCACAGATCAGCCGCAAGGGCCCCTTTAGCGGGATTAGCACAGGCCTCTAAAAAAAGATCATAAAGTGCCCAACTATATTGAAGCACAGGTTCTATTCCTGTTTGGCCTTGGTGGAGCACTTCAACTAAGGCAGTGGTCTCAAAACTTTTTAATGCAGCACCCCCCCGTTGAAAATAAAAATCATTGGGTCCCCCCCTCAGAATTTTTCACAATTACTTTATAAAGATGGCAATGTTTAAATATGTCTAGACCTATTTAAACATTGCAGTTAAGTAATGTTACCTTTAAAAAAATGCAATAACATGCTTCTGCTTAAACCAAAGGCCTGTTATCTGTATAATGCTGCTTTTGGCCAGAGTCTGCGGTTCGGTGTCGACTGGCACCACCATCAACATCAACTAATCAAACTCCAGCAATACAGGTGGGAAACCCAAATGGCTATGCTCTGGAGCCGGTACGAATCCAAGCACTGATCCAGACAGCCAATCTGACGCTGAGGGGGAACCCGCCGCATACAGTCAGGTGAGGTTATCGCTTACCTCTTTGGGGCTAGGAAGAGTGTCAGAGGGAGGTTGGGGCCCAAAGTGTGCATGAAAGAAATTGTTATAATCCTGCACCTGGCAAGGTGGCAGGACTTCAGGGAAAGCAGGGAGGCGCAAGGAGGATTCATGCACCGATCCACAACCGGGGAACAGGAGAGACTTACCTGACAGAGGGGGACGCCTCAACATAGAACGATTGCGTTTTGCAGTCTGCTCTTTCGAACGAGCACAGGAACGGCTCGTAGAATGGACTCAAGGGCACTCCTTGGACCTGGAGCGAGACCAAGGATGATAAAGGGTCTCTGCTCGGTGTGACACCAAGTTCTTCAGAGGTCATTCCTGCAACGCCTTCGGACGAAGGCGACTGGAGTCACAATACTTGGAGTTGTGGTGTTCCCTGACGCACCACATACCAAATGTATGAAGGTCCATGGCAGACGTTTGCCTGCCAGAGGACCCACAATGTTTAAACTACGAGGACATGTAGAAAAGCATACTGTTTCACAACAAAATGACTGATTTATCTAGATAGGTCAACTTGGTCTGATTAACTCCAGATCCAAATTGTAGCCCGTCAGGCAGGGGATTATTTGGACTCAGTCTACATCACATCTGGTGTATGTCGTCATTAGAGTCGTACAATGCCCTCTACCAACGCAAGAAGTACTGCTGGAAAATTTCCAGATCCAGTCAGGGGAAGAATACGAAGATAAGAAAAATGCGGCTAAATCTATCACATAAGAGGAACTAAGGCTTATTACCTGCAGTGGCAGGGTATGAGAAAAGACGGGGGAGAGGTAGGTATCGGCATCTATCCCTGCCGTATGGCCGGTACTGCCTTTATAGCAGCATGGCTGACTGTGCTGCTAGGAGACTGGACTATGCCTTGAAACGAATACCTGTCAGAGAAGCTACCTCACTTTTTGAACTGGTTGAAATTCCCTTTATTGAGGTTGTAGGCCAAGTGATCTTGCAGTAGTCTTGTTCTCTTTGAACCTCTTGAGAGAGGAATCAGCCTTTGTACCAAAGAGACCTGAGCTATCAAAGAGAAGGTCTGTAAGAGTGGATTGCATGTCCTAGAAGAACAAAGACTCTCAGCCAAGCATGAAGATGCAGGGAGACAGATGTTCCCATGGTTTGAGCCGCAAAGTCTGTGGTGTTAATACCACATTAAATAACCTGCTTCACAACAGTCTGACCTTACTTAAAAGCTTCTGTGCCGCGGACGTAATGGTTACGTCCTGCGGCACAGTGCTCCCGTGCCGAGGAGGTAACAATTACTTCCTCGGCCTGGAGCCCGGAGGGAGCGCAAGCGCTCCCTCCATGGGGTTCCCTCCCAGCCCCCCAAGGCAGGGATGGAAGGGGAAGCCCTTACCCTTCCAGAACCCCCGTAATGACATCAGCGCGCAATTGCGTGCTGACTTCATTACACAGTGCCGGTCGCACTGGAAGCCATTTGCTTCCAGTGCCATCAAGGGAGAACAGGTGAGTTTCTCCTCCGGCGGGTGGGGGGGGTTGTAAACAAAGAGGCACCGGGGGAAAGGAAAGGGTTTTCCTTTCCTCTGTTGTCTCTGAGCATTACTGCTGCCCACTAGACGCCAGGGATTTTTTTATTTTATATATTGTTGCGATGTTTTGTGTTGGGGAGCAGCCCCTTGGGCAAGGGTCGTTCACATTTGGGGATCATGTTTGTGTGGCCATTTCTGCCCCCCCCCCCCCTAATATTTTTAGGCTGATCTGCCCCCAAGGGACGCAGAAACCACTAGATTCCAGGGATTATTTGTTTTGTCAAATTTCTCTATTTTTGTTGTTTGTGAGCGGCCCCTTGGGCAAGGGTCGCTCCCATTTTGGCGACATGTTTAATTATATTGGGGGGACACTGACCTGTTGGCCATTTCTGCCCCTATTATTTTTAGGGTGATTTTTTTTTTATATGGTTGTTTTCGTGGGGGGGGACACAGGGGGGATGGGGGGGGGTCCCCTTGGGCAATGGGGGAATTGAACTGTTGCCCATTTCTAACCCCCTTTTAGGGGCACGTGTATCAAGGCCATTTCTGCCCCCCTTGGGGGCATGTGGGCCTATTTTTTTTAGGCCCATTGTCCCCAAGGGGGCAGAAGGCACGTAGGCACCAGGGATAGTGTGTGTGTGTTTTATTTGTTTTGTTTGGGGGGTGGCTACTTGGGCAAAGGTCGCTCCCCGTGGGGACACACTACTAAAGGTATTTTCTGCCCTCCTTGGGGCAAATAGGCCTATTTTGTAGTAGGCCCATCTGCCCCTAAGGCAGAATCCATTTAGGCACCAATTTCTAAATGCTTGATGGTCGGATGTTTGTCAACTGACGAAGTATTTGCATTTGTGATATTTGTTCTAGTTCAAAGCTTTTGCTTTCTTTGCTGTGGCTCCTTGCGGTTTTGCCGGTGGTTGACCTGCGGTTTGCATAGTTGCATGTTTTAGGTAAGTAAAAACAATTTACTCCAAAGGAGTATTGTTGTCATGCATGAATGACATGTTTGTAGGTGGTGTACCAAATGCAGGTTTGTGAGAAATTGTCCTTAGATTTGTGCACAACGATATTTGTGTTGTCTTATTTCTAATTTGCTTTTCTTTCTTTCTTTTTAGTGGGATATCATTGGTGATTGCTGTGTCTGTGCAGAGTAGTTGCTAGAGAATCAAGCTTTTTCAGGCAAGCGAGAGGCATAGTTTTGGAGTTTATAACTCTTACTAATAAAGCTACACTTTATTACTTATCTTACACAGTGCTGGTTGTTGGTGGTGCATTTGTCCAGTTAATTTTCGTAGGAAAAATCATGGCTAGCCGCAGGATGACCGCTCAGCAGGTGGTTGGTATGCTTTTTGAGTCATTGTCTGATCATGATTACGAGACGGACTCTGCATCTGAGGCAGAGGAGGAAGTGAGAGATTCTGGCAGTGAAGTTTCTGTCGGAGAGGAATCTTCTGATGAGGAAGCCACGCTCAGTGCAGATGAAGGGCCTGTTTTAGAGGGGGACACTGATGTGCCATTAGTGCAGCAACCTGGGGCTGAAAGGTTTCCCCAAACATGGAGCAGCCAGAGTTGCCTGCCTTTACTGGTATCCTGGGGTGTAGAATCAATACAGATAACTTTTTGCCTGTCAATTTATTTGAATTATTTGTGGATGATGTGTTTTTGGAAGAGATTGTTGAGCAGACTAATTTGTATGCGAAGCAGTATTTGAGGGACAACGCTGCAAGACTTAGGCCACACTCTAGAGCTACCCAGTGGATTCCCCCAAATTTGGAGATGAAAAGGTTTTTGGGTTTGACTCTTTTGATGGGGTTGATAAGGAAGCCGTCACTGGCTTCTTATTGGTCTACTAGTCCCTTGATGGCAACAGCTATATTTCCTGCAACCATGAGTCGTAATCGGAATTTGCTTCTTCTTAGGATGCTGCATTTTTTTGTCAATGTATTAGCCTTGCCACGAGATCACCCTGATTCTGACCGTCTTTCTAAGATTAGGCCTGTCCTTGATCATTTTGTAGATCGGTTTTCAGAGATCTATGTTCCAGGCAAAGAAATAGCTGTGGACGAGTCTTTGGTCCTCTTCAAGGGTCCTTTGGTTTTTAGGCAGTACATTCCTAGCAAGAGGGCATATTATTATGGAATTAAATTGTATATGCTGTCTGAAAGTAGTACAGGATATGTGTATAATTTCCGTGTCTACACTGGTAGGGATTCCAGTATTGACCCCCCTGGTTGTCCTCCCACTTTTGGAGTTGCTAAGAAAATTGTGTGGGAACTTGGTAGACGACTGTTCAACAAAGGTCACCATTTGTATGTAGATAACTTCTACACTGGACTGCAGTTGTTCAAGGAAACGTTTAGAGTGGACACTGTTGCTTGTGGCACAATTCATTGTAATCGGAAAGGCTATCCAAGGGAGCTTGTCTGTAAAAAAAAAAAAATTGAGGGGACAGTGCAGTGTCTTGCGGAATGATGAGCTGCTAGCTTTGACATTTTCAGACAGGAGGGATGTCTACATGCTAAGTACCATCCATGACGAGAGTACATCCCTCGTGACTGTTTGGGGCCAGGTTGCTGAAGTGCGCAAACCTGTGTGCATTTTAGATTATAATAAGCACATAGAAGGTGTAGATAGAGTTGATCAAAGGTTGGAACCTTATACTGGTATTCGTAAGTCTTACGTTTGGTATAAGAAGTTAGCAGTTCACCTCTTCCACTTAGCAACTTTTAATGCTTTTATTGTGTTTAAGGATAGGTCTCCAGAGTCAAAGATAACATTTCAGGAGTCAGTGATAGCCTTATTGTGGTGGAATAGGCCAGAGTTCATAGAGAAGCAGTGGTGGAGGATGTGGCTAGACTGAAAGATCGCCACTTTGCTGAGCACATTCCTCCCACACCAAAAAAAGACTTTCCAGCTAAGAAATGTAGAGTGTGTTTTCGAAGAGATATCCGGAGGGAGACTCGAATGTACTGCCCAGATTGTCCTTCAAAGCCTGGGCTGTGTATGGGTGGTTGTTTTAAGAATTACCACACCCAGAAGAATTACTGGGAACAACCATGGGTGTAAACTGCCTGTTTTGTATTTTCATGTGCTCAGTTTTATGGTTGGCATTTCTGTCATGTATTTAGTTAGAGCTTTTGTGTTTGTAGTTTTGTAAATATTTCTAATTAGTTAGTAGTTTATTTGTTTAAAAAAAATAAAAAAAAGTGACGCCATTGTGTGTGGAGTGGCGCTTGGCTGACGGTGTACATAGTGTACATATGGACTTGCTGTTGGCTACTGCAACACACTGCCAGCCAAACACCAGTTCACTCCCATCAGCTGGTGCGAGTGCTGTTTCAGGCATGTGGGCATATGTAAGTGATGGGCCCTTGAGTGGCGCTGTCTGTCGATGCGAGTGTTGTAATGTGCTCGGCCCGTGGCTGGCGGCGTGAATGGTCTTGTGCATGTCATGTATGAAAGGTGTGTGAATGGACTGTAAAGCGGTTGGTGCCTTGCCGTGGCTTTACAGCTCACAAGCTGCGAGTCACTTGTTCAGTTTTTTGGCCTTTAAGTTATTAACAGTGCATTTCACTTTTGTGAAATCTCTTGTTAATAAAATTTGATCCACTGAACCATCACTCACCCTCGTGCCAAATCCAACCAATATGTGTGGTAAAAATGACAAAATCTGTTCCGCTGTAATCGGGCGTCGCAGCACACCTGTGACACGCTAGGTGCCTCGGGTGGGACCCCGATGATGAAGCATGCCACCAACTTAGTCGGTGGGTGAGGGGTCTTATTAACATAACTTAAGTGCATTTCTTTTCACAATTTTAGTGTTTGGAACATCACATAAGTATGTGGACACACCAAAATGATCTATTGCAAAACTACCTGTGTTGGGTGGGGGGGGGAGGAGGGGCACCTATGGTTTTGGTCCCAGGTGCGGCCTTCATCTAGGGAAACCTACCAAACCCAGACATGTTTTAAAAATAGACACCCCAAGGAGGTGTGGCTTGCCTGGATCCCCCAACGTTTTCTTACCCAGACTCCTCTGCAAACCTCAAAATTTGCATTTAAAAAATCATATTTTCCTCACTCAAATTTGCGGGTCCTCTCAGATTCCAGAACTTTGTGTCACCGAAATGAGGAAAAAGTGTTTTTTTGGCCAGATTTTGAGGTTTGCAAAGGATTCTGGGTAACAGAACCTGGTCAGAGCCCCACAAGTCACCCCATCTTGGATTCCCCTAGGTGTCTAATTTTCAAAACTGCACAGGTTTGCTAGGTTTCCCTAGGTGCTGGCTGAGCTAGAGGCCAAAATCCACAGCTAGTCAGTTTGTAAAAAACACCTCTGTTTTCTGTGGAAAAATGTGATGTGTCCATGTTGTGTTTTGGGCCATTTCCTTTCGCAGGCGCTAGGCCTACCCCCACAAGTGAGGTACCATTTGTATCAGGACCTTTGGGGGAACGCTTGGTGGAAGGAAATTTGTGGCTTCTCTCAGATTCCAGAACTTTCTGTCACCGAAATGAGAGGAAAGTATTTTTTTGGCCAAATTGAGGTTTGCAAAGGATTCTGGGTAACAGAACCTGGTCGGAGCCCCACAAGTCACCCCATCTTGGATTCCCCTAGGTGTCTAGTTTTCAAAACTGCACAGGTTTGCTAGGTTTCCCAAGATGCCGGCTGAGCTAGAGGCCAAAATCCACAGCTAGGCACTTTGCAAAAAAACAGCTCTGTTTTCTTTGTGAAAATGAGATGTGTCCACGTTGTGTTTTAGGGCATTTCCTGTCGCGGGTGCTAGGCCGATCCACGCAAGTGAGGTACCATTTTTATCGGGAGACGAGGGGGGAACACAATAGCATAACAAGTGTTATTGCCCCCTGTCTTTCTCTACATTTTGTCCTTCCAAATGTAAGGCAGTGTGTAAAAAAAAGACGTCTATTTGAGAAATGCCCTGTAATTCACATGCTAGTATGGGCACCCCGGAATTCAGAAATGTGCAAATAACCACTGCTTTTCAACACCTTATTATCTTGTGGCCATTTTGGAAATACAAAAGTTTTCTTGATACCTATTTTTCACTTTTTATATTTCAGCAAATGAATTGCTGTATACCCGGTATAGAATAAAAACCCATTGCAAGGTGCAGCTCATTATTGGCTCTGGGTGCCTAGGATTCTTGATGAACCTACAAGCCCTATATATATCCCCGCAACGAGAAGATTCCAGCTCACGTACCGGTATATTGCTTTAAAAAAATCTGACATCGCAGGAAAAAGTTACAGAGTAAAACGTGGAGAAAAATGGCTGTTTTTTTACATCAATTTCAATATTTTTTTATTTTAGCTGTTATTTTCTGTAGGAAACACTTGTAGGATCTACACAAATGATCCCTTGCTGAATTCAGAATTTGACTTGACTTTTCAGAAATATTTAGCTTTCTGGGATCGAGCATTGGTTTCTCACGCATTTTGGTCACTAACTGGAAGGAGGCAGAAAGCCCATAAAAAAAGTAAAAATGGGGTATGTCCCAGTAAAATGTCAAAATTGTTTTGAAAAATGGGGTTTTCTAATTCAAGTCTGCCTGTTCCTGAAAACTGGGAAGATGGTGATCTTGCCACTGCAAACCCTTTGTTGATGCCATTTTCAGGGAAAAAACCACGAGCCCCCTTCTGCAGCCCTTTCTCCCCATTTTTTAGAAAAAAAACTAAATTTTCACTGTATTTTGGCTTATTTCTTGGGCTCCTTCAGGGGAACCCACAAAGTCTGGGTACCTCTAGAATCCCTATGATGTAGGGAAAAAAAGGACGCAAATTTGGCGTGGGTAGCTTATGTGAACAAAAAGTTATGAGGGCCTAAGCGCAAACTGCCCCAAATAGCAAAAAAAAAAAAGGCTCAGCACAGGAGGGGAAAAGGCCTGGCAGCAAAGGGGGTAACCAGCTCTGTGAAATACGGGTGAAGATGCACCAGCAAGTTAAGGACCACTAATTGGGTCATGTCCAAGAGAACATGCATAAACCCTCTGATGAGGAACGTTGTGTTGAGAGACTTTAGACACATGTTACCGGCCAAGAAGTACCTCTCCACAAACCCATCGATTTTCTTGGATTCTCAGTCAAATGGAGTGACATGGAAAACACCCAGAGAGAGTTTGAAGAGCAGGATGCTTGCACAAGAAGGCTCTCCAGTATTGGGTGTGTTGATAAAAATGCTGGGGCCGCTAGAAGCCTGTCTATCCTCTCATCACAACCCTACTAACAGCAGTGCATAACGTGGGATTCTCCCACACGGCCAAATTGGTTTCAGTCAGGGCTTCATATAACTAACTGCACTTCTCTGTCATCTGTATCACAGAAAGGATCGTCCACTGATCAGTCTGAAAAGAAGTACCGTCCCTCTCCTATGACATATTAGGTCATGTAGAGTCTGCTGCTGGTTGCGGAGACGTACTCAAGTTGTGGTGCGCCATCAACTGTGGTGCTGATGGAGTCAAATGTGGTAAAGGTTGGTCTGGTTCAGAGAGGAAAGGACCTACAGGGATGGTGAATGGGTGCTGCGTCCATCATGCAAAAATACTAAAACGGGAGCTAAAACCAGATTTTGGGCAAGTGTTACAGGAGGAATAAGAAAGAAAAGAGGTAAAGAATATGGTGTTGGCAGTGACCCAAAAGCATATCCAAAAGGATTCATGGGGCCTGAATGTACTTCGGAGTCGGGCAGGAGAGGGAAGGGGGCGGGACGGGGGGAGAGACCATGGTCATACAAAGACATTGCACATTGTATTAGGAAAAAGTGTTGGATGCATTCTGGCGCTGGGGAATTCAGTGCACAACTGATGACACTCAGGCCTTGGTTTCAGTGTTGCAGGCAGTAGTGGTTCCATGATCTGCACCAAGTCCAACAGAGTAGCAGACGTCTGATTCTCTGTTGAAGGTTCCTCAAGCTATGGTTCCGAAGACGAGTCCTGTATAGCGGGGGAATGTGATGTGGCGTCGCTCGAAGTCATGTCCTCCATATATTTTATGTTTTCTTCAGGGTGACTGATGGCAGAGGTGCTGTGGAGATCTGTATCAGTTTGCATTTCTGTTCGGACTAATGGTGGGAGTGTTTTAAATGGTGTCACTTTTAAAGCCAAGATGGAGCCCCCTACCAGGGTGGAGATCTATTAAAAACTTTACTAATTCTGTATGACGGCTGGCAAATGCTAAAGGAGACAAGTCTGTAAACAGAAGCATCTATCAGAAAAATTAAAATAGTAAACAACGTTTTACCCTCTTGAGCGCCATGTATGGTCTCACTCTTGGCCACAGTCACCGAGTGCAGAGGACGAGACTAGCTCGTTCTGCACTCAGCCCACGGAGGGGGCTCTAGTGCCCCCTCCCTTCCTCCTCCCTCAAGGCAAGGGAAGCTTGTATTTTAGGCCATTTCAGCCCACCTTGGGGGCTGATCAGCCTATTTGTATTAGGCCAATCTGCCCCCAAGGGGGACAAAAACCAATAGACAAGATTTTTACTATTTTACATAGGGGAACAGTCTATTCGAGAAATGCCTTGTAATTCACATGCTAGCATGGGGACCCCCGAATTCAGAGATGTGCAAATAACCACTGCAATACCTTATCTTGTGCCCATTTTGGAAACACAAAGGCTTCCTTGATACCTATTTTTCACTCATTATATTTTACCAAATGAATTGCTGCATACCCGGTACACAATGAAAACTTATTGCAAGGTTTAGCTCATTTATTGGCTCTGGCTATCTAAGGTTCTTGAAGAACCGAAAAGTCCGATATCCCCGCAATCAGAAGAGTCCAGCAGACATAACAGCATATTGCTGGGGGGGGTGGAGGCCTGGCAGTAAAAGGGTTTAGTTAAATCCCTAAAGAAACATTTTCACACCACTGAAAAATGAAAATCATTAATTAAAAGACAATACAATTAAAAAGTATGAAACTCAATGTGTTTTATTTCAATTAACAAATCCAATAATGCATAACAAACCTGCTCCTAGTCCATCAATGTACACCAGACATGCTGCATGAATGAAGGCAGCTACAGGAGATAACCGAGAATGATCGGGCTCCTCAACCTCCATTTCCTCAGAATTTTCACGTGGCTCTTCATCTTCCATCATGACATTCATAAAGTTTACCCAGGACAAGATATCTCGAACGCTGAGAATGCATCGTCTTCCATATTCTTGGTTCATGAGCCACTCAATAAAGTCCATCATGAGCGCTGCTATGTCCGCTCCTGAAAAAAGAGGCGTACCTAAATGAGCAAATTCATTGTGTGGCAATCTTTAGACAGCAGACAAAGAGTTTACAAGAAAATGTCTGTGAACATTCTTATCTACAGGTGGGCATCCACAAGAATGGCTGGACACAGTTTTACCTTAGCACCAGTGTGTCCGATGTGCAGCATATTTAGAGGTTCTGTAATATTTGTTAAAGAAAGTATTACACAGCAGCATCACAGATCCTTTACTATAAATTTTAGGAATGCAGATAAATTCCATTAGTATTTGTCCAGTTTCCTCCGACAAGATGTAGAAACTGCTCCACTTCACAGGTAGGTGGTTTGTTGTTAAACCAATGTAACAAGCACTCAAATAGTGGAGCCACATGGACATTGTCAGGCAAAAAGATATTTTTTTCCCCCTCCAAACCTTTAAACATATTTTTGCTTAAAATTTTTACCACAATGGGAAGTACTTCGTATCTAAAAACATTACAATTTGGCGACTTAAGATGTTACCAATCCTTCGCTATCTTCAGCTCAAAGACTACTCAATGACATTTTCACCCAAGCTCCGTCACATGGATAAGCAACATCGGAAAACTGACAGCTGAAACTTATCCACAAGTAAAGCCCGAAATATGTAGGCTCTAGTATGGAACTTGAGTGACTACTGTAGGCAAACCTGTAGGAAGCTGGCTCTCTATATGGTGCACTAAAAACTACACTGTGTAAAGAGTCCTGTGGATCCCCAATTGGTTTGCAGAGGCAAAAAAAAGATAGGAATATTGTTCTATTTTGTGGTATTGTGGGTGAGCAGTTAGGATTATCAGAGGGTAGTGCTAAGCATTTGTTGTACTCACAGAGGCAAAAAATGAGACACACTCGAAGAATAAATCCAAGACCAATTTAGAAAAAATGACATTTCTTTTTATTTATACTTTAAACTCAAGATCTTCATTTATAAGGTAAGTGCGCTTTCAAGCATAAGTTCTTTCAACTAGCAAAAATCAACAAAGTGCAATTTCAGAGTTCTTCAATGTTAACTTATGGAAGGAAAACACATTCAGATTGCGGTTAGGTGTCCTGTGGTCTGAGGCTGCAGATGTCGTTTGTGGAGTCCAGGAGAGGTGCAATCACAGTGGACTTGGACTCTGGACAGCTGGGGACCCTACTGCCACCGGAGATACACACCCACTCGGGTCGGTGACAGCGGATATTGTGGGTTTTCAGATGTTGGGTCTATGTGGTGTGGTTGGGGAGGCTGCAGAGTCGATTCTGTTGAGTTGGTTGAAGAGCAGGTCTGAGACTTGAGTATTTTTCGAAGGCAAGCAGTCCTCCCAGATTTCTGGAGTTTCAGCTGCAGGACGAGGAGTCTTCTAGTGCAGATTCCACCGAGGAGTGCAGACAGGCCAATGGGGCTGGTACCAGATCGGCTGCTTCTGTTCTGCGGCTGTGATTCTTCTTGGTCCTTTTCCTCTTGGGTCATCAGGATCTGAGTTCTGGGGTTCAGGAGTGCCGCTTAAATACTAAATTTAGGGGTGTTATAGGGAGTGCCCTTTCCGTTGGGAAGTGGGCCTAACCCTAACCTAGTGGCCTAATTCCTTCCAAATCAAGATGGAGAAATTTAAAAAGTGGTGTCTACTTCAGCTCATCCACCTTAGGGGTGGGTCTGGCATGAAGTGGGCACACCTCCTAATCTGCCTAATTTTCCTACCTGTCTTGCTGCCAAAAATGGGGCTGGCAAAGGGAGTGTTGGTCATCTCTGCCATTTGGAGAGACCAGGGTCACATTACAAAGGCGACTAGGCCTTGAAAGCTTCCCATTCTGGAATGTCCATCCTGCCTGGATGAGGTGTGAACATTCCCGCCCAGTGCAGCCCTTTGTCTCTGGACCCCAAGAGCACTGGCTCTCAACTTAGGGGGGCAGAAATGTGGCTGAACTGGTCAGAAAACACTAGCCATTGGTAGTTTTTCCAGGGGCACCTCTAAGGTGCCCTCTGGGTGCATGTATTGGGAAATCCAACTCTGGCATCAATGTGGGTTCACCAGTACGAGATATTTGATTCCAAAGATCCCTATCTTCAGTGAAGCCATCATGTAGCTGGGGAACTCGTAATGACCAGTGTACAACACAAGTGTTTAAAATGGCTTCCCTGTTCACTTACTATGGCTGAGAATCAACAAAAACATAGCAGGGGCATATCCTATCATCCAAATCAGATATGACCCTGCTATGTTTTTGTCCTTGGTACCAGGGGTTCCATTTACTAGGGACTTAAAGAGTGGTAAAGGTTTTGCCAATTGTGGAAACAACTGTGCAGTTTTAGGGGAGAGATCTGGCAAAGGGGACTTGGTCAGCAGGAACCAAGTGCACTTTCATTAGAAATTACATCCGATACCAGGCAAAAAGTGGGGGCTAGCCATGCTAATAAGGGTGCTTTCCTACAAAAGTTAAGATTGAAATCAAAGTTATATGCCAGTTTTATGGCAGTGGTTGATGTATTCTTATATCTGAAGGATTCTAGCAGGTTAAACATAAGTTATATTGAACTGTGATGATTTAAGAATGGTTACAAACTCTGTGACATACATACCATATCATACTCAGCCAACATTTCAAAATTAAAAGAAACTATCTTTCTGAAACCACAGCAGACATGACCCACCAGCAAGTGTTTTGCCAGTCATTAAAGGGAAAGAGGCAACACCTCCAACCAAATAAGGAAACTAGATTACATTGGGTCAAGTGAACAAATATTACCTTTATGGTCAATTCCATCCAGTGACAGGCCAGGCCGCAGGTTATGCTTTATAATTTCCATGAGATCTTCACGACTGTTGCTTTGGGGACACCAGATTTCAGTAAACCTGTTGCGAAGTGCTGGAGACAGCTACAGAGAAAAGTCAGAACCAAATGTACTGATTAGGAAGGCAGCTTTGTGTGAAAGTAAAGTATGTCACGATGATTAAAATGATGATCAAACATGATGAAAAAATAGGAATTGGCAAATCATCACATACATAAAAAGGGACATATAACTTTGTCTGTAGTTAAAAACAGAGTACCGAACTTTCACAGTTCAATATCTTCTACCAGTCCTGTATTAGTCTAATTAAAACATCTGAGCTGAAGATGGATTTACTTACCCTCACCCTGTAAGCATCTGTTTTTCCATGTGGTGCTGTAAATTCACATGCTCTGCATATTCCTGCATTCTAGTGTTGGGTTCGGACTGCCGCAATTTGTTTTTCTTGGAAGAAATATTTCAAGTCAGAAGGTTTGGGTGACTCCTCCGGTCAAGAACACCCAAGGGCACCAACTCTATTTTTCGATTGTTTTTCACACAATGTGTCAGAGTAGGTACGGAGTAATAAGTACAATATAACAGTGGCCTTGGATATGGTATATGCAATTATTAAGGTTGAAATATCGGTTGCAAACCATGGCTTCCAAAGAGGAACGTGGGCGCATGTGAATCTAAACACTACTTCCAAAAGCTGTGACTAGCCAGTGATAATGCAGAGGTCTAACTGACTTCAGCTCGCTGCAAGAGTATGCCCACAAAAATGGTTTGTGAAAACGTGTGGATTGAACCATGTGGCAGATATACAGATGTCCATTACGGGTATGTTGAGAAGAAAATCCATAGTGCTGCCCTGCTTGCAAGTGTAGTGTGACCTGGGGTACGAAGGTAGGATTATTTTAGCTTTAGGATAGCAGGTTTCTATGCATTAAAGCAGGGGTCACCACACTTTTCAGCATGATGGCCATATCTTATATTTTACAAATATTCGCGGAACGAAAAAAATCAGTTTTATAAATCACTGAATAAATCTTAAATGAATGATGAAAGATCTAGCAGCAAGAGTTAACACATTGTAAGCGACTCTCTCATGGGTTGTGTTCGGTTTCTTGGGTTATTTTCTATGATCTCTCTTGCACTGATGTTTCACCCTGCATGCACTCAAGAGAATGAAAGCAGCACAGAGTACTGAGCAAGAACAACGGTGGAAAAAGCTAAACTTAAAAACAAAAACAAGCACAAAACATGGAAATCGAATCTATCAAAGCAAATGCCAGAAGATTATTACATGCTGTAAAAAAAGATGCCAATAGGGGTTAAAATAACAATATCACTGAGAGTTCAGCTACTGGTCCCTTTCACTGCACAACAGCCAGGATTAAGCCATGTATTATCCCTTCCATCACCCCAGCATTCTCTTAAGTAGCCATTGCTTTTTGGTGGCCATCCATCACCATCTTTAGAGACTTGACAGCTTTGGCTGCAACTCGGCGGCACCAACTCTAAACACAGATTTTTGTATGAGGGCAACACTGTGGATTTACAAGCTCGTTACGACACCAAGATCAGGGAACAATGGGGGCGCTTTAATCCTGCCAAAGCAGAGATGTCAATCCCCTCAGCAGGGAATCCCATTAGAACTCCTAAGAGTATTCCCTTCACCAGCTGTGCAGTCCTCTATTGAGGCACCCGTCTCCAACTCTAACAAAAAGATCCCAGATGCCATATTGACCTCCAGAAGCTGAGAGGCAGACTGCATGTCCTAGAGTCACCTAAGAGGTCACACCTGAAGAGCTTTTGGCCACAACTTGAAACTTCTCTCATCTGACCCTATCTGGTAGCAGTGGGAAAAGGCCTACGAATAGGGTCATCCTCAAAATGTTTGTTGTAATAGGGGAAATGACCGCTCTGGTTGATAACAGATGTAAAACCTTGGTATAGTGTGACTCATTCAACAGTGTCTATGTGATGAGATTGAAGAGATAACGTGATGATGTGCTCCAACAATGCTGGTGCAATATGCCTGAGGAGATGGGCTCATGGTGACACTATAATAGTGCAGCATGAAAAAGGGGGCAAACCCGGCACCTAGATAATGCTGAATCTAATTATAAAATCACTTGAGCAGCTGATGTAAAGAGCACAGAGAATATATATTGACTGAGAGGACAATCCTACTGTTTCATCACCTCTGTATCTTCTGGGAGTCCGTTCTGTGCATTCAGTGCCATTTCAGTGAAAGCATATTTTCCAATACGGTATTTCTCATGGGCCCTGGCACTCACAGTACCCTTTCTCAGAATTAGTTCACTGTGTATCAAATGAGGAATAACAAGCATTTGCAATGCAATAGGTCTTGCATTTGTGAGAGTTAGCGCTTTGACGCTGTAAATGGCAATGTCTTTTACCTATGTGTTTTTATTTGGAGTTTACTGGATTTCTGCCAGGTGCCACAGCAACCCTTCCAGGCCCGTCACTGCAGGAAAGAGGACACAACAAGGCCGCCATCTTGGGAATGTTTTCGCCTCATTCCTACAGACTGGCTGTGATATTATTCACAGGAGTCCCGAGGGTGGTGCCTCATAAAACAGGAAGCAATGCTATTCGGCACGGTTTTAGACAATATTTCAGAAGTGGCATCTGCAAGGTTGCAGTAGTTGTGAGGGGACTCACAAAGCCATGACACCAGTGCATTCTGAGAGGAGGAAGTGATGAGTCTGCGCCACTATTGTGCACTATGATAAGCTGCTCCTCTCACTGTGGCACCCTTGTGTTAGCTTCTTTACAGGGTTAGGTAAATGGCTGCCTCTACTAAATGGACTATTTGAAGAGGCCTAATTTACATCCAAGGGCTAGATTTTTTTTTTTTACTATCAAGCTTGAGGCCGTGAAGAGCTCGGTCTAGAGTCACAACCCCTTTTCCACCATTTTGGAGACATCTTTCACAATAATATGCCTAGAATTAACCTATGTGCTTGGTTATTGACCCCCTGGCAGTTATCAAGAGCAAGTGCTATTGCCTAGTGTACTCAAGTAAGCTGGTTAACGCACCCACTTCAGAGGTCTTGACAGAACGAGAATGTCACAAATTACAATTCTGACATAGCTTTTTCACCTCTTCCTCTCTGCAAGGTCGATGCAAATGAATTAGTGATTTTGCTAAGAACGGCACCTGCTTTGAGGTGCTATGAAATGGTAGGACCTGTATTACCAAGCTGTAGGAGGCTGGCCTGGCTTGTAGTGGGTACCAAGGGGTACTTACACTCTGTACCAGGTCCAGTTATCCCTTATTAGTGTAGAAGAGGTGTTTCTAGCAGCTTAGGCTGATAGAAGGTAGCTATAGCAGAGCAGCTTAGGCTGAACTAGGAGACATGCAAAGCTCCTACTATACCACTGGTGTCATATGCACAATATCATAAGAAAACACAATACACAGATATACTAAAAATAAAGGTACTTTATTTGTATGACAATATGCCAAAAGTATCTCAGTGAGTACCCTCAGTATGAGGATGCCAAATATACACAAGATATATGTACACAATACCAAAAATATGCAGTAATAGCAAAAGGAAGTAATGCAAGCAATGTAAAGTTACAGTAGATTCCAAAAGGAGCACATAGGTATAGGGACAACACAAACCATATACTCCAAAAGTGGAATGCGAATCACAAAGGGACCCCAAACCTATGTGAGCTTGTAGAGGGTCGCTGGGACTGTAAGAAAACAGTAAGGGTTAGAAAAATAGCCCACCCCAAGTCCCTGAAAAGTAGGTGTAAAGTGCACCTATATTCCCCAGAGAACACAGAAGTCTTGATAGGGGAATTCTGCAAGGAAGACCAACACCAGCAATGCAACCAAGTGGATTTCCGGACGAGAGTACCTGTGGAACAAGGGGACCAAGTCCAAGAGTCGTGACAAAGTCGAGAGTGGGCAGATGCTCAGGAAATGCCAGCTGAGGGTGCAAGGAAGCTGCCACCGGATGGTAGAAGCTGTGGATTCTACAAGAACGAACAGGGCTAGAAACTTCCCCTTTGGAGGATGGATGTCCCACGTCGTGAAGAAGCTTGCAGAGGTGTTCCCACGCAGAAAGACCACAAACAAGCCTTGCTAGCTGCAAGGGACGTGGTTAGGGTTTTTGGATGCTGCTGTGGCCCAGGAGGGACCAGGATGTCGCCACTTGGATTAGGAGACAGAGGGGGCGCCCAGCCAAGTCAGGGAGCCCTCACAGAAGCAGGCAGCACCCGCAGAAGTACCGGAACAGGCACTTGGAAGAGGAGTGAACCGGAGTCCACCCGAAGACACAAAAGGGAGTCCCACGACGCCAGAGGACAACTCCGAAGGTTGTGCACTGCAGGTTAGAGTGTCAGGGACCCAGACTTGGCTGTGCACAAAGGAAATCCTGGAAGAGTGCACAGGAGCCAGAGCAGCTGCAAATCATGCGGTACCCGGCAATGCAGTCTAGCGTGGGGAGGCAAGGACTTACCTCCACCAAACTTGGACTGAAGAGTTACTGGACTGTGGGAGTCATTTGGCCAGAGTTGCTGAGTTCCAGGGACCACGCTCGTCGTGCTGAGAGGGGACCCAGAAGACCAGTGATGCAGTCTTTTGTTGCCTGCGGTTGCAGGGGGAAGATTCCGTCGACCCACGGGAGATTTCTTCAGAGCTCCTGGTGCAAGAAGGAAGCAGGCTACCCCCAGAGCATGCACCACCAGGAAAACAGTTGAGAAGGTGGCAGTATCCGCGATACAAGGTTGCAGTAGTCATCTTTGCGACTTTGTTGCAGATTTGCAGGTGTCCTGAGCAGTCAGCGGTCGATCCTTTGGCAGAAGGTGAAGAGAGAGATGCAGAGGAACTCTGATGAGCTCTTGCATTCGTTATCTAAAGAATTCCCCAAAGCAGAGACCCTAAATAGCCAGAAAAGGAGGTTTGGCTACCAAGGAAGGAGGATAGGCTAGTAACAGGTAAGAGCCCATCAGAAGGAGTCTCTGACGTCACCTGCTGGCACTGGCCACTCAGAGCAGTCCAGTGTGCCAGCAGCACCTCTGTTTCCAAGATGGCAGAGGTCTGGAGCACACTGGAGGAGCTCTGGGCACCTCCCCTGGGAGGTGCAGGTCAGGAGAGTGGTCACTCCCCTTTCCTTTATCCAGTTTCGCGCCAGTGCAGGGCTGGGGGATCCCTGAACTGGTGTAGACTGGCTTATGCAGAGATGGGCACCATCTGTGCCCATCAAAGCATTTCCAGGGGCTGGGGGAGGCTACTCCTCCCCAGCCCTGACACCTTTTTCCAAAGAGAGAGGGTGTAACACCCTCTCTCTGAGGAAGTCCTTTGTTCTGCCTTCCTGGGCCAGGCCTGGCTGGACCCCAGGAGGGCAGAAACCTGTCTGAGGGGTTGTCAGCAGCGAAAACCCGGGAAAGGCAGTTTGGCAGTACCTGGGTCTGTGCTAGAGACTCGGGGTATCATGGAATTGTCTCCCCAATGCCAGAATGGCATTGGGGTGACAATTCCATGATCTTAGACATGTTACATGGCCATGTTCGGAGTTACCATTGCGACACTCTACATAGGTAGTGACCTATGTCTAGTGCACATGTATAATGGTGTCCCCGCACTCACAAAGTCCGGGGAATTTGCCCTGAACGACGTGGGGGCACCTTGGCTAGTGCCGGAGTGCCCACACACTAAGTAACTTAGCACCCAACCTTCACCAGGTGAAGGTTAGACATATAGGTGACTTATAAGTTACTTAAGTGCAGTGGTAAATGGCTGTGAAATAACGTGGACGTTATTTCACTCAGGCTGCAGTGGCAGGCCTGTGTAACAATTATCAGAGCTCCCTATGGGTGGCAAAAGAAATGCTGCAGCCCGTAGGGATCTCCTGGAACCCCAATACCCTGGGTACCCCAGTACCATATACTAGGGAATTATAAGGGTGTTGTAGTATGCCCATGTGAATTGGTGAAATTGGTCACTAGCCTGTTAGTGACAATTTGGAAAGCAGAGAGAGCATAACCACTGAGGTTCTGGTTAGCAGAGCCCCAGTGAGACAGTCATCACACAGGGAACACATACAGGGCACACTTATGAGCACTGGGGCCCTGGCTGGCAGGGTCCCAGTGACACATACACTAAAACAACATATATACAGTGAAATATGGGGGTAACATGCCAGGCAAGATGGTACTTTCCTATACAAGCGCTATATATTTATTAAAAAAATATTAAATAAAAATAATATGTTTAAAAAAAAAAAATAAGAGTTATTCTCAGACAGCCCCAATGCACACAAGACAAAGAACCCTAGGGGAGAGGATGTGGCATAAGGGCCAGACCCGCAGACTTTGGAGCTGGGCAACACGGTTCAAGATTATGCGGAGGCTCAACATCCTGCGATTCTACGCAAATCAATTGATCTCCCCTTCCTACCAAAACTGAATAAGTTCTTTTGTAATGTAACCGGTGCTCATGTAAAGCGCTATAATACCTTTAAATAGAGTTTGTGCTACATCAAACTTAAAAAAAGACCCCCACAGACGTTGCCAAGAAACAGAAAGACGCCCAAAGACAAAGAAGAGGAAGAGACATACAGTCAGGCAGCGGCAAAGCAAAAGAAAAATAGTGCACTACACATGTATCTCGCCAATCTCCATGTAACAGGGTCAGTCATCAAGGCATTTACCAACAACAAAGGGATTTTTTGAAAGGCTGGCACAGGAGCTACTGAAAGTGATGGGCGTGAGATGGGCATGGTTTAAAGCCCACAGAATAGATTACAACACGTGGAGAAGAGCGGCACTTGCACACGGCTATGCTCGACTTTACAGAAACTCAAACAATACATAATAATGGTTTGTCCAGTAGATGGTGATAGACTCGGATGTCAGCATACTGCACCGAAGATTTTGTTTCATGTAATAAAGCAACAGAAGTGCCAGCTTTCCAGCTGCATCAAATCTTGGGGTTAACACGTCATTCTATAAATAGCTTTAGAGCTTAGAGAGACTAGAATATTTCAAGTTACTACAGGCCAGATAAAATCTTGAACTGGGCTGGATATGGCCATAGGTTTGGAGACCACCCCAATAAAATACCCCCCCCCCCCGCTCTCCAACCTGGTGATATCTGCCTTAGAAATTGTACGACCTATAAGACTGTGGAAATAGCAACAAAAAGCTGTACACTTTGTGGAAGGACTTGGTCCTACCTCAAGTGTGCTCAATGTCAAGTGTTGAACTACACCTAGTCAGACAGCAGAGAAGATTGGGAGTGTGATTGTTTATTTAAGATGTGAGAAGAAATGGGCTGTATCATATGGAGTGGTTGTGAAACCTCATTGTAGGAAAATGCCCCTGATGGCAGTTACCCCCTAATTTTTTGCCTTTTTTTAATGCTAGTTATGATGAAGGTGTGCTGGGACCCGGCTAACCAGGCCCCAGCGTCAGGTGTTCTTTGCCTTAACTGTACCTTTGTCTCCACAATTGGCACAACTCTGGAACAAATATAAGTCTCTTGTAAATGGTACCCCTGGTACCAAGGGCCATGTGACCAGGGAAGGTCTCCAAGAGCTGCAGCTTGTATTATGCCACCCTGGGGACCCCTCACTCGGCACATGCACACTGCCTCACAGCTTGTGTGTGTTGGTGGGGAGAAAAAGACTAAGTCGACATGGCACTCCACTCAGAGTGCCAGGCCAACCTCACACTGCCTGTGGCATAGGTAAGTCACCCCTCTAGCAGGCCTTACAGCACTAAGGCAGGGTGCACTATACCACAGGTGAGGGCAAAGCTGCATGAGCACTATGCCCCTACAGTGTCTAAGCCAAATCTTAGACGTTGTAGGTGAAGGGTAGCCATGAAGAGTATGTGTGTCTGGGAGTTTGTCAAACACAAACTCCCCAGTTCCATAACGGCTACACTGAATACTGGGAAGTTTGGTATCAAACTTATCAGCACAATAGATCCACACTGATGCCATTCTGGGATTTATTGAGAAATCCACACAGAAGGCATCTTAGAGATGCCCCCTGAATACCAGCCCAACTACTAGTGCTAGGCTGACTAGTTTCTGCCAGGCTGCCACATCCAGATGGGTTCCTGGCCACATGGGGTGAGTGCCTTTGTCACTCTGTGGCCAGAAACAAAGCCTGTCCTGGGTGGAGGTGCTTCACACCTTCCCCAGCAGGAACTGTAACACCAGGCGGTGAGCCTCAAAGGCTTAAGCCTGGTGTTAAAGCGCTACAGGGCACTCCAGCTAGTGGAGATACCCGCCCCGCGGGACACAGCTCCCACTTTTGGTAGCAAGTCCGGAGGAGATGATGAGAAAAACAAGGAGTCACCCACCAGTCAGGACAGCCCCTAAGGTGTCCTGATCTGAGGTGACCCCTGCCTTAGGAAATCCTCCATCTTGTTTTGGAGTATTCCCCCTACTAGGATTAGGGATGTGCCCCCCTCACCACAGGGAGGAGTCAAAGAGGGTGAAGCCACCCTCCAGGACAGTAGCCATTGGCCTAAAGACACCCCTAAATTGAGTATTTAGGGGCAACCCTGAAACCTAATTCCTGCAACCTGAAGAAAGGAGGACTGCTAACTTGAAAGTCCTGCAGAGACGACGGAGACACAACTGACTTGGCCCCAGTTCTACCGGCCTGTCTCCAGACTCAGAGAACCTGCACAGCGACACATCCAGCGGGACCAGCGACCTCTGAGGACTCAGAGGACTGACCTGCACCTGAAGGATCAAGAAACTCCTGAGGACTGCAGCTCTGTCCAAAACTACAACAAAGAAACCATCCTTAAAGAAGACTCCAGCCACACACCGAAAGCTTGAGTCTTCACACTCGGCACCCAACGCCTCAGCTCATGTCTAGAAGGACCAGCACCGCAGAGAGGACCCCCAGGCAACTCCAATGATGTGGACATCCTGAGTCGATCCCCCTGCAGCCCCACAGTGACACCTGCAGAGAGGATCCAGAGGCTCCCCCTGAACGTGACTGCCTGGTAACAAGGGAACCCAACACCTGGAAGGAGCACTGCACCGGCACCCCCTAGGACCGAAAGGAACCAACCACCAGTGCAGGAGTGACTAGCAGGCGACCCTCATCCTAGCCGAGTCGGTGGCTGGCCCGAGAAGTCCCCCTGTGCCCTGCCTGCATCGCCAGAGTGACCCTGAGTACCTCAATTGATTTCAATACTGTAGGAAGTTGGCTCTGTATGTGCTATTTCAAAGTAAGGAATAGCATGCACAGAGTCCAAGGGTTCCCCTTAGAGGTAAAATAGTGGTAAAAAGAGATAATACTAATGCTCTATTTCGTGGTAGTGTGGTCGAGCAGTAGGCTTATCCAAGGAGTAGTGTTAAGCATTTGTTGTACATACACATAGACAATAAATGAGGTACACACACTCAGAGACAAATCCAGCCAATAGGTTTTGTTATAGAAAAATATCTTTTCTTAGTTTATTTTAAGAACCACAGGTTCAAATTTAACATGTAATATCTTGTTTGAAAGGTATTGCAGGTAAGTACATTAGGAACTTTGAATCATTTCAATTGCATGTATACTTTTCAAGTTATTGACAAATAGCTACTTTAAAAGTGGACACAGTGCAATTTTCACAGTTCCTGGGGGAGGTAAGTTTTTGTTAGTTTTACCAGGTAAGTAAGACACTTACAGGGTTCAGTTCTTGGTCCAAGGTAGCCCACCGTTGGGGGTTCAGAGCAACCCCAAAGTCACCACACCAGCAGCTCAGGGCCGGTCAGGTGCAGAGTTCAAAGTGGTGCCCAAAACGCATAGGCTAGAATGGAGAGAAGGGGGTGCCCCGGTTCCGGTCTGCTTGCAGGTAAGTACCCGCGTCTTCGGAGGGCAGACCAGGGGGTTTTTGTAGGGCACCGGGGGGGACACAAGCCCACACAGAAATTTCACCCTCAGCAGCGCGGGGGCGGCCGGGTGCAGTGTAGAAACAAGCGTCGGGTTTGCAATGTTAGTCTATGAGAGATCAACGGATCTCTTCAGCGCTGCAGGCAGGCAAGGGGGGGCTTCCTCGGGGAAACCTCCACTTGGGCAAGGGAGAGGGACTCCTGGGGGTCACTTCTCCAGTGAAAGTCCGGTCCTTCGGGTCCTGGGGGCTGCGGGTGCAGGGTCTTTTCCAGGCGTCGGGACTTAGGTTTCAGAGAGTCGCGGTCAGAAGAAGCCTCGGGATTCCCTCTGCAGGCGGCGCTGTGGGGCTCAGAGGGGACAGGTTTTGTTACTCACAGTCGTAGAGTAGTCCGGGGGTCCTCCCTGAGGTGTTGGTTCTCCACCAGCCGAGTCGGGGTCGCCGGGTGCAGTGTTGCAAGTCTCACGCTTCTTGCGGGGAGTTGCAGGGTTCTTTAAAGCTGCTTCTTGAGACAAAGTTGCAGTCTTTTTGGAGCAGGTCCGCTGTCCTCGGGAGTTTCTTGTCTGTTTCGAAGCAGGGCAGTCCTCAGAGGATTCAGAGGTCGCTGGTCCCTTGGAAGGCGTCGCTGGAGCAGAGTTCTTTGGAAGGCAGGAGACAGGCCGGTGAGTTTCTGGAGCCAAGGCAGTTGTCGTCTTCTGGTCTTCCTCTGCAGGGGTTTCAGCTAGGCAGTCCTTCTTCTTGTAGTTTGCAGGAATCTAATTTTCTAGGGTTCAGGGTAGCCCTTAAATACTAAATTTAAGGGCGTGTTTAGGTCTGGGGGGTTAGTAGCCAATGGCTACTAGCCCTGAGGGTGGGTACACCCTCTTTGTGCCTCCTCCCAAGGGGAGGGGGTCACAATCCTAACCCTATTGGGGGAATCCTCCATCTGCAAGATGGAGGATTTCTAAAAGTCAGAGTCACCTCAGCTCAGGACACCTTAGGGGCTGTCCTGACTGGCCAGTGACTCCTCCTTGTTGCTTTCTTTGTTCCCTCCAGCCTTGCCGCCAAAAGTGGGGGCCGTGGCCGGAGGGGGCGGGCAACTCCACTAAGCTGGAGTGCCCTGCTGGGCTGTGACAAAGGGGTGAGCCTTTGAGGCTCACCGCCAGGTGTTACAGCTCCTGCCTGGGGGAGGTGTTAGCATCTCCACCCAGTGCAGGCTTTGTTACTGGCCTCAGAGTGACAAAGGCACTCTCCCCATGGGGCCAGCAACATGTCTCTAGTGTGGCAGGCTGCTGGAACTAGTCAGCCTACACAGACAGTCGGTTAAGTTTCAGGGGGCACCTCTAAGGTGCCCTCTGGGGTGTATTTTGCAATAAAATGTACACTGGCATCAGTGTGCATTTATTGTGCTGAGAAGTTTGATACCAAACTTCCCAGTTTTCAGTGTAGCCATTATGGTGCTGTGGAGTTCGTGTTTGACAAACTCCCAGACCATATACTCTTATGGCTACCCTGCACTTACAATGTCTAAGGTTTTGTTTAGACACTGTAGGGGTACCATGCTCATGCACTGGTACCCTCACCTATGGTATAGTGCACCCTGCCTTAGGGCTGTAAGGCCTGCTAGAGGGGTGACTGACCTATACTTGCATAGGCAGTGAGAGGCTGGCATGGCACCCTGAGGGGAGTGCCATGTCGACTTACTCGTTTTGTTCTCACTAGCACACACAAGCTGGCAAGCAGTGTGTCTGTGCTGAGTGAGAGGTCTCCAGGGTGGCATAAGACATGCTGCAGCCCTTAGAGACCTTCCTTGGCATCAGGGCCCTTGGTACTAGAAGTACCAGTTACAAGGGACTTATCTGGATGCCAGGGTCTGCCAATTGTGGATACAATGGTACATTTTAGGTGAAAGAACACTGGTGCTGGGGCCTGGTTAGCAGGGTCCCAGCACACTTCTCAGTCAAGTCAGCATCAGTATCAGGCAAAAAGTGGGGGGTAACTGCAACAGGGAGCCATTTCTTTACAAATACAAAACCAGACATCTTTTTCACACATTGCACCTGGCCACCCCTGTGCCGCTGAGGGTGTATTGTGTGCCTGCTTGGGACCCCACCCCCAGTGCTCTACAAAACCTCCCTGGTCTGCTCCATGAGGACGCAGGTACTTACCTGCCAGCAGGTTGGAACCGGAGCATCCCTGTGCTACATAGGCGCCTATGTTATTTGGGCCCTACTTTGACCTCTGCACCTGACCGGCCCTGTGTTGCTGGTGCTGGGTGTTTGGGGTAGCCTTGAACCCCCAACGGTGGGCTGTCTATGCCCAGGAGACAATACTTGTAAGTGTTTTACTTACCAGAGAAACTAACCGATACTTACCTACCCCAGGAACTGTTGATTGTTGCAGTGTCCACTTTAAAAATAGCTTATTGCACTTTTTGCCAAAACTGTGTACATTACTGTTTAAATTCAAAAGTTCCATACTTACCTGTGTGAAGTACCTTACAATTTATGCACTTATCTTGTGGTTCTAAAATAAATTAAGAAAATAATATTTTTCTATATAAAAACCTATTGGCCTGGAGTTATGTCTTTGAGTGTGTGTTCTCATTTATTGCCTAAGTGTGTACAACAAATGCTTAACACTACCCTCTGATAAGCCTACTACTCGACCACACTACCACAAAACAGAGCATTGGTATCATCTAATGTTGCCACTATCAACCTCTAAGGGGAACCCTTGGACTCTGTGCACACTATCTCTTACTTTGAGGTAGTATATACAGAGACAACTTCCTACAGATGCTTTCTATGCAATGCAGTCGATGGGGGACTTTCTGCAGCTCCTCCTCAGCCCACCGGTTTAGTGAGGCGGTCCTGACCACAAAGGCTATTGTCCCTCAAAGTCCTCTTGTGCCTGGAAGAAGTCCACTTGTCACTGGCCATCCAGTCGTCTCATATCACAGTCACAGTGGAATCTCTTCCTTCAGTGATAACATATTCTGGGGAGCAATTTATGAGCTTTGAATCCAGGTCCCAGTTGATTAACGATGGCAAGCAGCAGCGATATGAAGATCTAGACTGCCAACCCACCCCTGCTGGCTTCTATTGTTTTAGCCCTGTGCTGCAAACATGAGGTCAACTGTATCTTGGAGACTCTTGCTTTGGTTGGGCTCAGGAGTCTACTGCTCCACAAGCAGGACACAGCAAGCACAGTCCTTTCTCCTTTGCTATGTTTTACCTTTGTCATATCCAAACTGGCACAATCAGGGCTGCAGTCCCTGGGGTGAACCTCTAACCTAAAGGCTCTGGGGACCTTGGGTACCATTTAATAGGGATTTATGAGTACGTTAAGAGTGTGCCAATTGGGCATAGGCCAATCAAACATACACACTTTAAGGTCAGGGCACTGGCACGGAGGTTTGGTTAGAAGGCCACAGTGCACTCAGAGTTGAAAAACCAGCAAGGTCAGTCCAAAACTTTAGGGGTGACCATACAAAAGAGGTATTTCCATACAAGGTGGAAATGGAAGACCATCCTTGGTAGGAATTTAAGATTGGTTTTAACAACCACTCTGTCACTGTGGACCTAGGATAAAGGTTCCTGTAATGTGATGGTCTGTATTTTCACTGATGTGTCTAAGAGACGTTATGGCTTCAAAGAAGGAAACCTTCCAGGAGAGAGACTAGAGCGGGCAAGAATCCATTTTTTCTAAGGGAGGCCTCATGAGTCTTGTGTGGACCATACTCAGATTCCAGACTGGGGCAGGCGGTACCTTTTGTGAAATGACACATCTAAGACCCTCCAAAAATGCTTTAATGAACGAGTTACTTCACCTTGTGTAAAGCATTATCTGATAGAGACTCCATCTAGCAGCACATTTTATACCTTAAAATTATACCCAGCAGTCAGACTGGATATGGACATTTTGAAGCCAGTGAGAGGTGCTACTGTCATCAGCACCGGAAGTGATGTATGTGGTATCTCGGCGTGCTGACAGTTCCTTTTTGCAACTTTCCACACCGTAAGAACACATAGCAATGATGACTATTGAGCATGTGTCCTTATCAAGGGGAAATCCGCATCCTTTTATCAGGTCGCAGAGCAGGGAGGATAGAGGGTCATAAGGAATCTGTGGCTAGATAGAGTGACTATCAGTTAAGGCATGAATGAGGAAAGTAACCTGTTCATCTGATAGGTATTTCTAGCTACAGATTTGTTACCTTAGAATATATATACACACGCAATGCCTCCCCGGAGATGGGTCTGCAAACCCAATATAGACCAGAATGAGGAAAATACCCATCCCGATGAACCTGCGTGTGCAGGCAATTGTGCTTAGTAAAAGTATGCAAGGAAGCCTACGTTGGAGCCTGACAGATGTCCAGGACAGGAATTCTGCAAGCTAATACTGTGATCACAGCTCTGGCTCCGGTTGCTTCTCAGCCAATGCATAGCAATGGGGTGTATTATATGGTGCAACTGTACGAGCTCACTGTGTAATACATCTACAAACTCTGTAGCAGTTCCAGTAAGTTTAGTCCGTAAAACCCTCCGGTCAACCCTTTGAAGCTATGGCACTGAGCAGCAAGGCTTACAAAGAGGAACAAGTGAAAAGTATTTAAACAGCACCACAACAACAGAAGAAGAAAACAACACTTCACTCCAGAAATCTGACAGCAGTTTATAAAAAAAAAAAAAAAAAATCAACTTTTTTCGTAAGAACAGACAACAGAAAGACAAAGGTCTATTGGAGGGATCCAGAGATATGGACCTTATATGCAACAATAAAGCAAAGTAATTTCAAATTCAACAAATGGACACTTAGAACATTTTTCAAGGAAAACGCAGGTAAGGTTCAATGGAATTGACGAGAAGTGCTCAGGGCGACCAACTACAGCACAGAGCTAGTCAAGGGGAACAGCAAGGGCATCCAGAATATTTACCTTCACAGAAAAAGCAGTTCTTCAGCAGTTCCAGGCACTTTACATGTGTTGAAATGGCTTCCTATGAAGAGGCTCTTATGCAAGGAACAAAGGATGCTGAAAATGCTCCTAGGATGCTGTGGATGAGGTGCGGTAGACGAGAGTCTTCCTGTAGGGATTCTTTAGTCCACAAAAATGGTCAAGGGGATCCTGTTTGCAGGGCCTACGTCCCACGAGGTCCTTGCCAGTCTGGCCAAAGTCCATTTGCCACAGACTATTGTCCATTGTGTAGGTCATATGCCAACCGCTCCTGAGTCTATAACTCACCTTCTGAGGGTCCTAGCACTCCGACATGCCCTTAGGTTAAGATGTGGTTGGTGGCTTATAGGCTACCAGGTTCCCTTCCTAGTAATGACTACTTCCTAGGGAGAACAGCATCTGGCTATCCCAGGATGCACCATTCTGCCCGCTCCAAAGATGGTGAGACCCGCTCTCGACACTAAGAACTTCCTGGCCCACCCCCAGGGGTGTGGCTACTAAGGGGCTACACACCTCCAGAAAAAACGGTTGACAACTGGCTTCTCCTCTCCTGTCCCCTGTACCAACATGTTTGCCTAAACAATAGAACAGACCCTCTCCCAAGTGTTACCCTTTTGCATTTTGAAGGTGGATTCTGCTTTGAATCTTGCTTTTTGTGCTAACACACATTTCTTCCTGCAGGAGGAGGTAAGACATATCTCCCAGGCAGGCCCCCTTGTGTCCTTTCCCAAGAGTAGTTAGCACGTCTCCCAAGGAGGGCAGAAAACTGTCAGCAGGAATTCCTGTGTATATCAGTAAACGGGCACCAGAAACCTTGGGCAACTGACTTTTGATATAAATAGGGCCAGATTGTGCAAAGGTGTATTTATCAACTCTTAGGTCACTACCCTAGCCCTAATGAGGTCCTTAAAAATGTCAGTATGATGCATTATACCTTTGAGCATGGACAAAGCCTGTGTGTCCTTTTGAGGGGTGGAGAGAGTGCTGAAAAGAAAGTCATCTTCCAGTGTCTCTCTATGTAATTCCACATTGTGGAAGGCTGCTGCCCTTGCTCTGACCTCCTGATAAGAGGTTGAGTCCTCAGGAGGGTAAGGTGGGGCTAGACAGAGGTCAGGGTCATTATCTGTGTTGGTATCCACCTCATACAAGTCCCATGGATCATCACCTTGCGCCCCCCACCCCCTGCCACAACACTGTTTGAATGTGGAGAACTCTGAGGTGATATGTCCAAGAAGTGTTGTGGAGATAATGGTGGAGGAGAATGAGGTAGTGCTGGAGGCGGTAATGAAGGAGGCGGAGGAGGTGGTGTGGAGAGACACAGAACAAAAGGCAGGGCTGGTTGCCTTGTCCATGGTTTTCATCCTAGGAGGAAGGGGTAAATCTAAGGCCTCCTGAAAATTCAGCTTCCTCTGGAGTGGAGGAAGGTGTGACAACTATAAGGCCAATGCCCACTTGGATATGTATTTTTCAATGTTGAATGTCCAGTTTCCCCAAAATAGGTTAGAAAGGGAAGGTGGAGGCCGAGGAAGTCTTCAAAGGTTTCGCGTCAGAGGGATTCGAGCCTAAAGCTTTCCACTTTGATGTATGAGCCGCTGTGAGTGTCAACATGGAGGAAGTTGGCTGCAGGGCAATCACAGAAGGTCAAGTCAGCACCGAAGGCTGATCTAGGGTCGAAGAAGTCTATGCCCACGGTTTGGTCTTGGCATTTGGTTTCTGCGCTTGGCCCAAGTGCAGGGTAACAAACAATTTTCCGGATCCAAACATGGCTAGGTAGCGGTGGTGGACTAGTGACCTCTAATTGGGTAGCTGTGGAAGCCGAGGTCTTTTGTTCGGCTTGGGTTGGAGGGCAGGGGCTGCAGTACTCAGACTGTGCAGATGGAAGTTCCTGCATCTCTAAGTTCACCCCAAGGACGGAGCTGGAGCTTTCATCAAGGTAAAAGGCCTCTTCCTCTTCGGCAGTTGGCTGCCTCTGTGCATGATCCTCACCAAATAAATCTGGCATTTCTTCTCTGGCTTGGTGAGTCATTTTGAGGCAACAAGCCATGCACTCGCAGAGCAATATTAAACCTCATGGACTGCCACACTTCACAGTCGGAATCCTTGTGGTCTGGGGATAAACACAAGTTGCACACCGAATGTTGGTCAGTGTGCAGGTTACTTTTCATTTCAATGTGGAAAGAACTGAAAGATAATGTTTCATTACTAGTGGAGAATTTTCGAAAAGACTGGTAATGTCGAAGGAAGGACCGAAGGGTGGTGCACCGAATGGTCTGCAGTCGGAGTCAAACAAGCGAAGATTGCGCAGACTGAGAAAGTGTGAACAATAATGATACATTCAAAGACAGAAAAGAACCAGAGAATCACACCAAAGTGGAGTCGAAACACGGAGCATAGGCACACCCGTCTGAACCAGACAGTGAAGAGCAAACAATTTAACAATGTAGTTGATTCCCATGCACATTAGCATTGAGAGGAGGAGTCACTCAACCTCTTGACTCGAAAGACTGCTTCGACGAAAAACAACTTTCACAACTCCAGACCCAACCATAGATCTCAGGAGTATAAAAAGCATGTCTATCTACAGCCACACATGGCATCAAACATAATTTAAGCACCTAATGTCAACATTTTGAAGTTGGAAATTTCATGAATAATTTCGTAGATAACCACACAAAGAACACAGGCTACTATACTAACCAAGAAAAATGCACATAGTTTACAGCCCCTGCTTTCAATCAACTGCACGTAGCAATCATAGACCATATCTGAAAATACTGGAAGGAAGACGTGGGGGGTAGATAAGATTTAAGTTAAGTTTTAAATTACTATAGGAAATCCTCGTATTGTAAATGTGTAGCTTTCACCTTATACAATGTCAGGGGTGTGATAAAGGTTCAGGTAGGACTGTGTGAATGCAGGTGGTACAATATCACTGCACCTCGTAAAAGACATTCTAAATATAGTCTGGATGTTCAAAGCTGATCACCAGGCCCGGAACTATGAAAGATTATCAATATAATGTTTGACCATTTAAAAGCTTAACTTTTACATTCACTTTACGCACAATTTTGTCATGCGATATCCTAAAAATCTGTCCTGGTTCCAGCTTTCTTGGAATTAAGTAGTTACTCCCCATTAAGAAATGGTTTACTAGCCCAACAGCATAAAATATCATCTAAAGCAAGTGGTCATGTGATGAGGAATTGTCGGCTTTCAGTATAAGAGCCATTATGAATCATACTCGCTCCATCTGTCACTTCCCAGATATAAAGCCACTGTTCTAAGAATGTTTGAATCCAAACCAGAGAGGGCAGTAAAATGAACATGTGAATCCACAATAGGTTTAAGAAATGAGTGGTCCCAAAAGGACATTATTTTACTGAAGTTCATACTGACAACACATGACAACTATCCAATAACAAAGCTTTTAAAGTATTCCCAATGCCATTCTGCACATCTACCCCAATTAAGGTGACTATGAAATGTTAGGAAATTTTGGCTAAAAAAATAATATCTGCAGGAAAAAAAAAAATGCTGATAAAAAAAAACAAAAAAAACAAAAACAGAAAAACGGTCTAAAAATAGCAACAAACATGCTATTCAAAAGCACAAATCCAAGTCTTAAAAAGGTATGCACTGGAAGGATAATGACTTATTCATCAAAGTTAACCTATACTAGAAATCATTTTACCCAGCCAGTAAGATGCTGTCAGACAATTCAGACAGTTTGTGCAAGTGCTAGAATCTTCCTCACTGGTAGCAATATTTAAATAAAAAAGTGTTCCTGTGTCTTATACAATTAAATCGTATACAATTTAAACAAAGATAGCATACATTTCACACAGTTGCTTTACTCCGGTCTTATAATCTGGTATATAGGTAAACACACCTCTTTCTTTCCAAAGTCACCTCCAGGGTTCATTGTTGCTACGATGCGAAATTTCTTTCCAGCAGTCAAAAGCTCAACCTCATTTTCTTCCTCCTCTTGACTTCCTTTTTCAGCTAGCACAAGGGTCTTTTCCACTTCAAGAACACTAAAATTAAGGAAAAGTACATATGTGGCTTACAATTTCATTGCTCTATCATTATGCAATGGTTTCAACAATCCTGTGCATTCCTTTTTGACAGGGTCTCTTAACTGTGATAAGAGCCAACTTATTACCAGAAATCAGCTTACTGTGCACAACCATTACCTCTGCCATGATAGCGACAACAATTTACTTGCCAATAACAATGACTAAAGAAGAAGTTACTTACCATCAGTAATTTTATTTCTGGTGGATACTAAATCTAACAGCAGATTCTCATGAACCCTCACCACGTCAATATTTTCAAGGTGTCAGACTGCATGCAAAAACTTTTATAACAGTTCTCCTGCACACTGTTAGGTGGTAATTAGCTGCTTCAGTCAGATATTCCTCAACTCCAAAAGTGAAAAACAAAGCAGCATATAAGCACCTCCTATGGATGCTGACAAACAGGTTACTTACCTCTGGTAACACTTTATCTGGTAGAGTCTATCTAGCCATAGATTTCTTACCTTAGATTGGATGCGGACATTTTTTAACAATCCCTTTGAGCGCTGGTAGTTGGCATCATTTGGTTCCACCTGGTGTCGGCCATGCTGGAAGTGACATGCGCGATGCATTTGTTGGCGCCACCCGAGCAGACGGACCTCAGTTCTTGACCCTTTTTGAGTACCATAAGAGGGAGCCAAGCAGAAGAGAATAGCCTGGTATGTCAGAATGAGTTCCAGAAGGATATCTTGATTGGTAGAAACACAGTTCGAAGAATGGGGGGATTGATAAAGAATCTGTGGCTAAATAGAGTCTATCAGATAAGGCGTTATCCAAAATAGGCAACTTGCTTAGCTGATAAGAACTTCTAGCTGCAGATTCCTTACCTTAGAATAGATACCAAATCAATCTCTACTCTGGGGTAGGTCTACAGATTGTTACACTAATAAGTCCTGGAGGACAGAAAAGGTGAAATGCCCATCCCACTTGACCAGACAATCTTAGCAGTAATGTTTGACAAATATGTACAGCGATTGCCATGTGGCTGCATAACAGATGCCCAGAACTGGGTCTCTTCTTGCTAACACAGCAGTCCAAACCTTAGCTCTTCACGAATGAGCCCGTAAGTTTTCAGGGGGTTGATTCTTGACCACTGCTTAGCAGATTTTAATACAGAAGATAGTCCATCCAGATATGGTTTGACTGTGAAATGCCTTGCCTTTTTTCGCACCTGCAAAACCAACAGAGTTGATCATCTAACAAGAAGTCCTCAGTACATCAGATGTAAAACGATAGTGCCCATTTTGTGTCCAGACACTAGAGATTCTACTCTTCCTTTGTAGGATGATGCAGGTGAGTTGTGGTGGCAGAGTAGGCAGTGGTCTGCCTGACCTGACCACTGTAGGAACATATCTTTCTAGTATGGTTACTGTAAGGACCCATTTAAGAGGACTTAATGATGATATCCCCTGTATCTTCAACTCCATACTCCAGTTTGACATATCTACTTTCTGGCTCGCTATCCTTCAGAGCTTTTTCCTCTTTTTTCGGCCTAGTTGGCACACCAAAAACATTCTTTATTGAAAAAAACCTTATAAAACACTGGTTCCCCATGAGCTTGAGGAACACTGCTAAGTTAGTTAATTATTCCTTCCCTGGCCCTGTATAATAATGAGTATTTAGTTGGGTCTCGTCCCACAATTTCCTGTGAGGTTCGGAACTACAAGTGCTCCTGCACTTGTAGTCCTTCCTCGATATCTTTGCCCCTTCGGACTCATTGAGTCCTTCCTCCGTTTTGCCTAATAGACCCGCTGAGAACAGCAGCGTCTATTTAACAGCTCGGAGAGCACCCGACCCGGTTGTTTCAGGGGGGGCTGTCTCCGAGGGTAGGTCCGAGTACAGGACCAGTGACCGAGTATGTAAGTACCTGTTCTTGACGTTCGAGTGAGAACGTTGGGACTTTCTGCCACGCGATAGCCTTCATACTTTTACACCCATCTGGCGGCATGGCGAGCGCGCCGGTATTTGATATTAATTGAGCCATGAGCTCACTAGTCCTAACAGACTACCGATCATTTTTACATTCAGTTATTACTAATTGTATGACTAGCAACGTGCAGTTTCGCTCACATTTTTGGGGGCACATTGTAATCACACTTCGTGTCTTACCTTGACATGTGATGGTATTCACAGCAATTTGACTATATGTTGGGTGCCCACTTGTTCAAACATTGCTCTAATCACCAACGATGTTGTTTACGGCACAATTTGGCCACTAAGATAACCCAAGATATTTTTCAACATTATTTTGGTACTTCCTAACTTTTGGATAGTTATCTGATGTCTATATTTTTAACTTGTACTATGGAGTTATTCCTTCTCTTTGTTTCTCCACCTTTATTCATAACTAGTGTCACCATGAGTCCTAGAGACGCCTTACCCATGGAACCTGTTCTCGAGTAGGGGGTGGTAAGCATCTTCCTTGTGTGATGTCCTATTCGTTGTTTTTGACCAGAGTTTGGTTGCGCCATTTCTCATCAGAATTCTTGAGATATATTATAACAGTGAGATTTGTTTTATACTCCCTTGGCGTTCTTTTTTCTTTGTTTTTCAGGGTACCTGTATTACCAGTCTACTTAAGTAAGTGACCGGTTTCCATGTATTTCTAAAGAGGTTTGTTTACCTAGTCAAGTAGGTCCTGATGAAGCGTCAGTGGATCTGTATAGACCAATAGACGCGAAACATGTCGACCCTAACATAGAGGTGCCTTTTAATTTTTAGGACACTAGTACATTTATTTACTTTTGAAAGGTGTATGAGCATAATCCTCAATCTTACTTTCAAAACTGCTTTTAACCTTGGTCTTCATCCTTGTTACATTTGACTGATTAAATGATGAAGTTTATGGATGAATAACCAATTTTAAACCTCTCTTCCTCTCTTTTTTTGCTTTTGGTGGTGACTTACGGCACCCTTATTTTGCACTATTGAATTTTCTAGTCACTATCTCAAAATTCGGCTGAGAGCCCCCACTTCGGGGTGCCCACTAGGCATTGCAGTGCCGGCCTAGTGAGGAGCTATTCCCGATGATGATGCTAGTAATCCAGGATGATGCTAGTCATCCAGAGTGATGCTTGAGGGCTCTTGCTCCTGAGATTACAGGTCTCCCCTGTTTTCATCTTCCTTTTTTCTATTTTTGGAACAGTGTACCTTTATATAGTTACTGTAAGAAGGTACCATCTTTCTAGCATAGTTAGCCACACTTTTTTACCTTGTGTCATTGTGTTTAGACTGTAGTTCACTGGGATCCTGCTAACCAGGATGCCAGTGGCTGTGCTCTGTCCTCCAACATTGGCTGCTTGGTAACTTTTTACACCTTCAATTGGCATACTGGTGCACTCATGTAAGTCCCTAGTATTTGGTACTTGGGTACCAACAGCATTGGTACATCAGGGTCCCCTATGGGCTGCAGCATGAATTGTGCCACCCATGGGAGCCCATGCAAACTGTCTGCAGGCCTGCCATTGTAGCCTGCGTGAAATGGTGCAAACACCCTTGAACCACAGATATAAAGCTTGCCTTGCATCCTGGTCACTGCATTGAGACACTAAGTCACCCCTCTGGTATGCCCTTCAGTCCAAGGGCAGAATCGAAGTCCCTAACTGTGAGGGTACCCTTGCATGAGCAGGGTACCCCTACAAACGCCAGACTATATTCCCTAGAGTTGGTAAGTGCGGTGAAGCCATCTTAATGTACATAGTGAACACTGGTCAATATTCTGGGGGTTCCTTACAGGATCCCCCAGTTCTGCCAGTGAAGCCTTATGGGGTCTGGCTGCCAGCCTACGCTGCTGTTGACCCCAGACACTGTTCTTCCCTCCTGCTGAGGAGCCGGGAAGGCAGAACAAAGGATTTCCTGCAAGGGAGCAGTGTTACCACCTCCCTCTGCATATTAGTTATCTAAGGGCTGGGGTGAGGCCTCTGAGCGCCACCTGACTGCTTTGAAGGGCATATTTAGTGACATCGAAAGGCTCCGCATCACAGATGGTGGGTCTGTGGCTTCCTCTGGGTCCTCTGTCTTCTGGCCAACTAGGAAGACTGCGGGCCCCTGCTCCTGCCACTGGACTGGAACCTCTGTGCACCACAACTGTTGCTCTTGCCAAGACTTATTGTTGCTTCCTCCAGCAGATCTTCAGGAGCCAAGAAGGCATCCTTGTGACTCCGTGTCCCTTGCCTGTGAGTCACACATGTGGGCGATAGACTTCTGCTGGCCTTCCTGCATGCTGAAGGCCAGCCCTGAGATCCCCTCAAGGGTAGAGTCTTGTGGACCTTGTTGGGCCCCAAAACTCTTCAAATACATCTTCAGCTCCTGCTTGCATTTGCCAGTGGTTGTTCGTGACCTGGTTGGTCACTGACCCTCCCCTGCAATCCATTGACTGTTGAGGGACAGCTCCTAAGCGACTCCTGGTATCTTCTGCAGCTCGTGGACCCCACAGCTGGACTTCTTCCTCCACTGACTTGCAGGCCCTTCACCTCTAGGATCACCTGCACCACGCTGGCACCTCCAAGGATGCTGGACTCTGACCCCTTCCTTTTCAGGCCCACTATGTCCAGAATCTGCCCCTGGGTTCCACTGGCCTGGTCCACAAACCGTGACATCAGCTAGACAATCCAAAGCTTCCACTGACTTCAGAGAAAGTCCCTTCTTCCCTCTGCATCCGGGTCCCCTGGTGTAGGTACTCATATCTTATGGGTATCCTCAGGGAGGGGCACTCTCCAACCTTCCTCTTGTCTGTTGGATTCCCCAGGTCTACTGGGAAGAGCCTTGAAACACACGAACCCCAAACATTAATTCCCAGTGTTAGTCTATGGGACCAGTCTGCACCTGGTCGTTGGGGACACTTACTGTACTTAACTCTGGTGTTTTCAGCTAACTACCTCACTTACCTTGGTTGGGTTCACTATTTGGCATTCCACTTACTTAGTATATGTTTTGGCCCCCCACAGGACCCTGTATATTTTATGCTATTTCTGCTTGTTATTCTATGTAAATATTGTGTGTAGATATCTCCAAAGGGAGATATAGCAATGCTAGTCTAGTAATTAGTGCTGTAATTAAGAATCCTTTATTTCTGAAATACTGGTGTGGTTCTTTCTTGTGAGTGAGTTACTGTCTGAATACTGTGGTATTGCAAGTGCTTTACATTCCTCCTGGATAAGCATGAGCTGCTCACCTCAGCTAACCCTAGGGACCTTTTGCCATCTGGACACTTATTCACTATCACTAAGGGTTGCCTGGACTCAGTATAGGGTGCCACACCATAGGTATACACCATAAACTGAGCCAGCCTCCTACAACCACATTTGGTAATAAAAAGGAGGACCGGGTCCTAAGGACCAAATTGTTCAAGAAAAAGATCATGTATGGGAGATTAACTGAAAAGGCCTACAACTTACTAACCCCCTGGGCAGATGTTACTGCCATGAGGAATAACGTTTTGGTGGTAAGCATTCTGAGAGGGCAGCTGTGCATAGTGTCAAATGGTGAGCACACAAGAGAGGTGAGAACTAAATTAAGGTTTCAATGCGGCATAAAATAAATGATGTAGGAGGAAGCATTTGCCATAAATCTTGTAGGAAACAAGTTCCAAAAGGAGGGTTGATCTGACAACCAAAGGGAAATGCGAAAGGGCAGAAAGGTACCCTTGAACTGTACCCAGACTAATGCCTTGCAGGGCAAGGAATAAGTCAAACAAAAGGACTTCACACAGGGATGCAGACAGAGGATCAACACAGTTGGAAGTACACCAAGCCACAAATTTGTACAATCAACACTCCCACTGCACTGCACTTCCTGATTCAAGGGGTGGTGGTGGGGGCAAGTTGAGATAGGAGTTGTCTGGCGGGGTGTAGAAAGATAGGCAGTGGTTGAGGTAGGCCAGTCTGATTTTCTGCAGGGTCTTGTAGGCTGTGTCAGGAGCCTGAAAATTATGTGTTTGCTGATGGAGATCCAGTACAGGTCTCTAAGGTGGGTGAAGATATGGCTGTGGCAGGGGATGTCTGGGATGAGTCTGGCTGCTGTGTTCTGAATTCTCTTGAGTCTTGCTTGGAGCTTCTTCGTGCTGCCCACAAAGAGAGCGCTGCCGTAGTCAAGTTGGCTGCTGACAAGTGCGTGAATGACCGTCCTTCTTGCCTCGGTGGGGATCCACTTGAAGATCTTCCTGAGGGGGCAGAGAGTGTGGAAGCATGACGATGAGACGGCGTTGACTTGGCAGGTTATGGACAGTGTGAAGTCCAGGATGATGCGTCATGCATAGTCGGTGGGCGTGTCCAAGGTCAGGTGGCCACCAGTTGTCATCCCAGGCGGAGGGAGCGGGGCCCAGGGTGAGGATCTCGGTTTTGTCTGAGTTGAGCTTGAGGCAGCTGTTTTTCATCCAGTCGGTGACTGCTCTCATTCCGTTGAGGAAGTTTCTCTTGGCTGTTGATGGCTAGTCAGTGAGAGAGTGAATAAGCTGTGTGTCATCGGCATAGGAAACTATGTTGAGGCCATGCTGATGGACGATTCTGGCAAGTGGAGCCATGTAGATTCTGACTAGAGTTGGGCTTGAGAAGGAGCCCTGGGGTACTCCACAGCAGGTTTCTGTTGGTTCTTGCCACGGATGCCAAAGTTGTCAAGTTTGGAGCATAGGGTGGTCCAAAATCGGCAGAGAGGTCAAGAAGGATGATGGCAGGCATTCCTCCATGGTCCAGTATGGTGCTGATGTCATCCATGGCTGCAAGGAGGGTAGTTTTGGTGCTGTGGTTGCTATTGAAACCAGATCAGGAGGGGTCAAGCATGTGGTTTGACTCTAGTAATTCTGTGAGCTAAGTGTTGATGGCCTTTGTGGTTACCTTGGCTGGAAAGGGGAGAAGAGAGATGGGTCTGTAGTTTTTCCTATCTCTAGGATCGGCAGAGGGATTCTTTAGTAGTGGGTTGATGTCTGTGTCCTTCCAGTTATTCAGGAAGGAAGTGGTTTCGAAGGAGCGGTTGATTGTTCGGCACAGCTCGGGGGCAATGGTGGCACTGGCTCAGATGAAGATGTGGTGAGAGCATGGGTCCCAGGGTGCCCCTTAGGCAAGCAAGAGCTTCTTTGGAACCTCACGCCTGCAGAAGTGCTGACAGCGAGCTCTCTGCAGTGGTGAATAGATCTAGCCAAGAATTTCCCCAATCTCTGTAGAGAACTTGCTCCACCTCCGGATAAAGATGTCATTTGTGATCCACAAGACATCAACCGCAGAACATATCTGCTCTGGCATTCCGAGAGCCCGCCAGATGTTGAAAAGGAAAAAGCACTGGCATTCCAGCAATGTCCAAAGATGCACGGCCTCTTGACACAGGGTCCACGACCCTAGTCCGCTCTATTCGTTTCAATAGCACACAGCAGTGGTGTTATTCATGAACATCTGAACCAGCCTTCCCTTGATTGAAGGAAGAAAGGCTTTCAATGCCAGGCGAATCACTCAGTTTCAATAAGATGATATGGCGGTGAGACTCCACCAGAGATTAAATTGTCTGATCTCCACCTTTCCTTGATGGCTGCAATACCCACAAGTGATACATCTGTCACTACCGTGAGTTCTGGATGGGAAGAGAGAGGTGTCTGTCTTTGAAAGAATGGAGGACTGTGAGCCACCATGGTAGATCTTTTGCAATTTCTTTCAATATCTAGACGTCAGACAGATTTTCCTGATGCTATGCCCACTGGGACAGCAGATCCCACTGCGGAGCCTGCAGAGGCCAATGGGAATGTTTTACCAACAAAATGCGGGAGGCCAAGAGGCCCAGCAGCCTCAGCCTGACCGAAAACCAGGATAGTGGCTGAAACATCAGAATCATATCCTATATATCCTGGACCCGCCACTCCAGAAGTTAGGTCTAAAGCTGCACTGTGTCCAGAATGGCTCCGATGAAAGGGAGTGCCTGCAAAGGAGGAAGGTGGGACTTTGGTACATTGATAGTGAACTTCAGTGAAAGCAGAAGGTCCGCCATAGTCTTGAGGTCTGAGACTACTGCCTGAGGTGAGGCCCCTTTCAATAACCAGTTGTAGAGGGAAGGAGGGGAGACAGACGCCCTGACCTCCGTAGATGGGCTGCAATCACCACCATCACTTCAAACGGGAGCACAGTAAACTGGCAATTCTCTTTGCCTTCTGTGAACTGCAGATAACATCTGTAGGCAGGTCAAGGATATGGAAGTAGGCATCCTGAAAGTCCAGAACTATCATTCAGTCTCCAGGGATGAGGGCAGACAGAACCTGAGCCTATGTGAGCACACTGAATGTTTACTTTTTCATGAAGTAGCTGAGAGGAGGTAGACATAGAATAGGACTGAGGACTCAATCTTTTTTTGTCATCAGATAGAAGTAGGATCATCCACTACCTAGTACCTATGCTTGCACCCTTCTGATAACTCTTTTGACCACAAGAGTCAGTAGGTTCTGCAGCAAGAGAGAGAGGTTGTCCTCCAGCAGCTGACTGGTGAAAGGTGGTGGGGCCTGTCGGAATGGTAGAGCATGGCTTCACTGGCTGACCATAAGCATTCACTTTGAGGAGGTAATTTCCTGCCTCTGGGGCAGGTGGTGCTGGACCATGCCACAAACTGAGGGCCCATGGCTACAGAAGAACAAACGAAAGAAGCTTTGGAGTTGCAGTTACCAGAGTGGTTAGATGGGGCTGAATGGGTCCACTTCTAGACTTTAGTTCCTATGAGGCTTGTGGGAGCCACTGTCACAAAAGGAGACTTTGATGCCTGCTAGCCATGGCTGGCTGGGGGAAAGGATGCTGTTGCCAGCCCCCAGGCCAGGGAAGGGGAGAGGCGGAAGGCAGACTGCAGCGGTCATATGGCCATGGTGACCCCAATAAACTATTGTGCCTCTACTACCTATAAATCACAACAACAGAGTCGGCCTTGTCACCTAAAGAGAGTCCCATCAAAGGGCATGTCCTTAAAGGATGCCAGAATAACCCCAGAAAAATAAGTTGAAGCACCATTATATAAGTAATATGTCTGCCAGTGAGTCTGGCGTTTGCATCTTACTGTTAACTTTGCAGCATCTCACCCATTGACAAAAGCTTGGGACAGTATAGCCAGAGCCTTCTCCAAGACCATGGGCAGCACTTACGTAACCATATCGTGGGAATAACAGTGTAATATGCGCAGCGGTATTCATGAACCACAGGGCTAGGCTGGTGTAAGAAAATACTCTTTCTGTAGATATCCACCTCTCATGGATTCATTAACAGGTGGTGTGATTGGGAACATACCAGGATTTATCATTCAAATTGAGGTGTGGACCACAAAGCTCTCAGGGGTGGGGTGCTGAATAAGAAAGCCTGCATCCCCAGGAGCGGAGTGATGATGGAAGGAGATGGTCCTATGCACAGCAGTGCAGGGATTGGCTCATGCTCCAAGCATGGGATCTGTGAGGCCTTTGTTAAAGAGGAGTAAGGTTTCTGATGAGGATAACCACCGCTGCACCACCTCGGTCAAGACAATGGTCTTGACTTCAACTGTGGACAACTGCAGGTCATGGACCTCATCTGCCCCCGGGACCATCTTCACAAAAGAAGTATCTTACACCGTAGCAACTGTTGGTGGAGGAGAGGTGACCAGCGTCTGCTGCAGTATCCAGACCACTGACATGAGACAGGTCCTCATACCAGGCGTCATCAGCCTTGGACTCTGGTAGGGGATCAGAGTAGCGATAGGGATCCTCACATCCTCTCCATTCCTGCTTCTCAGAAAGACCTCCAGAAAAACAGGGCTCCATCACAAATTCAGGCTGCGTATGCTCAATTGACATGGAGCGATGCTGGGCGACAACAGCTAACTGGAACACTGGAGGACTCTGAAGTCACAGTCTGGGTCGATGCAGATCCACCAACAGAACCTGGGGTCCTAAATGGTGCCGAGGGCAGACCACTGGCGAGCACCTGTCACAGACCATTCCAAAACTATGAAGCCTGAAGAAGCTGCAAAGGGGATCTTACCCCCAAAAATGAGGCTCATAAAATTATCATAGTTGGGTGGGGGGTCTCTCTGAGAAACAGAGCGGATCCAATGTCAGATGCTGGCTCTACAGGTACAACTTGGGAGCAGGGCTGAATCTTTGGCATCATTCCCTCGCGTATTCAGAAGAACGGGAGAGAGGCAGAAAAGTCAAAGACCAACTAGACTTCTTGTGCTTACCTGAAGAAGTCCGGGATCACGAAGATCAATGTGATTGACTCCAGAAACAGTCACAAGACCTACCTTGCAAACAGGACCTGGAGCAGCGCAGAGTCACATAACGAAAGGTCAAGGCCTTCATAGCAAGCTCGGGTATGGCCTTGGAGTTCATGGTCTTCCACTCCACGCAGACCGCTGAGTCTTGGTTCTGCTAAATGCACCAGAGACACCATATTCCAGTGCGGATGGCACCGATGATGCGACACAGAGCTGAACAACTCCACCTACCAGCACACAAGTTGTAAGGAAATGCCTCCTTGGCATGGTTGCCCCCTGACTTTTTGCCTTTGCTGATGCTATGTTTACAATTGAAAGTGTGCTGAGGCCTGCTAACCAGGCCCCAGCACCAGTGTTCTTTCCCTAACCTGTACTTTTGTATCCACAATTGGCAGACCCTGGCATCCAGATAAGTCCCTTGTAACTGGTACTTCTAGTACCAAGGGCCCTGATGCCAAGGAAGGTCTCTAAGGGCTGCAGCATGTCTTATGCCACCCTGGAGACCTCTCACTCAGCACAGGCACACTGCTTGCCAGCTTGTGTGTGCTAGTGAGGACAAAACGAGTAAGTCGACATGGCACTCCCCTCAGGGTGCCATGCCAGCCTCTCACTGCCTATGCAGTATAGGTAAGACACCCCTCTAGCAGGCCTTACAGCCCTAAGGCAGGGTGCACTATACCCTAGGTGAGGGTACCAGTGCATGAGCATGGTACCCCTACAGTGTCTAAACAAAACCTTAGACATTGTAAGTGCAGGGTAGCCATAAGAGAATATGGTCTGGGAGTCTGTCAAACACGAACTCCACAGCACCATAATGGCTACACTGAAAACTGGGAAGTTTGGTATCAAACTTCTCAGCACAATAAATGCACACTGATGCCAGTGTACATTTTATTGTAAAATACACCCCAGAGGGCACCTTAGAGGTGCCCCCTGAAACTTAACCGACTATCTGTGTAGGCTGACTAGTTTTAGCAGCCTGCCACAAACCGAGACATGTTGCTGGCCCCATGGGGAGAGTGCCTTTGTCACTCTGAGGCCAGTAACAAAGCCTGCACTGGGTGGAGATGCTAACACCTCTCCCAGGCAGGAATTGTCACACCTGGCGGTGAGCCTCAAAGGCTCACCTCCTTTGTGCCAACCCAGCAGGACACTCCAGCTAGTGGAGTTGCCCGCCCCCTCCGGCCAGGCCCCACTTTTGGCGGCAAGGCCGGAGAAAATAATGAGAAAAACAAGGAGGAGTCACTGGCCAGTCAGGACAGCCCCTAAGGTGTCCTGAGCTGAGGTGACTCTGACTTTTAGAAATCCTCCATCTTGCAGATGGAGGATTCCCCCAATAGGGTTAGGATTGTGACCCCCTCCCCTTGGGAGGAGGCACAAAGAGGGTGTACCCACCCTCAGGGCTAGTAGCCATTGGCTACTAACCCCCCAGACCTAAACACGCCCTTAAATTTAGTATTTAAGGGCTACCCTGAACCCTAGAAAATTAGATTCCTGCAACTACAAGAAGAAGGACTGCCTAGCTGAAAACCCCTGCAGAGGAAGACCAGAAGACGACAACTGCCTTGGCTCCAGAAACTCACCGGCCTGTCTCCTGCCTTCCGAAGATCCTGCTCCAGCGACGCCTTCCAAAAGGGACCAGCGACCTCGACATCCTCTGAGGACTGCCCCTGCTTCGAAAAGACAAGAAACTCCCGAGGACAGCGGACCTGCTCCAAGAAAGGCTGCAACTTTGTTTCCAGCAGCCTTGAAAGAACCCTGCAAGCTCCCCGCAAGAAGCGTGAGACTTGCAACACTGCACCCGGCGACCCCGACTCGGCTGGTGGAGATCCGACACCTCAGGCGGGACCCCAGGACTACTCTGATACTGTGAGTACCAAAACCTGTCCCCCCTGAGCCCCCACAGCGCCGCCTGCAGAGGGAATCCCGAGGCTTCCCCTGACCGCGACTCTTTGAACCTAAAGTCCCGACGCCTGGGAGAGACCCTGCACCCGCAGCCCCCAGGACCTGAAGGACCGGACTTTCACTGGAGAAGAGACCCCCAGGAGTCCCTCTCTCTTGCCCAAGTGTAGGTTTCCCCGAGGAATCCCCCCCTTGCCTGCCTGCAGCGCTGAAGAGATCCCGAGATCTCTCATAGACTAACATTGCGAACCCGACGCTTGTTTCTACACTGCACCCGGCCGCCCCCGCGCCGCTGAGGGTGAAATTTCTGTGTGGACTTGTGTCCCCCCCGGTGCCCTACAAAACCCCCCTGGTCTGCCCTCCGAAGACGCGGGTACTTACCTGCAAGCAGACCGGAACCGGGGCACCCCCTTCTCTCCATTCTAGCCTATGTGTTTTGGGCACCACTTTGAACTCTGCACCTGACCGGCCCTGAGCTGCTGGTGTGGTGACTTTGGGGTTGCTCTGAACCCCCAACGGTGGGCTACCTTGGACCAAGAACTAAGCCCTGTAAGTGTCTTACTTACCTGGTTAACCTAACAAATACTTACCTCCCCTAGGAACTGTGAAAATTGCACTAAGTGTCCACTTTTAAAACCGCTATTTGTGAATAACTTGAAAAGTATACATGCAATTTTGATGATTTGAAGTTCCTAAAGTACTTACCTGCAATACCTTTCGAATGAGATATTACATGTAGAATTTGAACCTGTGGTTCTTAAAATAAACTAAGAAAAGATATTTTTCTATAACAAAACCTATTGGCTGGATTTGTCTCTGAGTGTGTGTACCTCATTTATTGTCTGTGTATGTACAACAAATGCTTAACACTACTCCTTGGATAAGCCTACTGCTCGACCACACTACCACAAAATAGAGCATTAGTATTATCTATTTTTACCACTATTTTACCTCTAAGGGGAACCCTTGGACTCTGTGCATGCTATTCCTTACTTTGAAATAGCACATACAGAGCCAACTTCCTACATTGGTGGATCAGCGGTGGGGTACAAGACTTTGCATTTGCTGGACTACTCAGCCAATACCTGATCACACGACAAATTCCAAAATTGTCATTAGAAATTCATTTTTGCAATTTGAAATTTTTCTAAATTCTTAAAAGTCCTGCTAGGGCCTTGTGTGTTAAGTCCCTGTTTAGCATTTCTTTTAGAGTTTAAAAGTTTGTAAAAGTTTGAATTAGATTCTAGAACCAGTTGTAGATTCTTAAAAAGTATTCCAACTTTTAGAAGCAAAATGTCTAGCACAGATGTGACTGTGGTGGAACTCGACACCACACCTTACCTCCATCTTAAGATGAGGGAGCTAAGGTCACTCTGTAAAATAAAGAAAATAACAATGGGCCCCAAACCTACCAAAATACAGCTCCAGGAGCTTTTGGCAGAGTTTGAAAAGGCCAACCCCTCTGAGGGTGGCAACTCAGAGGAAGAGGATAGTGACTTGGAGGAAAATTCCCCCCTACCAGTCCTATCTAGGGAGAACAGGGTCTCTCAAACCCTGACTCCAAAAATAATAGTCAGAGATGCTGGTTCCCTCACAGGAGAGACCAACACCTCTGAAATCACTGAGGATAACTCCAGTGAAGAGGACATCCAGTTAGCCAGGATGGCCAAAAGATTGGCTTTGGAAAGACAGATCCTAGCCATAGAGAGGGAAAGACAAGAGATGGGCCTAGGACCCATCAATGGTGGCAGCAACATAAATAGGGTCAGAGATTCTCCTGACATGTTGAAAATCCCTAAAGGGATTGTAACTAAATATGAAGATGGTGATGACATCACCAAATGGTTCACAGCTTTTGAGAGGGCTTGTGTAACCAGAAAAGTGAACAGATCTCACTGGGGTGCTCTCCTTTGGGAAATGTTCACAGGAAAGTGTAGGGATAGACTCCTCACACTCTCTGGACAAGATGCAGAATCTTATGACCTCATGAAGGGTACCCTGATTGAGGGCTTTGGATTCTCCACTGAGGAGTATAGGATTAGATTCAGGGGGGCTCAAAAATCCTCGAGCCAGACGTGGGTTGACTTTGTTGACTACTCAGTGAAAACACTAGATGGTTGGATTCAAGGCAGTGGTGTAAGTAATTATGATGGGCTGTACAATTTATTTGTGAAAGAACACCTGTTAAGTAATTGTTTCAATGATAAACTGCATCAGCATCTGGTAGACCTAGGACCAATTTCTCCCCAAGAATTGGGAAAGAAGGCGGACCATTGGGTCAAGACAAGGGTGTCCAAGACTTCAACAGGGGGTGACCAAAAGAAAGGGGTCACAAAGACTCCCCAGGGGAAGGGTGATGAGACAACCAAAACTAAAAATACTAAAGAGTCTTCTACAGGCCCCCAAAAACCTGCACAGGAGGGTGGGCCCAGAGCCTCTACACAAAACAATGGGTACAAGGGTAAAAACTTTGATCCCAAAAAGGCCTGGTGTCATAGCTGTAAACAGCATGGACACCAAACTGGAGACAAGGCCTGTCCCAAGAAAGGTTCCACTCCAAACTCCCATCCAGGTAACACTGGTATGGCTAGTCTCCAAGTGGGATCAACAGTGTGCCCAGAGCAAATCAGGGTCCACACTGAAGCTACTCTAGTTTCTGAGGGTGGGGTGGATTTAGCCACACTAGCTGTCTGGCCGCCTAACATGCAAAAATACAGACAGCAACTCTTAATTAATGGGACTAGAATAGAGGGCCTGAGGGATACAGGTGCCAGTGTCACCATGGTGACAGAGAAACTGGTTTCCCCTGGCCAATACCTGACTGGAAAAACTTACACAGTCACCAACGCTGACAATCAGAGAAAAGTACATCCCATGGCAATGGTTACTTTAGAATGGGGAGGGGTCAATGGCCTGAAACAGGTGGTGGTCTCCTCAAACATCCCAGTGGACTGTCTGCTTGGAAATGACCTGGAGTCCTCAGCGTGGGCTGAGGTAGAACTAAAAACCCATGCAGCAATGCTGGGCATCCCTGAACTGGTGTGTGTGAAAACCAGAGCACAATGCAAGGCACAGGGTGAACAAGTAGGGCTGGAGTCTGGAAGAATGGCCCAGCCTACCAAGAGAACAGGAAAGTCAGTTGGGAAACCAACTACAACACAGCAAAAGAAAGGGAACCTCTCTTCTCAGGAAGAAGTTCTGCCCTCTGAGGGAACTGAGCCTTTGGAGCTTGAACCTTATCAGGTTGAGCTCTTAGGCCCAGGGGGACCCTCAAGGGAGGAGCTGTGTAAGGGCCAAGAAACCTGTCCCTCTCTTGAAGGCCTTAGGCAGCAAGCTGCTGAAGAGTCCAAAGGCAAGAAAAATGGAACGCATAGGGTCTATTGGGAAGATGGACTCCTGTACACTGAGGCCAGAGACCCCAAACCTGGTGCCACTAGGAGAGTGGTAGTGCCTCAGCTGTTCAGGAAGTTCATCCTAACATTGGCCCATGACATTCCCCTTGCTGGACATTTGGGACAAACCAAGACGTGGGAGAGGTTAGTCAACCACTTCTACTGGCCCAATATGTCCAACATGGTTAAGGAGTTTTGCCTCTCCTGCCCCACCTGTCAAGCCAGTGGTAAGACAGGTGGGCATCCAAAGGCCCCCCTCATTCCACTTCCAGTGGTGGGGGTTCCCTTTGAAAGAGTGGGTGTGGACATAGTTGGTCCACTAGAACCTCCCACAGCCTCAGGAAATATGTATATCCTGGTAGTAGTGGATCATGCTACCAGGTATCCTGAAGCTATTCCCCTTAGGTCGACTACTGCCCCTGCAGTAGCCAAGGCCCTCATTGGTATCTTTACCAGAGTGGGTTTCCCTAAGGAGGTGGTGTCTGACAGAGGTACCAACTTCATGTCAGCATACCTAAAGCACATGTGGAATGAGTGTGGAGTGACTTATAAATTCACTACACCATACCATCCACAAACTAATGGCTTGGTTGAGAGATTCAACAAGACATTAAAAGGCATGATCATGGGGCTCCCAGAAAAGCTCAAAAGGAGATGGGATGTCCTCTTGCCATGTCTGCTTTTCGCTTACAGAGAGGTGCCACAGAAGGGAGTAGGATTCTCACCCTTTGAACTTCTGTTTGGTCATCCTGTAAGGGGACCACTTGCCCTTGTTAAAGAAGGCTGGGAGAGACCTCTCCATGAGCCTAAACAGGACATAGTGGACTATGTACTTGGCCTTCGCTCTAGAATGGCAGAGTACATGGAAAAGGCAACCAAAAACCTTGAGGCCAGCCAACAGCTCCAGAAGTTTTGGTATGACCAAAAGGCTGCACTGGTTGAGTTCCAACCAGGGCAGAAAGTCTGGGTTCTGGAGCCTGTGGCTCCCAGGGCACTCCAGGACAAATGGAGTGGCCCTTACCCAGTGCTAGAAAGGAAGAGTCAGGTTACCTACCTGGTGGACCTGGGCACAAGCAGGAGCCCCAAGAGGGTGATCCATGTGAACCGCCTTAAACTCTTCCATGACAGGGCTGATGTGAATCTGTTGATGGTAACAGATGAGGATCAGGAGGCAGAGAGTGAACCTCTCCCTGATCTTCTGTCATCAGACCCAAAAGATGGCACAGTAGATGGAGTGATCTACTCAGACACCCTCTCTGGCCAACAGCAAGCTGATTGTAGGAGAGTCCTACAACAGTTTCCTGAACTCTTCTCCTTAACCCCTGGTCAGACACACCTGTGTACCCATGATGTGGACACAGGAGACAGCATGCCTGTCAAAAACAAAATCTTTAGACAGTCTGACCATGTTAAGGAAAGCATCAAGGTGGAAGTCCACAAGATGCTGGAATTGGGAGTAATTGAGCGCTCTGACAGCCCCTGGGCTAGCCCAGTGGTCTTAGTCCCCAAACCTCACACCAAAGATGGAAAGAAAGAGATGAGGTTTTGTGTGGACTACAGAGGGCTCAATTCTGTCACCAAGACAGATGCTCATCCAATTCCAAGAGCTGATGAGCTCATAGACAAATTAGGTGCTGCCAAATTCCTAAGTACCTTTGACTTGACAGCAGGGTACTGGCAAATAAAAATGGCACCTGGAGCAAAAGAGAAAACAGCATTCTCCACACCTGATGGGCATTATCAGTTTACTGTTATGCCCTTTGGTTTAAAGAATGCCCCTGCCACCTTCCAAAGGTTGGTGAATCAAGTCCTTGCTGGCTTGGAGTCCTTTAGCACAGCTTATCTTGATGATATTGCTGTCTTCAGCTCCACCTGGCAGGATCACCTGGTCCACCTGAAGAAGGTTTTGAAGGCTCTGCAATCTGCAGGCCTCTCTATCAAGGCATCCAAATGCCAGATAGGGCAGGGAACTGTGGTTTACTTGGGACACCTTGTAGGTGGAGGCCAAGTTCAGCCACTCCAACCCAAGATCCAGACTATTCTGGACTGGGTAGCTCCAAAAACCCAGACTCAAGTCAGGGCATTCCTTGGCTTGACTGGGTATTACAGGAGGTTTGTGAAGGGATATGGATCCATTGTGACAGCCCTCACTGAACTCACCTCCAAGAAAATGCCCAAGAAAGTGAACTGGACTGTGGAATGCCAACAGGCCTTTGACACCCTGAAACAGGGAATGTGCTCAGCACCAGTTCTAAAAGCTCCAGATTATTCTAAGCAGTTCATTGTGCAGACTGATGCCTCTGAACATGGGATAGGGGCAGTTTTGTCCCAAACCAATGATGATGGCCTTGACCAGCCTGTTGCTTTCATTAGCAGGAGGTTACTCCCCAGGGAGCAGCGTTGGAGTGCCATTGAGAGGGAGGCCTTTGCTGTGGTTTGGTCCCTGAAGAAGCTGAGACCGTACCTCTTTGGGACTCACTTCCTAGTTCAAACTGACCACAGACCTCTCAAATGGCTGATGCAAATGAAAGGTGAAAATCCTAAACTGTTGAGGTGGTCCATCTCCCTACAGGGAATGGACTTTATAGTGGAACACAGACCTGGGACTGCCCATGCCAATGCAGATGGCCTTTCCAGGTTCTTCCACTTAGAAAATGAAGACTCTCTTGGGAAAGGTTAGTCTCATCCTCTTTCGTTTGGGGGGGGGGTTGTGTAAGGAAATGCCTCCTTGGCATGGTTGCCCCCTGACTTTTTGCCTTTGCTGATGCTATGTTTACAATTGAAAGTGTGCTGAGGCCTGCTAACCAGGCCCCAGCACCAGTGTTCTTTCCCTAACCTGTACTTTTGTATCCACAATTGGCAGACCCTGCCATCCAGATAAGTCCCTTGTAACTGGTACTTCTAGTACCAAGGGCCCTGATGCCAAGGAAGGTCTCTAAGGGCTGCAGCATGTCTTATGACACCCTGGAGACCTCTCACTCAGCACAGGCACACTGCTTGCCAGCTTGTGTGTGCTAGTGAGGACAAAACGAGTAAGTCGACATGGCACTCCCCTCAGGGTGCCATGCCAGCCTCTCACTGCCTATGCAGTATAGGTAAGACACCCCTCTAGCAGGCCTTACAGCCCTAAGGCAGGGTGCACTATACCCTAGGTGAGGGTACCAGTGCATGAGCATGGTACCCCTACAGTGTCTAAACAAAACCTTAGACATTGTAAGTGCAGGGTAGCCATAAGAGTATATGGTCTGGGAGTCTGTCAAACACGAACTCCACAGCACCATAATGGCTACACTGAAAACTGGGAAGTTTGGTATCAAACTTCTCAGCACAATAAATGCACACTGATGCCAGTGTACATTTTATTGTAAAATACACCCCAGAGGGCACCTTAGAGGTGCCCCCTGAAACTTAACCGACTATCTGTGTAGGCTGACTAGTTTTAGCAGCCTGCCACAAACCGAGACATGTTGCTGGCCCCATGGGGAGAGTGCCTTTGTCACTCTGAGGCCAGTAACAAAGCCTGCACTGGGTGGAGATGCTAACACCTCTCCCAGGCAGGAATTGTCACACCTGGCGGTGAGCCTCAAAGGCTCACCTCCTTTGTGCCAACCCAGCAGGACACTCCAGCTAGTGGAGTTGCCCGCCCCCTCCGGCCAGGCCCCACTTTTGGCTTCAAGGCCGGAGAAAATAATGAGAAAAACAAGGAGGAGTCACTGGCCAGTCAGGACAGCCCCTAAGGTGTCCTGAGCTGAGGTGACTCTGACTTTTAGAAATCCTCCATCTTGCAGATGGAGGATTCCCCCAATAGGGTTAGGATTGTGACCCCCTCCCCTTGGGAGGAGGCACAAAGAGGGTGTACCCACCCTCAGGGCTAGTAGCCATTGGCTACTAACCCCCCAGACCTAAACACGCCCTTAAATTTAGTATTTAAGGGCTACCCTGAACCCTAGAAAATTAGATTCCTGCAACTACAAGAAGAAGGACTGCCTAGCTGAAAACCCCTGCAGAGGAAGACCAGAAGACGACAACTGCCTTGGCTCCAGAAACTCACCGGCCTGTCTCCTGCCTTCCGAAGATCCTGCTCCAGCGACGCCTTCCAAAAGGGACCAGCGACCTCGACATCCTCTGAGGACTGCCCCTGCTTCGAAAAGACAAGAAACTCCCGAGGACAGCGGACCTGCTCCAAGAAAGGCTGCAACTTTGTTTCCAGCAGCCTTGAAAGAACCCTGCAAGCTCCCCGCAAGAAGCGTGAGACTTGCAACACTGCACCCGGCGACCCCGACTCGGCTGGTGGAGATCCGACACCTCAGGCGGGACCCCAGGACTACTCTGATACTGTGAGTACCAAAACCTGTCCCCCCTGAGCCCCCACAGCGCCGCCTGCAGAGGGAATCCCGAGGCTTCCCCTGACCGCGACTCTTTGAACCTAAAGTCCCGACGCCTGGGAGAGACCCTGCACCCGCAGCCCCCAGGACCTGAAGGACCGGACTTTCACTGGAGAAGTGACCCCCAGGAGTCCCTCTCCCTTGCCCAAGTGGAGGTTTCCCCGAGGAATCCCCCCCTTGCCTGCCTGCAGCGCTGAAGAGATCCCGAGATCTCTCATAGACTAACATTGCGAACCCGACACTTGTTTCTACACTGCACCCGGCCGCCCCCGCGCCGCTGAGGGTGAAATTTCTGTGTGGACTTGTGTCCCCCCCGGTGCCCTACAAAACCCCCCTGGTCTGCCCTCCGAAGACGCGGGTACTTACCTGCAAGCAGACCGGAACCGGGGCACCCCCTTCTCTCCATTCTAGCCTATGTGTTTTGGGCACCACTTTGAACTCTGCACCTGACCGGCCCTGAGCTGCTGGTGTGGTGACTTTGGGGTTGCTCTGAACCCCCAACGGTGGGCTACCTTGGACCAAGAACTAAGCCCTGTAAGTGTCTTACTTACCTGGTTAACCTAACAAATACTTACCTCCCCTAGGAACTGTGAAAATTGCACTAAGTGTCCACTTTTAAAACAGCTATTTGTGAATAACTTGAAAAGTATACATGCAATTTTGATGATTTGAAGTTCCTAAAGTACTTACCTGCAATACCTTTCGAATGAGATATTACATGTAGAATTTGAACCTGTGGTTCTTAAAATAAACTAAGAAAAGATATTTTTCTATAACAAAACCTATTGGCTGGATTTGTCTCTGAGTGTGTGTACCTCATTTATTGTCTGTGTATGTACAACAAATGCTTAACACTACTCCTTGGATAAGCCTACTGCTCGACCACACTACCACAAAATAGAGCATTAGTATTATCTATTTTTACCACTATTTTACCTCTAAGGGGAACCCTTGGACTCTGTGCATGCTATTCCTTACTTTGAAATAGCACATACAGAGCCAACTTCCTACACAAGTGGATTGCTCAAACATGTCAAGATCCAGCCTGATGCCTGGGGAATATTCTAAGGAAAGGAATCCGGTGTCAGCTGCTTTCCAGGCTGTCAACAGCCTCAGAAACAGAGCCCATGTGCAGAGCAAAAATTGGCATTAGGGTGAAAGTGAGGCCAACATGAAAGAGTAACCACTTTTGAAAGAAAGAAAGCTTGGGTTATCAAAACCAACTTATCAAGGAAAAGAGGGTGTAAGGTGGAGCTACACAGAGCATGAAGTTGCCTCAGACGTCTAGGTAATGTTATGGCGATGAGAAAAACTGATTAAGTCCAAAGCCTCAAGGGACAACTGAGCAACGTCTTAAACGGATTGCACATCATTAATGTGAGCGCTAAATTTCACTCCACTGGGGAATCACAAAGGGCTATGGTGGAAATAAATGATGCAATGATTTCAAAAAACCGTATCAATAGTGTGATTTAAACAACAAGACTTACCCAACTGCCACAGGAAGGCCGAAAGTGCCAGTATATAGCACTTAACAGTGAATGACAAGTCCTTCCCAGGCCAGAGATAGACCAAAAAAAGACTTCAGACAACGTAGCCTGTAAAGCATTATTCTGTCAGGTGCCGCACCAATCAAAAAATTGTCCCAACAGATGTGTGCACTAATTTGTGAAGGGACAGGCTGCCGCCAAGATGACATCAACCTCAGAATGCAAGTCAAAGGAGATCAACTGTCGCCACTCAATCTGCAAGCATGGAGATGCAAAGTGTGCAGGTCGAACTGCAACACCATACCCCAATGCAGCAACACAAGATACTGCTGAAGTGTCAGCTTGATTGAAAGCTAGGTGATCATACCTAGTGTAGGAGACTGGGATTTTGTTGTAGTAGTCCCCTCACCGCTTTTTACCTGGTATTTGATGCAACTTGGACTGAAGAGCACTGGGTTCATGCTAACCAGGATGCCAGTGCTACTGTTGCTTTCCCAAAATCATTGAGGGGGGCATTGGTACCAAAGAGGGTTCAGGACCCATCATGCAGACTGCCATTGCAGGCTGCGTGTCTTGGAGCAGCTAAAAGTGAGAACACAACATAGCACACAGCCTGTGTGCCACGTGCCCTAACACTGCATGCAATATCTGTGAGTAACCCCCCCACAGCAGGCTTTACAGCCCTAAGGCATGGTGTATTACATTGCATGTGATGACACAGCTGCAAGATCAGGTATGCCCCTATGCCGATTCTTAGACATAGTAAAGGATCAGGGAAGCCATTTTAAGTATGTGTGCTGAAAACTGGTCAATAAGAGTTCCTTAGCAACATCATGGCTTAAATGAAAATAGGGATTTGGTATCAAACATCTCATAATAATAAACCTTCATGGATGCCAGTGACACTTTCATTAATAGAGGCATCCAGGGGTCACCTTGGAGGTACCTCCTGAAAAACCTACCATCTACCCGTGTGCAGGCTGACCAGTTTTAACTAGCTTGCCACCAACAGACAGGTTTCTGACACCCAAGGGTGAAAGCCTCAGCTCTCCAGTGGTCAGGAACAAAGCCTGCTCTGGCAGGGGTGTTAGCACACCACCCAAAATGACCTGCAAATCTGCATTCCAAGGCAATGGGCTTCAAACACGCCTACCGCCCTACATATGCAGTTCTGGCTTCCCTCAGAAGAGTGATGCCGATCGATCTTCCTGACCAAAGGACCATTTAGCACCTAGACAGACTGGTAAATTTGTAGTCAGAGAGGCATGCCCTTTTTCAGGTCAGTTCCACCCACAAGATGAGCTGCCTGATGTGGACACGAAATTTCAAAGTCTGCCATCTTGGTAATGTCATCCCTATGAACTCTGGGACAGAGTTATGTCCATGGTCAAATGGGGGCATAGTGACCCCATGGGTAAGCAAGCCCACTGGATACCACCCTACATTCCCCTAACACCCCTTAATTCAGTATTGAGGGGAGCCCCTAGCTACAGAAAATCAGATCCTGTCAATCTGAAAGAAGACAGACCCTGTAGAGTCACCAAAGTAAGAACAGAAGACCAGCAGTTGATTTGGCCCCAGCCCGGGCAGACTACCTGCCGTCCTCGACAATTCCACTGAAGACAACTGAAACTGCCTGTCCCTCCAAAAGGCTGGGAGGACTGCCAGCCTTCAACCAAGACACAGGACTAATGTGGAGAAGCAGAGCTACTCCCCTGCAATCCTGCAGGAACCCCAAAAGAACTGTGAGGACTCAGGACACCAAAACTAGACACCAGAAAGCACCACCACACCTGTGCCTCCCTAGCCAGAGATGAAGTAGGTCAACGGTGCCAGCGTGGTTCCCCGACCCTCCAGAGAGGAAGCCCACCTTGGGTTTGCCAACTGGGGACTTCGACATCGCCTGCAGCCTCCTTCTGTAGACCCCCTCCTACCGTTGGCATCTCTCGCACCAGAACCAGAAGGCAAAAGACACCACTGCACCCAAGTCCCACAGCCCAAGAAGAGGTTGAAAGGTGTCCCTACGTGCCCAAAGATCTCTAGGGTTGAGCACCCTATGGGTTCCACCGGACTGGCCCCCGAGTCCTCGTTGCAGCTTCTTTCTGACCAGATCGATCTCCACTGAAGTGAATGGGACACTGTAGGAAGCTGGCTTGGTGTGTGGTGTGTACCTGAGGTACTTACACCTTATACCAAGTACAAGCATCTCCTATTAGTGTAATGTAGGCAGTGTCTAGAAGCCAGGCTCTCTATAGGTAACTGTGGATGAGCAGACAAGGCTTATCTAGGATACATGAAAGCTCATGCAATACCACTGTAGTCACACAGCACTTATACACATTATTTACAAAAATAAAGGTAAAGAGTAAGTTACTGTATTTTCCCCAAACAACCCAAAAGGAATTGAAAGAAAAAAATGCAACACCCAGACAAGACTGTAAGAAACCAGCGGTGGATTCCTGAAGAGAAAGAACTTCGGAAGAAGGGGATGTTGTGCTTTACTTTTGACTGAGCCAAGATATACACACTGAAAGGAGTCGAAAAGATTCTCTGGAATGCACTTCTTAATCTTAAGAAGACATTTATTATAGCTTTTTGCAAGGTTCATGAAGGAAAGTTAGAATAGTAAAAAGTGTACTTTCAAAATGTGCAACAACAACGTAAGACTATGTGCAAAGAATCTTCAATCTATAAACAGCTAATTTATACATGCAAGGATACAAACGCATATTGATTGATATATATATGGAAAATGTCACTTACCCAGTGTACATCTGTTCGTGGCATGAGATGCTGCAGATTCACATGCTGTGCATTATCCTGCCATCTAGTGTTGGGTTCGGAGTGTTACAAGTTGTTTTTCTTCGAAGAAGTCGTCACGAGGCCGAGGGACTCCTCCCTTACAGCTCCATTGTGCATGGGCGTCGACTCCATCTTAGATTGTTTTCCCCGCAGAGGGTGAGGTAGGAGTTGTGTATATAGTAGAAGTGCCCATGCAATGGAGTGAGTATGTATGTACATAATGTGTATAAAAAGTATTACATATTTACAAATTTACAAATGTACAAGTTTCATCCACTTATAACGGCTACAGGCTCCCGGGGAGGCAGGAGGGCGCATGTGAATCTGCAGCGTCTCATGCCACGAACAGATGTACACTGGTTAAGTGACATTTTCCGTTCAATAGCATGTGTAGCTGCAGATACACATGCTGTGCATAGACTAGTAAGCAGTTATCTCCCCAAAAGCGGTGGCTTAGCCTGTAGGAGTTGAAGTTGTTTGAAATAATGTTCGTAATACAGCCTGTCCTACTGTGGCTTGTTGTGTTGTTAACACATCTACACTGTAATGTTTTGTGAATGTATGAGGCGTAGACCATGTGGCTGCCTTGCAGATTTCTGTCATAGGTATATTTCCTAGAAAGGCCATTGTGGCGCCTTTTTTCCTAGTGGAGTGCGCCTTTGGCGTAATAGGCAGATCTCCGTTTGCTTTAATATAGCAGGTCTGAATACATTTCACTATCCATCTGTGTAAAGAAATGGCTCCCTGTTGCAGTTACCCCCCACTCTTTGCCTGATACTGATGCTGACTTGACTGAGAAGTGTGCTGGGACCCTGCTAACCAGGCCCCAGCACCAGTGTTCTTTCACCTAAAATATACCATTGTTTCCACAATTGGCACAACCCTGGCACCTAGGTAAGTCCCTTGTAACTGGTACTCCTGGTACCAAGGGCCCTGATGCCAGGGAAGGTCTCTAAGGGCTGTAGCATGTCTTATGCCACCCTAGGGACCCCTCGAGCAGCACAGACACACTGCTTACCTGCTTGTGTGTGCTGGTGGGGAGAAAATGACTAAGTTGACATGGCACTCCCCTCAGGGTGCCATGCCAACCTCACACTGCCTATGGCATAGGTAAGTCACCGCTCTAACAGGCCTTACAGCCCTAAGGCAGGGTGCACTATACCACAGGTGAGGTAAGCAAAACCTTAGACATTGTAATTGCAGGGTAGCCATAAGAGTATATGGTCTGGGAGTCAGTCAAAAACGAACTCCATAATGGCTACACTAAATACTGGGAAGTTTGGTATCTGTGGTGCTGTAACAAAGGGGGTGAGACTTTGAGGCTCACCGCCAGGTGTTACAGTTCCTGCAGGGGGAGGTGTGAAGCACCTCCACCCAGCACAGGCTATGTTACTAGCCACAGAGTGACAAAGGCACTCTCCCCATGTGGCCAGCAACATGTCTGGTGTGTGGCAGGCTGCTAAAACCAGTCAGCCTACACGGGTAGTTGGTTAAGGTTTCAGGGGGCACCTGTAAGGTGCCCTCTGGGGTGTATGTTACAATAAAATGTACACTGGCATCAGTGGGCATTTATTGTGCTGAGAAGTTTGATCCCAAACTTCCCAGTTTTCAGGGTAGCCATTATGGTGCTGTGGAGTTAGTGTTTGACATACTCCCAGACCATATACTCTTATGGCTACCCTGCACTTACAATGTCTAAGGGTTCGCTTAGACACTGTAGGGGCACAGTGCTCAAGCACTTGTGTCCTCACCTATGGTATAGTGCACCCTGCCTTAGGGCTGTAAGGCCTGCTAGAGGGGTGACTTATCTATACTGCATAGGCAGTGTTAGGTTGGCATGGCACCCTGAGGGGAGTGCCATGTTGACTTACTCGTTTTGTCCTCACTAGCCCACACAAGCTGGCAAGCAGTGTGTCTGTGCTGAGTGAGGGGTCCCCAGGGTGGCATAAGATATGCTGCAGCCCTTAGAGACCTTCCCTGGCATCAGGGCCCTTGGTACCAGGGGTACCAGTTACAAGGGACTTACCTGGATGCCAGGGTGTGCCAATTGTGAAAACAAAAGTACAGGTTAGGGAAAGAACACTGGTGCTGGGGCCTGGTTAGCAGGCCTCAGCACACTTTCAAATCAAAACTTAGCATCAGCAAAGGCAAAAAGTCAGGGGGTAACCATGCCAAGGAGGCATTTCCTTACACTGGCTATGCATGAAGACATCATGCCTAGGAGTTTCATTACAAACCTCACTTGATAGTGTTGGTTTGGGTACATGTTTAGTATTACATTTTGGAAGGCTTTTACCCTTTGTGGACTTGGAGTGGCAATCCCCTTTTGTGTATTGATTGTTGCTCCTAAGTATTGTTCGATTTGACAGTTGTAGATGTGATTTTTGGTAATTTATAGAGAACCCTAGTTTGTGAAGGGTTTCTATGACATATTTTGTGTGTAGAAGACACTGTTGCCGAGTGCTGGTTTTTATTAACCAATCGTCTAAGTAAGGGAATACATGCATGTGCTGTCTCCTGACGTGAGCGGCTACTACTGCAAGACATTTTGTCAATACCCTTGGGGCTGTTGTTATGCCGAATGGTAACACTTTGAAGTGGTAATGCACGCCTTGGATTACAAACCTCAAGTATTTCCTGTGGGAAGGATGTGTGGGTATGTGGAAATAAGCATCCTTGAGATCTAATGTTGCCATGTATTCTTGGTGTTTCAGCAAGGGAATCACATCTTCAAGTGTCAGCATGTCAAAGTGATTTGATTTGATGTAAAGATTCAGTGTTCTGAGGCCTAATATGGGTCTCAGTGTTTTGTCCTTTTTTGGAATTAGGAAATACAGGGAGTAAACAACTGTTCCTTTTTGATGGTTGGGTACTAGTTCTATTGCTTCTTTTTGTAACAGTGCTTGGACTTCTAGTTGTAACAGGTCTAAGTGTTGTTTGGACATATTGTGTGCTCTTGGAGGCACATCTGGTGGCAAATGTAGGAATTCTATGCAATAACCATGTTGGATAATGGCTAGGACCCAGGCGTCCGTAGTTATGTGTTCCCAATTGTGGTAAAAATCTGTAAGTCTCCCTCCCACTGGTGTTGTGTGGTGGGGGTTTGTGACATTGAAGTCACTGTTTGGTTTGTGGGGTTTTTGGGCTCTGGAATTTCCCTCTTGGTTTAGGGAACTGTCCACCCCTATATTGTCCTCGAAAGCCTCCTCTTTGATATTGTCCCTGATATGTGGGTCTGACTTGTGAGGTGGAAGGCTCTGTGATCTGGGCCCGAAACCCCCCTCTAAACTGCAGCTTCCTAAATGTGCCTCTGCTATGTGGGGAGTAGAGCTTGCCCATGCTTTGGCCGTGTCCGTGTCTTTTTAAAGTTTTTCGATCACCGTATCCGCCTCCGGCCCAAATAATTGTTGTTCATTGAATGGCATATTTAGCACGGTCTGCTGAACTTCGGGCTTAAATCCGGAGGTCTGTAGCCATGCGTGTCTCCGAATGGTTACCGCCGTGTTTACTGTTCTGGCCACCGTGTCTGCTGAGTCCATAGCCGACTTTATTTGGTTGTTGGAGATAGTTTAGCCCTCCTTGACAACCTGTTGGGCACGTTTCTGGAACTCTTTGGGAAGGTGTTGAATTATATGGAAAATGTCACTTACCCAGTGTACATCTGTTCGTGGCATTAGTCGCTGCAGATTCACATGCTGTGCACAGTCCGCCGTCTGGTGTTGGGCTCGGAGTGTTACAAGTTGTTTTTCTTCAAAGAAGTCTTTGAGTCACGAGACCGAGGGACTCCTCTCACTTCGGTTCCATTGCGCATGGGCGTCGACTCCATGTTAGATTGTTTTCCCTGCAGAGGGTGAGGTAGGAGTTGTGTATGCTAGTAATAGTGCCCATGCAATGGAATGAATACGTATGTACAAAATGAAGGTTAAAGTAATATATTTACAAATGTACAAATGTTGAAGATCTACTTTTAAACTGCTACAGGCTCCCGGGGAGGCGGGTGGGCGCATGTGAATCTGCAGCGACTAATGCCACGAACAGATGTACACTGGGTAAGTGACATTTTCCGTTCGGTGGCATGTGTAGCTGCAGATACACATGCTGTGCATAGACTAGTAAGCAGTTATCTCCCCAAAAGCGGTGGTTCAGCCTGTAGGAGTTGAAGTAGTTTGAAATAAAGTTCTTAGTACAGCTTGACCTACTGTGGCTTGTTGTGCAGATAACATATCTACACAGTAGTGCTTAGTAAATGTATGAGGCGTAGACCATGTTGCTGCCTTACATATTTCGTTCATTGGAATATTTCCTAGAAAGGCCATAGTAGCACCTTTCTTTCTGGTTGAGTGTGCCTTTGGTGTAATAGGCAGCTCTCTCTTTGCTTTAAGATAGCAGGTTTGAATGCACCTAACTATCCATCTAGCAATGCCTTGTTTTGAAATAGGATTTCCTGTATGAGGTTTTTGAAAGGCAATAAATAGTTGTTTTGTCTTCCTAATTAGTTTTGTTCTGTCAATGTAGTACATTAGTGCTCTTTTGATGTCTAATGTATGTAGTGCTCTTTCCGCTACGGAATCTGGCTGTGGGAAGAACACTGGTAATTCTACTGTTTGATTTAAGTGGAACGGTGAGACAACCTTTGTTCTTAGAACTATCTTATTTTAATGTATTTGAATAAATGGTTCTTGTATGGTAAATGCCTGAATCTCACTCACTCTTCTAAGAGATGTGATGGCAATGAGAAATGCAACTTTCCACGTTAAGTATTGCATTTCACAAGAATGCATGGGCTCGAAAGGTGGACCCATAAGTCTTGTTAAGACAATGTTGAGGTTCCATGAAGGAACAGGTGGTGTCCTTGGTGGTATAATTCTCTTTATGCCTTCCATAAACGCTTTAATGACTGGTATTCTGAATAGTGAAGTTGAGTGAGTAATCTGCAGGTAAGCAGATATTGCGGTGAGATGTATCTTTATGGAAGAAAAAGCTAGATTTGATTTTTGCAAATGTAGTAAATATCCTACTACATCTTTTGGAGATGCGTGTAATGGTTGAATTAGATTGTTATGGCAGTAACAAACAAATTTTTTCCATTTATTTGCATAGCAGTGTCTAGTGGAAGGTCTTCTAGCTTGTTTTCTGACCTCCATACATTCCTGTGTGAGGTCTAAGTGTCCGAATTCTAGGATTTCAGGAGCCAAATTGCTAGATTCAGTGATGCTGGGTTTGGATGCCTGATCTGTTGTTTGTGTTGTGTTAACAGATCTGGTCTGTTGGGTAGCTTGACATGAGGTACTACTGACAGGTCTAGTAGTGTTGTGTGCCAAGGTTGTCTTGCCCATGTTGGTGCTATTAGTATGAGTTTGTTTTGACTCAATCTGTTTACTAGATATGGAAGGAGAGGGAGAGGGGGAAAAGCGTACGCAAATATCCCTGACCAATTCATCCATAGAGCATTGCCTTGGGATTGGTGGTGTGGGTACCTGGATGCGAAGTTTTGGCATTTTGAGTTTTCTTTTGTTGCAAATAGGTCTATTTGGGGTGTTCCCAAATTTGAAAGTAAGTGTTCAGTATTTGGGGGTGAATTTCCCATTCGTGGATTTGTTGGTGATCCCGAGAGAGATTGTCTGCTAGCTGGTTTTGGATCCCTGGAATAAATTGTGCTATTAGGCGAATGTGGTTGTGAATCGCCCAATGCCATATTTTTTGTGTTAGGAGACACAACTGTGTCGAGTGTGTCCCCCCGTTTGTTTAAATAATACATTGTTGTCATGTTGTCTGTTTTGACAAGAATGTATTGGTTGGTTATTATGGGCTGAAATGCTTTCAGCGCTAGAAATACTGCTAACAGTTCTAGGTGATTTATGTGAAACTCCCGTTGATGTATGTCCCATTGTCCTTGGATGCTGTGTTGATTGAGGTGTGCTCCCCACCCTGTCATGGAAGCATCTGTTGTTATGACGTATTGTGGCACTGGGTCTTGGAAAGGCCGCCCTTTGTTTAAATTTGTACTGTTCCACCATAGAAGCGAGATGTATGTTTGGCGGTCTATCAACACCAGATCTAGAAGTTGACCCTGTGCATGTGACCATTGTGATGCTAGGCACTGTTGTAAGGGCCGCATGTGTAACCTTGCATTTGGGACAATGGCTATGCATGAAGACATCATGCCTAGGAGTTTTAATACCATTTTTGCTTGTATCTTTTGTGTTGGATACATGGCCTGTATTACCTTGGGAAATGTTTGAACCCTTTGTGGACTTGGAGTGGCTATCCCTTCTGTTGTGTTGATTGTCGCTCCTAAGTATTGCTGTGTTTGGCACGGCAAAAGGTGTGACTTTGCATAGTTGGAGAAACCCAGCCTGTGAAGGGTCTGTATGACATACTTTGCGTGATATGAACACTGTTAGCGTGTTGGTTTTGATTAACCATTCGTCTAAGTAAGGGAACACGTGTATTTGCTGCCTTCTGATATGTGCAGCTACTACTGCTAGGCATTTTGTAAAGACTCTTGGCGCAGTTATTATTCCGAATGGCAACACTTTGAATTGGTAATGTATTCCTTTGAATACGAACCTTAGGTATTTCCTGTGTGATGGATGTATCGGTATATGGAAATACGCATCTTTTAGGTCTAATGTTGTCATGTAGTCTTGCAGTTTGAGCAGTGGGATTACGTCTTGTAATGTGACCATGTGAAAGTGGTCTGATTTGATGTAGGTATTTAGTGTTCTGAGATCTAGTATTGGTCTCAGAGTTTTGTCCTTTTTTGGTATTAGAAAGTACAGTGAGTAAACTCCTGTGTTTTTCTGTAGACTTGGTACTAATTCTATTGCGTCCTTTTGCAGTAATGCTTGAACTTCTAGTCCTAGAAGATCTGTATGCTGTTTTGACATAGTGTGTTTTCGGTGGGACGTTTGGAGGGAATTTGAGAAATTCTATGCAATAACCATGTTGGATAATTGCTAAGACCCAAGTGTCTGTTGTTATTTCCTCCCAAGATTTGTAGAACTGGCTTAGTCTTCCCCCCACTGGTGTTGTGTGACGGGGTTGTGTGACTTGTGAGTCACTGTTTGTTTTGAGGGGTTTTGAGACCTTGAAATTTTCCCCGATTTCTTGGGAATTGGCCTCCCCTGTATTGTCCCCGAAAACCTCCCCTTTGATATTGTCCCTGGTAGGTAGGTGGTCTTGTTTGTGAGGTGTTGGTTTCTGTGGGTTGACCTCGAAACCCTCCCCTAAAAGGTGTCTTCCGAAATGTGCCTCTGCTCTGCGGGGAGTACAGTGCGCCCATGGCTTTGGCTGTATCGGTGTCCTTTTTTAGTTTTTCCAATGGCAGTGTCCACCTCCGGCCCAAACAATTGCTGTTCATTAAACGGCATATTGAGCACAGCCTGTTGTATTTCAGGTTTGAACCCAGACGTGCGCAGCCATGCGTGCCTCCTTATTGTGACTGCAGTGTTTATTGTCCTTGCAGCTGTATCCGCTGCATCCATGGAAGCCCGTATCTGATTGTTCGAGATACTTTGTCCCTCTTCCACCACCTGTTGTGCTCTTTTTTGGAACTCTTTGGGTAGGTGTCCGATGAAATGTTGCATTTCATCCCAATGAGCCCTGTCGTATCTCGCCAGGAGTGCTTGCGAATTGGCGATACGCCACTGATTTGCTGCTTGTGCTGCAACCCTTTTTCCCGCTGCATCAAATTTGCGGCTCTCCTTGTCTGGAGGTGGTGCGTCGCCTGATGTATGCAAGTTGGCTCTCTTACGAGCTGCCCCCACAACTACTGAGTCCGGTGTCAGTTGTGTTGTAATAAATATAGGGTCTGTGGGTGGTGCCTTATATTTTTTCTCCACCCTTGGAGTTATTGCTCTGCTTTTAACTGGCTCCTGAAATATTTGTTTCGAGTGCCTTAGCATTCCTGGGAGCATGGGAAGGCTTTGATAATGGTTATGGGTGGAGGACAGGGTGTTAAAGAGGAAGTCATCCTCAATAGGTTCCGAATGTAGTGATACATTGTGGAATTCGGCTGCCCTAGCGACCACCTGTGCATATGATGTACTGTCCTCAGGTGGTGACGGTTTAGTTGGGTACGACTCTGGGCTATTGTCCGATGCTGGAGCGTCGTAGAGGTCCCATGCATCTGGGTCATCCTGGCTCATTGCGGTATGACCTGGTGAGTGTGTTAATGGTGGAGTTTGCGCCGGTGATGCATGAGTTGATGGTGGTGGAGAAGGTGGTGGAGTTACTTTCTTTACCACCTTTGCTTGTGGTTGCTTGTCTCCTTGTTGGAAGGCAAGTTTCCTTTTCATCCTGATTGGGGGAAGAGTGCTGATCTTCCCTGTATCTTTTTGAATAAAGAGCCGCCTTTGCGTGTGATCTGGCTCTATTGTTTGTAATTCCTCCTCAAATCTGTGTTTTTTCATTTGAGAGGACAGTCCTTTTTCCTCTGAGTAGGAACTAATTCTCGGTTCGGATGCCGGATGTTTCGGCACCGAAACCGTTTCTACGGATTTTTTCGGCTCCGACAAAATCTTTTTTCTTTTCTGCGTCGTGCCCTCTCGGTGCCGACCACCTTCGGTGGCGCTGTCTCGGTGCCGAATTTTTTCTGCGCCACTCTCTCGGGCCCGAGATTGCTGCGTGCCTGTATCTCGACTGGAGTCGGATGACTTCGACACCAGCTCGCCCTTTTTCGGTGCCGATGGACGGTCACCTACTTTTCGGGTTAAGCCATGGCGTCCCCTGGGCTTTGTCAGTCTTTTCGTGAGCTTTTTGTTTCAACGTCTTACTCACGGTTGACGTTTCTTCGGCGTCGAGTTCTTCGGAATCCGACTCGTGGATGGAGAAAGTTTCTTCTTCTTCCTCCTCGAACCGTTGTCCTGTCGGCGTGGACGCCATTTGCAATCTCCTGGCTCTTTGGTCTCTGAGCGTTTTCCTCGACCGAAACGTGCGACAGGCTTCGCACGTATCCTCCTTGTGCCCGGGGACAGGCACAAGTTACAGACCAAATGTTGATCCGTATAAGGATATTTATTATGGCATTTAGGACAGAATCGGAACGGGGTCCGTTCCATCAGTCTTGAAGTCGCACGCGGTCGGGCCGACCAGGCCCCGACGGGGGATCGAAATTACCCCGAAGGGTTACCGGAGCTCTTCAAGATTCGGTGTCGATTTGTTCTAACTAACCCGATACCGAACGAAACAATACCGACAAATTTTTCAGAGATTCTGACTAACTTTCCGACCCGAAACACGGAGCGAAAAGGAACACGTCCGAACCCGATGGCGGAAAAAAAACAATCTAACATGGAGTCGACGCCCATGCGCAATGGAACCGAAGTGGGAGGAGTCCCTCGGTCTCGTGACTCAAAAAGACTTCTTCGAAGAAAAACAACTTGTAACACTCCGAGCCCAACACCAGACGGCGGACTGTGCACAGCATGTGTATCTGCAGCTACACATGCCACCGAACGTTGCATTTCAACCCAATGTGCCCTGTCGTATCTTGCCAGAAGAGCTTGGGACTTGGCAATTCGCCATTGACTGGCTGCCTGTGCTGCCACCCTTTTGCCTGCTGCATCGAATTTCCGACTTTCTTTGTCGGGAGGTGGTGTGTCTGCAGAAGTTTGTGAGTTCGCCCTCTTCCGGGCTGCTCCTTCTACCACCGAATCTGGAGTTAACTGTTGTGTGATGTATACCGGGTCAGTAAGGGGAGGTTTATATTTCTTCTCCACCCGAGGTGAGAAGCCTCTGCCTTTTACTGGGTCCTGAAACACCTGTTTAGCATGTTTTAACATGCCTGGCAGCATTGGCAAGCTTTGGTATTGGCTGTGCGTAGATGACAGGGTGTTGAACAAGAAGTCATCTTCTATGGGCTCTGCATGCAATGCTACATTATGAAATGTAGCTGCCCTGGAAACCACCTGCATATTTGCAGTACTGTCCTCAGGTGGTGAAGGTCTTGCCGGGTAGCATTCAGGACTATTGTCAGAGACCGGTGCATCATACAAATCCCATGCATCCGGGTCATCTTTGCTCATCCCTGTGCGTGTTGGTGACTGCATCATTGGGGGTGTTGCTACCGGTGACAGATGTGGCGACTGTATTGGCGATTGTTGTGGCGAAAACTGTGGTGGTGTTTTCTCTTTTGCTACTTTGGCCTTTGGCTGCATTTCCACCTCTTGGAATGCAAGCTTCCGCTTTATTTTGATTGGAGGAAGAGTTCTGATTTTCCCCGTGTCCTATTGTATATGGAGCCTCCTCTGGGTATGGTCTGGCTCTCCCATGCCCAGCTCTTGTTCAAATCTGTGACCTTGTAATTGTGTGGAAAGGCCTTGTTCCTCTGTATAGGAGCTTTGTTTCGGCTCTGAGGCTGCATGTTTCGTCACCGAAATCTTTTCAACAATCTTTTTCGGCTCCAAGGAAACCTTTTTGACTTTCGGGGGGGCCGAACTCTCCGTGTCAAGACTGTTCGGAGCCGGTCTCGACTGGAGTCGGATGTCTTCGGCTGCTGGGAGGCTTTTTTCGGTGCCGATGTTTGGTCACCGTGTTTTCGGGTAAAGCCATGGCCTGTTGGCGGTGGCGTCCCCTTGGCCTTCATGATTTTCGAGTGAGTTTTTTCCGGGACTGGTTTACTCACAGTTTGCTGTGTCTTTGGCTGCTCACTCTCAGACTCCCAATCCCAGTGTGCTCAACTTGGCGATTTGTCTTCTAAAGTCATAGAATTTGGATATCTACAGCTTCCATTAGAAGGTATAGGGAGCTGTTGTGTAATAAACACAGGGTCTGACGGGGCGGTTTATATTTCTTCTCGACCCTTGGTGTGATGGCTCTCCCTTTTACTGGTTCTTGAAAAACCTGTTGTGCGTGTTTAAGCATGCCCGGTAACATTGGCAGGCTTTTGGTACGATGCATGCGTGGTTGCCAGAGTGTTAAATAGGAAGTCATCTTCCACTGGTTCTGAGTGCATTATTACATTGTGAAACGTTGCTGCTCTGGCCAGTACCTGCGTGTAGGACGTACTGTCCTCTGGCGGTGAAGGTTTTGTTGGATAACACTCAGGACTGTTGTCCAAAACTGGTGGGTTGTATAGATCCCAGGGGTCCGCATCGTCTTGAGTCATCCCAGTATGTGTGGGTGACTGTGCCATTGGTGTACCCACTGGTGACAACTGTGGTGATTGAAGTGGGGACGCTTGTGGTGAGAAATGTGGGGTCGATATTTTTAGGTTGACAGTAGTATAAGAAACGTTTCCATTTGTTTGCATAGCACTGCCTGGTTGTTGGTTTACGTGTTTATTTTAGAATGTCTATACATTCCAATGGAAGCTGTAGATATCCAAATTCTATGACTTTAGAAGACAAATCGCCAAGTTGAGCACACTGGGATTGGGATGCCTGATTTGATCCTTATTTTGAGTTAACAGGTCTGGTCTGTTTGGAAGCTTGTGATGGTACTACTTGCAGATCTAGCAGTGTTGTGTACCAGTGTTGACGTACCCACGTTGCAGCTATGAGTATCATGGTGAAAGAAGTGTGACACATCTTGCTGACCAGAAGTGGAATTAACGGGAGAGGGGGAAAAGCGTAAGCAAATATCCCTGACCAATTGATCCATAGAGCATGCACTGAGTCTGTGGTTATCTGGATGCGAAGTTGTGGCATTTTGCATTTTCCCTTGTTGCAAAAAGGTCTATGTTTGGTGCTCCCCACATTTGAAAGTAATATTGAATTACTTGTGGGTGAATCTCCCATTCTTGTATTTGTTGCTGTGTCCTGCTTACAAGGTCTGCTAGCTGGTTGTGTATCCTCTGGATGTATTCCGCTAGCAGGTGAATGTGATTGTGAATTGCCCATTTCCATATTGTTTGAGCTAGAAGGGACAATTCAGTTGTGTGTGCCCCCAACCCCCTGCTTTTTCGGATAATACATTGTTGTCAGTTTGTCTGTCCTTATTAAAGCTATTTTGTATATGATCTGTGGTTGAAATGCCTTGAAGGCCAAGAACACTGCTAATAATTCCAAGTGGTTTATGTGATAAGTTTGATGGATTGAGTCCCATTCCCCTTGAATTGTTAGATTGTTGAGACAGGCTCCACAACCTATCATTGACGCATCTGTTGTGATTATGGTCTGTGGCACAGGGTCTTGAAATGGCCGACCCTTTTCTAAGATGTTGTGATTCCACCATTAGAGATTTTTAAGTTTGGAAGTTTAACAACTCTAGATCCTGTAGCTGATCCTGAGACCATTGTTGAGAGAGACACTGTTGCAGTGGTCTCATGTTTTGACATGCATTTGGCAATATTGGTATGCATGATGCCATCATGCCTAATAGTTTCATGACAAATTTTACAGTGTAGGTTTGCTTAGCCTGTATTTGGGATATGAGGGAGTGAAAGGCTTGTATCTGTTGTGGATTTGGGTAGGCTAATGTTGTCTGAGTATTCGGAATTACGCCTATATAAGGTTGAATTTGTGTTGGCTGAAGATGACATTTCTGGTAATTGATTGTAAACCCTAACAGGTATCTATTGTGTGTTGTTGTTGGCAGTTTAGAATGGTGCTGGATTTTATTAACCAATCGTCTAGATAAGGGAAGACATGTATGTGTTGCCTTCTGAGGTATGCTGCTACTACAGCTAGTCATTTTGTGATCACTCTTGGTGGTGGTGTTGTTACCCCAAAGGGTTGTACCTTGAATTGATTGTGATTGCCTGTGATTACAAAACTTAAGATACTTGCAGTGAGGTGGGTGTACGGGAATGTGGAATTAAGCATCCTTTAGGTCTAACGCTGTCATGTAATCTTGTTTTAGCAGTAAGGGAATGACATCCTGTAGTCACCATGTGAAAATGTTTTGACAGGATATATAGATTTAGAGGCCTGAGATCGAGAATGGGTCTGAGAGTACAGTCCTTCTTTGGTATAAGGAAGTATAGGGAGTATACTCCTGTTCCTTGTTGTGAGAGATTGTACCTCTTGTTTTAGTAGAATAGTATGTTCTGGAGAGAGTCTGTGAGAACGAGGTGGAATATTTGGTGGAGCGGAAATGAGCTCTAGGCAATAACCATTGCGGATAATTGAGATTACCCATTGATCTCTGGTGATTGTTTTGCCAGTGAGAGTGGAATTGTTGCAGTCTTCATCCCACAGGAGACATATGGGATTGTGGGATGTTTGGGAAGTTATTGTTTAGTGGGTGTGGAAGCACCTTTTGAGGCTCAGAATTTACCTCTGGCCCTGAAATTGTGCCCTCTGAAGAGCCTCTAAATGACCCCCTTGGATAATACTGCTGTCCTTGCTGTGGATGGGAGGTGGAAGCCTCTGTAGTTTGGATTTTAAAACCTGCCCTAAATTGTGGTTTCCGAAAGGAACCCCGAAATGGTGTGGTATAAAGGGCTCCCATGGATTTTGCTGTGTCAGAGTCTTTCTTGAGTTTTTCTATGGTTGTATCCACCTCTGGTCCAAAAAGTTGCCATTTGCTAAACGGCATATGAAGGACTGCATGTTGTAGAGGACCTCAACCATGCATGCTGTCTATTTGTGATGCTGGAATTAATTCCTCTAGCTACATTATCAGCTGCATCAAGGGCAGACCTAATTGGTTATTTGCTACGACCTGACCTCCTTCCACAATTTGCGGTGCCTGCTTTTGGTGTTCTGTGGGTAGGTATTGCAAAAAATATTGCATCTCATCCCAATGTGCCCTATCATAGGGCCTGGGAATTGGCAATACGCCATTGGTTAGCTGCTTGTGTTGCCACCCTTGTCCCTGCAGCATCAAATATGCGGCTTTCTTTGTCAGGGGGTGGAGTATCCCCAAAAGACTGACTATTGGCGCGCTTTCTGGCTGCACTGACCACAATAGAATCTGGTGGTAATTGCTGGGTGATGTAAATTGGGTCTGTTGGTGCAGGCTTATATTTTTTGTCAATCCCCGGTGTTAGAACCCTAGCTTTAACTGGTTCTTTGAATATTTTTTCTGCATGCTTAAGCATACCAGGAAGCATTGGTAAACACTGGTATTGCTTGTGAATTGAGGATAGGGTATTTAAAAGGAAATCCTCCTCTAACGGTTCTGCATGCATTTGTACTCCATGGTATGCAGCTCTTGGTTATATGCCGTACTATCCTCTGGTGGAGATGGTCTGGTAGGATAGAGATCGGGATCGTTAAATGGGCCAGGATCCGAATCATACACGTCCCATGGGTCTATAGTGTAACTGGAATCAACCCTTTCTTCTTCTTCTAAGGAAGTGTGAGTGTGTGATGGTGAAGGTGGTGGTGGAGTGGGAGCTTGTGGTGAAAAAGAAAGTTGCGGTGAGTGTGGTGGAGAAAGCTCAAGAGGTTTCGGCTTTTCCTTCTGCTTGTAAATCTTTGCCGTTGGTGGGGCAATATCAAGAGACTCCTAAAATGCTAGCTTTCTTTTATTCTGTAGAGGCGGAGAAATAATAATTTTTCCAGTCTCTTTCTGGATTTGGATTCTCCTTTGCTTGCTGTCCATAACCTCCAAAATAGATTAAATGTCCGAATCCACAATTTGATGTTCAGAGGTATGTTTTGTGCCCTTAGAGGAATGTTCAATAAATGTTTTGGACTCCTGCCTCATTCAGGCCGAAAGCCTTGTCTCCTCTGTATACGATGCTTTTTTCGGCTCCGAAGTTGTACCAAGATGATTCGGGTCTGAAGCTGTTAGCCGAGGTTTCATTTCCGAAGCAGAGCGTAATCTTTTTGGATCGGACGATGTTGGGTGTCGACTCATTTCGGAGGTTGAGGCTCGTATTTTTCAGCTCGACCCAGACAGCAAAAGAGGCGCGGTAACCTCTTGATGGAGTGTTTTGTCCTTTTTCGGCACCGAACCAAGGGTCGGTCGACAATTTTTTTTTTTTTCCCCGATGTAACCATGGCTTGACAGCAGTGATGCACCCAAAGACCTTGCCTGATTTCTTAAAAGCTGGTGTTGGTATACTCACATACTGCGCCGCTGCTATTGGCTGGCTATCATCGTCTGAAAACTGCTCTGAGTCGGAGTCTGGGATCGAAACTGCTCTTTGTGCCTGCTCCTCTTTGAGGGTGTCAGTGGTGGACTCGGTCAGTTTGGACGGCATCTGCAGTCATCGTGCCCTTCGATCGTGTAACGTTTTCTTAGATTGAAAAGACCAATACGTCTCAAAGGTTTCTTCTCGATGTTCGGGAGAAAGACAGATATTACAGACCAAAGGCTGGACAGTATACGGAAATTTGGCGTGGCACAGAGGACAGAACTGGAATGGAGTCCAATCCATTAGCCTACTACGCAGTAGGGCCAACCAGGCCCACAGAGGGCGCAAGTGCCTGAAATTGCATTTTTTTTAGCCCAACTGTACTACCGGATCGAGTGCAGAAAGAAACCGTGTTCGAAACAATACCAACGTCTCGGACTGAGAGGGAACACGTCTGAACCCGACTGTAGGAAGTTGGCTCTGTATGCACTATTTCAAAGTAAGGAATAGTATGCACAGAGTCCAAGGGTTCCCCTTAGAGGTAAGATAGTGGCAAAAAGAGATAATTCTAATGCTCTATTTTGTGGTAGTGTGGTCGAGCAGTAGGCTTATCAGAGGGTAGTGTTAAGCATTTGTTGTACACACACAGGCAATAAATGAGGAACACACACTCAGAGACAATTCCAGGCCAATAGGTTTTTGTATAGAAAAATATATTTTCTTAGTTTATTTTAAGAACCACAGGTTCAAGATTTAAAATAATACTTCAAATGAAAGGTATTTCAGGTAGGTACCTTAAGAACTTTGAATTAGCAAAATAGCATATACAGTTTTCACATAAATCACATATAGCTATTTTAAAACTAGTGCAATTTTCAACAGTTCCTGGGGCAGTAAGAGTTTGTTAGTTTTTGCAGGTAAGTAAACCACCTACGGGGTTCAAGTTTGGGTCCAAGGTAGCCCACCGTTGGGGGTTCAGAGCAACCCCAAAGTTACCACACCAGCAGCTCAGGGCCGGTCAGGTGCAGAGGTCAAAGTGGTGCCCAAAACGCATAGGCTTCAATGGAGAAGGGGGTGCCACGGTTCCAGTCTGCGAGCAGGTAAGTACCCGCGTCTTCGGAGGGCAGACCAGGGGGGTTTTGTAGGGCACCCGGGGGTGGGGGGTGAACACAAGTCAGCACAGGAAGTACACCCTCAGCGGCACGGGGGCAGCCGGGTGCAGTGTGCAAACAAGCGGCGGGTTCGCAATAGAAATCAATGGGAGACCAAGGGGTCTCTTCTGTGATGCAGGCGGGGGGCGAGGGATAGCCACCACATGGGCAAGGGAGAAGGTCACCTGGGGGTCGCGCCTGCACTGGCGGTCGGATCCTTCAGGTCCTGGGGGCTGCGGGTGCAGAGTCTTTACCGGGCGTCGGGTCTTTGAAGCAGGCAGTCGCGGTCAGGGGGAGCCTCGGGATTCCCTCTGCAGGCGTCGCTGTGGGGGCTCAGGGGGGTCAACTCTGGCTACTCACGGTCTTGTAGTCGCCAGGGAGTCCTCCCTGTGGTGTTTGTTCTCCACAAGTCGAGCCGGGGGCGTCGGGTGCCGAGTGCAAAGTCTCAGGCTTCCGGCAGGAAACGTGTGTTGTTTCAAAGTTGCTTCTTTGTTGCAAAGTTGCAGTCTTTGGGGAACAGAGCCGCTGTCCTCGGGAGTTCTTGGTCCTTCTAGATGCAGGGTAGTCCTCTGAGGCTTCAAAGGTTGCTGGACCCTGGGAACGCGTCGCTGGAGCAGTGTCCTTAGAAGGGGGGAGACAGGCCGGTAGAGCTGGGGCCAAAGCAGTTGGTGTCTCCGTCTTCTCTGCAGGTTTTTCAGTTCAGCAGTCCTCTTCTTCTTAGGTTGCAGGAATCTAAGTTCCTAGGTTCTGGGGAGCCCCTAAATACTGAATTTAGGGGTGTGTTTAGGTCTGGGGGGTTAGTAGCCAATGGCTACTAGCCCTGAGGGTGGCTACACCCTCTTTGTGCCTCCTCCCTGAGGGGAGGGGGGCACATTCCTATCCCTATTGGGGGAATCCTCCATCTGCAAGATGGAGGATTTCTAAAAGTCAGAGTCAACTCAGCTCAGGACACCTTAGGGGCTGTCCTGACTGGCCAGTGACTCCTCCTTGTTTTTCTCATTATCTCCTCCGGCCTTGCCGCCAAAAGTGGGGCCGTGGCCGGAGGGGGCAGGCAACTCCACTAGCTGGAGTGCCCTGGGGTGCTGTAACAAAGGGGGTGAGCCTTTGAGGCTCACCGCCAGGTGTTACAGTTCCTGCCTGGGGGAGGTGATAAGCATCTCCACCCAGTACAGGCTTTGTTACTAGCCACAGAGTGCCAAAGGCACTCTCCCCATGTGGCCAGCAACATGTCTGGAGTGTGGCAGGCTGCTAAAACCAGTCAGCCTACACGGATAGTCAGTTAAGGTTTAAGGGGTGTATGTTACAATAAAATGTACATTTATTGTGCTGAGAAGTTTGATACCAAACTTCACAGTTTTCAGTGTAGCCATTATGGTGCTGTGGAGTTCGTGCATGACAAACTCCGCGACCATATACTCTTATGGCTACCCTGCACTCACAATGTCGAAGGTTTTGCTTAGACACTGTAGGGGCATAGTGCTCATACACTTATGCCCTCACCTATGGTATAGTGCACCCTGCCTTAGGGCTGTAAGGCCTGCTAGAGGGGTGACTTATCTATACTTGTAGGCAGTGAGAGGTTGGCATGGCACCCTGAGGAGAGTGCCATGTCGACTGTTGTTTTATCCCCACTAGCACACACAAGCTGGTAAGCAGTGTGTCTGTGCTGAGTGAGGGGTCCCCAGGGTGGCATAAGACAAGCTGCAGTCCTTAGAGACCTTCCCTGGCATCAGGGCCCTTGGTACCAGGGGTACCAGTTACAAGGGACTTACCTGGATGCTAGGGTGTGCCAATTGTGGAAACAAAGGTACAGGTTAGGGAAAGAACACTGGTGCTGGGGCCTGTTTAGCAGGTGTAAGGAAATGCCTCCTTGGCATGGTTGCCCCCTGACTTTTTGCCTTTGCTGATGCTATGTTTTACAATTGAAAGTGTGCTGAGGCCTGCTAACCAGGCCCCAGCACCAGTGTTCTTTCCCTAACCTGTACTTTTGTATCCACAATTGGCAGACCCTGGCATCCAGATAAGTCCCTTGTAACTGGTACTTCTAGTACCAAGGGCCCTGATGCCAAGGAAGGTCTCTAAGGGCTGCAGCATGTCTTATGCCACCCTGGAGACCTCTCACTCAGCACAGACACCCTGCTTGCCAGCTTGTGTGTACTAGTGAGGACAAAACGAGTAAGTCGACATGGCACTCCCCTCAGGGTGCCATGCCAGCCTCTCACTGCCTATGCAGTATAGGTAAGACACCCCTCTAGCAGGCCTTACAGCCCTAAGGCAGGGTGCACTATACCATGGGTGAGGGTACCAGTGCATGAGCATGGTACCCCTACAGTGTCTAAACAAAACCTTAGACATTGTAAGTGCAGGGTAGCCATAAGAGTATATGGTCTGGGAGTCTGTCAAACACGAACTCCACAGCACCATAATGGCTACACTGAAAACTGGGAAGTTTGGTATCAAACTTCTCAGCACAATAAATGCACACTGATGCCAGTGTACATTTTATTGAAAAATACACCACAGAGGGCACCTTAGAGGTGCCCCCTGAAACTTAACCGACTATCTGTGTAGGCTGACTAGTTTTAGCAGCCTGCCACAAACCGAGACATGTTGCTGGCCCCATGGGGAGAGTGCCTTTGTCACTCTGAGGCCAGTAACAAAGCCTGCACTGGGTGGAGATGCTAACACCTCTCCCAGGCAGGAATTGTCACACCTGGCGGTGAGCCTCAAAGGCTCACCTCCTTTGTGCCAACCCAGCAGGACACTCCAGCTAGTGGAGTTGCCCGCCCCCTCCGGCCAGGCCCCACTTTTGGCGGCAAGGCCGGAGAAAATAATGAGAAAAACAAGGAGGAGTCACTGGCCAGTCAGGACAGCCCCTAAGGTGTCCTGAGCTGAAGTGACTCTAACTTTTAGAAATCCTCCATCTTGCAGATGGAGGATTCCCCCAATAGGGTTAGGATTGTGACCCCCTCCCCTTGGGAGGAGGCACAAAGAGGGTGTACCCACCCTCAGGGCTAGTAGCCATTAGCTACTAACCCCCCAGACCTAAACACGCCCTTAAATTTAGTATTTAAGGGCTACCCTGAACCCTAGAAAATTAGATTCCTGCAACTACAAGAAGAAGGACTGCCTAGCTGAAAACCCCTGCAGCGGAAGACCAGAAGACGACAACTGCCTTGGCTCCAGAAACTCACCGGCCTGTCTCCTGCCTTCCAAAGATCCTGCTCCAGCGACGCCTTCCAAAGGGACCAGCGACCTCGACATCCTCTGAGGACTGCCCCTGCTTCGAAAAGACAAGAAACTCCCGAGGACAGCGGACCTGCTCCAAGAAAAGCTGCAACTTTGTTTCCAGCAGCTTTAAAGAACCCTGCAAGCTCCCCGCAAGAAGCGTGAGACTTGCAACACTGCACCCGGCGACCCCGACTCGGCTGGTGGCGATCCAACACCTCAGGAGGGACCCCAGGACTACTCTGATACTGTGAGTACCAAAACCTATCCCCCCTGAGCCCCCACAGCGCCGCCTGCAGAGGGAATCCCGAGGCTTCCCCTGACCGCGACTCTTTGAACCTAAAGTCCCGACGCCTGGGAGAGACCCTGCACCCGCAGCCCCCAGGACCTGAAGGACCGGACTTTCACTGGAGAAGTGACCCCCAGGAGTCCCTCTCCCTTGCCCAAGTGGAGGTTTCCCCGAGGAACCCCCCCCTTGCCTGCCTGCAGCGCTGAAGAGATCCCGAGATCTCTCATAGACTAACTTTGCGAACCCGACGCCTGTTCCTACACTGCACCCGGCCGCCCCCGCGCTGCTGAGGGTGAAATCTCTGTGTGGACTTGTGTCCCCCCCGGTGCCCTACAAAACCCCCCTGGTCTGCCCTCCGAAGACGCGGGTACTTACCTGCAAGCAGACCGGAACCGGGGCACCCCCTTCTCACCATTCTAGCCTATGTGTTTTGGGCACCACTTTGAACTCTGCACCTGACCGGCCCTGAGCTGCTGGTGTGGTGACTTTGGGGTTGCTCTGAACCCCCAACGGTGGGCTACCTTGGACCAAGAACTGAACCCTGTAAGTGTCTTACTTACCTGGTAAAACTAACAAAAACTTACCTCCCCCAGGAACTGTGAAAATTGCACTAAGTGTCCACTTTTAAAACAGCTATTTGTCAATAACTTGTAAAGTATACATGCAATTTTTATGATTTGAAGTTCCTAAAGTACTTACCTGCAATACCTTTCGAATGAGATATTACATGTAGAATTTGAACCTGTGGTTCTTAAAATAAACTAAGAAAAGATATTTTTCTATATAAAAACCTATTGGCTGGATTTGTCTCTGAGTGTGTGTACCTCATTTATTGTCTATGTGTATGTACAACAAATGCTTAACACTGCTCCTTGGATAAGCCTACTGCTCGACCACACTACCACAAAATAGAGCATTAGTATTATCTATTTTTACCACTATTTTACCTCTAAGGGGAACCCTTGGACTCTGTGCATGCTATTCCTTACTTTGAAATAGCACATACAGAGCCAACTTCCTACAGCAGGTCTCAGCACACTTTCAAATCATAACTTGGCATCAGCAAAGGCAAAAAGTAAAGGGGTAACCATGCCAAGGAGGCATTTCCTTACACCGACTGTGGAAAGAAAACATTCTAACAAAGGAGTCGATGCCCATGCGCACTATCACCGAGAGGAGGAGTCACTCGATCCTGTGACTCAAAAAAAAGACTTCTTCGAAGAAAAACAACTTGTAACACACCGAGCCCAACACTAGATGGCGAGATATGCACAGCATGTGTATCTGCAACTACACATGCCATCGAACACTATACATATATTTATAGTGTGTACTTACCTCCAGTGGGGGGACTGCCTGTAAGTAATCTAGTTCAGTGGTATTGTACTGAAGTATTTTTTTTAACACTGTATGGATCCTTTCAGGTGTGATAAGTTGCTGTGTGACTGCTGTGGTATTGCAAGTGCTTTACACTCCTTCTGGATAAGTCTTGGCTGCTCACCACAGCTACCATTAGAGAGCCCTGGCTTACTAGACACGGTCTTCATTCATTAACAGGGGCTGCCGGGACCTGGTATAAGGTGCAAACACCACACACCAGGCCAGGTTCCTACAGCCCTCACAAGTAATATAATGCAATCTGCCCTAGGGCTGGAAGGCCTGCTAGAGGGGTGACGTACATATATTACATGCAGTGTTAGGGGGCATGTCATACAGGCTATGGGCCATGTCGTGTTTTCAATTTTGAAAGTACCTTGTCACAGAGCCTGCAAAGGTAGTCTGCATTAAGGTTGGTGCTGAGTCCCACAGAGTGGCATAAGTTGTGCTGCAGCTCTGAAGGGCCCTCTTCAGTATCCATGCCGTAAGTACCAGGGGTAATATTTACTAGGGACTTACAGGGGGCTGGTGTGTGTGTGTGTGTGTGTGTGTGTGTGTGTTGGTGTGTTGGTGTGTTGGTGTGTGTGTGTGTGTGTGTGTGTGTGTGTGTGTGTGTGTGTGTGTTGGTGTGTGTGTGTGTGTGTTGGTGTGTGTGTGTGTTGGTGTGTGTGTGTTGGTGTTGGTGTGTGTGTGTTGGTGTTGGTGTGTGTGTGTTGGTGTTGGTGTTGGTGTGTGTGTGTGTTGGTGTGTGTTGGTGTTGGTGTGTGTGTGTGTTGGTGTGTGTGTGTTGGTGTGTGTGTGTTGGTGTTGGTGTTGGTGTGTGTGTTGGTGTTGGTGTGTGTGTTGGTGTTGGTGTGTGTGTGTGTGTTGGTGTGTGTGTGTGTGTTGGTGTGTGTGTGTTGGTGTGTGTGTGTGTGTTGGTGTGTGTGTGTGTGTGTGTTGGTGTGTGTGTGTGTGTGTTGGTGTGTGTGTGTGTGTTGGTGTGTGTGTGTGTGTTGGTGTGTGTGTGTGTGTGTGTGTGTGTGTGTGTGTGTGTGTTGGTGTGTGTGTGTGTGTGTTTTTTTTGGAGGGTACTGCAACCAGAATCCAGCTCCCTACACCTCCCCATAGCAGACGTACCTTGGGCATTAGGAGACGTATGTTTCTTTTTTTTAAAAACATTTTTTATTACTTTTCAAATAAAAACATTACAACCCTTTTATGGGCTGCTCTTGTCAGTTGTGACATATCACAGTAAATAACTTCAATGTCTCATACGGGATAATATATGTCTGGTGTGTCATTACGTTCAACAATTAAAGTAAACAGTGGTAGCTCCTTACATAGCCATTGAACGGTGTCTCTTTTTTTCCATGACATTAGGAGTAGTATTTATTTAAGGGTAGTACCCTATTCCTTTTTGGCAGATTTAGACTTAATCTTTTTTTTTAAACCCAGTGCACCAGGGTAACTTTATATGTGAAAATTGCATGCTGAGATAGAGGCAAGAGTATTGTCAATAAGTAAAGATGATGGTCTCAAATTAAATTAGCATGTGACTACAGAGGACATACATCTTTCCTCCCTAACTATCCCGTTGCGTAGTTGGTTTTAAATGAACCCGCAGTGACCACTGATAAAGGAGAAATGAAAATGTCACTTACCCAGTGTACACATGTTCGTGGCATCAGTCGCTGGAGATTCACATGTTCTGCATGGCTCGCCATCTGGCGTTGGGTCGGAGTGTTACAAGTTGTTTTTCTTCGAAGAAGTCTTTCAAATCACGTGACCGAGTGACTCCTCCTTCTGTCTCCATTGCGCATGGGCGTCGACTCCATCTTCGATTGTTTTCCCCGCAGAGGGTGAGGTAGGAGTTGTGTTGTAGTAATAGTGCTCATGCAATGGAGTGACTAAGTATGTACCTATTTAAGGTTAAAATAATATATATACAAATGTACAAAGTTGAAGCTAACTTCCAAACTGCTACAGGCTCCCGGGGAGGTGGGTGGGCACATGTGAATCTCCAGCGACTGATGCCACGAACAGATGTACACTGGGTAAGTGACATTTTCAGTTCGATGGCATCTGTCGCTGTAGATACACATGTTCTGCATAGACTAGTAAGCAGTTATCTACCCAAAAGCGGTGGCTCAGCCTGTAGGAATGGAAGTGGTTTGAAATAATGTTCTTAACACGGCTTGACCTACTGTGGCTTGCTGTGCGGATAACACGTCTACACAGTAGTGCTTGGTGAACGTGTGTGGCGTAGACCATGTGGCTGCCTTACATATTTCTTGCATTGGGATGTTTCCTAGAAAGGCCATGGTAGCACCTTTTTTTCTGGTTGAATGTGCCCTTGGTGTAATGGGCAGTTGTCGTTTTGCTTTAAGGTAGCAGATTTGGATGCATTTAACTATCCATCTGGCTATACCTTGTTTTGATATTGGGTTTCCTGCATGAGGTTTTTGGAATGCAATAAATAGTTGTTTAGTCTTTCTGATGTTTTTCGTTCTGTCAATGTAGTACATTAATGCTCTTTTGACATCTAATGTATGTAGTGCCCTCTCAGCTACGGAATCTGGCTGTGGGAAGAACACTGGTAGTTCCACTGTTTGATTTAGGTGGAACGGTGAAATAACCTTTGGTAAAAATTTAGGATTAGTCCTTAGGACGACTTTATTTTTGTGTAGTTGTATAAAAGGTTCTTGTATTGTAAACGCCTGAATTTCGCTTACTCTTCTTAGAGATGTAATGGCGATGAAAAATGCAACCTTCCAGGTTAGGAACTGTATTTCGCAAAAGTGCATGGGTTCAAAGGGTGGACCGATGAGTCTTGTTAAGACAACATTTAAGTTCCATGAAGGAACAGGTGGTGTTCTTGGTGGTATAATTCTTTTAAGGCCTTCCATGAATGCTTTAATGACTGGTATCCTATATAGGGAAGTTGAATAGGTAGTCTGCAGGTATGCAGATATTGCCGCAAGGTGTATTTTAATGGAAGAGAAGGCTAGATTAGATTTTTGTAAGTGAAGCAAGTAACCCACTACGTCCTTTGGAGTTGCGTGTAAAGGTTGGATCTGATTATGATGGCAGTAGCAGACAAACCTCTTCCATTTACTTGCATAGCAGTGCCTAGTGGACGGCCGTCTGGCTTGCTTTATGACGTCCATACATTCTTGGGTAAGTTGTAAGTGTCCGAATTCTAGGATTTCAGGAGCCAGATTGCTAGATTCAGCGATGCTGGATCTGGATGTCTGATCTGTTGGTTGTGTTGTGTTAACAGATCCGGCCTGTTGGGCAATTTGATGTGGGGCACTACTGATAGGTCTAGCAGTGTTGTGTACCAGGGTTGCCTTGCCCAAGTTGGTGCTATTAAAATGAGTTTGAGTTTGTTTTGACTCAATTTGTTTACCAGATAAGGAAGGAGAGGGAGAGGAGGAAAAGCGTAGGTAAATATCCCTGACCAGTTCATCCATAGGGCATTGCCTTGGGACTGCCTGTGTGGGTATCTGGATGCGAAGTTTTGGCATTTTGCGTTCTCTCTTGTTGCAAACAAGTCTATTTGAGGTGTTCCCCAGAGTCTGAAGTAAGTGTTTAGAATTTGGGGGTGAATTTCCCATTCGTGGACCTGTTGGTGATCTCGAGAGAGATTGTCTGCAAGTTGATTCTGGATCCCTGGAATAAACTGCGCTATTAGGCGAATGTGGTTGTGAAATGCCCATCGCCATATCTTCTGTGCTAGAAGGCTCAACTGCGTTGAGTGTGTCCCCCCTTGTTTGTTTAGATAATACATTGTTGTCATGTTGTCTGTTTTGACAAGAATGTATTTGTGAGTTATAATTGGTTGGAAAGCCCTTAATGCTTGAAAAACTGCTAGCATTTCTAGGTGATTTATATGCAGTTTTGTTTGATGTACGTTCCATTGTCCTTGTATGCTGTGTTGATCGAGGTGTGCTCCCCACCCTGTCATGGAAGCATCTGTTGTTATTACGCATTGTGGCACTGGGTCTTGGAATGGCCGCCCTTTGTTTAAATTTATACTGTTCCACCATAGAAGCGAGAGGTAAGTTTGGCGGTCTATTAACACCAGATCTAGAAGGTGACCCTGTGCTTGTGACCATTGTGATGCTAGGCACTGTTGTAAGGGCCTCCTGTGTAGTCTTGCGTTCGGGACAATGGCTATGCATGAAGACATCATGCCTAGGAGTTGTAATATCATCTTTGCTTGTATTGTTTGTGTTGGATACATGCGTTGTATGATCTTGTTGAAATTTTGAATTCTTTGTGGACTTGGAGTGGCTACTCCTTTTGTTGTGTCTATTATGGCTCCCAGGTATTGTTGTACTTTGCACGGCAAAATGTTGGATTTTGCAAAGTTGACGGTGAAACCTAGTTTGTAGAGGGTTTGTATGATTTGATTTGTGTGTTGTAAGCACTTTGTTAGTGAATTGGTTTTGATTAGCCAGTCGTCTAGATACGGGAATACATGTATTTGCTGCCTTCTGATGTGTGCAGCCACTACTGCTAGACATTTTGTAAAGACTCTTGGTGCGGTTGTTAAACCAAAAGGCAATACTTTGAATTGGTAATGTATTCCTTTGAATACGAACCGTAGGTATTTCCTGTGCGATGGATGTATTGGTATATGGAAATACGCGTCTTTGAGGTCTAAGGTTGTCATGTAGTCCTGTAGTTTTAGCAATGGTAACATTTCTTGTAGCGTGACCATGTGAAAGTGGTCTGATTTGATGTAGGTGTTTAGTATTCTGAGGTCTAGGATTGGTCTCAGTGTTTTGTCCTTTTTTGGTATTAAGAAGTACAGTGAATAGACTCCTGTGTTTGTTTGTGTGTTTGGTACTAATTCGATTGCATTCTTTTGCAATAGTGCTTGAACTTCTATTTCCAGAAGTTCGGAATGTTGTTTTGATAAATTCTGTGCTTTTGGTGGTATGTTTGGAGGGAATTGTAGGAATTCTATGCAATAACCATGTTGGATAATTGCTAAGACCCAAGTGTCTGTAGTTATTTCTTCCCATGCTTTGTAATAATGACCTATTCTTCCCCCCACTGGTGTTGTGTGGAGGGGGTGAGTGACATCTGAGTCACTGCTTGGTTGTAGGGGTTTTGGGGCTTTGAAATTTCCCTCTACTCCTAGGGAATTGCCCTCCTCTGTATTGGCCCCGAAAGCCTCCCCTGTACTGTCCCTGGTAGCTGGACGGTGTTGCCTGCGAGGTGCTGGCTTGTGTGGCCTGACCCCGAAACCCCCCTCTAAAGGGTGTCTTGCGGAAGGTGCTGTAGGTTCCTCTGCTCTGCGGGGAGTAGAGTGCGCCCATGGCTTTAGCAGTGTCAGTGTCTTTTTTAAGTTTTTCGATTGCCGTGTCCACTTCTGGTCCGAACAGTTGTTTTTCGTTGAATGGCATATTGAGCACTGCCTGCTGTATCTCTGGTTTGAACCCAGACGTTCTTAGCCATGCGTGCCTTCTAATGGTCACAGATGTATTAATTGTTCTTGCAGCTGTGTCTGCAGCGTCCATAGAAGATCGTATCTGGTTATTTGATATGTTCTGTCCTTCCTCAACCACCTGCTTTGCCCTCTTTTGTAGTTCCTTGGGAAGATGCTCGATGAGGTGTTGCATCTCATCCCAAAGGGCTCTGTCATAGCGCGCAAGTAGTGCTTGAGAGTTAGCGATGCGCCACTGGTTTGCAGCTTGTACTGCGACTCTTTTCCCAGCTGCATCGAACTTGCAGCTCTCTTTATCTGGGGGTGGTGCATCCCAAGATGTGTGGGAGTTGGCTCTTTTCCGAGCTGCTCCTACTACGACGGAATCCGGTGGCAGCTGTGTGGTGATGAAAACAGGGTCTGTAGGAGGTGCCTTATACTTCTTTTCCACCCTTGGCGTTATTGCCCTACTTTTGACCGGCTCCTTGAATATTTCCTTTGCGTGCTGAAGCATACCTGGCAGCATAGGCAGGCTTTGGTAGGAGCTGTGGGTGGAGGAGAGGGTGTTGAATAAAAAGTCATCCTCGACTTGTTCTGAGTGGAGGTTTACGTTGTGGAATTGTGCTGCCCTAGCCACCACTTGAGAGTATGCTGAGCTGTCTTCTGGTGGTGAGGGCTTCGTTGGATATGCCTCCGGACTGTTGTCCGACACTGGGGCGTCATATAAGTCCCAAGCGTCTTGATCCTGGTCACCTTGGCTCATGGTGGTGTGAGCCGGGGAATGTGACGGAGTTTGCGCTGGTGAGACGTTAATTACAGGTGGAGGAGAGGGTGGCGGAGTCACCTTTTTCACCATTTTTGTTTGTGGCGCCTGGTCTGTTTGAAACTCCAGTCTCCTTTTTCTCCTAATAGGGGAAAGGGTGCTTATTCTTCCTGTTCCCTGCTGTATGAAAATACGTTTTTGCGTATGGTCCACTTCGGTGGATTGCAGCTCTTCCTCAAACCTATGCTTTCGCATCTGAGAGGACAGTGATTGTTCCTCTGTATAAGAGCCTGGACCTGGGTCGGTTACGGGTTGTTTCGGCACCGAAACCCTGCCTGTATCTCTTTTCGGCTCCGAGGTGGCTTTTTTCTTTTTTGGAGTCGAAACCTCTCGGCGTCGATCTTCGTCGGTGCCGCTGTCTCGGCGTCGAGCCGCTTCTACACCGCTATCTCGGTGTCGTTGCTTTTCTCCAGCACTTTCTCGATCCCGAGAAGGCTGCGTGCCGGTGTCTCGACCGGAGTCGGACGATCTCGGCACTGTTTTGGCCTTTTTCGGTGCCGATGGTCGGTCACCGAATTTATGGGTGGAGCCATGGCCTGGTGGCAGTGGCGTCCCCTGGGCCTTGTCACTTTTCTTATGTGTTGTTTTCGACGTCTTACTCACGGTTCTTTGATCGTCGAATTCCTCGGAGTCCGATTCGTGGATCGAAAAGGTTTCTTCTTCCTCTTGTTCCTCGAACTCTCGGTGCGCTGTCGGCGTGGACGCCATCTGAAGTCTCCTGGCTCGACGGTCACGGAGTGTCTTTCGGGACCGGAACGCACGACAGGCCTCGCAAGTCTCTTCACTGTGCTCAGGCGACAGGCACATGTTACAGACCAAATGTTGGTCTGTATACGGGTATTTGTTGTGGCATTTGGGACAAAAACGGAACGGGGTCCGTTCCATCGACGTTGTTCGACACGCGGTCGGGCCGACCAGGCCCCGACGGGGGATCGAAAACTACCCGAAGGGCACCGGAGCGCGTCGATCTTCGATGCGGTGTTGACTCTAACTACGCCGATCCCGAACGCAACAATACCGACGAAAATCTTCCGATATTAACTAACTTTCCGTTCCGAAACTCGGAGCGACAGGAACACGTCCGAACCCGATGGCGGAAAGAAAACAATCGAAGATGGAGTCGACGCCCATGCGCAATGCAGACAGAAGGAGGAGTCACTCGGTCCCGTGACTCGAAAGACTTCTTCGAAGAAAAACAACTTGTAACACTCCGACCCAACACCAGATGGCGAGCTATGCAGAACATGTGTATCTACAGCGACAGATGCCATCGAACACCTGGTTACTTATAGGTACTTTTAACTTTATCTCGATTGCCCTGTTTTGTTCAGAAAATAATCTCATTGTCTCAACTCACTTCATCTGGTTTACAAGGAGGTCGAGTCCGCCCTGGTGGTGTTGACCTACCAGGGTGGGGGGAGGTTGCTATGATGAAGCATGTAATATTATGTGAGTGAGGCTTCTCTCACATTAAGACTGACCTTTCCTTTCCTCTTGGACTTACCTCATCCAAGTCAGAGTCTTGGCAATTTAGCTATCAGTGATTTGTACCATAACACGGATGAAAACAGGGTTGTACATAAACACCAGCACCAGCACCAGAAGGTAGGTTCTTCACTTGTTTGGGATAGAGGCTTTTGATTTAGTCAAGATCCCACACTGCAGCATGTGCTGTTCTGTCGCATTCTGCACAGAGCTCAACAAGAACATCAGAGGAAGACAGGGACATAGCTCACACTGAAGAGTGAAAGGTTCACTGCAACCATGCTCAGGTAACTCCTGGGCCATTATACTTCTGCTCATCAAACTGGGACACTACAGTTTTAGCCAATTAAAGTGGGCCTCCACCCTGTAATTATACTGAATTGGATAGTTTTATTTTATTTTAACTATAGCCCCTGTTACAGAACCCTCTGCTCACAAGTTCATTCTGCTGTGTTTCACAATATTTTGGTATAACAATTATTTGTCTTTTATAAAGACAAGAACTGAGATGGACAATCATTGCAGGCTAATAGTTAACTGCTGTGTTCTTAACCTCTACTTCCACACTACATCTGAGAAATCTCACTACACAGTGGGTCCCTGTCAAACTAACAGTCAAGTACATAATGTCCAGTCTGCAGTGCCAAAGGTGGTCAACCACCATGGTTGTGGTCCAGTGACCCATGCCTGCCCCTTAGCCTTAAATGGATGTCGACAGAATGTAAAATAAATTGTAGTGTAAGAAACACATAAGAAGAGTAAGATTTTTTAATAAACAAACTCAAGCATTAAAAAGAGGTTTGCAAACAATGTATTTGCCCTGGGCCGTGATGGAGGGCATTCGGTTACTGTAAGGAAATGCCTCCTTGGCATGATTGCCCCCTGACTTTTTGCCTTTGCTGATGCTATGTTTACAATTGAAAGTGTGCTGAGGCCTGCTAACCAGGCCCCAGCACCAGTGTTCTTTCCCTAACCTGTACTTTTGTATCCACAATTGGCAGACCCTGGCATCCAGATAAGTCCCTTGTAACTGGTACTTCTAGTACCAAGGGCCCTGATGCCAAGGAAGGTCTCTAAGGGCTGCAGCATGTCTTATGCCACCCTGGAGACCTCTCACTCAGCACAGACACACTGCTTGCCAGCTTGTGTGTGCTAGTGAGGACAAAACGAGTAAGTCGACATGGCACTCCCCTCAGGGTGCCATGCCAGCCTCTCACTGCCTATGCAGTATAGGTAAGACACCCCTCTAGCAGGCCTTACAGCCCTAAGGCAGGGTGCACTATACCATAGGTGAGGGTACCAGTGCATGAGCATGGTACCCCTACAGTGTCTAAACAAAACCTTAGACATTGTAAGTGCAGGGTAGCCATAAGAGTATATGGTCTGGGAGTCTGTCAAACACGAACTCCACAGCACCATAATGGCTACACTGAAAACTGGGAAGTTTGGTATCAAACTTCTCAGCACAATAAATGCACACTGATGCCAGTGTACATTTTATTGTAAAATACACCACAGAGGGCACCTTAGAGGTGCCCCCTGAAACTTAACCGACTGTCTGTGTAGGCTGACTAGTTCCAGCAGCCTGCCACACCAGAGACATGTTGCTGGCCCCATGGGAGAGTGCCTTTGTCACTCTGAGGCCAGTAACAAAGCCTGCACTGGGTGGAGATGCTAACACCTCCCCCAGGCAGGAGCTGTGACACCTGGCGGTGAGCCTCAAAGGCTCACCCCTTTGTCACAGCCCAGCAGGGCACTCCAGCTTAGTGGAGTTGCCCGCCCCCTCCGGCCACGGCCCCCACTTTTGGCGGCAAGGCTGGAGGGAACAAAGAAAGCAACAAGGAGGAGTCACTGGCCAGTCAGGACAGCCCCTAAGGTGTCCTGAGCTGAAGTGACTCTAACTTTTAGAAATCCTCCATCTTGCAGATGGAGGATTCCCCCAATAGGGTTAGGATTGTGACCCCCTCCCCTTGGGAGGAGGCACAAAGAGGGTGTACCCACCCTCAGGGCTAGTAGCCATTGGCTACTAACCCCCCAGACCTAAACACGCCCTTAAATTTAGTATTTAAGGGCTACCCTGAACCCTAGAAAATTAGATTCCTGCAACTACAAGAAGAAGGACTGCCTAGCTGAAAACCCCTGCAGAGGAAGACCAGAAGACGACAACTGCCTTGGCTCCAGAAACTCACCGGCCTGTCTCCTGCCTTCCAAAGATCCTGCTCCAGCGACGCCTTCCAAAGGGACCAGCGACCTCGACATCCTCTGAGGACTGCCCCTGCTTCGAAAAGACAAGAAACTCCTGAGGACAGCGGACCTGCTCCAAGAAAAGCTGCAACTTTGTTTCCAGCAGCTTTAAAGAACCCTGCAAGCTCCCCGCAAGAAGCGTGAGACTTGCAACACTGCACCCGGCGACCCCGACTCGGCTGGTGGCGATCCAACACCTCAGGAGGGACCCCAGGACTACTCTAAGACTGTGAGTACAAAAACCTGTCCCCCCTGAGCCCCCACAGCGCCACCTGCAGAGGGAATCCCGAGGCTTCCCCTGACCGCGACTCTTTGAATCCTAAGTCCCGACACCTGGGAGAGACCCTGCACCCGCAGCCCCCAGGACCGGAAGGACCGGACTTTCACTGGAGGAGTGACCCCCAGGAGTCCCTCTCCCTTGACCAAGTGGAGGTTTCCCCGAGGAACCCCCCCCTTGCCTGCCTGCAGCGCTGAAGAGATCCCTAGATCTCCCATTGACTTCCATTATAAACCCGACGCTTGTTTCTACACTGCACCCGGCCGCCACCGCGCTGCTGAGGGTGAAATTTCTGTGTGGGCTTGTGTCCCCCCCGGTGCCCTACAAAACCCCCCTGGTCTGCCCTCCGAAGACGCGGGTACTTACCTGCAAGCAGACCGGGGCACCCCCTTCTCTCCATTCTAGCCTATGTGTTTTGGGCACCACTTTGAACTCTGCACCTGACCGGCCCTGAGCTGCTGGTGTGGTGACTTTGGGGTTGCTCTGAACCCCCAACGGTGGGCTACCTTGGACCAAGAACTAAGCCCTGTAAGTGCCTTACTTACCTGGTTAACCTAACAAATACTTACCTCCCCTAGGAACTGTGAAAATTGCACTGTGTCCACTTTTAAAACAGCTATTTGTGAATAACTTGAAAAGTATACATGCAATTTTGATGATTTGAAGTTCCTAAAGTACTTACCTGCAATACCTTTCGAATGAGATATTACATGTAGAATTTGAACCTGTGGTTCTTAAAATAAACTAAGAAAATATATTTTTCTATACAAAAACCTATTGGCTGGATTTGTCTCTGAGTGTGTGTACCTCATTTATTGTCTATGTGTATGTACAACAAATGCTTAGCACTACTCCTTGGATAAGCCTACTGCTCGACCACACTACCACAAAATAGAGCATTAGTATTATCTATTTTTACCACTATTTTACCTCTAAGGGGAACCCTTGGACTCTGTGCATGCTATTCCTTACTTTGAAATAGCACATACAGAGCCAACTTCCTACAGTTACCAAGTGCTAATCATGTACAGATCTATTTTATGTGCCTGTGCTCTACAGTACTCACTGTAATGTTTTTGCCTTTTGTTCCTTATTTCAAAAAAGAAATAAACTTGCATATAAAAAAATAAAAAAAAGGATTTTCCAATATTGGGGACCTTGCTTGATGCAGCACTGTGGGACACCTGCAAAGGTAAGAAGAAACAGTACAGCATGCCTACAGCTAATAGATAACCCAGTTACAACATCAATATTCAAATGAAGCAACAAACCCCATGATCATTGTCAGAGCAATCCTGCAAATACTTAGAACCTTTTTCTGTAGAGGAGATGATAAAAAAATCTAAGTACCTGTTAAGTCGTTCTAAAACAGAATCATCAGCTAGAGAGATTTCGTCCATAAGGAAAAATCCTTCTTCTTTCATGGCCAACACCAATGGACCATCATGCCATTCAAACAGGCGAGTTTGATCTGCATCACCCTGTAGAGGATAAAAAGTAAGAGGAGTCTCAAAGAGCCCAGCAAAAAAGGTGTTTCAAAATGTATAATTTCTTACCTGTCTGAGCAGTTTTACAGCTTGAAGAATTTTCTGGATTCGCTTACTGTGCATTATTGCATTATCTACTAGTTGGGTCGGGAATTGCCTCTAAAATGTTTTAGTTCTTCATTTATTGTTGTTGGTGGACATCAACGTAACTCAATTTGGTGCTCCCTTGTGACGTCATCACGTCATTGTGGTTCCTCCAGAAGCTCCTACCTTTGGGCGCCATCTTCACATTCTTTTTTTTTTGTGTACTTTAATCTTTTTGAAAGAGGTGGTTGGGTCACTTGTGTATCCAGAAAATACTTCAAGCTGCAAAACTACACCGACAAGTAAGAAACTATATGTTTTGCAGCATTCATCTTTTCTGGATTCACATGCTGTGTACTGATTTTGTAGTTGATTGCTTTTATTGTTGTAGTTCAGTTGAAGATGAGCATTGATTGGTTAACAGATGCTGTAAAACTGTGTCCCACCTGTGCTTCATCTGTATCTACACAACAGTTTTTTGTGAACGTATGCACTGATGACCACATTGCTGCGATACAAGTGTCTTGCAAGGGTGTATTTGCTAGAAAACCAATGGGTGATCCCTTCTTGACAGCAGAATCACGAGCCATTAGGTAACATTGATCGGCTCCACGTCTGTTGCCAGCATTGCGCGAGCTAGTTATGGCATTGCAGGTCCTTTGTCTATCCTTATACATGGTGTCAATAATATCTTGGACTGTAGTGCACTGAGATCCTGCTAACCAGGGACCCAGTGCCAGTGCTCTCTCCCCTAAATATGGATGCTTGTGTAATGTTTTGAGTATTGACCACTAATGTCGTGTGACACTGCTTTGTACCTGGCTTAGCTGCCTATTGGCTTTATCGTGGAGTTAGACATTACATTTTGTATTCAGTCTAGTTTTGCCACCACGTTGAAGCATTTTTCCGTGCAAAACATGTTATGCAATGTGTTTTTCTACTTCTACGTGTTTTTCTTCTCCTGAAGAGCCAGGGCTGGTACACGACATGTAGGAGGTGAGCAGTTAGTACAATAAGGCCGTAACAAGCTAGTGTTTATCATAGACAAGAAAACAATTTGACCTCGGGCGCATGTCTCGGAACGATGGCCAGCTTCCGTAACATTCCTGTCAAGGTTTACCTAAATAAGCCAGCATTTTTTTTTTTTTTTTAAGTAATTCCCCTCTAAGAGGGAGGGCTTTCTAGAAAGTTCTCTCTTAATTAATTATTTAACGATATAAAAAGATGACTCTGCTCAGTAACGATGAATTCCGAGACTTCAGTCAGGAGCAGACGTCAGCTGCATGACCTGTCCTGTGAGGGTGGAAAATCTCTCTCTCACAGTTGAACAGGAGTCGTTCTTCTTGCTGGCATGAGATGAAGCATTTGGCAGGCCCTACTACGGTGATTAATTTGTATTAATTATTTGCTTTGCATTGCATATGAATATATATCTGTATATTAGTATAAAAGTGTTTGTATCCTTGCATGTATATACTCGCTGTTTATAGATTGGAGAATTTTATACATAGTCTCACGTTGTGGTTGCACATTTTGGAAGTACACTTTTTACTAATCAAACCCTCCTTCACAAACCTTGCAAAAAGCTATAATAAATGTCTTCTTCAGATTAAGAAGTGCATTCCAGAGAATCTCTTCAACTCCTTTAAGTGTGTATATCTTAGCTCAGAAAAAGTAAAATGTAAGGAAATGTCTCCTTGGCATGGTTACCCCCTACTTTTTGCCTTTGCTGATGCTAAGTTATGATTTGAAAGTGTGCTGGGACCCTGTAAACCAGGCCACAGCATCAGTGTTCTTTCCCTAAACTGTACCTTTGTCTCCACAATTGGCACGGCCCTGGCACTCAGATAAGTCCCTTGTAACTGGTACCCCCTGGTACCAAGGGCCCTGATGCCAGGGAAGGTCTCTGAAGGGCTGCAGCATGTCTTACGCCACCCTAGGGGCCCCTCACTCAGCAAATACACACTGCCTCACAGCTTGTACCAACACTGCACCCGCAGCCCCCAGGACCTGAAGGAACCGAACTTCGACGCAGAAGTGACCCCCAGGCGACCCTCTGCCTTGCCCAGGTGGTGGCTGCCCCGAGAAGCCCCCCCTGTGCCTGCCTGCACCGCTAGAGTGACCCCCATTGAAACCTATACAAAACCCGACGCCTTCTTTGCACACTGCACCTGGCCGCCCCTGTGCCGATGGATGAGGGTGTGTTGTGTGCCTACTTGTGTCCCCCCGAGTGCTCTACAAAACCCCCTGGTCTGCCCCCCCCCGAGAACGCAGGTACTTACCTGCTGGCACACTGGAACCAGGGCACCCCTGTTCTCCATAGGCACCTACGTGTTTTGGGCACATCTTTGACCTCTGCACCTTACTGGCCCTGAGCTGCTGGTGCGGTAACTTTGGGGTTGCCTTGAACCCCCAACGGAGGGCTGCCTATGCCCCAGAACTGAGGCTTGTAAGTCTTTTACTTACCTCCTAATCTAACCTTTACTTACCTCCCCCAGGAACTGTTGATTTTTGCACTGTGTCCACTTTGAAAATAGCTTATTGCCATTTTTACAAAGACTGTACATAATATTGTTTTCATTCAAAGTTCCTAAAGTACCTAAGTGAAGTACCTTACGTTTAAAGTATTAACTGTAAATCTTGAACCTGTGGTTCTTAAAATAAACTAAGAAAATATATTTTTCAATATAAAAACCCATTGGCCTCGAGTAAGTCTTTGAGTGTGTGTTCCTCATTTATTGCCTGTGTGCAAATGCTTAACACTACCCTCTGATAAGCCTACTGCTCGACCACACTGCCACAAAATAAAGCATTGGAATTATCTGCTTTTGCCACTATCTTACCTCTAAGAGGAACCCTTGAACTCTGTGCACACCATTTCTGACTTTGAAATAGTATATACAGAGCCACCTTGGGGTAGCCACCACCTGGGCTAGGCAGAGGGTCGCTCCTGCACTGGAGTTCGGTTCCTTCAGGTCCTGGGGGCTGTGGGTGCAGTGTGGGTTCCAGGCTTAGGGTTCCTTGTTACAGGCAGTCGCGGTCAGGGGGAGCCTCTGGATTTCCTCTGCAGGCATCGCTGTGGGGGCTCAGGGGAGTTAACTCTGGCTACTCACGGGCTCGCAGTCGCCAGGGAGTCCTCCCTGTAGTGTTAGTTTTCCGCAGGTCGAACCGGAGGTGTCGGGTGCAGAGTGGAAATTCTCACGTTTCAGGCAGGAAACGTGTGATCTTTAAAGTTGCTTCTTTGTTGCATAAAGTTGCACTTTCTTGAACAGAGCTGCTGTTCTCAGGAACTTCTTGGTCCTTTAGATGCAAGGTAGTCCTCTGAGGCTTCAGAGGTCGCTGGACCCTGTTGGATGCGTCGCTGTTGCAGTTTTCTTCGAAGTAGGGAGAAAGGCCGGTGGGGCTGGGACCAAATCAGTTGTCGTCGCCATCTTCACTGCAGGGCTTCAGATCAGCAGTCCTTCTTTAGGTTGCAGGAATCTATCTTCCTCGGTTCGGGGAACCCCTAAATACTGAATTTAGGGGGTGTGTTTAGGTCTGGGAGGGCAGTAGCCAATGGCTACTGTCCTTAAGGGTGGCTACACCCTCTTTGTGTCTCCTCCCTGTGGGGAGGGGGTCACATCCCTAATCCTATTGGGGGAATCCTCCTTCTACAAGATGGAGGACTCCTAAAAGTAAGAGTCACCTCTGCTCAGGACACCTTAGGGGCTGTCCTGACTGGGGGGGTGACTCCTTGTTTTTCTCATTATCTCTTCCAGCCTTGCCGCCAAAAGTGCAGGCAGTGGCCGGAGGGGCTGGCATCTCCACTAGCTGGGATGCCCTGTGGTGCTGTAACAAAGGGGGTGAGTCTTTGAGGCTCACCGCCAGGTGTTACAGTTCCTGCAGGGGGAGGTGAGAAGCACCTTCACCCAGTACAGGCTTTGTTCCTGGCCACAGAGTGACAAAGGCACCTTCCCCATGTGGCCAGCAACATGTCTGGTGGGTGGCAGGCTGGCAAAAACTAGTCAGCCCACACTGGAAGTCAGGTATGTTTTCAGGGGGCATCTCTAAGATGCCCTCTGGGTGTATTTTACAATAAAGTGCACACTGGCATCAGTGTGCATTTATTGTGCTGAGAAGTTCGATACCAAATTTCCCAGTTTTCAGTGTAGCCATTATGGTGCTGTGGAGTTCGTGTTTGACAGACTCCCAGACCATATACTCTTATGGCTACCCTGCACTTACAATATCTAAGGTTTTCCTTAGATACTGTAAGGGCATAGTGCTCATGCACATATGCCCTCACCTGTGGTGTAGTGCACCCTGCCTTGGGGCTGTAAGGCCTGCTAGAGGGGTGACTTACCTATGCCACGGGCAGTGTGAGGTTGGCATGGCACTCTGAGGGGAGTGCCATGTCGACTTAGTCATTTTCTCCCCACCAGCACACACAAGCTGACAGGCAGTGTGCATGTGCGGAGTGTGTGGTCCCTAGGGTGGCCTTAGACTTGCTGCAGCCCTTCGAGATCTTCCCTGGCATCAGGGCCCTTGGTACCAGTTACAAGGGACTTACCTGAGTGCCAGGGTTGTGCCAATTATGGAGACAAAGGTACAGTTTAGGGAAAGAACACTGGTGTTGGGGCCTGGTTAGCAGGGTCCCAGCACACTCTGAAATCATAACTTGGCATCAGCAAAGGCAAAAAGTCAGGGGGTAACCCTGACAAGGAGGCATTTCCTTACAGCTGGCACACAGTTAAGTCCCTCATAAAAGGTATCCATGGTACCAAGGGCCCTCTGGCCAGGGAAGGTCCCCAAGGGTTGCAGCATGTATTATGCCACCCCTAGGGAACCCCCTCACTCAGTACCTGTGCACTGCCTTGCAGCTTGTATGTGCTGGTGGGGAGAAAAAAGGCAAAGTCGACATGGCACCCCTCTCAGGGTGCCATGCCCACAAACCACTGCCTGTCTGTGGCATAGGTAAGACACACCTCTAGCAGTCCTTTCAGCCCCAAGGCAGGGTGCACTATACCACAGGTGAGGGCATAGCTGCATGAGCAATACGTCCCTACAGTGTCTAAGTCCATTCTTAGACATTGTAAGTGCAGTGTAGCCATATCGAGTATATGGTCTGGGAGTTGTCATTATGAACTCCACAGCTCTATAATGGCTTGACTGGATACTGATAAGTTGGATATCAAACCTCTCAGCACAATAAACCCCAACTGATGCCAGTGTGGGATTTATTAAAAAATGCATAGCCAAACTGTATGTTAGCCAAACTGCTAGTGTAGTCTGTGCCAGCCTGCCAATTTCAGAGAAGTTTCTGACCACATGGGGTGAGAGCCTTTGTGCACTCTGTAGTCAGAAACACAGCCTGTCCTGGGAGAAGGTGCTTCACAGCTCCCCTCTACAGGAACTTTAACACCTGGCGGTAAGCCTCAAAGGCTCAAGCCTCGGATTACCGTGCCCCCAGGCACTCCAGCTAATGGAGTTGCCCGCCTCTGGACAAATCCCGACTTTTGGCAGCAAGTCCGGTGGGAAAATTAGGGAAAACAAGGAGGAGTGACCACCCCTAAGGTGTCCAGAGCTGAGGTAAACCCCCCCTCACCCACCCCCCCCTCACCCACCCCCCCCACCCCCACCCTGCAAAATCCATCTTGGTTTGGAAGACAGCGACAAATAGGGTTAGGTCTGTGCCCCCCTTCCCAAAGGGAGTGGGCACAAGGAGGGTGTAGCCACCCTCAGGGACAGAAGCCATTGGCTACTGCCCTCCGACCCCTGAAACACCCCTAAATCTAGGATTTAAGGGCCTCCCTGAACCCAGTTCACCAGATTCATGGTGACCTGACAAGAAGGACTGCTAAGCTGAAACCCCAGCAGAGAAGAAGGAAGATGACAACTGCTTTGTTCCTAGCCCTACTAGCCTGTTTCCTGCTTCATAGAACCTGCAAGAGAACAGCGACTCATCAAGCGGGACCAGCGACCTCTGCCAAGCTCCAAAGGACTGCTCTGCACCCAAAAGGGCCCTGTCCAAGAAGAAAACAACTAAGGACTCCCATCTCACTCCGAATGCTTGAGTCCTGTCCACTCTGCACCAGACGCACTCAGCCCATGCCCAGGTTTCCCACCGGTCCAGACCAGGTCCCCAGGCAATTGCGACAGTTTCCACCCTGGGTTGACCCCTAGTGGCCAACAAAACACCTGCAGCCTAAATCCAGAGGACCGCCCTGACCACAAGTGAACCAGATGAAGAATCCCCTGACGCCTAAACATACCCCTGCACCCGCAGTACCACGGCCTTGGGGAAATAAACCACCGGTCCAGCAACTACCAGCAAAACAAAGGTGTTGACACATATGCTTCCTACTTACTTGCAAATTGAATCTGTTGGTTCTAGAAAGAAAGTAACAAAATATATTTTTGCTGTATAAAAACAACTGGCCTGGAGTTACTCACTAAGTCTGTGCTTCCTTTATTGCCTGTGTGTTTAACAAATGCTTTGCACTACCCTCTGCTCGACCACAAAAGAAAGCGTTAGTACTATCTACTTTAGCCTCTGTTAAGCCCCTGGGGAACCCCTGGACTCTGCACACTATCTCATTTTGATATAGTTAATACATAGTCAGCTTCCTACATGCTGTAATACAGAATTCTTTATTTTTGCAACACTTGGGCGGTTCTTTCTTGTGAGTGAGTTACTGACTACTGTGGTATTGCAAGTGCTTTAAATTACTCCTGGATGAGCTTCACCTGCTCACCTTGGCTATCCGTAGAGACCTTTTGCTACCTGGACACCTATTCACTATCACCAAGTGTTGCCTGGACTTAGTATTGGGTGCTACACCAATGGTGTACACCATAAACTGAAACAGTCTCCTGCACCTGTTATTAGAAATCAGTTTGCAGAGCCGGGAGGTGGCATAGATGGAGAGGTAGTCTTGAAGGGGAAGGAGTAGCTTCTTCAGACTATCTGCAAAACCCACCTGTCTGATGTGATGGACTGCCAGCGGAGCGAATCCAGCCTCCGACTGGTCAATGGTGGGGGATGGTCAGACTAGGAAGGTTTGGAAACTTCTGCAGAGGGGCCAGACCACTGGCTTCCTGATCCACGAGGACAGTGGATCCCATGTCTCCAGACACGGAGAGGCTGGGCAGCATGCTCAATACAGTAGTGGAGGAGAACGGATGTGGTCGGATGCACCTTCAATAGCCACGAAAGGGCGAAGTGCATACTGTGGAGGGGTGAAGGGCAGCCCAGAGTTCTAAGAATCTGGCCGTAGCACAAGAATCCTTGATTGCTTGAGGGCAGAGTCCTATCTGTCTCCAAATAGATGAATGCCATCAAAGGGCATGTCCAAAAAGATGGCTTTTACATACCCCAAAAATCCAGGCATCATCAACGAGGTTGGGTGCCTAAGGACCGCCGTCTATGCAACCGATCTGCCCAGTGAGTTGGTTGTGTTCAGTCCACATCTGATTGTGAACCTAGCTAGGTCGCTTCCATCCTCAAAAGCTCAGCCCTGGCCTCATCCGGTAGATATGGCAGCACTTGCACAACCGTATCCCACAGCATGTGGGACTAACGGCTTGAAATGTAGGCAGTGTTCACAGTCCACAATGCTAGGCATCTACCCTTGTTGGTCCCGTCTCTTGGATTCCCTATCCGGGGCTGCAGAAAGGAATGTGCCCTGAATAGAAAGGCTTGGATAAACAAGCTCTCAAGGAAGTATACTACATCAGTAACACTGGGTCAGTTGGAGCAGGTCGATGGCAGTGGGCAATAGCCTTGTTCGCAGGAGTCCCTTTGCTGGGTTTGGACCAGGTACCCAGCAGGAAATCTGGAACAGCTTCATTGAAGGGCAATAGGGGATCAGAGGATGAAGCCCCAGGCTTCAGCATCTCTGTAAGGAGGTTATTCCTGACTGCCACCGAAGGCAGCTCGAGGCCCAGGAACTTGGCTGCTCTTCGCACCACTAAGGAATAGTACGCTCCCTCCTATGTAGCCACAGAAGGGGGAGAAAGCATGCCAGTGTCAGGGGAACTACCCAACCCACTGGCTTCACTCAGGTCCGTACACCAGTCCAAGGGGTCTTCTAGCTGGTATGGCAATGTCAAGAGTGTTGGCGTCAGGACCGGCATCGAGGAAGCTTGAGTTGGTATGACCTACGCTGGTTCGGATCCAGGAACAGATCCATGGGATACCCTCTGGAGCCAAGGCTGAAGCTGCCAGCACAGAACCCGAGGGGCCCAAAGGTGCTCCAGCAGAGTCAGACTGCCCAAAAACGAGGCGAAAGGCATCGAAGAACTCTTCAAGTAGGCCATGGGTCACTTCGGTTCCAAGAAACTATGGGTGCACAGAGCCAACCCAGGAGGAGGCTCCGATGACAGAGGCCTAGAAAAACCAACGCTCCTTATCCCATCGTCTCGTCGGATGGGGTCAAGACGAAGAATGCTGACTTTTCTTCAATGACTTCTTATGCCTCGACTTACCCTATCGTAGATGATGAACGGGAGCTCAGTGACCGTTCTCGGGACCTTCCTCTCAACCGAGTTTGGGAGCAACTCGGAGCCAAACACCAGGTCTCCAGTAGCTTTAGGGACCACTTCCTCAAAGCTTTCGGATTCATGGCCCGGATCTTGGAGCACGACTTTGGGTTGTGGTCGAGCTTCAGACACCACAAGCACACAGGTGTGGATCCGTTACAGATATCGCCCCATGACAGGATCCGCAGGGCTTGAACTTGGTCTTATGAGCAGACATCCTCGACGCACCAGGAGTGTCAACACCCAAAAAACTTTCACAAAAAGTCAAAAAAACATTGGTAAAAAACAACAGAGTGGTAGCTCTTCTTTGGATGAGCGGTGGGCTGTCACAGAAAGAAAAAAACTGACATCAGAGCGCCTGACTGGAGCATACATAGGACAATGACAGCCATTGTATTTTCTGGCAGTTTTGGTTGTTCAAATTCAAAGTCCTTCTGTGTGTGAAACCCTTCCTTATTCCATTGACAATAGATCTCATCTCTTTGGAAGATAGGAAATCCTTGCCTGGGTCAATTCTATCAGCTCTGAGAAGGATGTCTGTCTGGCTCATTGTGGGGCAATTAGTATTAGGGTCATCTGGCTCATTTTGCATTTTCCGATCAACCTGTGTATTAGTGGTATCAGGGGAAAAACGCACACAAATATCCCTAACCAGTTTATCCACAGTGCATTCCCTAGCTACTGGGGGTGTAGGTGTCAGGAGGTGACGATTTGGCATTTTGTGTTCAGAGGTGCAGCAAACAGATCAGTCCAGAAAGATCGTTTGGAGCACTATTTGGTTCAGTCCCCATTTGTAGGAGCATGAGGATTGCCTGCTCAATCTGTCCGCATCTAGATGGTCTTTTCCAGGCAGATGCACTGCTAAGATTTCCATTTTACTTTGGATTGTCCATTTCCTTATTTCTAGTGCTAATCTGGATAGGGGCAGTGATTGCATTCTCACCCCCACCCATTGATATAAAACACGGTGGTTGTATTATCCATTTGGATCAATACTGACTTTCCACAAAGTTATATTTGAAATGCCTTTAAGGCTAAGAGCACTTTTTTTAGTACCAGGACACATATGTTTTATCACCTACTATTCTTTCCAAAGTCCTTCCAAAGTCATATGTGAGACGTATGTTCTAACTGTCACTGTAGGAGTTGGCTGTGTAAATCTTCTCCCAAGTTATATGTGACCTGTTCCACCATGCTATCTCCTCTTCTACTTTCGCCGTGACAATGATATTCCCAACTCCCTGTTGCCTGTGACCTCAGATTTTGCAGCCATTCCTATAATAGTCTCATGTGCAGTCTTGCATATGGGACCAAAGGGATTCAGGAACCCATGAATCTTAACCTTCCCACCGTCCTCACTGTCAGAGCGTACCCCTTTCAGTAGAGCTGTTTCTCCTTTAATAGTACAATTGTTCTCTTCTTGCTAGGTACACTTTCCCTTGGATTGAGTTGATCCTTGCTCCCAGAAACATTTTCTCTATCATGTTTCCCCATGGCCTGCAGCATGTATTGTGCCACCCATGGAAGACCCATACAAAATGTGTCTGCAGTCTGCGTGAAAAGGTGCATGCGCCATTTCACTACAGGTCACTGTAAGTCACCCTTTTGGCAGGCCCTCCTAGCCTAGAGGGAACGGTGCAAGTACCTGTGTGTGTGAGGGCACCCCTGCATGAGTAACAGTGCCCCCATGAACTCCAGCTCCATTTTCATGGATTTCGTTAGTGGGGGGGGGGGTAGCCATTTTACCCACGTGCTGAACATAGGTCACTACCTATGACCAGCTACACAATGGTAACTCCGAACCTGGGCAGCTTTGGTATCAAACATGTTGAATCCAGTATTGGTTGTATGATTCCATGAACTCTCAGGGTTCCTTAGAGGGCCTCCAGCTTTGCTCCTACCAGTTTTCAGGGTTTTCTCAGGCAGCCCGCGCTGCTGCCATCCTGCAGAAAGGTTTTTGCCCTCCTGCTGCTTGACAAGCTCAAGCCCAGGAAGGCAGAACAAAGGATTTCCTCTGGGAGCAGGAGGCAACCCCATCTCCCTTTGGAAATAGGGGTTACATGGCTTGGGAGGGGTATCCTCCCCAAGCCACCGGTATGCTTTGAAGGGCACATATGGTGCCCTCCTTGCATAAACCAGTTTGCACCAGTCCAGGGACCTCTGGTCCCTGCTCTGGCATGAAACTTGGCAATGGTAAGGGGAGTAGGGTGGTGCCCAGAGCTGCTCCAGGTGGCCACTCGATTCTGCCATCTTGAATCCAATGTAGGCAGGGGTCTCTGGGAGCATCTGAGTGTCCAGGTCAGGCAGGTGACATGACAGACCCCCTCATGATAGGTGGTCATCCTACTAGGAGACCTATCCCCCTTCCTGGGCTATTTAGGGTCTCCCTCCAGGGTGAGTTCTCAGATTCAACGTGCAAGATTCCAAAGTGTTCCCTCATGCTTCCATCTTATTTGGTATGTTAGTATGGTTACCTGACTGACAAATTCATCTGAAGAACCCTTTCCAGCAAGGCCACATTTTAGATGCTCTGAAAATAGCCTCCATCTGCCTTTTTTACCCTGATCTCACCGTAGTAGCACTTTCTGGTTTCAAATAAATCTTCCTTACCAGCTCCAGCAATCTGTCAGTTCTCGAGAAGCAAGCACTACCTGGGTGGACTTCAGATCCAACCTCTGATTGCTGATGACAGACCAGATAGATTTCCACAATGAATTTCAGACAATAGAATGGCATTCTACATTCCCAGCAGTAAGATGAGACTTAACATTTTCTTGTCTATCGGATTACATGCTAAAGAAAAGAACCCTTAGAATCGGGGTATTGATACTTTTAGTGGACTAAGTATCTTCCAGCAAATTCTGCAAAGTATAAATGTCTGATGGGTGCCTGACTTTAAAACATTTTCCTAGCAACAGTTCCATAGCACGATCAGTCACAGCTCAGTCTACCTCAGATTTAAAGTTATCAGACTGTCAAAACAGCACCGGGATCAGTTCCTTACACTTTCCACATCCAACAATGGCATATAGACAGCAGATATTAGGAGAACCAATACTGCGTATTTGGGAATTGTACTATACACTGTGCACTATCTCAGAAGGAAGGGTGATGCAGAACCTGTAGAAATATTTAGTATCCACCAGAATGAAAATGTTACATACACATTAAGCATCTGTTCGTTGCATGTAGTGCTCGAGATTCACATGCTCTGCATACTCTTGCCACCTAGTACTGGGTCTGGAGTACTGCAAGATGTTTTTCTTCGAAGAAGCATTTTCAAGACACAGGATCGAGTGACTCCTTCTCGGTGACACTGTGCAAGGGCATCGAGTCCTTGGTTAGATTGTTGTCCTGCAGGCAGGTGAGAAAAAGAGTATATATGAAGTATAGAGAAAGATGTCCATGCAAGTGTATCTGCATAGGTACAAATTTAAAGTAACTGGAACGGCCATAAACATCTGGGGAGGAGGGAGGGCGCATGTGAATCTACAGCACTACATGCCACAAACAGATGCTTACTGGGTAAGTAACATTTTCCGTTCAATGGCATGTGTGGCTGCAGATATACAAGCTCTGCACAGACTAAGACAGTCCCTCCATGAAAATGGTGGCTAGCATGTGAGAGTTGCAGTTGTTTGAAAAAGTGTTCTTAGCACCACTTGTTCTACACTGGCTTGCTGACGTACTAGTACATCTACACAATAATGCTTTGTGAACGTAGACCAAGTAGCTGCATTGCATATGTATGCTAAAGTTACGCCTTCTAAGAAGGCCATGGTGGCTCCTCTATTCCTAGCAGAATGTGGTCTAGGAGTCACAGTTAGCTGTCTTTTGCCGTTGCATAGCAGGTTTGCATACATTACTATCCATCTAGCTATGCTATTTTAGGATATTGGACTACCTTTATGAGGCAGAGAAAAAGCTACAAAAAGTTAGTTTTCTTAAAGTCTTTGGTCCTATCAATGTAGTACATGAGAGCTCTTTTGACATCTAGAGTGTGGAGAGCTCTTTCTGCAACAGTCAAGTTGTGGAAAAGATTGGTAACTCAATGGATTGATTGATATGGAATTAAGAAAGAACCTTGGGTAGGAACTTCGGATTTGTACTAAGAACCACCTTGTCTCTACGTATTTGGTAACAAGGTTCTTCCAACATTAAGGCCCGGAGCTCACCAACACGTCTGAGTGACAGTGGTGACTAAGAATGCCTCATTCCAGGAAAGGAACTGAATTGGACATGAAATGGCTCAAAAGGAGGAACCATGAGCCTTGCAACCACAATACTGAGGTTCAGGATAGTACAAGAGGTGCCCTGGGTGGAATAACTCTTAAGGCCTTCCATGAAGGCTTTGATTACTGGGACTTTGAACAAGGAACTATGTTGTCTGTTTTGTAAATATGCAGCAATCGCTGCAAGGTGTACACGAATAGAAGTGTAAGCTAAATGCGCTTTCTGTAAATTAAGCAAATTATGTCCTGGACAGTAGCTTTTATAAGATTGATTTGTCTGGCAGTAGCACACAACACGTTACCATTTTGCTGCCTAACATGCTCTAGTTGTAAGTCTACAAGCTTCGCTGAGAATGTCCATAGATTCTTCAAGCTATCCTATAATATATCGCAAGGTTGAGTGACCTGGTGTTTGAATGTCTGATCTGTCCTTCATCCAGAACGTCCAGCCTGTTTGGGAGTCTCTCCTATGTAACCAGTGAGTGGTCCAGGAGTATAGTGAACCATTGCTGACATGCCCAAGTGAGAGCTAAAAGGATTGGGGTGAGTGAAGTCTGTCTGATTTTCCGAACCAGAAGTGGAATGAGCGGGAGAGGTGGAAAAGTGTAAGAAAATATGCATGATTAGTTTGTCCATAGAGCATTGCCCTTGGATATAGGGTGTGGGTACCTGGATGCAAAGCTTAAGCATTTTGAGTTTTCTACTGTGGCGAAAAGGTCTATTTGAGGACTTCCCCACTTTTGTTAATATATTTAAAGGACTTGTTGGTGGAGTTCCCATTCATGGACTTGATGCATCCTGCTGAGCAGGTCGGTGAAGTTGTTCTCTATTCCTGGGAGATACTCTGCCACTAAGTGAATATGGTGGTTTAGAGCCCACTCACATATTGTCTGAGCGAGTTGTGAAAACGGGGATGACCGTGGTCCCCCTTTCTATAGATAGTACATGGCTGTCATGTTGTCTGTGTGGACTAAGACAACCTTGTGCGATAGGTGAGGAAGAAAAGCTCTCAGGGCTAGAAACACTGCCTGAAGCCCCACTGTGCCTTGACTGGTGACTGAAATCCCAGAGGCCCTGCACTGTGAGGTTCTGAAGATGAGCACCCCAACACGTCAGGGATAAATCTGTGGTCAGAATGAGCAGAGACACAGGGTTTAGAAAAGGTAATCCTTTCAACAGGTTGGTGGCGCTCCACCATTGTAGAGTGGCGAGTATGGTGGTCTAACACTAGATCCTCCAGGTGACCCTGTGACTGAGACCACTGATGAGATAGACAGCGCTGTGGGGACACATGTGGAGTCTGCCATGAGGAATGATGGCAGTACAGGACACCACTATCCCTAACAGGCGCATGACAGTTCTGACTGGGTATGTGTGATTCTCCTGAAATTGGGGGAGAAGAGACTCTGAATGTGGGACGTGCTGGGGTATGCTAACCCCAACTCTGCATTCAAAATGGCTCCCAGATAGGGCTTAATCTGAAGAGGTTGTAGATTGGGTTGGAGAAATCTTATTGTGAACCCTAATGTGTGAATCAGGTATACTGTGATTTGAGTATGTGACACTGAGGTAGTGTGCTGGCTTTGATAAGCCAGTCGTCTAGATAAGGAAACACATATATATTTCATCTTCTGAGATGTCGTGACTTCGAAAGGCAGGACTTTGAATTGATAATGTTTTCCTACATCTACAGCCTTAGATATTTCCAATGTGCAGAGTGGATGAGGGTATGGAAGTAGGCGTCTTAAGTCTAGTGCAACCATAAAGTCGCCTTGTTTAAGAAGGGGAATCACATCTTGAAGAGTTACCATGTGAAAGTTTTCTGAGACAATGTAGTGGTATAATGGTCTGAGATCAAGAAAAGGCCTGAGAGATGAATCCTTTTTAGGGATGAGAAAGTATAGGGAGTATGAAAATGTCACTTACCCAGTGTACATCTGTTCGTGGCATCAGTCGCAGTAGATTCGCATGTTCTGCAATAGCTCGCCATCTGGTGTTGGGCTGGAGTGTTACAAGTTGTTTTTCTTCGAAGAAGTCTTTCGAGTCACGGGACCGAGTGACTCCTCCTTTTGTCTCCATTGCGCATGGGCGTCGACTCCATCTTCGATTGTTTTTCCCCGCAGAGGGTGAGGTAGGAGTTGAATTGTAGTAATAGTGCCCATGCAATGGAGTGACTAAGTATGCACCTATTTAAGGTTGAGATGATACATATAGAAATAATTGAAGGTAACTTCCAAACTGCTACAGGCTCCCGGGGAGGCGGGTGGGCACATGCGAATCTACTGCGACTGATGCCACGAACAGATGTACACTGGGTAAGTGACATTTTCAGTTCGATGGCATCTGTCGCTGTAGATACGCATGTTCTGCATAGACTAGTAAGCAGTTATTTCCCCAAAAGCGGTGGATCAGCCTGTAGGAGTGGAAGTAGTCTGAAATAATGTCCTTAATACGGCTTGACCTACTGTGGCTTGTTGTGCGGATAACACGTCTACACAGTAGTGCTTGGTGAATGTGTGAGGCGTAGACCATGTGGCTGCCTTACATATTTCTTGCATTGGGATGTTTCCTAGAAAGGCCATGGTAGCACCTTTCTTTCTGGTTGAGTGTGCCCTTGGTGTAATGGGCAGCTGTTGTTTAGCTTTAAGGTAGCAGATTTGGATGCATTTAACTATCCATCTGGCTATACCTTGTTTTGAAATTGGGTTTCCTGCGTGAGGTTTTTGAAATGCAATAAAGAGTTGTTTAGTCTTTCTGATGTTTTTTGTTCTGTCAATGTAATACATTAATGCTCTTTTGACATCTAATGTATGTAGTGCCCTTTCAGCTACGGTATCTGGCTGTGGAAAGAACACTGGAAGTTCCACTGTTTGATTTAGATGGAACGGTGAAATAACCTTTGGCAAAAATTTAGGATTGGTCCTTAGGACGACTTTATTTTTGTGTAGTTGTATAAAAGGTTCCTGTATAGTAAACGCCTGAATCTCGCTTACTCTTCTCAGGGAAGTAATGGCGATGAGAAATGCCACCTTCCAGGTTAGGAACTGTATGTCGCAGGAGTGCATGGGTTCAAAAGGTGGACCCATAAGTCTAGTTAGGACAACATTTAGGTTCCATGAAGGAACAGGTGGTGTTCTTGGTGGTATAATTCTCCTAAGGCCCTCCATGAATGCTTTAATGACTGGTATTTTATATAGGGAAGTTGAATAGGTAGTCTGCAGGTATGCAGATATTGCTGCAAGGTGAATCTTAATGGAAGAGAAAGCTAGGTTAGATTTTTGTAAGTGAAGCAAGTAACCCACTACATGTTCTGGAGTTGTGTGTAATGGTTGTATTTGATTAATATGGCAGTAGCAAACAAACCTCTTCCATTTACTTGCATAGCAGTGCCTGGTGGATGGCCTTCTTGCTTGTTTTATGACTTCCATACATTCTTGGGTAAGTTGTAAGTGCCCGAATTCTAGGATTTCAGGAGCCAGATTGCTAGATTCAGCGATGCTGGATCTGGGTGTCTGATCTTTTGGTTGTGCTGTGTCAACAGATCTGGCCTGTTGGGCAATTTGATGCAGGGTACCACTGATAGGTCTAGCAGCGTTGTGTACCAGGGTTGCCTTGCCCAAGTTGGTGCTATCAATATGAGTTTGAGTTTGCTTTGACTGAGTTTGTTTACCAGGTAAGGAAGGAGAGGGAGAGGAGGAAAAGCGTAAGCAAATATCCCTGACCAGTTCATCCATAGGGCATTGCCTTGGGATTGTTTGTGTGGGTACCTGGATGCGAAGTTTTGGCATTTTGCGTTCTCCCTTGTCGCAAACAAGTCTATCTGAGGTGTTCCCCAGAGTTTGAAATAAGTGTTCAGAATTTGGGGGTGAATTTCCCATTCGTGGACCTGTTGGTGATCTCGAGAGAGATTGTCTGCGAGTTGATTTTGTATCCCTGGTATAAACTGTGCAATTAGGCGAATTTGGTTGTGAATTGCCCAATGCCAAATTTTTTGTGCTAGCAGGCTTAACTGCGTGGAGTGCGTCCCTCCCTGCTTGTTTAGATAATACATTGTTGTCATGTTGTCTGTTTTGACGAGAATGTATTTGTGAACTATTATTGGTTGGAAAGCTTTTAGTGCTTGAAAAACTGCTAGCAGTTCTAGGTGATTGATATGCAGTTTTGTTTGATGTACGTTCCATTGTCCTTGTATGCTGTGTTGATTGAGGTGTGCTCCCCACCCTGTCATGGAAGCATCTGTTGTTATTACGTATTGTGGCACTGGGTCTTGGAAAGGCCGCCCCTTGTTTAAATTTATGTTGTTCCACCACAGAAGCGAGAGGTAAGTTTGGCGGTCTATTAACACCAGATCTAGAAGGTGACCCTGTGCTTGAGACCACTGTGATGCTAGGCATTGTTGTAAGGGCCTCATGTGCAGTCTTGCGTTTGGGACAATGGCTATGCATGATGACATCATGCCTAGGAGTTGTAATACCATCTTTGCCTGTATCTTTTGTGTTGGATACATGCGTTGTATGATGGTGTTGAAATTTCGAATTCTTTGTGGACTTGGAGTGGCTACTCCCTTTGATGTGTCTATTATGGCTCCCAGGTATTGTTGTACCTTGCGTGGCAGAATTTTGGATTTTGTGAAATTGACGGTGAACCCGAGTTTGAAGAGGGTTTGTATGATCTGATTTGTGTGATTTGAGCACTGTATGAACGAATGGGCCTTGATTAGCCAGTCGTCCAAATATGGGAACACATGTATTTGCTGCCTTCTTATGTGTGCAGCGACTACCGCTAGACATTTGGTAAAGACTCTTGGTGCGGTTGTTAATCCGAAAGGCAGTACCTTGAATTGGTAATGTATTCCTTTGAATACGAACCTTAGGTATTTCCTGTGAGATGGGTGTATTGGTATATGGAAATAAGCATCCTTGAGGTCTAAAGTTGCCATGTAGTCGTGTAGTTTTAGCAATGGCAATACTTCTTGTAGTGTGACCATGTGGAAGTGGTCTGATTTGATGAAAGTGTTCACTACTCTGAGGTCTAGGATTGGTCTCAGCGTTTTGTCCTTCTTTGGTATCAGAAAGTACAGTGAGTAAACTCCTGTGTTTATTTGTGTGTTTGGCACTAATTCGATTGCATTCTTTTGCAATAGTGCCTGCACTTCTATCTCCAGGAGATTGGAATGGTGTGTTGTTAAATTTTGTGCTTTTGGTGGTATGTTTGGAGGGAATTGTAGAAATTCTATGCAATAACCATGTTGGATAATTGCTAGAACCCAAGTGTCTGTAGTGATTTCCTCCCATGCTTTGTAATAATGACCTATTCTTCCCCCCACTGGTGTTGTGTGGAGGGGGTGAGTGACATGTGAGTCATTGTTTAGTAGTAGGGGTTTTGGGGCTTTGAAATCTCCCTCTATTTCTAGGGAATTGCCCTCCTCTATATTGTCCCCGAAAACCTCCTCTATACTGTCCCTGGTAAGTGGACGGTGTTGCTTGTGAGGTGCTGGCTTGTGTGCTTTGACCCCGAAACCCCCCTCGAAAGGGCGTTTTACGGAATGTGCTGTAATTCCCTCTGCTCTGCGGGGAGAAGAGTGCGCCCATGGCTTTGGCAGTGTCCGTATCTTTTTTGAGTTTCTCAATCGCTGTGTCCACTTCTGGACCGAACAGTTCTTTTTCATTAAAAGGCATATTGAGAACTGCTTGTTGAATCTCTGGTTTAAATCCAGACGTTCGGAGCCATGCATGCCGTCTGATAGTTACAGATGTATTAATTGTCCGTGCAGCTGTATCTGCAGCGTCCATGGAGGAACGTATCTGGTTGTTGGAGATGGTCTGTCCCTCCTCAACCACTTGTTTCGCCCTATTTTGGAAGTCCTTGGGCAGATGTTCAATGAGATGTTGCATCTCGTCCCAGTGGGCTCTGTCATAGCGCGCAAGTAGTGCCTGGGAGTTCGCGATGCGCCACTGGTTTGCAGCTTGTGCTGCGACTCTTTTACCAGCTGCATCGAACTTGCGGCTTTCTTTATCTGGGGGTGGTGCATCTCCAGATGTGTGAGAGTTGGCCCTTTTCCTAGCTGCTCCTACAACAACAGAGTCTGGTGGCAGCTGTGTAGTGATGAAAACCGGGTCCGTAGGAGGCGGCTTATACTTCTTTTCCACCCGTGGTGTGATTGCCCTACTTTTGACCGGCTCCTTAAATATGTCTTTTGCGTGCCGGAGCATACCAGGGAGCATAGGCAGGCTTTGGTAGGAGCTGTGGGTGGAGGAGAGTGTGTTGGACAAGAAATCATCCTCGACCTGTTCTGAGTGGAGGCTTACGTTATGAAATTGTGCTGCTCTAGCCACCACCTGAGAGTACGCGGTGCTGTCTTCTGGTGGAGATGGCTTTGTAGGGTAGGCCTCCGGGCTGTTATCTGACACTGGGGCGTCGTATAGGTCCCATGCGTCCTGATCTTGGTCACCCTGGCTCATGGTGGTGTGAGCTGGGGAGTGAGATGGAGTTTGTGCTGGTGAAACGTTAATCACGGGCGGAGGAGAGGGTGGTGGTGTAATTCTTTTAACCACTTTTGGTTGTGGTGCTTGTTCCGTCTGGAACTCCAACCTTCTCTTTCTCCTAATGGGGGGAAGGGTGCTTATTTTTCCTGTCCCCTGCTGAATGAAGATACGCTTTTGCGTATGGTCCACATCAGTTGCTTGTAGCTCTTCCTCAAACCTATGCTTTTGCATTTGGGAGGTTAGCGAGTGCTCTTCTGTATAAGAGCCTGAAGCTGGGTCGCTTGCAGTTTGTTTCGGCGTTGAAACTTTGTCTGCGTGTTTTTTCGGCTCCGAGGTGACTTTTTTCCTTTTCGGGGCCGAAACCTCTCGGCGTCGATCTGTTTCGGTGCCGCTGTCTCGGCGTCGAGCCGTGTCCACACCGGTATCTCGGTGTCGAGGCTTGTCTCCAGCACTTTCTCGGTCCCGAGAAGGCTGCGTGCCGGTGTCTCGACCGGAGTCGGACGATCTCGGCACTGTTTTGGCCTTTTTCGGTGCCGACGGTCGGTCACCGAATTTATGGGTCGAGCCATGGCCTGGTGGCAGTGGCGTCCCCTGGGCCTTGTAAATGTTTCTCTGTGTGTTTTTCGACGTCTTACTCACGGTTTGTGTATCGTCGAATCCTTCGGAGTCTGAGTCTTGGATCGAGAAGGTACCTTCTTCTTCCTGTTCCTCGAACTCCCGTTGGGCTGTCGGTGCGGACGCCATTTGAAGTCTTCTGGCTCGACGGTCTCGGAGTGTTTTTCGGGACCGGAACGCACGACAGGCCTCGCAGGTGTCTTCGCTGTGCTCAGGTGACAGGCACAGGTTGCAGACCAAGTGTTGGTCTGTGTAGGGGTATTTATTGTGGCATTTGGGGCAGAAACGAAACGGGGTCCGTTCCATTGGCGTTCTTCAGCACGCGGTCGGGCCAACCAGGCCCCGACGGAGGATCGAAAAACTACCCCGAAGGGCACCGGAGCTCTTCGATCTTCGATGCGGTGTGGAATCTAAGTACGCCGATCCCGAACGCAACAATACCGACGAAAATCTTCCGAAATTAGCTAATTTTCCGTTCCGAAACTCGGAGCGACAGGAACACGTCCGAACCCGATGGCGGAAAAAAAACAATCGAAGATGGAGTCGACGCCCATGCGCAATGGAGACAAAAGGAGGAGTCACTCGGTCCCGTGACTCGAAAGACTTCTTCGAAGAAAAACAACTTGTAACACTCCGGCCCAACACCAGATGGCGAGCTATTGCAGAACATGCGTATCTACAGCGACAGATGCCATCGAACTTATTGTTTCATGATATTGTTATGGACAGGCTCTATGGCACCTTTCAGAAGCACGGCCTGTACCTTTTTGAGAAGGGTGACATGTTTGTGGGATAAACTGAAAACGAGGGAGATTGTTTGGACGTGTGGTAGTGATATCCAGACAATAACCATATTTGATCACGGAAATGACCTAGTCGTCTGATGTTATGTTTACCTATTCTGTATGGACATTTTGAAGCCGTCCCCCTAAAGGTGTGGTGTGGGGGCAGGGAGATGTAGTAAGTCACTGTTTAGATGTTGAGGAAGAGCTATGGGTGGTAGAGCTCTTGCCTCTGCCTCAGTTGTTGTTGCCTCTATAGGTTCCTCTGAAGAAGCCTCAAGAACATGAGGCTGAGGGTTGTCAAGTTTGGGAGGAATATGGTTCTAAGATGGTCGGTTTGTAACCACTTCTAAATGTAGGGTGACGAAAGTTGCCTTTATGTGACTGAGACTGAAGGGTGACCATGACTTTTGCAGTGTCAGTATCTTTTTTCAGCTTCTCAAGAGTGAAGCCCACTTGAGGGCCAAAAAGGTTCTTTTTGTCAAAGGACATGTTGAGCACCCCTTGTACCATTGGCTTGATGTCAGAACATCTAAGTCAGGCATGTCTCTTGTAGGAAAGCACCCTTTTTTACATGGTTAGGCCCCACTCTTTTGCCAGGTTTCTGATGTGGCTTTGACTGTTAGGGCATTGGCTCCCCGCCAACAAGGTCCCCAGTGCCTGATCCCGTTCCCCAAAACTGCACAGTTGTTTTGCAACAATTGACTTTTAGCTAACACTGTAAAATCCTAGTAAATGGTACCGCTGTTACCCAGACCCTGCGGTACTAAGGAAGATCTGTGAGATCAGCAGCACCAATTGTGCCACCCTCGGTGACCTCACTTAACCCACACAGTGCTGCCATCGCAGACTGCATGAGCTGGTGCGGGCTAAACTGAAAACATGACCTGTCACACATCCCCAGGTGCACATGTGAGGGCATAAATGCATAACCAGATATGTCCCTGCTATGTCTTATCGATGCTGAAATATGGTAAGTGCAAAGGGAAGCCATTTTAAATGCATGTGCTGGACACTGGTCATTATGAGTTCCCCAGCTACATGATGACTTCTCTGAATCCTGGGATGTTGGTATGCATATATCAGAATAATAAACGCTCACAGACTCCAGTGATGGTTTTATTAATACACACAGAGCACGCCCTTTTGGATAATGAAAATTAAGAGGTGCCCCCTAAAAACCTACTAGTGTGCTGGCTCACTAGTCCTGACCAGTTCAGCCACCATAGACCTGTTTCTGCCCCCCTAAGGTGAACGTCAATGCCCTCAAGGGCCTGAGACTATGGCCTGCTCTGGGCAGAGGTGTGACCTCCTCTCACAGGCAGGATGGACATTCCAAGGCAGGGATTTTCAAAAGGCTTGCTGCCTTTGTAATGCAATCCAGATCTCTCCAGATGGTGGAGAAGACCAAACTCCCTGCCTTGACCCCACTTCTGGTGGCAGCACAGGTGGGAAAATTAGGAGGAGTGCCCAATTCCTGCCAGTTCCAATCCCCAAGGTTGACTAGCTGAAGTTGAAACTACTTCTTAAATTCCTATATCTTGTTTGAAAGGAATTAGCCCACTAAGGTTAGGGTTATGCCCACTTCCCAGCAGAAGTCACAGGAAGGGTGTAGTCACTCTAAAGGTGGTCAGCCCATTAGCTACCACCTGGCACTCCCGATAACACCCCTAACTCAATCAAGGGAAGGCAGAACAAAGGATTTCCTGACCATCTCTGACTTTGAAATAGGAGTCTCTGGGCTGGGGTGGCCTCGGAGCTCCACCAGACTGCTTTGAAGGGAACATTTGGTGTTCTCCTTGCATAATCCGGTTTGCACTACTTCAGGAACCCCCGGTTCCAACTCTGGCGCAAAAATACACAAAGGGCAGAGGAATGACCACCCCCTGTCCAGCTCCTCTTCCCATAGGGAGGTGCACAGAGCCCTGCCAGGTGGACAGTAAATTCTACTGTCTTGGAAACGAGGGGGCAGAGGCCCCAGGGAGCATCTGACTTGTGAGGCCAAGTAGATGACATCCAAGACCCCCTCTCATAGGTCGGTCAGTTCAGAGAGTGACCAACCCTCTTTTAGGGTCACTTAAGGGATCCCCCAGGGGTGGGGCCTCAGATTCACCAAGCATGACTCTTCAAGGAACTCTCTCCAAACAAATTCTGCTCCTGGCCTCCAAAACCGCTGTTGGTGTGCTTTTGGAACTGAAACAAGAATGTATCCAGTTGGGAGGGCTCCCACTGCAACATTGTTTATCCAGCTCCTGCAAGATTTCTGCAACATCCGTGGTAGGCATCCTCCAGGGTCAAAAGGACTCTGCCTGCACCCAAGAAGGAGTCTCCCTTGGAGTGAAGGAGTCACTCCCCTGCATCTGTAGGCATGTCAAAACAACAACAACCAGCTGATGGATCCTGCTGTCCCATGGACAACATAAAGGCTCTGCTCACAGATGGTCGTTCTGTGGTCCTCTCGGGGTCCAATTTGTCTTCTGACCAACCTGGGACATGTTGGACCAATGCTGCAGCCACTGGAACAAAACCCCTGAGCACCACAACTCTTGCTCAAGCCAAGGCTCGTTGGCCCCTCTCCAAAAAGATCTTCGAGCTCCTAGAGGTCCCAGCCTCCAACACTCTGCAAGTCCAGATTCAGCTTCCACTCTGCAGCTCCTGCGACGTGAGACTCCTGTTATTTTTTTTGTGCTGCCGAGGCCTCCTTGCGACTCCCTGTGCATGCTGCCAGTGGGTCAATCGTGGGGGCTCCTCCAACACTTTCAGCAGTTGGCTTTGCTGGCCTGCCGTGACTCACCACCAAGGGTGGGGGTCATTAGGACATGCTGGTCCACCAAAATATGCAACCTTCCTTGCAATCGTGATTTGCAAAGCTTGTTGGTGGTCATACTGGCCACTGACCCTTCTTCAATCTGGCAAATGACGTGGGACATCAAGGATCTCCTGCATCTCCCTGGACTCCGCAGCTGAACAACTTCGTTCACTGTCTTCCAGCAACTTCACCTTCAAGAGGGTGGACATTACCTACCTACCTCCACCGCCTGGATATCTCTGAATGGTCTGGACAGTGTTCATTTGTTTTCAGGTTCTTCTCATCCGGACTCCACCTTTTGGTTCCACTGTCATGGTAGACAGGTCGTGACAGTAGACTGACAACCAGGGCTTCCACTGACTCCGAAGAGGGTTTTCCTGTCACTCCACCCCTATTCATCTGGGCTCCCTGTTGTAGGTACTCTGGTCATCTGAGGATCTAGCAGTGGGAGCACTTTCCAACCTTCTTTGTGCCGACTGACTTCCTCGAGGTCCACTGAGAAGGGTCCTGAATCCATTAAAATCTAGCCCCGATGGTCCTGTGTTAGCCCTATGGGACACCATGCCTGATAACAGCTCTGCACCCGGGCGCTAGTGGGATTTCTAGTACTTACCACTGGTGGTTTCCTACTCCCCCAGCCCCTGTGAACCTAAAACACCTACCTTCGTCGGGCACCTCCATTCTTATACCACTTGATTAGTATACAGTTTGCCCCGTCCCCCTTAGGGCTCCATGTATTTTTATGCTTATGCTGACTGTTAGTAAGTGTATATTTTTGTGTGCTGATATCTCCAGGTGGAGATACACCAATGAAGTTTAGCTATAGTGTTATAATAAAGAAACCTTTAATTTTGCAACATGTGGTGTGGTTCTTTCTGGTGATTGGTTACTGACTATCGTAATGCAAATGCGTTACACTCCTCCTTGATAAGCTTTAGCTGCTCACCACTGCTAACCCTAGAGAGCGTTTGCTATCTTGACACCTAACCACTATCACTAAGGGTTGCCTGGACTCTGTATAGGGTGCCACACCATTGGTGTACACCAATAAACTGAGCCAGCCTCCTACATTCCCCCACGACGCCTGCAGTCTCAACTCACAGGGCCCCCTGAACGCGAGTGCTTCCGGATGAGCACACTAGACACTCCAGCATCTGTCGCCCCTAAGCACAGAAGAGGACAAAAAGTGCGCCTACGACCTCAAACACCCCAAATCTACTACCTACCTGTTTGTTGTCCCCGACTGGCTTTCCAGCTAGAGCCTGCAGCCTGTTTGTCACAGGGTCAAACTCCCATAGGAAACCAATGGGCACTCAACGTCTTACTGTACCTCTGCAGCCGGTCGCCCTGGTGCCACCTGGTGTGACCTGTTGGTGGAGTTCTGATCAATACCAAGTGCTTACATTAACTCCCTGAGATTGGCAACGCAAGTCGTTAATCCTGTGTTTGCTTACCATTGTTCTACCTCCATAGGATAACACTGAAAGAACTCTGAAAATTGCACTGTCTAGTTTTGAAACTGCAAAGTATTTATGCTTAAAAGTCTACTTACCTGATTACGAAGTTCTTGGGTTTGTGTGTCTCATTTATTGCCTCTGAGACAGACAAATTCTTAGCCGTACCCTCTGATAAGCCTAACTGCTCGAAATTGAGAATTAGTCCTATCTCCTTTTGTCTCAGCAAACCATTTGGGGGTCCACTGGACTCTGGACGACGTACCTAATTTTAGTGCACTAAAGAACAAGTTACTTACCGTTGGTAGCACTTTATATAGTAGAGACATTCTCTTTGCAGATTCCTTATCTTAGAATTTTCCCCAGGCTTCAGACTGGATCTGGAGAGTTTTCTTTGATCAGTACTCTTGCACGCCATCAGGTAGCGTCGGTTGACTCTGCTGTCATCATTGGCATCATAGTCGCCGTGATGACGTCAGGGTCGCACATAGGCGCTGCCTCGGCGACGTCAGTTTTTTTTTCTTTCCGCGCCATGCGCTGATCCGGAGAGAGCTACCCTGGTTGTTTTTTTTTTTACCTATTTCGAGGATGCCTGCGAAGACCGGGTTCAAACATTGCAATGACTGTCACCATATGATGTGGGTGACAAATCCGCACCGGGTCTGTTTATGGTGTCTGGAGCTTGACCACGACCCAAAGTCATGCTCTAAGTGCTGCGCATGCGCTCAAAGGCTTTAAGGGAGAGGAAGGTCTTGAGACTGCTCGAGGAGTCACCACCACTCATCTTCTTCCTGGTTTTCAGGTCATTCGGCTAACAAGAAGTTGAAGAAGGCTAGACATTCTTCAACTTTACCCAGTCACTCTGCTGATGAGACGCGGAAGGTGTCTCGATGCTCCAGGCTTCCGCCCACAGAACCTACTACTGGATCCGATCCTCATCTTGATAACGAGGCCTGTAAACTGGCAATGCGCCAATGGTTTGCTGGGTTCGTATTTATCATGGCATCAGTGTCATATAAGTCCCATGTGTCTGGTGTAGAAAAGTCACTCTTTTTGGCATGGCTGCCCCCAACTTTTTGCCTGTCTGCAAGTGTGTTTAGATTGTTTTCACTGGAATCCTGCCATCCAGGACCCCAGTGATTGTGCTCTTTCCTCCAAAGTTGGTTGTCCTGGTACCTTTGTAACACCCCGCAACTGGCATACTGGTGTACCCCTCTGACCACCTAGTAAATGATACTCAGGTGCCCAGGGCACTGGTACATCAGGGGACCCCCCCCCATGGGCTGCAGCATGTATTACGCCACCCATGGAAGCCCATGCAAACTGTGTCTGCATGCAGGCCTGCCATTGCAGTCTGCATGAAAAGGTGTAGGCACCCTTTCACTGTTGGATACTGCACCAGGTCACTTTAAGTCAACCCTATGGCAGTCCAAAGGGCAGGGTGCAGGCCCCTGTGTGTGGGCACCCCTGCATGGGCAGAGGTGCCCCTACGAACTCCAGTTCCAATTCTCTGGACTTTGTAAGTACAGGGAAGCCATTTTACCCGTTTTCTGGCCACAGGTCACTCACTACCTATAGTCCAGATACATAATGGTTAATATGAACCTAGGCATGTTTGGTGTGAAACATGTTAGAATCATACCCCCATTCTAATGCCAGTATTGATGGCATGATTCCATGCACTCTGGGGGCTCTCAGTATTGCTCTTACCAGTTTTTCAGTGTTTGCATACAGCCCACACTTCTGCAGCCCCCACCCCCAGTCAGACAGGGTCCTGCCCTCCTGCTGCTTGACCAGCTCAGGCAGGGGAAGGAAGAACAAAGGATTTCCTGTGTGAGAGGGAGAAAACACCCTCTCCCTTGGAAATAGTTGTTACAAAGCTTGTGAGTGGTAACCTTCCCATGTCTCCGGTTTGCTCTGAAGGACACATTTGGTGCGATCCTAGCATAAACCGGTTTGCACCAGCCCAGGGCCCACAAGTCCCTGCTCTCACGTGAAACTGGACAAAGAAAAGGGGCGTGACCACTCCGCTGTGCCCAGAGCCCCTCCAGGTGGCCACTTGATTCTGCCATTTTGAAAAGAAGATCTACAGAGGCCCCTAGGAGCACCCGAGTGGCCAGGTCCGGAAGGTGATGTAAGGGACCCCCTCAGATAGGTCACCTTGCAGAGTGACCAAACCCCCTTTGAGGGTGATTTGGGAACTCCCTTGTGGTGGATCCCCAGATCCGGCATGCAAAACTCCACCAGGACTCCTCTGCATTAACCTCTTCTGCTCCTGGCCACCAGAACCGCCACTGGACACTTGAAACCAACAAGACTCCAACTCCTGAAACAACCTCGCCTTGCAACATTGTTTCCCTGGCATTTTCCAGAAACTACAACATTTCCACAGCTGTGCATCCTCTGGGGTCGTCAAGACTTCAGCTGCACCAAGAAGCAAAAAGGAATCTCCCTTGGAGTGAAGGAGTCAATCCCCTGCATCTGCAGGCACCTAAGGCAACAACGTCCGGCTGTGTGGATCTTCTCTCCTCTGAAAACGTGGGGATCCTGCAACACAGGTGGTGGTCCGGAGTGGTCGACTCTGACCTCTGTCCCTTTTAGGGAGGCGGTGAGCCCTAGCCTTTCCTTGCACGACAGTACCCCTGTGCACCGCGCTCATGCAGCAACCAAGGCTTGTCATCACCTGCTCCAAGGGAACTTCAGGCTCCAAGTAGACCTGGCCTCCAGCTCTTCATCCTTGCAAGGACAGTCTCCCCTCTTCTGCTCCAGTGACGTGGGACTCCTCTCCAGGTGTGCTGAGTGGGTCTCACTGTAACTTACTGTGCCTGTGGGGGCTGCAAGTACTGCTACTGGCTCTTCCGACTGCTGAAGGTCAGCACGGACTCTCCTCCAAGGGTCGAGTCCCCAGGACCTTGCTGGCCCTCTTCAGCCTTGTACCTCTTCTTCTGCCCTGGTATGCATTAGCTAAGGCTTGTTGGCAGTCCTCTGTTGTGATGTGTTCCACCCAAATGTTCTCCTATAAATAAAGGAGGAGGGACACGAGGTTGAGGTGAAGTAGGGAGTGGAGGTGGTGAGGAAGGTGGTTCAGGACGAGGAAGAAAAGCCTTAGGTCACGTAGTGGTAGCCTTGTGCTTAGAGACCTTTTTTGGAGGTGGAGAAGTGTTCAAACCCTCCCTAAAGTATCATTTCCTCTTGAGCATGACAGGGGAGGAAGCAATAATACGCCCTGTACCTTCCTGGATATGGAGGCGGCGCTGTTTAGCATCCATAGCTTCCAATACAGGTTCAACTGGAGATGGCGTAGTGGAGGACTGACTTGTCCATGTGCTCTGATGGAGTTGGCTCCCTTGTTTCAGCACCAAGGGTTTCAGTTGGTTACCCTTTGTCAGTACAAAAGCAGCAGTTGAGGCCTGTCAGCTCAGAGACGAGGTGCGCTGTGCCAAACGTTTGCTGGAAACAGCTATGAAGAGGAGCTGGAGGTTGATGCCCAAGACAATATTGTGGTCTCGGATAGTTTTGGAACCAAGCCGAAGGGCAATGCAGCCAAAGTAGGTTTTGTTTTTCAAAAACAGCCATGGCTTGGCAGTAGTGGCGGTCCAGTGACCTAAGTAAGGGGATTTGTTAACAGTCTTTGGGTGGGCAGGAGGGGTCACAGTACTCATGGGGGGTGCTAGATGTCACCTTGTGTCTCTCAATGTCCAACTGAACGTCAGAATCTTGAATGGAGAAGGCCTCTTGTTCGGGCTGTTCCTGTGCTTGCTCCTCCCCACCAACGTCCTGGATATCTTCTGAGGGACTTGTGCTCTAACTCCAACCGACAATTCCTTCGGGCCCGAAGGGTCTTCTTTGATCTAAAGGACTTGCTGGTGTCACAGATAGCTTCTTGGTGATCAGGGGAAGAGAATCAGATTACACACCTGATGATGGTTGGAATAGTGTTCGTTCAATCAGCTCAGCATTCTCTTCAGCCCTGCGTGGAGGTATCCCGAAAATGGACGAGGTCACCCCAAAAGGCGCTCGATCTGTACTCAACGGTTGGAAAGAACAAATGTAAAGGTGGACTTTCACGATCAAGAGAACAATACAGTTGAATGAAAGAAAGAATGAAAGTTTCGAACAATGAGAGTCGAAGATGGAGTGAAGATACACATGTCCAAACCAGACGGCAAAGAGAAAACATTCTAACAAAGGACTCGATGCCCATGCTCAAACCAGTGTAACTAGATTATTTAGGCTCAGGCTCAGCTGTCACCAAGGAAGAGATTCAAAAGTCAGGCATTTCTGAAAGCTAGGTGGTGTGACTTGTGTACATCTCCAGCAAAGAAAGATTATGTGCATTTCTGAAATATCACAGATGCCAAAAGACTATTTGAGACAGGGTGGCACGTAAAGCAGGTAACTCTGGTTTGAGGTGCTTTATAAACCACAAAGGCTCAAATGACAATAAAGAGACTGTTGCCAGGAATGATGTTGCAGTGTCAGAATGGCTCACAGAATGGACCTTTTCCTTCAGGATAAAAGGACATTTTTTAATGCATTTTTTCACAGGATGGTGCCTTGGGGATCTCTCCCCCATCAGGATGCTTTCCTTCAAAAGGACAAAGTGGCTGCTAGGTCTGTCCTTAGCAGCCCAAGACAAAAAGAGACATTTATTTCAACATAGTTAAAAAGGTTTAAACCCTGAAACCTTGAAAGGAGACAACTGACATAATGGCTGTTGAATACTTAGTGAAGAACTTCAGTAAAACACTCAAGAAGAGCTTGGAGCACTTAAGAAGTCTTGAAAAAACATAACTGATATCAAGGCACCAAACAATGTTGGATAGTACCACAAAGTAGCGCTAGAGAGCTATTGCTGAGGAAAGGTTTTTCGGGATCAAGTCTGAAGAATACTGAGAGGAGGAGAAATCTGCAGGAAGTACTATCATTTCGAAATATATCTCGTTTCACATTCTATTTTTTCTCATTTAAGGGTTGCAACCTCTTCAAATAAATGCACTAAAAAATGTCCTTAAACTGCCAATTACACTACATCTACCTATGAATAACATGAAAACTAAAATGTGTTTGTAGCAGGTCATGAGCCATTTACCTTGTCCTTTGATCTCTGCCTGACAGGACGCAGTCCACCAAGAAAATCTGATGTTTCCATGTGCATGTGGCAGTTCACAGAGTACAAAGTCTGTTCTGCCATGGCTGCAAATAGTTGACAGATGGTGGTTTTCCCACACCTGTTATTCAAGTAAAATAAAACAGAAAAATCCTGTTTATGATTTTAAAATTAGAAGTAAAAACACTGCATATGATAAAGTTTACACTAACAATTCTGAACCAAAAAAATACTCTTCCTCTTGATAGCTCAGTATTTATACAATGTAGCAAAGAAAAAGTTACCAAGATTGGTAAGAACATTTTTGGTGGATACATAATTTTCCAACAGACTCCCCACCTCATCTATTATGATTCCAGGCATCACACTGGTCCAGAACAGCTTTTCAGCAGCAACAGCAGGTAGCTTCATGCGGCTTCAGTACTGACTGTAGGAAAGCACCCTTTTTGACATGGTTAGCTCCCACTTTTTATCAGTTTTTTTAAATGTGGTTTTGACTGTTAGTACACTGGGTCCCTGCTAACCAGGTCCCAGAGCCAGATCTCGTTCCCAAGAACTTCGGTTGTTTTGCACAGTTGGCAAACTCTTTAGCTACCACTATAAGTACCTAGTAAATAGGACCTGGGGTACTAAGGAAGGTCTCCGAGGGCTGCAGCACCAATTGTGCCACCCTCAGGGACCCATCACCAAACCCACACAGTGCTACCACTGTAGACTGTGTGTCATGGTGTAGACTAACTTGAAAACACGACCGATCACACACCCCTATGTGCCTCCAGACACATGTAGGGCATATATAGATGAGCAGATATGCCCCTGCTGTGTTTTGGTCGATTCTGAGAGATAAGTGCACAGGGAAGCCATTTCAAATGCATGTGCTGGACGCCGGTCATTACGAGTTCCCCAGCTACACGAGGGCTTCTCTGAATCCTAGGATGTTTGAAATCAAACATCTCAGAATAATAAACCCTCAATGACACCAGTGATTGATTTATTAATAAATACACACATAGAGCACCTTAGAGGTGCCCGCGGAAAACCTACCAGCTACAAGTGTGTTGACTGACTGGTCCTGACACATTCAGCTACCACAGATACATTTCTAGCCCTACAAGCTGAGAGCCAGTGCTGTTGAGGGCCTGAGACAAAAGACTGCACTGGGCGGAGGTCACCCATGCAAGATGGACAGAAGTTTCTACAGCCTAGCCATCTCTGTAATGAGAACCAGCTCCCTCCAGATGGAGATGACGCCCCTCCCCCCAATCCCATCCCCGCAAGGCAGATTAGGTGGTGTACCCAGTTCATGCCAGTCTAAACCCCTAAGGTGGACGAGCTGAAGTCAACACTACTTTTTAAAATCCTCCATATTGTTTGGAAGGAATAAGGCCACTAGGCTTAGGGTTATGCCCACTACTCACAGCGGAAGTGGTCATAGAAAGTGTGCAGTCACCCTAAAAGGTTGGCAACCCACTGGCTACTATCTGGCACTCCCTGTAATGCCACTAAACTGAGATTTTAGGTGGCACCCCCGAACCCTAGTACTCAGATCCGGACTACCTATGAAGCAAAGGACAAAGAAGAGATGCACCTGCAGAAAAGGAAAAGCAGCAGCTGACTTGGAACCAGCACCATCAGCCTGCCTGCTGACCTCAATAAACTCTGCCCAAAACATGACTCTTCCTGCAGCTGAGCCTCCAAGAAACCCAGGAGGACTGCCTGCCTTCTACAAAGACTCAGACTCCCGTGGGCCGCAGAACTGCTCTGCAACAAAGTTTCCAGAAAGGACTCTGCAGCCCCTTAAACAGCAAGGACACGACACCCGAAGTAACCTCTGCACCAGACAACCACAACCCGAGGTGAAGCCAACCAATGGTGCCAGCCCAGTTCTCCAGCTGTCTAGAGTCTGAGTCCACTCAGGTTTCACCCTCCTTGACTCCACCAAGTTGCCTGCAGCCTCTGCTCTCAGGCCCCAGTCTCCTGCAGCCTTGTGGTGAGAGTAAACCCAACACCTCTAGCAACCACTGCACCTGTTGCCCCTGACCCCATCTGAGGTGGGTCACTAGTGTCAACGACATCCCTTCACTCCCCTGGGCATGAGTCCACCCTGAGTCCACCCTTGCTGTACTTCCCGACAATGCCTGCAGCCTCTACACGCAGGACCCCCTGACCGCGAGTGCTCCTAGACGAGAACACACAACTCCTAAAGATCCCCCTGCATCATTCCGCTCCTGGGCATATGAGAAGAGGACCAAAGGTGCACCTACGTCCCTGAGCTCCCCAAGTCTAATACTTACCTGCCTATTTTCCTCGACTGGCATCCTACCCAGAGCCTAAAGCCTGTTTGTCACAAAGTCCAAACACAGTCGGGTATCACAAGCTATTGAGCATGGCTATCGATCCTCCGATCAGACTCCGCCTCCAGGAATATCTACTATTGCAGCAGCTGAGTGGAGGGCTCTCCACCCAAACCTGTCCAGTCCCTGCCTTCTTGCATAGAGATTGAGCAGCGAATTGACAGCCTTTGACCTTCCTCCTGAAGTCTGTAATCTAATCTTGGCAGCGAATGTTTGAGAGAATTCAGCAGTCTGTCATTCTCAATGAAATCCAGGATAGAGGATGAAACATGAGTATCATAGTCTGAATATCCTGGACTCTCCGCTCATGAGGATAAGCCTGAAACTGCACTGTGTCCAGAACTAGGACAATGGATCCCACATCCCTGGCCACGCAGAGGTTGAGCAGCATGTGCGGCACAGTGACTGGACAGGAACTGACATAGTGGGGTGCCCCTTTCATAGCCACGAAAGTTGGGCTAAGCAGACTGAGGAGGATGAGGTGCCACCATGATGCCCAATGACCTGCCTGTAGCACAAGAATCTGAAGCGCTTGAGTGCCATGTCTGCTTTGTATCCGAGTAGACAGGTGCCATCAAAGGGCTTGGACACTGCCCCCCCACCCCGAACAGCCAGAAGTACTAAAACCAGGCATGGCGCCTCAGTTGCCACTGTTAATGCAACTGCTCTGCCCAGTGAGTTGGTTGTGTCCCAAAAGGCATACACACTGACCACAATGCCAGGCTGGTGGAAGAAAACATCTTCTTCCCAAATGTGTCCAGACTCTTGAATTCCCTATCAGGGGGTGCGGAAGGGACCAAGTCATGGAACGTAGAGGCTTGGATAATCAAACTCTCAGGACTGAGGTGTTACATAAGGAAACTTGGGTCGCTTGGAGTAGAGCGACGGCGATGGGCAACTGTCCTGTTCACAGGAGACCCTGTGCTGGGTTTTGACCAGGTACCCAGTAGGGCATATGTAAGGGTTTCATTTAACGGGAGCAGTTGTTCAGAAGATGAAGATCCAAGTTGAAGCATCTCTATCAGCAGGTTAGTCCTGGCTGCCACAAAAGGCAACTCAAGGTCCAGGACCTGAGCTGCTCTCTGCACCCCCATCGAATATGACCCTCCATAGCCACTGTAGGGGAAGAAAGCATGCCAGTATCAGGGCCAAAGGCATGTGAATAGTGTCAGACTGCACAAAAATGAGGAGCATGGCCTCACTGAACTCCTCCTGTTGGGCAGGAGTCACTCTGGCTCCTAGAAACTCAGGGAGGCACGGAGTCAGCCCAGACGCAGGCTCTACAGAGGGAGGCTTAGAATGCAGATGCTCCTGCATTGACCAACAGATATGGGAAGTTAAAGAACCTTTCATCTTCTTTGACGACGACTTAGGTCTCGACTAAGCCCAACTGTCCCGAAGACTTGGAATGGGGGGGGGGCCAAGACACTGAGCATAACTTCGGGTCATGGTTACATTCCAGGCACCAAAGGCACACAAGGTGCGGATCTGTCACGGACATCATCTGATGACAGGATCGGCAGGGCTTGAATGCTGTCTTCATTGAAGACATCCCTCAACGCACCAGGAGGAAACAATTCAAAAAAACTTCAGAAAAAAGACACCACAAAAACTCAATGAGGGGTAGCTCTCTTCAGACCAGCACTGGCTGCCGCGGAAAGAAAAGAACTGAAGTCAGGGTGCTGGAGTGGCAACTATATTGCAACTTTAATTTTAATTGTATAGCGCTTACTACCCCTGACAAGGCAGAGATTTGTGGTGGGTAGCACACTACTCCAGAACCAAAAAAGATTAGTGGTGAATTAGTATACAGGAATGTGAGTAAATGTATTAGTACAAGAGGTATGATTTAATTTGTGACGTGAGCCTGTTAGTTGGATTGAATAGAATAATGGAAGTATAGAGGAGGGAAGAATCTAGAAGTGTTAATTGGGAGATCATAACCACAAGCTGAGGTTTGAGATAAGTAAATGAGAGCTGGAGAAGGGTAGAGTCTGTGGAAAGGAATTGGAGAGATCATAGTGGTAAAATGGTGTTTGAGATGAGTTAAAGGAGAGATAAATGAGGGAGGGAGGGTTGTTTGGGAGATCATAGAAGTAAACTGAGGTTTAAGGTGAGCCAGAAGGGGTAGAGGAGGGAAGAGTCTGGGAAGGTTATTTTGGAGATCATAGTAACCGAATGGGGTTGGGATGAGTCAGAGAATGGAGATAGAGGATAGACTGATAGAGGTATAGGGTGATAAGATAGTAAAGCTTTCCAGGGTGTATTTCTTTCCCCTTGTACAGTAGGGTGTAAGTAATAAATATATAGTATAGATTCATTATTACATAGTAAGGGAATATATGTGTAAGGAATATATTGAAATTTAAGTTGTATCGTTTAAACAGACTTAAGGGTTGCAGTATTTTAAGTTAATTTATTTGTGTACTTTTATAATTTTACTTTATTTTTCCTCAATATTTCAATAGCGAAATACCTGTAGATAAACAGTTAAGATAATATTTACCTATTCAGATAGATAAAATAAAAAGAGACTTTTAAGCAGCTTATCAAACAACTTATAGAGAAACTATCCAATGACCTATGAACATGTTATGCGTAGAATACATATGGAAAATGTCACTTACCCAGTGTACATCTGTTCGTGGCATGAGACGCTGCAGATTCACATGCTTTGCACATCCCGCCATCTAGTGTTGGGCTCGGAGTGTTACAAGTTGTTTTTCTTCGAAGTCTTTCGAGTCACGAGATCGAGGGACTCCTCCCCTTTCGGCTCCATTGCGCTGGGCGTCGACTCCATCTTAGATTGTTTTCCCCGCAGAGGGTGAGGTAGGAGTTGTGTATTATAGTAATAGTGCCCATGCAATGGAGTAAACATGTATGTACATAATTTAGTTTAAAGTGATATATTTACAAATTTACAAATGTTAAAGATCAACTCGGGGAGGCGGGTGGGCGCATGTGACTCTGCAGCGTCTCATGCCACGAACAGATGTACACTGGGTAAGTGACATTTTCCGTTCGATGGCATGTGTAGCTGCAGATACACATGCTTTGCATAGACTAGTAAGCAGTTATTTCCCCAAAAGCGGTGGTTCAGCCTGTAGGAGTTGAAGTTGTATGAGGCGTAGACCATGTAGCTGCCTTACATATTTCAGTCATTAAAATATTTCCTAGAAAGGCCATGGTAGCACCTTTCTTTCTAGTTGAGTGTGCCTTTGGTGTAATAGGCAGTTCTCTTTTTGCTTTAAGATAACTGGTTTGAATGCACTTAACTATCCATCTAGCAATGCCTTGTTTAGAAATTGGATTTCCTGTATGAGGTTTTTGGAAAGCAATAAATAATTGTTTTTCGAATTATTTTTGTTCTGTGAATGTAGTACATTAACGCTCTTTTGATGTCTAATGTATGTAGTGCTCTTTCGGCTACAGAATCTGGCTGTGGGAAGAACACTGGTAATTCTACTGTTTGATTCAAGTGGAACGGTGATATGACTTTTGATAAAAATTTAGGATGTGTCCATAGAACTACTTTATGCTTGTGTATTTGAATAAATGGCTCTTGTATGGTAAATGCTTGAATCTCACTTACTCTTCTTAGAGATGTGATGGCAATTAAAAATGCAACTTCCCATGTTAAGTATTGCATTTCACAAGAGTACATGGGCTCAAAAGGTGGACCCATGAGTCGTGTTAGGACAATGTTGAGGTTCCATGAAGGAACTGGTGGTGTTCTTGGTGGTATAATTCTCTTTAGGCCTTCCATAAACGCTTTTATGACTGGTATCTTAAATAGTGAAGTTGAGTGCGTAATTTGCAGGTAAGCTGAAATTGCGGTAAGATGCATCTTAATGGAAGAAAAAGCTAGCTTTGACTTTTGCAAATGTAATAAGTATCTTGCGATGTCTTTGGCAGATGCGTGTAAGGGTTGAATTTGATTATTATGGCAGTAATAAACAAATCTTTTCCACTTATTGCATAGCAATGTCTAGTGGTATGTTTCCTAGCTTGTTTTATGACCTCCATACATTCCTGTGTAAGGTCTAAGTGTCCGAACTCTAGGACTTCAGGAGCCAAATTGCTAGATTCAGCGATGCTGGATTTGGGTGTCTGATCTGTTGTTTGTGTTGCGTTAACAGATCTGGTCTGTTTGGTAGTTTGACATGAGGCACTACTGAGAGGTCTAGTAGTGTTGTTTACCAAGGTTGTCTTGCCCATGTTGGCGCTATTAGTATGAGTTTGAGTTTGTTTTGACAACTTGTTTACCAGATATGGAAGGAGTGGGAGAGGGGGAAAAGCGTAAGCAAATATCCCTGACCAACTCATCCATAACGCATTGCCCTGATACTGATCTTGTGGGTACCAGGATGCGAAGTTACGGCATTTTGCGTTTTCCTTTGTTGCAAATAGATCTATTTGTGGTGTTCCCCAACTCTGGAAGTAAGTGTTCAGTATTTGGGGGTGAATCTCCCATTCGTGGATCTGTCGGTGATCCCGAGAGAGATTGTCTGGTAACTGATTCTGAATTCCTGGAATAAATTGTGCTATTAGGCGAATGTGGTTGTGAATCGCCCAATGCCATATTCTCTGTGCCAGGAGACACAACTGTGTGGAGTGTGTCCCTCCCTGTTTGTTTAGGTAATACATCGTTGTCATGTTGTCTGTTTTGACAAGAATGTGTTTGTGGCTTATTATGGGTTGAAATGCTTTCAGCGCTAGAAATACTGCCAGTAGTTCTAAGTGATTTATGTGAAACTGTTTTTGCTGAGTGTCCCATTGTCCTTGGATGCTGTGTTGATTGAGGTGTGCTCCCCACCCTATCATGGAGGCATCTGTCGTTATTACATATTGTGGCACTGGGTCTTGGAAAGGCAGCCCTTGGTTTAAATTTATACTGTTCCACCATTGAAGCGAGGTGTATGTTTGGCGGTCTATCAACACCAGATCTAGAAGTTGACCCTGTGCCTGTGACCCTTGTGATGCTAGGCACTGTTGTAAGGGCCGCATGTGCAACCTTGCGTTTAGAACAATGGCTATGCATGAGGACATCATGCCTAATAGTTTCATCACCATTTTGACTTGTATTTTTTGTTTTGGATACATGGCCTGTATTACATTGTGAAATGCCTGAACCCTTTGTGGGCTTGGAGTGGCAATCCCTTTTGCTGTGTTGCTTGTCGCCCCTAAGTATTGCCATGTTTGACATGGCAGAAGGTGTGACTGTGTAGTTGATTGAGAAACCTAGTTTGTGGAGGGTTTCTATGACATACTTTGTGTGTTGTGAACACCATTCTAGCATGCTGGTTTTGATTAACCAATCGTCTAGGTACGGGAACACATGTATTTGCTGCCTTCTGATATGTGCAGCTACGACTGCCAGGCATTTTGTAAAAACTCTTGGCGCAGTTGTTATTCCGAATGGAAACACCTTGAATTGGTAATGTACCCCTTGGAATACAAATCTTAAGTACTTTCTGTGTGAAGGATGTATCAGTATATGGAAATATGCATCCTTTAGGTCTAGTGTTGTCATGTAGTCTTGTTGTTTGAGCAGTGGGATTACGTCCTGTATTGTCACCATGTGAAAGTGATCTGATTTGATGTAGGTATTTAATGTTCTGAGATCTAATATAGGTCTCAGACTCTTGTCTTTTTTGGGTATGAGAAAGTACAGAGAGTAAACTCCTGTTCCTTTCTGTTGGTTTGGTACTAATTCTATTGCTTCTTTCTGTAGCAATGCCTGAACTTCTAGTCCTAGAAGATCTATAAGTTGTTTTGACATATTGTGTGTTTTCGGTGGGACGTTTGGAAGGAATCTGAGAAATTCTATGCAATAACCATGCTGGATAATTGCCAGTACCCAAGTGTCTGTTGTTATCTCCTCCCAATGTTTGTAAAATGTGCTTAGTCTCCCCCCCCACAGGTGTTAGGTGTTGGGGATGTGTGACTTGGAAGTCACTGCTTCTTTTGAGGAGTTTTGGGGCTTTGGAACTTCCCTCTATTCTTTTGGAATTGTCCCCCTCTATATTGCCCCCGAAAACTTCCCCGCTGATATTGGCTTTGATAAGTTGGCCTTGCTTGTGAGGTTGTGGCCTCTGTAGGTTGACCTCGAAACCCTCCCCTAAATTGTGTTTTGCAAAATGTGCCTCTGCTCTGTGGGGAGTAGAGTGCGCCCATGGCTTTTGCCGTATCAGGATCTTTTTTGAGTTTCTCAATAGCAGTGTCGACTTCCGGCCCAAACAACTGCTGTTCATTAAAGGGCATATTCAGCACGGCTTGTTGTATTTCCGGCTTGAATCCTGACGTACGCAACCATGCGTGTCTCCCTATAGTTATTGCAGTATTTACTGTCCTTGCAGCCGTATCTGCTGCATCCATTGCTGACCGTATCTGATTATTGGAGATACTTTGTCCTTCTTCCACCACTTGTTGTGCCCTTTTCTGGAACTCTTTGGGTAAGTGTTCTATGAAATGCTGCATTTCGTCCAAATGAGCTCTATCGTATCTTGCCAAAAGTGCTTGTGAGTTGGCAATGTGCCATTGGTTTGCTGCTTGTGCTGCAACCCTTTTACCTGCAGCATCGAATTTGCGACTCTCCTTGTCTGGAGGTGGTGCGTCTCCCGAGGTGTGAGAGTTTGCTCTCTTGCGAGCTGCCCCGACAACCACAGAGTCTAGTGTTAATTGCTGCGTAATATAAACAGGGTCTGTTGGCGGTGGCCTGTACTTCTTCTCCACCCTTGGAGTTATGGCTCTGCCTTTTACAGGATCCTGAAATATTTGTTTGGAATGTTTTTGCATTCCCGGGAGCATAGGTAAGCTTTGGTATTGGCTAGGAGTGCAGGATAGTGTATTAAACAAAGTCATCCTCAATTGGTTCTGAATGCAAGGTCACGTTATGAAAAGCAGCTGCCCTTGAGACCACCTGCGTGTAGGATGTACTGTCTTCAGGTGGCGACGGCCTCGCAGGGTAACAGTCTGGGCTGTTATCTGATACAGGAGCATCATAAAGGTCCCATGCGTCGGGATCATCTTGACTCATTGCACTATGAGTCGGGGATTGCATCAGTGGTGGAGTGGCTACTGGGAATGTGTGCATTGATGGTGGTGGAGTTGTTTGTCTTGCCACCTTTGCCTGTGGCTGCTTGTCCTTTTCTTGAAAGGCAAGTCTTCTTTTCATCTTAATTGGGGGAAGAGTGCTTATCTTACCTGTGTCTTTTTGAATGTGGAGCCTTCTTTGAGTGTAGTCTGGTTCTACTGATTCAAGTTCTTCTCCGAACTTATGTCCTTGCATCTGGGAGGACAATCCCTGTTCCTCTGTGTAGGAACCTGTTTTTGGTTCCGAGGCTGGATGTTTCCGAATCGAAACCTTTTCGGTCGCCTTTTTGGGCTCCGAGGAAACCTTTATTTTCGGCGTCGTGGTGTCTCGGTGCCGACCCATTTCGGTGCCACTGTCTCGGGGGCGAATCTGCTCGGAGCCGCTGTCTCGGGCCCGAGATTGCTGTGTGGCGGTATCTCGACCGGAGTCGGATGACTTCGCCACAAGCGTGCCCTTTTTCGGTGCCGATGATCGGTCACCTATTTTTCGGGTTAAGCCATGGCCTGTTGGCGGTGGCGTCCCCTGGGCTTTTGTCTTCTCGTGAGTTTTATGTTTCGACGTCTTAGTCACGGTTTTCAGCGTTTCTTCGGGATCGAGCTCGTTCGAGTCAGATTCCTGGATGGAGAAGGTTTCTTCTTCCTCCTCGAAACGCCCTTGTCCTGTCAGCACCGACGCCATCTGCAGTCTTCTTGCTCTTCGGTCTCTTAATGTCTTCGTCGACCGAAACGCTCGACAGGCTTCACAGGTATCCTCCTTGTGCTCTGGAGACAGACACAAGTTACAGACCAGATGCTGATCTGTATACGGATACTTGTTATGACGTTTTGGGCAGAAACGGAATGGGGTCCGTTCCATCAGCCGTGAAGAGACACGTGGCCGGGCCGACCAGGCCCGACGGGGAATCGAAAAAACCCCGAAGGGCCACCAGAGCTCTTCAAAAGTCGGTGTCGATCTGTTGTAACTAACCCGATACCGAACGCAAACAATACCGACGATTTTTCCGAGATTCTAACTAACCTTCCGACCCGAAACACGGAGCGAAAAGGAACACGTCCAAACCTGATGGCGGAAAAAAAACAATCTAAGATGGAGTCGACGCCCATGCGCAATGGAGCCGAAAGGGGAGGAGTCCCTCGATCTCGTGACTCGAAAAGACTTCTTCGAAGAAAAACAACTTTTAACACTCCGAGCCCAACACCAGATGGCGGGATGTGCACAGCATGTGTATCTGCAGCTACACATGCCATCGAACACACACACATATATATATATATATATATATATATATATATATATATATATATATATATATATATATAAACGCATACATTCATCTACACATAAATATATACATTTAAGGTTAAGTAAAATATACATTTGTTAAAACAGATGTAAAGAGTGTGCGTATGTTTAGATAAAATAGTTATACCTATTTGAACAAAGAAATACACATATTTAGATATATACATATAATTAAATTATAAATGTTTAAATATACAGGGATATACAGTCCAGTAGTCTTCTGAAGATAATATATTTATCTGTGGATCTTATGTTTGGGGGCAATGAATTCCATAGTTTGGCCGCATGAACAGAGAAAGATGTACCACCTATTGTCTTTCTTGTACAATGGTGTTTTGACAGGAGGGTGTCAATCTTGAGCAGATATTTCTTTTTTGAATCTATTTTGTGATTTTATTCCTGATGGTCCTGTCCCATGTATTGCTTTGTGGGTGATACAAAGCAACGTGAAGGTGGATCTTCTGGCAGCCGGTAACCAATGTAGGGTCCTCAAGGCAGGGGAGATGTGGGCTCTTGGCTTTACATGTAGGAGTATTCTATCTGCTGATTTCTGAATGTGTTGTCGTTTTTTCATAGTAGGTAGAGATGATCCATGGTAGATACCACTGGCATAATCCAGCTTCAATAGTACAACAGAGATAGTACCCTGCACCTTATGTGGAAATCTGGGGTGGGGAAGATGGGTCACAGAGTTTTTATGGTGATTTAGCTTGATTTAGCTTGATCCTGCTAATTTGTCCATTTGAGCATTCATTGTTAGCATGGAGTCCATGGTAATTCCAAGGTTTCTAACTATCTTAGTTACTTTTAGGAGGTGGTCCCAGATTGTCAGGCCAAGTGCAGAGTGGGTCATAATTCTTCCAATCACCAAATGTGAGTATTTCTGTTTTGGAAGCATTCAGTTTGAGATGGCTCCATGTCACCCACTAATCAACGGCTCAGAGATAATTGAAGATTTGTGAGTTTTCAATGTCTTTGGGGCATTCCACTTTAAGGAGTATTTGTCATCTGCATTGTTGTAGCATTTGAGTTCAAATTCATTGATCATTGCCAGTAATAACATTATGAAGAAGTTGAAAAGCATGGGTGAGATAGCTGACCCTTGAGGGACCCCTGCTTTTGTGAAGTAGGGTTTGGACAAGAAAGGAGGAGTATGGATGAAATTTATTCTGTTTTGAAGGTAGGATGTGATTCAGTCGAGAACAGTCCCCTTTATGCCGGCTTCAAAGAGTCTTTGTTTTCGGGTGTTAAGGTCAACTGTGTCAAAGGTGGCTGAGGGGACCAAGAGAAGTAGTGCAGAAAATCCACTGCAGTCTATTGTGTTTTTAAGATCATCCCAGATGGCAATGAGGGAAGATTCAGGGTCTCTTCCTGGGCGGAATCCAGCGTGGTACTCTGAAAGTATGGAATTATCTTCAATGAATTGTGACATCTGGGTGAAAGCTGCTCGGTCAGTTTGCCTGGGAAAGGTCCATTTGTAATAGTTTTGTAGTTGTTGGGGTCATGCAGGTTCAGGTTTTCTTTACTAACGAGTTATGTAGGCTTTTTTAAGGTCTTCAGGAAAGATACCTGTAGTTAAAGAATTAATGATAATTCTTCCTACTGGTTTTACAGCAGAGATAGATACAAGTATGCTCTTGAAGATGTGTGGTGGACAAGGGTCAGAAGAGGGGCCAGAAGGCCTACTTGCTTTGACCAGATCCATAAATTTACTTTGTGGTATTTGTTTGAATGAGTGCGGAGGCTGGGTTTGCTTACTCTTGGAAGGAATTTTTTGAAACAGGTTGCTGGTGGTGGTTTTCTTTTGTTTTAAATAGGAGTCCAATGTGTCTGGCTTGGTTGTGAAATGAATATGTCTATGAATTCTTGAGTGATGGGTTGAACTCCTTCCATGAATTTAGGTTTTCAAAATTCGTTGATAATTTTAGAAAATTCTTTATTTGCAGATATAGCATTTTGAATTCTGTTTGAGTAATACATTTTTTAAATGTATTTTTAGCTTTTTTTTTAATTGAGGATTTGTTTATTTTGTTAAGTTTGTGTAGGTGAAGTTTATCTTGAATGTTGGTTGTTCTGAACCAAGTTTGTTGAAGCCTCCTGATGATTTGTTCATCTTTATTTTTTTTTTTTTTAGCTGTGTGTCTCCAAAGTGCTTGTTTTCATTTGTCCCGTTTTGTTTTTCTGAGTGGTACTAGGATATTGAAAGTTTCCTATAGACACTCAAAGTTTTTGAACAGAATGTATTGTGTTGGCTTTTACTTGTGTTTCTAAGTATTCAAAATTGAGTTTGCTCCAAGGTCGAAAGATTGTCTTGGGTGTGTTTATTTGTTGTGTTTTACGTTGGAAAGTGACCAAATGGTGGTCTGACCATGTGACTGGTGTGATGCTTTGAACAGTAACTAGTTCTGGGTTTGCAAAAATAACACCTACGATGTGTCCAGTGACGTGTATGGGACTGTGTACAATCTGATGTAGGTTGAATACGACTAGGCTAGTGATGATAACTTTTGGATGGGACATATTGGATTTGTCAAACCAAATGTTTAGGTCCCCAAGAATGCAGTGGTTGGAGAATACTGTTATAAGGTTTGAAACTGTGTCTAGAAATCTGTCTGGGAATCTTGAATTGCTAGGTGAAGGTCTGTAAAGGAGGAGGAAGTTGGTGTAGGGCATTATCACAGCTAGTCCACCTCCTCTTTTGCCTTTATGGTTCTGTGTGAAGGTTTGATAACCTAGAGGAACGGCTTCATGCAACACTTGGGCAATGCCATCTCCCAACCATGATTCAGTTAAGAAGAGTAAGTCAGGCTGTGTGTCCATAAGTAGGTCATGGATGTGGTCCTTGTTTTTAGGCGAGTGATTGAGCATTTATGAGTAACCAGCTTAGAGATTGTGTTTTGGTGGTGTAATTTTGTTTTGTAGAAGAGTGATCAGTATATTCTGAATGTGTACCAGGTGTGTCATTAGTGCTATTAACCTTATTAATGTCAGAATACTGTTTTATTATATTGTGTTCGTCATCCAGCAGGCTTAGAAGGCATTTTGTTGGGTTTCTATGTATCGGTGGTGGATACAAGTAACATTGTGAGTTCTGTTCTTTTTTGAAGAGTAGCCTTGTATAATAGACATTGATAAGGGAAATTGTAAAGAGTGGCATGTTGTTTATTTTGTTTGTGTCTGTTTAGGGTGGAAGGAGTATGGGTTAGGGTTAGTGGTGGAGCTTGTGGGTAATGCTCTAAGGCTCTAAATTGTGCAATTGATGAGAGGCGGGTGAAATAATGTTGCTGTGTTGGGGTGTTTGTGGTGGATGTTGGGGGAGACTGAACTTAGGAGTGAAGTTTGTAGTAAAGTAGCATCTTTCGGACATTGGTTACCCCCACTTTTTGCCTGGTGTCAGTGTGTGTAGTGCACTGGGATCCTGCTACTCAGAACCCCAGTGTCTGTGCTCTCTCCTCTAAATGTGGTTGCTGGTAACCTTTTGCATTCCACAATTGGCATACTGGTGCACCCATTTAAGTCCCTAGTATATGGTACTTAGATACCCAGGGCACTGGTACACCAGTACTTCCCCTGGACTGCAGCATATATTATGCCACCCATCGGAGCCCATGCAACTTTGTGAGCAGGCCTGCCATTGCAGCCTGCGTGAAATGGTGCATGCACCTTCCACTTCAGATAAAACCTGCCTTATTTCGCGGTCACTGCACTTAAGCACTGTAAGTACCCCTCTGGCAGGCAATTCAGCCCGAGGACAGGGTGCACATCCCCAAGTATGAGGGTACTCCTGCATGAACAGGGTACCTCTACAAGTCCCAGACTCCATTCCTTGGGCTTTGTTAAGTAAGGGGAAACCATCTTAAGGTAAGTAGTGGACACTGGTCAACATGAGGGGCCAAACTACAAACCTAGGCATGTTGCAAATATAGCTATTCCAGTGCTAGTTGCATGATCCCCTGTACTCTGGGGGTTTCTTAGAGGATCCCCCAGTTCTGCCTTTACAGCCCTACGAGTTCTGCCTGTCGGCCCACGCTTCTGCCAACCTTAGACACTGTTCTGCCCTCCTGCTGATTAACTCACCTCAAGCAGAGGAAGGCAGAACAAAGAATTTCCTGTAGAGTAGAGGCGTGACCACCTCTCCTTTTGAAATGGGTGTGGCTGGGCTGGGGTGGCCTCAGCGCCACCATACTGCTTTTAAGGGCTTATTTGGGGCCCTCATTGCATAAACCGGCTGTAGGAAAGTGCCACTGTCGGCATGATTTCTCCTCCCCCCACTGTTTACCAAGTGTTGATGCCAACTTTGATTAAAAGTGTGCTTGGATCCTGCTAACCAGGTCCCAGCACCAGAGTTCTTTCCGAAAGATCTCTATCTTTGTTTCCATAACTGACACAACCCTGGCACACAGTTAAGTCCCCTGTAAAAGGTACCCATGGGACCAAGGGCCCAATGGCCAGGGAAGGTCTCCAAGGGCTGCAGCAGCATGTATTATGACACACTTGGGGACCCCTCACCCAGCACATGTACACTGCCTTTGCAGCTTGTATGTGCTGGTGGGGAGAAAAAAGGCAAAGTCGACATGGCACCCCTCTCAGTGTGTCATCCCCACAAACCACTGCCGGTGGCATAGGCAAGACTCCCCTCTAGCAGGCCTTACAGCCCTTAGGCAGGGTGCACTATACCACAGGTGAGGGTATAGCTGCATGAGCAATATGCCACTACAATGTCATAGTCTATTCTTAGACAATGTAAGTGCAGTGTAGCCATATTGAGTATATGGTCTGGGAGGTTGTCATTCCGAATTTCACAGCTCCATAATGGCTTCACTGAATACTGGGAAGTTTACAGCACAATAAACCCCCACTAATGCCAGTGTGGGATTTATTAAGAAAAACACAGAGGGCATCTTAGAGATGCCCCTGTATGTTAGCCAAGCTGCTAGTGGAGGACTGACCAGTCTGTGCCAGCCTGCCTTTCAGACAAGTTTCTTACCACATGGGGTGAGAGCCTTTGTGCACTCTGTGGTCAGAAACAAAGCCTGTCCTAGTTGGAGGTGCTTCACACCTTCCTCCCCTACAGGGACTGTAACACCTGGCGGTGATCCCCAAAGACTCAAGCCTCAGATTACAGTGCCCCAGAGCTATCCAGCTAGTGGAGTTGCCCGTCCCAGCATGTGTCCTGCTTCAAAGCACATGCAAGAGAACAGCTACGAGTCCAGCAGGACCAGCAAACTCTGTCAAGCTTCAGAGGACTGCCCTGCACCCAAAAGAACCAAGAACTCCCGTGGACAGCGGGCCTGTCCAAGATAAAACTACTAAGGACACCAACCTCCCTCCGAATGCGCGAGTTCTAACCATTCTGCACCCCAATGCCCACGGCCCATATCCAGGTGACCCAACCAAATAGAGAGGATCCCCAGGAAATTCTGAGCAAGGGCCTATCCTGAGCTGACTCTCCATCCCTCCCCGATGATGCCTGTAGAGGGAATCCTGAGGACCCCCCCAGACCGCAAAAGGTCCAGACGAAGATATCCGAAGCCTAAAAACCAACTGCACTCACAGCCCCCAGGCCTAGGAGAATCTGACCTCCAGTGCAGATACATTCAGCAGGCGGCCATCCTCCCTGTCCAGCCTGTGGTTTGCCCAAAACAACCTCCTGGACCGCGCCTTCAACCTCCGAGTGACCCCAGGGGTCTCCTCACAGAGAATCATTGGAGACCCTACATCTTCTTTGATCCCTGCACCCAGCCGCCCCAGCGTTGCTGAGGGTGTATGATTGGTGCCTACTTGTGGTTCCTCCCCCGTGCTACTCTAAACCCCTGTGGTCAGCCCTCCAAAGGTACTTACCAGCCTGTAGATCTGAAACAGAGTGCCCCCTGTCTCCATAGGAGCCCATGTTAATTTTGCCTACACTGTGACCTCTGCATTCAGCAGGCCCCGATTTGCTGGTGGTGGGTGTTTGGGGTTAACTTGAACCCCAACCTGTGGACTTCCGAACCCCTGGAGACTGGAGCTGTATTAACTTTAAAACAATGATCTTTTCTCCCTCCTCAGGAACTGTTTCTGAAAATTGCACTGTCAAGTTTTAAAACAGATTATTGCCAATATTTTAAAAACTGTATAACTTATCGATTTCAAACAAAATACTGTTGATACATGTGTGAAATACGAATCTATTGGAGTACTTATCTGCAACTTGAATCTTGTGGTTCTAAAAACAAAGAAAATATATTTATGCTATATAAATACCATTGGTCTGGAGTTTAGTCATTGAGTGTACTACTTCTATTGTTTGTGTGTGTACAACAAATGCTTGGCACTATCCTCTGATAAGCCTAACTGCTCGACCACACTACCACAAAAGAGAGCATTAGTATTATCTACTTTAGCCCCTGTTAAGCCTCTGGGGAAGCCCTGGACTCTGGGCACACTACAACTCATTTTGATACAGTATATACAGAGCCAGCTTTCTAAACCGGTTTGCACCATTAACGGAACCCCCTGGTTCCTGCTTTGGCGCGAAACCATAAAAGGATACAGGAGTGGCGACCAACGTAAACCACCAACCCCCCCCCCATCCAACCCCCCCTCAACCTCCCCCTCAGGGAGGTGCACGGAGCTCTGCAAGGTGGACACTTTATTCTGCCATCCTGGGAGCATCTGACTGGTTAGAACAGGTGGCTGATGTCACAGACCCCCGCTGATAGGTGGGTCATTGCAGATAGTATCTAACCCCTGAGGGTGGGTCACCACATTCGTCAAGCAAGACTCTACAAAAGACCTCTCTGCAAGACATCTTTTTCTCCGGGCCTACGGAACCGTTGCTGGTCTGCCTTCGGAAACGAAACAAGAATGCATCCAGTTGGGAGGGCTCCCACTGCAACACTGTTTCTCCACCCCCTGCACCAATTATGCAACATCCGTGGCTGTGCATCCTCCAGGGTCACAAGGTGCATCAGGAAGCAAGAAGGAATCTCCCTTGGAGTGAAGGAGTCACTCCCCTGCATCCAGAGGCACCATAAGATGACAACAACCGGCTGGTGGATCATGCGGTCCCACAGACATAGAAAGGCTTTGCAACACAGGTGGTAGTTCTGTGGTACTCTTCGGGTCCAACTTGTCTTCTGACCAACTTGGGAGACGTGGGCCCTTGCTGCTGTCACTGGAACGGAACCCCTGTGTACTGCAACTGTTGCTCTTACCAAGGCTTGTTGACTCTTCCTCCAAGCACTCTTTCAGCTCCAAGAAGCCCCAGCCTCCTACACTCTGCAACTTCAGGAACAGCCTTCATCCTGTAGCTCCTGCGGAGTGGGATTCCCTCTTTCTTGTGCTTCTGAGGCCTCCCTGCGACTCCCTGTGCCTGCGCCAGTGGGTCACTCGTGAGGGCTCCAGCGATTCCTCTTGCTCTACTGAGTGCCGAAGGCCAGCCTTGATTCTCCCCCCTCAACCCCAACCCCACCCCTACGTTGGACCACTTGTGGGCGACTCCAAGGATCTCCCTGCATCCCCTGGACCCTGAAGCAAGACTTCTTCCTTCAACGGATCTCAGGAACTTGCCCTTCGAGGAGGCTGGGCATTGCCCAAATCCACCTCCTGGACATCTCTGTGGCCTGGACTTTGTCCCCTTCTTTTTCAGGTTCTTCTTGTCCGTAATCAGTCCTTGGGTTCAACCGACCTGGTCCTGGGTTCCCAACAGCAGCGGACAAGCAGGGCTCCCACTGCCTTCAACGAAGGTTTCTGACCTCAATTCACCACTGTGCACTTGGGCTCCCTGGAGTAGGTGCTTCACTCTTCTTGGTATCGCCACAGGTGGGGGCACTATCCAACCTTCCTTGTGCCAACTGGTTTCCTTGGGGGCCTCTGGGAAGGGTACTTAATCCTGAAAATTCCAAACTGCAACAGTCCTTTGCTAGCCTTGGAGACACCCGGTTTGATGTTAACTCTGCACCCGGGTGCCTGTAGGATTGCTGATAGTTAACTCTGGTAATTCCTTACATACCCAGCCCCTGGGATTCAAACACTTACCTTGGTTCGGCATCTCCATTCTTATACTACTTTCTTAGTATATGGTTTGACCCCCTCCCTCAATAGGGTTACACTTTTATGCTTTTCCAGTTTGTTTCTAAGTATATTTATTGTGTGTAGATATCTCCAAGTGGAGCTATACCAATGTTAGGTTAGTACTAGTGTTATAATAAAAAAGACCTCATTTAACACTTGGTACAATCCTTTTTTGTGTGGACATGAGCTGCTAACCGAAGCTCTCTTGTGGTAGCTGTGGAGATCTCGACACAAAAACACTATCACTAAGGCCTGGACTCAGATTAGGGTGCCACACCTTAGGAATGCACCATAAACACAGCCATCTTCCAACACCGACCAGTCCTAAACAGGCAGTTACCCTTGTCCTCTTCGCTCTCAGCCTTGATGCGCAAACCGAGATGCTGTGAACCCTAGGCTTAAATAAACCTATTGGTCAATATAACCCTAACCAATCTTTATCATAACCCTAAACCCTAAAGTCGATAGGAGACCTGGCCCTATTACCCAATCACAGCCCTAGCCCTAACACCCAATCAAAACTAAAGCTCTAAGCCTCAAGTCAAATAGGAACCCAAGCCCTATTAACCACACAGAACCCTAACTCTGATGGCCAATCAGGACTGTAAACCTAAAACCTTTATCCCATAGAAACACTGGCCCTAACAACCAACCAATCACAGCAAAAGATGCAACAGCCAACAGAAACGTATACACGGGGCAAGTGACCTTAAGCTCAGGCTGCTGGGGCAGGGAGGTGCTTGTCTATTCAGAATCTCCTTGGATACAGACAGGCACAATCCAACATTTCTAGCTACCAGATTCTACTTTTCAGGTAAAGGACACAATTGAAAACCACTGGAAGACTGCTTTTTGCGCCATTAAACTAATCACTTTTTCAAGCCAAAAACGTGTGTTGCACACACTTTCCAAACACAGTTTAAACCACAGAGCAGATTAAGCAGTCTCCTAAACACACTCTGGTTAGCCACTGAGGTGTAATTTAGCCTTCTTAACAACCCTTTAAGGGGAGTGGGGTGAGGCTTAATGCAGTCTTTGTGAAAAAGGAGGTAAATTCATACAGTCACAGGTAGCACAAAAACAGCAGTTTAATGGTACCAAGTTTGCATATAGACTAGGTAAATTCAGACAGTCACAGGCAGAAGAGAAACAGCAGTTGAAAAGGACCAAGTTTACAGAAAATCAAGATGTAAACTCATACAAAAAAGCAAATATAGCAGTTTACAATACCAAGTTTGCAGAAAAACACAGTCAAATGTAAACAGACCTGGGTAGGGAAAAAACACTTTATAAAAATTACAAGAGGACACAGAAAATCTATGATCTTACAATCTTCTTTGACATAATTGTGCATGGCGGGCGCGGGATTCTGAAATTAGCATTCAAAGAGTGGCTCTGGTTGGCCAAGAAGAGATTAACGATCAAAAACAGTTAGGTATATCTGGATGGTTGGTCCCACAAGACTTCTGAAGAACCCTTAAAAAAAAGGATAATTGCAATCAGCTGAGGAAGCTTTTTCTCCTGTTGGTCATTTCACTACCGCAATAGCAATGCTGGTGGCGTGGTAGCAAGTGATGGGACTGGCTGCCCGCAACACAAAAGACAATACTGAGGCTGCCATTACAGGACTCAATCTGCAAGTACTCAGGAAAAAAAAAAAAAAAAAATCTCTCACAAGGGGACAGAGTGAGTACACCCATGCCCGCAGAGTCAAGAGGGTCCTAAAAGGAATTGCCCCTAAAATTAAAAAAAAATATATAAAAATATTTATGTTTGGGGTCGCCAGTACAGGGTACCCAGCGAGGCCACTGCAGTACAAAAAAATAAATACAGGGGACTGTACAAACACCAGGCCCTGTGGCCAACCACCATTGTGCAGGCCATAAGCTGTGCATAGTAGGGGTTGGCCACCTGCAGTGAATTAAGTGCAGGGCCAACCCACCGATGCACACTGCTGATGGCCGTGCACAGCAGGGGCTTGGCTGCAGATTGCCCAAAGGGATTGGAGATGTATGCTGCTCAACTTTGAATGTAACTAAAACAAAACATAGAACTGTTCAAGTGTTAGTTTTCATCTCATTTCAACACCTAACTAGAATGCTACCTTAATGTACAAGTTACTTACCTTTGGTAACAAAATATCTGGTAGAGACATTCTAGTTGCAGATACCTTACTTTAGGAATTTCCCCCAGGTGTCAGACTGGATACAGAGATTTGACTTCTAGCAATACCCTTGCGCGTCGGTCGACTCCGCAGGCATTGTGATGATGTCGGAAGTAGTACATAGACGCTGCATATCTATATATATATCTATATATATATATATCTATATATATATCTATATATATATATATCTATATATATATCTATATCTATATCTATATCTATATCTATCTACATACCTAAATATCTATACACATATACCCACTGGAACATGTCATATACATAAATATATTAAATGTATTTACAATACACACAGAAATAAAGAAAGACATGTAGATGCATACATGCCAAAGGTAGTGGCCATTTATAGGGACTGACCAGTTTTCCAAGTATATTAAGAACTAGTTGAGGACTGCACCATCCAACCCCCTACAGTCTTGTAGCTTTTAGGAGTCCAAACATTCAATACACTTTAAAGGTATTAGATGCCGAAAAGGCATTTGACAATAAAAATAATAACTGATCATACTTCTCAAAAACATAATTCATCCCTCTCAATCAGGATTTATCAAAGACAGATTCATGGCAGATAATAGACTTTTTTGCCAACCTGTGTGATAGCACTAGATGCAGAGAAGGCCTCTGATAAGGTATTGTGGACCTTTCCTCCAAGCCTCACTCACCTCCTTCAACTTTGCCCATGCATTCTCAGAAAGGATCCTTGCTCTATATAAAGAACTGAAAGCTAGAATTAACATGAATGGCAAGTTGCCTAATCCCTTTTACCTCCAACAAAGAACCAGACAAGGATGCCCTCTTCCCCCCTACTATGTCTACTAACACTAGAACCCCTAATTACCTTGATCAGAGAAAATCCATTCATCCCCGGTATCCCTTTCTCATCAGGACCACAAAAACTAGCTTTGTATGCAGTTGACATTCTCCTTTTTTCCACCCAGGCGCTCAGCCTTGCCGCACATCATATCCACCATCAACAACTACTCTAAGATGTCAGGCTACTGCTTCAACAAGGAAAAGACAGAGGTTCTTCCTCTCAATTTGTACTGCAACAGTTTTACACACCAGCCCAATGGACTCAAATGGTCCCCAGATGAGATGAAATACCTGGGTATATGGTTCAACCATTATCTTAAAGACTCCATTGATTTCAACGAGAAAAATACGTTAGATAACATCAAAGTTAGCTTAGACAAATGGTCAACCAGGTTCATTAGTTGGTGGGATAGAATAGAATCAATCAAAATGATTATTACACCCCTCATTAACTTTTTAATCAGCATGTCCCCCCATATAACTCTCAGAAACTTCACTACCCAAATTCCTCTGGAAGTCTAAAAATCCCAGAATTGCCCTAAAGAAACTGAGACTTCCTAAAAAAACAAAACTTGATGGCCTAAACTTACCCGACTACCAGAGATACCAACAAGTCTTACTAGCGAAGCAGGGGAGCCACTGGCTCCTAACTACCACCAACCCCTTGGCCGTAGCTCACAACTGAAATCGCCCTTGCTAAACCCTTATCCCTCACTACTTCCCACTGTCAATAAAAATTACACACAGCACTCTGTAAACATTCTATCCAGCACAGCACAGGCACTCCACAAAATTGACAACCAACTATCCAACAAAATTAAACACATGTCTAGCCTCTCTATGGCACAATGCAAGCTTAAAAGTAGAAGGGAGAACAATGTATATAGAGAAATAGGCAGAAAAATATATTCTCCTGGTAAAAGATATCGGCAACCCCTCAGAACCTATGCCATTCTCTCAAATTAAAGAAAAGTCTTCTTTAAACAACCTAGACTTTTACCATTTCCTCTAAATAAAATCACTTGTAGCCAAACTTAAACCTCCAATCCCCCTGACCTACTCAACAGCATAGAAAAATTTACCAAAGCCGGTCACTTAGTTTCCAAACTGTACTCCCTCCTAATCCCCCCCAAAAAACTCTCACCAAATGAACTAACACAAGACAAATGGGAAACTATCACACTCCAACAAAACTCAAAACATCTCACTGGACTGGCCAACTGCCTGGAGTAACATCACCTGCAACATAACTCCATTACTAGCACAAAGCATATACTGGATTGCCAATATGGCCCACTGGACCGCGCCAAACTTTATAAACTAGGCCTCCGATCCTCCAACACATGCTGGAGCTGTGAGAAGGAAACAGTAGACATAAAACACATGCTAATGGAGTGTACCTTCACCAAAAAATTGTGGCAGCACATCAGTAATACAATATCTCAAATACTTCATACAAAACTGATTCCTACTTTAGCCTCTATTACACTGGGCATCCTCCCCAATGACATTAAACATGCATTAAACTAAGAGTACCTTCTCCAATAAGACATTCTAGTCACAACTGGCCTCGAGGTTATCCTCACTTAATGGAAAGACTCATCCAAACTATTCCCCCACAAATGGTGGAAATGGGTCCAATTCACCAGAACTGCCCGTAACTCACTAAACTTATACTTGATGACAACGCCAATGAACGATAAACTCCGGTGCAAACTAGACAACTTTATGTCTCACTCATCTATGTAACCACGATCACTTGATCATTCATGTGTTCACTCACACATTCTCCCACCCCCCTTTCACACTCTCCCACCTTCCCCTGTCCCTACCCACTCCCCTTCCGCATGTACTCCCTGCTTTTTACCCCCTCTAAACTTCTTTATTCGACATTCCTTTTAGCATTAGAACCATTAGCAGTGGCCATCCAAGTCCGCAGGACACGACAAATTGACTGCTGCTAAGGTGAGTTTATTCATTTCATTAGTGTGAAGCATTTACCGTTCTGGTTATCTTTCTAAGAAATACTGTGAGCTATTAACTCAGATTGCATTATTTCAGTGATGCTAACATAAAAACATGTATGCTACTTGTAATGCCCCTACAATGCTGCTTTACTAAATTTACTAAATGCAGAACATTGGAAGCAAGATTGGTGGGGTTTTTTTGTATGCAAAGAACATACCTAAGAAAATGTGATGCGGGAGGGGAAATTAAATGGACAAATGTTGCTGGCAGTTCAGTTCTGCTAAATGTTGTATAATTTCCTTTCAAAATAAAACGCACACAACAATATTGCGAACTTGCAACAAGTCACAAAAGGTCAGAGACATTAACTGAACAATATAGTGCATTTGAAGCATGAAGTCATTAAACGTTCTGGATGTATGCTAAGGTTTTAACCAAAAAAAGTAATACCTGTTAATCAGTATCAAACCAATAAAGGTTCCACTGAGTCAGGGCCACTGGAATTATCCAACGGTGCAGCCGCACCTTTTTTTGCATAGTTATAGATTTGCCGCGTTCGCTATATAATCCATCATCTGCTACATAATCTAAAGATCTTTAAAAAAAAAAATTGCTTCTAGCTCAAATTGTTAAAAGGTTATTGAAAATAACGCAACCCTGCTGTGCAATGAAAGGCCCTTTGCAAAGGTTGACTGGTCACTTTTATGTTGCTTATTGCTACATTTTGGTGTTAAACTAGTACTTATGAAGTGCAGGCAATGCCCAGACAGTGTTCACAAGTGAAAAAATGACAAACAAATGAGGTAATACTATCACAAAATGTGCTGCGTTACATACATAATTTGTCTTTTCTTGCTCCATAATTTAGTCAACCCTGCTGCCTAATTTGGCCCTCTTCTGCCTCATAATTCTAGCGGCCCTGCTTATAGTCTATGACCTTGTATTGGTGTAGATCATGGGTCTTCAAACTGCCGGGAGGGCCCCCCTAGGGGTGCCTCAAGTGATCCCAGAAGGGGTGCCAGGTTCTGGCCAAAAGAAGCATTATGCAGAAACAGTGCTTTGTTTTAAGCAGAGAATTATTTATTGCATTTTTAAAACGCCTACACATATTTAAAACATTTCCAATTTATTAGAATAATTGTGAAAACTTCTGAGGGGGCTTCGATGATTTTCTTTTTCTACCTAGGTGGTGTAGCATTAAAACGTTTGAAAACCACTGGTGTAGATGAACGACTCAGCAATTCAAAAGACTGCACAGCTATAGTTTTCAAAGGCATATGCGAAGAAGATTTATGACTTACGCATTGTTACGTTCAAACATGTATATTTGATAATAGGAAAAATGACCAGAGCAAGTGCATATTCACTTGTTGGGTTCTGTTTTACTCTTTGGAAAGAAAAACTCCATTATCCATCATGTAGGAAGTTGGCTCTGTATGTGCTATTTCAAAGTAAGGAATAGCATGCACAGAGTCCAAGGGTTCCCCTTAGAGGTAAAATAGTGGTAAAAAGAGATAATACTAATGCTCTATTTTGTGGTAGTGTGGTCGAGCAGTAGGCTTATCCAAGGAGTAGTGTTAAGCATTTGTTGTACATACACATAGACAATAAATGAGGTACACACACTCAGAGACAAATCCAGCCAATAGGTTTTGTATAGAAAAATATATTTTCTTAGTTTATTTTAAGAACCACAGGTTCAAATTTAACATGTAATATCTTGTTTGAAAGGTATTGCTGGTAAGTACATTAGGAACTTTGAATCATTTCAATTGCATGTATACTTTTCAAGTTATTCACAAATAGCTATTATAAAAGTGGACACAGTGCAATTTTCACAGTTCCTGGGGGAGGTAAGTTTTTGTTAGTTTTACCAGGTAAGTACGACACTTACAGGGTTCTGTTCTGGGTCCAAGGTAGCCCACCGTTGGGGGTTCAGAGCAACCCCAAAGTTACCACACCAGCAGCACAGGGCCGGTCAGGTGCAGAGTTCAAAGTGGTGCCCAAAACGCATAGGCTTCAATGGAGAGAAGGGGGTGCCCCGGTTCCAGTCTGCCAGCAGGTAAGTACCCGCGTCTTCGGAGGGCAGACCAGGGGGGTTTTGTAGGGCACCGGGGGGGAAACAGGCCCACACAGAAATTTCACCCTCAGCGGCGCGGGGGCGGCCGGGTGCAGTGTTAGAACAAGCGTCGGGTTCGCAATGGAAGTCAATGAGAGATCAAGGGATCTCTTCAGCGCTGCAGGCAGGCAAGGGGGGGCTTCCTCGGGGAAACCTCCACTTGGGCAAGGGAGAGGGACTCCTGGGGGTCACTTCTGCAGTGAAAGTCCGGTCCTTCAGGTCCTGGGGGCTGCGGGTGCAGGGTCTTTTCCAGGCGTCGGGACTTAGGTTTCAGAGAGTCGCGGTCAGGGGAAGCCTCGGGATTCCCTCTGCAGGCGGCGCTGTGGGGGCTCAGGGGGGACAGGTTTTGGTACTCACAGTCGGAGAGTAGTCCGGGGGTCCTCCCTGAGGTGTTGGTTCTCCACCAGCCGAGTCGGGGTCGCCGGGTGCAGTGTTGCAAGTCTCACGCTTCTTGCGGGGAGATTGCAGGGTTCTTTAAAGCTGCTCCTTTGGATAAAGTTGCAGTCTTTTTGGAGCAGGTCCGCTGTCCTCGGGAGTTTCTTGTCGTCGTCGAAGCAGGGCAGTCCTCAGAGGATTCAGAGGTCGCTGGTCCCTTTGGAAGGCGTCGCTGGAGCAGAGTTCTTTGCAAGGCAGGAGACAGGCCGGTGAGTTTCTGGAGCCAAGGCAGTTGTTGTCTTCTGGTCTTCCTCTGCAGGGGTTTTCAGCTAGGCAGTCCTTCTTCTTGTTGTTGCAGGAATCTAATTTTCTAGGGTTCAGGGTAGCCCTTAAATACTAAATTTAAGGGCGTGTTTAGGTCTGGGGGGTTAGTAGCCAATGGCTACTAGCCCTGAGGGTGGGTACACCCTCTTTGTGCCTCCTCCCAAGGGGAGGGGGTCACAATCCTAACCCTATTGGGGGAATCCTCCATCTGCAAGAATGAAAATGTCACTTACCCAGTGTACATCTGTTCGTGGCATCAGTCGCAGTAGATTCGCATGTTCTGCAATAGCTCGCCATCTGGTGTTGGGCCGGAGTGTTACAAGTTGTTTTTCTTCGAAGAAGTCTTTCGAGTCACGGGACCGAGTGACTCCTCCTTTTGTCTCCATTGCGCATGGGCGTCGACTCCATCTTCGATTGTTTTTCCCCGCAGAGGGTGAGGTAGGAGTTGAATTGTAGTAATAGTGCCCATGCAATGGAGTGACTAAGTATGCACCTATTTAAGGTTGAGATGATACATATAGAAATAATTGAAGGTAACTTCCAAACTGCTACAGGCTTCCGGGGAGGCGGGTGGGCACATGCGAATCTACTGCGACTGATGCCACGAACAGATGTACACTGGGTAAGTAACATTTTCAGTTCGATGGCATCTGTCGCTGTAGATACGCATGTTCTGCATAGACTAGTAAGCAGTTATTTCCCCAAAAGCGGTGGATCAGCCTGTAGGAGTGGAAGTAGTCTGAAATAATGTCCTTAATACGGCTTGACCTACTGTGGCTTGTTGTGCGGATAACACGTCTACACAGTAGTGCTTGGTGAATGTGTGAGGCGTAGACCATGTGGCTGCCTTACATATTTCTTGCATTGGGATGTTTCCTAGAAAGGCCATGGTAGCACCTTTCTTTCTGGTTGAGTGTGCCCTTGGTGTAATGGGCAGCTGTCGTTTAGCTTTAAGGTAGCAGATTTGGATGCATTTAACTATCCATCTGGCTATACCTTGTTTTGAAATTGGGTTTCCTGCGTGAGGTTTTTGAAATGCAATAAAGAGTTGTTTAGTCTTTCTGATGTTTTTTGTTCTGTGAATGTAATACATTAATGCTCTTTTGACATCTAATGTATGTAGTGCCCTTTCAGCTACGGTATCTGGCTGTGGAAAGAACACTGGAAGTTCCACTGTTTGATTTAGATGGAACGGTGAAATAACCTTTGGCAAAAATTTAGGATTGGTCCTTAGGACGACTTTATTTTTGTGTAGTTGTATAAAAGGTTTTTGTATAGTAAACGCCTGAATCTCGCTTACTCTTCTCAGGGAAGTAATGGCGATGAGAAATGCCACCTTCCAGGTTAGGAACTGTATGTCGCAGGAGTGCATGGGTTCAAAAGGTGGACCCATAAGTCTAGTTAGGACAACATTTAGGTTCCATGAAGGAACAGGTGCTGTTCTTGGTGGTATAATTCTCCTAAGGCCCTCCATGAATGCTTTAATGACTGGTATTTTATATAGGGAAGTTGAATAGGTAGTCTGCAGGTATGCAGATATTGCTGCAAGGTGAATCTTAATGGAAGAGAAAGCTAGGTTAGATTTTTGTAAGTGAAGCAAGTAACCCACTACATGTTCTGGAGTTGTGTGTAATGGTTGTATTTGATTAATATGGCAGTAGCAAACAAACCTCTTCCATTTACTTGCATAGCAGTGCCTGGTGGATGGCCTTTTTGCTTGTTTTATGACTGCCATACATTCTTGGGTAAGTTGTAAGTGCCCGAATTCTAGGATTTCAGGAGCCAGATTGCTAGATTCAGCGATGCTGGATCTGGGTGTCTGATCTTTTGGTTGTGCTGTGTCAACAGATCTGGCCTGTTGGGCAATTTGATGCAGGGTACCACTGATAGGTCTAGCAGCGTTGTGTACCAGGGTTGCCTTGCCCAAGTTGGTGCTATCAATATGAGTTTGAGTTTGCTTTGACTGAGTTTGTTTACCAGGTAAGGAAGGAGAGGGAGAGGAGGAAAAGCGTAAGCAAATATCCCTGACCAGTTCATCCATAGGGCATTGCCTTGGGATTGTTTGTGTGGGTACCTGGATGCGAAGTTTTGGCATTTTGCGTTCTCCCTTGTCGCAAACAAGTCTATCTGAGGTGTTCCCCAGAGTTTGAAATAAGTGTTCAGAATTTGGGGGTGAATTTCCCATTCGTGGACCTGTTGGTGATCTCGAGAGAGATTGTCTGCGAGTTGATTTTGTATCCCTGGTATAAACTGTGCAATTAGGCGAATTTGGTTGTGAATTGCCCAATGCCAAATTTTTTGTGCTAGCAGGCTTAACTGCGTGGAGTGCGTCCCTCCCTGCTTGTTTAGATAATACATTGTTGTCATGTTGTCTGTTTTGACGAGAATGTATTTGTGAACTATTATTGGTTGGAAAGCTTTTAGTGCTTGAAAAACTGCTAGAAGTTCTAGGTGATTGATATGCAGTTTTGTTTGATGTACGTTCCATTGTCCTTGTATGCTGTGTTGATCGAGGTGTGCTCCCCACCCTGTCATGGAAGCATCTGTTGTTATTACGTATTGTGGCACTGGGTCTTGGAAAGGCCGCCCCTTGTTTAAATTTATGTTGTTCCACCACAGAAGCGAGAGGTAAGTTTGGCGGTCTATTAACACCAGATCTAGAAGGTGACCCTGTGCTTGAGACCACTGTGATGCTAGGCATTGTTGTAAGGGCCTAATGTGCAGTCTTGCGTTTGGGACAATGGCTATGCATGATGACATCATGCCTAGGAGTTGTAATACCATCTTTGCCTGTATCTTTTGTGTTGGATACATGCGTTGTATGATGGTGTTGAAATTTTGAATTCTTTGTGGACTTGGAGTGGCTACTCCCTTTGATGTGTCTATTATGGCTCCCAGGTATTGTTGTACCTTGCGTGGCAGAATTTTGGATTTTGTGAAATTGACGGTGAACCCGAGTTTGAAGAGGGTTTGTATGATCTGATTTGTGTGATTTGAGCACTGTATGAACGAATGGGCCTTGATTAGCCAGTCATCCAAATATGGGAACACATGTATTTGCTGCCTTCTTATGTGTGCAGCGACTACCGCTAGACATTTGGTAAAGACTCTTGGTGCGGTTGTTAATCCGAAAGGCAGTACCTTGAATTGGTAATGTATTCCTTTGAATACAAACCTTAGGTATTTCCTGTGAGATGGATGTATTGGTATATGGAAATAAGCATCCTTGAGGTCTAAAGTTGCCATGTAGTCGTGTAGTTTTAGCAATGGCAATACTTCTTGTAGTGTGACCATGTGGAAGTGGTCTGATTTGATGAAAGTGTTCACTACTCTGAGGTCTAGGATTGGTCTCAGCGTTTTGTCCTTCTTTGGTATCAGAAAGTACAGTGAGTAAACTCCTGTGTTTATTTGTGTGTTTGGCACTAATTCGATTGCATTCTTTTGCAATAGTGCCTGCACTTCTATCTCCAGGAGATTGGAATGGTGTGTTAAATTTTGTGCTTTTGGTGGTATGTTTGGAGGGAATTGTAGAAATTCTATGCAATAACCATGTTGGATAATTGCTAGAACCCAAGTGTCTGTAGTGATTTCCTCCCATGCTTTGTAATAATGACCTATTCTTCCCCCCACTGGTGTTGTGTGGAGGGGGTGAGTGACATGTGAGTCATTGTTTAGTAGTAGGGGTTTTGGGGCTTTGAAATCTCCCTCTATTTCTAGGGAATTGCCCTCCTCTATATTGTCCCCGAAAACCTCCTCTATACTGTCCCTGGTAAGTGGACGGTGTTGCTTGTGAGGTGCTGGCTTGTGTGCTTTGACCCCGAAACCCCCCTCGAAAGGGCGTTTTACGGAATGTGCTGTAATTCCCTCTGCTCTGCGGGGAGTAGAGTGCGCCCATGGCTTTGGCAGTGTCCGTATCTTTTTTGAGTTTCTCAATCGCTGTGTCCACTTCTGGACCGAACAGTTCTTTTTCATTAAAAGGCATATTGAGAACTGCTTGTTGAATCTCTGGTTTAAATCCAGACGTTCGGAGCCATGCATGCCGTCTGATAGTTACAGATGTATTAATTGTCCGTGCAGCTGTATCTGCAGCGTCCATGGAGGAACGTATCTGGTTGTTGGAGATGGTCTGTCCCTCCTCAACCACTTGTTTCGCCCTATTTTGGAAGTCCTTGGGCAGATGTTCAATGAGATGTTGCATCTCGTCCCAGTGGGCTCGGTCATAGCGCGCAAGTAGTGCCTGGGAGTTCGCGATGCGCCACTGATTTGCAGCTTGTGCTGCGACTCTTTTACCAGCTGCATCGAACTTGCGGCTTTCTTTATCTGGGGGTGGTGCATCTCCAGATGTGTGAGAGTTGGCCCTTTTCCTAGCTGCTCCTACAACAACAGAGTCTGGTGGCAGCTGTGTAGTGATGAAAACCGGGTCCGTAGGAGGCGGCTTATACTTCTTTTCCACCCTTGGTGTGATTGCCCTACTTTTGACCGGCTCCTTAAATATGTCTTTTGCGTGCCGGAGCATACCAGGGAGCATAGGCAGGCTTTGGTAGGAGCTGTGGGTGGAGGAGAGTGTGTTGAACAAGAAATCATCCTCGACCTGTTCCGAGTGGAGGCTTACGTTATGAAATTGTGCTGCTCTAGCCACCACCTGAGAGTACGCGGTGCTGTCTTCTGGTGGAGATGGCTTTGTAGGGTAGGCCTCCGGGCTGTTATCTGACACTGGGGCGTCGTATAGGTCCCATGCGTCCTGATCTTGGTCACCCTGGCTCATGGTGGTGTGAGCTGGGGAGTGAGATGGAGTTTGTGCTGGTGAAACGTTAATCACGGGCGGAGGAGAGGGTGGTGGTGTAATTCTTTTAACCACTTTTGGTTGTGGTGCTTGTTCCGTCTGGAACTCCAACCTTCTCTTTCTCCTAATGGGGGGAAGGGTGCTTATTTTTCCTGTCCCCTGCTGAATGAAGATACGCTTTTGCGTATGGTCCACATCAGTTGCTTGTAGCTCTTCCTCAAACCTATGCTTTTGCATTTGGGAGGTTAGCGAGTGCTCTTCTGTATAAGAGCCTGAAGCTGGGTCGCTTGCAGTTTGTTTCGGCGTTGAAACTTTGTCTGCGTGTTTTTTCGGCTCCGAGGTGACTTTTTTCCTTTTCGGGGCCGAAACCTCTCGGCGTCGATCTGTTTCGGTGCCGCTGTCTCGGCGTCGAGCCGTGTCCACACCGGCATCTCGGTGTCGAGGCTTGTCTCCAGCACTTTCTCGGTCCCGAGAAGGCTGCGTGCCGGTGTCTCGACCGGAGTCGGACGATCTCGGCACTGTTTTGGCCTTTTTCGGTGCCGACGGTCGGTCACCGAATTTATGGGTGGAGCCATGGCCTGGTGGCAGTGGCGTCCCCTGGGCCTTGTAAATGTTTCTTTGTGTGGTTTTCGACGTCTTACTCACGGTTTGTGTGTCGTCGAATCCTTCGGAGTCTGAGTCTTGGATCGAGAAGGTACCTTCTTCTTCCTGTTCCTCGAACTCCCGTTGGGCTGTCGGTGCGGACGCCATTTGAAGTCTTCTGGCTCGACGGTCTCGGAGTGTTTTTCGGGACCGGAACGCATGACAGGCCTCGCAGGTGTCTTCGCTGTGCTCAGGTGACAGGCACAGGTTGCAGACCAAGTGTTGGTCTGTGTAGGGGTATTTATTGTGGCATTTGGGGCAGAAACGAAACGGGGTCTGTTCCATCGGCGTTCTTCAGCACGCGGTCGGGCCGACCAGGCCCCGACGGGGGATCGAAAAACTACCCCGAAGGGCACCGGAGCTCTTCGATCTTCGATGCGGTGTGGAATCGAAGTACGCCGATCCCGAACGCAACAATACCGACGAAAATCTTCCGAAATTAGCTAATTTTCCGTTCCGAAACTCGGAGCGACAGGAACACGTCCGAACCCGATGGCGGAAAAAAAACAATCGAAGATGGAGTCGACGCCCATGCGCAATGGAGACAAAAGGAGGAGTCACTCGGTCCCGTGACTCGAAAGACTTCTTCGAAGAAAAACAACTTGTAACACTCCGGCCCAACACCAGATGGCGAGCTATTGCAGAACATGCGTATCTACAGCGACAGATGCCATCGAACGGAGGATTTCTAAAAGTTGGAGTCACCTCAGCTCAGGACACCTTAGGGGCTGTCCTGACTGGCCAGTGACTCCTCCTTGTTATTCTCATTATTTTCTCCGGCCTTGCCGCCAACAGTGGGGGCCGGGGCCGGGCAACTCCACTAGCTGGAGTGTCCTGCGGTGCTGTGACAAAGGGGTGAGCCTTTGAGGCTCACCGCCAGGTGTTACAGCTCCTGCCTGGGGGAGGTGTTAGCATCTCCACCCAGTGCAGGCTTTGTTACTGGCCTCAGAGTGACAAAAGCACTCTCCCCATGGGGCCAGCAACATGTCTCTAGTGTGGCAGGCTGCTGGAACTAGTCAGCCTACACAGACAGTCGGTTAAGTTTCAGGGGGCACCTCTAAGGTGCCCTCTGGGGTGTATGTTGCAATAAAATGTACACTGGCATCAGTGTGCATTTATTGTGCTGAGAAGTTTGATACTAAACTTCCCAGTATTCAGTGTAGCCATTATGGAGCTGTGGAGTTCGTTTTTGACAGACTCCCAGCCCATATACTCTTATGGCTACCCTGCACTTACAATGTCTAAGGTTTTGCTTGGACACTGTAGGGGCATAGTGCTCATGCACATATGCCCTCACCTGTGGTATAGTGCACCCTGCCTTAGGGCTGTAAGGCCTACTAGAGGGGTGACTTACCTATGCCACAGGCAGTGGGAGGTTGGCATGGCACCCTGAGGGGAGTGCCATGTCGACTTAGTCATTTTCTCCCCATCAGCACACACAAGCTGGCAAGCAGTGTGTCTGTGCTGAGTGAGGGGTCCCTAGGGTGGCATAAGACATGCTGCAGCCCTTAGAGACCTTCCCTGGCATCAGGGCCCTTGGTACCAGGGGTACCAGTTACAAGGGACTTACCTAGGTGCCAGGGTTGTGCCAATTGTGGAAACAATGGTACATTTTAGGTGAAAGAACACTGGTGCTGGGGCCTGGTTAGCAGGGTCCCAGCACACTTCTCAGTCAAGTCAGCATCAGTATCAGGCAAAAAGTGGGGGGTAACTGCAACAGGGAGCCATTTCTTTACACATCATAATGCAGAAAATCCCTCCTCACCCTGGAACATTTTATTCCTGCCTTGTTGGTAATAAGCTCGACTTTTTACAGGGTGGGGAAGAGTAAGAGGAAGTTGATAACTACCCTTCGATATATGTTCATGGATGTGCATAAACTCGGAGCCACAACAGATTTTTAAACTCAGATTATGGAACAGCTCACATGCATGACTATCTCAGCATCATAAGCTATCAATCGATTATATGGTATATAAAACCGCATCTCTTAACTGTATTTTTGTGACTTGATTTAAGACAAACAAAAAGCACATACCCAGTATCTCCCACTAGAAGTATTGGCTCGCCAAACTTCAGAGCTCTTCCCACCAGAACTGCCAATCTTCGCATTCCTCCAGTCCATACGATATGGGAAAATTCATTCTCCATGACACCAGAAGGAGCAGAAAAGAGGGTGCCTGAAACAAAGTGAAGAAAATAGGTTAATAAAGATGGTTTGCCCTATTGAACACTAACAGCCAATGAGAATTACAAACAAAGACGAGAATACTGGGAAACTCACCTAATTCTCTCTTAAAAGTGTCATCAGAAAAGAGAGCTTGCGGGTTAATCTTCCTTTTAAAGTGTTTTTCGATGACTCTATGAATGATGACCTCTTCTTCTGGTTTCCTCACTCTGCCAGCAAGGAGCATGAAACCTGAGAACAGCAGATGTGTTAAAAATACTACTTCAAAACTACTACAGCCATAAACAACGGCACACATTTGATTTTGTGAATGTGTAAAGGACGAGTGCGAATCGACAAACTGAAAATTATGTGCAGTACTAGCTTGCTATACAGTAACGTCTGTCTTCCTCGTCCAAGAGAATAGGCCCTTGAATAGGGAGCTTAACATGTCATGAACAGTCAGGAAAGAAGTAGGAGTTGTGCCCAAATGTTGAAGATAACTAACAACGAATTTTAACAGCTCACGTGTGAAGAGTGGCTTTCTTCCTCCAATATGAAGCTTAAGACGATTTAACCTCATATACAATGCATGCTTTGAGTCAAGTTCTCAGGCCATGGCAAAATTCATCTTTAACCACTTTACCAGTCTAGGTGGCAGGAAGTAGAGAGACTACTGCTCATTGGATATTACCAACAATTCTCCAGTACCAGTCTCTTTCTCTGTGCTAAAATAATGCGGTTCAAATGTTAAGTTCTCTAGTGTGTGATGTGCAGCAGGTGATATTAACCATTCAAGATGGATGCAATGTCAAACGAAGCTTTGGTTAAGACTAACTTGCATCTTTAACAAGGGAATCCTCTTCAAACTGAATAGTTTGCATTTCAAAATAATTATGTAGCCAGTGTCACTAGCAAGCGTCAGCAATACATTCCCAAAATATCATGCATGACAGTCATAAACGTTTGCTGTGCAGAACTAACAGATCATACCATCATCAGCCAAATGTTGGAGCCAGTCATAGTCCTTCTCAAGCTGCTCTGCTAATCGATACCTTTCTGCCCATCGAAACAAATCACGGAGGGTGATAAAGCCATACTTTCCGGCAAAAACTGTGGAACCTCTGCGATGGGACTGTCAAAAGGAAATTCAAATACAAAATTAAATTTAAAATGACTCTTTTACCTATATGTATACACATCTGTATATATGATTTATGCAGACAAACATACATAAGTATGTATATGTTGAGACTGGGCTTTAGTTGCAGTAGCCCCTCAACCTTTTGCCTGTTGATTGATCCAACTGTGACAGAGGAGCACTTGGTTCCTGCTTGTAGTAAAGTACCATCTTTCTAGCATAGTTACCCCGACTTTTGCCAGAAATCAGTGTGTTTAGATTCTAGTTCACTGGGATCCTGCTAACCAGGACCCCAGTGCTTGTGCTCTCTCCTCTCAATTTGGTTGCTGGTAAAAACATTTACTATGACAATTGGCATACCGGTGGCACCTCTATGTGAGTACCTAATTATATAGTACCTCGTTACCTAGGGCATTGTCCCACATGGGTTGCAGCACGTGTTGTGGCTCGCATGGGAGCCCATGCAAACTATCTGCAGGTCTGCCATTGCAACTGCGTGAAATTGGAGCATGCACCCTTTCACCACAGATATTGTATTGAATTTGTGTTTCTTATAGAGCGCATTCAGACCAGTGGTATCAAAGCGTTAAGCAGGTAAGAAGAGGCCGGACCTATTCCAGGATCTAGAGAGAAAATAACCAGGTCTTGTGTTGCTTCCAAAATGGAAGCAGGGATGAGATTCCTCTAATTTCAACTGGGAGAAAGTTCCATAACTTAGCATCTCCTCATTTTACTTTTTTGCTCTTCGGGGTCCGCATCATCTTGAGATCTAATGATCTCAATGAGCGGCCAGAAGTATACCAATTGATTTCAGTTAATAAATATCCTGAGAATGAAGAGCTTATGCGCCAATCACAGCGTCTTAAAGGTAATTCATTTCTCAATTGGAAGCCAGTGTAGCTCCCTCATGCCCTCCTTAGTGGAAGAGAACCTGGATACCCCGAGTTCCAGTCTGGCAGCTGAATTCTGAACAAGCTGAAGCTTGTTCTGGGATAGTGACTAATAATAGGGTATAGGGCATTACAGTAGTCCATTCTGGACACAACAAGGGCCAGAGTTACCATCACTGTAAGTTCCTGTAGAATAAATGGCAGGACTTTCTTTAAAATTTTAAGTAGCCATAAACATGTGGTAGTAACTTTAAGTACCTGGGCATCAAAAGTTAAAGTTGAATCACAAATAAGTCAGATTTCTAACTGGGTGTAGGTAAGGTCCCACATGTCCCGGGCCACCAGTTTAGATTCCAAATAATGGTATTTGCACCGAAAATAATAACTTTAAGTGGGTGAACTGTTTTGTCACCATTCATCCACTTACTGACTTTTCTAATGCAGGTTTGAAACCTGTCGGCTGTAATGTGAACCTGGTCTTGAAAGGTAATTACTTGGGTGTCATCAGCATATGAGTACACCTGGAAGCCAAATGATTGAACCAGTTTAGACAGAGGAGCAACATACAAATTAAAAAGGGTCGGGCTTAAAGATGACACCTGGGGAACCCCACAGCGGAGGTGGAACGGAGCTGAGCACAAGTCTCCGCACTTGACTGAATGTTCTCTCTTGAAGAAAAGCTTCCAAAATGCTCAGAGCTGAGCCCCTCAAGCCTGCCTGGTTTAAGTGGTGTGTCAATATCTGTGGCGAGATAGTGTCAAATGCAGCCAACAGATTCAGCAGGATTAGAATAGCACCCCCCTGATCCACCTGTTGTCTTATGATATCTGTGGTGACAAGTAAGGTGGACTCTGTACTATGATGCTTCCGGAATCCGTGTTGGAAGATATCCAATTGATTATGTTCCAACCGAAAGGTGGCGATTACTTAATTGATGTGTTTTTCTAAAATTTTAGCCAACATCGGTAGGAGAGCAAACTGACGTACATTTTTAAAGTCTCCTGGAACGCCGCCTGGCTTTTTTTTTTATATGGGCATAATAACAGTCTCTTTCCAAGTAGCAGATAAGTTTCCCGATTCTAGTACTCTGCATATACCTTCTCTAATGGCACTGCAATGGATTTCAGTACTTTGTTTGGGGGGTAGGGAGAGCGAGAGAGAGGGGTCATTTGGGGAGTCCAAGTGAATCCTGGATAAAAGGGAGTTGATTGTTAGCTGTTAAGGGTGTACACTTATCCAGGGTTGGGCCCCCAACTATTTTCCCATTAGAATCAATGACCTGCTCTCCTAGTCCCGGATTGGGGGGGGGGGGGGGGGGGGGGGCTGAGAATTCGGCATATATCTTCAAGATCTTTTCTTTGAGGAAATCGGCTACACTATCATAGAAAATCTGCACGTTTTCAAACTCCTGATTGGAGATAGGGGCTGCTAGGGCCTTTACTACTTTAAACAACTCTTTCGGGGCATTACCTGCATTTCTGATTTTCAGGGAATAATAGCATGACTTGAAACGTTGATAGCGCTTCTGTATGTTCGGCATAGTTCCCAGAGTTTTGTTCTTTCTAGTGGTCCAGGGTCAATTACCATTTCCTTTCCTGTCTTCTACATGACCTCTGGAGTACCTTAAGCTCTTCGGTATACCATGGGGCTGAAGCTTTTTTCCCCAAACTCAGGTTTGATTTCCCTCAAAGGGGCCACCATTTCGATTGTTTCCCTGACCCAAGAGTCAAAAGCTGCCACTAGCGATCCTAGACTTCCCTCAAGCTTCCCCTGATATCTGTCTAACTAGAGTGAGATCCTCTTTTTCAATGTGGTACCAATTTCTACTAAAAGTAGTGTCAGTCTGCTTGGATTCCTTCCATCTCCTGTATTTTACTTCAAAGGCACTCAAGCTATGATCTGTCCATTCCAGCTGCCTGCACTTCCCTATCGTGATAAATTCCTGAGTAAATGCCATCCAGTGTAAGGCCACCAATATCGGTATTTGAGGTAACCACTTGATTCCAGCCAAAACAGGTCAAAGTCCAAGAGAGTAAAGGTGTCACCATCTTCCCTATACTCCAAGTGAAAGTTACAATCTCCAGGAATTAAACTGTGGTTCGTGGAGGTCAGCAGTTCAATAATTTGGGCCCAGTTCTCCAGGAATTTCTTCTTGGGGCCAGGTAGACTATAAACTAGGAGCCCTTCTATTCTTAGCATGTTCCCTTGTTTGATCTTGAAATAACCACCTTCACAGATATCTGGAGTAACCATTAGTGAATCTATACTACAGCCCAAATTGTGTTGTGGTATAAGGCTTGTCTTATATCCTGGTTAATGCAATTAGACACTGCAAGTCACCCCTCTGGTAGGCCCTTCAGCCCAAGGTCAGGGTTCATGTCTTTAAGTGTGAGGGTACCCTTGCATGAGCAGGGTACCCCCTACAAACCCCAGACTCCATTCCCTGGGCTCTGTAAGTGCAGGGGAGTCCCCTTAAGGTATGTAGTGGACTCTGGTCAATATGGGTGGTCCAACTACATAATGGTTTCTCCGCACCTAGGCATGTTTGGTATCAAACATGTTGGAATCATGCAAATACACTCATCTCCCAATTTTGCCCGTGCAGCCTTACGGGGTCCGGCTGCCAGCTCACACTGCTGCAGACCCAACACTGTTTTGCTCTCCTGCTGGTGAGCCTGGCTCCGGCAGAGGAAGGCAGAACAAGGGATTTCCTGCAAGGGAGAGGTGTTACCACCTCCCCCCTGTGTATTAGGAGTCTAAGGGTGGGGGTGGCCTCCGAGCATCACTGAACTGCTTTGAAGGGAACATTCAGTGCCCTCGGTGTATAATCCGGTTTGCACCAGTTCAGGAATCCCCAGTTCCTGCTTGTAGACCAGTAACCTCTTTCTTGGCATGGTTACCCCCATTTTCTGCCTGTCAGTTTGTTTGACTGTCTGCTGAGATTCTGCTAAACAGGACCTCAGCAGTTTTGCTCTCTCCTGTAAAATGTACCTTTTACTTCCCTACTGGTCCCCCCAAGTAAGTCCTTGGTATATGGTAATTAGGTACCTAGGGCATTGGTATTCCAGGGGATCCCTATGGGCTGCAGCAGTTATTCTGACACCCATAGGGAGCCCATGCAAAGGGTTCTGCAGCCCTCCCGCTGCAGTCTGGGTGAAACGGGTGCATGCACCAGTTTTCATTCCAGGTCACTTTAAGTCACCCCTATGGTAGACCCTCTCAGCCCAGAGGGCAGGGTGCAGGTACCAGAGTGTGAGGGCACCCCTGCATCCATCTTACTGGACTTTGAGTGCGGGGACGCCATTTTACGCATATACTGGACATAGGCTACTACCTAAGTCCAGCTACATAAGGGTAACTCCGTATCGGGGCATGTTTGGTATCAAACATGTCGGAATCATATCCCCAATACTACTGCAAGTATTGGAAGTATGATTCAATGCACTCTGGGAGCTCCTTAGAAGACCCCAGTATTGCTACTACCAGTGTTGCAGGGTTTTACGGGCAGCCCAGCTGCTGCCACCCCTCAGACAGGTTTCTGCCCTCCTACTGCTTGATCTAATCAAGCCCAGGAAGGCAGAATAAAGGATTTCCTTTGAGAGGGGTAGGTAACACCCTCTTCCTTTGGAAATGGGTGTGATAGGTTTGGGAGGGGTAGCCTCCCCAAGCCAATGGTTTGCTTTAAAGGGCATATTTGGTGCCCTCTGTGCATAAGCCAGTCCGCACCGGTATAGGATCCTGGATCACGGGTGGTGGTCCGGACTAGTCCTCTTGGTCCAAATTTGGTGGAGGTAAGCCTTTGTCTTCCCAGGCAGGACAGTATCCCCGTACATCGGGTCTCTTGCAGCTGCCAAGGCGTGTTTGCATCTCCTCCAGGAATTATTCAGGCGACGTTTAGCTCTAGTCCCCAGCCCTCCTTCCTGCAAAGCACAGGCTCCTGCGTGGTTCTCAGGTGAGTGGGATCCTCTTTTGTAGCACTGCGTGGGCTTTTTCTGCGACTCCTGTGTGAACAAACACCAATGCAACAACAGTGGATTTCCGGACCTGAGTACCTCTAAGACAAGGGGACCAAGTCCAAGAGTCGCGACAGTGTCGAGAGTGGGCAGGAGCCCAGGAAATGCCAGCTGAGGGTGCAAGGAAGCTGCCACCGGGTGGAAGAAGCTTGGTGTTCTGCAAGAACGAAGAGGACTAGGAACTTCCCCTTTGGAGGATGGATGTCCCACGTCGTGAAGAAGCTTGCAGAGGTATTCCTACGCAGAAAGACCGCAAACAAGCCTTGCTGGCTGCAAGGGTCGCGGTTAGGGTTTTTGGATGCTGCTGTGGCCCAGGAGGGACCAGGATGTCGCCACTTGGATGAGGAGACAGAGGGGGCGCCCAGCAAGTCAGGGAGCCCTCACAGAAGCTTGCAGCACCCGCCGGAGTACCTGAACAGGCACTTAGAAGAAAAGTGAACCGGAGTCAACCCGAAGTCACAAAAGGGAGTCCCACGACGCCGGAGGACAACTCAGAAGGTTGTGCACTGCAGGTTAGAGTGTCGGGGACCCAGGTTTGGCTGTGCATGAAGGAAATCCTGGAAGAGTGCACAGGAGCCGGAGCAGCTGCAATTCACGCGTTAGCCAGAAATGCAGTCTAGCGTGGGGAGGCAAGGACTTACCTCCACCAAACTTGGACAGAAGTGTCACTGGACTGTGGGAGTCACTTGGACAGAGTTGCTGAGTTCCAGGGACCAAGCTTGTCGTGCTGAGAGGGGACCCAGAGGACAGGTGATTCAGTCTTTTGTTGCCTGCGGTTGCAGGGGGAAGATTCTGCCAACCCACGGGAGATTTCTTCAGCGCTTCTGGTGCAGGGAGTTACCTCCCAGAGCATGCACCACCTGGAAACAGTCGAGAAAGCCGGCAGGATGAAGCGATACAAGGTTGCTAGTAGTCGTCTTGCTACTTTGTTGCGGTTTTGCAGGCGTCCTGAGCAGTCAGTGGTCGAGCCTTTGGCAGAAGGTGAAGAGGGAGATGCAGAGCTCTTGCATTCGTTATCTGGTGAGATCCCCAAAGCAGAGATCCTAAATAGCCAGAAAAGGAGGTTTGGCTACGTATGAAGGAGGATTGGCTACCAAAAGACGTAAGAGCCTATCAGAAGGAGCATCTGACGTCACCCGCTGGCACTGGCCACTCAGAGCAGTCCAGTGTGCCACAAACACCTCTGTTTCCAAGATAGCAGAGGTCTGGGACACACTGGAGGAGCTCTGGGCACCTCCCCTGGGAGGTGCAGGTCAGGGGTGTGGTCACTCCCCTTTCCTTTGTCCAGTTTCACGCCAGAGCAAGTGTGGGGGATCGCGGAACCGGTGTAGACTGGCTTATGCAGAGATGGCCACCATATGTGCCCATCAAAGCATTTCCAGAGGCTGGGGGAGGCTACTCCTCCCCAGCCTTCACACCTATTTCCAAAGGGAGAGGGTGTTACACCCTCTCTCAGAGGAAGTTCTTTGTTCTGTCTTCCTGGGCCAGGGCTGCCCCCCCAGGAGGGCAGAAACCTGTCTGAGGGGTTGGCAGCAGCAGCTGCAGTGCAGACCCCAGAAAGGCAGTTTTGGCAGTACCCGGGTTCTGTGCCAGAGACCGGGGGCATATTCGGAGTTACCATTGTGATGCTGTACATATGTAGTGATTTATGTACAGTGCACGCGTGTAATGGTGTCCCCGCACTCACGAAGTCCGGGGAATTTGCCCTGAACGATGGGGGAGCACCTTGGCTAGTGCCAGGGTGACCACACACTAAGTAACTTTGCACCCAACCTTCACCTCAGTACCATATACTAGGGAATTATATGGGTGTACCAGTATGCCAATGTGAATTGGTAAATTTAGTCACTAGCCTGTTAGTGACAAATGTTTAAGTAAAGAGAGAGCATAACCACTGAGGTTCTGGGTAGCAGAGCCTCAGTGAGACAGTTAGGCATCACACAGGGAACACATATAGGCCACAACCTTATGAGCACTGGGGTCCTGGTTAGCAGGGTCCCAGTGACACATAACAAACGTACTGACAACATAGGGTTTTCACTATGAGCACTGGGCTCTGGCTAGCAGGATCCCAGTGAGACAGTGAAAACACCCTGACATATACTCACAAACAGGCCAAAAGTGGGGGTAACAAGGCTAGAAAGAGGCTACTTTCTCACACCCCCATACACTACCCCCCCCCCCCCCCACCCCCCCCGGGTTGAGTCCTCCTGGGTCTTGCTGGTCCCCGGCAGCACCACTTTTCCACTAACAAGAGAGTTTGCCTTTGCCAAGGCTTGTTGGTGGAATACCTGCAACAACACCGGTCTGCAATCTTTCTTCCCTTCCAGTGTGGGATACCTTCTGCATCCATCAGCAACTCTTCTCCGGCTCCAGGGCTGCAGTGCTGACCTGTTCTTTATCACTGTCGACCAAATCCTGCAACTACAGCTGGGTGAGCAGTAGCTCCTACTCCTCCTGGACGTCACTGACTCTTGGACTTTGTCCCCTCTCCACACATGTCTTCTTTCTTCAAGAATCCACCGTTAGTTTGCTGGAGAACAAGTCAAATGTTCCCAGGAGGTCCTGAGTTTTTTTTTTTTTCTCAAAGGCAGGCGTTCCTCCAAGGTTTCTGTAGACAGTTGCAGAACGAGTCGACTTTGGTGTAGATTTCGACGAGGGATGCAGACAGGCTGGAAGGGTTGGTACCAGGTCACCTTTCTCCTCTTATGCTTTTGCGGCTCTTCAGTGACTTTGGTCTTCTTAGGTCATCACAATCTGCTTCTCTGGTTCCAGTGGCTCACCTAAATACTGAATTTAGAGGTGTTAGGGGTGTGTATGGTAGTAGCCAATGGGCTACTGACCTTTGGGATCACTATGCCCCTATATGACCACTTCTTGGGGGAAGTAGGCATAACCCTGAACCAGAAGTCTTAAGTATGCCATATCAATGATGGCCACCTCTGAACAATTGTGTTCACCGCAGCTTAGCCCACTTTAGGTTAGGGGGTGGTACTAGCCCGGAGGTGGCACGCCCACCTGACTAGCTATTTTCCCACCTTTTCAGTTGCCAAGTGGGCTCTGGACGTGGGGTGGCTTCTTCTCCTGTGAGGGAAGCCAGATTTGAATGCCAAAGGAGGCACCTTCTTTGAAGCTTGCTGGCCCAAAGAGGTTAATCAGCAGGTCTTCCTGCTAGGGGGTGTTACCTCCTCTGCCCGGACAGGCCTTTATTCTGGGTCTTCTGAGGGCAATGGCCCTCACCCTATGAGGTCAAAACAGTGTCTCAGGTGGAAGGCTGGCAGAGACCGGTCAGCAAGCACACCAGATGCTGGTAGGTTTTCAGGGGGCACCTCTAAGGTGCCCTCTGGGTGCATGTATTGGTAAATCCAACACTAGCATCAGTGTAGGTTCACCAATACGAGATGTTTGATACCAAACATCCCTATTTTCAGTGAAGTCATCATGTAACTGAGGAACTCATTTTGACGAGTGTCCAATACATGCATTTAAAATGGCTTCCCTGGTCATTTACTATGTCTAAGAATTGCCAAAGATATTGCAGGGGCACATCTGCTCTTGCAGATATGTCCTCAGATGTAATATAAGGCACCCTGCCTTAGGACTTTAAGGTTTCAAGGGTGTTGACTTACATATACTGCATGCAATGTTAGGGGACATGACACATACGGTGTGTGACATTTCATGTTTTAACTCTGGTCTGCACCAAGACATGCATACTGCAATGGCAGCTTGTCATGTGCTTGGTCTCGCTGCCGTCCCTCGCATCCGCCGCTCCACGGCGGGTGGGAGATCTTTCTCCTTCCTGGCGGCCAAGACCTGGAACTCCCTCCCCACCAGCCTCAGAGCCACCCAGGACCACTCCGCTTTCCGGAGACTCCTAAAAACCTGGCTATTCGAGCAGCAGTAACCCCCCCCTTTCCCCTAGCGCCTTGAGACCCGCACGGGTGAGGAGCGCGCTTTATAAATGTTAATGATTTGATTTGATGAAGGTCTGCTTAAGGTGGCACAATTCGTGCTGCAGCACTTAGGGACCCTCTTTAGCACCTCAGGCCCTAGTTACCAGGGGTACCATTTAATGGGGACTTATAGGTGGTGCTAAAGGTTTTGCCAATTGTACATTTTTTTTTTGGGGGGGGGGGGGGTCTCCGTCACTGAGGATCTGGTTGGCAGGGACCCAGTGCACTTCAGTCAAGGTTGCATTAAATACCAGGCAAACATTCTCTCTCTGTCTGTCTATCTGTGTAGGGTTGGGATTAAGAATCGTGGGTACTGCAGCAACAAAAAAGTTCCCTATAGCGAGCATAACCCTATCCCGGAAACCCTAGTTCTACCGAAAACAAGATGGCGGAACCCTTTTATTGTGGAGCACATCAGGCAGCCCACCTTAAGGGTGTAACTAGCTTCGTAATGCAACACGCCTACCTGCACAGCTAATTTCCCGCCTGCCCAAGTACCAAAAGGGCCTAAGGACAGGGGGTGGCATCTCCCAGGTCTGAAGGAACCCGGGATCACATATCAAAGGCAGCAGGGTGTTTGAAGTACATGGCCTTGGTATGTAGATTTATTAGCCATCCAACAGGAGGAGGTGATATAACCTTCTTCAGAAGCAGGCATTGTTTCTGGACTCAGAGCGCGGGCTCTCACCTCCAGGGGGTCAGAAACAGGTCTGTGGTGGCAGGCTTGTCGATACCAGTCAGCCAGCTCACTAGAAAACAAGTTAGTTTTCGGTGGGCAAATCTAAAGTGCCCTCTCGGCGTGTCATAATAAGTCCAATACTGGCATCAGTATGGATTTATTGAGACGAGGTGGTTCATACCAAACACTTTAGCTTTCAGTGAAGCCATTCACTGAGTTAGCCAGGCCTGGGGATTCTCAGTGAAGGTCTTGGAGTGGCGTATGTGGGGCAAAAAGGTGAGATGGAGATAGATAGGTAAACAAGGCAGCAGACAGACATAGCATTCTTCTTGACCCAACGATCGGGATGAAGCGTAAAAAAGCTGAGCCTCTGTTCTGATTTTGGAGCCCAAGTGGCTTTTTCTGACTGATCACACAAAATCAGGCAAAAGAAGGAAGGAGCATTTTTTGCAGACACAGGAAACCATAAAGATCAGCAGGGAGGGAATCCTCACATTCAAACAGTCAATGAAGATGATGCATCCTAACCTCAATACCAAAACAGAAAAACTGTAGGTGGCTGTTCAGGTTATTAAACTAATACTGTAAATGTTATCTCTCAAGGAAAGTTCAAAGTGTCAAAGTCTCAGGAGAAACAAACAAGAGAATATGCTCACTGAGGCAACAGGTGAAAGACTAAGGTTTTCACGTCTTGCAGAGAAGGTGCAAAGAATTCAATCTGATGTGGAAATATATAACAATCTGAAACAAAGGATTGTTTTGCGAATACTTCAGATGTAGTCTGGGATAGAAGGTGAGATACTGCACCTGATATGGATGCTAAACTGAAACGCGGAGCTCAGTATCAGATTTTTACAGGCCCTGTATGTCTCAGAAACCCTCCAAGAAATTTGGTGCTAGAGACTGGCAGGCTACCGCAGCCGATTCCCTGATTTGTCGGACACAGCAACTTTGTTTAATTTACAGCTCACTGCTCACTCTATTACTCTGATGAGGATTTCTTGTTTGTCTGACACGTGGACCTGCACCATTATGTTTGACCACTTCCTTGCCTAACCGCAGGGTTTTTCCCCTCCAATGCTAATGGTTTATTAACTGTTTGGATCACCTGTGTCCTCAAGGCATCAAGATGGCAGAAGAATACAGCAGGCTTCCATCAAAAGCAATAAAACTTGTTTGATTGTACGCAGAGTTTGAAACTTGCCCTGCTCACTGGTTACTTGTCAAAACAATGGGTGTCCTTCTCTCATTAGGCGAGCTAACAGACTCACAGTAGAGGACAGTGGAGAGGCAGTGGGCCTGTGATGGCGGTGCTGCAGTCTTCAGAAATGAGTTATACAACTGTGCCAGTGAAAATCAAACAGGGTATGTGTTCTATGGTGGCATCTATGGACTGCTATATCTGGACCTCCACGAGAGATACTGTAGCGCAAAAAAGCCTTCTCAGCTAAGGAGAGAACTGAATATCCTGGGAGTTCCCTGTTTCCATATCATCAGTAAAGTTTAAAGTGGTTTAAGGAGACGTTTATTCCTTCACACAAATTGCGGTGCCCGCAACATTCCTCTTGGGTATCAAAGCAGAGGGTAATGAGAATTAGGTCTAAGTCAAAACATTGAATTTACATTTTTTGCAAGTTCTGTCCTGATCAAGGTACCTTATGGCTGGGACCAATGCTCCTTTCATGCAGCTTCCCGGTGGAAGGAGGTGGGGCATTAGTTCAGTTAATTATGCACAATCTGTTCTGTTATCATGCTTGTCATTAGTGACTGTTCCTCCCCCCCACCTCACTCCCAACAATATTTCTGTTAATAGTTACCAAGAAGGGTGTTTTCAACAGCCAATATTGTTGGGGTTTATATTTACTGGCCCAAATGCTCTTTCATTGCTGTGCTACCCCCACTTTGTTTCATATTTCAGTGAAAAATACAAAAACACAGATCACCTCACACACTTAGCAGAACAGGCTATATGCTGTTGTGAGAAATTATAAATGAATGTACCTGCAGAGCCAACATCACATTGACAAGTTTGCTGCAATAGGATGGTGGTAAGCAGCATCGCTTATTTAGGATCGTCTCCAGCTCAGAACTTGGTAGCTCGTTAAAATGTAGTTCCACAAAACGATTCCGAAAGGCTCTAGATAGGGCCTAACAAGTAGAAGGAAGATAGAAAACGTAAGAAAGATGATCAAAGGGTTATCTGAAAAGAACATGACATCTATACAATCTACAATAAGAAAAAGGCAGCATATCTCCATAATTCCAACGTGGTTTTAACTACAACAAAGAGATTAATAAAAAGAAGACAACTATTTACAAACACAATATTTTCCCCATGTCCAACCCTCTCCCCAAAACCAGGGAAATCGCAAAGACATCTGTCCTGGGTGTTGGAGAGACTAGCTAAGCATGTACATTAACATACCAGTTACACATGCCCACTTGCAAAGATTCTTTTCTGAAGCTTGCCTGCATTTTAATGAACAAAATAATTTATGTTTGTGCCTTGGAACTATCATACCATAGATGTACACAAAATGCCATGGATGACCAGTATTGGGCCGGTGCTAGCATGCTGCGGAATTATCAGCATTCTGCTCAAGCCAGCATTTATCAGATATTACCACCATTGTACCAGAGCCAGCATTTCCACCGTCCCAGGACTAGGATTTTGCCAGTGATTACCACCACTGTGCAAAGGCCAGCATTTTGATTAGGGATTACCACCAGTGTGGCAGAGCCAGCATGAACAACTTAATTGCCTACCATAACACACTTTCTGGTGATACTCTAACTGCACATTGCTCACCACAGAATACTTTCCTGGCACCAGACTGGATATAGAAAACGTCTCTACCAATGACCCTGTATGTTTCTAGTTGGAGCTGTGCAGTTCTGCACGGTCTCTGTACAACTCTGAAAATAATGGAAAAGGAGCTGTATAGAAGTGCAACCCATGGCCGCTGATGTCAGTTTCTGGCTTCTCTCTTTCTGCATTAACAGAGGCGAAGCGTTTTCAACTGGTAGTACAGATTACCTAACTTGGGACCTTTTCAGATATTAAAAAGAGGCCACTCCAAAGAACATGGAGACTGGAGGGCATTGAGGAATCTACAGTTAAATGCAGTATCCACTAGGAAGAGTGGTGCCCAAGGACAGTAACTTGTGTTTCTAATGAATAAAGTCTAACACAGATTCCACACCATTGTGAAGGAGCCAGGAGTGACTGTCTCATTGACCATGAACCTCAGCAAAGTCATGAAGTTCATCATCATTCAAAATTCATCTGACAGACTGTTGCGAGCCTGCCTTCAACAGCCAGTCATCGAGTTAGGGGAAAACTGGTATCTCTGCCCCCTCAAAGATGGGCAGCGACTACCATCATCACTTCTGTGAACATTCAAGAGGCACTGGTGCGGGTGAAGGGGAGCATTGCAAACAGAAAATGTTACTGGCCTACCTTGAACCGCGGGCGGTGTCTGTGCCACTCCATGACCGGCATAAAATAATATAACACATGCCAATCCAGTGACTCCATTAAATCCCCTGTGTGCAGGGCAGATAGAACTTGAGCCAACATAGGCATCTTGAATTTGTCCATTCACAGGAAGGCATTAGAGGCCAAGTCTAAAATCGTCTGGATGAGCCAGAGGCCTCTCTCAGTATTGGGAATAGGGAAGCAATGTGAATAACAGCCCAGGCTTCTCTCTAAATCTGGTACCCCTTAGAAAAGATGCACCTCTTGCAGGAGGGCAGACAGATGCTCTTCCAATATTCCTTCCCGTGTGGAGGAAATGTGCAAATGTGACTGTGAGGAAATGAGGTGTATAATATGGCATGCTTGTTACAATACTTTTACCAACCCATTTTAGGACACTTAGGTTTCATTTACCAAACCTTCAGCTGAACCTTGGGTAGCTGTGGCTCTAAGAAGCAAGGCTTACTTAAACAAAGAAACAAGTGTAAAGCATTTAAACAACATCAAACCAACTTAAGAATTTTTTTTTTTTTGACAAGACACCAAAGAAATGTGACACCATTTTATAAAAATAGATTGCATCTCATGCATTTTTAGACACCACAACGAAAAAGATTCACGAGTGGGTTCTGGAGTTATATAATTTATAAGGTATAGTAAATCAAAGCTTTCACTCAACCGCAAACAAGCATTGTGCTAGTTGTAATGTGGCCTATTGGAGTCATTTTAGGTAACCAACTCCAGCAGGGAGTCAGTCAGGGGGAGCAGCAAGGTCCTCAGAAACAGTTCTCAGCAGATGAAGCAGTCATCATTCAGTTCCATGCACTCCTCTGAAGAGATTTTCTATGGAAGTGGCCTCCATAGGAAAGGATGTCTTAGTTGCTCCAAGGATACTTTAAATGTAATGCAGTCGATGGGGGTCTTGCTGCTACTATCCCTCAGTCCCAGAAGGGGGTGAGGCACAAGTCACAGGGTTGATGTCCCTCAAAGTCCACTTGGGGTTACCAGAAGCCCAGTCACCACTGGACTAATGGTCACCTAGTATGGCAGTCACAGGCCAAACCTCACAGGACCGATAATTGATCCTCTGGGTGGGTCCCATCTGCACTCAGTTGACACTCCCAGGTTCAGCATACTCAGGTGCAACTTTGTATGCCATGTCTTGGTACTTGGTGCAGCACAGCAGCGGTTTGAGGGCTTTGGGCTACCAGTTGCCCCAGCAGGATTCTCAGCTGTTGTATCCCTGTGCAGGAGGCTAGCTCACTGACCCTTGCAGCCTCTTGAGTTTGGCTGGGCTCTGGAGACTTCTCCTTGAGGACTCTGCAAGCACAGTCCCTCTCTTTTGCCAGTCACCAGTGTCAGCAGGTGCAGCCTACGCCGGAGCTGTGCCCATTTGCCTGTTCCATGGTGCAGAAGAGCAGTTCTACTTCAGTCCTCCTTCCAGTCCAGTCAAGATCTGAGTTCAGGGTGCCCTACTTGTGCTCAGAAAGTGCCTTAAGAGTAGGATGTAGTTGGTAACCAATGGGCTACCGGGTTCCCTCCCACCTGATAACCACTTCCTATGAAGTGTGGTATCTGGGTAATCTAGGCTATTCTGCCCACATGCAATATGGCAGGGCCCCCTCTCTGGGGATGTGGAGCTCCCTAGCCCAACCTGGGGCTGTGGCTATCAATGGGACAAAGTGTCCTGGAAAAAATGGTTTAATAACTGTTTTTCCCTCTACTGTCCCAAGTGCCAGCCTGTCTGCCTGAACAATAGAGCAGCCCTTCTCCCAAGTTCTATCCGTTTGCCTTTCAAAATTGGCTTCTCCTTTGAAGCTTGCCTTTTCGGCAAACACCCGTGGGGCTTCCTGCAAAAGACAGGTGACAACTACTTCCAGAGCAGGCCCATATTGTATCCTTTTGTGGGATCTGTTAGCATGTCTCCAAGGTTTGGGGGGTGAGGGGGTCAGAAAGCGGTCTCGGCAACAGGAGCCCTTGTGCAACCAGAATGAACAGAGGGGACTAAAGGCAGCAAAATGCCAACTTTACTGAACTTGCACAAGCAACTTGCTACATTAATCTTGGCCTTATAATAAGGTCGGGCTTAATGTCACAAGTTGTTTGATACCTTGGAAGGCCTACTTTGGCCGCACGGTTGCAGAGTTAGCACAACAGAGGGGTCAGCATGTAAAGCTGCATTCAACAATTGTGCAACCAAGTTCTTCCACAGTTAAAAAAAGGAAAATGCTACTACCAGTGGAAGACATCTGTTTGTGGCATGTAGTGCTGTAGATTCATATGCTGTGCATTATCCTGCCATTCAGTGTTGGGCACTGGGTACTGTAGCTTGTTTTTCTCTGAGAAGTGTTTGAGTCACGGGCTCGACAGACACCTTCTCAGTGATTCTGCGCATGGGCATCAAGTTTTTGTAAAGATTGTTTTCTGCAGGAAGACAAGAGAGAGTATAGATAGGTATACAAAAAGCGTATGACCATGCAAATATATGTAACTACATACAATAACTGCAATGGCCACAGGCTTCCTAGGAGAAGGAAGGGTGCATGTGAATCTACAGCACTACATGCCACAAACAGATGTCTACTGGTAAGTAACATTTTCCATTTGATGGCATGTGTGGCTGTAGATACACATGCTGTGTATAGACTGTAAAGCAGTCCCTCCCAAAAAATGTGACGGCTTGCTGGGGGAGTTGTAGTTGAAAGTGTTCTTAGGACAGCTTCCCCTTCATTGGCTTGCTGATAAGCCTGTACATCTACGCAGTAATGTTTTGTAAATGTGTGCAGCGTAGAACAGGTAGCTGCTTTGCAAATGTCAGCTAAAGGAATATTTTCAAAAAATGCCATATTGGTGCCTTTTTTTCTTGTGAAATGTGCTTTTGGAGTAAGTGTTGATTCCCTTTTTGCTTTAGCATAACATGTCTGTATACATTTTACAAGCCATCTAGCTATGCTATTTTTGTAATAGGATTTCCCCTACTAGGTACTAAAAAAAAAAAAAAAAAAAAAAAAAAAAAGCTGCTTTGTTTTCCTGAACCCTTTTGTCCTGTCAATGTAATACATGAGAGCTCTTTTAACATCTAATGTGTGCTCTTTCTCCCACAGAGACCGGTTGTGGAAGGAAGACAGGCAATTCAATAGTTTGATTAAGGTGGACCTGTGAGACAACTTTTAGAAGAAAGTTAGGGTTTGAACGAAGGACTAGTTTGTCCTTATGTATCCGAAAGAATCTCCTAACTTTGAGGCCTGTAGCTAACTAAAACATTTTAGTGATGTAAATGCAACTAAAAAAGCTACTTTGTAACAAAGGAATTATAAAGGACACGAGTGAAGAGGTTCAAACAAACAGCCAATTAGCCTAAAGGGTAAGAAATTAAGCTCCAGGCAGGCACTGGGGGTAGCTTGGGTGGGATTACTCTTAAAGTCTTCCATGAAGGCTTTAATGACTGGTATTTTGAATAATGAAGTATGTTTTGTAAATAGGCTGCAATTGCAGCTAGGTGTAACCGAAATTATGTGTAAGCCAGGTTTGCTTTTTGCAGGTGAAGCGAATAAAGAATATCTTGCACTGATGTGTTAGTGGATCAACGTGTTTAGATTGAGAATAACCTACAAAACATTTCCATTTTGCTGCATAACAGGCTCTAGTTGGTATACGTGCCTGTTTAAAATGTCCATACACTCTGCAGGTAACTGAAGGTAACTGAATTCTATGACTTCAGGACCCATATCGCAAAGTTGAGTGATTCAGGATCCAGATGTCTTATCTGTTGCAGATTTTGCGTGAAAAGATCCGGTCTAGTGGGGAGGCTCTTGTGAGGTACTAGGGAGAAATCCAGTTGAGTTGTAAACCAAGGCTGGTGAGTCCATATGGGTGCTACCAGGATCATTTTAAAAGGTTTGTCCGAGTTTGCACACCAGGAATGGAATGAGTGGAAGCAGTGGAAAGCGTAAGCAAATATTCCTGACCAGTTGATCCATAGGGCATTCCCTTTGGAGTGAGGGTGTGGGTACCTGGGAACGAAGGTTTGGCATTTTGAGTTTTCTGCTGTGGCTAATAGGTCTATGTAAGGTGTCCCCCATTTTTTTAAATACTTCTGAAGGACTAATAAGTGGAGTTCACATTTGTGGACGTGTTGATTCATCCTGCTAAGCAGGTCTGCTAATTTGTTGCCTGTCCCTGGGAGATATCCTGCCAGGAGATGGATGTGGTGATGATGAGTCCACCTCCAGCTTGTCTGTGCTAGCGGAGACAACTGTAGAGAGCTTGTACCCACCGCCCCACCCCCATTTTTATAGATAATATATTGCAGTCATGTTCTTCATGCAAATTAAAACAGATTTGTGCATTAAGTGAGGCAGAAAAGCTTTCAGGGCTAGAAAGACTGCCTGAAGTTCCAAAACATTGATGTGTCTGGTCTGGGGGCTGAGGTCCCATAATCCCCGCACTGTGAGATTGTTGCGATGAGCCCCCATCCTGTAATGGACGCATCCCAGGTCAGAACTGTTTAGGGAATCGGGCCTTGGAAAGGCAGTCCTTTGAGTAGGTTTGTAGAATTACACCATAGCAGAGAGATGTAAGCTGTATGATCTACCAACACTAGATCCTGAAAATGACCCCGAGCTTGCGACAGTTGGTGGGAGACACATTGTTGTAGGGGACACATATGTAGTCTGGCATGAGAGACAATGGCAATGCAAGATGCCATCATACATAGGAGTCGCATCAATGTTTTGATTATGCATATTTGATTGACCTGTATTTGAGAGATTGTTTGCCCAAAATTAACATGTGTTGGACTGGGGTAAGCGAGCCCCAGTTGTGTGCTGAGTATAGCCCCTAGATACGGTTGAATCTGACAAGGCTGTAGGTGTGGTTTTAGGTTGTTTATTGTTAACCTTAATTTGTGAAGAAGGTTTATTGTTATTTGAGTGTGAGACTGACATTGGCTTAAAGTGGTGGATTTGATTAGCCAAACGTCCAAGTAAGTATATATGTGTATCTGTTAGCCTTCCCAGATGTGCTGCAACTATTGCTAGATACTTGGTGAATACCCTGGGAGTGGCTGTAACCCAGAAAGTTGGAACCTTGAACTGATAATGTTGTCCTGTCACTACAAACCTTAGATATTTGCAGTGTGAAGGATGAATTGGAATGTTCAAGTAGGCATCCTTCAGTAATGGAATTACATCTTGTTAGAAATGGGGTCCTCTATATGGCAGTCGGTTTGCACCCTGTCCAAGTAAGGACCCTCACTCTAGTCAGGATAAGGGAGATACCCGCTCAGATAACCCCTGCTCACCCCTTTGGTAGCTTGGCACGAGCAGTCAAGGCTTATCTCAGAAGCAATCTCAGAAGCAATGTGTAAAGCATTTGCACATAACACAAAGTAATAAGTGAAAACACTACAAAAGGACACCACACCAGTTTTAGAAAAATAGCCAATATTTATCTATATAAAACAAGACCAAATACGATAAGAATCCAACATACAGTAAGAAAAATATGAATTATGCAAGATTTACTCAAAACTACAGTTCTTTGAAGTCGATAGCTCCACCTGGGGCTATCACAGAGTCGTGATCAACAAAACCAACAGTTCAGGCCGGCCGCGGCGTTGCGGGTCAGCTACGGTGTCTGGAAAACCCGCAAACAGTACCTTGGATTTGCAGGGTGTCGTGATCCTCGCGGTGAGCTCCGAAGGGCGGCATCACTGACGTTGCGGCGTCGGGTCCGGAGTCGGTGCAGGAGTTGTCGGGCCCTTGAGGTCACACTCGTTGCAGACCGAACTCCAGGCCGATGAAGTGAGGTGCGCCGGCGATGATGGCGTTGGGGCTGCGGTGCGAAGTGGGATGATGCGACGTGCAGTGCCCACAGGTCACGGTGCATGCAGCGGGCTCGGTGACGGCATCTAGCGGCATCAGTGAGACAAGGGCTGCAGTGTGAAGCGGGACGGTGCGACGTGCGGTGTCCACAGGTCACGGGGCAGGCAGCGGCGGCATCGTCGTTGCTGAAGTGCTGCCGTTGGTAGGACCAAGCTAGCGGTGCAGGACGGGACGGTGCTCCGTGACCCTCACGAGCGGTGTCCACAGGCCACGGTGCAGGCAGGATGCCAGGTGACGACACAGGAGTCGATGGTGATGGCGTCGGTGGACCGGGGCTGCGGCGCGGGACGGGACGGTGCTTCGTGTACCTCATGAGCGGTGTCCACAGGCCACGGTGCAGGCAGCGGCGCCGGTGTCAGCAGGAACGGCAGCATCAGGGATGCCCAGGCTGCGGTGTGAGCAGGTGATGCCGGAGTGCGGGGCCCACAGGTCGCGGTGCGAGCAGTGGCTCGTGAAATCGTCCAATGACGGTGTCGGGGAGACCAGGGTCGCAGTGCGAAGCGGGGCACTGCGACTCCGTGTGGAGTCAGCAGGACGCGGTGCAGGCCAGCGGCGTCGTTGGCGGCATCACAGTGGCTTCTCCTCTTGAACAGCACAAAACACACAGTTCCCAGTGCTGCAGGTCGAGGAAACTGAAGACTTTGGTGTCCCTGAGACTTCCAACAGGAGGCAAGCTCTACTCCAAGCCCTTGGAGAATTTTCTCTAGCAGGACACACAGCAAAGTTCACCCTTTGCACTCTTTTCAGGCAGAAGCAGCAACTGCAGGCCAGTCCAGCAAAGCAACACAGCAAAGGGACAGTACTCCTTCAGCTCTCCAGCTCTTCTCCTGGGCAGAGGTTCCTCTTGATTCCAGAAAGATTCTAAAATTGTGGGGTTTTGGTTCTTCTTATCCCCAGTTGTGCCTTGGAAGTTAGTAAACTTCAAGGCAAAGTCTCAAGTGTTTGCAAGATCCTTCCTTGTTCAGGCCAGGCCCCAGACTCACCAGGGGGTCGGAGACTGCATTGTGTGAGGGCAGGCACAGTCCTTTCAGGTGTGAAAGACCACTCCTCTCTCCCTCAGATGGCTCATCAGGATATGCAGGCTACACCTTCGCCCCTTTTGTGTCACTGTCTAGAGGAGAGGTGTGGATAGCTCAACTGTCAAAATGACCCAGACAGACAATCCACAAACAGTCACAGAATGGTATAAACATGAAAATGCCTACTTTCTAAAAGTGGTATTTTCAAACAGACAATTTAAAAACCAACTTCACTAAAAGATGTATTTTTAAATTGTGAGTTCAGAGACCCTAAACTCCACATTTCTATGTACTCTCAAGGGGAATCTGCGCTTTAAGGATATTTAAAAGCAGCCCACATGTTAACCTATGAGAGAGAGAGGCCTTGCACAGTGAAAACCGAATTTGGCAGTATTTCACTGTTAGGACATAAAACACACTAGTATATGTCCTACCTTAAAAATACACTTCACCCTGCCCATAGGGCTACCTAGGGACTAACTCGGGGGTGCCTTACATGTAGTAAAAGGGAAGGTTGAGGCCAGGCAAGTGGGTACGCTTGCCAAGTCGAATTGGCAGTTTAAAACTGCAAACACAGACACTGCAATGGCAGGTCTCAGTCATGTTTACAGGGCTACTAATGTGGGAGGCACAACCAGTGCTGCAGGCCCACTAGCAGCATTTGATTTACAGGCCCTGGGCACCTCTAGTGCACTTTACTAGTAAATCAAATATGCCAATCATGGATAAACCAATCAACAGTACAATTTCTAAAGGGAGCACTTGCACTTTAGCACTGATTAGCAGTGGTAAAGTGCGCAGAGACAATAAACCAGCAAAAACAGACCTAAAAAAATAGGAGGAAGAAGGAAAAAGGTTTGGGGATAACCCTGCAAAAAGGGCCGTTTCCAACACATCTTGAAGGGTGACCGTGCGAAAATGTTCTGAAAGAATATATTGGTTTAGTAGTCTGAGATCCAAAATAGGCCTGAGAGTGTGGCCTTTTTGGGAATGACAAAGTAGAGAGAATAGACTCATGTTCTGTGATATTGTATGGTACAAGTTTCTATTATTTCTTTCAACAGTAGAGATTGAACCTCTTCTTTTAAAAGAGTGATATGTTCGGTTGAAATTTGTGTCTGCAATGTGGAATGTTTGGAGGTGTACTTTCAAGTTCTAGACAATAACCATGCCGGATAATGGATAGGACCAGGAGGTCCGATGGTATGTTTGGCCACTGTTGGTGGTAAAATTGAAGATGCCCTCCTACTGGAGTGGAATGAGGAGTGGGTAAGTGGAGGTAGTCAATTTTTGGCTGAGGATGTGAACCACAAATGTTGGTGTTTTTTCCTCTGCCTTTAGAGCTACTTCCTCTACATGTTAGCCTGAAAAAACATCTAGAGTAGCCAAGAGGCTTAATGCTGCTTTGAGTTGGAATGCTCAGAGGATGAGGATGTGGTTAGTTTGTAGCCACCTCTATACATTGGGTGGGGGAAAAAAAATCCTGTTTGCTTGATTTTGTAAAGCATCAATGGCTTTACAAGTGTCAGTGTCTTCTTTTTATTTTTCTTGCTTAGGCTCCTCCTGTGCGTGTTCTTCCCTCAAAATATCCGGGGGGTGTCTTGCGTTGAGTGTGTCATTTCCAGCCTGTCCCTAAGTATTTTCTTGGAACAAAACAGTTGGCAGGCATCACAAGGCGCCTCGTAGTATGGGGAAAGGCAGAAGATACACACTTGATGGTGATCCATGTGTGGAAATTTTGCATGGCACTGAGGACGGAATCATGGTCTCATATTCTTCTGTGGCACATGGAGATTAGACCCAAGTTGATCGAGATTATGATAAAGAAACATGATCGACTTACAATATCGTTGATTGAAGTAGTCTCGAACCGGTTTGAGAGAATACAGAGCAAGCAGAAACATGTCCGAATCAGACAGTAGAGGAAAAACAATTTAACAAAGAACTCTATGCCAATGCTCAGTTTCACCAAGGAGGAGCCACTCGTGCCCATGACTCTAAAATATTTCTCAAAGAAAAAAAGTTGCAATACTCCAAGCCCAACACTAGATGACAGGATAATGCACAGCATGTGTATCTACAGCCACACATGCCATTGAACGTAACAGTTTGGTCTTTTTTTGGTTGGCTGGGAGTTTAGTTTTACTTATGTCAAACCCAATGTGACACAACTAGTGCTATAGGCCGTGGGCTGACCCTCTAACTTACATGCCCTACGGACCATTTACTAGGGACTTACTGTAGGAAAGTACACCTTTTGGACATGGGTCCCACCCCCGCCCCCCCAACCCCCACTCACACACACTTATTGTTCACTAGTACCAAGGGCTTTCAACTGAGGTGCCCTGGGTTCCTGCAGTTAGCTCCCACTATAGTACCTCTGTGAGTAACTAGTAAATGGTAGCCCTGGTGCCAAGGGAATGGGTACTAGAGAGGGTCCTCTAAGAGCTGCCGCATGTATTGTGCCACCCTAAGAGACTTCCCTAAGAATTTCACACAGCCTGCCATCACAGACTGCGTGTCATGGTGCAAGCCATGAGAGAAAACACAACATAACACATTGCGCGCCATGCTCCAGTCACTGCATCTAAATACATGTATGTCACCCCTACAGCAGGCCTTGGAGCTCAAAGGCAGGGTGCATTATATTTGATGTGAGGACATACCTAAATGAGCACATATGCCCTGTGACATCTACTTCAATCACTTAGACACTGCAAGGGAACATGGAAGCAATCTTAAGGTATGTACTGTTCAACATGAGTTACCCAGCTACATAATGGTTTTACAAAACCTGTGGTATTTGACTTCAAACTACTCATCTTAATAAATCCAGATTGATGCCAGTCTTTGATTTATTATGACACGCATCCAGGGGCACTTTAGAGGTGCCCCCTGAAACATACTACTCCTCTAGTGTGCTGGCTGACTGGTACTGACCAGTATGCCACCACAGATGTGTGACTCCCTGGAGGTGAGGGCTCATGCTCTTAGAGGCCAGAGAAAATGCCTTCTCCTGAAGAAGGTGTTACCACCTCCTCCAGCAGGATGGCTAGTAAATCTGCATTACAAAGGTCAGGGACATCAAAGACCCTGCCACCTTCAATAAGCAACACCGTCTTCCCCCAGACCTGGAAGTAGCCACCCCTTGCCCATAGGCTCAGATTGCACCAGGATAGGCAGGAAAAATAGCTATGCAGGAAGGCGTGGTGTACTATCAGGGTAGTCCCCCTCTAAAGTGGTAGACTGATGAGCTCTACGAAAAAAGTGTTTCACAATCTTGTTTTTGATTAAACTAGGAACTCTTGAACAGGGTTATGCCAACTTCCCATGGGAAGTGGCCATATAGGGGGTGTGGTCACCCCAAGGGCTAGTAGCCCACTGGTCACTACTCTACACTCCCCTAAATGACTCTAAATTCAGTATTAAGGTGGCCCCCTGACACTAGAAGAACAAATTTGACTGACCGAAGACAGTAGACAAAAAGAGAGACAAAGAAGGGAGAACTAAGGAATGCTGGTGGTCTTCGGTGCAAAACCCCCAGCACAGCAGCCACCAGGAGGATGTCACCAAGCTCCAGCAGAACCAACCTGTCTCCCCACCAAGTGAGAAGACCCCAGGACATACCGAATCTGATCTGTACAGATACCTGGGGGACCCTTGCAGCAAATAGCCCTTGTAGGAGTCCAACCGCACTCCAAATCTGCAACCAGGAACATCAACATCGCACAGGCTATCACCAAGAGTGGACCGACTGATCTGTTTGTTACCTCCTGGCTGAACCACCCAAGAATTGTGAGCATCTTGACACAGGAGCACCTGATGAACAGCCACTGCACCCCAGCTCCACAGCCCGGGTCCACAACAGCCTACAACGTGTCCTTGCTCCCAGGACCCCCAACAACCGAGCACCTTGTGGGGAGCTCCTAGACCTGCCCCCCTCTGCAGCACAAAGCACCAGACCCATCCAACACCTCTGCATCCAGACGACCAAGGGAGATTCCTTCTTCCTTCTCGTGTACGCTGAAGACTTGCCGCCCTCAGATGATGCACAGCCAGGGCAATGTTGCAGAAGCTGGAAGGGTACTTGCAACAATGTTGCAAGTAGAGTCTTCTTCGTGGATGTAGATTGTCAGTTCCTGTAGGGTCCAGTCGAAGGAAAGTTGCAGAGGAGTCCTGCTGGAATTTTGCAAGCCGAATCTGAGGACCCACCCAAGAGAGAGACCCTAAATAGCCCTAAAAAAGGGACTGGTCACCTAGCCAAGTGAGCACCTATCAGGACAGGGCTTTGACGTCACTTGCCTGGCCAATCAGATGCTCTCAGAGGTCTCTGACAAACTTTGATTTAAGATGGTAGAACCCAGGGACCCTCTAGAGGAGCTCCTAGCACCACCCCTGGGTGGTGACAGACAGGGGAGTGGTCACTCCCCTTTCCATTGTTCCAGTTTCACGCCAGAGCAGGGACTGAAGGTCCCTGAACAACTGTAGAGTGGTTTATCCACAGAGGGCACCAAATGTGCCCTTCAAAGCATACCAGTGGCTTGGGGAGGCTATCCCTCCCAAGCCATGAAATGAAAATGTCACTTACCCAGTGTACATCTGTTCGTGGCATCAGTCGCAGTAGATTCGCATGTTCTGCAATAGCTCGCCATCTGGTGTTGGGCCGGAGTGTTACAAGTTGTTTTTCTTCGAAGAAGTCTTTCGAGTCACGGGACCGAGTGACTCCTCCTTTTGTCTCCATTGCGCATGGGCGTCGACTCCATCTTCGATTGTTTTTCCCCGCAGAGGGTGAGGTAGGAGTTGAATTGTAGTAATAGTGCCCATGCAATGGAGTGACTAAGTATGCACCTATTTAAGGTTGAGATGATACATATAGAAATAATTGAAGGTAACTTCCAAACTGCTACAGGCTCCCGGGGAGGCGGGTGGGCACATGCGAATCTACTGCGACTGATGCCACGAACAGATGTACACTGGGTAAGTGACATTTTCAGTTCGATGGCATCTGTCGCTGTAGATACGCATGTTCTGCATAGACTAGTAAGCAGTTATTTCCCCAAAAGCGGTGGATTAGCCTGTAGGAGTGGAAGTAGTTTGAAATAATGTCCTTAATACGGCTTGACCTACTGTGGCTTGTTGTGCGGATAACACGTCTACACAGTAGTGCTTGGTGAATGTGTGAGGCGTAGACCATGTGGCTGCCTTACATATTTCTTGCATTGGGATGTTTCCTAGAAAGGCCATGGTAGCACCTTTCTTTCTGGTTGAGTGTGCCCTTGGTGTAATGGGCAGCTGTCGTTTAGCTTTAAGGTAGCAGATTTGGATGCATTTAACTATCCATCTGGCTATACCTTGTTTTGAAATAGGGTTTCCTGCATGAGGTTTTTGAAATGCAATAAAGAGTTGTTTAGTCTTTCTGATGTTCTTTGTTCTGTCAATGTAATACATCAATGCTCTTTTGACATCTAATGTATGTAGTGCCCTTTCAGCTACGGTATCTGGCTGTGGAAAGAACACTGGAAGTTCCACTGTTTGATTTAGATGGAACGGTGAAATAACCTTTGGCAAAAATTTAGGATTGGTCCTTAGGACGACTTTATTTTTGTGTAGTTGTATAAAAGGTTCCTGTATAGTGAACGCCTGAATCTCGCTTACTCTTCTCAGGGAAGTAATGGCGATGAGAAATGCCACCTTCCAGGTTAGGAACTGTATGTCGCAGGAGTGCATGGGTTCAAAAGGTGGACCCATAAGTCTAGTTAGGACAACATTTAGGTTCCATGAAGGAACAGGTAGTGTTCTTGGTGGTATAATTCTCCTAAGGCCCTCCATGAATGCTTTAATGACTGGTATTCTATATAGGGAAGTTGAATAGGTAGTCTGCAGGTATGCAGATATTGCTGCAAGGTGAATCTTAATGGAAGAGAAAGCTAGGTTAGATTTTTGTAAGTGAAGCAAGTAACCCACTACATGTTCTGGAGTTGTGTGTAATGGTTGTATTTGATTAATATGGCAGTAGCAAACAAACCTCTTCCATTTATTTGCATAGCAGTGCCTGGTGGATGGCCTTCTTGCTTGTTTTATGACTTCCATACATTCTTGGGTAAGTTGTAAGTGCCCGAATTCTAGGATTTCAGGAGCCAGATTGCTAGATTCAGCGATGCTGGATCTGGGTGTCTGATCTTTTGGTTGTGCTGTGTCAACAGATCTGGCCTGTTGGGCAATTTGATGCAGGGTACCACTGATAGGTCTAGCAGCGTTGTGTACCAGGGTTGCCTTGCCCAAGTTGGTGCTATCAATATGAGTTTGAGTTTGCTTTGACTGAGTTTGTTTACCAGGTAAGGAAGGAGAGGGAGAGGAGGAAAAGCGTAAGCAAATATCCCTGACCAGTTCATCCATAGGGCATTGCCTTGGGATTGTTTGTGTGGGTACCTGGATGCGAAGTTTTGGCATTTTGCGTTCTCCCTTGTCGCAAACAAGTCTATCTGAGGTGTTCCCCAGAGTTTGAAATAAGTGTTCAGAATTTGGGGGTGAATTTCCCATTCGTGGACTTGTTGGTGATCTCGAGAGAGATTGTCTGCGAGTTGATTTTGTATCCCTGGTATAAACTGTGCAATTAGGCGAATTTGGTTGTGAATTGCCCAATGCCAAATTTTTTGTGCTAGCAGGCTTAACTGCGTGGAGTGCGTCCCTCCCTGCTTGTTTAGATAATACATTGTTGTCATGTTGTCTGTTTTGACGAGAATGTATTTGTGAACTATTATTGGTTGGAAAGCTTTTAGTGCTTGAAAAACTGCTAGAAGTTCTAGGTGATTGATATGCAGTTTTGTTTGATGTACGTTCCATTGTCCTTGTATGCTGTGTTGATCGAGGTGTGCTCCCCACCCTGTCATGGAAGCATCTGTTGTTATTACGTATTGTGGCACTGGGTCTTGGAAAGGCCGCCCCTTGTTTAAATTTATGTTGTTCCACCACAGAAGCGAGAGGTAAGTTTGGCGGTCTATTAACACCAGATCTAGAAGGTGACCCTGTGCTTGAGACCACTGTGATGCTAGGCATTGTTGTAATGGCCTCATGTGCAGTCTTGCGTTTGGGACAATGGCTATGCATGATGACATCATGCCTAGGAGTTGTAATACCATCTTTGCCTGAATCTTTTGTGTTGGATACATGCGTTGTATGATGGTGTTGAAATTTTGAATTCTTAGTGGACTTGGAGTGGCTACTCCCTTTGATGTGTGTAAAGAAATGGCTCCCTGTTGCAGTTACCCCCCACTTTTTGCCTGATACTGATGCTGACTTGACTGAGAAGTGTGCTGGGACCCTGCTAACCAGGCCCCAGCACCAGTGTTCCTTCACCTAAAATGTACCATTGTATCCACAATTGGCACACCCTGGCATTCAGATAAGTCCCTTGTAACTGGTACTTCTAGTACCAAGGGCCCTGATGCCAAGAAAGGTCTCTAAGGGCTGCAGCATGTCTTATGCCACCCTAGAGACCCCTCACTCAGCACAGACACACTGCTTACAAGCCTGTGTGTGCTGGTGAGAACAAAATGAGTAAGTCGACATGGCACTCCCCTCAGGGTGCCATGCCAGCCTCTCACTGCCTATGCAGTATAGGTAAGACACCCCTCTAGCAGGCCTTACAGCCCTAAGGCAGGGTGCACTATACCATAGGTGAGGGTACCAGTGCATGAGCACTGGGCCCCTACAGTGTCTAAGCAAAACCTTAGACATTGTAAGTGCAGGGTAGCCATAAGAGTATATGGTCTGGGAGTCTGTTTTACACGAACTCCACAGCACCATAATGGCTACACTGAAAACTGGGAAGTTTGGTATCAAACTTCTCAGCACAATAAATGCACGCTGATGCCAGTGTACATCTTATTGTAAAATACACCCCAGAGGGCACCTTAGAGGTGCCCCCTGAAACTTAACCGACTATCTGTGTAGGCTGACTAGTTTTAGCAGCCTGCCACAAACCGAGACATGTTGCTGGCCCCATGGGGAGAGTGCCTTTGTCACTCTGAGGCCAGTAACAAAGCCTGCACTGGGTGGAGATGCTAACACCTCTCCCAGGCAGGAATTGTCACACCTGGCGGTGAGCCTCAAAGGCTCACCTCCTTTGTGCCAACCCCGCAGGACACTCCAGCTAGTGGAGTTGCCCGCCCCCTCCGGCCAGGCCCCACTTTTGGCGGCAAGGCCGGAGAAAATAATGAGAAAAACAAGGAGGAGTCACTGGCCAGTCAGGACAGCCCCTAAGGTGTCCTGAGCTGAAGTGACTCTAACTTTTAGAAATCCTCCATCTTGCAGATGGGGGATTCCCCCAATAGGGTTAGGATTGTGACCCCCTCCCCTTGGGAGGAGGCACAAAGAGGGTGTACCCACCTTCAGGGCTAGTAGCCATTGGCTACTAACCCCCCAGACCTAAACACGCCCTTAAATTTAGTATTTAAGGGCTACCCTGAACCCTAGAAAATTAGATTCCTGCAACTACAAGAAGAAGGACTGCCTAGCTGAAAACCCCTGCAGAGGAAGACCAGAAGACGACAACTGCCTTGGCTCCAGAAACTCACCGGCCTGTCTCCTGCCTTCCAAAGATCCTGCTCCAGCGACGCCTTCCAAAGGGACCAGCGACCTCGACATCCTCTGAGGACTGCCCCTGCTTCGAAAAGACAAGAAACTCCCGAGGACAGCGGACCTGCTCCAAGAAAAGCTGCAACTTTGTTTCCAGCAGCTTTAAAGAACCCTGCAAGCTCCCCGCAAGAAGCGTGAGACTTGCAACACTGCACCCGGCGACCCCGACTCGGCTGGTGGCGATCCAACACCTCAGGAGGGACCCCAGGACTACTCTGATACTGTGAGTACCAAAACCTGTCCCCCCTGAGCCCCCACAGCGCCGCCTGCAGAGGGAATCCCGAGGCTTCCCCTGACCGCGACTCTTTGAACCTAAAGTCCCGATGCCTGGGAGAGACCCTGCACCCGCAGCCCCCAGGACCTGAAGGACCGGACTTTCACTGGAGGAGTGACCCCCAGGAGTCCCTCTCCCTCGCCCAAGTGGAGGTTTCCCCGAGGAATCCCCCCCTTGCCTGCCTGCAGCGCTGAAGAGATCCCGAGATCTCTCATAGACTAACATTGAAAACCCGACGCTTGTTTCTACACTGCACCCGGCCGCCCCCGCGCTGCTGAGGGTGAAATTTCTGTGTGGACTTGTGTCCCCCCCGGTGCCCTACAAAACCCCCCTGGTCTGCCCTCCGAAGACGCGGGTACTTACCTGCAAGCAGACCGGAACCGGGGCATCCCCTTCTCTCCATTCTAGCCTATGTGTTTTGGGCACCACTTTGAACTCTGCACCTGACCGGCCCTGAGCTGCTGGTGTGGTGACTTTGGGGTTGCTCTGAACCCCCAACGGTGGGCTACCTTGGACCAAGAACTGAACCCTGTAAGTGTCCTACTTACCTGGTAAAACTAACAAAAACTTACCTCCCCCAGGAACTGTGAAAATTGCACTAAGTGTCCACTTTTAAAACAGCTATTTGTCAATAACTTGAAAAGTATACATGCAATTTTGATGATTTGAAGTTCCTAAAGTACTTACCTGCAATACCTTTCGAATGAGATATTACATGTAGAATTTGAACCTGTGGTTCTTAAAATAAACTAAGAAAAGATATTTTTCTATATAAAAACCTATTGGCTGGATTTGTCTCTGAGTGTGTGTACCTCATTTATTGTCTTGTGTATGTACAACAAATGCTTAACACTACTCCTTGGATAAGCCTACTGCTCGACCACACTACCACAAAATAGAGCATTAGTATTATCTATTTTTACCACTATTTTACCTCTAAGGGGAACCCTGGGACTCTGTGCATGCTATTCCTTACTTTGAAATAGCACATACAGAGCCAACTTCCTACAATGTGTCTATTATGGCTCCCAGGTATTGTTGTACCTTGCGTGGCAGAATTTTGGATTTTGTGAAATTGACGGTGAACCCGAGTTTGAAGAGGGTTTGTATGATCTGATTTGTGTGATTTGAGCACTGTATGAACGAATGGGCCTTGATTAGCCAGTCGTCTAGATATGGGAACACATGTATTTGCTGCCTTCTTATGTGTGCTGCGACTACTGCTAGACATTTGGTAAAGACTCTTGGTGCGGTTGTTAATCCGAAAGGCAGTACCTTGAATTGGTAATGTATTCCTTTGAATACAAACCTTAGGTATTTCCTGTGCGATGTGTGTATTGGTATATGGAAATAAGCATCCTTGAGGTCTAAAGTTGCCATGTAGTCGTGCAGTTTTAGCAATGGCAATACTTCTTGTAGTGTGACCATGTGGAAGTGGTCTGATTTGATGAAAGTGTTCACTACTCTGAGGTCTAGGATTGGTCTCAGCGTTTTGTCCTTCTTTGGTATGAGAAAGTACAGTGAGTAAACTCCTGTGTTTATTTGTGTGTTTGGCACTATTTCGATTGCATTCTTTTGCAATAGTGCCTGCACTTCTATCTCCAGGAGATTGGAATGGTGTGTTGTTAAATTTTGTGCTTTTGGTGGTATGTTTGGAGGGAATTGTAGAAATTCTATGCAATAACCATGTTGGATAATTGCTAGAACCCAAGTGTCTGTAGTGATTTCCTCCCATGCTTTGTAATAATGACCTATTCTTCCCCCCACTGGTGTTGTGTGGAGGGGGTGAGTGACATGTGAGTCATTGTTTAGTAGTAGGGGTTTTGGGGCTTTGAAATCTCCCTCTATTTCTAGGGAATTGCCCTCCTCTATATTGTCCCCGAAAACCTCCTCTATACTGTCCCTGGTAAGTGGACGGTGTCGCTTGTGAGGTGCTGGCTTGTGTGCTTTGACCCCGAAACCCCCCTCGAAAGGGCGTTTTACGGAATGTGCTGTAATTCCCTCTGCTCTGCGGGGAGTAGAGTGCGCCCATGGCTTTGGCAGTGTCCGTATCTTTTTTGAGTTTCTCAATCGCTGTGTCCACTTCTGGACCGAACAGTTCTTTTTGATTAAAAGGCATATTGAGAACTGCTTGTTGAATCTCTGGTTTAAATCCAGACGTTCGGAGCCATGCATGCCTTCTGATAGTTACAGATGTATTAATTGTCCGTGCAGCTGTATCTGCAGCGTCCATGGAGGAACGTATCTGGTTGTTGGAGATGGCCTGTCCCTCCTCAACCACTTGTTTTGCCCTATTTTGGAAGTCTTTGGGCAGATGTTCGATGAGATGTTGCATCTCGTCCCAGTGGGCTCTGTCATAGCGCGCAAGTAGTGCCTGGGAGTTCGCGATGCGCCACTGGTTTGCAGCTTGTGCTGCGACTCTCTTACCAGCTGCATCGAACTTGCGGCTTTCTTTATCTGGGGGTGGTGCATCTCCAGATGTGTGAGAGTTGGCCCTTTTCCTAGCTGCTCCTACAACAACAGAGTCTGGTGGCAGCTGTGTTGTGATGAAAACCGGGTCCGTAGGAGGCGGCTTATACTTTTTTTCCACCCTTGGTGTGATTGCCCTACTTTTGACTGGGTCCTTAAATATGTCTTTTGCGTGCCGGAGCATACCAGGGAGCATAGGCAGGCTTTGGTATGAGCTGTGGGTGGAGGAGAGTGTGTTGAACAAGAAATCATCCTCGACCTGTTCTGAGTGGAGGCTTACGTTGTGAAATTGTGCTGCTCTAGCCACCACCTGAGAGTACGCGGTGCTGTCTTCTGGTGGAGATGGTTTTGTAGGGTATGCCTCCGGGCTGTTATCTGACACTGGGGCGTCGTATAGGTCCCATGCGTCCTGATCTTGGTCACCCTGGCTCATGGTGGTGTGAGCTGGGGAGTGTGATGGCGTTTGTGCTGGTGAAACGTTAATTACGGGCGGAGGAGAGGGTGGTGGTGTAACTCTTTTCACCACTTTTGGTTGTGGTGCTTGTTCCGTCTGGAACTCCAACCTTCTCTTTCTCCTAATGGGGGGAAGGGTGCTTATTTTTCCTGTCCCCTGCTGAATGAAGATACGCTTTTGCGTATGGTCCACATCAGTTGCTTGTAGCTCTTCCTCAAACCTATGCTTTTGCATTTGGGAGGTTAGCGAGTGCTCTTCTGTATAAGAGCCTGAAGCTGGGTCGCTTGCAGTTTGTTTCGGCGTCGAAACTTTGTCTGCGTGTTTTTTCGGCTCCGAGGTGACTTTTTTCCTTTTCGGGGCCGAAACCTCTCGGCGTCGATCTGTTTCGGTGCCGCTGTCTCGGCGTCGAGCCGTGTCCACACCGGCATCTCCGTGTCGAGGCTTGTCTCCAGCACTTTCTCGGTCCCGAGAAGGCTGCGTGCCGGTGTCTCGACCGGAGTCGGACGATCTCGGCACTGTTTTGGCCTTTTTCGGTGCCGACGGTCGGTCACCGAATTTATGGGTGGAGCCATGGCCTGGTGGCAGTGGCGTCCCCTGGGCCTTGTAAATGTTTCTTTGTGTGGTTTTCGACGTCTTACTCACGGTTTGTGTGTCGTCGAATCCTTCGGAGTCTGAGTCTTGGATCGAGAAGGTACCTTCTTCTTCCTGTTCCTCGAACTCCCGTTGGGCTGTCGGTGCGGACGCCATTTGAAGTCTTCTGGCTCGACGGTCTCGGAGTGTTTTTCGGGACCGGAACGCACGACAGGCCTCGCAGGTGTCTTCGCTGTGCTCAGGTGACAGGCACAGGTTGCAGACCAAGTGTTGGTCTGTGTAGGGGTATTTATTGTGGCATTTGGGGCAGAAACGGAACGGGGTCCGTTCCATCGGCGTTCTTCAGCACGCGGTCGGGCCGACCAGGCCCCGACGGAGGATCGAAAAACTACCCCGAAGGGCACCGGAGCTCTTCGATCTTCGATGCGGTGTGGAATCTAAGTACGCCGATCCCGAACGCAACAATACCGACGAAAATCTTCCGAAATTAACTAATTTTTTCCCGTTCCGAAACTCGGAGCGACAGGAACACGTCCGAACCCGATGGCGGAAAAAAAACAATCGAAGATGGAGTCGACGCCCATGCGCAATGGAGACAAAAGGAGGAGTCACTCGGTGCCGTGACTCGAAAGACTTCTTCGAAGAAAAACAACTTGTAACACTCCGGCCCAACACCAGATTGCGAGCTATTGCAGAACATGCGTATCTACAGTGACAGATGCCATCGAACCACCTATTTCCAAACGTGTCAACCCCCTCTCCCATAGGAAATCATTTGTTATGTCTTCCTGTGACTGAGCTGCTCAAGCAGCTGTGAGCTGGTGGAAGGTAAAAGTAGTCGATGGCGTGTGGTGGAAGTAAATCCTCTGGAGGTGGATGTCTTTCCTATACTTTTATTGTTTGCACCTCTGTAGGATGTTCCTCTGGGAGGTACTGGAAAAGATCCTCCATTTTGTCCTGTCATATTGTGCCAAAAGTGCCTGCGAACTGCCTATACGCCAGTTATTGGCAGCTTGTGCAGACACCCTTTTCCCTGGAGCATCTAGTTTTTTGCTCTCTCTATCAAGGGGGAGGTGTAGCTCCTGTTGATTGGCTGTTACCACGTTTCCATGCTGTGTCAACTCTGTGAACAAATAGAGTCTGTGGTGCAACCCTAGATTTCTTTTTATCTACCCTTGGGGTGATAACTCTTGACCCAACAGGTTTTTTAAAAACGTCAGCAGCATGTTTAAGTATGCCTGTTAGCATAGGCAAAAACTGGTTCTTTAAGATGTTTTTGACTGTATCAGAGTAAATTCTCTCCAATAACGTCAGTATGCATTTGTACATTGTGATGTGGGCAATTCTTTAGGTTCCTTTTTGGATATGGAGCTGGCATCTATCCCACTGGTGAAGCTGCTTCTAAGGAGTGACTGAGTCTCTGGAAGGCAAAATCTTTGGTCCTGAAGTTTTCTGCGTGGAAACCTTGTGTTGAACTGAAGCCGAAGTGGAAGGCTTCTTGGTCAACACCGAAACACTCAGGTCGACTTGACCCAGAGGGTGTGTGGTATGCTGCCAAACCAGAGGTCGATGCCGAAGACAGTTTAGTCTTGGCTATTTTCGGTGCCAAGATGGAAGGCAGGGCATCTGAAGGTATCTTTCAGATCTGACCATGGCCCGAAGGCATTGGCAGTCAGACAACCTGTTTGTGCGTATTCTTTGAAGTCTTTGTATGGGAGGTGGAGGCTGATGTACTCATAGGTTGCGCTGAGGAGAGAGGCTGACTTTCTATGTTGGATTGGACATCCAACTCTGAATCCTCTATGGAGAAGGAGTTCTCGTGTTCGATCTCCCCTTGAGCGTGCTCTTCCTCGAAATTACCAGGAGTGTCACCTGGTGTCTGACACCATCTCCAACCGCCACGCTCCCGGATGGTGTTTTTGTAATGAAAATACTGACAGGCGTTGCAACTTTTTTCTTTATGGTCCGGGGACAGACAAGTTGCACACCAGATGTAGGTTCATTCCATCAACCCTGCATTTCCCGACACCACGTAGAGGAGTAGGCCAGAGAGGGGCGTGGACACCCCGAAGTGATAAGTCGAGCCCTGAAGCAGAAATGCAGATCAACTATGTTAGAGAAAAAAAACGCGATCAAATTACAATACAGTCACTGAAAGAAAGGCAGAAAAGAACAGTTCAGAATAGACCAAGCAAAGGAATACCAAAGCGAGACGAAAAAGTGGGGGGTAACTGCAACAGAGAGCCATTTCTTTACACAAGCCACCCCCAGCCCACAGGCCAGGAGACTCAGCCAAAGCTGGGAGAGTCTTCCTAGTCTGTCAGGCGAGGAAGAGTAGAGGAAATAGGCTGGTTTGTTGCAGGGCCTACTCTGCCTTACATCCTCCTGTTAAGGTCATTCCCTCTGGGGAACTGACCCACTTCCACAGTGATAGGACCTAGTCTGAACTGCCTCTTGTCTGTGTCTTTAATGTCTCCACCCATTCGCTCTATTTTGGGGTTAGAGGTATCCACCTCTGCTAGTCTTATTTTAGTCAGGGTCATCCCTAGCTTACCCAAAGAGGTTACCCAGAGCTGGAGTAACCCGACCATGACCAACAGGGTCAGGGGGCCTAACTTGCTATTTGGCATGGGGTCAGACCACCATGCCAAGGATAGTGCAGCCATAAAGGCTAACACCCAGCAGAGGCCACTGACAGCTGTCAGTGCCCAGAACCACACCTTTAGCTCTTCACCTACAAGAGAAGGGGCTAAGTTACAGGCTTCTTTGGGTTCAGGGTGCCTGTCTGCTGTATTAGAGTGGGGGGTTACCACATCTTGTAGTAAACACCCTTCTTCCACTCTTTCTTCTGTTAGCTGAGGAGCCACCCACTCAGGCTTAACAGTTGCCTGACTAGCCAGGACTTCTTGTGGGTCAGGTTGGACGTTACCAGTGCCACTTGTGGAGTTCTCCCCTACTGGAGCAGAATCTCCTTGGCTTGCTGGAACCTTAGCTAAAGGTTGTCCACCCTTCCTACACTGTTTTCTTTTCTTTTTCTTCTGGGGCTTACTTGCAGTTACTGCAGGGGTAGCACATCCAGAATCCTTGGGAGAGGACTGGCACTGGACCAGTTCCTCTCTTGGGCTCTGACTAACCTCTGGGTAGTCATTTCCAAGGAGACAATCAAGGGGGAGGTCTGTACTGACTACCACCCTTCTCCAGCTAAAAGTCCCACCCACTTCTATGGGCACAAAAGCCACAGGCCTATCAGTGACCCTGTCTGGGCTAACTCTTACTCTGGCAGTCTCACCTGGGATGTACTGGTTTGAGAACACCAGCCTGTCATGCACAATAGTGTGACTGGCACAAGTGTCTCTCAGGGCAGTGGCTGGGATTCCATTCACCAGTAGGTGGTGGAAGTGTCTACTTCCCTCTGGAATCTCCAACTCACCTGTTGGGCCCTTTTTCCAGTTGAAGGCTACGAAGACCTCCTCATCTGAGGAGTCATCCCCAATGGCTACACTGGTTACCCCTGGGATTTTGCTAGGGGGGTTTGTTTTTGGGACAAGAAGTGTCCTTGGTGTGGTGCCCTGTCTGTCTACAGTTATGGCACCATGCCTTAGTGGCATCCCAGTTCTTACCCTGGTACCCACCTTTGTTTTGGGTTGTGTCTTGGCGCCCACCCACCTGTTCTGGTTTTTGGGGGCCTACAGAGGACTCTTTCTTTGTTTCTAGTGTCACCCACTTTCTCCTGGGGAGGCTTTGTAACCCCTTTCTTTTGGTCACCCCCAGTGGAAGTTTTGGTTACCCTAGTCTTGACCCAGTGGTCTGCCTTTTTCCCAATTCTTGGGGAGAAATTGGACCTAGGTCTACCAGATACTGATGCAACTTTTCATTGAAGCAGTTACTTAAAATGTGTTCTTTCATAAACAAATTATAAAGCCCAACATAGTCATGCACTTCATTTCCAGTTACCCAACCATCCAGTGTTTTCACTGAGTAGTCAACAAAATCAACCCAGGTCTGGCTCGGGGATTTTTGAGCCCCCCTGAATCTAATTCTATACTCCTCAGTGGAGAATCCAAAGCCCTCAATCAGGGTACCCTTCATGAGGTCATAAGATTCTGCATCTTTTCCAGAGAGTGTGAGGAGTCTATCCCTACACTTTCCAGTGAACATTTCCCAAAGGAGAGCACCCCAGTGAGATCTGTTTACTTTTCTGGTTGCACAAGCCCTCTCAAAAGCTGTGAACCAATTGGTGATGTCATCACCATCTTCATATTTAGTTACAATCCCTTTTGGGATTTTCAACATGTCAGGAGAATCTCTGACCCTATTTATGTTGCTGCCACCATTGATGGGACCTAGGCCCATCTCTTGTCTTTCCCTTTCTATGGCTATGATCTGTCTTTCCAAAGCCAATCTTTTGGCCATCCTGGCTAGCAGGAGGTCCTCTTCACTGAGGCTTTCCTCAGTGATTTCAGAGGTGCTGGTCCCCTCCTGTGAGGGAAGCAGCATCTCTGACTGTCACAGTTGGAGTCAGGGATTGAGGGTCCCTGATCTCCCTAATTAGGACTGGAAGGGGGGAATTTTCCTCCAAGTCACTATCATCATCCTCTGGGTTGTCATCCTCAGAGGGGTTGGCTTTTTCAAACTCTGCCAAAAGATCCTGGAGCTGTTGTTTGGAGGGTCTTGAGCCAATTGTGATTTTCTTTAGTTTACAGAGTGACCTTAGCTCCCTCATCTTAAGATGGAGGTAAGGTGTGAGGTCGAGTTCCTCCACATTCACATCTGTACTAGACATTAGGTTTCTAAAAGTTGGAATACTTTTTAAGAATCTAAAACTAGTTCTAGAATCTAATTCAAACTTTCACAAAACATTTAAACTCAAAGAAATGCTAACGGGGACTAACACAAGGCCCTAGCAGGACTTTTAAGAATTTAGAAAAATTGTTTAAATTGCAAAAATCAATTTCTAATGACAATTTTTGGAATTTGTCGTGTGATCAGGTATTGGCTGAGTAGTCCAGCAAATGCAAAGTCTCGTATCCCACCGCTGCCACCAGATAATACTAATGCTCTATTTTGTGGTAGTGTGGTCGAGCAGTAGGCTTATCAAAGGAGTAGTGTTAAGCATTTGATGTACATACACACAGGCAATAAATGAGGAACACACACTCAGAGACAATTCCAGGCCAATAGGTTTTTGTATAGAAAAATATATTTTCTTAGTTTATTTTAAGAACCACAGGTTCAAATTCTACATGTAATACTGTGCATGAAAGGTATTGTAGGTAAGTACTTTAGGAACTTTGAATAATCACAATAGCATATATACTTTTCAAATAAAACACATATAGCTATTTTAAAACTAGACACTGTGCAATTTTCACAGTTCCTAGGGGAGGTAAGTAATTGTTAGTTCTTGCAGGTAAGTAAACCACCTACGGGGTTCAGATTTGGGTCCAAGGTAGCCCACCGTTGGGGGTTCAGAGCAACCCCAAAGTTACCACACCAGCAGCTCAGGGCCGGTCAGGTGCAGAGTTCAAAGTGGTGCCCAAAACGCATAGGCTTCAATGGAGAAGGGGGTGCCCCGGTTCCAGTCTGCCAGCAGGTAAGTACCCGCGTCTTCGGAGGGCAGACCAGGGGGGTTTTGTAGGGCACCGGGGGGGGACTCAAGTCAGCACAAAAAGTACACCCTCAGTGGCACGGGGGCGGCCAGGTGCAGTGTGCAAACAGGCGTCGGGTTTGCAATGGAGTTCAATGGGAGACCAAGGGGTCTCTTCAGCGAAGCAGGCAGGCAAAGGGGAAGACGCCATCTGGGCAAGGGAGAGGGCCACCTGGGGGTCGCTTCTGCACTGGAGATCGGATCCTTCAGGTCCTGGGGGCTGCGGGTGCAGTGTCTTTACCAGGCATCGGGTTCTTTGAAGCAGGCAGTCGCGGTCAGGGGGAGCCTCTGGATTCCCTCTGCAGGCGACGCTGGAAGCGTCGGGTTTGTAATAGGAATCAATGGGAGACCAAGGGGTCTCTTCAGCGGTGCAGGCAGGCAAGAGGGGGGCTCCTCGGGTTAGCTACCACCTGGGCAAGGGAGAGGGCCTCCTGGGGGTCACTCCTGCATTGGAGTTCCGATCCTTCAGGTCCTGGGGGCTGCGGGTGCAGGGTCTTTTCCAGGCGTCGGGATCTGAGAGTCAGGCAGTCGCGGTCAGGGGGATTCCCTCTGCAGGCGTCGCTGTGGAGGCTCAGGGGGGACAACTGTGGTTACTCACAGTCTCGGAGTCGCCGGGGAGTCCTCCCTGAAGTGTTGTTTCTCCACCAGTCGAGTCGGGGTCGCCGGGTGCAGGGTTGCAAGTCTCACGCTTCTGGCGGGAAACGCAGTTGTTTTAAAGTTGCTCCTCTGGAAACAAAGTTGCAGTCTTGGGTGAACAGGGCCGCTGTTCTCGGGAGTTTCTTGGTCCTTTTAGAGCAGGGCAGTCCTCTGAGGATTAAGAGGTCGCTGGTCCTGGGGAAAGCGTCGCTGGAGCAGTTTCTTCAGAAGGGAGGGAGACAGGCCGGTAGAGCTGGGGCCAAAGCAGTTGGTGTCTCCGTCTTCTCTGCAGGGTTTTTCAGCTCAGCAGTCCTCTTCTTAGATTGTAGGAATCTGTGTTCTTTGGTTCTGGGGAGCCCCTAAATACTGAATTTAGGGGTGTGTTTAGGTCTGGGAGGGCAGTAGCCAATGGCTACTGTCCTGGAGGGTGGCTACACCCTCTTTGTGCCTCCTCCCTGAGGAGAGGGGGGCACATCCCTATTCCTATTGGGGGAATCCTCCTTCTATAAGATGGAGGATTTCTAAAAGTCAGAGTCACCTCAGCTCAGGACACCTTAGGGGCTGTCCTGACTGGCCAGTGACGACTCCTTGTTTTTCTCATTATCTCTCCTGGACTTGCCGCCAAAAGTGGGGGCTGGGTCCAGGGGGCGGGCATCTCCACTAGCTGGAGTGCCCTGGGGCATTGTAACACGAAGCTTGAGCCTTTGAAGCTCACTGCTAGGTGCTACAGTTCCTGCAGGGGGGGAGGTGTGAAGCAGAGCAGGCTTTGTTTCTGTCCTCAGAGAGCACAAAGGCTCTCACCGCATGGGGTCAGAAACTCGTCTCTCAGCAGCAGGCTGGCAGAGACCAGTCAGTCCTGCACTGAACAATTGGGTAAAATACAGGGGGCATCTCTAAGATGCCCTCTGTGTGCATTTTTTAATAAATCCAACACAGTCATCAGTGTGGGTTTATTATTCTGAGAAGTTTGGTATACCAAACTTCCCAGTATTCAGTGTAGCCATTATGGAGCTGTGGAGTTCGTTTTTTACAGACTCCCAGACCATATACTCTTATGGCTACCCTGCACAATGTCTAAGGTTTTGCTTAGACACTGTAGGGGCATAGTGCTCATGCACATATGCCCTCACCTGTGGTATAGTGCACCCTGCCTTAGGGCTGTAAGGCCTGCTAGAGGGGTGACTTACCTATGCCACAAGCAGTGTGAGGTTGGCATGGCACCCTGAGGGGAGTGCCATGTCGACTTAGTCATTTTCTCCCCACCAGCACACACAAGCTGGCAAGCAGTGTGTCTGTGCTGAGTGAGAGGTCCCTAGGGTGGCATAAGACATGCTGCAGCCCTTAGAGACCTCCCCTGGCATCAGGGCCCTTGGTACCAGGGGAACCAGTTACAAGGGACTTACCTAGGTGCCCGGGTTGTGCCAATTGTGGAAACAATGGTACATTTTAGGTGAAAGAACACTGGTGCTGGGGCCTGGTTAGCAGGTTCCCAGCACACTTCTCAGTCAAGTCAGCATCAGTATCAGTATCAGGCAAAAAGTGGGGGGTAACTGCAACAGGGAGCCATTTCTTTAAAACTACGTTAGAGAAAAAAAAAAGCGATCAAATTACAATGCAGTCACTGAAAGAAAGGCAGAAAAGAACAGTTTAGAATGGACCGAGCCAAGGAATACCGGAGCGAGACGAAATCCTGTCCGAACCAGACCGTGGCAAGAAGACAGTCTAAAAAAGGACTCGATGTCCATGCGCAGTATCACAGAGAGGAGTCATCATTTGATCCTGTGACTCAAAAAGATTCTTCGAACAAAAAACCTGGAACACTCCAGACCCAACATTAGGTGGCAGACTTATGCAAAGCATGTTTATCGACAGCCACACATGCCATCAAGCCTAAAACTGGTCTTGAGATTTTTTTGACCATGTATCTTATTTATTGGCTGTTTTCGACAAATGCTTTGCACTATCCTTTGATAAGCCTAAATTGCTCGCCCAAACTACCACAAAAGAGAGCATTGGGGATTATTATTTTAACCAGTGTAAATCAATAAGAGTCGCCTGGACTGTCTGCATAATGACCCCTGACATTTGGCACATTAGTTAGCTTAGCCAATTGGGTATGAGCCAATTCGACATACCAGTTTAAGGTTGAGAGCACAGGCATTGAGGTCTGGTTAGCAGGCATCAGTGTACTCGGAGTCGAAAAAAGCAGCATTTAACCAAAAACTTAAGTGTTACCACACAAAAAACATTTCTATACAATGACCACATTGAAGCCTAGGTGTAGACTCTTTGAACAACCTGCAAGACTCATCTATAGGACATGAAGGATCACCAACCAGGGAGGAAAGAATGAATTGTGCCACCTACTGGTTGGCTGTGAGCTGTTGAGGGAAAAGTAAGTAAGTTTGGTGGTAATTGTAGCAGGGGAGAAGCTGGAAGATTGATGCCTGTAAGGAAATGCCTCTTTTTGCATAACTGCCCCCAAACATTTGGACTGATGCTTCTGGTGTTTCCACTCAGAGCGCACCGAGGACTGCTAACAGACCTCAGTGCCAGAGCTTTGACCCTTGGAAGTGTAATGTTAAATTAGCATACCCAGTTGGCATAACATCCTTATAAGTCCCTGGTATACATTACCAAGGGGCTATAAGCTAAAGTTGAAATCCTCCCCTCGCAGGGTTGCAGCACTGAAATCGCCACCTTGGATGTGATGTGAAAAATGTCTCCCAGCCTGCCACTGCAGCCCAGAAGAGCAGTTTTAAACTGCTAACTCGACTTTGCCATTTCATCTACTTGTGAAGCTGAAACCTCGCTTTTTCATATATATATGTATGTGTCACGCCTATAGAGTCCTAAATCAAGTTTTTTTTTTTTTTTTTTAAAGTAGAACCTGTGTGTTTTTGTATGTCACAATGGTAAAAACTCCCCAAATGTCATTTATGCTGTGGCAAGGCTAGCAGCCCCACTGGTGATTACAAGGTTACATGCCTTCAATTTAGCTGTGCCAACTTTAGAATGGGACTAATAACGGTGATACTTTAAAGTATTAAAAGGATCATTGCATTAAAACCAACTTGATGCCCAAGTCATATTTAACAAAACGTTTAAAGAAATGCAACTTTTATAAAGTTACCACTCTGTTGCCCAAGTTTTCCTGTGGTTATCCACAGATACTAGGCACAAGTTAGCCCTGTGCCCCCTGGTGAGAAGTATGCGCGAAGCCAAGCAGGGTGACATTCCATAAGGAAAGCTTCAAAGCAGAAGCCACCCTTGAAGGGTAATGAAAATGTCACTTACCCAGTGTACATCTGTTCGTGGCATCAGTCGCTGAAGATACACATGTTGTGTATAGCCCGCCATCTGGTGTTGGGTCGGAGTGTTACAAGTTGTTTTTCTTCGAAGAAGTCTTTCGAGTCACGGGACCGAGGGACTCCTCCTCTTTGTCTCCATTGCGCATGGGCGTCGACTCCATCTTCGATTGTTTTCCCCGCAGAGGGTGAGGTAGGAGTTGTTTGTTAGTAATAGTGCCCATGCAATGGAGTGAATAAGTATGTACCTATTTAAGATTTAATATATTTACAAATGTACAAAGTTGAAGCTAACTTCCAAACGGCTACAGGCTCCCGGGGAGGTGGGTGGGCACATGTGAATCTTCAGCGACTGATGCCACGAACAGATGTACACTGGGTAAGTGACATTTTCAGTTCGATGGCATCTGTCGCTGTAGATACACATGTTGTGCATAGACTAGTAAGCAGTTATCTCCCCAAAAGCGGTGGCTCAGCCTGTAGGAGTGGAAGTAGTCTGAAATAAGGTTCTTAGTACGGCTTGACCCACTGTAACTTGTTGTGCGGATAGCACGTCTACACAGTAGTGCTTGGTAAATGTGTGAGGCGTAGACCATGTGGCTGCCTTACATATTTCGTGCATTGGAATATTCCCTAGGAAGGCCATGGTAGCGCCTTTCTTTCTGGTTGAGTGTGCCCTTGGTGTAATGGGCAGTTGTCTTTTTGCTTTAAGGAAGCAGATTTGGATGCACTTAACTATCCATCTGGCTATACCCTGTTTCGATATTGGGTTTCCTGCGTGAGGTTTTTGAAATGCAATAAACAGTTGTTTAGTTTTTCTGATGTGTTTAGTTCTGTCGATGTAGTACATTAGTGCTCTTTTGACGTCTAATGTATGTAGTGCCCTTTCAGCTATGGAATCTGGCTGTGGGAAGAACACTGGTAGCTCTACCGTTTGATTTAGGTGGAACGGTGAAATAACCTTTGGCAAAAATTTAGGATTGGTCCTTAGGACTACCTTATTTTTGTGTAGTTGGACAAAAGGTTCTTGTATTGTAAACGCCTGAATTTCACTTACTATTCTTAGAGATGTGATGGCGATGAGAAATGCAACTTTCCAGGTTAGGAATTGTATTTTGCAAGAATGCATAGGTTCAAAGGGTGGACCCATGAGTCTTGTTAAGACGATGTTGAGGTTCCATGAAGGAACGGGTGGTGTCCTTGGTGGTATAATTCTTTTGAGGCCTTCCATAAACGCTTTAATGACAGGTATCCTAAATAGTGAAGTTGAATGGGTAAATCTGCAGGTATGCAGATATTGCTGCGAGGTGTATTTTAATGGAAGAGAAGGCCAGGTTCGATTTTTGTAAGTGTAGTAAGTAACCCACTACATCCTTTGGAGATGCGTGTAATGGTTGAATTTGATTATGATGGCAGTAGCAAACAAACCTTTTCCATTTGCTTGCATAGCAGTGTCTAGTGGATGGTCTTCTAGCTTGCTTTATGACTTCCATACATTCTTGTGTGAGGTTTAAGTGTCCGAATTCTAGGATTTCAGGAGCCAGATTGCTAGATTCAGCGATGCTGGGTTTGGATGCCTGATCTGTTGTTTGTGTTGTGTTAACAGATCTGGCCTGTTGGGCAACTTGACGTGGGGTACTACTGATAGGTCTAGCAGTGTTGTGTACCATGGTAGCCTTGCCCATGTTGGTGCTATCAGTATGAGTTTGAGTTTGTTTTGACTCAATTTGTTTACTAGATATGGAAGGAGAGGGAGAGGGGGAAAAGCGTACGCAAATATCCCTGATCAGTTCATCCATAGGGCATTGCCTTGAGACTGCCTGTGTGGGTATCTGGATGTGAAGTTTTGGCATTTTGCGTTCTCCTTTGTTGCAAATAAGTCTATTTGAGGTGTTCCCCAACGTTTGAAGTAAGTGTTTAGAATTTGGGGGTGAATTTCCCATTCGTGGACCTGTTGGTGATCTCGAGAGAGATTGTCTGCAATTTGATTCTGGATCCCTGGAATAAACTGTGCTATTAGGCGAATGTGGTTGTGAATTGCCCATTGACATTTTTGAGCCAGAAGGCACAGCTGTGTCGAGTGTGTCCCCCCCGTTTGTTTAGATAATACATTGTTGTCATGTTGTCCGTTTTGACAAGAATGTACTTGTGAGTTATGATTGGTTGAAATGCTTTTAATGCTTTGAAAACTGCTAGTAGTTCGAGGTGATTTATATGCAGCTTTCTTTGATGTACATCCCATTGTCCTTGTATGCTGTGTTGATTGAGGTGTGCTCCCCACCCTGTCATGGAAGCATCTGTTATCACGTATTGTGGCACTGGGTCTTGGAAAGGCCGCCCTTTGTTTACATTTATATTGTTCCACCATAGAAGCGAGAGGTATGTTAGGCGTTCTATTAACACCAGATCTAGAAGGCGACCCTGTGCTTGTGACCATTGTGATGCTAGGCACTGTTGTAAGGGCCTCATGTGTAGTCTTGCGTTCGGGACAATGGCTATGCATGAGGACATCATGCCTAGGAGTTGTAATATCATCTTCGCCTGTATTTTTTGTGTTGGATACATGCGTTGTATAATCTTTTGGAAATTTTGAACCCTTTGTGGACTTGGAGTGGCTATTCCCCTCGTTGTGTCTATTGTCGCTCCTAGGTATTGTTGTACTTTGCACGGCAGAATGTGTGATTTCGCATAGTTGATGGTGAAACCGAGTTTGTAGAGGGTTTGTATGACCTGATCTGTGTGGTGTGAGCACCCTGTCAGTGAGTCGGTCTTGATTAGCCAGTCGTCTAGATACGGGAATACGTGTATTTGCTGCCTTCTGATGTGTGCAGCCACTACTGCTAGGCATTTTGTGAAGACTCTTGGTGCAGTTGTTAAACCGAACGGCAATACTTTGAATTGGTAATGTATTCCTTTGAATACGAACCTTAGGTATTTCCTGTGCGACGGATGTATTGGTATGTGGAAATACGCGTCTTTGAGATCTAAGGTTGTCATGTAATCTTGTTGCTTTAGCAATGGTAACACTTCCTGTAGCGTGACCATGTGAAAGTGTTCTGATTTGATGTATGTGTTTAGTGTTCTGAGGTCTAGGATTGGTCTCAGTGTTTTGTCCTTCTTTGGTATTAGAAAGTACAGTGAGTAAACCCCTGTATTTGTTTGTGTATCTGGTACCAGTTCTATTGCGTTCTTTTGCACTAATGCTTGAACTTCTATTTCTAGGAGGTCTGAATGTTGTTTTGATATATTCTGTGTTTTTGGTGGTATGTTTGGAGGGATTTGTAGAAATTCTATGCAATAACCATGTTGGATAATTGCTAAGACCCAAGTGTCTGTTGTTATTTTCTCCCACTCTTGGTAATACTGACTTATTCTTCCCCCCACTGGTGTTGTGTGGAGGGGATGAGTGACGTGTGAGTCACTGTTTGGTTGTAGGTGTTTTGGGGCCTTGAAATTTTGCCCTGCTTCTAGGGACTTGTCCCCCTCTGTATTGGCCCCGAAAGCCTCCCCTTTGGTACTGTCCCTGGTAGGTGGACGGTGTTGAATGTGAGGTACTGGCTTGTGTGGCTTGACCCCGAAACCCCCCTCTAAAGGTTGCCTTGCGGAAGGTGTTGAAAGTGCCTCTGCTCTGCGGGGAGTAGAGCGCGCCCATGGCTTTTGCAGTGTCAGTGTCCTTTTTTAATTTCTCAATTGCCGTGTCCACTTCAGGTCCGAACAATTGTTGCTCATTGAATGGCATATTGAGCACCGCCTGCTGTATCTCTGGTTTAAAACCAGATGTTCGTAGCCACGCGTGCCTTCGTATGGTTACTGCCGTGTTAATTGTTCTTGCTGCTGTGTCCGCTGCGTCCATAGAGGAGCGTATCTGGTTATTGGAGATGTTTTGGCCCTCCTCAACCACTTGTTTCGCCCTCTTTTGTAGTTCTGTGGGTAGATGCTCAATGAGGTGTTGCATCTCATCCCAGTGGGCTCTGTCATATCGCACTAGGAGCGCTTGAGAGTTAGCGATGCGCCACTGGTTTGCAGCCTGTACTGCGACCCTTTTACCGGCTGCATCGAACTTGCGGCTCTCCTTATCTGGGGATGGTGCTTCGCCCGATGTGTGAGAGTTTGCTCTCTTGCGAGCTGCCCCTACCACAACCGAATCTGGTGGCAGTTGTGAGGTGATGAAAGCTGGGTCTGTGGGAGGTGCTTTATATTTCTTTTCCACCCTCGGTGTTATTGCCCTACTCTTGACAGGCTCTTTGAATATGTCCTTTGCGTGCCTTAGCATTCCTGGGAGCATAGGCAGGCTTTGGTAGGTGCTATGTGTGGAAGAGAGGGTGTTGAAGAGGAAGTCATCCTCGACAGGCTCCGAGTGTAGAGACACGTTGTGGAACTCTGCTGCTCTAGCCACCACTTGTGAATATGCTGTGCTGTCTTCTGGTGGTGAGGGCTTTGTAGGATACGCCTCTGGACTGTTGTCCGACACTGGGGCGTCGTATAAGTCCCAAGCATCTTGGTCCTGGTCACCTTGGCTTAAGGTGGTGTGAGCCGGTGAATGTGAGCCACAGGTGGAGGAGAGGGTGGCGGAGTTACCTTCTTCACCAGTTTTGTTTGTGGTGCTTGTTCTTGTTGGAATTCAAGTCTCCTCTTCCTCCTAATAGGGGGAAGGGTGCTTATTTTCCCTGTTCCACTCTGTATAAAAATCAGTTTTTGAGTGTGGTCCACCTCGGTGGATTGTAATTCCTCCTCGAATCTATGCTTTCGCATTTGAGAGGACAGTGATTGTTCCTCTGAATAGGAACCGGTAGTTGGCTCGGTTGCGGGTCGTTTTGGCACCGAAACTATGTCCACGCTCTTTTTCGGCTCCGAGGCGACTTTTCTCTTTTTCGGAGTCGAACCCTCTCGGCGTCGATCCTCCTCGGTGCCGCTGTCTCTGCGTCGAGCAGCTTCGGCTCCGCTATCTCGGCGTCGATCTTTGTCGGCAGCACTATCTCGGTCCCGAGATGGCTGGGTGCCTGTGTCTCGACCCGAGTCGGACGATCTCGGCACTATTTCGGCCTTCTTCGGTGCCGATGGTCGGTCACCGATTTTATGGGTTGAGCCATGGCCTGATGGCAGTGGCGTCCCCTGGGCCTTGTCAGTTTTCTTATGTGCTATCTTCGACGTCTTACTCACTGTTTCATGGTCGTCGAATTCGTCAGAGTCCGATTCATGGATCGAGAAGGCTTCTACTTCTTCTTGTTCCTCGAAATCTCGGTGTCCTGTCGGCGTGGACGCCATTTGCAGTCTTCTGGCTCGGCGGTCACGGAGCGTTTTTCGGGACCGGAACGCACGACAGGCCTCACAAGTTTCTTCCCTGTGCTTGGGCGACAGGCACAGGTTACAGACCGAATGTTGGTCTGTATATGGGTATTTGTTGTGGCATTTAGGACAGAATCGGAACGGGGTCCGTTCCATCAGCGTCGATGTCACACGCGGTCGGGCCGACCAGGCCCCGACGGGGGATCAAAAACTACCCCGAAGGGCAACGGAGATGTTATCGTATCGATTCGATGTCGATGCTATCTAACCCGATCCCGAACGCAACAATACCGACGTAATTTTCCGATTTTGAGCTAACTTTCCGTTCCGAAACCCGGAGCGAAAGGAACACGTCCGAACCCGATGGCTGAAAGAAAACAATCGAAGATGGAGTCGACGCCCATGCGCAATGGAGACAAAGAGGAGGAGTCCCTCGGTCCCGTGACTCGAAAGACTTCTTCGAAGAAAAACAACTTGTAACACTCCGACCCAACACCAGATGGCGGGCTATGCACAACATGTGTATCTACAGCGACAGATGCCATCGAACATGGTGAATACACAGGAGAAGACACTTCTTTTACTGAGGTAGACGGGATGGCGTATGTCACAGAAAGAGGAGGCCATCTACCAAACTGTTTTTTCTGTAGGTGTGTAGCCCTCAGGTACTCAACTCAAAGGCCAGTTAAAAAGCTCAACACACCGAGAGAAGAGTTCTGCCATCTTCGGAGTGGGAAGGCTAGGGCACTCTGGGATAACTAGATGTCATACATTGCAGGAGGTCGTCACTAGTAGCCCATTGGCTAGTAACTGCTAGCTCCTCTGAAGGGGCACTTTCAGGCAATATGTATGGCTCCCCTGCTACCCTAGGCCCCAGAGAGAGGAACTAAAGTGGACTGCATTGCTGATCTCTGGACCGGACCAGAAAAGCTAGATTGCACCTTCTGACCCTTAAGCTAGCAAAGAGAGGATTGTGTCTGTGGTGCCTGGCTCTGGGAAAAGTGGCTCCTGAGCCCCAGACAGAACAGGTGAGCTCCAACAGTCTTATGGCTGACTTCCTGTTACAGCACCAAAGTCACAAAAGCTGAAGAAACCTTTTCTGTCAGTCAGTAGCCAGAATCAGAAGAGTTTGCCGGACCTGGCATAGCCGTCAGAGTGCAGTTTGGTCATCCCAGATGGACACTAGCCTTTACCAAAGGTAACTGCTGGTTTTGCTGTGACCTGAGATCAGTAGTCCAGAAGCAATCGGACTTCTGCTGAACCAAAATGGTCTTGAAGGGGTATCTACTCCTTCGAACAAAGTAGCCCCACTTACATCGTGGGCTGAGGAGTAGCCCCAGAAAGTCCCCAGTCAGCCAAACAGCATCTCAGAGTATCTTCAGTGTTCTGTATCCCTTGCATCAGGACCACCCCATTGAAAACTATGGTGGTTCACCCATAGAGCCTGCAACTGGACTTGAAACTGTTTTATTGCCAAGGTTGCTGTCCTACTACTCCTCATTAGCCCCAATGACCTTCGCACTGTTGAATTTGGTCGTCCAACGTGCACCGGAATAGTCAAACAAAACATTCTTAAAATTGTACAAAGTTTCCAAACTTAGTGATTACCAATGCTCGTCCTATTTTGGACAGAAAAGCTGAAATTTGTGTATTACTTAAAAATCGGTCTCCAGAACTCTTCAGTGTATTTTGTTGTGTTAGTGTCTAAAAATTCATTAAAATATAACCTAATTTTATAAATTGGTGTTTGTGGTGCCATAGTTTTGTGTTGTCTGACTTTCTTATTCTGTTGTTTTGGTATTTCTAAGTGCTTTACAATCGTTGCTTTGTTTAAGCCTGACTGCACGAAGCCACAGCTACCAAGGGTCAAGATGAGGTTTAACAAACAAGTTTGACTGGACCAAATCTGGAATACTCCACGCTGAGGTCGCACAACCACACAATATAACATCGCATTTTCTTACAATGCCCTTCTGCCCTGCAAGGAATCGAATGGTTACTACTTCCATGGCCCAAAAGGACTGGTCAAAGCCTGCACAGTAGGACTTTCAGGAGTCAAGTGCTTCATGAAGAATCCTGTGCACCTGGCTACCTGACAACAACTAGGGAGCAGACAAGAACATGGGTTTGACAAAGTAGCCATCAAGGCCTCCGTGAGGGCATCATCAAATGGTAGTAGGGGCTTCAATGTGCTGGTCTAGGCTGGAAAAACAAGTTACTTATCTTAGAAAATGCTGTTTCTGACAGAGACTATCTAACCGGAGATTCCTCACCCCAGGCATCAGACTATGTCTCGAAAAGTATAAGCAGTATGTGTAGAGAGAGGGGCCTGCTACCAACTCAATATTGGTCCAGTAATCACCACTACTTGTCTTTCCGTGTCCTCCGAAATCTGGATTTGGTAGGAGAGGTCCCTTGATGTTGGGCCCACTGAGACATCATATCCCAATGCAAAGCCCACATATGCCACCTAGCATGCTTGACCACCAAGATGCGGGTGGCCATAAACCCCAGAAGCAACACAGTCTATCTCCCTGAACCCCAGGACAGAGACTGAAACATTGGGATCATAGACTAAATGTCCAGAATTCTCCTATCTGAGGAAAAGGCATAAAACCAGAATGGCACCAATGGAGGGGAGAAGGAGTCATGTGTGACTCTGGCATGTTGATCGTGAAAACCACAGATGACATGAGGTTCACTGTAGTCTGGAAGTGGGTGGCGAATGCCTGCCTCCAGCAGCTAGTTGTCAAGGTAGGGGGAAGACTTGAACCCTCAACTCTAAAGGTGAATACCAACCATACAATATTCTGTCACAGGCACCCTCCTGATAGCTCCTTTGGCCAAAAGGTCTTTCTGCCCTAAGATGGAAAGATGGTCCTCACTTAGTCTTTCCAGGGATGGTGGAGGGTGTGGCAGAGCTGCAATGAAGGGTAAGGACTACCACTTCCAGACCATCACCTGTCTGATGCTATGGTCTATCAATCCAGAAAGAAGCGCTGATCCAGCCTCCAACCGGTTGGCTGTGCTCCTTTAAGGGCATTAAAAAAATCATAGGACTCTGGAATTAATTTTGGTTTAGGCATGATAAAAGGGTTTAATGGTTCAGAATGCAGTGAAAAAGAGCACTAACTTCTGCAAGTTCAACTTACTCTTCCATAAAGTAGTAATGTACAGGCAATTCGATTCTGCAATGCACAATATTACACTGGTACACACAATTGGGACACCTTTTAGGCAACTGGCAAACTCAACAAGATATACATTAAGATTAAATTAATTCCAAGTTACTAAGCTACAAAGAACTCTGGCTCCTTGTAGGAAAATGCCACTGTTGGTATGGTCACCCCCCACTTTTTTCCTAGTGTTGATGCCAGCTTTGATTGGAAGTGTGCTGGGACCCTGCTAACCAGGCCCCAGCACCAGTGTTCTTTCCCTAAAATTGTACCTTTGTTTCCACAATTGGCACAGCCCTGGCACACAGTTAAGTCCCTTGTAAAAGGTACCCCTGGTACCTAGGGCCCCTGTGGCCAGGGAAGGTCCCACAGGGCAGCAGCATGTATTATGCCACCCTCAGGGACCCCTCACTCAGTACATGCACACTGCTTTGCAGTTTGTGTGTGCTAGTGGGGAGAAAAGACTACGTCCATGCCCACAAACCACTGCCTGTGGCATAGGTAAGTCACCCCTCTAGCAGGCCTTACAGCCCTAAGGCAGGGTGCACTATACCACAGATGAGGGCATAGCTGCAAGAGCATCATGCCCCTACAGTGTATAAGTCCATTCTTAGACATTGTAAGTGCAGTGTAGCCATATTGAGTACATGATCTAGGAGTTTGTCATTACGAACTCCACAGCACCATAATGGCTACACTGAATACTGGGAAGTCTGGTATCAAACTTCTCAGCACAATAAACCCATACTGATGTCAGTGTGGGACTCATTGAAAAATGTACACAGAGTGCGTCTTAGAGATGCCCCCTGTATGTTAGCCGAACAGGTAGTGCAAGGCAGACCAGTCTGTGCCAGTCTGCCACTTCCAAACGAGTTTCTGACAGTGCCTTTGTGCACTCTGTGGTCAGAAACAAAGCCTGTGCTGGGTGGAGGTGCTTCACACCTCCCCCTGCAGGAACTTGAACACCTGGTGTTGAGCCTCAAAGGCTTAAGCCTGGTGTTACAGTGCCCCAGGGCACTCCAGCTAGTGGAGATGCCCGCCCCCCTCATGAGCCCCCACTTTTTTTGGCAAGTCCGTAGGGATAATGAGAAAAACAAGGAGTCATCACCCCCTCAGCCAGGAACACCCCTAAGGTGTCCAGAGGTGAAGTGATTCCCCCCCCCCCTCCTTGAGAAACCCTCCATCTTGCTTTGGAGGATTAGGACCAATAGGGATAGGGATGTGCCCTCCTCCCCAGAGGGAGTGGACACATGGAGGGTGTAGCCACCCTGATGGACAGTAGCCATTGGCTAATGCCTTCTGACCCTAACACACACCTAAATTTAGTATTTAGGGGCGACCCTGAACCCAGCTCTTCAGATTTCCTGACAACCTCAAGAAAGGAGGACTGCTGAGCTGAAAACCCCGTAGAGAAGATAAGGAGACAGCAACCGACTCTGCCCCAGCCCTACCGGACCATCTCCTACTTCGAAAAGCTGCAAGGAAAGAAGCAATGAAATTCTGCAGGACCAGCGACCCCTGAAAAGCCTCCAGGGGACTGCCTGCCTCGCCGAGGACCAAGAAACTCCCATGGAGAGCGGACCTGTCCAAAAAGAAGACCAAGAAACCAACTTTAAAAGGGCTCACCTCACTCCAGAAGCGCTAGTCCAACTACTCTGCACCTGACACCCCCAGCCCGTGTCCCTAGAACTCAGCTATTCAGAGAGGACCCCCAGGCGACTCAGATGACGTGTCCACACTGAATTGACCTCTCTGCACCCCCACGATGACACCTGCAGAGAGAATCCTGAGGACCCCCTTGACAGCAACAGCCCGGGACGAAGATATCCGACACCTGGAGAAGCACTGCTCCTGCAGCCCCCAGGCCCGAGACAAACCGACCACCAGTGCAATAACGACCAGCAGGCGGCCCTCACCCTTGCCCAGTCGTTGGCTTACCCGAGAGGCCGCCTTGTGTCCTGCCTGCAGCACCTAAGTGGCCCCCAGGTCCTCCATTGAGTTCTATTGAGAACCCAACGCACTGTGTGCATACTGCACCCGGCCGTCCCTGTGCCAAAGGGTTTGGTTTTTATGCCTACTTGGGGCCCATCCAGTACTCCTCCAAACACCCCTGGTCTGTCCTCCGACAACGTGGGTACTTACCTGCAAGCAGACCGGAACCGGAGTAACCCCTGTCTCCATAGGTGCCCTCATTATTTTGGCTCCTGTTTGACCTCTGCACCTGACCATCCCTGTGTTGCTGGTGCTGGGTGTTTGGGGTTACCTTGAACCACCAACGGTGGGCTAGCTCTGCCCCGGTTACTGAACCCATAAGTGTGGTACTTAACTCAGAAACTGTACTTTACTTACCTCTCCCAGGAACTGCTGAAAATTGCAGTGTCTACCTTTAAAATAGCTTTTTGCCATTTTAAAGAAAACTGTGTACAATATTTCATCTATTCAAAGTCGACTATGCAAAGTACCTTTCATTTGATGTACTTACCTGCTAAATTAATCTTGTGGTTCTAAAAAGAAATTAACAAAATAATATGTTTCTATATAAAACCTAATGACCTGGAGTTAAGTTATTGAGTGTGTGTCTTCATTTATTGCTTGTGTGTGTACAACAAATTCTTAACACTACCCTCTGATAAGCCTTAATACTCGACCACACTACCACAAATAGAGCATTAGTATTATCAATGATTGCCTCTGTCAAGCCTCTTGGGGAACCCCTGGACTCTGTGCACACTACATCTCATTTTGATATAGTATATACAGAGCCAGCTTCCTACACTCCTTATCTATAGAAACTGAAATGGTGACTAAACATACAATCAATCTAAAAAGCATTACCAATAAAAGCCTTGAAGTATTTTAGTAACATGCAAAACAAGGTCATATTTGAAAGGTTAAATAATCACTGTATGGTATGCTAAATTATTTACATGCCAAGGACCAACTCATTAACAAACCTTCCTGCCTCCATAAGCTCCTGGTGGATTTTGCGTAGCAAACAGCATGAATCTGGGATGTGCTTTGACAACTTCTTGTGTTTCGGTCACAAACAACTCCCGATTATCATCCAGCAACCTGTTAAGGGCTTCAAGGACATCTGTAGGAGCCAAATTCAGTTCATCCAAAATAATCCAATAGCCCTTCCTCATTGCATCAATAAGTACTCCTAGAAGGAAAAATAAGCAGGTTAACACGTTTCTGATAATTTTGAAGCTAACCCTAATAAGTGGCTCTGAAAACAGATATTCTTTAATATTGTAATTTAATTCTTGCATAGATTTCTCTATAATTATCAAAAGTGGTATACTTGGCAAACAAAGCTGAACATACACAAGATAAACAATTTGAGATTTTACTTCATATGGGTAACAAATGTGGTCTCTGTTTTCTAATAAAAGTGTCTACCCAAATAAGTGTGCAAAGAGCCATAATATTTGCTAGCAATGAGTAACATATAAAGAGAACAGGTTTCTAATCAAGATTTACAAGAAATGTTACTTAATTATAAAAAGGGAATGCTTAATTTACCTCCACATTGCACTGCTGATGAATATCCCCAGGTGCCAGACTAGATGCAGAAACTATGCAAAGCTCTCTTCTGCCACGAAAGAATATGAAATCCTTATCAGCAGTAGAAGCAACACATAGAGACTTCACTGGAGTCATACATCGTGCACCCCGACACACTCAACTTAGTTTCTCGCCCATGTCTCACTTGCTCTTACAGGCAGAGTCAAGGAAAGAGCTCATCAATTTAAGAAAGTGCAGTGGCAACACTCCAATCTGAAACCATACTAAAGAGGACAATAACCTAGGACCATAATTCAGCACAGGGAGGTGGAGGTGATCATGAAGAATCTGCAGTTTCCACTGGGAAGATCATTACTTTTACCTGCAAATTCCTAACAAACAAGTTAACTACATTTGGTAATGCCTTATTTGGAAGGGACTATATGTAGCTGCAGACTCCTTACCTTAGTCTTCTAGCTGCCAATTCCTTTATTTAGAATTTGCCCCAGGCATCGGACTGATTCAGGAAAATAATTAATGAGCCATAGCCCTGCGTGACTGTAGGTGGTGTTGATCGATTCCGTGTGCGTCAGCAGCATCACCCAAGATAGAATGGATGCCCTTGACACCTATATAGGCACCTCCCAGGCACGCTGACATCAGTTACTTTTCACGACTTTCAACGCCAGAGCGCAGAACCATTAAGGACACTGGCCAATGGTGTGGATAACTAGAACCGTCAAAGGGAATAGCCATGTCCCTAGAAATCCATTTGCAGAATAGGGAGGATGGGTGGACTGGTAAGGAATATGCAGCTAGATAGACTCTTCCAGATAAGGTGTTAGCGAAGGTAACTACCTTGTCCGTCTGATATAGACTTCTAGCTGAAGATTCCTTACATCAGAATACATACTCAAGCAATACCATCCCTGGAGGGCTGTCTACGGACACATTTCAGAATAGGAAGTTATAGCAAAGTGCCCCTTTTTAGGGTTAAGCGTCCCTGTTGTAATCTCTCTTTGGGCTTTTAACCACGCTCATGTAACGCCTGTCACTTTCATTGGTTCGTGGGCTTGCCTTTTAAAATCCACTCATGGCTTTTGGTTAGCCCTCCTCGAGCGCACCGGCCAACTACTGAAAACAGATCGCGCTGGGTTTTACATGGCACGATTGCGCTCAGTTTTTTTGGTTTTAAATTTCAGCACAATCGCGCTGGGTTTTACATAGCGCGATATCGCTCTTTTTTTTTCCTTTTCTTTCAATTTATGTGGCAAGAAAAGTCCGGTTAGGAGTTTACAATGCTAATAGGTTTAACTCCAGCAAATGCAAGACCCTTTGCATTGCAATGCTTGCTGACAATGTTTACCGCCACTTTTTACCACTGGTATTGAGGTTCTTCAACTGAGATGCACTGGGTTCTTGCTAAACAGGTCCCCAGTGCCAGTTCTCTTGCCATAAAACAAGATAAAAAGTCTAACTGTTTACAACTGACACCCACTCTAGTACCTGTAAGTCCTTAGCAAATGGTACTCCTGGTGCCTAGGGTGAGGGTAATGGAGAGGGTCCGTAAGGGCTGCAGCATGTATTGTGCCACCCTATGGGACCCACTAAAAACTGCACACAGTGATGTCTAGACCAATTACTTAGATACTGCAAGTGAACAAGGAAGCCATCTTAAGTTATGTACTCTCCACTGGTCAACATGAGTTACTCATCTACATAATGGCTTCACTGTAAACCAACTGTACCAATAATCTTAATAATAAATCCAGATTGTTGCCAGTATTATATTTATCATGAAGTGCACCCAGCGGGCATCTTAGAAGTACTCCCTAAAAGCGACTAGTCCTCCACTGTGCTGGCTGACTGGTATTGAGCAGCAAGCCACCACAGACATGTTTCTGACCTCCCCCCTGGAGGTGAAAGCCCATGATCTCAGAGGCCAGAAACAATGCCTGGAGGAAGGCGTTATCACCTCCTCAAGCACGAGGGCTAGTGAATCTGTATATCAAGGCCATAGACTTCAAAGACCCTGCCGTCTTTGATATGTGACCCCGGCTTCCATAGACTTGGGAGATGCTACCCTCTGCCCTGAGGCCCATTTGGCACAAGACCGGAGGGAAATTAATTATGCAGTAGGAGTGTTGCACTACCACGTTAGCTACACCCCTAAGGTGGGCAAGTCTGATGTGCTCTACGAGGGAAGGGTTCCACCATCTTGTTTTGGTGGAATTAGGTATTTTGGGACCAGGTTATGCTTAATCCCCACAGGAATTGGTCAGATATGGGGTGTAGTCACCCCAGGGGTAAATATCCCTTTGGCTACTACCCTACACTCCCCTAATGCCCCTAAACTGAATATTTAGTTGCCCCCCTGACACAAGAAGAACAGATTTGTCTCACAAAAGAAGAAGGACCAAGAATATCCAAAGAATCGAGAACTGCTGGTTGACTTTGGCACAAAATCCTGCCTGCTTATCTGCTCCTGTTCTGACACCTTGACAACCTGACTTGTCCTGCAACTGTTCATTCTCCAAAAGCCGCATGGAGCCTCCAGCACTTGACCAAGCCGTCAGCGTCTCCCTTTAAGTACAGGAGCCACTTTCCTGCACCCTGCTGGCCACCAGGCCCACCGATGCAGCAGCCACCCAGGAAGAAACCACTGAGTTCCAGCAGAACCAACCTGTCTCCCCATCATGTGACAACACCCCAGGACCTACTGGAGCTGTCCTGCAACAATAACCGGGGTACAGGACCCTTTGCAGCAACCACTGCTTGTTTGTGTCCAGTTTGGACTCCAATGATGCAAAAGGAGACCACCCATCGAGGGACTTCAGCATCGCAGAGGTCAGCACAGAGAATGGACCAGCTGCTCTGTTTTTGTACGCTTCTTGCAAGTCCAACCAAAAACCATGGGTCACTCAAAACCAGCTATACCCAAGCTCTCAGGGCCAGGTCTACAACAACTGACGGTTGGTCCCAAGAACCCCACTGACAGAACCATCACCTCTCTCCCCCCCCCAACCCCCCCCCCCCCCCTGCTTCCACAATTGGGAGTTCCCAGACTTGTCCCCAAGTCTCCCTCTGCAACCTGTTTCCAAGTTGCCTCACTTTTTACGCCAACCGCGCAAGGCACCCGACCCAACTCTGCACTCAGACAATCCATGGCAGATAAATGTGTACTGCTGGTGTTTCTTGTGACCTTGTCCCCCTAACATCTAAAGGGGAACCCCAAAAACAGAGTACAAAGACCCCCATGCAGTAAAAGTACTTTACCAAAAGGAAGTCCTTGAATGAAGTTGTTACTTGCAAAAATAAGAGTGGCTTAGATGATAAAGCCTCTAACTCAGTAACTAGTTTTGCAGATGTGACAGCCACAAGGAAAGATGTTTTGGTGGCGAACAGTCGCATGGGACAATTATAAAGTGGCTCAAAGGGAGTACACAACAAGAATGTAAGCACCAGGGCAGGGCAGCAAAGATCTTGTGTTAGAACAGGCAACTTCTACCACATAAGGAGCTGCCCAGCTATACAGGAGATATTGGGAATTAGGGGTGTCCTGTCTAAATAATGTGTGAGAACGCTTTTGAGGCCTCCCCTAAGTGGTGCCTGCTAAATATATGGGAGGACATGGACCTTACCTGAATGGACTACATTCGGATGGCCTTGGGGTTAATGGTATCTAAAATTAACATTGCTTGAGATTGGAGAGACAAACAGCTGCTTGACTGGAAGTTGAATATGGACTGGTGCATGATTGCAAAAAGAGCAGTCCATGAAAGCAGGGGCTGTCTGGGTAAAGGACTCGAGTATGTGGGAAATGGAATCATTATTGGGGTGGGTTGTGCTCCTCTCTTGGATATTCAGGGAACAAGTTTGGCACCAGGTGCATCCAGAGACTGCTAAAGTTCAGTAGCTTGCCTATGTAACGGGTGGTTGGCTGGAGGAAAGGCTGAGTGAACTGATTTAAATTGGTTATGACATGAACTACACTATCATGTTTTCTGTTGGAGTTTATCTGCAATAAAAAAGATGTATTTAAAAAAAAAAAATGGGAGCACCGAATTCAATTCCCACTGAGACATAAGAGGAGAAGGGGGTAAAAGATGAACTAAATCTTTCAAGAACCTACGTACAACTGAAGATTTGAAAAGAGTGCTGATCAGGTAATTTGAGGAATGCAGAGATAGCAGAAAGATAACCTTTAAGAGTGCCCAGAGCAGAGCCCTGCTGGGCAACAGAGAATGAATAGAAGAACCAGAGAAAGGGGGACAGAAATGGATCAACTTTTCTGTCAGAACACCAAGCGAAAAATTTCATCCAACAGCAGACATATACCGTCTTGGTGGAGGAACGCCTGGCTGCCAAGATTTCAGGAGGAAGGTCAAAGGCTGTCAACTACTGCCGCTCAATCTCAATGCAAGAAGGCGAAGACCGGGCAGGTTTGGGTGGAGAAATTTCACCGCTGCTGCAATAGAAGATCCTCAAGAAGGGGCAGCCTTGATGAGCTACAACCACCGCCATCGCCTTGGTGAAAAACCAAGGCGTGATGGTCAGGCCAAAAGGTAGCACAGCAAACTGAAAATGCTTATGGCCGACTGCGGTTAATGTCTGTGAGCAGGCAGAACGGCGATATGAAACTATGCATCCTTCAAGTCCAACGCTACCAACCAGTCACCTGGATCTAAGGCAGACAGGACCTGAGTCAAGGTGAGCATTTTGAATTTCTCCTTCTTGAAGAAATAGTTGAAGGCCTCCGTCCTCCAGCACCAGGGAGTAGCAAGAATAGCAACCACAACCTACTTCTTGCATCGGGACCCTCTCTATGGCTCCCTTGGCCAAGAGATCTACAACCTCCTTGCGTACAGGAGAAAGATGATCTTTCACCAGCCTGTCCTGAGATGGTGGCATGGGGAGGAGAAGTCAGGAAGGGGAAGGAGTAGCCTTATCCGATTAACTGCAAAACCCACCTGTCCGATGTTATGGACTGCCAATGGTGCAGGTGATGACGGATCCTGCTACCAACTGGGTGCCTGTAATGGTATAAGGGCTGATTAGGAGGGTTTGGAGGCTGCAGCGGTGGGAGGGGTGGTGAACTGACCTGACCCTCTGGCTGTCTGACCCACGTGGTCTGTGTATACTGCGCACTCCTCCACAACTATTGAAAATGAAAGCATGACTGAAGTACATTTATTTATTTTCTGTTGAAGTGATACTCTATTTTGTATTTATCTAAGTGTATATTTAGTGATTGTATGATATGTAATTAGTGGTAGAAGTATTGAGACATGCTTAATGGAAGCTATGTTATCGTTTGATTAAAATAATATGAAAAGAAATATACAAATTATTTTTGCAGTGATTGATTCACAGCTTCACTGCTGTAGTATACTTCATATTTTTTCATACTATTGTACCAACATTTTCTATTTTAGTTCCACTTTATCCAGGTATAGTAGGGTTATTAGGGTAAACCACCTTGTTTCACAAACGTCACTTCCAGTGCAGATGATAGACGACACACGCTAAGATTCAACACCACCTACCGGCGTGCAAGGGTACTGCTCACAAAAACACTTATTGCTCCAATCTGACACCTTAGGATAACTCTAGGGTAAGGAATCTGCAGCTAGACGTCTCTATCAGATGTAATGGATTTCCTAACAAGGAGGAAAAACTGAATCCTAGCCCCTACTGGCAAGGTTGTGGTCCTGAAGGGGAAAATTAGAGCAGTTTCCTGGCCACTGTGGCAGAGGACCAGGAAGTAGAGGATTGCTGCCTCTGCTTGTGGTAAAGGCTTTGGCTGCCACTATGCTCCCTGGAGTAGCTCCCTTACCTGGCTAGGAGGGCTGCTTTTGTTGGCATGCCAGGCCCAAGAGTAGCCTTCAAAATAGTTTATACTGCTAATGAAATTGACAAGTCTTTGAGCACAAGAGTGGAACGGAGACTGTAGCATGACTGTCTTTAAACCGGTCTAACACACAGTAGGACTTCTCTCCAAAACACCCATATCCAAACACATCCAGTTGCATGCTTCTAAGCATACTACCTTACTGCTACGCTGGGGTCCAGGGCATGACACACAAAATCTGTGTTATCCAGGACAGCATGTAAAAGGTACTTTGCAGCATCATGTCAATTTTGTTTGCTCTGTGCAAAGGCTGCTTTGAGATCAGCTGGGCCGGCCTGCAAGATATAGCTAGCCATGTATCTCCACAGTATATGGGTATCTTCCCTGAAAACAGATATTATGCAGAGAACGTAGGGCAAAGCTAGCTCAACAGAGCAATTTCTTTTCAAATATGGTAATATGATTGCAAGTCCGAAAAGGCAGAAGAGGAAACTTGTGGAATACCCTTACGTATTGGTTGATGGCTGTACCACAAAACATTCCTGAGTGGGATCTTGAAGAAGAAATGCTGGATCACCAGGAACTGGTCTATGTTGCCTACCTGTCACGTGACTGCAAGGGCTGAGTATGGTTTCATCCAGGGGGCCATTGGAGTTTCCCTAAAGCATGATTAAAGGGCAACACTGGTTCTGTAAAAGCCAGCCTGGTTGCAGATTCAACAAGTAAACTGTGGGCAGTTTTAAATCAAGGATCTTTGTAAGGAAATGCCTTCTTGGCATGGTTACCCTCTGACTTTTTGCCTTTGCTGATGCTAAGTTCTGATTTGAAAGTGTGCTGAGGCCTGCCAACCAGGCACCAGCACCAGTGTTCTTTCCCTAACCTGTACTTTTGTTTCCACAATTGGCACACCCTGGCATCCAGGTAAGTCCCCTGTAACTGGTACCCCTGGTACCAAGGGCCCTGATGCCAGGGAAGGTCTCTAAGGGCTGCAGCATGTCTTATGCCACCCTGGGGACCCCTCACTCAGCACAGACACACTGCTTGCCAGCTTGTGTGTGCTAGTGGGGAGAAAACGACTAAGTCGACATGGCACTCCCCTCAGGGTGCCATGCCAACCTCACTGCCTATGAAGTATAGATAAGTCGCCCCTCTAGCAGACCTTACAGCCCTTAGGCAGGGTGCACTATACCATAGGTGAGGCCATAAGTGCATGAGCACTATGCCCCTACAGTGTCTAAGCAAAACCTTAGACATTGTAAGTGCAGGGTAGGCATAAGAGTATATGGTCTGGGAGTCTGTCATGCACGAACTCCCCAGCACCATAATGGCTACACTGAAAACTGTGAAGTTTGGTATCAAACTTCTCAGCACAATAAATTCACACTGATGCCAGTGAACATTTTATTTTAACATACACCCCAGAGGGCACCTTAGAGGAGCCCCCTGAAACCTTAACCGACTAGCCGTGTAGGCTGACTAGTTCTAGCAGCCTGCCACACACCAGACATGTTGCTGGCCACATGGGGAGAGTGCCTTTGTCACTCTGTGGCTAGTAACAAAGCCTGTACTGGGTGGAGATGTTCATCACCTCCCCCTGCAGGAACTGTAATACCTGGTGGTGAGCCTCAAAGGCTCACCCCCTTTGTTACAGCACCCCAGGGCACTCCAGCTAGTGGAGTTGCCCGCCCCCTCCGGCCACGGCCCCACTTTTGGCGGCAAGGCCGGAGGAGATAATGAGAAAAACAAGGAGGAGTCACTGGCCAGTCAGGACAGCCCCTAAGGTGTCCTGAGCTGAGGTGACTGACTTTTAGAAATCCTCCATCTTGCAGATGGAGGATTCCCCCAATAGGGATAGGAATGTGCCACCTCCCCTCAGGGAGGAGGCACAAAGAGGGTGTAGCCACCCTCAGGGCTAGTAGCCATTGGCTACTAACCCCCCAGACCTAAACACGCCCTTAAATTCAGTATTTAAGGGCTCCCCAGAACCTAGGAACTCAGATTCCTGTAACCTAAGAAGAGGACTGCTAAGCTGAAAAACCCTGCAGAGAAGACGGAGACACAAACTACTTTGGCCCCAGCTCTACCGGCCTGTCTCCCCACTTCTAAAGACACTGCTCCAGCAACGCTCTCCCCAGGGACCAGCAACCTCTGAAGCCTCAGAGGACTGCCCTGCAACTAGAAGGACCAAGCACTCCGGAGGACAGCGGCTCTGTTCACCAAAGACTGCAACTTTGTAACAAAGAAGCAACTTTGAAACAACTTGCGTTTCCCGCTGGAAGCGTGAGACTTGACACACTGCACCCGACGCCCCCGGCTCGACTTGTGGAGAACAAACACTTCCGGCGACTGCGAGACCGTGAGTAGCCAGAGTTGCCCCCACCCGAGCACCCACAGCAACGCCTGCAGAGGGAATCCCGAGGCTCCCCCTGACCGCGACTGCCTGCTTCTAAGAACCCAACGCCTGGTAGGGACACTGCACCCGCAGCCCCCAGGACCTGTAGGATCCGACCTCCAGTGCAGGAGCGACCCCCAGGTAGCCCTCTCCCTTACCCAGGTGGTGGCTACCCCGAGGAGGCCCCCCCCCCCTTGCCTGCATGCATCGCTGAAGAGACCCCTTGGCCTCCCATTGTTTTCTATTGAAAACCCGACGCTTGTTTGCACACTGCACCAGGCCGCCCCCGTGCCGCTGAGGGTGTACTCTGTGTGTGGACTTGTGTCCCTCCCAGTGCCCTACAAAACCCCCCTGGTCTGCCCTCCGAAGACGCGGGTACTTACCTGCTGGCAGACCGGAACCGGGGCACCCCCTTCTCCATTGAAGCCTATGCGTTTTGGGCACAACTTTGACCTCTGTGCCTGACTGGCCCTGAGCTGCTGGTGTGGTAACTTTGGGGTTGCTCTGAACCCCCAACGGTGGGCTACCTTGGACCTAAACTTGAACCCCGTAGGTGGTTTGCTTACCTGCAAAAACTAACAAACTCTTACTCCCCCCAGGAACTGTTGAAAATTGCACTGTCTAGTTTTAAAATAGCTATATGTCATTTATGTGAAAACTGTACATGTTATTTTGCTAATTCAAAGTTCCTAAAGTACCTACCTGCAATACCTTTCATTTGAAGTATTACATGTAAATCTTGAACCTGTGGTTCTTAAAATAAACTAAGAAAATATATTTTTTTATACAAAAACCTATTGGCCTAGAATTGTCTTTGAGTGTGTGTTCCTCATTTATTGCCTGTGTGTGTACAACAAATGCTTAACACTACTCCTTTGATAAGCCTAATGCTCGACCACACTACCACAAAATAGAGCATTAATATTATCTCTTTTTGCCACTATCTTACCTCTAAGGGGAACCCTTGGACTGTGTGCATACTATTCCTTACTTTGAAATAGTGCATACAGAGCCAACTTCCTACAATCTTCATTACCCTTTGTACTACAACTGTAAAAGAAGCACATTCTTCAGTAGGTGGTCCAGGGGGGATTCAAATTTTGGAGAGGTATGCAACCAACTAGCATTTTGTAGGTCCAAAAAGTTTTTTGCCTTGGTGATAATGAGTAGGGGGGGTGGGATGTCTGCCTCCTCATATTCGTCGTCTGCAAGGGGAGCTTTTTGCACCCTCTGGACTGTGTCCAAGTCCGATGTGAACAGGGTCTCTGGTAGTATTGGTGTTGTGGAAGAAGCTGGGAGTCAAGTTATGTTGTAGTTGGCTGCACCTTGGTTATTTCATAGTGTGAAATGGATCTGGTACAGCCAGATGTCAACTCCAGGCCAGAGACTGGTGTCTAAATTACTTCCAGGACAAGCACTGGCAGAGTCACCCGCGGCACCAGAAGAGACTGACGTGAATTACCTATGGTGTAACCTCTTATTAGATAGTGTTACAGTGTCCAGATAGCCAACGCTCTCTAGTGGTAAATGTGGTGAGCAGCCAAGACTTATCTAGGAGAAGTATGAAGCACTTGCAATACCACAGAAGTCACACAGTAACTTATCACATATGAAAGGAACCACACAGCATTGCAAAAATAAAGGTACTTTATTACAGGAACACCAAACTAGATTACTATAGGCAAACATTCTTCTGGAGATAAGCACACACAAAATATAAACAGGTAAGTATTAGGAAATAGCATAAAACAGCAAGGGACTTATGGGCGGCAATACCATTTACTAAAAAGTTGGGACGCGAGAATGGGTCTCCGCCCGCCACAGCCCCCCCACCCACCCACCAAAGGATATCAAGTGGTAAGCCAAGGGATGGGAGAGAGTGGAACCCCAAGAGGTAAGCATCTAGAAGACCCCCAAGCGACCAGGAGAGAAGAATTAAGTTACTTGGTTGTCCAATAGGCTAACATGGGGACTCTTAAATGGAATATTTAAAAAGCAGGATCAGGCTGGTGGAACTCAACAGTGGATTCTGGATGAAGAGGACCTGCAAAGGAAGGTGACAGAGTCCAGTCCACGCGGGAGAGTACAGGTGGGGAATGGCCCACCCTTCTGTGGGTGAAGATCCGGGTCAACAATGATGGATATAGTCCAGCTGCGGAGCCCAAGGGCTGCAAAGGAGTTGCTAAAGTCACCTGGGAGCTGTCTCTAGCCGGTCGCCTGACTGCAGACTGGTCAGGAGGATCACCAACAAGCAAACGCAACTTTAGCTGTCTGAGATTTGCAGAGTTGAAGAGGTCCAACGAGGTCCTTGGGACTCGACCCTTGGAGGGGAGTCCAGGCTAAACCTCAGAAGACAGGAGAGCCAGCACAAGCAGTCAGAGCCCCCACCAGTTGCCCACTGGTAGCAGGCACAGTAACTTGCAGTGAGGCCTAGGCAGCACCCATTAAGAGGAGTCCCACGTTGCTGGAGCAGCAGAGGGGAGACTATCCTTGCAGAGGCAGAGTGCTGAGGACCGGGGATACCTCATATCAGCAGTCAACAAGCCTTGTTTGCTGCAACAGTCGTGCAGCACAGGTGTTCTGTCTTGGAGGAATAGGAAAGGACTTACTGTCTCCAAAGTTGGAAAGAAGGCAGAGAGGACCCAGAGGACCCCTTCGAACCACCACCTGTGTTGGAGAATCTTCACACGTCGGGAGGACAGCAGATCCCAGCAGCCGAATGCCGCTGCCTAAGGTGCCTGCGGATGCCAGGGATTGACTTCTTCAATACAAGGGAGATTCCTTCTTGGGTGCAGCTTAAGTCTTGCGATGCCCAGAGGATGCACAGCAGTGGACATGCTGCAAGAGTCACAGTGCATGATGGTACTCTTCTGCAAGGAGAGGCATGGGCTCACCATCTCCCAAGTTGGACAGTGGCAGAGAGGATTAAGGGGACCACTCCAGACCACGACCTGTGATGCAGGATCCATGCAGTTCCAGAGTAGAGCAGATCCACACATCCTGACGGTGTTGCTGTAGGTGCCCGCAGATGCAAGGAAGTGATTCCTTCACTCCAAGGGAGATTTCTTCTTGCTGCAGCTGAAGTCTTGCCAGCCCCAGAGGATACACAGCCAGGGAAATGTTGCAGTTGCTGGAGGGAGCCGGAGAAAAAAATGGTGCATGGCGTGGTAATCTCAGGAGTTGCAGTCTTGTCGGTTCCTGAAGTGTCTAGTTGCAGTTCCAGTCGCCAGGAGCAGATGTAAACAATGCAGAGGAGTCCTGGTGGAATCTTGCACGTCAAATCTGAGGTCCCACCCACAAGGGAGTCCCTAAATACCAATGAAAAGGGGGTTTGGTCACCTTGCAAGGTGACCACCTATCAGTAGTGGTCTCTCACGTCACCTGCCTGACTTGGCCTCTCAGGGGCCTCTGCACATCTTATTTTCAAGATGGCAGAATCAAGTGGCCATCTGGAAGAGCTCTGGGCACCTCCCCTGGGGTGGTGATGGACAGGGGAGTGGTCACTCTATTTCCTTTGTTCAGTTTCGTGCCAGAGCATTGAAGGGGGGGGTCCCTAGACTAGTCCAAACTGGTTTATCCAAGTAGGGCACCAAATGTGCTCTTCAAAGCGAACCAGTGGCTTGGGAAGACACCCCTCCCAAGCCTTGTAACACCAGTGTTGCCCACCTCTCCCACGGGAAATCCTTTGTTCTGCCTTCCCCTGCTTGAGCTGGTCAAGCAGCAGGAGGGCAGAAACCTGATTGAGGGGTGGCTGCAGCACAGGCTAACCCTAGAAGACTGGTGGGAGCAATACTGTGGATCCTCTAAGGAGCCCCCAGAGTGCGTGGAATCATACAACCACCACTAGCATTAGTATTGGGGTATGATTTCGACATGTTTGATACCAAACATGCCCAGGCTCGAAGTTACCATTAAGTAGCTGGACAAAGGTCCTGTGTCCAGGACACAGGTAGAATGGCTTCCATGCACTTACGAAGTCCAGTGCAATGGAACTGGCGTTTATAGGGGCACCTCTGCTCATGTAGGGGTAATGTCACACAGGGACCTGCATCCTGCCATCTGGGCTAGGAGGGGCTACCATAGGGGTGACTTACAGTGACCTGGTGTCATGACCAGCAGTGAAAGGGTGTATGCAGCTTTTCACGCAGGCTGCAAATAGTAGGCCTGAAGAGACAGTTTGTATGGGCTACCATGGGTGGCATAATACAAGCTGCAACCCACGGAGGACCCCTGGTGTACCAATGCCTTATGTACCAAAGTACATTATACCAGGGACTTACAGGGGTACACCAGTATGCCAATTGTGGGGTGAAAGAATAACTAAAGCAACTCAATTTGGAGGAGAGATCAGAATCACTGGGGTCCTGGTTAGCAGGATCCCAGTGAAAACAGTCTAAGCACACTGACATCAGTCAAAAAGTGGAGGAAACCATGTCAGAAAGAGGGGGCTTTCCAACAAGCATTACTAAAGCCTTGGCTTGGGAAAATCTGCTGCCATGTGTAGCATCACCAAAGACTCCACCAGCACAGATACAGGAGAACTGGCAAGGTTTTTGGCAGAGGGCTGACTATACTGGTGGCATAATGGCATCAGAAGAAGGATGAGAGCGGCAGCTGGCACCAAGGGAGAACACACTAGCACAGGTGCCCCTCCCAACACACACACACACACCTTTTACCTGATATTGATGCGGACTTGCCGGAGCGTGCCGGGAACCTGCTAACCAGGCCCCAGCCTAAGCTCTGACCCTAAACTGTACCACTGCTTCCACAATTGGCACACAGCTAAGTCCCTTGTGAAAGATATCAGTGGTACAAAGGGCCTTGCGGCAAGAGAGTTATCTAACGGCTGCAGCATGTATTCTGCCACCCTAATGGACCCCTCACCAAAAACATGCACACTGCCATTGCAGATTGTGTGTTGGTGGGGAGAAAAAGGTCAAGTCGACTTAGCATCCCGCTCTGGTTGCGATGCCCACAAACCACCATCACCCCTCTAGCAGGCCCTACAGCCCCTAGGCAGGGTGCACTATACCACGGGTGAGGGCTTAGCTGCATAAGGAATATGCCCATACACTGTCTAAGTCAATTCCTAGACCTGTAAGTGCAGTGTAGCCATATTAAGTACATGGGCTGGGAGTTTGTCATCACAAACTGCACAGCTACATGATGGCTTTAATGAAGACTGGGAAGTTTGGTATCAAACCTCTCAGCTCAATAAACCCACACTGATGCCAGTGTTGGATTTATTGTAAAATGCACACAGAGTGCATCTTAGAGATGCCTCCCGAAACTCACTGAACTTTCTATTGTGTGGCTAACCGGTCTGTGCCAGCCTCCCACTACCAGACAAGTTTCTGACCCTATGGGGTGAGAACCTGTAGGAGGCTGGCTCAGTTGATGGTGTATACCTATGCTGTGGCACCTTATTTGAAGTCCATGCAACCCTTAGTGATAGTGAATAGGTGTCCAGATAGCAGAAGCTCTCTAGGGGTAGCTGAGGCGAGCAGCTAAAGCTTATCCAGGAGCACTACAACTAAACCGACATTGGTATATCTCCCTTGGGAGTCATTACACACAAACACATAAAAAGCCCATCAGAATTAGCATCAAAATATAAAGGGCACTAGGGGAAGGCCAAACCATATACAAAAACAGTGGAATGTGAATTAGTGGCTCCAGCTAAGGTAAGTGTGGTGGTTAGCTAGGGGTTAGAGGCTGAGGGAAGTTAGGAACACCAGAGATAAGTGCTTTAAGTGATCTCTAGCAACCAGGAGTAATTCAGTTACCCACCCAGTTGTCCCACAGACTAACAAAGAGTACTGGCTGGAGTTTGTGAAATTCAGGAGCCTTCCCAGCAGACCCCGAGGAAACCAGCAGACAAGAGAATGGATGGAGAGTGTCCTTACCGCAGGATACCCAGAAGATTGGAGTACCTACACCAGGGACCCAGATGCAGAGGGGAGAAGGGATTCTCTGAAGCCTGTGGAAGTCATGGATTGTCTAGCTGAAGTCACGTCCCGTAGGCCACGCCAGTGGAACCCAGTGAGCAAAGCAAGGTCCAGCACCCTTGGAAGCGCCCAGGTGGTGCAGGGGGCAATGCTCACTCTCCTAAAGATGAAGTTCCTGCAAGTCAGTGGAAGAAGACTTCAGCTTCGGGGTCTAGGAGATGCAGAAAATTCCAGGAGTCGCCTATGAGCTGTCCCTCGACAATCGCCGGTTTGCAGAAGGGTTAGTGACCAGCCAGGCCACCAACAAGCACTGACAAGTGCAAACAGGAGTCTGAGAAGGACTTGCAAAGTTTTAGGGACCAGCAAGGTCCAAGAGACTCTACCCAGGAGGGGGAGACAGAGCTGGCCCTCAGCACACAGGAAGGCCAACAGATGTCGATGGAGCACTTTGTGCTTCCTGGTACAAACAGTCCTTGTGTCCCGGGAGGATACATAAGCCTTGGATGTTGCGGACTCCTTTCAGTATCCGGAGAAACAATGTTACAATGGGAGCTTTCCCACCAGCAGCAGACTTGTTCGGTTCGAACGAAGACAAGCAGTGGTTCCAGAGGCCAGGAGCACAAGATGTCTTACAGAGAGTTCCTTGTAGAGTATTGTTTGACAAATCAGAGGGCTCACCAGCAAGGAAGCCCTTAAGTAACCCTAAAAGGGGGTTGGTCACTCTCTGCAATGACCTACCTATCAAAAGCAGTCAGGGGCATCTTCTACCTGGCCTAACCAGTCAGATGCTCAAAGGGGCCTCTGCACACCTTATTTCAAAGAGAGCAGACTTAAGTGGCTACCTGGCAAAGCTCTCCGCACCTCCCTAGGGAAGGAGCTGGACATAGGGGTGGTCACTCCATTGTCCTTTGAGTAGTTTCATGCCAGAGTAGGAACATGGTTTTTCTGAACTTGTGCAAACCAGATTATGCAAGGAGCAATTCATAGCAGTCTGGTGGCGCTCAGAGGCCACCCCAGCCCTTAGACACCTAAAACACAAGGAGAGGCTTTACACCTCTCCCTTGCAGAAAATACTTTGTTCTGCACCCCCGGCCATAGCCTGGCTTACCAGCAGGAGAACAAGACATTGTCTGGGATCAGCAGCAGCGTGGGCTGGCAGCTAGATCCAGTAAGGTTGCACAGGTAGAACTGGGGTATCCCTCAAAGTTCATGCCATCATGCAATTAAATCTAGAATCTGTGTAGTTGCATGATTCCAACATGTTTGATACCAAACATGCCTAGGCTCAGAGTAGTCAGTATGTAGTGGGACCACTTGTGTTGACCAGGGTCCACTACCTACCTTAAGATGGCTTCCCCGCACATAGAGTCCAGGAATTGGCCTGGGGTCTGCAGGGGTACCCTCATACTTGAAGACATGCACCCTGCCCATGGGCTACCAGAGGGGTGACTTATAATGTCTAAGTGCAGTGGTCAGGTTTGGCAGTGCAAGGGTGCATGCAACCTTTCCAATAGGCTGCAATGGCAGGCCTGCAGTCACAGTTTCCATGGGCTCCCATGGGTGGAACAACACATGTTGAAGCCCATGGGGGACATCCAAGGTGTACCAATCCCCTGGATGCCTAGGCACCATATACTAGGGACTTACATGGGTGCACTGGTATGCTAATTGTGGATGTGAAAGATTACCAACAACTAATTTTAGGGGTGAGAGCATTGGCACGGGGTCTGGTTAGCAGAATCCCAGTGCACTACAGACCAAAACATAGTATCACCAGAACCCACCTTACTACAGAGCCTTTGTGCTCTCAGAGGTCAGGGACAAAGCCTGCTCTGGGTTAGGTGCTCCCCCTGCAAGATCAGCAACACTTGGCAGCAAACTTAAAAAGCTCCTGCCTTTTGTTTTGCTGCCTCAGGTCACTCCAGTTAGTGCAGCTCCACTAGCTGGACTGAAGGGATAATCACAGCCCACGCCACAAACAGCTTGACCTTGGAATGCACGCTGTCATATTTATTGTTAAGACCTGCAATTGTGTCATGCTCCAGAAATCACAGGAAGAACACATGGATCCAAATGGACTTCTGCTTATGGCAGGATTGGCTCTGTTTGAACACTCATTTTTGTGATAACATGTTGTTAGCACTCTAGCTTAAGGTTTTGAGTATTACGAATGTAAAAATGTGATTACTCCAGCTCTGCCTCAAAGGGAGTGGGGGAAAAAGGAACTTTTTCTTGGTCCACTGGGGGGTGATTACATACTTCCACAGATGACAACATAGGGTGGTTCCCAGCATCAAGAAAGACTTAAGCACCACCTGCCTGTACAGGAGAGCTATTTCAACATTTGCACATCCAGTCTCAGGACAGGAGAAGATTCAAGAAGTTAAGGATATGCAAATTAAAGTATCCATCAGAAACAGTTTTTTTTTTTTTTTTTACAAAAGTATGATTTACTAATCTACAAATCCATACCACTCCTTCAAAGGAAGTTAGGGTACAAGCACAAAATTGTGATGTACAACATTAATGTCGTGTAGGCTCTCATTATTCTAATGAGACTACTGGATTTTGAGCGGCACAATCGTCCGCGGTGTGGGAGACTAAGCCTAACCCACTGCGGGTGACATCTGTTGCTCCAATCTGGGTTTTGCTCCAGCTAACTAGCAGTGCCTCATCCCAACCAGAGGATAGTGATGACTGGGCAGCCGAGCGCATGACATACTTGGTTTCTCAGGGAAGTCGTGGTCACTCAGGTCTCATCCGGTTCTCTCATTTACAATTCAGTCTCATATAAAAATGACAAACAGAAGCAGTATAGGTTTGAATAATGAGTTTAATAAAACAACTGCATCTTAGATAGCAAAGCGTGAGCTGCAATAACCAGGATGACACAACATGACAGAATTGAAATTGTGAAAAGAAAAGTGAAGCATAAAAATAATGATATCATATTGTCACTATAATCAATGGACTAACCCCTACCTAGGTTATGATCGAGCACAGCATGTTAAGCTCTAAATCTGCCCTTTAGGTTCCCCTGGGAAAACATCAACTCCCATAGCTGAGCAAAGGCCTGCTGTCTGCATTAGCATCTGTAGAGAAGCATTCAGCAAACAACATAGTCGTGGCTCCCTGGCTGGGATCTCCCTCCAACGTGTAAGGGACAAGGAAGTGTTTTTATAACAACACAACTAATGTTCTGAGAAAACATCCCTACTTAAGGATGTGTATTTTCTACGAATGTTGGAGACTAAACTTCTACCACGTTCACCGGCAATGTACCATGCTGTAGCCTTGGAAGGAATACAGAGTGATCAATAATGTCTTGTTTGGGAACAGAGTGCTGGCCTAGGCAAAAACAGTTAGATAAACGGAAAATAAAACAAGACTGTAAAAATGGGTATTGTCACGATAAGACGAAGCTGAATGAAATATATCTAGGTTAAAGTGCACAGCGGCCTAGTGTGTTAAAATAACGTGCATAGAGCTATAACTAAAATGGGTACACAACGCTAATAGTTTTTGCAGTTCTTTCTATAGAACTGCAAACCTCTGTATCACCCTGTGACAACATTTATACACTCAAATTTTAGGTCCGCAAAATAGAAACATTTGTCAGAATAACTGTAGGAAAGCACCCTTTTTGACAAGGCTAGCCGCCACTTTTTGCCTGGTATTGGACGTGGCTTTGACTGTTAGTGCACTGGGTCACTGCTCAAAAGGTCTCCAGTGCCAGATCTATTCCCCAAAAACCACACAGTTGTTTTGCACAATTGGCTAACTCTTTAGCTACCACTAAGTCCCTAGTAAATGGTACCCCTGTGTCCTGCCATTTGATTAAGTTTGTTTGACCAATGACTGTTTCACCACTGCGCATATTAGTTGCTCAATGTTCACCAGTAGCATATTGTATGTTTTGTCCAGTTTCGCCGCCTATTGGTTTTGACATTGCATTAGTCATTACATTCTGTATTCTGCCTATTGGCTTTGACATATTGTATCCAGTCTAGCTGCCTATTGGCTTTAACATGCTATTAGATATTACATGCTGTACTCAGTTCAGCTGCCTATTGGCTTTGACATGATATTATACATTGCATTTTGTATTCAGCTTAGCTGCCTATTGGCTTTGACATGATATTATACATTGCATTTTGTATTCAGCTCAGCTGCCTATTGGCTTTGACATGATATTATACATTGCATTTTATATTCAGCTCAGATGCCTATTGGCTTTGACATGACATTAGACATTGCGTTTGATATTTAGGTTAGCTGCCTATTGCCTTTAACGTGAAGTTAGACATTGCAGTTGAGAATCCAAGCTGTATTTTTCCAAGCTGTGTTTTTGCACAAGATGAACCAAGAAGTTTTTCTCACAGTAGACTAGACCTGATAAGAGAGGGTATATTGGTTGTTTTTCTCCGCTTGAGCCTGGGAAGAGGAGTAGTCTCGGAGACCTGGCCAGTCCCCAAAGGCTTGCTCAGTTTTCCCGAGTCTGAGAGCAGGGGGCACACCTTTGTAACGAATGTCACAGGCTGCGGAGATTCAGATTCGAATCTGCCCGACTTCATGCTGGAGCTTGGCGCCAGTTGCCAGCATCCCGTGTGGGTAGATGAATCTCTTTCTCGCAGCTGACAGGGAGTCATCAGCTTGCAGACCCTAGAAAGATGAAGCTGTAAATAGTTTCCCACACGGTGAAGTATTTGTTTTGCTTTGCATTCAATATCTTATAAATATAACCTGCTGTGTATATTGCAAACTGTGCATTGACGTGTGCTTGAAATCTACTAATCCGTCATTCATAAAAATTGCGGTTGGGGAAGAAGTAACAACAATAAAAGTCTTCTTTGAACTCAGAAGTGCATTTTGGGTGTGTTATGTAAGTGCTTAAAAACTAGCTAAGAGCAAAAGCACTACATACACCCTGGTACATAGGACCTGGTAAACTAAGGTAGGTCTCCAAGGGTTGAAAATTGTGACACCCTCAGGGACCCTTTGCCTAACCCACACAGTGCTGCCATTGCAGACTGCATGTGTTGGTGCAGGCTAAATTTAAAACATGAGCTTTCACACACCACTGTGTGCCAAGTCACCTATCACCCATAAAGCTGGACGCATCCAGACACATCCAAGGCCATGTATGCATGAGCAGATATGTTCCTGCTGTGTGTCAATTCTGAGACATTTTAAGTGCATGGGGAAGCCATTTTAAATGCATGTGTTGAACACTGGTCATTACGAGTTCCCCAGCTACATTATGGCTTCTCTGAATCAACAGATGTTTAGTATCAAACATCTCAGAGTACAAAACACTCACTAACCCCAGTGATGGATTAATAAATGCACACAGAGGGCACCTTAGAGGTGACCCCCTTAAAACCTACCCAGCAACTGAGGTGAGTTCATTGACTGGTACAAACCAGTGCAGCCACCCCTAGACAAAGTTCTGGCCCCCTTTGGTGAAGGCCAATGCTCTTGGAGGCCCAAAACAAAGGCTTGTTCTGGGCGGAGGTGATAACACCTCGTCTAGAGCAGTCTGGACATTCCAGGTTGAGGAGCTTCAAAGGCCTTGCTGCCTTTGAAATGCAACCCAGGTTTCTCCAGATGACAGAGGTGACCAGCCCCGGTCCTAACCCCACTTTTGGCAGCAGCATTGGAGGGAAAAATCTGTTAAATTAGGAGGAGTGCCCACTTCATGCCAGTTCCACCTCTAAGGTGGATGAGCAGAACTGAACACTATTTTTCAGATCCCTCCATTTTGTTTGGAAGGAATCAGGCCACTAGGGTTAGGGTTATGCCCTCTTCACAACTAACGTGGTCATAAGAAGGATGTAGTCACCCTAAAGGTGGTCAACCCATTGGCTACCGCCTGGCACTACTCTGTAACATCCCTAAATTAAGTTTTTAGGTGGCACTCCTGAACCCTGGAACTCAGATCCTGACTACCTACGAAGAAGGGTAAAGAAGAGTTGACCCCGCAGAAGAAGAGGAAAAAAGCAGCAGCTGACCTGGTACCAGCCTTTTCTCCCTGCCTGCTACCCTCACTCTGCACAAAAAGACTTGTCCTGCAGCTGCTGCTTCAAGAAACAAAGGAAGCCTGACTGCCTTTTAAAAAGACTTGGAATGCCATGAGCAGTGGACCTGCTAGGCAACAAAGTATCCAACAAAGACTCTGCAGCAGGGAAACCAGACACCTTAAGTGACCTCTGCACCTGAAGCCCTCAAACCGACGAGAAGCCCACCAATAGTACCAACAGGGCTCCCCAGCTGTCCTTGGCCCGAGTCCACCCAAGTGTTGCCCCTCATGGACTCAACCAAGTCAACTTCAGCCCCTGCATACAAGCTCCATCTCCCCTAGCCTGGTGGTAAGAATAAAATCCAACACCTACAGTAATCACAAACATGTGACCCCAGATGAGGTGTGCCATTGCCAACAACGTCCCCCGGCAGCTCAAGTGCACCCTGGGTCCACCCCTGCCATACTCCCCCCACAACACCTGCAGCCTCAACTCACAGAACCCCCTGACCGCAAGTGCTCCCAGACAAGAAAAACAGGCATCCCGGCATCCTTCGCCCCAGGGCACAGGACAAGAGGACCAAAGGTGCACCTATGTCTGAGCACCCCAAGCCTACCTACCTGTTTGTTGTCCCAGACTGGCTTTCCAGCCAGAGCCTGCAGCCTGTTAATCACGGAGTCAAACTCCCATAGGAAACCATTGGGCAACTTGACACCTTACTGCACATCTGCACTGTAGGAAGTTGGCTCTGTATGTGCTATTTCAAAGTAAGGAATAGCATGCACAGAGTCCAAGGGTTCCCCTTAGAGGTAAAATAGTGGTAAAAAGAGATAATACTAATGCTCTATTTTGTGGTAGTGTGGTCGAGCAGTAGACTTATCCAAGGAGTAGTGTTAAGCATTTGTTGTACATACACATAGACAATAAATGAGGTACACACACTCAGAGACAAATCCAGCCAATAGGTTTTGTATAGAAAAATATATTTTCTTAGTTTATTTTAAGAACCACAGGTTCAAATTTAACATGTAATATCTTGTTTGAAAGGTATTGCAGGTAAGTACATTAGGAACTTTGAATCATTTCAATTGCATGTATACTTTTCAAGTTATTCACAAATAGCTATTTTAAAAGTGGACACAGTGCAATTTTCACAGTTCCTGGGGGAGGTAAGTTTTTGTTAGTTTTACCAGGTAAGTAAGACACTTACAGGGTTCAGTTCTTGGTCCAAGGTAGCCCACCGTTGGGGGTTCAGAGCAACCCCAAAGTTACCACACCAGCAGCTCAGGGCCGGTCAGGTGCAGAGTTCAAAGTGGTGCCCAAAACGCATAGGCTTCAATGGAGAGAAGGGGGTGCCCCGGTTCCAGTCTGCCAGCAGGTAAGTACCCGCGTCTTCGGAGGGCAGACCAGGGGGGTTTTGTAGGGCACCGGGGGGGACACAAGCCCACACAGAAATTTCACCCTCAGCGGCGCGGGGGCGGCCGGGTGCAGTGTTAGAACAAGCGTCGGGTTCGCAATGGAAGTCAATGAGAGATCAAGGGATCTTTTCAGCGCTGCAGGCAGGCAAGGGGGGGCTTCCTCGGGGAAACCTCCACTTGGGCAAGGGAGAGGGACTCCTGGGGGTCACTTCTGCAGTGAAAGTCCGGTCCTTCAGGTCCTGGGGGCTGCGGGTGCAGGGTCTTTTCCAGGCGTCGGGACTTAGGTTTCAGAGAGTCGCGGTCAGGGGAAGCCTCGGGATTCCCTCTGCAGGCGGCGCTGTGGGGGCTCAGGGGGGACAGGTTTTGGTACTCACAGTCGTAGAGTAGTCCGGGGGTCCTCCCTGAGGTGTAGTTCTCCACCAGCCGAGTCGGGGTCGCCGGGTGCAGTATTGCAAGTCTCACGCTTCTTGCGGGGAGATTGCAGGGTTCTTTAAAGCTGCTCCTTTGGATAAAGTTGCAGTCTTTTTGGAGCAGGTCCGCTGTCCTCGGGAGTTTCTTGTCGTCGTCGAAGCAGGGCAGTCCTCAGAGGATTCAGAGGTCGCTGGTCCCTTTGGAAGGCGTCGCTGGAGCAGAGTTCTTTGGAAGCCAGGAGACAGGCCGGTGAGTTTCTGGAGCCAAGGCAGTTGTTGTCTTCTGGTCTTCCTCTGCAGGGGTTTTCAGCTGGGCAGTCCTTCTTCTTGTTGTTGCAGGAATCTAATTTTCTAGGGTTCAGGGTAGCCCTTAAATACTAAATTTAAGGGCGTGTTTAGGTCTGGGGGGTTAGTAGCCAATGGCTACTAGCCCTGAGGGTGGGTACACCCTCTTTGTGCCTCCTCCCAAGGGGAGGGGGTCACAATCCTAACCCTATTGGGGGAATCCTCCATCTGCAAGATGGAGGATTTCTAAAAGTTAGAGTCACCTCAGCTCAGGACACCTTAGGGGCTGTCCTGACTGGCCAGTGACTCCTCCTTGTTATTCTCATTATTTTCTCCGGCCTTGCCGCCAAAAGTGGGGGCCGGGGCCGGAGGGGGCGGGCAACTCCACTAGCTGGAGTGTCCTGCGGTGCTGTGACAAAGGGGTGAGCCTTTGAGGCTCACCGCCAGATGTTACAGCTCCTGCCTGGGGGAGGTGTTAGCATCTCCACCCAGTGCAGGCTTTGTTACTGGCCTCAGAGTGACAAAGGCACTCTCCCCATGGGGCCAGCAACATGTCTCTAGTGTGGCAGGCTGCTGGAACTAGTCAGCCTACACAGATAGTCGGTTAAGTTTCAGGGGGCACCTCTAAGGTGCCCTCTGGGGTGTATTTTGCAATAAAATGTACACTGGCATCAGTGTGCATTTATTGTGCTGAGAAGTTTGATACCAAACTTCCCAGTTTTCAGTGTAGCCATTATGGTGCTGTGGAGTTCGTGTAAAACAGACTCCCAGACCATATACTCTTATGGCTACCCTGCACTTACAATGTCTAAGGTTTTGCTTAGACACTGTAGGGGTACAGTGCTCATGCACTGGTACCCTCACCTATGGTATAGTGCACCCTGTCTTAGGGCTGTAAGGCCTGCTAGAGGGGTGTCTTACCTATACTGCATAGGCAGTGAGAGGCTGGCATGGCACCCTGAGGGGAGTGCCATGTCGACTTACTCGTTTTGTCCTCACTAGCACACACAAGCTGGCAAGCAGTGTGTCTGTGCTGAGTGAGAGGTCTCCAGGGTGGCATAAGACATGCTGCAGCCCTTAGAGACCTTCCTTGGCATCAGGGCCCTTGGTACTAGAAGTACCAGTTACAAGGGACTTATCTGGATGCCAGGGTGTGCCAATTTTGGATACAATGGTACATTTTAGGTGAAGGAACACTGGTGCTGGGGCCTGGTTAGCAGGGTCCCAGCACACTTCTCAGTCAAGTCAGCATCAGTATCAGGCAAAAAGTGGGGGGTAACTGCAACAGGGAGCCATTTCTTTACAAAAGTTCTTTAGTTTGAACCATATAAAAAAAAATATATATTTTTCTAAGTTGGTCTCTGATTTATTCTTTGAGTGTATCTCTCATTTATTGCCTCCGAGTACAAAAAATGCTTAGCACTACCCCCGATAAGCCTAACTGCTTGCCCACTGTACTACAAAATAGAGCATTAGTCCTATCTACTTTTGGTTCTGCAAACCAACTGGGAACCTTTTGGATTCTGCTTGTTGTGCTTTTCACTGCACCATATAGAGCCAGCTTCCTACAGGTACCATTTACTAAGGCCTTACAGAAGGTGCTAAAGGTTTTGCCATTTAGGAAAACAACTGTGCAGTTTTAGGGGGAAGCGATCTGGCACTGGAAACCTGGTTAGTAGGAACCCAGTGCACTTTCAGTCGAAATTACATCAGATACCAGGCAATAAGTTGGGGACGAGCCAAGCCAAAAAGGGTGCTTTCCTACGGTACCTATGCCTTCGACACCAAGGGTACCATCTACATGGGCCTTACAAGTCTGCTAAACGTCTTAGCCAGTTGGGGAACAATTTTACAGTTTTAGAGAAAGACATATGGCACTGGGGACCTGGACAGCAGGAACCCAATGCACTTTGGTCAATACTGTATCAAATACCAGGCAAAAAGTGGGGTGGCCATGTCAAGAAGGAGCACTTCTCTAAACCCAGGGCAAGCAAAGTGTTCCTGAGGGCCATATCCTCTTCTGCCAGCCTCTGAAAGCTTATCACAGACTGCAAAGGAGAAATGAATATATCCACTAAGCAATTTGAACAGTGGAAGTCATCATGTCAAAATCATAAAGAATCAGAACCAAGACAAACTGGCCTAAGTAAAGCTGAGTAAAACACATAAAAAGATTAAGAAAAATGTTTTCAGTTAAGACAGCACCAGGTTCAAGTGATCAGTATTAAGCTAAGCATTGGAAGCCTTCAGTTTAATTAACTGCATCCATGGTCAAACGCCAAGACAGAAGACAAGAAATTCTCTGTAAACTTATACTTAGTTCTTCTTTTATATACTGGGAAAGTTTACAGCATTGCTGTGAGGGAATCAAGTTAAACAAAAAACAGTTACCTTCATTAAACACCAGCTTTCCAGAAGCATTAGATGAATAAAAGCCAATATACTCCTGGATGTCTGTGTGCTCATGGTTGTTAATACGAACACAGTGATTTCCTGTAGCAGAAGCAAGCCACTGAATTAAGCTGGTTTTACCAACTGATGTCTCTCCCTGTATTAGCACTGGGTATGTTCTACAATGAGAAGAAACAAATGGAGAATTTAGTAAGAAAATGAAAACGTTTGCAACTATTACTGCACCACACTGACAAGCAACCGTCCAGTGTGGCTTGTAAATCGAAGAACACTTAATAGACTCACTGGCACTTATTCTAGACTTCTAATGTACTTGGTTCTGTTTTCTAACAACGTAATGAGGATTCAAACAAGCAACAAGGATTACGTGCAACTACTGATAAAACTGACACAGCCCCTTTGAATTTTTCCTCTGAGGACTAAGAATTAAGAACAAACGTCTAAAGTTCACATAAAATGACTACAATGTTTTTTTTTTTTTTTTTTTTTTTTTTTTAACTCTGCTGCAACTATAACTGGAGTGACACCGATCATGGTAGAGTCTAGAATCTCAGTCCTCCACACACTTGGGAAGGATTGGAAGAGTATTAATCAAACAAACAAGTTACTTATCTTTAGAAGCACTCTTTCTGATGGAAACTGTCTAACGATAGATTCCTCACTTTGTGAATAGTCCCCAAAGTCATCAGGTGGGATCCAGAAACCCAAAAACAGTACATCTGCGTGCCGCTAGGTAGCGTTGTGCGGTGGCGTGCTGACATCATTCTGCTTTGGAAATGACTAGAGAGGCCACATATAGGTCCATTAAAAGTTGGGGGGGGGTGATGTTGGGAGGAAATGTGGTGTATATGGAGTAGTTGTGCTACCTCACTGTGTAATACACTTACCAACCTCTTTAGGGGAAGTAGGTTTTGCTTGTTAAACCCTTTAGCTCAATCCTGGGTAGCAAGGTTTACAAAAAGAAACAATTGGAAAGCATTTAAACAGCACAAAAACAATTGAAGAACAAATAAACAAGACATGAAGAAGTCCAGCAGCAATTTATAAAAATAAACTATCGATCCTGATCATAGGGGCGACGTTTCTCAAAATTCTTTCTATGCTGGTAGATGTCCAGTGGTCACCGGACTACCAGTCACCTGGTATTGCGGCGAGAGGAAAAAATCCTTCCCTGGGCAATAATTCAATATTCTGGGCAAGTAACATGCACACTGACAAATATCCTGGGTCCAGTAGACCCAGGTAACATTTTGTGTACTAGGTCCTGGTCTCTGATGCTGCACAGCGGTGCTTGGCGGCAGTGTGAAGTTTCTGGGCTACCAACTAGCCTCAGCAAGCAACATCAGCTGTTGAGGTCAGCAAAAGAAGACACCCAGAGAAGACTAAAAAAAAAAGGCAGTGGATTCCTGAAGAAAGAAGACCTGTTGAGTCACAATGGAGTCCAAGAGGAGTAGGACGTACTACCCACCTGTAGGAAAAGTGTTACTGTTGGCATGCCACCCCCCCCCCCCCCCCCCCCACACACACACACACTTCTTGCCTAGTGTTGATTCCAACTTCGATTGAAAGTGTCTTGGGACCCTGCTATGCAGGCCCCAGCACCAGTGTTCTCACCTAAAACTGTACCTTTGCTTCCACAATTGGAACAGCCCTGGCAAAAAGTTAGGTCCCTTGTAAAAGGTACCCATGGTACCAAGGGCCCTGTGGCCAGGGAAGGTTCCTAAGGGCTGCAGCATGTACTATGCCACCTTAGGGGACCCCCTCACTCAGCACATGCACACTACCTTGCAGCTTGTGTGTGCTGGTGGGGAGAAAGACAGTCAACATGTCACCCCTCTCAGGGTGCCATGCCCACAAACCACTGCCTGTGGCATAGGTAAGTCACCCCTCTAGCAGGCCTTACAGCCCTAAGGCAGGGTGCACTATACCAAAGGTGAGGGCATAGTTCCATGAGCAATATGCCCCTACAGTGTCTAAGTCCATGCTTAGACATTGTAAGTGCAGAGTAACCATATTGAGTACATGGGCTGGGAGTTTGTCACAACAAACTCCACAGGTCCATGATGGCTTCAATGAAGGTTTGAAAGTTTGGTATCAAACTTCTCACCGCAATAGACTCAAACAGATGCCAGTGTTGCATTTATTGTACAATGCACCCAGAGGGCATCTCAGAGATGACTCCTGTATTTTAACCAACCATTTAGTATAAGGCTGGCCAGTCTGTGCCAGCCTGCCAATGAGACAGGTTTCTGATCTCATGGGATGCGCCTTTGTGCTCTCTGAGGCCAGAAACAAAGCCTGCTCTGGGTGGAAGTGTGTCACCCCTCCCTGTGCAGAAACTGTAACACTTGGTGGTGTGCCTCAAGGGCTCAGGCCTCCTGGTACAGCACCCCAGGGCACTCCACCTACCGGAGATGCCTGCCCACTGGACTAATCCCCACTTTTGGCAGCAAGTCCAGCGGGACAATTAGTTAAAACAGAGATGAGTGACCACTCCAGCTAGGAGCACCCTTTAGGTGTCCAGAGCTGAGGTGACCCCCTCCCTGCAGAATCCTGCATCTTGTTTTGGAGGACAGGGACCAATAGGGATGGGAATGTGCCCCCCTCCCCCAAAGGGAGTGGGCCCAAGGAGGGTGTAGACACCCTCAGGGACAGTAGGGTCCTCTGACCCCTGTAACACCCCTAAATCTAGGATTTAAGGGCTCCCCTAAATCTAGCTCACCAGATTCCTGGCAACCTCAAGAAGAAAAGAAGAAAGGACTGCTAAGCCGAATCCAGCAGAGAAGACTCCAGACACCAACTGACGTGGCCCCATCCCTCCTGGCCAGTCTGCAGCTTCAGAAGCCCTGCTACAAGAAGGAGACATCCTGCAGGATCAGCGACTTCTCGAAACCCTCAGAGGACTGCCTGTCCAAGAACTCCTGAGGACAGCGGCCCTGTCCACAACAACCTCCAGGGACTCCAAAACCGCCCCAGATCCGCGAGTGCTGCCCACTCTGCATCTGACACCCACAGCCTGTGTCCAGGTGGCCCACCGGTTCAGAGCAGGTCCCCAGACGATTGTGATCTTGTGTCCACCCTGGGTTGACCCCTCTCGGCTAACACAACAACCCCTGCAGCCTAAATCAAGAAACACTACCCCCCCCCCCCCCCAACCGCGAGAGAACCAGACGAAGATTCCAGATGCCTCAAGGTACCCCTTCACCTGCAATCCCCTGGCCTTGGGCAATCCGACCACCGGTTCAGCAAGTTCAGTAGGCAGCCCTCCTCCTTGTCCAGCCTGTGGTTTCCCGGAACCAACCCCCTGGAACCAGCCTCCAGCATATTTGTGACCCCCAGAGTCCCTCTATTGAAAAGCATTGGGAGCTCAATGCTGTTTGCCCCCTGCACAGCCGGCCCTACCAGTGCCGCTGAGGGGGTGTGTTTGGTGTTTACCTGTGGCCCTTCCGGTGCTAACCTAACCCCTAACCCCCCCCAGGTATGCCCTCCAAAGTCACGGATACTTACTTGCTAGCAGATCTGTTATTGAGAGCCCCCCATTCTCCATAGGATCTCATTTTAAATCAGACACCAACTTTTACCTCTGCACCCAGCTGCCACATTGTTGCTGGTATTGTACGTTTGGGGGTCAACCTGAACATTGACCTATGGACATCCTAACCCCCAGAGACAGGAACTGTAAGCAGAGTAGTTACCGCAAAACTACACTAACACTCCCCTAGGACTGTGTTGAAAATTACACTAATTGTCAACCTTTGAAACAGAAAATTGCTACTTAATTGTAAGTATTTGTCTTTGCCAAATCTAAACCAAAGTATCTTTGATACCTAAACTTGATATGTACTTGAAAATGTCCTTTACTGCAACAAGATCATTTTGGTTCTAGAAATAAAGTAACAAAATATATTTTTGCTATATAAAAACAATTGGCTTGGAGTTATTCATTAAGTGTGTGCCTCATTTATTACCTGTGTGGGTACAACAAATGCTTTGCACTACCCTCTTATCAGCTCGAACACACTACCACAAAAGAGAGCATTAGTATTATCTACATTAACCTCGGTTAAGTCCCTGGACTACGTGCACACTATATCTCATTTTGATATGTTTTCGAGTCACGAGATCGAGTGACTCCTCCTCTTCGGTTCTATTGCACATGGGACATCGACTCCATTGTTAGATCGTTTTCCAGCAAAGGGCAAGGAAGGAGTGATAGAGTATATAGGTAAAAGATAAGAGATGTCCATGCTAACGCAAATATATATATTTATCCATATGTACAAATGTTTTTAACTTAAACAACTACAGGCTCCCAGGGAGGTGGGAGGGTGCATGTGAATCTGCAGCGGAACATGCCACGAATAGATGTACACTGGGTAAGTGACATTTTCCGTTCGATGGCATGTGTAGCTGCAGATACCCATGCTGTGCATAGACTACAAAGCAGTTTGTCCTCCCATAAAAATAGCGGTGGTTAGCCTGTAGGAGTTGAAGTTGTTTGAAATAATGTTCTGAGTACAGCTTGGCCTACTGTGGCTTGTTGTTGTGATAAAACGTCTAGAGAGTAGTGAATGTATGTGGTGTTGACCAAGTGGCTGCTTTACATATTTCAGCCATTGGTATATTCCCTAAAAAGCTGTGGTAGCACCGTGTTCCTTGTAGAATGTACTTTAGGAGTAAGTAAGAGTTGTCTTTTGGCTTTAATGTAGCACGCTTGGATGCATCTTACAATCCATCTTGCTAAACCATGTTTTGATATGGGATTGCCTGTATGAGGTTTTTGGAAGGCTACAATAGTTGTTTAGTCTTTCTGAATGGTTTAGTTCTGTCTATATAGTGCATTAAAGCTTTTTTGATGTCTAATGTATGTAGAGCTCTTTCTGCCACAGAACCTGGCTGTGGGAAGAAGACTGGCAGTTCCAATGTTTGATTTATATGAAATGGTGATCCGACCTTTGGAGGAAATTTTAGGTTTGTTCTTAGTACAACTTTATGCTTGTGTAATTGGAAGAACTGTTCTTCAAGAGTAAACGCTTGGATTTCACGGACTCTTCTTAAAGAAGTAATTGCCACTAGGAAGGCAACCTTCCATGTTAAGAATTGCATTTGGCAGGAGTGCATGAGCTCAAATGGTGGTCCCATAAGTCGTGTAAGCACTATATTTTAAGAGGGTACTGGAGGTGTCCTGGGTGGAATGATGTTTTAAACCTTCCATTAAAGCTTTAATGACAGGGACTCTAAATAAGGAGCTGTGCTGTATATTTTGTAAATATGCTGAAATTGCAGTAAGATTATTTTTTTATTTAAGAAAATGCTAAATTTGATTTTTGTAAATGAAGTAAATAGCATACAATGTCTTGTATTGGTGCTGTTAGAGGGCCAATATGCTTAGATTGACAGGCATACACAAATATTTTCAATTTGTTTGCATAGCACTGTCTAGTAGTGGGTTTTCTTGCTTGTTTAATAACTTCCGTGCATTCTGATGGGAGTTGTAAATACCCAAACTCTATGACCTCAGGAGCCAAATTGCTTGATTGAGTGTTTTGGAATTTGGGTGCCCGATTTGGCCATTGTTTTGTGTCAACAGATCTGGTCTGTCTCGAAGTTTGGAGTGTGTTACTACTGACAGGTCTAATGATGTTGTGTACCACGGTTGGCGTGCCCATGTTGGCGCTATGAGTATCATGTTGAGTGAAGTTTGTCGCAACTGGTTGACTAGAAACGGAAGGAGTGGGAAAGGGGGAAAAGCGTAAGCAAATATCCCTGACCAATTGATCCATAGAGCATTGCCCTTGGAAAAGGGATGTGGGTGCCTGGATGCGAGGTTTTGGCATTTTGTGTTTTCGCTTGTGGTGAACAGATCTATGTTTGGTGTTCCCCATTGCTGAAAGTATTTTTGAAGTACCCGAGGATGAATCTCCCATTTGTGTGTTTGTTGGTGATTTCTGCTGAGGATATCCGCCAACTGATTGTCTATCCTGGAATGTATGGTGCTAACAGGTAAATTTGGCTGTGGATTGCCCATTTCCAAATTTTCTGGGCTAGACGGGAGAGTTGGGATGAATGTGTCCCTCCCTGTTTGTTTAGGTAATACATGGTTGTCATGTTGTCTGTTTTGATAGGAACATTCTTTTGCGTGAGAAGAGGTTGAGAAGCTTTGAGTGCTAGGAAGACAGCTAACAACTCCAAGTGGTTTATGTGTAGCGGTTTGTGTTTGGCATCCCATTGCCCTTGAATGTTGTGATTGTTTAGGTGAGCTCCCCAACCAATCACTGATGCATCTATTGTAATTATGGTCTGAGGCACAGGGTCTTGAAATGGCCGCCCTTTGTTTAGATTTGTGGAATTCCATCACTGAAGGGACATGCATTTTTGGCGTTCTATCAACACTAGATCTTGAAGTTGACCGTGTGCCTGTGACCATTGTTGTGCAAGGCACTGTTGTAAGGGCCACATGTTTAGTCTTGCGTGTGGAACAATTGCAATACATGATGCCATCATCCCTAAATTCTTCGTGACAAATCTGACAGTGTATCGTTGATTTGTCTGTATTTGTGTGATTACATTTTGGAAAGCTTGTATCCTTTGTGTATTTGGACATGCTAGAGCTTTCTGAGTATTTAGTATTGCACCCAAATACTGGTGTATTTGTGCCGGTTGTATGTGTGATTTTTGGTAGTTTATTGAGAACCCTAGTGTGTGCAAGGTTTGAATTACATAATGTGTATGATTATGGCATTGCGTATGACTGTTTGATTTTATTAGCCGATCATCTATATATGGAAAGACATGTATATGTTGTCTTCTTAGGTAGGCTGCGACTACCGCTAGGCACTTTGTGAATACCCTTGGAGCTGTTGTTATTCCAAAGGGCAACACTTTGAACTGATAGGGCTTTACTTGAATAACAAACCTGAGATATTTTCAGTGCGCAGGATGGATGGGTATATGGAAATACGCATCTTTGAGGTCTAATGCTGTCAAGAAATCGTGTTTTTGTAGTAGTTGGATGACATTCTGTAGAGTTACCATATGAAAATTTTCTGACAGGATGTATAGATTGAGGGTCCTGAGATCTAATATTGGCCTGAGGGTGCCATCTTTTTTGGGAATTAGAAAATATATAGTGAGTAAACTCCTGTCCCTATTTGAGATTGTGGTACCAATTTTATAGCTTGTTTGAATAGTAGAGAGTGGACCTCTTCTTTTAACAGACTGATGTGTTCTGTGGATAGTTTGTGTGACCTTGGTGGAATATATGGAGGAGTGTGTATCAACTCTAGGCAGCAGCCATGTCAGATAATGAAAATGTCACTTACCCAGTGTACATCTGTTCGTGGCATCAGTCGCAGTAGATTTGCATGTTCTGCAATAGCTCGCCATCTGGTGTTGGGCCGGAGTGTTACAAGTTGTTTTTCTTCGAAGAAGTCTTTCGAGTCACGGGACCGAGTGACTCCTCCTTTTGTCTCCATTGCGCATGGGCGTCGACTCCATCTTCGATTGTTTTTCCCCGCAGAGGGTGAGGTAGGAGTTGAATTGTAGTAATAGTGCCCATGCAATGGTGTGACTAAGTATGCACCTATTTAAGGTTGAGATGATACATATATAAATAATTGAAGTTAACTTCCAAACTGCTACAGGCTCCCGGGGAGGCGGGTGGGCACATGCGAATCTACTGCGACTGATGCCACGAACAGATGTACACTGGGTAAGTGACATTTTCAGTTCGATGGCATCTGACGCTGTAGATACGCATGTTCTGCATAGACTAGTAAGCAGTTATTTCCCCCAAAAGCGGTGGATCAGCCTGTAGGAGTGGAAGTAGTCTGAAATAATGTCCTTAATACGGCTTGACCTACTGTGGCTTGTTGTGCGGATAACACGTCTACACAGTAGTGCTTGGTGAATGTGTGAGGCGTAGACCATGTGGCTGCCTTACATATTTCTTGCATTGGGATGTTTCCTAGAAAGGCCATGGTAGCACCTTTCTTTCTGGTTGAGTGTGCCCTTGGTGTAATGGGCAGCTGTCGTTTAGCTTTAAGGTAGCAGATTTGGATGCATATAACTATCCATCTGGCTATACCTTGTTTTGAAATTGGGTTTCCTGCATGAGGTTTTTGAAATGCAATAAAGAGTTGTTTAGTCTTTCTGATGTTCTTTGTTCTGTCAATGTAATACATCAATGCTCTTTTGACATCTAATGTATGTAGTGCCCTTTCAGCTACGGTATCTGGCTGTGGAAAGAACACTGGAAGTTCCACTGTTTGATTTAGATGGAACGGTGAAATAACCTTTGGCAAAAATTTAGGATTGGTCCTTAGGACGACTTTATTTTTGTGTAGTTGTATAAAAGGTTCCTGTATAGTAAACGCCTGAATCTCGCTTACTCTTCTCAGGGAAGTAATGGCGATGAGAAATGCCACCTTCCAGGTTAGGAACTGTATGTCGCAGGAGTGCATGGGTTCAAAAGGTGGACCCATAAGTCTAGTTAGGACAACATTTAGGTTCCATGAAGGAACAGGTAGTGTTCTTGGTGGTATAATTCTCCTAAGGCCCTCCATGAATGCTTTAATGACTGGTATTTTATATAGGGAAGTTGAATAGGTAGTCTGCAGGTATGCAGATATTGCTGCAAGGTGAATCTTAATGGAAGAGAAAGCTAGGTTAGATTTTTGTAAGTGAAGCAAGTAACCCACTACATGTTCTGGAGTTGTGTGTAATGGTTGTATTTGATTAATATGGCAGTAGCAAACAAACCTCTTCCATTTACTTGCATAGCAGTGCCTGGTGGATGGCCTTCTTGCTTGTTTTATGACTTCCATACATTCTTGGGTAAGTTGTAAGTGCCCGAATTCTAGGATTTCAGGAGCCAGATTGCTAGATTCAGCGATGCTGGATCTGGGTGTCTGATGTTTTGGTTGTGCTGTGTCAACAGATCTGGCCTGTTGGGCAATTTGATGCAGGGTACCACTGATAGGTCTAGCAGCGTTGTGTACCAGGGTTGCCTTGCCCAAGTTGGTGCTATCAATATGAGTTTGAGTTTGCTTTGACTGAGTTTGTTTACCAGGTAAGGAAGGAGAGGGAGAGGAGGAAAAGCGTAAGCAAATATCCCTGACCAGTTCATCCATAGGGCATTGCCTTGGGATTGTTTGTGTGGGTATCTGGATGCGAAGTTTTGGCATTTTGCGTTCTCCCTTGTCGCAAACAAGTCTATCTGAGGTGTTCCCCAGAGTTTGAAATAAGTGTTCAGAATTTGGGGGTGAATTTCCCATTCGTGGACCTGTTGGTGATCTCGAGAGAGATTGTCTGCGAGTTGATTTTGTATCCCTGGTATAAACTGTGCAATTAGGCGAATTTGGTTGTGAATTGCCCAATGCCAAATTTTTTGTGCTAGCAGGCTTAACTGCGTGGAGTGCGTCCCTCCCTGCTTGTTTAGATAATACATTGTTGTCATGTTGTCTGTTTTGACGAGAATGTATTTGTGAACTATTATTGGTTGGAAAGCTTTTAGTGCTTGAAAAACTGCTAGAAGTTCTAGGTGATTGATATGCAGTTTTGTTTGATGTACGTTCCATTGTCCTTGTATGCTGTGTTGATCGAGGTGTGCTCCCCACCCTGTCATGGAAGCATCTGTTATTACGTATTGTGGCACTGGGTCTTGGAAAGGCCGCCCCTTGTTTAAATTTATGTTGTTCCACCACAGAAGCGAGAGGTAAGTTTGGCGGTCTATTAACACCAGATCTAGAAGGTGACCCTGTGCTTGAGACCACTGTGATGCTAGGCATTGTTGTAAGGGCCTCATGTGCAGTCTTGCGTTTGGGACAATGGCTATGCATGATGACATCATGCCTAGGAGTTGTAATACCATCTTTGCCTGTATCTTTTGTGTTGGATACATGCGTTGTATGATGGTGTTGAAATTTTGAATTCTTTGTGGACTTGGAGTGGCTACTCCTTTTGATGTGTCTATTATGGCTCCCAGGTATTGTTGTACCTTGCGTGGCAGAATTTTGGATTTTGTGAAATTGACGGTGAACCCAAGTTTGAAGAGGGTTTGTATGATATGATTTGTGTGATTTGAGCACTCTATTAACGAATGGGCCTTGATTAGCCAGTCGTCTAGATATGGGAACACATGTATTTGCTGCCTTCTTATGTGTGCTGCGACTACTGCTAGACATTTGGTAAAGACTCTTGGTGCGGTTGTTAATCCGAAAGGCAGTACCTTGAATTGGTAATGTATTCCTTTGAATACAAACCTTAGGTATTTCCTGTGCGATGGGTGTATTGGTATATGGAAATAAGCATCCTTGAGGTCTAAAGTTGCCATGTAGTCGTGCAGTTTTAGCAATGGCAATACTTCTTGTAGTGTGACCATGTGGAAGTGGTCTGATTTGATGAAAGTGTTCACTACTCTGAGGTCTAGGATTGGTCTCAGCGTTTTGTCCTTCTTTGGTATCAGAAAGTACAGTGAGTAAACTCCTGTGTTTATTTGTGTGTTTGGCACTAATTCGATTGCATTCTTTTGCAATAGTGCCTGCACTTCTATCTCCAGGAGATTGGAATGGTGTGTTGTTAAATTTTGTGCTTTTGGTGGTATGTTTGGAGGGAATTGTAGAAATTCTATGCAATAACCATGTTGGATAATTGCTAGAACCCAAGTGTCTGTAGTGATTTCCTCCCATGCTTTGTAATAATGACCTATTCTTCCCCCCACTGGTGTTGTGTGGAGGGGGTGAGTGACATGTGAGTCATTGTTTAGTAGTAGGGGTTTTGGGGCTTTGAAATCTCCCTCTATTTCTAGGGAATTGCCCTCCTCTATATTGTCCCCGAAAACCTCCTCTATACTGTCCCTGGTAAGTGGACGGTGTTGCTTGTGAGGTGCTGGCTTGTGTGCTTTGACCCCGAAACCCCCCTCGAAAGGGCGTTTTACGGAATGTGCTGTAATTCCCTCTGCTCTGCGGGGAGTAGAGTGCGCCCATGGCTTTGGCAGTGTCCGTATCTTTTTTGAGTTTCTCAATCGCTGTGTCCACTTCTGGACCGAACAGTTCTTTTTCATTAAAAGGCATATTGAGAACTGCTTGTTGAATCTCTGGTTTAAATCCAGACGTTCGGAGCCATGCATGCCTTCTGATAGTTACAGATGTATTAATTGTCCGTGCAGCTGTATCTGCAGCGTCCATGGAGGAACGTATCTGGTTGTTGGAGATGGTTTGTCCCTCCTCAACCACTTGTTTTGCCCTATTTTGGAAGTCCTTGGGCAGATGTTCAATGAGATGTTGCATCTCGTCCCAGTGGGCTCGGTCATAGCGCGCAAGTAGTGCCTGGGAGTTCGCGATGCGCCACTGGTTTGCAGCTTGTGCTGCGACTCTCTTACCAGCTGCATCGAACTTGCGGCTTTCTTTATCTGGGGGTGGTGCATCTCCAGATGTGTGAGAGTTGGCCCTTTTCCTAGCTGCTCCTACAACAACAGAGTCTGGTGGCAGCTGTGTAGTGATGAAAACCGGGTCCGTAGGAGGCGGCTTATACTTTTTTTCCACCCTTGGTGTGATTGCCCTACTTTTGACCGGCTCCTTAAATATGTCTTTTGCGTGCCGGAGCATACCAGGGAGCATAGGCAGGCTTTGGTAGGAGCTGTGGGTGGAGGAGAGTGTGTTGAACAAGAAATCATCCTCGACCTGTTCTGAGTGGAGGCTTACGTTGTGAAATTGTGCTGCTCTAGCCACCACCTGAGAGTACGCGGTGCTGTCTTCTGGTGGAGATGGCTTTGTAGGGTATGCCTCCGGGCTGTTATCTGACACTGGGGCGTCGTATAGGTCCCATGCGTCCTGATCTTGGTCACCCTGGCTCATGGTGGTGTGAGCTGGGGAGTGTGATGGAGTTTGTGCTGGTGAAATGTTAATCACGGGCGGAGGAGAGGGTGGTGGTGTAACTCTTTTCACCACTTTTGGTTGTGGTGCTTGTTCCGTCTGGAACTCCAACCTTCTCTTTCTCCTAATGGGGGGAAGGGTGCTTATTTTTCCTGTCCCCTGCTGAATGAAGATACGCTTTTGCGTATGGTCCACATCAGTTGCTTGTAGCTCTTCCTCAAACCTATGCTTTTGCATTTGGGAGGTTAGCGAGTGCTCTTCTGTATAAGAGCCTGAAGCTGGGTCGCTTGCAGTTTGTTTCGGCATCGAAACTTTGTCTGCGTGTTTTTTCGGCTCCGAGGTGACTTTTTTCCTTTTCGGGGCCGAAACCTCTCGGCGTCGATCTGTTTCGGTGCCGCTGTCTCGGCGTCGAGCCGTGTCCACACCGGCATCTCGGTGTCGAGGCTTGTCTCCAGCACTTTCTCGGTCCCGAGAAGGCTGCGTGCCGGTGTCTCGACCGGAGTCGGACGATCTCGGCACTGTTTGGGCCTTTTTCGGTGCCGACGGTCGGTCACCGAATTTATGGGTCGAGCCATGGCCTGGTGGCAGTGGCGTCCCCTGGGCCTTGTAAATGTTTCTTTGTGTGGTTTTCGACGTCTTACTCACGGTTTGTGTATCGTCGAATCCTTCGGAGTCTGAGTCTTGGATCGAGAAGGTACCTTCTTCTTCCTGTTCCTCGAACTCCCGTTGGGCTGTCGGTGCGGACGCCATTTGAAGTCTTCTGGCTCGACGGTCTCGGAGTGTTTTTCGGGACCGGAACGCACGACAGGCCTCGCAGGTGTCTTCGCTGTGCTCAGGTGACAGGCACAGGTTGCAGACCAAGTGTTGGTCTGTGTAGGGGTATTTATTGTGGCATTTGGGGCAGAAACGGAACGGGGTCCGTTCCATCGGCGTTCTTCAGCACGCGGTCGGGCCGACCAGGCCCCGACGGAGGATCGAAAAACTACCCCGAAGGGCACCGGAGCTCTTCGATCTTCGATGCGGTGTGGAATCTAAGTACGCCGATCCCGAACGCAACAATACCGAAGAAAATCTTCCGAAATTAGCTAATTTTCCGTTCCGAAACTCGGAGCGACAGGAACACGTCCGAACCCGATGGCGGAAAAAAAACAATCGAAGATGGAGTCGACGCCCATGCGCAATGGAGACAAAAGGAGGAGTCACTCGGTCCCGTGACTCGAAAGACTTCTTCGAAGAAAAACAACTTGTAACACTCCGGCCCAACACCAGATGGCGAGCTATTGCAGAACATGCGTATCTACAGCGACAGATGCCATCGAACATGGTAGTACCCAATTGTCCGTGGTCATGTTTTGCCAATTTGTGTGGAACTGTTGTAGTCTTCCCCCCACAGGAGGGGTGTGGAGTGAAAGGGAATGAGGTAAGTCAATGTTTAGGGTGGTGTGGAGGTTGCTTAGAGGTCTGAAATTTGCCTCTATTTCTGGGGTACTGTCCCCTATACATGCCCCTAAAACCACCCAGTTGGTATTGCGGTTGGTAGGTTGGTTTTGCCGGTCATGCGAATGCCTCTTGTCTGTGGCCAGAACCCACCTCGAAACTGAGATTACCGAAAGGATCCCCTGTATTGTGTCGAGTACAGTGCGCCCATTGCTTTTTTCTGTGTCTGAACCCTTTCTTAATTTTTCTATGGCTGTGTCAACTTCTGGCACAAAAAGATATATATATATATATATATATATATATTTTTTTTAAATCGAACGGCATATTTAACACTGCCTGCTGTATTTCTGGTTTAAATCCAGAAGATCTGAGCCATGCATGCCTGTGTATTGTGACTGCAGTATTGACACTTCTAGCAGCGGTGTCTGCTGCATCTAGGGCAGATCGTATATGATTGTTAGTAATGGCTTGCCCTTCTTCCACTACTTGTTGTGCTCTTTTTCTTTTTTGGTGTTCTTTGGAGAGATGCTGGATTATGTCTTGCATCTCGTCCCAATGGGCTCTGTCATAGCGAGCTAAAAGTGCTTGTGAGTTGGCTATCCTCCACTGATTTGCTGCCTGGGATGCAACTCTTTTCCCTGCAGCATCGAATTTCCGGCTCTCTATCAGGTGGGGGAGCATCTCCTGATGACTGGCTGTTTGCTCTTTTTCTGACAGCGCTAACTACCACAGAATCTGGAGGTACCTGATGGGTGATGTAATCTGGGTCGGAAGGTGCAGGTTTATATTTTTTCTCTATCCTAGGTGTTATTATACGTGCCTTAACAGGTTCACTAAATATCTGATCTGCGTGTTCTTACTGATTTATACAGGGCCACTGTCCACAGAAGTTTCTTGGTCCTTTGTACTTGCAGTGCAGCACTGAGTTGGCAGCAGTCGGTAGGCCCGCAGGATGCATCTCTGTTGCAGGTTCTTTCAATCAGGAGACAGGCCAGTAGGTCTGGGGCAAAAGCAGGTGTCGGCTTCCTTCTTGTATGCTGGGTTTTCAGGTTAGCAGTCCTTCCTTGTAGGTCGTCCGGATTCTCATTTCCTGGGTTCAGGGTAGCCCCTAAATACTAAATTTAGGGGTGAGTTAGGGTTGGAGGGCAGTAGCCAATGGCTGCTGTCCCGGAGTGCGGCTACACCCTCCTTGTGCCTCCTACCTTTGGGAAGAGGGGCACTTCCCTATTCCTATTTGGTTAAATCCTCTAAAGCAAGATGGAGGATTTTCTAAGAAGGGGGTCACATCAGTTCTGGTCACCTTAGGGTTGAACCAGGCTGAGGGGCTGACTCCTTGTTTTTCTCATTATCTCCCCGGACTTGCCGCCAAAAGTGGGGGCAGTGTCCGGGGGGCAGGCATCTCCACTAGCTGTAGTGCCCTGGGGCGTTGTAACACCAGGCAGGAGCCTTTGAGGCTCATTGCCAGGTGTTACAGTTTCTGTAGGGGGAGGTGTGAAGCACATCCACCCAGGACAGGCTTAGTTACTGGTCACAAAGTGCACAAAGGTACTCACCCCATGTGGCCAGAAACTGGTCTGGAAGTGGCAGGATGGCATAGACTGGTCAGCCTAGCACTAGCAGTTGGGCCGGCATGCATGGGCATCTCTAAGATGCCCTCTGTGTGCAATTCTCAATAAATCCCACACTGTCATCAGTGTGGATTTATTGTGCTGAGATGTTTAATACCAAACTTCCCAGTATTCAGTGTAGCCATTATGGAATTGTGGAGTTTGTGTTTGACTAACTCCCAGACCATATACTCTTTATGGCTACCCTGCACTTACAATGTCTAAGAATTGACTTAGACACTGTAGGGGCATAGTGCTCATGCAGCTATGCCCTCACCTGTGGTATAGTGCACCCTGCCTTAGGGATGTAAGGCCTGCTAGAGGGGTGACTTACCTATGCCACAGGCACTGGGTTGTGGGCATGGCACTTTGAGGGGAGTGCCATGCCAACTCTGTCTTTTTCTCCCCACCAGCACACACAAGCTGTGAGGCAGTGTGCATGTGCTGAGTGAGGGGTCCCCAGGGTGGCATAAGACATGCTGTAGCCCTTAGAGACCTTCCCTGACCACAGGGCCCTTGGTACAAGGGGTACCATTTACAAGGGACTCAACTGTGTGCCAGGGCTGTGCCAATTGTGGAGACAAAGGTACCGTTTTAGGGAAAGAACACTGGTGTTGGGGCCTGGTTAGCAGGGTCCCAGCACACTTTCAATCAAAGCTGGCTGGCATCAACAGAAGGCAAAAAGTTAGGGGGTAACCATGCCAACAGTGGCATTTTCCTACACTTAAACACTGCAAGTAAACAGGGAAGCCATCTTAAGGTATGTACTGGGCATTATGTACTGGGCACTAGTTGGCAAGCATTTTCCAGCTAAATAATGGTTTCACTGAAACCTATGGTGTTGGGTATTAAACACATCATCGTAATAAATCTATGCTGATACCAGTCTTGGATTGATTATGACATACACCTGGAGGGCACCCTAGAGGCCCCCCCTAAAACCTGCTAGTCCTCTACTGTGCTGTTTGACTGATATTGAACAGTGACACCACAGAAATGTTTGCAGCCCTCTGGAAGGGGGTGGGCTGACACTCTGGGGCCAGAAACAATGCCTGCTCCAGAGGAAGGTGTTTTCAATTCCTCCAGCAGGATGGCTAGTGAATCGGCATACCAAGGCCAGGGGCTTCAAAGAACCTGCCGCATTTGGAATTCCGTCCCCAGCTTCCCCAAGACCGATGAGTTGCCACCCCTGACCCAACACCCATTTTGCACTGGGACAGATAGGACATTAGCTATGCAGGAAGGCATGGTGCACTGCCAGGCTAGATACAGCCCTAAGGTGGGCAAGCCTGATGTGTTCCATAAAAGAAGGGTTGTACTGCCTTGTTTTGGTGGAACTATGAACTCTGGGATAGGGTTAAGCCCACTTCACACAGGAAGTGATCATATAGGGGGTCACCCCAAAGTTAAGTGGCCCATTGGCTACTACCCTACACTCAACTCCACTCCCCTCCCCTAAATGCCCTGATATTCAGAAATTAGGTGGCCCTGTTAAACAAGAAAAACAGACTCGACTAACTGAAGAAAGAAGAGGACAAAGAAGAACCAAGGAAGCAAAAACTGTGGACTGCTGGTGGAATTTTGCACAAAGCACTCCCTACTTAACTGCTCCTGTCCCGACAACCTGACTAGCCCTGCAGCTGTGCATCCTCCAAAAGACTCAGAGGGTCCCCAGCACTTTGCTGAGGCATCAACATTTCCCTTGAAGTATAAGAACCACTTCCCTGAATCCTGCAGGCACTAACTGCAATGTCCGGTTCACAACCCTGCTAACCACCGGGCCCACTGATGCAGAAATTGGCTAGGAGGAAGTCATCGAGCTCCAGCAGGACCGACCCATCTCACCAAAAAGAGAGAAGACCCCAGGACCTACCAGAGCCAAACTGCACCAATACCCAGGGTACCGGACCCCATGCAACAACCAGAGCCTGTTTGAGTCGAGACCGGACTGCAATGCCATCAACAGACCAGCTGTCGAGACATCAGTATCACAGAGGCCATCACTGAGAGTGGGCCGGCTGCCCTGTTTTTATCTCCTTCTTGCAAGTACACCCTAGCATTGTGGGCGCCTTGATGCAGAGCACCAATCAAAACCTACCGTACCCGAGCTCCACGGCCCAGGTCTACGAAAATCGATGGTATTTCCTTGCTCCGAAGGACCCCCATCGACCAAGTACCCCCATAGGGACCTCCCAGGCTACTCTCCAAGTCTTTCACTGCAGTCTGTTTCTACGTGGTCTCCCTCTAAAGCAACCGTGCAGTGCGCATGGAACCAGACATGTCCAGCACTTCTGTACCCACACTACCCCAGGCAGGTAAAACTGAATTGCAGTGTTCCTTATAACTTTGTTTCCCTAGTGCCCTAAGACCAAAAAGGGACCCCTGTGAATCGACTGCAAGGATCCCTATGCAATATAAGTACTTTATACAAAGGAAGTTACTTTACCACGTAAAAAGGCATTTGAGTGAATTGTTACTTACCTGCAACAATTGATAAACTGAAACAGTACTTACACTCTTGTGACATTCCATAAAAGTAACTATATTTTTCTAAAATTGGTCTCCAGTTTCTTCTTCAGTGAGTGTCTCACTTATTGACTGTGTTCAACAAATGCCTGGCACTACCCTTTGATAAGTCTACGGCAGGCCTTATAGCCCTAAGGCAGGGTACATTATATTACATTTGAAGCTAGGTCTGCAGGAGCAGATATGCCCCTTTGCCGTCTAGTTCAATTACAAGTGAACAGAGAAGCCATCTTAAGTATATGTACCTGGCATTGGTCATGTCGCAGAGTCCCCCAGCTACATGATAGTTTTACTGAAACCTATGGTGCTTGGTACCAAACAGTTTGTCCTAATAAATCCAAACTGATGCCAGTATTGGGTCTATAAGGACATTAGCCCAGAGGGCACCTTAGAAGTGCCCCTGAACCTACTTGCCCTTCAGTGTTGCTGGCTGACCGGTATTGACCAGTATGCCACCACAGACTAGTTTCTCACTCCCCTGCAGGAGAGAGACAGAGGTCTCTGGGGTCAGTAAACAATCAATGCCTGCTCCAGAGAAGGTGTCATCGCCTCCTCCAGCAGGATTGTTAGTGAATATGCTTAACAAGACCAGGGGCTTCAAAGCCCCTGCCACCTCTGTTATGTGACCCCCCAGCTTCCTCCAGACCTGGAGAATGCCACCCCCTGCCATGACACCCATCTGGCACTAGCACAGACAGGAAATTATCTATGCAGTAGGTGTGCTGCTCCAGCCCTAAGGTGGGCTACCTGTTGTGCTCCACGAAAGAAGGGTTCCACCATCTTGGTTTTGGTGGAACTAGGCACTCTAGCTAAAGAAAATGCCCACTCCCCACAGGAAGTGGTCATCTGGGGGTATAGACACCTTAAGGGTTAAGTAGCCCATTGGTTACTACCCTACACTCCCCTGAACGTCCCTAAATTTAGTATTTAGGTAGGCCCCTGACACTGGGAACTCAGATTTGCCTGAGTACAATAGAAAGAAGGACAAAGAAAAGCCGAAGAAATGAGAACTGTGCATTAGCTGTGCGCTTGGTACAAAACCCTGCCGGCATGCTCCTGTCCTGACAATTTCAAATACCAAACTTGCCCTGCACCTGTGCATCCTCCTAGAACAGTGGTCTTCAAACGTTTGAATTTCACGGGCCCTAATCCCGTGAAAAAAAAAAGCACTGTGGCCCCCCTCCTCATATTTCATAATAATTCTATTAAATTGGCAATTTTTAAATATGTCAGAATTATTTAAACATTGCATTTAAGTTCCAATACTGTTTTAAAAATGCAATCCAAGTATTTCAAACATACTATTCTGTTCAGGCAGGCCTTACTAACCTGTACAAGTATCCACGGTGTGAATATCAGATGGCACATTACAGAACGGTTTAATGCGGCTTGTGTTTTTTCAGCTTAAACCAAAGCCTTGTCAGCAGAATAATGCTTCTTTCTGCAAGAGCCTGCCCCCTCCCCCCCACCTACCCACCCCACCCCTCCGCCGCCCAGGATCCAGCCACCCGGTTTGAAGACCCCTGTCCTAGAGCCTTGGAAGTTTGCCAGCACTTCGGCCAACCGCCCAGGATCTCCCTTGGAGTGGAGGAGCCTCTTTCCTGCACCAACACGCACCAGCTGAGAGCTTCCCGGTCCCATGGTCTGCTGACCCTTGGGTCCACCGAGTGAGCAACTTCCTGGGAAGAGGATACCGAGTGTCTAGGAGGTCAGCCCCGTCGACCCATCCAGTTCGAGATGCTCAGCACGGGTGGGACCTCCCTGCTCCAATACCCAGGGTACCGCTGCTTGCTGCACGCACCAAGGATTGTTTTTATTCAGTACGAATACAGCAGCCAAAACTTATCAGCACAACATGGGACTTCGAGAGAGGCCAGCTCCACGCCAGCAGTCGTCCTTCTGTGTTTCTTTCTCCTCTTCTGCAGGTGCACCAGAACCATGAGAGCCTCAAACTTGTCAACCCGCCGAACACATATATGCAGCCAAGCCTTCCAGCTCGAGTACATGGAAGCGGACAGTGCCTCTGTGGTCTTGAGATCCAAGACCCCTTCTGGGTTCTGCCAGACAGATTCTCCCCCCCATCCCACCACCACCAGTCTTCACTTATAGTCTTTTCTTACAGGTACTATTTCCCATTGTCTTTAGCGTGTAGCGTTCGAGACCCTTTGCTGTGTATGCTTCTCTCATAGGAAAACACTACCTAGTTTGAGACTCATGCCTCAAATCTGACAGCTGTATTTTCTGTCATTTCTAATATCGCTACTTCAAAAAGTACCAGATCGCGAAGATCTTGGAGTCTAAATTGATACAGAAATCTATATTACTTTTCTAAATTGTGTCTCATTTACTGACTCTGTGTGTATGACAAATGCTGAACACATATGGAATAAATAATTAAAACCCCGTAAACCAATAAGGTTTGTCTGGACTGTCTACACAGTGTGTTTCCTTTTGGTACACTACATAAAAAGCCAGCTTCGTTAAGTCACACAGCCCACACTCCAGCGATAGATCGCTAACAAAATTTGAAAAATGGGTTTTCACCAAGTCCAAAGCTAAACAATTGCTTTACAAAACATAAAACCTTGTGAACATCCCTATGGACATTGGCAAATCCCTTGCCCAAAGCTGTTGGAAAAGCGAAATTAAGCATCTCTTTACATCCACACGAGTGGGATGGCTTTGTCCACAGAATCTGTACCTCCTTCATCAACTTAGCAGAGAAAGAAACATATTAATTGCCAGAATCACAATAGAATGTATAGCCCTGCTGGTCTCACCAAGTAGAAACCCGACATGACAGACACCTGCTGGTGACGCTGCGGCCAGATTGGCACTCTTGCACCCTGGCACTCGAGATTACACAAACTCAAGAGATATTTGGACGAGGTGCTCAAAGACATCAATTAGATTTTTGAGACTGAGGTTACCCGCCTCCCTAGCTATACACTGCTGGCACTCACCAACTAACTGACTTACTCATTCAGCTCATAAAGGGGAAAGCTATAATGCTCACTCTCAGTGCTTCTAGATAAGTAATCATATCAAAAAGCGGTGCAGAGTGTACATCTGCCCACTCCGCCTGGCTACATAAATTGTGGGGTACTATAGATTGAAAGAACCTCAAGGCGTCCGCAGACCACACGCTGCTAAGCTTCACAAAAATTTAAGGACAGTATCAATTTTCTGGCTCAGGACTTCTGAGAATTCACCTGCCCTCTATCTCTGGGTACTCGGACTAACAGGGGCGGGATCCTACATACTCACTGTTCAAACTCAATTCAGGTCTGCTAAGGTGACCTGCCTACTCACCTCTGAACTCTAAACTGCCTCACAACTCCTGCCTAGACCGATGGTACCTCTACTACCCTCCCTCATCCTCTCCATCCTCCTTTTTCCAAGTTGCATCCCCTCCCCCACTTTCCTGCATTCACCCATTACTTCACCTCACTGGTCTTTGTAAGTAGGTGAGAGCGTGTGTTTTCTAAATACAAATAAAGAGATTTGAAGATTTAAACAAAACATTTACATGTGTAATGATGAGAACTGAATTACTGATAAAGGAACCATACCCTGCTGATACCACTCTTGCAAGGTCTTTCAAGTTCAGCGTAACTGATGGAGTCAGAATGTAGCTCTCATCTATAGCAGGCTCTTTATCTCCAACAGGAATCCAGTAGCCTTCCATCTGTTTGAAATGGCCACCTTTTGGTTCTGGAAGGGGCTATAGAAAAATACAAATTAACACTGGTGAAAACAGTGAAGCACAATTATATTGTGGTTGCAAGCCCACCAAGATTATGGCAAGAAACACACAAAAAAAACAGATAAGATAATGAAAGACCGTGTTTCAGAGTCTAAATAAGTAATTATACACCTTACTGTCACTTGAGTGCATTCTACATTACAGTATAGCAAAATTACACATCTTGCAGTTAGACTTTCATCACATCTGCAACAGGTGTGAAACCAGGAAAAATAGTGAAAGGCATGTAATTTGAACAGGAAATAAAGATTTGGAACTTGCCGATATGAAGAATTGGGCAATATACAGTGGTGATCTGAAGAGCAAGCACCTGTTCCCATGTCTGTGAGGAAATGCAGCATACTATATGGTGTGGTTGTGTGACTTCACAGTGTAATACGCTACCAAGCCCATTAGGACCAGTGAATTTTAGTTTGTGAAACCTTATCTCAGCCCAGTGTAGCTGTGACTTTGAGCAGTTAGGCTTACACAAAGGAACAAATGTAAAGCAGCAAAACAATTGAAGAAAGAAACTCAGCACTCCAGAAAGCCAACCCCAATTTATGAAAATATAGTTTATACTTTTGATTTAATTGACACCAAAAACAAAATAGCTACACCAGAGGTTTCCAGAGTTATGGATTGTACAAAAAAACTTTATATCAAGACTTTTCATTCAAGCCTCAACCGGCTAACATACCTATTTACACAGTAATGCTTTGTATATTTATGTGGTGTAGACCATGTGGCAGCTTTGCATATCTTTGCCATTGGTATGTTTCCTAAAAATGCCATAGAGGCACCTTTTTTTCCAAGTGGAATGAGCTTTAAGTGTGATTAAAAGTTGTCGTTTTGCCTTAATGTAACATGCTTGAATACATTAAACAATCCATCTAGCTAAGATGGGATTACCTTTATGTGGCTGTTCAAAGGTAACGAAAAGCTGCTTAGTTTTTCTAAATTATTTTGTTCTATCCACATAATACAGTTGAGCTCTTTTAAGGCCAAGACCGTGAAGGACTCTTTCTGCGGTTGAATCTGGCTGTGGGAAGAAGACTGGCAATTCCACAGTTTGGTTTATGTGAAAAGGGGATACAACGTTTGGCAGAAATTTTGGATTAGTTATAAAAAAGGTTCAAGAGTGAATGCCTGTATTTCACGAACCCTTCTTAATGAAGTATTCGCTACTAGGAAAGCAACTTTGCAGGTTAGGCATTGAATCTCAAAAGGAATGCATGGGTTCAAAAGATGGGCCCATTAGTCTTGTGAGTACAATATTGAGATTCCAAGCAGGAACTGGTGGTGTCCTAGGTGGAATAATACGTTTTAGTCCTTCCATGAAGGCTTTGGTAACTGGAACTCTAAAGAGAGTTATGTTGTATAGTCTGCAAATATGCTAATAAGGCAGTAAGATGAATTTTAACAGATGAGAAAGCTAAATCTGACTTCTGTAAATGAAGTAGGTAACATACAATATCTTGTATTGATGCTGTAAGTGGGTCAGAAATTTTAGATTGACAGTAATAAACAAATCGTTTCCATTTGTTAGCATAGCATTGTCTAGTTGTAGGCTTGCATGCTTGTTTGAGAACTTCCATTCATTCTAATAGAAGTTGCAAGTATCTAATTTCTATGACTTCTGGATCCAAATGGCTAAGTTGAGAGCACTGGGATTTGGATGTCTGATTTGTCCTTTGTTTTGTGTTAGGAAATCCGGTCTGTTACCAGTTGATCAATAGAGCATTGCCCTTGGACAGAGGCTGTGGGTGTCTGGATGCGTAGTTTTGGCATTCTGCATTTTCGCTTGTTGCAAATAGGTCCATTTCTGGTGTCCCCCACTTTTGAAAGTACTGATAAAGTACCTGAGAGTGAATCTCCCATTCATGTATCCGTTTCTGTGTTCTGCTTAGGAGATCCACTAGCTGATTGTGGATTCCTGGGAAGCATTCTGCTAGCAGATGAATGCGATTGTGAATTGCCCATTTCCATATTATTTGGGTTAGAAGGCACAGTTGAGATGAATGTGTCCCACCTTGTTTCTTTAGGTAATACATGGTCGTCATATTGTCTATTTTGATAAAAACTGTCTTGTGTTTGAGAAGTGGTTTAAACGCTTTTAGGGCAAGGAAGACAGCTAATAATTCTAAATGGTTTATACGAAAATATTGCTGTTTTGAATCCCATTCCCCTTGAATAGTAAGGCTTTTGAGATGAGCTAACCATCCTATCATCAATGCATCTGTTATTGTGGTCTGAGGCACAGGGTTGTGAAATGACCTCCCCTTCATTAAATTGCTGAGATTCCACCATTGAAGGGACCTATGTGTTTGCCTGTAACACTAGATCTTGCAATTGATCCTGTGCTTGAGACCATTCCTGTGAGAGGCACTGTTGTAGTGTTCTCATGTTTAGTCTTGCATGTGGTACTATTGCTATGCAGGATGCCATCATTCCCAATAGTTTCATGATAAATCTTACTGTGTATTGTTGATTTGGCTGAATTTGTGCTATGAAATTTTGGAAAGCTTGTATCCTTTGTGAATTTGGATAGGCGAAGGCTTTTTGCGTATTGAGAATAGCACCTAGGTAAGGTTGCACCTGTGCTGGCTGAAGATGGGACTTTTGGTAGTTGAGAGTGAACCCTAATGTATGTAGGGTTTCTACTGTGTATTGAATGTGTTGTTGACATTGTATAAAATTGCTTGATTTTATTAGCCAATCGTCTAGATAAGGAAAGACATTTATGTGTTGTCTTTTTAGGTAAGCTGCTACTACCGCTAGACATTTTGTGAATACTCTGGGAGCGGTTATGCCGAATGGCAGTACTCTGAATTGGTAATGTTTTCCTGGTATCACAAACCTTCGGTATTTTATGTGAGCTGGATGATTTGGTATACGGGAATAAGCATCTTTGAGGTCTAATGCAGTATGCAACCTTGTTTTTGTAGTAGTGGAATGACTTCCTGCAGAGTTACCATGTGAAAGTGTTCTGACAGGATATATAGATTTAGTGGTCTGAGATCTAGAATGGGTCTGAGAGTACCATCCTTTTTGGGAATCCGAGAATTTTCTTGCGGGTCGAACCATGGCTCTCTGACAGTGGTGCACCCAAGGCCTTCGATGATCTTTTAGGAGTAGGTGTTGGGGCAGTCGTACTCACGTGCTGACAGGCAGTGACAAGTCTTCTTCGGAATCTGTGTCCTGGATGGAAACTGCCGTCTGCACCTGTTCTTCCTCCAAGGTGTCAATATACTCAGTACTCTTCTATGCCATTTCCAGTCTCGTTGCTCTCTGGTCACGTAGGGTCTTCTTGGGTCAGAACGATAGACAGGCTTCACAATCCTCTTCTCGGTGATTGGGAGAGAGACGCAGATTACATACGAGGTGTTGGTCTTTGTATGGAAATTTTGCATGACATCAGGGACAGATCGAAATGGAGTCCGATCTATCAGACTTCGACGTGGTAGGCCCTAACAGGCCCAAGTTAGGCGCTCGTGCCCAGAAGGGCGAAATGTTGTTTTCGACAATACTATCGGTTTGACTATAGGTGGAAACATGAACAAAACAATACAGACGGTCAAGAAAGTTATCAAAAGTTTCAGATTCAAAATCTCAGAGCACGAGGAAACCCGTCCGAACCAGACAGCGGAAAGAAAACAATCTAACAATGGAGACGATACCCATGCGCAGTATGACCGAGAGGAGGACTCACTTGATCCTGTGACTCCAAAAAGACTTCTTCGAAGAAAAACAACTTATAACACTCAGAGCCCAACACTAGATGGCGGAAGCAATGCATAGCATGTGTATATGCAGCTACACATGCCATCGAACGTACATCTATTTGCTACCAGTTCTCTAGCAGCTTTAGTCTTCAAAACAATGCACATACATCAACTGACGCGTTTCAACTGTAGCTTTTAAGCAGCAATAAAAGTCAAGTAACTCTTGTGATAATGTTTCTGCGAGATCAGGATCGGAATTTTGTCTAGTGGCAGTTTTGATGCCATAAAGTAGCGCAGAAGGTTTATATGCCTACTGCAAAGATTAAAACTGTATTACAACCCAGAGAGCAGGTACATGTGGCGGCAAGCACAGAGAGAGTGCTCTCCTGGAAGCTCCCAATTTAGTTCAGCCCCAAATTCCACCGCCCACATCGTATTGTGGAGACATTAAAATTATCTATCACAAAATATAAGGAAATGCCTCCTTGGCATCGTTACCCCCTGACTTTTTGCCTTTGCTGATGCTGTGTTTTGATTTGAAAGTGTGCTGAGGCCTGCTAACCAGGCCCCAGCACCAGTGTTCTTTCCCTAACCTGTACTTTTGTTTTACACAATTGGCACACCCTGGCATCCAGGTAAGTCCCTTGTAACTGGTACCCCTGGTACCAAGGGCCCTGATGCCAGGGAAGGTCTCTAAGGGCTGCAGCATATCTTATGCCACCCTGGGGACCCCTCACTCAGCACAGACACACTGCTTGCCAGCTTGTGTGTGCTGGTGAGAACAAAACGAGTAAGTCGACATGGCACTCCCCTCAGGGTTCCATGCCAACCTCAAACTGCCTATGCAGTATAGATAAGTCACCCCTCTAGCAGGCCTTACAGCCCTAAGGCAGGGTGCACTATACCATAGGTGAGGGCACCGGTGCATGAGCACTGTGCCCCTACAGTGTCTAAGCAAAACCTTAGACATTGTAAGTGCAGGGTAGCCATAAGAGTATATGGTCTGGGAGTCTGTCAAACACGAACTCCACAGCACCATAATGGCTACACTGAAAACTGGGAAGTTTGGTATCAAACTTCTCAGCACAATAAATGCACACTGATGCCAGTGTACATTTTATTGTAAAATACACCACAGAGGGCACCTTAGAGGTGCCCCCTGAAACTGTAACCAACTACCTGTGTAGGCTGACTGGTTCTAGCAGCCTGCCACACTCGAGACATGTTGCTGGCCCCATGGGGAGAGTGCCTTTGTCACTCTGAGGCCAGTAACAAAGCCTGCACTGGGTGGAGATGCTAACACCTCCCCCAGGTAGGAGCTTTAACACCTGGCGGTGAGCCTCAAAGGCTCACCCCCTTTGTTCCAGCACCGCAGGGCACTCCAGCTGGTGGAGTTGCCCGCCCCCTCCGGTCACGGCCCCACTTTTGGCGGCAAGGCCGGAGGAAATAATGAGAATAACAAGGAGGAGTCACTGGCCAGTCAGGAAAGCCCCTAAGGTGTCCTGAGCTGAAGTGACTAACTTTTAGAAATCCTCCATCTTGCAGATGGAGGATTCCCCCAATAGGGATAGGATTGTGACCCCCCTCCCCTTGGGAGGAGGCACAAAGAGGGTGTACCCACCCTCAGGGCTAGTAGCCATTGGCTACTAATCCCCCAGACCTAAACACGCCCTTAAATTTAGTATTTAAGGGCTCCCCTGAACCTAAGAATTTAGATTCCTGCAACTTACAGAAGAAGAGGACTGCTGAGCTGAAAAACCCCTGCAGAAGAAGAAAGAAGACACCAACTGCTTTGGCCGCAGTCCTACCGGCCTGTCTCCTGCCTTCTAAAGAAACCTGCTCCAGCGGCGCTTTCCCCAGGACCAGCGACCTCTGAATCCTCAGAGGACTGCCCTGCTTCAAGAGGAACAAGAAACTCCCGAGGACAGCGGCCCTGTTCCAAAAAGACTGCAACTTTGTTTCAGAGGAGCAGATTTAAAGACCCCTGCAATCCCCGCAAGAAGCGTGAGACTTGCAACACTGCACCCGGCGACCCCGACTCGACTGGTGGAGAACCAACACCTCAGGGAGGACCCTCCGGCGACTCCGAGACTGTGAGTAACCAAAGTTGTCCCCCCTGAGCCCCCACAGCGACGCCTGCAGAGGGAATCCCGAGGCTCCCTCTCACCGCGACTGCCTGACTCTAAAATCCCGACAGCTGGAAAAGACCCTGCACCCGCAGCCCCCAGCACCTGAAGGATCGGAACTCCAGCGCAGGAGTGACCCCCAGGAGGCCCTCTCCCTTGTCCAGGTGGTGGCTACCCCGAGGAGCCCCCCCCCCCTTGCCTGCCTGCACCGCTGAAGAGACCCCTTGGTCTCCCATTGAAAACCCGACGCGCGTGTGCACACTGCACCCAGCCGCCCCCGCGCTGCTGAGGGTGTACTTTTTGTGTGGACTTGTGTCCCCCCCGGTGCCCTACAAAACCCCCCTGGTCTGCCCTCCGAAGACGCGGGTACTTACCTGCTGGCAGACTGGAACCGGGGCACCCCCTTCTCTCCATTGAAGCCTATGCGTTTTGGGCACCACTTTGAACTCTGCACCTGACCGGCCCTGAGCTGCTGGTGTGGTGACTTTGGGGTTGCTCTGAACCCCCAACAGTGGGCTACCTTGGACCCCAATCTTAACCCCGTAGGTGGTTTACTTACCTGCAAAAACTAACATTACTTTACCTCCCCCAGGAACTGTGAAAATTGCACTGTGTCCACTTTTAAAAACAGCTAAATGTGTTTTATGTAAAAAGTATATATGCTACTGTAATTATTCAAAGTTCCTAAAGTACTTACCTGCAATACCTTTCAAATGAGATATTACATGTAGAATTTGAACCTGTGGTTCTTAAAATAAACTAAGAAAAAATATTTTTCTATAACAAAAACCTATTGGCCTGGAATTGTTTCTGAGTGTGTGTTCCTCATTTATTGCCTGTGTGTATGTACAACAAATGCTTAACACTACTCCTTTGATAAGCCTACTGCTCGACCACACTACCACAAAATAGAGCATTAGTATTATCTCTTTTTGCCACTATCTTCCCTCTAAGGGGAACCCTTGGACTCTGTGCATACTATTCCTTACTTTGAAATAGTGCATACAGAGCCAACTTCCTACACAAAACAACCTGGTTTTGTGAAGCAGGCACCTGCATTTTTGAACCTGGGCTCGGCGGCCATATGAGGAAACCTACCAAACCCAGACATTTCTGGAAACTAGATACCCAGTGGAGTCCTCAGAGGTGTGGCTTGTGTGGATTCCCCAAAGTTTTCTTACCCAGAATATCCTGCAAAGGTGAAATGTTGAATAATGAAAATGTCACTTACCCAGTGTACATCTGTTCGTGGCATTAGTCACTGCAGATTCACATGTTGTGCATAGCCCGCCATCTGGTGTTGGGTCGGAGTGTTACAAGTTGTTTTTCTTCGAAGAAGTCTTTCGAGTCACGAGACCGAGGGACTCCTCCTCTTTGCTTCCATTGCGCATGGGCGTCGACTCCATCTTCGATTGTTTTCCCCGCAGAGGGTGAGGTAGGAGTTGTGTGTGTTAGTAATAGTGCCCATGCAATGGAGTGAATAAGTATGTACCAATTAAGGTTTAAATAATCTATTTAAAAATGTACAAAGTTGAAGATAACTTCCAAACGGCTACAGGCTCCCGGGGAGGCGGGTGGGCACATGTGAATCTGCAGCGACTAATGCCACGAACAGATGAAGACTGGGTAAGTGACATTTTCAGTTCGATGGCATGTGTAGCTGCAGATATACATGTTGTGCATAGACTAGTAAGCAGTTATCTCCCCAAAAGCGGTGGCTCAGCCTGTAGGAGTGGAAGTAGTCTGAAATAAAGTTCTTAGTACGGCTTGACCTACTGTGGCTTGTTGTGCGGACAGCATGTCTACACAGTAGTGCTTAGTAAATGTGTGAGGCGTAGACCATGTGGCTGCCTTACATATCTCGTGCATAGGAATATTCCCTAGGAAGGCCATGCTAGCGCCTTTCTTTCGGGTTGAGTGTGCCCTTGGTGAAATGGGCAGCTCCCTTTTTGCTTTAAGGTAGCAGATTTGGATGCACTTAACTATCCATCTGGCTATACCCTGTTTTGATATTGGGTTTCCTGTATGAGGTTTTTGGAATGCAATAAACAGTTGTTTAGTTTTTCTGATGTCTTTTGTTCTGTCAATGTAGTACATTAGTGCTCTTCTGATGTCTAATGTATGTAGTGCCCTTTCAGCTACCGAGTCTGGCTGTGGGAAGAACACTGGTAGTTCTACCGTTTGATTTAAGTGAAACAGTGAAATAACCTTTGGTAGAAATTTAGGATTGGTTCTTAGGACTACCTTATTTTTGTGTATTTGGATAAAAGGTTCTTGTATCGTAAACGCCTGAATTTCACTTACTCTTCTTAGAGATGTGATGGCGATGAGAAATGCAACTTTCCAGGTTAGGAATTGTATTTCGCAAGAATGCATGGGTTCAAAAGGTGGACCCATGAGTCTTGTTAAGACGATGTTGAGGTTCCATGAAGGAACGGGTGGTGTCCTTGGTGGTATAATTCTTTTGAGGCCTTCCATAAACGCTTTAATGACAGGTATCCTAAATAGTGAAGTTGAATGGGTAATCTGCAGGTATGCAGATATTGCTGCGAGGTGTATTTTAATGGAAGAGAAGGCCAGGTTCGATTTTTGTAAGTGTAGTAAGTAACCCACTACATCCTTTGGAGATGCGTTTAATGGTTGAATTTGATTATGATGGCAGTAGCAAACAAACCTTTTCCATTTGCTTGCATAGCAGTGTCTAGTGGATGGTCTTCTAGCTTGCTTTATGACTTCCATACATTCTTGTGTGAGGTTTAAGTGTCCGAATTCTAGGATTTCAGGAGCCAGATTGCTAGATTCAGCGATGCTGGGTTTGGATGCCTGATCTGTTGTTTGTGTTGTGTTAACAGATCTGGCTTGTTGGGCAACTTGACGTGGGGTACTACTGATAGGTCTAGCAGTGTTGTGTACCAAGGTTGCCTTGCCCATGTTGGTGCTATCAGTATGAGTTTGAGTTTGTTTTGACTCAATTTGTTTACTAGATATGGAAGGAGAGGGGGAAAAGCGTACGCAAATATCCCTGACCAGTTCATCCATAGGGCATTGCCTTGAGATTGCCTGTGTGGGTATCTGGATGCGAAGTTTTGGCATTTTGCGTTCTCCTTTGTTGCAAATAAGTCTATTTGAGGTGTTCCCCAAAGTTTGAAGTAAGTGTTTAGAATTTGGGGGTGAATTTCCCATTCGTGGACCTGTTGGTGATCTCGAGAGAGATTGTCTGCAAGTTGATTCTGGATCCCTGGAATAAACTGTGCTATTAGGCGAATGTGGTTGTGAATTGCCCATTGCCATATTTTTTGTGCCAGAAGGCACAGCTGTGTCGAGTGTGTCCCCCCCATGTTTGTTTTGATAATACATTGTTGTCATGTTGTCTGTTTTGACAAGAATGTACTTGTGGGTTATGATGGGTTGGAATGCTTTTAACACTAGGAAAACTGCTAGCAGTTCGAGGTGATTTATATGCAGCTTTGTTTGATGTACGTCCCATTGTCCTTGAATGCTGTGTTGATTGAGGTGTGCTCCCCACCCTGTCATGGAAGCATCTGTTATCACGTATTGTGGCACTGGGTCTTGGAAAGGCCGCCCTTTGTTTAAATTTATACTGTTCCACCATAGAAGTGAGATGTATGTTTGGCGGTCTATCAACACCAGATCTAGAAGGTGACCCTGTGCTTGTGACCATTGTGATGCTAGGCACTGTTGTAAGGGCCTCATGTGCAGTCTTGCGTTCGGGACAATGGCTATGCATGAGGACATCATGCCTAGGAGTTGTAATACCATCTTAGCCTGTATTTTTTGTGTTGGATACATGGTTTGTATAACTTTTAGGAAATTTTGAACCCTTTGTGGACTTGGAGTGGCTATTCCCCTTGTTGTGTCTATTGTTGCTCCTAGGTATTGCTGTACTTTGCACGGCAGAATGTGTGATTTTGCATAGTTGACGGAGAAACCGAGTTTGTAGAGGGTTTGTATGACCTGATCTGTGTGGTGTGAACACTTTGTCAGTGAGTTGGTCTTGATTAGCCAATCGTCTAGATACGGGAATACGTGTATTTGCTGCCTTCTGATGTGTGCAGCTACTACTGCTAGGCATTTTGTAAAGACTCTTGGTGCGGTTGTTATACCGAACGGCAATACTTTGAATTGGTAATGTATTCCTTTGAATACGAACCTTAGGTATTTCCTGTGCGAGGGATGTACCGGTATGTGGAAATACGCGTCTTTGAGATCTAAGGTTGTCATGTAGTCTTGTTGCTTTAGCAATGGTAACACTTCTTGTAGCGTGACCATGTGAAAGTGTTCTGATTTGATGTAGGTGTTTAGTGTTCTGAGATCTAGGATTGGTCTCAGTGTTTTGTCCTTTTTTGGTATTAGAAAGTACAGTGAGTAAACTCCTGTGTTTATTTGTGTACCTGGTACCAGTTCTATTGCGTTCTTTTGCAGTAATGCTTGAACTTCTATTTCCAGAAGGTCTGAATGCTGTTTTGATATATTCTGTGTTTTTGGTGGTATGTTTGGAGGGATTTTGAGAAATTCTATGCAATAACCATGTTGGATCATTGCTAAGACCCAAGTGTCTGTTGTTATTTCCTCCCAAGATTGGTAATACGGACTTATTCTTCCCCCCACTGGTGTTGTGTGGAGGGGATGAGTGACCTGTGAGTCACTGTTTGGTTGCAGGTGTTTTTGGGCTTTGAAATTTTCCCCTGTTTCTAGGGAATTTTCCTCCTCTGTACTGGCCCTGAAAACCTCCCCTTTGGTACTGTCCCTGGTAGGTAGACGGTGTTGAATGTGATGTACTGGCTTGTGTGGCCTGACCCCGAAACCCCCGTCTCAAGGTTGTTTTGCGGAAGGTGCCGAAAGTGCCTCTGCCCTGCGGGGAATAGAGTGCGCCTATGGCCTTGGCAGTGTCAGTGTCCTTTTTTAGCTTCTCAATTGCCGTGTCCACTTCAGGTCCGAACAATTGTTGCTCATTGAATGGCATATTGAGCACCGCTTGCTGTATCTCCGGTTTAAAGCCAGATGTTCGTAACCACGCGTGCCTTCTTATGGTTACTGCTGTGTTAATTGTTCTTGCAGCTGTGTCCGCTGCATCCATAGAGGAGCGTATTTGGTTATTGGAGATGTTTTGTCCCTCCTCAACCACCTGTTTCGCCCTTTTTTGTAAATCTTTGGGTAGATGCTCGATGAGGTGCTGCATCTCGTCCCAATGGGCTCTGTCATATCGCGCTAGGAGCGCTTGAGAGTTAGCGATGCGCCACTGGTTTGCAGCTTGTACTGAGACACCTTTTTCCGGCTGCGTCGAACTTGCTGCTTTCTTTATCCGGGGGTGGTGCATCGCCTGATGTGTGAGAGTTGGCTCTCTTGCGAGCTGCCCCTACTACAACTGAATCTGGTGGCAGTTGTGAGGTGATGAAAGCAGGGTCTGTGGGCGGTGCTTTATATTTATTTTCCAACCTTGGTGTTATTGCTCTACTCTTGACAGGCTCTTTGAAGATTTGCTTTGCGTGCCTTAGCATTCCTGGGAGCATAGGCAGGCTCTGGTAGGTGCTATGGGTGGAGGAGAGGGTGTTGAAAAGGAAGTCATCCTCGACAGGTTCCGAGTGTAGCGACACGTTATGGAACTCTGCTGCCCTAGCTACCACCTGTGAATACGCTGTGCTGTCCTCTGGTGGTGAGGGCTTGGTAGGATACGCCTCCGGACTGTTGTCTGACACTGGGGCGTCGTATAGGTCCCAAGCGTCCTGGTCATCTTGGCTCATGGTGGTGTGAGCCGGTGAGTGTGACTGAGTCTGTGCCGGTGATATGTGAGTTACAGGTGGAGGAGAAGGTGGCGGAGTTACCTTCTTCACCACTTTTGTTTGTGGTGCTTGTTCCTGTATTTGGAACTCAAGTCTCCTTTTTCTCCTAATAGGGGGAAGGGTGCTGATCTTCCCTGTTCCACTCTGTATAAAGATCCGCTTTTGAGTGTGGTCCACTTCAGTGGATTGTAACTCGTCCTCGAATCTATGTCTGAGCAATTGAGAGGACAGTGATTGCTCCTCTGAATAGGAGCTGGTAGTTGGCTCGGTTGCCGGTCGTTTTGGCACCGAAACTATGTCCTTACTCGTTTTCGGCTCCGATGCGACTTTCCTCTTTTTTTGGAGTCGAAACTTCTCGGCGCCGATCTTCCTCGGTGCCGCTGTCTCTGCGTCGAGCCGCTTTGGCTCCGCTGTCTCGGCGTCGATCTTTGTCGGCAGCACTTTCTCGGTCCCGAGATTGCTGCGTGCCTGTGTCTCGACCCGAGTCGGACCATCTCGGCACTAGTTCGGCCTTTTTCGGTGCCGATGGGCGGTCACCGACTTTATGGGTTGAGCCATGGCCTGTTGGCAGTGGCGTCCCCTGGGCCTTGTCTGTTTTCTTTTGTGCTGGCTTCGAGGTCTTACTCACTGTTTCGTGGACGTCGAATTCCTCCGAGTCCGATTCATGGATAGAGAAGGTTTCCTCTTCTTCTCCTTGTTCCTCGAACTCTCGGTGTCCTGTCGGCGTGGACGCCATCTGTAATCTTCTGGCTCGCCGGTCACGGAGCGTTTTTCGGGATCGAAACGCACGACAGGCCTCACAAGTTTCTTCTTTGTGCTCGGGCGACAGGCACAGGTTACAGACCAAATGTTGGTCTGTATATGGGTATTTGTTCTGGCATTTAGGACAGAATCGGAACGGGGTCCGTTCCATCAGCCTCGATGTTACACGCGGTCGGGCCGACCAGGCCCCGACGGGGGATCGAAAATACCCCGAAGGGCTATCGGAGCTCTTCACGATTCGATGTCGATTCTATCTAACCCGATCCCGAACGCAACAATACCGACGTAATTTTCCGAATTTTTAACTATCTTTCCGTTCCGAAACCCGGAGCGAAAAGGAACACGTCCGAACCCGATGGCGGAAAGAAAACAATCGAAGATGGAGTCGACGCCCATGCGCAATGGAAGCAAAGAGGAGGAGTCCCTCAGTCTCGTGACTCGAAAGACTTCTTCGAAGAAAAACAACTTGTAACACTCCGACCCAACACCAGATGGCGGGCTATGCACAACATGTGTATCTGCAGCTACACATGCCATCGAACAAACTATTTTTCTTGCATTTGTGTCACACATACTACAGCAATATGCTGGGATCCACAGAATTCCTACCACCCAGCATTTCCCCCACCTGTCCGGATAGAAACACTACCCCACTTATGTGCCTGTACCTAGTGCCTGTGTCAGGAATGGATCACCCCAGGGTCAACAGTTTTCCTCATCGAAGGACTAACATTGACAGTTCTGTGATCTATTCCTGACACAGGCACTAGGCCTACCCCACACAAGTGAGGTACGATTTTTTTTATCGGGAGACTTGGGGGAACACAGAATAGAAGAGCACGTGTTATTGCCCCTTGTCTTGCTCCACATTTTTTCCTTTCAAATGTAAGACAGTGCGTAAAAAAGAAGTCTATTTGAGAAATGCCCTGTAATTCACATGCTAGTCTGGGGTCCCCGGAATTCACAGATGTGCTAATAAGTACTGCTTCTCAACACCTTATCTTGTGCCCATTTTGGAAGTACATAGGTTTCCTTGCTACCTATTTTTCAGTGTTTATATTTCACCAAATGATTTGCTGTATACCTGGTATACAATGAAAATCCATTGCAAGGTGCAGCTCATTTATTGGCTCTAAGTATCTAGGGTTCTTGATGAATGTAAGGAAATGCCTCCTTGGCATGGTTGCCCCCTGACTTTTTGCCTTTGCTGATGCTATGTTTACAATTGAAAGTGTGCTGAGGCCTGCTAACCAGGCCCCAGCACCAGTGTTCTTTCCCTAACCTGTACTTTTGTATCCACAATTGGCAGACCCTGGCATCCAGATAAGTCCCTTGTACCTGGTACTTCTAGTACCAAGGGCCCTGATGCCAAGGAAGGTCTCTAAGGGCTGCAGCATGTCTTATGCCACCCTGGAGACCTCTCACTCAGCACAGACACTCTGCTTGCCAGCTTGTGTGTGCTAGTGAGGACAAAACGAGTAAGTCGACATGGCACTCCCCTCAGGGTGCCATGCCAGCCTCTCACTGCCTATGCAGTATAGGTAAGACACCCCTCTAGCAGGCCTTACAGCCCTAAGGCAGGGTGCACTATACCATAGGTGAGGGTACCAGTGCATGAGCATGGTACCCGTACAGTGTCTAAACAAAACCTTAGACATTGTAAGTGCAGGGTAGCCATAAGAGTATATGGTCTGGGAGTCTGTCAAACACGAACTCCACAGCACCATAATGGCTACACTGAAAACTGGGAAGTTTGGTATCAAACTTCTCAGCACAATAAATGCACACTGATGCCAGTGTACATTTTATTGCAAAATACACCCCAGAGGGCACCTTAGAGGTGCCCCCTGAAACTTAACCGACTGTCTGTGTAGGCTGACTAGTTCCAGCAGCCTGCCACACTAGAGACATGTTGCTGGCCCCATGGGGAGAGTGCCTTTGTCACTCTGAGGCCAGTAACAAAGCCTGCACTGGGTGGAGATGCTAACACCTCCCCCAGGCAGGAGCTGTGACACCTGGCGGTGAGCCTCAAAGGCTCACCCCTTTGTCACAGCCCAGCAGGGCACTCCAGCTTAGTGGAGTTGCCCGCCCCCTCCGGCCACGGCCCCCACTTTTGGCGGCAAGGCTGGAGGGAACAAAGAAAGCAACAAGGAGGAGTCACTGGCCAGTCAGGACAGCCCCTAAGGTGTCCTGAGCTGAGGTGACTCTGACTTTTAGAAATCCTCCATCTTGCAGATGGAGGATTCCCCCAATAGGGTTAGGATTGTGACCCCCTCCCCTTGGGAGGAGGCACAAAGAGGGTGTACCCACCCTCAGGGCTAGTAGCCATTGGCTACTAACCCCCCCAGACCTAAACACGCCCTTAAATTTAGTATTTAAGGGCTACCCTGAACCCTAGAAAATTAGATTCCTGCAAACTACAAGAAGAAGGACTGCCTAGCTGAAAACCCCTGCAGAGGAAGACCAGAAGACGACAACTGCCTTGGCTCCAGAAACTCACCGGCCTGTCTCCTGCCTTCCAAAGAACTCTGCTCCAGCGACGCCTTCCAAGGGACCAGCGACCTCTGAATCCTCTGAGGACTGCCCTGCTTCGAAAAAGACAAGAAACTCCCGAGGACAGCGGACCTGCTCCAAAAAGACTGCAACTTTGTTTCGAGGAGCAGCTTTAAAGACCCTGCAATCTCCCCGCAAGAAGCGTGAGACTTGCAACACTGCACCCGGCGACCCCGACTCGGCTGGTGGAGAACCAACACCTCAGGGAGGACCCCCGGACTACTCTCCGACTGTGAGTACCAAAACCTGTCCCCCCTGAGCCCCCACAGCGCCGCCTGCAGAGGGAATCCCGAGGCTTCCCCTGACCGCGACTCTCTGAAACCTAAGTCCCGACGCCTGGAAAAGACCCTGCACCCGCAGCCCCCAGGACCTGAAGGACCGGACTTTCACTGGAGAAGTGACCCCCAGGAGTCCCCCTCCCTTGCCCAAGTGGAGGTTTCCCCGAGGAAGCACCCCCTTGCCTGCCTGCAGCGCTGAAGAGATCCGTTGATCTCTCATAGACTAACATTGCGAACCCGACGCTTGTTTCTACACTGCACCCGGCCGCCCCCGCGCTGCTGAGGGTGAAATTTCTGTGAGGGCTTGTGTCCCCCCCCGGTGCCCTACAAAACCCCCCTGGTCTGCCCTCCGAAGACGCGGGTACTTACCTGCAAGCAGACCGGAACCGGGGCACCCCCTTCTCTCCATTCTAGCCTATGCGTTTTGGGCACCACTTGGAACTCTGCACCTGACCGGCCCTGAGCTGCTGGTGTGGTGACTTTGGGGTTGCTCTGAACCCCCAACAGTGGGCTACCTTGGACCAAGAACTGAACCCTGTAAGTGTCTTACTTACCTGGTAAAACTAACAAAAACTTACCTCCCCCAGGAACTGTGAAAATTGCACTGTGTCCACTTTTAAAATAGCTATTTGTGAATAACTTGAAAAGTATACATGCAATTGAAATGATTCAAAGTTCCTAATGTACTTACCTGCAATACCTTTCAAACAAGATATTACATGTTAAATTTGAACCTGTGGTTCTTAAAATAAACTAAGAAAAGATATTTTTCTATAACAAAACCTATTGGCTGGATTTGTCTCGGAGTGTGTGTACCTCATTTATTGTCTATGGGTATGTACAACAAATGCTTAACACTACTCCTTGGATAAGCCTACTGCTCGACCACACTACCACAAAATAGAGCATTAGTATTATCTATTTTTACCACTATTTTACCTCTAAGGGGAACCCTTGGACTCTGTGCATGCTATTCCTTACTTTGAAATAGCACATACAGAGCCAACTTCCTACAATGAACCTACAAACCCTCTACATCCCCGCAACCAGAAGTGTCTAGCAGACATAACAGTACATTGCTTTCAGTAAATCTGCCACAGCTGGAAAAAATTATAAAAGAAAACGTGGACTGAAATGGCTTTTTTTCACCTCAATTTTAATATATTTTTATTTTAGCAGTTACTTTCTGTAGGAAAACGTTGAAGGATCTACACAAATGACTCCTTGCTAAAGTCAGAATTCTGTCTACTTTTCAGACATGTTTAGCTGTCCGGGATTCAGCATTGGTTTCACACCCATTTCTGTCACTGACTTGAAGGAGGCTGAAAGCACAAAAATAGTAAAAATGTGGTTTGTCCCAGTAAAATGCCAAAATTGTGTTGAAAAATGTGGTTTTCTGATTCAAGTCTGCCTGTACCTGAAAGTTGAGAACATGCTGAATTTAGTTCTGCAAACCCTTCGCTGATACCATTTTTAGGGGGAAAAAAACACATACTTTCAACTGCAGCCCTTTTTCCCATTTTTCTGAAGAAAAAAAAAACGAAATGTTGGCTGTATTATGGCTAATTTCTTCGTCTCCTCCAGGGGAACCCACAAACTCTGGGTAACTTTAGAATCCCTAAGATTTTGGAAAAACAGGACGCAGATTTGGTGTGGATAGCTGATAGGACTTCGTAACATTTAGTCTACGTAAGCTAAGCGAGAACTCCCCCAAATAGCCAAAAAAGGCCTGGGGTGTGTGTGGGTGTGAGAAACACTACTCAGAAGAGTTGATTGATTTTCAATGATTATCTGGGGCAATGTTTCAAATTAGACCTTTGTCTAGTGCCTCTCCATTATATGTTAAGGACACACTTTTGAAAATCAACGTGCCAACTAGTTCCCACTATGGGTAACTCTTAAAGAGTATATGGTTATGACTAAGGTGAATAGTTACTACATTAGATGTCTGTGCAAAAGACTGAATCAAGATACAAACAACCCCGAATCAAGGAGTTGTACAGATGTAGAGTCTCTACTCCCTACTCAATACTCCATGAAGAGCGGGGGTTGTTGGATAGCTGCAACCTCCAAATCTACTGAAGTCGATTAAGCTAAGGGTACCTCTAAGGGGTAGCTATTCAGAGTCCACATGGAGGATACTTAGGAAGGTCAGTACAATATTGACATAAATACTAGGCCCTACACTGACTTTGTAATATAGGCCATGGTACCTCATCATGGAGGCAGTTTACATTGGTTTGGAGCCTCCACACCCACTGTTGTTCGAACCACAGCAGCTGTTGTCATATCATGTCTTGTCTGTGTGAGTCTCTCTACTACGTATCACTCAATGTCGTCAGCACAGGATCACATTGATGTAATGATTAATGAACATTGTTGAGTCGCATTGCAACGCATTGTGGTCCTATGTTCGCAGATACGTGTTCCTATGCGCCTGGTGGTCATGCCTATATATTTCAGGTTACACAAGCACTTTATAACACAGGATACATTTTTACTCTTTCAATTAGAGATATTCCTTAGTTCCCATGGAGACTTGAGACCGAGATCAAACTGTGTTATCTTCTTAGTGTACGGACAAACGCTACACTTACCACAGGGTGCATGGCCTACAGGTGGAAGATTCCAAAGAGTTTGTTAGCCCGTAGTCAGTTTCTCTTCTTTAGGTCATGTGTGCACCACCATGTCTTTAATGTTCCTGGCTTTTTTGTAGGCATGCGTAGGTTGATCATAAAGGCCATCTGAGGTCAAAACCTCCAATTCTTCTTAATGATTGTCTAAGTGATTCAATAGAGGTCAGTAGGTTGAGACACAAATCTGTTTTTCTACTGTAGGTCTTGTGTAAGATTCTGATAGTTCTCCATTATTATTTAAAGCTCTTTTGTGTGTTCATTGAATCAAGTTTGTTGGATAGTGTTTTACCTTTAATTTCTGCATCAGTTTTGTGGAATGTTTGTCTTACTCTTGTTTACATTAACAGTTCCTCTGTAACCTTAAAAATTAGCCCACTGGTAGATTCTCTCTCAGCCAGCAGGGGTGAAAGCTATAAAACGGGATTAGATTGATCCTATCAGTGGATTTATAATATACTTGTGTTAGCAGCCAACCGTTTCTTGCTTCTATTAATAGATCCAGAAAGGGTAGTTTCTTTGCCACCGATGTTAATGGTGAATAGTAAGTCGCAGACTACAGCATTCAGCAGTTCCGCAAATTCCAATGCTTAATTTCTGGAGCTCTTCCAAATCAAAAGGACATCATCAATGTACCATTTCCATAGTCTGATATTTTCCAGAAAAGGGTTAGAGGGGTGCAGAACACGTTCTGTTTCAAAGATGCGGACGTAGAGGCACATTAAGCTCGGAGTGAAGGTGCTCCCTACAGATGTCCTGTGTACCTGAGAAAGTATTATCCTTCAAATTCAAAGCAATTCAGAGTCTAGGCCAAATGTGCTACATCTAGGAGGAACTCAGGAGGTGTCAGAGTCCCAGGCTACTCTATTCAGGATCCCTTTCATTGGCCAACGGTTGATTCCTGAGCGATGTTGGTGTATAGCGATTCAACATCTAGGCTGATTAATAACTCATTTTCCTCATTAAAGGTGATATTCTCAAGGAGCTTCAGAACATCCTTAGGTTCCTGCAGGAGGCTGGGTATTTCCTTCACCAATTGTTGAAGAAACCTGTCAGAAAACTGCAACAGTGGTTCTAATGCCAAACCTATTCCTTTGACTATAGGTCTTCCGGGAGGGGGAAATTTGCTTTCGTGTATTTTAGAAAGTATATAGAAGTAAGGCATCTTGGGAGAAGTTCGTACTAAAAAGCCTGCCTCCTGTTTCATAATCCACCCATTCTCTCTGCCCTTAGTAACCAGAAAGCCTTTTTTCTTCCACAATCTCGGGGATGGAGTCCTTGCTCAGATGTTTGTAATGACGTGTGTTGTAGGAAGTTGGCTCTGTATGTGCTATTTCAAAGTAAGGAATAGCATGCACAGAGTCCAAGGGTTCCCCTTAGAGGTAAAATAGTGGTAAAAATAGATAATACTAATGCTCTATTTTGTGGTAGTGTGGTCGAGCAGTAGGCTTATCCAAGGAGTAGTGTTAAGCATTTGTTGTACATACACATAGACAATAAATGAGGTACACACACTCAGAGACAAATCCAGCCAATAGGTTTTGTTATAGAAAAATATCTTTTCTTAGTTTATTTTAAGAACCACAGGTTCAAATTTTACATGTAATGGCTCTTTTGAAAGGTATTGCAGGTAAGTACTCTAGGAACTTTGAATCATTACTTTAGCATGTATACTTTTCACATAAAACACAATAAGCTGTTTTAAAAGTGGACACAGTGCAATTTTCACAGTTCCTGGGGGAGGTAAGTTATTGTTAGTTTCAACAGGTAAGTAAGGCACTTACAGGTTTCAGTTTTTGGTCCAAGGTAGCCCACCGTTGGGGGTTCAGAGCAACCCCAAAGTTATCACACCAGCAGCTCAGGGCCGGTTAGGTGCAAAGGTCAAAGAGGTGCCGAAAACACATAGGCTATAATGGAGAGAAGGGGGTGCCCCGGTTCCAGTCTACCAGCAGGTAAGTACCCGCGTCTTCGGAGGGCAGACCAGGGGGGTTTTGTAGGGCACCGGGGGGGACACAAAGTAGCACAGAAAGTACACCCTCAGCAGCGCGGGGGCGGCCAGGTGCAGTGTGCGTCGGGTTTCCTTCAGGTTTCAATGGGAGACCAAGGGGTCTCTTCAGCGATGCAGGCAGGCAAGGGGGGGGCTCCTCGGGGTAGCCACCACCTGGGCAAGGGAGAGGGCATACTGGGGGTCACTCCTGCACAGAAGTTCCGTTTCTTTAGGGGCTGGGGGCTGCGGGTGCAGGGTCTTTTCCAGCCGTCGGGAAATGGAGTTCAGACAGTCGCGGTCAGGGGGAGCCTGGGGATTCCCTCTGCAGGCGTCACTGTGGGGGCTCAGGGGGGACAACTTTGGTTACTCACAGTTGTAGAGTCGCCGGAGGGTCCTCCCTGAGTTGGTTGTTCTCCACCAGTCGAGTCGGGGTCGCCGGGTGCAGTGTTGCAAGTCTCACGCTTCTTGCGGGGAATTGCAGGGGTCTTTAAATCTGCTCCTTGTAACAAAGTTGCAGTTCTTTTGGAGCAGTGCCGCTGTCCTCGGGAGTTTCTTGTCTTTTTCGAAGCAGGGCAGTCCTCAGAGGATTCAGAGGTCGCTGGTCCCTTGGAAAGCGTTGCTGGAGCAGGTTCTTTGGAAGGCAGGAGACAGGCCGGTGAGTTTCTGGAGCCAAGGCAGTTGTCGTCTTCTGGTCTTCCGCTGCAGGGGTTTTCAGCTAGGCAGTCCTTCTTCTTGTAGTTGCAGGAATCTAATTTTCTAGGGTTCAGGGTAGCCCTTAAATACTAAATTTAAGGGCGTGTTTAGGACTGGGGGGTTAGTAGCCAATGGCTACTAGCCCTGAGGGTGGGTACACCCTCTTTGTGCCTCCTCCCAAGGGGAGGGGGTCACAATCCTAACCCTATTGGGGGAATCCTCCATCTGCAAGATGGAGGATTTCTAAAAGTTAGAGTCACCTCAGCTCAGGACACCTTAGGGGCTGTCCTGACTGGCCAGTGACTCCTCCTTGTTATTCTCATTATTTTCTCCGGCCTTGCCGCCAAAAGTGGGGCCTGGCCGGAGGGGGCGGGCAACTCCACTAGCGGGAGTGTCCTGCTGGGTTGGCACAAAGGAGGTGAGCCTTTGAGGCTCACCGCCAGGTGTGACAATTCCGGCCTGGGAGAGGTGTTAGCATCTCCACCCAGTGCAGGCTTTGTTACTGGCCTCAGAGTGACAAAGGCACTCTCCCCATGGGGCCAGCAACATGTCTCGGTTTGTGGCAGGCTGCTAAAACTAGTCAGCCTACACAGATAGTCGGTTAAGTTTCAGGGGGCACCTCTAAGGTGCCCTCTGTGGTGTATTTTACAATAAAATGTACACTGGCATCAGTGTGCATTTATTGTGCTGAGAAGTTTGATACCAAACTTCCCAGTTTTCAGTGTAGCCTTTATGGTGCTGTGGAGTTCGTGTTTGACAGACTCCCAGACCATATACTCTTATGGCTACCCTGCACTTACAATGTCTAAGGTTTTATTTAGACACTGTAGGGGTACCATGCTCATGCACTGGTACCCTCACCTATGGTATAGTGCACCCTGCCTTAGGGCTGTAAGGCCTGCTAGAGGGGTGTCTTACCTATACTGCATAGGCAGTGAGAGGCTGGCATGGCACCCTGAGGGGAGTGCCATGTCGACTTACTCGTTTTGTCCTCACTAGCACACACAAGCTGGCAAGCAGTGTGTCTGTGCTGAGTGAGAGGTCTCCAGGGTGGCACAAGACATGCTGCAGCCCTTAGAGACCTTCCTTGGCATCAGGGCCCTTGGTACTAGAAGTACCAGTTACAAGGGACTTATCTGGATGCCAGGGTCTGCCAATTGTGGATACAAAAGTACAGGTTAGGGAAAGAACACTGGGGCTGGGGCCTGGTTAGCAGGCCTCAGCACACTTTCAATTGTAAACATAGCATCAGCAAAGGCAAAAAGTCAGGGGGCAACCATGCCAAGGAGGCATTTCCTTACACAACCCCCCCCCAAACGAAAGAGGATGAGACTAACCTTTCCCAAGAGAGTCTTCATTTTCTAAGTGGAAGAACCTGGAAAGGCCATCTGCATTGGCATGGGCAGTCCCAGGTCTGTGTTCCACTATAAAGTCCATTCCCTGTAGGGAGATGGACCACCTCAACAGTTTAGGATTTTCACCTTTCATTTGCATCAGCCATTTGAGAGGTCTGTGGTCAGTTTGAACTAGGAAGTGAGTCCCAAAGAGGTATGGTCTCAGCTTCTTCAGGGACCAAACCACAGCAAAGGCCTCCCTCTCAATGGCACTCCAACGCTGCTCCCTGGGGAGTAACCTCCTGCTAATGAAAGCAACAGGCTGGTCAAGGCCATCATCATTTGTTTGGGACAAAACTGCCCCTATCCCATGTTCAGAGGCATCAGTCTGCACAATGAACTGCTTAGAATAATCTGGAGCTTTGAGAACTGGTGCTGAGCACATTGCCTGTTTCAGGGTGTCAAAGGCCTGTTGGCATTCCACAGTCCAGTTTACTTTCTTGGGCATTTTCTTGGAGGTGAGTTCAGTGAGGGCTGTCACAATGGATCCATATCCCTTCACAAACCTCCTGTAATACCCAGTCAAGCCAAGGAATGCCCTGACTTGAGTCTGGGTTTTTGGAGCTACCCAGTCCAGAATAGTCTGGATCTTGGGTTGGAGTGGCTGAACTTGGCCTCCACCTACAAGGTGTCCCAAGTAAACCACAGTTCCCTGCCCTATCTGGCATTTGGATGCCTTGATAGAGAGGCCTGCAGATTGCAGAGCCTTCAAAACCTTCCTCAGGTGGACCAGGTGATCCTGCCAGGTGGAGCTAAAGACAGCAATATCATCAAGATAAGCTGTGCTAAAGGACTCCAAGCCAGCAAGGACTTGATTCACCAACCTTTGGAAGGTGGCAGGGGCATTCTTTAAACCAAAGGGCATAACAGTAAACTGATAATGCCCATCAGGTGTGGAGAATGCTGTTTTCTCTTTTGCTCCAGGTGCCATTTTTATTTGCCAGTACCCTGCTGTCAAGTCAAAGGTACTTAGAAATTTGGCAGCACCTAATTTATCAATGAGCTCATCAGCTCTTGGAATTGGATGGGCATCTGTCTTGGTGACAGAATTGAGCCCTCTGTAGTCCACACAAAACCTCATCTCTTTCTTTCCATCTTTGGTGTGAGGTTTGGGGACTAAGACCACTGGGCTAGCCCAGGGGCTGTCAGAGCGCTCAATTACTCCCAATTCCAGCATCTTGTGGACTTCCACCTTGATGCTTTCCTTAACATGGTCAGACTGTCTGAAGATTTTGTTCTTGACAGGCATGCTGTCTCCTGTGTCCACATCATGGGTACACAGGTGTGTCTGACCAGGGGTTAGGGAGAAAAGCTCAGGAAACTGTTGTAGGACTCTCCTACAATCAGCCTGCTGTTGGCCAGAGAGGGTGTCTGAGTAGATCACTCCATCTACTGTGCCATCTTTTGGGTCTGAGGACAGAAGATCAGGGAGAGGTTCACTCTCTGCCTCCTGATCCTCATCTGTTACCATCAACAGATTCACATCAGCCCTGTCATGGAAGAGCTTAAGGCGGTTCACATGGATCACCCTCTTGGGGCTCCTGCTTGTGCCCAGGTCCACCAGGTAGGTGACCTGACTCTTCCTTTCTAGTACTGGGTAAGGGCCACTCCATTTGTCCTGGAGTGCCCTGGGAGCCACAGGCTCCAGAACCCAGACTTTCTGCCCTGGTTGGAACTCAACCAGTGCAGCCTTTTGGTCATACCAAAACTTCTGGAGTTGTTGGCTGGCCTCAAGGTTTTCGGTTGCCTTTTCCATGTACTCTGCCATTCTAGAGCGAAGGCCAAGTACATAGTCCACTATGTCCTGTTTAGGCTCATGGAGAGGTCTCTCCCAGCCTTCTTTAACAAGGGCAAGTGGTCCCCTTACAGGATGTCCAAACAGAAGTTCAAAGGGTGAGAATCCTACTCCCTTCTGTGGCACCTCTCTGTAAGCGAAAAGCAGACATGGCAAGAGGACATCCCATCTCCTTTTGAGTTTTTCTGGGAGCCCCATGATCATGCCTTTTAATGTCTTGTTGAATCTCTCAACCAAGCCATTAGTTTGTGGATGGTATGGGGTAGTGAATTTATAAGTCACTCCACACTCATTCCACATGTGCTTTAGGTATGCTGACATGAAGTTGGTACCTCTGTCAGACACCACCTCCTTAGGGAAACCCACTCTGGTAAAGATACCAATGAGGGCCTTGGCTACTGCAGGGGCAGTAGTCGACCTAAGGGGAATAGCTTCAGGATACCTGGTAGCATGATCCACTACTACCAGGATATACATATTTCCTGAGGCTGTGGGAGGTTCCAGTGGACCAACTATGTCCACACCCACTCTTTCAAAGGGAACCCCCACCACTGGAAGTGGAATGAGGGGGGCCTTTGGATGCCCACCTGTCTTACCACTGGCTTGACAGGTGGGGCAGGAGAGGCAAAACTCCTTAACCATGTTGGACATATTGGGCCAGTAGAAGTGGTTGACTAACCTCTCCCACGTCTTGGTTTGTCCCAAATGTCCAGCAAGGGGAATGTCATGGGCCAATGTTAGGATGAACTCTCTGAACAGCTGAGGCACTACCACTCTCCTAGTGGCACCAGGTTTGGGGTCTCTGGCCTCAGTGTACAGGAGTCCATCTTCCCAATAGACCCTATGCGTTCCATTTTTCTTGCCTTTGGACTCTTCAGCAGCTTGCTGCCTAAGGCCTTCAAGAGAGGGACAGGTTTCTTGTCCCTTACACAGCTCCTCCCTTGAGGGTCCCCCTGGGCCTAAGAGCTCAACCTGGTAAGGTTCAAGCTCCAAAGGCTCAGTTCCCTCAGAGGGCAGAACTTCTTCCTAAGAGAGGTTCCCTTTCTTTTGCTGTGTTGCAGTGGGTTTCCCAACTGACTTTCCTTTCCTCTTGGTAGGCTGGGCCATTCTTCCAGACTCCAGCTCTACTTGTCCACCCTGTGCCTTGCATTGTGCTCTGGTTTTCACACACACCAGTTCAGGGATACCCAGCATTGCTGCATGGGTTTTTAGTTCTACCTCAGCCCATGCTGAGGACTCCAGGTCATTTCCAAGCAGACAGTCCACTGGGATATTTGAGGAGACCACCACCTGTTTCAGGCCATTGACCCCTCCCCATTCTAAAGTAACCATTGCCATGGGATGTACTTTTCTCTGATTGTCAGCGTTGGTGACTGTGTAAGTTTTTCCAGTCAGGTATTGGCCAGGGGAAACCAGTTTCTCTGTCACCATGGTGACACTGGCACCTGTATCCCTCAGGCCCTCTATTCTAGTCCCATTAATTAAGAGTTGCTGTCTGTATTTTTGCATGTTAGGCGGCCAGACAGCTAGTGTGGCTAAATCCACCCCACCCTCAGAAACTAGAGTAGCTTCAGTGTGGACCCTGATTTGCTCTGGGCACACTGTTGATCCCACTTGGAGACTAGCCATACCAGTGTTACCTGGATGGGAGTTTGGAGTGGAACCTTTCTTGGGACAGGCCTTGTCTCCAGTTTGGTGTCCATGCTGTTTACAGCTATGACACCAGGCCTTTTTGGGATCAAAGTTTTTACCCTTGTACCCATTGTTTTGTGAAGAGGCTCTGGGCCCACCCTCCTGTGCAGGTTTTTGGGGGCCTGTAGAAGACTCTTTACTATTTTTAGTTTTGGTTGTCTCATCACCCTTCCCCTGGGGAGTCTTTGTGACCCCTTTCTTTTGGTCACCCCCTGTTGAAGTCTTGGACACCCTTGTCTTGACCCAATGGTCCGCCTTCTTTCCCAATTCTTGGGGAGAAATTGGTCCTAGGTCTACCAGATGCTGATGCAGTTTATCATTGAAACAATTACTTAACAGGTGTTCTTTCACAAATAAATTGTACAGCCCATCATAATTACTTACACCACTGCCTTGAATCCAACCATCTAGTGTTTTCACTGAGTAGTCAACAAAGTCAACCCAGGTCTGGCTCGAGGATTTTTGAGCCCCCCTGAACCTAATCCTGTACTCCTCAGTGGAGAATCCAAAGCCCTCAATCAGGGTACCCTTCATGAGGTCATAAGATTCTGCATCTTGTCCAGAGAGTGTGAGGAGTCTATCCCTACACTTTCCTGTGAACATTTCCCAAAGGAGAGCACCCCAGTGAGATCTGTTCACTTTTCTGGTTACACAAGCCCTCTCAAAAGCTGTGAACCATTTGGTGATGTCATCACCATCTTCATATTTAGTTACAATCCCTTTAGGGATTTTCAACATGTCAGGAGAATCTCTGACCCTATTTATGTTGCTGCCACCATTGATGGGTCCTAGGCCCATCTCTTGTCTTTCCCTCTCTATGGCTAGGATCTGTCTTTCCAAAGCCAATCTTTTGGCCATCCTGGCTAACTGGATGTCCTCTTCACTGGAGTTATCCTCAGTGATTTCAGAGTTGTTGGTCCCTCCTGTGAGGGAACTAGCATCTCTGACTATTATTTGTGGAGTCAGGGCTTGAGAAGCCCTGCTCTCCCTAAGTAGGACTGGAGGGGGGGAATTTCCCTCCAAGTCACTATCTTCATCCTCTGAGTTGCCATCCTCAGAGGGGTTGGCCTTTTCAAACTCTGCCAAAAGCTCCTGGAGCTGTACTTTGGTAGGTTTGGGGCCCATTGCTATTTTCTTTAGTTTACAGAGTGACCTTAGCTCTCTCATCTGTAGATGGAGGTAAGGTGTGGTGTCGAGTTCCACCACATTCACATCTGTGCTAGACATTTTGCTTCTAAAAGTTGGAATACTTTTTAAGAATCTACAACTGGTTCTAGAATCTAATTCAAACTTTTACAAACTTTTAAACTCTAAAAGAAATGCTAAACAGGATCTAACACAAGGCCCTAGCAGGTCTTTTAAGAATTTAGAAAACTTTTCAAATTGCAAAAATCAATTTCTAATGACAATTTTGGAATTTGTCGTGTGATCAGGTATTGGCTGAGTAGTCCAGCAAATGCAAAGTCTTGTACCCCACCGCTGATCCACCAATGTAGGAAGTTGGCTCTGTATGTGCTATTTCAAAGTAAGGAATAGCATGCACAGAGTCCAAGGGTTCCCCTTAGAGGTAAAATAGTGGTAAAAATAGATAATACTAATGCTCTATTTTGTGGTAGTGTGGTCGAGCAGTAGGCTTATCCAAGGAGTAGTGTTAAGCATTTGTTGTACATACACATAGACAATAAATGAGGTACACACACTCAGAGACAAATCCAGCCAATAGGTTTTGTATAGAAAAATATCTTTTCTTAGTTTATTTTAAGAACCACAGGTTCAAATTTTACATGTAATGGCTCTTTTGAAAGGTATTGCAGGTAAGTACTCTAGGAACTTTGAATCATTACTTTAGCATGTATACTTTTCACATAAAACACAATAAGCTGTTTTAAAAGTGGACACAGTGCAATTTTCACAGTTCCTGGGGGAGGTAAGTTATTGTTAGTTTCAACAGGTAAGTAAGGCACTTACAGGTTTCAGTTTTTGGTCCAAGGTAGCCCACCGTTGGGGGTTCAGAGCAACCCCAAAGTTATCACACCAGCAGCTCAGGGCCGGTTAGGTGCAAAGGTCAAAGAGGTGCCGAAAACACATAGGCTATAATGGAGAGAAGGGGGTGCCCCGGTTCCAGTCTACCAGCAGGTAAGTACCCGCGTCTTCGGAGGGCAGACCAGGGGGGTTTTGTAGGGCACCGGGGGGGACACAAAGTAGCACAGAAAGTACACCCTCAGCAGCGCGGGGGCGGCCAGGTGCAGTGTGCAAACACGCGTCGGGTTTCCTTCAGGTTTCAATGGGAGACCAAGGGGTCTCTTCAGCGATGCAGGCAGGCAAGGGGGGGGCTCCTCGGGGTAGCCACCACCTGGGCAAGGGAGAGGGCATACTGGGGGTCACTCCTGCACAGAAGTTCCGTTTCTTTAGGGGCTGGGGGCTGCGGGTGCAGGGTCTTTTCCAGCCGTCGGGAAATGGAGTTCAGACAGTCGCGGTCAGGGGGAGCCTGGGGATTCCCTCTGCAGGCGTCACTGTGGGGGCTCAGGGGGGACAACTTTGGTTACTCACAGTTGTAGAGTCGCCGGAGGGTCCTCCCTGAGTTGGTTGTTCTCCACCAGTCGAGTCGGGGTCGCCGGGTGCAGTGTTGCAAGTCTCACGCTTCTTGCGGGGAATTGCAGGGGTCTTTAAATCTGCTCCTTGTAACAAAGTTGCAGTTCTTTTGGAGCAGTGCCGCTGTCCTCGGGAGTTTCTTGTCTTTTTCGAAGCAGGGCAGTCCTCAGAGGATTCAGAGGTCGCTGGTCCCTTGGAAAGCGTTGCTGGAGCAGGTTCTTTGGAAGGCAGGAGACAGGCCGGTGAGTTTCTGGAGCCAAGGCAGTTGTCGTCTTCTGGTCTTCCGCTGCAGGGGTTTTCAGCTAGGCAGTCCTTCTTCTTGTAGTTGCAGGAATCTAATTTTCTAGGGTTCAGGGTAGCCCTTAAATACTAAATTTAAGGGCGTGTTTAGGACTGGGGGGTTAGTAGCCAATGGCTACTAGCCCTGAGGGTGGGTACACCCTCTTTGTGCCTCCTCCCAAGGGGAGGGGGTCACAATCCTAACCCTATTGGGGGAATCCTCCATCTGCAAGATGGAGGATTTCTAAAAGTTAGAGTCACCTCAGCTCAGGACACCTTAGGGGCTGTCCTGACTGGCCAGTGACTCCTCCTTGTTATTCTCATTATTTTCTCCGGCCTTGCCGCCAAAAGTGGGGCCTGGCCGGAGGGGGCGGGCAACTCCACTAGCGGGAGTGTCCTGCTGGGTTGGCACAAAGGAGGTGAGCCTTTGAGGCTCACCGCCAGGTGTGACAATTCCGGCCTGGGAGAGGTGTTAGCATCTCCACCCAGTGCAGGCTTTGTTACTGGCCTCAGAGTGACAAAGGCACTCTCCCCATGGGGCCAGCAACATGTCTCGGTTTGTGGCAGGCTGCTAAAACTAGTCAGCCTACACAGATAGTCGGTTAAGTTTCAGGGGGCACCTCTAAGGTGCCCTCTGTGGTGTATTTTACAATAAAATGTACACTGGCATCAGTGTGCATTTATTGTGCTGAGAAGTTTGATACCAAACTTCCCAGTTTTCAGTGTAGCCTTTATGGTGCTGTGGAGTTCGTGTTTGACAGACTCCCAGACCATATACTCTTATGGCTACCCTGCACTTACAATGTCTAAGGTTTTATTTAGACACTGTAGGGGTACCATGCTCATGCACTGGTACCCTCACCTATGGTATAGTGCACCCTGCCTTAGGGCTGTAAGGCCTGCTAGAGGGGTGTCTTACCTATACTGCATAGGCAGTGAGAGGCTGGCATGGCACCCTGAGGGGAGTGCCATGTCGACTTACTCGTTTTGTCCTCACTAGCACACACAAGCTGGCAAGCAGTGTGTCTGTGCTGAGTGAGAGGTCTCCAGGGTGGCACAAGACATGCTGCAGCCCTTAGAGACCTTCCTTGGCATCAGGGCCCTTGGTACTAGAAGTACCAGTTACAAGGGACTTATCTGGATGCCAGGGTCTGCCAATTGTGGATACAAAAGTACAGGTTAGGGAAAGAACACTGGGGCTGGGGCCTGGTTAGCAGGCCTCAGCACACTTTCAATTGTAAACATAGCATCAGCAAAGGCAAAAAGTCAGGGGGCAACCATGCCAAGGAGGCATTTCCTTACATGTGTCATTCAGGATCTTTAATCACTTATCACAATACATTTGTATAGACATTATCACGATTGCTCCTCCCTTATCTATGGGTTTTATCACAATGTCCTTATCAGCAGATAATCAAAGAAGTGCTATCGTCTCTATGTCGCTCATATTTTGAAAGACATTCTTTGGTACATTTTTGAGTTTGTCGATCTCAGAGGCAAGAACCTCTGGTGGCATACTACTCGTGTGTGGTATTAAAGTGGATCTTGGCCGTAGCCCTGTATTTTTATCCTCCTCATCATTAGTACAGGGATGGTCAAGGAAAAATGTTTTTAACCTGATTTTATGCAGAAACTCAGCCACATCCAGCTTCAGCTGGAAAGGGACATTTCTAGGAGTGGGCACAAACCCCAAGCCTTTGTTTAGCACAGTCATGTCTACTTCATCAAGAGGCTGTGTGCTTAAATTAAGCACCGTATCTTGTGACATTGTTACATCTTGCTGGTGCTAGGGGTCTCTTCCCTGGTTGTTCCCATCTCTTCTTGTCTTTGGTATGTGACCCCCTTCTTTCTCAATTTTCCATAACCCGACCTCTGGCTGACAGGAGTTAAAATAATAAACCTAAAAGCTTTCTTTTTGTGGTAGTGTGGGTGAGCAGTTTAAGCTTCTCAGATAGGATAATGTTAAGCATTTATTGCACACACAAAGCCAGTAAGCGAGACGCACTCAAAGAAATCAGACAGCAATTTATAAAAAATAAAAAAAAATTACATACATTTAGAAACCTAGGTCATTGTAATTGGGTAATTACTTTTCATGTTATAAATTTTTAAGACAAAATAAAACACTTTCATTGACTAATGCGATAATGTTATCGTAAGTGAAAAGGAACACATACTGCAGGCTAGTACTTATCAGCAACTTACAGGATCAATGTTCTGGTGTTAAAGTAAGTATTGTGGCCAGGTCAAAAGCAGAACCAACAGGTTACTTTGGGAGGCACAGGGGCATCTGGATGCAGAAGTGCTTTTCAGCGTCAGGTGCCCTAATGTTATCACGTGGAAAAAGAACACATATTGCATTCGGGCACTTAGCAACGACTCACAGGACTGTTCTTTTGGAGTTAAGTATGGGGCAAGGTCCAAGGCAGCACCAACAGGTCCCTTCGAGAGGCACTGGGATGTCCGGATGCAGAGGTGCTTTACAGCATTGGGTGTCCCATTCGTTTTAATGGGAAATGGTCTTGGGGAAAAGAGGCTGCAAGTGGGGACTGGGTGACCAGTCGAGCTGAACCCAAAGCGGGCTCAAGTCTTGAGTGTCTTGGACATCCAGATACACCATTGGTCCATGGCAACACTGGCTGGGTGGCGCAACGTGCTGTAGTGCTTTGTCTAGCTAGGTCACGTCGTGAAGACTCCTCGCGGTTCTTGGTTCCTGCAAAAAACAGGGTGAAGGTGACGACTGGGAGACTAGTCTGGCCCAACCCAAGATGGGGTTAAGCTCTGGAGAGTCTCAGGACCTTGTTGCCACTGTTGGTCCACTGAGACTCAGGCAATTATTCTCCCTGCTCCTTTTTGGATATGAAGCTGGAACTGAAAAGCATTCATTACTTCTAGGAAGGGCTCCACTGGTGAGGCGGCTAGCGAGGAATGACTGAAAACTCTAGAAGGCAAAATCTTCAGTTCCAAAGCTTTCAGTGTGGAAATATTGTGTCGAACTGAAGAAGTCAGTTCTGAAATCGAAGTGGAAGGCTTCTTGGTCGGTGCTAAAACACTTGGCTCGAAAGGTAGACTCGATCCCAAGGGTGTGTGGGATGCTGCCAAGCTGGAGGTCAATACCGAAGACTGCTTCGTCTTCGCTATTTTCTATGCAGAGTCTGAAGGCCGGGCAATCGAAGGCCTCTTTCGGATCCGACCATGGCCCAAATGTAGCACTGAGGTGAGAGGCTGACTTTCGATGTCAGACTAGATGTCCAACTGCAAGTCTTCTCTGGAGAAGGCCTCCTTGTGTTCTAACTCCTCCTGGAAGTGGTCTTCCCCGAAAATATAAGGCGTGTCGTCTGGTGCCTGACGTCATCTCCAAATTATGTGCTCTTCAGTCTTGGAGGGTCTTTTGGGATCGAAAAGACAGGCATCACAGCTTTTTCCCTGCGGTCCGAGAGAGGCACAAGTTACACACCAGTTGTTGGTCGGTGTATGGGAATTTCAAATGGCATCAAGGGCGAAACCGGAATGGAGTCTGTTTCATTAGTCCTGCATTACCTGACACCACGTGGAGGATTAGGCCCGGAGAGGGGCGCGGACTCCCCGAAGGGCGATAAGTCGAGTACTGACACAGAAATTCCGATCGACCACGTTAGAGAGAAGCGCGATTGAATTACAAGACTGTCACTGAAAGAAAGATGGAAAAGCACAGTTCGGAATAGACCGAGCCAAGGAATAACAAAGCGTGAGGAAGACACATCAGAACCAGATGGCAGAGAGAGGAGTGATCATTCAATCTTATGACTCAAAAAGATTCTTCTAACAAAAACAACTTGCAACACTCTGGAACCAACACTAGATGGTGGACTTATGCAAAGCATGTGTAGCTACAGCCACACATGCCATCGGATAGTTTTCCTAACTCATGGGACAACACTACAACAGCTCACACTGACAGCAGATTAACTACTGCAATAATTGGCCCAGACCACTGTCAGTCCCAATATTTATTTTACCACACTGCAATTTATTCAATAAGCCCTATTTCGTTTCACTATGATTAAGAAATAATGAACCCAATATCTAATAAACACAATACAAGTATTGTCAGCAGTGCATTTTAATACTACAGAAAGTGTGCTAGTGTCTTTAATGATAGGATTAATGATGAAAGCTAATAAGATCAAAAGTTCTCATAAGTAACAGAAAAATATGTTTGACTGCAATACAGGACTTCACATTGTTTGCTGTTTAGTTGTTTTACTTTATCATAATATTTGAATAAAAATAGTTTTTGACTTTTTGAATATCTCAATTTAATCTAGGAGGCCTTGAGTTATAAATGTATGGCATTATCTGCATATCCTATTAATGCAAGTCAAACTCAATAAAGAAATGTAAAAAAAAACAATCTTTGGACTCTGTTAAGGGAAGCCGTTGGCATGGGGATGTACAGACTGTCAAAGCACTGCAATGATGTTGATTAACTTTAACTTTGTTTGATTACTTAAAACTCAAATTAATGAACCAACCAAACGACAACATAAGCATGGTACACTCAGGTTAAGTGCATAGACCTAAAAGTTTGATAAACGTGAGCCATTAATCCTAGAATTCTAAAGTTCCCACACCATGAAAGATCTAATAGGGACAGTTAGACACACTAATGGTGTTTTGTATAACGCTGTATCAAAGAACAAAGTGGTGTGTGCTGCATGCTTTAAGCCTACATTTGACTAGTTAAGTATAGCAGCATTCCCTATAATGCATAAGATCGCTCCATCTAATATAAAATAAACAAAGGGATAAAAAAAAAAAAAAAAGATCATGCTTAAAATCAAATTTCATCTAGTATAACTAAGGGCCTTGTGCTACATCCTTTGCATCAACGTTTAACTAGTTAGGTATAACACCCTACAATACATCAAATCAATCATTGATCCAATAAAAGGCAATAAAATAACGATTAAGTTAAACAGCTATTACGCAAGTCTTTAGGAATTTTCCATAAAGGCAAAGTTCGAAAATGTTTTTAGTGTGCAAACAGTGTGAAGCCTCCTAACAGCTCTTTAATTTATTAAAATGTATAATCTGTTTAATGTAAAGATTCCATTCAGCATTCATTGCTGGGCAGCAACATAAAAGATCAATAAAGGGAATGTGTTTATAAAAGCACAACCTGAAAACTAAGGAGGTATACTAGACTGAGGACCATGATAATCTGTGTTCTTCAATTGGAAACAGCAAATGTTAATTGGCACGATTGATAACATCACTGCGCTGTTAATATCTGCTAGAAAATAGTATGCGAAGCAAAGACTTCTAGGGATCCAGGAGTAAGAATGTAAAGCTATTCTTAGTGAACGTTGCCCCATCTTTTGTGAGGCTAAGTAATGGGACCTGAGAGTTCAATGTTGATTTGCGGGAGGCTTGATAGACCTTGCGTCAGCAAATTCTTAAGACTGAACTGCTTTATTTAATTAGCTCTCCCAGGGATTAACGGGGCACTTCTGTCCCCAACTGAAAATTATCCCATTATCAACATTTGACTCCCTTCATTTGCCCTAAGCACCAGATGACAGTAGTTTTAAAAAGTCAGTTTATAGGCAAAATCTTGCTTCAACAGGTCAAACTCAAGGCAAACTCAAGGCACACCCAAGCCCCAGAGGTGCAGCTAGGGGAGTCAGAGTGTTTTCCTATATAATTTACATCGAATCTGATCTAGTCTATCTGGCCTAGAAATTCATAAAGGTAAACCTGGCAGAAGTTTGGCTTTTGTCACAGTAAGAATTGGTTAAGCTGATGGACTATAAAGTTTAGCTTGCGATCTGTACAAGGTAAAATCAAGGCCAGCTCCCTTATTCCTTAATTTAGCCAAATACAGTTTTGAAGATCCTTTTTTGATAAGCCATACATTCAAGTAGTTGTATCCAGCATAGTAACTCAAGGTAATAGGGTCCACACATGCCATTTTTTCAATGTTTTGTTTGCAAACTTTCCAAACACCAAGACCATAGATGTTGATTCAGTAAGAGAACTCATTTCGTGAAGTTTGTCAAGAGCCATTTGAAGGTTGATATTGGCAATAAATAATGGCATGTTGGAGAAGCTGAATGTGGTGACTGAGGATTTTGGGCTGAAATGATCTGGCAGAGCCCAGGGTGAAACCAATATCAGCTGTACATAAATTAAAAAGAACTGTGGCCAAAAACCAACCTTGTTTCAGTCCTCTGTTCACTTATACCGTTGCCCCCTTCCCCCAGCCTCATGTTGCTACTTTTTATATGCACCCACGTGTCTGAATATAATGAAATCAGAGCCTGGTATAAGGGAGTCGTGATACCCAGACCTCGAAGATTGCTCCAGAATGTCTGTCATCTTTATTAAAGGCCACTGAAAAGTCTGTGAGACAGGCAAATAAAGGAAGACTCTTACTGGCAACTTTCTGCCGTGGCAAAAAACGAAACAAGAATGTTGTCTATGGTACTGCAAGTGCTCCTGAACCCCGAATGATTAAAACAGAATATTTGTTTTTCCTCTAACCAAGCTTTCAACTCTCTCAAAAGAAATCTCACATGCACCTTTCCTTCCACATCTAGCAAGGCGATGAGATGGTAAGCATGAGTGATCCCGCAATTGTCCTTTTTAAACCGGGGCCAGTGGATGGACACGCTCCGAGAACATACGACTATTGATAACTGAAACGCTGCCTTGTATAATAGAGTTATCCAACCCAGCCCAAAAGTCCAGCTCAGTCTTTAGCATGGCGCCTGGAATGCCATTTGGCCCCAGTGCTCCATGTGTTCTTCCTTTATTTATAGCAAGTTTTGTGCTGTGTTAATGAAATCGCTCCTAGAGAGAGAGAGGCAACTGCCCGTCCCTTGGGTGATGCAGTTATCTCTCAATCAACATTTAATTGCTTTATTAAGACTCCCAACCCTCAAAGTGGGTTCCTACTCAACCACTGGGCTACAACCTTCATCAAGCTTGCTGATAAAGTTCCAAAACTTGCTATGATCTTTGGCTTTTGAGATCTTAAACAAGACTAGCCACTGTGAGCCCAGGTGTTTCCTTTTTGCATCCCAAGTCTTCCGCAAATATTCCTTTTGCGGAAGATGGGTTTGAGCTCGGAGCAATGGATCTGCTCCCTTGCTGTGCATGAGTTGTCTTTGCCTACGGACTTCATTACAGCAAAACATCCTAGGGCAATAATACAGGGCAGTGTAAGAGCTGGAGCTGGTGAGCATACTTGGTACAACTCAGAAACAAAGCCCTGGAAAGTGGAATTGTGAGCCATGTGGAAGGAGTAGAGGTGCAACCAGTCAGGTGTTTTTCCATACTATACTGTCCCCTGTTATCTCACTGCCTTTACCTGCTCAATACTTTCAGAGTCCGGCTTGTCCAGCCTTGCTCCACATTAGCTCATACTCTGTACACTAAGGCTGATTGCCCTCCACAAAGTAGGAAGGAGGAGACAACATGACTGCTGCTTTGGAACTTTCTACAATGAACTTTGTGGGCCACATGCTCTCTCCGGCCCTACTACTCAGCCCGGGCTATGGATATCAATCAAATAATCTGTCCAACATGAATTTTTAAAAGAACTCTAGCGACCTGGGTCATAAAAGAAGAACAGCAAATCTATTGATAAGACTAGGTAGACTTCCTTCTATTACCCAAAGCCTGCCATGAGATACTTGCAGTTCTTTTAAATATCCTTCATCAACACCATACACTGGACTTTGCCTTCTTATCAAGTCGAAAAGCCATCTCATAGACACTCCAAAAATACTACTCTGGAGGAATGGACATTTGTGTAAGTGTGAACAGAATCTTATGAACCTTCAGCCATTTTATAGAATTGCTGCACCAGCTGTCCTTTGTTACTGTGCACACTCTGATATGCGCTGCTATTTAATTCTGCATCTGCAAATCTACCCCTCTGAAGTCTTGAGCCATGGCTGGCTCGTTCTATAATACATACATCATTCCCCTTTCCCACTGCTGCATGACAAATGATCCTGGATCACGGTCTGTTCTTTTGAAGGTTATTCAGACAAGCCTCGTTTAACAATTGTAATGCAAAGCATTCCTTCTTCCCTACCATTTCCCTGCTTAGGGGCCTGTGACTAGTCTGGGACAGTTGTCTTGATCTATGAATCCTAGAAGGGCACTAGTGTTGGCTGTATTGTTGTACTGAAATAGAGAAATTCATAACAGAACTGGAAACACTCATTTTACCTCTACTGTAACTTTCACGATGTCTCTTCTTTGCTTGCTTTCAGGTCCCTACCTAACATACACAGACCACTGCATTTCTGTGACATACCAAGTGTAACACTTTGTTCATTTGACTGATGTACTCATATTATTCTATCTTTATATTTTTTAAGAACTACGCAAAATGAGGAATGCAACATCACACGACCTCAAAAAAAAAAAAGTATGTTGTGATTCAAGAATTCCACCCACCTGTTTAGTTAGATTCTTGATGCTGCAAAACACTATGTGCTGGCAAATTAGTTTCTGCACAACGGGATGCGAAACTCTGTCCAGCTGTGTCAGAAAGCCCAAACAGAAGCCCTGGAAAAGAAATGAGCTAATTACCTTATGACCAGGGATATATACATGACAATTTTTCAGAAGAGGTTAGAAGGTCAAAGTAATATACTCTACATGTGCTTAGCCTTTGCATGCTTTGCTAAACGATGCATTTCAACACTGACATAAAATAACGTTAGTTAATGGGGAGGAAAGCTCTACTGAAATTAAGAAACCAGCTATTTCTCCTTATGCTCTTGCCAACTCTTTCTAAGCGGGCCTGTGTCAGAGAGCGCCATATACGATTGTGAAGATATTCTACCAGACATCAGGCATGTAGGAAGCTAATTCTCTATCTAGTGCACTAAAATGAAGTACACTGTGTATAGTTCAGGGGATCCCCAAAGGCTTGCAGAGGTAGAAATAGATAGGTTTATGCTCTATTTGTGGTGGGGAGGGCAAGCAGTGAGGCTTATCAAGGAGTCTTGTTAGGCATTTGTTGTACTCAGAGGCAATAAATGAGACACACAATCGGAGAATAAATCCGAGACCAATCTAGTAAAATAGCAGTTGCTTTTGTATATGCTTCGAAACAAAGAACTTCTTACGAAGTAGTCAGTTTTTAAATTAAAAATACTTTGCTGTTTCAAACAACGACTGCAATTTTCAGAGTCGTCAATGTTAACCTATAGGAGGAAAACAAGAATGCAGTTTCACAGATAAGTACACAACTTACAAATCCAGCCTTCAGCGTTTTAGGTCAACAGACAAGGTTCAAATCAGTACCAAGAGTGCACTCCCAGCGGCACAGGGACGGCCAGGTGAAGAGGTTGAATTCGGGGTAGGGGGCCCAATGTTAAACAATGAAGATGGGAGTGAATGAAAATGCGCTGCTCACAGGCAAGTAATGGGGTCGATGGGAGCACTGGAGGGGTGTTGCCACAACATAGCACCAAACTTACACCTCAGCAGCCAGGTGCAGAGTGCCAACACAGCGCCCGGTGTCCAATGTACGATCACTTTTACAAACAGGCTGCAGGCTTTGGCCAGAAGGCTGGGTGAAGATAACCTACAGCTGCCCAGCTAAGCAGAGATGCCACAGGTCGTAGGGACACTGACTGTCCAGCTCCCCAAGGGCTCTAGGTGCAGGGGTGTCTATTGGCATCAGAAACAGCTTACTGGGCAAATCACAGTCGGGGAGTCCTCAGATTTAGGCTCCAGGTGCCACTGGGGAGTCCGGCAGGGATCAGAACATGGTGGACTCTTGTTAAGAAGTGCAGGGGAACTGTCATAGGACTGGTGGGCCACTTGGATTTGGGATGTGGATGTCTGATATAGGGGTGGTTCCAGCAGTGCTTTCATGGTTCCTCAGGCAGACAACGACTTCCTTGAAGTTGGCTTCTTTTCGACAGGTCCGCTGTCCACAGGAGTTCTTGGTCTATATCGAAGGCAGGCAGTCCAAGGCTTTGGAGGATGCTGGGCTGCAGGACAAATTGTCTTTTGGGTGCAGGTTCTTTGAGGGCTGCAGACAGGACGATAGGGCTGGGGCCAAGTCAGTTGGTGTCTGCAGTCTTCTCTGCTCGTGCAACTTCTGTTGTGTCCAGCTCTTCGGAGGTCAACAGGAATCTGAGTTCAGGGGTGCCAGCAAAAGACTGAATGTAGGAGCGTTACAGGATGTGCCAGGTGGTAGCCAATGGGCTACTTACCTTTAGGGTCCTCATAGTGGAAAAAGTTATGCTGCAGCTCTCAGGGACCCTCTTTAGTACCTAGACCCTAGGTACCAGAGGTACCATTTACTAGGGAGTTAGAGATGCTAAAGGGCCTGGCCACTTGGGGATGAACTGACCAGCAGCCTTGTTTTGGGGAAGAAACATTGTCAATGGGGACCTAGTCAGCAGGAACCCAGGGCAGTTCAGTCAAAGTCGCAACAAAAAAAAGGCAAAAAGTGGGGAGATACTGCAACCAGAACTCGGCTTCCTACAGTTGCCCTTTATGCAATGCAGGATTATATTCCGACCCCCTCAGCTGTGCCAGCTCCGGAACGATGCAACCAAATTAGGTACTCCTAGGTATCAAACAACTTGTTACATTAAGCCAGACTTCTTTCTCAAGTTGAAATTAATATATCTTGTTGCAGTGTGCAACTTTTACACAGCTGCCACTTTTTTGCATTTAAAACTCCTGTGCCTTCCCAAGCACACATCGAGCCATGTTTCACAAGACAGCTTTCTGCCCTCCTGTAGAGACCAGGAAGGAGACCAATGAGGGATTGCAGGCCAGGGGGGTGTTACCTCCCTCCTGTAGGAATCCATTTGGGTGACTGTCCCAGAAGGAAGGTGTAAGGAAATGCCTCCTTGGCATGGTTACCCCCTGACTTTTTGCCTTTGCTGATGCTATGTTTTGATTTGAAAGTGTGCTGAGGCCTGCTAACCAGGCCCCAGCACCAGTGTTCTTTCCCTAACCTGTACTTTTATTAACACAATTAGCACACCCTGGCATCCAGGTAAGTCCCTTGTAACTGGTACCCCTGGTACCAAGGGCTCTGATGCCAGGGAAGGTCTCTAAGGGCTGCAGCATATCTTATGCCACCCTGGGTACCCCTCACTCAGCACAGACACACTGCTTGCCAGCTTGTGTGTGCTAGTGAGGACAAAACGAGTAAGTCGACATGGCACTGCCCTCAGGGTGCCATGCCAACCTCACACTGCCTATGCAGTATAGATAAGTCACCCCTCTAGCAGGCCTTACAGCCCTAAGGCAGGATGCACTATACCATAGGTGAGGGCACCAGTGCATGAGCACTGTGCCCCTACACTGTCTAAGCCAAACCTTAGACATTGTAAGTGCAGGGTAGCTATAAGAGTATATGGTCTGGGAGTCTGACAAAAACAAACTCCACAGCACCATAATGGCTACACTGAAAACTGGGAAGTTTGGTATCAAACTTCTCAGCACAATAAATGCACACTGATGCCAGTGTACATTTTATTGTAAAATACACCCCAGAGGGCACCTTAGAGGTGCCCCCTGAAACCTTAACCGACTACCAGTGTGGGCTGACTAGTTTTAGCAGCCTGCCACCCACCAGACCTGTTGCTGGCCACATGGGGAGAGTGCCTTTGTCACTATCTGGCTAGTAACAAAGCCTGTACTGGGTGGAGGTGCTTCTCACCTCCCCCTGCAGGAACCCCTCCCCTGCAGGAACTGTAACACCTGGCGGTGAGCCTCAAAGGCTCACCCCCTTTGTTACAGCACCCCAGGGCACTCCAGCTAGTGGAGTTGCCCGCCCCCTCCGGCCACGGCCCCACTTTTGGCGGCAAGGCCGGAGGAGATAATGAGAAAAACAAGGAGGAGTCACTGGCCAGTCAGGACAGCCCCTAAGGCAACCTGAGCTGAAGTGACTGACTTTTAGATGGAGGATCCCCCCAATAGGGATAGGAATGTGACCCCCCTCCCCTTGGGAGGAGGCACAAAGAGGGTGTAGCAACCCTCAGGGCTAGTAGCCATTGGCTACTGCTCTCCCTGACCTAAACACACCCCTAAATTCCGTATTTAGGGGCTCCCAGAACACAGCAAGATAGATTCCTGCAACCTAAGACGAAGAAGGACTACTGAGCTGAAAAACCTGCAGGGAAGACGGAGACACCAACTGCTTCTGCCCCAGCTCTACCGGCCTGTCTCCCCACTTCTAAAGACACTGCTCCAGCGACGCGTTCCACAGGGTCCAGCGACCTCTGAAGCCTCAGAGGACTACCCTGCATCTAGAAGGACCAAGAACTCCAGAGGACAGCGGCTCTGTTCCCCAAAGACTGCAACTTTGCAACAAAGAAGCAACTTTGAAACAACACACGTTTCCCGCCGGAAGCGTGAGACTTTGCACTCTGCACCCGACGCCCCCGGCTCGACTTGTGGAGAACAAACACCACAGGGAGGACTCCCCGGCGACTACGAGACCGTGAGTAGCCAGAGTTGCCCCCCCCCCCCCCCCGAGACCCCACAGCGACGCCTGCAGAGGGAATCCCGAGGCTCCCCCTGACCGCGACTGCCTGCTTCAAACACCCGACGCCTGGTAAAGACACTGCACCGCAACCCCCAGGACCTGAAGGATCCGACCTCCAGTGCAGGAGCGACCCCCAGGTGGCCCTCTCCCTTGCCCAGGTGGTGGCTACCCCGAGGAGCCCCCCTTGCCTGCCTACATCGCTGAAGAGACCCCTTGGTCTCCCATTGAAACCTATTGTGAACCAGACGCCTGTTTGCACACTGCACCTGGCCGCCCCCGTGCCGCTGAGGGTGTACTTTTTGTGCTGACTTGTGTGTCCCCCGGTGCCCTACAAAACCCCCCTGGTCTGGCCTCCGAAGACTCGGGTACTCACCTGCTGGCAGACTGGAACCGGGGCACCCACTTCTCCATTGAAGCCTATGCTTTTTGGGCACCACTTTGACCTCTGCGCCTGACCGGCCCTGAGCTGCTGGTGTGGTAACATTGGGGTTGCCTTGAACCCCCAACGGTGGGCTACCTTGGACCCAACTTTGAACCCTGTAGGTGGTTTACTTACCTGCAAAACTAACAAACACTTACCTCCCCCAGGAACTGTTGAAAATTGCACTGTCTAGTTTTAAAATAGCTATTTGCCATTTGTGTGAGAACTGTATATGCTATTTTGCTAATTCAAAGTTCCCAAGTGAAATACCTTTCATTTAAAGTATTGTTTGTGAATCTTGAACCTGTGGTTCTTAAAATAAACTAAGAAAAGATATTTTTCAATACAAAAACCTATCGGCCTGGAATTGTCTCCGAGTGTGTGTTCCTCATTTATTGCCTGTGTGTGTACAACAAATGCTTAACACTGCTCCTTTGATCAGCCTAATGCTCAACCACACTACCACAAAATAGAGCATTAGAATTATCTCTTTTTGCCACTATCTTACCTCTAAGGGGAACCCTTGGACTCTGTGCATGCTATTTCTTACTTTGAAATAGTGCATACAGAGCCAACTTCCTACACTCCATTCCAGTGCTTTTCATGGGGGGGGGGGGGGGGGACTCAATACATGGGAGACAGTAAGCTCTGGGTGCATGGGCATTATATGGCTTCAGTGTTATCAGCTGGTGTCACTTCCGGTGTTTATTTGGAGCCAGCAGCCCCTTCCATCGAATTGAGAACTTTTAAGTTTCCAGATCCAATTTGACACCAGAGTTTATTTTACAGACAAGGAGTCTGCAGGCCGAAGTATCCTTCAGAAAATTAAATTACACTCTCAAACATTGATCCCTTTCATGGATTAATATGTTTTGAATAAATAATGTTGGAAATCCCTGATTTGTAAATAGAATGACAGGAAAAAACTTCATTTTAGTGGACGTGACCTGTCTGAAGATGGAGTCAGTTGCATAGAAGAAGTGTTTGTTCTCAGCTAAACCACCACAGCATATCTGACAGCAGCTAGAGATGTGTCACTGAAGAAAAGCGGTCCACCTCAGGGGTTCAGAGCATGCCCGCTGTAGGAGGCTGGCCTAGTGTGTGGTGGACACCTATGGTGTTGGCACCTTATACCAGGTTCAGGCAACCCTTATTAGTGAGTGTCTAGGAAGTCAAGGCTCTCTAGTGGTATCTGTGGTGAGGAGCTAAGACTTATCTAGGAGGAGCATGAAGCACTTGTAATACCACAGTAGTCACACAACACCTTATCATACATGAAAGGAACCACAAAGTGGTGCAAAAGAAAAAAAGGGACTTTTTCAAAATAACACTGAACTAAAATACTATAGACAATCCCCACTTTATAGAGGTAGGTACACAGAATATTAACAGGTAAGTTCTAACGATTGGCATAACAACATTAAAATAGCAAGGGCTCTATAAGGGGGGGTGGGGGGCTAACCATATACTAAAAGAATAAGTTACTTACCTTCGGTAACTATTTATCTGGTAGAGAAGTAGTCTAGTTGCAGATTCCTTACCTTAGAATTTCCCACAGACGTCAGACTGTACCCTTGAGTGGTGTCAGGTGGGGTCGGTCAACTCCATGTCGGTCATTGGCGTCTTGGTCGCTGTGATGACATTGCGATCGTACATAAGCGCCAACCCGGCACGCTGACACCAGTTTCTTTTCATGACTCTACTAGCCAGTAGCGCGCAGCTATAAAGAACACAAACTGATGCACCAGAGCTAGGGCCCTGAAAGGTAAGTCCCTAGAAATCAGTTCGCAAGTGGGGAAGATAAGTGGGTCAGTAATGAATCTGCAACTAGAATATGTCTCTACCCAATAAATTGCTACAGAAGGTAAGTAACTTGTTCATCTGATGGAGACTTCTAGTTGCGGATTCCTTACTTTATAACAGATATCCAAGCAATGCCATCTTCGCAGGTGGGATGCGAACCAAGATCATACTAAAAAGTCCTGCAGGACGGAGCAACCAAAGTAGCCGTCCCTGCGGACTTGACTGTCCAGGTAGTAATGTTTCGTGAACGTGTGCAGAGATGCCCACGTTGCTGCCTGGCAGATGTCCAGGCAGTAACTCTGCGTGCTAACACTGTGACAGCAGCAGTTGATCTGGTTGATTGAGCGCGCAAGACCTCAGAGGGTTGCTACTTTGCAGGAGCATAGCACATTTTGAAGCAAAGCAATACCCATCGTGACATGGTACGCTTCTGCACCACCTTCCCTTTCTTCGCACCCAAATATCCAACAAAGAGTTGATCGTCCATCCAGAAATCTTTAGTACGATTGAGGTAGAACACCAATGTTCTTTTTGGATGCAGACAGTGGAGTCTCTATTTATGAGAGGTATGAGGGATGCGTAAAAAGTAGACAAAGTGATGGATTGGCCTAAGTGAAAAGGTGTAACAACCTTAGGAAGGAAGGAGACCTTGTCAGGTTGGACAGACAAAAATGGTGACTTGGAAGATAGAGCTTGAAGCTCACTCACTCTGCAAGTAGAGGTGATGGTAATTAAAAAAAGAAGTCTTGAGGGTTAAGAGCCGCAAGGGACAATCGTGCATCTCCTTGAAAGGAGCACACCAGGTAGGTTTTGACCAGGTTCAAGTCCCACTGGGACATAATGAACGGGGTTGGAGGAAACTAATGAGTGAGTGCCTTAAGGAGCTGCCGAACAATGAGAGATTTGAATAAGGAAGTTTGGTCTAGCAATCTAAGAAAGGCTGCTATTGCCGATAAGTAACCTTTAAGCAAAGCCCTGCTGGGCCAAAGAAAGGATGAACAAGAGAACCTCGGAGAGGAGCATAAGGGGGATCAGCAGACTTGTTGGTACACCATACCACAAAGTTTTTCCAACATATACCGATTGGAGGGAGGGACTCCCGACTGCCAAGATAACATCACAGACTTCGGGAGGAAGGTTGAAAGTGGTCAACAGTTGCCGCTCAATCTCCACGCATCAAGGCAAACACTAGACAGATTCAGGTGGAGAACTGTCCCCTGATGCTGTGACAGATGATCCTCCCGAAGGGGCAGACTGATCGGAGGATGCGTAGCCATGCTCAATACCTCTGGATACCAGACTCTTCGTGCCTAAGCCGGAGCCACAAGGATTACTTGGGCCCACTCGTTCTTGATCTTCAGAAATCTGGACAGCAGTGGTATTGGCAGGAAGGCATAAAGGAGGCCTGAGTTCCACTCGAGACAAAAAACGCAGCCGAGCGAGTGCCACCATGGAAACTCCAACGCACAAAACAGCTGACATTGAGTATTCTCTGTGGAGGCTAACAGATCTAACTAAGGTGCTTCACTGGGAAAAGAGACCTTGCTTCACCTACAGATGGAAACAGTATGTGATCAACTATGCATCGATGGCTGAGTTTGTCTGCTGTGGCATTCAGAGAGCCTGCCAGATGTTGAACCACCAAGGTGATGCCCTGATGTTCCAGCCACGTCCAGAGGTGTAGAGCCTCACGACAAATTGTCTACGAACCCACTCCGACCTACTTGTTGCAGTACCACATGTCTGTAGTGTTGTCCGTGAACACCTGCACGCTTTCCCTTTCAGAGAGGGAAGGAATGCTTTCAATGCATACCTGATCGCCTGGCGCTCCAAAAGACTGATGTGGAGTCCAGATTCCACCAGAGACCTCTGATCTCTGCCTCTCCCATGTGGCCGCGCCATCACAGAGTGATGCATCTGTCACTACTGTGATATCTGGTTGAGGAAGGGGGAGGGAACTACTGCTGACCCAATCGTGATTTGAAAGCCACCACTGCAGATCTTTTGCTGTTTCCTCTGAGATCTTAAGCTGCGTCCATTTGAACTTCAGGTCCCAATGCAGAGTCCCTCATATGCCATCTGGCATGTGTTGCCAGCAGGATGCAGGAGGCCATGAGGGTAAGCCACCTCAGAGTTATCCTCACCAAAACCCAGGATAGAGGCTTAAACATCAGAATCATAGCTTGAATATCCTGGGCTTGCTTTTCAGGAGGGCAGGCCCAAAACTGGATTGCGTCCAGAACAGCTCCAATAAAAGGGAGTGTCTGAGAAGGAGTCAGGTGTGACTTCAGCACGTTAATAGTGAACCCCAACGAATGCAGAAGGTTTGCCGTAGTCTGAACGTGGAAGATGACTTTCTGGAACGTGTTCACTTTCAACAGCTAGTCAAACGTAGGGGGAAGAATGAAACCCCCAACCTGGGCAGATAAGCTGCAACCACTGCCATCACCTTCATAAACACTCGGGCGTGCTGGAAAGGCCAAAGGGGAGCATGGCAAAACAGGTATATGGAAGTAAGTGTCTTGCAAGTCCAATGCTACCATCCAGTTTCTTGGGTCCAAGGGAGACAGGACCTGAGTCAGAGTGAACATTTTGAACTTCTTCTTGAGAAAGAGATTGAGGGCCCGAAGGTCTAAGATAGGACTTAAACCCTTGTACTTTTTGGGCCCCAGAAAGTAGCTGGAATAACAACCACCAGTCTCATGAGGGAGGGGGAGTAGCCCCTTCAGACGATATGCAAAACTCACCGGTCCGTCGTGATGGATTCCCAGTGGTGCAGCTGATTGAGAATCATGCCTCCAACTGGTCTGAGATGGAGGACTGACTAGGAAGGCTTGGAGACTGCGGCATGGATGGGGATGGACTTGGTAGACCTCTGGTTCCCTGTCCCACGAGCCCGTGGGATTCCACATCCACAGCCACACAGTGGCAGGGCAGCATGTGCGGCTCTGTGGCTGGCAGGGTAAGGGCATGACAGGGAGCCCCTTCCGTGGCCACAAAAGGGGAGAAAAGCAGACTGTGGAGGGCGAGAGGCAGTCGCTAGGCCAAGGGACCGAGCTGTAGCCACAGACTCTTTGAACCTCTTGAGGGCCGAGTCTGCTATGTCTCCAAAGAGATGAGTGCCATCGAATGGCATGTCCATGAGGGACTGTTGGACATCCCCTGAAAAACCAGACCACCTCAACTAGGCGTGGCACCTCAGACCACCACTGACGCAACTGATCTGCCCAGTGAGTCATTGTGTCTAGCCCACAATGACTTGTGAACTTATTCTTATCCCTCCCATCAGCAAAAGCTTTGGAAATGATGGCTCGGGCCTCCTTCGGGACCTGCGGCAATAACTGAGCGACCATATGCCACAATGAATGGGTGTAGCAGCCCAAAAGGCATGCAGTGCTCGAGGACCACAATGCCAGCCTGGAGGAGGAAAAGATATTCTTCCCAAGTGAATCCAGTCTCTGATTCCCTATTCGTCTGAGTGAAAGGGAATGTACTAGATGACAAGGCCGCCTGAATGACAAGGCTCTCGGACGTGGGGTGTTTGGACAGGAATTTAGGGTCGTTTGGGGCAGGTTGATGGTGGTGGGTGACTATCCTATTCACAGGAGCCACTGTGCTGGGTCTGGACCACGTACCCAGAACAACAACAGTGAGGGCTTCATTAAATGGAAGGAGAGGCTCCAAAGTGGAAGCCCCAGACTAAGTGCGTCGCCAGGAGGTTAGTCCTGACTGCCACAGAGGTCTTAGCTCCAGACTAAGGACCTCAGCCGCCCTACTGACGACCATCAAGTGAGATACTCCCTCCGCCATAGCCACAGTAGGAGAAGAAAGCATGCCAGCGTCTGGCGAAGGATCCAGACCACTAGTCTTATCCAATACCTGTGCCCAGTTCAAGTCGGGGCTTTCTAGCTGGTATTCTAAAGGGTCCAGCGTACCCTCCAATTCTTCCACATATTCATAGGCATAAGGAGGATCCAAATCCAACCCGGGGCAAGTAGGCGCCATCGAGTTGGAAGCGGCATCAGTCTACCCCTTTCCAGCTAGTCAGGGATCAGGATTGGGTCGACACTGATTAAGGGCTCAACCAATGTCGGGAGCGTCAACATCTTAGCCGGCGGTGGGAAAGTTTGAAATGGTACAACTGGCGTCGGCACGGATCTGAGAACAGATCTGGAGATGACCTCCGAAGCCGGAACCGCGGACCCGAAGGGCCCCCATCTGAACACCCAGGCCCCAAAGGCGCCGCAGGAGGATCGGTCTGCCCAAAGATGAGGCGCAAGGCTTCATAAAACTCTTTATGCTCGGCAGGGTTGGCTCAGGCTTCCAGAAACTCGTAAGGCACCGAGCGGACTCAGCCGTAGGCTCAGTCGACAGGGGCCTCGACCGTCAACGTTCTTCCGGCAGAGTGACGGGATGAAGTCAAAGAACGTTTAGCCTTCGTCGATGACTTTTTCTTGTAACCCAAATGTCCAGACGATTTAGAATGGGACGAGGAATGGTGATGACTACGCTACCGTTCTCGAGCCCCTCCTATCAAGCGACACGGAGTCGAGCGCTGGGCCGCCATAAGCTTTAGGCACCGCTCCCACAAAGCCTTCGGGATCATGGCCCAGCACTCAGAGCACGACTTTAGGTCATGGTCGCACTCCAGACCCCACAAGCACACCAGGTGCGGGTCCGTCACAGACATCATGCAGGGATAGCCGCCACATGGCTTGAAGCCGGTCTTACGAAACGTCTCTTGACATACCAAATAAGTCCAAAAAAAAGCAACAAAAAGGTTGAATGCTGTCAAAAAATGACCAGGTTAGCTCTTCTCAGTATAGGAAGCTGGCCTAGTGTGTAGTGGACACCTATGGTGTTATCGCCCTATACCAGGTATTCCCATTAGTGAAGTATAGGTAGTGTCTAGGAAGCCAGAGCGCTCTAGAAGTAGCTGTGGACAAGCAGTCAAGACTTATCAAGAAAACATGCAAAGCTTATGCAATACCACTATAGTCACACAGCACTCTCACACATGAAAGAACCAGACAGCGTTACAAAATTAAAGGTAGTTTATTATGGTAACACAAATACTACAATACTTATTGGCATTACCCCCCAAACTGGAGGTAAGTAAACACATTAATTATACACAATAGCAATCAGTAAGGAGCATAAAAGCAACAAGCATTGGCAAAAGGAATATAAAATAGTGAGGGCCCTTGAGGAGGGCCAAACCATATACTAAGAAAGTGGAATGCAAGACAGTCCCCCACCCAAGGATTTGGAATCGTTAGAGGGGACCTGGAGGTACTAGGAACCCCAAGAGATGAATACCAGAGTGACCCCCAGTGACCAAGAGAGCAGAGGTAAGTACCTGGTTTTCCCCAAAACCAACAGGATGACTTAGAAAAAGGATTGTGCAAGATCCAAATCAGACTGGAAGAACCCAAAGGTAGATTCTGGCAGATGAAGGGCTGCAAAGGAAGGGGACCAAGTCCAGTTCATGATGGTGTGTCCGGAACCAGGAACCACTACCGAACCTTCTCTGGATGCAGGACCAGGTGGACAGGGGACGAAGAAGACCTGCTGTGCAGCACAGGAGATGAAGAGGACTCCTTTAAGTGATGCAGATGGTGTCCCACATTGGCTGTCGGGCTGCAGGTGGTTAGTGGTGCAGGAAAACCAACAAGCCTTTGGCAAATGCAAAAAGAAGAAAAAGAAGTGTTGCAAGGCTGAAGAGGACTCAACCCAAAGAGGAAAATTCAGGGTGACCCTCAACATTTGGATGAGCCACCAAAAGAGGAGGCAGCCCCCCCACAGGCAACCCACTGGCAGCAGGCAAGTTGCATTGAGGCCCCCTCAGCACACCTTAAATGGAGTGCAACGTTGTTGGAGCAGTAGAGAGGAGACTGTGCTTGACAGGCAGAAGTGATAGGAGCCGGGGCTACATGAAGCCTTAAGATCCCTTGGAGGAGGAGCAAACAAGTCTTGGTAGCTGTAAGCATTGTGATGCACAGGGATACTGTCCTGCAAGGGCAGGCAAGGGCTTACAGTCTCCCAAATTGGACAGCTGACATAGAGGACGAAGGGGACCACTACAGACCACAACCTGTGATTCAGAATCCACACAGCAGGTCGTCACTGCAGTTGGTGCCTGCAGATGCAGAGGAATAACTCCTTCACTCCAAGGAATATGCTTGGTGCACGCTGCAGTCTTGTCGACCTCAGAGGATACAGCCGGTAAATGTTGCAGTTGCTGGAAGGAGCCTGAGAAACAATGTTGCAAAGCGGCAGCGTCGCTCGAGTTGCAGATTGTGGGTTCCTGAAGTCAAGTTGCGGTTTCAGTGGTCAGAAGATTAAGTAAATGATGCAGAGGAGTCCTGCTGGAATCTTACACAATCAAATCTGAGAAACCACCCAAGAGGGGGACCCTAAATAGCCCAGGAAGGGAGATTGGACACCTAGCAGGGTGACCACCTATCATGAGAGGGCTGTGACATCACCTACCTGGCCCGGCCACTCAATACTCCCCGGAGCCTTTGCACATCTTCAATTCAAGACAGCAGGAAATCCTTTGTTATACCTTCCACTGCTTGAGCTGGTCAAGAACGAGGGCAGAAACCCACCTGGAGGTTGGCTGCAGCGTGGGCTGCTTGCAAAACCCTGGAAGACTAGTAGGCGCAATACTAAGGGGCTGTTTAAGGAGCCCCAGAGTGCATGGAATCATACAACTAATACTTGCAACAGCATTGGGGTATGATTCCGACATTTGATACCAAGCATGCCCAGGTTCAGAGTTACCATTGTGTAGCTGGACACAGGTAGTGTGTCCAGTACACAGGCAAAACAGCTTCACTGCAATGGAGCTGGAGTTCATAGAGGCTCCTCTGCTCATGGAGGGGTGCAGTCACTCACAGGGACCTGCACCCTGTCCTCTGGGCTAGGAGGGCCTACCATAGGGGTAACTTACAGTGACCTGTAGGGAAAGGGTACATGCACCTTTCCATGAAGACTCAATGGCAGGCCTGCAGACACATACTTGATGGGCTCCCATGGGTGGCACAATACATGTTGCAGCTCATGGGGAACCCCTAGTGCCCCAATACTAAGAACCTTGGGGGGTGGGGGGGCGGCAAGTATGCGAATTGCGGGGTGTGCTAAGTCCTAGACAACCAAATTTCGAGGGAACAAGCACAATCACTGGGGTCCTGGTTAGCAGGATGCCAGTGAAAACAGTCCAAGCATACTGACAGCAGGCAAAAAGTGGGGGTAACTATGCCAAAGAGAGGGTACTTTCCTACCCTTTGGATGTGCGTGTGGCGCGGAAGGTAAAGAACTGACGTCAGCATGCCGGCATGGTGCTTATGGTGGTGCGACATCATCACTGTGACCAAGACGGACGTAGAGTCGACAACGCCACCTGACGGCACGCAAGGGTACTGCTCGAATAAAAATCTTTCGATCCAGTCTGACGCCTGAGGAAAATTCTAAGGTAAGGAATTTTCAACTAGAAGTCTCTATCAGATTAGTAGAATGCGAGAATAGGTCCCAGACCAGAGAATGTGGAGTAGTTTGCTGAGGGCTGGGAGGGTATGGAACCCCCAAGCGGTGAGTATCTAGAAGAGCAGAGGTAAGTTACCTAGTCCTCCTGTAGGCTAACATGGGAACTTAGGACTAGAACAATGCAGGAACAAGACCAGACCGGTGGAACCCAACTGTGGATTCGGGATGAAGAGTACATGTCAAAGAAGGGGACAGAGTCCAGTCCACGTACAAGTGTTCAGGTGGGGCAGGAGGAAATGCCCACCCTTCTGTGGGTGAAGACCCAGGAAAACTGTGATGAGTGGAAGCAAGCTGCGGAGTACAGGAGCTGCAAAGGAGTCCCTGAAGTTATCTAAGAGCTGTCCCTCAACAGTGGCTGGATTGCAGATGGGTCAGGAGGACTACTAACAAGAACAAGCAAATGCAAATTGGAGCTGAAGAAGATTTGCAGGGCTGGAGAGAATCAGCAAGGCCCTGGGGACTCTGCCCTTGGAGGGGAGTCTGGGCTGACCCTAAGAAGGCAGGAGAGCCAGAAGAAGCAGTCAGAGTCCCCACAAGCAACCCTCTGACAGCAGGCACAGTAAGTCGCAGTGAGGCCCAGGAAGCACACATGCAGAGGAGTCCCACGTCACTGGAGCAGCAGAGAGAAAACTGTCCTTACAGAGGTAGAGTGCTGGAGGCCACGGCTAATCAGAGCCTGGAGATCCCTTGGAGCAGTAGTCAACAAGCCTTGGCTGCTGCAACTGTCACGGGGCACAGGAATTCTATCCTGGAGGAAAAGGCAAGGGCTCACAGTCTCCCAAGATGGAAAGAAGGCAAAGAGGACCCTGAGGACCCCTCAGAACCAACACCTGTGTTGGAGAACCTTCGCAGATCCAGAGGACATCAGATCTCAGCAGTCGGACGTTGTTGCTGTAGAGGCCTGTGGATGCAGAGGAGTGACTCCCTCACTCCAAGAGAGATACCTTCTTGCTTCCTTGGTGCACCTGAAGTCTTGCCAACCCCAGAGGAAATAGAGCTGTGAAAATGTTGCAAAGTGGTGACAAGAGCTGCAGAAACAATATTGCAGGGCAAGGTCGTCTTGGTATTACAGTCTTGTTTAGTTTTTCTGAACTCCAGCAGCAATTCCGGTGGCCAGGAGCAGAAGAGGTCGTTGCAGAGGAGTCCTGGTGGACACTTGCAAGCCGAATCTAGGGACCCACCCGCAAGGGAGTCCCTAAGTAGCCCAAAAAGGGGCTTGGTCACTTTGCAAGATGACCACCTATCAGAGGTGGGTCACTGATGACATTGGCCTAACCTGGCCACTCAGATGTTCCCACGGGCTTCTGCTCATCTTGGTTTGAAGATGGCACAATCAAGTGGCCACCTGGAGCAGCTCTCAGCACCACCTCTTGGGGTGCTGATAGACAGGAGAGTGGTCCCCCTCTATTTCCTTTGTGTAGTTTAGCGCCAGAGCAGGGACCCGGGCTCCCTGGACTGGTGCAAAGTGGGTTATGTAAGGAGGGCACAAAGTGTGCCCTTCAAAGGACATGGGAGGCCTTCAGACAGTTTGCATGGGCTCCCAATAAGTGGCATAATACATGCTGCAACCCAAGAGAGACCCGTGGTGTACCAATGCCCTGGACACCTAAGTACTATATACTAGGGACTTACAGGGGTGCACCAGTATGCAAATTGTGGAGTGGAAAGGGTACCAAGGCAACCAAATTTAGAGGTGAGAGGACAATCATTGGGGTCCTGGTTAGCATGATCCCAGTGAAAACAGTCTAAGGACACTGACAACAAGCAAAAAGTGGGAGTAACCATGGCAAAAAGACTGCAATGAACAGAGAGGTGGTCTTGACAAAGGAAGCAAGAATGGTAGCAAATGACCCTCGTCTACTCTGGAGCACTGAATCATAACCCAGGCAGCATGACTGACCTGAGTAGTCCTCTTGACAGGGGATTACATCGCATATCATAGAAGTGAGATTGAACAACCACAACCTGAAATGCCCACAGGGAGACCAGTAGCAAAAGTGAATGATTGGAGACTGTGCCTGGGAGGGCATAGGGGACATCAACAACAGACAACAAAGGGCAAGTTGCTCTTCCTGTTGGTGCTTAAAGGATGGAAACAAATAAGTGTTTCATAAAAGAAGAACACTTGAGGACAACAGACCAGAAGTGGTTCTAAATATAATACTTCTTAATACAATATTTCGCCCCTGGAGAAAAAAAGGTAGTGGAGTAGGCATCCTTACAGCCAATTAAGGTAATGAGCTAGGTGTTATAGAGATGCAAAGGGAAGAATGCTACTTGAAAACAGGACACTCATGGGCCTCTACTATCACTGGCCGTCACATACAAAGAAACTGGATTGAAGGCACGGAATGGTCAGCTTGAGTGCACATGTATAATCTCTATAACCAACAGTTCACAATGACACTGATTTAACCACTACCCTTGGATTCTTCATTCCTCAATGCCTTGTCTAGTGTAGTAAGTGCTACATAAATGAAATTACAATAAAATACAACACAGGCCCAAGGTAGGGCAGGAGAATTTCTCCATTTCTTCTCTCTGTATAAAACAGCGAAAGCTACAGGGTCTCATATTGGGAGAGGACATTAATATAGTTTTGCCTGCAGAAATGGACAAAGTTAGCCAGTAACAGATGAACCTCTGCAACAAGACACAAGGGATTAGTGCAAGCCTTGGGTAGATAGGTGGAGACAGACATCCACTGGTAAAACGCTGTCATACGTAGTCACTTGCCAAAAAGAAATCTATGCATGTATTCATTGCTTCTTTCTGAATAAGCATTTGTTAGGCAATAATCTAAAGTACAAACAGGACCCGATAATATTATTTGATCATAGCTCGATCTTTAATACACAGACTAGGAGATGATGAGAGGGGTAAATCCATGGCCTTGAAGCTAAGCCCCACTAATAATACAGGATAATAAATGTGCCATCAAAGAATATCCTGTTAACTGCAATGACGACACGGGCGTGTTCACAGAAACAAGACGGGATGCAAGACAAATCTGCTTTTTCAGAGTAGTCACCTGGGATTTGGTGGACCCCTTTTATTTGTGCTTGCTTCAGAACTCTGTGCACTATGCTCATGTTAACCAACAGTAAAGTGCTTGGGCTTCCCTTTTAAACATGGTTGAATTGGCATATTTCCATTAGTATGCTTAACTTACCTATATGCTCCTAGTACATGGTATAGGTGTACCAATAGCCTAGAAGTTAAATGGCATTTGTAGAATACAGTACCTATTGTGCCTACCACTATAGTGGCAGTGCAAATATTACTTCATAGCTACCACGTGTAGCCTGATTTCAGCAGTGGAAGAACCCCAACTCTACCTGTCAAAATAAACCCTTTTGACAGATCAAAACCTTCATTTTAAATATTAAAAAGTCACATCTATGTATGCTTTAAAGCCGGCAAGGCAGGGGCATATTTTAAAGCAGGACATATATAAATGGGATGTTAACATGTCCTTACAATGGCTAGCTCCCAAAAGCTATTTTTTCCGCAGTGGCAGGCCTAGATGTTCTATGTAGAAAAACAGAATACATTACAAATATATCTCGCAAATGGGACTAGCTAGAAAAATAAACTAGTTTAAATAGTCATTAAAGTCTATTTCAAGTCAGATTTTTTATAAATATTAAGGAAAAATAAATTTTAGACTTAACTTTTCATTGTCTGAAGCTCTCGATGCTAGATTTGCATTTGCTCTCTCCTTCTGACAGCCAAAAAGGAATTTAAATAGGTGTGAGAAAGGCGGAAAATGCCTCTCAGGAGCTTACATGAATGGGAAGAGGAGATCCTGTGAGTGCCACAGAATATGTAGGGTGGTGCAGTGAGCATCCCTTTTGACATTACTGTGAAATCCTGATTGACAGGCTGCTGTGGTTTTTACATATAACACTGAGGGCACACCTGAAAAGAAGGGAAACAGGGTGCCAAAACAATGTGAATATCCATTATCTGGTTGCTGAAAAACTCTACTTTTATTCTGCAAGACTTCGGTTTCTGGGTTTGTTGTGGGTACAGTGGCAGCCCCAAACTATATTATACGGTTAAATGGGGGAGGACACTAAGATCACCATAGCACACTTCCCACACAAACACCACAATCCTCAGAGCCCAGGCTTAATATGGCCTAAGAATTTGGCCATTTTTAAAATGCCCAAACTAGATGGGTTGGTCCCGAGAACTTTCACACCAATAGTTAGGGGTGTGCCTAGGAGTCATCCCAACTGACTGGCTCGTACCAGACATAAATGAGGCATCTCCAGGTGCACATTTCATAACACTCCTGGACCCATGGAAAATCAGAAGAGGACTGAACATAGTGAGACCAGAGAAGAGTCTTCAAGACAGGACCTGTTCTCTCTTGCACACAGGACAAAGTGGACTCCAAGGGTCATAAGGCTGACCACCAGCTCAAGCCATAGAAATAAAACAAGCTACAAGACACCTTTCCTGCAACTGTCCAACTAAAAAGTGGCAACTGGACTAGACCCTGCTCTTGAACTTCGCATGACACTCTGTGGGTCTCTCTGTGCCTCACTGGATGTCCTGGGGGCTTTAAAAGTGCACACTTTGGTGGATTGAGGCTTTGATCAGGACGAACCAAGTTGATGTATGCGACCTGCACTCCATTGAAGTCAACAACAAATTGCGTCTGATTTTTGGTCTACAGCTACTATTGACTACTGTGACGAAACAAGGTTTATTATATGGTGTGGTTGTGAGACCTACCTTCCAACCCTTCTTAGAACTAGTCGGGCTTCACTTCACAAACCTTAGCTCAACCCTGGTTAGCTGTAGCTTTGACCAGTCAGGAGCCAACAAAGGAACAAGTGTAAAGCATTGAAACAGCACCAAAACAATTGAAGAAATAAAACTCTCCAGACATCAAACACCAATTCATAAAAAAAGATTATGATTTTATGGACACCAAAATGAAAGATCCACAGGAGGGGTCCAGAGATATAGATTTTTAAAGAAATAATTAATCTGGACTTTTCAATCAACTGTAAACAAGCACTCAGAAAGTCAGCAAATCTGACAAACTTTTTCAGCAAAAGGCTATTTCATGGATGAATGGGGTCAGTTTGGATTACTTTGGGGAACCAACTTCAGCAGTGAGCCAGTCAAAGGGACCATCAAGGTCTGAAGAAACAGTTATCTTCATCAGAAATGCAGTCTCCAGTCCAGTTCCGGCATTAATGTCCACTTGCTGTGAACTTCTGGGCAGCGGTGCTGTGCCAGGAATACAGGAATATCAAAGATGCTGAAAATGCTGTGCAGTTGATAGGTCTTTCCTGAGGCTACACTTCCGTCCTTGGCATGGCTTGGGCAATTTTGCCCACAATAGTTTAAGTCCCTCAAAATCCTCTTTACTCCAGCAAAAGTCATGTCGCCACTAGACTACTGCTCAAAGGGCACAACCAAACCAGTGACTATAATTCTCCTTCTAGGTGACAAAACTGCACTCTGCTGAGTCTTCAGGACCCAATGGACTTGGCTGCAACTTTTGGGTGTTGGGTCTCGGGTTCCCAAGCTGTGCTGCGATGAGGACACATGATCCAATGATCTGACCTACCAGGTAACCCAAACAGGATTCCTCAGCTTTTGTGGCCCTGCAAACCGGAATTCCGCCAACTGACTTGTGGAGTCCCTGCTTCTGGGATGGCGCAGGGGATGACTTCTCCATCAGCACAACACCGACACCCTCTTTGCTTAGCCCAAGGAGCAGCAGGTGCAGCTTAACTATATTGCAGCCTCACTTTGTCAGTTCCTTGGTCATCAGGGCAGTCTTTCTTCGGTTCTCCTCTCCAATCTAAGCAAGATCAGACTTCTGGAGGCCTGTGGTGCTCCTTTAATACCCATAAGTGCCCTTAAGTGAGGTCACTTGGTTCCCTCCTGCCTGATGACAACTTCCTGTGAAGTGTGGCATCTAGCTATCCCAAAATGCTCTAATCTGTCCACTCCAAAGATGGCTGAACCCCTCCCTCGGTGACAGGAGCTTGATAGCTCACCCTTGGTGTGTGATAACCTTTAGGCTTCACGCCCATGGGTAAACCAGTTTGGCAACTGTTTTTCCCCCTCTGTCCCTGCTGAGAACCAGTCTACCGAAACAGAGCAGCCATTCTCATGTGTGCGCGCACAACTTGCCCTTCAACTTCCCCTTTGAAGTTCGCCTTTCGGTCCAAGCCCCTGTGAGGCTTCATGCCAAGAAGAGGCAACACCTCCTCCAGTGGCAGGCCTCTATTGTTACCTTTCCTGGGAGTCATTCACTTATCTTCCCAGGAGGGCAGAAGACTGTGTGAAAGGACAGAAATGACAAGGGTTGTGTTTATTCCTAAAGCGGGTAGTCATCTACCCCAAATAATAATATAATTTCTTAGAGAGCATATTGAGGGTGGCATGCCCAAAAAGCAAAAAGAGGTCCAAGTGGCTACCTCGAAGCTGGAATGACTAATTTGAAAACACCATAAAAGGACGATATAAGGCAACACATCTTGTGTAAGAGTAGCCTCTGAGATCTTAAATACTATGATAGGGGCAATAAAGTTAGGAAGTCCTGTTGGCCAACCGCTTGGCACAAAATGAATGTATAATCATATTGTGGAAATTGACAATGGTAGTGAGAAGTGGATTATGACTGAGGATGGGTAACATTCCCCAGGATTTTACCAGCAAAAGTACTAGCATCAGAAAGAGGATTACTTGAAGAAACTACATCTAACAAAATTTACTGAGGCAGACAAAGTGGGGATTAACTCACTTATTACTTAATAAGAAATGTTGCTGCCCATCAAAAGCCTTAAATTAGAGAAAGCACAGGTTTAATGCCAGTGATTATAAAACATTTGCCCAGATCATTTTGGGGACTGTAATGGAGTTACATAACTCCTTTAGATTCACAAGGCGGCTAACCAGCTGAGTGGATGAAGCCAGGAAGGGACCTAGGAATACCTTCAGGAAATAGGTCGACATCCCTCAAATATAGATTACGAGCAATTCATGAATTTTTTTCATGTAGACTGGAACACATCAAGCTCAAACTAATCCACTTCTATCAAGCACAATTCATAAAGGGAGACAAACTAGCAGCAATACTAAAAAAGTACTACAAATGATTTCTATGGCTGAGAAACAATAAAAACAGCTAACACCGCTCCTCTGGGAAAGCAGCCTTAAGTCACACCTGATTTGTCGAGCAGTAACTGCAGAGGATGCTTGCAGGATATGAAATATTACAGGCAAGGATGCAGATTACGGCTTCCTGTCATAACTGGTCTGAATTTGTAGGGGGATAAGGCAAGGATGCCCATTTTCCCCTCTCCCAGATACCGAAGCTCAAAAGATCAGACATAACTAGCGTATTATGTGGAAAGCTATAGCCTCATATAGAAAACTGGGAAACATGCAAACAAAGCATGGTATGCCCTTTTCCTGGTCCTCCAAGCATGTAGGCTAGTTGTATGCCAGTCTTACATAATATGCAACAAACAATGCAGCAAAACTATCATGAATTGTATAGGTCAATTAAGATGCACCTGATAAATAGGAGGAACCATACTATTTTCTTTATCGTGTGACAACTGTACTCACCAAGAGCTTTCAAACACTACCACTGTGGGTAATAAGACTAGGTGGGGAGGATATGACGTTTACTTGGTATGGAAATCTAGCACATGTACCCACTGTAAGGGGAAGCAACTATGTGTTCTGGGGCCTCTTGGTGAATTATTTAGCCAGGGGCAGGATTGTAGACTGTTGAAGAACCCCATGGAAACCACGAAAACCGACACTACTAAACAGGACATTTCTGATGAGAATGGAATGATTATTTTTCTTTTTTTACGGTTCGGTTTCTGTTATGCTGGCAGTCTACTTTAACATGATTGCTGGCAAGTTTTTCAGGTTGATAAATAACTTGTCAAAATCAATAAAAAAAATGATTGAATGTAAAATAAAATTTTAATATAAGTGCATCCACATCTTTAAATACCTTCTTAAGTACTAACAAACAATAGATAAGGCTTAAGCTCAGCCACAGAGAGTACACCTGCGGAATCACCACGTAAGTGTGAGAAGTCTGCAGATTACCAGTACAGCATAGTAGGTTAATGTACCTAGAGCAACGGCCACTAAGGAGCTTTCAGGTCACAGGATTCTCTTTATTATTGGTCAGCCTTACCTAAAACATCCAAATATGTCAAGTGGTGCGCTCAAGAGACAATTCTTTCCAAGAGCGAGGCAAGCATGTGTGACTTTGTTGTAGCAGCTCCCCGAAGTGGTCCATCACCACTGAGAAGCTGTATTCCCAAATTGCATCACTGATCACAGCTACAGTAGAGATCGATCTCAAAGACTGTGAAAGGTTAGAGAAGATGCAGTGTACTTCCAGAGCTCCCAAGACAGACAACCAACTGAAACCCATTACCACATCCAGCTGACATATGTTCTTCAGCAGCACTAATGTAGTTAAGAATTTGCACCTTTCCCAAAAACTGCATCTCATTGGCTGCTTTCATCTAGGAAACTGCTAGAATGGGTGGCACTAACTTCAGTCCGCTCCTCTTCCCACCAAGTCAGCTGCCAGTTATCATTAGCCTATCCACACAAAGATAACAAAGTCCCTCATCAACTTACAGACTTGGGCTGCATAAAAAGATGCTGGCATTGGATTCAGGCTCATGGTCACTGTAGCCCCATTTCCTACAGGTAACACATATACCTTCAACATAAAAACCACAGAGTTATAAAAGTGGCCCAATGAGTTACATATTACTAGTGCCATAAAATGTATTAATGTTACAGAGCACATAAACCTAACTAAAAACCTTTTGTTGTAAAAGAACACCATATTCTAGACATTAGATGTACAGTGAGAGGGACTCTACAGCACTCTGAATGTCAAAGGGGTTAGCGGACAATTCATTGAACTTGTAGTAGGGTTTGGTTTATGTGCTTCAAATAAATGGGAAAATACTTGTTTAAAATAATGTGTACTTGTAGAAAGCCCTTACGTTAAACAGAGCCCGGAGAACCGGCCTGGGAGCAGTTAATAACAGTAATATTATCATCTAAAAATAGGCAACGAAAACGGCACACAACTCCCAATAGCTAGTTTATGCTCAAGATATTTTGCTTCCTACAGATACACAGATTGTCTAAACATCTTGCCCACTGCACACACAAAATCATCTGCCATTTTGCCAGGTCTCACCACCATTGGCTTTTGTTTATCATTGTGCCCTGGGCTGCTTCCCAAGCATGTACCATTGTTTACCACTTCCAAGAGAATTGGCCAACCTTTATTGCTAATCAGATACTCAATGTTTTGCTAAATACCATGCAAAATTCATTCATACCTCGTAAAGAGAGCGCTGTATGCTGTTGCATGGATTTGTAGCTGCGTATCTCAGGGCTCGGCAAAGTGTGCGAAGGCTGTAATGAGGTCGGTGACCAGTACCATCCACAAGCTTGGAATTGGATATTTTTCGCACAGATAAATAGAAGCTAGAAAATAAAGGGTGCATCAGGAACTTAATGAGTAAGAAGTAAGAAATATGCTGATGTATAGGAAATGCATAATTAAAACCAAACTAAACATGCACTGAAATACAGAATTTGTTTACATTTTTTTCTAACTGCCATCATCAAGTTTTAATATTCATCATTTCTTAAATAAATTTTCATCCATGGAAAAACATGCATCCTAAAAGGAGTTGAACTAAAGAAAAAGAAAATGCTACTCACCCTGTAAGCATTGGTTCATAGAATATAGTGCTGTAAATTCACATCCTCTGCATATTCCTGCCATTTAGAGTTGAGCTCGGACGTTTGCACCTTGTTTGTCTTAGAAGACTTAAGTTAAAGAGAAGGCTATCTGTAGCAACCACTAGCTCCCCCCCGAGGTGGGTGGACGGATGTCAATCTAAAACATCACATGCTACGAACAGAAGTTTACAGGCTAATATTTTCTGTTTGTAGCATGAATTACTGTAGATACCCTTGCTTGTTGGCGAGCAAGAACATCCACACAGTAGTGTTTAGTAAATGTGTGTGGATATGACCATGTAGCAACCTTACAAATATCGGGTATAAGAATTACCCAAGGAATGTCATCATGGCCCCTATCTTACAAGTGGAATGCAGCCTAGGCAGGGGACACACCGCTCTTTCTGATTTTTAGTAGTAGGTTTGGATGCACTTGACAATCCACCTTGCTTAACCTGCCTTTGACACAGGATCTTTGTGAGGCTTAGAAAACTCAACAAAAAGTTCCTGTGTGTTGTGAAGTCTCACTCCTGTCAATGTAGCATATGGGGGCATATTTTAGAGTTGAAGACCCTTCTCTGCTACCAAGTGTGATTGAGGGAAAACAGACAACGTGCTCTGTAGTTTGGTTGAGATGAAAAGAGTTACAACCTTTGGGAGTAATCTGGTTTGGACTGGAGGACAATTCTTAGGCACCTGAAAGCAAGGCAGCTTTACAGTGAGGGTATACAGCTCGCTAACACGGCTGAGGGACACAATAGCTACAAGGAATGTGACCTTCCAAGAAAGGAACTGTAAAGGGCGGAAGTGTAGTGGCTAAAAAGAAAGGAGGGCCCATGAGTCTGGTAAAAAACAACATTAAAGTTCCAGACCGGGACACAAGGAACTCTAACACACCTGTTTCAGTCCTTCAATAAAAGTGTTGATGAAAAACATTCTAAATAATGGAGAATGTTCCACGTTCAGCATGTAGGCCAAGTGAAGGCACATGGAAGCATAAGCTTGACATGACTTCTGAAGGTGAAGGAACAAACAGCCAATTTCCTGGACTGCAGGCCTGAGAGGGGTGCAGGTGCTTTGGAATGCCATAGTGGACAATGCCTTCCTACTTGGCAGCGTAGCAGACATACATTGTGGGTCTGAGTCATCTATGCCATTTGGAGAGACCTGGGTCGTAATACATAGACAGGTAGGCATTTGAAGCTTCCTGTCTTGTAATGTCCATCCTGCTTGGTGGAGGTGCTAACAAGCCCACCCAGAGCAGGCTTTGGTGTCTGGCCCTTTAGAGCGCTGGCTCTCATCTTGAAGGGGGAACCGGGGTGAGAAATGTGATTAGGGTGGCTGAACTGGTCACGGCACCCTCTGGGTGCATGTACTGGGAATCTAACACTGGCATCAGCCCATTTGGTGGGCTCACCAATACGAGATGTTTGATAGCAAACATCCCTATCTTCAGTGAAGCCATCATGTAGCTGGGGAACTCCTAGTAACTAGTGTCCAGCACATGTATTTAAAATGGATTCCCTGGTCACTTAAGACGTCTGAGAATCAACAGACATAGCAGGGTATTATCTGCTTGTGCAGATATGCTCTCACATGGCATATAATGCACCCTGCCTAAGGGCTGCAAGAGCTGCTTGAGGGGTGACTTACATATAGTGTTAGGGGACATGGCACACAGGCTGAGTGGGTCATGATGTGTTTTCTCTTTTTTCTGCACCAACACACGCAGCCTGCAATAGCAGCCAGTGACATGCTTGGTGAGGGATCACTTGGGGTGGCACAATTCATGCTGCAGCCGTTAGGGACCCTCTTTAGTAGCCCAGGCACCAGGGGCAGTTTCTGTTCAAGGACGTTGGGGCTCCACCCCCTTTATATGTCCCTTTCCCTCTCCCATGTAGGGCAGCTCCAAATAGAAGCATTTTTGAAGCTACAACTGTGCTTAATAAAAAAAAAAAATGGATGTGCACACTGTCAGTCTTGCTGGCTAGGAGGTGGGGTTGCTGCACTCACCCCAGTCAAGTTTGTTGTCTTCTGCAGCCTGCCTCTGCATTACTGGCACCTGCCCCTCTCCTTGGCCCGAAGTGTCTATTTGCTGGGCTGAACAACCCCTCAGCCCTGAGCCCTATGAGATCATTATCTCAGCAAAGGTATAGCTTGAAGGAGTGATCTCAACCCACTGGCAACGTGAAGATATATTTAACCCCGGGCATTTCAGGCTGAAGCCCATCAGTGGTGATCCTGCACGTCAGTCAGGGAGCAGCGTCACCACCCTTTCCCAACTCTTCACAGGGTGGGGTGTGTCCCCAAGTTGTGACGGTTTGGAAAAGGGTGGGGTAGAGGCTGCAGGTGGGAGTCTGCGCAGTTCATTATTAGGAGTTTTGAAGATACTCTGCGCAGACTCCAGGTGTCTCCATCCTGTGCTGCACTAAGTACAGGATTGAAGGGCACCATTTCAGCTCTAGTAGAGCCAGTGTGCTTTCCAGGTTGTATTTATATGCGGCTCCAGAAAGGGGACTAAATTCCATCTAGATTGTGCCCTGCAGCTCCCAGCCCTGTTTTCATATACGTGGACGAAGTAAGTAACTAAAAGTAAAAAAAACAGAAGAGTGCTCACACATCCCATTTAAGGCTACCCTGTTGAATTTTTGTTGTAGAATGCTGGTCATTGCTGAAGTGTGTCTGAAGGGGACTTTTTTTTAATGGAGCGATCAATGAATTTTTTTTTTACTTTATTCGTCCGTGTGAAGGAACGAACTTTGCATAGAATGTGCCTCTTAATTAATAGAAGGTTAGTCTAAACTCCAACGTTTTCAAGTCCCCAGGGTTATTGGGCACGGTCACCTTTCTATTATTTCATTGCACTATTCATAACATTCATAATATCAGAATATGTATTTACAATAAGTGCCCAAACCCATGCTCATAGTGCACAGCAGTAGGTCTTGAAAAGTTTCAACATTAAATGTTGTTGTTGTAGATGTTCATGTAGTGTGTTTTGTTTTACTCATTTGCATATAGATTTGGATTTAGACCGCAGAGGGATTCAGAAGAGAAATTAACTTATCATATGTTACACATGTTATACCTGCAGGATTGCTTGGTACAGGACGACATACCAAACTCTTCTACCCCTGCCTAGCCCTGCTGCCTTGCTCTGTGGGGTGTGTCACTGCATGTTGCATGCAGTGCTAACATCAAAGGAGCACAGAGTGGCCCTGCTGGGCTTCCTCACGCTCTCAGCCATCTGCACCGAATCAAATCTCTAAGGGTAAGAATCCATCATAAAACCTAACTGATGCCAACCCCTGATCTCATGCTACTGGCTTTTAACTGCAGATTCAATAACTGAGCTATTTCACCAGCCACCAAGTGGACATGCAAGGAGGCTTGAAAGCTAGAGGACCGGGACCCACAAACAGGTGGGTTGAATAAAGTCAGCGTCCCTCATCCTTCCCTCACCCTGTGGTAAGAAACCAATGAAGACGCTGCTTTTTAACTCGTGGCCATCGATAGACACCATAACTTACATTACACAAAGTGTTTTGCAGCAGGAGGAACCAAGTCCACTGAGCTATCTCAACAACTAAAATGAAGACAGAGTAAGGGAAAATCACCTCGAGAAAACAAGCGTATTAATAAACAGATGTTTGAGTATCTGAATGCATGTATCTGTTAATCATATATGTCTGTAGAGGACTATGAATGTATCTGTACCTATGTGTCATCAAGGTGTGGTAATATCAGAGTGCCTCAACACCTCTGTGTGTGTTCGTTGAAGTTTCTAATTACTACATGTCTGTGTGAGTGGCAGTTAGTTTTTCAGGGTTCCAATGGTCTTCAGTCACTGGGTGATCTGGTGAAGTGAGACAGGTGTCTGCCTTCTGTGATGCAGTATTTCAGAACGGGCAGGATTTATGGATTTTTTTTTTTTTTTTTTTTTTAAAACACCTCTAACAGCTCAAATGTGAGATAGCCACACAATAAGAGACCTAGGAAATCTACAGGCTTGTGAAGGTGGGATAGAGTTAGTCACAAGTAGCATGGCATGAATGAGTCGGACATGTGTCAAACACTTCTACTCATTTTCCATACCACAGGGGGTTGGTGATGAAAGACTGTAGTACATTATAACTCCTTTGTACATTCATACCCAGACACTCCATGGATAGTTGGTGCTTTCCTGTAGAGCTGGAAAAGTGACAGCAGAACTCCGTGCTGAGTGCAGCAGGTTATGAGCACTTGAGAAATGCCTGAGTTTAAACCCTAGTGGCCCCCTACACTTCTTGAGAGAGTGCACAAATCACAATCATCTTGTGTACCTCTGCTGTAGTGAACTGTGCGGAGTCTGGGTGCACAAACACCTTCTAATGGTGAAAATTCCTACACTGTGTGCCACCACTTCGCCACATGGTTCTGTGAACAGTGGGTTCGTAGGGGCTTGGGTGTGGGACAGGGAATGGTTTCTCTTTACAAAGGGGTAGTTAACTAGTTACAAAAGGGTCGAACCACAGCCTCCTTCCTCATCCTTGTGGTAAAGATAGCAGTCTGCATTTAGAGGGGGAAGGTACACATTGCACCTGCTGCCCTTCTTGGTACAAGGTAAGATACCTGACTTTTAAGCCCCCCCCTTGCCTCACCCTCCAGGGTGGTACTTTGAATGTTGTGTCAACATCACATGCACATCGGGGTGGCAACAGAGTGGCCCTACTGGGTTTCCTCCTGCTCTCTGCCTTCTGGAATGCAAGCGGGCAAAGCACGGAGGGTAATAATCACAAGACCTCTACTAAGCTTATTTATCTGGATAGATAGATAGAGATATATATATATATATATATATATATATATATATATATATATATATATATATATATATATATATAAATGCCACTTACCCAGTGTACATCTGTTCGTGGCATGAGACGCTGCAGATTCACATGCTGTGCACAGTTCCTGCCATCTAGTGTTGGGCTCGGGGTGTTAAAAGTTGTTTTTCTTCGAAGAAGTCTTTTCAAGTCACGGGACCGAGTGACTCCTCCCTTTCGGCTCCATTGCACATGGACGTAGACTCCATCTTAGATTGTTTTCCCCACAAAGGGTGAGGTAGGAGTTGTGAGTATACTAGAGGTGCCCATGCAATGGAGTAGTAATGTATGTACATAGTGTGTATTAAAATAATATTTATTTAGATATTTAAAATTTTCATGCAACTAAAAACGGCTACAGGCTCCCGGGGAGGTGGGAGGGCGCATGTGAATCTGCAGCGTCTCATGCCACGAACAGATGTACACTGGGTAAGTAACATTTTCCATTCGATGGCATGTGTAGCTGCAGATACACATGCTGTGCATAGACTACAAAGCAGCTATCTCCCCAAAAGTGGTGGTCAGCCTGTAGGATTTGAAGTTGTCTGAAATAATGTTCTTAATACAGCATGTCCTACTGTGGCTTGTTGCGTTGCTAACACATCTACATAGTAATGCTTAGTAAATGTATGAGGCGTAGACCAGGTGGCTGCCTTACAAATTTCTGTCATTGGTATATTTCCAAGAAAAGCCATTGTGGCGCCTTTCTTTCTAGAGGAATGTGCCCTTGGTGTAATGGGTAATTCTCTTTTTGCTTTAAGGTAACAGGTTTGGATGCATTTAACTATCCATCTGGCAATGCCTTGTTTGGATATCGGGTTACCTGCATGAGGTTTTTGGAAAGCTACAAACAATTGTTTTGTTTTACGAAATTGTTTCGTTCTGTCAATGTAATACATTAGTGCTCTTTTTATGTCTAATGTATGCAAGGGCCTTTTAGCTACTGAGTCTGGTTGTGGAAAGAAGACTGGGAGTTCCACAGTTTGGTTTAGATGGAATGTTGATATGACCTTTGGTAAGAATTTTGGATTTGTACAGAGAACCACTTTATGTTTATGTATTTGTATAAAGGGTTCTTGGATAGTAAATGCTTGTATTTCACTCACTCTTCTAAGTGATGTGATGTCTATTAGAAAGGCTACTTTCCAAGTCAGAAATTGGATTTGACAAGAATGCATGGGTTCGAATGGTGGGCCCATGAGTTGTGTTAATACAATATTAAGGTTCCACAAAGGTACTGGTGGTGTCCTTGGGGGTATGATTCTTTTTAGTCCTTCCATAAATGCTTTAATAACTGGGATTCTAAAAAGCGATGTTGTATGTTTAATCTGCAGATAGGCAGATATTGCAGTGAGATGGATTTTAATGTAAGAGAAAGCTAGATTAGACTTTTTTAAGTGTAGTAAATAACTTACTATGTCTTGTGTGGAGGCATCTAGTGGCATAATTTGTTAAGTCTGACAGTAGCAAACAAATCTTTTCCATTTGTTTGCGTAACAATGTCTTGTTGTGGGTTTTCTTGCTTGTTTAATGACCTCCATACACTCTTGTGAAAGGTTTAAATGTCCGAATTCTAAGACTTCAGGAGCCAGATTGCTAGATTGAGCGATGCTGGATTTGGGTGTCTGATCTGTTTGTGTTGTGTCAACAGATCTGTTCTGTTTGGTAGTTTGATGTGGGGTACTACTCATAAGTCCAACAGTGTTGTGTACCACGGTTGACGAGCCCCGGTTGGTGCTATGAGTATTAGTTTGAGTTTGTTTTGACTCCGTTTGTTGACCAGATAAGGAATGAGTGGGAGAGGGGGAAAAGCGTAAGCAAATATCCCTGACCAGCTGATCCATAGAGCATTGCCTTTGGGGATGTTTGTTTAGTCTTTGGCACTTTAGCTGGTGGCTGAGCAGTGTCCAATTGTTCTTGAAAGGCCAGCTTCCTCTTAGGCTTCAGAGGAGGTGCAGTTATAATTTTGCCAGTGTCCTTGTGAATATGAATTCTGGCTTGCCTTTCATCTATATCCTCCATCTGTGTGTGTTCCTCCGAAATTCTAAGGCTTTCTTTAAGTACTTTCGAAAGTCCATGTTCCTTCGTATAAAAACTTGCCTTTTCGGCTCCGAAGCGGTTTTTTGGGGGTTCGAAAGGCTGGGAGTGGATGTTGGCCTCGGCTCCGAAAGAGACTTTCGAGGTTTCGACTCAAAGGATCGTTGTTTGATAGTTTCGGAGCCAGTGCTTCGGCTCGAGTCCAAAGGTTTCAGTGGTGTGGCCTTTTTCGGTGCCGAAGTTGTTGGTTGGTCACCGAAGGTCTTTTTACGGGTCGAGCCATGGCCTTCCTGCAGTGGCATTCCCAAGGCCTTATGTTTGGGCTTGGCTGGGGCAGGGGCAGGCGTACTCACGTGCTGTCCTGCTGTGACCGGTCTGTCCTCCTCGGACTCCTGCTCTGAGTCGGACCCTCGGACGGAGACTGCGGCGTGCAGAATCTCCTCTTCCTCGACGTCGAGACGTTCGGTGCTTTTCGACACAATCTCGAGTCTTCGTGCTCTTCGGTCAGAGTTTTCTTTGAACTGAAGGATCTGCAGGCCTCGCAATTTTCCTCCAGATGGTCTGGGGAGAGACAGATTACAGACAAGATGTTGGTCTGTGTAGGGAAATTTGGCATGGCACTGAGGACAAAAGCGGAATGGGGTCCGGTCCATAAGGCTTCCACGCGGTCGGCACAACCAGGCCCGAGTTGGGTGTGGGCGCCCCAAAGGGCGAGTAAAGATGTTTGACCTGACGGTACCTAAGTGTCGATGAGAGATGGTACGCAATCGAAACAATACCGACGAGAATTAGCAAGTTGTACAGCTTTTCCAGCTCGAACTATCGTAGTGAAAAAAAAAAAAAAAACACGTCCGTACCCGATGGCGGAAAGAAAACAATAACATGGAGTCGATGCCCATGCGCAATGGAGCAGAAGAGGAGGAGTCACTCGATCCTGTGACTCGAAAATACTTCTTCGAAGAAAAACAACTTGTAATAATCCGAGCCCAACACTAGATGGCAGAATAGGCACAGCATGTGTATCTGCAGCTACACATGCCATTGAACGTTTAAATACTTCACATATTCCCTTTAAGCCACTTATCAGGCACTGAGCACAGGTTTATTTAATTTTTTATTTTGTTTTGTCATCAAGCATGTGGAGGTTTTATCGGTTGAGGTGGAAGTTTGTCCACCCCAAATAATAATCAACATTCTTACACAAAGAGGCTGTCACAGTAGGCTTCAGCCAGTCCCGTTTCTATTAGCCAACAATTTCTGCATTGCTTTTCCCCCCTTTGGACTACAACCCCCTAGATAAAATAGTTTACCTTAAAAAAACAAATAAAAAAAAAACACGAGTAATGATACTTACTGTATTATGGTGGTAAATGCTAACATGCAAGCAGGCTTCTACCCACAAGAAGTCGAACAATCAAAACCTCCATTTCAAACCTAAGAACACTAGGCCAGTGAACAATTCAGCCACTTTCCTTAAATCCCCATATCAAACAAAAAGCAGTGTTCGATTCTGTAATAAGTGAGGTCAATAGTGAAAGGTCTTAATGCTGGACTAAATCAATAGTTATAGCAGCGGTCTCTGTTCTTCAAAGACTTTGCCATTTTTTATTTACTTTACATTCAGTCATATAGAAATATTAAAAATATAAAAATGCATTTATGAATGAATTTCACGGGGGGGGGGGTGTCCACGGAGCCGAGCATGGCGCACGCTTAACTGTTTGGCTCCAGAGGGGCCGACTTTAAATTGAGCTGAAACGGTCGGTCTCGTGCCCAGAGAAGAGAGGGACGACTGCTGCGGACGGGGGTGACCGCGGAGGTGCGGTCTCACCCCCTGGAGCAGGCTCCCGAGTGACTGGGGCTGCCCGGGACTGCGAAGAGGCCACGGTCCTGTCAACGGGCGGAGCCGGGACGCGCTGGGCTGGGAGGCTCCCCGTGTCGGAACACTGAAGGTGAGCGTCTGGTACGGCCGGGGCTGCTTGAGCGCGGCTGCGGCCCCGGGGGCGGCCTCCAACGGATTTGTGCGCCCCGGCGAGGGCCTGGACCCACGAGGTGGCTGCCGGATTGCGGCCATGATCCTGGATTGGGTGGTGTGCTGCGCCTGGCGTCGGATTCGGACACGGGCCCACCCTGAAGGAGGGGGGGGGGGGGGGGGGGGGGGCAGATCGGAGCGTCTGGTGGGGGCACCTGCCGGTGGAGAGTCAGCCTCCTGCTCGGGGGGCGGAGCCTGGTGCCTCCTGACTACGGGACTGCATACAACGAGGAGACGCGGAGACGGGGGGCCCCCCGGGGCTGCCCGGTGAGGAGTCCACTTTGGGTACACCCCCCTGGGGAACGCACAACCAGAGCACCGGTGTCTGCTGCCCGGGAACCCCCGGATGCAGACGACGGGACTCTCTACACCCGGGGCGGCCCAGGACTAGCATTGATTGTCCTTTGTGGGGCGGGACAGTGTGGAATTGCCCTGCACCATCGTCTACCAGAGTTGGAGGCCGGGTACCCTTGTACCCAGGTGCGGAGCCCCCCCTTGGTTGACCGGACCAATGCCGATCTGAAGGCCTGCTGCACCCACCCCTTCTACGCACAACGACGCAAATCTACGAAAGCACACCAGCCCCGGTTTAGCCCAAAACTGGTTTCTCATCTTTGGAGTAGATGGGATGCGACCGGGGGGATGAGCACGACGCACGCATGATCGTTTGGTCCGCGAGAGGCCACCGGCGGACCCGGGCCTGAGCGCCCTGGATCGGGCGATCCTCTATCGCGGGACGGACGCGGTAATCCGCGCGAACGTGAGGGGCCGCTGGGACCCGATTGCGGCGCCGGCACGGACCCTCTGTGGAACCGGACTACGCAACGTTAGTGGGGACCCTTGACCCGGCCGCTTGCCGCTGCTTATAGCGCTGGGAGTAGCTGGCGGAGTGCCTTGGGCTCTCCCTGGAGCGATCAGACCCAGAGACTGCGACAAGGGTGCCCTGGGCCAGTAGACAAATTAACAGCAAACAGCATAAGCGCCTGAACTGTGCGCTAGACTCACTGGGTCGCCCCTCCCTGCCTGGCCAATGCCCCCAAAGGGCAGACATAAGAGCAAAGCCATGGACCCCCTGACACATACACCACTGGGGGACAATGAACCGACCATGCAGAGCCAGTCGCAAATCAAAGTACAAGACACTCTAGACAAGATACTGGGTGCCATTGAGGACACCAAATCTACATTATAGCGCGACATCAATCAGGTGGCGATAGAGGTGGGCCTCCTGAGAGCCGATCATCACAAATTGGCCGACAGAGTAAAAGAAGAGGAAGCAACGCTAGCGGAAGTCGTCCCAAAACAAGAAGACGTATCAGCGGAGGTGACCTCCTTGGCTGGCAGAGTGGCGAAGCTCGAACAGCGAGCTGAAGATGCAGAAGGTAGAAATAGGAGGAACAATATTCACGTGGTGGGCCTCCCTGAGGGGGCCGAGGGGACGAATATAGTGGAGTTTCTGGAGAAATGGCTAAGCACAGTTGTCGCATCAGGATGTCTGACCCCCTTTTACTCACTGGAGCGAGCACACCGTGTGCCAGCTAGACCACTCGCTCCTGGCATGCCACCACGAGCAGTAATAGCTAAACTCCTGCACTACAGAGACATCCTCTTACAGAAAGCCAGGGAAACGGGCCCGTTTAAAGGAGCCAATGGCGAAGCGACATTATTCCCTGACTTCACCTTGGAGGTCCAAAACAAGCGCGCCTCCTTCTTAGCCGTTAAAAGAACCTTGGGAGAAGAGGGGATACAGTACTCGCTGCTCTACCCAGCAAGACTACGAGTGATTGCGGAGGGGAAAACCACGTTCTTCCAAACTCCAAAGGAGGCATGGGAATGGCTCATAAGATCTGGGACACGGCCGCCGCGACCTGCACCGGAGAACTGCGGGGAGGGCGGGACCCAGCGGGCCCCGAAGGGGAAAAGACCCAGAGACCGCCAGCGACTGGCGCCAACGCGGACACAGAGGGAAAGTGGCAAGAGAGAGGCCCTGGAGGCGGCGGCCAGGGTGGGTGTAGAGTCATCGCCCCGGGAAGTCTCTGAAGAAGAATCGGACGATACGGTGGTGTCTTCGCCCGATGGCTCTGTGGATTTCGTCTTACACACCAAGAGCGACCCCGCAGACCGCTGACGAACTTGTATAGATCAAACCCGCACCGGCGCTGAAAGGCGAGACAAGATAAGTAGTGAAATGGCCCCTCCAGACCTGGCCGCTCCCCCGGACCTGACTCTTGCCTGTCAGTCCTGACTGGCGAGTATTGCATTGATGTGTTTGAATAATTTGCAGTGTTGCAAAACTTATTGGGCAGCCTACAGTTCCGGAGGTGCCCTGGGGATGGGGAGTTGGGGTTTGCAGTTACTAGTTATATCGGCTACATGTGCGAAATGGTATGAGCATGAGGAAGGTACAAGCTTGTGGGGGAATCGATCGGGGCCATGGGTGTGCCAACCCTACATACAACAGGCCTTGAGAATAGGTTGGCGGACTACAATATCCTAACTTGGAATGTTAGGGGGATGGGTACACCTGCTAAGAGACATAGAATTCTTTCCTTTCTAAAAAGGGGAGGGGTGCAGATAGCTATGTTACAGGAAACCCATCTCGCACCCGGAGAGGGAGAGAAACTAAGGCGGAGATGGAGGGGACAGGTGTTTACCACAGAATATTCAGCTTACGCAAGAGGAGTCCTGATTTGGATTAGGGCGGGGGTCCCCTTCACGATTGATTCCTCCAACATAGACAGAGAGGGAAGGTTTGTCATATTGGAAGGGAAATTACAGGGGCTCCAGCTGACCCCGAGTTGTATATACGCCCCCATCCAGGACCAAACATCATTCATGACGGACCTGTCTAGGCACCTCACTCGTCAACACATGGGGGAAGTACTAATAGGAGGAGACTTTAACGCAGTGCTCGACATTGACTTAGATAGATCTACCCCCCCACTACAGGGAGCAACATCAACCAAAACAGCAAAAAAACTAGTTGGGTGGCTAGACGCCTGGGGGCTGGTAGATGCCTGGCGGTTTCAACACCCAGCGACCAGGGATTATTTGTTTTATTCGGGTCTCCACCAGGTATACACTAGAATCGATAAGATAGTATGCACTGCTGGACTGGCTCGAAGTATGACCCATGCTGAGTACCTTGCCCGCACAATATCAGATCACAACCCTCTATTACTGACATTGAGAGTATCACAGGACAGACCCCCCCCCCATACCGTCATGGAGAATGCTCCTGACAACGCTAGAAGACCAGGCATACAGGGAGGAATTACGATGCTACCTAACAGAACATATAGAAACTAACCAGGGATCCACTTCCGCCAGAGGCATAGAGTGGGAGACACTCAAAGTGGGGACGCGGGGTCACTGTCTTGGACAGTCGGTGGGGATAAAACGTACGCTTGAGAGAGAATTAAACGCACTGGAGAGGGTCATACATGAGGAGGAGCTGAGACAGGGCTCCGCAGGGCAAGTGGATGAAGAGTACGAACGTGCACATACAGAGCACTCCCAAGCTGAAGAGCGACTTAGATGCCATAGTATGCAAAGATACTTGGCATCCATACAGTCAGAGGAGGGGAGATCCGGTAGACTTTTGGCATGGCTGGTGCGCCCGAACAGAGATAGTGACCCTATTGCAAGTGTACTAGATAGGCGGGGAACATGCAGACTCAGCCCGGAATCCATTAACGACGCATTTAGAGATTACTATACACACCTATACAGGAAGCCCACAGACTTGGGGATGGGGACCCTTGACAATTTTCTAACTCGGATACCCCTACCGCTATTGAGCCCAGAGTCGGCTTGGGGGGCCCAGTGACAGCGGATGAGATAACTGAAGCAATTGCACAGTTGGGCCCTGGGAAGACCCCAGGTACAGATGGTCTTCCTATGGATTTTTATAAAAAGTATAAATCCTTACTAGTCCCCAGACTGATAGAAATGTATACGGAATCGGCAAAGAAGAAAATGAGTTACTTACCTGTAACTGTGGTTCTCCAGTATTGGTATCTTTCATAGATTCACATGCTTGAATCATTCCCCGTCGTCGAAGTGGGAGTCCCACGGTACATAGAAAGCAATAAATAGAGAAAAAACTTTTTTTTTTTTTCATTGAAGTCAATAGGAAAAAACACATTCAATTGTAGAACTATCAGCCTCTATAGAAAGAGCCCAAACTTCAACCAATCAGGCGTGACCACCCCTTTAGAACCCTCAGCACAGAGGCTCAGTCTGTCAGATTTCTCTGCTCTAGAGAATACAGGAAAAAATCCAAGAAGGTGAGCCTCTCTGGGGAGGAGGGCGGGTCTCATGTGAATCTATGAAAGATACCAATACTGGAGAACCACAGTTACAGGTAAGTAACTCATTTTCTTCTCCAGTATTGGGGTATCTTTCATAGATTCACATGCTTGAATCAGAATAGCCAGCAGTAAGAACAAAATGTTACTTCTTGTAACACCAATAGCATGCATAATTATAATGCATGTTGTCCGAATCTATATAAGCAATTAATATCTGCAAATTAAGTGCTAACCATATTAACTACATATAATATCCATCTATATATATAAATATATAGATATATAGATATATATATATATACACCCCGATATATAAATATACACACACATATATATCTATATCTATATATATACATATACATATACATATATATACACACACCTATACATACACTTCTACCTATATAAAAACATATGTATCCATAGCTACACATATGCAACTATATACTTTAAATTATACTTCAAACAATACACAGAGGACGGAGGGTAGAGATTATAGGCTCACCTTATGTGAACAAATTGCGCAAAACTGCTTGTCCTACCGCAGCATCCACCTTGTCAGTAGCTTCCAGGCAGTAATGCTGGGTGAAAGTATGAGCACGTGTCCATGTTGCCGCCCTGCAGATCTGGTTCAGAGGGATTCCAGCGAACAGAGCTGTGGTAGTGGATACCGCTCTAGTGGAATGCGCTCGGACATTGGATGATAATGGCTTCCCCGCCAACTGGTGGGTCAACTGAATGGCGGAAGAGATCCAGCGAGCTATAGTTTGTTTAGTAACTGCGTTACCGTGATTGATCTTTCCATAGCTGATAAATAATTGTTCAGATTTACGGAAACCACTTGTCCTTTCTATATAGAACTTTAAACAGCGCTTAATGTCTAAAGAATGCAGAGCTCGTTCCGCTGCCGTTTGAGGATTTGGAAAAAATGCTCTTAGAACTACTGGTTCGTTTAAGTGAAAAGATGATAGAACTTTAGGTATAAACTTTGGATTTGTTCTCAAAATGACCACCTCTGGCTTGAATTGAAGGAAAGGTGGAGAAATTGTGAAGGCCTGAATATCGCGGACTCTCCTTGCCGATGTCAAGGCTAAAAAAAGGGCCGTTTTAAAAGAAACGAACTTTAGATATACTCTATGAATAGGCTCGAACGGATGTTTCATTAATTGGGAGAGTACAATGTTCAAATGCCATTGTGGTGCAGGACGATGAATTGGTGGAAACATTCTAAATAAACCTTTAAGAAATTGTTTTATTATTCTGGAGGACCATAGTGAAGGTGACTGAGACGTTCGTCGGAAACGTGATATGGCAGCCAGATACACCTTAATCGATGAATGTGAAAGACCGGATTTAGCCAAATGCAATAAATATGGCAAAATGTGTTCAGGAGATGATGTTAGAGGATGGATGTTGGAAGCTGCGCACCACAAGCAAAACCTCTTCCACTTGAACTTGTATGTGCGATTTGTAGACTGAGCTCTGGCACAGGCAAGCACCTCTCTGCAATCCGGAGGAATATTTAATCTATTGAATTCATAGAATTCAGGAGCCAGGCTGATAAACGAAGAGATGTCGGGTTGGGATGACGAACCTGACCCTGGCTCATTGTCAACAGATCCGGTATTGCCTTCAGCCGAATGTGAGGTTGTTCCGATAGCAATAGAAGGTCTGTGAACCAGAACTGGCGTGGCCACCTGGGAGCGATTAGAAGAATCCTGCATTGTTCCCTCTTCATCTTTAGCAGAAGCCTCGGGATTAGTGGGAGCGGGGGAAAAGCGTATGCATAAATCCCTGACCATTTGATCAAAAACGCATTCACCTTCTAACCCTTTTGCGGACGCCAGCTTGCGAAATGCCGGCATTTCTTGTTGTCTCTGGTCGCGAACAGATCTAGAGTGGGTTTGCCCCAACGACGAAAGAGACTGTCGAGAACCGATTGAGTTCCCACTCGTGGCAGCTGGTTCGATTCCTGCTCAAGGCATCTGCCCAGGTGTTGGTGATCCCTGGGAGATGTTCTGCTCGGATGGAGATTCGATGCTGAATCACCCAATGCCACAGTTTCTGCGCCTCCAGAGATAATGCCCGAGATCTTGTGCCTCCCTGCTTGTTGATATAATGCATGACCGTGGTGTTGTCCGTCCTTATCAAAACTGAAGAGTCTCTGATGTTCATGAGGAAGGATTTGAGTGCCAAAGCCACCGCTCTTAACTCTAATACATTTATGTGGAGAGTTGATTCTTGAGTGGACCATTTTCCCCTCACGGAAAGATCCTGTAAATGAGCACCCCATCCCTCCAGGGATGCGTCTGTTACTATGTGCATGGTCCTGTCCTTCAGAAATGACAGTCCGTCTGAGACTAGGGGAGTTTCCTTCCACCACCTGAAAGCCTGTTTCGCTGAAGGGGTTATTTGTACTACGTCGTCGAAAGAGCCTTCTGTCTGTTTCCATTGGTTGTCTAGTTGTTGTTCAAGAGTCCTCATGTGCAGACGGCAGTTCCTTATCAACGGAATGAAAGACGATAGTATCCCTAGAAAAGACTTGTAAGTCCGCACTGAAACGGACCTTCTTTTGCTGAGCCGTGCTGCTAAGTTTCGAAGTTTCTTTCTTCTGTCCTGCGAAGCAAAGGCTTTCGCTTGCAGAGTGTCTAAGATGGCTCCTAGAAACGTGATGTTCTGAGTGGGCACTAGGTGAGACTTGGGGTAATTGACTGTCAAACCCAAAGCTCCGAAAAGGGAGAGACATGTCTCTGTGTCTCTGGCAGCCTTTGACGCTGTACGTGCCTTTATTAGCCAGTCGTCTAGGTACGGGAACACCTGTACCCCTAATTGTCTGAGATGTGCTGCCACTGGCGCCAAAACCTTGGTGAACACTCTTGGAGCCGACCTGAGGCCAAAAGGAAGCACTCTGAACTGGTAATGAATGCCTGCGACCCTGAACCGCAAAAATTTCCGATGATTGGGGTGAATTGGAATGTGGAAATATGCGTGATGAAGATCTAACGATGTCATAAAATCCCCTCGGTTGAGCAGGCTCAGAACGTCTTGAAGAGAGATCATGCGAAAAGGTATTTGTTGAGCGAACGAAGATCTAGAATAGGCCTCCAGTCTTCTTTCTGATAAGGAAAAAACAGGAGTAAAAACCTGTTCCCCTCTGGCTTCTTGGCACGATCTCTATTGCTCCCTTGCTCATTAAGATAGCAATCTGTTCCATAAGCTCGTTGAGATGGGCTGGCGGGGGGCCTTTTGGTGGTACTTGAGGGGGAGGTTGGTTGAATTCTAGTGTATGCCCCCGATTGATAATATCTAAAACCCATTTGTCTGTTGTTATTCTGGACCATTGGCGTAGAAATTCGGAAATTGTGCCCCCTATAAGAGTGTTTGTAGGAAGTTGGCTCTGTATGTGCTATTTCAAAGTAAGGAATAGCATGCACAGAGTCCAAGGGTTCCCCTTAGAGGTAAAATAGTGGTAAAAAGAGATAATACTAATGCTCTATTTTGTGGTAGTGTGGTCGAGCAGTAGGCTTATCCAAGGAGTAGTGTTAAGCATTTGTTGTACATACACATAGACAATAAATGAGGTACACACACTCCGAGACAAATCCAGCCAATAGGTTTTGTATAGAAAAATATCTTTTCTTAGTTTATTTTAAGAACCACAGGTTCAAATTTAACATGTAATATCTTGTTTGAAAGGTATTGCAGGTAAGTACATTAGGAACTTTGAATCATTTCAATTGCATGTATACTTTTCAAGTTATTCACAAATAGCTATTTTAAAAGTGGACACAGTGCAATTTTCACAGTTCCTGGGGGAGGTAAGTTTTTGTTAGTTTTACCAGGTAAGTAAGACACTTACAGGGTTCAGTTCTTGGTCCAAGGTAGCCCACCGTTGGGGGTTCAGAGCAACCCCAAAGTTACCACACCAGCAGCTCAGGGCCGGTCAGGTGCAGAGTTCAAAGTGGTGCCCAAAACGCATAGGCTTCAATGGAGAGAAGGGGGTGCCCCGGTTCCAGTCTGCCAGCAGGTAAGTACCCGCGTCTTCGGAGGGCAGACCAGGGGGGTTTTGTAGGGCACCGGGGGGGACACAAGCCCACACAGAAATTTCACCCTCAGCGGCGCGGGGGCGGCCGGGTGCAGTGTTAGAACAAGCGTCGGGTTCGCAATGGAAGTCAATGAGAGATCAAGGGATCTCTTCAGCGCTGCAGGCAGGCAAGGGGGGGCTTCCTCGGGGAAACCTCCACTTGGGCAAGGGAGAGGGACTCCTGGGGGTCACTTCTGCAGTGAAAGTCCGGTCCTTCAGGTCCTGGGGGCTGCGGGTGCAGGGTCTTTTCCAGGCGTCGGGACTTAGGTTTCAGAGAGTCGCGGTCAGGGGAAGCCTCGGGATTCCCTCTGCAGGCGGCGCTGTGGGGGCTCAGGGGGGTCAGGTTTTGGTACTCACAGTCGTAGAGTAGTCCGGGGGTCCTCCCTGAGGTGTGGGTTCTCCACCAGCCGAGTCGGGGTCGCCGGGTGCAGTGTTGCAAGTCTCACGCTTCTTGCGGGGAGATTGCAGGGTTCTTTAAAGCTGCTCCTTTGGATAAAGTTGCAGTCTTTTTGGAGCAGGTCCGCTGTCCTCGGGAGTTTCTTGTCGTCGTCGAAGCAGGGCAGTCCTCAGAGGATGCAGAGGTCGCTGGTCCCTTTGGAAGGCGTCGCTGGAGCAGAGTTCTTTGGAAGGCAGGAGACAGGCCGGTGAGTTTCTGGAGCCAAGGCAGTTGTCGTCTTCTGGTCTTCCTCTGCAGGGGTTTTCAGCTAGGCAGTCCTTCTTCTTGTAGTTGCAGGAATCTAATTTTCTAGGGTTCAGGGTAGCCCTTAAATACTAAATTTAAGGGCGTGTTTAGGTCTGGGGGGTTAGTAGCCAATGGCTACTAGCCCTGAGGGTGGGTACACCCTCTTTGTGCCTCCTCCCAAGGGGAGGGGGTCACAATCCTAACCCTATTGGGGGAATCCTCCATCTGCAAGATGGAGGATTTCTAAAAGTTAGAGTCACCTCAGCTCAGGACACCTTAGGGGCTGTCCTGACTGGTCAGTGACTCCTCCTTGTTTTTCTCATTATCTTCTCCGGCCTTGCCGCCAAAAGTGGGGGCCGGGCCGGAGGGGGCGGGCAACTCCACTAGCTGGAGTGTCCTGCTGGGTTGGCACAAAGGAGGTGAGCCTTTGAGGCTCACCGCCAGGTGTGACAATTCCTGCCTGGGAGAGGTGTTAGCATCTCCACCCAGTGCAGGCTTTGTTACTGGCCTCAGAGTGACAAAGGCACTCTCCCCAAGGGGCCAGCAACATGTCTCGGTTTGTGGCAGGCTGCTAAAACTAGTCAGCCTACACAGATAGTCGGTTAAGTTTCAGGGGGCACCTCTAAGGTGCCCTCTGGGGTGTATTTTACAATAAAATGTACACTGGCATCAGTGCGCATTTATTGTGCTGAGAAGTTTGATACCAAACTTCCCAGTTTTCAGTGTAGCCATTATGGTGCTGTGGAGTTCGTGTTTGACAGACTCCCAGACCATATACTCTTATGGCTACCCTGCACTTACAATGTCTAAGGTTTTGTTTAGACACTGTAGGGGTACCATGCTCATGCACTGGTACCCTCACCTATGGTATAGTGCACCCTGCCTTAGGGCTGTAAGGCCTGCTAGAGGGGTGTCTTACCTATACTGCATAGGCAGTGAGAGGCTGGCATGGCACCCTGAGGGGAGTGCCATGTCGACTTACTCGTTTTGTCCTCACTAGCACACACAAGCTGGCAAGCAGTGTGTCTGTGCTGAGTGAGAGGTCTCCAGGGTGGCATAAGACATGCTGCAGCCCTTAGAGACCTTCCTTGGCATCAGGGCCCTTGGTACTAGAAGTACCAGTTACAAGGGACTTATCTGGATGCCAGGGTCTGCCAATTGTGGATACAAAAGTACAGGTTAGGGAAAGAACACTGGTGCTGGGGCCTGGTTAGCAGGCCTCAGCACACTTTCAATTGTAAACATAGCATCAGCAAAGGCAAAAAGTCAGGGGGCAACCATGCCAAGGAGGCATTTCCTTACAGTGTTGATATAGGGGCTGGGTGCAGACACTTGAGGGTCACTGTTTTCTTGCTGTTTCTTTGGTTCTGAAGGCAGACTTTCCTCTCGTTTGTTGTCTGAAGCGAGCTGATGATTGCTGACGAAAGGAATGCGGCTGTTGCTGGCCGTAGGTTGAGCGAAATTGCCCTTGGTAAGAGGAGTAAGGTCGATATTGTTGAAAGCCTCCTCTATGTGAAAAGGTTCCTCTCCCTCTCGCTCCCCGAAAGGGTTGCCTTTTGTACTGAAGCGTTGCAAGTGATCTGGCTGTTTCAGTGTCTGCCTTAATAGACTGCAATGCATCGTCAACATGTTTGCCAAACAAAAGCTTGCCATCATACGGCATGTCCAGAACCTTCAATTGAACTTCAGGCCTAAAAGAGGTAGCCTTTAGCCACCCTTTGCGTCCGAGTACAGCCGCCCCGGCCAATTGTCGAAATCCTGTGGAGGAAACATCAATGGCAGAGTCTATGATTTCAGCCGAAATCTTTTCTCCTTCTTGCAGAATTCTGCGTGCTTCTGCTCTACTGGTCTCAGGTAACATATCAATGAATTGTGACATGTCAGACCACATCTGGCGATCGTATCTCCCAAGTATTGCTAGAGAGTTATCCGCTCTAACCGTGGTGGCCGCCATAGTTGAATTTTTTTTTGCCTATGGAGTCCAAACGACGTCCTTCCTTGTCTGGGGGGGGCAGTCAGAGAAGCCGACGGATTCCTAGACCTCCTCTGAGCTGCTTGTGAAATAACCGACTCCGGTTTAGGATGGCTGATCAAACATGCTGGGGAGTTGTCTGGTGCCTTATATTTTTTCTCTAGTCTGGGCAAGACTGCAAGAATGGAGGACGGAGTCTGCATGACTTTTAGGCCCTCTTCCCAGATGAAATAGACAATGGGAATGGCCCTTACCGATTTTCTAGTGTCTTCTTTAAAATCATAAAGAAAGCAGTCTGATTGTTTTGACGTAATCGGTAGCTGGAATCTTTTTGCAGCTCTTTCCATGACACTATGGAAACCCCCAATGTCCTGCGGTGGAGAGTCCACTGGCGGTGGTGTAGACGGAGATGAAGTCTGGATCTGATACTCGTCCCACTCCGGTATGAGAGAATCTGAGTCGGATGACGGTGACGCAATACCCTGAACCGATGGAGGCGCTGTGGTAGGGTCCGGAAATTCTGAAGGCCTAGCCTGAGTGGACACTGGTGTCCGTGGAGGTTGTACCGGTGTAGAAGAACCAGGCGGAGGAAACCTTGCATAGTAGTCCTGCATCATTTGTTGAAGGTTGTTAATCAACGAGACCGGCATCTGTACTGTCTGTTCTTGCTGTTGGAAAAGCCCTTGATCCTGTTGGTCCGGTAAAGGCTGAAGATCCTCCTCTTCATCTTCCTCTTGGCACTTTATACGTAGTTCGGATGGACTACGCGCTACCGGAAAAAATCCGTCATCAGAGTAACCATCGCCGTCATCATCATCATCAGCAAAAAGATGCTGCAGAGGAACTGGTGCAACCTTGCTGGGCGATGTATGTGATGGCAGCAATAAAGACGACTTGCTCTGCACAGGTAAAATCCTTTGCGGTAGGTAAGGAGATGTTCCAGAGAGAGGATAATGAGTCGTCGACGGAGCACTCGTCGATGGTGTCCTCGTCGACAGTGCAGGCGTCGACGGGGCCGTCGGTGTAGTTGGTGTCGGTGGTACCAGTGTCGACGAAGGTCTCGTCGACGAAGTCAATGTCACTACGCCACCCGTCGACAGGGTTGTCGTCGACAGAGTTGTCGTTGTCAGGCGCGTCGAATGAATCTTCGTCGGCAAAGCCGACGGCGACCTTCTGAATTTCTTCGTCGATGAATGCGTCGACGGCAAAGATTTTAGCTTCTTACCCGTCGACGGCTTCTTTGTGATCTTCAAAGTGTGCGACGACGACAGACCATACTTTAGACTCACCGATGTTATCGTCGTAGATGACAGCAGAGAAGAAGTTACTATCATCGGTGATGGAGGAGCTGTAAACGTAGCCGTCACTGTAGTCGTCGTCACAGGGAGACCTGTCGTCGACGGAGCGCTCGTCGACGGTGTCGATTTTTTGGACGTCGACGGAGGCAGTGAGCTTGAAGGCTTTTTAAGCTTCTTTGAAGAAGAAGCAGGTGTGGATGGCTCTGAGTGAACCCTGCCACATGCTACCTTGGATGTTGAAGGTAGATCCCCTGTGTCCTTAAAAGCATGCAGCTTCTTGGCTGACTTACTGCTTGTAGGGGATAGGCTCTCCACAGACCTCTTCCTTTTCTTTGAGGTCACTGAAGTGTCACTCTCCTCTTCAGAAAGAGCTTCTCTTGCCTTCTTTTTCTGGAGCCAAAGTAGGAGCCTGGCTTCTCTGTCCCTCAGAGTCTTGTTAGGAAAGGTCCTGCAGATCTTGCAGTCCTTGACCTTATGCTCTGGATGTAAGCAATAGATACATTCTTTGTGAGGATCCTCACAGTGAAGTCTCAATTTGCCACAGGTCCCACAAGGCCTAAAAAGACCTTTTCTTGTAGACATGATGGAAAAAGTCTTGTAGAAAAAAGTCAAGTGAAAATTTCTAAGGATTTCTCTTGAAGAGATAGAAAACTGAGCAAACCTCAGGGAGACTCCCTTACACACGACGTGCGATAGAAAATCTGACAGACTGAGCCTCTGTGCTGAGGGTTCTAAAGGGGTGGTCACACCTGATTGGTTGAAGTTTGGGCTCTTTCTAAAAAGGCTGATAGTTCTACAATTGAATGTGTTTTTTCCTATTGACTTCAATGAAAAAAAAAAAAAAAAAAAAGTTTTTTCTCTATTTATTGCTTTCTATGTACCGTGGGACTCCCACTTCGACGACGGGGAATGATTCAAGCATGTGAATCTATGAAAGATACCCCAATACTGGAGAACGGAGAACTCCCACGCACACTGCGTGAAGCATTGGTAGTGCCTCTTCCTAAAACAAACAGCAGGGAGGCATCAGTAACAGACTTTCGCCCACTATCCATGCTAAATAGCGACTAAGATCCTTAGTAAGATCCTGGCCAACCGTATATTACCTCTTATGCCCACCCTGATACATCCTGACCAGAACGGCTTCATACCTGGTCGCAGCACCTCTCTAAACCTTAGGCGTATTTTCTCTATCATACATATGCCCAGTGCATCGAAACCGCCAACCGGGACCATGCTAGCAGTGGACTTTGAAAAGGCCTTCGACTCAATTAGATGGGACTACCTGAGGGCGACAATGTTAAAGATGGGTCTGGGTGAGGGCTGGGTCGAATGGATGGACCTGTTATACTCATCCCCACTGGCAAGGGTCAAGGCAGGTAGGACAATCTCTGGTGCTTACCCAGTGCACCGAGGAACTAGACAGGGATGCCCCCTATCTCCATTGCTGGCGGCCTGGGTACGAGGGGACGGAGCGGGCAGAGGGATTCAGTGGGGACCAACTGATCACATTATCTCGTTATATGCAGATGACATCTTGATCTATCTTAGAGATGGGGCGAGTGGTCTCCCCTGGGCCCTGAACGCCCTGGAGGAGTTTGGAGAGGTGTCAGGATTAAGACTTAACCGTAATAAAACATATGTGTTCCCCCTGATGCCTGGATATAGATGTCCTGCAACGTGCCCAGCAGACCTGAAATGGGCCCCACGGACATTTAGATACCTGGGGATCCAGATCTACCATGACGTGGGAGATTTAAGAGAGGGAAACCTTGGTAGTGCGCTCCGATCCCCGAGATCCTCGGTAGAATTTTGGCGCTCTCTGAAACTGTCGGTGATGGCCAGAGTGGCGCTCTCCAAGATGATCATGCTCCCCGACTTCTCTATTACTTCACCAACTTGCCACTGTTAATACCCCGAGCATGTTTCCGCGATCTGAACACATTACTCAGAGAACTAATATGGGACAATGGGCGCAGGCGAACTACACTTACAACTATCTGCAGACCACCCAATACGGGTGGCCTGGGAGCCCCCGACTTTGAGGCATACTACCTGGCATCCCAATTACAGTGGATACCCGGCTGGCTTGCGGGCCGGGGCCAACTGGATTTATATACAGCCCAGGGAGCAATTGACACGGCGTGGATTGCGGCATGCATGACAAACAGAAAGATAACCCCCAACCCCCTGCCCCTCCCCCCCCCCCCGGAACAATATAATGATAAAAGTGGCAATGGCATGCTGGAAAAGATGCACGAAAAGGGTGGGAGTGGGCCCTCCATATTCCCCAGCTCTGCCACTGGCAGTGCTCGCCATAGAACCTAGGGGGAGGGGGCCGGGAAGCACGGGACTTGGCCCCTGGTTGTCAGCTGGAATAGAAGTAGTAGGAGGACTCTTCAAGGAGGGAGTGATGAGGGGATTTGCTGAATTAACGGAAGAGGGTGTTCCCGGGGGGCAGTTCCTGCTTTACGGGAGGCTAGTACACACTCTTAAGACTCACTGGGACACGGTGAATGCGGAACCTGACACACATGAGGTCCTGCACTCACTGTTGACATTAGGGGAAGAATCACATCTGATAACCAAAATATATCGGGCCCAAGTTGAGGCAGCCTTAGACCCATTACGGTCGTTGAGAGGACGGTGGGAGGGCACAATTGGGCGGGAACTAACTGACTCAGAGTGGAAGAGAATACTGGCCTACCCCCGGAAGATATCACGTAATACACGGTAAAGATACACTCAGTATAATTATTTGCACAGAATGTACCTCACGCCTCACAGACTGTTCCGTATATATGGAGGGGCTTCGGGGACTTGCCCGAGATGCGGAGGAGGAGGGGCGGATTTTGACCACATGGTTTGGACTTGCCCAGCGATCCAGACAGGCTGGAGGGAAATATTGCCCATCCTAACTGAATTGTTTGAGTTTGAGTTGAGACCCACCCCTGAGCTGTGCCTGCTGGACCTCAGACCAGCTGCGCTTTGCGGAAAAGTGAAGGGGCGCTTTCTGGACCTTTCCCTGGCCCTTTATAAGAGACTAATCTCGAGGGGCTGGAAGACTACAGATCACCCTCTGCTGTCCGACTGGAAAAGGGACATATCAACATGGTCTAGAGCTGAACTACAGGTCCTAAAAGCAGAAGAAGCCAGGAATATTCGCCAGGTTCCTATAGCTCCGGGGTGGGAGAATTTAATGACGAGCTGGGAGAGCATAAATAAGAGGCTGGCAAGCCCAGTAGGAGAAACCAGTGAAAGCCAATCCAGACCGAGGATGGAACCAAATGGTGGAAGCACATAGATAGACACCCAAAAACAGACCCAAACCACACATAGATCACACCAAGAGTAAGGGGTGTGAGGACAGTTGGACCTCTGACCCCCACTCCACTGACAGTAATAGCAAGCAACGCGAGTGACCCGCCGCCCCCACGGTGCGCCGGTGCGCCCTGGGTTGACATCTTCCCTCACCCAAAAACTGATACATTATAGTACCCTCAAGCTAACAATCACAAAAGCCATTCGCACAAAGCCATAAAGTTGACCTTTTGGGGTCCTTTGTTTTCTTTTTTCTCCCCTTCGTCCGTTCCTTACCTCCAACTAGTCCAATATGACAGTCATCAGAAATAGTATATCACATACCTAGTGTTCTCCCTCTCCCCCTCCCACCACCCTTATCTGCCTGCACCTAACCCCCTACACCACCCTCCCAAGTTACAAGGAAGAAGGGGTTCAAGTTTGTTGTTTGATTGTTGATTATGCAGAACAGCGAATTGAAGAAAGGAAATACGCTTTAACAAGTAAATGAGTAAAATTTGTTGAATAAAGAACATTAAGACTAATGATAATAAAAAGTGCAAACAATGAGCAAAAAGTAGAATATAGCATTATAAACAAAGAATGCATGTAAAATGAACAAGTATGAAACTGTGTAACAACAAAATGTTAATAAAAATATATTTAAAAAAAAATGAATGGATTTCACTATTAGACATGTTTTTAAACCTCCATTCAGATGCATACTAACCTGATGATTCCCTGGATCATGTTTTTGCCAACATTCAATCCTTTTAAGTAATCTGTGACAAGTATTTGTAAATCATTTTCATCCTCCAATTCATCCACATATAATTCAGTAAATCTAAAATAGAATGCACAATGGTTACACAAAATGTAAACTATACAATATCCAAATGTGCATTCCCAGACATGTGATATAGTACTATTTATTAAGCATCAACAATAGAAATGCTGTAAAATGTTAACATTAAACAAAAGAATGAAACATAGTGAGACACTGTTACAACATCCTTTTGGGATAGAGGATTGGGAGTAGGATACTACCAACACAATAACATTAGTCATGAAACACATCACAGACAGCATAATGTAGCTATGGAAGGTGGATGTCCCCTGTTGAAGAAAATAGTAATGGGCCACTGCGACATTAGTTTTTTGAGGGATGTTTTGGAGCTATTAAGAAGGAAGATTTCATATCAAGTGGGAGGGTGCGGCAGTATATTAGTACCAAGAGGGTGTAAAATTTAAAACTCAGAGATGGACAGAATAGAGAGGTGAGCTGTTAAAACAAGGAAACTAAGGATAAAGGTGTGTAACAGTGTAAACCCTAGAACCAATAAAGAACATTCTCCTGTAAGCCTCTGATCGTAGCGTATAGTGCTGTAGATTAGCGCGCTCTGCATGCTCTATCATGTAAGTGTTCAGACATTACAACTTACTTTTATTTGAAGATGTTTTGAGTGACTGTATGTGCTATGACTCCTCTTTAGTCCACAATGTGCATGGGCACCAACTGCATTCTAAATTGCTTTTGCTCGGGATCTATGAGGGTAAAAGGAGTGCTGAGCAAGCTTACTGTGATATGCAGTGTAGTGTCGGTTGTTTAGTGAAGCGTGAAAAAAGAAAGTGTGCCATCAGCAGCAGCTTCCAGGAACTAGTGTACAATTGTGAAACTAAAGCATTATATTGTCTACAGCATTACACACTAGGAACAGTTGTTAAGAGGCTAAGTATTTTTTTCCATTTGTTGCATGTATGGCTGCAGATGAACATGGTCTGCCTCAACTGTAAGGCCGTTTCCTCCTACAGGGTGACTAAATGGCAGATGTTTGGAATAATGTTCTTAACACCACTTAGCCAACCATAGCGTGTTGACTGACTAGTATTTACAAATATTCATGCTCTGTAAAAGTGTGTGGTGTTGACCAGGTAGTTCCCTTGCTAACAAGATGTTAGCAAAGAAAGGCATGCTTTCCCCATTTTTTCGTGTATAGTGTGCCCAGGGAGGTACACTGAGTACACGTTTTGTTTGGCACTGCACGCTTGGGCAATACGAAAATCCATCTTGCAATACCTGGTTAGTTGTGCAGAAAGACTTAGTCCTGTCAAAGTGCCTGAGAGCCACCTTGAAGTCTGAGGTGTTCCCACTTTGAGACATTGATGCATCATGCGTAGCAGGTTCGCAGAGTTATTGTCCACCCCTGGCAGGTGGTTTGCTAACCAGTGGATTTTGTTGTCCACTGCCCAGTGCCAAATCTGCTGTACTAGCGCAGACAACCGTGGGAAGCAAGTATCCCCTGCTTTTGGCTGCAGTATTTGCCCTTCATGATGATCATTTGCCCTTTGAAAGCCTGAAAAAGACATTAAGGTCTACAAGGGCAGCCATTAGTTCAAGGTAGTTGATGCGATACTACACTGGAAAGAGGATCATGTTTCCTAGATGTGCACCCCAACCAATAAATGATTAGTCGGTGGTGACAGTCACCCGTGGAAGTGGGTCCCAGAATGTTGTGATGACTGACAGGATGTTGCTGTTCTACCTTGCAGACAGCACCCAATGCAGCCATTTATCAACAGTACAGGCTAATTTCTAAAGGGAAATTCGCACATGAGTAAATTCATTATTACTCTTTGTCACAAATGTATTACTTTTGGCAATTAACCATTTCAGGGTGCAAATCTACTACAAAATATAGACTTAAATCACCCCACCCCCTGAAACAGGATGGCGGGGGCAAGCTAAATATTAATGTGAAGTGATTTTTTATATATTTATTTTAAATATGGAGCAAAAACGCTACAAAACAACTTCACTTTGAATTAAATAGTTAGCTACTTTAAATATAATAAATTAAAATAATTTTTTTAATATGTAATGAAAATTCCCAAACGAAAATACTAAATAGATAGTAGGAGCTACAGAAAGTTCTTCATAGAAAAAATATAAAACTTTTAAGAAAAATATTAAATTATTTCAAAATGCAATTAACATTATTTCCTATGAGGAGTAATTTTAAATCTGTGCCTCCATTATTTTCAATGAAAGTGTGTTACAGTCCAGGTGTGGTCCATGTGCGGTGTATATGTACAGCTATTATGGAAGCTCTTAATGTATTATCTATAGGAGTGAGGTTTGTGAATACCAATGGACTCGGTAATTACACTCTGTGTGCCACACAAGGCATTCACAATATTCCTAAAAAACCTGCATGAATACTGGATTTGACCTAAAATGTCTGTAGGATTGCACCCTATGTGGCATGATTAACCCCCGCTTTTTGTATGGTATCGGATATGATTTTGACTGAAAGTGCACTGGGTTCTTGCTAACCAGGTCCCCAGTGACCGCACTCTTTCCCACAACTGTGCACTTGTTTTCCCCAATTGGCAAAACCTTTAGCCCCATCTGTAAGCCCCTAGAAAATGGCATCCGTGGTCAGGAGCATCTCCTTTGCAATGGCGATGGTGTGTCGCCCCCTCTGGCTAAGCCAGGAAATGTAAGATAAAACAATATTGTTTTATCTTTCATCTACTGGCTGAGCCAGCATGTGAAGGCAGGGGTTGTGGGGGGTAATAAACGACCAGAGGGGCAACATGGCAGGAGACCGGGGCAGCAAAGGGGAAACAGTAAGTATTTTAAAATTATTATTATATATTTTGTTTATTTACCTCCCCGCCCGTCCCCTTGAGATTTGTGGTGGCCGCTTTTTGCCCCTGTCGCCTAGGGCCTGACGTACTAAAGACGGTATGTAAGAGCTGCTGCAGGAATTGTGCCACCCTCAAGGGCCCCTCACCAACCGCACACAGTGCTACCATCACATTCTTCGTGTCCTAGTGCAGACAAAAGTGAAAACAAAACCTGTCACATACATACCTGTGATCTAGGTCCCCTCCCACTACAAAAGATATTTTAAGTTACCCATACAGGGAGTGCAGAATTATTAGGCAAATGAGTATTTTGACCACATCATCCTCTTTATGCATGTTGTCTTACTCCAAGCTGTATAGGCTCGAAAGCCTACTACCAATTAAGCATATTAGGTGATGTGCATCTCTGTAATGAGAAGGGGTGTGGTCTAATGACATCAACACCCTATATCAGGTGTGCATAATTATTAGGCAACTTAACAAAAAACAAATATATACCCATTTCAATTATTTATTATTACCAGTGAAACCAATATAACATCTCAACATTCACAAATATACATTTCTGACATTCAAAAACAAAACAAAAACAAATCAGTGACCAATATAGCCACCTTTCTTTGCAAGGACACTCAAAAGCCTGCCATCCATGGATTCTGTCAGTGTTTTGATCTGTTCACCATCAACATTGCGTGCAGCAGCAACCACAGCCTCCCAGACACTGTTCAGAGAGGTGTACTGTTTTCCCTCCTTGTAAATCTCACATTTGATGATGGACCACAGGTTCACAATGGGGTTCAGATCAGGTGAACAAGGAGGCCATGTCATTAGATTTCCTTCTTTTATACCCTTTCTTGCCAGCCACGCTGTGGAGTACTTGGACGCGTGTGATGGAGCATTGTCCTGCATGAAAATCATGTTTTCCTTGAAGGATGCAGACTTCTTCCTGTACCACTGCTTGAAGAAGGTGTCTTCCAGGAACTGGCAGTAGGACTGGGAGTTGAGCTTGACTCCATCCTCAACCCGAAAAGGCCCCACAAGCTCATCTTTGATGATACCAGCCCAAACCAGTACTCCACCTCCACCTTGCTGGCGTCTGAGTCGGACTGGAGCTCTCTGCCCTTTACCAATCCAGCCACGGGCCCATCCATCTGGCCCATCAAGACTCACTCTCATTTCATCAGTCCATTAAACCTTAGAAAAATCAGTCTTGAGATATTTCTTGGCCCAGTCTTGACGTTTCAGCTTGTGTGTCTTGTTCAGTGGTGGTCGTCTTTCAGCCTTTCTTACCTTGGCCATGTCTCTGAGTATTGCACACCTTGTGCTTTTGGGCACTCCAGTGATGTTGCAGCTCTGAAATATGGCCAAACTGGTGGCAAGTGGCAAGTGGCATCGTGGCAGCTGCATGCTTGACTTTTCTCAGTTCATGGGCAGTTATTTTGCGCCTTGGTTTTTCCACAAGCTTCTTGCGACCCTGTTGACTATTTTGAATGAAACGCTTGATTGTTCGATGATCACGCTTCAGAAGCTTTGCAATTTTAAGAGTGCTGCATCCCTCTGCAAGATATCTCACCATTTTTTACTTTTCTGAGCCTGTCAAGTCCTTCTTTTCACCCATTTTGCCAAAGGAAAGGAAGTTGCCTAATAATTATGCACACCTGATATAGGGTGTTGATGTCATTAGACTACACCCCTTCTCATTACAGAGATGCACATCACCTAATATGCTTAATTGGTAGTAGGCTTTCGAGCCTATACAGCTTGGAGTAAGACAACATGCATAAAGAGGATGATGTGGTCAAAATACTCATTTGCCTAATAATTCTGCACTCCCTGTATAGAAGGCCTCCTAGCCCACACGCAGGGTGCATTATAGTACATAAGAGGGCACAGCTGCATTAGCAGATATGCCCCTGCTATGTATGTCAATTCCTAGACATAGTAAGTGAACAGAAAAGCCATTTTTGATACATCTGCTGGACACTGGTCAATATGAGGTCCCAAGTTACATGATAGGCACCCCCTGAAAACCTAACCAACTTGCTGGTGTGCTGACTGACTGGTCTAAAGTAATACAGACACTTTAGACAGATTTCTGACCTCCTCAGGGGAGAGCCAGCACTCTCAGAGGCTGGGAACAAAAGCCTGCTCTGGGCGGAGGAGTTATCACCTCTTCCTGGCAGGATGGACATTCCAGGGCAGGAAGCTTTAAAGGACCAGCTGCCTCTCTTATGCAACTCAGATCTTTCCAGATGATGGAGATGGTCACCCCCATGGGCTGACCTTACTTCTTTGCAAGACAGGCAAGAAAATGTAGGTGTGCCCACATCATGCCAGTCCCACCCCTAAGGTGGACCAGCTGATAGGGACAACACTTTTCAAATTCTTCTATCTTGTTTTGAACAGAATTAGTATTCTAGAGTAAGGGTTATGCCCACTTCTAAACAGAAGTGGTCATTTAGAGGGTGCAGTCACCCTAATGGTAAACAACTGATTGGCTGCTACCTTGCAATCCCAGTAACACCCCATAACCTTAGAACTCTCATTTTGACTACATAAGAAGCAAAAGACAAAGAAGAGTCGCACCTGCTTAAGAGGAAAAGACGAAGCAGATGGCTTGGAACCGGCCCCTCTGGCCTGCCTCACCCCCCTTGGACTCTCCCAAGTCACCTGCAGCCCTTCTCTCCTGCAGCTTTGTGGTGAGAGAAAAACAGACACCACCAGCAACTACTGCACTCATCGCCTCTGATCCCCTGTAAGGTGGGTCACTGGTGCCAACAACAGCCTCAGGCTCCCTTGAGCTTGAGTCCACCATGGGTCTCAACCTGTTGGACTCCCCGACGATGCCTGAGGCATCAACACGCAAGACACCTGACTGTGAGTACTCCCGAACAAGGAAACCAGATGCTTAAGGACCCTCCTGCATCAGTTGCCCCTGGGCCCTCGAGAAAAGGACCAAAGGTGCCAATGTGCTGCCCACCTTTAGGGTGACTACTATTCTAAGATGTCTGATACCAAACATCCTAGGATTCAGAAAACCATCATGTAGCTGGGGAACTCGTAATGATTAGTGTCCAGCACATGCATTTAAAATGGCTTTCCTGTTCACTTGCTATGTCGCAGAATCAACAGAGACATAGAAGGGGCATATCTGCTCGTGCACATATGTCCTCACATGTGCCTTGATGTACCCTGCCTTAGGGGGTGACTTACCACTGGCACAAGTAGTGATAGGGGACCTGGCGCACAGGGGTGTGTGACAGGTTGTTTTTTCAATTTAGCATGCTCCAGCACATGCAGTCTCCAGTGACAGCACTGTGGGTTTGGTAAGCGGTCCTTGGTGGTGGCACAACTGGTACTGCAGCCCTCAGAGACTATCCTTAGTACCAAGGGTACCACTTAATAGTAACTTACAGTGAGTGGGTGCTAAAGTGTGCCAACTGTGCAAAACAGCTGTTCAGTTTTTTGTAAAGAGATCTGACACTGGGGACCTGGTTTGCAGGGACCCAGTGCACTAACAGCCAAAGTCACATCAAAAACCAGTCCAAAAGTGGGGGCTAACCATGTTAAAAAGGGTGCATTCCTACAAGAGGGTAGTGCTAAGCATTTGTTGAGCACAAACACAATGAATGAGACACATACCCAATAAGAAACTTGAGACCAATGTTTATAAAAGGAAAATGTCACTTACCCAGAAGACATCGGTTTGTGGCATGTGACAGGCTTTCGGGGAGGGAGCATGTGAATCTACAGTACTACATGCCACGAACAGATGTCTACTGGCTAAGTAACATTTTCCGTTTGATGGCTTGTGTAGCTGTAGATACACATGCTTTGAGCAGACTGTAAAGCAGTCCCCTCCAAATAAGCAGTGGCTAGCCTGCAGAAGCTGGAGTAGCCTGAAAAAGTGTCCTGAGGACTGCTTGACCAACATTTGCCTGCTGACGAGCTAAAACATCCACACAATAGTGTTTAGTAAATGTGTGTGGTGTACTTCAAGTAGCAGCTATGCAAATAACTGCCGTTGGAAGGTTTCCTGAAAGGGCCACAGAAGCACATTTTTTACTGGAAGAGTGTGCTTTAGGAGTTGTTGGTAATTGGCTTTAAAATAACAAGTTTTAATACACTTGACCATCCCTCTAGCTAATTCATTCTTTGAAATTGGATTATCTTTGTGAAGCATTAAAAAAGCAACAAAAAGTTGTTTTGATTTTCTAAGAGTTTTAGTCCTGTCTATGTAATACATAAGAGCTCTTAACATTCAGTGTATTGAGCGCTCTTTCAGCAACTGAGTCTAGTTGTGGAAAAAAGACAGGCAACTCAATTGATTGACTAATGTGAAATAGTGAAACTACTTTAGGTAGAATTTAGGGTTAGTCTTAAGAACTATTTTATCTTTATGTATCACGAAAAATGGTTTCTCTAAAGTGAACGCTTGTATTTCACTTTTGAAGTTATAGCTACCAAGAAAATCAACTTCCATGAAAGAAATTGCAAAGAGCAGGAATGCATGGGTTCAAATGGTAGACCCATAAATCTAATAAAGACAATGTTAAACTTCCATACTGGAGCTGGAGGAACCCTAGGTGGAACAACTCTTAAGTCCTTCATAAATGTCTTAACAGGAGCTCTAAACAAAGACATTGTAAGGAAATGCCTCCTTGGCATGGTTACCCCCTGCCTTTTTGCCTTTGCTGATGCTATGGTTTGAATTGAAAGTGTGCTGAGGCCTGCTAACCAGGCCCCAGCACCAGTGTTCTTTCCCTAACCTGTACTTTTGTATCCACAATTGGCACACCCTGGCATCCAGGTAAGTCCCCTGTAACTGGTACCCCTGGTACCAAGGGCCCTGATGCCAGGGAAGGTCTCTAAGGGCTGCAGCATATCTTATGCCACCCTGGGGACCCCTCACTCAGCACAGACACACTGCTTGCCAGCTTGTGTGTGCTGGTGAGGACAAAACGAGTAAGTCGACATGGCACTCCCCTCAGGGTGCCATGCCAACCTCACACTGCCTATGCAGTATAGATAAGTCACCCCTCTAGCAGGCCTTACAGCCCTAAGGCAGGGTGCACTATACCATAGGTGAGGGCACCAGTGCATGAGCACTGTGCCCCTACAGTGTCTAAGCCAAACCTTAGACATTGTAAGTGCAGGGTAGCCATAAGAGTATATGGTCTGGGAGTCTGTCAAACACGAACTCCACAGCACCACAATGGCCACACTGAAAACTGGGAAGTTTGGTATCAAACTTCTCAGCACAATAAATGCACACTGATGCCAGTGTACATTTTATTGTGACATACACCCCAGAGGGCACCTTAGAGGTGCCCCCTGAAACCTTAACCAACTACCTGTGTAGGCTGACTGGTTTTAGCAGCCTGCCACATTCGAGACATGTTGCTGGCCCCATGGGGAGAGTGCCTTTGTCACTCTGAGGCCAGTAACAAAGCCTGCACTGGGTGGAGATGCTAACACCTCCCCCAGGCAGGAGGTGTAACACCTGGCGGTGAGCTTCAAAGGCTCACCCCCTTTGTTCCAGCACCACAGGGCACTCCAGCTAGTGGAGTTGCCCGCCCCCTCCGGCCACGGCCCCACTTTTGGCAGCAAGACCGGAGGAAATAATGAGAATAACAAGGAGGAGTCACTGGCCAGTCAGGACAGCCCCTAAGGTGTCCTGGGCTGAAGTGACTAACTTTTAGAAATCCTCCAACTTGCAGATGGAGGATTCCCCCAATAGGGACGGGATTGTGACCCCCTCCCCTTGGGAGGAGGCACAAAGAGGGTGTACCCACCCTCAGGGCTAGTAGCCATTGGCTACTAACCCCCCAGACCTAAACACGCCCTTAAATTTAGTATTTAAGGGCTCCCCTGAACCTAAGAATTTAGATTCCTGCAACTTACAGAAGAGGACTGCTGAGCTGAAAAACCCCTGCAGAAGAAGAAAGAAGACACCAACTGCTTTGGCCCCAGTCCTACCGGCCTGTCTCCTGCCTTCAGAAGAAAAACTGCTCCAGAGACGCTTTCCCCAGGACCAGCGACCCCTGAATCCTCAGAGGACTGCCCTGCTTCTAAGAGACCAAGAAACTCCAGAGAACAGCGGCCCTGTTCAAAAAAGACTGCAACTTTGTATCTAGAGGAACAGATTTAAAGACCCCTGCAATCCTCGCAATAAGCGTGAGACTTGCAACACTGCACCCGGCGACCCCGACTCGACTGGTGAAGAAACAACGCTACAGGGAGGACCCCCAGGCGACTCCGAGACTGTGAGTAACCAAAGTTGTCCCCCCCCCTGAACCCCCACAGCGACGCCTGCAGAGGGAATCCCGAGGATCCCCCTGACCGCGACTGCCTGACTCTGAAATCCCGACGCCTGGAAAAGACCCTGCACCCGCAGCCCCCAGGACCTGAAGGATCGGCACTCCAGTGCAGGAGTGACCCCCAGGAGGCCCTCTCCCTTGCCCAGGTGGTGGCTACCCCGAGGATCCCCCCCTTGCCTGCCTGCACCGCTGAAGAGACCCCTTGGTCTCTCATTGAAAACTATTGGAAACCCGACGCGTGTTTGCACACTGCACCCGGCCGCCCCCGCGCTGCTGAGGGTGTACTTTTTGTGCTGACTTGTGTCCCCCCCGGTGCCCTACAAAACCCCCCTGGTCTGCCCTCCGAAGACGCAGGTACTTACCTGCTGGCAGACTGGAACCGGGGCACCCCCTTACCTCCATTGAAGCCTATGTGTTTTGGGCACCTAATTTGACCTCTGCACCTGACCGGCCCTGAGCTGCTGGTGTGGTAACTTTGGGGTTGCTCTGAACCCCCAACTGTGGGCTACCTTGGACCCCAATTTGAACCCCGTAGGTGGTTAACTTACCTACAAGAACTAACATTACTTTACCTCCCCCAGGAACTGTGAAAATTGCACTGTGTCCACTTTTAAAACAGCTAAATGTGTTTTATGTAAATAGTATATATGCTATTGTGATTATTTAAAGTTCCTAGAGTACTTACCTGCAATACCTTTCAAATGAGATATTACATGTAGAATTTGAACCTGTGGTTCTTAAAATAAACTAAGAAAATATATTTTTCTATACAAAAACCTATTGGCCTGGAATTGTCTCTGAGTGTGTGTTCCTCATTTATTGCCTGTTTGTATGTACAACAAATGCTTAACACTACTCCTTTGATAAGCCTACTGCTCGACCACACTACCACAAAATAGAGCATTAGTATTATCTCTTTTTGCCACTTTCTTACCTCTAAGGGGAACCCTTGGACTCTGTGCATGCTATTCCTTACTTTGAAATAGCACACGCAGAGACAACTTCATACACATATGTTATCTGTTTCGGGGATAAGCAGCTGTAGCTGCTAAGCGAAGTCGAACAAAAGAGTATGCTAACTTAGCCTATTGTAAATTTAGCAAGTAAACAATGTCTTGTACTGACGGTTTGAGAGGACCAATGCTTTTAGGTTAACAGTAATATACAAAATGTTTCCATTTAGCAGCATAACACTGTAGTTGTAGGTCTCCATGCCTCTTTAGGAATGTCCATACATTCAGAAGGAAGTTGTAAATACCCAAACTCTAAGACTTCAGGAGCCATATCGTAAGAATGAGTGTCTTGGTGTCTTGGATGTCTGATTTGACCTCTCGCTCAAAAGGTCTGGTCTCTTGGTAAGTTTTTGATGGGGAACCACAGACATATCCAATATTGTTGTAACCCAAGGTTGACGTACCCATGTGGGAGCTACAAGGATCATGGCGAGTGGTTTGTTTCAATTTGCGTACCAGAAATGGAATCAGTGGGAGAGGCGGAAAAGCGTAAGCAAATAATGCTGACCAATTCGTCCATAGAGCATTGCCCTTGGACTGAGTATCTGGACGCAAACTTTTGGCATTTTGAGTTTTCTATGGTGGGGAAGGGATTTATTTCTGCTGTTCCCCAGAGGCGAAAGAAATGGTGAAGAATTTGTGGGTGAATTTCTCATTGTGGACTTGTTGCTGTGTCCTGCTTAATAGGTCTACTAACGGATTTTCCATTTCTAGAAGATATTCTGCCAGTAACTGAATGTGAATCACCAACTTCCAAATTGTCTGAGCTAGAAGGGACAATTGAAAGGAGTGTATGTCCCCCTGTTTCTGCAGATAACACATTGTTGTCATATTGTCTGTACGGACTAACACCACTTAGTGAGAGATTTGTGTCAGGAATGTTTTGAGTGCTAGGAAGACTGCTAGCAACTCCAAATAGTTGATGAGATAAGTCTGTTTAATGGGATCCCATTTCCCTTGTATGGTAAGGTTGTTGAGGACATTCAATCCATCGGTGATGGATCTGTTGTGAAAGTGATTTGAGGCACAGGGTCCTGAAAGGTCTGCCTTTTTGAGAGGGTGGTAGGATTCCACCATTGCAGAGAGCAGTGAGGTTGGTGTCCCAACAACACTAGATCCGGACGATCACCCTGTGACTTAGACCCCTGACGAGACAACTACTGCTGTAGTGGTCACGTGTAGTCTTGCAGGGGGAACAATGGCAATTTAGGAGGCCATCATCCCAAACAGTTGCATCACAAGATTTACTGTGCGAGTATGATTCTCCTGTAATTGAAGAAGATTTTGAAAAGCCTGAATCCTTACTGGATTCGGATATTCCAATACTGAATGAGTATTGAAAATTGCTCCCAGATGCAGCTGTATTTGTGAAAGTTGGAGATGGGATTTGGGATAGTTTATTGTAAATCCCAAATTGTGTAGAAGATTTACTGTGTCTTGAGTATGCTGCTGGCATTTTTGGATGGTACTGACTTAAAAGCCAATCGTCCAAGTCTGGCAACTAGTGAATGTGTTGCCTTCTGAGAAACACAGCTACTACAGCTAAGCATTTTGTGAATACCCTTGGGGCTGTTGTTATCCCGAATGGTAGTACTTTGAATTGATAATTTTTTCCTGCAATGAAAAATCTTAGGCATTTGCGATTTGCCAGATGTATGGGAATGTGAAAATAAGCAACTTTGAGATCTAATGCCGTCATGTAATCTCCTTGTAATAGAGTAATAACATCTTGCAGAGTGACCGTATAGAAATGCTCTGAAAGTATGTGAAGGTTGAGAGGCCCAAGATCGAGAATTGGTCTTAAAGACCCATCATTCTTTGGTATAAGGAAATATAGTGAATATACTGCTTTCCCTTGTTGTGATAGGGAACCTAGTTCTCTAGCTCTAGTGAGAAGAAGGGACAGCACCTCTTCTTTTAACCCACCTCCGTCACCACCTCGTATCCTAGCATCACCAACCCGATCACCGCCTGGTCCAACGTCGACACAACACGCAAAATCATGAACTCCATCCACTCCGGATCTCCGACCAACCCCTGCCCCCACCACATCTTCAACAAAGCCGACTCCATCATCGCGCCCCAACTCTGCAAGATCATCAACGCCTCCTTCGAAACAGGCACCTTTCCAGAAAGCTGGAAGCACGCAGACATCAACGCCCTCCTCAAGAAACCAAAAGCTGACCACAAGGACCTCAAGAACTTCCGCCCCATCTCCCTCCACCCCTACCCAGCTAAAGTCGCAGAAAAAGTCGTCAACCTTCAACTGACACGCCACATCGAAGACAACAACGTCCTCGACCCCTCACAAACCGGATTTAGACACAACCACAGCACAGAGACCGCCCTCATTGCCGCAACAGATGACATCAGACACCAACTCGACCGCGGCGAGACCTCCGCCCTCATTCTCCTAGACCTCTCCGCGGCTTTCGACACAGTCTGCCACTGCACCCTACTGTCACGCCTCCAAGAAGCCGGCATCCAGGAAAAAGCCCTAGCCTGGACCTCATCCTTCCTCTCCGGCAGAACACAGACCGTCCGCCTCCCACTCTTACACTCAGAAGCCAACATCATCATCTGCGGCGTCCCCCAGGGCTCCTCCCTGAACCCAACGCTGTTCAACATTTACATGGCCCCCCTCGCACAAGTGGCCCGCCGGTTCGACCTCAACATCATCACCTATGCCGACGACACCCAGCTCATCCTCACCAACGACCCTGCCACCGCCAAAGCCAACCTCCACGAGGGAATGAAAGCAGTCGCCGACTGGATGAGTAACAGCCGCCTGAAACTCAACACCAACAAGACAGAAATCCTCATCCTCGGGACATCTCCCTCCGCCTGGGAAGACTCGTGGTGGCCCATCACCCTCGGAACTGCCCCGACGCCCACCGACCACGCCCGCAACTTGGGATTCATCCTCGACTCCGCACTCTCCATGGACAGACAAGTCAGCGCCGTCACCTCCTCCTGCTACAACACCCTCTGCAGGATCTACAAGTGGATCCCGACCGACACCAGGAAGACAGTGACCCACGACCTCGTCAGCAGCAGACTGGACTACGGCAACGCACTCTATGCAGGAATCCCAGCAAAACACCTACAGCGACTCCAACGCATCCAAAACGCCTCAGCCCGACTCATCACCAACGCACCCCGCCACTGCCCCATCACCCCTCACCTCAAAGGACTCCACTGGCTCCCCGTCAACAAAAGGGTCACCTTCAAGCTCCTCACCCACGCACACAAAGCACTCCACAACGCAGGCCCCTCCTACCTCAACTATCCATCTTTCAACTGAATGTAACCTGTATGACATAAGCACTTTGTGGGAGCTAATCACCGGATATATAATAGAAAATCATTCTCTTTTTGTTTACCATCCACACCATAACTGTTACACTACCTTCCTGTTCCTCTTACTTTATATTCAGAAATAAAACTAGGCAAAGATAAAGAAGAATCTTCTATCTTAGACAACAATCCAGATCCAACTATGGATTCTATAAAAACATTTGGATTTAGCGAAGAAGATCTAGCTAAATTACTAGACCAACCAAGATCAGGTTCAGGGACATTCATTTCATCTAATCAACCCAAAGAAGGCTGGTTCAAACTACTAGAACTAAAGAAAAAAACTAAACGCACAGAGTTACACGCAGATTATATTCTAGAGTATTTTAGAGCAGGGATCATCCCTACGGGACTAAGAGTAAGAAATATCCCAGGCCTCTTTGTAGAGATTAGACAATTCTTAGAGAAATGGTCCCTGATCGCCAATCGTTGTTCTAGAGATTGGATGATCCTTATAATAGAAACTGCGAAAGAACTAATGGAAACCCTTATGAAAGAAATCCAAGCACTAGAGGAAGAGCTGAAAAAACAAGACTCTGTTCAGGAAGCAAAGAAACAGATAGAGACCATCAATCAAGAACTAGAATCCTTCAACCTATATCTAGTCAAGAGAAAGACAGATAAGCTTAGAAAGGATATCAGATGGTTCACAAAGGAACGAGCATATCCGTACTTGTCAGATCGATACTATGCGAATCAACAACAGAATGTACCAGATCAAGACCGTCAATTTTGGACGAATAAAAAAACAGTTACCTTCTCAGACACTTCAGAATCTGAAGGGGAAGGAACGTCCAACCAATTCGAACAATACAATACAAGGGGAGGTCCCAATGAAGGCCCTAGTCGTACTAATCATTTTTTATCCAGAGGAGGGAGACCCCGAATGAGATACAAGAACTATCAAAGAGGCAGATTCCAGAATACAGACAATCCGTCACATACCCTACAAACCAGGAGACAACAATATGGGAGGGATTAAAAGCGGTACCAGTTTTCAATCTAAGAACGTCTCCTATTGACACAGATACTGAGTGTCTATTAAAGAAAGGATTGTCATTTATCCCTACTACTTCCATCAACAAATTTGGTCTCCTCTCTGACATTCATGCTTTCTTTCGAAAAATCAGGCTATCTAGATACTTCGAAGATAAAATAGATACCAGAGAATATAATCTATCTGGATTAAAACCCATCTCTACTTTTACTCCCCACCTAGATATGGTGGGCCCAGAAGTTAAGATCTTTGAGAACATAGTATCTAACAAGATTCAATCCTTGCTGAAATTCGTTCCCAAATCCTCCGTCAACTTAAATCGTAGTGAACACCAAGCATTGCAAAGATTACAGAAAGACAAACATACTACAGTCAAACCGTGCGATAAAGGAGGAGGTATCGTACTGTTGGATACTGAAACTTATAAATTTAAGATTCAAACTATGTTAAATGAATCAGAATATTACCAGAAAACAGGAAATAATTGGCATGAACGAGTCAGAAAAGAGATAATCAAAATAAGTACTGAAGCTTTAGACAATGGAATCATATGCCAACAGGAATTCCAATACCTAAATCCTACCAAAACCAGGACTCCAGTGTTCTATGGAGTTCCAAAAATACACAAGAACAAGATTGATCCTCCCATGAGACCTATAGTCTCCACGGTAGGGGCACTGACAGAACCTTTATCCAAATATGTGGAGAAATTCTTAAACCCTAGAGTGTCCCAACTACCAGCGTTTATTCGGGACACCACCCATATTATTGCTAAAATAGAAGGTCTCCCTTTTAATCCAACTACGCAATTGCTAGTGGCTATGGACATTGAGGCACTATATACAAATATCCCACAGCAAGAGGCATGGTTAGCAGTTGCACGCCTCTTTGAGAAAGAAGGCAATACAGGACATTCTTCCTTCATATTACAGTGTCTCAATATCGTCCTAAGAGAAAACTTTTTTGAATTCAATGGCCAGGTTTATCAGCAGAAGAAAGGAGTCAGTATGGGGGCCGCATGTGCACCTAGTGTAGCCAACATCTATGTAGGCTCCTTTGAGGAAACCTACATTTACAATGAGATGGCACCATTCTACGAAAATGTACAATTTTGGTCACGTTTTATCGATGACATCTTCTTCATCTGGACAGGAGAGGAAGATTCACTAGCAGAATTCAGTCAGTGGATCAACTTGTGTGATCCCAATCTCAAGTTTACCATTCACATCAATAGAAATAAAGTTGAGTTTTTAGACATCTGGATTGGCCATAACAACTCCCAACTTGAAATGTCATTGTTCACTAAACCTACAGCTAGAAACACTATCTTACACTATGACAGCTTTCATCCCACCAGCCAGAAACAAGGGATCCCCTTTAGTCAATTCCTACGGGTCCGTAGGAATTGTTCCAGTCTGAGCGACTATGAATACCATTACAAATATTTTACAACATAAATTTCTTCTACGAGGATATCCCAAAAAATTGATCAGGGACTCCTACAAAAGAGCAAAATACTATAATAGGACTAGCATGTTCGATAGACAAAAGAAAAAATCCACACCCTCTATAATTTGTGTTATCCAACACTCAAACCTAAATGAAAAGATTAGGAAAATAATTCTTGCCAATTGGCATATCCTTAACAGTAATTCTAACCAAACATCATTAGAACGTCCTCTCCTCTCATTCAGGAAAAATCAAAATATCTCGAATAAACTAGTTAGAGCTAGTTTACCCAAAAGTGAGACCTTTTGTCAGAAGTCCATCCATGGTAATCAACCGATTACAGGTAACCACAGATGTGGTAACTGTAAAGCTTGCCCTAGAGCCATCGTGGGCAATGTTTTTTCATGGAAATGTACCAATTTTCAATTATCGGATATGACTAATTGCAAAACAGCTAATTGCATTTATCTAATCAGGTGTCCATGCCCTCTTCCATATGTAGGAGAAACAGGGAGGGAAGTTAAAACTAGAATACTGGAACATATCTCCAATATTCGCAACGACAGAGAGAGTGCCCCATTGGTTACACACTGGAAAAAACATGGACACAGAATTGAAGATCTTTCCTGGACTGTCCTAGAAAAAATAAAAAATTCCGGACAAATAGATGATCAGAAAATTCGGAAAAAGAGAGAAGTTTTCTGGATATTTACATTAGACAGCTACGAAAAGGGATTGAATGAATATATCCCTTGGGAAAATGCTATTATATAAGTTAAATCTGTATCTGTCAATATTCATATATTGTCCCAGAATTAGTACTTCTAATAAAAAGAATTGTTTAGAATTTTTGCCAGTTTATTTTTGCCCATTGGTGCGTTTATTTATTTATTCTTCATTTTGCTCCCATTCCATTGTTATTTTTATGTCTATTATTCATTATCATTTTTACCTTTATCTCCACTTCCCCTTATATTCATACTCTTGTCATTACTATATCTATATATATTTTTTTATCCACACTTTATCGCTTGTCCTGTTTTTCCCAGTTAACATTCAAGCCAGTAGCAGACATCATGGATTAGAAGACGTCTCTACCAGGTCCCGTCTTGTATTAACACACACATATACCCCGTTAGCTATTATGCCACAGTAGCGTCTCGATTGTAGATTCTAAGGAAGTATTAGAAATAACAAGAATCTGTCAACTCTGCATTATAAGTTTTACTATATCTACACTCGACAGTGTACAATATATCTATTTAAAACGTGTCAAACGTACAGTCACGCCGCTGGCATACCTTCAATATGGCGCCCGCACTAGACCGCCTAACTATCCTATACATCTGCGGTCTAGTGATTCGAAGAACTCCATCTGGCAGCTGTACATAAACGCTCACACGCTGCGGCGGTTGATCTTAGCAGCAGAAGGGAAACAATCGAGCGTCACTATCGGTACGTTCTCTTAATATATACTTTTTCGTTTTCTAGTTATGTTGTATCCATTTTGCTTTATTGAAAAACATAACCGCTAGATCCATGTGGTCTATAGCACATAGTGAATATTCTATTTTACTCCCTGTCCATTTTTTTCACTAATGATAGTTCTGTTCACTATATTTAGATAAACATATCCTGGATTCATCCTTTATATTGTTACAATTCTAAAGATCTCCAACAATCAAATACAAGGATCTAATTCCAACGACAGCTAACAGCAGATGTACAGGTGAATTCTGGCATTTGCTAACATCAGGAACATTTATTTAGTTACACCATGGACATTTTTGTCTCAATAACCACTGATATATCTATCTATTTTGTGGCTCCTGTCATTTATTTAGCCTATCTCCCGGTCTATCAATTGACATCCGTCCTATAAAGAGATAAAGACAGCTGGGATTACCCCCATTATGAAAAAAAGTTAGAAGAGATCTTTCAAGTAAGATTTTTTTGCATGAGAACTTACTATCTGCATTATTTAACACACATCATGATGCATGTATCCACCAAGGGGAATTAAAGAATGCTGGTAACATAAAGGAAGGCACTATATAGCAATGATTCACTAATCACTGGCTTTGTAAGCAATGCCCATGATGTACTATTATCACCCACTAAAACTTTTGCCAATTCATGTCTTCTAACTAAATGTCTGCAGCATGCAGCACTTTATATTCCATACTCTACTACTAATTCCACCATGTAAAGCACATTCGGACTTTTTGGATACTTATCTTGGGATGATAAAATGTCACCTCTGATCAATATATATTTAAAAATATAGACAGGTGACTCCTAATATGCTAGCACTATCATTCATACAAATTACCATATAATTTTCTTTATTAGAATCCATGACTACACTATCAAGGAACATATTAGAAATCCAAAATTGATTGTATCAGAAGATTTGGCTGCTAAGACTATATCATTATTGAACAGTACCACTGGGAACGGCCCTGAAGAAGGTGACTTATTACATCACGAAACACCGAAACGCGCGTAGGCCTTTCGGTCCCTACGGTACCATTCAGATAGAACCACGTTAGCACTATCCTTTGCTCTTATGTATTAGATTATCAATAATGTATTAGAAGCATGTATGTTAATGTATTGTTATCACTAAACATTGTTTTAGCCTCACTGTGATATCAGGATCAACTGTATATATGTTATGTTTCACTAGTCTATAAGATTTCATCTTTTATTCACTGTGTCTAGAGTATGTGTGTGGTATGTCTGATCCAGGTATTTTTGTCTTCCTTTTTTTAAATGATGTACATAACTAAAAATAAACTTTGTATGATTATATCAGTATTTAATGACAATAATAAAAATAAAAAACGTTTATAAAACCACATAATGGGACTATTTTATCTGTAATTAATAACAAGAACATAGCAGTCCGATATCATGTGTATACAATCAGCTTGTTATATTTAGTCAATATTATCCTCAACTTTATTGTTGTCTGTGAAGATCATAGTATCTTCATGCGCAGTTGAGTAGCTCTCATTGTAGTTTTTCCCTCCTACCTCAACGACAGACTCAACTTCTACATCCCGACCCGTCAACTGCGATCCGCGAGCCTCGCCCTCGCCACCGTCCCTCGCATCCAACGAGCCTCCTCCGGCGGCAGATCCTTCTCCTACCTCGCCGCGAAGACCTGGAACACGCTCCCTACCTACCTCCGACAGACCCAAGACCTACTCGCCTTCAGATGACTCCTCAAGACCTGGCTCTTCGAACAGTAGTAGTCCCCCCTCCCTAAGCGCCTTGGAACCCTAACGGGTAAGTAGCGCGCTCTACAAATGTCTGTGATGGATTGATTTTTAACAGAACAAGATGGTTGTGTGACAGTGTGAAAACGAGGAGGTATATTTGGTGGAGTGGAGATAAGTTCTAGACAATAATGTGGTGATATTGGAGCATTGTGAATAAAAATTTGCCAGTCTTCCTCCCACATGAGATGTATGTGCTGTGGGGATTTGTAAAAAGTCACTGTTTTGTATTAGAGGGAGATTCGCAAGAGGCGGATGCTTTTCCTCTCCCTCTATTGTTTCTCTGTAAGATCCTCTAAAGGAAACTCTGTTATAGAAATGTGGCCATTGCTTTTGTTGTGAGGTAGAAGCTTTGGTAGTTGATGTTTTAAAACTACCCCTTAATTGTGGCCTATGCAAATTACCCCTGCTGGGTGTAGTTAATAAGGCCCCTATAACTTTAGCTGTGTCCGTCATTTTTAGGGTTGAGATCTGGCCCCTGTTGTAATCTCTTTGTGGGCTTTTAACCACACCCATGACACGTCCATCAGTTTTGTTGGTTTGTGGGCTTGCCTTTTAAAATTCGCTTGATTTAATTTATGAAAGGCTTGCATAAGTCATGCCTTTTCTGGTGTTTAGCCATATTCAACAGCACTGGTAAACTAAAAAAATATATATATATCAAGCTCCACATTTTTCACATGGCTTCTGGAGTACTTTTTATTTTTATTTCCTATGCAGTGGAATCTCGCTGGACAGTAGTCGAGCGCTTTGCAAGACATCAACCCTGTTACTTAGATAACTGCATAGCGACCTATATGTTTGACTGAGAGCGAACTTCGGTTTGCTTTTGGGTGCTTCTTCACGCTCATGTTCATGGCATAGCGCTTCACATCGGCTTGTTTAAGTAAACCTGTATTACTTTTCTTTTTCAATTTATGTGGCAAGAAAAGTCCGGTTAGGACTTTACAACGCTAGTAGCTCCAAGTGAAACAAATGCAAGACTTTGCATTGTTTATTTTGCCTCTCCCCTTCGTGCTCTATGGCGCTTTAAGGTTTGATACAACGCAAACTCAATCGGGTATTGAAGTGCGTTGCATGAGCACCAGTTACATCACGTTGTTTTCCTCCTTTGCGCTCCATGGCGCCGGGAGAGCAATAAAGGTGTCAGCTTTTTTTTTTTCTTCTTTTAATTGGGTTCACAGTAGTGGTTGCTAGAAAAACATTAGATTCACTCACCCTGAAACTCACGGACAAAGATATACCTCTGCAGAACCTCTAACGTTTCTCTTCTCTTTCTAATGAATACCCTCCTCTTAATGTCTCACAGACAGTTCTTATATATTATCTCCTATCCTGAGTTGCCCTGTTTATCACGAAGCGTGATTTCAGTGTTTTACACAGGTCAGCAGTATAGTAATTTCGAGAAGCTGGCTGCAGTACTGAGCAAAGCTTACGTTGGTCATTAGAGTGGCAGTGGAGGATTAAAACAGATAATGAAAATGTCACTTACCCAGTGTACATCTGTTCGTGGCATCAGTCGCTGAGATTCACATGGTCTGCATAGCTCGCCATCTGGTGTTGGGTCGGAGTGTTACAAGTTGTTTTTCTTCAAAGAAGTGTTTTCGAGTCACTGGACCGAGTGACTCCTCCTTCTGTGCTCATTGTGCATGGGCGTCGACTCCATCTTCGATTGTTTTCCCCGCAGAGGGTGAGGTAGGAGTTGTACTATAGTAATAGTGCCCGCGCAATGAAATGTGTAAGTATGTACCCATTAAAGGTTTAAATAATATATATACAAATGTACAAAATTGAAGGTAACTTCTGAACTGCTACAGGCTTCCGGGGAGGTGGGTGGGCCCATGTGAATCTCAGCGACTGATGCCACGAACAGATGTACACTGGGTAAGTGACATTTTCAGTTCGATGGCATCTGTCGCTGTAGATACACATGGTCTGCATAGACTAGTAAGCAGTTATTTCCCCATAAGCGGTGGTTTAGCCTGTAGGAGTAGAAGTTGTCTGAAATAGAGTTCTTAATACAGCTTGACCTACTGCAGCTTGTTGTGCGGATAGCACATCTATACAGTAGTGTTTGGTGAATGTGTGAGGCGTAGACCATGTGGCTGCCTTACATATTTCATGCATTGGGATGTTTCCTAAAAAGGCCATTGAAGCACCTTTTTTCCTTGTTGAATGTGCCCTGGGAGTAATGGGCAGTTGTCTTTTTGCTTTAAGGTAGCAGATTTGGATGCATTTAACAATCCATCTGGCTATACCTTGTTTTGATATTGGGTTACCTGCATGAGGTTTTTGGAATGCAATAAATAGCTGTTTAGTCTTTCTGATGTTCTTCGTTCTGTCAATGTAGTACATTAATGCACTTTTGACATCTAATGTATGTAGTGCTCTTTCAGCCACAGAATCTGGCTGTGGGAAAAAAACTGGTAGTTCTACCGTTTGATTTAGATGGAACGGTGAAATAACTTTTGGTAAAAATTTTGGATTAGGTCGTAGGACGACCTTATTTTTATGTATTTGTATAAAAGGTTCCTGTGTTGTGAACGCTTGAATTTCACTTACTCTTCTCAGAGATGTAATGGCGATGAGAAAGGCAACTTTCCAGGTTAGGAATTGTATTCCGCAAGAGTGCATGGGTTCGAAAGGTGGGCCCATGAGTCTTGTTAGGACCACGTTTAGGTTCCATGAAGGAACAGGTGGTGTTCTTGGTGGTATAATTCTTTTAAGACCTTCTATGAATGCTTTGATGACTGGTATCCTATACAAGGAAGTTGAATAGGTTGTCTGCAGGTATGCAGATATTGCTGCAAGGTGTATTTTAATAGAAGAGAAGGCTAGCTTTGCTTTTTGTAAATGGAGCAAGTAATTTACTATATGTTTTGGAGTTATCTGATTATGATGGCAGTAACAAACAAATCTTTTCCACTTACATGCGTAGCAGTGTCTAGTGGATGGCCTTCTGACCTGCTTTAAGACTTCCATACACTCTTGGTTAAGTTGTAAGTGTCCGAATTCTATGGTTTCAGGAGCCAGATTGCTAGATTCAGCGATGCTGGATCTGGGTGTCTGATCTGTTGGTTGTGTTGCTGTAGGAAGTTGGCTCTGTATGTGCTATTTCAACGTAAGGAATAGCATGCACAGAGTCCAAGGGTTCCCCTTAGAGGTATAATAGTGGTAAAAATAGATAATACTAATGTTCTATTTTGTGGTAGTGTGGTCGAGCAGTAGGCTTATCCAAGGAGTAGTGTTAAGCATTTGTTGTACATACACATAGACAATAAATGAGGTACACACACTCAGAGACAAATCCAGCCAATAGGTTTTGTTATAGAAAAATATCTTTTCTTAGTTTATTTTAAGAACCACAGGTTCAAATTTAACATGTAATATCTTGTTTGAAAGGTATTGCAGGTAAGTACATTAGGAACTTTGAATCATTTCAATTGAATGTATACTTTTCAAGTTATTCACAAATAGCTACTTTAAAAGTGGACACTTAGTGCAATTTTCACAGTTCCTGGGGGAGATAAGTTTGTTAGTTTTACCAGGTAAGTACGACACTTACAGGGTTCAGTTCTTGGTCCAAGGTAGCCCACCGTTGGGGGTTCAGAGCAACCCCAAAGTTACCACACCAGCAGCTCAGGGCCGGTCAGGTGCAGAGTGCCCAAAACGCATAGGCTATAATGGAGAGAAGGGGGTGCCCCGGTTCCGGTCTGCTTGCAGGTAAGTACCCGCGTCTTCGGAGGGCAGACCAGGGGGGTTTTGTAGGGCACCGGGGGGGACACAAGCCCACACAGAAATTTCACCCTCAGCGGCGCGGGGGCGGCCGGGTGCAGTGTTAGAACCAGCGTCGGGTTCGCAATGTAAGTCAATGAGAGATCAAGGGATCTCTTCAGCGCTGCAGGCAGGCAAGGGGGGGCTTCCTCGGGGAAACCTCCACTTGGGCAAGGGAGAGGGACTCCTGGGGGTCACTTCTGCAGTGAAAGTCCGGTCCTTCGGGTCCTGGGGGCTGCGGGTGCAGGGTCTTTTCCAGGCGTCGGGACTTAGGTTTCAGAGAGTCGCGGTCAGGGGAAGCCTCGGGATTCCCTCTGCAGGCGGCGCTGTGGGGGCTCAGGGGGGACAGGTTTTGGTACTCACAGTCGTAGAGTAGTCCGGGGGTCCTCCCTGAGGTGTTGGTTCTCCACCAGCCGAGTCGGGGTCGCCGGGTGCAGTGTTGCAAGTCTCACGCTTCTTGCGGGGAGTTGCAGGGTTCTTTAAAGCTGCTTCTTGAAACAAAGTTGCAGTCTTTTTGGAGCAGGTCCGCTGTCCTCGGGAGTTTCTTGTCGTCGTCGAAGCAGGGCAGTCCTCAGAGGATTCAGAGGTCGCTGGTCCCTTTGGAAGGCGTCGCTGGAGCAGAATTCTTTGGAAGGCAGGAGACAGGCCGGTGAGTTTCTGGAGCCAAGGCAGTTGTTGTCTTCTGGTCTTCCTCTGCAGGGGTTTTCAGCTGGGCAGTCCTTCTTCTTGTTGCAGGAATCTAATTTTCTAGGGTTCAGGGTAGCCCTTAAATACTAAATTTAAGGGCGTGTTTAGGTCTGGGGGGGTTAGTAGCCAATGGCTAGTAGCCCTGAGGGTGGGTACACCCTCTTTGTGCCTCCTCCCAAGAGGGAGGGGGTCACAATCCTAACCCTATTGGGGGAATCCTCCATCTGCAAGATGGAGGATTTCTAAAAGTTAGAGTCACCTCAGCTCAGGACACCTTAGGGGCTGTCCTGACTGGCCAGTGACGACTCCTTGTTATTCTCATTATTTTCTCCGGCCTTGCCGCCAAAAGGGGGGGCCGGGGCCGGAGGGGGCGGGCAACTCCACTAGCTGGAGTGTCCTGCGGTGCTGTGACAAAGGGGTGAGCCTTTGAGGCTCACCGCCAGGTGTTACAGCTCCTGCCTGGGGGAGGTGTTAGCATCTCCACCCAGTGCAGGCTTTGTTACTGGCCTCAGAGTGACAAAGGCACTCTCCCCATGGGGCCAGCAACATGTCTCTAGTGTGGCAGGCTGCTGGAACTAGTCAGCCTACACAGATAGTCGGTTAAGTTTCAGGGGGCACCTCTAAGGTGCCCTCTGGGGTGTATTTTGCAATAAAATATACACTGGCATCAGTGTGCATTTATTGTGCTGAGAAGTTTGATACCAAACTTCCCAGTTTTCAGTGTAGCCATTATGGTGCTGTGGAGTTCGTGTAAAACAGACTCCCAGACCATATACTCTTATGGCTACCCTGCACTTACAATGTCTAAGGTTTTGCTTAGACACTGTAGGGGTACAGTGCTCATGCACTGGTACCCTCACCTATGGTATAGTGCACCCTGCCTTAGGGCTGTAAGGCCTGCTAGAGGGGTGTCTTGCCTATACTGCATAGGCAGTGAGAGGCTGGCATGGAATCCTGAGGGGAGTGCCATGTCGACTTACTCGTTTTGTCCGCACTAGCACACACAAGCTGGCAAGCAGTGTGTCTGTGCTGAGTGAGAGGTCTCCAGGGTGGCATAAGACATGCTGCAGCCCTTAGAGACCTTCCTTGGCATCAGGGCCCTTGGTACTAGAAGTACCAGTTACAAGGGACTTATCTGGATGCCAGGGTCTGCCAATTGTGGATACAAAAGTACAGGTTAGGGAAAGAACACTGGTGCTGGGGCCTGGTTAGCAGGCCTCAGCACACTTTCAATTGTAAACATAGCATCAGCAAAGGCAAAAAGTCAGGGGGCAACCATGCCAAGGAGGCATTTCCTTACAGTTGCGTTAACCGATCTGGTTTGTTGGGCAGTTTGATGTGGGGTACTACAGATAGATCTAGCAGTGTTGTGTACCAGGGTTGTCTTGCCCACGTTGGTGCTATTAAAATGAGTTTGAGTTTGTTTTGACTCAATTTGTTTACTAGATAAGGGAGGAGAGGGAGAGGAGGAAAAGCGTAAGCAAATATTCCTGACCAGTTCATCCATAGGGCATTGCCTTGGGATTGCTTGTGTGGGTATCTGGACGCGAAGTTTTGGCATTTTGCGTTCTCTTTTGCTGCAAATAAGTCTATTTGAGGTGTTCCCCAGAGTGTGAAGTAGGTGTTCAGAATTTGTGGGTGGATTTCCCATTCGTGGACTTGCTGGTGATCTCGAGAGAGATTGTCTGCCAGTTGATTCTGGATCCCTGGAATAAACTGTGCTATTAGGCGAATTTGATGGTGGATTGCCCACTTCCATATGTTTTGAGCTAATAAGCTTAACTGCGTTGAATGTGTTCCTCCTTGTTTGTTTAGATAATACATCGTTGTCATGTTGTCTGTTTTGACAAGGATGTATTTGTGGGTTATGATTGGTTGGAAAGCTTTTAGTGCTTGAAAAACTGCTAATAATTCTAGATGATTTATATGCAGTTTTGTTTGATGTATGTTCCATTGTCCTCTTATGTTGTGTTGATTGAGATGTGCTCCCCACCCTGTCATGGAAGCATCTGTTGTTATTATGTACTGTGGCACTGGGTCTTGGAAAGGCCGCCCTTTGTTTAAATTTATACTGTTCCACCATAGAAGCGAGAGGTAAGTTTGGCGGTCTATTAACACCAGATCTAGAAGGTGACCCTGTGCTTGAGACCACTGTGAGGCTAGGCACTGTTGTAAGGGCCTCATGTGCAGTCTTGCGTTTGGGACAATGGCTATGCATGAGGACATCATGCCTAGGAGCTGTAGTATTGTTCTTGCTTGTATTGTTTGATTTGGAGACATGTGTTGAATGACTCTGTTGAAATTGTGAATTCTTTGTGGAGTTGGCGTTGCTACTCCTTTTGTCGTGTCTATTATGGCTCCTAGATATTGCTGTACTTTGCTTGGCTGAATGTTGGATTTTGCAAAGTTGACGGTGAACCCTAGTTTGTAGAGGGTTTGTATGACTTGATTTGTGTGGTTTGAGCATTGTATGAGCGAACTGGTTTTGATTAGCCAGTCGTCTAGATACGGGAATACATGTATTTGCTGCCTTCTGATGTGTGCAGCGACTACTGCTAGGCATTTTGTGAAGACCCTTGGAGCGGTTGTTAAACCGAAAGGCAATACTTTGAATTGGTAATGTATTCCTTTGAATACAAACCTTAGATATTTTCTGTGTGATTGATGTATTGGTATATGGAAATATGCGTCTTTGAGGTCTAGGGTTGTCATGTAGTTGTGTTTTTTGAGCAATGGTAACACTTCTTGTAGTATGACCATGTGAAAGTGGTCTGATTTGATGAATGTGTTTACTACTCTGAGGTCTAGAATTGGTCTCAGTGTTTTGTCCTTTTTTGGTATCAAGAAGTACAGTGAATAAACTCCTGTGTTTATTTGTGTGCTTGGTACTAATTCTATTGCATCTTTTTGCAGTAGTGCTTGAACTTCTATCTCTAGAAGCTGTGAATGGTGTTTTGATAAATTTTGTGATTTTGGTGGTATGTCTGGAGGGAATTGCAGGAATTCTATGCAATAACCATGTTGGATAATTGCTAGGACCCATGTGTCTGTAGTTATTTCCTCCCATGCTTCGTAATATTGACCTATCCTTCCCCCCACTGGTGTTGTGTGGGGGGGGGTGAGTGACGTGTGAGTCACTGCTTGTTGGTAGTGGTTTTGGGGCTTTGAAATCTTCCTCTATTCCTAGGGAATTGCCCTCTATACTGGCCCCGAAAGCCTCCCCTGTACTGTCCCTGGTAGGTGGACGGTGCGGACTGTGAGGTACTGGCTTGTGTGGCCTGACCCCGAAACCCTCCTCTAAAAGGTGTTTTGCGGAAGGTGGTATAAGATCCTCTGCTCTGCGGGGAGTAGAGTGCGCCCATGGCCTTGGCAGTGTCAGTGTCCTTTTTGAGCTTTTCTATGGCTGTGTCGACCTCCGGACCGAACAGAAGTTTTTCGTTTACTGGCATGTTAAGTACTGCCTGCTGAATTTCTGGCTTGAATCCAGACGTTCTGAGCCATGCGTGCCTACGGATGGTAACCGACGTATTAATGGTCCTTGCGGCTGTGTCTGCTGCATCCATAGAGGAGCGTATTTGATTGTTGGAGATGTTTTGACCCTCCTCAACAACCTGTTTTGCTCTTTTTTGTAGATCTTTTGGGAGATGTTCAATGAGATGCTGCATCTCATCCCAGTGGGCTCTGTCGTATCGCGCTAGCAGCGCTTGTGAGTTTGCGATGCGCCACTGGTTTGCTGCCTGGACAGCGACCCTCTTCCCGGCTGCATCGAACTTTCTGCTTTCTTTATCTGGGGGAGGTGCATCCCCAGAAGTGTGTGAATTTGCCCGTTTTCTGGCAGCCCCTACCACCACAGAATCTGGTGGCAGCTGAGAGGTGATGAATACAGGGTCCGTAGGAGGCGCCTTATACTTTTTGTCGACTCTAGGCGTTACTGCCCTACTTTTAACTGGCTCCTTGAAGATCTCCTTTGCATGGCGTAGCATGCCTGGAAGCATAGGCAGGCTTTGGTAGGAGCTGTGGGTGGAGGAGAGGGTGTTAAATAAAAAGTCATCCTCTACTTGTTCAGAGTGTAGTTCCACATTATGGAACTGAGCTGCTCTAGCCACCACTTGTGAATAGGCTGTGCTGTCCTCAGGTGGTGATGGCCTAGTTGGGTATGTGTCTGGGCTGTTATCAGACACTGGTGCATCGTACAAGTCCCACACGTCTTGATCTTGGTCGTCGTGGCTCATGGCGGTGTGAGCTGGCGAATGTGACGGGGTGTAAGTTGGCGAAGCCGGAGTTACAGGTGGAGGCGAGGGAGGTGTTACCGTCTTTGCTGTTTGTTGCTGAGGAGCCTCGCGTGCTCCAAACTGAAGTGTTCTCTTTCTTTTGACAGGTGGAAGGGTACTGATCTTCCCTGTCCCCTGCTGAATAAAGATACGCTTTTGCGTGTGATCCACTTCAGTGGATTGCAGTTCTTGTTCGAATCTGTGTCTTTTCATTTGTGAAGACATAGAATGTTCTTCAGTATAGGAGCCTGAAACTGGGTCTGTTGGTGCTTTTTTCGGCTCCGAAAACCCTGTTGTTTGTTTTTTCGGCTCCGAGGTAACCTTCCTCTTCTTCTGTGCCGAAAAATCTTGGCCTCTATGGTCTTCGGCGCCACTGTCTCGGCGTCGATCCGTGTCGACACCGAACTCTCGGTGTCGATGCTTCTCTTTAGCACTCTCTCGGTCCCGAGGAGGCTGCGTGCCGGTGTCTCGACCGGAGTCGGACGATCTCGACACTGAATGGGCCTTTTTCGGTGCCAATTGTTGGTCACCGTGAATTTGGGTTGAGCCATGGCCGGTTGGCAGTGGCGTCCCCAGGGCCTTTTTGCCTTTTTTAATTTCTGATCTGGACGTCTTACTCACAGTTTTTGTATTGTCGAGTTCGTCGGAGTCTGAATCCTGGATGGAAAAGGATTCCTCCTGTTCCTCTTCTGTCTCGAACTGCCGATGCTCCTTTGGCGTGGACGCCATCTGCAGTCTTCTCGCTCGACGGTCGCGCAGAGTTTTTCGGGACCGGAACGCCCGACAGGCCTCACAGGATTCTTCGCTGTGCTCGGGTGACAGGCACAGGTTACAGACCGAGTGTTGGTCCGTATAGGGATATTTGTTGTGGCGTTCAGGGCAGAATCGAAACGGGGTCCGTTCCATCGGCGTTGTTCTCCACGCGGTCGGGCCGACTAGGCCCCGACGGTGTGCCGAAATCTACCCCGAAGGGCACCGAAGCGCTTCGATGTTCAATGCGTCGTTGTAGGAAGTTGGCTCTGTATGTGCTATTTCAAAGTAAGGAATAGCATGCACAGAGTCCAAGGGTTCCCCTTAGAGGTAAAATAGTGGTAAAAATAGATAATACTAATGCTCTATTTTGTGGTAGTGTGGTCGAGCAGTAGGCTTATCCAAGGAGTAGTGTTAAGCATTTGTTGTACATACACATAGACAATAAATGAGGTACACACACTCAGAGACAAATCCAGCCAATAGGTTTTTGTATAGAAAAATATCTTTTCTTAGTTTATTTTAAGAACCACAGGTTCAAATTCTACATGTAATATCTCATTTGAAAGGTATTGCAGGTAAGTACTTTAGGAACTTTAAATCATAAAAATTGCATGTATACTTTACAAGTTATTGACAAATAGCTGTTTTAAAAGTGGACACTTAGTGCAATTTTCACAGTTCCTGGGGGAGGTAAGTTTTTGTTAGTTTTACCAGGTAAGTAAGACACTTACAGGGTTCAGTTCTTGGTCCAAGGTAGCCCACCGTTGGGGGTTCAGAGCAACCCCAAAGTCACCACACCAGCAGCTCAGGGCCGGTCAGGTGCAGAGTTCAAAGTGGTGCCCAAAACACATAGGCTAGAATGGAGAGAAGGGGGTGCCCCGGTTCCGGTCTGCTTGCAGGTAAGTACCCACGTCTTCGGAGGGCAGACCAGGGGGGTTTTGTAGGGCACCGGGGGGGACACAAGCCCACACAGAAATTTCACCCTCAGCAGCTCGGGGGCGGCCGGGTGCAGTGTAGAAACAGGCGTCGGGTTCGCAATGTTAGTCTATGAGAGATCTCGGGATCTCTTCAGCGCTGCAGGCAGGCAAGGGGGGAATTCCTCGGGGAAACCTCCACTTGGGCAAGGGAGAGGGACTCCTGGGGGTCACTTCTCCAGTGAAAGTCCGGTCCTTCAGGTCCTGGGGGCTGCGGGTGCAGGGTCTCTCCCAGGCGTCGGGACTTTGGATTCAAAGAGTCGCGGTCAGGGGAAGCCTCGGGATTCCCTCTGCAGGCGGCGCTGTGGTGGCTCAGGGGGGACAGGTTTTGGTACTCACAGTATCAGAGTAGTCCTAGGGTCCCTCCTGAGGTGTTGGATCTCCACCAGCCGAGTCGGGGTCGCCGGGTGCAGTGTTGCAAGTCTCACGCTTCTTGCGGGGAGCTTGCAGGGTTCTTTCAAAGCTGCTGGAAACAAAGTTGCAGCCTTTCTTGGAGCAGGTCCGCTGTCCTCGGGAGTTTCTTGTCTTTTCGAAGCAGGGGCAGTCCTCAGAGGATGTCGAGGTCGCTGGTCCCTTTGGAAGGCGTCGCTGGAGCAGGATCTTTGGAAGGCAGGAGACAGGCCGGTGAGTTTCTGGAGCCAAGGCAGTTGTCGTCTTCTGGTCTTCCTCTGCAGGGGTTTTCAGCTAGGCAGTCCTTCTTCTTGTAGTTGCAGGAATCTAATTTTCTAGGGTTCAGGGTAGCCCTTAAATACTAAATTTAAGGGCGTGTTTAGGTCTGGGGGGTTAGTAGCCAATGGCTATTAGCCCTGAGGGTGGGTACACCCTCTTTGTGCCTCCTCCCAAGGGGAGGGGGTCACAATCCTAACCCTATTGGGGGAATCCTCCATCTGCAAGATGGAGGATTTCTAAAAGTCAGAGTCACCTCAGCTCAGGACACCTTAGGGGCTGTCCTGACTGGCCAGTGACTCCTCCTTGTAGCTTTCTTTGTTCCCTCCAGCCTTGCCGCCAAAAGTGGGGGCCGTGGCCGGAGGGGGCGGGCAACTCCACTAAGCTGGAGTGCCCTGCTGGGCTGTGACAAAGGGGTGAGCCTTTGAGGCTCACCGCCAGGTGTCACAGCTCCTGCCTGGGGGAGGTGTTAGCATCTCCACCCAGTGCAGGCTTTGTTACTGGCCTCAGAGTGACAAAGGCACTCTCCCCATGGGGCCAGCAACATGTCTCTGGTGTGGCAGGCTGCTGGAACTAGTCAGCCTACACAGACAGTCGGTTAAGTTTCAGGGGGCACCTCTAAGGTGCCCTCTGGGGTGTGTTTTGCAATAAAATGTACACTGGCATCAGTGTGCATTTATTGTGCTGAGAAGTTTGATACCAAACTTCCCAGTTTTCAGTGTAGCCATTATGGTGCTGTGGAGTTCGTGTTTGACAGACTCCCAGACCATATACTCTTATGGCTACCCTGCACTTACAATGTCTAAGGTTTTGTTTAGACACTGTAGGGGTACCATGCTCATGCACTGGTACCCTCACCTATGGTATAGTGCACCCTGCCTTAGGGCTGTAAGGCCTGCTAGAGGGGTGTCTTACCTATACTGCATAGGCAGTGAGAGGCTGGCATGGCACCCTGAGGGGAGTGCCATGTCGACTTACTCATTTTGTTCTCACTAGCACACACAGGCTTGTAAGCAGTGTGTCTGTGCTGAGTGAGGGGTCTCTAGGGTGGCATAAGACATGCTGCAGCCCTTAGAGACCTTCCTTGGCATCAGGGCCCTTGGTACTAGAAGTACCAGTTACAAGGGACTTATCTGAATGCCAGGGTGTGCCAATTGTGGATACAATGGTACATTTTAGGTGAAGGAACACTGGTGCTGGGGCCTGGTTAGCAGGGTCCCAGCACTCTTCTCAGTCAAGTCAGCATCAGTATCAGGCAAAAAGTGGGGGGTAACTGCAACAGGGAGCTATTTCTTTACAGTCGTCGTATGTGTTTATCTCGAACCGGATCGCAACGATACCGTCGAAAATCTTCCGTTTTCAGCTATCTTTCCGTTCCGAAACTCGGAGCGACAGGAACACGTCCGAACCCGATGGCGGAAAGAAAACAATCGAAGATGGAGTCGACGCCCATGCGCAATGAGCACAGAAGGAGGAGTCACTCGGTCCAGTGACTCGAAAACACTTCTTCGAAGAAAAACAACTTGTAACACTCCGACCCAACACCAGATGGCGAGCTATGCAGACCATGTGTATCTACAGCGACAGATGCCATCGAACATATATTTTATCCTTATATATATACACACACACACATTACAAATTTAACGTGAAATCCACGGCTCTTACATATTAGTAAATATCCAGAAAGTCAGTCTATAAATTAGAGATTTTTTTAAAATTAATGGTGTTTTCTGTTTGGGATTGTGACAGGATGCTTTCGTAGGACCTATATGTAGTACAAGTGACAGCACACAGACGAGAAGAGATTAGAAGTTCCCATGTCCGCACTATTGGCCGCTCTTGGTAAACAACTTCCAAAGGATACAGAAATTAGGTACTTTTGAGTGATTTTACTTGCCTATAATCACCAATGCCAGGCTAATACCTGTGCAGACTCACAGCATAGCTAGGCAAAACCGGTTGATATGTGCTTTAAGAACTGGAAGTGTTCATTTATAGGTCGAGAGCACAAGCACTTTCCGACTTGTTAATCTGTGGGCTTTTAACCACACCCATCACTTGTGGCTGTCTTATGTCTCTTTCAGGGAATTGTGTCAGCCAGCCAGAAACTCTGATGGTGGGGTGGTGAAAGTGGTATACCAGTAGAATTAGCATGGCAGATTTAAATTAGGATGCTAAATGGCAACTGTAGGAAGTTGGCTCTGTATGTGCTATTTCAAAGTAAGGAATAGCATGCACAGAGTCCAAGGGTTCCCCTTAGAGGTAAAATAGTGGTAAAAAGAGATAATACTAATGCTCTATTTTGTGGTAGTGTGGTCGAGCAGTAGGCTTATCCAAGGAGTAGTGTTAAGCATTTGTTGTACATACACATAGACAATAAATGAGGTACACACACTCCGAGACAAATCCAGCCAATAGGTTTTTTGGTATAGAAAAATATCTTTTCTTAGTTTATTTTAAGAACCACAGGTTCAAATTTAACATGTAATATCTTGTTTGAAAGGTATTGCAGGTAAGTACATTAGGAACTTTGAATCATTTCAATTGCATGTATACTTTTCAAGTTATTGACAAATAGCTACTTTAAAAGTGGACACTTAGTGCAATTTTCACAGTGCCTGGGGGAGGTAAGTTTTTGTTAGTTTTAACAGGTAAGTAAGACACTTACAGGGTTCAGTTCTTGGTCCAAGGTAGCCCACCGTTGGGGGTTCAGAGCAACCCCAAAGTCACCACACCAGCAGCTCAGGGCCGGTCAGGTGCAGAGTTCAAAGTGGTGCCCAAAACACATAGGCTAGAATGGAGAGAAGGGGGTGCCCCGGTTCCGGTCTGCTTGCAGGTAAGTACCCGCGTCTTCGGAGGGCAGACCAGGGGGGTTTTGTAGGGCACCGGGGGGGACACAAGCCCACACAGAAATTTCACCCTCAGCAGCGCGGGGGCGGCCGGGTGCAGTGTAGAAACAGGCGTCGGGTTCGCAATGTTAGTCTATGAGAGATCTCGGGATCTCTTCAGCGCTGCAGGCAGGCAAGGGGGGGATTCCTCGGGGAAACCTCCACTTGGGCAAGGGAGAGGGACTCCTGGGGGTCACTTCTCCAGTGAAAGTCCGGTCCTTCATGTCCTGGGGGCTGCGGGTGCAGGGTCTCTCCCAGGCGTCGGGACTTTGGATTCAAAGAGTCGCGGTCAGGGGAAGCCTCGGGATTCCCTCTGCAGGCGGCGCTGTGGGGGCTCAGGGGGGACAGGTTTTGGTACTCACAGTATCAGAGTAGTCCTGGGGTCCCTCCTGAGGTGTTGGATCTCCACCAGCCGAGTTGGGGTCGCCGGGTGCAGTGTTGCAAGTCTCACGCTTCTTGCGGGGAGCTTGCAGGGTTCTTTCAAGGCTGCTGGAAACAAAGTTGCAGCCTTTCTTGGAGCAGGTCCGCTGTCCTCGGGAGTTTCTTGTCTTTTCGAAGCAGGGGCAGTCCTCAGAGGATGTCGAGGTCGCTGGTCCCTTTGGAAGGCGTCGCTGGAGCAGGATCTTTGGAAGGCAGGAGACAGGCCGGTGAGTTTCTGGAGCCAAGGCAGTTGTCGTCTTCTGGTCTTCCTCTGCAGGGGTTTTCAGCTAGGCAGTCCTTCTTCTTGTAGTTGCAGGAATCTAATTTTCTAGGGTTCAGGGTAGCCCTTAAATACTAAATTTAAGGGCGTGTTTAGGTCTGGGGGGTTAGTAGCCAATGGCTACTAGCCCTGAGGGTGGGTACACCCTCTTTGTGCCTCCTCCCAAGGGGAGGGGGTCACAATCCTAACCCTATTGGGGGAATCCTCCATCTGCAAGATGGAGGATTTCTAAAAGTTAGAGTCACTTCAGCTCAGGACACCTTAGGGGCTGTCCTGACTGGCCAGTGACTCCTCCTTGTTTTTCTCATTATTTTCTCCGGCCTTGCCGCCAAAAGTGGGGCCTGGCCGGAGGGGGCGGGCAACTCCACTAGCTGGAGTGTCCTGCTGGGTTGGCACAAAGGAGGTGAGCCTTTGAGGCTCACCGCCAGGTGTGACAATTCCTGCCTGGGGGAGGTGTTAGCATCTCCACCCAGTGCAGGCTTTGTTACTGGCCTCAGAGTGACAAAGGCACTCTCCCCATGGGGCCAGCAACATGTCTCGGTTTGTGGCAGGCTGCTAAAACTAGTCAGCCTACACAGATAGTCGGTTAAGTTTCAGGGGGCACCTCTAAGGTGCCCTCTGGGGTGTATTTTACAATAAAATGTACACTGGCATCAGTGTGCATTTATTGTGCTGAGAAGTTTGATACCAAACTTCCCAGTTTTCAGTGTAGCCATTATGGTGCTGTGGAGTTCGTGTTTGACAGACTCCCAGACCATATACTCTTATGGCTACCCTGCACTTACAATGTCTAAGGTTTTGTTTAGACACTGTAGGGGTACCATGCTCATGCACTGGTACCCTCACCTATGGTATAGTGCACCCTGCCTTAGGGCTGTAAGGCCTGCTAGAGGGGTGTCTTACCTATACTGCATAGGCAGTGAGAGGCTGGCATGGCACCCTGAGGGGAGTGCCATGTCGACTTACTCGTTTTGTCCTCACTAGCACACACAAGCTGGCAAGCAGTGTGTGTGCTGAGTGAGAGGTCTCCAGGGTGGCATAAGACATGCTGCAGCCCTTAGAGACCCTCCTTGGCATCAGGGCCCTTGGTACTAGAAGTACCAGTTACAAGGGACTTATCTGGATGCCAGGGTCTGCCAATTGTGGATACAAAAGTACAGGTTAGGGAAAGAACACTGGTGCTGGGGCCTGGTTAGCAGGCCTCAGCACACTTTCAATTGTAAACATAGCATCAGCCAAGGCAAAAAGTCAGGGGGCAACCATGCCAAGGAGGCATTTCCTTACAGCAACATTTTCATTTTTGGCTGCAGATATGCAGGGCCACTGGAATCATGTGGCAGGAAAAGACCAAATGATGAGGCAGGGTTGACCAATTTATGCAGCAAGAAATGCGGCGTTATGAATTCATAATGCCAATAGCTCCAACTCAAGAAAAAGCAAGACCCATTGCATGGCAAATGCTTATTTTTATTTTTTCTATAGTGGTATTTACCTCTAGGCCAAATAAATGCTCTCTGTCAAAAGGCATGTTCAAGACTGCTTGTTGAATCTCTGGTTTAAATCCTGAACACCTTAACCACGCATGCCTTCTTATAAGAACGTTTGTGTACACACCACATGCTGCTGTGTCAGCAGAATCAATGGCACATCTGGTGGAATTATTGGAGATGACTTGTCCTTCTGCAACTATCTCTTGCCCTCTATTTTGATAATCCTGTGGAAGGTGCTGCAATAACCCCTCCATCTCATCACAGTGAGCATGGTCATACCTCACTAGAAGTGCTTGAGAATTTGCAATTCACCAATGATTTACAGCTTGAGCAACTACTCTTTTGCCTGCTGCGTCCTGTTTTTTTTCTCCTTATCTGGAGGAAGAGCATCCCGGTGGACTGTTAGCCTTCTTTTGTGCTGCACTTACCACTATAGGGTCTGGTGGTAGTTGCGTTTTAAAGAAAGTTGGATCTGAGGATGCAGCTTTATTTTTCTTGTTTACCCTTTGTGTGATAATTCTTGTCCTAACAAGTTATTGAAATATGTCATTAGCATGTCGGAGCATGCCTGGTAGCATGGGTAGAAATTGAGACTGTGTGTTGCTTAGTGTGTCAAAGAGAAAATCCTCTTCGTTTGGATCTGTATGCATTTGCACATTATGATACGCTGCTGCTCTTGCAATAACTTGGTTGTATATAGTCGTATCCTCAGGGGGAGAAGGCTTTGCTGGATAAAGGTCAGGGTCTTTAGGGAGAATGGGATATGGATCGTATAGATCCCATGGATCCACACCTTGTGGAACATCACTTAAATAATCTCTATGAGGTGATGATAATGCATGTGGAGAAAATTGTGGGTGAATAAAGGATGTAGGTGATTGTGGTGGAGTAGAGGGAAGTACAGAAGAATGATGTGGTGAAGGTAGAGGTTGTTCTGGAGTCTTGTGTTTTTCTTTGGAGAATTCTTTAGGGGGAGGCACAGTGTCCATCGTTTTTTGGAATTTAAGTCTTCTTTAGAGTGGAATAGGAGAAGCCATGTGTCTTCCTGTTACTTTTTGTATGTGAATTTTGCACAGTCTAGCGCCCATCACTTCGAAGACAGGCTCTGCAGAAGATGGCTCCTCATAGGAAACTGTAAAATCTTTACCCACTATAGTTTTCGGCTCCAAACTCTGAGATGGAATGCTTTTTTCAAAACGAAAAAAAGTCAGCTCCAAAGTAGATGGCAACAGTTTCTTCTGCTCCAAAATGACGTTTCCAATTTTCGACTCAATCCCAAAACAGATTAGGATGTGGATGCCTGCTTGGTCGGTGCCAAAGGCATTTTTGTCTTTATTAATTTCAGTGCCGAACTGAAGGGTGGGTTATCCAAATGTATTTTATGGATCAAACCATGGTCCGAGGGCAGTGGAGGACCTACAACCAATTTCGAAGTCTTTTTAAAAGCCTTTATTTGTTGCAATGTTGCTGGTTTACTCAGGTACTGCGCAGTCAGGATGGATTGACTCGACATCCGACTCTTGGTCTGACTGATTCTCAAACTGAAAGTGCTGCCTGGTGTCCAACTTCTTCCTGTATGTACTCTTCTCCGAAGACGTTGGGTGTGTCATCTTATTTTCACTGCCATTTCTAAAGGACACACTATTCGGTCCCAAAAGGTCTTTTAAGATTGAAAAGACCGACAGGCGTCGCAGGTCCACTTCTTTGTGTTCCAGGGACAGACAACAAATTACACACCAAGTCTTGATCCATGTATGGAAACTCTGAGTGACACCAAAGGCAGAACCGAAAGGGAGTACGTTCCTCCGTAGGCCCAAGAAGGGCGTGGACGTCCCTAAGAGTTTTAAATCAACCGAGACGATTAAATTCTGATCGACTAGTAAAACTAATGAATACAGAATCAGAAACTATACAGCCACTGTAAAGAAAATGCTCCCTGTTGCAGTTACCCCCCACTTTTTGCCTGATACTGATGCTGGCTTGACTGAAGTGTGCTGGGACTCTGCTAGCCAGGCCCCAGCGCCAGTGTTCTTTCACCTAAAATGTACCATTGTCTCCACAATTGGCACAAACCTGGCACAAACCTGGCACCCAGGTAAGTCCCTTGTAACTGGTACCCCTGGTACCCCTGGTACCAAGGGCCCTGGTGCCAGGGAAGGTGTCTGAGGGCTGCAGCATGTCTTATGCCACCCTAGGGACCCCTCACTCAGCACAGACACACTGCTTGCCAGCTTGTGTGTGCTGGTGGGGAGAAAATGACTAAGTCGACATGGCACTCCCCTCAGGGTGCCATGCCAACCTCACACTGCCTATGGCATAGATAAGTCACCCCTCTAGCAGGCCTTACAGCCCTAAGGCAGGGTGCACTATACCACAGGTGAGGGCATAGGTGCATGAGCACTATGCCCCTACAGTGTCCAAGCAAAACCTTAGACATTGTAAGTGCAAGGTAGCCATAAGAGTATATAGTCTGGGAGTCTGTCAAAAACGAACTCCACAGCTCCATAATGGCTACACTGAATAATGGGAAGTTTAGTATCAAACTTCTCAGAATAATAAACCCACACTGATGCCAGTGTTGGATTTGTTAAAAAATGCACACAGAGTGCATCTTAGAGATGACCCTGTATTTTACCCAATTGTTCAGTGCAGGACTGACTGGTCTCTGCCAGCCTGCTGCTGAGAGACGAGTTTCTGACCCCATGTGGTGAGGGCCTTTGTGCTCTCTGGCGACAGAAACAAAAGCCTGCTCTGGGTGGAGGTGCTTCACACCTCCCCCCTGCAGGAACAGTAACACCTAGCAGTGAGCCTCAAAGGCTCAGGCTTCGTGTTACAAAGCCCCAGGGCATTCCAGCTAGTGGAGTTGCCCGCCCCCTCTGGCCACGGCCCCACTTTTGGCGGCAAGGCCGGAGGAGATAATGAGAAAAACAATGAGTCACTGGCCAGTCAGGACAGCCCCTAAGGTGTCCTGAGCGGAGGTGACTCTGACTTTTAGAAATCCTCCATCTTGCAGATGGAGGATTCCCCCAATAGGATTAGGGATGTGCCCCCCTCCCCTCAGGGAGGAGGCACAAAGAGGGTGTAGCCACCCTCAAGGCTAGTAGCCATTGGCTACTAACCCACTAGACCTAAACGCACCCCTAAATTCAGTATTTAGGGGATCCCCAGAACCTAGGAAACCAGATTCCTGCAACCTAAGAAGAAGAGGACTGCTAAGCTGAAAAACCCTGCAGAGAAGACGGAGACACCAACTGCTTTGGCCCCAGCTCTATCGGCCTGTCTCCCCACTTCTAAAGACAATGCTCCAGCGACGCTTTCCCCAGGGACCAGCGTCCTCTGAATCTTCAGAGGACTGCCCTGCTCTAGAAGGACCAAGACACTCCAGAGGACAGCGGCTCTGTTCACCCAAGACTGCCACTTTGTTTCAAAGGAGCAACTTTAAAACAACTGCGTTTCCCGCCGGAAGCGTGAGACTTGCTACTCTGCACCCGAGGCCCCCTGCTCGACTTGTGGAGAAACAACACTTCAGGGAGGACTCCCCGGCAACTGCGAAACCGTGAGTAGCCAGAGTTGTCCCCCGAGAGCCCCCACAGCGACGCCTGCAGAGGTAATCCCGAGGCTCCCCCTGACCGCGACTGCCTGACTCCCAGATCCTGATGCCTGGGAAAGACCCTGCACCCGCAGCCCCCAGGACCTGAAAGATCGGAACTCCAGTGCAGGAGTGACCCCCAGGAGGCCCTCTCCCTTGCCAAGGTAGTGGCTACCCCGAGGAGCCCCCCCCTTGCCTGCATCACTGAAGAAACCCCTTGGTCTCCCATTGAAATCTATTGGAAACCCGACGTGTGTTTGCACACTGCACCCGGCCGCCCCCGTGCTGCTGAGGGTGTACTTTCTGTGCTAACTTGTGTCCCCCCCAGGTGCCCTACAAAACCCCCCTGGTCTGCCCTCGGAAGATGCGGGTACTTACCTGCTGGCAGACTGGAACCAGGGCACCTCCTTCTCCATTGAAGCCTATGCGTTTTGGGCACTACTTTGACCTCTGCACCTGACCGGCCCTGAGCTGCTGGTGTGGTAACTTTGGGGTTGCTCTGAACCCCCAACGGTGGGCTACCTTGGACCCAAACTTGAACCCCGTAGGTGGTTTACTTACATGCAAAAACTAACCAACTCTTACTCCCCCCCCAGGAACTGTTGAAAATTGCACTGTCTAGTTTTAAAATAGCTATATGTGATTTATTTGAAAAGTGTATATGCTATTTTGATTATTCAAAGTTCATAAAGTTCCTACCTGCAATACCTTTCATTTGAAGTATTACATGTAAAATTTGAACCTGTGGTTCTTAAAATAAACTAAGCAAAGATATTTTTCTATACAAAAACCTATTGGCCTGGAATTGTCTCCGAGTGTGTGTTCCTCATTTATTGCTTGTGTCTGTACAACAAATGCTTAACACTACTCCTTTGATAAGCCTACTGCTCGACCACAAAATAGAGCATTAGAATTATCTCTTTTTGCCACTATCTTACCTCTAAGGGGAACCCTTGGACTCTGTGCATACTATTCCTTACTTTGAAATAGTGCATACAGAGCCAACTTCCTACACCCACTGACAAAAAGATTGGATTTAAAGTTTGAAAGATACCAAACCGAGATTCACTGGAGTAAGAGGAAACCTATGGCGGAGAGAAAATGACCTAACAAAGGACTCGATGTCTATGCGCACAGTCACTGAGAGGAGGAGTCACTCGATCTTGTGAATTTGAAAAGATTCTTCAAAGAAAAATAACTTGTAGTACTCCGAGCCAACACTAGAGGGTGGACTTATGCAAAGCATGTGTATCTACAGCTACACATGCCTTCAAACACGTAGATACTTCTTATATTATATTTCAACAGAAAAAACTTCAAAGGTAAGCACTGTTGCTGTAGATCAATTTGCAAGTAAGTAGAAATTTTACTAAAATGCACTTTTACGCATTAAAGACTTAAAAGTACCTTTCCTGGAATGGAGCCCATGCAGTCAGTTCTCGGGGGTCCCCTGTCGGTTGTAAGGTGCTAGGGAAGCATGATCACTTACAACACTTGTAGAACAGTTGTACCTGCCCTGGGGCATCCTGGTGCAGTGGTGCTGGATGAGTCGGGTGCCTCGCGCTCTGAACAACTGGTGAGGAGGGGGACCACCCAGAAACAGGCTGCAGAGGGGTACTTGGAGATAAGTCCGGGAGCTCCCAATGGGGGGGATTGGTCAGTGGGGGTCCTGGAAGCAAGGGAATACCATCAGTTGTCATGGACAGGGCAGTGGAGCTCGTGTGCAACAGGTTTTGATAGTCAGGTGCTCCTGCTTCTCCAAAGTTCTCGGTTGGACCTGCAAAAAAAGGACAAAAAAAAGGCAGCCAGAACACACACTTTGATGGCCTTCGTGATGCTGACATCACTCTTCGGCTCCTTTCTGGTCTCATAGTTGGAGTCCGGTCTTGACTCAAATAAGCGTTGGCTATTGCAAGTAGTCCAGTACCCTGAGTATTGGTGCAGGACAGCTCTGGTAGGTCCTGGGCTCTTCTCACTTGGTGGGGAGACGGGATGCTCAAACTGGAGCTTTGTGCCCTCCTCCTGGCTGGCAGCTGCAATGGTGGACTCTGGTGAGCAGAACAGTGAACCGGATATTGCAGTTGGTTCCTGCAAGCTGCAGGTAAGTGGCTCCTTCACTTCAAGGGAGATGCTGACAGCTTGGCTAAGTGTTCGAAATCCCTCAAGGCTTGTTTAGGATGCACAGCTGCAGGATGAGTTGGGCTGTCGCGATTGTCAGGACAGGAGGTGGTAGGCAGAAACTGGCACCGAAAGTCCAACAGCAGTCTGCAGTTCTCACTTCTTCTGTTAGACAGATTAGTTTTTGTGGTGTCCGGGGGCTGCCTAAATACTGAATTTAGGGGTGTTTGGGGAAGAGTAAAGTAGGAGTATAAGAGGGCGGAACCTTCTTTCAAGGAGCACAACAGGCTGCCCATCTTTGGGGTGTGACTACCCTGGTAGTGAACCATGCATACAAGCATAGCTAATTTCCCACCTATCCTGCTGCCAGATGGGCCTCAGGACAGGAAGTGTCAACTCCCAGGTCTGGAGGAAGCTGGGGTCTCACACCCAAAAGCAGCAGGGTCTTAACTCCCTGGCCTTGGTATGCAGATTTACTAGCCATCCTGCTGGATGTGGTGAAAACAGCTTCCTCCAGAGCAGGCCCAATTATGGCCTCTGAGAGCCCAGGCTCACCTCTAGGTGGTCAGAAACAGGTCTGTGGTGGCAGACTGGTCAGTACTAGTCACACTAGAATAGTTTTCAGGGGACCCCTCTAAGGTGCACTCTGGGTGCATGTCATAATAAATCCAAGGCAGGCATCAGTCCGGATTTAAGATACCAAACAATATTGGTTTCAGTGAAGCCATTATGTAGATGGGTAACCTGTGTTGACTAGTACCCAGTTCATACCTTAAGGTGGCTTCCCTGTTCACTTCTAATGTCTAAGTAATTGACCTGTACATCACTTGGGCATATATACTAAAGAAGATATGTCCTCGCATCAAATATAATGCACCCGGTCTTAAGGCTCTAAAGCCTGATGTAAAGGTGACTTGCATATATTAAGATGAAGTGATTGGGGTATGGCACACAATATGTATGCCATGTCGTATTTTCACTCATGGCTTGCAACAGGACACGCAGTCTGCAATGGCAGGCTGTGTGCAGTTTGTAGGGGAGTCCCTTAGGGTGGTACAATACATGCTGCAGCCCTTAGGGACCCTCTCTAGTACTCAGGCCCTAGGTACCAGGAGTACCATATACCAGGAACTCAGAGGTGCAAGAGTGAGTGCCATTTGTGTACAATTAGGCCTTTAACTTTGTTTAGGGAAAGAACACTGGAACTAGAGATCCGAGTAGCAGAAATCCTGTGCGCCTTAGTTAAAAAACCTCAGTACCAGAGAGCAAAAAGTGGAGGTGGCAATGTCCAAAAGGGGTACTTTCCTGCAAAGAGTGAAAACAACCACAATTTTATTTATTTTTATTTTCTTTTATTTATAAAGCCCTCACACACTTCATCCCCAAAGGGACATCCCAACACTAGAACCAATGCAAGAAAACTTCTGTGATTAGACACCCCTAAAGTGGAAATAGCCAGGTTTTTAGGTGCTTACGGAAAACAAAAGAGATCCTCTACAATCTTTGTCACGGTAAACCACAGAAGCCACTATATTAACCTGTGCCTAACCCTCTATTATCTTGATACAAAAACAGTAAGGCTTAACTTAAAGGCACTGTGTTAAGTATTTAGGCAGCACACAAACAGTATTAAATTCAAAACAGCACAAGAAAATTCTAAACTAATTTAGAAAAATATTACATTTTAATAACTAAAATCCAATCAGAGAATTGGTCTTATGTAATTTCAAAGCATCAGGTTAAAATAGCAACTAAAAGCTTTAAGCATCATCTGGTCCCCCAAGACCAGGGGAAAATCGCAAGTGCAGACCCACCGTGATCAAGCACGGGTCAGATACAAAGACCAGGTTAGTCATGATGAAAAAGTACATTTTTCAGAGTTGGGAACGAAAAGTCCAGACCTTCAGAATTTATCCTCCACTTGTAGAGGAGTTGACTCCGATGACAGCCAAAGGTCCAGGACCAGGGGCGGTACCTCTTGGGGGGCAGGAACTTAATAAAGCAGAGGCCAACAGGGCTCAGGTAGGTTCAGTTGTAGGTCCAGTTACAGCATGCCAGCTGGGAAGTTGCAGAGAGACAGCTGGACCTTGTTGTGTCCCTGTAGCCCATAAAATGCGGTCAGTCAACTGACCACTGGAGTCACTCAGGAAGCCTGGAATGAAGGAAGAAGGTCCAGTCTTCCTTCGCTGAAAGGAGGACAGGCCTTAAGCATTCCTCTGGGGAGCAAGGCAGGTCTCCTCCTGTAATGCTCACGGGTCCACGAGTGTACTGAAGAGTGGCTCAGGAGGTGCAATATCTATACCTGGTGCCTGTCACAGAAGGGGTGAATCTTCTAGGCTACCCCACATCTGGTTCTAAAAAGTATTTCCCATAAATCTGCCAAAGCTCCAAGAAGTATTGGTTGACAAAATTCTAGTGTTTGGTTTCTTTGTGTGTGCTAGTGGCAAGTGCCTACACTCAAATCCTATTGTGTATTTTCAAAGGCCAAATACACTTTGTTATTGGTGGAGCCATTAACAAGCACAGGCAGCTAGAAACTCCTAGAAGGCCTCAGAAATGTTTGTGCTGGAAAAGTCAACTTTCTAAAAGTGGCATTTAAAAAATGTTAGTTTAAAATTCAACTTCACCATTAAAGAGACTTTTCAATTACGATTCAGAGACCAAACATGTCAATTTTACCTGTTCCCAATCAAACGTTAGCACTTATTAAATGTAGTACATTAATACAATTCTATCCTATGGAAGAGGTAGGCCACACAGTAGTGAAAAACACATTTCGTAGTTTTTTACTATCAGGACATGTAAAATTAAGAAGTTTAAGTTTCACTTATTAAATACAATGCACCCTACCTTGTGGGCTGCTTAGGTCCTACCTTAGGGGTGACCTAAATGTATTCAAAAGAAAGGTTTAGGCCTGGCAAAAGGTTGCTAGCCTCTGCGATGATCACATCCGTGGTCAGCTGGTCAGACTTCGCTGCACAAGCTTTGGTTTCTGCAATGGGTTAGGTTCTCTAGGTATCAGTGCAGGACAGCTTCGGTGGGTCCTGGCGACTTCTCACCTGGTGGGGGGGGACAGATCTGATCTCCTGGAGCACGGCGACCTCTTCCTCGGTGGCTGCTGCATCAGTGGAGCTGATGGTCAGCTACTTACTTCTGGGGTGACTACACTCTCACTAGGACCACTTCCTGTGGGGAGTAGGCATAACCCTGTCCCAGAATTACTGATTTCATAAAAAACAAGATGGTGGAACCCTTCCTTCGTGGAGCACATCCAGAAGCCCACATTAGGTGTGGCTAACCTGGTAGCTCAACAGGTCTAAGAGAAGCAGAGGTTGCATACTAAAAGGGGGCAAGGGCTTGGACTTCTCTGGCCTTGGCATGCAGATTCACTAGCCATCCGGCTTGAGGGGGTGTGAACACCTTCCTCCAGAGGAGGCATTGTTTCTGGCCTCTAAGAGTGTGAGCTCTCGCCTACAGGGGATCAGAAACCAGTCTGTGGTGGCAGCCTGGTCAAAACCGGTCAGCCAACACACTAGAGGACTAGTAGGTTTTCAGTTGGCACCTATAAGGTGCCCTCTGGGTGCATGTCATAATAAATTCAATACGGGCATCAGTATGGATTTTTTAAGATGAGATGTTTGATACCAAACACCAGAAGTTTCACTGAAGCCATTTTGCAGCTGGATAACTCACACTGACCAGGGCCGAGTGTACTAAAGTGCCCCTTTTTTGACATAGTCAACCCCACTTTTTGCCTTGTACATGCAATTAGACTAAAAGTGCACTGGCATCCTGTTATCCAAGACCCCAGAGTCAGATCTTTCCTGTAGCTGTACAATACCTTTGGCACCCCTGTATGTTCCAACTAAATGGCACCGCAGATACCTAGGGCATAGGTACCAAAGATGGTCCCCAAGGGCTGAAGCATGTTTTGTGCCACCCCCAGGGACCCCTCCCCCTACCCACGCAGGCTACCATTGCAGGCTGTGCGTCTTAGTGTATCTAAAAGTGATAACACGAAATGGCACACAGCCGGTGTGCCATGTCTATTAACAATCCAAGCAATATATGCAAGTCAGGCCTTACAATCCTAAGGCAGGGTATATTACATGTGAGGACATATCTCTAAGAGCAAATATGCTATGTTGTTGTTGATTCTTAGTGATAGTGAGTGAACAGGGAAGCCATTTTACGTATATGTGCTGGACACTGGTCAATGTGAGCTACCCAGCTAAATGATGGCTTCACTGAAAATAAGGATGTTTGGTGTCAAGCATCTCGTATTAATAAAGCCTTACAGAAGCCAGTGATGGATTTATTAATACATGCACCAAGAAGGCACCTACCATCTATCTGTGTACTGGCTAATTCTAACAAGCCTGTCACCACGAGACAGGTTTCCGACTCCCAAGGGTGAGAGCATTTGCTCTCAGGCAGACAGGAACAAAGTCTGCTCCGGCAGGGGTGTTAACACACCCCTCCCAACAGGATGACCTGCAATCTGCATTCCAAGGCTTCATGCAAGTGGGAGTGGAGCTTGGTAGGGGAAATGTATTTTTACTATTTATATCTGGCATCCACAAATATTAAACATACACATTGTGTTTATGCTTGTTATAAACAACCATTTACTGAGCTGTTTTGCATCCAGAATGACTGAACCACTGTGTAACCAGTTTCTTTACTGCAACTTAAAATACACACTGCACGTTTCTTCTCGATTGTTTATCATCAGACACATAGGGCTTTGGGTCTCACACTGATCACAGGTTACCTCTCAAACATTAAGTGAATTGTGCTATATTCTGTAGGAAGCTGGCTCTCTACACAGTGCACTAAAAAGAAGTACACTGTGCAGAGAGTCCACTGGATCATCAATTGGTTTGCGGAAGCAAAAGTAGACAGTACTGATTTTGTGATAGTGTGGGCAAGCAGTTAGGCTTATCCGAGGGTAGTGCAATGCATTTGTTGTACTCAAGAGAGGCACTAAATGAAAGACAGGCTCAAAGAATAAATCGGAAACCAATTTAGTAAAATAACATTTTTTTTACATTAATTTTAAACCCAAGAACTTAGTCATAAGGTAAATATGTTTCTAAGCATAAATTCTTTTCACTTACAGAAATCAACACGTTTCACTTGGCAATTTTTTTTTTGTTGAGTTCTTCAATGTTAACCTATAGAAGGAAAACACATTCAGCAAACAAGCACTTTATGACGAATCTCTGGACCAATCTTATAGACCTATGGTGAGTACTGGGCAAGGACCAGGACCACAACAACAGGTCACTTCGGGCAGCACTGGGGCAGCCGGGTGTAGAGGAGCAGTACAGCGTTCGGTGCCCAATATATTTCAATGGGGATTGGTCTCTGTGGATTTGAGTTACAGGCTTTGGCTGAGGGGCCAGTCGGGTACAACCAACAGGTAGATCACAAATGTGGGGTGCTTGTGGACATAGGTGCACCTTTGGTCCTCTTCACCAGGGCTCATGGGGGACGGATTCAGGGTGTATTTGGCATTGGGTCTCCTAGTCCAGGAGCATTCACGGTTGTGGGGTCCTGTGGTCTGATGCTGTAGGCGTTGTCCTAGAGTGGGGTGGGGTGGGGTGAAACCACAGTACACTCTATGTCGTTGACACCAGGGGTCCACTTCAAATCAGGCTTGTGGCGACAGGGGCAGTGGTTGCTTTAAATCGTTTCTCACAACAGAGGCTGAGGGAGAGGGGGCCTGCATTCAGAGGCAGCAGGTGACTTTAGAAAGTCCAGGAGGGGTGAAACCATGATGGACTCAGACTATGTACTGGACAGCTGGGGGTCCACTCCTGCTTGGGTCAGCGAAGGCAGGTTCAGTGGTGTCTTCAGGTGTGGGTTCTTATAGTTTCTCGGGGTTGTGGAGTTCTTTCTGTAGAGTCGATTGTGGAGCAGGTCCACTGCTCAGGGGAGACTTAAGTCTTTTTTTTAAGGCAACCGGTCCTCCCAGGTTGCTGGAGGTTCAGCTGCAGGGCGAAGCATCTTTTGGTGCAGACTTCGTCGAGGAGTGCAGGCAGGCTGGTGGAGTTGGTACCAGGTCAGCTGCTGCTGCTGCTGCTGCTGCTGCTTCTCCTTCTGCGTCTCTTCTCTGTCCTTTTCTTCTTAGGTCATCAGGATTTGAGTTCTAGGGTTCAGGGGTGCTATCTAAATACTTAATTTAGAGGCAGTACAGGGAGTGCCAGGTGGCAGCCAATGGATTGCCTACCTTTAGGTGACTACACCCTTTCTATGACCACTTCCATTGGGAAGTGGGCATAACCCTGTCACTAGTTGCCGAATTCCTTCCAAACCAAGATAGAGGAATTTAAAAAGTGGTGATCACTTCAGCTCATCCGCCTTAGGGATGGGACTGGCATGAAATGGGTACACCTCCTGTCAGCCTAATATTCCCGTGTTTTTGCTGCTAAAAGTGGGGTAAGGACATTGGTCATTACTACCATTTGGAGAGACCTGGGTTGCATTACAAAGGCGTCCGGGCCTTTGAAGCTTTCAGCCCTGGAATGTCCATCCTGCCAGGAGGAGGTGTCACAAGCCCACCAAGTTTTGTCTCTGGACCCCAAGAGGGCTGGCTCTCACCTTAGGAGGGGGAGGTGGGTTCAGATGCGTGGCTAAGGTGGTTGAACTGCTCAGGACCAGTCAGTTAACACACTAGGTGTTGATAGTTTTTCAAAGACACCGCTAAGGTGCCATCTGGGTGAATGTATTGGTAAATCCAACACTGGCATCAATGTGGGTTCACCAATATGAAATGTTTGATACCAAACATTCCTATCGTCAGTGAAACCATTATGTAGCTGGGGGAACTCGTAGTGACCAGAGTCGAGCACATGTATTTAAAATGGCTTCCCTGGTTACTTACTATTGCTGAGAATCGACAAAGACATTAGCTGGGGCAATCTGCTTGTGCAGATATGCCCTCACATATAATATAATGCACCCTGCCTTATGGCTGTAAGGCCTGCTATAGGGGTGACTTTCATATATTGCATGAATTGTTAGGGGACAGGGTATACAAGCTGTACGCCATGTCGTGTTTTCACTTTTACCTGCACCAAGACACGCAGCCTGCAACGGCAGGCTGTTGTGCTTGGTGAGGAATCCCTTAGTGTGCCACAATTCACACTGCAGCACTTGGGGACCCTCCTTAGTACCCCAGGCCCTAGGTATGAGGGATACCATTTACTAGTGGCTTACAGAGGTGCTTAAGGTTTTATCCATTGAGGAAACAACTGTGCAGTTTGAGGGGAAAGATCTGGTAAGGGGACCTGGTTAGCTTGAACCCAGTGCTCATTCAGTCAAAATTACATCAGATACCAGGCTAAAAAGTGGGGGCTAACCATGCCAAAAAGGGTGTGTTCCGACAATTTTGTATATACAGCTAATTTAATAAGTGTTATGGGCATTTGTATAACACATGCTAGTAGATGAACCTTGTAGTATAGCAATACGTTTTTGATTAGTCTCCGTGTAGAAAGTCGTTTTGAGTTTTTCCCCTGAATATTAGATTTGAATCATCAGATGATGTGTTTGAGGATGGTATTTTGGTCATTCCTGAGACTTTGATGTTCCTACTGTTTCAGGGTGTGCAAGCGCAATACCACATAAATACGCCCAACATATAATAACTATATGCCACATAATTTCACATAATCTACATAATTCCAGTGCACAACAATTCCACAATACAGAATTCCACAGGTCACAAAATTCAACACAACGCCATAATTCCAGTATACTCAATACCACATAATTACTATCCACATACTTCCATTGCACACCAGGCCACACAATTCTACTACACACAGCTCCACACAACACCACACAATTTCATACCACACAACTGTACGACAATTCCAATGCAACCCACATAATTCCAATCCATATCACATACATCCACGCCATAACACATGGCTAAAAGACATTGACAACACAAACAGCTTTAGAATTGCAGAGAACATTCGGCTTTGCTAATGCTTGTTGCCACTGTCTTTGACGTCTCACAGGTTCTTGCTGTTTCTTTCCTGATTTCAGTAAACCAATTCAAAGTTCTGTCAGGAAATTTCTCAATTTTCTTGGAGAAAAAGATTAATTCAGACTCAACCAGAGGGTGAATCCAGAACACTTTAATTCTGCAAAATCTGATAAATGGTGGGCAGGAGAGAATGACTGACTGAATGACTGCGATAATGGAATCATGCACTGGATAATACCTTACAAAAATTTCACAACTGTACCTGTTTCTTATTCCAGGGGGGAGATTTCGTTTCCCAATATCAGTTGCTGGATTCATGCATGCAAACAGACGGAAACTGTTGTGACGCATCAATGGCTCTAAAAGATTAACAAATGATAATATTTATTGTTAATCTGGTATTTATATGGTGCATTTATCAGAGACACTATGCAGAACAATTTTAAAGAATTATCATATCACCTAATGCAAACTTTATTTATTTTACTACTTCCTAAAGATAACAGGCTGAGTCAACCTTCCCAGAATTCTAATTGTGACCTGCAGATCACACAAAGATCAATAGCAAGCACACAACTAGGTGAGCACTTTTAAGGCATAACTTAAATTAATCAAACCACACACACAGTCTTTCTAAACAAGCAGATGGCATATTTGACTGGCTTGATTGCAGTGCAATTGTGTGATAAACCTCAGTTACTGCGGTCATAAAAGTAACATACTGTAAAGAAATGGCTCCCTGTTGCAGTTACCCCCCACTTTTTGCCTGATACTGATGCTGACTTGACTGAGAAGTGTGCTGGGACCCTGCTAACCAGGCCCCAGCACCAGTGTTCTTTCACCTAAAATGTACCATTGTATCCACAATTGGCACACCCTGGCATTCAGATAAGTCCCTTGTAACTGGTACTTCTAATACCAAGGGCCCTGATGCCAAGGAAGGTCTCTAAGGGCTGTAGCATGTATTATGCCACCCTAGAGACCCCTCACTCAGCACAGACACACTGCTTACAAGCCTGTGTGTGCTGGTGAGAACAAAATGAGTAAGTCGACATGGCACTCCCCTCAGGGTGCCATGCCAGCCTCTCACTGCCTATGCAGTATAGGTAAGACACCCCTCTAGCAGGCCTTACAGCCCTAAGGCAGGGTGCACTATACCATAGGTGAGGGTACCAGTGCATGAGCACTGTGCCCCTACAGTGTCTAAGCAAAACCTTAGACATTGTAAGTGCAGGGTAGCCATAAGAGTATATGGTCTGGGAGTCTGTCAAACACGAACTCCACAGCACCATAAAGGCTACACTGAAAACTGGGAAGTTTGGTATCAAACTTCTCAGCACAATAAATGCACACTGATGCCAGTGTACATTTTATTGTAAAATACACCACAGAGGGCACCTTAGAGGTGCCCCCTGAAACTTAACCGACTATCTGTGTAGGCTGACTAGTTTTAGCAGCCTGCCACAAACCGAGACATGTTGCTGGCCCCATGGGGAGAGTGCCTTTGTCACTCTGAGGCCAGTAACAAAGCCTGCACTGGGTGGAGATGCTAACACCTCCCCCAGGCAGGAATTGTCACACCTGGCGGTGAGCCTCAAAGGCTCACCTCCTTTGTGCCAACCCAGCAGGACACTCCAGCTAGTGGAGTTGCCCGCCCCCTCCGGCCAGGCCCCACTTTTGGCGGCAAGGCCGGAGAAGATAATGAGAAAAACAAGGAGGAGTCACTGACCAGTCAGGACAGCCCCTAAGGTGTCCTGAGCTGAAGTGACTCTAACTTTTAGAAATCCTCCATCTTGCAGATGGAGGATTCCCCCAATAGGGTTAGGATTGTGACCCCCTCCCCTTGGGAGGAGGCACAAAGAGGGTGTACCCACCCTCAGGGCTAGTAGCCATTGGCTACTAACCCCCCGGACCTAAAACACGCCCTTAAATTTAGTATTTAAGGGCTACCCTGGACCCTAGAAAATTAGATTCCTGCAACTACAAGAAGAAGGACTGCCTAGCTGAAAACCCCTGCAGAGGAAGACCAGAAGACGACTACTGCCTTGGCTCCAGAAACTCACCGGCCTGTCTCCTGCCTTCCAAAGATCCTGCTCCAGCGACGCCTTCCAAAGGGACCAGCGACCTCGACATCCTCTGAGGACTGCCCCTGCTTCGAAAAGACAAGAAACTCCCGAGGACAGCGGACCTGCTCCAAGAAAGGCTGCAACTTTGTTTCCAGCAGCTTTAAAGAACCCTGCAAGCTCCCCGCAAAAGGCGTGAGACTTGCAACACTGCACCCGGCGACCCCGACTCGGCTGGTGGCGATCCAACACCTCAGGAGGGACCCCAGGACTACTCTAAGACTGTGAGTACAAAAACCTGTCCCCCCTGAGCCCCCACAGCGCCGCCTGCAGAGGGAATCCCGAGGCTTCCCCTGACCGCGACTCTTTTGAATCCAAAGTCCCGACACCTGGGAGAGACCCTGCACCCGCAGCCCCCAGGACCTGAAGGACCGGACTTTCACTGGAGGAGTGACCCCCAGGAGTCCCTCTCCCTTGCCCAAGTGGAGGTTTCCCCGAGGAACCCCCCCCTTGCCTGCCTGCAGCGCTGAAGAGATCCCTAGATCTCCCATTGACTTCCATTACAAACCCGACGCTTGTTTCTACACTGCACCCGGCCGCCCCCGCGCTGCTGAGGGTGAAATTTCTGTGTGGGCTTGTGTCCCCCCCCGGTGCCCTACAAAACCCCCCTGGTCTGCCCTCCGAAGACGCGGGTACTTACCTGCAAGCAGACCGGAACCGGGGCACCCCCCTTCTCTCCATTCTAGCCTATGTGTTTTGGGCACCACTTTGAACTCTGCACCTGACCGGCCCGGAGCTGCTGGTGTGGTGACTTTGGGGTTGCTCTGAACCCCCAACGGTGGGCTACCTTGGACCAAGAACTGAACCCTGTAAGTGTCTTACTTACCTGGTAAAACTAACAAATACTTACCTCCCCTAGGAACTGTGAAAATTGCACTAAGTGTCCACTTTTAAAACAGCTATTTGTGAATAACTTGAAAAGTATACATGCAATTTTGATGATTTGAAGTTCCTAAAGTACTTACCTGCAATACCTTTCGAATGAGCTATTACATGTAGAATTTGAACCTGTGGTTCTTAAAATAAACTAAGAAAAGATATTTTTCTATATAAAAACCTATTGGCTGGATTTGTCTCTGAGTGTGTGTACCTCATTTATTGTCTATGTGTATGTACAACAAATGCTTAACACTACTCCTTGGATAAGCCTACTGCTCGACCACACTACCACAAAATAGAGCATTAGTATTATCTATTTTTACCACTATTTTACCTCTAAGGGGAACCCTTGGACTCTGTGCATGCTATTCCTTACTTTGAAATAGCACATACAGAGCCAACTTCCTACATTGGTGGATCAGCGGTGGGGTACAAGACTTTGCATTTGCTGGACTACTCAGCCAATACCTGATCACACGACAAATTCCAAAATTGTCATTAGAAATTGATTTTTGCAATTTGAAAAGTTTTCTAAATTCTTAAAAGTCCTGCTAGGGCCTTGTGTTAGATCCTGTTTAGCATTTCTTTTAGAGTTTAAAAGTTTGTAAAAGTTTGAATTAGATTCTAGAACCAGTTGTAGATTCTTAAAAAGTATTCCAACTTTTAGAAGCAAAATGTCTAGCACAGATGTGACTGTGGTGGAACTCGACACCACACCTTACCTCCATCTTAAGATGAGGGAGCTAAGGTCACTCTGTAAAATAAAGAAAATAACAATGGGCCCCAAACCTACCAAAATACAGCTCCAGGAGCTTTTGGCAGAGTTTGAAAAGGCCAACCCCTCTGAGGGTGGCAACTCAGAGGAAGAGGATAGTGACTTGGAGGAAAATTCCCCCCTACCAGTCCTATCTAGGGAGAACAGGGTCCCTCAAACCCTGACTCCAAAAATAATAGTCAGAGATGCTGGTTCCCTCACAGGAGAGACCAACACCTCTGAAATCACTGAGGATAACTCCAGTGAAGATGACCCCCTGTTAGCCAGGATGGTCAAAAGATTGGCTTTGGAAAAGCAGCTCCTAGCCATAGAAAGGGAAAGAAAAGAGATGGGCCTAGGTCCCATCGATGGTGGCAGCAACTTAAATAGGGTCAGAGATTCTCCTGACATCCTAAAAATCCCCAAAGGGATTGTAACAAAATATGAAGATGGTGATGACATCACCAAATGGTTCACAGCTTTTGAGAGGGCTTGTGTAACCAGAAAAGTAAACAGATCTCACTGGGGTGCTCTCCTTTGGGAAATGTTCACTGGAAAGTGTAGGGATAGACTCCTCACACTCTCTGGACAAGATGCAGAATCTTATGACCTCATGAAGGGTACCCTGATTGAGGGCTTTGGATTCTCCACTGAGGAGTATAGAATTAGATTCAGGGGGGCTCAAAAATCCTCGAGCCAGACCTGGGTTGATTTTGTAGACTACTCAGTAAAAACACTAGATGGTTGGTTAACTGGAAATGAAGTGTGTGACTATGTTGGGCTTTATAATTTGTTTATGAAAGAACACATTTTAAGTAACTGCTTCAATGAAAAGTTGCATCAGTATCTGGTAGACCTAGGTCCAATTTCTCCCCAAGAATTGGGAAAGAAGGCAGACCACTGGGTCAAGACTAGGGTAACCAAAACTTCCACTGGGGGTGACCAAAAGAAAGGGGTTACAAAAACTCCCCAGGAGAAAGTGGGTGACACTAGAAACAAAGAAAAAGAGTCCTCTGTAGGCCCCCAAAAACCAGAACAGGTGGGTGGGCCCCAAGACACAACCCAAAACAAAGGTGGGTACCAGGGTAAGAACTGGGATGCCACTAAGGCATGGTGCCACAACTGTAAACAGTCTGGGCACCACACCAAGGACACTTCTTGTCCCAAAAACAAACCCCAGAACAAGATTCCAGGGGTAACCAGTGTAGCCATGGGAGATGACTCCTCAGATGAGGAGGTCTTCATAGCCTTCAACTGGAAACAGGGCCCAACAGGTGAGTTGGAGATTCCAGAGGGAAGTAGACACTTCCACCACCTACTGGTGAATGGAATCCCAACCACTGCCCTGAGAGACACTTGTGCCAGTCACACTATTGTGCATGACAGGCTGGTGCTCTCAAACCAGTACATCCCAGGTGAGACTGCCAGGGTAAGAGTTAGCCTAGACAGGGTCACTAAGAGGCCTGTGGCTTTAGTGCCCATAGAAGTGGGTGGCACTCTTAGCTGGAGAAGGGTAGTAGTCAGTACAGACCTCCCCCTTGATTGTCTCCTTGGAAATGACTACCCCGAGGTTAGTCAGAGCCCAAGAGAGGAACTGGTCCAGTGCCAGTCCTCTCCCAAGGATTCTGGAAGTCCTGCCTCTGCAGTAAATGCAAGCAGACCCCAGAAGAAGAAGAAAAGAAAACAGAGTAGGAAGGGTGGACAACCTTTAGCCAAGGTTACAGCAAGCCAAGGAGATTCTGCTCCAGTAGGGGAGAACTCCAAAAATGGCCCTGATAAAGTCCAACCTGACCCACAAGAAGTCCTGGCTAGTCAGGCAACTGTTAAACCTGAGTGGGTGGCTCCTCAGCTAACAGAAGAAAGAGTGGAAGAAGGGTGTTTACTACAAGATGTGGTAACCCCCCACTCTAATACAGCAGACAGGCAACCTGAACCCAAAGAAGCCTGTAACTTAGCCCCTTCCCTTTTAGGTGAAGAGCTAAAGGTGTGGTTCTGGGCACTGACAGCTGTCAGTGGCCTCTGCTGGGTGTTAGCCTTTATGGCTGCACTATCCTTGGCCTGGTGGTCTGACCCCATGCCAAATAACAAGTTAGGCCCCCTGACCCTGTTGGTCATGGTGGGGTTACTCCAGCTCTGGGTAACCTCTTTGGGTAAGCTAGGGGTGACCCTGGCTAAGATAAGATTAGCAGAGGTGGATACCTCTGACCTCAAAATAGAGAGAATGGGTGAAGACATAAAAAGCACAGACAAGAGGCAGTTCAGACTAGGTCCTATCACTGTGGAAGTGGGCCAGTTCCCCAGAGGGAATGACCTGAACAGGAGGATGTAAGGCAGAGTAGGCCCTGCAACAAACCAGCCATTTCCTCTACTCTTCCTCGCCTGACAGACTAGGAAGACTCTTCCAGCGTTGGCTGAGTCTCCTGGCCTGTGGGCTGGGGGGGGCTTGTGTAAAGAAATGGCTCCCTGTTGCAGTTACCCCCCACTTTTTGCCTGATACTGATGCTGACTTGACTGAGAAGTGTGCTGGGACCCTGCTAACCAGGCCCCAGCACCAGTGTTCTTTCACCTAAAATGTACCATTGTATCCACAATTGGCACACCCTGGCATTCAGATAAGTCCCTTGTAACTGGTACTTCTAGTACCAAGGGCCCTGATGCCAAGGAAGGTCTCTAAGGGCTGTAGCATGTATTATGCCACCCTAGAGACCCCTCACTCAGCACAGACACACTGCTTACAAGCCTGTGTGTGCTGGTGAGAACAAAATGAGTAAGTCGACATGGCACTCCCCTCAGGGTGCCATGCCAGCCTCTCACTGCCTATGCAGTATAGGTAAGACACCCCTCTAGCAGGCCTTACAGCCCTAAGGCAGGGTGCACTATACCATAGGTGAGGGTACCAGTGCATGAGCACTGTGCCCCTACAGTGTCTAAGCAAAACCTTAGACATTGTAAGTGCAGGGTAGCCATAAGAGTATATGGTCTGGGAGTCTGTCAAACACGAACTCCACAGCACCATAAAGGCTACACTGAAAACTGGGAAGTTTGGTATCAAACTTCTCAGCACAATAAATGCACACTGATGCCAGTGTACATTTTATTGTAAAATACACCACAGAGGGCACCTTAGAGGTGCCCCCTGAAACTTAACCGACTATCTGTGTAGGCTGACTAGTTTTAGCAGCCTGCCACAAACCGAGACATGTTGCTGGCCCCATGGGGAGAGTGCCTTTGTCACTCTGAGGCCAGTAACAAAGCCTGCACTGGGTGGAGATGCTAACACCTCCCCCAGGCAGGAATTGTCACACCTGGCGGTGAGCCTCAAAGGCTCACCTCCTTTGTGCCAACCCAGCAGGACACTCCAGCTAGTGGAGTTGCCCGCCCCCTCCGGCCAGGCCCCACTTTTGGCGGCAAGGCCGGAGAAGATAATGAGAAAAACAAGGAGGAGTCACTGACCAGTCAGGACAGCCCCTAAGGTGTCCTGAGCTGAAGTGACTCTAACTTTTAGAAATCCTCCATCTTGCAGATGGAGGATTCCCCCAATAGGGTTAGGATTGTGACCCCCTCCCCTTGGGAGGAGGCACAAAGAGGGTGTACCCACCCTCAGGGCTAGTAGCCATTGGCTACTAACCCCCCGGACCTAAAACACGCCCTTAAATTTAGTATTTAAGGGCTACCCTGGACCCTAGAAAATTAGATTCCTGCAACTACAAGAAGAAGGACTGCCTAGCTGAAAACCCCTGCAGAGGAAGACCAGAAGACGACTACTGCCTTGGCTCCAGAAACTCACCGGCCTGTCTCCTGCCTTCCAAAGATCCTGCTCCAGCGACGCCTTCCAAAGGGACCAGCGACCTCGACATCCTCTGAGGACTGCCCCTGCTTCGAAAAGACAAGAAACTCCCGAGGACAGCGGACCTGCTCCAAGAAAGGCTGCAACTTTGTTTCCAGCAGCTTTAAAGAACCCTGCAAGCTCCCCGCAAAAGGCGTGAGACTTGCAACACTGCACCCGGCGACCCCGACTCGGCTGGTGGCGATCCAACACCTCAGGAGGGACCCCAGGACTACTCTAAGACTGTGAGTACAAAAACCTGTCCCCCCTGAGCCCCCACAGCGCCGCCTGCAGAGGGAATCCCGAGGCTTCCCCTGACCGCGACTCTTTTGAATCCAAAGTCCCGACACCTGGGAGAGACCCTGCACCCGCAGCCCCCAGGACCTGAAGGACCGGACTTTCACTGGAGGAGTGACCCCCAGGAGTCCCTCTCCCTTGCCCAAGTGGAGGTTTCCCCGAGGAACCCCCCCCTTGCCTGCCTGCAGCGCTGAAGAGATCCCTAGATCTCCCATTGACTTCCATTACAAACCCGACGCTTGTTTCTACACTGCACCCGGCCGCCCCCGCGCTGCTGAGGGTGAAATTTCTGTGTGGGCTTGTGTCCCCCCCCGGTGCCCTACAAAACCCCCCTGGTCTGCCCTCTGAAGACGCGGGTACTTACCTGCAAGCAGACCGGAACCGGGGCACCCCCCTTCTCTCCATTCTAGCCTATGTGTTTTGGGCACCACTTTGAACTCTGCACCTGACCGGCCCGGAGCTGCTGGTGTGGTGACTTTGGGGTTGCTCTGAACCCCCAACGGTGGGCTACCTTGGACCAAGAACTGAACCCTGTAAGTGTCTTACTTACCTGGTAAAACTAACAAATACTTACCTCCCCTAGGAACTGTGAAAATTGCACTAAGTGTCCACTTTTAAAACAGCTATTTGTGAATAACTTGAAAAGTATACATGCAATTTTGATGATTTGAAGTTCCTAAAGTACTTACCTGCAATACCTTTCGAATGAGCTATTACATGTAGAATTTGAACCTGTGGTTCTTAAAATAAACTAAGAAAAGATATTTTTCTATATAAAAACCTATTGGCTGGATTTGTCTCTGAGTGTGTGTACCTCATTTATTGTCTATGTGTATGTACAACAAATGCTTAACACTACTCCTTGGATAAGCCTACTGCTCGACCACACTACCACAAAATAGAGCATTAGTATTATCTATTTTTACCACTATTTTACCTCTAAGGGGAACCCTTGGACTCTGTGCATGCTATTCCTTACTTTGAAATAGCACATACAGAGCCAACTTCCTACACATACTTATTACTGTACCTGTGTCTCCTCGATCTAGTAGTACCAATGATCCAGAGGATCCCTCCAGCAAACCACTTAGGCATTCCAGTGTCTCGGCTGTGGCCAGATTGATCTCATCCAGAAGGATCCAGTCTCCCTTCTTCACTGCCTTGGCTAGGGTGCCCTACAAAAAAAAAAAGAATACGCAAATCAACCAGACAGGGCCAAGTAGCACTAAATACCCATCAAAAATGTCCACCTTTCAGTGGGATAGTTTTGTGCACTTGGGACAAACAAACATCACGCAGATAATTATACAGATAGTATGGACCACATATTTTTGAAAAACAATGGGAACACAATATAGTAATGTAAAATACAAACGGCAATCTGAATAGATCATTTTTTTTGCTCTGATTTCCACTTGATTTTGCTTTTCTTAAAATAATGACTGAGTTAAAGTAATTAAGACAATTTTAAAAAAAATCTATTTAATTTTACATTCCCAATGGAATGAGCCAGATGTCATTTTTAGGTTGAGCACGGAAGCGCTCTGACCGGTTTTAAGTACTGTGGGCTTTCAAACACAGGCATCACTTTCATTTGTTCCTGGGCTTGCCTTTCAAAAATCATCTGATGTCATTGGTAAATGCTTTGCATTTGTCTTGCCTTGAGGGTGTTTTCGTCACACCTTGCAGACTGCCCCGGTTACAAGGATTACTGCACGACTGCCGGTATCATTCAGCGTGGACGAACTATTTCTTTTTATTTGGTCTCTTCCCTTCGTGCTGCATGGTAGCCATGGCGCTCACAGCGCAGAACAGTGTGAACTCAATCAGCCGTATTGGAGCCCTGGTCAAACTGTTCACAGTTACCCAATTATAATAATTTGTGTGGTTCTCTTAAAACACTTTAAATTGGTAAATGCTTTACATAAAGCAAATACTCAAAGCAAAAGTGGCTCTTCTGGCTCAGCAGGAGAGCTGATACTACAATATTCACTCCACTTAGGAAACTCGCCCCATAATGCTTTGCAGGACATTTCTTTTAAAAAACATTTTTGCTCATAGCTCAGCCTGGAAGTGGTGCCAGGACAACGGGACCACCTACAAAGTGTTCAGCTCGATGTGCTCTTTCTGTTTAGGTTTCTGCCCTTCCGCTGCTTGACCAGCTCAGGCAGGGGAAGGCAGAACAAAGGATTTACTGTGGAAGAGGAGGGCAACACCCTCTCCCCTGGAAATAGGTGTTACAAGGCTGGGAAGGGGTAGCCTCCCTGCGCCACTGGCTTGCTTTGAAAGGCACATTTGGTGCACTCCTTGCATAATCTGTTTTGCAACAGTCCAGGGACCACCCAATCCCTGGTCTGGCGCGAAACTACACAAAGGAAAGGGGAGTGACCACTCCCTGTCTATTACCACCCCAGAGGAGGTGCCCAGAACACCTCCAGGTGGCCAATTGATTTCACCACCATGGAAACAAGATGTGCAGAGGCTCCTGGGAGCATCTGGTTAATCAGGAGAGGTGACTGATGTCAGTGACCCCCTCTAATAGGTGGTCACCCTGCAGAGTGACCAAGCCACCTGTTAGGGTTATTTAGAGACTCCCTTGCAGGAGGGTCCCCAGATTCGGCATGCAAGACTCCACCAGGACTCCTCTGCAGCGACCTCTTCTGCTCCTGGCCACTGGAACCACTGTTGGTCTTCTCAGGAACCAAACAAGCCTGCAACTCCTGAGACGTCCTTGCCTTGCACCATTGTTTCTTCGGCTACTTCCAGCAGTTGCAACATTTCCATGGCTGTGCAATCTCTGAGGTCATCAAGACTTCAGCTGCACCAAAGAAGCAAGAAGGAATCGGTTTGGCGGGAAGGAGTCACTCCCCTGCATCCACAGGCACTTAAGTCAATGACGACCAGCTGCTGGGATCTTCTGCCATCTAGTTCCAAGACACATCTACAACACAGGTGGTGGTTCTGAGTGGTCCTCTCTACCTCCTGTCCAACTTAGGACACTGTGAGCCCCTGCCTCTCCTTGCAGTTCAGTACCCCTGTGCACCACAACTCTTGCAGCAACCAAGGCTTGTTGACTCCTTCTCCAAGAACCCCTGGCCTCCTGCACTTCATCCTTGCAAGGATGGTCTCTCCTCTGCTGGTCCTGCGTTGTGGGACTCCTCTCCAGGTGTCCTGACTGGGCCATACTGCGACATACTGTGCCTGCTGCCAGTGGGTTGACTGTGGGGGCTGGGACTGCTTCTGCTGGCACTTCCGACTGCTGAGAATCAGCCTGACTCACCTCCAAGGGTCGAGTCGTCCTGGGCCTTGCTGGTCCTCCTCTTCTCTAAAAATCCTCTTCTGCTCAGATTAGCATTTTCCAAGGCTTGTTAGTGGTCCTCATGATCATTGACCATCTATGACCCAGCGACCCACATGGGACATCTGCATGACCCCAAGGACCTCTCTGCAGCTCCTGGGCTCCACAGCTGATCTTCATCTTTACTCATAAACCCGGATCTTCATCCGTAGAAGGGTGGGTTGTGGATCCTGCGCCACCTGACACTCCTGTGTGGACCAGACTCTTTTGCAGGTCCTCTTCTTCCGGAATCCACCACTGGGTTCAACTGGACTGGTCCTGGTCTTGCAATCTTCCTTTTCCAAGTCAGCTGGTAAGTCTTTGGGAAGACCAGGTAACTTAGCTCTGATCTTCTTGTCTCTGGGGCTCACCTAAGTACTCACTTCTTGGAGTCCAGAGTTCTCCCAACTCCCTTCTAACTATACATCCTTGGGTGGGGACCTCACTTCGCCTTCCATATTTTAGTATATGGGTTGGCCCCTTTTATAGAGCCCCAGCTATTTTCTACTATTTCTTGCCAATATTTGTTGTTTCTATATGCTAATTTTTTAATATTTACTGTGTATTTATAGTGAGTACTTACCTCCAGTTGGGGGACTGCCTATAAGTGATCTAATTCAGTGTTACTGTAATAAAGCACCTTCATTATTATTGTAACACTGTGTGGTTCCTTTCACATGTGATAAGTTGCTGTGGTATTGCACGTGCTTTACATTCCTCCTCGATAAGTCTTGGCTGTTCACCACAGCTACCACTAGAGAGCCCTTGCTTCCTACACACTGTTTCACTAGCTAATAGGGGTTGCCGGGACCTGGTATAAGGTGCAAACACCACAGGTGCTAACCACTCACCAGGCCAGCTTCCTACATTTCTTAAGTGTATGAAGTTAAATACTACAGTCTGGGCTGAATAGAATTAATTTAAGAAACTACTGAGGAAGAACAAAGGTATACTGTCTATTCTAATAAGTAGTCTGATTTCCTGACTGCCTAAGGATAGGAATTGCTACTAGGCTCCTGTGGTCTAAGTACAGATCAGAGCATAAGTATGATTACAGAAAGCATAGAACACCACATAACAATCTTCATTCAGCACCTATTTCTCTTAGGTTTAAAAAGATAAGCATTTTTGCAGAAAATGTTGTTCTTGAAGTGGGATTTCTTATTTTGTTGTTGGGAATAAGCAGTCCTGTTTCAGGTAAAATACCATATCTTCCTGCAGTCTTCTCACCCTAAAAATGATTGCCCTTGGGGGAATGGGCAAGCAAGATGGGTGATAACACGCGGTTAGCCGGAGCTCCTGGAACCTCCCTAACATCCTACACAAATCTGAACCCGAACAGGGTAATAAATGACTGCACTGACCATTCCAGACCTATAACACATGGGAAGTGTGCCAGATAGCAACTTGGTGGTGCAGACAGAGAAGAAACGAGCAGTGGCAGAGACTGAAGCCTGGCTTGGGCTAGCAAAAAACTGTAGCTGCGATCCAGTAAAATGTACGGTATCCCAGAGGACTTCACTGTCCAGATTAAGAAGTGCCGTTAGTTGGTGCTGCTGTGTAACAGGTGAGGGGCCACCAGACTCTACAGTGGACGGGGAGATCCACATGAAAGCATGGGCTTGCAGCCAAGCAGAGAGAGAGGCGCCACGCAATGAGGAGATTGGTCTGGAGGTAAGATGGCAGGGTTGGAGTTCCTGCTTAAAAGGACGACCGGACCTCCTGAAAGCAGACAATGCCAGCTAGAAATAGGGACGACAGTTTCTGCTGTTGGTGGTGAAAGATATTGTGGAAAGAGCCGAGACAGATCAGATCAGAGCAGGAGCCAAGGAGCAGAGTCGGACAGAGAAACCGAGAGGCACAATGGCAGAGAAACGTCTTGGAGGAGTCCATTCCCCTGCCTGCTCAGTTAGGATAGGTTCTTTCAAGTCAAGGTTCGGTTGCCATTTATGAGAGTCATTAGGAATATTTAAATGTGGTGGCAGGAGTTACGGGGGTAGACTGTACAAGATCTGTGGATTATCTGGCCCAAGTGCTAGCAGGCAGACCATCACAGAATAAGGAACTATGCGGAGACAAGTTTATAAGGCATTTGTAGACCCACCTTAGTGGTTTTAAAAGTAACTCCCCACACGATATAGTGTGCCTATGTTCAGAGTAAATGCTAACAATTGCTTTAATTTACTGCAGTACTGGCAAACCAATCATTCTGCAATGAATTAGTATTATACATGGTACTGTGTAATAAGATGGATCGTGGAGTGCCTAGCCGTAGAGTTCTTTCCATTAAATTTGAGCCTCGGAAATTATCTCTAAATCACAAGCTTCTCTAGCGTCTTGGTATTCTTTACATTTAAGATGTCAGTGATAATAAGCCAGATAAGGACCAACTTTCCTTTTATCAGTGCTTCACCAAATACTGATTTGCCACAGCTCCGAGAGAACTTTGGTTAATCTGTTGCTTCATAATGGAGGTTGAGATGAGCCATCAATGAGCTGTGATCACTTTCGATCCTTCTCCAGATTAGAAAGTCATTAATCATCTACCAAGATTCCACTTTTACTAACATGTAATCAATGAGGATCTCTTGGCTTTCAGTGTTAAAAGTACATTGGGCAGGGGAATCAAAGAGCATCTGGCCACTAGGAGGTGATAATTTAATATGAGAAGATAATTTTGCTCTTCTCTTCGCCCAAGGACTAGAGCACAGGGTGTGCCATCACTCTTCCTGCCCCTTCTTTTAACACATCTAGAACCGTAAACAATGCATTAGGTTTTGTATTGAAGTTATCACACATGTAAGTCTTGATGCCAAACATACAAAGCTATTTTTACGGCAATGGGTTACAGCAAAGCACACCAATACATTTATGTAGCTCCTGAAGTCATGCATAAAACTCTGATGAATGCCCAGGCAACAGACATTGACTATGTCAATGTTCCACATTTCATGAGAGATTTGCAGCAACTGGATATTATTGTGAAGTGGGGAGTAGACTTGGCTTACCCAAGAAATCCTTTGTTCTGCCTTCCCAAGCTTGAGGTGGTCAACCAGCAGGGGGGGGCAGAAACCTGTCTGAGGGGTGGCAGCAGCTCAAGCTGCCTGGAAAACCCTGGAAGACTAGTAGGAGCAATGCTGGGGGGTCTTCTAATGAGCCCCCAAAGTGCATGGAATCATACAACCAATACTGGAAACAGTACTGGGGTATTATTCCGACATATTTCATAACAAATATACCCAGGTTTGGAGTTACCATTATTTAGATGGACATATTTAGTGACCTGTGTCCAGTACACGGGTAAAATGGCTTCCCCACACTGACGAGGTCCAGTGCAATGGAATTGGAGTTTATGCATACTGATAACAGGTAAAAAGTGGGGGTAACCATGTCAAAAAGAGGGTACTTTCCTACAGCATTTACCAGGGGCTTACAGGAGTGATAAATTGTGTACCAATTCCGCCACAAATAGATAATTGTATCTTGTCTTTAAGGAAAGAGCACTATTTAGCAGGGACCCAGTGTACAACTGTCGAAAACCATCAGTAGCAGTGGTAAAAAGTGAGGGTGACCATGACTAAAAGGGGCACTTTCCTACACCTTTTTATTAATTTTCTTACAGCATTCACAAGATTTCAAGTTGTGTCTGATACCAAAGCACCAGAGACAATCATTAGGAGTGTCAGCAACCGACATCTGTCATTTACAGGACCTTTATGACTTGAACCCTTTTGTTTTAGGAAGAGATATACTGCAAGGTTTTAGGACACTTTTTGAGGGAAAAGTCTGTCAGGAAGAAGATCTCTGGCTCCACGTCAGTAGGCGTGGAAAGAAAGGAACGGATACCAGAGAGTGAAATTTAATTAAATTAAATGTAGATTTATACAGGACGGCTTATAACCCATGAAGGTCTCAAAGCGCTGTCTGTGGGCACAGGGGCATTAAGTGATTTGACCAGAAACACAGGACGTTGAGCCGATGTTCAAACCCAAAACCAGTTTATCCATCTCTTGAAGCGGTCATTCGGACTGCTGCGCTACATTCTCTGCAGGTGGCACTCTTATAGTGGCCCCCATTGTCATCCTGAACAGACCGACAGGTCATGGAGCCGCACGATGCCACCTGTGAACGCATAAGGGAATTGCTTAAAAGTTTTCAGATCTAGTCTGGCACCTGGGTGAAATTCACAATGTCAGGAATCCCCCACTTGAAGCCTGTATCAGAATAGGATATGTTTAAAAGGTTTCATATGTTGAGAAAAATAGAATACCAAGTGACAAGCATGTTTGCCAAAACCACAATAAAAAAAGAAAGTGGAATACACCTGCAATGTCCTGAAAACTAGGTTGATGGATCCAGAGAGATCACAATCTGAATGGAAAACCCTCAAACCATCACCACCTTAGAATTACAGTGTTTCACATTTTTCCGTTATTTCATGGTAGAAGATGGACAGCCTATTTAAGTAACAGTGATTATATCCATTTCTACAAACTCAAAAAAAATCCATCCCTGAATTAGTGAATAGGTTGGTGTAAAGTCCATGAAATACTTACCTCAACAAATGCGAACATCAGTGCATTTTCTGCTAGCTTCATCTGCTGTTGGGCTTGATTAAGACGGATAGAAAAAGACTCCCACTTTTCTTTTAGCAGCACATCTAATAAGATAAAAAGAACAAGTAAATTACACAACAAATGAAGAGGAACGAATCAAAGCAGTCTCTCATTCTTAATGAAATGTTGTAATACATTAATTACTTGAAAATCGTTATTGAACGATAGCCTCACAATTTTAATAGTTGACACATTGATAACATGAAAAACAATATGATCAAAGAGTACGAGTACAAAGTGATGAAGAGATAGTCATTATGTATGATGAAGTGCCCTGAACAGAATTACCCTGGCAAGGCAAATCGCTGCATTCAAATTCTTATATTTGAAATTGTTTTGGTTGAACTGTGGGAAAATGCAGCAGTCTTCCTTGTGAGGGACTGGAATACTCTTTAGTGACTGTCAATACAAATTTTCCTTTTATAACAAATATTTCTGGTGGATATGACATATTTGTCATCACCTTAGAAATATCCAAAAGTGCAAGACTGGAGGGACCTTGAAACTACTGTCCAACCAATCAATGACACCACCAGTCTATAACCAACAACATCCGGCATGCAGACATCAGTTTCTTTATGTTTTTCAAACGCCCAATCAAGGCAGCAGAAAAAAAAAAAAAAAAAACAAGCTTATCAACATCAGAAGTGACAACAAAAAGTAATTGTATACCTTGAAACTTTATTAGGACTGACTCTACTTTAGAAGAATAGGAGGAATGACAGTAATGAATTTCTGGGAAGACTGAGTATCCACCAAAAGGAAAAGGTTATGTACCCAGTAAGCATCTGTTAGTGGCATGTAGTGCAGTAGTTTCACACGCTCTGCATACGTCTGCCATCTAGTGTTGGGTGCGGAAGGATGCAAGTTGTTTCTGTTTGAAAAGTCTTTAGTCACGAGGTATAGTGACTCATCCTGTTGCTGGTAATGCACATGGACATCGACTCCATCATCAGATTATTTTCCAGCAGGCGGTTTATGACTGGAGTGTTGTGTAAGGTAAATTAAATGTCCTTTTTATGAGACTTTTTATGAGACTACTACTGACCGAGGTGTCCGGTGAGGCAGATGGGCGCATGTGAATTTACAGCACTACATGCTACAAACAGATGCTAACTGATTAAGTAACACTTTGTTTGATGGCACGTGTTGCCGTAGATACACATGCTCTGCATGGACTGTAAAGCAGTGCCTCCCAAAAATCTGTGGCTAACCTGTGCGAGTTGTAGTATTTTGAAAGAGAATGTAACACTGCCTGACCTACAATAGCTTGTTGGGATGTAAAAACAACCACACAGTAATGTTTAGTCAAAGTGTGTGGTGTAGCCCATGTTGCTGCTCTACAAATGTCAGCTAGGGGAATGTTACCTAAAAAGGCCATTGACGCACCTTTTTTTACGAGCTGAATGTGCTTTAGGTAAAACAGTTAATGGCCTTTTGGCTTTTGCATAGCAACTTAGTATACATTTGACAATCCATCTTCCTATAGCAGATTTACTAACAGGATTGCCTTTATGTGGTGGAGCAATAATAGATTGTTTTGACTTCCTAAAGATTTTAGTCCCATCAATATGGAACAGAAGTCCTCTTTTAAAACCTAATGTGCGTAGGGCTTTATCAGCAGCCAAGTTAGATTTAGGAAAGAAGACTGGCAACTTAATTATTTGATTAATACAAAAATGATAATACCACTTTTGGTTAAAACAAAAAATTTGCGATTGGTCCGAAGAAACACTTTATCGTTCTGTATTTGGAAAAAAGGTTCTTGTAGTGTTAGTGGCTGGAGCTCAATGACCCGTCTGGGGGAGGCTGCAAATAAAAAGCCAATTTCCACAATAGAAACTGTAAAAGATATGAGTACAGTGGATCAAATGGTGGGCCCACAAGTCTAGCGAGGACCACAAAAGGTTCCAAGAAGGCACTTGGGGTAGTCTTGGCAGTATTATTCTTTTGAGCCCTTCCACAGAAGCTTTAATGACAGGAAATTTTAAGAGTAGAGTGTTGTCTGTTCTGAAGGTAAGCATCTATGTCGGCTAAGTGTAACCTTATGGAAGTATGCTAAGTTTGCCTTCTGTAAATGAAGGAAGTGGATCATATTTTGCACTGATACGTGGAAGAGGTCCCAAATTTGAGCAATGCAATAGTGCACAAAACGTTTCCATTTTGCTGTGTAAAATGCTCCAGTATTTGGACTATGTGCTTCCAAAAGAAGAAAGAGAAGAGAGAGCGAGAGAGAGAAGAGAGCGAGAGAGAGAAGAGAGCGAGAGACACAAAAGAGAGACCGTTCTGCTAATGGGTATATATTGTGGTAAATAGCCCAATACCAAATTGTCTGTGCCAGGCTAGACAGCTGTGGAGAATGAGACCCTCCAACCCATGTTTTTGCACCTAGTATATACAGGGAGTGCAGAATTATTAGGCAAATGAGTATTTTGACCACATCATCCTCTTTATGCATGTTGTCTTACTCCAAGCTGTATAGGCTCGAAAGCCTACTACCAATTAAGCATATTAGGTGATGTGCATCTCTGTAATGAGAAGGGGTGTGGTCTAATGACATCAACACCCTATATCAGGTGTGCATAATTATTAGGCAACTTCCTTTCCTTTGGCAAAATGGGTCAAAAGAAGGACTTGACAGGCTCAGAAAAGTCAAAAATAGTGAGATATCTTGCAGAGGGATGCAGCACTCTTAAAATTGCAAAGCTTCTGAAGCGTGATCATCGAACAATCAAGCGTTTCATTCAAAATAGTCAACAGGGTCGCAAGAAGCGTGTGGAAAAACCAAGGCGCAAAATAACTGCCCATGAACTGAGAAAAGTCAAGCGTGCAGCTGCCACGATGCCACTTGCCACCAGTTTGGCCATATTTCAGAGCTGCAACATCACTGGAGTGCCCAAAAGCACAAGGTGTGCAATACTCAGACATGGCCAAGGTAAGAAAGGCTGAAAGACGACCACCACTGAACAAGACACACAAGCTGAAACGTCAAGACTGGGCCAAGAAATATCTCAAGACTGATTTTTCTAAGGTTTTATGGACTGATGAAATGAGAGGGAGTCTTGATGGGCCAGATGGATGGGCCCGTGGCTGGATTGGTAAAGGGCAGAGAGCTCCAGTCCGACTCAGACGCCAGCAAGGTGGAGGTGGAGTACTGGTTTGGGCTGGTATCATCAAAGATGAGCTTGTGGGGCCTTTTCAGGTTGAGGATGGAGTCAAGCTCAACTCCCAGTCCTACTGCCAGTTCCTGGAAGACACCTTCTTCAAGCAGTGGTACAGGAAGAAGTCTGCATCCTTCAAGAAAAACATGATTTTCATGCAGGACAATGCTCCATCACACGCGTCCAAGTACTCCACAGCGTGGCTGGCAAGAAAGGGTATAAAAGAAGGAAATCTAATGACATGGCCTCCTTGTTCACCTGATCTGAACCCCATTGAGAACCTGTGGTCCATCATCAAATGTGAGATTTACAAGGAGGGAAAACAGTACACCTCTCTGAACAGTGTCTGGGAGGCTGTGGTTGCTGCTGCACGCAATGTTGATGGTGAACAGATCAAAACACTGACAGAATCCATGGATGGCAGGCTTTTGAGTGTCCTTGCAAAGAAAGGTGGCTATATTGGTCACTGATTTGTTTTTGAATGTCAGAAATGTATATTTGTGATTGTTGAGATGTTATATTGGTTTCACTGGTAATGAAAAATAATTGAAATGGGTATATATTTTTTTTTGTTAAGTTGCCTAATAATTATGCACAGTGATAGTCACCTGCACACACAGATATCCCCCTAACATAGCTAAAACTAAAAACAAACTAAAAACTACTTCCAAAAATATTCAGTTTTGATATTAATGAGTTTTTTGGGTTCATTGAGAACATGGTTGTTGTTCAATAATAAAATTAATCCTCAAAAATACAACTTGCCTAATAATTCTGCACTCCCTGTAGTTGTCATGTTGTCTGTGCGTACTTTGTTGGTGAGATGAATTACAAAGCCTTTGAGTGGTAAATGAACAGCTAGCAGCTCTAAATAACTGATGAATAGGGTTTGATGTGTGTGATCCCAAAGCCTGGACTGTGAAGTCCTGGGAGGAGCACCCCACCATGTCCAAGATAGGCCACTTGTCAGAATGATCTGGAGAATAGGGTCCAGGAATAGCCACCCCTTTAAAAGGCTGGTTTTGTTTCACCACTGCAGAGTGAAAGGTGGGGCTGTGTACCAACTCTAGATCCTCTAAGCTACCATGTGCCAGACTCCATTTGCATGACAGACATTCCTGAATCAGGTGCATAGAAAACGTGCATGTGGTACGATAATGCAAGACGCCATCATTCCCAGGACCTCCATGACTGATTTTACTGAGACTGGGTGGTTAGGAAGAAAATGAGAAAGCTGGGTTTGAAAGGTTTGTATCCTTACTGCATTTGGGTATGCTATTCCAAACTGTGTTGAGAATGCCCCCCCTAGAGAGGGTTGTATCTGAAGTTTAGATGAGACTTTTAAAAATTTATGGTGAAACCTAACTGATGAAGTGAGTCTATTGTGAATTGATATGTTGCAAGCACTGATTGAGATCGCTGGCTTTGATAAGCCAGTCATCTGGGTATGGGTAGACATGAACTTTCTGCCTGTGCAAGTGAGCTGCTACGACTGTTGTGACCCAGAAGGGGAGCACTTTGAACTGGTAGTGTTGTCCTTCCATCACAAATCTGAGTTATTTGCAATGTGCTGAGTGTATGGGAATATGAAAGTAAGCATCTTTTACATTTAGTGCTGATAAAAAGTCACCTTGTTGCAGCTGTGGGATCAGATCATTAAGTGTGACCATGTGAGCAGCCATTCATTGGCGTTTTGCCAATAGTTAAGGTCTACTTGCCAGATACGACTGTGCACACTGGGGTACATGGAGGAACTTTTCCTGTACCTCCCAGAGAAGCACAAGAAAAGAAGCCAGGAAATTGTTAGTGAGGGGCAATTATTCCCCAACAATTTATGCAAGTAGACATTAAGTATTGGCAATATGTCAGTGGCTGGCTGCTTGAGCAGCAACACACTTGCCAGAAGCATCAATGAGCCTGCGTCCCTTATCAGGAGGTGGAGCATCAAGTGCAGCTTTTGAGTTAACTCTTTTCCTGGCATTAGATACAACTAAAGAGTCAGCAGGAATGGGACCTTTAATAAAAACTGGGTCTGATGGGGTTGCCCTATAATTTTTTCTCCACATGCAAAGTATTAATAAATGCTCTAGCAGGGTCTTGAAAGTGCCTCAACATACCTTTTAGCAAGGGTAAGTATTGTGTGGACTTATGCGAGGTGGGGAGTGCCTCAAAAATGAAGTTGTCTTCAATGGGCTCTTTGTGAAGAGGCACCTGATGGTATGTGGTTGCCCTCCCAATGAGTTCTTGAAAATAAGTTGTATCGTCTGGCGGAGAAGATCTAGCTGGATAGACCTTTGTGTCAGTGTCTATATACGTGTCTATATCACATTGAGACAAAGAATTGTGTCTGAATGCAAAGGGAGATCATCATCCTCTGTTTCCTGGGTTTTGTGAAAAGACTGCAGTGAGCCATGAGGAGAGGGGTCGCCTTGAGATGGTGAAGGAGGAGTAGGTGTGATTTACGTAGAGGTGGGTGGATCTCGACCAAGTCTTTCTTCATTCTCGTTTGTTTGACTGGAGACATAGGTGGATCAATTGCCTCTTCAAAATAAAGTTGTTGTGATGAAGGAGCAGTAACAACAGCTTTAACCGGCTCTCTCCCTGTGTGTGTGGCTGCATATGCAGTTGACACTGCTTGGCATGGAGCTGTTGCTTCATCCTATTATGTATGGGCTCTGGGGAAGTTCTGAACTCCAAGGCTACAGAAACGGTCAGTTTCTTTGGCGCTGAGGCGCTTTGAACTTTCAGTGCCCAAGTGGTCGGTGCCAAGGCAGGGAGTCCTTTTGGTGCCAAAACAGTTGGTGCTGAGTGAGACATGGAAGCTTTCAGCACAGAGGCAGGTGGCGTTCGGCTCAGTACTGAGATGGAAGGCTTATGCTTAGGTTTCAGTGCCAAGCTCAAGGGCAAGGCATTCAAGTGAGTCTTTCGATGCCTGCCATGGCCCGAGAGCAGTGGCAGCTCGATAACCTTCACTTCTGTGGTTGTGGGCTTTTTGGTCAGAGCAGGGGAAGATTTATTCATGGTTGGTTGACCTGGAGGAATTTCCTGCATCTCAAAGATTATGTCGGCTTTGGAGTGTGAATCTTGGACAGAAAAAGCCTCTTCAGGAGCTGAAGCCTTGTGGAGATCCTGTTCCTGTTCCTGTTTGGTGTCGGAGATGGGTTCTTGCAGACCGAATATATCGCCCGTTTCCTCGACCTCTTGCCTCTGCATTTCTCAGCAGCTGGCTCTGATCTTGTAGAGTCTTTTTTTTACCAGAAAGACTGGCAGGCCTCACTGTCTTCTTCGCTATGCTCCGGCAAAAGGCAGAGGTTGAAAAATCTGGTGAAGATCGTTCCTCGGAAATTTCGAGTGACACCGCACACAAACAGAAAGGCATCTGTTCTATTAGGATTTCATTCTCCAAGGTCTGGATCGGAGGAAATGGCATCCCAAAGGGAGCAGCCCCTAGGGCCTGAATCGAAGCGTGACAATACTAATAGAATATTCTTCAGCCCCAGAACGGTAAAAGGATTGGAGTAACAGGTTTGATAACCATACTGATGAATTGGAGGTTTCCTGAACAGAAAAGCCCTAATAAGGCCCGAACCGGAGCTCGGGGAAAACACAGCCGGACCAGACGGCAGAAAAAACAATCTGATGATGGAGTCAATGCCCATGCGGATTACCAGCAAGGGGAGTCACTATACCTTGAGACTCTAAAGGCTTTTCTAACAAAAACAACTTGCAACCTTCCAGACCCAACAGTGAATGGCCGACAGTATGCAGAGCATGTGTATCTACAGACACACATGCCATCAGTGTTACAGGCAATACGTACCCTTATATTTTTGATGAATACTTATTTTTTACTTAATCGTCCCCTCGTGAATGAGTCCCATCAGGATGCTGGGCTGACCAGTGACGGCTAAACAAGGAAATATTAAAAAACAGATCCAGCAAAATAGTCAATGCTTCAAAGTAGCTGTCCAGCACATATCAGCCAAAAGGGACAACTATGGTCAGTCCTAAATAGGCCACCATGACTTTACCAGCAGACAAATCTTTTTCTCTTAGTCACAGTGTAAATTAACTTTATTCAGAGGTGACCCGATGAGATTGTCATGGCTTTCTGCTACAACATAGCATTAACTTTCATTGCCCCAGTTAGACAAAACTGCATATCCACGATTCGATCTTGTACGATAAATGTAGTATGAGACGGCCCTCTGAACATTAAACTTTTGCAACCACTCCTCCTTCCTAGACGGGTGAGGAAGAGAGAAGTAAGGCAGAAGAGTGTCAGACTTGATTACTTGGCGACCAAACACGACTTTTGGCAGAAAAGAAGTGTGCAGAACCAATGTGTGTTGGTAGAACACAGAATGTAGACTTAAGTCTCACAAGACCGCTTTCCTCTGGTTCAAACAGATGCCATATTGAAACCCAGAACCAAGTTTACATGCCAGTGTGGAACAAAAATAGGCATGGGTGTAAAAGTATGCTAAACTACAAAGGGAAAACTAAAAAAAGAATGTTGGTCAAGCATAAAAGAGGACATCACAGCCAAGTATCTTTTCATTATCAAGCCCACCAAGCTCAGCTGAGTGAGGGAGTGCACAAAGTGCAGGACATCCGACAGGCAGGCTACGAAAGAGGCAAGGTTCTTAGCCCAGCAGAAAGACACTTCTTCCAGCATGCATCATAAATAGACTTTGTACCCTGTTTCCAGGTAGGTAGAATAACATCCACCAGCTAAGTAAATCTAACTGACAACCCTAAATATGCAGCAATAGTGCCAAAGTACCCAAGGACTGGGGAGTAGGACCCCCACCATCCTGGAGCGAACCAGTAGAGCCATGGGGGAAAGAAGAGGCTGAACATGGAGCTCAAACAGCTTGGCATCCTTCTCGCCTAGTCCAGGACAAAGATTTTGTTGTGTACCATTTACACTTACCTTCCGTAGCACCCACAAAAATAAAAGGGTAAAATGGACTGCAAAATGTAAACTTCGAATCAATGGTAAACAGAAAGTGCCCCCCTAAAGCCATGTGGTGATAAGCATAGGGCACGAGAGCACCTCCTTTTAAGAACTGAGGAAAAAGTATCAATGCATGGGTGCTCACCTGTGAGATGATCACACCTGCCGATTTGGGGTCCAGCTTGCATTCATGGTCTACCAGGTACAGCAGACTCAAGGCATCCCTCCAGGGATTCGGAATCCCTGACAAGTGTGATGCCACTGGAAAAAATTTGTATTTTAGGGACTACTGCCACATAACACAGGTGCTTCGACCACAGCATCCAGGACCTCACTCTGTTTTGTCTGCTTAGGAAGTGGATTGCAGTATTATACACCAGGACTTAATACGACCTAGCATGAGAAGGAGAGGAGAAATGCTTGGCGGATGGATCAAAGCTTCAGTACAAGGATTATAAAGCCATAGCTCTGCCAGGGATCAAGGGCCTCAGCACCCACATCTCACAGGTTGACGTTCCAAATCAAAACGGAGGCAGAACTTGACGACCCATCCTAATATTTTATTGGCACATGCATGTGTCAACGTTCAGGAGAACCAACGCAAAGATATCCATTCTTGTGAAGATGATATGAATGAAGCCATTGTAGTCTGTGGCACCACAGGAAAGACCTCATCCTTCACCAGATGAGGGGTGTCAGTCAACCAACTAGTTGTCTAAGAAAGCAAACCTGCACATTACTGACTTTATGAGGGATGCAACCACAACTGTCATCACTTTGATGAAAATCTGAGAGGATGCAAAGCCGAAGCAGAATAGCCCACTGATAATACTGGTACCCCCACTATGATGTGGAGGCACTAGGACGTGGAGGCAGTGCTGTGGGCTGCCAGGACTTGGACTACGAAACAGACATCCAACAGGGTTAAGGACAACATCCAGTCCTGTCAGTTAATAATCAAGACGATGTGGCTCAAAGACAGCATATTAGACTTCATGGCAAATGCATGGGTTCAGGTAATACAGGTATGGGTTGTGTCTGGGTCACTTGTCCATCCTGAGAACCAGGAAGTAAAAGTAAAATCCTTTTCCCCCCGCTGCCTGGGGCGGTACTTTGACAGATCCCTTTTGCTAAATGGTCAACATACCCATCTCCAAAATCAAGACAAAGGCTGCAAACCATTTTTAGGCAGAAGGTTGATTTTGGGGGAAAAAAGCCACAAAGAGGAAGGCATAACCCTTGTGTATAAACTGGAGCACTCATCAGTATGTTGTGATGGGCACAGATTTGGCCAAGAAAATACAAGACCCTCTCCAAGAAATGAAGTTGATGTGAGGGGAAGCACTGTAGGAAGCTGGGTCTTCATAAAGTGGACCAAAAAGAGGTACACTGTGTAAAAGTCCAAGCAAAACCCAAAGGAATTACAGAGGCACAAATGACGCCTCCAATGATCTCTTTTGTGGTAGCGTGGGCGAGCAATTAGGCATTACAGAAGGCAGTGCTAAGCATGTATGGCATACACAAAGGCACTAAGTGAAACATACTTAATAAGGAAATCCAACACTAGCTTATAAAAAGAAGGCATACTTTTATATAAATTGTGATATCAAGATCATCAGAATAGGGTGAGTACTTTTCAAGTTATTAATTTTTACCGTTTTCAAAAGTTGAAAGTCCCATTTTTTGGGGGGTAATGTTATCCAATGGGGAACACAAAGACTGTATATGGGTACTTAGCAGTGACTTAGAGGACCCATTTTCTGGAGTTAAGTATGGGGCAAGGTCCAAGGTAGAACCAACAGGTCACTTTGGAAGGCAATGAGACGTCTGGATGCAGAGATGCTTTTCAGGCCCGGGTGCCCTAATGTTATCCTATGGCAGTGGTTCCCAAACTTTTTCGATCCCCGGCTCCTTTGACCTATTGGCCGTGTTGGCCACGGCTCCCCATTATGTTACTTTTTTTTGGCGGGTGGGGGAACGTAATCCCAGCCTGTACCTGTACCTACACTATTTACAGTTTGACTTCTTAATTCTCTCGTTCAGGTTCATGAAAACCATTTATTTTAAACTATTTATTTTCTTTTGTCATAGGGATATTATTAATGGTACTCTGGCGCCCTCCGCTGGTCACAATAATTAATGCAGGGGTGTAGGAAGTTGGCTCTGTATGTGCTATTTCAAAGTAAGGAATAGCAGGCACAGAGTCCAAGGGTTCCCCTTAGAGGTAAAATAGTGGTAAAAATAGATAATACCAATGCTCTATTTTGTGGTAGTGTGGTCGAGCAGTAGGCTTATCCAAGGAGTAGTGTTAAGCATTTGTTGTACATACACATAGACAATAAATGAGGTACACACACTCAGAGACAAATCCAGCCAATAGGTTTTTATATAGAAAAATATCTTTTCTTAGTTTATTTTAAGAACCACAGGTTCAAATTCTACATGTAATATCTCATTCGAAAGGTATTGCAGGTAAGTACTTTAGGAACTTTAAAGCATAAAGATTGCATGTATACTTTACAAGTTATTGACAAATAGCTGTTTTAAAAGTGGACACAGTGCAATTTTCACAGTTCCTAGGGGCGGTAAGTATTTGTTAGGTTAACCAGGTAAGTAAGACACTTACAGGGCTTAGTTCTTGGTCCAAGGTAGCCCACCGTTGGGGGTTCAGGGCAACCCCAAAGTCACCACACCAGCAGCTCAGGGCCGGTCAGGTGCCGAGTTCAAAGTGGTGCCCAAAACACATAGGCTAGAATGGAGAGAAGGGGGTGCCCCGGTTCCGGTCTGCTTGCAGGTAAGTACCCGCGTCTTCGGAGGGCAGACCAGAGGGGTTTTGTAGGGCACCGGGGGGGACACAAGCCCACACAGAAATCTCACCCTCAGCAGCACGGGGGCGGCCGGGTGCAGTGTAGAAACAAGCGTCGGGTTCGCAATGTTAGTCTATGAGAGATCTCGGGATCTCTTCAGCGCCGCAGGCAGGCAAGGGGGGGATTCCTCGGGGAAACCTCCACTTGGGCAAGGGAGAGGGACTCCTGGGGGTCACTTCTCCAGTGAAAGTCCGGTCCTTCAGGTCCTGGGGGCTGCGGGTGCAGGGTCTCTCCCAGGCGTCGGGACTTTAGGTTCAAGGAGTCGCGGTCAGGGGAAGCCTCGGGATTCCCTCTGCAGGCGGCGCTGTGGGGGCTCAGGGGGGACAGGTTTTGGTACTCACAGTATCAGAGTAGTCCTGGGGTCCCGCCTGAGGTGTCGGATCTCCACCAGCCGAGTCGGGGTCGCCGGGTGCAGTGTTGCAAGTCTCACGCTTCTTGCGGGGAGCTTGCAGGGTTCTTTAAAGCTGCTGGAAACAGAGTCGCAGCCTTTCTTGGAGCAGGTCCGCTGTCCTCGGGAGTTTCTTGTCTTTTCGAAGCAGGGGCAGTCCTCAGAGGATGTCGAGGTCGCTGGTCCCTTTGGAAGGCGTCGCTGGAGCAGGATCTTTGGAAGGCAGGAGACAGGCCGGTGAGTTTCTGGAGCCAAGGCAGTTGTCGTCTTCTGGTCTTCCGCTGCAGGGGTTTTCAGCTGGGCAGTCCTTCTTCTTGTAGTTGCAGGAATCTAATTTTCTAGGGTTCAGGGTAGCCCTTAAATACTAAATTTAAGGGCGTGTTTAGGTCTGGGGGGTTAGTAGCCAATGGCTACTAGCCCTGAGGGTGGGTACACCCTCTTTGTGCCTCCTACCAAGGGGAGGGGGTCACAATCCTAACCCTATTGGGGGAATCCTCCATCTGCAAGATGGAGGATTTCTAAAAGTTAGAGTCACCTCAGCTCAGGACACCTTAGGGGCTGTCCTGACTGGCCAGTGACTCCTCCTTGTTATTCTCATTTTCTCCGGTCTTGCCGCCAAAAGTGGGGGCCGGGCCGGAGGGGGCGGGCAACTCCACTAGCTGGAGTGTCCTGCTGGGTTGGCACAAAGGAGGTGAGCCTTTGAGGCTCACCGCCAGGTGTGACAATTCCTGCCTGGGGGAGGTGTTAGCATCTCCACCCAGGGCAGGCTTTGTTACTGGCCTCAGAGTGACAAAGGCACTCTCCCCATGGGGCCAGCCACATGTCTCGGTTTGTGGCAGGCTGCTAAAACTAGTCAGCCTACACAGATAGTCGGTTAAGTTTCAGGGGGCACCTCTAAGGTGCCCTCTGGGGTGTATTTTACAACAAAATGTACACTGGCATCAGTGTGCATTTATTGTGCTGAGAAGTTTGATACCAAACTTCCCAGTTTTCAGTGTAGCCATTATGGTGCTGTGGAGTTCGTGTTTGACAGACTCCCAGACCATATACTCTTATGGCTACCCTGTACTTACAATGTCTAAGGTTTTGTTTAGACACTGTAGGGGTACCAGGCTCATGCACTGGTACCCTCACCTATGGTATAGTGCACCCTGCCTTAGGGCTGTAAGGCCTGCTAGAGGGGTGTCTTACCTATACTGCATAGGCAGTGAGAGGCTGGCATGGCACCCTGAGGGGAGTGCCATGTCGACTTACTCATTTTGTTCTCACTAGCACACACAGGCTTGTAAGCAGTGTGTCTGTGCTGAGTGAGGGGTCTCTAGGGTGGCATAAGACATGCTGCAGCCCTTAGAGACCTTCCTTGGCATCAGGGCCCTTGGTACTAGAAGTACCAGTTACAAGGGACTTATCTGAATGCCAGGGTGTGCCAATTGTGGATACAATGGTACATTTTAGGTGAAGGAACACTGGTGCTGGGGCCTGGTTAGCAGGGTCCCAGCACTCTTCTTAGTCAAGTCAGCATCAGTATCAGGCAAAAAGTGGGGGGTAACTGCAACAGGGAGCCATTTCTTTACAAGGGGGTTTTGTTTCCAAAACCACGGTGAAAAGCTACCGATTAAAAGCACCTCCGAGTGGTTTCCAGACTGTGTGCGGCGCCCCTGGCTAATTTTGACGGCGCACTAAGGAGCCGCGGCGCACAGTTTGGGAACCACTGTCCTATGGGAAAGAAACATACACTCCATACTGGTACTTAGCAACAATGTACAGAAGTGTTCTACTGGGATTGATTTAAATATGGGGCAAGGTCCAAGGCCACACTAACAGCTCACCTCTGGGGGCTTTAGGGCGAACGGGTGTCATGAAGTCGGCTGTCCTATTCACTTCAATGGAGATTGGTCATGTCAGAAAGAGGCTGCAAGCAGGGACTGGGTGGCCAGTCTAGAGGAACCCACAGGGGCTACTTGACACTTGATATCCTCAGGCACGAAGGTCTGTGGTGCTCGAGTGAAGTGGTGGTGTCTTTTGGCATCGGGTTCTGGTACAGGGGATATAGAACCAGGCTGAAATCCCTGTTGAAAGTGTGTGAACTCAAGGTGGGCTGTGTCTCTGGAGGGCCTGTTGGCCCACTTCAGGTCAGGCTAGATGATGTCTACGTGATCTTCTGAGGGAGGGAGTGGTCTTCTTTGAAGCCTCCTGCCTTGGAATGCAGATTTACAGGTGATCAGGTTGGCAGGGGTATGTATCACCCCTGCCACAGCAGGCTTTGTTTCTGACCTCCAGAGAGCAAAGGCTCTCACCGCAGGGGGGTCAGAATCTAGTCTGTTGGTGGCAGGCTAGCTAGAACTAGTCAGTGAGCCCACCAGCAGTTGGTACGTTTTCAGGGGACACCTCTAAGGTGCCCTCCTGGTGCATGAATAATAAATCCATCATTGGTATCAGTGAGGGATAATTAATAAGACATTCCTGATACCAAACATCCCTAGTTTCAGTGAAGCCATCACGTAGCTGGGAAACTCATGTTGACCAGTGTCCAGCACATGCATTTAAAATGGTTTACCTGCACACTTACCAGGTCTAAGAATCGAGAATAATAGCAGGGGCATAGCTACTTTTCCAGATATGCCCACACATGTAATATAATGCACCTTGCCTTAGTCTTTTAAGTCCTGCTGTAGGGGTTACTTACACATCTTACATTCGGTATTTTAGGGAACATGGCATACAGGCTGTGTGGCATGTCATGTTTTCACTTTTGGGAGCACCTTGCCACGCAGCCTTCAATGGCAGTCTGCATGAGGTTGGTGCGGAGTCCCTTAGAGTGACAAGTTATGTTGGAGCTTTAAGGAACCTTCTTTAGTACCTAATCACCAGAGGTACCATTTACTTAGTTAACAAGTGACCAGGCATCTTATTTTGGGGAATGAACAATGGTACAGTGGACCTGGTTAACAGGAATCCAGTGCACTTCAGTCAAAGTTGCATAAAAAAAGCCAGGCAAAAAAAGGGGTTGAAGGATACTGCAACACCCAGCTTCCGCAAGTACCAATCATAGCAACTTTGTGGAAGCAAAGTCAGCATCTGCTATTGCTGCTGGAGAAAGTTTGATCCTTCTTTTCCACAAAAGAAAGAGAACATTAGTTGAGGGGTCAGCCACACTGTTGTTGGAATTGCTTGGTTATGGTGGAAATTGTTTGGTAGAAGCCTTAACAAGTGTGCTGTCCCATGATTATTCGTCAATCATTTCAGAGTCAGCCTTCTCAACAGAGTTTCTACCCACCGAAGAGCATGGCCGTAAAAGCATCCTGGACATCTCTGGAGGATGCTGTGCAGTGCATTCAGACATGCCTGTGCAACGTTGCTGCTGCTGTCAGGGCATGCAACAATATCAGCCGAATTCAGACTGCAATCTAGTATTTAATTTGAAGCATCAAGATCATACCTTACAACCTCTGAAAACAAGCACCTTGATTAGTCTGGAAAGTTAATGATAACGGGTATTGCTGTTCCTTCCAAGGTGTGAATATATCTTCCAAAGTGGAAAAGAGGCAGAAGCCATGCAGAAGGGAAAAAAAAAAGTCCACCAGAATAAAGGGATTTTAACTTGCGGTCCAGAAAAGTGGTACGGAAGGTGCTCAGGTTTAGTTTTGCCAAGGACGCCTGTATCAAAACACCTTCTGGAAAAGAATAAGCCAACATTAACTCTGGTTCGAAAGGCACGGGCCACCTATTTAAGAAATGCTGTGCCTGAAGTGTTTCTTTCATGCATCAACTAACTTGAATACAGCCTCATTGAAGGAGAAAGAAGAGTGAGGATGGCTGTAGAAATTAGTTCAAAAGTTTAAAATGCTGGACTTTACACCATTTGGAGTGGCAGTTTAAGTGCATGGGCAACCTTCTAAACAGCAGCTATGAGGGAGGTCCCGCAGGATGGGAAACATACCCTTCCAAGAGATTTATCAAATCCACTGACATTTTGAAAGTCCAGAGAAAGCAGGCATCAGTATATTTCAGGGAAGGGGTGGGATGGGGAGCCTCTAGCATATACACATCGGAGTCAAAGAGTGCTTCCTTATGAGCAAACTTCTGAAATCTGGGAGTAGGGACCAAAAAAAAAAAAAAACGTTTATTCTCAGAACAGGCTCTCAAACCTTCTCCGTCGTCACTCTTAGGATTTTCTTTGTTTTTGAGTTGGTTCTGGACAGTGGATGTAGATTGTGAAGAACTGTGCCAAGAAAAGTGCCAGCTCCCTGAGCATTCCCAAGAGCAGGGCTTTTTCCTAGAAAAATACCTGTCCTTCTTATGACATTTGTGTTTTCTAGACTTTAGAAGGACTATTTGGAGTGCCGTTCTTCTCACAGGCCAGGACCAAGAACAGCTTTGCCTTCCGCTCTAGAAAGGATTGCAGATGCATAGATCGGGGGGGGTAAAAGGACTGTGCAAATACCACGAGGACTGGACAAGAACATTTGTTTACAACAATGCAGAACGGGGTTTAATCCCAGCAGCTGAGACGGTGGTATTTTCAGACTTTGCTGGAAAATCCTTACTGTAACTTTAATACAAGTTGTAATACCACAGAGTCCCAGACTTGCTTCAGTAATCCAAGAAAAAAAAAAGAATAATAACTGAAGCCGGTACTCCAGGAGACACCCTAAATAAGCAGATGCCATTGCTTCTGGGGTGGATGGACACCGCCTGGTGGTGCAGGATAGCTACAGGCAGGTGCCCGAAAATATTCATACGGCGAAGAATTTGCAGCAAGAAATTCTCTGAAAAACATATTCAATTATATCTCAACTTGGAAGTGGCCCTAAGTGTTCCAAAATAATGTCAGGCCATTGAACTACAGACCCATGGCAAGTCATCTATACCTTTAAACGTACTTACAGGTCAACAAAAATCACCTTTGCTTCTGAAAAGTCATGTCAGCCTTGTTAAAATAGCAAGGGGAACAAACCCAAAGATATTGGAAAAGGGGAATCATTTTACTAAATAGTGTTGGGTGGAGCCCTGATGTGACTTTTGAGAAGCTACAACTCAGCTCAACATCCACAGCCCTTGACCAAATTCTGTTTGGGAAGCAAACTGAGCAGCCTTTAGTCAAAACTACTTCAATTTGGCATCTATATTTCTGCACATTCTGCAAGACAACCCTCATTCAACACGCAATTCCTCACCAGCCTCATTTCCTTTAATTTTGAGGATGGCCGAATTTAAAACATGCTGCATTAGTTTAAGCAAATCATGCCAGCGTCTCTGTCTGTAACAGGTCTGGATATGCCCCAAGAATGTTGCATTCTGCTTCCTTGAAAAAGTCTTTGTGAAGAGCTCCTCAAACACCTCTCTCATGGGTAGCCAAATCAGGCGATGATCCACAGGTTTGTACCTAATAAAAAGCAAAATAAGCAGGTTACCACCAAAAGTAAAAGTTGAAAAATGTTGACTTATATTTTAATTACACATCACGGACATGTAATTGTCTTCAAATATCCCACCTCTAACAATTTAGCTCACCTACTTATACAACCAACACTGTTCCCCCCTTCCCGTCCCCACACACTGAACAGCATGCTTAGACAAGAGACACATCATACCACTTCACAAATGGAGAAAAGCAAAAATAATAAGTGTCCATCATAACCCTTAACAATTTAACAGACAGGCATGTCTGGCTTGGCAAAAAGAATTCTTCCACCTTTACATGTGGGCAAAGCAAGTCAATCATACTGTTCACATACTGCAACCGCACCACAGTCTTCTAATGTAAATGCTTTCAGTAACAACTTTCGGGAAACATTTATTTGCATTCTTGGACCATACAAACGAGCAATACAAACAAAACTGCATCTCATCAAAACTTCACTGTACAACACAGGCTATCGAATGCAATCATGTAAGAGATCGTAAACATACCCTCCCAGGAGGTCTGCAGTGTCACTCTGCTGGTTCATATTGACAACCCTCAAACGATGACCTAATTACACATGGAAAAAGTATACATCAGGAGAGCAATCTAGATAAATCTTGCAAGGAATACTTTAGGGGTAAGTGAGAATTTACTGGGCAGCATCAAGCGTGGATACTGTTTACTAATGATGTCCCACAGTCGTCACATTTTGATCTAACTAGATAACCATGTTGCACCACACAGGTATTTTACGTTTTCAAGATAGTAAGGAGGTGAACGTGTGTGCCTACGGTGGGTCACTATGTATATCAGGTTCACTTTCACAAATTAGCACTCAATAACAATGTTCGATCAATGCTGTAACTTCAGAGAGGGAAAACACTTTTGTCACATGTTATGGTGCTAGATATGCTGCAACCATGAACTATACTCAGAATCATAGAAGTCATCAGGTTTCCATTAGTTTTCTCTCAAAAGGGATTTGGGTATTTGCAAGCAACAGATATAGGGAGTGATTTTCACTCAATGAAAGGAAAACCTTTCCCATGCACAAGAGTAAGCTAGAGGCTTTCCCCCACCGATGCAGTAGAGCAGGTTTCCAAGGGACCTAAAAAAGCATTTGGATGGATGGCATGCCCCCCTGGAAAACGCCAGCATACACATGGGGTCTAAGTGGGCACCACTATTGACCAAATATCACGGAACCACTCACACAAACAAATACACTAAGATGTACGTAGATTGCACCAGTTTCCTACACATGGTGAATGCAAGGCAGTCCAGTTATGGGGAGCACACCGACTTAATAAAAACGAATAGTTTTAAGTAGTCTCCCCATAGAGCCCGTCCACCTAGACTGCAAATCTACTGCCAGTCAATGAGTAACCTGGGCTGGGAGAAGTAGCACCTACATTCAGAATAGGAATACATTTTGGGTGTTACCCTGTAATCAAAGGACAGCTTGGATGGGGAGCAGCCAAGCAATAGGAATTCTAACGAATTAACATAATTGTCAAGTTCACTTAGCAATAAAAACAGAAAAACGAGGACATGACAGATCAGGGCAGCAAAAATGTGTGAATATCCCAATGGTAAAGACTGGGTGCAGTGTAGTTTAATAGCAGCTTCCTTGTGCACCGGTGCTTGGTGTGGCGTGGCTCCAACCCAATTATGATGTTAGGGCTTCTATATCCGTGCCACTACTGCAGGCTGACGCCAGTTTCTTTCTGATCTCGGTCTGTGCTGTCTGAGGCTAAAACCATTAAAAAAAAAAAAAAAAAAAAATATATCTGAACATGCAAGCGTGCCGATCTGTAACTGAAACCTTATTAATGGACTGTATGAGTCTTTTCCACACAGAGGAGACGGTGAAGAATCTGCGGTTAGCTAGAGTCTCTACCAGAAAAGCTGCTACTGAAGGTAAGTGCCTTATTATTCTGACAGACTTCTAACCGCAGAAACCTCACCTTGTGAATATATACCAAAGCAGTAACTCCCTAAGCGGTTATCTTTGGAACAAAGTGTCCTGAAGACAAGTGAACACTTGTGTCGATGTATTTTTCAACAAAACCTTTTATGCTTTAAAAACAAAATCTTTTTGGTGATCTTTCAAAGGTATCGGCCATATATTATTCAATAAAAAAAGATTATCCAGTCTTTTAACTGAACAATACCCAGTGCATTCCAGACGTTGTGCCCTTCATCATGGGAATATCTACAATGTAAAAAATAGCATTCCTCCTCCCCAAACCTGTAACCATCCATCTGTCACAATTGTTAGTTCTGGGGGGCTAGGAAGGACATTCTGCCATCAATCCCTGCAACACCTGGTTACAGCCCAGAGACTTCAGATCCCCCTTCGGAGCCCACATGAACAACCTGGTTTGGTCAACTAGCAGGATTCAAGAGGACACGTAGACTCAAACCTGCTCTCACGGAAACCAAGGTCTAAGGTTGAAACATCAGTAGTCAGAGTCTACTGGACTCCTTGAGCTGAAGGGATGGCTCTGAAGGACACTGTATCCAAGGTGGACCCAATGAAGCAGAGATGTTGTGAAGGAATAAGCTGTGACTTTGGCACGTGGACGGGAAAAAAACCAACAATGTAGACAGGTCGGCAGAAGTCTGGATGTGGTTTACTATTGCTTCAGAAAAGCCAGTCTTCAGAAGACAGTTGTTGAGATATGGGAACACTGGTATTCCCAGCTTCCGCAGATGGACTTCGGCAACCACCATCACTTTTGTGAATACCAGATGCGCATTGGTAAATCCAAAGGGGAACACCAAGAAATGAAAGTGCTTTTGGCCTACCTGAAGCTGCAGGTAGCTCTGTGGGACTACCGGACAGGGATGTGGAAAAACATCCTGCCACTATCCAATCTCATGGATAGAAAGCAGACAGAAATCGGACCAGGGTGAGCATCTTGTACTTGTACATCCAGTGTTTGCGGAATGTGTTTCCGTCATCAAGACTTTTGTGGCAGCGTTGGTCACGTTGCTGAAGTTGTCTGTGACAAATTTGCTAGCGTTGACCCAACCGGAGGCCACTTCGGATGCACAGTGCCAAAAGACGCTGCAGAGGGATCCTTTGAAAGAACAAAAATCTTTCACCTGCTGGTTTAAGCTCATGGAGCTGCTGTGGCATTGCTGATGGTTCTGGAAGTTAAAACAAATCGGTATTGGGGCCAGGAGGTACGTGAGGCATTGGGCAACTTCAAGATACAGGAGTGGCGAGATACAGGAAAACCACGTTTGGACCTTTTGTGTTTTTTGGACTTCTTTGACTTACCTGCCTCCTCTATTTTGACGATGATCAGTCACGAGATCGGCCTTGAGAAAGAGAGCATGTCTGTGCCCGAGCCATCTTTAGGGTCTGTTGGAGTTTCGCGAAACAAAGGTTGGCTTTGTGATAGCGGATGGCATTTCTGTTAATCACTGCATAGAGGTCACATTATACCAAGTCATGCCTGCAGCGGAGACCATAGAGGCAAACGTCACGGGTTTCTGTCACTAACATCCGGCAGTGACAGTGTTTGGGCAGTTTGAACCCTGTCGTAGTATGTACAGACATGTCACATGCACACTGGACAACTTTTTTCTTTTTAATATTTTTTTATTGAAGATTTTTTCCCATTAATACCTTCCAAAAGAGGAGGATACATAAATACATACAAAGAAAAGCATTTGCAATGCAGTGGGTCTCGCATCTGCTGGAGTTAGAGCTATTAGCTTTGTAAACTCCTAACCCTACTTTTCTTGCCACATAATTTGAAAATTAAAAGTTAAACATTTCCACATAAAGGGAGCCGATTCACAGTGCCACGGCCGCCATGAGCGTGAAGAGACACACAAAAAGACAAAAAGTTCGCTTGCAGTAAAACTAATCGGCAAAAGTGCAAGTAGCCGGCGGTAACAAAACCTCTCCAAGGAGGGTCAAAGGAAAACTATTTACCAATGTCAAAGGATTTTTTGAAGGGCAAGCCCACGAACGAGGGGTAGTGATGGGCGTGAAGTGGGCGTTGTTAAAAGCCCAGATACATACCAACACGTCGGAAAAGCAGCGCTCGTGCGCTTCAATGCATGACCTAAAAAACTACAGAAATTCATTTCAACAATCGAATCCATTATAGGAGAGACATAAGATACCGGACTTACACAGAGGGTTGCTAACACACGAGCAATTAAACCTGGGAAAAGATATCCTAAAGATGAAGTGCAGTGTGTGCAAGCCAAGATAAAAAGCCTTAGGGATTACCTAAATTAAAAAAGGAAAAAAAAGAGAAAAAAAATCATGCCTAGAACTTCCTGTAACCTCATGTGCCCCAAATAGCTCACATGTATAGTACCACCTTATGATAAGGGAAATACAGAAAACACAGGAAGGGAGGATGGGAGTTGACTAGTCCTCACTATTGGTAAAATATGATACCACCCAACTTTAAAAAGGGGCCCAAATACGGTTTCCCCTTTCCTACTCTTCTTGCTTTTACGAGCATAAAGGCTTTGCTCAAGCTTGTAAATTATCAATAGGAAAGGAAGCCATTGATTAAATGTCGGGGACCGTGTATCCTGCCAAGCTGAGGCTATACAGATGCAAACCACAGCCATGGCAAAACACAGAAAAGGCTGACCTGGTTCCACACCACTTCATGATGCACCCTGAGAAACATAAACTGAGGCATCATGGTAAAATTTCAAGAATAGAGCAGCTTCAATAAACATGATGATTTCTTGTGTCAGTAGTTCAAAAGCAGGACAAGAGCCGAACACATGTAACAGGTCTGCTTCTTGGCTTTGACATCAAGGACAACAGATGCTGTCATTCCCTCCCCACTTGGCAATCTTAGCTGGCGTATAACCGAGCTCAAATCAGGTATTCAAATGTTGTGCCTGCAGACCAGCCACCAACAATACAGACAACTTTGCAGGAAGAAATTCTGTCAAGTTGACAGGATTCGAGTGAGCATCAGACGACATAGAAAGAAAGGAACTGACATCAGCAAGCAGAGGTGGAGCAGCTTTAGAGCCCTGGCATTATATTCAGGGCAAGAACGGACCGAAAGCAGAGCTACAAGTCTCCACCTACTGGCGTATGGGGAAGCTGCCATGGAAATCTTTAGGATAGAGTCTGGGATGGGCACAGGTGAGGAACCTGTGATAAGAATTCTATCACAAACAGTATCAAATCACTTGCAGGTTTGTTAAAGAATCAAGTTGGACTATATTTTTTAGAAAAGACCAGCTCCAAAAGGAAAGCCAAGTTATGCGTGTAATAATGAAGTTTAGGTGTTCCAAAATTAATTTGAAAAAAACTCACTGGAGGTAAGCCCACTGTAAGGAAATGCCTCCTTGGCATGGTTACCCCCTGACTTTTTGCCTTTGCTGATGCTATGTTTTGAATTGGAAGTGTGCTGAGGCCTGCTAACCAGGTCCCAGCACCAGTGTTCTTTCCCTAACCTGTACTTTTGTATCCACAATTGGCACCCCCTGGCATCCAGGTAAGTCCCTTGTAACTGGTACCTCTGGTACCAAGGGCCCTGATGCCAGGGAAGGTCTCTAAGGGCTGCAGCATGTCTTATGCCACCCTGGAGACCCCTCACTCAGCACAGACACACTGCTTACCAGCTTGTGTGTGCTAGTGAGAACAAAATGAGTAAGTCGACATGGCACTCCCCTCAGGGTGCCATGCCAGCCTCTCACTGCCTATGCAGTATAGGTAAGACACCCCTCTAGCAGGCCTTACAGCCCTAAGGCAGGGTGCACTATACCATAGGTGAGGGCACCAGTGCATGAGCACTGTGCCCTACAGTGTCTAAGCCAAACCTTAGACATTGAAGTGCAGGGTAGCCATAAGAGTATATGGTCTGGGAGTCTGTCAAACACGAACTCCACAGCACCATAATGGCTACACTGAAAACTGGGAAGTTTGGTATCAAACTTCTCAGCACAATAAATGCACACTGATGCCAGTGTACATTTTATTGTGAAACACACCCCAGAGGGCACCTTAGAGGTGCCCCCTGAAACTGCATCCAACTATCTGTGTAGGCTGACTGGTTCCAGCAGCCTGCCACACTAGAGACATGTTGCTGGCCCCATGGGGAGAGTGCCTTTGTCACTCTGAGGCCAGTAACAAAGCCTGCACTGGGTGGAGATGCTAACACCTCCCCCAGGCAGGAGCTGTAACACCTGGCGGTGAGCCTCAAAGGCTCACCCCTTTGTCACAGCACCGCAGGACACTCCAGCTAGTGGAGTTGCCCGCCCCCTCCGGCCACGGCCCCCACTTTTGGCGGCAAGGCCGGAGGAAACAAAGAAAACAACAAGGAGGACTCACTGGCCAGTCAGGACAGCCCCTAAGGTGTCCTGAGCTGAAGTGACTAACTTTTAGAAATCCTCCATCTTGCAGATGGAGGATTCCCCCAATAGGATTAGGGCTGTGACCCCCCCTCCACTTGGGAGGAGGCACAAAGAGGGTGTACTCACCCTCAGGGCTAGTAGCCATTGGCTACTAACCCCCAGACCTAAACACGCCCTTAAATTTAGTATTTAAGGGCTTCCCTGAACCTAAGAATTTAGATTCCTGCAACTTACCGAAGAAGAAGACTGCTGAGCTGAAAAACCCCTGCAGAGGAAGAACAGAAGACACCAACTGCTTTGGCCCCAGACATACCGGTCTGTCTCCTGCCTTCCAAAGAAACCTGCTCCAGCGACGCTTTCCAAGGGACCAGCGACCTCTGAATCCTCTGAGGACTGCCCTGCTTCAAGAAAGACAAGAAACTCCCGAGGACAGCGGCACTGCTCCAAAAGAACTGCAACTTTGTTTCAAGGAGCAGATTTAAAGACCCCTGCAACTCCCCGCAAGAAGCGTGAGACTTGCAACACTGCACCCGGCAACCCCGACTCGACTGGTGGAGAAACAACGCTTCAGGGAGGACCCTCCGGCGACTCCAAGACTGTGAGTAACCAAAGTTGTCCCCCCTGAGCCCCCACAGCGACGCCTGCAGAGGGAATCCCGAGGCTCCCCCTGACCGAGACTGTCTGAACGCCATTTCCCGACGGCTGGCAAAGACCCTGCACCCGCAGCCCCCAGCACCTGAAGGAGCAAAACTTCTGTGCAGGAGTGACCCCCAGGAGGCCCTCTCCCTTGCCCAGGTGGTGGCTACCCCGAGGAGCCCCCCCCTTGCCTGCCTGCATCGCTGAAGAGACCCCTTGGTCTCCCATAGGAAACTATTGGAAACCCGACGCGTGTTCCCACACTGCACCCGGCCGCCCCCACGCTGCTCAGGGTGTACTTTTTGTGCTGACTCGTGTCCCCCCCCGGTGCCCTACAAAACCCCCCTGGTCTGCCCTCCGAAGACGCAGGTACTTACCTGCTGGCAGACTGGAACCGGGGCACCCCCTACTCTCCATTGAAGCCTATGTGTTTTGGGCACCTCTTTGACCTTTGCACCTGACCGGCCCTGAGCTGAGCTGCTGGTGTGATAACTTTGGGGTTGCTCTGAACCCCCAACGGTGGGCTACCTTGGACCCAAAACTGAAACCTGTAAGTGATTTACTTACCTGTTAAAACTAACAATACTTTACCTCCCCCAGGAACTGTGAAAATTGCACTGTGTCCACTTTTAAAACAGCTAAATGTGTTTTATGTAAAAAGTATACATGCTAATGTAATGATTCAAAGTTGTAATTAAAGACAAATGGAAATGAAATTGTGCAGAAGGTCTTAAAAGTATGTAGGGAACACAAGCTTGCAGGTCCTACACGGAAGGAAGAGGCATGTTTCGTGATACACCCTCTACTTAGAAAATGGAGAACAGTCGAAAAACCATATGAATCTGTTTAGGACCTAATGCTTGTTAACTGGACATATAAGCACTCTTGCATTAATATGGAATATGTTTGATGGGTAAACTTTTTACGAAAGATTCTTTATGAATGAGTAGCAAAAATGAGAAAAAAAAAAGCTTGTTCTTTTCATTCTTACCAGTCATGTTAGCCAGATATTGGACTGTTGATGTTTTCCCAGTTCCAGTTTCTCCCACCAGCAGCACTGGCTCTTCTTTGTCAATGCACACTGAAAGCTGCTCAAGAAGTACAGAGGAAGGGCGAGTGGCAGCAAAGGTCTGCCTATCCCTAACACAAGAAAAAACATTTCACTTTCTACATTGGAAACCTTCAATGCTGTGAGAAATAAACTTTTTAAAAAATTGCTTAAAAACTGTTTTCACACAACATGAATAGTAACTAGCAGACATTATATGTATTTTGTAGATATATGATAATCATTACCCGATATTAAAAAAAGAAATTGTAGCCTATCTCCATACAATACTACATTGCTTTGTAGCTAGGTTTACATTATTAAAAAAAAATACACATCAAACCACACATCATACCAACTAGCCAAGAAATTTGGATGGCAGTGGTTTCATATAGTGGGCCAAGAGAAGGCAACAGTTCAAGATGACCAAGTCCATAGTCCAAATAATTCAACATAAGGAAAACATGATTTACTTTTAACAACTGGTTTGAGCTTATACTGCATTAGTTTCACATGCTGTCTGCTCTCCTGCCAGCCAGTTTTGAAGGCAGGACAGGCTCTTGTTTCCAGGTGACTTTTGAGATCTACTGTAGGAAAGCGCCTTTTTTTTCAAATGGTCACACCCACTTTTTGCCCGGTATTTGATGCAAATTTGACAGACGTGCACTCTGTTCCTGCTAACCAGGTCCCCCTACCAGATCTCTTTCCCTAAAACTATGCAATCGTTCTCTAATAATTGACAATACCTTTAGCACCCGTAAAGGTCACCAAGTAAATGGTACCGCTAGTACCTAGTGGCATGGATACTAAGGAGGGTCACCCAGGGCTGCAGCATGTATTGTGCCGCCCTAAGAGACTCCATACAACACTAATGCAAACTACCATTGCAGGCTGCGTGACTTGGTGCAGACAAAAGTGACAACACAACATGGCACACATATTGTGAGCCCTAGAGCAGGGTGTATTATACTGCATGCATGTCTAAGTTAATTCTTAACACAATACAAGTGAACAGGGCAGACATCTTAAGGTATGCAATGGGCACTGGTCAAAACGAGTTACCCAGCTAAATACCGGCTTCACTGAAACCGATGGTGTTTGGTATCAGACACCTCATATTAGTAAACGCACACCGATTCCATTATTGGATTTAATAATACATGCACCCAGAGGGTACCTTAGAGGTACCCTCTGAAAAGCTACAAACTACTAGTTTGTTGACTGACTGGTCCTGAGCAGTTCAGCTTCCTTAGCCTTAAAGTGACAGCCTGCACTCTCGGAGGCCAGAGACAAAAGCTTGCACTGTGTGAAGGTGCGGACACCTCCTCCAGGCAGAATGGACATTCCAGGGTGGGAAACTTAAATTGCCTAGCCACCCTTGTAATGCAACACAGGTCTTTACAAATGGTTGAGATGAACAACCCCACTGTCCTGACTCCACTTCTTGGCGTGAAGACAAGCTGGAAAATTAGTTGGATTAGGTGGTGTGTCCACATCATGCCAGTCCCACCCCGAAGGTGGACTAGCTGAAGTGGACACCACTTTTAAATTCCTCCATCTTTTTTTGCATGGAATTAGACCTCTAGGGTCAGGATTATGCCCACTTCTCAACAGAAACGGTCACCTATATGGTGTAGGTGCCCTAAAACAGCAGGCCTTACAACTGTAAGGCAGGGTGGATTATACTACATATGTGGATGTCTAAGTCACTTCAGACATCACAAGTGAACAGGGAAGCCATTTTCAGGTATGTACTGGGGACTGGTCGAAATGAGTTACCCAGCTACATAATAGCTTCACTAAAATGTATGTTGTTCAGTATCAAGCTCCCCATATTAATAAACCCACAGTGATTTCAGTAATGGATGTATTACTACATGCACCCAGAAAGTACCTTAGAGGTATCCCCCTGAAATCTACTAGTCCTCTAGAGCAGAGGCTCCCAAACTTTTGACTTATTTGGACCCCCTCTTTATCAATACTGCAACACAGGGACCCCCACTCATTCATTATTGGAATCAGGGGACCTGATGCCTGCTCCAGGGGAAGATGTTCACACCACCTCCTTTAGCAGGATGGCTAGTGATTTAGCATACCAAGGACAGAGACTTCAATGTCCCTGCTGCCTTTAATATGTGACCCCTGCATCCTCCAGACATACAGGATGCCACCTCCTGCCCGGAGGCCCATTAGGCACCAGCACAGGCAGGGAATTAGCAATGCTAGGAGGCATGGAGTACACCCAGGTGAGACAAATCCCTAAGGTGGGCTGTCAGGTGTGCCCCATTCTCGAAAAATTCCACCATCCTGGTGATGGCAGACTTAGGAATTCAGGGACAGGGTTATGTCATATAGGTGGTGTAGTGACTCCAAGAGTAACTAGCCCATTGGCTACTACCCTTCACTCCCGTTAAGTCCTCTAAATAGAGTATTTAGGAGAGCCCCTAACATCAGGAAAGCAGATTCACCTGACACAAGAAAGACATTGAAGACCCACTGTAGGAAGTTGGCTCTGTATGCACTATTTCAAAGTAAGGAATAGTATGCACAGAGTCCAAGGGTTCCCCTTAGAGGTAAGATAGTGGCAAAAAGAGATAATACTAATGCTCTATTTTGTGGTAGTGTGGTCGAGCAGTAGGCTTATCAAAGGAGTAGTGTTAAGCATTTGTTGTACATACACACAGGCAATAAATGAGGAACACACACTCAGACAAATCCAGCCAATAGGTTTTGTTATAGAAAAATATATTTTCTTAGTTTATTTTAAGAACCACAGGTTCAAATTCTACATGTAATATCTCATTTGAAAGGTATTGCAGGTAAGTACTTTAGGAACTTTGAATCATTACATTAGCATGTATACTTTTTACATAAAACACAATAAGCTGTTTTAAAAGTGGACACTGCAATTTTCACAGTTCCTGGGGGAGGTAAAGTATTGTTAGATTTAACAGGTAAGTAAGTCACTTACAGGTTTCAGTTTTTGGTCCAAGGTAGCCCACCGTTGGGGGTTCAGAGCAACCCCAAACTTATCACACCAGCAGCTCAGGGCCGGTCAGGTGCAAAGGTCAAAGAGGTGCCCAAAACACATAGGCTTCAATGGAGAGAAGGGGGTGCCCCGGTTCCAGTCTGCCAGCAGTTAAGTACCCGCGTCTTCAGAGGGCAGACCAGGGGGGTTTTGTAGGGCACCGGGGGGGGACACAAGTCAGCACAAAAAGTACACCCTCAGCAGCGCGGGGGCGGCCGGGTGCAGTGTGCAAACATGCGTCGGGTTTGTAATGGTTTTCAATGAGAGACCAAGGGGTCTCTTCAGCGATGCAGGCAGGCAAGGGGGGGGCTCCTCGGGGTAGCCACCACCTGGGCAAGGGAGAGGGCCTCCTGGGGGTCACTCCTGCACAGGAGTTCCATTCCTTTAGGTGCTGGGGGCTGCGGGTGCAGGGTCTTTTCCAGCCGTCGGGAAATGGAGTTCAGGCAGTCGCGGTCAGGGGGAGCCTCGGGATTCCCTCTGCAGGCGTCGCTGTGGGGGCTCAGGGGGGACAACTTTGGTTACTCACAGTCGTAGAAGCGTTGTTTATCCACCAGTCGAGTCGGGGTCGCCAGGTGCAGTGTTGCAAGTCTCACGCTTCTTGCGGGGAGTTGCAGGGGTCTTTAAATCTGCTCCTTGAAACAAAGTTGCAGTTCTTTTGGAGCAGTGCCGCTGTCCTCGGGAGTTTCTAGTCTTTCTTGAAGCAGGGCAGTCCTCAGAGGATTCAGAGGTCGCTGGTCCCTTGGAAAGCGTCGCTGGAGCAGGTTTCTTTTGGAAGGCAGGAGACAGGCCGGTAGGACTGGGGCCAAAGCAGTTGGTGTCTTCTGTTATTCCTCTGCACGGGTTTTTCAGCTCAGCAGTCTTCTTTCTTCAAGTAAGTTGCAGGAATCTATTTTCGTAGGTTCAGGGAAGCCCTTAAATACTAAATTTAAGGGCGTGTTTAGGTCTGGGGGGTTAGTAGCCAATGGCTACTAGCCCTGAGGGTGAGTACACCCTCTTTGTGCCTCCTCCCAAGGGGAGGGGGTCACATCCCTAATCCTATTGGGGGGATCCTCCATCTGCAAGATGGAGGATTTCTAAAAGTTAGAGTCACTTCAGCTCAGGACACCTTAGGGGCTGTCCTGACTGGCCAGTGACTCCTCCTTGTTGTTTTCTTTGTTTCCTCCGGCCTTGCCGCCAAGAGTGGGGGCCGTGGCCGGAGGGGGCGGGCAACTCCACTAGCTGGAGTGTCCTGTGGTGCTGTAACAAAGGGGTGAGCCTTTGAGGCTCACCGCCAGGTGTTACAGCTCCTGCCTGGGGGAGGTGTTAGCATCTCCACCCAGTGCAGGCTTTGTTACTGGCCTCAGAGTGACAAAGGCACTCTCCCCATGGGGCCAGCAACATGTCTCTAGTGTGGCAGGCTGCTGGAACCAGTCAGCCTACACAGATAGTTGGATACAGTTTCAGGGGGCACCTCTAAGGTGCCCTCTGGGGTGTGTTTTACAATAAAATGTACACTGGTATCAGTGTGTGTAAGGAAATGCCTCCTTGGCATGGTTGCCCCCTGACTTTTTGCCTTTGCTGATGCTATGTTTACAATTGAAAGTGTGCTGAGGCCTGCTAACCAGGCCCCAGCACCAGTGTTCTTTCCCTAACCTGTACTTTTGTATCCACAATTGGCAGACCGTGGCATCCAGATAAGTCCCTTGTAACTGGTACTTCTAGTACCAAGGGCCCTGATGCCAAGGAAGGTCTCTAAGGGCTGCAGCATGTCTTATGCCACCCTGGAGACCCCTCACTCAGCACAGACACCCTGCTTGCCAGCTTGTGTGTGCTAGTGAGGACAAAACGAGTAAGTCGACATGGCACTCCCCTCAGGGTGCCATGCCAGCCTCTCACTGCCTATGCAGTATAGGTAAGACACCCCTCTAGCAGGCCTTACAGCCCTAAGGCAGGGTGCACTATACCATAGGTGAGGGTACCAGTGCATGAGCATGGTACCCCTACAGTGTCTAAACAAAACCTTAGACATTGTAAGTGCAGGGTAGCCATAAGAGTATATGGTCTGGGAGTTTGTCAAACACGAACTCCACAGCACCATAATGGCTACACTGAAAACTGGGAAGTTTGGTATCAAACTTCTCAGCACAATAAATGCACACTGATGCCAGTGTACATTTTATTGTAAAATACACCCCAGAGGGCACCTTAGAGGTGCCCCCTGAAACTTAACCGACTATCTGTGTAGGCTGACTAGTTTTAGCAGCCTGCCACAAACCGAGACATGTTGCTGGCCCCATGGGGAGAGTGCCTTTGTCACTCTGAGGCCAGTAACAAAGCCTGCACTGGGTGGAGATGCTAACACCTCCCCCAGGCAGGAATTGTCACACCTGGCGGTGAGCCTCAAAGGCTCACCTCCTTTGTGCCAACCCAGCAGGACACTCCAGCTAGTGGAGTTGCCCGCCCCTCCGGCCAGGCCCCACTTTTTGGCGGCAAGGCCGGAGAAAATAATGAGAAAAACAAGGAGGAGTCACTGGCCAGTCAGGACAGCCCCTAAGGTGTCCTGAGCTGAAGTGACTCTAACTTTTAGAAATCCTCCATCTTGCAGATGGAGGATTCCCCCAATAGGGTTAGGATTGTGACCCCCTCCCCTTGGGAGGAGGCACAAAGAGGGTGTACCCACCCTCAGGGCTAGTAGCCATTGGCTACTAACCCCCCAGACCTAAACACGCCCTTAAATTTAGTATTTAAGGGCTACCCTGAACCCTAGAAAATTAGATTCCTGCAACTACAAGAAGAAGGACTGCCCAGCTGAAAACCCCTGCAGCGGAAGACCAGAAGACGACAACTGCCTTGGCTCCAGAAACTCACCGGCCTGTCTCCTGCCTTCCAAAGATCCTGCTCCAGCGACGCCTTCCAAAGGGACCAGCGACCTCGACATCCTCTGAGGACTGCCCCTGCTTCGAAAAGACAAGAAACTCCAGAGGACAGCGGACCTGCTCCAAGAAAAGCTGCAACTTTGTTTCCAGCAACTTTAAAGAACCCTGCAAGCTCCCCGCAAGAAGCGTGAGACTTGCAACACTGCACCCGGCGACCCCGACTCGGCTGGTGGCGATCCAACACCTCAGGAGGGACCCCAGGACTACTCTGATACTGTGAGTACCAAAACCTGTCCCCCCTGAGCCCCCACAGCGCCGCCTGCAGAGGGAATCCCGAGGCTTCCCCTGACCGCGACTCTTTGAACCTAAAGTCCCGACGCCTGGGAGAGACCCTGCACCCGGAGCCCCCAGGACCTGAAGGACCGGACTTTCACTGGAGAAGTGACCCCCAGGAGTCCCTCTCCCTTGCCCAAGTGGAGGTTTCCCCGAGGAATCCCCCCCTTGCCTGCCTGCAGCGCTGAAGAGATCCCGAGATCTCTCATAGACTAACATTGCGAACCCGACGCCTGTTTCTACACTGCACCCGGCCGCCCCCGCGCTGCTGAGGGTGAAATTTCTGTGTGGGCTTGTGTCCCCCCCGGTGCCCTACAAGACCCCCCTGGTCTGCCCTCCGAAGACGCGGGTACTTACCTGCAAGCAGACCGGAACCGGGGCACCCCCTTCTCTCCATTCTAGCCTATGCGTTTTGGGCACCACTTTGAACTCTGCACCTGACCGGCCCTGAGCTGCTGGTGTGGTGACTTTGGGGTTGCTCTGAACCCCCAACGGTGGGCTACCTTGGACCAAGAACTAAGCCCTGTAAGTGTCTTACTTACCTGGTAAAACTAACCAAAACTTACCTCCCCTAGGAACTGTGAAAATTGCACTAAGTGTCCACTTTTAAAACAGCTATTTGTCAATAACTTGAAAAGTATACATGCAATTTTTATGATTTGAAGTTCCTAAAGTACTTACCTGCAATACCTTTCGAATGAGATATTACATGTAGAATTTGAACCTGTGGTTCTTAAAATAAACTAAGAAAAGATATTTTTCTATATAAAAACCTATTGGCTGGATTTGTCTCTGAGTGTGTGTACCTCATTTATTGTCTATGTGTATGTACAACAAATGCTTAACACTACTCCTTGGATAAGCCTACTGCTCGACCACACTACCACAAAATAGAGCATTAGTATTATCTATTTTTACCACTATTTTACCTCTAAGGGGAACCCTTGGACTCTGTGCATGCTATTCCTTACTTTGAAATAGCACATACAGAGCCAACTTCCTACAGTGTGCATTTATTGTGCTGAGAAGTTTGATACCAAACTTCCCAGTTTTCAGTGTAGCCATTATGGTGCTGTGGAGTTTGTGTTTGACAGACTCCCAGACCATATACTCTTATGGCTACCCTGCACTTACAATGTCTAAGGTTTGGCTTAGACACTGTAGGGGCACAGTGCTCATGCACTGGTGCCCTCGCCTATGGTATAGTGCACCCTGCCTTAGGGCTGTAAGGCCTGCTAGAGGGGTGTCTTACCTATACTGCATAGGCAGTGAGAGGCTGGCATGGCACCCTGAGGGGAGTGCCATGTCGACTTACTCATTTTGTTCTCACTAGCACACACAAGCTGGTAAGCAGTGTGTCTGTGCTGAGTGAGGGGTCTCCAGGGTGGCATAAGACATGCTGCAGCCCTTAGAGACCTTCCCTGGCATCAGGGCCCTTGGTACCAGAGGTACCAGTTACAAGGGACTTATCTGGATGCCAGGGTGTGCCAATTGTGGATACAAAAGTACAGGTTAGGGAAAGAACACTGGTGCTGGGGCCTGGTTAGCAGGCCTCAGCACACTTTCAATTCAAAACATAGCATCAGCAAAGGCAAAAAGTCAGGGGGTAACCATGCCAAGGAGGCATTTCCTTACACCCACAAAAACTGAGGAACAGCAAATGACGCGACTCCACCCCTGCCAGCCTACCTGCTGTCCCCAACATTTATGCCAAAGACAACTTGCCCTGCAGCTGCTCGACCTCCAAAAGCCCAGGAGGGCTGTCAGCCCTTCACAAAACAGCCAGAATCTCCTGTGGAGTAGCAAAACGACTTCCCTGAATCCAGCAGCCACCGAAAAGCCAGCTCTGGTTCACCAAACTGCTGACCCACAGGTCTCACCTTCGCAGGAGCTGCTCAAGAGGAGATGCTCTGTGCTCTCCGAGGTCAGCCCCGTCTCCCCAGCGATTAATGAGTTGCTAAACCAGCCAGTAGCACCTCGGCACCAATACCAAGAGTACCAGACCCCTTGCGGCAGCTAAGACTTGTTGGTGGTCCAATCTGGACACCGACCCCAGAGAGACTGGCTAGATGATGCAGGACATAAGCCCCACAGAAGCCATCATCCTGAGCGACCTCGCTGTCCTGTTGTATTGTGTAGGAAGCTGGCCTGGTGTGTGGTGGGTACCCAAGGTACTTACACCTTATACCAGGTCCAGGTATCCCCTCTTAATGAAGTGTAGGCAGTGTCTAGAAGCCAGGCTCTCTAGAGGTAGCTGTGGATGAGCAGCCAAGGCTTGTCTAGGAGACATGCAAAGCTCATACATTACCACTGTAGTCACACAGCACTTGCACACGTGAAAGAAAACACTCAATGTTACAAAAATAAAAGGTACTTTATTTTTTGAAACAAATCACCACAAAATACTACAAGGGCAACCCACCAATAGGAGTTAAATAATACGCTAAATATATACACTAGTAATCAGAAATAGGCATAGAAAAGATTAGAAAACAGAGCAAATAGCAATAACCAATAGTGACCTTAGGGAGAGCACAAACCATATACTAAAAAAATTAAATGCGAATAAGGTACCCCCATCTAGGTAAGTAAAATGTGTAGAGGGGAGCTGGGAGTACTAGAAAACCACAGAGGTAAGCAACACAGTACCCCCCAGAAACCAGGAATGCAGGAGTAAATCATTTGATTTATCCCAAACCATCCAAAGGGAGGAAAAGAAGAAGAAAAATAAAACACCCATAGAAGACTGCAAGAAAACCTACGGTGGATTCCTTAAGAATTGTGGAGAGAGAGGACCAAGTCCAAGAGTCACAGTGGAGTCCAGGAGGAGTAGGCACTACTACCCACACCGCTGTACTTGCAGGAGTTGATTGATGGTGATGATGAACAGGTCAGTACTGCAACCCTGGAGCCGGAGAAGAGTTCCTGATGGATGCAGTTCATGTCCCACGCTGGAAGGAAGATTGCACATGGGTGTTGGTGCAGGAATTCCACCAAAACGCCTTAGCAAAGGCAAACTCTTGGTTAGTGGAAAAGTGGTGCTGCAGGGGACCAGCAAGGCTCAGGAGGACTAAACCCAGGAGAGGGAGTCACAGGGAAACCTCAGCATCGCAGAGTCCACAGGAGCAGAGGCAGCACCCACAGGACGGGGACACAGGAATCGCAGAAGAGGCCCACACAGCACTATAAAAGAGGATCCTACGCCGCTGGAGACCCACGCAGGAGGTTGTGTTTTGCAGGAAGGAGTGCCTGGGGCTGGAGCTGTACGATGTCTTAAGATCCCTTGGAGGAGATGCAAACAAGCTTTGGCAGCTGCAAGACATATTGCACTGGGGTACAGTCCTACGTGGGAAGGCAAGGGCTTACCTCCACCAAAGGTGGACAACTGGCAGAGAGGACCAAGAGGACTACTCCTGACCATCTCCCGTGATGCAGGATCCACGCAGCTCAAGATGAGGGGAGATCCACGCAGCCGGTCATCGCTAACTGTGGGTGCTTGTAGTTGCAGGGGAGTGACTCCTTCAGTCCAAGGGAGATTTCTTCTTCTTGTGCAGGCTGAGGAGTTGTGAGGGAAATGTTGCAAAGCCGGCAGGAGCCCTGGAAACAATGTTGCAGAAGAGTCCTTTCTTCCAGGAGGCAGTTTGTCGGGTCCTGGAGGTTCCGAAGGCCAGAAGTCGAAGCAGAGGTTGCAGAGGAGTCCTGCTGGAATCCTGCAAGCCGAATCTGAGGACCCACCCAAGAGAGACCCTAAATAACCCTGAAAGGGGGATTTGGTCACCTAACCAGGTTAGCACCTATCAAGAGGGAGCACTGACATCACCTGCCTGGCATGGCCACTCAGATGCTCCCAGAGTTCCCCTGCCAACCTTGCAAACAAGATGGCAGAACCCAGGGACCCCCTCTGGAGGAGCTCTGGGCACCACCCCTGGAGTGGTGATGGACAGTGGTCACTCCCCTCTCCATTGTCCAATTTCGCACCAGAGCAGGGACTGGGGGTCCCTGAACCGGTGTGGACTGGATTATGCACAGAGGGCACCAAATGTGCCCTGCAAAGCGAACGAGTGGCTTGGGGAGGCTACCCCTCCCAAGCCACTCACGCTTATTTCCTCCCTCTCCCAAAGAAAATCCTTTGTCCTGCCTTCCTGCGCTTGATCAGATCAAGCAGCAGGATGGCAGAAAAGTGTCTGAGGAGTGGCAGCTTGGCTGCCCGGAAATCCCTGTAAGACTGGTGGTAGCAATGCTGGGTGTCCTCTGAGGGGCCTCCAGAGTGCATTGAATCATACTTCCAATACTTGCCACAGTATAGGGGTATGATTCCGACATTTTTGATACCAAACATGCCCAGGTTCGTTGTTACCATTATGTAGCTGGACATAGGTAGTGACCTATGGTCAGTTCACATGTAAAATGGCATCCCCCACGTGCAAAGTCCAAGAAAATGGATCTAGAGTTTGTAGGGGCACCTCTGCTAGGGCAGGGGTGTCATCACACACAGGTACCTGCACCCTGCCCTCTGTGCTGAGGGGTCCTACCATAGGGGTGACTTAGTGTAGTGACCTGTAGTGAAAATGGGTGCATGCACCCGTGTCAAGCAGGCTGCAAAGGCAGGCCTGCAAAACCCTTTGCATGGGCTCCCTATGGGTGGCAGAATAACTGCTGCAGCCCATAGGGAGCCTCTGGAACCCAATGCCCTGAGTACCTAGGAAACATACTAGGGGCTTCCATTGGGGGACCAGTATGCCAATTGAGGGGATAAAAAGTTACAAGAAACCAAATTTAAAGGAGAAAGCACAGTCACTGGGGTCCTGGTTAGCAGGAGCCCAGTGAAAACAGTCAAACACACTGAAGAACAGGCAAAAAGTGGGGGTAACCAAGCTATAAAGAGGCTACTTTCCTACATATCGCCTCCCCAGGTCATCACCTGAAGCAAGTGCCTCTGGGTGTTGCGACCCAACACCTCAAAGCACTTCTGCATCTGACCCCCCATAGCCCAAGTCAACAGACTGTGTCCTTAGCAGCCAGAGACCCCCAAAGACCTGAACTCACCTTTGAGTTGTGGCTAGACTGGATCCAAAGTCTCTGCCTGCAGCCTCTTTCTGCGGGTTCGCCAAGACTGAGTACTTCTGATTGTCGTAACACTTCAGACCAAAGACCACTGCTCATGACCCCACAGCCAGAGTCCCACTCAACCGTCAGTGCGTCCTAGTTCCAGAGACGCTACACACCGGAGCTCACCTTTGGGCTCGAACCCACTGGTGCCCCAGTCTCTGCCTGCAGCTTCATTTTACAGGTACTGCTTCCCATTGCCTTCAACGGTCTGCCTAACACCAAAAAGCAATTTTCTGCACCTAGACATCCCAAAGCTGGCCGGGGTGCAGTCTTGGACCTTGCCCCTATTTACCACAAGTCCTGAAGAACAGCCCTGTAAGTCAGTGTTTCTATGCAGTATATGTTTTGCCTATAAATTAACATTACTGCAAATGCAGTATTGTCTATTTGAATGCTGGAAACCTACCATGAAAAGTACTTATCCAATTACGGAGTTATGGATGTTAAAAATATATAACAATACGTGTTAAGGTGGCTTTAGATCTCCTTATCGATTGTGTGTGTGTGTGTGTTTATCATTTATTGACTGTGCTCATGCAACAAACACTTCTCTTTGATAAGCCTAAGGCTACTCAACCACAATACCCTAGATAGAGCAACCTGGGATTGCTAAAGCAAGCCCCTGTCCACTTGTGAGGCATACCCGATTCTTTACACAGCATACCTCTTTTTGGTATATTATATTTACGAAGCCAGCTTCCTACACCTCCTGTGAAACCCACAATGCACCAGGCTATAGACTTCACCGTTTCCCACTAAAGGCAGGTGTGAGAAGGTGTAGAGCTGCAAAGAAGTAAAGTCTGAGTGAACTGGTAGCTGAGTATTTAATTAGTACATAAGTGGTTGTCAAATGTTATACCGTCAGCGGTGGGGGAAGAGGGTAAATTGTTTTTTTTTCATTAACATGGAAAAGTAAGGTAACCTTTGGCAAGAAAAATAACGTTTATTTTCAGGGAAACCCTAACCATATACACTTGGATAAATGACAAAGCAACTATCATGGCTTACACCTCATCTACCCTATGGAAGGAAGTAACTACAATGAGTTAAACCATTTACCAGGAATGAAACTGCTTGACAAGAGCGTAAGTTTAAAATGTATGTCCATAAATTGCACCCGGAATGTGTTTAGGTCCCATTATGGCCAACCAGTATTCTTGATTAAATGACCCTTTCACGGTCTTCCAAAAATGCTTCTACAACCGGGATTTTAAAGATTAACAAATGTTCCCTATTTGAAAGATACACAACTACCAAGACTAGGCGTGCTCTTACAGAAAATCAGGCTAGTTCTCCCTTTTGTGACTCCAGCAAGTAACAAATAATGTCTTAACCTGCTACAGTAATGGATAAATGTGATATCCCCTTCAACTGTCACAGGTGCCTTAGCCAGGTGGGAGATAAGGATTGTTATGGTCAAGGGACCATGCCTCACCTGTCTTGCAATATATCGAACAAGTAGTGGGGTAAAAACATTAGCAATTTTTCCTAACTGAGCCATAAAGCATTGCCAAGAAACATGGAGCTGAAGATGTGGCACTTATGCCTTCTCACAGGCAGCAAGAAGGTATACCAGTGGGGTCCTGCAGTAATGAAAGAATTCTTGAAGCACATGGGCACTGATTTCAGATTTGTGCACTTCTCAGTGCATTCTAAGCAGATCCACAAAGTCATTGTCTGCTCCAAGATGTTCCATTAGAAGGAGTTCTTGGTGATCAAAGGCCCAATGTCAAATTGTTTGCTCTAACTTGAAGTGTAGTGAGCATGTACCATCTTTTTACTGCAGTTAATACACAGCTGTCATGTTGTGGAGCGAAAAAGGCCTGTATTGTTGCAAATGTGTTTGAAAAATATTCACAGAGCTAGCTCAACTCTCATCTTTTTCAGTATACTAATGTGCAGGTGTTGCTGCAGTGGAGACCACTGGCCTTTGATTGCAAGTTGGCACAGGTGTACACCCCAAACCATAAGGGAGGCATTCTTGATGGTGATTCACAGCTGGGGAACAGGTGGGGGTGTCAAGAACTTGCCAGGTAACATGCTTTTGTTGTTCCACCACTGCAGTTTGTGCCGAACACTGTTGTCCAGCTACACTACATCTTTCCACTCCCAAGTTGGTTATGACCACTGCCTGGCCAGACACTTGCTGAGGGTGCATATGCAGCTGAGAGTTGAGGTTTGTCCAGTGCAAGACACAATTTACAAAAATGTCATTATTATTCTCGCTGTCAGAGGCTACATTGTCAGTTAAAGAGTGACTAGTGGGGCAGGGCCTAGCTAGCAACGGAGTGAGACACGATCTCTCAGCTCTTCAGTTCCTCGCAGTGCTCCCAGCGCTACCAACAGCAACGTGGCTGCCCATGATGCCCTAATTGTATTGGAGAGATTGGCACACCCCTCTGCTTTCTGGCAGGGGACAAATCCTGGTGCACCACAGCAGCCCTGGCTCTCAACTAGCAGGCGCTACTTGTGGCCTAGAACACTGGGTGCCACCATCTCGAGGGAAGCGCTCTGTGCTGCAAACCGGGTGAATGAGGGACGCTGGGACCTTCCAGGAGCAATAGGCAATTCAATTTCTCATCCATAGTACCTGTGGGTCTGGTGGGCCCCTAAACCTCAGGACAGCTGTCTGCTGCAGGAAGCTGGCCTGGTGTGTGGTGAGCACCTATGTTGTTATCACCTTATACCAGGTCCAGGTATCTACTATTAGTGAGGTGTAGACAGTGTCTAGGAAGCCAGGGCTCTCTAGCAGTTTCTGTGGATGAGCAGCCAAGACTTATCTAGGAGACATGCAAAGCTTATGCAATACCACTACAGTCACACAGCACTTACACACACACATGCAAGAACCACAGTGTTACACCAATTAAGGCACTTTATTATATTAACACCAATACTAAAATACTCTATAGACAATACTCCACTATGAGGTGAGTGAACACACTATTATACACACATAAGAAGTCAGTGATCAGCAAAAAAAGCAATAGCAAACAGTTAAACAATAGAAAATAGTGAGGGCCAAAGGGGGATGCCAAACCATATACTAAGTGGAATGCTAACGGCAATCCCCCACCCAAAGAAGTGGAATCTGTAGAGGGGAGCTGGAGAACTAGGAACCCCAAAAGCTAAGTACCAGGGTGCCTCCCAGCGACCAGGAGAGAACCAGTAAGTAGCTGATTTTCCCCCCAAGACCACAAATAACCTTTGGAAAAGGACTGTGCAAGACCCAAGCAAGACTGGAAGGAACAAAAGGTGGATCATGACAGAAGAGGACCTGCAAAAGAAGGGGATAAAGCCAAGTCCGAGTTGGAATGTTTGGTTGGGGCAGGAGCCACTACCCACCCTTCTAGGTATGCAGGACCAGGTGACGGTGAAGACAAGGAGACAGCTGTGCAGCAAAGGAGCAGAAGAAGAGTTGCACTCTCTCTGTCTAAATTGCATTGGTGATTGGTTTATCCATGAGGGGCATATTTGATTTACCAGAAATTCCCTAGTACACTGAGCACAAAGTGTGTCCAAGGCCTGTAAATCAAATGCTACTAGTGGGCCTGCAGCACTGATTGTGCCACCCACAGGAGTAGCTCTACAAACATTTCCCAGGCCTGCCACTGTAGTGCCTGTGTGTGCAATTAAACAGCAATTTCCACATGGCAAGTGCACCCATTTGCCAGGGCCAAACTTACCCTTTTTACTACATGCAAGTCACCACTATGGAAGGCCCTAGGCAGCCCCATGGTCCGGTTGCAGTGTATTTAAAAGGGAGGACAAGTACTAGTGTGTTTTACATGTCCTGATAATGAAATACTGCTAAAATCGGGTTTCACTATTGCAAGGACTATCTCTCCCATAGATTACCATAGGGATTGTCTTGAAATATCTTTTAAAGTGTAATTTCCTTCCTATTGGGGCCAGATAGAGATATGGAGTTTGCGGTCTCTGAACTCACAATTGAAAAATACATCTTTTGGTGAAGTTTTTAATTGTAAATTTGAAAATGCCACTTTTAGGAAGTGGGCATGTTCTTGCTTAACCATTCTGTGCCTCTGCCTGTCTGTGGAATACACGCCTGGGTAAGGATGACAGCTGGGCTGTTTGTGAATTCACTCTAAACAGTCACACAAAGGAAGCTCAGGTGTGCTCTGCATATCCTGATGGGTCTTCCTGAGCTAGAGTGGTGGGAGGAGCTGACACTTACACCATAATAGGGCTGTGCCCGTCCTTCCACAAAGCAGTCTACAACTCCAAAGAGTGTGTCAGGGGCTAGGGAAGGGCAGGGTTTTGGGCACTACAAAGACTTTATGTTCAACATGGACCCTTTCTTCTTGTGCAGGATGATGGTCTCCTAGCCGACATGCCCAGCTCAAGTTCTTGAATAAGAATTCAATAATTGTTTCTTTCAACAAGGACTCGTAGTCCTAATACTTAATATACTGCCTTGCTTAATGTAAGCAAGACCCATCATGACTGTTTGGCTATCTGCTAAGTGCGTTGACACCGCCTTGGTTATGTCCTGCTAAAGAGAAATGTAAAGTATAATAAAAAAAAGATTACTCCATTATCACTAGCACCATTTTCTTTAGTCAGGGCCAAAAGGATCACATCTTAACTTTGGGAATGACAACCTACATTAGGTGGTGGATGAGAGGTAACAACATCTAAGTTAATGCTGTTTGGATTGTTGACTGATATCAGCATAACTGGCTCTGTCCACCTAGATAAAGTCTGTAAGCTGGAGTACAGGATAATGCTTTTGAAAAGGCCCTCCCTTTCATAAATTTTCAGAACACAAAGATACTGCAGGCTCCCAACTCTTCACTGTGAACGAAACTGCACAACATATGCTTGTTGCCCCTGCTCCAGAAGGAACATATGCATGCTGCTGACAAAGTATATTCAGACCTCCACCCGGGTGCAGCAATCTCTACTTTGGAAATTGTTCTCTTGGGTAACTCACTGATGCAATTCGATTTCTCCCAACCCTTAGTGAAACAGTGTTCATATCTCTTGTGTCAGACTCTTCAGGTGCACCAGCGTTCCCGACAACTAGTCAAAAATGTAAAGTAAATAGCCTTGATATGTTAAAACTCTACTCAGCTCCATCATCAGGGTTAAAGGTTCTCTTTCAGGATAATTCCATTAAAGGAAATCCTTCCTAGAACAGTCTCTCTGCTCTGTAGCAATAACGACTGGACAGTTTATAAGCTGCATTTTCAACTACTGTCTGCAGAGGGAACATGCTGACATACTAAATATTATGAAATCTCAAAACAAATAATAAGCTGTATATGAAAAAGCTGAGAGGAGAACAAAGTTGCCATCACCAGGCATGGCTCATGGAATATATTAAAAAATAAATAAAATTAAAAAAAACGCCCTTAAATGGCCAAGAATGAGGAGAAGGACGCAGCCATGAGTTTTCCAGACCAGGCCAATGCAAGTGAAAAGGATACCCCATTTTGAAAGGAGTGACTAGTTTTAAACAGTGGCCAGAGGATTAGCTTCAACAAATGTTCATATATGAAAATGTCACTTACCCAGTGTACATCTGTTCGTGGAATCAGTCGCAGTAGATTCGCATGTTTTGCAATAGCTCGCCATCTGGTGTTGGGCCGGAGTGTTACAAGTTGTTTTTCTTCGAAGAAGTCTTTCGAGTCACGGGACCGAGTGACTCCTCCTTTTGTCTCCATTGCGCATGGGCGTCGACTCCATCTTCGATTGTTTTTCCCCGCAGAGGGTGAGGTAGGAGTTGAATTGTAGTAATAGTGCCCATGCAATGGAGTGACTAAGTATGCACCTATTTAAGGTTGAGATGATACATATATAAATAATTGAAGGTAACTTCCAAACTGCTACAGGCTCCCGGGGAGCCGGGTGGGCACATGCGAATCTACTGCGACTGATGCCACGAACAGATGTACACTGGGTAAGTGACATTTTCAGTTCGATGGCATCTGTCGCTGTAGATACGCATGTTTTGCATAGACTAGTAAGCAGTTATCTCCCCAAAAGCGGTGGATCAGCCTGTAGGAGTGGAAGTAGTCTGAAATAATGTTCTTAATACGGCTTGACCTACTGTGGCTTGTTGTGCAGATAACACGTCTACACAGTAGTGCTTGGTGAATGTGTGAGGCGTAGACCATGTGGCTGCCTTACATATTTCTTGCATTGGGATGTTTCCTAGAAAGGCCATGGTAGCACCTTTCTTTCTGGTTGAGTGTGCCCTTGGTGTAATGGGCAGCTGTCGTTTAGCTTTAAGGTAGCAGATTTGGATGCATTTAACTATCCATCTGGCTATACCTTGTTTTGATATTGGGTTTCCTGCATGAGGTTTTTGAAATGCAATAAATAGTTGTTTAGTCTTTCTGATGTTTTTTGTTCTGTCAATGTAATACATCAATGCTCTTTTGACATCTAATGTATGTAGTGCCCTTTCAGCTACGGTATCTGGCTGTGGAAAGAACACTGGAAGTTCCACTGTTTGATTTAGATGGAACGGTGAAATAACCTTTGGCAAAAATTTAGGATTGGTCCTTAGGACGACCTTATTCTTGTGTAGTTGTATAAAAGGTTCCTGTATTGTAAACGCCTGAATCTCGCTTACTCTTCTTAGGGAAGTAATGGCGATGAGAAATGCCACCTTCCAGGTTAGGAACTGTATGTCGCAGGAGTGCATGGGTTCAAAAGGTGGACCAATAAGTCTAGTTAGGACAACATTTAGGTTCCATGAAGGAACAGGTGGTGTTCTTGGTGGTATAATTCTTCTAAGGCTCTCCATGAATGCTTTAATGACTGGTATCTTATATAGGGAAGTTGAATAGGTAGTCTGCAGGTATGCAGATATTGCTGCAAGGTGTATTTTAATGGAAGAGAAAGCCAGGTTAGATTTTTGTAAGTGAAGCAAGTAACCCACTACATGTTCTGGAGTTGTGTGTAATGGTTGTATTTGATTAATATGGCAGTAGCAAAAAAACCTCTTCCATTTACTTGCATAGCAGTGCCTGGTGGATGGCCTTCTGGCTTGTTTTATGACTTCCATACATTCTTGGGTAAGTTGTAAGTGCCCGAATTCTAGGATTTCAGGAGCCAGATTGCTAGATTCAGCGATGCTGGATCTGGGTGTCTGATCTTTTGGTTGTGCTGTGTCAACAGATCTGGTCTGTTGGGCAATTTGATGCAGGGTACTACTGATAGGTCTAGCAGCGTTGTGTACCAGGGTTGCCTTGCCCAAGTTGGTGCTATCAATATGAGTTTGAGTTTGCTTTGACTGAGTTTGTTTACCAGGTAAGGAAGGAGAGGGAGAGGAGGAAAAGCGTAAGCAAATATCCCTGACCAGTTCATCCATAGGCCATTGCCTTGGGATTGTTTGTGTGGGTATCTGGATGCGAAGTTTTGGCATTTTGCGTTCTCCCTTGTCGCAAACAAGTCTATCTGAGGTGTTCCCCAGAGTTTGAAATAAGTGTTCAGAATTTGGGGGTGAATTTCCCATTCGTGGACCTGTTGGTGATCTCGAGAGAGATTGTCTGCGAGTTGATTTTGGATCCCTGGTATAAATTGTGCTATTAGGCGAATTTGGTTGTGAATTGCCCAACGCCAAATCTTTTGTGCTAGCAGGCTTAACTGCGTGGAGTGCGTCCCCCCTTGCTTGTTTAGATAATACATTGTTGTCATGTTGTCTGTTTTGACGAGAATGTATTTGTGAACTATTATTGGTTGGAAAGCTTTTAGTGCTTGAAAAACTGCTAGAAGTTGTAGGTGATTTATATGCAGTTTTGTTTGATGTACGTTCCATTGTCCTTGTATGCTGTGTTGATCGAGGTGTGCTCCCCACCCTGTCATGGAAGCATCTGTTATTACGTATTGTGGCACTGGGTCTTGGAAAGGCCGCCCTTTGTTTAAATGTATGTTGTTCCACCACAGAAGCGAGAGGTAAGTTTGGCGGTCTATTAACACCAGATCTAGAAGGTGACCCTGTGCTTGTGACCATTGTGATGCTAGGCACTGTTGTAAGGGCCTCATGTGCAGTCTTGCGTTTGGGACAATGGCTATGCATGAAGACATCATGCCTAGGAGTTGTAGTACCATCTTTGCGTGTATCCTTTGTGTTGGATACATGCATTGTATGATGGTGTTGAAATTTCGAATTCTTTGTGGACTTGGAGTGGCTACTCCTTTTGATGTGTCTATTATGGCTCCCAGGTATTGTTGTACCTTGCGCGGCAGAATTTTGGATTTTGTGAAATTGACGGTGAACCCTAGTTTGAAGAGGGTTTGTATGATATGATTTGTGTGATTTGAGCACTGTATTAACGAATGGGCCTTGATTAGCCAGTCGTCTAGATATGGGAACACATGTATTTGCTGCCTTCTTATGTGTGCAGCGACTACCGCTAGACATTTGGTAAAGACTCTTGGTGCGGTTGTTAATCCGAAAGGCAGTACCTTGAATTGGTAATGTATTCCCTTGAATACAAACCTTAGGTATTTCCTGTGCGATGGGTGTATTGGTATATGGAAATAAGCATCCTTGAGGTCTAAAGTTGCCATGTAGTCGTGTAGTTTTAGCAATGGCAATACTTCTTGTAGTGTGACCATGTGAAAGTGGTCTGATTTGATGAAAGTGTACACTACTCTGAGGTCTAGGATTGGTCTCAGCGTTTTGTCCTTCTTTGGTATCAGAAAGTACAGTGAGTAAACTCCTGTGTTTATTTGTGTGTTTGGCACTAATTCGATTGCATTCTTTTGCAATAGTGCCTGCACTTCTATCTCCAGGAGATTGGAATGGTGTGTTGTCAAATTTTGTGCTTTTGGTGGTATGTTTGGAGGGAATTGTAGAAATTCTATGCAATAACCATGTTGGATAATTGCTAGAACCCAAGTGTCTGTAGTGATTTCCTCCCATGCTTTGTAATAATGACGTATTCTTCCCCCCACTGGTGTTGTGTGGAGGGGGTGAGTGACATGTGAGTCACTGTTTAGTAGTAGGGGTTTTGGGGCTCTGAAATCTTCCTCTATTTCTAGGGAATTGCCCTCCTCTATATTGTCCCCGAAAACCTCCTCTATACTGTCCCTGGTAACTGGACGGTGTTGCTTGTGAGGTGCTGGCTTGTGTGCTCTGACCCCGAAACCCCCCTCGAAAGGGTGTTTTACGGAATGTGCTGTAATTCCCTCTGCTCTACGGGGAGTAGAGTGCGCCCATGGCTTTGGCAGTGTCCGTATCTTTTTTGAGTTTCTCAATCGCTGTGTCCACTTCTGGACCGAACAGTTCTTTTTCATTAAAAGGCATATTGAGAACTGCTTGTTGAATCTCTGGTTTAAATCCAGACGTTCGGAGCCATGCATGCCTTCTGATAGTTACAGTTAATTGTCCGTGCAGCTGTATCTGCAGCGTCCATGGAGGAGCGGATCTGGTTGTTGGAAATGGTCTGTCCCTCCTCAACCACTTGTTTTGCCCTATTTTGTAAGTCCTTGGGCAGATGTTCAATGAGATGTTGCATCTCGTCCCAGTGGGCTCTGTCATAGCGCGCAAGTAGTGCCTGGGAGTTCGCGATGCGCCACTGGTTTGCAGCTTGTGCTGCGACTCTTTTACCAGCTGCATCGAACTTGCGGCTTTCTTTATCTGGGGGTGGTGCAGCTCCAGATGTGTGAGAGTTGGCCCTTTTCCTAGCTGCTCCTACAACAACAGAGTCTGGTGGCAGCTGTGTAGTGATGAAAACCGGGTCTGTAGGAGGCGCCTTATACTTTTTTTCCACCCTTGGTGTGATTGCCCTACTTTTGACCGGCTCCTTAAAGATTTCTTTCGCGTGCCGGAGCATACCAGGGAGCATAGGCAGGCTTTGGTATGAGCTGTGGGTGGAGGAGAGCGTGTTGAATAAAAAATCATCCTCGACCTGTTCTGAGTGGAGGCTTACGTTGTGAAATTGTGCTGCTCTAGCCACCACTTGAGAATACGCGGTGCTGTCTTCTGGTGGAGATGGCTTCGTAGGGTATGCCTCCGGACTGTTATCTGACACTGGGGCGTCGTATAGGTTCCATGCGTCTTGATCTTGGTCACCCTGGCTTATGGTGGTGTGAGCTGGGGAGTGTGATGGAGTTCGTGCTGGTGAGACGTTAATCACGGGCGGAGGAGAGGGTGGTGGGGTAACTCTTTTCACCACTTTTGGTTGTGGTGTCTGTTCAGTTTGGAACTCCAACCTTCTCTTTCTTCTAATGGGGGGAAGGGTGCTTATTTTTCCTGTCCCCTGCTGTATGAAGATACGCTTTTGCGTATGGTCCACATCAGTTGATTGTAGCTCTTCCTCAAACCTATGCTTTTGCATTTGGGAGGTTAGCGAGTGCTCTTCTGTATAAGAGCCTGAAGCTGGGTCGCATGCAGTTTGTTTCGGCACCGAAACCCTGTCTGCGTGTTTTTTCGGCTCCGAGGTGACTTTTTTCTTTTTCGGGGCCGAAACCTCTCGGCGTCGATCTTCTTCGGTGCCGCTGTCTCGGCGTCGAGCCGTGTCCACACTGGCATCTCGGTGTCGAGGCTTGTCTCCAGCACTTTCTCGGTCCCGAGAAGGCTGCGTGCCGGTGTCTCGACCGGAGTCGGACGATCTCGGCACTGTTTGGGCCTTTTTCGGTGCCGACGGTCGGTCACCGAATTTATGGGTGGAGCCATGGCCTGATGGCAGTGGCGTCCCCTGGGCCTTGTAAATCTTCCTCTGTGTGGTTTTCGACGTCTTACTCATGGTTTGTGTATCGTCGAATCCTTCGGAGTCCGATTCTTGGATCGAGAAGGTGCCTTCCTCTTCCTGCTCCTCGAACTCCCGGTGGGCTGTCGGAGCGGACGCCATCTGAAGTCTTCTGGCTCGACGGTCTCGGAGTGTCTTTCGGGACCGGAACGCACGACAGGCCTCACAGGTGTCTTCACTGTGCTCAGGTGACAGGCACAGGTTACAGACCAAGTGTTGGTCTGTATAGGGGTATTTATTGTGGCATTTGGGGCAGAAACGGAACGGGGTCCGTTCCATCGGCGTTCTTCAGCACGCGGTCGGGCCGACCAGGCCCCGACGGGGGATCGAAAAACTACCCCGAAGGGCACCGGAGCTCTTCGATCTTCGATGCGGTGTTGAATCTAAGTACGCCGATCCCGAACGCAACAATACCGACGAAAATCTTCCGAAATTAGCTAATTTTCCGTTCCGAAACTCGGAGCGACAGGAACACGTCCGAACCCGATGGCGGAAAAAAAACAATCGAAGATGGAGTCGACGCCCATGCGCAATGGAGACAAAAGGAGGAGTCACTCGGTCCCGTGACTCGAAAGACTTCTTCGAAGAAAAACAACTTGTAACACTCCGGCCCAACACCAGATGGCGAGCTATTGCAAAACATGCGTATCTACAGCGACAGATGCCATCGAACTATTATTATTACCTCTTCATGCAGGAACTGAATGTTACAAGCAAAGAGCTGGCAAAATGCCCCAAAAATATTGGACAGCAAAAGTTTGAGTGTGTCAAGAAATACTCTTAAAAGGTCAGATAACAAAAATACCTTCAACAGATGAAAGGCCTTACTGGCTAGACAGAAAAAGAAAATCATGGAAGAAGTGCAAACGGAAAGACTCTGGGTCCATCACAGCTGTTGTATTAGTCACATTTCTATCCCTCTCCTGGCTCTCTCGGATAATAAATTATATAGCACTTAGACAAATCCATGATTTTAACCACCACCTACCTATACAACTAACTGAAACATAACTTTGTAGCATGGACATGCTTCATCGGAATAGCCAACTGCAGCACTTACCTTGGAATAACAACAGTCTCTTCTTGTATTCGGGGAACCTCAATTCTTCCAGTAGAGACAAGCAGTTCCCCCAGTGATATTGCAGGTTTGTAAAGATGACAATAGAACTCAGCCTGTGGTGCAAAGTTGATAAATTTTACAGTTTCATTTAAAATTAACCAAAGGTATTCATGACTATTACATTTTTTTTTAACGTTATTTATAAATCCACTTTTCCCCTGCATAGTACTGCTTTTAAGACAAAGGGGAAAAAAGGGATCCATTCAAGTTTTGTAGGCTCATGGAATCTGATTGTCATATAAAATACCAACTGGGTTGCTGTAGGAAGCTGGCTGTTTATATAGTATACCAAAATGAAGTAGACTTTACAAAGAGTCCAGGGGTTTCCTTACGAATGAACAGGGGCTTGCTCTGGCAATCCCAAGGTGCTCTCTTTGGGGGGTAGTGTGGTCGAGCAGCCTTAGTCTTAGAAGAGAGGAGAGTCCAACATCCAACATCCGCAGCAGGCATACAGGCCAACAGCCAACATCTGCAGCAGGCATACAGTCAGTTATTGAAACACACGACTCAATAAGGAGATCCACACCAATTTACAAAGAACAACAAGTATCTTTATTCATAATTAGGCACCAGAATCAATATGTTCAGGTAAGTACGTTTTACAGAAGATATTCTGACAGTTTTAAAAAGTAGACAAACAGGGACTCAGCATTGACTTACAGGACCAGTCTTCCATACTTAATATGAGTATTGGGGGGAGGGTCCTAGGCCACACCACCAAGTCATCGGGCAGCCGGGTGGGCGAGGTACAGTTTAGCACTGGATGACCCGCTGAAGTGAATGGGGGATCGGTCCGGTCAGAAAGGCACTGCAGGCAGGTACTGTGGGTCCAGTTAGGTGAACCTACCAATCTTGAGATTCACGGGGACATGGGGACACCTTCTCTAAAGGCCAGGACAGCAAGGTGCAGGGGTGTCCTTAGGAGCTGGGATTCTTTCACCGGAGTGGTCGGGTAGAGAGGGCTTGTAGAAAAAGACTGCAGGCGTGGACTACAGGTCCACTTCAACCAAGCCAACAAGTGGACTCAGGTCTCATGAGGCCCCTGAGATATAGGGATACGCTTGGTCCTCTTCTCCTCGATCCAGGGCCGGCAGGTGCAGAGGTGACCTGAGGCATTGCATCTGTCTTCAGGTCACTCGCGGTGGGGGTGGGGCCTGCATAAAGTAGCTGCAGGAGCCGGCGGGAAGGTCACATTGGGGAGAACCAAGGTGGACTTTGTCTCTGAAGGGTCTGGGGACAACATTGGCACTGTTGGCCCATATGGGAGCAGTAGTGCTTTCTCGTGTCAGATTCTGGTGATTTTGGAGTCCTCTTAGTTCTTCTTTAGGTGCATGCTAGATGAAGGAAAGCAGCTCTGCTTCTCCAGGGGAGTTCCTGGTGCCGGAAAGAAGGCTGGCAGTCCTTCCGGGTTTTTAGAGACCTAAGCAACTACAGGATGAGGTGACTTTGCTGCAATTGTTGATTTCAGCTGGCAGACTTGGCATCGAATCAGTCACTGGCCTCCATTTCTTGCCTTTTGCGTCTCTGGAGTGCTCTTTCTTCAGGTCAGCAGGATCTGGTTTTCTGGTGCCAGGGGCTCCCCTAAATGCTGAATTTGCGTGTCTTAATGTAGTGTAGGGCAGTAGCCAACAGGCTACTTACCCCTGGGTTCAGTACATCCCCTATATGACCACTTTCTGTGGTAAGGGGGCATAACCTTGTCCCAGAGTTCTTAGCTCTGCCATCACCAAACCAGCAGACATTGAAATTTCACGCCCACACCAAGCATCTCACTGTGGGGATGGAACTGGCCAGGGAAACAAGAAACCCTCCTGACTACTAATTTTCCAGCCTGTCCATTGCCAAATGGGCCTTGGAGGGAAGGGGATTTAGCATCTCTTTTGAACGAATCCAGCTCTGCATACCAAAGGTGCCTTGGAATGCAGATTGGCATGTCATCCTGTTGGAAGAGGTGTTTTAACACCCCTGCAAGAGCAGGCTTTGTTCCTGACTGCCCAAGAGCAGAGGCAGTCATCCTTGGGGGTCAGAAGCTTGTTTGTTGGCAAAGGCTTTCACCCTTGGGGTCAGAAACCTGGCTGTTGGTGGCAGGCTAGTTAAAACTCATCAGCCAGCTCACGGGTAGATGGTAGGGTTTTAAGGGGGCACCTCTAAGGTGCCCACTGGGTGCATGCATTAATACATCCATACAATGTATCAGTGAGGGTTTATGAATATGAGATGTTTGATACCAAACATCCCTATTTCAGTGAAGCCATTATGTAGTTGGGGAACTCCTATTGAGTTAAAGACATAATAGGGACATACATGCTTTTGCAGATATGTCTGCACAAGTAATATAAAAGCACCCTGCCTTAGGACTTTAAGGCCTGCTTGCAGGGGTGACTTACATATATCAACGCAGTGATAGGGAACATGGCACACATGCTGTGTGCCATGTCATGTTTTCACATTCAGCTGCACCAAGACAAGCAGTCCGAGACGGCAGTCTTCATGTGCTGGGTGAGGGGTCCTACAGGGTGGCACATTACCTGCTGCAGCCCCTGGGGACCCTCTTTGGTATCCATGCCCTAGGTACCAGGAGTACCATCTACTAGTGACTTACAGGGAGCTGAATGGTATTGCCAATCAGGAACAATCATGCAGTTTTAGGGACAGAGAACTGGCACTGGGGACCTGGATAGCAGGAACCAAGTGCACTTTCAGTCAAAATTGCACCAGATACCAGGCAAAAAGTGGGGGTGACCATGTCAAAAGGGGCACTTCCTACACGTGTTAAGTGATTTCAGAGAACCGCCTGTCTTTTTTTGGTATAGGTTTGTTTAGCATTTGCATAACATCAGGGGATATAGATAAGTCAACAAGAAATCACAATAAGACATAGTAGTGAACAAATACAGATTATGAAAATCCCCTCTCCATTCCCCTGTCCCCTGTCCCCTCCTGTGTGTTCCAGACTACCCAGCGAATAAGAGGAAAACCAAGCACAATTCCATCACAATATCATGGTAATCGTCTATAACAATCCCTGTTCCAAGAACATTCTGCACATCCCCAATCTAAAGTGGGAAAGAGGCCCATTTTTAATAACGTGTCACTCACAGGGAAAGGGCATCTGGAGGGTCCAGCAAGTCGGCAAGCATTGCAGCCCAGGAACATGGGTCATCTGCCAGTTTATCATCCCTGCGGGCTTTCCTCACTTGACACTCTTTTACATTCACCCATTCCGCCTTGTCTCTCTTCCACTCCGCAGGACTATTTAGGACAACTATCAAATAGCTATCCTACATTTGGCCAACATAAGGCCCAAAATGAGAAACTTCCTGCTTCTTCTTTTGAAATGAGATCTGTCCCAAGAGGCACTGCCCTATGTCCCTAGGGGTGGCCAGTAGACCTATCTAAGTCAGCCAATACCCATTCCCAGTACTCCTGGAGGCATGGGCACCCCCAAAGAATGCGCACAAAAAATGCATTCAGTTGGAAGCATCAGGAACAGGAGGGAGGACTAGCAGGGTATATGTTGTGCAGAGTGATCGGGACAGGTACACCTGGTGTAATACATTATATTGTGTCAATTTAAAATGGGTGTTAGAAATGGGGTTCCTGGTTGGAACCTCAGCCAGGCAAGCAGCACCATTAGTCAGGGCGATTAAGTTACACACCAAAGCTAACGTGCTCACCCCCAGCAGCATGGCTGTAAGGAAATGCCTCCTTGGCATGGTTGCCCCCTGACTTTTTGCCTTTGCTGATGCTATGTTTACAATTGAAAGTGTGCTGAGGCCTGCTAACCAGGCCCCAGCACCAGTGTTCTTTCCCTAACCTGTACTTTTGTATCCACAATTGGCAGACCCTGGCATCCAGATAAGCCCCTTGTAACTGGTACTTCTAGTACCAAGGGCCCTGATGCCAAGGAAGGTCTCTAAGGGCTGCAGCATGTCTTATGCCACCCTGGAGACCTCTCACTCAGCACAGACACACTGCTTGCCAGCTTGTGTGTGCTAGTGAGGACAAAACGAGTAAGTCGACATGGCACTCCCCTCAGGGTGCCATGCCAGCCTCTCACTGCCTATGCAGTATAGGTAAGACACCCCTCTAGCAGGCCTTACAGCCCTAAGGCAGGGTGCACTATACCATAGGTGAGGGTACCAGTGCATGAGCATGGTACCCCTACAGTGTCTAAACAAAACCTTAGACATTGTAAGTGCAGGGTAGCCATAAGAGTATATGGTCTGGGAGTTTGTCAAACACGAACTCCACAGCACCATAATGGCTACACTGAAAACTGGGAAGTTTGGTATCAAACTTCTCAGCACAATAACTGCACACTGATGCCAGTGTACATTTTATTGTAAAATACACCACAGAGGGCACCTTAGAGGTGCCCCCTGAAACTTAACCGACTATCTGTGTAGGCTGACTAGTTTTAGCAGCCTGCCACAAACCGAGACATGTTGCTGGCCCCATGGGGAGAGTGCCTTTGTCACTCTGAGGCCAGTAACAAAGCCTGCACTGGGTGGAGATGCTAACACCTCTCCCAGGCAGGAATTGTCACACCTGGCGGTGAGCCTCAAAGGCTCACCTCCTTTGTGCCAACCCAGCAGGACACTCCAGCTAGTGGAGTTGCCCGCCCCCTCCGGCCAGGCCCCACTTTTGGCGGCAAGGCCGGAGAAGATAATGAGAAAAACAAGGAGGAGTCACTGGCCAGTCAGGACAGCCCCTAAGGTGTCCCGAGCTGAGGTGACTCTAACTTTTAGAAATCCTCCATCTTGCAGATGGAGGATTCCCCCAATAGGGTTAGGATTGTGACCCCCTCCCCTTGGGAGGAGGCACAAAGAGGGTGTACCCACCCTCAGGGCTAGTAGCCATTGGCTACTAACCCCCCAGACCTAAACACGCCCTTAAATTAAATATTTAAGGGCTACCCTGAACCCTAGAAAATTAGATTCCTGCAACTACAAGAAGAAGGACTGCCCAGCTGAAAACCCCTGCAGCGGAAGACCAGAAGACGACAACTGCCTTGGCTCCAGAAACTCACCGGCCTGTCTCCTGCCTTCCAAAGATCCTGCTCCAGCGACGCCTTCCAAAGGGACCAGCGACCTCGACATCCTCTGAGGACTGCCCCTGCTTCGAAAAGACAAGAAACTCCCGAGGACAGCGGACCTGCTCCAAGAAAAGCTGCAACTTAGTTTCCAGCAGCTTTAAAGAACCCTGCAAGCTCCCCGCAAGAAGCGTGAGACTTGCAACACTGCACCCGGCGACCCCGACTCGGCTGGTGGAGATCCGACACCTCAGGAGGGACCCCAGGACTACTCTGATACTGTGAGTACCAAAACCTGTCCCCCCTGAGCCCCCACAGCGCCGCCTGCAGAGGGAATCCCGAGGCTTCCCCTGACCGCGACTCTTTGAATCCTAAATCCCGACGCCTGGGAGAGACCCTGCACCCGCAGCCCCCAGGACCTGAAGGACCGAACTTTCACTGGAGAAGTGACCCCCAGGAGTCCCTCTCCCTTGTCCAAGTGGAGGTTTCCCCGAGGAACCCCCCCCTTGCCTGCCTGCAGCGCTGAAGAGATCCCGAGATCTCTCATAGACTAACATTGCGAACCCGACGCCTGTTTCTACACTGCACCCGGCCGCCCCCGCGCCGCTGAGGGTGAAATTTCTGTGTGGGCTTGTGTCCCCCCCGGTGCCCTACAAAACCCCCCTGGTCTGCCCTCCGAAGACGCGGGTACTAACCTGCAAGCAGACCGGAACCGGGGCACCCCCTTCTCTCCATTCTAGCCTATGCGTTTTGGGCACCACTTTGAACTCTGCACCTGACCGGCCCTGAGCTGCTGGTGTGGTGACTTTGGGGTTGCTCTGAACCCCCAACGGTGGGCTACCTTGGACCAAGAACTGAACCCTGTAAGTGTCTTACTTACCTGGTAAAACTAACAAAAACTTACCTCCCCTAGGAACTGTGAAAATTGCACTGTGTCCACTTTTAAAACAGCTATTTGTGAATAACTTGAAAAGTATACATGCAATTTTGATGATTTGAAGTTCCTAAAGTACTTACCTGCAATACCTGTCGAATGAGATATTACATGTAGAATTTGAACCTGTGGTTCTTAAAATAAACTAAGAAAAGATATTTTTCTATAACAAAACCTATTGGCTGGATTTGTCTCTGAGTGTGTGTACCTCATTTATTGTCTATGTGTATGTACAACAAATGCTTAACACTACTCCTTGGATAAGCCTACTGCTCGACCACACTACCACAAAATAGAGCATTAGTATTATCTATTTTTACCACTATTTTACCTCTAAGGGGAACCCTTGGACTCTGTGCATGCTATTCCTTACTTTGAAATAGCACATACAGAGCCAACTTCCTACAATGGCGCAGAGCAGTCAGGCTCATCCCCAGAGGTCATGTGTAAACACATGCAAATGTACCACAAAGACAACTCAACAAGTTATATAAAAATACATTGTATGGTGTAAAACATAATTGGAACAAAAATTACATAAATCAGTTATACTCTCTTTGCAAGCAGCTGGAGGGTCATCACATAAATCAGTATACCCTGCTAAATAGTTGTCACGTCATCATCATCATGAATGCAAAAAGGGATATCTTAATCCTTATCATATGTCATAAAAAGAGCATCACAAACAAAAAGTTAGTGTGCATATCTTACAGTCCCTGAAACAGTATTGGTGCTCATGTCAGAAGAAACACACCATACATCAATCCTAGGGCACAAAAATACAGCATCTAGCAAGTAAAAAGAAGTCACCTGAAAAAAGTATAAGAACCAGTGCTACTAGGCTCCAAATAGGCATTGTATGGAAGTTTAGATATCCAACGTGGGTGTACAGGCAGACCTGCACCCTTAATATACAATATATATGGCATAATCAAGGAAATCGAGTCACCAGGTGTAAAGAAATGGCTCCCTGTTGCAGTTACCCCCCACTTTTTGCCTGATACTGATGCTGACTTGACTGAGAAGTGTGCTGGGACCCTGCTAACCAGGCCCCAGCACCAGGGTTCTTTCACCTAAAATGTACCATTGTTTCCACAATTGGCACACCCTGGCATCCAGATAAGTCCCTTGTAACTGGTACCTCTGGTACCAAGGGCCCTGATGCCAGGGAAGGTCTCTAAGGGCTGTAGCATGTATTATGCCACCCTAGAGACCCCTCACTCAGCACAGACACACTGCTTACAAGCCTGGGTGTGCTGGTGAGAACAAAATGAGTAAGTCGACATGGCACTCCCCTCAGGGTGCCATGCCAGCCTCTCACTGCCTATGCAGTATAGGTAAGACACCCCTCTAGCAGGCCTTACAGCCCTAAGGCAGGGTGCACTATACCATAGGTGAGGGTACCAGTGCATGAGCACTGTGCCCCTACAGTGTCTAAGCAAAACCTTAGACATTGTAAGTGCAGGGTAGCCATAAGAGTATATGGTCTGGGAGTCTGTTTTACACGAACTCCACAGCACCATAATGGCTACACTGAAAACTGGGAAGTTTGGTATCAAACTTCTCAGCACAATAAATGCACACTGATGCCAGTGTACATTTTATTGTAAAATACACCACAGAGGGCACCTTAGAGGTGCCCCCTGAAACTTAACCAACTAGCTGTGTAGGCTGACTGGTTCCAGCAGCCTGCCACACTAGAGACATGTTGCTGGCCCCATGGGGAGAGTGCCTTTGTCACTCTGAGGCCAGTAACAAAGCCTGCACTGGGTGGAGATGCTAACACCTCCCCCAGGCAGGAGCTGTGACACCTGGCGGTGAGCCTCAAAGGCTCACCCCTTTGTCACAGCCCAGCAGGGCACTCCAGCTTAGTGGAGTTGCCCGCCACCTCCGGCCACGGCCCCCACTTTTGGCGGCAAGGCTGGAGGGAACAAAGAAAGCAACAAGGAGGAGTCACTGGCCAGTCAGGACAGCCCCTAAGGTGTCCTGAGCTGAAGTGACTCTAACTTTTAGAAATCCTCCATCTTGCAGATGGAGGATTCCCCCAATAGGGTTAGGATTGTGACCCCCTCCCCTTGGGAGGAGGCACAAAGAGGGTGTACCCACCCTCAGGGCTAGTAGCCATTGGCTACTAACCCCCCAGACCTAAACACGCCCTTAAATTTAGTATTTAAGGGCTACCCTGAACCCTAGAAAATTAGATTCCTGCAACTACAAGAAGGACTGCCCAGCTGAAAACCCCTGCAGCGGAAGACCAGAAGACGACAACTGCCTTGGCTCCAGAAACTCACCGGCCTGTCTCCTGCCTTCCAAAGATCCTGCTCCAGCGACGCCTTCCAAAGGGACCAGCGACCTCGACATCCTCTGAGGACTGCCCCTGCTTCGAAAAGACAAGAAACTCCCGAGGACAGCGGACCTGCTCCAAGAAAAGCTGCAACTTTGTTTCCAGCAGCTTTAAAGAACCCTGCAAGCTCCCCGCAAGAAGCGTGAGACTTGCAACACTGCACCCGGCGACCCCGACTCGGCTGGTGGAGAACCGACACCTCAGGAGGGACCCCAGGACTACTCTGATACTGTGAGTACCAAAACCTGTCCCCCCTGAGCCCCCACAGCGCCGCCTGCAGAGGGAATACCGAGGCTTCCCCTGACCGCGACTCTTTGAATCCAAAGTCCCGACACCTGGGAGAGACCCTGCACCCGCAGCCCCCAGGACCTGAAGGACCGGACTTTCACTGGAGAAGTGACCCCCAGGAGTCCCTCTCCCTTGCCCAAGTGGAGGTTTCCCCGAGGAACCCCCCCCTTGCCTGCCTGCAGCGCTGAAGAGATCCCGAGATCTCTCATAGACTAACATTGCGAACCCGACGCTTGTTTCTACACTGCACCCGGCCGCCCCCGCGCCGCTGAGGGTGAAATTTCTGTGTGGGCTTGTGTCCCCCCCGGTGCCCTACAAAACCCCCCTGGTCTGCCCTCCGAAGACGCGGGTACTTACCTGCAAGCAGACCGGAACCGGGGCACCCCCTTCTCTCCATTCTAGCCTATGTGTTTTGGGCACCACTTTGAACTCTGCACCTGACCGGCCCTGAGCTGCTGGTGTGGTGACTTTGGGGTTGCTCTGAACCCCCAACTGTGGGCTACCTTGGACCAAGAACTGAACCCTGTAAGTGTCCTACTTACCTGGTAAAACTAACAAAAACTTACCTCCCCCAGGAACTGTGAAAATTGCACTGTGTCCACTTTTAAAACAGCTATTTGTGAATAACTTGAAAAGTATACATGCAATTTTGATGATTTGAAGTTCCTAAAGTACTTACCTGCAATACCTTTCGAATGAGATATTACATGTAGAATTTGAACCTGTGGTTCCTAAAATAAACTAAGAAAAGATATTTTTCTATACAAAAACCTATTGGCTGGATTTGTCTCTGAGTGTGTGTACCTCATTTATTGTCTATGTGTATGTACAACAAATGCTTAACACTACTCCTTGGATAAGCCTACTGCTCGACCACACTACCACAAAATAGAGCATTAGTATTATCTATTTTTACCACTATTTTACCTCTAAGGGGAACCCTTGGACTCTGTGCATACTATTCCTTACTTTGAAATAGTGCATACAGAGCCAACTTCCTACATTGGTGGATCAGCGGTGGGGTACAAGACTTTGCATTTGCTGGACTACTCAGCCAATACCTGATCACACGACAAATTCCAAAATTGTCATTAGAAATTCATTTTTGCAATTTGAAAGTTTTCTAAATTCTTAAAAGTCCTGCTAGGGCCTTGTGTGTTAAGTCCCTGTTTAGCATTGTCTTTTTAGAGTTTAAAAGTTTGTTAAAAGTTTGAATTAGATTCTAGAAACAGTTTTAGATTCTTTAAAAAGTCTTCCAACTTTTAGCAAAATAATGTCTGATACAGAGATGAATGTGGTGGAACTCGACACCACACCTTACCTCCATCTTAAGATGAGGGAGCTAAGGTCTCTCTGTAATATCAAAAAAATAACCATTGGCTCCAGACCTACCAAAATTCAGCTCCAGGAGCTGTTGGCAGAGTTTGAAAAAGCCAACCCCTCTGAGGATGACTTCACAGAGGAAGAAATTAGTGACTTGGAGGGCAATTCCCCCCTTCCAGTCCTAAATAGGGAGACCAGGGCCTCTCAAGCCCTGTCTCCAAAAATAATAGTCAGAAATGTTGCTTCCCTCACAGGAGGGTCCAGCATTTCTGAAATCACTGAGGATGCTCTCAGTGAAGATGACCCCCTGTTAGCCAGGATGGTCAAAAGATTGGCTTTGGAAAAGCAGCTCCTAGCCATAGAAAGGGAAAGAAAAGAGATGGGCCTAGGTCCCATCAATGGTGGCAGCAACTTAAATAGGGTCAGAGATTCTCCTGACATCCTAAAAATCCCCAAAGGGATTGTAACAAAATATGAAGATGGTGATGACATCACCAAATGGTTCACAGCTTTTGAGAGGGCTTGTGTAACCAGAAAAGTGAACAGATCTCACTGGGGTGCTCTCCTTTGGGAAATGTTCACTGGAAAGTGTAGGGATAGACTCCTCACACTCTCTGGAAAAGATGCAGAATCTTATGACCTCATGAAGGGTACCCTGATTGAGGGCTTTGGATTCTCCACTGAGGAGTATAGAATTAGATTCAGGGGGGCTCAAAAATCCTCGAGCCAGACCTGGGTTGATTTTGTAGACTACTCAGTAAAAACACTAGATGGTTGGTTAACTGGAAATGAAGTGTGTGACTATGTTGGGCTTTATAATTTGTTTATGAAAGAACACATTTTAAGTAACTGCTTCAATGAAAAGTTGCATCAGTATCTGGTAGACCTAGGTCCAATTTCTCCCCAAGAATTGGGAAAGAAGGCAGACCACTGGGTCAAGACTAGAGTAACCAAAACTTCCACTGGGGGTGACCAAAAGAAAGGGGTTACAAAAACTCCCCAGGAGAAAGTGGGTAACACTAGAAACAAAGAAAAAGAGTCCTCTGTAGGCCCCCAAAAACCAGAACAGGTGGGTGGGCCCCAAGACACAACCCAAAACAAAGGTGGGTACCAGGGTAAGAACTGGGATGCCACTAAGGCCTGGTGCCACAACTGTAAACAGTCTGGGCACCACACCAAGGACACTTCTTGTCCCAAAAACAAACCCCAGAACAAAATTCCTGGGGTAACCAGTGTAGCCATGGGAGATGACTCCTCAGATGAGGAGGTCTTCCTAGCCTTCAACTGGAAACAGGGCCCAACAGGTGAGTTGGAGATTCCAGAGGGAAGCAGACACTTCCACCACCTACTGGTGAATGGAATCCCAACCACTGCCCTGAGAGACACTTGTGCCAGTCACACTATTGTGCATGACAGGCTGGTGCTCTCAAACCAGTACATCCCAGGTGAGACTGCCAGAGTAAGAGTTAGCCCAGACAGGGTCACTAAGAGGCCTATGGCTTTAGTACCCATAGAAGTGGGTGGCACTCTTAGCTGGAGAAGGGTAGTAGTCAGTACAGACCTCCCCCTTGATTGTCTCCTTGGAAATGACTACCCAGAGGTTAGTCAGAGCCCAAGAGAGGAACTGGTCCAGTGCCAGTCCTCTCCCAAGGATTCTGGAAGTCCTGCCTCTGCAGTAAATGCAAGCAGGCCCCAGAAGAACAAGAAAAGAAAACAGAGTAGGAAGGGTGGACAACCTTTAGCCAAGGTTACAGCAAGCCAGGGAGATTCTGCTCCAGTAGGGGAGAACTCCAAAAATGGCCCTGATAAAGTCCAACCTGACCCACAAGAAGTCCTGGCTAGTCAGGCAACTGTTAAACCTGAGTGGGTGGCTCCTCAGCTAACAGAAGAAAGAGTGGAAGAAGGGTGTTTACTACAAGATGTGGTAACCCCCCACTCCAATACAGCAGACAGGCAACCTGAACCCAAAGAAGCCTGTAACTTAGCCCCTTCCCTTTTAGGTGAAGAGCTAAAGGTGTGGTTCTGGGCACTGACAGCTGTCAGTGGCCTCTGCTGGGTGTTAGCCTTTATGGCTGCACTATCCTTAGCATGGTGGTCTGACCCCATGCCAAATAGCAAGTTAGGCCCCCTGACCCTATTGGTCATGGTGGGGTTACTCCAGCTCTGGGTAACCTCTCTGGGTAAGCTAGGGGTGACCCTGGCCAAGATAAGATTAGCAGAGGTGGATACCTCTAAGACCAAAATAGAAAGAATGGGTGGAGACATTGAAGAGGCAGACAAGAGGCAATTCAGACTAGGTCCTATCACTGTGGAAGTAGGTCAGTTCCCCAAAGGGAATGACCTGAACAGGAGGATGTAAGGCAGAGTAGGCCCTGCAACAAACCAGCCATTTCCTCTACTCTTCCTCGCCTGACAGACTAGGAAGACTCTTCCAGCGTTGGCTGAGTCTCCTGGCCTGTGGGCTGGGGGGGGCTTGTGTAAAGAAATGGCTCCCTGTTGCAGTTACCCCCCACTTTTTGCCTGATACTGATGCTGACTTGACTGAGAAGTGTGCTGGGACCCTGCTAACCAGGCCCCAGCACCAGGGTTCTTTCACCTAAAATGTACCATTGTTTCCACAATTGGCACACCCTGGCATCCAGATAAGTCCCTTGTAACTGGTACCTCTGGTACCAAGGGCCCTGATGCCAGGGAAGGTCTCTAAGGGCTGTAGCATGTATTATGCCACCCTAGAGACCCCTCACTCAGCACAGACACACTGCTTACAAGCCTGGGTGTGCTGGTGAGAACAAAATGAGTAAGTCGACATGGCACTCCCCTCAGGGTGCCATGCCAGCCTCTCACTGCCTATGCAGTATAGGTAAGACACCCCTCTAGCAGGCCTTACAGCCCTAAGGCAGGGTGCACTATACCATAGGTGAGGGTACCAGTGCATGAGCACTGTGCCCCTACAGTGTCTAAGCAAAACCTTAGACATTGTAAGTGCAGGGTAGCCATAAGAGTATATGGTCTGGGAGTCTGTTTTACACAAACTCCACAGCACCATAATGGCTACACTGAAAACTGGGAAGTTTGGTATCAAACTTCTCAGCACAATAAATGCACACTGATGCCAGTGTACATTTTATTGTAAAATACACCACAGAGGGCACCTTAGAGGTGCCCCCTGAAACTTAACCAACTAGCTGTGTAGGCTGACTGGTTCCAGCAGCCTGCCACACTAGAGACATGTTGCTGGCCCCATGGGGAGAGTGCCTTTGTCACTCTGAGGCCAGTAACAAAGCCTGCACTGGGTGGAGATGCTAACACCTCCCCCAGGCAGGAGCTGTGACACCTGGCGGTGAGCCTCAAAGGCTCACCCCTTTGTCACAGCCCAGCAGGGCACTCCAGCTTAGTGGAGTTGCCCGCCCCCTCCGGCCACGGCCCCCACTTTTGGCGGCAAGGCTGGAGGGAACAAAGAAAGCAACAAGGAGGAGTCACTGGCCAGTCAGGACAGCCCCTAAGGTGTCCTGAGCTGAAGTGACTCTAACTTTTAGAAATCCTCCATCTTGCAGATGGAGGATTCCCCCAATAGGGTTAGGATTGTGACCCCCTCCCCTTGGGAGGAGGCACAAAGAGGGTGTACCCACCCTCAGGGCTAGTAGCCATTGGCTACTAACCCCCCAGACCTAAACACGCCCTTAAATTTAGTATTTAAGGGCTACCCTGAACCCTAGAAAATTAGATTCCTGCAACTACAAGAAGGACTGCCCAGCTGAAAACCCCTGCAGAGGAAGACCAGAAGACGACAACTGCCTTGGCTCCAGAAACTCACCGGCCTGTCTCCTCCCTTCCAAAGATCCTGCTCCAGCGACGCCTTCCAAAGGGACCAGCGACCTCGACATCCTCTGAGGACTGCCCCTGCTTCGAAAAGACAAGAAACTCCCGAGGACAGCGGACCTGCTCCAAGAAAAGCTGCAACTTTGTTTCCAGCAGCTTTAAAGAACCCTGCAAGCTCCCCGCAAGAAGCGTGAGACTTGCAACACTGCACCCGGCGACCCCGACTCGGCTGGTGGAGAACCGACACCTCAGGAGGGACCCCAGGACTACTCTGATACTGTGAGTACCAAAACCTGTCCCCCCTGAGCCCCCACAGCGCCGCCTGCAGATGGAATCCCGAGGCTTCCCCTGACCGCGACTCTTTGAATCCAAAGTCCCGACACCTGGGAGAGACCCTGCACCCGCAGCCCCCAGGACCTGAAGGACCGGACTTTCACTGGAGAAGTGACCCCCAGGAGTCCCTCTCCCTTGCCCAAGTGGAGGTTTCCCCGAGGAACCCCCCCCCTTGCCTGCCTGCAGCGCTGAAGAGATCCCGACGCTTGTTTCTACACTGCACCCGGCCGCCCCCGCGCCGCTGAGGGTGAAATTTCTGTGTGGGCTTGTGTCCCCCCCGGTGCCCTACAAAACCCCCCTGGTCTGCCCTCCGAAGACGCGGGTACTTACCTGCAAGCAGACCGGAACCGGGGCACCCCCTTCTCTCCATTCTAGCCTATGTGTTTTGGGCACCACTTTGAACTCTGCACCTGACCGGCCCTGAGCTGCTGGTGTGGTGACTTTGGGGTTGCTCTGAACCCCCAACGGTGGGCTACCTTGGACCAAGAACTGAACCCTGTAAGTGTCCTACTTACCTGGTAAAACTAACAAAAACTTACCTCCCCCAGGAACTGTGAAAATTGCACTGTGTCCACTTTTAAAACAGCTATTTGTGAATAACTTGAAAAGTATACATGCAATTTTGATGATTTGAAGTTCCTAAAGTACTTACCTGCAATACCTTTCGAATGAGATATTACATGTAGAATTTGAACCTGTGGTTCCTAAAATAAACTAAGAAAAGATATTTTTCTATACAAAAACCTATTGGCTGGATTTGTCTCTGAGTGTGTGTACCTCATTTATTGTCTATGTGTATGTACAACAAATGCTTAACACTACTCCTTGGATAAGCCTACTGCTCGACCACACTACCACAAAATAGAGCATTAGTATTATCTATTTTTGCCACTATCTTACCTCTAAGGGGAACCCTTGGACTCTGTGCATACTATTCCTTACTTTGAAATAGTGCATACAGAGCCAACTTCCTACACCAGGATAGGGACCTCCGTCATGGAGAGTCGTCTCGCCCTGCTATCTGATTCAACTGGGAAACGTCCTGAACAACGCGTTGGTAACAAGGCAGACATTTCCCAAGCAACGCAACCACGCCTGCTAGAACAATGACTGCCTATCTCTGCCTTAACCACGCATGTGCTTAACTACGCACATGCGTGGTTAAGGCAGAGAAATGGTCAGAGTGATCGGGAGAGAATGCAGTCAGGTAAGTGGGGTTGCAGAGTTGGGGGAAGTTTTTAGGGGTGTGGGTGGATAAAGGGCTTGGGGCGAGGAGGGAGGTTAGGCTATTTGTTTTTTTTTGGGACGAGTGGAAGGGTGTTTGGGATTTGTCTTAAGGGTAGGGCTAAGGGTGGCGGGTTGCACAGGGCTGGGGGTAGTTTTTCGGGTGGGGTGGATAAAAGGCTTGGTGTGGGGGTGGGGCGGTGCTTGGGATGTTTTTAAGGGTAGGGCTCAGGGTGGCGGGTCACACAGGGTTGGGCTATTTTTTTTTTTTTTAGGGGCTGGGAGAGGGCGCAGTCAGCTAAGTGGAGCTAGGGCAGGGCTGGGTGGCAGTTTTTAGGGGTGGGCTGGATTAAGGGCTTGGGGTGGGGATAGGACTTGTTTTCAGGGGCAGGGGTCTGGGTAATTTATTTTTAGGGCAGGTGGGGGGGGGAATCAGGGTGCTTTGCTTTTAAGGGCAGGGTGGGGGGGGGTTGGGGTAGTTTGTTTTTAGGGTGGGTGGAGGGATAGGTTGCTTTTAGGGCAGGGGGGACGGGGAAAGTTTTAGGCCTCAAGGTGGGTGGGTGTGTTAGGGTATGTAAGGAAATGCCTCCTTGGCATGGTTGCCCCCTGACTTTTTGCCTTTGCTGATGCTATGTTTACAATTGAAAGTGTGCTGAGGCCTGCTAACCAGGCCCCAGCACCAGTGTTCTTTCCCTAACCTGTACTTTTGTATCCACAATTGGCAGACCCTGGCATCCAGATAAGTCCCTTGTAACTGGTACTTCTAGTACCAAGGGCCCTGATGCCAAGGAAGGTCTCTAAGGGCTGCAGCATGTCTTATGCCACCCTGGAGACCTCTCACTCAGCACAGACACACTGCTTGCCAGCTTGTGTGTGCTAGTGAGAACAAAACGAGTAAAGTCGACATGGCACTCCCCTCAGGGTGCCATGCCAGCCTCTCACTGCCTATGCAAGTATAGGTCAGTCACCCCTCTAGCAGGCCTTACAGCCCTAAGGCAGGGTGCACTATACCATAGGGGAGGGTACCAGTGCATGAGCACTGTGCCCCTACAGTGTCTAAACAAAACCTTAGACATTGTAAGTGCAGGGTAGCCATAAGAGTATATGGTCTGGGAGTCTGTGTTACACGAACTCCACAGCACCATATTGGCTACACTGAAAACTGGGAAGTTTGATATCAAACTTCTCAGCACAATAAATGCACACTGATGCCAGTGTACATTTTATTGTAAAATACACCACAGAGGGCACCTTAGAGGTGCCCCCTGAAACTTAACCGACTGTCTGTGTAGGCTGACTAGTTCCAGCAGCCTGCCACACCAGAGACATGTTGCTGGCCCCATGGGGAGAGTGCCTTTGTCACTCTGAGGCCAGTAACAAAGCCTGCACTGGGTGGAGATGCTAACACCTCCCCAGGCAGGAGCTGTGACACCTGGCGGTAAGCCTCAAAGGCTCACCCCTTTGTCACAGCCCAGTAGGGCACTCCAGCTTAGTGGAGTTGCCCGCCCCCTCCGGCCACGGCCCCCACTTTTGGCGGCAAGGCTGGAGGGAACAAAGAAAGCAACAAGGAGGAGTCACTGGCCAGTCAGGACAGCCCCTAAGGTGTCCTGAGCTGAGGTGACTCTAACTTTTAGAAATCCTCCATCTTGCAGATGGAGGATTCCCCCAATAGGGTTAGGATTGTGACCCCCTCCCCTTGGGAGGAGGCACAAAGAGGGTGTACCCACCCTCAGGGCTAGTAGCCATTGGCTACTAACCCCCCAGACCTAAACACGCCCTTAAATTTAGTATTTAAGGGCTACCCTGAACCCTAGAAAATTAGATTCCTGCAACTACAAGAAGAAGGACTGCCTAGCTGAAAAACCCCTGCAGAGGAAGACCAGAAGACGACAACTGCCTTGGCTCCAGAAACTCACCGGCCTGTCTCCTGCCTTCCAAAGATCCTGCTCCAGCGACGCCTTCCAAAGGGACCAGCGACCTCGACATCCTCTGAGGACTGCCCCTGCTTCGAAAAGACAAGAAACTCCAGAGGACAGCGGACCTGCTCCAAGAAAAGCTGCAACTTTGTTTCCAGCAGCTTTAAAGAACCCTGCAAGCTCCCCGCAAGAAGCGTGAGACTTGCAACACTGCACCCGGCGACCCCGACTCGGCTGGTGGCGATCCAACACCTCAGGAGGGACCCCAGGACTACTCTAAGACTGAGTACAAAAACCTGTCCCCCCTGAGCCCCCACAGCGCCGCCTGCAGAGGGAATCCAGAGGCTTCCCCTGACCGCGACTCTTTGAATCCTAAGTCCCGACACCTGGGAGAGACCCTGCACCCGCAGCCCCCAGGACCTGAAGGACCGGACTTTCACTGGAGGAGTGACCCCCAGGAGTCCCTCTCCCTTGACCAAGTGGAGGTTTCCCCGAGGAACCCCCCCCTTGCCTGCCTGCAGCGCTGAAGAGATCCCTAGATCTCCCATTGACTTCCATTACAAACCTGACGCTGGTTTCTACACTGCACCCGGCCGCCCCCGCGCTGCTGAGGGTGAAATTTCTGTGTGGGCTTGTGTCCCCCCCGGTGCCCTACAAAACCCCCCTGGTCTGCCCTCCGAAGACGTGGGTACTTACCTGCAAGCAGACCGGAACCGGGGCACCCCCTTCTCTCCATTCTAGCCTATGTGTTTTGGGCACCACTTTGAACTCTGCACCTGACCGGCCCTGAGCTGCTGGTGTGGTGACTTTGGGGTTGCTCTGAACCCCCAACGGTGGGCTACCTTGGACCAAGAACTAAGCCCTGTAAGTGTCTTACTTACCTGGTTAACCTAACAAATACTTACCTCCCCTAGGAACTGTGAAAATTGCACTAAGTGTCCACTTTTAAAACAGCTATTTGTGAATAACTTGAAAAGTATACATGCAATTTTGATGATTTGAAGTTCCTAAAGTACTTACCTGCAATACCTTTCGAATGAGATATTACATGTAGAATTTGAACCTGTGGTTCTTAAAATAAACTAAGAAAAGATATTTTTCTATACAAAAACCTATTGGCTGGATTTGTCTCTGAGTGTGTGTACCTCATTTATTGTCTATGTGTATGTACAACAAATGCTTAACACTACTCCTTGGATAAGCCTACTGCTCGACCACACTACCACAAAATAGAGCATTAGTATTATCTATTTTTACCACTATTTTACCTCTAAGGGGAACCCTTGGACTCTGTGCATGCTATTCCTTACTTTGAAATCGCACATACAGAGCCAACTTCCTACATTGGTGGATCAGCGGTGGGGTACAAGACTTTGCATTTGCTGGACTACTCAGCCAATACCTGATCACACGACAAATTCTAAAATTGTCATTAGAAATTCATTTTTGCAATTTGAAAGTTTTCTAAATTCTTAAAAGTCCTGCTAGGGCCTTGTGTGTTAAGTCCATGTTTAGCATTGTCTTTTTAGAGTTAAAAGTTTGTTAAAAGTTTGAATTAGATTCTAGAAACAGTTTTAGATTCTTAAAAAAGTATTCCAACTCTTAGCAGAATAATGTCTGATACAGAGATGCAGGTGGTGGAACTCGACACCACACCTTACCTCCATCTTAAGATGAGGGAGCTAAGGTCTCTCTGTAATATAAAGAAAATAACCATTGGCTCCAGACCTACCAAAATTCAGCTCCAGGAGCTGTTGGCAGAGTTTGAAAAAGCCAACCCCTCTGATGATGACATCACAGAGGAAGAAATTAGTGACTTGGAGGCCAATGTCCCTCCTCCAGTCCTAAATAGGGAGAACAGGACCCCTCAAGTCCTGTCTCCAACTGTGTTAGTCAGAAATAGTGAGTCCCTCACAGGAGGGTCCCACATTTCTGAAATCACTGAGGATGCTCTCAGTGAAGATGACCTCCTGTTAGCCAGGATGGCCAGAAGATTGGCTTTAGAGAGACAGCTCCTAGCCATAGAAAGGGAAAGACAAGAGATGGGCCTAGGACCCATCAATGGTGGCAGCAATATAAATAGGGTCAGAGATTCTCCTGACATGTTAAAAATCCCCAAAGGGATTGTGACAAAATATGAAGATGGTGATGACATCACCAAATGGTTCACAGCTTTTGAGAGGGCTTGTGTAACCAGAAAAGTGAACAGATCTCACTGGGGTGCTCTCCTTTGGGAAATGTTCACTGGAAAGTGTAGGGATAGACTCCTCACACTCTCTGGAAAAGATGCAGAATCTTATGACCTCATGAAGGGTACCCTGATTGAGGGCTTTGGATTCTCCACTGAGGAGTACAGGATTAGGTTCAGGGGGGCTCAAAAATCCTCGAGCCAGACCTGGGTTGACTTTGTTGACTACTCAGTGAAAACACTAGATGGTTGGATTCAAGGCAGTGGTGTAAGTAATTACGATGGGCTGTACAATTTATTTGTGAAAGAACACCTGTTAAGTAATTGTTTCAATGATAAACTGCATCAGCATCTGGTAGACCTAGGACCAATTTCTCCCCAAGAATTGGGAAAGAAGGCGGACCATTGGGTCAAGACAAGGGTGTCCAAGACTTCAACAGGGGGTGACCAAAAGAAAGGGGTCACAAAGACTCCCCAGGGGAAGGGTGATGAGACAACCAAAACTAAAAATAGTAAAGAGTCTTATACAGGCCCCCAAAAACCTGCTCAGGAGGGTGGGCCCAGAGCCTCTTCACAAAACAATGGGTACAAGGGTAAAAAATTTGATCCCAAAAAGGCCTGGTGTCATAGCTGTAAACAGCATGGACACCAAACTGGAGACAAGGCCTGTCCCAAGAAAGGTTCCACTCCAAACTCCCATCCAGGTAACACTGGTATGGCTAGTCTCCAAGTGGGATCAACAGTGTGCCCAGAGCAAATCAGGGTCCACACTGAAGCTACTCTAGTTTCTGAGGGTGGGGTGGATTTAGCCACACTAGCTGTCTGGCCGCCTAACATGCAAAAATACAGACAGCAACTCTTAATTAATGGGACTAGAATAGAGGGCCTGAGGGATACAGGTGCCAGTGTCACCATGGTGACAGAGAAACTGGTTTCCCCTGGCCAATACCTGACTGGAAAAACTTACACAGTCACCAACGCTGACAATCAGAGAAAAGTACATCCCATGGCAATGGTTACTTTAGAATGGGGAGGGGTCAATGGCCTGAAACAGGTGGTGGTCTCCTCAAATATCCCAGTGGACTGTCTGCTTGGAAATGACCTGGAGTCCTCAGCATGGGCTGAGGTAGAACTAAAAACCCATGCAGCAATGCTGGGTATCCCTGAACTGGTGTGTGTGAAAACAAGAGCACAATGCAAGGCACAGGGTGAACAAGTAGAGCTGGAGTCTGGAAGAATGGCCCAGCCTACCAAGAGAACAGGAAAATCAGTTGGGAAACCAACTACAACACAGCAAAAGAAAGGGAACCTCTCTTCTCAGGAAGAAGTTCTGCCCTCTGAGGGAACTGAGCCTTTGGAGCTTGAACCTTACCAGGTTGAGCTCTTAGGCCCAGGGGGACCCTCAAGGGAGGAGCTGTGTAAGGGACAAGAAACCTGTCCCTCTCTTGAAGGCCTTAGGCAGCAAGCTGCTGAAGAGTCCAAAGGCAAGAAAAATGGAACACATAGGGTCTATTGGGAAGATGGGCTCCTGTACACTGAGGCCAGAGACCCCAAACCTGGTGCCACTAGGAGAGTGGTAGTGCCTCAGCTGTTCAGAGAGTTCATCCTAACATTGGCCCATGACATTCCCCTTGCTGGACATTTGGGACAAACCAAGACGTGGGAGAGGTTAGTCAACCACTTCTACTGGCCCAATATGTCCAACATGGTTAAGGAGTTTTGCCTCTCCTGCCCCACCTGTCAAGCCAGTGGTAAGACAGGTGGGCATCCAAAGGCCCCCCTCATTCCACTTCCAGTGGTGGGGGTTCCCTTTGAAAGAGTGGGTGTGGACATAGTTGGTCCACTGGAACCTCCCACAGCCTCAGGAAATATGTATATCCTGGTAGAGATATTACATGTAGAATTTGAACCTGTGGTTCTTAAAATAAACTAAGAAAAGATATTTTTCTATACAAAAACCTATTGGCTGGATTTGTCTCTGAGTGTGTGTACCTCATTTATTGTCTATGTGTATGTACAACAAATGCTTAACACTACTCCTTGGATAAGCCTACTGCTCGACCACACTACCACAAAATAGAGCATTAGTATTATCTATTTTTACCACTATTTTACCTCTAATGGGAACCCTTGGACTCTGTGCATGCTATTCCTTACTTTGAAATAGCACATACAGAGCCAACTTCCTACAGGGTAGTTCAGTTTTTATCAGCACGGTGGGTGGGGAATTGGGGTAATTTTGTTTTTAGGGCAGGTGTGTGGTCAGGGTGGTTTTGTTTTTAGGGGCAGACAGTTTAGTTTTTAGGGCTGGTGGGGAGGTCAGTTTAAAAAGTGAGGGGGGTCGGGGAAGGTTTTAGGGCTCAGGGTGGGTGAGGGGGTGTCAGGGTAATTCAGTTTTTAGGGGTGAGGTCAAGTAGTTTTGTTTTTAGGGGAGGGGGTGGGTGGTGGTGAAGGTCGGGTAGTTTTGTTTTTAGGGCAGTGGGGGGTCAGGTAGGTTTGTTATTAGGAGCAGGGATGAAAGGGGTCGGGGTAGCTTTGTTTAAAGGGTAGGTGGGGGGGGGGCGGGTAGTTTAAGTATTAGGGGTGGGGTACTTTTGGGCCCTAGGGCGGGTGGGGCATGATAGCACCACGCATGCCTTTCCCTCACATGCCTTTACTAAGCATGCTCCTACAACGAGAAATCATTGTAAAAGCATGAGTGGTAAAGGCATGCGTGGAAATAATGCGGTCATTGTTCTGACCGCGTTAAGGCATGCGTGGTTCCTGCATGTTTTGTTCTATCATACAACCGATTCAACTTATCGCTGCCCACAAGGTATGAGCATGTGAGGGGGGCCCACACACTGCAAGGGAGGGTAGCAGGGAGACCTCCTAGGACCCACCTGTTCCCAGACCTTCAAAAACAGGGGTTGGGGCCACTGCCTGTATTCGTCATTAACACACTAAGCGGCTGCCAGCTGGGGCCGCCACCCATGCTCTTTCCAACCCGCTGGGCGGCTGCCCTTGGGGAATGTTCCTTCATTGTTAGGACTCCCCTTTCCACACCGGTACTGCTACAGTGATCCTTCTCCCTCGGTGTTGCACTGCAATGAGAATCAAAGCCACACCTTCCCCTAGGCGACGGCACAAAGGCTAGATGTAGCCTCTTTTGGGGCGGGGAGTTCCCTCAAAACAGCAGTCACTTTAACCCGTTGAATGCGGGCGTCGGCCACTGGCCGACGCCCACACTCCCTCCCTGGTGCGGGTCACGACCAGTGGCCGACACCAGGGAGGGGGTTAAAAATCCTCCGGTGCAATGCACCGGAGGATTTTTTATTTTATTTTTTTCACCGTAGGAGACGCGGAAGAGCTTCCGCGTCTCCATCCCACCCGCCCCCTTATGACTGTTTTGGGGGGCCGAAAATGTTTTTTTTTTTTTTTAAATGGCGGGGTTGGCCCTTGGAACACGGGCCGACCCCAGGGGGGAAAAAAAAAACGTAGTTTTGCCTGGGGAGGCCGATCGCCCCCCCAGGGTAAAAAAAAACAAAAAACAAACAAATTGTTGGTGGTCAGCCCTTAGGGTGACCATCAACGGGGCCATTTTTTTTTTTTATACATGTGTGCTTTGCCGAGGGCAAGCACACATGTATAAAAAGAAAAAGATTTGTGACATGAGTCTCATATATATGTGTATATATGTATACACATTGTAGGAAGTTGGCTCTGTATGTGCTATTTCAAAGTAAGGAATAGCATGCACAGAGTCCAAGGGTTCCCCTTAGAGGTAAAATAGTGGTAAAAATAGATAATACTAATGCTCTATTTTGTGGTAGTGTGGTCGAGCAGTAGGCTTATCCAAGGAGTAGTGTTAAGCATTTGTTGTACATACACATAGACAATAAATGAGGTACACACACTCAGAGACAAATCCAGCCAATAGGTTTTTATATAGAAAAATATCTTTTCTTAGTTTATTTTAAGAACCACAGGTTCAAATTCTACATGTAATACCTCATTCGAAAGGTATTGCAGGTAAGTACTTTAGGAACTTCAAATCATCAAAATTGCATGTATACTTTTCAAGTTATTCACAAATAGCTGTTTTAAAAGTGGACACTTAGTGCAATTTTCACAGTTCCTAGGGGAGGTAAGTATTTGTTAGGTTAACCAGGTAAGTAAGACACTTACAGGGCTTAGTTCTTGGTCCAAGGTAGCCCACCGTTGGGGGTTCAGAGCAACCCCAAAGTCACCACACCCGCAGCTCAGGGCCGGTCAGGTGCAGAGTTCAAAGTGGTGCCCAAAACACATAGGCTAGAATGGAGAGAAGGGGGTGCCCCGGTTCCGGTCTGCTTGCAGGTAAGTACCCGCGTCTTCGGAGGGCAGACCAGGGGGGTTTTGTAGGGCACCGGGGGGGACACAAGTCCACACAGAAATTTCACCCTCAGCAGCGCGGGGGCGGCCGGGTGCAGTGTAGAAACAAGCGTCGGGTTTGTAATGGAAGTCAATGGGAGATCTAGGGATCTCTTCAGCGCTGCAGGCAGGCAAGGGGGGGGTTCCTCGGGGAAACCTCCACTTGATCAAGGGAGAGGGACTCCTGGGGGTCACTCCTCCAGTGAAAGTCCGGTCCTTCAGGTCCTGGGGGCTGCGGGTGCAGGGTCTCTCCCAGGTGTCGGGACTTAGGATTCAAAGAGTCGCGGTCAGGGGAAGCCTCGGGATTCCCTCTGCAGGCGGCGCTGTGGGGGCTCAGGGGGGACAGGTTTTTGTACTCACAGTCTTAGAGTAGTCCTGGGGTCCCTCCTGAGGTGTTGGATCGCCACCAGCCGAGTCGGGGTCGCCGGGTGCAGTGTTGCAAGTCTCACGCTTCTTGCGGGGAGCTTGCAGGGTTCTTAAAAGCTGCTGGAAACAAAGTTGCAGCTTTTCTTGGAGCAGGTCCGCTGTCCTCGGGAGTTTCTTGTCTTTTCGAAGCAGGGGCAGTCCTCAGAGGATGTCGAGGTCGCTGGTCCCTTTGGAAGGCGTCGCTGGAGCAGGATCTTTGGAAGGCAGGAGACAGGCCGGTGAGTTTCTGGAGCCAAGGCAGTTGTCGTCTTCTGGTCTTCCTCTGCAGGGGTTTTCAGCTAGGCAGTCCTTCTTCTTGTAGTTGCAGGAATCTAATTTTCTAGGGTTCAGGGTAGCCCTTAAATACTAAATTTAAGGGCGTGTTTAGGTCTGGGGGGTTAGTAGCCAATGGCTACTAGCCCTGAGGGTGGGTACACCCTCTTTGTGCCTCCTCCCAAGGGGAGGGGGTCACAATCCTAACCCTATTGGGGGAATCCTCCATCTGCAAGATGGAGGATTTCTAAAAGTCAGAGTCACCTCAGCTCAGGACACCTTAGGGGCTGTCCTGACTGGCCAGTGACTCCTCCTTGTTTTTCTCATTATTTTCTCCGGCCTTGCCGCCAAAAGTGGGGCCTGGCCGGAGGGGGCGGGCAACTCCACTAGCTGGAGTGTCCTGCTGGGTTGGCACAAAGGAGGTGAGCCTTTGAGGCTCACCGCCAGGTGTGACAATTCCTGCCTGGGGGAGGTGTTAGCATCTCCACCCAGTGCAGGCTTTGTTACTGGCCTCAGAGTGACAAAGGCACTCTCCCCATGGGGCCAGCAACATGTCTCGGTTTGTGGCAGGCTGCTAAAACTAGTCAGCCTACACAGGTAGTCGGTTAAGTTTCAGGGGGCACCTCTAAGGTGCCCTCTGGGGTGTATTTTACAATAAAATGTACACTGGCATCAGTGTGCATTTATTGTGCTGAGAAGTTTGATACCAAACTTCCCAGTTTTCAGTGTAGCCATTATGGTGCTGTGGAGTTCGTGTTTGACAGGCTCCCAGACCATATACTCTTCTGGCTACCCTGCACTTACAATGTCTAAGGTTTTGTTTAGACACTGTAGGGGTACCATGCTCATGCACTGGTACCCTCACCTATGGTATAGTGCACCCTGCCTTAGGGCTGTAAGGCCTGCTAGAGGGGTGTCTTACCTATACTGCATAGGCAGTGAGAGGCTGGCATGGCACCCTGAGGGGAGTGCCATGTCGACTTACTCATTTTGTTCTCACTAGCACACACAGGCTTGTAAGCAGTGTGTCTGTGCTGAGTGAGGGGTCTCTAGGGTGGCATAAGACATGCTGCAGCCCTTAGAGACCTTTCCTTGGCATCAGGGCCCTTGGTACTAGAAGTACCAGTTTACAAGGGACTTATATCTGAATGCCAGGGTGTGCCAATTGTGGATACAATGGTACATTTTAGGTGAAGGAACACTGGTGCTGGGGCCTGGTTAGCAGGGTCCCAGCACACTTCTCAGTCAAGTCAGCATCAGTATCAGGCAAAAAGTGGGGGGTAACTGCAACAGGGAGCCATTTCTTTACACAAGCCCCCCCCAGCCCACAGGCCAGGAGACTCAGCCCAAGCTGGGAGAGTCTTCCTAGTCTGTCAGGCGAGGAAGAGTAGGAGAAATAGGCTGGTTAGTTGCAGGGCCTACTCTGCCTTACATCCTTCTGTTCAGGTCATTCCCTTTGGGGAACTGACCCACTTCCACAGTGATAGGACCTAGTCTGAATTGCCTCTTGTCTGCCTCTTCAATGTCTCCACCCATTCTTTCTATTTTGGTCTTAGAGGTGTCCACCTCTGCTAACCTTATCTTGGCCAGGGTCACCCCTAGCTTACCCAGAGAGGTTACCCAGAGCTGGAGTAACCCCACCATGACCAATAGGGTCAGGGGGCCTAACTTGCTATTTGGCATGGGGTCAGACCACCATGCTAAGGATAGTGCAGCCATAAAGGCTAACACCCAGCAGAGGCCACTGACAGCTGTCAGTGCCCAGAACCACACCTTTAGCTCTTCACCTAAAAGGGAAGGGGCTAAGTTACAGGCTTCTTTGGGTTCAGGTTGCCTGTCTGCTGTATTGGAGTGGGGGGTTACCACATCTTGTAGTAAACACCCTTCTTCCACTCTTTCTTCTGTTAGCTGAGGAGCCACCCACTCAGGTTTAACAGTTGCCTGACTAGCCAGGACTTCTTGTGGGTCAGGTTGGACTTTATCAGGGCCATTTTTGGAGTTCTCCCCTACTGGAGCAGAATCTCCTTGGCTTGCTGTAACCTTGGCTAAAGGTTGTCCACCCTTCCTACTCTGTTTTCTTTTCTTCTTCTTCTGGGGCCTGCTTGCATTTACTGCAGAGGCAGGACTTCCAGAATCCTTGGGAGAGGACTGGCACTGGACCAGTTCCTCTCTTGGGCTCTGACTAACCTCTGGGTAGTCATTTCCAAGGAGACAATCAAGGGGGAGGTCTGTACTGACTACTACCCTTCTCCAGCTAAGAGTGCCACCCACTTCTATGGGTACTAAAGCCACAGGCCTCTTAGTGACCCTGTCTAGGCTAACTCTTACCCTGGCAGTCTCACCTGGGATGTACTGGTTTGAGAGCACCAGCCTGTCATGCACAATAGTGTGACTGGCACAAGTGTCTCTAAGGGCAGTGGTTGGGATTCCATTCACCAGTAGGTGGTGGAAGTGTCTACTTCCCTCTGGAATCTCCAACTCACCTGTTGGGCCCTGTTTCCAGTTGAAGGCTAGGAAGACCTCCTCATCTGAGGAGTCATCTCCCATGGCTACACTGGTTACCCCAGGAATTTTGTTCTGGGGTTTGTTTTTGGGACAAGAAGTGTCCTTGGTGTGGTGCCCAGACTGTTTACAGTTGTGGCACCAGGCCTTAGTGGCATCCCAGTTCTTACCCTGGTACCCACCTTTGTTTTGGGTTGTGTCTTGGGGCCCACCCACCTGTTCTGGTTTTTGGGGGCCTACAGAGGACTCTTTTTCTTTGTTTCTAGTGTTACCCACTTTCTCCTGGGGAGTTTTTGTAACCCCTTTCTTTTGGTCACCCCCAGTGGAAGTTTTGGTTACTCTAGTCTTGACCCAGTGGTCTGCCTTCTTTCCCAATTCTTGGGGAGAAATTGGACCTAGGTCTACCAGATACTGATGCAACTTTTCATTGAAGCAGTTACTTAAAATGTGTTCTTTCATAAACAAATTATAAAGCCCAACATAGTCACACACTTCATTTCCAGTTAACCAACCATCTAGTGTTTTTACTGAGTAGTCCACAAAATCAACCCAGGTCTGGCTCGAGGATTTTTGAGCCCCCCTGAATCTAATTCTACACTCCTCAGTGGAGAATCCAAAGCCCTCAATCAGGGTACCCTTCATGAGGTCATAAGATTCTGCATCTTTTCCAGAGAGTGTGAGGAGTCTATCCCTACACTTTCCAGTGAACATTTCCCAAAGGAGAGCACCCCAGTGAGATCTGTTCACTTTTCGGGTTACACAAGCCCTCTCAAAAGCTGTGAACCATTTGGTGATGTCATCACCATCTTCATATTTTGTTACAATCCCTTTGGGGATTTTTAGGATGTCAGGAGAATCTCTGACCCTATTTAAGTTGCTGCCACCATTGATGGGACCTAGGCCCATCTCTTTTCTTTCCCTTTCTATGGCTAGGAGCTGCTTTTCCAAAGCCAATCTTTTGACCATCCTGGCTAACAGGGGGTCATCTTCACTGAGAGCATCCTCAGTGATTTCAGAAATGCTGGACCCTCCTGTGAGGGAAGCAACATCTCTGACTATCATTTTTGGAGACAGGGCTTGAGAGGCCCTGGTCTCCCTATTTAGGACTGGAAGGGGGGAATTGCCCTCCAAGTCACTAATTTCTTCCTCTGTGAAGTCATCCTCAGAGGGGTTGGCTTTTTCAAACTCTGCCAACAGCTCCTGGAGCTGAATTTTGGTAGGTCTGGAGCCAATGGTTATTTTCTTTATATTACAGAGAGACCTTAGCTCCCTCATCTTAAGATGGAGGTAAGGTGTGGTGTCGAGTTCCACCACCTGCATCTCTGTATCAGACATTATTCTGCTAAGAGTTGGAATACTTTTTTAAGAATCTAAAACTGTTTCTAGAATCTAATTCAAACTTTTAACAAACTTTTAAACTCTAAAAAGACAATGCTAAACAGGGACTTAACACACAAGGCCCTAGCAGGACTTTTAAGAATTTAGAAAACTTTCAAATTGCAAAAATGAATTTCTAATGACAATTTTGGAATTTGTCGTGTGATCAGGTATTGGCTGAGTAGTCCAGCAAATGCAAAGTCTTGTACCCCACCGCTGATCCACCAATGTAGGAAGTTGGCTCTGTATGTGCTATTTCAAAGTAAGGAATAGCATGCACAGAGTCCAAGGGTTCCCCTTAGAGGTAAAATAGTGGTAAAAATAGATAATACTAATGCTCTATTTTGTGGTAGTGTGGTCGAGCAGTAGGCTTATCCAAGGAGTAGTGTTAAGCATTTGTTGTACATACACATAGACAATAAATGAGGTACACACACTCAGAGACAAATCCAGCCAATAGGTTTTTATATAGAAAAATATCTTTTCTTAGTTTATTTTAAGAACCACAGGTTCAAATTCTACATGTAATACCTCATTCGAAAGGTATTGCAGGTAAGTACTTTAGGAACTTCAAATCATCAAAATTGCATGTATACTTTTCAAGTTATTCACAAATAGCTGTTTTAAAAGTGGACACTTAGTGCAATTTTCACAGTTCCTAGGGGAGGTAAGTATTTGTTAGGTTAACCAGGTAAGTAAGACACTTACAGGGCTTAGTTCTTGGTCCAAGGTAGCCCACCGTTGGGGGTTCAGAGCAACCCCAAAGTCACCACACCCGCAGCTCAGGGCCGGTCAGGTGCAGAGTTCAAAGTGGTGCCCAAAACACATAGGCTAGAATGGAGAGAAGGGGGTGCCCCGGTTCCGGTCTGCTTGCAGGTAAGTACCCGCGTCTTCGGAGGGCAGACCAGGGGGGTTTTGTAGGGCACCGGGGGGGACACAAGTCCACACAGAAATTTCACCCTCAGCAGCGCGGGGGCGGCCGGGTGCAGTGTAGAAACAAGCGTCGGGTTTGTAATGGAAGTCAATGGGAGATCTAGGGATCTCTTCAGCGCTGCAGGCAGGCAAGGGGGGGGGTTCCTCGGGGAAACCTCCACTTGATCAAGGGAGAGGGACTCCTGGGGGTCACTCCTCCAGTGAAAGTCCGGTCCTTCAGGTCCTGGGGGCTGCGGGTGCAGGGTCTCTCCCAGGTGTCGGGACTTAGGATTCAAAGAGTCGCGGTCAGGGGAAGCCTCGGGATTCCCTCTGCAGGCGGCGCTGTGGGGGCTCAGGGGGGACAGGTTTTTGTACTCACAGTCTTAGAGTAGTCCTGGGGTCCCTCCTGAGGTGTTGGATCGCCACCAGCCGAGTCGGGGTCGCCGGGTGCAGTGTTGCAAGTCCCACGCTTCTTGCGGGGAGCTTGCAGGGTTCTTTAAAGCTGCTGGAAACAAAGTTGCAGCTTTTCTTGGAGCAGGTCCGCTGTCCTCAGGAGTTTCTTGTCTTTTCGAAGCAGGGGCAGTCCTCAGAGGATGTCGAGGTCGCTGGTCCCTTTGGAAGGCGTCGCTGGAGCAGGATCTTTGGAAGGCAGGAGACAGGCCGGTGAGTTTCTGGAGCCAAGGCAGTTGTCGTCTTCTGGTCTTCCTCTGCAGGGGTTTTCAGCTAGGCAGTCCTTCTTCTTGTAGTTGCAGGAATCTAATTTTCTAGGGTTCAGGGTAGCCCTTAAATACTAAATTTAAGGGCGTGTTTAGGTCTGGGGGGTTAGTAGCCAATGGCTACTAGCCCTGAGGGTGGGTACACCCTCTTTGTGCCTCCTCCCAAGGGGAGGGGGTCACAATCCTAACCCTATTGGGGGAATCCTCCATCTGCAAGATGGAGGATTTCTAAAAGTCAGAGTCACCTCAGCTCAGGACACCTTAGGGGCTGTCCTGACTGGCCAGTGACTCCTCCTTGTTTTTCTCATTATTTTCTCCGGCCTTGCCGCCAAAAGTGGGGCCTGGCCGGAGGGGGCGGGCAACTCCACTAGCTGGAGTGTCCTGCTGGGTTGGCACAAAGGAGGTGAGCCTTTGAGGCTCACCGCCAGGTGTGACAATTCCTGCCTGGGGGAGGTGTTAGCATCTCCACCCAGTGCAGGCTTTGTTACTGGCCTCAGAGTGACAAAGGCACTCTCCCCATGGGGCCAGCAACATGTCTCGGTTTGTGGCAGGCTGCTAAAACTAGTCAGCCTACACAGGTAGTCGGTTAAGTTTCAGGGGGCACCTCTAAGGTGCCCTCTGGGGTGTTGTTTTACAATAAAATGTACACTGGCATCAGAGTGCATTTATTGTGCTGAGAAGTTTGATACCAAACTTCCCAGTTTTCAGTGTAGCCATTATGGTGCTGTGGAGTTCGTGTTTGACAAACTCCCAGACCATATACTCTTCTGGCTACCCTGCACTTACAATGTCTAAGGTTTTGTTTAGACACTGTAGGGGTACCATGCTCATGCACTGGTACCCTCACCTATGGTATAGTGCACCCTGCCTTAGGGCTGTAAGGCCTGCTAGAGGGGTGTCTTACCTATACTGCATAGGCAGTGAGAGGCTGGCATGGCACCCTGAGGGGAGTGCCATGTCGACTTACTCATTTTGTTCTCACTAGCACACACAGGCTTGTAAGCAGTGTGTCTGTGCTGAGTGAGGGGTCTCTAGGGTGGCATAAGACATGCTGCAGCCCTTAGAGACCTTTCCTTGGCCTCAGGGCCCTTGGTACTAGAAGTACCAGTTTACAAGGGACTTATCTGAATGCCAGGGTGTGCCAATTGTGGATACAATGGTACATTTTAGGTGAAGGAACACTGGTGCTGGGGCCTGGTTAGCAGGGTCCCAGCACACTTCTCAGTCAAGTCAGCATCAGTATCAGGCAAAAAGTGGGGGGGTAACTGCAACAGGGAGCCATTTCTTTACACACATATATATATCTATATAGATATATATATATATACATAGATATATATATATATAGATATATTTTTTTCAGGACAAGCATTGCAGCGTCCATGTGCTGCTTTTCTGACTTGTTGGTGTGTATCTGGGCTTCTAACAACGCCCACCTCACGCCCATCACTACCACTCCTTTGATGGCATTGGAAAATGATTTACCTTTGTCCCTCCTTGGGGAGGTTTTGCTACCGCCTTGGCCATCGCCCCTGGTACATGGCTAATTGCACTTTTGCTGTTACGTTTAACTGCGAGCGAACTTCTTTTCCTTTTGTGTAACTCTTCACATGATGCTCATGGTGGCCATGGCGCTGTGAATCGGCTCTCTTATGTGAAAGAGTTTAACTTTAAATTATCAATTTATGTGGCAAGAAAAGTTGGGTTAGGAGTTTATAACGCTAATAGCTCTAACTCGAGCAGATGAGAGACCCATTGCATTGTAAATGCTTGTTATTCTTGTGTGTGTTGTTTTATAATGGTGAACAATTTCACCGCACTCCACGAGGACCGTGATCAAGACTCCTTGGTGAGTTGAAACACGTTGGTGGTTATTGACTGCAATAAAATACACGTTTATTTGTACTTGATGGAGTGCGGTGAAATTTTTCGGCATTAGATAATTTCTAGATTGGTCTTCCCTGTCACTGGGCACCGGCAGTGGAGTGTGCCGGCCAGCAACCCTTCAACCACTTTGTTTCTAAACATATAAATATATATATATATATATATATATATATATATATATATATATATATATATATATACACACACACACAATATGCATGCATGCATGTCTTTTCTGTAGTGGCAGTTTTGCTGGATAGTACTGAGGGAATTAGAAGAGGAGGTAATGGGAGGCAGAGCACCAAAAATGACTGTTGCACAGGGTGTGTGGTAAGGTGAAGTAATACATTCTTTTTTTGTTTTTTTCAGTGTTTTCAGAGAATCTGCAGAATTGGAGAAGAAGCGAAGGTAAGGTGACGACATTTCCTGTTGTACACAACAAACATACCAACAAGCAATTTTGTGACTATCTGCCTTCTACGTAGGATAGTAATTTAGAGGGACAGTTTAGCCAGTTGCAGAGATGGCGTCTCGTTGGATGACTGCTGATCAAGCCCTAGCTCGGGTTATGGAGGACAGTTCTGATGTAGGCTCAGAGACTGAGACAGCAGACACTGAGGCAGCATCTGAGGGAGAGGACAATGGGGCAGATTCTGGGAGTGATTTTTCAGTCGGCGGAGTCCCATCTGACGACACCTCTTCCAGTGAGTCTGAAGGAGACAATGACGACATCCGTGCTGTCCCTTCGCAAGCACATTCTGGGCAGCGGGACCACATTGGGTTAGCCGAACCCAGAGAGCACTGCCGCAAGCACAGAACGAGTGCTCTCTTGGCAGCCCCCCTGTTTGGTTCAGCCCCAAATTCCACCTTTTACTGGTGACGCTGGATGTAAAGTCGATACAGCTAACTTTTTGCCAGTCGACTACATCTATCTGTTTTTGGATGTTGACTTCAGAAAGTTGTGCAGCAAACAAATTTGCGTGCAGACCAATTTCTGAGGGAGCGCGGAGGCACTCTAGGGCCCCGTTCTAGGGCACGCCAGTGGACTCCCACTTCGCTGGCGGAGTTGAAGATATTTTTGGGCCTTACCCTCAAAATGGGGTTAGTACAGAAACCCACCTTGCAGTCCTACTGGACGACTCGCACGGTTTGGGTAACTCCCATCTTCGCACCATACATGAGCAGAGATCGTTTTTTGCTACTGCAGCGCATGCTGCATTTCAATGACAATTCTGCTGCATTGCCCCGGGACCATCCAGATCATGACAGGTTGTTCAAAATTCGGCCTGTCGTGGAACATTTGTCTGCCAGGTTTCCAGAGATCTATACTCCTGGAAAGAATATAGCAGTCGATGAGTCCTTGATCCTGTACAAAGGACGGCTGCTTTTCAGACAGTACATTGCGAGCAAAAGAGCTCGCTATGGCATAAAGCTGTACATGCTGTGTGAGAGCTCTACTGGCTATGTGTACAGCCTGAGAGTGTATACAGGGAAGGATTCTACCCTAAACCCTGTAGGTTGCCCTCCCACGTTAGGGGTCACAGGTAAGATTGTATGGGAACTTGTCCAGCCACTTCTTCACAAAGGTTATAACCTTTATGTGGATAATTTCTATACAGGAGTAGAGCTGTTCAGTGAGCTCTACAAAGCTGGCACTGTGGCCTGCGGTACAGTTCGTTGTAACCGCAAAGGATTCCCGCGGGAGCTTGTTTGCAAGAAGCTCCAGAAATCACAGAGTACTGCATTGCGTTCTAACGAACTGCTCGCAGTCAAGTTCCTAGATAGACGTGATGTATACGTGCTCACTACAATTCATGATGAGAGCACTTCTCCCATCACGGTTTGGGGTCAGATGGCCGAAGTCCACAAGCCCATCTGTATACTTGATTACAATAAGTACATGGGTGGAGTGGACAAGAACGACCAGGTTCTTCAACCATACAATGCGTGTCGTAAAACTCGCACTTGGTACAAGAAACTGTTTACCCACCTGATTCAGATGGCAACATATAATGCGTATGTTGTTTACCGTCAGACAACAGGAAGACTCATGACTTTCCTTGACTTCCAGTTGTCTGTAATTGAAAGCCTCACTGCTGTTACTGAAGAAGCAGCAGCCTCCACCTCATATGTTCTGGAGGATGTGGCAAGGCTGCAGGAGCGACACTTTGCTGATCGCATACCTAAAACACCCAAAAAGGATCGCCCATGTCGTCGCTGTAAAGTGTGCTCAAAGCATGGAAAGCGGCAGGAGAGTCGGTATTACTGTCCCCAGTGTCCATCACAACCAGGCCTCTGTATCCCTACTTGCTTTACGTTGTATCATACTTAAGCAAAGTTCTGGGAAATCGACTGAGGTTGAGCTGCTGTTGGGTAATCCTTTCAGTGGCAGTGCATGGATACCGAACGTCCATGGGCCACTGCTTCGTTAGGCAAGGAGCCACAGAATTTTACTTCATCATGGACTTCCTTTTGGCGTGGTCGGTGTTCTGTTCAATTAACATGCATTTTCTTCCCCCTACTGCATATACTAGTAGACAGAACATATGCCACATTGCCACGGAGTACCCTTTCTTCACCTGCATGTCTTCCTTACTTTCAACGGTAGATATGCTCTCTCAGTTTGAGAAATCACTTTGTAGGGCATACTTGGAAGCCCCCAACTTGCTTCCACAAACTAGTATAGGTTCACTTGGCTATTATACAGGATTAGCCAGAACTCTGATGAGAACAGAGACATGGATGGGTAAGGAAAGCTTATGGTAGGAGTGCCTTCACAGGGTTATTGCACAGGTAGAAGGCAGATACTAAAGGTAGTACAGATGTACATCATCTACACCTATGGATTCAAACCCATTGGTGCCATCCCAGCACTAAAGGAGAATGACTTGTATAGGTCAGTGTTTGACCTGCTTTTCATGTTCATCCTCCATCAGAACTTAGTAGATGTTCAGTTTGCTGTATAAGTGCATTATAGTCACATCACTGCACATAATGTTGGCTGGGACATATGCTACGTTCTCATGGACTCCCCTATGTACCAAACACTACCCTTTTCCATAGCCTATGACCTTCTCTTTAGGGAACATAATGAGAAATCCCCAGCATGTCTCCCTTAGTTTCAAAGGTAGATATGCTCACTCAGTTCGAGGAATCGCTTTGTACGGCATACTCGGACACCCCCAACTTGCATCCACAAACTGGAAGGAGTTGGATTTAGCACAGAGATTGCGCTAAAGGCGCATGAAAAACATGTCTTCCTGAGCCTCAGGTGGCTGTCACAGGAGTCATTAGTAAAGGTTTGTTACGCATGCATTTGGTAATGTTAAGGAAGAAGGAGGCAGTTACTTGACAGGTGGTAAAATGTAGTCAAACTTATTCCGTTCTGTGGCGTGTGAATGTGATGGGCCCTTGTCTGGCAGCGGTAAGTTAATGTGAGTGGAGTGATTGATTGGATTGGGCCCGTGGCTGGCGATATGAAAGGGTTGTTTGTTGTGCGTGAATGGCGTGTGAATGGACCATAAAGAGGTTGGTGCCTGGACGCGGCTTTATGGCCCACCTTCAGAAGGCTTGGTTTCAACATTCAGATACTTTGATAAGTAATCATGCTTTAAAACCATAATTTCTGGAGGTGCTAAAACCAACCAGTGTGAGTGGTGGGTTAACTTTAACAAACTAGTACCAGGGGAGACCAAGGGTGCAGGACTTGCATGGCTCTCACCAGTTTTCCTTCACCCAGAATCCCCTTGAAATTACATTATGTGCTTAAAAAACACATTTTCCTTGCATTCCAATGAGCAGAAGTCCAGGGATCTGCAGGGATCCTCAAAATTCCTACCACCCAGTGTTTCCCCACTTGTCCTGATAAAAACACAACCCCGCTTGTGTGCCTGCGCCTAGTGCCTGCTTCAGGAATGAATCACTCCAGGGTTAACAGTAGACCTCAAGCAAGGACTACCATTGACCCTTGTGTGATCCATTCCTGTCGCGGGCGCTAGGCCTACCCACACAAGTGAGGTATCATTTTTATCGGGAGACTTGGGGGGACGCTGGGTGGAAGGAAATTTGAGGCTCCTCTCAGATTCCAGAACTTTCTGTCATCGAAATGTGAGGAAAACTTGTTTTTTTAGCCTCTTTTTGAGGTTTGCAAAGGATTCTGGGTAACAGAACCTGGTCAGAGCCCCGCGAGTCACCCCATCTTGGATTCCCCTAGGTCTCTAGTTTTCAAAAATGTACAGGTTTGGTAGGTTTCCCTAGGTGCCGGCTGAGCTAGAGGCCAAAATCTACATGTAGGCACTTTGCAAAAAACAGCTCTGTTTTCTGTGATGTGTCCACGTTGTGTTTTGGGGCATTTCCTGTCGCGGGCGCTAGACCTACCCACACAAGTGAGGTATCATTTTTATCGGGAGACTTGGGGGGACGCTGGGTGGAAGGAAATTTGAGGCTCCTCTCAGATTCCAGAACTTTCTGTCACCGAAATGTGAGGAAAACATGTTTTTTTAGCCACTTTGAGGTTTGCAAAGGATTCTGGGTAACAGACCTGGTCAGAGCCCCGCGAGTCACCCCATCTTGGATTCCCCTAGGTCTCTAGTTTTCAAAAATGTACAGGTTTGGTAGGTTTCCCTATGTGCCGGCTGAGCTAGAGGCCATAATCTACAGGTAGGCACTTTGCAAAAAACAGCTCTGTATTTTGTCAAAAAATGGGATGTGTCCACGTTGTGTTTTGGGGCATTTCCTGTCGCGGGCGCTAGGCCTACCCACACAAGTGAGGTATCATTTTTATCGGGAGACTTGGGGGAACATAGAATAGCAAAACAAGTGTTATTGCCCCTTATCTTTCTCTACATTTTTTCCTTCCAAATATAAGAGAGTGTGTAAAAAAGACGTCTATTTGAGAAATGCCCTGCAATTCACATGCTAGTATGGGCACCTCGGAATTCAGAGATGTGCAAATAACCACTGCTCCTCAAAACCTTATCTTGATCCCATTTTGGAAATGCAAAGGTTTTCTTGATACCTCTTTTTCACTCTTGATATTTCAGCAAATGAATTGCTGTATACCCAGTATAGAATGAAAAACAACTGCAGGGTGCACCTCATTTATTGGCTCTGGGTACCTAGGGTTCTTGATGAACCTATAAGCCCTTTATATCCCCGCAACCAGAAGAGCCCAGCAGACAAAACGGTATATTGCTTTCAGAAATCTGACATCGCAGGAAAAAGTTACAGAGTAAAACAAAGAAAAATGGCTGTTGTTTTCAGCTCAATTTCAATATTTTTTTATTTCAGCTGTTATTTTCTGTAGGAAAACCTTGTAGGATCTACACAAATGACCCCTTGCTGAATTCAGAATTTTGTCTAGTTTTCAGAAATGTTTAGCTTTCCGGGATCCAGCATTGGTTTCACACCCATTCCTGTCACTAACTGGAAGGAGGTTGAAAGCACCAAAAATAGTAAAAATGGGGTATGTCCCAGTAAAATGCCAAATTTGTGTTGGAAAATGTGGTTTTCCGATTCAAGTCTGCCCGTTCCTGAAAGGTGGGAAGATAGTGATTTCAGCACCAGAAACCCTTTGTTGATGGCATTTTCAGGGAAAAAACCACAAGCCTTCTTCGGCTGCCCTTTTTTCCCATTTTTTTGGAAAAAACGAACTTTTCACTGTATTTTGGCTATTTTCTTGGTCTCCTCCAGGGGAAACCACAAACTCTGGGTACCATTAGAATCCCTAGGATGTTGGAAAAAAAGGACGCAAATTTGGCATGGTTAGCTTATGTGGACAAAAAGTTATGAAGCCCTAAGCGCGAACTACCCCAAATAGCCAAAAAAGGGCTCAGCACTGGGGGGGAAAAGGCCCAGCAGCTAAGAGGTTAAGGTGAGTGGCATGCTGACCCCACCACAGGGAAGCCCACAAGGACAGGTCTCTCTGGATGGCTCTGGCCCATGGGTAGGACCAGTGATCCTCTCGACTTCAGGACCTGTCCTCTTGTGAGCCCTAGCTGTCACGCTCCAGGCACACTCGAGTAACAGCTGAAGCGCTTACCAAGCACAGATACGTAACGTGCTCCCACAAGAGCTAGCAGAATTTCTCCCAGCGCTCACCACGCACTGACACCAAGCATAAATCCCACATATAGTGCTCCCCAAGGCACTACTGTAAAGGTTTGCAGATCCAGGGGCAGCAAAGGCACAAAGATAGTCTTAAACTGGCACAGAGACAGGCAGACCACCACACCAGGGCAACAGTGGTGGTTCCTCTTGGTGGTCCTACAGTGCCAGGGAATTCCAAGTCAGGGAGTAACTGGCAGCAGGGCGACAAGCAGAAAAGCAATCCTGATAATCACTGACAGAGGTTCGGTCCCAGGTCCAAAAGTGCTCTAAAAATCAGGGAGCAAACCCCTTCTACCTATACTCAAAAATGACTTTCAAGTCTAGCACAACAACCTTTTAACCCAGCCTGCCTCCAGGCATTAGTAGGGGGTAATCAGTTCATTATATGAGGGCAGGACACAGCCTATTCACATATAAGGTGTGAAAAACCTTCCCTCTCCCATGCTCAGGAAGACTATCTGTATGCAGATGCCTCTTCTGTCACACTCAGCCCCTCCTGTGTGATGGCTGTCTGGAAAGTATGCACCCAGTGGAGCTGTCACTCTACCCCAGATAAGGATTGGAGTAAGGATGCAAAAGCACTAGATATGTAAGCACAGAGAAATGAAAATGTCACTTACCCAGTGTACATCTGTTCGTGGCATTAGTCGCTGCAGATTCACATGTTTAGCACAGTCCGCTGCCTGGTGTTGGGCTCGGAGTATTACAAGTTGTTTTTCTTCGAAGAAGTCTTTTTTGGTCACGGGACTGAAGGACTCCTCCCTCTTCGGCTCCATTGCGCATGGGCGTCGACTCCATCTTAGATTGTTTTCCCCGCAGAGGGTGAGGATGGAGTTGTTTGCTATAAATAGTGCCCATGCAATGGAGTGAATACGTATGTACATAAAAAGTTTATAATAATTATTTACAAATGTACAAATGTTTAAGATTTAAGATCTACTTCTAAAAGGCTACAGGCTTCCCGGGGAGGCGGGAGGGCACATGTGAATCTGCAGCGACTAATGCCACGAACAGATGTACACTGGGTAAGTGACATTTTCAGTTCGATGGCATATGTTGCTGCAGATACACATGTTTAGCATAGACTATAAAGCAGTTACCTCCCCTAAAAGCGGTGGTTTAGCCTGTAGGAGTTGAAGTAGTTTGGAATAATGTTCTTAGTACAGCTTGGCCCACTGTAGCTTGTTGTGCATTTAGTACGTCTACACAGTAGTGTTTAGTAAATGTATGAGGCGTAGACCAGGTTGCAGCCTTACATATTTCGCTCATAGGAATATTTCCTAGAAAGGCCATTGTAGCACCTTTCTTTCTGGTTGAGTGTGCCTTTGGTGTAATAGGCAATTCTCTCTTGGCTTTAAGATAGCATGTTTGAATACATCTGACTATCCATCTAGCAATTCCTTGTTTAGAGATTGGATTTCCTATTTGTGGTTTTTGAAAAGCTATGAACAGTTGTTTTGTTTTCCTGATTAGCTTTGTTCTGTCAATGTAGTACATTAGTGCTCTTTTGATGTCTAATGTATGTAGTGCCCTTTCAGCCACGGAATCTGGTTGTGGGAAGAACACTGGCAATTCTACTGTTTGATTTAAATGGAATGGTGAGATTACTTTTGGTAGAAATTTTGGATTTGTTCTTAGAACTATTTTATTTTTGTGTATTTGAATAAATGGTTCTTGTATGGTAAATGCCTGCATTTCACTTACTCTTCTGAGGGATGTGATTGCAATGAGAAATGCGACTTTCCACGTTAGATATTGCATTTCACAGGAATGCATGGGTTCGAAAGGTGGACCCATGAGTCTTGTTAAGACGATGTTAAGGTTCCATGAAGGAACTGGTGGTGTTCTTGGTGGTATAATTCTTTTTAGCCCTTCCATGAATGCTTTAATAACTGGTATTCTAAATAGAGACGATGAATGAGTAGTTTGTAGGTAAGCAGATATTGCTGTGAGGTGAATTTTTATAGATGAAAAAGCGAGATTCGCTTTTTGTAAATGTAGTAAGTATCCCACTATGTCCTTTGTAGAGGCATGCAATGGTTGGATTTGATTGGTATGGCAGTAGCAAACAAATCTTTTCCACTTAGATGCATAGCAGTGTCTAGTGGAAGCTTTTCTAGCTTGTTTTAAGACCTCCATACATTCTTGTGTGAGGTCTAAGTGTCCGAATTCTAGGATTTCAGGAGCCAAATTGCTAGATTCAATGATGCTGGGTTTGGATGCCTGATCTGTTGTTTGTGTTGTGTTAACAGATCTGGTCTGTTGGGTAGTTTGACATGCGGTACTAGTGAAAGGTCTAGTAGAGTTGAATACCAAGGTTGTCTTGCCCATGTGGGTGCTATCAGTATGAGTTTGAGTTGGTTTTGACTCAATTTGTTTACTAGATATGGAAGGAGAGGGAGAGGGGGAAAAGCGTATGCAAATATCCCTGACCAACTCATCCATAGAGCATTGCCTTGTGATTCGCGGTGTGGGTACCTGGATGCGAAGTTTTGGCATTTTGAGTTTTCTTTTGTTGCGAACAAATCTATCTGGGGTGTTCCCCAAATTTGAAAGTACTTGTTCAGAACTTGGGGGTGAATTTCCCATTCGTGGACTTGTTGGTGGTCTCGCGAAAGGTTGTCTGCTAGTTGGTTTTGTATTCCTGGAATAAATTGTGCTATTAGGCGAATGTTGTTGTGAATCGCCCACTGCCATATTTTTTGTGTTAGGAGACACAATTGTGTTGAGTGTGTTCCTCCTTGTTTGTTTAAATAATACATTGTTGTCATGTTGTCTGTTTTGACAAGAATGTATTTGTGTGTTATTATGGGTTGAAAGGGTTTTAACGCTAGAAATACTGCTAACAGTTCTAGGTAATTTATATGAAATTTTGTTTGGTGTACATCCCATTGTCCTTGAATGCTGTGGTGATTGAGGTGTGCTCCCCACCCTGTCATGGAAGCATCTGTTGTTATAACGTATTGAGGCACTGCGTCCTGAAATGTCCGCCCTTTGTTTAAATTGTTGCTGTTCCACCATAGAAGCGAGAGGTATGTTTGGCGGTCTACCAACACCAGATCTTGAAGTTGACCCTGTGCCTGTGACCATTGTGATGCTAGGCACTGTTGTAAGGGTCGCATGTGTAGTCTTGCGTTTGGGACAATGGCTATGCATGATGACATCATGCCTAGAAGTTTTAGCATAAATTTTGCTTGTATCTTTTGGTTTGGAAACATAGCACTTATTACCTTGTGGAATGCTTGCACTCTTTGTGGACTTGGAGTGGCAATTCCTTTTGATGTGTTGATGGTTGCCCCTAGATATTGTTGTGTCTGACACGGTTCGAGGTGTGACTTTGTATAGTTGATGGAGAAACCCAGTTTGTGAAGGGTTTGTATGACATATGTGGTGTCGTTTGTGCACTTTTTTACTGTGTTGGTCTTGATTAGCCAATCGTCTAGGTAAGGAAACACATGTATCTGTTGTCTCCTGATATGTGCTGCTACTACTGCTAGACATTTTGTGAATACTCTTGGTGCAGTTGTTATTCCGAATGGCAACACCTTGAATTGGTAATGTATTCCTTTGAATACGAACCTTAGGTACTTTCTTTGAGAAGGGTGTATCGGTATATGAAAGTACGCATCTTTTAGGTCTAATGTGGTCATGTAATCTTGCTGTTTGAGCAGTGGAATGATGTCTTGTAGTGTGACCATGTGAAAGTGGTCCGATATGATGTAGGTATTTAGTGTCCTGAGATCTAATATTGGTCTTAATGTTTTGTCTTTTTTTGGAATTAGAAAGTACAGGGAGTAAACTCCTGTGTTTTTTTGTTGTACTGGTACTAACTCTATTGCATCCTTTTGCAGTAGTGCTTGAACTTCTAGTCCTAAAAGTTCTAAATGTTGTGGTGACATTTTGCGTGTTTTTGGAGGGATGTTTGGTGGGAATTTGTGGAATTCTATGCAATAGCCATGTTGGATTATTGCTAATACCCAATTGTCTGTTGTAATCTGCTGCCAAGATTGGTAGAATTGGCTTAGTCTTCCCCCCACTGGTGTTGAGTGAAGGGGTTGTGTGACTTGAAAGTCACTGTTTAGGTGGAGGTGTTTTTGGAGTCTGGAATCTTCCCCTACTCCTCGGGAATTGACCCCCTCTATATCCCCTGAAACCTCCCCTTTGGAATGAACCCTGATATGGTGTGGTTCTTGTTTGTTGGCTGGTGGTGTCTGTGGGTTGGCCACGAAACCCCCCTCTAAATGGAGTTTTTCTAAAAGAGCCTCTGCTCTGCGGGGAGTAGAGTGCGCCCATGGCTTTGGCCGTGTCTGTGTCCTTATTAAGTTTTTCAATGGCTGTGTCCACTTCAGGGCCAAAAAGTTGTTTCTCGTTGAAGGGCATATTAAGGACAGCCTGCTGGATTTCAGGTTTGAAGCCTGAAGTGCGGAGCCAAGCGTGTCTCCTTATGGTGACGGCAGTGTTGACTGTTCTCGCTGCAGTATCGGCTGCGTCCATTGAAGAGCGGATTTGATTGTTTGAGATCGTTTGTCCCTCTTCAACTATTTGCTGCGCCCTTTTTTGGTATTCCTGGGGAAGATGGTCTATGAGAAGTTGCATCTCATCCCAGTGTGCGCGGTCATATCGGGCCAGCAGCGCTTGAGAATTTGCGATGCGCCACTGGTTGGCTGCCTGTGATGCTACTCTTTTTCCTGCCGCATCAAATTTTCGGCTTTCTTTGTCCGGAGGTGGGGCGTCGCCAGATGTATGGGAATTTGCTCTTTTGCGAGCTGCCCCTACTACTACGGAGTCAGGTGGTAACTGCGAAGTAATAAACACTGGGTCTGTGGGTGGTGGTTTGTATTTCTTATCCACCCTTGGGGTGATGGCTCTTGATTTTACGGGCTCTTCAAAAAAAAAATTGCGTGCCGTAACATCCCTGGTAGCATTGGGAGACATTGATATTGGCTATGTGTAGCCGAGAGGGTGTTAAATAAAAAATCATCCTCTATAGGATCGGAATGCAGTTGGACATTGTGGAAGTCTGCTGCCCTAGCCACCAGTTGCGAGTATGAGGTACTGTCCTCTGGCGGTGACGGCTTTGTGGGGTATGAATCGGGATCATTGTCCGGCACTGGGGTGTCATATAGGTCCCAAGCGTCTTGATCCTGATTATCTTGACTTATGGTAGTTTGCGCTGGTGAGTGCATTTGTGGCGGTGTTTGTGCCGGCGATGCCTGTTGTGGTGGAGAGGGCGGAGGCGTGACTTTTTTAACCACTTTGGCTTGTGGTTGTGCGTCATCCTTGAGAAATCCGATCCTTCTTTTTCTCATTATTGGGAAGGGTTGATATCTTCCCTGTGTCTTGCTGGATGTACAGTCTCTTTTGTGTGTAGTCTGATTCTACACTTTGGAGCTCTTGTCCAAATCTGTGCATCTGGCCACTTATTCCTTGTTCCTCTGTGTAGGATGGAGGTGTGGAACTTTTCGGCGCCGAGAGAGAATCTTTTTTCTGCTTCGGCACCGACAGAATTTTTGTGGCTTTCGGCAGTGTGTCTCGGTGCCGATGTTTTTCGGTGCCGGCATCTTGTTTTTGCCTCTCGGAGCCGCTATCTCGGCTCCGAGGTTGCTCCATGGCGGTCCCTCGACCGGAGTCGGGTGTCTTCGCTATGGGCGTGCCCTTTTTCGGCGCCTTCGACGGCTCGCCGGTTTTATGGGTCGAGCCATGGCCTGTTGGCAGTGGCGTCCCCTGGGCTTTTGTCTTCTCGATGGTTTTTATTTTCGACGTCTTACTCACTGTTTGTTGTTTGACGTCGGAGTCTCCGGATTCTGATTCCGGAACCAAGAATGTTTCCTCTTCGTCGTCGAAACGTTGTTTTGTCGGCGTGGACGCCATTTGTAGACGCCTGGCTCTTCGGTCCCGGAGTGTTTTTCTGGACCGGAAGGCTCGACAGGCCTCACAGGTATCCTCCTTGTGCTCGGGGGACAAGCACAAGTTACAGACCAAGTGCTGATCTGTATAAGGATACTTACTGTGACATTTTGGGCAGAAACGGAATGGGGTCCGTTCCATCGGCTTCGATGTCGCACGCGGTCGGGCCGACCAGGCCCCGATGGGGGATCGAAGCTACCCCAAAGTCTTCCGATGATCGGTGTCGATGTACCCAACTATCCCGATACCGAACGGAACAATACCGACGCTTTCTTCCGAGATTCTGACTAACTTTCTGAACCGAAACACAGAGCGAAAAGGAATACGTCCGAACCCGACAGCGAAAAAAAACAATCTAAGATGGAGTCGACGCCCATGCGCAATGGAGCCGAAGAGGGAGGAGTCCTTCGGTCCCGTGACCAAAAAAAGACTTCTTCGAAGAAAAACAACTTGTAATACTCCGAGCCCAACACCAGGCAGCGGACTGTGCTAAACATGTGTATCTGCAGCAACATATGCCATCGAACTGTTCACTTTCTTAAAGTGGCATTTATACAATGGTAATAAAAAAAATCCACCTACATCAACAAGCAGGAATTCTCACTACCATTCCAAACATACTAAACATGCCCATACTATTCCTCATAGATCAGAAAACAACACTTAGGACTTGAATTGGAAATGCCCTAGCATATGTCTAAGAGAGGAGCAGCACTCACAGTAGTGAGAAATTAATTAAGCCATTTTGTCACTACTAGGGCATGTAGTACATAAAGGTATAGGTCCTTCCTTTTACATAGACAGTACTCTGCCGATAGGGCAAGCTAGGGCCTACCTTTGGGGTGACTTAGGTGTAGCAAAAATGAAGTTTAGGCCTTGGCATGTAGTTTGACTTGCCAAGTCAATGTGGTAGTAAACTGCGCACGCAGGCCCTGTAGTGGCAGGCGTGGGCAGGTTTGAAAGGATACTTCTGTGGGTGGTGCATCTGAGCTGCAGGCCCACTAGTAGCTTTTAATTCATAGGCCCTGGGTATATGGTATACCACTTTACAAGGAATGTACAGGTAAATTAAATAAGCCAAACAAGTGTAAATCAATTATACTAAGTTGTAGGGGAAAGAGCACATGAGCAGTGTAAAAGTGCCCAGAATCCTAAAGCCAACAAAAAGAGGGTCAGAAAAACAGGAGGAGAAAGGCTAAATGTTTAGGGATAACCCTGCAGAAAGGGCCATTTCCAACAACAGGCATTAGAGGAAGCTGTCCTGACCCCTTCGTTTATGGCTCCCCTTTCTTTGGTTGGCAGAGGAGGCCCCAGTGTGTTCTGCCATTTAGTGTGTAGTAGAGCCTCTCTGGCAGGAAGTTCTCTCTCAGGGCCCTATACAAGTGCAATATTTGTCATCCTCCTCCTCCTAAGGTCAACAATTCCAACAGGGTACGAGACTCTGAGGGAGCCTCCAGAAAGGTCAACCAAATTTCACAGGCCATTGCTGCGATTTTGCCGTACTAGAGAAATTGACCCACCCCCAGATTGAAGGTAGTCTAAGTCGGCCATTGTAACAAAATAAGCATCCGGGTACAGGTCTCTCAGGGACACCCCCCACCTCTCCCTTCCCACCAGCTGGTAACAGACATGGAGTTAGCAATCTGAGAAAAGGATCAATAGTGCAAAATGGAATATCGAAGGCAAATGGTGCTCTCCACAACACACACTTAACCATTTGCTCCCACGTTTTGCACACTTGCTTGACTAGGGTGTGTAAATCAGGTGGGACCCTCACACCCATCATCAAGAGCTCAGGAACAGAGACATCCCCACAAGTGCCCCTTAGCAATCTGATTTTGCAGTCATCATCATCAAACCAATGAACCGCAAGCTGTAACTGGGCAGCATATAAATACAGTTCTAGGAACCGCATCTCCAGGCCTCCCTGCACAAAGTGTGCTAAAGTGTAGAAAGGCTCACCAGTTTCCTCCCATTTGCCCATAAAAGCTCAACAATCGGAGTGTCCAATTCCACAAACACCTTCCAGGTGATTTTGTACAAGATGCCCCGAAAGATATATAAACATCGGGGTAGTATAATCATTTTGGCCAGTGCCAACATCCCAATCAGAGATAAGTGCATAGTTTTCCAGATCTTTATGCATGGTTTCAGTCACTCCGTTACTCTCCCTATATTGAGGGCCCTGAACACCGACTCGCCATGAGTAAATCTGATCCCCAAGTATCAGATGCTCTATGTTTCCGAGGGGAGGTCCACCAGGGAGAGTGCCACCAAGGGCCAGCCAGCTAGTCCCCCAATGGGAACAGTTGAGATAACAGCCACACAAGATATTTTGGCCAACTCCACAAGGAGGGCTAACATGATGGGGACCAAGTATTGAGATTGTCTCAGGTACAGGAGGGCGTTATCTGCATATAGGGGGACAACATGTGTATTTATACCCACCAGAACAGCCCAGCCTCTCAATGCAGAGCATAGTATGCAATCCATCAGCTCCATCGCTATTGCAAATAGTAGGAGCAACAACAGGCACCCCCTATCTAGTCCCATGGCAAATGGGGAATTGATGACATCCCCCTTGCCGTCAGTTTTGAAGAGAGCAAATGTACCCATTTTATGAAGGATTCTCCATGCCTACTTTACATAACACTTCCCACAGATATTGCCACGAAATAATCAAAAAACGTATGTATCTTCATGGATCAAGTGAGGCATGTATGGCAAGAGCAGTGTTGCTAAGACTTTGCTAAGGATTTTCACATCGATGTTAAGCATGGATAAGGGACGGTATGAAGTAACCTCCTCCACGTCCCTATCTGGTTTAGGCAGCATAGGGTAGAATCCTCCTCCTGTATGTCTCCGTAAAAACTTCCAAGAGTCGCTCAGCTATGATCCCTGCTCTGTGCTGATAGAACGCTTCTGGCAAGCCATCTCCACCAGGGGTCTTAGCAGTGTTCAGCACCTTCACCACCGCCACAATTTCTTCTTTGGTTAAGTGGCATCCAAGCTGTCTTTCTCTTCCCGGAGTAGAGGTATCATCTCTAGTCCCTCCAAGTACGCATGTCTGGTCTGTGTTCAGCAGGGCGGTAAAGGAGCATTCATTACCTTGCAGATCCATGGTAAAGGTGGAATGCGTGTTTCACCCTGGAGAAGACTGGCCAGCAATTGACTCGCTTTATCTCCCTCCATATGGAGAAGTTGAAGATAGTGCAGGCAAAATTGTCCAAACGTCTCATGTGTCGAATAACTCCTGTTTACATTCCTTCCACTCAACCAGTTTCTGGGGCTGATCTACCATCGTAGTTTCTTGGGTGCCAAATCTCTATTCCAGCGTATCCAAGGACTTGGCTAGTTGTTGCCTCACCCCATATATGACCTTTAGGCATTCCCCACGTAACATCACTTTAATAGCGTCCCACTAAACTGCTCTTGTAGATGCAGTACCCCATCAAAATAGTTGTCTACCATCGTTCGTACTGCTCCATTAAAGACCGGGTCAGTCAGGGCCTCGGCTCTCATCCACCACAGGAGTACCCTAGGAGTCTCTCTAGACATTCTGAGTGAGACCAATAAAGAGGAACGATCTGATACATAACGACCCAGGTAACTAACGGTCTCCACGCACTGCTTCAGAGCACTAGACAACATATAGTGATCTAGGCAACTGTATGTCCCAGTAGCAGGCACACAACAGGAGTACGCCTTAGTAGGCAGACCATACCTTCCAAACGTCCTGTAAGTCTGCGCTCAACATGTCTATTATCACACCAGTCATTGCTGGCTTGGCATCCAATTTGACCATCTAGCACACAAATGATATCCCCTGCAAAAAGGACCTCTAAACCAAATAGTCTGCATCCAAGGTCATAATCCTTCCGAAAAAATGCCCCTCACCCGCGTTAAGACGAATACGCATTTACAGTACTCCAACTACATGGAACAAGGCCACCGCCCACTATGACCATCCCACCAGCAACTAATCAATCAATTGCCTATTAACTAACGCAATGCAAAAACTTATAACTGATGCAATTCATACCCAAAGCCCCCTGCCCCCAAGTAGATAGTATCATGCAGTTCTCGTATATCCAGTATTGCGCTTAGACAAGTATTAAGCAGGCACAGGAAGACTCCCGAAGACCCCAACTCCCCCCTCAAAACAATAGTAGAGCTTGGGCCTACAGCAGTGGCCCCAGATAGTCATAACACTCATTATGTGGTCAATGTTAGTAATCAGTCTCTACTATTACTGCAATATTCAGCACCTTCCCTGGGCTCTGAACCGAGTCCCCAGTGTACAGAATAAAATCCGATGTCTTCAGGGTTTGGTCTGGGCACACAAGTATCATCCCTTCCTGCTGGCAGCTGGAGCTGCGACCAGGGCCTGCCAAGGCCTTTCAAGACCTTGTGCTCCTAAGGGGGGGGGGGGGGGGGGGGGGGGGGGGAATGCTGTCGACACCACCTGAACCAAAGGCAGATTGCAGACGCGGGGTGCATGGCCCAAGGAGTCTAGCCACTAATTCGCCTCATGTTGAACTCTCATCTTCGCAGGGGACAGGAGACTGTTGAATGCCAAGGTCATATAGATGCATTTTAGTAACCATATGGTCTCTGCAAAGTTCCTGAACTCTCTGGGAATATCTTAATATTCATGCCCTTCGAATGGGGGGGGGGGGTGGCGCACGGGCTATCGGACTCTCACATGTTGCAGTATGGCATCCCTATCACAAAATTAAATAGGCAAGCAATACTGGCATGAAGCAGCACTCCCGGCACCAGTGCACAATGGGTGTGCTCAATAGCACTTGTGTTTTTGAACCATGGCGATCCATTACTCAAAACATTTTTGCCCCTCTGCTTGCTCAGGAAAACCCACAAACCGGAGGTTATTCTTCCTTACACAGCCCTCCGCGTCCTACACCCTATCATCCAGACGGGCTGTGAGTGCCTGAAGTTCCAAGACTGCTTTCCTCAGGGAGCACACTTCAAGTTGCAGTTGTGCGACCTGACATCCTGCCTTTGTTATTTTACTGAAATCGGCTCATAGTAGGCCCACTTCAATTGCTGTGTCGATCCTTGGCACAATCCTCAAGACCTCCTTGATTACTACAATTAGATGAGCCATAGCTGGAGCTGACGTCTCCCCAGGTGGAAGCTGTAGGGGTGGCTCTCCCCTCCCGACTGCTCCATCTTGTGGCTCGGAGTGAGCATAATTGACTATTTTATTTGTCTGCAAAGTCTTGGTATGGTTATCTTTCACCATATTAACCATTCAGTATAAACAGGCAAGAAGCCGTGGTCTCCATGGGCAGGCCACCTGGCAGTCACTGTGTGAGCCAATCCAAGCCCCAGGACCTAACTGACCGACTGCCTTCACCCGCAAGCACATCAATTGTTCAAGCGGAGTTAAGATTTGGGGACCCTACAGTGGGAAGCAGTCTAAAATGCACCAGAGCAACTCAGGGCCCACAATATGGCATTCATGTACTCACTGGATTCCTTGGCTTGTAGATCTCGAACCATGGAAGGAAAGGCTCCCATCAGAGACACCAGCCAACGCACGTTAGTAGTCCCACGGTGTAGGAAAGTGCCATCTTTCTAGCATAGTTATCCCCACTTTTTGCATGATATCAGTTTGTTTAGACTGTAGTTCACTGGGATTCTGCTAATCAAGACCCCCAGTGTCTGTGCTCTCTCTCCTCTAAATTTGGTTGCTTACAAACTTTTTACACCCACAACTGGCATACAGGTGTACCTATGTAAGTCCTAAGTATATGATACTTAGATACCCAGAGCACTGGTACACCAGGGGTCCCCCATGGGCTGCAGCATGTATTGTGCCACCCATGAGGGCCCATGCAAACTGAGTCAGCAGGACTGCCATTGCAGCGTGCGAGAAATAGTGTATGCACCCTTTCATCACAGATACAGGGCTTGACTTAGATATTTTAAGTCACTCTGGTAAGCCCTTTGTCCAAGTGCAGGGTGCATGTCCCAAAGTGTGAGGGTAACCCTGTGTGGGCAGGGTGTCCCTACAGACCCCAGGGTTCATTTCCTAGACCGTCTTTGCTGTTTGTTGCTGAGGAGCCTCTCGTGCTACAAACTGAAGTGTTCTTTCTTTTGACAGGTGGAAGGGTACTGATCTTCCCTGTCCCCTGCTGAATAAAAATACGCTTTTGCGTGTGATCCACTTCAGTGGATTGCAGTTCTTGTTCGAATCTGTGTCTTTTCATTTGTGAAGACATAGAAAGTTCTTCAGTATAGGAGCCTGAAACTGGGTCTGTTGGTGCTTTTTTCGGCTCCGAAAACCCTGTTGTTTGTTTTTTCGGCTCCGAGGTAACCTTCCTTTTCTTTTGTGCCGAAAAATCTTGGCCTCTATGGTCTTCGGCGCCACTGTCTCGGCGTCGATCCGTGTCGACACCGAACTCTCGGTGTCGCTGCTTCTCTTTAGCACTCTCTCGGTCCCGAGGAGGCTGCGTGCCGGTGTTTCGACCGGAGTCGGACGATCTCGACACTGAATGGGCCTTTTTCGGTGCCGATTGTTGGTCACCGTGAATTTGGGTGGAGCCATGGCCGGTTGGCAGTGGCGTCCCCTGGGCCTTTTTGCCTTTTTTAATTTCTGATCTCGACGTCTTACTCACAGTTTTTGTATTGTCGAGTTCGTCAGAGTCTGAATCCTGGATGGAAAAGGATTCCTCCTGTTCCTCTTCTGTCTCGAACTGTCGATGCTCCTTTGGCGTGGACGCCATTTGCAGTCTTCTCGCTCGACGGTCGCGCAGAGTTTTTCGGGACCGGAACGCCCGACAGGCCTCACAGGATTCTTCGCTGTGCTCGGGTGACAGGCACAGGTTACAGACCGAGTGTTGGTCCGTATAGGGATATTTGTTGTGGCATTCAGGGCAGAATCGAAACGGGGTCCGTTCCATGGGCGTTGTTCTCCACGCGGTCGGGCCGACTAGGCCCCGACGGTGTGCCGAAATCTACCCCGAAGGGCACCGAAGCGCTTCGATGTTCAATGCGTCGTCGTATGTGTTTATCTCGAACCGGATCGCAACGATACCGTCTAAAATCTTCCGTTTTCAGCTATCTTTCCGTTCCGAAACTCGGAGCGACAGGAACACGTCCGAACCCGATGGCGGAAAGAAAACAATCGAAGATGGAGTCGACGCCCATGCGCAATGAGCACAGAAGGAGGAGTCACTCGGTCCAGTGACTCGAAAACACTTCTTCGAAGAAAAACAACTTGTAACACTCCGACCCAACACCAGATGGCGAGCTATGCAGACCATGTGTATCTACAGCGACAGATGCCATCGAACAAGATATTTCTTGGTCATAACAAACTAAAATAACAGTCAGATGCAGGCCCTTAATCACACAATGAAGCATCAACATTAAGAAAACAATAGTCAACACACATTACACAGCAACAAAGTTCATTAGCTGATACAATAGCTCAGTATGCTAAAAGCCTGCTGCAGAAAAGCAAAGGCAGCATACACATTTAAATTACTTAAGAACTGTCCTTTCTTTAAAGGCTGATAAAAAGGTAAATATTACAATTGTTTTAAGATAATAGCACAAAAAAAGATTCTGTGTCAAGAGTTTTGAAAAAGAGCTACACAACTCGCAAATTATTTTCAAAAAAAATCAAACTCTCTTAAGACATGGTGATGAATTATCAGGTCTCATGCATTTTTGCAGAAAACTACGTCAGTACCTTTTTCCTGGAAATATTCAATTTGCTCCCAATACTTTCTGCCATTTTCAGACGGCTTGCTTGATTTGACAGCATTGCAGTGAAGCAATCCAATGCCTAAAGGGTGCAAAAAAAGAATTTAGGGTCACTAATACCGGTCTGTAAATCTTTTCATAACTTGGTATTGCCACCTTGACAGGGACTAAAACAGCATCTCCTTTTTTGAGAACAGTAGATACTGTTGATGTCACCTAAATGAAAGCATACAAAGGATCATTTTCTCAGAAAAGGGACACAGTTTCTACTAGTACTATTTTCCTGTAATTCAGGAACATATCACATGAAGTTAGAACAATAATATTAAGGTTGATTCTTTATTGAATGTTTCTTTATTTTTTCCTCACAGAACACCTGCCTTAAACACCACACTGGAACTTCATCTATGAAATTAACATTTATCCACCTACAGACAAGTCTTGTCAGACCTGCAAACAACTGGATAGACTGAAGACAGAAGGAAGTACAAAGGTGATAGAATGATAGTGAAAATTATATTTCATTATACTCAGTCCAGCGTGCAACGAATAGTCAGAGGTACTGTGGGCGCAAGAGATAAGAGGGACGGTTTTTCTCACTAGAGGGACAGTAAAGAGCAAAACTGTGCTATTAGGGGTTATCTGGAAAAGAAAATGGTTACTTACTTGTATAAGTAGCTTTTAGGTTGAAGAACAAGTTGTGCATCATCCAGCCATCTAGTGGGGAGACTGGGGTTGTTTTTTGTATTTCTGTTTTTAATTCCTTTGGCAGCAACAACCATTTGTTGTCCTGTCCATCCCTCTGTGATGTCAAATTGTCTGCCACTGAACCCTCACCGCAAGTTTGCCATGTTTAGAGTAGCCCCCCCGTGGCTCTTCTCTTAGTTATGCTTGCTATTTCTTTTTTATTTTTTCTATACACATTTTGTCTTTAAAAAAACATCCTCATTCCTGGGGCAGCGGGTTGCACGTAAATCCTGAAAATTCTTTAAGCTACAAAAGTACTCCTACAGGTAGGTAACCATTTAGTTTCGCAGAATGAACCTTCTGTGTATTTAAATGCTGTGCTACGATTATGTAGCTTCACTCTCCCCTCTGGTGGGTTGAAATTAGTGTTTGCACACTCCAGTTTTACTAACTTTTTTTTCCACCTGTGATTCTTTGTTAGCTCGGATACCCACACAAAAATATTTTGTGAAGTTGTGTACAGACGACCATCTGGCTACCATGCCAATGTTATTTATAAAGACATTTATAGTCAAGTATTGTCTCCTTCCTTGTCCACTACACTCCCAGTTTCTGTACCAGCACTACTACTACAATCTTAGCATGCCTGGATTGTATCTACTATCCATCTTGCAATGGTCCCCTTGGTGACCAGCGAGCCCTTTTTCTTGCAGGTGCAAAGGAGAAAAAAACACTTGGTTTCCCATCCTGATTTGGCTTCTTTCTTGCAGGTAATGCTTCACTCCAACATCCAGCCAGTGAAGGGCTCTTTCTGCATATGATCTTAGGTTAAGAAAAACTCCTGGCAGCTGTGTACCTTGAAAGACATGGAAATGACCTTTGGCAGAAACTGTGGGTTTATCCTCATATTCACTCTGTGCTTACGTATCTGCAAGTTAAGTTATTGTATTAAGAGTGCTATAAGCTTACTAATTCTCCATAAGGACGTAATGGCACAGAAAAGCAGTTTTGCATGTTAGAGATGTGATCCCCACCTTAGGAATAGGCTTCAAAAGGAGACTTCATGAAAAGCGTAAGCACAAGGTTTAGGTTTCACTGGGATGTGCGTACCAACCTTGGTGGAGCCACCCTCTTTGCCCCTTCTAGACATCTCTTGATCGCCAACATGACGAAACTTCTTCCTATAATGCCTGTTGTGTAGGTTGAGAAATGTACTTTAAGTGAGGCATATGAAAGGCCCTCATCTAGCAGATGAGTAAGGTATTAAACTACTGTAGCATCCTGAGTCCCACTGTCCCAAAGTTCTACCTTGTTGTGTCAGTATATAGATCTGATGATATTTTGTGTAGCATTTTCGCACGGTAAGCCTTGTGTCTTCTCATACGGCGTTGATGGCCCTCTGTCAATGCCACAGATATCTAGGCTACCAGGAACCATGCTGCTAGTCAGAGGGTTGCTTCCCTCTGTCTCGTGACTTCTCCATCATATCTGAGCACCTTGTTTGTCTTGCCCCTTTGAGGTGCTATCAGGATCTTTGTCATGGTCACTTGGCTGCACCTGTACCATCTGCACATTTCGCTGACCAGTGAATCAACAGAGCATTCCTCAGCAACTACTTGTGTGAGTTACCTAGATGCAAACATTTGATATTTTAACCCTTTATTGTCAGTACATCTATCTGCAGTTTGCCCGACGTTTAGAAATTCTATCCAATATTTGTTGATCTAGTTACTATTCATGTGAGATGCTTGCTTGTCTGCTTAGCTTATCCGTATCTTTACAAAAAACCCTTTCTGAGCGTCATAGAGCAAGCAGGAGTTACTTGACCCAAACATGGGTGTGGTGGCCTTTTACTCCTGACCTAATATAGGTAAAAGTAAGTGAGCCAGGTATTACCTCTTGAGCACTTGACTCTGTGGTAGCATGGGCCAAGCAACCTAGGCTTCAATGGGGGTGGATCAGGGCTGAGTAGATGCAAGATGCTCACAGAAAGACAACTCAAATTACGCTCAGTAACCAATAATTATATGCCCAAAAATATACTTTTTTATATATATATATATATTTTTTTTTTTTTTTTTTTTTTTTAAGTACAATTTATATACGCCCAGAAAGTCCAATATAGAACACAAATAATACAGTCTTCATAAGGCCAGATTTCTAGCCTTGGCCAGGTACGTCTCTGAATCACACTTACTTATCTAAGGTTGGTTATTGTAGCCCATTTTGAGTGAGTTGATCATTCAGGTTAGGCCACGCTAGAAAGCACCACTCTAAAAAGTCGATTTATCTCAGTGCACCGACTCTTTCAGTCAGTGCAAGATTCCTCCCCCGGCCCCCCCAACGGTGTGATGGCCCAGCACCGTACTCGTTCTCACTTGCAGCTGCAGTTCAGTGGTCTAGGGCACACATATCAATGGCCTGAGGGAGAGCAGTAGTCTGGATGCTGCGATGCGGCGGCAGGCATCGATGAAGCTTCTCCAATTGTGCGTTAAGTCTTTCTGAATCTGGTGGCCAGTCTTGGGTGTTTGTGGTTCTAGCAACTGAATTAGTGCTTTTCTTCTGTGGGTCATAACCTTCTATGCAGCACTAGCGCACACTTCCAGGCAGACAGCCCTCTCTTCACCAGGGTCCCATCTCCTAGCAAGAGAGGTTGCCAACAACCCACTTGGAGCGCCAGTCCCTTTGGGTCAAAACACTGCATGGAGGCGACGGCCCTCTGCCTTATAACAGAGCTGTACCATGGCAATGACCCTAATCTTCACCAAGGCCACCAACCTGGTATGCAAGGGTCATGGAACAGCGCACTGCAGGAGATGGACCCTTCCAGTCACTACACTAGATTGGCGACTGTCTGCTTCTCCACAACAGCGCTGTACCAGGGCAATGGACCTTATCTAAACCACAGACATCACCTGGCAGTGGAGTTCATTAACATCAGCACTCCGGTGGACGGCCTGACTGGTGTGATGGTGCTCAGTTCAGACCTAGTATCTTACACACTGATCAGAGATTCACTTGACAGGATCTCCACTGGACCTCGCTTCCTCCAGAGGCTCACCTCCTCCTCATAGTGTCATCTGGTCTGGCAGGAAGGCAGATGCTGGTGTCCAGGCTCCAGAACACAAGGTGTTATATCTCCTGTATGATGTTTCCTCACCCTGCTGGGAGACTTGAAGACCTCAGCCCCCAGTCGTGGTTGCAACAGGCAGAGTTCAGGCTGAGCTGCCCAACGCTGATATACTACTCCATTATGACAATCTTGGCAAGCTGAAGCTCGGCTTTTTATAATCTATTTCCAGATACAGATGTAATTCAATGTCTGAGTCTTTAAAGTTTATAATCTGGGGGCTGCCTGCATTGAAGTTCCCACACCTAGGTTCTGGCCTTTGTCCAGGAAGCAGTCTGTCACAGCAGAAATGACTCCAAACCTGCCAGCTCCACACACAGGTTAAAGAATTGACTAAAGGTCTGCATCTGGATGTCCGAGTAACTGATATACGCATACCAAAAGGTTATTGAGGCCCCAAGCTCTATTCTTTAGGATTCCCTTATCAGACCCATTCCCTTCCTGAGATCTGCCCAGGACTCACTGACCTTTACATTATCAAGGCAGAAGAGTACCTGGCTCTCCCTTGCTCCAGTGTGTATCCTGCCCAGCTCTCAGGAATGTTGACGGTCCCCATATCTGTCTAGAATGGCTCATCCAGCTCAACTTGCTTCTCTGACGCCCTGGGTTTTCAATATGCAACCTACAGGCTACCATGTACTTTACCTAACACAGGACACATGCATCACAACACTCACTCATATGCACAAGCACAGCATTACATATGAACATGAAGTAGGGTAAGGGTGCAATCACTGAGACCGACTTAAGTCATACCATATATAGGAAATGGCCCTTGTTGCATTTACACACCAGCCCCCCACCCACGCACTCCCCAAAACTGTTTGCCTGATATTGAGGCTGACTTGACAGTCTGTGCTGGGACCCTGCTAACCAGGCCCCAGCACCAGTGTTCTTTCACAAAAAATTTACCATTGTTTCCATACCTGCCACACAGATAAGTCCCTTGTAAAAGGTACCAGTGGTACCAAGGGCCCTGTGACCAGGGAAGGTCCCTAGGGCTGCAGCATGTGTTGTGCCACCCTAAGGGACCCCTCGCCTAACACATGAACACTGCCGTTGCACATTGTGTGTGTTGATGTGAAGAAAAAGGCAAAGTCGACATGGCATCCCCCTCAGGGTGCCAAGCACACAAAACACTGCCTGTGGCATAGGTAAGTCACCCCTCTAGCAGGCCTTACAGCCCAAAGGCAGGGTGCAGTATACCACAGGTAAGGGCATAGCTGCATGAGCAATATGCCCCTACAGTGTCTAAGTCCATTCTTAGACATTTTAAGTACAGTGTGGCCATATTAAGTATATGGTTTGGCAGTTTGTCAAAACTAACTCCACAGTTCCAGAATGGCTACACTGAATACTGGGAAGTTTAGTATCAAACATCTCAGAATAATAAACTCTCACTGATGCCAGTGTTGAATTAATTAAAAAATGCACAGCGGGCATCTTAGAGATGCTCCCTGTATTTTACCCAATACTTCAGTGCAGGACTGACTGGTCTGTGCCAGCCTGCCACAGAGACTAGTTTCTGACCCACTGGGGTAAGAGCCTTTGTGCTCTCTGGGGCCAGAAACAAACCCCTGCGCTGAGTGGAGGTGCTTCACACCTCCCCCTGTGGGATGTGTCTGTCAGAATGGTACTGAAGGGGTTGCTTGTTTGAAAGGTCTGCCCACTGTAATGTTCTTCTTGTTCCATGACTACGTCTCTCTATGTACCTTCTGTGAGAACCAGAGACTAGATCTTGCTGTTGGTCGGCAGGCTCTTGGTCCTGGAACATGGTTAATGGGTCAGTTCCAAGTTCTTTGTCAAAGACAGAATGCACTGAATGGCTATAGGAGACAAGGCAAGAATATGACCCATATCTGAGTCAATATAAATTGCCACTTGCCTGGTTATCAGTCTGATCCTATTCTGCATGCTGAGTATACGGTGTACTCCGAGTCGAGGCCTTGCTTGACTTAAAGGTCAACCTCTGTGCCAAAGACTGGCCACTTTCCACTTGTCTTAGAGTCCTCTGGAATCAGAGATATTCTCACACTCAAAAGGTGACGGAAGAAAGGCTTGCAAAAAGTCTACCACCTGCAATTGCGCAGGACAGAATTATGACTCATCACATTCCAAGACTAAATTGTCTAGCACTGTGGGCCGAGCAGACTGCTAGGCCTTCCTACTGGAAGGCTGATCAGTCCAGGCAAGCTGCTCTTGGGCTATTTCTTGTTATGGAAAGTGCCTCTTTTTGACATGGTTACCTATCCCCACCCCTATCCCCCCCCAACCCCCCCAGCACACTTTTTGCACTTGGTTTCTGATGTAATTTTGACTACAATTGCATTGGGTTGCTTCTAATCAGGTCCCCAGTGCCAGATCTCTTTCCCCAAACTGCAGTTGTTTCTCAAATTGGCAAAACCTTTAGCAACCTCTAAGTCTTGAGTAAACGGCAACCCTGGTGCCTGGGGTACTAAAGAGGGTCCCTAAGGGCTGCAGCACAAATTGTGACACCATAAGGGACCCTTCACTAAGCACATGAAAGGCTATCATCGCTCAGTGCAGAACGCATGTCTTTGTGCAGGGAGAAGTGAAAACACAGCATGGCAAACAGCCTGTGTGCCTTGTTTCCGAACACTGCGTGGAATATATTTAAGTCACCTCTGTAGTAAGCCTTACAGCCCTAAAGCAGGGTGCATTATATTACATGAGGGCATATCCGCACGAGCAGATATGACCCGGCTATGCCTTTGTCGATTCTCAGACATAGTAAGTGACCAATGAAGCCATTTTAAATACATGTGCTGGACACGGATCAATAAGAGTTCCCCAGCGACATGATGGCCTCACTGAAGATAGGGATGTTTGGTATCAAACATCTCGTATTGGTAAGCCCACACTGATGCCAGTGTCGGATTTACCAATACATGCCCCCAAAGGGCACTTTAGAGGTGGCCCCTGAAATCCTACCAGACTCTGGTGTGCTTTTTCACCAGTTTCTGTCAGCCTGACACCTGAGACACTGTTCTGGGCCCCTAGGGGAGAGCCTTCTGCACTCAGAAGGTCCAGAAAAAAAAGCTTGTCCTGGAAGAGGGTGTAACACCCCGCTCAGAGGATGACCTGCTAATTAGCCTTCCTAAGGCGGCAAACCTCAAAAGGCTGCTGCCTCTGAAATGCAAATCTGGCTCCCCTCACAGGAAAGGAGGCCACTCCCCACGTCCAGAGCCCATTTGCCACGTGGACAGGTGGTAAAATTAGCTAGTCGGGTAGGTGTGCCAAACCCCAAGCCAGCACCACCCCTAAGGTGAGCTACTGCGAGATGGACACGATTTTTTTTTAGAGGTAGCCATCTTTGAGTTGGCTTACCTAGGAATTTTAGTACAGGGTTATGCCCACTTTCCACAGGAAGAGGTCATATAGTGGTGCAGTGACCCCTTCGCAACTATCCTACACTTCCCTAACGCCCCTCAATTCAGTATGTATGGGAGCCCCTGGCACCAGAGAAGCAGATCCTGATGACCTATGACCACCAAAAACACCTCTAGAGCTGCAACAGCAGAAGAGAAAAGAAGCAGCAGACCTGGTACCAACCCTATCGGACTGTCTGCATCCCTTGTTGAAATCTGCACCAAAGGCGACTCACCTGCAGCTGTAGCTCCAAAAAACTGGGATGACTGCCTGCCTTCGAAAAAAACCTTCCATGAACAGCTGACCTCTATTCCAACAACCTCCAGAGAACGGACTCCGAAGTCTCTGGAACCACCAAAACCTGACACCTGAAGTCACCACTGCACCCGTCGTCTCCGACCAGAGCTGAAGTGGACCACTGGTGCCAACAAAGTCCCCCAGACCTCCAGAGTCCGAGTCCATTGTGGTTTCACCACTCCTGGACTCCCAGACAACACCTGAAGCCTCTGCACGCAGTCCCCCTCTACCATGACTACTCCTATCAGAAAAACCCCATACCCAAGGACATCTCTGCATCAGTTTCCCCTAAGCTGTAAAGGTGCCTACTTGTGCTTGAGCATCTTGAGGCCTAGGCACCCCTATTGTTTAAGCCCAAATGGCCTCCTGGCCATAACCTGCAGCCTCTTTTCGCAGTGGCCAATCTTTATAGGAACGCATTGGGCACCAAATGTTTTGTACTCGGCATCCGGACTTCCTGTGCTACTGAGGATGCACTCTGGGTGCTGCCTCGGACTTTGCCCACTACTCACCTTAACCCCGCTATACTCTACCTGTTTGCAGAACTTATTTTTCCTCCCATAGGATAACATTGTAGAACTCAGAAATTGCACTGTATCCACTTTTTAAAGTGAAAAGGATTCCTATTTAAAAACGTACTTACCTAAATGACTCCGATGCCTCAACATATATCAAAATAATTGGTATTTTTATAAATTGGTTTGGATCTCCTTCTTGACTCATGCGTTTCATTTATTTACTATTGTGTATATTTGTATATGTCTTGCACTCCTCTGTGTTAAGCCCAAGGCTGCTCGACCACGCTACCCAAGAATGGAGCACTTGGGATTGCATAGCAAGCCCTGTCCACTCACTGGGGAACCCCTGGACCCTTTACACGGTATTCACATATCACATAAAGGGCCTGCTTCCTGCAAGGTCAAAACCCTAGGAGAAAATTCTGTCTGAGATGGAGGCCAGTGGTGTTTCATTCAATCCTTAATGTCTTGGCCTGAAACTCAGACTATTATCCTTATCATGTGTGTGAATTTCGTAGAGGGTCATGGAGATTCTTCATCTCTGGAATTGGGAGCTATGAAAGGACACAAGTGAGATTCTGTTCTAGATGGCTTTCCATGTTACTGGCTGACCTTCCGTTTTGTAGAAAGATGGTGGCTTGGTGCTACACCGCGGAATAGTAAGCCCAACTTCTAGCCCTTCAGTGCCAAATGCTCTTCTCAGAAGAGGTATTGCACACCGAGAAGCGGCTTTCGTTGTGGTGCCTCGGAAGAGTTTGTAGGAAAGTACCATCTTTCTTGGCATGTTACCCCCAATTTTACCTGAATGTCAGTTAGGTTTTTGCCTGTCTCCCTGGGATCCTGCTGGTCAGTACCCCAGTGCACATAGTTTGTGGCCTAATGTGTGTGTTGTGAGTAGTGCTTAACTGTGTCACTGAGGCTCTGCTAACCAGAACCTCAGTGCTTATGCTCTCCTTGCTTCTAAATGTGTCACTACAGGCTAGTGACTTAATTTACCAATTCCAATTGGCACTCTGGATGCCCCTTATAAGTCCCTAGTGTATGGTACCCAGGGCATTCAGGTTCCAGGAGATCCTTATGGGCTGCAGCATTTCTTTTGCCACCCATTAGGAGCTCAGACAAACCCTTTCACAGGACTGCCACTGCAGCCTGTGTGAAATAGTGCACACACTATTTCACAGCCCTTTTCACTGCACATAAGTAACTTATAAGTCACCTATATGTCTAAACTTAATTTATTGAAAGCTAGGTGCAAAGCTAACAAAGGTGCCCCCACGCAGTCCAGGGCCAATTCCCCAGACTTTGTGAGTGCAGGGACACCATTACACACGTGCACTACATATAGATCAATACCGATATGTAGCTTAACAATGGTAACTCCGAATATGGTCATGTAAGGTGTCTAAGATCATGGCATTGTCCCCACCATTCCAAATCTGATATTGGGGAGCCAATTCCATGCATCCTGGGGGCTCCACCATGGACCCCCTGTACTGCCAGACCAGCTCTTTGAGGCGTGCACTGCAGCTACAGCCACCTCACAGACAGGGTTCTGCCCTCCTAGGGTCTGAGCAGCTGGGGCCCAGGAAGGCAGAACAAAGCATTTCCTTTGGGAGGAGGGTGTTACACCCTCTCCCTTTGGAAATAGGTGTTACAGGCTTGGGAGGGGTAGCCTCCCAGAGCCTCTGGAAATGCTTTGAAGGGCACAGATGGTGCCCTCCTTGCATAAGCCAGTCTGCACCGGTTCAGGGACCCACAGTCCCTCCTCTGGAACGAAACTGGGCAAAGGAAAGGGGAGTGACCACTCCGCTGTCCATCACTGTCCAGAACTCCTCCAGGGTGTCCCAGACTTAAGCCATCTTGTTTTCCAAGGTGTGGGGACACTATGGAGGCCTCTGAGTGGCCAATGCCAGCAGGTGACGTCAGAGACCCCTCCTGATAGGTCCATACCTGATTAGGTAGCCAATCCCCCTTTCAGGGCTATTTAGGGTCTCTCCTGCGGGTTTCTCTTCAGATTCTGCTTGCAAGTTTCAAACAGGAATCCTCTGCAAGTACTACTTCATCCTCTGACCTCGGGTCGACCACAGACTGCTCCAGGAACCACTGTAACTGCAACAAAGTATCCAGAAGGGCTACTTCGACTCTGCAACTTCAGCTCCAGCCATCAGCTGCAGCAGTTTCCACGGTGTGCACGCTCTGGGGACTCCATGTCTTTACCCTGCACCAGAAGTACCGAAGAAATCTCCTGTGGAGTGACAGTCACTTCTTTGCACCAACAGGCACCTTCTAAGACGACGACCGGTTCTCTTGGACTCCTCTCCTGGAGGCAAGCGTGCTCCTTGGAACACAGATTGAGGACCCCTTCGACACAGACTGTCCTAAGGTCCTGCTGTCCGAATTTGGAGGAGGTAAGAGCTTACCTTCCCTGATTGCGACACTATCCTTGTGCACCACGTCATCTTCACCTCCTGAGGACTCTGTGCATTATTTGCAAGAATCCTTCATGCACAGCCTGGCCAAGCCCCCAGCACTCTATCCTGCGACACAACTCTGAGTTTCTCTCCGGCGGTGTGGGACCTTCCTTTGTAGTGCTGCAACAACTGCAATTTGCACCTTCTTTATCCCAGTCTCCTGGGACTTGCGTGGGTGCTGCCTGGCCAGCTGTGGGTTCCCTCAAGTGTTGGGAGCCCCCTCATTCCGTGTTGAGGCCCCCAGGTCCCTCCTGGGTCCATGCAGCAACATTTTGACGCAATCCGCGACACTGCTTGAACCAAGGCTTGTTGGACGAATCCAGCGCTGAAATTCGCCTGCAGCCAACATCTCCACATGGGACATTCTTTGCATCACGCAGGAACCCTCAGCCATCTTCCTTGGTGCTCTTCTGCAGTCTTCTTCCAACCGGAGACTCCTCTTCTGCACGATCTTCTAGGTTGACAGGGGCTCCTGTCCTTCATGGAAGCGTCTGCGACTTCTGGAGTTGGTGTCTTCTCTTTGCAAGTCTTCAGGTCCAGGAATCCGCCATTTGTTGTTTACGGTCTTGCTTGGTTCTTGCAATAACTCTAATCACAACTTGTAGTGTGTCCTAAGGAAACTTGCAGTACTTTACTCCTACTTTCCTGGGTTCTGGGGTGGGGTATGTTACTCACCTTTGTGGTTTTCTTACACTCCATGCGATTCTCTACACTTGCCTAGGGGGGAATTTGTGATTCGCATTCCACTTTCTTAGTATATGGTTTGTGTTGCCCCAGACCTATTTTCTCCTATTGCATTCTATAGCATTGCCTATTGTTTGCAATATCCTTTGACTATTTACTAACCTTATTTTGGTGTCTAGTGTATGTATTGTGTATAATACCTACCTCCAGAAGTATTGTCTCTAAGATATTTTTGGCCTTGTGTCAATAAAATAAACTACCTTTATTTTTGATAACACTGAGTATTGTATTTATTTGTGTATACGTAATGTGTAACTATAGTGGTATTGCAGAAGCTTTGCATGTCTCCTAGTTCAGCCTAAGCTGCTCTGCTACAGCTACCTTTATCAACCTAAGCTGCTAGAAAACTACTACATTTCACTAATAAGGGATAACTGGACTTGGTATGAGGTGTAAGTACCCAAGGTACCCACTACAAACCAGGCCAGCCTCCTACAGAGTTAAGTTACAGATTCAATTCTAGTAGTGCTTAACTTGTAAAAATAAACAAAATAACTGCAGGTGCTCCAAAATGTTATTAGGAGGCTGCCGCCCAAGTCCCCCCCAAAGCTGGCACCACCACTTCCCCCAACTATTACCATGCAGGTGATGCAGGAAGATCCTTGAGTGCCCACGAGCTGTCCCAGGTCAGTTGCCTGACTGCAGAGGTGTCCGTGGTCAGCAGAACCACCAACAAGCATTGGCAAAAGAAGGAAGAAGCTGCAGAGAAGTTTGCAAGACTTGGTGGACCAGTAAGGTCCAAACGACTCACCCTGGGAGAAGAGTCAGGGCTGGCCCTCGGCAAGCAGGAGAGCCAGCAGGAATCAGAGCCCCCACGAGAACCCACTGGCAGTAGGCACAACAAGGCGCAAGGAGGCCTCAGCAGCACAACAAAGAAGGAGTCCCACGTTGCATGGTGACTGCTGTTCTTGGAGCTGCAGAGCACTAGAGGCTGGGGCTTCTTGCAATGGGAAGATCTTTGGGAGGAACAGTCAATAGGCCTTGGTAACAGCAAAAGATGCAGTGCACAGGGGTTCCGTCCCAGTAGTTACAGCAAAGGCCCACAGTCCGCCAAGTTTGATAGAAGACAAGTTGGACCTGCAGAGGACCAAAGAACCACCACCTGTGCTGTAGAGCCTTTTGATGACCGTGGGACAGCAGGATCCACCCACCAGCTTGAGGTGCCTGCAGGGGAGTGACTTAACTCCAAGGGAGATTCCTTTTTGCTTTCTAATGCAAACAGAGTCCTTGTGACTCTGGAGGATATACAGCCACGGAAGTTGCCAAATTCTAGCAGGAGCCAGAGAAACAATGTTGCATTTAGAGCTCTCCCAAATGGATAGTCTTGTTTTAATTACCAAGGCAGACAAGTAGCGCTTCCAGAGGCCAGGTTGCAGACGTGTTTTGCAGAGAGTTACTCTGTTTCCACACACCCCTTCCCCCGGCCAGAGTCCGTAACTAACCTAGAAAGGGGGTTGGACACTGTCTGAGATGGCCCACCTTACAGAGGGGGGTCAGGGATGTCACCCAGCTGGCTTAACAATTCAGATACTCTGAGGGGCCTCTGCCTACCTTGTTTCCAAGATGGCAGAATCCAGCAGCCACCTGGCAGAGCTCTGTGCTCCCCCCTAGGGGAGGAGCTGGACAGGGGGTGGTCACTCCCTTATCCTTTGTGTAGTTTCAATCCAGAGTGGGGACTGAGGGCTCCTGTACTGGTGCAAACCAGTTTATGCAAAGAAGGCACCAAATGTGCCCTGCAAAGCAGTCTGGTGGCATTCAGAAGCCACCCCACCCCAACCCAGAGACACCAAGTTCTAAAGAAGAAGAGGTCACACCTCTCTTACATGAAACCCTTTGTTCTGCTGTCCCCTGCTCAAGTTAGGCTTATCAGCAGGGGGGCAGAACAGTGTCTGGGGTCTGCAGCAGCACTGGCTGGCATGCAGACACTGCAAGACTGTACAGGAAGATCTAGGGGATCCTCTAATGAACCCCCAGAGTACATGGTATCATGCAACTAGCACTGGAATCTGTGTAGTTGAAAGATTCCAATATGTTTGATACCAAACATGTCTGGGTTCGGAGAAGCCATTATGTAGTTGGGCATTTCCTGCTGACCAGTGTCCACTACATATCTTAAGATGGTTTCTCCACACTTACAAAACCCAGAAAATGGAGTCTGGGTTTTGTAGTGGTACCATTGCTCATGCAGGGGTATCCTCAAACTCAGGACCACGCTCCCTGCCCTTCGGCTGACAGTCCTAGCAGAGGGGTGACTTACAGTGTCCAAGGGTCGTGACTGCGATATTAGGCATCTAAAGTAAAAGGTACATGCAAAATTTCACACAGGCTGCCATGCCAGGCCTGCAGACACAGTTTGCATGGGCTTCCATGGGTGGCATAGTACATGCTGCAATCCATGGGAGAATCCTGGTGTACCAATGCCCTGGGTACCTAAGTACCGTTTACCAGTGACTTATGCAGGTGCACCAGTATGCTAGTTGTGGGTGTAAAAAATTACCAGTAACCAAATGTAGAGGAGACACTGTCATTTTGCACAGTTATTATCCAGGAGTACATGCTTGCAGTGAAGCTATCTGAATCACGGAAGTCCAATTTTACAACCAAATTACCCCTTGGGACACCGACACCGAATGGCACTTGTTTGAGGAATACCTGATTAGCGGAAAAATTGCTGAGGCTCCAGACTGGTAGGACACCGGCAACCACTGGGTATCCTGGCAAATTTTTCAACTATACTCATGCAACCTTAGTGAGCCCCTCAAAGAAGTTATCAAAGATGCAGCTGAACACAGTACACTCCTGCCTAATTTCCATAGGCCGAAACAGTAGTAATCCCAAAACCAGGGAAACCTGCAGACTCTTCCAACTGACCCATTTCCTTTCTGAAGTCACAATAATGGCTACAGCGCTGTCAAACTGCTTACTCAAAGTTGTTCCCTTCTTCATACACCCAGATCAGACTGGCTTTATGCCTCGGCAAGCCACACACCACATTATCAGACAATTAAACAATGCCAATCCCTGGCTGGCAGGCTCTGCCAACCTAAAGCAATACTACTGGCTGATATAGAGGGTGTTTGATTCTGTGAACTGGACTTATTTGTACACTCTAAGGCGCCTCAACTTCGGCCCAAAATTTATCACGTACATAAGTCCCTTATTCTGACCTCACAGCACGTTAAGGTGGGAGCAGCGGCTTCCAGGCCATTCCACATCAAAAGGGGTACAAGGAAGTGGTGCCCAATGTCACCCAACTGTTCACCATTGCCATAGAACCCTTGGCTGACTAGCTACAAAATGGCGTGGAAGTAATGGAGTCTAAATGGGTACAGGGATTCTTGTACAGATTTTGCCTTGTACGCTGATAATTCATCAATTTTGATAACTAACTCCGAAATGTAAAGGTCCAAGGGCACACCAGAATCTTAGACTCTTTGGAGAATCAGGCCTTACAATTAACCTTAGCAATTCCATCATTTTCCAGGCTTCTCCTCCAGTGCACAACCCTCGATGGGCACCAGATATAACTGTGGCAACCGAGGAATTTAAATACCTGGGAGTATTTGTCACTTCTGATAGAACACTCTGCCTAAATCTTTCTTCCACAAAATTAATTCCATACTTGGAGCTTCCTGTGGGATCAGAAGATTTCCCGATTCGCCCTTGCCAAGCATTTTATACCGACATATGAATGCGGCAAACCCACGGCAGAGTATCAAACACATTGCAGAGCATCTCATATTACGTTAATCGACGTGTGGTGGTATGACACCCAAGACCTTGCTTAAGCCTTTGAGAAATGGACAACCGTCATGGCACATCTTTACCACAATGACTACATGAGGGAAAACTCAACCCCCAACACACCCCCAGCCATGACTGTTGTCCCTCAGTTGTAAAAAAAAAAAAAAAAAAAAAAGCCCATGAGATGGGACAGGCAAGGCACAGGCCAGACACCTCTGTGGGCAGGTAACTTGCTCCATGCTCCCCTAGGTTGCAGCCCTGGAGGGGTGCCAAGGCTAGGATAATTTGGGATTTCCACGCTGGGCGACCTTAAGGTCAGGACAACACTTACAGCATACCTTGACAGTACCAAGTGAATATACACTACACCACAGCCAATTTTTACCAGTATCTGCAATTACGCAGTTCCTTCATGGCCTATATTGCTGGTCTGGAAGTCCTTCCAGAATTTAACCTCAGAGGTTACGAGGTTAAACTGCTCATGGAGGAAGTAGGAGATCACACAAAATCCCCAATATATCGTACCTTGAAATGCAACATCTATGTCCTCGCCCGATGAGGATTGGGAGGCGGCAAGGGTATCTCGGACATGTGGGAAACACCACTCTATTTCCCCTTATCCAGCGGAATTATCTAGAGTTTACCTCGAGAGTTGCAAACTGAGGCAGATGGTAGTGATCGCTTCATCCCTCTGCCTGAGGTATAAGACACAGATGGTGACTTTCTGGGCATCACATGGGGTCGCACAAAATTACATCTTTTTTGGAAAGGTGTCCTGGCTTGCTTGAATCACATACTGGGTTGTTCGCCGCCATGCAACCTTATGCTAATATTCCTACATACTACTGAAGATGGAGATATGAACAGATACAAAATTGGCGCTGTTATAGGTAGGCTTTACATGTGCAAAAAGCTATCAGTTAGGGAGTGGAAAAGGGGCACAGACTTCTACATGGGCAGGGAACAGTCTGACACTAGAGGGTGACCCCAGAAACACATGCAGATATGGGGTACATGGATGGAGTACACAGATATTATTGTTGCGGGATGACACTCCACCACAATCAACCTGGATACTGAAAACTCAATAAAAAGTATTATTTAAAAAAATAAAATTTAAGTTCGAGAGCGGAGTCTGCCTTATCCACAAAAAGTTAAGTCCCATCAAATGGTATGCCCATGAGGACGAATGGACATCAAGTTGGGGTGGGCTAGAGTAATAGAAGAAGTTCATATGGAAGAGCCTCTTTTTAGAACTTAGTCTAAGGGGGGCAGATTGTATCGACCGCACACACTTGCTTTGGTTCAACCAAGTTCATTAGTGTTAATTCTATCAATTTTACTATTGTGATTATATGATCTATACAACTATGGAGGTTTTATACTTTTATGCTGTTTATTTGGTTTCTCTAATAAAAACGAAAAAAGTATAACTTCAAAATGTCCTCACTATTGTAATATCAAGCTGAGAAGAAGCCTGTGGTTTATCTCATGGTCAATGTCTGGCAACCAAGTCAAATCTCTGGATTAGCTCTACAACAAATGCACAAAACATTCTCAATCTAGACAACACTGAATAAAAATATTTCTGAAAAGTGCTTACCTCATGAAATACATTCAGCGCAGTATCTGGGGAAGTGCTGTCAAAGTTGTGGGCAATTCTGTTGCACCATTTTAGCAAATCTCTACACAAAGGAAAAAAAGGCACTCTAAGTAGCAAATCACTGTAAACGGGTTTGTCAAAATGTCTACCTGCAGAAATTCAAAAGCATATGAATATAAAGTATAAAGCAGAGTAATGGTTATTATTAAAATAAATATACAGCATACATCCTAATCTTCGCAATGGTCCTATGAAAGAGATTATGCGAAAAGGTGCGATGTGAGGAGACACAGCAAATCACTTTAAAGCAGGATCCTTGCATTAACGGCTGCACTGTGGAGATGCTTGAGTAGAGTCTCATTATTTAAAATGTTAATTATGACGGCTGAACTAACAACTGTTGTATTACAGAAAAAAGATAAGATTGTCAAGCAGAGTTCTCCAGATGAGGCAAGTAGCACTCAAAGAAAAGAGCATGCATTATGGTGTGGAGACCATTTAAGCTTAATAGCGGGTATATGTTTTAGGAGGCTGGCTCAGTACACGTTGTACACCAATAGATGAGGCATCCTGTACAGAGTCCAGGCAACCCTTAGTGATAGTGTAAGAGGTTCTAAATAATCAGAGCTCTCAGAGGGGTAGCTGTGGAGGAGCAGCTAAGGCTTATCCAGGAGGGTGTAAAGTAGTTGCAGATATCACACAGGTCAGTCAGTGACTTGCACACAGGAAAGGACCAGTGTTAGAATTTTTTTTAAAAATCTTTTATGATAACACAAACAATAAACAAACTTTAGTGTAACTCCTCACCGGAGATATGAACATACAAAAACAAAGAGAATCTGGTAAGTAAAAGCATAAAATGGCAAAGGCCCCTATGTGGGGGCCAAACCATATACTTAAAAAGGAAAATGGGATGTGAAAACCACTACTAACCCAAACTACCACCCAAGGACCCTCAGGACTGGGGAAGCACTAGAATACCAAGATTAAGTGGGTAGGATTTCTGAGGTGCCCGTGTGCAGAGATATTACCCCGGCTTAGGTGTCCATAAGGTAAAGTGGTGAAGTCTTGTTTGGAATCTTTGAATTTTAGGAACTGTCCCAGAGGACCCGGAGGATACCCATTGGGACAATGGAGGTTCAACACTGCCCCCACCTGAGAATGTTGGGGGGGGGGGGGGGGGGAGAGAGAACCTAGCAGAGAGCCCAGGTACATGGGGTGAAGTAGTGTCTGAACCTTCCGTTTAAGTCATTAGGGTCCTTGGTTATACCCGAGGAGTATGTCGGTGAAACCCAGGCATTTATTCTGGAAGAAGAGGACCTAAGGTAAAAGGGGACAGAGTTCACAACACTTAGGCATGCCTGGGCAATGCAGGAGGCAAGGCCCACCCTTCTTGAAGATGCTTTCTTGTTCGACGGTGGTGGAAGAAGTGCAGCTGTGGAGTCCAGGAGATGCAGGAGGATCCCAGGAGTCATCCACAAGCTATCCCACGCTGGTCATCGGTTTCCAGAGGGGTCAGTGGCCAGCAAACCACTTACTTGACAAATGCAAAGAAAGCATTAAACAGAGTGTTGCAGAATTTTGGGGACCAGCAAGGTCCAGGAGACTCAACCTTTGCAGGTAAGTCAGGGCCAGACCTCAGCAAGCAGAAAAGCCAGGAGGAATCGTTGGAGCCCCCAGTAGGAGCCACTAGCAGCAGGCACAGGGAGCTGCAGGGATGCCTCAGCAGCACAGCAAAGAGGGGTGCTCACGTTGCAGGAGTGGCAGAGAGGATGTCGTTCTTGATGCTGTGTAGTGCTGGAGGCTGGCTTCTTGGAGGTGAGAGGTCTTTGGAATGAAATAACAAGCCTCGGCAGCGACAGACACTGTGCACAGGGATTCCAGCCAGGCAGCTCCAGCGAGGGACCACAGACAAATCAGTTGAGGCTACAGAACCACTTCCTGTATTGTAGAAACTTGGAGAGTCTGTCGGGGGAGGGTCCACAAGCCGGTCGTCGAAGGTGAGATGCCTCCAGATGCAGGGAAATGACTCCTTCACACCAAGGGAGATTCCTTCTTGCTTTCTCAAGTGCAAGCAGTGTCCCTGTGACTCTGGAGGATGCACAGCCATGGATGTTGCAGAGTCCTTGCAATGCACGGGGACAAAGTTGGAGCAGGACCACTCCTATTAGGTGCAGTCTTGTCTTTGGTCCCGGAGAAGTCCATACCTGTTCCAGTGTCCAGCTTGCAGAAGTATCTTTCACAAGAGTCTTCAGACAGTCCCAGAGACAAATACACAAACAAATCTAGGGTCCCACCCTCAGGGGAGCCCTTAAGTAACCCAAGAAGTGGGTTGGACACTTAATGCAGTGAACCACCTATTGGGGGCCAGGGACACCACCCAGCTGGGCTAACCAGTCAGATGCTCCCAGGGATCTCTGCTCATCTTGATTCTACTGTCTTGGAAATAAGTGGCCACCTGGCAGAGCTCTGGGCATCTCCATAGTGGCTGAGCTGGACAGGGGCTGGTCACTCCCTTGTACTTTGTGTGGTTTTGCGCCAGGACTGGAGCCGGGGGCTCCTGGACTGAAGTAAACCAGTTTATGCATCAAATGTGCCCTTCAAAGCAGTCTGTCGGTGCTCAAAGGCACCCCCACCCCAGCCCACAGACACTGCCTTCCCCTGCTCGAGTTAGGCTCAGCAGCAGGAGAGATGAATAGTGTCTGGGACCGGCAGCAGCACGGACTGGCATGTAGACGGAAGGTTGTACAGGAAGACATGAAGGAATCCCCTAGGGAGCCCCCCCCCGACTACCTTGCATCATGCAACTAGCACTGGAATCTGTAGTTGCACGATTCCAACATGTTTGATACCAAACATGACTAGGTTTGGTGAAGCCATTATGTAGTTGGCTATCTTGTGCTGACCAGTGTCCACTACATACCTTAAGATGGATTCCCTCCAATTACAAAGCCCAGATAATTGAGTCTTGGGTTTGTAGGAGCAACTCTGCTCATGCAGGGGTGTCCTCACACTTAGAACCATGCACCCTGCCCTTGGGCTGAAGGGCCTACCCTAGGAGTGACTTATAAGGTCAGAGTACAGTGACCGTGATTTAAGGTAAACCTTATACCTGGGGTGAAAGGTGCATGCACCATTTCACACAGGCTGCAGTAGTAGGACTATAGTCCAGTATGTCAATTGAGGGGTGTAAAGGTTTCTTACCAACTAAATTTAGGGGAGCAAACAGACACTGGGGTCCTCATTAGCAGGATCCCAGAGGGCTACAATCTAAACACACTGACACCAGGCACACAATGGGGGTAACTATGTCAGAAAGGTGCCACTTTCCTACAGATGAGAGAAGCAGCCTATGGTTTACCTCAAGAACGAATGTGTGGGGAGATTCAAAGTACAGTACAACAGGAATATTAACCCCTCGGGTGCCCGGTATTAGCTGGTCTCGTCCCCAGTCACGGTTGCCGTGTGCTGAGGACAAGACCAGCTCATCCTGCACTTAGTCCACGTGGTAGCGCTAGGATTCTTGGTAATAGAACCTGGTGAGAGCCCCACAAGTCACCCCTAGGTTTACCTAGGTGCCGGCTGAGCTAGAGGCCAAAATCCACAGCTAGGCATTTTGCTAAAATCAGGTCAGTTTTCTTTAGGAAAATGTCATTTGGGCCTGGTTGGTCCAGACCTTCAAACCTGTGGGCAGAAGAGGCATCGGCTGCAAGGAACACAGGATTCCTGAGTTTCACTATAGGCAGAACATGTCTCCTAGTGATTCAAAGATTCTGCCAGGTGGATCATCACCAAGAAGATCCCTTGATGGATCACCCCTTCCTAGTGGCATAGTGCTTCTTGGCACATGGTCCAGGACCCCATACAACACTGCTTGTTGCAGTTCCACATGGTGGTGGTATTGTCCCTAAGTACCTGCACCATCCTCCCTTTGATGGACGGAAGGAATGCTTTCAACTCCAAGAGGATGCCCTCAGCTCTAGGAAGTTGTTTTGGAGCCGAGCTTCCGCTGTAGACCAGAGGCCTTTGATCTCCACCTCTCCCAGATGGCTGCTCCAACCAAGAAGAAGGTGAATTAATCAGCATTGCCAACTCTGGGTGGGATAGGAAGAGAGGTCCCACTGACCCAACTGAGGTCCAGTAACCACCACTAAAGATCTGTTGCAATCTCCTCAGATCTGGATGTGGTTAGAGAGGCCCTTTGCATTCAAAGCAATGGCCAGGCTAGATTGTCACCCTTCAAGGTGTAAATCACCCCATAGCAGGCCTAGCAAGTCCTAAGTAAAGGTGTAAAATATCCCATAGGCAGAAAATGTATTTTACATGTTCTGTAAGTAAAATCCGGAAACTGATGTTTTTACTATGAAAAGGAAACTTGTTAAATTAAGCCCGACCTTATTATCAAGTTGAAATTTATGCAACATGTTTCTGTGCAACTTTAGCAAAGTTGCCACTTTGTTGCCTTCAGTCCCCTGTGCCCCAACTGGTTGCATACTGGGTCCCCTAGCCTAGACAGATTCCTGCCTTTCTGGGAGGACGCACTAACGGCTGCCAGGACAGGATGCAAAAGGGACCCACTTTGGAAGGAGGTGTCACCCTCTTTCCTGCGGGGAGCCACACAGATGCTGGCCCTAAAGGCAAGCTTCAAATGAAAAGCTGACTTTGAAGGGCAAATGGTTAACACTTTGGAGAGGGTATGCTCCACTGTTATGGCAGAAAGGCTGGCACTTAGGATAGAAGAGGGAAAACCAGTAGTCTAGTGGTGATTGGACTTCTGCCAGCACCGAAAGTACTTCAAGGGAATTCAACAATGTAACCAGGAACACTTCAACCCATTCGTGGACCAAGGAGTAGACCCAGCAAGGCCCTCATCAGCCGCATCCCATCCACAGCACCCTTCATACCTTGCATCAGGACCATTCCACAGCAAAGCCCTGCAATGGATAAATTGTCTCGAACTGACTGAACTGCTTCACCTACTGAGGCAACTGTCTCTGAAGACCTTGCTGGTCCCAGTGACTGGCTCCGACCTGGAGTTGGTTGTCTAAAATGACTAAGTGACCACATTCCAACTAGCCAAACTTTTTGGTGAAAAAGTGTCATATTTGTTCAATTTGCCAATGCTAGTGTTGTGCAGCCATTTTAGTTGTAAGCTTCATACACATTATTTTAGCATACTAGGTCTGCCGCTGTGCATTTTCACCTAGATATGTTTCAGTCAACTTCGCTTTATTATTTTTTAATGGTAGCCACTTCTACGGTCTGGTTTTAATTTCTTCCATCTGACTGTTTTTGCCTAGGCCAGCACTCTGTTCTCAAACAAGACATTCTTGCTCACTCTGTGCTTCTTCCAAGGCTATAGAAAGATAGATTGCTAGTGAGCCTGGTATGAGTTTAGTCTCCGACATTCATAGAAAACACACATCCTTACGTAGGGACAGTTTCCCAGAACATCAGCTGTTTTATTATAAAGACACTTCCCTGTCCTTTACACGTTAGAGGAAGATTCCAGCCAGAGAGCCACAACTGTATGCTCATTGCCGAATGCTTCGCTACAGATGCTAACGCAGAATTCAGGCCTTTGCTCAGGTATGGGGGATGTTGTCTTCCCAGGGGAACCTGAAGGGCAGATTTAGAGCTTAAAATGCTATGCTCGATTATAGCCTAGGTAGGAGTTAGTCTATTGACTTTAGTGACAACATGATGGTGTTATTTCTATGCTTTACTCTCTTTGTCATAATTTTAATCCTGTTATGTTGTGTTGTCCTGGTTATTGCAGCTCACGCTTTTGCTAAATAAGACGCAGTCGCTTCATTAAAATCTAATTGAAACATATACTGCCTCCGTTTGTCATTATGTAGATGAGACTAATGTAACTGAGAGAAACGGAAGTGACCTGAGTGACCACGGCTTCCCTGAGAAACCATTTGTCATGCGCTCAGCTGCCCAATCATCCCTGCCCTTAGGTAGAGATGAGGCACTGCTAGTTAGCCAGAGCAAAACCCAGATTGGAGCGACAGGTGTCATCCGCACTGGGTCAGACTCAGTCTCCCACACCATAGGCGATTCTGCAGCTCGAAACCCAGTGGTCCCATTAGAATAATGAGAGCCTACGCAACACTAGTTTGTTGTTGAATGAAATAATCATATTTACTATACCTTTTAAATTCTACATCTGCAGAACACTCCGGTGAATCTTTTTTTGTTGTGGTGTCTACAAATATATATCAATTCAGTCTTTTTTTTTTTTTTATAAACTGGAGCCAGGCTTCTTTGGTGGCTTGTCGATTTCTTCTTCAATTTTTATGGTGCAGTTTAAATGGTTTACACTTGTTTCTTAGTATAACCCTTGCTGCTCAGAGTCAGCTACGCAAGGTTGAGCTGAAGGTTTGACTAACGAAACCTAAGGGTACTAAGGTGTTGTTAAGTTTATTACATTTTGAGGTTGCAGAACTACACCCTATTTCCTCACACCAAAGATGACAGGAGATTTGCTGTAGTCTGGAGGTAGTTGAATGCGTGGGGCTAGCCTGCTTTTAGAAGCCTGGTGTTGAGTTAGGGGAAGACTGGGACCTTTGACCTCCAAAGATGTGTACTACCAAAGAGATCAAAGAGGAACACAGTAAACTGAAAATGAGTCTGTCCCATCATGAACTGCAGGTAGCACAATCGGCCTGCAGGACTGGCATTTGGAAATATGAGCCCTGGAGGCGTAACTCCATGATCCTGTCTCCATGGTCAAAGGCAGCCAAGAACTGGGCAAGTGTGGGTACCCTGCATTCTTCCTTCCAAAGAAGGTGGTAAGAGGATGCAAGTCTAATATAGGATAAAGGACTCCGTCCTTTTTCAGCACCAGAAAGTAGCAAGATTAACAAAGACTTACTTCTGGTGCAGGTAACCTTTCAATAGCCCCTTTGGCCAAAAATGTTTGCACTTATCTCAGTAACACAGAGTCTCCTCCATCAGTTGCTCAGGGCATGGTGTAAGGTGCGGCGGAGTGGCAATGAACGACAAGGTGTATCACTTCCAGATTGACTGTAGGACTCATCTGTCTTACGAGATGGTCTGCCAAGTGGGCAAGAATCGTCTGATTTCGCCTGTGCTACATTTAGGGGAAACTAAAAAAGTTTGGCAGGTGGGGATACAGGGTGGAGAGGCAGTGGACTGAGTGGCTACTGACCCTGACTGATGGGAGTCACAATCCAATACCTACTGCTGGGCACCTTGCTGGGGCTGAATTAGCTAACAGTATGGAGTACCTCTGCCAAAGGAACTAATGGAACAGTAGATCTGACAAGGCTGGCAAGGCAGGGATCTTAGTCCCAGGAAGCTTAATGAGGCCCTGCTCTCTTTGAATCGCTCCAGAGCGGAATATGCCTTGTCCCTGAACAGCGAGTTCCGTCAAATTGCATGTCTAAAAGCGACAAATGGACAGCTCCTGAAAAAACGGTTGACAGCAGCCAGGTGTCACAGCGAGTGGAGACACTAGAAGCAATGGTCTGCCTGATCAAATTGGCGGTGTCCAAGTCATAACTCATTGTGAACATTTATTCATCACAACCGTCAAGTAGGGCTTGGATTAGGACATTCTGGGAAGACTTGAGCTAACGAATCCCAGAGTGTGCCAATTCCAGCCCAGGAGGCAGCTGTGGAAGAAAATACACTCTTCCCAAAGATCTCTATTCGTTTGGATTCCCTATTGAAGAGTAGCTTGAAAGGTATTTGGGTTTGTCCAACATGTAAATGCTTGCAAGCCAAGATCTGAGCGGCAAGGGTGGAGAGACAAACAATGCCGAGTCAACCAGGGCAGTAAATTGGCATCTTGTAATTGGACAACTGACTGACCGGGGGCGGAAGGACTCTGAATTCAAGATGGTATCAGTAAGTGACTCACTAAATAGCAAGAGGCGCTCAGTAGATGTTTGCCCTGGCTGGATCAGTTCCATCAAGACATTGGTTTTGACCTCATGGTCATTGTGTCAGAAGCACTCTCCTCAGTGGCAGGGCCGGACGGTGAGGGGAGTCCAAACTCAGGGGAACTGTCAAGGCCACTATTTTCCTGAAGGTCATTATATAATTATCTTTGTGGTATGGTTGACTTACTTCATCGTCTGTATCATAATCAATGTCCAAGTCCATAACAAATAAGTGAAGCAACATATATGTCCTTCCTTTTGGAAATGGCAAGTGGGGAAGATCGCACTTAAACAAACGTCTAAAGCAACCTCAGTCTAGGTCATACCTGTACAGACAGTCAGAGAGCACAATTGGCACCTCGTGCCTTGGCTTCGATGGAGTAAGCATCGGCCTTGAGGCCCCAGGAACCAATGTGGAGCATGGCGCAAGAGTCTGTGCAGGAGCGAGAGGAGACCCAGTGGCAGATTTGGAGGGTCCTACTGGAGCGGAGGGTGAACCTGCCAGCAGTATCCCAGATTTTGAGGGTGGGGGGAGCTCTCCATAGGCACACCAGATGGAGTCCGTAAGAAGCTAAAGGGTCGGATCATGGCCTCGGGGAACTCTGATCTGCCTCACTGTCACAGATGGCCCCAGAAACTCAGGTTTTGCAGGGACAAGTTGCAGCATGTGCTTAGAGGCTCCACAATGTCAGAAGCGCTATCGAGACCCATGCCTTTGTGCCTTCAAGAGAATACGAGTGGCAAAAAGGGGCAGAGTCCTGCTTGGATTTATGTTGTTTCTTCAACGTACCCGAAGGCGTGTAGTGCAATGACAACTCACTAACACCTCTTGCTACTTCTGAACCTGGAATGGGAGCAGGCCTACCATTCAACTTGGACCAGTCTTGTCGCAGAGCCTTTCACTGCTCACTGTGCTCTTTCATGTGGTCTTTGGGATCACTGACACGCAGTTACTGCAGGCCTTTAAGTCGTGGCTCGTCCACAGGCATCACGGAAAAACCTGATGAGGATCAGCGACTGACATTTGCGACAGTCCTTACAGGGTTTGAATCCTGTTTTTTTGGTAGGCGACGTTTCCCTTGCACATTGCAAAAGCCTCTGGGCGAGAAACTGCCTCAAAGAGATGAGCTGTAGCTCCGGGTCTGCATATGGTGGCACAGACAGGAAGAACCGATGTCAGCGCACAGGAATGGCACCTATATGGGCCCACACGTCATCTGTGGAGACGCACAGTGCCACATAGTGAAGTAGAGGTAATGCTGAAAAAGCTTCCAGATACAGGCTAAGGACTGGGAAATATTCAAAATGTGAGCTATCTATGGTTAGAAGTCTTGATTAGAATAAGATTGCAAAAGATTATTTTTTTAAAGTACCACTTTCTGACCCTTCTCCCAGTGATTTAAACCTTTCATACAACCACACCCAAGATTATTTCCTCTGTTGACTTAAAATGCAGACATGGTTGTGTAGGAGTCTTCAGAAACAACCTAATTAATGACTTGTTCATCATCATGCAAATGTGATGGTCACTCATTACAACTTCTATCCCCTTGATTAGGAAGCAGCTAAATAACCTGAGCAAGTAACTTCCTGTGAAAGCTTATAGGCTTCACAAGCGAATTCATAGGAAGAAAACACCACCAAACACTCGTGTGTAGAGTAGATTTCCATTTATTTGTTAAGGTTACAAAGGCAAAAAGGATGGAGGTGAAACTACATGGGTGACTTCAGCAGGGTTATGTTTCAGGCTCTCAACTTTATGTGGCCTACCATAAGTGTATGGGCTCTGCCTCCTGTCTTCTATCATTCTTTGTCCACACAACAAATAACTCTCAGGTTCACTCAGTTTCTATCACATCCAGCTGTGTGGTCCCAAATTTCCACAATGTCAGTTTCTTTATCAAGAGTAAATTCTCACCTAGGATTCCAGCACATACCAGGCGCGAGAACACAAAAGAATTGCTGAATAACCACATTTGAGACACAAGAACCTGTGTCATCTCTTTCCTACTATGCACAGATTAAGTTAGCAAAAAAAAAAAAGGCAAAGAAGCTATGTTTCCTGGGGACTTTAACTGTTCAGTTCGCACTGTTCAGTCACACAGTAATGCTCTTCAGTTCAACACCTCATTTTCCACGATCTGACCTATTTTTACGATGGAAACAGGAATATCTGAACAGCATTGTATAAGGATAGTTTATTACATGAAGCACATCTCAGACGGCACTCCCTTTTACCAATCTCAGACCAGTATCTCTTGAGTGGGTAAGACAGGGGTGAATGGCCTTTCTAAAAGAAAGAAAGCACAGGTTACTAGCAAGCACCATTAAGGGTAAAAAGTCGGCGCCCTTAACTCTCTGAGTAGACGTGGGCGAGAAGGCTAAGGCTTACCCTCAGAGAGAATGTGCGTTGGAAGGCTCCAGCTGATGTACAGAAAAATAATCATACCAATGAAGTATAATTTATCAGACAAGAGTTGTGGCAACAAAACCTATTAAATCAAAGAATATATGGTAACAGTGCATACCATTTAAATCACACGTAAAGTACTTGTAATACTATAGAACACGAACTATACAGTAATGGACACTAGCAGGATGGAGCTTACCCAGTTTCACAGTCATATCAATAGTAGAAGCAAGGTTAACATTTCATTTGCTTTGGATTGTTTTCACCCATACCTCAGAGACAACCCTCTGCCTTCAAGGCTGGGCATTCGGTCTCCTGGATCCAACACAGCAGTAGCTAAAGTCTCCTCCTCAGAAGGCAATCTGTCAGACTTTTGATGCTTGTCTCCAGTAAGCTGAATGTAAATGTCCAACAGCCGGTCAGTTACCACAGTGAGGCTTGGGTATCTTGTCAACAGGATCTGTGAGGAGGCACAAATAAAATCTTAAATGCTCAATGTTATTGTTGGTTGTGTTAATGGCCACTGCTGAAAAATGTCTTTGGGGAGGCAGAGGTCCAACGAATAAATACGTTATCTATTACTTAAACCCTCAAGAAAAGTATCAAGATGCTGGTGTTTTACAAGTATAGGCCAGTCTTTCCCTGAGAGTCAATTTTTAAGAGTTCATGTCCTTAGTAAATATGGGGCTTGTACTTTGGTATATTGGTGCCCTTACCATTTTCTGGCCTGTTTAGTGTGTCCAAACTGTTAGGAATGCAAACCATGCTCCATCATTCCCTTAAGGAATGACCGGAATCTGTGCCCTCTGTCTTTTTAACCATAACACAGACATTCCATGTTACTATGTTCACTCTACCTACCATGTCTCACCAGGGTCAGCACATGTTCCATCACCCTAGGATCACCAACCACTTCGCCTTGAACCACGGTATTTTAAGTATGTAACAGACAAGATCCTACATAGACTCTGAACCCTAATATCAATTAATAAAACAACAAAGACACCAAAACCCAACAATACCAATTCCCATCCATGAAGTAAAAGGAAAGGGTAATTCCCCTAATACAAGACCGATAATCTCTTTGTACCTCCATAACAATAAGATGATGCATCACAAGTGATGCCAGTCTGACACCACATTCTATGCGGCTTCTTAATCTCTCCTAAACACACCAAAAATCTAAAAACTAAATCTTTAGAATGTTTCAGATATTACAGTACACCAGCAACCACAGCCAATCGTTCAGGAGTCTGCATGGTTTGACATTAAACAAGAGGGAAGAAAAGGAAAAAATAAAAGGTCTCCAGGCAAGCAGTTGTCCCTCTTTCACTACTAAGTTTACAGTTAGAGCCTGAGAATGAAGGCCATACTCAACAGAAAAGCTGTCACAAATTAGTGCACATACACTTCCACTTGCCATTCAACATCACTTGGGTTACTGAGTAAACATCTACATCATGATTGCCATTCTACGAGGTTTCTTACCAATCTGAGCACTTACACAGACCATTTCTTCCTTGAGATCTTAACATTTGACACTGGTGGTGGGGTCTCTGGTAGCCATCAAAGTAATCTCTGGTAGTTTCTGGTGCTTTTGCCCTTAAGCTATGATTCACACCTTAGCTGGGAACAGTACGTACATAAGTTTACTCTCACTTAGTCTGCGTTTTATTACCTTAAACTCTTTCAGTTGGTATTGCACTGTCCAAGTAAAATCAGATATGCAGGACCTTCACATTAAGCATTTAGGTCAACACTCTAGAGTACTACATGCCTGTGCTTCAGACAAATGAGCAACTGCTAGGGCCCTGTGTGTACTTTCAGCACACATTTTTGGGTAGACTTTTAGGGGACACTTTTTACAGTATCCATGACTCTAGGAATAAATCCATAAACAGTCCCTTGATCTACTCAGGAAAATCAATGAGGTGTAGATTATTAATTCAGCATCTCGACTCCACGTCTTCTACTCTGGCCTCTAACAGCAGCTTAATTTTGAGCAGTTTAACTACTGTAGGCCTTGGGTCTCGAATGCTGGTGGTGTTGGTATCTCTGCAGTTCTCATCAGATTATACTTCATTGAAACAGTGTTTATATAAGGTTCCAATGTCAGCCATGTTTCTGATGGCCACCATAAAGTCAGAAGAGTAGGTTCAGCCGCAGAAGCAGTCTGGTCACTATGGTAAGAGGTACCTCAGTTAGGCTTCTACGCCATGTGCATTTCTATTCCCAGGTCTACCTCCTTATTTTTTTTTTATATTGGATAACTTTGAATACATAGCAAGAGGGCAACCAGGCATCTGGAGAAAATAAGTGCCTTTACTGAATAGAATCACCCCAGGGAAAGCCATGCACTAACATTAGATTTCTGGCATTCTTCTGTGCAAGGGAAATGTCGCCTTGGCAGTTGCTCTACTTCCTTCTCTAAATACCAAGGGTGTGCACTTGGAAAGGGTAGAGGGATGATGATTTGGTGGTGAGAAGGGGATTAGCCAATCGGCACCACCACATCCACTCATTGCATCTTTCAAGGCCCAGAAACAGGATGCAAAAAAAAGGAAGCCATCCCTCTTTCAGGGGATGGGCTTTGGCAACCTAGATGGCACCAAATGCAAAGGATCTATGCAGGATTATAAGAAAGAACATAACAGGTTACATAAGTCAACAGTCAGTTTGTGTCAACGGAATGGTGGGCGGAAGGTTATTTATTTACTGTAGTTTGGCTGAAGAAACCTCATTATGAGGAGGTAGGCGCAAAACATCTTTCAACAGGCTGGCATTTTGGGCACACAAGACAGAAAAATGCTATAATTTACTTGCTAACTATGTATTAATGTCAAGAAATACCAGAAAAGTAATAATTACACACTCACTTGTAATGCTGACAAAACAGAAAGGAGTGATCAAATGTACAAGAAATAGAACACAAACTCTGGTATACAATGTGAACCCTAGTACTCTGCTAGCACAGATAAGAGTAGGAGGAGACAGAATGGAAATGGAAAATGGCTGCAAAGAGATAGTCTGGTGTGCTGAATGGACAGTGTTGGAGCAGGCTTGGTGGACAGCTAGGTGACCAAAGGGATCAAAGCAGAATAAGATCAGAAAAAGTAGAGAAGGTGATAAAGGACAGATGTGTTAACATGCTACAGTTAAGTATTGTTTGATGCGAGGAGGCAGCTCCAGGAAAACTAGGAAGCAGATATCTTAAATGGGTGTTAAACCTGGGAAAGTAGGTGATCCCCTTATTTTCAAATGTGATAAAACAACAAAAATAGCTGCTAAAGACAGTAGCGAGTGACAAAAAGATCAGGAGCACAATAGCAATAAGGAGCATGGAAATGGAACACCCAAAAAAAAAAAAACACAATTTAAGCTAATAATATTTGTGCAGTAACTAAATGTAAAATACTGAAGCTTAAGGGTAAATACATTATATTAGAACAAGCTCAAGGAATTGTCATTTTACCACATTAAACCTCAGATCCACCCAGCAAGATGAATGAGTACAATGCACTCAGCGAAGAAGGAAATCTGTACGACAATGATGGGTGACACCACAATGCACAACAGAAACCATGCCTGTATTTTACTTGATATACCTCTTTCAGTTCTACTCTGTTCATGTTATCAAGCTGTATCTTAGTCCAATACTTGTCCAGTAAAGGTGCATGACTGTTTTGCTGTCGATACCAGCCAGTGCCACTGCTAAGCAACCTAAAAAGGACGAGAGCAGAGGTCAGATATGTTTAAAATCACATTTGGCCTTCTACTGAGTAACAATACATTTTTTGCATTATTGCCAAAATGCTATTTCCAGTTGTTCAACTATCAATATAATCAGAACTCCTTAACATGTGCACTTAGCTTTATATATTAGCAACACTTTCCTTGTCTGGGAAAATGTATTTCTATTTTGTAGTGTCAGACTACTGAAATGAAGTTTCAATGTTTGCAGCAACTGGACTACAGCATCAAACTGTGATGTCAAATTTCTGTAGTTGGCCTGACAAAATATTCACAGAACGTTAAGACTGACAAACCTTTCTCTGCAACGATTATGGCAGGGTACATGTAGAAGTAAAGACAAACATGAATCCATTTTGAGCGAGTTCCCGGAACAAAGAAATCCTAATATTATTAAATGGAAGTGTATGAAAGTGCCTCTTGACAGGGTCAATCCCTCATTTGTTTTGTCTGGTTTCTGGTGTGATTTTGGACTGTTAGTGCACTGCTTCCCTGCTGACCAGGTCAGATCTCTTCCTCCAAAACTGCAGTTGTTTTTGCACAATTGGCAAACTCTTCAGCTACCTCTGTAAGTCCCTAGTAAATGCTAGGTGTAGGAGACTGGCTCGGTTTATGGTGTACACCTATGGTGTGGCACTCTATACTGGGTACAGGCAACCGTTAGTGACAGTGAATAGGTGTCTTATGGTCCAGGTGGCAATGTCCACCCTCCCTAAGACAAAGTTTCTACAAGTCGGTGAAAGAGGAAGTTCAGCTGCGGGGACCAGGTGCTGCAGAAGATACCAAGAGTTGCCTACGAGCTATCCCTTGATGGTCATCAGATTCCAGAAGGGTTAGTGACCGGCCAGGTCACCAACAAGCATTGGCAAGGGCAAATAGGAGTTGCATAAGTATTTGCAAAGTTTCGGGGCCAGCAAGGTCCAGGAGACTCTATCCTTGAAGGGGGAGTCAGAGCTGGATCTGAGCACATAGGAAGGCAACAGAGGCTGAATGAGCCCACACGAGTGACCCACAGGTGCTGGACAGTCACAAGAAGGCATTACCAGCCTAGCAAAACAGAAGTCACACAGTGCACGAGCTGCAGGACAGGAGAATCTTTGGTTTGCAGAGTGCTAGGGGCCTGGGCTTCTTGGAGTCTGAAAATCTCCCGGGGGAAGAGTCAACAAGCCTTGGCAACTGCAACAGTCGCGGGGACAAGGGTTCCAGTCCAGTGGCAAGCACAGGGGTTCACCGTCTCTAAACTTGGATATAAGACCAGCAGGACCCAGAGGAGGCCACAGACTCACCTCCTGTGAAACAGGATCTTCAGACATCCAGGGCCAGGAGACTTAACCAGCCATTCGACATGGTCTTGAGGTGCCTACGGTTTCAGGGGAGTGACTCCTTCACTCTATGCGAGATTCCTTCGTCCTTCCTGGTGCAAACAGAGCCCTTGTGACCCTGGAGGATGCACAGCATTATATGTTGCAGAATTCTTGCAGGATCCAGAGAAACAATGTTGCAATAGGAGCCTTCTCACAAGAAGCAGACTTGTTTGGTTGAAACAAAGACCAGCAGCGGTTCCAGAGGCCAGGAACAGAAGATATCCTGCAGAGAGGTACTTGTACTGCCTTGCTTGACAAATCTGAGGACTCGCCCACGAGGGAGGGCTTAAGTAGCCCTAAAAGGGGGTTGGTCAATCTCTGCAGTGACCCACCTATGAGAGGGGGTCAGGGACGTCATCAACATCCTTACTAGTCAGATGCTCCCAAGGGCCTCTGCTCACCTCGTCACCAAGACAGCAGAATCAACTGGCCACCTGGCAGAGCTCTGGAGGAGCTGGACAGGGGTTTGGTCCGGTCCCTGTCCTTTGTGTAGTTTTGCACCAGAGCGGAAACTGGGGGTTCCTGCGCTAGTGCAAATCGGATTATGCAAGGAGGGCACCAAATGTGCTCTTCAAAGCAGTCCAGTGGAGCTCAGAAGGCCAACCAACCACAACCCTTAGACACCTAATACACATGGAGAGATGGTCACACCTCTCCTTTACAGGAAATCCTTTGTTCCGCTCCTCCAGCCTGCGCCTGGCCCACCAGCAGGAGAGCAGAACAATGTCTGGGATCAGCAGCAATGCGGGCTGGTAGCTAGACCCCGTAAGGCTGCACAGGCACATGGTATCATCCAACTAACACTGAAATCGGTGAGTTTCATGATTCCAACATGCTTGATACCAAGCATGCCTAGGTTCGGAGTAGCCATTATGTAGTTGGACCACTGTCCACTACATACCTTAAGATGACTTCCCCTGCACTTATGGGGTCCAGGAATTGGCCTGGTGTCTGTACGGGTACCCTGCTCATGCAGGGCTACCCTCACACTTTGCGACATGCACCCTGCCCTTGGGCTGAACGCCCTACCAGAGGGGTGACTTACAATGTTTAAGGGCGGTGGTCAGGTTTGGCAGTGAAAGGGTGCATGCACCCTTTCATGCAGGCTGCAATGGCAGGCCTGCAGTTAGTTTGCATGGGCTCCCATGTGTGGCATAATACATGCTGCAGCCCATGGGGAGACCCCTGGTGTACCAATGACTTGGGTACCTAGGTACCATATACTAGGGACCCACGTGGGTGCACTAGTATGCCAACTGTCAGTGTGAAAGGTTACCAACAACTACATTTAGGAGACAGATCACTGATGTCCTGGTTAGCAGGATCCCAGTGGACTACTGTCCAAAAAATACTGACCCCAGGTGAGAATGTGGGGGGTACTGCAACCACAACCCATCCTTACTGCAGTACCCCCGGTACCTAGGGCCTGTAGTTATAAGTAAAGTCTCTGAGGGCTGCAGCACCAATTGTGCCACCCTCAGGGACCCCTCACCAAACCCACACAGTGCTGCCATTGCAGAAGACTGCGTGTGTTGATACAGGCAAAATTGAAAACGCGACATGTCACGCACTCCAGTGTGCCAGGTCCCCTAACACTGCATGTGCCAAGTATAAGTCACCCCTAAGTCACAGTGCATCCAGGCACATGTGAGGGCATATATGCATGAGCAAATACGTCCCTACTATGTACATCGATTCTGAGATACAGTAAGTGCACAGAGAAGCTATATTAAATGCATGTGCTGGACATTGGTCATTATGAGTCCCCCATCTACATGATGGATTCTCTGAATCCTGGTATGTTTGTTATCAAACATCTCAGAATAATAAACTGTTACTAACTCCAGTGATGGGATTTATTTACAAAATGCACAGAAGGCATCTTAGAGGTGCCCTCTGAAAACCTATATAACTACTAGTGTTTCACTGACTCTTAAAAGCCACAGCAGCCACACCCTAGACCGAGTTCTGGCCCCCTGAGGTGAGAGCCCACACTCTAGGAGGCCCAGAATAAAGGCCTGCTTTGGGCAGAGGTGATACCTCATCCAGAGTAGGATGGACATTCCAGGCGGAGAGCTTCAACGGCCTTGCCATCTTTGAAATGCCTCCTATGTCTCTCCAAATAGCGGATATGACTAACCCCTCACCCCCCGTCCTGACCCCACTTTTGGCAGAAGCACATTTGGGAAAGTTAGTTAAATTAGGAGGAGTGTCCACTTCATGCCAATCTCACCCCTAAGGTGGACGAACTGAAGTGAACACTACTTTTTAAATTCCTCCATCTTGTTTGGAAGGGATTAGGCGACCAGGGCTAGGATTATGCCCCTTTCCCAGCGGAGGTGGTCATAGAAAGCGTGTAGTCACCCTAAAGATGGTCAGCCCTCTGGCTACCTCCTAGAATTCCCTGTAACACCCCTAAATTGAGCACTTAGGTGGCACCCCTGAAACCTAGAACTGAGATACTGACTACCTACAAATAAGAAGGACAAAGAAGAGTCACCCTTGCAGAAGAAGCAGCTGGCCCAATACCAACCCTTCTGGCCTGCACGCTGACCTCACCTGACTGCACAAAAACACTTGTTCAGCAACAAAGTATCCAACAAGGACTCTGCAGCCTGGAGACCTGACACCCAAAGTGACTTCGGCACAAGACTACTTTGACCCGGTGAGAAGCCCACTAAAGGTGCCAGCAGGGTTCCCCAGCTGTCTTGAGTCCAAGTCCATGCAAGTATCACCTTTCCTGGACTCATCCAACTTGCCTGTAGTCCCTGCACGCAAGCCCCATCTCCCATAGCCTGGTGGAGAGAGAAAATCCAACAGCTACAGCAACCACTGCACCAGTGACTCCTGACTCAAACTGAGGTGGGTCATTTGTGCCAATGACGTACCCCGGCACCTAAGAGCTCAAATCCATCCTGGGTGCACTCCTGCCGGATCTCCCCCACCACGCCTGCAGCCTCAACATGCAGTACTGCCTGACTGAGTGCTCCCAGATGTGAAAACCTGATGCCAAAGGACTCTCCTGCATTCATAGCCCCTGGGCTCTGGAGACCAGGACCAACAGTGCACCTACCTTCCTGGACATCTCAAGTTTTCAACCTACCTGCTGGTCATCCCTGATTGGCTTCCTAGCCAGAGTCTGCAGCCTGTCTTCAGGAGGACCAAGCTCCCATAGGAAACCATTTGGGACCATACGACTTACTGCACCTGGCCACAATAGTGTCTCTCGATGTGACCTGTTGGTGTGCTTCTGATCAGTGCCCAGTACTCACCTTAACTCCCTGAGATTGGCTTTATAAGTCGTTAACTCTGTTTGCTGGACGTTGTTTTTCTGCCATAGGATAAGGATGAGAGAATTCTGAAAATTGCACTACTTGTCTATTTTTGAAACTGCAAAGGATTTATGCTTAAGTCTACTTACCTGATTACCAAGTTCTTGCGTTTGAAACATGCATAAAAAGAATTGCTATTTTGCTAAATTGGTCTGTCATTTATACATTGTGCGCGTCTCATTTATGCACCTTTCAGTAAAACAAATGCTTAGCACTACCCTCTGATAAGCCTAACTGCTCGCCCACAGTACCTCAAATAGAGCACTATCCTATCTACTTTTGCCTCTGCAATACCAATTGGGGATCAACTGGACTCCCTGCTCAGTGTACTTCATTTAAGTGCTCTATATAGAGGCGCAGATTCCTACAGGCAGGTTTTCCCTGGACCATGCAAGGCCAAAGTGACTAACTTTTTATTTTATTTTTATTTTTTAATAATTTTCCATGTTTTAAATATGTGGATATGAACTACCTTCCTGGCACTATGGAGATATTGTTTTCTTAAGATTATTTAATGTGTGTTTGAGTTTCTTTTTGCTAATCAGTCCCATAAGCATTGCCCACGACTTTTAACATCTAAAGGACATTTGCAAAACAACTAAAAATAATTATAATCTTATGTGCTTTCATCTCCCTTCCCCGTGTTTACTGTACTACTGCTTGGCAGTTGTCGGCAACAGATCAATAAGATTGTAAAACTACCTTTGTTTTTCACATCATGAAGGGGGAACCTGCGTAAACATTTTCCATCTTAACTATCGTCACTTCAGCCATGTCTGCTTGAGTTGCAAGACAAGAACCTAACCAGACCTGAATGTCCAGCTACTACGATACATCAGACGAAGACAAAGGGCCAGCCATTGAGACTTATCTCCACTTACTTCTTTGACAAGCCAACAGGCAGAAAGAGTCAGTAGGCCAAAAGGTCTAAATGGGCTGACCGGGGGAAAGAGGGTAAGCCCATTATTTTGAGGGGGCACTCTATTCCTGTGACACAAAGACTAATGGAAGGGCTGCATGTTCTACAAGAGGTATTCCTCTATATGCTCCCACCAACCAAAATAACATGAAGGCAAAGAAGCAGTGGAAACCCAGCAGACCTTTCCAAAATAAATGATAGCGGGAAAGCCACACCAACAGAGGAGTACTGAGGATACCTCTTCCTCTTTGTCCAGGAAATACGGGAATCCCAGAACACCTTCTAATAGAACAGTTGTGAAATCCCTCACATTGTAATGCAAAGAGAATGCATGACATTATGACAAGAACAGACTGATATTGAAATATCAAACTATTGAGTAATGAAGTAAAATTATAACCAATATACCAACATTACTAATAAAGATAAACCACTGTGATACAATACATCAAGTGTATGAATATTAAGCATGCCTACAGCCCCGATTCACATCGTTTTTTTTTCTGTAATTTATTCAAGAATCTAAGTCAAACTCCTTATAGGAAACTGCATTGTACAATATATCTGAGCTCATGGAGGACATCAATAGGGATGTTAGGTTGCATTTCAGCTGCTACAGAAAATGTAATTTCACTTCTATTGTATTAGTTTCAGGCTCTCCCTGCTCAGATCGAAAGAAAGAGATGCCGATTTACCACCACATCTCCTGAACTTCTTGGGATGTCAACCAAAATTCTGCAAGCTCACATATAAAAGGGGGAGTGGGTTTTACGGATAGCAGGGACTGCTAGAAGGCTGACCATCTAGGCATTTTGAGTTATTAGAACCAAAAGTGATCTTGAAGGCACTTTGTATTATTTGCTCAAAGTAACTAGTTACATTAACTTTCGACTTAAGAATCAAGTCAGGCTTAATGTAACAAGATGTCTGATACCTTGCATACCAACTTTGTTCGAACTGTTCAAGGGTTAGATAAACTGAGGCATTGGTGTGTTGACCCTGCACTCGCCAATGGGACAAACAAGTCTTTCCACAGTAAAAACAACACAGTTTTGTGTTGTATTGACAGAAGTCGTAATGTACATGTTCTGCTAATGAAATATGCTGCAGCCGGCCTTATGGCTTTGTAACCCTTCCATACGGGTGACTTACACATTTCAGGGGGACATTGTACTTTGCCATGGCTTTAAATGGGTAGGTTGTGCTAGCAGTTCAGAACTGCTCTTCCAATCTGCACTGGAGAACTGGGAGACTCGTTTTACAATTGTCACACCCAGGGTGGCACAACCAGTGCTGCAATCCTTATGGTGATTCTCTAACTTACAGGCCACCATATATTGGGGACTTACAAGTAATTTAGCCTATGCCTATCTGCTGCAGCCAATGTAACATACACCATTTGGGGTCAGGGCACTGGCAACAGTGTGGTTAGCAGGCCCCCTTGTACTCCCAGTCAAAACAACAGCAGCATCAGTTACAAAACTGGGGGTGATCATACAAAAAAGGAATTTCATTACATCTGACATATTCATAAGCATTCATGTTTCTAAGGTTTATAAAGGGATTGAGGGTATGTAGCAAAGGATGCAGGAATGTAAATTTTACTACGATACACTGGCTTCATAACTAAATTACGCTCCGAAAGAACAAGCATTTGTAAAGTCAAAAGGTCTTGCTTTAGGGTTCTATTGGCTTTGTCAATGCATTTTAGCAATGTTGTAAGGGGAAAGAAAAACATGAGGGACACAACTGGAAAAAACACCACCTTCATTCTCATGGAGCGCTTGATCAGAATAAAAATAAAGTTCCCTAAATGGGAGCAGTGGAAGGATAGAAAGCAGCCAATGAGAGATACAGTAAATATGCTATGCTTCAAGGTAGGGCCAAACACGATGGACAAGCTGGAGCAAGGAAAGTCATAGAATAGGCAACCAAATGGGAGCAAAAATAAAGTCCAACACTGGTAAGAAACTGGCAGGCTTGTAAGCCCCTGAAAGTTCTTAGTAGGTGTAAAGAAATGGCTCCCTGTTGCAGTTACCCCCCACTTTTTGCCTGATACTGATGCTGACTTGACTGAGAAGTGTGCTGGGACCCTGCTAACCAGGCCCCAGCACCAGTGTTATTTCACCTAAAATGTACCATTGTTTCCACAATTGGCACAACCCTGGCACCTAGGTAAGTCCCTTGTAACTGGTACCCCTGGTACCAAGGGCCCTGATGCCAGGGAAGGTCTCTAAGGGCTGCAGCATGTCTTATGCCACCCTAGGGACCCCTCACTCAGCACAGACACACTGCTTGCCAGCTTGTGTGTGCTAGTGAGGAGAAAATGACTAAGTCGACATGGCACTCTCCTCAGGGTGCCATGCCAACCTCACACTGCCTATGGCATAGGTAAGTCACCCCTCTAACAGGCCTTACAGCCCTAAGGCAGGGTGCACTATACCACAGGTGAGGGCATAGGTGCATGAGCACTATGCCCCTACAGTGTCTAAGCAAAACCTTAGACATTGTAAGTGCAGGGTAGCCATAAGAGTATATGGCCTGGGAGTCTGTCAAAAACGAACTCCACAGCTCCATAATGGCTACACTGAATACTGGGAAGTTTAGTATCAAACTTCTCAGAATAATAAACCCACACTGATGCCAGTGTTGGATTTATTAAAAAATGCACACAGAGTGCATCTTAGAGATGCCCCCTGTATTTTACCCAATTGTTCAGTGCAGGACTGACTGGTCTGTGCCAGCCTGCTGCTGAGAGACGAGTTTCTGACCCCATGTGGTGAGAGCCTTTGTGCTCTCTGAGGACAGAAACAAAGCCTGCTCTGGGTGGAGGTGCTTCACACCTCCCCCCTGCAGGAACTGTAACACCTAGCAGTGAGCTTCAAAGGCTCAAGTTTCGTGTTACAATGCCCCAGGGCAATCCAGCTAGTGGAGATGCCCGCCCCCTGGATACAGCCCCCACTTTTGGCGGCAAGTCCAGGAGAAATAATGAGAATAACGAGGAGTCACTAGCCAGTCAGGACAGCCCCTAAGGTGTCCTGAGCTGAGGTGACTGACTTTTAGAAATCCTCCATCTTGTAGAAGGAGGATTCCCCCAATAGGGATAGGAATGTGACCCCCTCCCCTTGGGAGGAGGCACAAAGAGGGTGTACCCAACCTCAGGGCTGGTAGCCATTGGCTACTAACCCCCCAGACCTAAACACGCCCTTAAATTTAGTATTTAAGGGCTCCCCTGAACCTAAGAATTTAGATTCCTGCAACTAACAAGAAGAAGAGGACTGCTGAGCTGAAAAACCCCTGCAGAGGAAGAACAGAAGACACCAACTGCTTTGGCCCCAGACTTACCGGCCTGTCTCCTGCCTTCCAAAGAAACCTGCTCCAGCGACGCTTTCCAAGGGACCAGCGACCTCTGAATCCTCTGAGGACTGCCCAGCTTCGAGAAAAACAAGGAACTCCCGAGGACAGCGGCACTGCTCCAAAAGAACTGCAACTTTGTTTCAAGGAGCAGATTTAAAGACCCCTGCAACTCCCCGCAAGAAGCGTGAGACTTGCAACACTGCACCCGGCGACCCCGACTCGACTGGTGGAGAACCAACACCTCAGGGAGGACCCTCCGGCGACTCCAAGACGGTGAGTAACCAAAGTTGTCCCCCCTGAGCCCCCATAGCGACGCCTGCAGAGGGAATCCCCAGGCTCCCCCTGACCGCGACTGTCTGAACTCCATTTCCCGACGGCTGGAAAAGACCCTGCACCCGCAGCCCCCAGCACCTGAAGGATCGGAACTTCTGTGCAGGAGTGACCCCCAGGAGGCCCTCTCCCTTGCCCAGGTGGTGGCTACCCCGAGGAGCCCCCCCCTTGCCTGCATCGCTGAAGAGACCCCTTGGTCTCTCATTGAAAACCATTACAAACCCGACGCGTGTTTGCACACTGCACCCGGCCGCCCCCGCGCTGCTGAGGGTGTACTTTCTGTGTGGACTTGTGTCCCCCCCCGGTGCCCTACAAAACCCCCCTGGTCTGCCCTCCGAAGACGCGGGTACTTACCTGCTAGCAGACTGGAACCGGGGCACCCCCTTCTCTCCATTGAAGCCTATGTGTTGGACACCTCTTTGACCTTTGCACCTGACCGGCCCTGAGCTGCTGGTGTGATAACTTTGGGGTTGCTCTGAACCCCCAACGGTGCGCTACCTTGGACCAAAAACTGAAACCTGTAAGTGACTTGCTTACCTGTTAAAACTAACAATAACTTACCTCCCCCAGGAACTGTGAAAATTGCACTAAGTGTCCACTTTTAAAACAGCTTATTGTGTTTTATGTAAAAAGTATACATGCTAATGAAATGATTCAAAGTTCCTAAAGTACTTACCTGCAATACCTTTGAAATGAGATATTACATGTAAAATTTGAACCTGTGGTTCTTAAAATAAACTAAGAAAATATATTTTTCTATAACAAAACCTATTGGCTGGATTTGTCTCTGAGTGTGTGTTCCTCATTTATTGCCTGTGTGTATGTACAACAAATGCTTAACACTACTCCTTTGATAAGCCTACTGCTCGACCACACTACCACAAAATAGAGCATTAGTATTATCTCTTTTTGCCACTATCTTACCTCTAAGGGGAACCCTTGGACTCTGTGCATGCTATTCCTTACTTTGAAATAGCACATACAGAGCCAACTTCCTACAGTAGGTCCATAATAGGTCTTTTGTAACCAGACAACTTGCACTGTCTGGTACTAAAAACAGTCTGTCTGGCAGGCAGGGGAAAAGTTACTATCCCCAAAAAACTGCAACACAAAAAACCCCGCTCTTAGGAAATGTTCAGGTGTTCCCTGTGATGTTAAAATCTTTTGAAGGACATTCAGTGTTTAGTTGAGAGAGAGTCCAATTTACTGTTTCAAAAACATAAACAAAGGATCCTAGTAGTCCCTTTCTTTATGTTTCTGACAAATGACCAGATTGGACAATCACAAAGGTGCTTAACGTCCACGTGACTATCTAGGTACCTACTGGTTATAACTATCTGAGAATAACGTGAATTTAATAGGATACTACTCTCTGTAAGCAATGAATTCTTGCAGATGCTTGCAGATTCTTACTGAAAACATCTCACTGACTGGCTCTCTTTTCTACTGTTTTTATTGTCAACATTTTGCTCTTACACACGAATTAAGTAGATGGAGTCCACCCACAACAGGTCTTGTGGTGCTACCAGTCAGAGACAGTTACCACATGTAAGGAAATGCCTCCTTGGCATGGTTGCCCCCTGACTTTTTGCCTTTGCTGATGCTATGTTTACAATTGAAAGTGTGCTGAGGCCTGCTAACCAGGCCCCAGCACCAGTGTTCTTTCCCTAACCTGTACTTTTGTATCCACAATTGGCAGACCCTGGCATCCAGATAAGTCCCTTGTAGCTGGTACTTCTAGTACCAAGGGTCCTGATGCCAAGGAAGGTCTCTAAGGGCTGAAGCATGTCTTATGCCACCCTGGAGACCTCTCACTCAGCACAGACACACTGCTTGCCAGCTTGTGTGTGCTAGTGAGGACAAAACGAGTAAGTCGACATGGCACTCCCCTCAGGGTGCCATGCCAGCCTCTCACTGCCTATGCAGTATAGGTAAGACACCCCTCTAGCAGGCCTTACAGCCCTAAGGCAGGGTGCACTATACCATAGGTGAGGGTACCAGTGCATGAGCATGGTACCCCTACAGTGTCTAAACAAAACCTTAGACATTGTAAGTGCAGGGTAGCCATAAGAGTATATGGTCTGGGAGTCTGTCAAACACGAACTCCACAGCACCATAATGGCTACACTGAAAACTGGGAAGTTTGGTATCAAACTTCTCAGCACAATAAATGCACACTGATGCCAGTGTACATTTTATTGTAAAATACACCACAGAGGGCACCTTAGAGGTGCCCCCTGAAACTTAACCGACTATCTGTGTAGGCTGACTAGTTCCAGCAGCCTGCCACACCAGAGACATGTTGCTGGCCCCATGGGGAGAGTGCCTTTGTCACTCTGAGGCCAGTAACAAAGCCTGCACTGGGTGGAGATGCTAACACCTCCCCCAGGCAGGAGCTGTGACACCTGGCGGTGAGCCTCAAAGGCTCACCCCTTTGTCACAGCCCAGCAGGGCAATCCAGCTTAGTGGAGTTGCCCGCCCCCTCCGGCCACGGCCCCCACTTTTGGCGGCAAGGCTGGAGGGAACAAAGAAAGCAACAAGGAGGAGTCACTGGCCAGTCAGGACAGCCCCTAAGGTGTCCTGAGCTGAGGTGACTAACTTTTAGAAATCCTCCATCTTGCAGATGGAGGATTCCCCCAATAGGGTTAGGATTGTGACCCCCTCCCCTTGGGAGGAGGCACAAAGAGGGTGTACCCACCCTCAGGGCTAGTAGCCATTGGCTACTAACCCCCCAGACCTAAACACGCCCTTAAATTTAGTATTTAAGGGCTACCCTGAACCCTAGAAAATTAGATTCCTGCAACTACAAGAAGAAGGACTGCCTAGCTGAAAACCCCTGCAGAGGAAGACCAGAAGACGACAACTGCCTTGGCTCCAGAAACTCACCGGCCTGTCTCCTGCCTTCCAAAGATCCTGCTCCAGCGAAGCCTTCCAAAGGGACCAGCGACCTCGACACCCTCTGAGGACTGCCCCTGCTTCGAAAAGACAAGAAACTCCCGAGGACAGCGGACCTGCTCCAAGAAGGGCTGCAACTTTGTTTCCAGCAGCTTTGAAAGAACCCTGCAAGCTCCCCGCAAGAAGCGTGAGACTTGCAACACTGCACCCGGCGACCCCGACTCGGCTGGTGGAGATCCAACACCTCAGGAGGGACCCCAGGACTACTCTGATACTGTGAGTACCAAAACCTGTCCCCCCTGAGCCCCCACAGCGCCGCCTGCAGAGGGAATCCCGAGGCTTCCCCTGACCGCGACTCTTTGAATCCAAAGTCCCGACGCCTGGGAGAGACCCTGCACCCGCAGCCCCCAGGACCTGAAGGACCGGACTTTCACTGGAGAAGTGAACACCCCAGGAGTCCCTCTCCCTTGCCCAAGTGGAGGTTTCCCCGAGGAATCCCCCCCTTGCCTGCCTGCAGCGCTGAAGAGATCCCGAGATCTCTCATAGACTAACATTGCGAACCCGACGCCTGTTTCTACACTGCACCCGGCCGCCCCCGCGCTGCTGAGGGTGAAATTTCTGTGTGGGCTTGTGTCCCCCCCGGTGCCCTACAAAACCCCCCTGGTCTGCCCTCCGAAGACGTGGGTACTTACCTGCAAGCAGACCGGAACCGGGGCACCCCCTTCTCTCCATTCTAGCCTATGTGTTTTGGGCACCACTTTGAACTCTGCACCTGACCGGCCCTGAGCTGCTGGTGTGGTGACTTTGGGGTTGCTCTGAACCCCCAACGGTGGGCTACCTTGGACCAAAAACTAAGCCCTGTAAGTGTCCTACTTACCTGGTAAAACTAACAAAAACTTACCTCCCCCAGGAACTGTGAAAATTGCACGGTGTCCACTTTTAAAACAGCTATTTGTCAATAACTTGAAAAGTATACATGCAATTTTTATGATTTAAAGTTCCTAAAGTACTTACCTGCAATACCTTTCGAATGAGATATTACATGTAGAATTTGAACCTGTGGTTCTTAAAATAAACTAAGAAAAGATATTTTTCTATACAAAAACCTATTGGCTGGATTTGTCTCCGAGTGTGTGTACCTCATTTATTGTCTATGTGTATGTACCACAAATGCTTAACACTACTCCTTGGATAAGCCTACTGCTCGACCACACTACCACAAAATAGAGCATTAGTATTATCTCTTTTACCACTATTTTACCTCTAAGGGGAACCCTTGGACTCTGTGCATGCTATTCCTTACTTTGAAATAGCACATACAGAGCCAACTTCCTACACCACACAACTGTCAATTAATCACAAATCCCAGCACCCCACACACAGTAAAAACTTAGGTGCTTTGGTAACTTAACTGTAGAACATCACCATAGGATAGGAATGCAACAGGAAGTTAATTGAGGGCCTCGTCTGGCAGTTCAGGACGGACTGTTCCCATCAGAAACAGGGTTAGAATTTTTTTTTTTTTTTTTTTTTTATTATAAATGGGCGGGCCCTTGTGCAGAGTGGCATGGTGGTGAGAAAGGAAAATGTCACTTACCCAGTGTATATCTGTTCGTGGCATGTTCCACTGCAGATTCACATGCTCTGCACTGTTCCTGCCATCTAGTGTTGGGCTCGGAGTGTTACAAGTTGTTTTTCTTCAAAGAAGTCTTTTCGAGTCACAGGACCGAGTGACCCCTCCCTTTCGGCTCCATTGCGCATGGGCATCGACTCCATCTTAGATTGTTTTCCCACATAGGGTGAGGTAGGAGTGGTAGAATGAGAATAGTAAAAATGTCCATGCAATGGAATAGATATGTATGTACATAGGTTGTGCTAAAGGAATGTTTATTTACATATATACAATTTAAATGGCTACAGGCTCCCGGGGAGGTGGATGGGCGCATGTGAATCTGCAACGGAACATGCCATGAACAGATGTACACTGGGTAAGTGACATTTTCCGTTCGATGGCATGTGTAGCTGCAGATACACATGCTGTGCATAGACTACAAAGCAGTAATCCTCCCAAAAGCGGTGGTCAGGCCTGTAGGAGTTGAAGTTGTTTGAAATAATGTTCTTAGTACAGCCGGTCCTACTGTGGCTTGTTGTGTTGCTAACACATCTACACAGTAATGTTTGGTAAAGGTATGAGGTGTAGACCAAGTGGCTGCCTTGCAAATCTCTGTCATTGGTATGTTACCTAGAAAGGCCATTGTTGCTCCTTTCTTCCTAGTTGAGTGTTCCTTTGGTGTAATGAGTAGCTCGCTTTTAGGTAAAAAGTTTGTATGTATTTGACTATCCATCTGGCTATGCCCTGTTTGGATATAGGGTTACCAGCATGGGGTTTTTGGAAAGCGACGAACAATTGCTTAGTTTTACGAAATGGTTTTGTTCTGTCTATATAGTACATTTGTGCTCTTTTTATGTCTAATGTATGCAGTGCTCTTTCTGCTACTGAGTCAGGCTGTGGGAAGAAGACTGGGAGCTCCCCAGTTTGGTTTAAATGAAACAGTGAGATGACTTTTGGCAGAAATTTTGGATTTGTGCGGAGAACTATTTTATGTTTGTGTGCTTGTTTAAAGGGTTCTTCGATAGTGAACGCTTGTATTTCACTAACTCTTCGCAGTGAAGTGATGGCTACTAGAAATGCTACCTTCCAAGTTACGAATTGGATTTGGCAAGAATGCATGGGTTCAAAAGGTGGACCCTTGAGTCGTGCAAGTACAATATTAAGGTTCCACGAGGTTACTGGTGGGGTTCTTGGAGGTATGATCCTTTTTAGTCCTTCCATAAAGGCTTTAATAACTGGTAATCTAAATAGTGATTTTGTGTGTTTAAACTGCAGGTAAGCAGAGATTGCAGTGAGATTAATTTTGATGGAAGAAAAAGCGAGATTTGCTTTTTGTAGGTGTACTAAATAACCAACAATGTCTTGTATGGAGGCATTTAATGGTGTGATTTTGTTTGCTTGGCAGTAGAAAATAAACCTTTTCCATTTATTGGCATAGCAATGCCTGGTGGTAGGTTTTCTTGCCTGTTTAATGACTTCCATACACTGATTTGGAAGATTTAGATAGGCAAACTCTAAGACCTCAGGAACCAGATTGCTAGGTTGAGCGTTGCTGGATTGGGGTGCCTCATCTGTTTGTGTTGTGTTAACAGATATGGTCTGTTTGGGAGTTTGATGGGAGGTACTACAGAGAGGTCCAACGGTGTGGTGTACCACGGTTGGCGTGCCCACGTTGGTGCTATGAGTATTAGTTTGAGTTTGTTTTGACTCAGTTTGTTGACTAGAAAAGGAATGAGTGGGAGAGGGAGAAAAGCATAAGCAAATATCCCTGACCAATTGATCCATAGAGCATTGCCCTTGGACTGAGGGTGTGGGCACCTGGATGCAAAGTTTTGGCATTTTGTGTTTTGTGGCAAACAGATCTATGTCTGGTGTCCCCCACTGGTGAAAGTTTTTTTGTAGTATCTGGGGATGTATTTCCCACTTGTGAGTTTGCTGGTGATCTCGACTGAGATTGTCCGCTAATTGATTGTGAATGCCTGGAATATATTGCACTATTAGGTGAATGTTGTTGTGAATTGCCCAATGCCAAATCTTTTGTGCTAGGAGGCATAGTTGTGATGAGTGTGTTCCCCCTGGTTTGTTTAGGTAGTATATTGTCAACATATTGTCAGTTTTGACGAGAATGTGTTTGTGAGCTAGAAGAGGTTGAAATGCTTTTAGTACTAGGAAGACTGCTAGCAGCTCTAAGTGATTTATGTGTAGTTGTTTCTCTTGACTGTCCCTTTGTCCTTGTATATTGTGAGTGTTGAGGTGTGCTCCCCACCCAATCATTGATTCATCTGTTGTGAGAATGGCGTGAGGCACAGGGTCTTGAAGGCCGCCCTTTGTTTAAATTTACAGGGTTCCACCATTGAAGCGAATAGTGTGTTTGGCGGTCTATCAACACTAGATCTTGGAGTTGACCTTGTGCTTGCGTCCATTGTTTTGCAAGGCACTTCTGTAAGGGCTGCATGTGTAGCCGCGCGTTTGGGACAATTGCGATGCATGATGCCATCATGCATAGGAGTTTCATGACAAATCGGACTGTGTAGTGTTGATTTGGTTGTATCTTTGGTACCATGGTTTGGAATGACTGTACCCTTTGTGGGCTTGGAGTGGCAATCGCTCTTTGAGTGCTGAGTGCTGCTCCCAAGTATTGTAGTTGGGATGGTTGTAAGTGTGATTTTTGGTAATTTATAGAGAACCCTAGTGAGTGTGTAGGGTATCATTTACATACTGTGTGTGATTTTGACACTGCTGTTGAATGTTGGCTTTTATTAGCAAATCGTCGAGATATGGGAATACGTGCATGTGTTGTCTCCTTATGTGGGTGGCTACTACTGCAAGGCATTTTGTAAATACTCTGGGTACTGTTGTTATCCCGAAGGGTAATACTTTGAATTGGTAATGTTTTCCCTGTATGACAAACCTGAGGTATTTTCTGTGAGAAGGATGGATGGGTATATGAAAACAAGCGTCTTTTAGATCCAGTGTTGATATGTATTCTCCCTGTTTTAGTAAGGGGACTACATCTTGTAGTGTGACCATGTGAAAGTGTTCAGATTTGATGAATAGGCTGAGAGTCCAGAGATCTAAAATTGGCCTTAGTGTTTTGTCCTTTTTGGGAATAAGGAAATATAGGGAATAAACCCCTGTTCCTTTTTGTTGGTGAGGTACTAGTTCTATGGCTTGTTTTGTTAATAGTGCCTGCCCCTCTGTAACATTTCTAAATGTTGCCCCGACAGTTTGTGCGCTCTTGGGGGAATATCTGGAGGAAAATGTGTGAATTCTATACAGTAACCATGTTGGATAATTGATAGGACCCATGTGTCCTTGGTTATGTCTGGCCAATGTTTGTGGTAAAATCTCCGTCTTCCTCCCACAGGTGATGTGTGTTGGGGGAGGTTGACGGGCAAGTCGCTGCTTGTTATTAGTGGCCTGCTTAGTGGACTGAAATGTTCCCCTTGACCTTGGTAATTGTCCCCTGAAGGACCCGCAAAACCCCCCTCTCTGATAATAGGCTTGGTAGGTGGGTTTTGTCTGAGAGGTGGATGCTTCTGAAGGCTGTTGTCTGAAACCCCCCCCCCCCCCCATATTGCGGTTTCCTGAATGTCCCTCTATATTGGGACGAGTAGAGAGCGCCCATGGCTTTGGCCGTATCAGTGTCCTTCTTCATTTTCTCGATGGCTGTGTCCACTTGTGGCCCAAATAGTTGTTGTTGATTGAATGGCATGTTAAATACTGCCTGTTGTATCTCTGGTTTGAACCTTGAGGATCTTAGCCAAGCGTGTTGTCTAATTGTGACTGCCGTGTTCACTGTTCTTGCGGCAGTGTCCGCAGAATCTAATGCCGAATGTGTCTGATTGTTCGATATGGCCTGTCCCTCCTCCACCACTTGCTGAGCCCGTTTTTGGTATTCCTTGGGGAGATGTTGGATGATATCGCTCATCTCGTCCCAATGAGCTACGTCATATTGTGCGAGGAGGGCTTGATAATTTGCTATGCGCCACTGATTGGCAGCTTGTGATGCTACTCTTTTTCCTGCCGCGTCAAACTTTCTACTCTCCTTATCTGGAGGTGGTGCATCTCCAGATGACTGCAAGTTGGCTCTCTTTCTCGCAGCTCCAACCACTACAGAGTCTGGGGGCAGCTGCTGTGTAATGAACACTGGGTCTGATGGTGGTGGCTTGTATTTCTTTTCGACCCGTGGTGTAATGGCTCTTCCTTTCACGGGTTCCTGGAAGACTTGTTGGGCGTGTTTAAGCATGCCTGGAAGCATAGACAGACTTTGGTAGGAAGCATGCGTGGAGGCCAAGGTATTAAAAAGAAAATCGTCCTCCAACGGCTCTGAGTGCATGCTTACATTATGGAATGCAGCAGCCCTTGCCAAGTCTTGGGTGCATGAGGTGCTATCCTTGGGTGGAGAGGGTTTAGAAGGGTAGCACTCAGGGCTATTGTCTGACACAGGGGGATCGTAGAGGTCCCAGGGGTCTGCATCCTCTTGCGACTGCACGATGTGTGTGGGTGACTGTGCAGTGGGCGTGGCAAGCGGTGACGCTGTTCTTTGTGGTGAATGTGGAGGAGAAAGTTCTGGTGAAAAATGACGAGTGGGTGATTTTTCCCTGGGCACTTTAGCCTTTGGCTGTTCAGTCTCTGATCATCCCTGGAAAGCCAGTTTTCTTTTTAATTTGAGAGGAGGGGCAGTTTGGATCTTCCCAGTATCCTTATGGATCTGTATCCTTGCCTGTGTTTCGTCAAACTCTTTTATTTGAAGTTCCTCCTCAAATCTGTGTCTCTCCTTTAGTTGTTTCGAGAGTCCATGTTCCTCGGTGTACAAGGCTTTTTTCGGCTCCGAAGCCAGTTTTTTTCAGCACCAAAATGCCGATGCTGATGGAAGGCCTTGGCTCCTAAAGACTTTTGAGGCTTCGTCGACTCAACAAGTCAATGCTGAGTTTTTTCAGCTTCTCGGCTCGAGAACAAAGACTTTGGCACGATTTTGGGCTTTCTTGGTGCCGAAGGTGTTGCTTGGTCACGCTTTGTTTTTTATGGGTCGAGCCATGGCCTTCAGGCAATGGTGTCCCCGAGGACTTATGCTTTTTAGGCTGACTGTGGGCTTGGGTCGGGGCAGGCGTACTCACGTGTTGGCCTGCTTTAGGTGGTCAGTCTGCATCAGAGTCGTCCGAGTCCAAACCTTGGATGGAGATCGCCATCTCCTCTTCTTCGACGTTGAGGTGCTCTGAACTTTGGAGCCATTTGCATCTGCTTCACCCTCGGATCCCTCAAGGTCTTTTTCGATCGAAAGGACTTGCAGGCCTCGCAAGTATCATCTTCCCTGTGCTCCGGTGACAAACACAGATTACAGACCCGATGTTGGTCTGTATGGGGATCCTTAGCGTGGCACTGTGGGCAGCAACGGAAAGGGGTCCGGTCCATTAGGCTTCGACGTCGTCTGTGGTCGGGCCGACCAGGTCCCTTCTGGGTGCGGAAGCCCCGAAGGGGCACCGAAGCTGTGTCTCATCGATGTCGATGCAAGATGTTTCCCGATCGCAAACAATACCAACGCTTTCAGTGAGTTTTAGTCTTTTACCAATTCGAATAACGGAGCGAAGAGGAACACATCCGAACCCAATGGTGGAAAGAAAACAATCTAAGAGGGAGTCGCAATGGAGCCGAAAGGGAGGAGTCACTCGGTCCTGTGACTCAAAAAGACTTCTTCGAAGAAAAACAACTTATAACACTCCAAGCCCAACACTAGACGGCAGGAACAGTGCACAGAATGTGTATCTGCAGCTACACATGCCATCGAACACATATATATATCTATATCTATATCTATTGATGCACTGGGATTCTGCTCAGATCGACTGCCAGTGGCTGAGATTAATTCAAGCATTCCATCCATCATCTTATTGTTGTTACACCTATGGAACTACTAGTCATTACATTTTTCACTAAACTGCCAATCAATCACAAATCCTAGCACTTCAAACACTAACAACTAGCCTAGCTCAGTAAATTAATTGTAGAATATAAGCATGTATAGTATAGTAATGAAACTGGGATTTCGGGGTAGCATTTTCAAAAACTGGGGCAGAGTAACATTACATTGTCAGTCCTTGGATTCCCAACTAGCACCTCACACTTCCATGGAAGACCCTCACAGGCAAATTCCAATCCAGTTTAATCAATAAATCTCTGGGCAGGGGCAAGGACTCTGGCAAAGATGTTCAAATGTCAACCATGCTACGTACCAATTGCAAATGTCTGCATATTGGAGCGGGCTCACTAACTACTCAGTTTTCCTTCCTCTTCAGTATCACAGAGAAGCAAACACCAGCATTTCAACATGTGATGCTGCAAAGCGATGCTTCAGAACATGAAGCTCCAGGAATCTTCCAATGAACAGGAACTGATACCAGGTGACCAAGGCAACATCTGTAGAAAATACTCGGACACCACAGTGTGGCCCATCACACAGCTCACACAAAATGTGGAGGAGAGCAGAATTAAGCCGCACCAGCTCTTGCATGCCTACTCACTGAAAACTGTGTGCAGGTATGTGATGATTGCTTCAGTCTCCATAAAGGGTTGTTTAGTTAACTACAAGAGGTCCCCTTAAGACATACCTACAAACTCTTTGAGTAAACAAGGTTTGATGTGTAACATCAGGTGTACCAATTCAAGAGAGGGTGCCTTAACCAGTCCAAGTTCAAAGGTTATGCAGAATTCCTTCTCCCCAATATCCCAGCCCACCTCTCCCTCAACATCCTAGACAGGATCACCAGCGTTTCAAGAAGCATCATACTCTAAGGGCCATGCTCACATGGCAGTCACCGTCATCAAGCCACAAATTAAATGTCCATCACTCTATCATGCATAAGGATGGGGAAAGACCTTAAGATAAGCAGAAGCTCAAAGAGCCCCATTCAAGGAATTTCCAGGACTCTGACATGAGAAATTACTATATACATAGGTAACCATGCAATGAGCAACACCAAAATACCTCAAAATATAAGGATGTGGGAAAATTCTGCTTAAAACCATCAAGAAAAGAGTTCAATCTAATTTCTTTAAAGGAAATAAACAATTAATGTGCTTTAAAGGAATTTTTTTTTTTTTTTTTAAAGAATCAAAGCACAAATGTATAGTTATTTAGGTTTTAGGTTCCAGGACATAAAAAAGCAGGGCTGTAGGGTATGCACATTCTCTTGAATAGAAATTTTTCTTTCACCATTTCGTACCTCCTGGTTGCAAAGAACTGGAATCCAGGTGAAACCTTAAAGCAATCACCACGGCCAGGAATCATCAACTCTCCATTTTCCAAAAGTGGGATCAGCACAGATATCTAGAATGGAAAAAAAAAAAAAAATCTAAAGGTCCTTAATGGCATAAAGTACTGTGCAAGTTTAAAAACAAGTGAATTCCAGTCTCAAACATCGCGGAGTATGAAATACCTGATAAAATGATCTGAAGATTAAACATTAAGAATTTCTTCTCCAGAAAGTGTGTTGTGGAAATATCTGGCTTAAGTTAATTCTATGCACAATGCAAGCCTGCCCAAACAAAGAATACTCCTTGGTTCTCCACAAAAAAAGCTCAGTCAAAAGACACTTTTGGGAAATTAAAAGAAAAGTGGCATAACAGCTGGCTTTGTCGTCTGCCATCAAAAATGACAGATTTCTTTTTTTTTTTTTTTTTTTTAAACACAAAGTAAGATTCTTTACGGCGATGGCACAGCTATAATTAAGCTTATGTAAATGTTAAGAAATGATTAAGGTGACTTGTTCAAACGTTTATGACTGGCTGCAGTGTTAATGCATGTGTATTTTAAAGAAACAAAAAAGTTAAGGTTGGGATGCTTCAAATAATCTCAACCACTTAAAATGACTTGGGCTGCATCCCAGACTACTGTTCTTTTGCCCACCATGCCACAACTGATTAGATCCTGCCATTGGCGAATCAGCCTGGATACTGCTTCAACAGGAACAGTCCAGCACAAACTGCCAAGACAAGTCCTTCTCTGAATTGGAACACAATCAACCCAAAGCTAGTTTTAAACTAGTTGGGGCTCTTCAGTCGGGTGCAGGTTTGTTCCAGTGGCACAGTGAGTACAGGACCCATGGCTAGACATATCCATTGAACTGAAGGCGTTGCAGTGAAAAACAAAACAAGTGATACTTCAGTGTGATGCTCTAAGTGGCCAAGGTATGCCCCAACACAGGTCCCATCCTCACTGTGAAAATAGAGCCAAGCTACACCAGTCTGAGAAGTCTCTACCAGGGTGAAACTAGTCCAGGGTTGCTCATAATTTGATTCAGGGAGGACCTTCCCTGGCAGTTCGGGCTTGACTGCTCCTACTGGAGAAGAGTCAAGACTGATTTGCATATGGCTGGGTCCAGACTAAGGTGGAATGGTTTGCAAAATAAATATGGACTGAAATGCCGAACTAATCAATCACCAGTGACATAGATTATTTCAAATCATTCCACTCATCACTTTTTTTGTATACTTAGGTAAATCTTTATTGACCACAAGCGCAAAACACATGCCAGTATATGCCAACTACATCTAAATCACAATCTGCATTTCAACCATGTAGGAGGCTGGATCAGTTTATGGTGTACTCCTATACTGAGTCCACGTACTTATGGTGGCACCCTACACGGAGTCCAGGCAACCCTTAGTGATAGTGATTTGGTGCCTAGATAACCAAAGCTCTCTAGGAGTAGCTGTGGAGAGCAGCTCAGACTTATCAAAGAGGAGTGTAAAGCGCTTACAATATCACAGTAGTCATACAGTGACTGTCACACAAGAGCGAACCACACGGAGTATTGCAAACAAATTTAGTATTCTTTATTACAACACTAGTACTATACTAACATTGGTATATCTCCACTTGGAGATATCTACACACAAAATATACACTTCGCAACAAGCAGGAAAAGCATAGAAATACATGTGATCTATGGGAGGGGCCAAACCATATACTAAGAAAGTGGTATAAGAATGAAGGTGCCCAACCAAGGTAACTGTGTTAGAATCCCAGGAGCTGGGGGAGTAGAGAATCACCAGAGGTAAATATTAGAAACCCCAAAGTCACACGGGTCGAGCCGGGTGTACCATAGGCTAACACGGGGCCATCACAGTTGCCATTTCCCAGATTCAGGACACTTTCGTGGGGGCCCAGAGGAAACCAGTTGGCACCAAGAATACTGGAGTACCTACACCAGGGAGCCCATGTGCATGGGGTGAAGTGACATCGGAAACCCTCAGACAATGGAAGCCTCGGTTGTCCAGGTGCTGTCGCAACTCGTGGACAGGTTGGTGGAACCCAAACGTGGATTCCTCACCAGAAGAACCTGAAAAATAGGGGGACAGTGTCCAGGCCATTCAGTGATGTCCAGGCAGTGCAGGTAGGCAATGCCGACCCTCTTGAAGGTGAAGTTCCTGCAGGTTCATGAATGATGAAGTCCTGCTGCGGAGTCCAGGGGATGCAGGAAGATCCTTGGAGTCGCCCATGAGCTGTTGCACGTCGGTTGCTGGATTGCAGGAGGGTCAGTGGTCAGCAGGACCACCAACCAGTATAGGCAAATGCAAAAAAGTTGCAGGAGGTTTGCAGGATTTTGGGGACCACCAAGGTCCAGAAGACTCGACCCTTGGAGGGGAGTCTGGGCTGGTCCTCAGCATGCAGGAGAGCCAAGATGAATTGTTGGGAGCCCCCACGAGTGACCCACTGGCAGCAGGCACAGGGAGACCCAGGGAGGCCTCTGCAGCACAACGAAACAGGAGTCCCATGCAGTAGGAGCTGCAGAGCGGAATCTGGGGCTTCTTAGAGCTCGAAGATCTCTTGGAGGAAGAGCCCACAAACCTTGGTAATAGCAACAATTGCGGTGCCCAGGGGTTCCATTCCAGTCGCTACAGCAAAGGCCCACCATCTCCCAAGTTGGTCAGAAGACAACTTTGACCCAGAGAGTACCACACAACCACCACCTGTGTTGCAGAGCCTTTCCATGTCCGAGGGACAGCAGTATCCACCAGCCTGTCACTGTCGTCTTAAGGTGCCTGCAGATGCAGAGGAAATACTCCTTCACTTTAAGGGAGATTCTTTCTTGCTTCTAGAATGCAAAGTCCTGGTTACTCTGGAGGATGCACAGCCACGGATGTTGCAGTAATCTTGCATGACTTTGAGAAACAATGATGCAGTGGGAGCCCTCCCAGCTGGATTAAGACTTGTTTCAGTTCCAAAAGCAGACCAGCAGCGGTGGTGGAGGAGGCCAGGAGCAGAAAAGGTCTTGCAGAGAGTTCCTTGTACAGTCTTGCTCAACGAATCTGAGGATCCACCCTTGGAGGAAGCTCTTAAGTAACCCTCAAAGGGTGTTGGTCACACTCTGTAGTGACCCACCTATCAGAGGGGGGTCAGGGATGTCATCTACCAGGCCTAACCAGTCAGATGCTCCCAGGGGCCTCTGCACATCTTATTTTCAAGATGGCAGAATCAAATGGCCACCAGACAGAGCTCTGTGCATCTCTGTAGGGGAGAAGCAGGACAGAGGGGGTGGTCTCTCCCCTGTCCTTTGGGTGGTTTAGAATCAGAGTGAGAACCGGTGGTTCCTGCACTGTTGCAAACCAGTTTATGAAAAGGGGGGTACCAAATGTGCCCTTCAAAGCAGTCTGGTGGTGCTCAGAGGCTACCCCATCCCAGCCCAGAGGTACCTAGTTTTAAAGGAGAAGAGATCACACCTCCCTCCTTCAGGAAACCCTTTGTTCAGCCATCCCCTGCTTGGCTCAGAAGCAGGAGGGCAGAACAGTATTTGGGGTTTGCAGCAGCGCAGGCTGGCGGGCAGACCCTACAAGGTTGTACAATCTGTTCTGAGGGATCCTCTAAGGAAGTAACATTGGACTCAGTGTAGTTGCAGGACCACAACATGTTTGATACCAAACATGCCTAGGTTCGGAGAAGCAATTATGTAGCTGGGCTACTCGTGTTGACCAGTGTCCACTACGTGCAAGCTGGCTTCCCCACACCTACAAAGCCCAGGGAATAGAGTCTGGGGTTTGTATGGGCACTTTAACTCATGGAGGGGTGTCCTCACACTTAGGACCATGCACCCTGCCGTTGGGCTGAAGGGCCTACCACGGGGGTGAAATAGTGTCCAGGTGCAGTGACTGTGATACAAGGCAAACCTTAGATCTACAGTGAAACGTGCATTAACCATTTCACACAGGCTGCACTGGCAGGCCTGCAGACATTTTGCATGGGCCCCCTTGGGTGGCACAATACATGCTCCAGACCATGGGGGGACCCCTGCTGTACCAATGCCCTGGGTACCTAACTACTATATACTAAGGACTTGCATGAGTGCACCAGTATGCCAATTGTGGGGTGTAAAAGATACCATGCAACCAAATTTAGAGGAGAAAGCACAGACTACAGTACACACTGAGAGCAGGCAAAAAGTGGGGGTAACTGTCAGAAAGATGCAACTTTCCTACACACCTAATAGATTAGTTATGAAGCTGACTCAAACATTCCTTCTTGTAAGGAAATGCCTCCTTGGCATGGTTACCCCCTGACTTTTTGCCTTTGCTGATGCTAAGTTTTGATTTGAAAGTGTGCTGAGGCCTGCTAACCAGGCCCCAGCACCAGTGTTCTTTCCCTAACCTGTACTTTTGTTTCCACAATTGGCACACCCTGGCATCCAGTTAAGTCCCTTGTAACTGGTACCCCTGGTACCAAGGGCCCTGATGCCAGGGAAGGTCTCTAAGGGCTGCAGCATGTCTTATGCCACCCTGGGGACCCCTCACTCAGCACAGACACACTGCTTGCCAGCTTGTGTGTGCTAGTGAGGACAAAACGACTAAGTCGACATGGCACTCCCCTCAGGGTGCCATGCCAACCTCACACTGCCTATGCAGTATAGATAGGTCACCCCTCTAGCAGGCCTTACAGCCCTAAGGCAGGGTGCACAATACCATAGGTGAGGGCACAAGTGCATGATCACTATGCCCCTACAGTGTCTGAGCAAAACCTTAGACATTGTAAGTGCAGGGTAGCCATAAGAGTATATGGTCTGGGAGTCTGTCATGCACGAACTCCACAGCACCATAATGGCTACACTAAAAACTGGGAAGTTTGGTATCAAACTTCTCAGCACAATAAATGCACACTGATGCCAGTGTACATTTTATTGTAACATACACCTCAGAGGGCACCTTAGAGGTGCCCCCTGAAACCTTAACCGACTATCCGTGTAGGCTGACTAGTTTTAGCAGCCTGCCACACACCAACATGTTGCTGGCCACATGGGGAGAGTGCCTTTGTCACTCTGTGGCTAGTAACAAAGCCTGTACTGGGTGGAGGTGCTTCACACCTCCCCCTGCAGGTACTGTAACACCTGGCTGTGAGCCTCAAAGGCTCACCCCCTTTGTTACAGCACCACAGGGCACTCCAGCTAGTGGAGTTGCCCGCCCCCTCCAGCCACGGCCCCACTTTTGGCCGCAAGGCCGGAGGAGATAATTAGAAAAAGAAGGAGGAGTCACTGGCCAGTCAGGACAGCCCCTAAGGTGTCCTGAGCTGAGGTGACTAACTTTTAGAAATCCTCCATCTTGCAGATGGAGGATTCCCCTAATAGGATTAGGGATGTGACCCCCTCCCCTCAGGGAGGAGGCACAAAGAGGGTGTAGCCACCCTCAGGGCTAGTCGCCATTGGCTACTAACCCCCGCAGACCTAAACACACCCCTAAATTCAGTATTTAGGGGCTCCCCAGAACCTAGGAACTCAGATTCCTGCAACCTAAGAAGAAGAGGACTGCTAAGCTGAAAAACCCTGCAGAGAAGACGGAGACACCAACTGCTTTGGCCCCAGCTCTACCGGCCTGTCTCCCCACTTCTAAAGACACTGCTCCAGCGACACTTTCCACAGGGACCAGCGACCTCTGAAGCCTCAGAGGACTGCCCTGCATCTAGAAGGACCAAGAACTCCCGAGGACAGCGGCTCTGTTCACCAAAGACTGCAACTTTGCAACAAAGAAGCAACTTTAAAACAACACGCGTTTCCCGCCGGAAGCGTGAGACTTGGCACTCTGCACCCGATGCCCACGGCTCGACTGGTGGAGAACAATCACTTCAGGGAGGACTCCCCGGCGACTACGAGACTGAGTAGCCAGAGTTGACCCCCCCTGAGCCCCCACAGCGATGCCTGCAGAGGGAATCCCGAGGCTCCCCCTGACCGCGACTGCCTGCTTCAAAGACCCGACACCTGGTAAAGACACTGCACTCGCAGCCCCCAGGACCTGAAGGATCCGACCTCCAGTGCAGGAGGGACCCCCAGGTGGCCCTCTCCCTTGCCCAGGTGGTGGCTACCCCGATGACCCCCCCCCCCGCATCGCTGAAGTGACCCCTTGGTCTCCCATTGATTCCTAATGAGAACCCGACGCTTGTTTGCACACTGCTCCCGGCCGCCCCCATGCTGCTGAGGGTGTACTTTCTGTGTGGACTTGTGTCCCCCCCCCCGGTGCCCTACAAAACCCCCCTGGTCTGACCCCCGAAGACGCGGGTACTTACCTGCTGGCAGACTGGAACCGGGGCACCCCCTTTTCCATTGAAGCCTATGTGTTTTGGGCACCACTTTGACCTCTGCACCTGACCGGTCCTGAGCTGCTGGTGTGGTAACTTTGGGGTTGCTCTGAACCCCCCCACAGTGGGCTACCTTGGACCCAAACTTGAACCCCGTAGGTGGTTTACTTACCTGCAAAAACTAACAAACACTTACCTCCCCCCGGAACTGTTGAAAATTGCACTGTGTCTAGTTTTAAAATAGCTATATGTCACTTATGTGAAAACTGTATATGCTTTTTTGCTAATTCAAAATTCCTAAAGTACCTACCTGCAATACCTTTCATTTGAAGTATTACATGTAAATCTTGAACCTGTGGTTCTTAAAATAAACTAAGAAAAGATATTTTTCTATACAAAAACCTATTGGCCCTGAATTGTCTCTGAGTCTGTGTTCCTCATTTATTGCCTGTGTGTGTACAACAAATGCTTAACACTACTCCTTTGATAAGCCTACTGCTCGACCACACTACCACAAAATAGAGCATTAGAATTATCTCTTTTTGCCACTATCTTACCTCTAAGGGGAACCCTTGGACTCTGTGCATACTATTCCTTACTTTGAAATAGTGCATACAGAGACAACTTCCTATACTTCTTGTATAACGTTTTAGTTTTTTTTTTAAAACATGACCATCAGAGAACACATTGCGAGCACATTGGTGATAGGTAAATGAAGTGGTTTTTCTTACTGTGTATTCAACGAGAAGTGGGTCTATTGTTAAACCTAAATGCTGGCACCTAAAAACGACCAATAGTAAAGGCATGGGGAAAAAAAAATTACAGCACCCAATCTGGAAGCAGGTCTATCAGTATAGTTTCAAGTCCAAATAACAAATTGCTGAAACATACGCATCAGCAGCAAACATGGACACCATAATATTACAATAATTCAAAATAATGGTGCGCGTAAAAAAAAAAAAGCTAAATGTCACAAGACTCCTGATACCAATCTGGTGAAATACTATTCCCATGGTGGCCAGTGCAGCATAAAATTAATAGGCATACCATTTGCAAATATGAATCAGACACGTCAGCTTTTTAGTGTCAAGCTTGACTTGACAAAGTAGCAACAGCCACACATCAATGCCCTTAGGCCAATAAGATCACTGGTAAGCATTGGTCATCCATGGGGGCTAAGGTTAAGATTCGGGTGTGCAGTTATGACACTTGTGTCAAAGAGCCAGCACCATCTGGATCTCTACTGCAATGTGCTCAAAAGAGACAGACAAATTAACTGTCTTCTATGTTTGGCGCAACCTCAGCATACTGAGTACAACAGTCCTAATACACAGAAGGCATTTAATTTGAGTGAAAATGAAGTTGCTCAGCAAAGGGAAGGCGAAGATGGAAGTGCAAGCTTTCTCCTTAAAAACCTGTGCCTTCCTTCAACTAGCCCCCATCCCCCACGTTCTGTCCACATCCCAGACACGTGGGGGTCTCTGGCCAGCATACAATGTTCATAAAGTAGTCACTATACAGTCACACTGCATGCACGTTAAGTTCATTCAACAACATTTTCAAAGGTGTAGATAAGTATTTGAAAAAATGATTCCAATCACAACAGTATTGAAACATCCAGTACTACCAATGGAAGTGGAAGGATTGAAACGAAGCTGAAACCAAATGTTTCTTACATAAGCAACTCCTTTGATATCTTGCAGCTATTAACTTTGTCAGAAATCCCAAAGAAATCACGTAATATACTGTACAATGACCAAGGAGATAAAATGGAAATACCGATTACTCCTAAAAGAGTACATGATACATATAAAGAATGTTGTGTGGCTAAGTAAAGATAACACCATTAGTAAAGATTTGTTTTTTCTTTAAGACTATTTGCCTAAATGTTTTAACTGGCATCCAACAGCTTGTTCCTTTGTTGACCCCAAAGACTATTTTATTTTGAAATTATGGGCACTGTCACCTGTTTAACATACAGGTTATTTATTTTCTAACAGTTACTTCAGTATACTATTCCCTTTAGTGGAAAATGTTGATTACATAAAAATGCATACATTCATCACAGCTCTAAAATTCAACATTCCAACAACAAAAACTAATCATCCTACTTGCAATCAATGGCCTAGTAATGAATCATGGACTGTGCTTTTTGTTTGCAAGACTGGATTCAATTCTCTACTAGCAGTAAACACCTGCTTACCACATCCAAAGGGGCATAGTCGATATCTTCAAGGAGGATCCAGTGCCCTTTAGTCACGGCCTGAGTCAGGCTACCCGGCTGCCAAACAAATTCACCAGGGACATCCGTGCAGCGGTACATTCCCAGCAACATCTAAAAAAAAAAAAAAAAAACACAAACTGCTATTTAATACATCACTTTCATACAACCCTCAGCATCCATTATCAAAATTGCCAAAGAAACATCAAGGTGAAAATACTAACTAAATACAGTATACTCACATAAAAGAGTGAAACAGACTGAGGAATAATGTTTGTTTGGACGCTAGGAAGAGATGGAAAAAAGGAAGCAGAGCGGACATTATCGCTGCACATCAATAAAAGCAATATGCACTTAACCTGACAATTGTTTAAGCGCATGTTAGATGCAGGGTGGACAAAGACATGCAATGGTTATGAACAGAGATTTCCCTTGGACCATAACATGGTATTTACCGTCAATGAACAAAATCAATCTGTAAACTTTTCACTGCACTGGCACTGAAGGGTAAAAAACAAGCATCTAATACAGACCTTTATTATCTAACAAAAGTTCTTGCCTAGTTTCTAAGGAAATTAATCCACAAAAAAGCAATTTACCCCTTAACTACCCCTTTTAGACCTGTAGCGGTCATCACAGCTTAAAATACAAAAATTGGCTTACTTTTTTGAAACTGAATGTCAGCTGCCTTCTCATAAGATCCCATTCCAGAACAGATTATAAAGAGTGTGTGTAAGGAAATGCCTCCTTGGCATGGTTACCCCCTGACTTTTTGCCTTTGCTGATGCTATGTTTTGAATTGAAAGTGTGTTGAGGCCTGCTAACCAGGTGTAGGAAGTTGGCTCTGTATGTGCTATTTCAAAGTAAGGAATAGCATGCACAGAGTCCAAGGGTTCCCCTTAGAGGTAAAATAGTGGTAAAAATAGATAATACTAATGCTCTATTTTGTGGTAGTGTGGTCGAGCAGTAGGCTTATCCAAGGAGTAGTGTTAAGCATTTGTTGTACATACACATAGACAATAAATGAGGTACACACACTCAGAGACAAATCCAGCCAATAGGTTTTGTTATAGAAAAATATCTTTTCTTAGTTTATTTTAAGAACCACAGGTTCAAATTTAACATGTAATATCTTGTTTGAAAGGTATTGCAGGTAAGTACATTAGGAACTTTGAATCATTTCAATTGCATGTATACTTTTCAAGTTATTCACAAATAGCTATTTCAAAAGTGGACACAGTGCAATTTTCACAGTTCCTGGGGGAGGTAAGTTTTTGTTAGTTTTACCAGGTAAGTAAGACACTTACAGGGTTCAGTTCTTGGTCCAAGGTAGCCCACCGTTGGGGGTTCAGAGCAACCCCAAAGTTACCACCCCAGCAGCTCAGGGCCGGTCAGGTGCAGAGTTCAAAGTGGTGCCCAAAACGCATAGGCTAGAATGGAGAGAAGGGGGTGCCCCGGTTCCGGTCTGCTTGCAGGTAAGTACCCGCGTCTTCGGAGGGCAGACCAGGGGGGTTTTGTAGGGCACCGGGGGGGACACAAGCCCACACAGAAATTTCACCCTCAGCGGCGCGGGGGCGGCCGGGTGCAGTGTTAGAACAAGCGTCGGGTTCGCAATGTAAGTCAATGGGAGATCAAGGGATCTCTTCAGCGCTGCAGGCAGGCAAGGGGGGGCTTCCTCGGGGAAACCTCCACTTGGGCAAGGGAGAGGGACTCCTGGGGGTCACTTCTGCAGTGAAAGTCCGGTCCTTCAGGTCCTGGGGGCTGCGGGTGCAGGGTCTTTTCCAGGCGTCGGGACTTAGGTTTCAGAGAGTCGCGGTCAGGGGAAGCCTCGGGATTCCCTCTGCAGGCGGCGCTGTGGGGGCTCAGGGGGGACAGGTTTTGGTACTCACAGTCGTAGAGTAGTCCGGGGGTCCTCCCTGAGGTGTTGGTTCTCCACCAGCCGAGTCGGGGTCGCCGGGTGCAGTGTTGCAAGTCTCACGCTTCTTGCGGGGAGATTGCAGGGTTCTTTAAAGCTGCTCCTTTGGATAAAGTTGCAGTCTTTTTGGAGCAGGCCCGCTGTCCTCGGGAGTTTCTTGTCGTCGTCGAAGCAGGGCAGTCCTCAGAGGATTCAGAGGTCGCTGGTCCCTTTGGAAGGCGTCGCTGGAGCAGAGTTCTTTGGAAGGCAGGAGACAGGCCGGTGAGTTTCTGGAGCCAAGGCAGTTGTTGTCTTCTGGTCTTCCTCTGCAGGGGTTTTCAGCTAGGCAGTCCTTCTTCTTGTTGTTGCAGGAATCTGATTTTCTAGGGTTCAGGGTAGCCCTTAAATACTAAATTTAAGGGCGTGTTTAGGTCTGGGGGGTTAGTAGCCAATGGCTACTAGCCCTGAGGGTGGGTACACCCTCTTTGTGCCTCCTCCCAAGGGGAGGGGGTCACAATCCTAACCCTATTGGGGGAATCCTCCATCTGCAAGATGGAGGATTTCTAAAAGTTAGAGTCACCTCAGCTCAGGACACCTTAGGGGCTGTCCTGACTGGCCAGTGACTCCTCCTTGTTGTTTTCTTTGTTCCCTCCAGCCTTGCCGCCAAAAGTGGGGGCCGTGGCCGGAGGGGGCGGGCAACTCCACTAAGCTGGAGTGCCCTGCTGGGCTGTGACAAAGGGGTGAGCCTTTGAGGCTCACCGCCAGGTGTTACAGCTCCTGCCTGGGGGAGGTGTTAGCATCTCCACCCAGTGCAGGCTTTGTTACTGGCCTCAGAGTGACAAAGGCACTCTCCCCATGGGGCCAGCAACATGTCTCTGGTGTGGCAGGCTGCTGGAACTAGTCAGCCTACACAGACAGTCGGTTAAGTTTCAGGGGGCACCTCTAGGGTGCCCTCTGGGGTGTATTTTGCAATAAAATGTACACTGGCATCAGTGTGCATTTATTGTGCTGAGAAGTTTGATACCAAACTTCCCAGTTTTCAGTGTAGCCATTATGGTGCTGTGGAGTTCGTGTAAAACAGACTCCCAGACCATATACTCTCATGGCTACCCTGCACTTACAATGTCTAAGGTTTTGCTTAGACACTGTAGGGGTACAGTGCTCATGCACTGGTACCCTCACCTATGGTATAGTGCACCCTGCCTTGGGGCTGTAAGGCCTGCTAGAGGGGTGTCTTACCTATACTGCATAGGCAGTGAGAGGCTGGCATGGCACCCTGAGGGGAGTGCCATGTCGACTTACTCATTTTGTTCTCACTAGCACACACAGGCTTGTAAGCAGTGTGTCTGTGCTGAGTGAGGGGTCTCTAGGGTGGCATAATACATGCTGCAGCCCTTAGAGACCTTCCCTGGCATCAGGGCCCTTGGTACCAGAGGTACCAGTTACAAGGGACTTATCTGGATGCCAGGGTGTGCCAATTGTGGAAACAATGGTACATTTTAGGTGAAAGAACACTGGTGCTGGGGCCTGGTTAGCAGGGTCCCAGCACACTTCTCAGTCCAGTCAGCATCAGTATCAGGCAAAAAGTGGGGGGTAACTGCAACAGGGAGCCATTTCTTTACACCAGGCCCTAGCACCAGTGTTCTTTCCCTAACCTGTACTTTTGATTCCACAATTGGCACACCCTGGCATCCAGATAAGTCCCTTGTAAGTGGTACCCCTGGTACCAAGGGCCCTGATGCCAAGGAAGGTCTCTAAGGGCTGCAGCATGTCTTATGCCACCCTGGAGACCCCTCACTCAGCACAGACACACTGCTTGCCAGCTTGTGTGTGCTGGTGAGAACAAAACGAGTAAGTCGACATGGCACTCCCCTCACGGTGCCATGCCAGCCTCTCACTGCCTATGCAGGTATAGATAAGTCACCCCTCTAGTAGGCCTTACAGCCCTAAGGCAGGGTGCACTATCCCATAGGTGAGGGCACCAGTGCATGAGCACTGTGCCCCTACAGTGTCTAAGCAATACCTTAGACATTGTAAGTGCAGAGTAGCCATAAGAGTATATGGTCTGGGAGTCTGTTTTACACGAACTCCACAGCACCATAATGGCTACACTGAAAACTGGGAAGTTTGGTATCAAACTTCTCAGCACAATAAATGCACACTGATGCCATTTTATTGTAAACTACACCCCAGAGGGCCCCTTAGAGGTGCCCCCTGAAACCTTAACCGACTATCTGTGTAGGCTGACTGGTTCCAGCAGCCTGCCACACTAGAGACATGTTGCTGGCCCCATGGGGAGAGTGCCTTTGTCACTCTGAGGCCAGTAACAAAGCCTGCACTGGGTGGAGATGCTAACACCTCCCCCAGGCAGGAGCTGTAACACCTGGCGGTGAGCCTCAAAGGCTCACCCCTTTGTCACAGCACCGCAGGACACTCCAGCTTAGTGGAGTTGCCTGCCCCCTCCGGCCACGGCCCCCACTTTTGGCGGCAAGGCTGGAGGAAACAAAGAAAACTACAAGGAGGAGTCACTGGCCAGTCAGGACAGCCCCTAAGGTGTCCTGAGCTGAGGTGACTAACTTTTAGAAATCCTCCATCTTGCAGATGGAGGATTCCCCCAATAGGATTAGGGATGTGACCCCCCTCCCCTTGGGAGGAGGCACAAAGAGGGTGTACTCACCCTCAGGGCTAGTAGCCATTGGCTACTAACCCCCAGACCTAAACACGCCCTTAAATTTAGTATTTAAGGGCTTCCCTGAACCTAAGAATTTAGATTCCTGCAACTTACCGAAGAAGAAGACTGCTGAGCTGAAAAACCCCTGCAGAGGAAGAACAGAAGACACCAACTGCTTTGGCTCCAGACTTACCGGCCTGTCTCCTGCCTTCCAAAGAAACCTGCTCCAGCGACGCTTTCCAAGGGACCAGCGACCTCTGAATCCTCTGAGGACTGCCCAGCTTCAAGAAAGACTAGAAACTCCCGAGGACAGCGGCACTGCTCCAAGAGAACTGCAACTTTGTTACAAGGAGCAGATTTAAAGACCCCTGCAACTCCCCGCAAGAAGCGTGAGACTTGAAACACTGCACCCGGCGACCCCGACTCGACTGGTGAAGAACAACCAACTCAGGGAGGACCCTCCGGCGACTCTACGACTGTGAGTAACCAAAGTTGTCCCCCCTGAGCCCCCACAGCGACACCTGCAGAGGGAATCCCCAGGCTCCCCCTGACCGCGACTGTCTGAACTCCATTTCCCGACGGCTGGAAAAGACCCTGCACCCGCAGCCCGCAGCCCCCAGCCCCTAAAGAAACGGAACTTCTGTGCAGGAGTGACCCCCAGGAGGCCCTCTCCCTTGCCCAGGTGGTGGCTACCCCGAGGAGCCCCCCCTTGCCTGCCTGCATCGCTGAAGAGACCCCTTGGTCTCCCGTTGAAAACTAAAGGAAACCAGACGCTTGTTTGCACACTGGACCCGGCCGCCCCCGCGCTGCTGAGGGTGTACTTTCTGTGTGGACTTGTGTCCCCCCCCGGGGCCCTACAAAACCCCCCTGGTCTGCCCTCCGAGACGCGGGTACTTACCTGCTGGCAGACTGGAACCGGGGCACCCCCTTCTCTCCATTATAGCCTATGTGTTTTGGGCACCTCTTTGACCTTCGCACCTGACCGGCCCTGAGCTGCTGGTGTGATAACTTTGGGGTTGCTCTGAACCCCCAACGGTGGGCTACCTTAGACCAAAAACTGAAACCTGTAAGTGACTTACTTACCTGTTAAAACTAACATTATTTTACCTCCCCCAGGAACTGTGAAAATTGCACTAAGTGTCCACTTTTAAAACAGCTTATTGTGTTTTATGTGAAAAGTATACATGCTAATGAAATGATTCAAAGTTCCTAAAGTACTTACCTGCAATACCTTTCAAATGAGATATTACATGTAGAATTTGAACCTGTGGTTCTTAAAATAAACTAAGAAAAGATTTTTCTATAACAAAACCTATTGGCTGGATTTGTCTGAGTGTGTGTTCCTCATTTATTGCCTGTGTGTATGTACAACAAATGCTTAACACTACTCCTTGGATAAGCCTACTGCTCGACCACACTACCACAAAATAGAGCATTAGTATTATCTCTTTTTGCCACTATCTTACCTCTAAGGGGAACCCTTGGACTCTGTGCATACTATTCCTTACTTTGAAATAGTGCATACAGAGCCAACTTCCTACAGTGTGTTTGAACTAAACTTCTCTTGCCTTCAATTCTTTGGTACAAATAGGGACTGTCAGCTGGACAGCTCTGACCTGTCAAATGTTTAACCTATCTCAAACCTTTCACTCCTAGAAAATATATTTACAAGTCAATTTCCCTTCAATATCATCCTTAACCAAAGTGAATCAGTAATGACACAGTAAAAAAAACATGGAGAGTGATGCCTTTCAACTAACCCACGTACCGCACAATTCATACCAAAAATCTAGGAATCATCCTGGAGAACAAGCCGGACAGTAAACCTCCACTTGCTTCCGCATCAGGAGGATGCTACAAAAGATCTTCAATTGGCTACCAGTAAATACAAGGAAGGTGGTTACACAGGTTCAAATTACCAGCAGAACTGACTACAGCAAAGCACTCTTTACAGGGATTTCTAAGCAGCTCTTTAACAGACTCAAAAACATCCAAAACACTGCTGCAAGGCCTATCCTTAACCAACCTACCCGCACCCATATCGCCCCTCATCTAAGAGAACTTAACTTGCTCCCCTATGCACAAATGGGCCCAGTTCACACTCCTCACACATACTTACAAAACACTGCACATCACAGGCCCTGCCTAGCTCAACAGCTGCATACCCTCTACCTACAACCCAGGCACCTCCACTCAGCCAGACTCTCACTACTACTTGTACATAGCATCCACAAAGCGACAGCTGTAGCCCACTCTTTCTCCTACACAGGCACCAAAGCATGGAAGGACCTCCTATACCACATCGGGGCCTCCTCTTCACTTCTGGAGTTCCAAAGGCAGCTGAAGACCTGGCTTTCTAAATAATCACTCCAAGGAGACAGTTGCTATGTTCATATTCAAAGCATCTTGATACCCTCATGGAGGACTAGTGTGTTATATAAATACACATAACATAGTATACATCTAAGCCTCCAGCATAACAGAGGAAGGAGAAGATTTGTACAGTCGGAATGGGTGTTTACTAGTGGATATCTCTGTGGACTTGAATATAGCAAGCCAAGAAGAACTTAATTCCATACGTTCAACCTCATTGGAGCTGGAAAAATTAAATCTTAATATACTTTTCATTATTGTACAGCTATTTCAAGTCATGTGTTAAATCTGTTTTCAGAAAACATCCCCTCCAGTGCCATGCTAGGTGCCCATGGGACAATTATACCCCCTTGTAAAGTGCACATCATAAACATGGATTTCCTACTATTCCTGGAGGGCTGCAAAGACAGCTTCAGCCTCTAAAATGCGAATGAAACAAATATTCATTTAAGTGTAGATGGCTAAGGAAAGGAAAATGATCTTCTGAGGAGGACTTCTTTATACTGACAGCTGAATGTCATATTTCTTTGTTTTACTGTCATCTTCATTATGGCTATCAAAAGCAGCCGGTCCATCTTTCTCTCTGTGCAGAAGGCACCCACCTCCGCTTCAAAGGTAGGACAGAGATCCCTCTGCAAGTAGGTGCAGTGACTGACTGCTGGGGGATGTCTAAAGGTTCTATGGGATCCCTCTCCACTCCCACTGCAAAGAGCTGCCCTTAGAAAGCAAAAGGGCTATGCACCACCTTTTTGTGGCACACAGTCAATGCTGTGTATAGTGTACCCTTTGCATCCACTCCCATAACACAGCGGCAAATTGATTTCCTTATTTGCACTAGGCTATACCCCAATGCAAATAAGGTAATGCCCTCACAAGATAGCACTGGCACTACATGTGTGCTAGGGGATCAGTATTACAAAGGAGGCCGCACTAGCATCTGTGGCTCTTTCTGTAATACCAAATTGCATGGGAGCAAACAAAGGCGGCACAAACACCTGTTGCGCCCCATGGAACTTTGAATAATAATGCCCCTGGTATTACCTTCTTTAAAGTTAAGTAACCACCTCAAAATACAAGAAAGCTTTAAATAATATACAGCTTGGCTTAACATTTACCAGTCACAATGGCAGCTGATTTAAAGCGTGTTCAATTCAGCATTTTAACTGGAAAAAATATGCTAAGTTTTTTATTTTAAACATACCAGCACACCCATCTATAATTTATCTTGGCTGTCCCATAGGCCATGTCACCGAGATTGGTCCAAACAGACTGTTGAAAGCTTTGCTGTAGGTCCACCTTGGGAGTTGACTTTTAAGCATTTATTTCCAACATTTACTCGTCTTTATCTGGAAGACAACTCCTGCACTGTCTTCAAAGTGTAAGACTATGAGCTTTCAAAAGACCATTGATACAAATGTACATAAATGATGATCAAATTAAACATGGGCTAGCTGTCGCCTGGAGTAAAGCAAATTGAAAATGTCACTTACCCAGTGTACATCTGTTCGTGGCATCAGTCGCAGTAGATTCGCATGTTCTGCAATAGCTCGCCATCTGGTGTTGGGCCGGAGTGTTACAAGTTGTTTTTCTTCGAAGAAGTCTTTCGAGTCACGGGACCGAGTGACTCCTCCTTTTGTCTCCATTGCGCATGGGCGTCGACTCCATCCTCGATTGTTTTTCCCCGCAGAGGGTGAAGGTAGGAGTTGAATTGTAGTAATAGTGCCCATGCAATGGAGTGACTAAGTATGCACCTATTTAAGGTTGAGATGATACATATATAAATAATTGAAGGCAACTTCCAAACTGCTACAGGCTCCCGGGGAGGCGGGTGGGCACATGCGAATCTACTGCGACTGATGCCACGAACAGATGTACACTGGGTAAGTGACATTTTCAGTTCGATGGCATCTGTCGCTGTAGATACGCATGTTCTGCATAGACTAGTAAGCAGTTATTTCCCCAAAAGCGGTGGATCAGCCTGTAGGAGTGGAAGTAGTGTAAAATAATGTTCTTAATACGGCTTGACCTACTGTGGCTTGTTGTGCGGATAACACGTCTACACAGTAGTGCTTGGTGAATGTGTGAGGCGTAGACCATGTGGCTGCCTTACATATTTCTTGCATTGGGATGTTTCCTAGAAAGGCCATGGTAGCACCTTTCTTTCTGGTTGAGTGTGCCCTTGGTGTAATGGGCAGCTGTCGTTTAGCTTTAAGGTAGCAGATTTGGATGCATTTAACTATCCATCTGGCTATACCTTGTTTTGATATTGGGTTTCCTGCATGAGGTTTTTGAAATGCAATAAATAGTTGTTTAGTCTTTCTGATGTTTTTTGTTCTGTCAATGTAATACATCAATGCTCTTTTGACATCTAATGTATGTAGTGCCCTTTCAGCTACGGTATCTGGCTGTGGAAAAAACACTGGAAGTTCCACTGTTTGATTTAGATGGAACGGTGAAATAACCTTTGGCAAAAATTTAGGATTGGTCCTTAGGACGACTATTTTTGTGTAGTTGTATAAAAGGTTCCTGTATTGTAAACGCCTGAATCTCGCTTACTCTTCTTAGGGAAGTAATGGCGATGAGAAATGCCACCTTCCAGGTTAGGAACTGTATGTCGCAGGAGTGCATGGGTTCAAAAGGTGGACCCATAAGTCTAGTTAGGACAACATTTAGGTTCCATGAAGGAACAGGTGGTGTTCTTGGTGGTATAATTCTCCTAAGGCCCTCCATGAATGCTTTAATGACTGGTATCTTATATAGGGAAGTTGAATAGGTAGCCTGCAGGTATGCAGATATTGCTGCAAGGTGTATTTTAATGGAAGAGAAAGCTAGGTTAGATTTTTGTAAGTGAAGCAAGTAACCCACTACATGTTCTGGAGTTGTGTGTAATGGTTGTATTTGATTAATATGGCAGTAGCAAACAAATCTCTTCCATTTACTTGCATAGCAGTGCCTGGTGGATGGCCTTCTAGCTTGTTTTATGACTTCCATACATTCTTGGGTAAGTTGTAAGTGCCCGAATTCTAGGATTTCAGGAGCCAGATTGCTAGATTCAGCGATGCTGGATCTGGGTGTCTGATCTTTTGGTTGTGCTGTGTCAACAGATCTGGCCTGTTGGGCAATTTGATGCAGGGTACCACTGATAGGTCTAGCAGCGTTGTGTACCAGGGTTGCCTTGCCCAAGTTGGTGCTATCAATATGAGTTTGAGTTTGCTTTGACTGAGTTTGTTTACCAGGTAAGGAAGGAGAGGGAGAGGAGGAAAAGCGTAAGCAAATATCCCTGACCAGTTCATCCATAGGCCATTGCCTTGGGATTGTTCGTGTGGGTATCTGGATGCGAAGTTTTGGCATTTTGCGTTCTCCCTTGTCGCAAACAAGTCTATCTGAGGTGTTCCCCAGAGTTTGAAATAAGTGTTCAGAATTTGGGGGTGTATCTCCCATTCGTGGACCTGTTGGTGATCTCGAGAGAGATTGTCTGCGAGTTGATTTTGGATCCCTGGTATAAATTGTGCTATTAGGCGAATTTGGTTGTGAATTGCCCAACGCCAAATCTTTTGTGCTAGCAGGCTTAACTGCGTGGAGTGCGTCCCCCCCTGCTTGTTTAGATAATACATTGTTGTCATGTTGTCTGTTTTGACGAGAATGTATTTGTGAACTATTATTGGTTGGAAAGCTTTTAGTGCTTGAAAAACTGCTAGAAGTTCTAGGTGATTGATATGCAGTTTTGATTGATGTACGTTCCATTGTCCTTGTATGCTGTGTTGATCGAGGTGTGCTCCCCACCCTGTCATGGAAGCATCTGTTGTTATTACGTATTGTGGCACTGGGTCCTGGAAAAGCCGCCCCTTGTTTAAATTTATGTTGTTCCACCACAGAAGCGAGAGGTAAGTTTGGCGGTCTATTAACACCAGATCTAGAAGGTGACCCTGTGCTTGAGACCACTGTGATGCTAGGCATTGTTGTAAGGGCCTCATGTGCAGTCTTGCGTTTGGGACAATGGCTATGCATGAAGACATCATGCCTAGGAGTTGTAATACCATCTTTGCTTGTATCTTTTGTGCTGGATACATGCGTTGTATGATGGTGTTGAAATTTAGAATTCTTTGTGGACTTGGAGTGGCTACTCCCTTTGATGTGTCTATTATGGCTCCTAGGTATTGTTGTACCTTGCGCGGCAGAATGTTGGATTTTGTAAAGTTGACGGTGAACCCGAGTTTGAAGAGGGTTTGTATGATCTGATTTGTGTGATTTGAGCACTCTATGAACGAATGGGCCTTGATTAGCCAGTCGTCCAAATATGGGAACACATGTATTTGCTGCCTTCTTATGTGTGCAGCGACTACCGCTAGGCATTTGGTAAAGACTCTTGGTGCGGTTGTTAATCCGAAAGGCAGTACCTTGAATTGGTAATGTATTCCTTTGAATACAAACCTTAGGTATTTCCTGTGCGATGGGTGTATTGGTATATGGAAATAAGCGTCCTTGAGGTCTAAAGTTGCCATGTAGTCGTGTAGTTTTAGCAATGGCAATACTTCTTGTAGTGTGACCATGTGGAAGTGGTCCGATTTGATGAAAGTGTTCACTACTCTGAGGTCTAGGATTGGTCTCAGCGTTTTGTCCTTCTTTGGTATCAGAAAGTACAGTGAGTAAACTCCTGTGTTTATTTGTGTGTTTGGCACTAATTCGATTGCATTCTTTTGCAATAGTGCCTGCACTTCTATCTCCAGGAGATTGGAGTGGTGTGTTGTTAAATTTTGTGCTTTTGGTGGTATGTTTGGAGGGAATTGTAGAAATTCTATGCAATAACCATGCTGGATAATTGCTAGAACCCAAGTGTCTGTAGTGATTTCCTCCCACGCTTTGTAATAATGACCTATTCTTCCCCCCACTGGTGTTGTGTGGAGGGGGTGAGTGACATGTGAGTCACTGTTTAGTAGTAGGGGTTTTGGGGCTTTGAAATCTTCCTCTATTTCTAGGGAATTGCCCTCCTCTATATTGTCCCCGAAAACCTCCTCTATACTGTCCCTGGTAACTGGACGGTGTTGCTTGTGAGGTGCTGGCTTGTGTGCTCTGACCCCGAAACCCCCCTCGAAAGGGCGTTTTACGGAATGTGCTGTAATTCCCTCTGCTCTGCGGGGAGTAGAGTGCGCCCATGGCTTTGGCAGTGTCCGTATCTTTTTTGAGTTTCTCAATCGCTGTGTCCACTTCTGGACCGAACAGTTCTTTTTCATTAAAAGGCATATTGAGAACTGCTTGTTGAATCTCTGGTTTAAATCCAGACGTTCGGAGCCATGCATGCCTTCTGATAGTTACAGATGTATTAATTGTCCGTGCAGCTGTATCTGCAGCGTCCATGGAGGAGCGGATCTGGTTGTTGGAAATGGCCTGTCCCTCCTCAACCACTTGTTTTGCCCTATTTTGTAAGTCCTTGGGCAGATGTTCAATGAGATGTTGCATCTCGTCCCAGTGGGCTCTGTCATAGCGCGCAAGTAGTGCCTGGGAGTTCGCGATGCGCCACTGGTTTGCAGCCTGTGCTGCGACTCTTTTACCAGCTGCATCGAACTTGCGGCTTTCTTTATCTGGGGGTGGTGCATCTCCAGATGTGTGAGAGTTGGCCCTTTTCCTAGCTGCTCCTACAACGACAGAGTCTGGTGGCAGCTGTGTAGTGATGAAAACCGGGTCTGTAGGAGGCGCCTTATACTTTTTTTCCACCCTTGGTGTGATTGACCTGCTTTTGACCGGCTCCTTAAAGATGTCTTTTGCGTGCCGGAGCATACCAGGGAGCATAGGCAGGCTTTGGTACGAGCTGTGGGTGGAGGAGAGTGTGTTGAATAAAAAATCATCCTCGACCTGTTCTGAGTGGAGGCTTACGTTGTGAAATTGTGCTGCTCTAGCCACCACTTGAGAATACGCGGTGCTGTCCTCTGGTGGAGATGGCTTCGTAGGGTATGCCTCCGGACTATTATCTGACACTGGGGCGTCGTATAGGTCCCATGCGTCCTGATCTTGGTCACCCTGGCTCATGGTGGTGTGAGCTGGGGAGAGTGATGGAGTTTGTGCTGGTGAGACGTGAATCACGGGCGGAGGAGAGGGTGGTGGGGTAACTCTTTTCACCACTTTTGGTTGTGGTGTTTGTTCAGTCTGGAACTCCAACCTTCTCTTTCTCCTAATAGGGGGAAGGGTGCTTATCTTTCCTGTCCCCTGCTGTATGAAGATACGCTTTTGCGTATGGTCCACATCAGTTGCTTGTAGCTCTTCCTCAAACCTATGCTTTTGCATTTGGGAGGTTAGCGAGTGCTCTTCTGTATAAGAGCCTGAAGCTGGGTCGCTTGCAGTTTGTTTCGGCATCGAAACCCTGTCTGCGTGTTTTTTCGGCTCCGAGGTGACTTTTCTTTTTCGGGGCCGAAACCTCTCGGCGTCGATCTGCGTCGGTGCCGCTGTCTCGGCGTCGAGCCGTGTCCACACTGGCATCTCGGTGTCGAGGCTTGTCTCCAGCACTTTCTCGGTCCCGAGAAGGCTGCGTGCCGGTGTCTCGACCGGAGTCGGACGATCTCGGCACTGTTTGGGCCTTTTTCGGTGCCGACGGTCGGTCACCGAATTTATGGGTGGAGCCATGGCCGGATGGCAGTGGCGTCCCCTGGGCCTTGTAAATGTGTCTCTGTGTGGTTTTCGACGTCTTACTCACGGTTTGTGTATCGTCGAATCCTTCGGAGTCTGAGTCTTGGATCGAGAAGGTACCTTCCTCTTCCTGTTCCTCGAACTCCTGTGGGGCTGTCGGTGCGGACGCCATCTGAAGTCTTCTGGCTCGACGGTCTCGGAGTGTTTTTCGGGACCGGAACGCACGACAGGCCTCGCAGGTGTCTTCGCTGTGCTCAGGTGACAGGCACAGGTTGCAAACCAAGTGTTGGTCTGTGTAGGGGTATTTATTGTGGCATTTGGGGCAGAAACGGAACGGGGTCCGCTCCATCGGCGTTCTTCAGCACGCGGTCGGGCCGACCAGGCCCCGACGGGGGATCGAAAAACTACCCTGAAGGGCACCGGAGCTCTTCGATCTTCGATGCGGTGTGGAATCTAAGTACGCCGATCCCGAACGCAACAATACCGACGAAAATCTTCCGAAATTAGCTAATCTTCCGTTCCGAAAGTCGGAGCGACAGGAACACGTCCGAACCCGATGGCGGAAAAAAAACAATCGAGGATGGAGTCGACACCCATGCGCAATGGAGACAAAAGGAGGAGTCACTCGGTCCCGTGACTCGAAAGACTTCTTCGAAGAAAAACAACTTGTAACACTCCGGCCCAACACCAGATGGCGAGCTATTGCAGAACATGCGTATCTACAGCGACAGATGCCATCGAACCTAGCATTTCTGGCCTATTTACATATGGTTATTTTACGTAAAGCACCTTAAGCGCAAATATATTGATAAAATAACATGCTACATATTATAAATTATGCATGGGTAAAAGTCGCAGACCATTTGGCTTTTTCCAAAGAGTTGTGAACAGCGCATATACAATCGTTCACCAATAAATGATCACATGTCTAAGGCAGTAGTAGAACAGACTCAAAGTAGAAGACATCAAAAATGCACAGAGCATTTTATGCATTGTCAGAGTTTCTTAAATAGGAACACAAAGCCGGGCAAGGATTAATAGTAGTGCAGCGGTCAGAGCAACTGCCTCAGGAGTTGGAGGTCTGGGTTCGAGCCTCAGCATCAACGCAACATCCTGTGATTCTGGGCAAATCACTTAATCTCCCCATGCCCTTGGACATTGCCTTGAGACCCTCATGGGTGATAAGCCACACTATATAAAATCTACATTTCATTTTATTTAATTTCAGTATTCTAGATTCAGAGCAGACTTACAACTACATGTGAATTTTTTTTTTCCCTCTTTGGGTAGAGGGTCAAATCTAGATCAGTTGAGTTTAAATGTTCCCAGAAGATCTCAAGTGGTACAATATGGGGTACAGATAATGTGAAGATGGCTAGCTGAGCCTCTCCCGTATGATCTTTGATGTGTTTCAACCTTTTGGGACTGCTTTCAAGCAACTTCCTCCGGACGGAGGAATGGGATGGGTCAACTGAATGGCGGGGGACTGTTGGGGTGGGGGGGTAATACAATGAACATGTCCATTTGGAGGGGTCAGAAAACATTTAAGGCATGCTACTCTATTTCATTTCTTTGCTGAGTAACTGTCAACAGATAATTGGCGCATGGTTTAACTGAGAAGGAAATGGAAACAGCAATGCACATCTAATTGTGGTATACAAATGGCTGCCTTACCTAGGTGCATAGGATTTAAGCTGTAGGTGACATTTATAATCGAAATTAGAGGGTAACACTAAATGTGGAGCAAACACTATCATGCTGTGATGATGAGATGTACGAATTAATCTCCGTCACTGGTAATTATTCAGGCTGCATCCCCACCCCATCGTTATTTTGCACACAATGCCCCCCAGCCATATGCACATCAGTCTTGTACCTGCTCCAACATGAACAGTACAGCCCAAAGTGCCACACAAGATATTCCTGAATCTGAACACAAGCAATCCAAGGCTGGTCCCCACTGGTTCAGTGGAGAGTAGCTGAGTTCTAGTGATACAGTTAACATGGGATCCAAGCCAGGGAATACACATTACACTTAATGCACTGCTTTGTCATATACAAAAACATAATAGATGAATTGTTTGAAATAATCTGAGCCACAGGCAATTACTCAGGCTGCATGCCAGTCCAGTGCTATTTTGCACACCCTGCCACCAAACGTTGGGTCCCACTAAACGCAAATCAGTCTTCACCATGCTCCAAAGGGAACAGTCCAGGGCGAACTGTGAGGCAACACCCTAAGCGGGGTGGGTCGGCCTAGACATTCGTCTCGTGCACACTATGCTACTGGAACCAAGTTACACCCTCCTGAAGAGCCACAATCAGGGTGAAACCAGTCGTGGGTTACTTATGTTCCAGTTCAGAGAGGACCTGGACAAGCAGTTTGAGTTGGAGTATTCCTACTGCAGTAGGGTCAAGACTGATAGGCATATGCCTAGTGTTGGAAAATTTACTTTTTTTCAGATGTCCCCCAACTTTTTGCCCCTTTCCAACTACAAAATGCTAGTTTTCAACTGAGTGCACCGAGATCTGCTAAAGAGACCTCAGTGCTAGTGCTCTTCTCTTTAAAACAAGGTATTTCTATTTTTTCACAACTTGCACAAGGCTTTGGCACCCCTGCAAGTCCCCAGTAAATGGTAGTCCTGATACCTAGGGCATGGGTATCAAAGAGGGTCCCTAAAGGTTGCAGCATATATTGGCCACTCTAAGGGACCCACTCACAAATTACACACAGCCAGCCATCACAGACTGCGTGTCAGGGTGCAAGCCCTGAGTGGAAAATTGACACAGCACACTCCATTGTGTGCCATGCCACAGTCACTGCATGTATTACGTGTAAGTTACCCCTACAGCAAGTCTTAAGATCCCTAAGACACTGTGCATTATAATACATGTGAGGGTATGTCTGTATGAGAAGATATACCCATGTGATGTCCAGTTCCATTGCTAGATATTGTAAGTGAACATGGAAGCAATCTTAAGGTATGAACTGGGCACTATAAGTTACCCAGCTACATACTGGCTTCACTGAAACCTATGGTCTTTGCTATCCAACACCTCATCTTAATAAATCAATACTGATTACAGCATTGGATTTAGTATGACCTGCATCCAGAGGGCATCTCAGTGGTGCCCCCTGAAACCTGCTAGTCCCTCTAGTGTGCTGGTTGACAGGCCTAGCCTTCCACCACAGACCCGTTTTTGATCCCCTGGAGGTGAAAGTCCCACTCTCTGAGATGAGAAACATAGCCTGCTCTGGAAGGAGGCGTTATCACCTCCACCAACAGGATGGCTAGTATATCTTCATATCAAGGCCAGGGACTTCATAGTCCATACCGCCTTTGATATGCGACCCCAAACTTCCCGCACACCTGGGAGACGCAACCCGCTGACTGGGAGGCCCATTTGACACCAGGACAGGCAGGAATTTAGATTGTCACCAGACATTTTGCACTTTCAGGCTGGACACAACCCTAAAGGGGGCAACCTGAAGTGAAAACAAAAAGGAGAATTACACCATGTTGTGTAATTAGGAACTCTGCGACAGGGTGATTCCCACTCCTCACAGGAAGTGATCATCAAAATGTAGTGATCCTAAGGATAATCAGTCCATTGGCTACTACCATTCACTCCCCTTAATGCCACTAAATTGAGTATTTAGGTGACCCAACACCAGGAAAAAAGATCAAGACTTGACTACTGGGAACTGAAGAAGAAAGAAGATGTACCGACGATAACGAGAACTGAAGACCTGCAACTAAGATTGGCACAAAATCAGGACAGGCTGCTTACACTTCGACCATTGCTGGCCCGACTTTGCCAAGAGATTTACACCCTCCCAAAACTCTTCAAGGACTGCCCAGCACCTCAACAACCAGTAAAGATCTCCCTTGGGGCAGTGGAGCTGCTTCCCTGCATCTATAGGTACCATTTGCAAAGTGTGGTGGTCTGTCCAAAAGGAACGACGAGCCAGGAGAAGATTGTTTGGAGCCCAGAAGGTCAGCCCGCCACTTCACTTAAGTGTCGAGATGCGGACCCCCCTCCTGGAGGCTCCCTGTACCTATAAATGGGGTATTGGACTGTGCCACAACCAAGGCTTGTTTGTGGTCCAATCCGGATTCCAACAGCACCAAAGCAGACCTACCGTCGAGGGACACTAGGATCTGCAAGACCAGTCAAGAGTGGCACCTCTGCTCTGTTTCCCCTCTTCACCAGCTCACCAAGACCCAGAGTAAGCCTCTGACCACTGCAACCCTACACTTCAAAGTACCACTGTACCCGAGCCCCACAGACAGAGTCGGAGGGAGGTGACAGTGCCCACGGAGTGCTGAGACTCTAAGGAGCAGAGCCCACCCTTGGGTTTGGCCAGAATGGACCACCAGTCACCACCTGCAGCCTTTGTCTGCAGGAACCAAAAATCATGATTGTCTTCAGCAGCTCAACCAGGCGCCTCAAAGCACCACTGCTATTGAGCCCCACAGCCAGAGTTTGAGTGGACCGACTGTGTCCTTACATGCCCAAGACCCTCAAGACCTAAGCTCTCTTTCGGTTCAGCCAGACTGGTTACCCAGTTAACACTTGCAACCTATTTTCCCCAGGACTGTTCCCCATTAAAGTGAATAGGACACCCAACGGTGTAACATACATCTGCACCCACACGCCCCAATGCCTACCGAAGTGAACTCTAGGTGCTGCCTCGGATCTTGCTCTATTCTCACCTGAACTCGAGAAGACTGGTCCTGTAAGTTGTTAATAAGTGCCCAAAAGCAGTACATTTTTATTCCCCATAGGATAACATTCCCGCCATAAATATACAATACAGCTTTTTTAAGTCTTGAAAAATCACTATCTTAAAAGACCTTACCTGATTACAATGATCTTGGTGTCTAAGTTATTATAAAAATCTGTGTTATTTTTACAAATTTGTGTTGTATTTCTTCATTGAGTGGGAGTCTCTCTTACTGGCTCTGTGTGTACAATAGGTGCTCAACACTATCCTCTGATAAGCCTAACTGCTTCCCCACACTACCACAAAGACAGCTTTTATGATTGTTTCAACCCTTGTCGGTCAATAAGGGTCACCATGCATTGGAACACTACATAGATAGGCAGCTTCCTACAGGGGGTCCTAACTAAAGTGACATGGTGTGCAAAGTAGCGATGGACTGTGATGCAGCCCAAAGTAATTACCACTGGTGACGGTTAATGCAAGCATTATACACAGATGGTTTTAAGGTTAACTTTTTAATTAGAAACTCATAAGGTTTTTAGGACTTTTGTTAAAATCTTCTCTTTGCAATTTCGTGGGTGGTGACTAAACGTGAACTGTGGAACAAGTGTCCAAAGGTTTGTGGTATATATGAGTGTATATGTGCTGTTCTAAATGTTGAATCCAGAGGTCTAAGAAATTGCTTATTTCTTTCCTATAGTCAACAGTAAACCGAATTTCACTCATTTGTTTCTTCAGCCAGTCATGAAATTTCAGTCCGTTTATTGACCCAGTCGTGAAATTCTAAAAGCTCATCAGTCAAACCTTTAAAAATCTTGAAAGCAGTGTCTTTGTATCTTTTCAATTGCATGATGTTAGTTTAGTTTATCGAACAGTTTGATATCTTGCCAATGATGTTAGTTTGGAATAGATAACTTCTGCATACCCATTTAAAGTCAAACTCTACCATTACAAGATTCACTATTTCTAGTGTGAAAAAAAAGACTACTGCATGGTTCAGGCAATTTCAAATAACTGATTAAATAGTCTAATATCAATCATACAGCTTCTAAAGATACTTGAATTTAGGAAAAGTGAAAAAACAACAGTTCCAGAGGTTACCAGTGTCAGGGATGAGTATCCAGACACGTTTCTAGAACTGATTGGCACTGGCATACTGACTACCTGTGAGGTAGATCTCAAAAGGAGATTTAGTGATAAGGCCAACAGATAAGAACCTTAACTGTGTAGGAAGGAAATGGAGTGGTATGTAAGGGAGAAAAAGAGCTGCCATAACTGGAGAAGCCTAGACTCAAGAAATGGCAAATATTGGCCCCGCAGTTATTATAGTCAAAGGGATGTTAATCAAACAATTATTTGTCTTTTTTGGATTTGTCTAGGACTTCGCAAATATGTATTATAATATTTATAATAATTACTTTGATGCAAGTTTTGGGGTATAATACATCTGCCTGCCAGCAAAATGCCAAAGTTTTTCAAATCTTCTTTACATGTTCTACACTTAAACATAATGAGGCATATTCAAAGAGGTATAGTAGTAATCCCGTAGTACTCTAAAGATATTCTTGAATGCCTTTGTAAATCAGCCCAAAAACATGTAAAATGGGATACAATTAATGCACATAGGATCAGTGCCCCTCCTTGTACTTTTACTATTAAGGAGTTGGATGTTTTTGGGCCAATTCACAAAGGCATGTAAGAGAACATAAAAGAGAGCTATTTTAGTACTATGTACTACTTCCAGAACTCATATGAGTTTGTCGCTCAGCCCCTTTGCAGCTGGAAAAGAGGCAGTCTGGACAAAATTAGAATCTGTTCTCAGTTTGACAATTCACAATGCAAAATTACACAAGTTACCTTGCTGTCTGTTTGATCTCCTAATTGAACTTTCAGAATATCAGGAGACTTGGTGCGTCCAGTGACAGCTGATATATACTCCACTAGAGCAGTTTTTCCACATCCAATTGGTCCTTCTAGAAGAACGGCTTTCTGGAAAGAGACTGCCAAGGCAAGGCTCTGCAAGTTTCTACATGTAGACTCCACCAGCACAAGGCGGCTAGTACAGTCCTGCAGGGTTGAAGAAGGATAATCAAATTAGCTATTCAAAGTTAGAAGAGATTTGTTATACAGAAAGATTCAACCACTTCACAATTCAACAAAATACTGAAGTGGTGGAACTGGAAAGTACCATCTTAAAGAACATGTTACTTACCTTCGTAAACACATTATCTGGTAGAGACAATATCTAGCTGCAGATTCCCTACAGAAGCCCCAGTGGAGGGCTTGAACTAGGTGCCAAACAGGACATCAGTCAGTGATTCATTTAAGGGGAGCAGAGATGTTGATACTGAAAAAGTTGATGTGCACAATGATACATTCATACTTAAAGACAAAATCGCATCACTATTATCAAATTCACCCGTCAAACTCTCCATCAATCCAAACTCAGAGTTATGTGGTCAGGCAGGCACTGAGACCTAGGCCTGAGATTACTTATTTACAAGCCTCTGGTGGGTCAGTACTGAGCCAGACGACAAACGTGCTAACAGGAAACTCAGAACAATCCCACAGAGAGACACGGCAACACCACAATGGGCCCAGGAGATTGACCTCAAAGAACACATGGCCGCAGAGGTGCGCGCATTCCCAAAACACCATAGAATGACGCCACATGAAGCTGAGAACACTCAGCCAATCTCAAAATAGCACTCACAGTAACACGCAGCAATCACGCACCCCTCATGCCGGACATATGGACATGTTACCCAGTGGCCATCATTGTGTCCACACAAGGTTGATGCCCACCTCCAATCGTTATCAGAAAACGTATTTACGACTCAAAACAACGGTCCACATTGTTTACCTAAAAAGAAATGATAAATTATTTTATGATGCCCAGGGGAAAATGTATACAACACCGCTCAGATCGATTGTATTTGAGACAGTACTCAGACTCCGTTTCTTTAACGGTTCTCCTGGCCGCCTGGTTTAGTTAAACCAACTGATTCTGTTTTGGCAAACATCCCTTGTCTTGTTTTTTTCAAAGGCAAATTCACATTCAAGCAACATTTTGGCGAGCCAGCAAGAAGCTGATTAGACCTCAAACCAGACTGCAGTTGAAGAAAGGGGACCCCGCCAGACATTTTCAAATTCCTGCAACAAGGAAGGTGAGCAGACCATGCAATTGATTGGAAGTTCTGCTGAAACCAAGAGGCGGAGGCCCATCCTGAGGCCACCGTCAGAAGGGGAAGAAACTACATCAGAGCCTTAACCCCAGCATTTGACGATCTGATGCATGGCAAACTAGGAAGAAGCGTAGAAAAGTAATCTCAGAGCCCTGCCAATGACAGAAATCTGGCATGTTACCTATACTATGTGTTCGAACTCAGCAGTCACAAGGCAGCCCCAGGCGCGTTTCCGCAGAGATCACCTTTCTTCCCATAGTCAGCACACTAGAAAAGGTGAGTGTCGTTTGGACCACTGGGCGTGACACAGATGGTACACATGGGCCATGGGTGTGATATAGGGCCAGCAACTCAATAAGTGAGAAGTGTCTATCGCTCAGACTGCTGGGTGTGACACAGATGCTATGTTTGTCCACTAGGTGTGATACAGAGTTGAGGCGTCACGGCTTGGACCACTGGGCATGACAGATGGTACGCATGGACCTTGGGTGTGATACAGGGCCAGCACCTCAATCCTATATTCATGTAGTCTAAAAGGGTTTTCTCAGTGCTCCTGGTTTCTTAATACTTGGTATCTGAAAGAAGTGAGACAGATGGGCATAACTCAGATGGTACACCTAACCCCTGGGTGTGATTCAGACAGAGGGGAAATATATTTGGATTGGGGAGATTAGGTGTAGCTTGTGTTCGGCCAAGAAGGGCCTCTGGTTGTGGAGTTGCTCCTTTTCTCTGCATAGATTATGTTTGACCCAGAGACAATACTGACAGACTTTCAGGCACACTTAGTCCTGTGTACCGCGCAGAGCATTCCCATTTCACAGAATAGCATGCGCTGTGAGTGGGCTAAGGTTTTTTTGACAAGGTCATCCTTTTTTCTCTGTCATTAATTTTTTCTTTATTCTAGTTGAAACTTGATGTATCTTTGATGTTGTGGTGTCGGTAAATCAATACAACTGTATTTGGTCTTTAGCATTGTGTTTTTTCGCTGACTCAATGTGCTATATGAAGGTGTTGCTATCTCTGACAATCACTATTTAATACCTAAGTAAAGTTTGAAATTTAATGCCAAAGTTCACAACGCTCAAAATACCTACTGAAATGTATTCTTGGATGTGACCCATTGTATGCAAGTTGTGTTTGTGAAATGTTCAAGTTGATGGATCTGTAAATAACGCTGAGCTCATAGTAAAGTAGCTAGAACTAGCAATCTCGTGTATATATTTCCCCACGACCAGAGTAGAATTTAAGGTTCCCTAAAACCATAAAAGCTAGAGGTGTATTTGTCTCCTAAAAACTACCCAGCTGATCATGAAGTCGCGACTAAAACACTTAGAAACCAGGTTGTCCACACAGGCTAAAAAACGTAACAAGTTTTGCCACGAATAGCATACACAAGCTAAGGCACACACGTTTGCCTGCCAAAGGAAGGAACCTTCGACACTAAAATAATCGAGCACATGAGGGGACACATATGGACCAAATAAGTAGGGCAGAAAGAGGACAGGAGAGAAGCACTTTTAGAACTATTGGCCATGTTCAAGGAGGCCCAGTTCGATAAACCTAACACACAGTCCTCAAGTAAGGTGTCCACACCTCCCCCACCATAGGAATGGAGGTGCTCTCCATGATGCCTGCTATCCCTGCATTAGGTTACACTTATCTGCCAGTTGAGGGAGCCAGAGGGTCCCCTACAAAACAACAAACTGATATGTCCAGGCATGACTAACAGGCCAGCAGGTCCAGGCAATCCCAGCATCAGTCCAGTCCAGCGCTAGAGTTAACTGAAGTTCGATTCCAAACCCTCTCCACTCCCACCCCCAATTTCAGCCCATGGAACCCCAGCTGCATGGAAAACATGCTCTCCCACTGTTTCAGGTGAACACACTCAGGTGAAAGTGAAATTCATAGCGGTTCTGGACAGTGACAACTAGCGTTAAAGTGGTCCCAGTCCTCCGTGATCTGAAGGGGAGGGGGGTGTCCACAGGGTTTGTTCAGGTAGCCGAATAAACAACAAAAAGCAGGTTGGAGGGCAAGTCCTGACCAAAAAGAACAATGCAACTTGGGTGGAATTTAGAGGAAAGGCACAAACTAAGAAGAGAGAGAGAGAGAGGGAGTGAGAGATAAGGTCATATATTATACGATCACAAAAAGAAACAGAAAAGGACAGGGAAAGAGAGGGGCAAGCCAACAGAGACACCGATAATTTAGTCCAACACAAATTGAACAAAACAAACACTCTAGGGGGCAGTGTCAGCCACGGGTATGCAAATGCACCAGTTCTGACGGGAGCTCCACTGCAAAAGCCCAGAGGGACTCAACCTAGCTATAATGGCAGAAACTAAGGAGGCTGGCAGCAGCCAGACCTTTTTTAATGTTACTATTGCCAAATAATGGGCCAAAGGCTGACAGATGCCGGCTAAAGGCATTTCATGAACAGAGATTGAGGAGCATAAGCCAGGCCCTGCAGAATCTCCATCTACAAAACAAAGCCCAGGTAAACCAGAACGCACTTTGCACTCAGGCACAGGCAAGTCAGCCATGGTCCGGTAGTTGGACAAACACATAGCAACAGCAATCACAGACCGGAAACCCAGCCCAACAAGGACTGGGGCCGCAACCACGGCAGGGACGGTTAACTGTCTGGGGAAGTACTGCATTCACACAAATGCCAAACACAAATGTGCGGGGGGATGACCAGGCAGGGAAAGGGAAACTGAAAAGATCTATTACCGCTCAATGAGAATTGACCACAAAAATATGCTCACCCCCATATCAGGCCTAGAAATCAGCTAACACACGACAATTAAGATAAGAGATCATGTGAAGATCTAGGAAAGCAGCCAAAGACCAATATAATTGTTTTTTTTTTGTTTAAAAGACAAAAGCTAGCCCAAAAGAAGTCTCTAGTAAAAGGAAGTAGTCAAGATACCTGGCGCCACTGGGGAGGGTTACATTGCACACCACATGCCGAGACTAGAGGGGTCTATATATGTGACCTCGGTGCGCGCTGCAATCGCCTAACAACTTTCAGTTTCAACACACCTCTCACACACTCCTCTTTATACATTGCCCACGCTTGTGTGGGTCGAAAGACCCCCCCGCATTGATGACACCCCACGGACACACTAGGATACTGGAGGGCTGGCGCCACCCACAGGCCGCTATAGTTAATAGCTGAAAGCCCCCACGTGCTCACAAGATCATCCAAAAAAACAAACTAAAAACAATAATGCTTTACCTCCACACCCCCAGTGAATCAGAGAGGAGGGGAGCCCCAAAAATCCATAAAAACTGAAGTGTTCATGAACAATAACCCACTTCTTCAAAATCGATACCCCGAGTGGGTCCACCACCCTCAGGTGCCTCACTAAAATTGTACGAAGTGTGAAAGAAACACCAGCCCGCCCTCCAGACCCCGACACAGGCCACTAGTTAATAGCTGAAAGCACCCACATGCTCCCAAGATCACCATGGAAATAAAATAAAATAAAAAACAATAATGCTTTACCTCCATCTCCTTACCCCCAAGTGAGTCGGAGAGGTGGGAGGCCCACAACAACCCATAAAAATGTAAGTGTTCATGAACAATAACACACTTTTTCGAAATCGACCCCGCTAGTGGGTCCACAACCCTCAGGTACCTCACTAAAATTGTGTGAACGAAGTGTGGAAGAAACACCAGCCACTCCCCCTCCCCAATCCAACAACACTGTACTTTCTCACTAAGCCTAGACGAACCAGACTGAGCTAGACAGGATGCGCAGGAAGGGCCCCAAGACTTTGCTGAGAACAGATTCCTGGAGGTAGCTAAACCACCTAATAAGTGCATAAATACATCTGCATTTTATTTCCGTCAGTGGTCCCAGGGTGGCCCTTAAAGTGTCAGGGGCTGTCTTTGTTAACAATAAATGGACTCAAGACATGGAGTTTCAGTGCAGAGCCATCCAACTCAATGATATGAAAGGAAATGGGTCTCGTAGGGGTGGGCTAAATAACAGAGTAGATACCCCGGGTCAGGAGATCTGGGATACTGAGATAGGTACATGTGGATAGAAGGGAAGGGGCAATCGTAATTGTACGGAAATTCACACTGTATTTCTAATGTTTCAGAGGCAAAGGACCCATCCTGCTGGGCACGAATGAAAACTGTGGCACAATACTGCGCATTACGGACACGCAATGGGGCACCTCCACACTGATGTACTCCTCCTGGCAGTGCGGCAAATTTGTTTAAACCCAGACTGTCCCTGGATGGCGTTGTCTCTGCTCCCTTGTCACCATACACACCCCAACCCTTGTCAACCCCCAGAGAAGATCCGTCTGAACCGTACCAGCAACCGCTGAGGGGAAAAAAAAAAAAGAAATTAAAAAAAAAAACAATTTAAAAAAAAAAAAAAAAAACACTACTGCATCAGGCTCAAAAGAAAATAACTGCTGTTGGGCTTAGTAAAAGGACATTCCTGAGGAATTTAGACTGTTCACTGATGTCCAAGTATCAGCGGGCAGGTCCATATACGTCTTCACCTTGGAAACAAAAGCAAATGCCTGATGGATTTAAATAAGCCAGTGGGAAACGCTCAAAATGGGGAACAGTACCAGGGCTAGAAAAATCCACCCAACCACTATTTGATCAGGTTGAGCTTTATTTTTTTTAATACTTACTCGTCCCTTCTGGTGAGTTGACACTGACATGTGTTCTGTTCAGTTGAAAAGTGGAGGGACAATAAAAGATGCCTTTAAATCTTGTTCTTATGTCATATTTGCTCTGTCACCACAATGGTCTCCAGAGATTGGCCCCAAGAAAGCACACATGGCCAGAACGAAGCGTGAATTCCCGAACACCCCATAACGTTAGATGACACACTTAGTTAGGAAAACATAGCCAATCAGGACACAGAATACACAGCGACCACGTGCCCCTCAAAGAGGATATCTGGACATGTACTCGCTGGGCCACGTTGTGTCCACGGCAGGTCGAGGCCCACCTCTATTCACTATCTGGAATTATGTTTACGACTCCAGGACAACTGTTGGCATTTTGTTTACCAAGAAAGGAATGTTTTTTATGGCTTGATGGCACTAGGAGAAATGTATGAAAAACCTGCTTCATTCAGATGTATGAGAGACAGACCTCAGATCCTGGTTCTGTAACTGCTCTCTCGGACGTAATGTTTAATGAAACTAACCGTTCTTGCTTTGCCAGATGCCTCGTGTCTTGTTTTTCAAGGTAAATTCTCATTCAAGAAACACTCAAAATGATGAGTAGCACTGAGCTCGGCCTTACTTAGATCAAAGAAGAACTGAGAGCCATCCACCTCATGCTAATAAAGCATCGATGTGTGGTGCACATCACTGTTACCCATTTTCATATTGTTTGTGTGTGCAGGGTAGTGGTATCTTTCTGACTGTTACCCCCACTTGTTATAGTGTACTGGGATCCTGCTCATCAGGACTCCAGTGCCTGTGCTCTCTCCTCTTAATGCGGTTGCTTATGAAATGGTTACACCCACAATTGGCATAATGGTGCACCAATGTCCCTAATATATGGCACTTAGGTACTCAGAGCATTGGTAGCCCATACGACTCCCATGAGCTGAAGCATGTATTGTGCCACTCATGGGTGCACATGCAGACTGTCTGCGGGCAATGGTGCATACATTTTTCACTTCAGATATAAGCCTTGGCTTATATCATGGTCACTGAACTTAAACACTAAGTCACCCCTCTGGTAGGCCCTTCAGCCCAAGGGAAGGGTGCATGTCCCCAAGTGTAAGTGTACTCCTGCATTAGCAGTGTATCCTACAAGCCCCAGACTCATTTCTCTGGGCTTTGAGAGTGTGGAGTAGCCAGCTTAAGGTATGTGGTAGACACTGGCCAACACAAGTGGTCCACCAACAAACTAGGCATGTTTGGAATCAAACATGTTGGAATCATGCAACTACATTGATTCCAGTGTAGCTGCATGATATCATGTACTCCAGAGGTTCCTTAGAGGATCCCCCAGTTCTGCCAGTGTAGCCTTATGGGGTCTGGCTGCCAGCCCAAGCTGCTGCTGACCCAAGACACTGTTCTGCCCTCCTGCGGATAAGCCTAACTCAAGCAGGGGAAGACACAAAGGATTTCCTGCAAGGGAAAGGTGTGATCACCTCTTCCCTGTGAAATAGGTGTCTGGGTTGGGATGGGGTTGCCTCTGAACGCCACCAGACTGCTTTGAAGGGCGCATTTGGTGCCCTCCTTGCAAAAAAACGGTTTACTCCAGTGCAGGAGCCCCCAGCTCCCGCTCAGGTGCAAAACCACACAAAGGGCAGGGGCGTGACCATCCCCCCATTCCAGCTTCTCCCTAGGAAAGTGTTCAGAGCTCAACCAGGTAGGCACTTGATGATGCCATTGTTAGAAATGGGGTTTTTGGTTGGCAGTCAGGTTACCCCCTGTCCAAGCAAAAGCCCTCACTCTAGTCAGGGTAAGTCACACACAATCCAAGATTATCCTGTGCCCACCCTCTGGTAGCTTGGCACGAGCAGTCAGGCTTAACTTAGAAGGCAATGTGTAAAGTATTTGTGCAATAAATCATACAATACCACCATATAGCACCACAAAAATACACCACACAGTGTTTAGAAAAATATATAATATTTATCAGGATAATTGTAGGTCAAAAAGAATAAAGTTGCAATGGGAAATTGTAGAGATATCACTGAAAAGTGATATAAAGTTTCTTAAGTCTTTGGAATATAAACAAAGTCTCTTTCAAGCACAAGTACCTGGTTTAGAGTGGTAAAATCTCCTCAGAGGGCCACAGAGGAAGAGGTGTGTGGAAAAAGGGTGTGTGCGTCGATTTCTTCCCAGCACACGGGACTTGCGTCGTTATTTTCCACGCGGGGAAGTCGTGCGTTGTTTTCCGGCGCGCGGACAGTCTCTTTCTGTGGATCGCGGGGATTACCAGATGTCCCGGGTCTGTGCGTGGATTTTCCTGCTTGTTCTCCGGCTGCGCGTCGGTCTGCGCGTCGAAATTACGATCTCACGGCAGGTGTCGCGTCGATTTCTCCTCTAGAGGTCGGGCGGTGTTGTCCTTGCGAAGCCGTGCGTCGGATTTTCGATCGTCCCAAGAGCGTCGCGTCGATCAGCGTCGGTGTGCGGCGTTTTTCTCGCCGCGGAACAAGTTGTGCATCGAAATTTTCGACGCACGGACCGTCCAAGTGAAAAAGAGAAGTCTTTTTGGTCCTGAGACATCAGGGAACAGGAGGCAAGCTCTATCCAAGCCCTTGAAGAGCACTTTCACAGCCAGACAAGAGTTCAGCAAGGCAGCAGGGCAACAGCAAGGCAGCAGTCCTTTGTAGAAAGCAGACAGGTGAGTCCTTTGAGCAGCCAGGCAGTTCTTCTTGGCAGGATGTAGTTTCTGGTTCAGGTTTCTTCTCCAGCAAGTGTCTGATGAGGTAGGGCAGAGGCCCTGTTTTATACCCAAATGTGCCTTTGAAGTGGGGGAGACTTCAAAGAGTGGCTAAGAAGTGCACCAGGTCCCCTTTCAGTTCAATCCTGTCTGCCAGGGTCCCAGTAGGGGGTGTGGCAGTCCTTTGTGTGAGAGCAGGCCCTCCACCCTCCCAGCCCAGGAAGACCCATTCAAAATGCAGATGTATGCAAGTGAGGCTGAGTACCCTGTGTTTGGGCTGTGTCAGTGAATGCACAAGGAGCTGTCAACCAAGCCCAGCCAGACGTGGATTGTAAGGCACAGAAAGATTTAAGTGCAAAGAAATGCTCACTTTCTAAAAGTGGCATTTCTAGAATAGTAATATTAAATAAGACTTCACCAGTCAGCAGGATTTTGTATTAGCATTCTGGCCATACTAAATATGACCTCCCTGCTCCTTTCAGATCAGCAGCTGCCACTTCAACAGTGTATGAGGGCAGCCCCAATGTTAGCCTATGAAGGGAGCAGGCCTCACAGTAGTGTAAAAACGAATTTAGGAGCTTTACACTACCAGGACATATAACTACCCAGGTACATGTCCTGCCTTTTACCTACACAGCACCCTGCCCTAGGGGTTACCTAGGGCACACATTAAGGGTGACTTATATGTAGAAAAAGGGGAGTTCTAGGCTTGGCAAGTACTTTTAAATGCCAAGTCGAGGTGGCAGTGAAACTGCACACACAGGCCTTGCAATGGCAAGCCTGAGACAAGGTTAAGGGGGCTACTTAAGTGGGTGGCACAACCAGTGCTGCAGGTCCACTAGTAGCATTTAATCTACAGGCCCTAGGCACATGTAGGGCACATTACTAGGGACTTATAAGTAGATTAAATAGTCCAATCAGGTATGATCCAGAGTTACCATGTTTAAAAAGGAAGAGAGCATATGCACTTTAGCACTGGTTAGCAGTGGTAAAGTGGGCAGAGTCTAAAAGCCAGCAAAAAAGGGTCCAAAAAGTGGAGGGAGGCAGGCAAAAAGTTAGGGGTGACAACCCTAAGGCATGTCAGGTCTAACAGCCATCTTGGAAACAATATCAACAGAGGCCCCTGGGAGCATCTTACTGCACCCAGGGGCCAGTCCAGCAGAGTATCATCCCTGACCCACTCATGACACATGGGCCACTGCAGTAGATGGCCAACCCCCTTTTCTGGGTTACTAGAGGGCTCCACTGAGGGAGGGTCCCTAGATTAAGCTGCACAATTCTTCTTCACAACACTTCTGCAACCTATTGGATCCTACTGCTGGACTGCACCAGGAACCAAGACAAGCCTGCAACAAGTAGGAGGGCTCCTACTGTAATTTTGTTCCTGGGTATTGCAAAAACTTCTATGGCCATGCATCCTCTAGAGTCACAAGGACACTGCCTACACTTAGAACAGCAAAAAGGAATCTCCCGTGGAGTGAAGGAGTCACTCCCCTGCATCTGCAGACAACTGAACCTCGCAGACCAGTTTTGTGTCCTGCTGTCCCACTGACGACCGGCGTAAACCACACAAGCAGCCAACCAGTGGCGAATTGCAAATTTGCAAGCACTTCTCAACAGATACGATAGAGCCCACTGGGATGAGATGCAAGGACTCCTAGAGCACCTCCCAAAGGATCAAAAGAGGGCACAGCAAATTGTAGAACAGGCCATAAGCAACAATCAGATAAGGTCTACCCTCGATGCTGCTGATATAGTAATGGCTGTGTTAACACATCTGGCTGCTGCTCTTCAGGTTTTAAACCAGAAATTCAACAGGCTGTACTCAACATGCCTTTTGACAAGAAACACTTATTTGGGCCTGAGGTCGATACAACCATAGAAAAGCTAAAGAAAGACTCAAGACACTGCCAAAGCAATGGGAGAATTATACATGTCACCCTATAGAGACTCCTTTCGCAGGCCACAATTTAGGGGAGGATTCAAACCACAATCATCTGAAGCTTCTACCGCCCAGGCAAAGCAGCAACAATATCAGAGAGGGGGATTTAGAGGGTCCTATAGAGGCAAATTCCAAGCCTCAAAACAAGCCACTACAGCATCCAAACAGTGAAATATTTCCCACCCCACACATCTCCTGGTGGTGTGGGGGGCAGACTACATACAGCAATTCCACTTGCACTCTCTCACTATCACCACAGACAATTGGGTGTCACCAATTATGCACTATGGCTATTGCCTAGAACTGATCTCCACCCCTCCAAACATTCCACCACGTTACCAGAAATTGTCCCCAGAAAACAACGTTTTATTACAATAGGAGGTACAATCGCTACTGCTATAACAAGCAACAGAATTGGTCCCACATTCTCAACAAGGAACAGGAGGATACTCACTATACTTCCTCATTCCCAAAAAGGATGGCACTCCAAGATCCATTCTAGATCTCAGACCTCTCAATCTATACATACTGTCAGAACACTTTCACAGGTTAACTCTGCAGGACGTCATGCCACTACTACAGAAAAAAGATTACATGACTGATTTAGACCTCAAAGATGTGTATTTCCATATACCCATCCATCCAGCTCACAGAAAATAACTCCGGTTTGTCATAACAGCAAAACATTATCAGTTCAAAGTTCTGCCATTCGGCATAACAAAAGCAGCAAGAGTGTTCACAAAATGTCTAGCAGTAGTAGCAGCCTACTTAAGAAGGCAACACATTAACGTCTTTCCATCTCTAGACGATTGGCTAATAAAATCAAGCAATTTTGCACAATGCTAACAACACACTCAGTACGTAATAGAAACCCTACATACACTAGGGTTCACTCTAAATTACCAGAAATCTCACCTTCAACCAGAACAAGTACAACTTTACCTAGGTGCTATTCTAAATACTCAAAAAGCCCTAGCATATCCAAATACAAAAAGGATAAGGGCTTTCAAAAATCTCATCCCACACATACAGTCAAATCAACAATACACTAAGATTTGTCATGAAGATTCTAGGAATGATGGCATCTTGCATGGCAATAGTACCACCAGCATGACTCAACATGAAGCCTTTACAACAATGCCTCTCACAACAATGGTCTCAGGCACAAGGTCAGTTGCAAAATCTAGTGTTAATGGACCGCCAAACGCACACGTCCCTTCAATGGTAGAATCTCAGCAATTTAATGAAGGGCCGGTCATTAGAAGACCCTATGCCTCAAACCACAATAACAGGCGCATCAATGATAGGTTGGAGAGCTCATCTAGACAACCTCACCATTCAAGGGGAATAGGATTCCAAACAAAAAGAATTTTCATATGAACCATTTAGAATTATTAGTTGTGTTCCTTGCCCTAAAACCATTTCAACCCCTTCTCAAACACAAGACTGTTCTGATAAAAACAGACACTATGACGACCATGTATTACCTGAAAAAACAAGGCGGGACACATTCATCTCAACTGTCCCTTCTAGCCCAGACAATACGGATATGGGCAGTTCACAATCACATTCATCTGTTAGCAGAATACATTCCAGGAATACACAATCAGCTTGCGAATCTCCTAAGCAGGAACCACCAACAGACACACGAATGGGAGATTCACTTTCCAGTACTTCAAAAGTACTTTCAAAAGTGGGTAACACCAGAAATAGACTTATTCGCAACAAGCGAAAACACGAAATACCAAAACTTTGCATCCAGACACCCACATCCCCTATCCAAGGGCAATGCTCTATGGATCAATTGGTCGGGGATATCTGCTTACGCTTTTCCCCCCTCCAACTCCTTTCCTTTTGGGTCAAGAAACTACGTCAGACATCTCTCGGATCATGATTCTCATAGCCCCAACATGGGCACGTCAACATTGGTACACCACACTCCTACACCTGTAAGTAGTACCTCATTCCAAACTACCAAACCCCCCTGATTTATTTACACAAAACTAAGGGCAAATCAGGCACCCAAACTGCAGTGCTCTCGATTTAGCGATTTGGCTCCTGATGTCATAGATGTTGGATACCTAAAACTTCCATTAGAATGCATGGAAGTGCTTAAGCAGGCACGTAAGCCTACTACTAGACAATGTTATACTAACAAATGGAAAAAATGTGTTTATTACTGTCAATCTAAAAACACCGATCCACTTAGAGCATCAAAACAAGATATTGTATGCTACTTACTTAAGTTGCAGAAATCAAATTTAACTTACTCATCCATTAAATTTAATCTTACTGCAATATCAGCATACTTGCAGACTATTCAACACACTTTTCTATACACAGTTCCAGTTATAAAAGCTTTAATGGAAGTATTAAAACACATTATTCCGCCTAGAACACCACCTATTACTGCTTGGAATCTAAATATCTTACTTACCAGATTCAAGGGCCCACCTTTTGAACCCATGCACTCTTGCCAAATTCAATTTTTGACATGGAAGGTTGCCTTCCTAGTAGCTATTACTTCATTACAAAGAGTTAGTGAAATACAAGCATTCACTCTTGAAGAACCTTTTTTCCCCCAAGTACACAAACAAAAGTTGTACTTCGGCAAATCCCACATTTCTACCAAATGTAGTATCTCCAAACAGTGGAATTGCCAGTCTTCTTTCCACAGCCAGACTCAGTTGCAGAAAGAACCCTTCATACTCTTGATCTCAAAAGAGCTCTTATGTACTATATAGTTAGAACTAAAGATTTTAGGAAAACAAAATGTTTTGTTGCGTTTCGGCAACCACATAACGGCAATCCTATCTCTAAGCATGGGTTAGCCAGATGGATTGTTAGATGCAAACAAACATGATACATTAAGGCAAAAAGACAACTTTTGATCACACCTAGAGAACCTTCTACAAGAAAGAAAGGTGCATCTATGGCATTCTTAGGAAACCTACCAATAGCGGATATATGCCCCATGGTCAACTCCTCATTCATTTACGAAACATTGTGTAGATGTATTTTCAAAACAGCAAGCCAATGTTGGCCAAGCTGTCTTAAGAACACTATTTCAAACAACTTCAACTCCTACAGGCTAGCCACCGCTATTTTTGGGCAGGGATTACTGCTTTGTAGTCTATGCATAGCATGTGTATCTGCAGCTACACATGCCATCGAACGGAAAAGGTCACTTACCCAGTGTACATCTGTTTGTGGCATGTTCCACTGCAGATTCATATGCACCCTCCCTCCTCCCCAGGAGCCTGTAGCGGTTTAAGTTACAAACATTTGTACATATGTATATATATCGATGGCATGTGTAGCTGCAGATTCACATGCTGTGCATAGACTACAAAGCAGTTTGTCCTCCCATAAAAATAGCAGTGGCTAGCCTGTAGGAGCTGAAGTTGTTTGAAATAATGTTCTGAGTTCTGCTTGGCCTACTGTGGCTTGTTGTGATAAAACGTCTACAAAGTAGTGTTTAGTGAATATATGTGGTGTGACCAAGTGGCTGCTTTACATATTTCAGACATTGGTATATTCCCTAAGAAAGCCACTGTAGCACCTTTTGTCCTTGTAGAATGTGCTGTAAGAGTAACTAAGAGTTGTCTTTTGGCTTTAATGTAGCATGTTTGGATGCATCTTACAATCCATCTTGCTAAACCTTGTTTTGATATGGGATTGCCTGTATGAGGTTTTTGGAAGGCTACAAAGAGTTGTTTAGTCTTTCTAAATGGCTTAGTTCAGTCTATATAGTACATTAAAGCTCTTTTGATGTCTAATGTATGTAAAGCTCTTTCTGCCACAGAATCTGGCTGGCTGTGGGAAGAAGACTGGCAGTTCTACTGTTTGATTTATATGAAAAAGTGATATAACCTTTGGAAGAAAGTTTGGGTTTGTTCTTAGTACCACTTTATGCTTGTGTACTTGGAAGAACAGTTCTTCAATAGTAAAGGCTTGGATTTCACTCACTCTTCTTAAAGAAGTAATGGCCACTAGGAAAGCAACTTTCCATGTTGTTAAGAATTGCATTTGGCAGGAGTGCATGGGCTCAAATGGTGGTCCCATAAGCCGGGTAAGCACTATATTTAAATACCAAGAAGGGACGTGTGATATTCTGGGTGGAATGATACGTTTCAAACCTTCCATGAAAGCTTTAATGACAGGAATTCTAAATAAGGAGCTGTGCTGTATATTTTGTAAATATGCTGAAATTGCAGTAAGATTAATTTTTATTGAAGAGAATGCTAAGTGTGATTTTTGCAAATGAAGTAAATAGCATACAATGTCTTGTATCGATGCTGTAAGAGGGTCAATATGTTTAGATTGACAGTAATATACAAATATTTTTCATTTGTTTGCATAGCACTGTCTGATAGTGGGTTTTCTTGCTAGTTTAATAACTTCCATACATTCAGATGAGAGATGTAAATATCCAAACTCTATGAATTCAGGAGCCACATTGCTAGATTGAGTGATTTGGGTGCCTGATTTGGCCTTTGTTTTGTGTCAACAGGTGTGGTCGGGAGTTTGGAGTGTGGTAATACTGACAGGTCTAATAATATTGTGTACCACGGTTGACGTGCCCATGTTGGTGCTACGAGTATCATGTTAAATGAAGTTTGTCGCAACTGGTTGACTAGAAACGGAAGGAGTGGGAGAGGGGGGAAAACCGTAAGCAAATCTCCCTGACCAATTGATCCATAGAGCATTGCCCTTGGATAGGAGATGTGGGTGTCTAGGTGGAAAGTTTTGGCATTTTGTGTTTTCGCTTGTGGCGAACAGATCTATGTTTGGTATTTCCTATTGTTGAAAGTATTTTTTAAATATTCACGGATGAATCTCCTATTTCTGTGTTTGTTGGTGATTTCTGCTGAAGATATCCGCTAACTGATTGTCTATTCCAGGAATATATTGTGCTAACAGGTTGATTTGGTTGTGGATTGCCCATTTCCAAATTTTCTGGGCTAGAAGGGAGAGTTGGGATGAATGTGTCCCTCCCAGTTTGTTTAGGTAATACATGGTTATCATGTTGTCTATTTTGATAAGGACATTCTTCTGTGTGAGAAGAGGTTGAAATGCTTTGAGTGCTAGGAAGACAGCTAACAACTCCAATTGATTTATATGTAGCTGCCTGTGTTTGGCATCCCATTGCCCCTTAATGTTGTGATTGGTTGGGGAGCTCACCTAAACAATCCTTAATGCATCTGTTGTAATTATGGTCTGAGGTACAGGGTCTTGAAATGGCCGCCCTTTGCTTAGATTTGTGGAATTCCACCACTGAAAGGACATGCATGTTTGGCGGTCTATCAACACTAGATCTTGAAGTGGACCGTGTGCCTGTGACCATTGTTGTGCAAGGCACTGTTGTTAGGGCCGCATGTTTAGTCTTGCATGTGGAACAATTGAAATACATGAGGCCATCATCCCTAAAATCTTCATGATAAATCTTATAGTGTATCGTTGATTTGTTTGTATTTGTGTGATTACATTTTGGAATGCGTGTATCCTTTGTGTATTTCGACATGCTAGCGCTTGCTGAGTATTTAGTATTGCACCCAAATACTGTTGTATTTGTGTCGGTTGTAGATGTGATTTTCGGTAGTTTATTGAGAACCCTAGTGTGTGCAAGGTTTGTATTACGTAATGCGCATGATTTTGGCATGGAGTACAACTGTTTGATTTTAATAGCCAATCGTCTAGATATGGAAAGACATGTATATGTGGTCTTCTTAGGTAGGCTGCGACTACCACTAGGCACTTTGTGAATACCCTTGGGGCTGTTATTCCAAATGGCAACACTTTGAACTGGTAGTGCTTTCCTTGAATGACAAACCTGAGATATTTTCTGTGTGCAGGATGGATGGGTATATGAAAATACGCATCTTTGAGGTTTAGTGCTGTCATGAAATTGTGTTTTTGGAGTAGTGGGATAACATCCTGTAGAGGTGCCACGTGAAAATGTTCTGACAGGATGTAAAGACTGAGGTTCCTGAGATCTAATATTGGCCTGAGGGTGCCATCCTTTTTGTGAATTAGGAAATATAGTGAGTAAACTCCTTTCCCTATTTGAGATTGTGGTACCAATTCTATTGCTTGTTTGAGTAGTAGAGATTGGACCTCTTCTTGTAACAGACTGATGTGTTCTGTGGATAGTTTGTGTGACCTTGGTGGTATATTTGGAGGAGTGTGTATCAATTCTAGGCAATAGCCATTGCGGATAATTGATAGTACCCAATTGTCTGTGGTCATGTTTTGCCAATTTGTGTGGAACTGTTGTAGTTTTCCCCCCACAGGAGAGATGTGGAGTGGAAGGGATTGAGAAAAGTCACTGTTTAGGGTGCTGTCGAGGTTGCTTAGAGGTTTGAAATTTCCCTCTATTTCTGGGGTACTGTCCTCTATAGGTGCCCCTAAAAGCACCTCGTAGGTATTGTGGTTGGTAGGTTGGTTTTGCTTGTGATGTGGATGCCTCTGTTGTCTGAACCCAGCTCGAAACTGAGGTTTCCGAAAGTATCCCCTGTATGGTGTGGAGTATAGTGCGCACATTGCTTTTGCCGTGTCTGAATCCTTTCTTAATTTTTCTATGGCTGTGTCAACTTCTGGCCCAAAATATGCTTTTTGTCGAATGGCATGTTTAACACAGCCTGCTGTATTTCTGGTTTAAAACAAGAGGATCTGAGCCATGCATGCCTGCGAATTGTGACTGCAGTATTGACACTTCTTGCAGCAGTGTCTGCCGCATCTAGGGCAGAACGAATTTGATTATTAGTAATGGCTTGCCCTTCTTCCACTACTTGTTGTGCCCTCTTTTGGTGTTCTTTGGGGAGATGCTGGATTATGTCTTGCATCTCGTCCCAATGGGCTCTGTCATAGCAAGCTAACAGTGCTTGCGAATTGGCTATCCTCCACTGATTTGCTGCTTGGGATGCCACTTGTTTCCCTGCAGCACCGAATTTCCTGCTCACCTTATCAGGTGGGGGTGCATCTCCTGATGATTGACTGACTGCTCTTTTTCTGGCAGCGCTAACGACCACAGAATCTGTAGGTACCTGATGGGTGTTGTAATCAGGATCAGAGGGTGGAGGTTTATATTTTTTCTCTATTCTGGGTGTTATTATACGTGCGTTAACAGGTTCACTAAACATATGATCTGCATGTTTTAACATGCCCGGGAGCATGGGAAGGCATTGATATGTAGAGAGTGTTGAGGATAGGGTGTTAAACAAGAAGTCCTCTTCTAGGGGTTCTGTATGCATGGTGACCCCATGGTATGCTGCCGCCCTAGCTATAACTTGATTGTAGACTGTGCTATCCTCAGGTGGTGAAGGTTTGGAGCGATAGTTGTCTGGGTCATTACTAGGAACAGGATCTGGATCATTAAGGTCCCATGGATCCACACTCTCCTGTTGTGAGTCAAAAGAGTGAGTGGGTGACTGCACTGGTGTAGGACAAGTAGGAGGAGAGGTAGGCAGGTGTGGAGAGTGAGGAGGAGAATGAGGAGGAGAAGATTGAGGAGGTGGTGGTTTCTGCTTTGTCACTTTTGCTGGAAGCTGCACAGTGTCCAATTCCTCCTGAAAGGCTAGCTTTCTTTTTGGTTGCAGAGGAGGTGCTGTCTGAATTCTGCCTGTTTCTTTATGGATGTGGATCCTGGACTCCTTTCATCCGTAACTTCAATCATTGGTTGTACTTGATACTCTTCCTCAGAGGTTTTGTGGCTTTCTTTGAGTCTTTTTTAAAGTCTATGCTCCTCTCTGTATGCTGGCCTTTTCGGCTCCGAAGCAGGCTTTTTCAGGTTTGCAAAAGATGATGCTGACGAAGCTCTCGGCTCCGAAAGTGATTTTCTAATTTTCGACTCAGAAAAATGAAGTTTGCTGGAGTCGGACACGGAGCTCTTTGTTGCCTCCGATGTTTTAGAAGGAGTGGCATTTTTCGGTGCCGAACTGGTAAGTTGATCACCCGTAGTTTTTTTTCAGGCTGAGCCATGGGCTTACGGCAGTGGCATACCCAATGACTTATGTTTTTGCTTTTGTGAGGGTACAGGGGCAGGCGTACCAATGAAAAGTTTTCCAAAGTTTTCCAAATCAAAATCTCAGAGCAAGAAACATGTCCGAACGCGACAGCAGAAAGAAAATCTAACAATGGAGTCTATGCCCATTCTCAATGGAACTGAAGAGGAGTCGTCACTCGATCTCATGACTCGAAAACACTTCTTTGAAGAAAAACAACTTGTAACACTCCGAGCCCAACACTAGATGGCAGAATAATGCACAGCATGTGTATCAGCAGCTACACATGCCATCGAAAAAAAAAAAAATATATATATATATATATATATGTAAGGAAATGCCTCCTTGGCATGGTTGCCCCCTGACTTTTTGCCTTTGCTGATGCTATGTTTACAATTGAAAGTGTGCTGAGGCCTGCTAACCAGGCCCCAGCACCAGTGTTCTTTCCCTAACCTGTACTTTTGTATCCACAATTGGCAGACCCTGGCATCCAGATAAGTCCCTTGTAACTGGTACTTCTAGTACCAAGGGCCCTGATGCCAAGGAAGGTCTCTAAGGGCTGCAGCATGTCTTATGCCACCCTGGAGACCTCTCACTCAGCACAGACACACTGCTTGCCAGCTTGTGTGTGCTAGTGAAGACAAAACGAGTAAGTCGACATGGCACTCCCCTCAGGGTGCCATGCCAGCCTCTCACTGCCTATGCAGTATAGGTAAGACACCCCTCTAGAAGGCCTTACAGCCCTAAGGCAGGGTGCACTATACCATAGGTGAGGGTACCAGTGCATGAGAATGGTACCCCTACAGTGTCCAAACAAAACCTTAGACATTGTAAGTGCAGGGTAGCCATAAGAGTATATGGTCTGGGAGTTTGTCAAACACGAACTCCACAGCACCATAATGGCTACACTGAAAACAGGGAAGTTTGGTATCAAACTTCTCAGCACAATAAATGCACACTGATGCCAGTGTACATTTTATTGTAAAATACACCCCAGAGGGCACCTTAGAGGTGCCCCCTGAAACTTAACCGACTGTCTGTGTAGGCTGACTAGTTCCAGCAGCCTGCCACACCAGAGACATGTTGCTGGCCCCATGGGGAGAGTGCCTTTGTCACTCTGAGGCCAGTAACAAAGCCTGCACTGGGTGGAGATGCTAACACCTCCCCCAGGCAGGAGCTGTGACACCTGGCGGTGAGCCTCAAAGGCTCACCCCTTTGTCACAGCCCAGCAGGGCACTCCAGCTTAGTGGAGTTGCCCGCCCCCTCCGGCCACGGCCCCCACTTTTGGCGGCAAGGCTGGAGGGAACAAAGAAAGCAACAAGGAGGAGTCACTGGCCAGTCAGGACAGCCCCTAAGGTGTCCTGAGCTGAGGTGACTCTGACTTTTAGAAATCCTCCATCTTGCAGATGGAGGATTCCCCCAATAGGGTTAGGATTGTGACCCCCTCCCCTTGGGAGGAGGCACAAAGAGGGTGTACCCACCCTCAGGGCTAGTAGCCATTGGCTACTAACCCCCCAGACCTAAACACGCCCTTAAATTTAGTATTTAAGGGCTACCCTGAACCCTAGAAAATTAGATTCCTGCAACTACAAGAAGAAGGACTGCCTAGCTGAAAACCCCTGCAGAGGAAGACCAGAAGACGACAACTGCCTTGGCTCCAGAAACTCACCGGCCTGTCTCCTGCCTTCCAAAGATCCTGCTCCAGCGACGCCTTCCAAAGGGACCAGCGACCTCGACATCCTCTGAGGACTGCCCCTGCTTCGAAAAGACAAGAAACTCCCGAGGACAGCGGACCTGCTCCAAGAAAGGCTGCAACTTTGTTTCCAGCAGCCTTGAAAGAACCCTGCAAGCTCCCCGCAAGAAGCGTGAGACTTGCAACACTGCACCCGGCGACCCCGACTCGGCTGGTGGAGATCCAACACCTCAGGAGGGACCCCAGGACTACTCTGATACTGTGAGTACCAAGACCTGTCCCCCCTGAGCCCCCACAGCGCCGCCTGCAGAGGGAATCCCGAGGCTTCCCCTGACCGCGACTCTTTGAATCCAAAGTCCCGACGCCTGGGAGAGACCCTGCACCCGCAGCCCCCAGGACCTGAAGGACCGGACTTTCACTGGAGAAGTGACCCCCAGGAGTCCCTCTCCCTTGCCCAAGTGGAGGTTTCCCCGAGGAACCCCCCCCTTGCCTGCCTGCAGCGCTGAAGAGATCCCGAGATCTCTCATAGACTAACATTGCAAACCCGACGCCTGTTTCTACACTGCACCCGGCCGCCCCCGCGCTGCTGAGGGTGAAATTTCTGTGTGGGCTTGTGTCCCCCCCGGTGCCCCACAAAACCCCCCTGGTCTGCCCTCCGAAGACGCGGGTACTTACCTGCAAGCAGACCGGAACCGGGGCACCCCCTTCTCTCCATTCTAGCCTATGTGTTTTGGGCACCACTTTGAACTCTGCACCTGACCGGCCCTGAGCTGTTGGTGTGGTGACTTTGGGGTGGCTCTGAACCCCCAACGGTGGGCTACCTTGGACCAAGAACTGAACCCTGTAAGTGTCTTACTTACCTGGTAAAACTAACAAATACTTACCTCCCCTAGGAACTGTGAAAATTGCACTAAGTGTCCACTTTTAAAACAGCTATTTGTGAATAACTTGAAAAGTATACATGCAATTTTAATGATTTGAAGTTCCTAAAGTACTTACCTGCAATACCTTTCGAATGAGATATTACATGTAGAATTTGAACCTGTGGTTCTTAAAATAAACTAAGAAAAGATATTTTTCTATATAAAAACCTATTGGCTGGATTTGTCTCTGAGTGTGTGTACCTCATTTATTGTCTATGTGTATGTACAACAAATGCTTAACACTACTCCTTGGATAAGCCTACTGCTCGACCACACTACCACAAAATAGAGCATTAGTATTATCTATTTTTACCACTATTTTACCTCTAAGGGGAACCCTTGGACTCTGTGCATGCTATTCCTTACTTTGAAATAGCACATACAGAGCCAACTTCCTAATATATATATATATATATATATATATATATATATATATATATATATATATATATATATATATATATATATGATTAATTTGTATCTTTGGGGATGGGCGGTGGAGACCCCCAACCTTCATACTTACCTTAAATGTGTTGTAAAGGTCTATACATGGCAAAACCTTGTGTGGTAAAGGCTCTTTCCTTCGTTCATGGGGACAGCAATACTGACTTCTGCAGTACACACGACTTCACAATAATAGAAGATGGATGACTAAGTAAACATGGAATCCGTTTATTTACTAAATATTTGTGCCCTGACTAAGCCAAAGGCTGACACAGATTAATTATCAAGAAACATGGTTTGGATAAAAAAAAAGAAGAAAAAAAAAGGAACTGAATTAAGGACAACTTAGAGACCCGTATTCAGAATTCTGCTTTCAACCTGGAAAGCAGGGAAGTGGCTGCTCTCCCCTCCTGCTAATCACCCAGGGAAAGTATAACTCCATCTGAATATTTACTTGCACAGGACTATTACATACATAGATTATAGGTGTGCTTCAACATTTCTCTTGCCATCGCATTTGTATCACACATCTTTCTTGTGCCAGACTCAAAACAACTGTTGAACGGTGGTGCTGGACGTTGTACAGCAACTGCACAAGGGGTCACGCATTTTAGCATATATAAATGTCACCTCTCACAGGAATAATATAATTCAGATAAAGTGTAACTTTACACTTACAGCAAGGACCTGCCTGGTGTATGCCCTAACTAAACAGTCCCAGTTCTGTTATTCAGTCAAATATGGATTATGGGTCAAAATACCCATTCATTGGTTTTATAAAATTTGGCAAATGTACATGCTTTTTCAAAAGAAATACATTCAATTCTTTGAAAATACTCATTTTTTTTCCTTTGATAACAATTAGTCATAAAATGAAGACAGAAAAGCCTGCCTATTGTAGGGAAAACAGCACGCCAGTAAAACATAGTACTAACAGTACACTGACCCACAGAAAAAACCTGAAACCCTCCAACTGCAACAAAACAGAACACAACCTAGGAGGGAAATATTATTAACCTTCATTAGATAATTCTGTTTATCAGTGCAATAACCAACGGAGGAAGCAGATTACAAAACAGTTGCCAACAGTGCTTCAGTAAGCACTTGTTTCAAGGTAGCCTTCTTTCAGACAAACAATTTATTAATATACTCGAGGAAGGGCATTTCCTAATCTAATCTCAAATTAAAGGAGAGAGTAAGACAGGGTGTGAACCACACCATAAACCTAGGAATCTGCACTCTCTGCTGACAATGCATAATGTTTTATCATACTACAGCCACCACCCAACCTTCCAGTGACTTCTGCATAAACTGTCATCTGCATAATGGAAATGGTGCAGCAGATAATCATTGGGAGAAACTACAATATTTCTGGTTCATAACTAACAAGCATGTGGTCTAGTCAGTACAGTGTCAAAAATGCATTATATCATAGACCATACTATTACATCACAGGTCAAACATCAAGGAGGTCTCATCAAAAACAGCATCCAATGTAAAGAGAACAAGTGAAGCAAAGAATCAATGTGAGAGATACAAAGGTAGGTATCCTTAAAACTTAGTAAAAGTTGAATTAGGCATAAAAGGACCAAGGTATATCACATTTGTCAAGCACTGTGTTAGATAAGATTTACTTTTCAATGGCAAAGATTCATCAAAGATGACCACCAGTTTGTCCTGACCGACATATTTAAACTGGTTGTTGGTACCTTAACACCTTACCAAGAAGTCGAAACAGAAAAATTCAAGTGAGTAAAAGTCTTAAAAAATGTCCTTTTCCAAGGGTTCCCACTTCTGTGGTGTGAAAGTAGTTATCCCAAACAAATGTGGAAAATAACACCCTCTTAGTAATGCAGCACTGAGTTACAGAATACATGATTTCTAATGAACAGAAACGTTGCAAGCACTATTTAAATAAAATGCAAACTGTGCATGGTAAAAATCACCAAAAAACTAAAAGCTGCTATATCACACAAAATACATAATTTCATGACTGATGGCAGCTGACACAATTATAAATCCTTACAAGCATGTATACCAGCTTTAAAGGTGGTGGAAAAATACCAAGGATAGGTCTCAAGCAAAGCCAACTGACAAGGAGAGAAGCTGAGATGCATACTGTGGGGTAACTCAGCTGAGATGCATGTGACAATGATCTAGGGGCAAGACTGAGTGGTGCTTCTTGGACCACAGGACAGTCTCTGTAGGAATTCCAGTGTTTAAGACAAAAGTATAGAGCAGGAATGGTCTCAGGATCGGTGGTCCTGAATGCAGTGCTGAATGCCTGGAATGAGATTAGCATCAGAGAAGACTTGCAAGCTATGAGGCCCCATTCATGTCACTCTTTCGGAACACTTATTTTTGAGTCGAGCATGCAAGCGATTTGACCTATTGTTAGTATTGTGGGCTTTTAACCACACCCACCTCACGCACATCACTTTCACTTGGTTGTGGGCTTGCCTTTCAAATATCCTTTATTATCATAGGTAAATGCTTTAGGTTTGTTCCGCCTTGGGGCGGTTTTGTTACCGCCGTTAAGACTGACCCGGTTACATGGATAATTGCAAGATTCCCGATATGTTGGACTGTGACCACATTTTTCCTTCTGTGTCTCTCCTTCGTGCTCATGCTCATGGCGCTTTGAATTGTCTCACTTTTGTTGAATAATGTTTTACTCTTCATTTTCATATTTATTTTTATGTGGCTACAAATGTTCAGCTAGGAATTTACAACGTCAATAGCTCTAACTGGAGCAAACGTGAGACCGATTGCATTGCAAATCCTTGCTTTCACCAGGGATAGATGGAGAGGTATTCCGCATGTGGAAACCAAGCAGACGTGACAAGCATGCAGATTCTAACGGGCAGGTGGTGAAACCGGCCGGCGAAAGGAGGTGGAGTCGTCAAATCTTTCAACCAGATTAAGAATAACTTCAACCGGGGACGAAGGAAAAAGTCCACTACACATAGCTAAAGACACTAGGCCCTCAAAGGGGATGCAAACAGGGAGGCAGCACAAATTGGTAAATGCATGCAGATACGGACAGAAATGTTCTCACCAAATGATACCAGACATTAAAGCCAACATACTACTTGTATAGCTGGGTTTTTATGACATCCTGGGACAGAGAATCCTGTATCAAACCAAGATTGAACAGACATTGTCCACAACTCAAATAAGGGGATAATGAACAGACTGGATCAAAATGAGCCTTAAACTACTGCTCCGAAGACACCTCAGCATGCTGAGGTTACGTAAGATGGATCACAAGAAGGTCGATGTGCTGAAAAGGTTGCAGGAAAACCGGATTATCATCACATATTTAGTGGTAGTGCAATAGGATCAGAAGCTTTTGGGAAGCAGTTGGCTACCTGGAATGAAGTAGGTGTTAGAGAAGGGATGTAGACTGTTCACTCAACTATCTGCAGCAAAACTGGCAATATTGGATGAATGGGGTAATAATGGTCTCCCAAAAGGAAACCAATTAGTACCGCCAATATGTTGTGAAAGGAGGAGGTCTTACTTAAGCTCTGGAATATGTAAGGAGAATTTAGCAATTACAGTGATCTGTCTGACGTCATCACAGATAACTCTGAATTGCTCACATGCCCAAAGACACTTACAACGTTCCAGATCATCATTAATTATGAGTCGGAAGGGCAAACAAGCAAAGGGGTCAGATGACGGTGGTGATCTCTATGGGGTTTTGGAAGGCACTCTTGCTTCCCCACTTGTTTACAATTCAAATTTTCATTTTAATGACTTTCTCAAAGTGGCAGATCCCGTTTGGGGGCCAGGGGATCCTTGGGGTGGGGGAGAGATTTTGTGAGAGGGCTCTGGGAGGGTAGTTAGTCTGACAGAAAATACTCTGTGGCCACAATTTGAAGAAACTATTATTAAATCACAGAAATCCAAAGTAGGGCAAAAGGCATTATGATAATGTTGACACTCTAAACATGCTTAGCATGGTCTTAGGAAAGAGGAGGTAGAAACTACAGAGAGAACTCTGACACAATCAATTTTGGGAAAAACTGCCAATTTCAAGGTCGGATTATCACTAGATTTGTATTGTATTTACAAAAATAAAAAGCTTTTTAAATTTGCAAACAGACAGAAAATTCTAAGAGTGCAGGAAAACACAGCAACTTAGTCAAGGTAATCAGGTCTTTCTTCAATGTGTTAACCTACCTGATCCTTTGGTGACATTTCTTGCTTTGCGAGCACAACTCCACACACTGCTACTACCTTATCAGAGAGATCCCCAGAGACAATCTGGCCTTGTGTGTACTGCTGACCTTTCTCTCTTTGCCACAGCAGTGTGTCTGGATTGGCCAAAACAAGAGCCTTCTCCACATTCTGCATTTGCATCTCTTCTAGTGTCCTACGAAAACATCAGTACAACTGTTATCTTGATGCAACGGAATAAGCTGAAGTTATTAATTATATAAATCATCTATTTTTGCACACTTACTTAAGTCTGAAATTTATCAGTTCTTCCGGGTTCAATATTTTCTTCAGGAAAGTTTTTTTATGTCCATCACTCATACACGTTACCAAAGCTAAACAATTGGCAGTATACCTGAAAAAATAAAGACACTTTTGTGACTAAATTGTTTAATACCTTTACTGAGTGGAAGCAGTAATGAAGGGCTGTACAGAGTGAGCGATTAATTATGGTAGCACCTAATCAAAGAGCAGAGCTAACCAACCAAGGCCGGGCGGAAAAATGTTACTATCTGCAAGTTACATGCCTATAACACTGTTAATGAGGTACGGGCAGCTGTCATACATTCACGTTTCTTTTCCATCTTATTGCACCTTTTTGCACTATCAAGGAACATTCTTCCGAGAACAGACAGTACTTACTACTAGTTCAGTCAATCTTCTTTACTGTAAGTGTCTTAATATTACAATAACGGTTTAAAAAATAAACAAATATTTTCTTGTCTTCAGTATTAGGAGATCCCTTGTAAAGATATATCCCCTTGATAAAATATCAAACTACCATAGTTTCCTTTTATTCTTAAAAAAAAATGCACTAGGCTTTCTTTGCATTATAAAGAAAGGCAATATAATGTGACGGTGAATAAACCATTTATCAGGTCAGCTTAAGATGAACGTTTTTCATCTTACGTTTGTAAGAAAGACCCACTGCAGAAGCAGAATGAGAAACCGTGTTTTCTTCTGTAGCGCGGAGCCTTTCGGAGATTGACAAAATTGCATCTTGTGTCAAGCAATACTATCTTCGAGAAGGAATGGATGTAATTATCTCTTAATGCCGCATGAACGACTTTTGAATTACAGTCAATGTTGTTTATATGCCAGTTGCTGTACGATTTTAAAAGCAGAATGGTACAGTAGTGTTTCCGATAAATAATAACCAGCAAGCTAACATCAAGAAGTTGGGGAATATACCTAATGTACTTCAGACTGTTTAAGAAGTGTTTGGTTGTAGTATATGTAAACAATGTAAATCACTGTCAATAACTGCAAAAAAGGTGAAGTAAACAACTGTAGTGTAAATTAGGAAGATACCCCCACACAGAAATCCTAAATGATTATAAACAACATTTCTGTTTACTGTAAAACATGCAACTAAGCCTAAGTAAATGTTCATCCCATTTAAAATTGTTTTGCAGTTGTATTTCATCAGTTGAGTGAGGAAAGGGGTAAGGGAGACGGAACCATAATTACAAGTCATGGGTATCCTCTCTGAATGTATAAACAATAGACAAATTCCACAAGTACATTATCTGTGGAAAGAGGAATGCAAGAAAATCCTAAAATAAGCAGAAGGATCTGCCTCCCATTCTTCACATGCTAGCATGTGAAAACAATTCTGTGCGTGGTGCCTTCAGAAACAGGTGGGCCTGAAAACTAGTCGTAAGAGGTTACCTCGCTGTCTTTATTTAGCAAAATCTGCCATTCAGTGCTCTTCTATTAAACTACATTTCCCTGTCACCACCGCTTAGAGGAAAAGTCCCTCACACATCCTTTTTCACTGTACCAGTGAATATGGGTTTCTAAAGGTCTGAGAAGGGTCTCCTACATCCCCCGTGCATCCCCCAATCAAAAGGTCTTCCTCTCCTTGGGAATTTAACATTGTCCTTTTCAAACTAATGGGTCCTCCTTTTGAACTCATGCATGAGGCAGATCTGATTTTTTTTTTCCATCAAGTGTTTTTTTCTTGCACCTATAACATGAGCCAGAAGAGTGGCTCAGCTTCAAGCTTTTTGTTCCGGGAACCTTATTTGTTTTTCTCCTGTAGCAAAGTGACTACAAGAGCCCACTTCAGATTTTTATCTAAATAAATCTCACTTTCAACTTTTTCCCCCCCCACGGGTCAGTCAACTTCAGCAAAAACATCACTTCATATTCTAGAAATGAAAAGGGTCCGCAAATGCAAATTGGGTAAAACCAAAGTTTTTTATAACGATCAAACATCAACTTGTGTATTATGACGTGGTTCACATCAAACTGGCCTTCACTGAAATTAACCAAAGCTGAAATGATTGTTATTAATGGCTAAGAGTCCCTTTACAATGAAACCTAAGGCTTATTCTACACGTGGAAACACAGTTATTGTTCTTTGATGGGGAATGTGCCAGTTCCAGATATTTGCAAAGCGCCAGTCTGGACGTCCCATTTCATCATAGGCTTCTGCTCATTGACATGGCGCTAAAACAACAACTGAGGTGCTATGTGTTTTTATAATTTAGAACTAAATGGTAGTTGAAATTCTTTGGCACACATGCACTTTAGGACTAGAGTGCCCTCCTGACAGTGATTTTATTTCATATTGGACTTGTACGGTAGCAATGGTCTTCTTCCATCAGGGCAGGTAACACTGCACTTTAAGAACTGAAGGTCTACCTGGTGGCGATATTTTTTAATGTGAAATATGTGTTAACATTTGAATTTTAGTGTAATGGTTGTAATTGACTGAGCACTTAATAAATTACTTACTTATATTTCTACGTTAGGAGTGCTATCTCCCACTCCATTAACAACCCTCCCGCCTCCCCATTATCCAAAGGCGTTGGAAAATACTCTAAAGGCATTGATCATCCCAATGCATTTTCTTCAGACAAACCGCCTTGCTGACTCTGCGCTACACAGTGGTAAGGCTGGTAGCCTCAAGAATTCCTTTAAGGTGCAGTGTCAATCAGCACAATGTGTCTCCAGTCTATCAGACACTAGATTTTCCTTGAATTTTGGTGTTTTAAGAAGTGTTTTTAACCAACCACCTCGTATTGTTTATTTGGATTTGCTTTTGAAAATTGAAAAAATTATTTCCTCTTGTTTTCATTGAAAAATTTAAAATAAATACATAAATAAAATGGTGATCCAACACATCACAGCTACAGACATTCTACTGAATATAGACGTCCGAGATAATCAATCACAACAAATAGGGACAGTTGTTGCACCATTACAATCACCTATTCAACACTCCCTTCAAAAGGCTCTGATCAGCTACTTAGTTACCAACGAAGTTGGTTACGGTCATGTAGGTCAGTCAAAAGGGAACGGACGTCGTTGAAGGCTCTACTAAGCACACTATTAGGAAGCCATATAAAAGTATGCGACTTAAAATAAATACCTCATAACATACGATACAACTGACAATTAAGTCGTCCAGTGATTATTCCCATGACCACATCTTAATTTTCTGTAGTGCACTCACACCAATATTTAGTTTTGGGGCACCTCACATCTGAACTGAATCAAAATACATTGTATAACATACTGTAAACAGATACAGCATGTAAGAGTCAATGTCAAATTTGTCAAGAAACGCTTTCTACCACAAAATAAAGCTGTAAAAGGTTTCTGTATTTTCTTCACAGAGAAGGGATAATGCTCTGCTGTGTTCGTTTTTCTGGCCTGTCTTGTGCTGCTCCTCAAGGTAGTCTGCAATCTGCAAGTACATTAGAAGTTTTCCTTGTTTTGTGTGATGCTCCAGGGCAGAGGCCAGATTTTCACTTATGAAGAGTGGGTAGCATGCTCTCATATCAGGTTAAAGGACTGGCAGTTGCTGGGAAGCAATCACAGACAAACGTGCAGGCCTTCTTCGAAGTATCCTGGCTAAGCTGGGGCCCTTAACTTACGTAGAGGGGTGACTGAATGTGTAAAATGTATGTTCTTGGCATGAGTGGGGCCAGAAGTCTTTACAGGGACACTATTGTTTGTGGAGGACCCTATAAAACGTTCTGCACAAAATGGCACTTTCCATGCAGATGGCCTTCGTTCACTTCAAGGTTAACGATCCGACCATTTCTAGCTTCCTGGGTCTCCGCCAAAGTGTAGAAGTCTGGTAGGCTGAGAGGATAAAATGTTATTTAACTGTAACAATAGTTTTAAGGTGGATACTAATGTACAACTGGATGCCATGTAGTCGTCGTTTAGGTAGTGGCTGGTTTCGTGGAAAAAACAACTTAATTTAATCGATTCAGATGCTGACCTGTGAAAGTCACAAGAAGCCTACAATGCTTCACAACATGTTTGCCAATCCCAGAGTCTATTTTCTTTGATTTTCTACTCTGGAGAATTTAATTTTATGATGATTCATTAAAAATATTTAACATTCCTGCTTTCTAGAAAGGTAAGAGTTTAACATGAATAACTTAATGATGCGTGAACTTGTTCACAGCTGCGAGTTCAATTTAAAAGTTTATTATTTAGGTAGTTCAATTTGAAAAACAAACCGTAGCAAACTGATGTTTTAATGCTGTTTGTCCCTGCTGCGACCTCCTCTCGTTTGAATTTCCATATAAAGTTTCGTCAATGTCAGAGAAGACATCCAAGTATGGGCCTTACATGATTGATAAACATGCATTGCAACAAAAAAAATGCAAGAAAAGCGGCATTATTCCCAGTTGGAGTTCTTAGTCTAAAACATAGCTTTAATAGCTAATCGACAATATGCCATCATACACTGATTAATTCAAGTCATAAATGTTGCCTGTGTAACTGGCTCCCCTAGGAGGTTTGCTGCAAGAGCATAAAGGATTTGGTATTTCTTTATGGGTTTAGTTTTATCAATGTATTACAAATAAATCAATCACATACCATCTTTAAAATCTTTCCAGTGACTGCAGATTTGAAAAGGAAGAAAAATTAAAATCGATTAACTAATGTACAAAGATTACATTTTCTGACAAATTTTGGATGAATACATAAAACAACCGTATCACAGTGTCCCACTAGGTATGGCTGACAGATAACCTTCATAGTCATTTGATGGCCACAAGTAATGCCGCCTTTAACGTCAAGTAACCTGCAGAGGAGTTTGTTATAACCTCTGTCCTGACCTTGTAAAAGCATTGCAATTACAATTCTCTTCAAATAAGGTGCACAAATCCCTGACATATCTACACCTCAAACAGGTATACTCAGCACTGCGTTTTATAACGCGTTTTATAATGGTTTTCATGTATCAATAAGGCAGTGAAAGGGTTAACTGAAGACGTGTGCACAGGTCCCTTTGGTGGTTGTGTTAAACAAGTTAAACAAGTTAAACTCGTATTTAGGTTCCAAGTGGGTGAAGGGCTCCAGAGCAGTGGGTAAAGTCCTTAGACATGCATATCTCAAATGTAAAATAATGAAGGGCAATCACAACTAATGTGCCAAAGTAGATGCTAGAATCATCACGGTCATTGAGGCTAATGTATACTTGGTGACCAACTGTGCCACGATTGGAATAGGGGGAAGTATAAGTAAAAGCCCCATCAGCTGTGGTTATACACATCTGAGATGCAGATTAAACATTTTTCTTGTCCTTTGTTGCGACTGGATAAATAACCACAGTAATCAAATATATAATAAGATATGATTCACTCATGACTAGTTTAGCTCCCTATTACACATTTAATACAGTTAGATAGAAAAAGGAATGCAAGGTTTTTGAGTGCTTGGAATATGGTCGGTAGTTCCTTGAAAGGGTAAAACTAATTTACAGTTCTAATGGACAGAGAAAGAGGAGGGGTGGACTTAGGAGAACAGTGGACCCTGGAGAGAAGGACAAGACATAACTACCCAGGGGGCGGAGGCAGCAGCTAGCGAAGATGGCCAGGGGTGAAGCGAGCTCCCGCACAGCCTGCCGATGTAACCCCCAATCCAGCATACATCCTAACCGACACAGGGCTCGAAGATAGCCCTGTGCTCACTGCCCACCACAACACCTGGAAAGGTATCTCTGGGGGGCGGATGACCGTACAATGGCAGGGGGAGACAGTTCATCCTCCCCTTGCAGTCCAAGATAAAATGGTGGACAGCGCAGGGGGACCCCGGTGAGGCAGCCTGCGTGGCGGGCAGGACAGGGCACAAACGCGGCCCCAGTGGAAATCAGTGCTGCCCCCCTGCGATCTTAAAGAAGGTGGTGGCGGACCCCGGGAGGCAGCAACAGGTGAGAAGGCGGCAGACGGCTCAGTGGCAAGAAGGGGATAGTGGGAACGTTACCCTCCGTGTGGCAGCCTGGTGGTGGACATGCCTCATCCTGCAACCTGGACTAACCCCTTCGGCCCCAGCGACAGGGTGGAGAAAGCGCAGGCCTGCATGGGGGCACTGTGGTGAAGGGCCTGTGTAGTGATCTCCATGCATGTCTAGGAGAAACAATGTGAGAGTTGGTGGGGTCCCGGAGGGTATGAAGGGCCCTAGCGCAGATCTTTTTGTGGGTGGAGGACTTGGTGTTGAATAAACTCAAACCAAAGAAACTATCAACTTTTTTCCAGTGGAAAGGGCACACAGGATGCCGGACCGTCCTCCAAGGCCAGGGGCTCCTGCACACACGATTATTGGCAGGATCCTGAATTTCAGGGAACGCAATGCCATCTTGCAGGCGGCCAGGTCACATCGCGTTCTACAACTGGATAACGCTGTCATCCGTTTCTTTCCAGACTTCACCCTCAAGGTCCAGCGCATACGGAAAAAGTTTGAGGCCGTCAAGAAAGCGACATGGGCCATGGAGGTGAAGTACATGATGATGTTCCCCGCAAAGCTCCGGGCTGACAACGGCAAGACATGGCACTTCGTGTCACCGCAAGAGACGTGGGAATGGCTAGAGGGCTGGAGAGCAGTCCGCAAGAAACATGGAGTTCGGAGGAAGACCCAGCCAACAGGAACTGATTGGGCTGAGCTAGCCACGTCAGGTGTGGGACACTGGCAGAGCCTCTCTCGGACTGACTCCCAAATGGGTCCAGGAAATATCTCCAGAACTTATGGGTGCTGCAGGACGACAACAGCTGTTTTGAGTGTCCATCCATGGAGAGGGGAGAATGGAGGGTGGAGCTTAGGACCACCTCTGCCGCACAGTAGCCAAGGGCAAGGTAACTCATTTGACAAAGGTGACTGTAAAGAAATGGCTCCCTGTTGCAGTTACCCCCCACTTTTTTGCCTGATACTGATGCTGACTTGACTGAGAAGTGTGCTGGGACCCTGCTAACCAGGCCCCAGCACCAGTGTTCTTTCACCTAAAATGTACCATTGTTTCCACAATTGGCACACCCTGGCATCCAGATAAGTCCCTTGTAACTGGTACCTCTGGTACCAAGGGCCCTGATGCCAGGGAAGGTCTCTAAGGGCTGTAGCATGTATTATGCCACCCTAGAGACCCCTCACTCAGCACAGACACACTGCTTACAAGCCTGTGTGTGCTGGTGAGAACAAAATGAGTAAGTCGACATGGCACTCCCCTCAGGGTGCCATGCCAGCCTCTCACTGCCTATGCAGTATAGGTAAGACACCCCTCTAGCAGGCCTTACAGCCCTAAGGCAGGGTGCACTATACCATAGGTGAGGGTACCAGAGCATGAGCACTGTGCCCCTACAGTGTCTAAGCAAAACCTTAGACATTGTAAGTGCAGGGTAGCCATAAGAGTATATGGTCTGGGAGTCTGTTTTACACGAACTCCACAGCACCATAATGGCTACACTGAAAACTGGGAAGTTTGGTATCAAACTTCTCAGCACAATAAATGCCCACTGATGCCAGTGTACATTTTATTGTAAAATACACCCCAGAGGGCACCTTAGAGGTGCCCCCTGAAACTTAACCGACTATCTGTGTAGGCTGACTAGTTTTAGCAGCCTGCCACAAACCGAGACATGTTGCTGGCCCCATGGGGAGAGTGCCTTTGTCACTCTGAGGCCAGTAACAAAGCCTGCACTGGGTGGAGATGCTAACACCTCCCCCAGGCAGGAATTGTCACACCTGGCGGTGAGCCTCAAAGGCTCACCTCCTTTGTGCCAACCCAGCAGGACACTCCAGCTAGTGGAGTTGCCCGCCCCCTCCGGCCAGGCCCCACTTTTGGCGGCAAGGCCGGAGAAAATAATGAGAAAAACAAGGAGGAGTCACTGGCCAGTCAGGACAGCCCCTAAGGTGTCCTGAGCTGATGTGACTAACTTTTAGAAATCCTCCATCTTGCAGATGGAGGATTCCCCCAATAGGGTTAGGATTGTGACCCCCTCCCCTTGGGAGGAGGCGCAAAGAGGGTGTACCCACCCTCAGGGCTAGTAGCCATTGGCTACTAACCCCCCAGACCTAAACACGCCCTTAAATTTAGTATTTAAGGGCTACCCTGAACCCTAGAAAATTAGATTCCTGCAACTACAAGAAGAAGGACTGCCTAGCTGAAAACCCCTGCAGCGGAAGACCAGAAGACGACAACTGCCTTGGCTCCAGAAACTCACCGGCCTGTCTCCTGCCTTCCAAAGATCCTGCTCCAGCGACGCCTTCCCAAGGGACCAGCGACCTCGACATCCTCTGAGGACTGCCCCTGCTTCGAAAAGACAAGAAACTCCCGAGGACAGCGGACCTGCTCCAAGAAAGGCTGCAACTTTGTTTCCAGCAGCCTTGAAAGAACCCTGCAAGCTCCCCGCAAGAAGCGTGAGACTTGCAACACTGCACCCGGCGACCCCGACTCGGCTGGTGGAGATCCAACACCTCAGGAGGGACCCCAGGACTACTCTGATACTGTGAGTACCAAAACCTGTCCCCCCTGAGCCCCCACAGCGCCGCCTGCAGAGGGAATCCCGAGGCTTCCCCTGACCGCGACTCTTTGAATCCAAAGTCCCGACGCCTGGGAGAGACCCTGCACCCGCAGCCCCCAGGACCTGAACTACCGGACTTTCACTGGAGAAGTGACCCCCAGGAGTCCCTCTCCCTTGCCCAAGTGGAGGTTTCCCCGAGGAACCCCCCCCTTGCCTGCCTGCAGCGCTGAAGAGATCCCGAGATCTCTCATAGACTAACATTACAAACCCGACGCTTGTTTCTACACTGCACCCGGCCGCCCCCGCGCTGCTGAGGGTGAAATTTCTGTGTGGGCTTGTGTCCCCCCCGGTGCCCTACAAAAACCCCCTGGTCTGCCCTCCGAAGACGCGGGTACTTACCTGCAAGCAGACCGGAACCGGGGCACCCCCTTCTCTCCATTCTAGCCTATGTGTTTTGGGCACCACTTTGAACTCTGCACCTGACCGGCCCTGAGCTGCTGGTGTGGTGACTTTGGGGTTGCTCTGAACCCCCAACGGTGGGCTACCTTGGACCAAGAACTAAGCCCTGTAAGTGTCTTACTTACCTGGTTAACCTAACAAATACTTACCTCCCCTAGGAACTGTGAAAATTGCACTAAGTGTCCACTTTTAAAACAGCTATTTGTGAATAACTTGAAAAGTATACATGCAATTTTGATGATTTGAAGTTCCTAAAGTACTTACCTGCAATACCTTTCGAATGAGATATTACATGTAGAATTTGAACCTGTGGTTCTTAAAATAAACTAAGAAAAGATAGTTTTCTATATAAAAACCTATTGGCTGGATTTGTCTCTGAGTGTGTGTACCTCATTTATTGTCTATGTGTATGTACAACAAATGCTTAACACTACTCCTTGGATAAGCCTACTGCTCGACCACACTACCACAAAATAGAGCATTAGTATTATCTATTTTTACCACTATTTTACCTCTAAGGGGAACCCTTGGACTCTGTGCATGCTATTCCTTACTTTGAAATAGCACATACAGAGCCAACTTCCTACAGTGACATACTTGACATTCGCAGAACGGATATCCATGGATTTCCATCGAGTGGGCGGCAGCTTACTACTGGACAATATCTTTAGGGTGACAGGCGCTCTGCGAGTATGGGTGGTGGGTAGTTTTGAACCCACAAGGCAGGATTGTTGGGAGGGAGGGAAAATGTTTCACTGTCATTGTTGGTGACAAATTGTCTGTTTATCGAGTCTAGTTTTTGGGCAGAAGGTGTGTACACTGCACTGTTGGGGGAGATGGTGATCTTGTAAGGGAGGGAGGGAGGTGGAGCACTATCAGGATTGGGAGCCCAATCTTGGCAGTCTAACGGTCTTTTCCGATGGCGGTCCGGTCCTGGCACATCCATTGTCTTGGTACTAGGATAAAACGCCTGTTAGTTTTACAACACTTAAGACGTCACATGTACTACGAAGCACTTGATACGTTTGGGTACATCTTCAGGGGACATGCCGGATACACCACAGATTCTGGAGGTGAGGGCAGACTCATTAAAAAGTCGGTGGCCCTCATCCCATATCTGGTATGGCATGACCCCATTGGATGTAGCACTATCCGGAACGTGGAAGGGAACAACACTGAATATTTGCTCTCTGCAAGTACCCCCTCGCCTCCATGAAACACCTCTCCCGGAGGTCGGGGGATCTGTTGCTGTGTATGCCCACAGGGATCCTTATTTTAGGTCGGGGGACCTAAAGTTACTCATGGATGTGGGGGTGGACAGATCGGGAGGCACAGATAACAGGGGGGAGGGGGTCAATTGTCCCAATTTACAGAAGCGCTGGGCCTGATCGATCTATGTAGGGAAAGCAATCCTCAGATACGACAATACACGCATTACTCTGCTGCTCACAAGAGTTTTTCCTGCATAGATTACATCTTTATGACAAGTGTTCACACTTCCCAGTTTCGGGAGGATGTTCATCATGCAAGGGGCATCTCTGACCAGTTATGGGCCATACTGACTGGTCCCATGCGAGACTACCTGTTGCCATGTCACCCGGACGCTTGGATCCTGCGCAATAGAGAGGAACAGGGAAGGTTGAGGGAGGAAGCGGATCTCTATTTTAAAGAAACCCCAGGTCTGTGCAGTCAGTGTGCATGTTATAGGAGGCATTTACAACAGTTTGAAGGGGGCATGCCCAGGTGCTAATTGGGGCCAAAAAGAAAGACAAGGCAGGAATGCACGATTATAGAGCGAGACAGATTAGCTGGAGAAGGCAGTCCTGGCCTCGGGGGCCCTGGAGGGTTGCGGTAAATTACAACTCCACCAGCAGGAGCAGAGGGCACTGGCACAGAACCATGCCCAAGAACACGCATTGGCAATACTGCATCACTTATACGACATGGGGGGGAAGCCAGTAAATTACTGGCCTGTCTGGGGCAAAGGGATGGGTGTTTCAGATAGATAATACAGAAGGAGTGCCACAAACAACTGGCAATGTCAATGATCTTCTTAAAGATATCCCAGCACTGGTCCTCACGGGGGATGATTGGGAAACAGAGGCAAACAGAACAGAAGAGGAGTTGGCACGAGCCCTCTGAGATCTGCAGTCAGGTAAGGCCCCATGCCTCAATGGGCTGCCGATCGAGAAGTACAAAGGGCAGACCAGCAAAATTGCTGGACCTATGTGGACGACGTTCCGGGAGGCCTGCGAGGGAGGGAGTCTGCCAGCCAATCAGAGGACCACGACGATAGTAGTCCTCCACAAGGCAAGCCCTGAGCAGCATGAAGATCTTACAGGACCATCTCTTTGCTAAGTATGGAGGCTAAGGTATTGGCTGAGGCCTTGGAGAACAGGCTCTGAGGGGTCATTACATCACCAGCACACCCAGATTAATCGGGCTTTATACCAGATAGGAGCACAAGACTTAAGCTCCGAGGAGGAACTGGGAGCCCTGGGGGACAGTCAATGGGTGCTTGCCATCAGGGATCGATTCAGATTCGTTCAGTTAAAAATTCTGCATAGGTCTTACTACTCTTGATTACTACTACATAAAATTGGAAGAGCGACAAGTCCACTGTGCCTGAGAGGCTGTGACGTAGATGGCACATTTATGCACACACTCTGGGAATGCCCCATACTGTAGGACTATTGGTCCAGTGTTTCCAAGGAGATGTCCTAAATCACTACACTAGAGATACCACTAGACCCCAAATGGTTCCTGTTGGGGATCACAGGAGACAACACAAGGCCCAGGTACAAGGTGATTTGGTTGGGACTGGCGGTGGGAGTGGCCAAGCACAATATAGAGAGAGCCTGGGGAAGTCCAATCCACAGAAGGTTGTATACACAGAGAGGGGAATGCCCCAAAAATGGGAGAAAGTGTGTGTGTGTGTGTGTGTGTGGGGGGGGGGGGGGGGGGGGGGGGGGGGGGGGGCATGGGTGTGTCAGAAGCCAGGACATGGAGATGGAGCTAAGAGAATTAGGATTGGGCTGACTTTTCTTTTCAATAACACAATGGCCACAAAAGCGCCACTGGTGGTATTCGCAGTTAAACTGTAGAATGCCCAGGAATTTACGTTTTAATGGTTAATATGCAACACCTATGCTCCACTGTACTTATATATAAATAAATAAAATAAAGACATAAGTGCCCACTGAAGTCCATACAGGCAGTCAAACCACTGGTCTTTAGGCCTTGAATTGCTTTTGATAACCAGGGGATAACAACTGGAAGCCTAAATCATAGAACGTTCACATATGCTGATAGTCCTTTATTCAATTGACCCAGAAAGGTCAGTGCCAACCATTCAGGAGGAAACAACCCCCTTTGGTGAGGCGTCTGCTATGTGCGCTGACTGGTCAAACACCAGATTAATCCCACTGGAGGGACAGAGCAGGATAGATAGGGAAGTATACCTAGGGACGAGTCTGCAATAGCAAATTGAGTAATTCAGGTGTTTTGCAATCAAGATGAAAAACAAAAGGGAAGCAAAATACATGCTTAACATGGGTAGGGGTTCATGGATGGCCTGAGGTGCTCCAGTGAATTTTCAAACAGAAGTCTTCTTTTGGTGGTGGGCAACGTCTAATGCCACAACAGCACGTTTGCCACAATGAGTATATATCCTGCATGGTTCTCTGACTTCAAACAAGCAACAGGTCTTCAGCAAACTCAACCAGCTTTTATTATTGTTCTTGGCACAGGGAGATGAAGTAGATTTAAACTAGATATTTTCAAATTATCCTTGATAAGAGTAGTTGGAACTCCTTAATAGGGAACTATATTATGTAGCATTACAATTGCAGCAGGCTGACAAGTGGTTGGATAAGGAAAATAACTAGGAGAAGAGGTTAAAGGGGACTCATCTTCTGGTTTTGCTTTCTGAGTTCCTCAAGCCAGGAGTGGGTTTCACAAAAGATATGCTGATTGTCGCACATCAAGTGGGTAGAATCTAGGAGAGGGTGTTGAGGGTGGTTCTCAGACCGCCTCCACTCAGTTCCTTTTAAGAGAATCACACAAGAAATGTTGCTGGCTGGTGGACAGAGAAAGGGTGTGCGAAACTAGGAGATCTGTGGGCAGAAGAGAGGTTTATTACTTTTGCAGAAGCACATATAACATCCGTAATATGGAAGAGGGATCTTTTTTCAACATTTTCAATTTGCACACCTGTGACAAGGGCTTAAAGGAAGCAGACAGTTGTGGTAACGCTAGATTTGGCAACTTGGGGTGGGTGGGAGCCAGTTTGTACTGAGCACTTCAGTTCAATGAGGAAGGGTTGCACTGAAGGTCAGAGATCAATGAGGGATGGAACGTCCTGGCCTATTGCTAAAGTATACCAACAGTGATGAATGGAAAGCCTGAATTAATTTCAGCCATGAATGCTGGAATTAATCTCAGCCACTGGTAATTACTCAGGGCCGCATCCCAGCCCATCGTTATTTTGAACACCATGTCACATCAGTTTGGATCCAGCTATATGCAAATCAGTCTTGACCCTGCTCCTAGGGGAACTGTACAGCCTGAACTGACAAGCCAGGTTCTCCCTTAATCGGAACTAGCAACCCAGGACCTGTTTCACCCTTTTTATTGGCTCACCAGCTGGATATAGCATATCTCCAGGGAACCAGTGAGCAGAGGTCCCACGCCTGGGCATACCCAACCCACTTAGGGCAACATACTAAAGCATACAAAAAGTGATGAATGGAATGCTTGAATTAAACTCAGATACTAGTAATTACTTGGCCTGCATCCTAGTCCATTGTTGCTTTGCATACCATGCCACCTCAGTTTGGCCCAACTATATGCAAATCAGTCTTGATCCTGCTCCAATGGGAACAGTACAGCTTTGCCTATTGCTAAGCAGAAGTGGGACAGAGCCTATAAGCAGGTAAAGAACACCTCTTTTAATGCAAAATTTAAGCTGGTGCAGTTTAACTGTTTGTAATCTACATGTCTCATGCCAGTGAAATGGAGTACAATCTGAATTGGGCATTCCCCTTATTGTCTGAGTTATTGAGGAGGGGTGGATTTGGTGAGGGGGGATAGGGTAGAGGCTAACGTCTTACACATAACTTGATGTGCCATGGAAGTTTCAGCTGGTCACACCTGCTCTGCTAAACCACAAGCAAAATCAGGGCCTTCTGAGTTTAATGATGGACTAAAAAATGGAGGCAAAATTAAATGCAAGTTTGCTACACTGGCAATCAGTTAAATTTAGAACAGCAGTAAACTGGATCAGGCCCCTGACACACAGGCTTGAAGCGGGTAAAAGACATGATAAAAAATAACAAAAGCAGAAAGTGGCTTACTAACATTAACTGCAAAGGAAGAAGAGCTCACTGAGGATCTGGCAAACTGGCAGAATCATGTTAGCTGACTGACTGGCCTGACACTTGGCTACCATGAATGGTGCAGTAAATCACTGTCAGCAGGGAGGACGGCTACCATATAAACAAATTTGAACAGATTAATGTGCCAGTGTTGGCAAGATTTGAAATAACCTGCAAGAAAATGATCTAAAAATGAGGATAGAAAGCTTCTGAAACAATGCACTCACGTGCACCAAGACTAAATTATTGATAGTGTAGGAGCTTCCCAGAATGGGTGAAAAATTATGGAATGGTATTTGACATAAATTATGTATGCACACTGAAATATTATACTGTATGGAATGGCCATCTTGGATGTGCACTCCTGCTCGTGGTTAAGGGGTTATGTTATATACCACAAAACAATAAAAACTTTTTTTAATGTTTACAAAAAAAACAAAAACAAAAAACATAAGCAGACCACTTCTAAAAAGGATCAAGCAGTGAATTACCATTTTCCCCAGAAGTACCCACCCAACAATTTAATTCCTTCAGTGGAGACACTCTTGTTACACAATTTCTAGGAATGAAGTAGAGCTGTGTATCTGGTCAACACAAACATTAGGGTATGGGGACTCAGTCCGCATATACCATCAGGAAATGATTATATCGTTCCTAGCTGGTTCAATGCCCACATATGAACCCCAAAACACTCCAGGGTACCAGAGGTGTTTTTGCAACTTCGAGCATGACTACTCAGATTCCCAAGGAAATAGTGGAAACAGATCTATCCTTTTTTTTTGTCACTCAGGGTACCCAAGGTGAGACACAGGAAAATGTATTTTAGAACAATTATTGCAACAGTTTTATTCTTGCATAAAAAAAAACATGAGCTGGGTTTATTAGGCAAACCAGAAAGTGTGTGGTAACCAGCATTACAACAAAAGTGAAAAATAAACCGTTAAAACCATGGTTTGTGATTGTGTTGGTACGCTCCAATCTGTAGCTACCTACACTGCTGAGAGCATAGTGGGAGCATCCTCTGCCAGTTCTATAGGAAAACCCAAACCCCCATATCTGGCTAATATGTATCGGGGACCCAGGAAGCAGCCCTGTGTAGTGCAGGCTATTGCTCCTTTGGAAGGTAAGCATCAGCATCTGAGTCAGCCAAACTGCATCTTAGGCACTGGGTGCCACATTCCAAGATAAGCCCAGTGGAAGTACTCCGCTCTCACATATGGTGCAGAGGCAGTTGTTATAATCAAAGCACCATGTATGTCACAATGTGCCAGAGATGCAAGCTTGACACTGATGTCTACAAACTAGCAGCTGTCACCACAGACAATCAGAATGTTTAGGCGTTGTATTGTGTGTGCAGAGCCATGGACAGAGTGTACAGACTAGATGCCTCAACACTTAATAGAAGCAAGCAACATATACAATGATTCTCAGTACACTATCACATAAACGAAAAGCCACATAAATGGTTACCGACAGGAGAAAAAAAAGCTACGTTAAAAATGTGCATTTAAAAAACAGAGGCTCTAAGCAGGCCCTAGCATGCTTTACTACACTCTGCTAATTCAGATATTCAAGAGCACCATGAAAATATCCACTCTATCCCTACCCTTCAAAACAAAAAAGTCCTAGGAAGGTAATCCTTCAAAATACGGTCACCCTTAATCCTTTGCAGAAATTCCAGATATCCTCAAAGCTAGCTTCTACAGAGGCTACAACTTACCCTCACCTTTCATCAAAGCCTCCTCAGGGATGTACTTCTATCCTCCCCCAGCCCAACCATCATCAGCGCCTACCTTTCACAAGGCATCCTCCTCGAAGCCTTAAAAAAATCAGCTTAATATCCATCCTCCCCTGAATGAAAACCGTCACCCTGATAGTCTACTCCTATCTTATTACACACATACCATTCAGAGGCAGCCTGCATCTAACTTGCTGGCTTTTCAACCCAAGTCTACCTTGTCAACTAATCTCTGTAGGTCAATTGCAAACTCATGGTGAGGTTTCTCATTGGAATCGGATAACAGGCCTGCCTGTGCTAATGCAGTGAGGTTTCACTGTCAGTCTATCTCCTAGGACGTTGGCCCTGAAACCGAGGCATCACATGAACTCTGCCATGATGCAGGGGCAGAAAATGCCCAGTGCTTTCCTTTTCAGGTTTTTTGGCATCAAAGCACCACAAGCACATCAGTCTCACTTTGATCCTACGATGGACAAAAATTACATAAAAAGATTAACTTTACTCAGTGAGACTGACAATCACACTGGGCAAAACCTGACATTCTACAATGGACCAAAGGAAGAAAATTAGTACACAGACAGAAAAAAATGAGCTTTATTAAGAATCATTCAATATGACTTTTACTGTTGTTCAGGGTATGTAAAATACGAAGGGCTTAAATTGCCTGACTTTAGAGGCTTTGCAGTACAGGCTTGCTTCTTCTAAAAAAACAAAAATTGAAAGGTTTGACAGTTCCCTAATCTGAAAATTGCAGGGTTTTTTGCAGGTATATCACACAGCTTTTTGAAATTTGTGTTCATGCCATGGGTCATAAAGACCCTAACCATAAATCTTACTCAAGATGCTTTTCTGGGCCAAATCATGAGATGGAGGTGTAACACATGGCATATACAAATCTAGAAAAGGTTTGAGATGTAAAACTACCATCCCTTTTCTGTGAATCCTATTTTATCTCCACTACAGTGCAGTCACCTATCCCATTTTCTGCGTTGTGCTGATCATCGTCTAGTGCCTGAACAGTTCAGCTCAAACCTTTTAGATTTAACATGGTGGAAATCAGGAAAGGGATCAAAGACTTAGGATGCAATGCTCCCTGTTGAATAATAAAAAATAAAATAAAAAAACATTGGATGGCTTTAACTTCCAGTCAGTACACAAAAGGGGGAATATACAAGAACCACCTCGGCTCCGTCGTTTATGGCAATGCAGGCAAAGTTAGTTCTCCAAGGTTAGCTGAATATAGAGAGGTACTTTCATGAGACAAGGCCCTACAGCTTTTGTCCGTCCATAAGTGCTGGAACCAAGCCCTTAATCTTGGAAGAGGTGCACCACTGCACCCTACTAGGAAAAAGGAAGGAGCAAAACTGCTCACATTAGGAACAATCACTGACAAGAGGACAAATAACTGACAAAAGCATGCATGGAGGTTTTCACAAAGACTAGGAGCCCAGGAGTCACAAATTTGAAACCAAAGATTTAGGAGTTTAAGAGATACTTTCAGGGAGAGAAATAGGTTAGCCTGCTCTATTTTCAAACTACCAGTACCTAAAATGGGCCCCATTTGCCAGCATCCAGTTCCAGAGACAAACACATGTATTTTCGCTTCGCCCTACATCTTGTGGTTATACCTTCTTGGCCGCGGCCAGAAGTACTAATTTCCTGATTATTTGAAATGAGCCTCGACTGGAATCTTACCCTAAATCCCTGGATACAAGTGGGAAACGGCCAAATGAGAGTCAAGTCAGTGACCCTCTCCTGGGGACGCCGGAGGCAATGCTCTTCGGCCTGCCTTTTTTCGAGATAGACTGAAATAAAATGGAACCACAAACTAAAAAGTAAAGAAAAAATCTTTAGGAAAAGCACAAATCTTATAAGTTTCCATAGCTTCAGTTTTTCTAAAAAGGTCAGGGTGCCTAAACACCTGTGCAGGAGAGTTAGAGGAGGAAAAGGCCCACGAAATGAGTACCCTCCCTCCAAAAAATTATCTGAAAAAAACAAAGCTTTTGGTTGGTGTGCCAAACACAACCAATGTTGCTGCTGAATGGCTGCAATGTTTGTCAATTAAGAACACTTAATGAGAAGACAGAAACCAATCATCTTATAATCGCTCTTGTGCAAATGCATGTTAGCTTTCGATTAGGTACTGCTCTTAGTAGAACTATGGAAACAATATCAAAATGTGTCTTTTTAGCACAGCAAAACACATGCTTGGACATTTGAACCCCTACTGAAATGTAAAACTACAAAACTGTGAAAAAGCCAAATACACAGCTTAGTTCCTTGTTAGACTGACAGCCTTAGGCTGACCTTCCCCAAAATGTTTGCCTTCCTGTCCATTTTTCTGATCTCGTTTATGCTGGTTTTAGGGCTCTTCGCACTCTACCACTGCTGACCAGTACGAAAGTGCTTGTGCTCTCTCCCCTAAACACGGTAAGATTGGCTCATAACCCATTGGCATACCTAATTTATTTGTAAGTCCCTAGTAAAGTGCACTATATGTGCACAGGGACTGTAAATTAAATTATACTAGTGGGTCTGCAGCACTGATTGTGCCACCCAGATAAGTAGACCCTTAAACATGTCTGAGGGCTGACACTGCCAGGCCTGTGTTGCAGTTTCACTGCCACTGCAACTTGGCATTTGAAATTACTTGTCAAGCCTCAAACACCCCTTTTATTACATAGAAGTCATCCCTAAAGTAGGCCCTAGGTATCCCACAGGGCAGAGTGTTATGTAAGTAAAAGATAGGATATGTACTTTTACATTTTCTGGTAGCGAAACAAAAACACTCCAAGTCACAGGCCAGCATTGGGAATACCTTTATACAGCTTTAAGTGGTAATTTCAGATCTGAAAGGAGTGTCATTGCCATGTTTGATATTGTTAGAACGGTGGCGAGAAATCCTGCTTACTGTTAAATTTGGATTTAACATTACTATTTTAGAAGTGCCACTATTAGAAAGTAGGCATTTCTCTGCAATTACTACTCTCTGTGCCTAATAGCCTGTATCCAATCCATGCCTGGTCTGTGCTGGTTGACAGCTCCCCTTGTGCATTCTACCCAAAAGCCATAAACACAGGACACTCAGCTGCTTCTGTATTAATTTGCATACTGATGGGTCTCCCTGGGCAGGAAGAGAGGAGGGGTTCTCTGTTACACTTCAAAGGTTAGTGGCCTGACCTCACACAAAAGGACTGATAACCCCGTCACAGATCTCCTGGCAGACAGAACTGAATTGAAAGCCGTACTGGTGCACTTCAAGACCATTCTTTGTCGTTTTCCTCCACTTCAAAGGTGCATTAGTGTATATCTACTGTGTCTGTGACCCTCTAAAAATTAGACATGCCTGGACCTACAACTGGACTCTGTCAGAGGGACTGCCGTGCAGCTCACAGAACTCATCTGGACAGCTTTTCTGGAAGGACTGCGCTCCTGCTTCCTGCCCCCTCCCCCCACCGACTCTGCCAGAAGGATTCTGCCTTCCCCTCACAAGTGCTTTACAAGAACTTGGATTGAGCCTACTTCCTGTTCTAAAGTCTCAGGACCATCAAAGACTTCATCTGAAGTAGAAAATTCGCAGTGCCAGAAAAACCTCCACAACGCCTGCAGAATAAAGACACAGCGCCTGTCTCGGGCATTTGATTTTCCACGCATCGCCCTGGGCGCCAAAATATCCCCGCATCGCAGTGAGGAATGAAGACTGCGCTCCTATAAATCAATATCATCTTCGCCACACCAGTAAAAACTATGCATAGCTTTACTTTCTGACGCATATCCTTTGCGGCCCTCAGCGTAGTTATTTTTGATACAACCCAGGTACTGTGTTTTAAAAGGATACAACCACTAATTATTAAAGACAGTCTCATCTAAGCCTTTAAAAAGGGATATCTTGACTTGTGCATATTTGATTTTTATTGTTTTGGTTTTATTTTACTCAGATAAATATATATTTTTCTAAACTGTTGTGGACTACTTTTGTGGTGTTTTCACTGTGTTACTGTATGAGTTATTGAACAAATACTTTACACATCGCCTTCCAAGAAGCCTGGCTGCTCTGTGCCAAGATATCAGAGGATAAGCACAGGATAATTTAGGTTGTATTTTTAGCCTACCCTGACTAGGACCGTGGTCCCTAGTTGGACAGAGTGCATACCTCTGGCAACCAGAGACCCACTTTCTAACACTGATCAATCAAGACAGAGGGGCGATGGTACAAATATCACTATTTGGGACAAAATAATTGCCAGCCTTGCAGAGAAATATGATGAAAGGTCCCCTAGCAACTATGAAAGGAGATCCGCATAGGGTATTCCTATATGCTGGAATTACAAACTCCCCCCAGGACATAAATGATGGCGAAAGGTAAGGTACACAGCAATAACAATATGGCAAAGTCCTAAATGGCTGAAGAATGTCACCATTTTTCTAAGTTTAACTATATTCAAGAGATTATCCACAACCTAACCATTGGGTCTCTGTACTTGAAAACAACCATATGACTAAATCTATACAGTTATGCAGGAGTGAAACTGCCGTGAAAAAAAGTGATGTAAAGTTAAGTAAAAATACAAGTCACAGAATGCCACGTCCAGCTGCATACAAAAAGTGCAAACAGCTTGACATCCACCACCCAAATTCCCCCAGCAGTGAAAGCAAGGGTGTAAAATTCTTTCTGCCTGAGGTACAGCACATAGTGTGGGGTCAAGGATAGAAATTGTCATTTTAATTTTGTCAAGGAGGGTTGTGCATCCATATACAGATGCTTAAAATGTTACAAATGGTTCCTTAGTTAAAAGCCTAAACTGTTAATGTGCATGCTCTAAGAAAGTGAATTATAAGCGCAGCTTGCATTAATTACAGCAGTTTACAGAAAAATGTACATACCTTTACAAAACATTTCCATTTGTGGATATTTATAGCGCTCCCAGTATACTCCTTTATAATGTGCAAATACATGGAGAAGAATTGACGTGTGGGCAACCCCTAAAAGGTACCTGAAGGCCATGTGCGTTGGTGGATGAGTCGACAGTTTTAAATCTCAATTTTATGAGAAGTGTAGATATTATTACACAAATTCAAAAGGTGTGGTACAGAAACTGTTAATGCAAGTGCAGAAAGCCATGGGCATGAAGGCTCCCGATAACAGGACAATACTGAATTGAGAGCAAAATCTGAAAACTTTTAAGTCCCAAATGAACAACACAATCAATAAGAAATCAGAGAGCATCCCTAGTAGCATCACAAATGCCTCAGGAAAGTTTTGGCTCATTGGTTTATTTAATGGTACAGGTATAGTTCCGACTCCTGGCGGAAATTGAGGGTTTATATAGAAAACCTTCCCAAAGAAAACAACTAAAACTGCAAAATCATCACAGTGTAAGCAAAAGTTATCATTTCTGGAAATCTGAACACAGCTCTATTAAGCCTCATGTTGCTTTACAATCTAAGCACTGGCCCTCTACTGGAGTATTGATTCAACCCCTCTATAAAATGCTGTGATTGACTACAGTACAGTGAGCAAGAGGAAGAGACCTAGAGTGATCACAACATTGTGCCGATGTTGCAAAGTTTTCTTCGAGAACAGCAAGAACCATCTCAGTGGAAATAAACAAATATGGCTTTGATTGACTGCGTGCTACAGAAATAATAAATAGAAAAACGGGCAGACGACAGCATACTTTTTGAACAAGGTGGTGTTGAGGCCTAAATGATGTCTAATTACCATAAGCCAGGGGAAAAGGCACTTTAATATGTCATAGCAGATTCATTTGTAAGGCAATAACATCAAATAAGTGTACACATGTAGCAGAGGGTAAAACCACATTTTGCACAATATTAATAGTGCACAATTTAATAAATACACAAAAACTAAGAGGCAAGATTGAAAGAAAAAAAAAAAAATTGCAGAGTGTTCTCTAAAACTATCAAGCTACTTATTTGCCTTCAAAATAAAATGCACCCAAAAAATATTTGCAAAGTGGGACAACACAAACGTCAGCGGTAGATTTACTAAACTACGGTGCTTTAAGTACTTTATATACATTTTCCCTAGAGCATAATTTAATTAAAACAGGTTTGATGCACAGCAATATTAAAAAGGAATAATGAAGAATGAGAAACCACTGTGGGCTTCCATTCTTTTTTTTAACACTAACTTAGTTGCATTTTTCAATAGATACAGCTGACAGGGGATGTCACAAACCATACAAGTTAAAGTAGACTACCAAGTTACAAAAGAAGTGACCCAATTTACTAGCACATAGTACATTTATGAAATAGTTAAACTATTTTGTGGATCTATCAAAATAACTTTAAAAAATACAATTAAAAACCTATTGATCAAGTAAATCCCAACCCTCCCATCGCTTAACTATGCACCCTCACTATTAACAGTTATGTCAATGTCAACAGTTTTAACCGGGGTGTGTTGTGAAAATCTACCCAGCAAGTATAAAAAAGAAACCCGGTGCTGATTTCCACTGGTATATAAAGCAACTTACCATTGTGGCCCCAAATAGGTAAGGTGTGTACCTCAAGAGGTGCTTTGCCAGCAACATCGCAGATCCAAGAATCGTTACACCAACTTGTGGCTTTTGGTTTAGGAAACAGGTGTGTAATGCAGTGTTCCAGTGAGTGCCAGTGGTTATGCTCGTTAAGTTCCACCAGGGTCAATCCAATGAGAATCCAGTAAGAGGATATCAATGAACAGCCCCATAACATGTGTAGCAGCTTGGCATCTGAGGCGTGACATTGTGGACCCGTCGATGGAACCATGGGGAACATGGCATGGAGCCTATATGGGATGAGATAAGCTTGATGTAGGATAGTGATATTTTTTAGGAATATTCTAAAAGGCAGGCCCATTCCTCGTCTCCAAGGTCACGGGCCAAGTCCTTTTTCCCACCTACTCTGCAATGGAGCTAGGGAGACCAGCAGGTGTGCGAGAAGGCCATGATAAATCCAGCGAACTAGAGGTCTCCCATGACCCATTGTATGCAATGCCCGAACTAGTTCACGTGTGCCCAGTGAAGGCGCACATAACCGGCAATACTGGTGTGGGTGAGAAAAAGTGTCTTTGGAAGGTCATGAGCATGTGTAAAATTTGCGTGGTTCAGAAGGATACTATATGCAAAAAGGTCAACTATGGTGTTGACCCCACCTAGCATCCAGGGATGTGGTCTATGTGGGCTTCCATTCTTAAAGAAAGTCCCGAAGGTCTATGACCTCGCGTTCATGCAGATTTAGGACTTGCAGGACTGGGTGGGTAAAACATATGTGAATCTGACCGGGAAATAATCCTTACATCCGTGTCCTTCACAGACTTGGAACTTTCCTTCATGTTAACTGGGAATACTTTCATTACTCCACATTGCCTATACTGGGAATTGGCAGGAAATTCTGCCAGAGCAGCCACACAGTTTACACTGGCCAAAATCAAATGCAGACATTTAAACTTTTGCAGCTGAATCAAGGTGAATGGGAACCTCTAAGTCGAAATATAGCGCCATTTTTCAACAAATATCACTTGGCAGCAGAAAAATTGATGCACATTGTTAACTGATAACAGAATGTACAGATGGATTTAGGCCCAGATCTCTGACTCAGGGTGACTGTTTGACATTGTTCAGCATTCAGTCCATCACCTGTTCTTTCTGCATTTATCGCCCTAAATGGGACAGGTATGCCCAGACGTGGGTCCTGTGCTTGCCACGCCATTGGATTCAAGCTAGCCTTGCTGATGAGGGGTGATATAACCTGAAGCCTGCCCCAGGATGCTTGTTACAAGTACAGGGAGGTCCTTGCCCGGCAGTTCAGGCTGGGCTGTTCCCATGGGGAGCAGTGTCAAGGCTGATTTGCACATGGCTAGGTTAAAACTGGAATGGCGTGGTTAGCTAAATAAACAATGGATTTAGGCCCAGCTCTCAGGCTGGGGATTAATGATGGACAGAATGCTGAACTATGGCAATCATCTGTTCTTTTTGTACTGTACACAAACAGCATTTGCTTCTTAATTTTGGCAAGATACACTGTGTGGTTGCAGGCAAATTAATATCGGCTTCATCTGTGCTATGGAGGTCTTTTCCTTCTTGTTACCAGAGGGGTCAACACAATCAAGTCTAAAAAAATAGACACAAACACTGACTAAGCAAGTGGGTCTGGTTTTCAAGTGACAATGCACAGCAATGTACGTTTTACACTTCGAAAGTATTTTAAGGAAAATCTTTATAAAGGGTGGGCCAGTTGGCAAGGCTAGTCCAATAAAGAATGGGAATGATTCACTTCGATGAAAAATATGGTCTGTATTGCAATACGAATCACAACCATAATTAACTAAATGCAGCAAATTACAGCAGGCATCTGGGCTTCATGTTCAAGAATAATAAGAAATAATGTTTGAGATATAGCTTGCTATCACGGTCTTTCACTTCGTGGTACTGAGTAAATGTTGCTTCATTTGATGCTATCTAAAGTACTGACCATTGAAGGATTGACCAGTTGGCAATGCTAGGGTTTGACATGGTCACCTGTAGATTAAAATAAATGTTTGCAAAAATGGGCAATTCACTAAGCTGTGAGTCTGAGGAGCAAGAAACACGAATGTGTTTCATGAATGTTTCATGAATGTCTACATAAGCAGAGAGAAGATGTCCATCTATCTCCTGCAGCAGATGTTGAGGAGTATGAGAAGGAGTGGCTACAGGAAAGGAAGTGGAGGGGGGTGTAGGAATAGTCGAACTCCTAAGTGAGCTGCAGTCAGCATTGCTTGAGGGGAGAAGCCTTGATGCCTCAAAACAAGGAGACACTAACCAGCCGAAGACTATCGTGCCCGTTTTAGTGGCTGGCTACAAAGTGCTTTTGCGGTCTGTTCTCTGCACTAATGCCATCCATAATTACAGATATACTGTATACTGCAGATGGATACAATATTATATTGTCGGTGAAGTGACCACAATAACTTTCTGCTTTGCAATTTTGCTGTATAGGCCAATAGCACTACCCTGCGTTTTTTTTTAAAGATTACAGGTAAATCAGACTTATAGGGGCATTGCCAATGCTTGCTTGCTTGCTTGCTTGCTTAAGCCAGGGCTGTTTCATGGGAATATAGAATGTGTATGGTCTCTAAAATCCCAAATATTCTTGCCAAACCAATTGAAAACCTGGGTTTACATTCTCAAGTAAACAGGAGTTCTCAAGAGAGAATGGGCGTTTCCAAATACCTGAAACTCTTACATTACAATATTAACATTGTATTCTAGCAGTTGAACCCTCAATCGTAATTGGGATTTAAATTGGGATTAAAAAAAAAATGCTAACTAAAACCCTGGTATGGATAAATTACTCATGATTAGAAGAAAACAGATTTTAAAGCTCAGCTCTAGTTCTTTGTTTTCAGGTTTTGGCCTTTGAGACCGTTTTAGCTGTCTTGCCAGACTAACTATTGTTTCTTCAAAGAATATTAAGCATAATAAAAGCTTATAGAAGGGCCTAGAGTCAGACTTCATCATCCAATGGTTTGCTCAGCTGTCATTCACATTTTGCTTCTGCCTACCACAACTTACAGTGTGGGCCAATGGCGTAGCCTAGGTTAGCCATTGGCTCACTGAAATGTGAATTATGGCATTTGAGCACCACTATACGGATATCAAGAAACTGGACGATCAGGAGGCAAGGCGTCTCACTTCACCATCAAGTACAAAGGACAAGGTCTCTTCTTTGAGAAGTTTTATGCGGCAGGAAGTATTTGGGAGATGTTAGCATGGGTCCTTCTCAAGAGTAAAACTTACTGTTTGACACAAGCGTGGGCCCGAAAGACATTCTGCCGACAATTGATGCCCATAGAGCATCACTGCTTGGGCCACTGCTTTAGTTTACTTTCTACTCAAACAACTGTTTTATTGTTGAAATGTGGGGATAATCACCAGATTCCTCAGCTGCTCTTCGCCATCTTTACATTTCTCAGATAAATGAGGCTCTGGCACTTAAAGCCATTAGCAAAGGTGTTGTGTATGCATGCACTCTCCCTGTGGCTGTCCAATAAAGTCATTTTCTGGTAACTTCCAGCATGTCTCTGCATCTTAAACATCGCTATTCTACCAGTTGCTTAAATCGCTGGCATGGCATTTGAATATTTATTGTTTTAGTTTTATTCGACGTGATGAGCCTGGTTGCGTGCTTTTGCTCAGTGGGCTTTGCCTCTATGGGAGAAGGTTGGTATTTCATTAATGAAAGCTCTAAAGGGCAGATTAGGAGTGAAAAGTGCACATCATGTGACCTTAAATTATGAATACTTGCTTGAAGCATTTAAATTGAGTGACATTCGCTAATTTAACAAGAAATGCTAAAGCAGTTTGGGTAAAAAAATAAAAAAAATAATGCAATGCTGTTGATTTAAAGGAAACCCGACTACAAGCAAACGGAATTTATCTTTGCTGTCCAGTTAGTTTGAAAAAAACGAAACTGACATTTATGCTGCTGCCCAAATAGGACGGATACCATGTACTTTGTCTGAATCATTGATAAGGTAGATAGTATCGAAGATGTCAGTGATGTTTTAAGCTGCTTCTAGTTCGGTTGGAAAAAAAAAAAAAAAAAAAGCCTTCAATACCGTTCCCTCCATTTGCACGTCTCTGAGTAATGTCACCCATGCCCACTTGGGACTATGTCCTTTCTCTGCGAGTAACGTTATCGTGGTTTTAAGTATAAATCCCAGTACATTGGACTAGTTTTCACTGAAGCAGAGTAAGTACCTTTCTTGGCGGAAAGTTAGGGAAGCACGCCTTGTCTTTAGTTTACCCTTTCTATTACTGGGGGAAGCTTTCACTAGTTCTGTGTCTTGTACCCGTCCTGTATACAGTAAGAGCTTGGACTACTGAGCCTTAAACAAGCTCGCACTGCTGTTTCTTAGGTCTCTGTTAGTGGTCGACCTTGTTCTTCTACGGAGAAACACAGCTTGCTCTGCTGTTAACCATGTATTCTCTGTCAGTAAACCTTATACTACTGCTATTTAGTGACGGACTTGTTCTTTGTATGGGGAAGGAAGTCTGTGTTGCTGCTGAATGTGCTATCCCTTTATGCTTGTGTGCGAAATGACTGAATTGGTGCATCAGGTGCAGTCAGTTTTATACCCACAAGGGTAGCTGACACTGCTTCCAAGTGCTGTTCCTGTTCTGTTTTATAGATGCGATGAACGCTTGCTTTGTTCCTGCCCTGTGCCCTAGATGTTCTGTGTACAAAAGGGAAGCTATGAACACCAAGTGTGATACCAGTTTTGATTGCAGGGTGTTTATTCTGTAGTTGCACGTTCCTATGTGTGTTACTTAGCCTTGCACTCATACTCTACAGCAGGGCCTGTATAAAAAAGAGCCAAACGTGTACTACATTTACCTTACTTATGAAGGAATTATTCACTGGTACTATACTTGTCCACCATTGAATTAAGCTTTAATTACTGCTTCTCACTCTTCTGGCTAGCTGTTATTGAATGTCAAGAGTTGTTACTCACTTATACCAACTCAACCAAAATGTGGCTGTCTGCCTTAGTCCTGGACTAAGCAAATGACCTAGAATTTCCTTTAATCTCAAGTCTCTGTACTAGCTTGCAATACAAAAACGGGGTATAATCAAAGCATTCAGTTTATATCATAAAGTGCCCTAAGCTCTTTGTACGATCTACGAGTGCGCTCATTTTTCCTGGTACCAGCCAACCAGGTCTCTTCATTCCAGTTCCACTTCTGGAAGTGCTGGGGTTCAGGAGATCTCCTCTGAAGTGTCAACACTTTATCGATCAGGACAGCCAAGTCCTAGCAATCTACTGCTTTAAGTCTTTGGTCTATTAGCTCTGACTCACTTTCACAAACTTCTGAAACTCCATTATTTTCTCAACTTAAGCTGCCTCTACTTGCTTCATCCCATCAATGAAAGGACACCTGCTTTCTGGGCATTAGCACACTTTATAAACTTGTGAGCCACTCAAGCTATCCATCTACTCAGTTATTCAACAATTCATCCAGTCACCTATTAATTATACACACTCAGTCATTCATACATCCATCGCTTCATTTATTCTCACATTCCACCACTCAACAATCCCCACAGAAACACCCAAAAATATGCCAATCAGTAATTAAGCTTCTTGACTAATAAAAAAAAGCTAGACTTACAAGCTTTGCCGGTGCTTCTCATTTTTAAATTTTTATGTCTGACTTCCAACAAGTTACATGTGTTTTTGGCCAGCCCTTTTCGTCCATGGGTCTGTTCAATGGCATTCTCATTTTGTTTCTGCCCACCATAGCATAAAGCACGATGCAGTGGGTCAGTGAATTTCAGCCACTGGCTCTTTTCATTGTGAGAAGACTGGTGGGGCATTCCGTGCGTTAATTTCTGCTGTCCTTACAATTTGTTTTTCCAAAGGTCATACTACACTTTCTGGAAACAGGGGCACAACTTTTGGACAGCAGCATTTTCACTTAGATTCATTTTAACAATTTTGGAATATTATTGCAAAACAAAGAAAAATTAGCGTGCGTGTGTGTGTGTGCGTGTGTTTCTCCAACATCAAGGCCGCTCTTTCTCAGGAGTCCCATTCGAAAATCAAGGATTAGTTTCTATTGCATATTAAACTGCATGTCTAACAGTTTTTTATCTCCATTACATCAAAAATATTGTCCAGGTTTGGGTTAAAAAGCTTCCAAATGCCAAGCACAGGGACTGTAAAGGACACTGCACGTTACCAGCGTAGAGGCTTTCACAATATGAAATACAAGCACTGTGAGCGAAGGTTTATGATCAACTGCATTGCTGCAATGTTCTTTTCTGAGATCTGTAATACAGTGGCACAAGAAACGCTGAGCTTACCACTACTCCAAATGCAAGGTGATCATCGCCTGGGTGAGCCAGTCAGTTTGAAGGAGTATGTATTACATTCTTGACCGCCATTACAGTGAACATACACTACAGCAATCTAACCATTATGTCAACTTGTCAATACTTCTAGCAGACAGATTTGTAATTCTATGCTCAGTTCTAACCATTAGGAGCATTCCGTATAGTCAAGGGAATGGAAGGTCAAGGCTGTGGTCAACAGCAATGTCATTTTGTTGCAGTAACGTGGTACATCGCAGGAAAACATGTTTACCACAAGGTGGCTATGATCCCCATGGAAAACGCTAGATAGAAGCTCTTTGCTAGGTTATCCAAAATGTTGCAGTTCGTATAATTACTTTTATTTTTATTGACGAGCTATTTTTATAATTGGAGAAGTGCAGTCCATGGTAATGTATATCACTGGCATTAGGAAGGATCTATTCCTTTAGCTATTTATATGTTTAAAAAAAAAAAAAAGTTTAAATCCACCTCTAGTCTACCCTAGTGCATGTGACATTTGAACGTCTTTTTCATCAGGGCTACATTAGTTTCAGGAAATCTAATAACTTAAATACATAATCCACACAGCCTCAGAGTTGTTAACGCAAGGTCAGGTTGGCGTCTATTAGCGCTTAGTGATGCTGTTATGAGCTTTCAGCACTGCCAAGTGTATCTTTAGTAAAACTTACCATCGCACCAAAGTGTCATGACTCCTCAGTAGCGGCGCACACACACTCCAGTCCCATATCTCACTGAAAAAGTTGCGGTCATGCTGCAAGAACCTGTAGGCAGCCTCCATCAAGTCACGGAGTTTCATCCTCTTGCGGCCATAGCGTACTGTGCTTGCATCAGAACTCTCCAGGAAAAGCCTTTGGAACACTGGCAAACTCCCTTTAAAATAGCGCAAGGCAAACCTTTCAAGAGGAAACAACAAAAGTTATATTATTACACATCTTTAAAATAGCAAGTCAATTAATTCACCTTTTTGTGCCGTTGAGGGTCGCTGGAGTAAGCTGGATGGGCAACAATTGTCTTGCAGTTTGAATAAACAGTGAGGCAGGCACACACTCTGTGCACCAAGGATACTAGTTTGTAGGCACCCGAGTCTCAGGAAGACCGAGGAGCACACAGGAAAAACATGGGTGAAGAGTGTTGTATGTGGGGGATTAAAGAACATGTTTCCAAAAGCATGGTGCAGGCCGTCCTCCAACATTTTAGTAACAGGTCGAACTAACACATAAATATTAAAAGTGAATGACAAATCGCCTCTTGTATAAACACACATGGGAGATCTGCCAGGACCGAAAAACATTATGAGTACAAAATGCACAATGAACGATATGCACCTTCATTTTGTGACAGTGCAGCAGACCTGCTCTAACATCCTGCTTAATAAAGAGCACTGCATATCGCACGTATGCGGTTTCTCATCACTGCTGGTGGCAGATATTGACATTAGCTACTTTACATAATGCAATTTACCTCTGGTAAAAAGGCTGAGTCTACCCTGCTGGGATTCAAACTCATAACCTCTGGAACAATACATTGTGTCTGTCAGCAGTGAGCTTTCAGCTCAGATCAGTCATCCTGCCGGTTAATCGAGCACACCATTAATTTATTCAATTTTCATTCATTCGTGATTTCTATTGTCTGTTTAAGACACATGGCAATAGCCCAAGTGATGTAAATTGTACCCAACTTTTGCAAACTATTTAGCTAAAAGGCCAACTGCAAATGTCATCAAACACAAGGGCAGATGTGAGAAATTTCCTAAACGAAGATTAGGATTGTGTATCCAGAGGTCAGGAATAAATTCAAAATGGTGTTTATATGAACAAGCAGACTCGTGATCAAGTTTGACTTGATCACAAAAAAAACCTTTTCTGTGAATTTATCAAAGCAGAAAGAAAGAACAATCACAATAGCTTCTACAATACTACATAGAACTAGAAGTTTGGGCCTACATAAGGTTACCCTAAAAACGGATCTAAGGTCATTAGTTGACCTCAATAACCCTCTGCACCATCATTTCCCTACACTTCAAGAAAGGTAGTTATCCACACATTGCTTCTGTCCCTTTATATCCAAAAAACGTAGGTCATCGAGAATATGTGATACGTAAATTAGGAGACTAGGACCAAAAAAAAAAGAGAAAAAAAAGGACCAAACATTAAATAATTAGGATTGAGTTGTCTCCACTGACTGAGATTGCTTTTATATATAATGAGACAGTTGCCTGTTTAAACCCTTATGTTGTACATGGAAACATTGTACATTCTGTTTATTGTGCTTAAGGTGAGACGTAAGCTATCAACCTTTAGGATTGTTATGTATATTGTATTATCTGTAAATTTCATTGAAATTGTGTTAGTAAAAAAATACTGCGAGTTGTGCAAAGGAGCTGAAAGAAGGCGAGCCTGAATGGAAGCACATGTGTTTCTGACAGCGGTTAAACACACAAACAAACCTGCAAAATAAAGTCTAACATCATGCAGATAACAGAAATAAAACAAGAAGCCACTCACGGGAGCACATCTGGATGGCTGGTGATCAGCTTGCCCATTGCAACACACAGTCTCTCGTGCAAATCATGATTGATCTGGCCAGCTCCTTTAATGGCAACAGCATTCCTTTCCAACAAATCAAGAAGCAACGGGCGAAGTTGACGGCTAATCAGCAAAGTGCATTCTTTGTCCAGCAACAGCTGTGCTAAGGCATTAAGGATGGCCTGGCGGTCCTGCTGACTCCATACCTGAAAAAAAAAAAAAAAAAAACGAAACATGAAACTCCTACCATCCAGAAAAGCCATTCATTTTACATACATCCCTGCTGAAACACAAGTGTTACTACATATCTAACAGTACCTACTCACAGTACGCCTATGGCACCCATACTCAAATCTTTGTTTTAAGTACATGTAAGCAGAAATGCCACATCCAAGAACAAGACATTCATGAAATCTTCCAACTCGTCTCATTTACAACTCTAACATTGATAAGCCAACTGTACTGTGGGCAGTCTGTGTTTTTCACTACCTGTTGGCCTACTTCTTACAATTTCAACAGATACAGAAAAATCAAACCATAAAGCAGAGGTCCTGCCACGGCACTAACAATGTTCCTAATGTCTTCAAATTTGTTATATCATGATGGAGAATGTAGCAACTCAACTGGTGAAGGCTTAACATTCGGCTTCACACCGCCCAATGGCGCTCTAAAGGGCCCTCAGTTAACACTTTCCCCCTACTGGATCCCACAGTACACCTGGCTGAGCGTGCTCGTACTTCCCCTCCCCTAGGAAGGCGCAAGGGGTGAGGTGGCGTTCTATGGCCTTTCTTCCAGTTAAGCAGTAGCAGGAGTTACCAGCAGTAAGCAGCAGCCCGCATCATAGGCATTCAAATGGCTTTTTTTCTCTTAAAGGCTGGAAGAACCTTCATCTTCCTAGCCACGCTAGATCCTACGCAGGCTTGGTCCCTTTTCTAGCACATCGGGTTAGGAAATACTTAGACACTTAAGGATTTGTAAACATATTCAAATACTTAAGGTACCCAAAGACCTGGTTGACTGACCTGGCAAGATCTTCTGCTAAGTCCCCTACGTAGCCACGTGACTGTTATTCTGTGATCCTGCTTCAGTTTTCTCGTCCAGGATCTTCACTAACCGTGATTCTGCACCCCTGGGCCAAGAAGTTTGTAGAGTGCTACAGGGACCAAAGGGTGTGGCAGCCTAATAGTTGAGCAATGTAAGGAAATGCCTCCTTGGCATGGTTACTCCCTGACTTTTTGCCTTTGCTGATGCCAATTTATGATTTGAAAATGTGCTGAGGCCTGCTAACCAGGCCCCAACACCAGTGTTCTTTCCCTAAAACTGTACCTTTGTCTCCACAATTGGCATACCCTAGCATCCAGGTAAGTCCCTTGTACTGGTACCCCTGGTACCAAGGGCCCTGATGCCAGGGAAGGTCTCTAAGGGCTGCAGCATGTCTTATGCCACCTTGGAGACCCCTCATTCAGCACAGACACACTGCTTGCCAACTTGTGTGTGCTGATGAGAACAAAACGAGTAAGTCGACATGGCACTCCCCTCGGGGTGCCATGCCAACCTCACACTGCCTATAGGTATAGATAAGTCACCCCTCTAGCAGGCCTTACAGCCCTAAGGCAGGGTGCACTATACCATAGGTGAGGGCATAAGTGCATGAGCACTATGCCCCTACAGTGTCTAAGCAAAACCTTAGACATTGTAAGTGCATGGTAGCCATAAGAGTATATGGTCTGGGAGTCTGTCAAACACGAACTCCACAGCACCATAATGGCTACACTGAAAACTGGGAAGTTTGGTATCAAACTTCTCAGCACAATAAATGCACACTAATGCCAGTGTACATTTTATTGTGAAATACACCCCAGAGGGCATCTTAGAGATGCCCCCTGAAACCATATCCGACTACCAGTGTGGGCTGACTAGTTTTAGCAGCCTGCCACACAACAGACATGTTGCTGGCCACATGGGGAGAGTGCCTTTGTAACTCTGTGGCTAGTAACAAAGCCTGTACCGGGTGGAGGTGCTTCTCACCTCCCCCTGCAGGAACTGTAACACCTGGCGGTGAGCCTAAAAAGGCTCACCCCCTTTGTTACAGCACCCCAGGGCACTCGAGCTAGTGGAGTTGCCCACCCCCTCCGGCCACGGCCCCACTTTTGGCAGCAAGGCCGGAGGAGATAATGAGAAAAACAAGGAGGAGTCACTGGCCAGTCAGGACAGCCCCTAAGGTGTCCTGAGCTGAGGCGACTCTGACTTTTAGAAATCCTCCATCTTGCAGATGGAGGATTCCCCCAATAGGATTAGGGATGTGCCCCCCTCCCCTCAGGGAGGAGGCACAGAGGGTGTAGCCACCCTCAGGGCTAGTAGCCATTGGCTACTAACCCCCCCAGACCTAAACACACCCCTAAATCGAGTATTTAGGGGCTCCCAGAACCCAGCAAGATAGATTCCTGCAACCTAAGACGAAGAAGGACTGCTGAGCTGAAAAACCTGCAGAGAAAACGGAGACACCAACTGCTTTGGCCCCAGCTCTACCGGCCTGTCTCCCCCCTTCAAAAGAACTGCTCCAGCGATGCGTTCCACAGGGTCCAGCAACCTCTGAAGCCTCAGAGGACTACCCTGCTTCTAAAAGGACCAAGAACTCCCGAGGACAGTGGCTCTGCTCCAAGAAAGAAGCCTCTTTGCAACAAAGAAGCAACTTTGAAAGAACACACGTTTCCCGCCGGAAGCGCGAGACTTTGCACTCTGCACCGACGCCCCCGGCTCGACTTGTGGAGAACCAACGCTACAGGGAGGACTTCCCGGCGACTGCGAGCCCGTGAGTAGCCAGAGTTTACCCCTTGAGCCCCCACAGCGACGCCTGCAGAGGGAATCCAGAGGCTCCCCCTGACCGCGACTGCCTGCTTCTAAGAACCTGACGCCTGGTAAGGACACTGCACCCGCAGCCCCCAGGACCTGAAGGATCCGACCTCCAGTGCAGGAGCGACCCCCAGGTGGCCCTCTCCCTTGCCCAGGTGGTGGCTACCCCGAAGTGTCCAGTTTAAAAATAGCTTATTGCCATTTGTGTGAAAACTGTATATGCTTGTTTGCTAATTCAAAGTTCCTAAAGTTGCTAAGTGAAATACCTTTCATTTAAAGTATTGTTTGAAAATCTTGAACCTGTGGTTCTTAAAATACACTAAGAAAAAATATTTTTCTCTATAAAAACCTATTGTCCTGGAATTGTCTGAGTGTGTGTGTTCCTCATTTATTGCCTGTGTTTTTACAACAAATACTTAAACACTACCCTCTGATAAGCCTACTGCTCGACCACACTACCACAAAATAGAGCATTAGAATGATCTCTTTTTGCCACTATCTTACCTCTAAGGTGAACCCTTGGACTCTGTGCATGCTATTTCTTACTCTGAAATAGAGCATACAGAGCCAACTTCCTACAAGCAACTACTGGGGAGGCCTGCCAAAGGCTTGTGACAGTCTCTGGAATTATCAGTAGAGGCCTGTGTCCTGAGGACCACTTATAGTCTGCAACCCTTCCAGGAGTAGCCCTGAGAACTCGAGCTAAGCGGGCATACACAAGCTTGCCAGGCCAGACGTCAGAGGTGAGGGGCAGGTAAGGCCTTAGGCTGCAGCCCTCTGTGTTGGGAGCAGAAGAGGTCGGCATTGGGTCAGTGCAGCTTGTCTCAGAGGGACAGCACTCTGCCCTTCCTGTTGCATGTCCTTGTGAGAGACTCTTGGGTCCAAAAAGCGTTGTGGTGTTTAAAGGCGGCAGTCAACCCTCAAGAGAAAGACAACTGCTGTTATTACTACTACCTATTTGCAGGTCTACAGTGTGGCGTGCTTTGCGCAATTTGTGCAGTCTGACCTTCTGCTCAATCGTAATAATCTTGATTACTGGGTCCAATTTTAGAAATAAACAGCTATCATGCATTGTGGAAGGATAAAGGGGACTTTGGCGCAAGCAGAAACCCTCAAGTTCACCTAATCCGCCTCGAAAAAAAACCTTTAAAGAACTTTATTACTTAAAATACTGCCATTACCTAGTCTCCGATGAGTGGCTTGGTGGCACGTAGCCAGAAACAGGACATGGGGGTCCAGGTTCTTACCCCCATTGATGGCACTACCCCGCCGCAAGCAACCGGCGTACTGCATGGAACCAACATGCTTTTCTGAAAAAACACAATGGATGTACTGCTGCTGCAAAACAGTCATTCATGATCTACAAAACACCTCTACAGCCCAAATGCCCAGTATTTGTAATGCTCGGTCAATAGAGGAGTAAGACTGTGCTGCATCAAAACAGGAGGCATCTTTTCAACCGAAGACCTGGGCAAAAAGAAGAGCAGAAGCGAAAGATGCAGGGGCTACGTCCCAAATGTAAGTAATGGGTAAAGAGGCTTGTGTTCAAAGAAACCGAGTCCTTAAAAACGAGGCAGGCTATGCAGATTAACGTGGAACTGCACCAACCATCTCCTGAGAAACAGTTAAACTCAATTCTGAATAAGTGTGACATTGGTGAAACCAGGCTAGAAGATACTCCTTGGCTCCCGGCATAGTCAACGGCCCAAAACATGGGGGCTCCTGCCCGGTCAAAAAGACTATCTCCTTTCTCAGATCATGGCTTTGAGGGGCCCAAAGGAGGCTTTTGAGTGACTTCTTCTGAAAGCAAGCCCTGACATCTCCCTCCACTGTTGTAGATCAGATCTTCCCCAATGTTCCACATCCTGGCAGGAAGGTGAGACCAGTAAAACATGGGATCTTCTGCGCCATGCATTCCAGTCTGTTGTAAATGCTTTAACATACCACTCAAGCAACTTCAGACTTGCAGGTGGATCTCCTTAATACTATGGCTGTTAATGTAGCAGCAATTAATAAAAAAATTGGAGCTTTAAACTCATTGATCCAGCGTGCACAAGCTCACGCAGCACAGCCAGCACCATCTTCTGCATGCAAATCAAATCTTGACAAGCTGGCAAGCTTTCTGGACGCTCTTAACTCGGTGCTACTAGATCTACAAGTTCACTTAAAACAGGTTTCTTCAGTATCACAAAAAGTTGCTTCACGTAATAACTGAAGTTCTCGCTAATTGTAGCTCTAGCTCTCAGTCACTTTTAGTGCAACAAACTACTGCATTTGGCCAGGAACAAGAAGTAGGTAATGAAGATAACATCCAGTCATCTAATATGGTTCAACAGAATTCTTCTCTGGATAACTCACACTTACTACACAAAGTAACAAGTGATTATGTTGCAGGTAATCTGAAGCTGACGAAATGACAATGTAAGAGGATCAGGGAAATCCCATAACAAGCTAGCAACGAAATCCTCTCCAGCGGGGCAGACAGAACAATTTTACTGTATCTTCATCTCATCGAGTAAACCTCAAGAAGTCGAAAGTGCCTTTGGTAAAGATGAAGGGGTGATACGTGGAGCTTAGTTTGTTACAGAAGTTATTGACTTTCTACCAAAAAACCCACTTAAGAATATGACAGAGTCAAAGCCTACAGGAAGTGACAAACCTTCGACTAGCCAACGTTCGATTAGCCAAGCTTGTGATGGTGGAACAAGAGAAACGTCTTATAATCAAGAAAATAATCTGGTAAAAAATGAAGCTTTTGCCCAGACAGTGCAACCAGCTCCATTAGAGCAACCAACAATCACTGTGGTGGAAGCAGGGGCCACAAATTTAAGTACAAATACAAGCATAAATAGATCCTGGTTATACTGCAAGGAAAGTCAGGTACCCAGAGAACTACTGAATTATCCAGCACTAGGTCCCTTCGTGATTACCAATTATGAGGTCAGTCATTTTTCGCAAGCGAAGACAGATCAACATAATGAATAAGGTAGCTTGCATCGTATTTTACCTCGAAGCTGGCTCATAATGACAACAAACTGTGCAGACTCACTTTCATCCCAAAGTATAAATCGAGGAATCAACACAATATAATTAACCGAGGTTCAATGACACGTATGGTGCAGAAAATTCCTAACACTTATCAAATCATCTGATATTATTTCTGTTACCTTTATAAGCTCCGAAAAACTTGACGGGAACAAACAAAACAGCTATTACATGGGCAACTGAAAGGCTTATGGAGCAAGTGTGGGCAGAGAGGCAAGAATAGGCAAAATGGTGAACTGAGATTGTCTGAGACACGGCTGAAGCCTACCCACAGTTTCTATGGTCCTCAAACTCTAGGAACTCCAGCACCTATCAAGATCATGCAGAAAGAAGGGCCAAACAAAAAAAAAAATCATAATAGGGGACCAGCAAACAATGAGCAGCAAGAGACAAAGTCGGTTCTAGGAGGGGCTCAGAGTCTCTCTGCCTCAAAGTCAAGAGTTCAAGGCTCTGTATCACATTATGGCGTTGAAGTAGATGGGATAAAAGACTCATCTCAAAGCTCTGCAGCAGACTGGGCTTAGCTTCCAGACGCCCTGCAATCAGAACTATACAAGGCGCAGCAAGTGGTGACAGAGTGAAAGTTCAGTTGAAGGCCTTTTCAAGGAAAATTTAGCAATATGCAAACGAAATATAAAGGGGCTCTCTGGGAAGCTTAACGACTATCACTTTATTGCCTATATAAATTCATTCCATCTGGCGATTTTTCAAGAAACCTAGCCACAGAAGTACTAAATTTTACTTCATATCTGGGTTATATAAAGCCAGCAGTGAAGACTCACACGTTTAGCCTGCCTGCGGTGGGGAGGGGGGCGCCTAGCCATCTATGTTACGGCTGACCTTAAGGTAAAAACAAAGGAGATTAACACAGACGACCCTAACATGCAAGTGGTAAAAATCTTGGCTCTCATGATGTTAAGTGCTTTACCCAGGCCTCGAAAAATCATAAATTTTTTACTAGACCTGTAGATCGAGTAGCTTGAATAATCTACTTGACCCAACTGTAATGTACTTGACCCAGACACGGGTCTCAAATTGTGTAATCTTAGGCAAAAATTGTATTTTAAGGTCGCCTTTTTTTTCCATTCTCACATAGGAGTGCACCTTCAAATATGTGAGTTCAGCATTTCTGCTGTAAAAAAAAGCCTCTGTTTGATTAAATACACAAAACGTTTGCTCCATGTATAATAAATCTAGCCCACATATAGATTACACATTATCCATGCATGACTTGCCTCTTAGTTTGCCAATAGCTTTGTCATCAGGGCAGGAATGTTTCTCAGTTTGTTTACACACTCACTTTTAATAAATTTATTACTAAAGCATGATGAGATAGCGCACTGTCATTTACAGACAGTAAATTTCCAAGAAATGTCCAAAAACCTTCCCACTAACTTGCAGCTTTACTGATAAAACTATATAGCGTATTAACAATCTGTGAAAATTGCGTTTCAGAAAACATTTATCATTTGCCCATCACAAAGAAAAATGTACTGAACTTTTTTCATTCTATTAAAATATTTGTTTTCATCACATAGAAGTAGAAAAAATGGTCTTTCACAGCTACTGAAGTATAATTTGAAATGTTTGTAAAGTTGACAGTTATATAAATGTGTGTTAGGAAAAAAAATCCTTTTATTTCACATAGGTCAGACAGTTTACCTTACAAAATGCTGGAACTCTGCAGTCACAAGGAAAAGTATTTTCACTGCAAGACAAAATGACTTTTGACCTCTGTCTCTGAACACAGTGCTTCTTTGTCCATTGCCAGAAGGGTTGAGTGGAATCTAAAAATAGCTTCATAAAATAAAACTCGATTTTTTTTAGTAGATTTTTGAGCCCTGCTTTACCCCTCTTGATCATAAATGTTTACATCAAACCATGGACTGCAAAAAAAAGCAAGAGACAATTAACGTTTTATTGGTCTTTATCTCTGCTCAGTCCTCTCTAAATCCCGCTCTGCTAATAATGATGACAGATTTCAATATCAACTTAATTCCGAACACAAGGGAACAAATTCAGAATATATTGGCAGCAGAGAAAGTACCACAGGGGGTGCCATTTTTTAACTGAAGTGGAGCATCTAGGCTTAAGAGCTACTAACTGTTGCATTAGCCCAGATATCCCAGCACAGCCCAGCTTCTACTCAGCTATCTCCAACTCAATCCCCGACTACACCTTTGTATCCTTAGCCTTGTTTCAAATGGTTATATATTATGTACAGGGACCCTAACTGGAAACTGACGATTAACCACAGAAGATTCTGCTACATGTAGAGGGTCTAAATCATGATCAAGCCCAACCAGAGATTGGTTCAATTTCCACGACCAATTACGGAAGGCTTTTTTGGTAAAAATAAAAATAAAAATACTATTGAGCCGCTGGAAGCAAGAGCATTGTATATATGGGAACAGATTTGTGAAGAGACCAACGACCCGTTGAAGCAGTAGGTAGAATTCTCAAACCTTTTGGCGGATTAAGTTCTGTCCCAAGGATTTTGAAAAACCTTGGGTTGTGTAGGACCCCAAACTGGAAAAGTCCCTGCTCTATTAATTACTGTAAAGAAGAAACTGAATCAAGCTCTTCAGTTGCTGAAGAAGGGCTCTAATAAAGAAGCTGCGATTGCTCTATCAAAAAGCCACATGGAAGTCAATAAAGACTGAGAGGGACTTCTACTGGTGCAAACTTCTGGAAGATTCTAGGAAAAATAATGCCAGAGGATTCTGGCACTTGGTGAATCATTCTACAGGTGTGCACATGCCATCACTTTCAACATCTCAGAAGCCACCTGGACACATATCACTAAGAAATATATGTGGGTTGGATCGTGCCACAGGGGTCTCGAGAAGATTTTATAATTATGGAGAGAACTAGCCCTGTAAGGCCTCCTACCATGGGGGATAGGGATGTGGAGAAAATCATTGCTACTAGTCACTGGGATGGGGCACCCTGATCCAAATGGAATCCCACAAGCAATTTACAAACAGAAAGCCCAGTTTTGGGCTAAACACCTGGCCAGCTTATTCAATCATGTCCTAATAAGTTAAGTAATTCCAGGTAGCTGGCGTGGCTCAATACTGGCCCAGATTCATAAAGCAGGGAAGGTGACGACCCCTGCAAATTATCAGCTGATTGCACTAATGGATGTGGAGGCAAAATACTCTGCAAACAGCTTCCTTGCTGACTTGATAGACTGGGCTGAAGCCAGCTTTTTAGTGCCAGTTAATAAGACTGGCTTTATGAAGAAAACAGGCACTTCTATACACATCTCCATGCTCGCTCTGTTAATGGAACAGAGCCAGGCATCTATCATCCAATCTACCTCTATGCTTCATTGACTTTAGGTCAGCTTTTGACGCTGTGCAGCGTGATATCTTACGGTCTAAGCTGCAAAACTGATACATTCTCTCTCCCTTTTAAGGGCCAGGCAACTGTTGTATACCAATACATAGACAAGGGTAAGGTTGGGAAAAGACTCAACACAGTCAAAGAAAAAAAACACCAAATAACGGCCTTAAACAAGGTTGTGTATTGGCCCCATATCTTTTCAACCTGTATCTGGCAGAGCTGACCAATCTGCTTAACAGCTCAAATTTGCATTCTCCCAAGTTGTCCGGATTTAGTGTGCCTTGTATGATGTACGTTGATGACGTATTGACTATGATCTTATCTAAAACAAAAACAATGTTAGTAACAACGAGAAGATACCCACCATCAATGTATTTCGTGGATGACTCGGCATTGGAATTGGTGCCAGAATACAAATATTTGGGTGTTATCTTTAAATCAAAAGGAACATATCAAACTGTGCAGTGCTATATAAAGAAGAAATAACACTCTAAACTCCGTCTTTTGCTACTTAAAAAATGCCTTCAAGGAATTGTCTTTTCAGCCTCTGACGGTTGTGGTGGCAACACATGTCCCCTTGTCTATAAATGGAATTGAGGCACTTCGAGGGGAAGCGGATAAAATAATCGATGAAGCTGTAATAAGGACATATCGTCGTGAGTTTCATCATCCACCAAGTGCCTCTCCAGAGCAAATCTGCTTGGAACTTGGCCTCAGGAGACAAAATGACTAGTTTGGGTGTGTTTCAGAAATTTTGTCATCAACAAAAAAAATTTAGACCAAACTTCAGTGGCACTGTGTAGAAAGCTATAAATAACATAAGCAATAGTGAGACCTACAATAACTTGACTTAAGCACTCACCACTTTTAAGGTAGAGGAGCACTGGGCCTTAACCGTTTCTCCACTTGCTTTTAACAGAGTTAATAACGCTTCAGAGAAAGAGATCTTCCTACTTGAAGACAAAGCAGTACTGTCTAAAAGATCACATGATTGGATGGTAATATGCTGATATGGCCCCCTTGTGCCGCAGTCATAGTTAGGGGGATCTGTGTGGCCTAAAACCAAAGCTTAAACTAATAACTCTATGGATGGGCGTCTTTCAAATTAATTCCCTGACCTGGAAGCAACGCACTACGGAGGTTACATGTCGGCTCTGTAAATTTCACACGGAGGACAGGTCATATTGTAGGTTCTTGTCCCGCACTCATGATGGAGCAGAAAGGTTTATTAAAGCAGTATTTTATTGACAACAGCATACATTTGCGTCATCAGGCGGTAATAACCTGTTTACAAGGAAAAGATGTGATGGTTACCAGGACGTTTGCATTATTTTAAAGTCCAAACTATCAAAGAGTGAATTATAAAGGATTTTCCAACTTTGCAATATTTGGTTTTAAGTTAAGATCTGCTATTAGTTTAACATAGCATTAATGAAGCATGGGCAATACTGTATTTAAACAAGATTAGGTGACTTTTATGGCATGATTAGCATACCAATTGGGAAGTGAGCATCCTAACAGCACATAATCCTTTCTTCGTTTTTTGGATTCAGCATAATGTGTACAAGGTATGCCAGCTATTGCTTTTTGTATTTAGTGCTTTTTAGATCGATTGGGGTCTTTAATGATTTTATTGTTTAGTTAATTGAACCTTACAGACTAAAAAAAAATAAACTATGGAAAAGGCATTTTCTTAGTCAGATTGCATTAGGGCATTTATTTGGATTAAAAAAACATGAAAAAGACCTACCTAAGGCAATTCCTAAAATTCTCCCAATATGCAACCCCAGAGGCCAATAGCAGCATGTAAGGGGAGGCTTTAAGCCTGCTTCAATGGAAGGTTAGGTGGGACTCATTAAGTGTCTACCCTGCAACCTTCCACATCCTGCAATATAAGCATGCATCAGGACTTTAACATCTTAGGTAATCCAGTCCACCATATAAACTTTCTACGGGCCTACTTTACTAAATATAAATCAGACTAATTATCTTATCTTTAAAAAATGGGGAGGAACTGTTAGAATCCATTTTGAATTGCTTCGTTCCTTTTACACGTGTAAGTTTGAGCTTTTGTTGTCTCTGAACGTACTGTCTATCACATATGTTATCTTATGTATATTTGTTTAAGTAAAATAAGCCTGGTTCCACGCCATAGGCTTGCAGCTGGTTTCTTTCCCTAACTGGGGCACTGTACTCATTATAATTGTGTGTTCAAATAACTAACTGACCTCGGCTGTGGTATTTTGGGGAGGGAAAGGCTGATATCTATACCTTTGAACCACGTAATCCTTTGAAGGGTCTCAAGAATGTGGGGAGTCAGGCAGCTGCAGAGGGGAGGCAAGGACAAAGCTGGGAATGGAACCGGTGTGTGGAAACTGATTAACTCCTTAAAATATTTGTATGACGTATATCATTATTTACACATTTTATGTATCCTTTGATGTATGAGTATAAATATCACTGTTAAACGCTTTATGCTAGCACACTTTACTTCGGGCCTGGGATGCCAGTGGTAAACCTGTCCTCTTTGCTGCAGCAAAAATAAACAGACCTTTGGTCATTGATTTTTCACTCCGGCTCTCCGTGTCAAAAACTCCTTTGTAAATGCATTTGTAAGTATCTGCAAATATGTGCATTTGACAATTTGGCGCCCGAACAGGGACCTTCCAGTGGATATCTTCAGTAGCTCTGTCACGAGACGTGCTGCCAGTGGAGGGACGCCGTTCCGGAGGTGTAGTTTTCAGGGGCCCCTGCACAAAGACTTAGTTTCAAAAGCAGCTGCATCTTATCCACCGGGCAGGCCTCTCCCCGCTTTCTCGTGATGTCCCAGCGAAGTCCCTGAAAACATCGGTTTTTATCTTGACTGATTAGTCTGACACGGGCGGCCGGAGAGAAATCCAGGAAAAAGCAGATAGTCAGGTAAGACTGTTCCTCGCTGGCTACTTGTCTGCTTTAACTTGCATTTGAGAGAATAATTGTTTTTGGATAACTTATCATTTTTGGGAATGATTAGTTCTTGGTAAATTTGCATTTGTACAAGGTACCATTTGACAATTTGTATTACACGTGTTTTTCTTGTTTGAGTAATTTGCCCAGGCCTGGAGCAATTTGTAAGTTGGTAAATATTTGAAAAAGGGTTTTTTTTTCTTCTTTGGTGCACATTTGAAAAAGGGTTTCTTTGGTGCATGTTACATTTTGAAATTTGGTGTGTGTTGTCTTTTGAAAATTTAAAAGGTTAGATATGGGAAATAAGAAATGTTGGCAAGGGTTATGTCTTTGTTTTCGCCGAAATCATGTGCCACGTTTAGATAAAAAGCAACCGATCCCAAAAGAGGGAACACCAGGGTGGGACATGTTAAAGGATTATGGTTTAGAGAATAATTTGTATAATAGTATATGGCGCAGGTATACTAGACATTGTCCTGACCTCCAGTGGCCAGAGGATGGGTCTTTTGATTTAAAGAAACTAACCTACCTACAGGAATGTTTGTTTCATAAAAAGGCTAGACAACATATGTTTGAGGTATACAGAAAATGGGAAATGGAGGCCAATAAAAGAAAAATTAAATCAGATAAACTGATAGAGAGGGAAAACAGGAGAACCATCATGCAGAAGGCCGCCCTTTATCACCAGTCCCAAACCCAGAAAGGGATTGAATCTGAAGATAGAGTCCATAGGGCCCAGGTGGAGGGAAGTTATGTATCAAAGCCAACAGAAACCAAAAATGCATTAGAGGAAGATGAGGTAATGCTACAGCTATTAGATAATAGCCCTACTGCACCTCCACCTTACACACCCCCTGCAGTAGCCCAACCTATCATGGGGGCACAGCAACAGCAGCAAGGGCAAGGGCACAATTTGGGAAATCCAGGTGCACCACTACAGCAGCATGTGCCACAACCACCACAGCCTCTAGCCCAAGCTACCCCAATAGCCCAAGTCCTAATCCCTCCGCCACCTGCCCCACCACTACCAGCCAGCACTGCAAGGTTACCAATAAGGTCCCCTGCCCCTAATACCCCAAATGGACAACGCCGGCAGTGCAAAGCCACACACTCACTTTCACCCATATGGAGCACACCTATTAAGTCGATTTCGCCCCCTAGTACCCGTTCCACTATTGGGGATGGGGAAAAACGGGTTATCAAGAATCAGTCAGAGAACTGGATGTCACATCCTATTTACACCCACACCGATATTATGGACACAATACAACAGATGTCACATTTTGGACAGCAATTAGCACTACAGTATATGATTGAAAAATTGGAGAGGGATTGGAAGTCTTGTATTACAGATTCTACCCCTCTCCCTTATGAACAAGAATTATACCAATTATGGCGGGACAGTGTGGCTTGTATTCTTGATAGTAACAGCATAAATGAGCGAGTACGCATTTGTGTCATAGCCAGGGAAGATGTTCTCAATGTATATGACAAGGGGTACCCAATGAGGGAAGTGCACCCTGATATGCCCACTGCAGCAGCAGCTGCCGCCGGACGACCAGCTCCCGTGCCGGTGGCCCAATTTGTTCATATACCATGGAAAAGGGAGGAGGTAATGGCTATAAAGAAAGACTTGCCAGACCCTCGAAAGAATCCAGCTGGATTCTATCGGGACCTTAGAACTGCCATTTCCACCACAACCATGACACTCAAAGACATTGACTATTTTTTTGGTGTTTTATTGGGTCCTGAAGTTTGGCATAAAATTAGAAGAGTAGATGATGCACCTACTTTGGGAAATACATGGGGGGGTTTAGAAGCACGGGAAGCACAAAGGGCACCAGGAACCCTGCCGCATCAGGATATTTTAAATTTACCTAACCGGATATTGACTAAGTTAGAAACTGTTATACCTCTTCAGACTGTGGATTGGGGAAAACTTGCCACTTATAAACAGAAAATAGGTGAAGATGTCCCAGATTATTTTACTAGAATTGAACAAGCTTTCATAGATTTTAGCGGTCAAGACCTCGCCACCGTAACAGGTGTGTCACTATTTGTAGAACGCTTTGTTAATGGCCTTCTACCTGAAATATCACAAAAATTAAAAGCAACAGAGAGTTCGTGGATGACGAAGGGACAGGCAGAGATTTTACAGATGGCACAATACTATGAGAGCAGGTACAAGGAAGAATTAGAAAAGAATGAGAAGTCAGTAAAAGAATTGAAGAAAAAGGTATTATTACAGCAGGCATACCCCAAGCGGGATACAACCCCTCAGCAAAGGGGTGGCCCACCAAGGGGACGGGGAAGGGGTTGAGGCCGAGGTGCATCTGCACCACCCCAAGACCGCCGATTAAATATCAACCAATGTGCCTACTGTAAGCAGGATGGACATTGGCGTGATACTTGCCCATTACTGGAAGGAAGACAAAGTACGTCACTTCATAGAGGGAACGCGGCAGGTAATGCACGAGGACGAGGAAGAGGTAGAACTGATCAGAATTCGCAGAATGAGAATCAGGTCCCGCGTAACACTAATATTTTTGACAATGCATTTGAACGACAATATTATGCTGATGATTTCTTTTCTAAAACCTACAATTATTAGGACAGCCACAGACAGGGCCAGGGGCGAGTAAGTATTCCTGTAGATCAGAATGGTCCCTACATTGATGTAAAAATCGAAGGAGAGGGCCATAAGTTTCTTCTAGATACTGGTGCCACCAGAACATCTATTGCACATTCTGCAGTCCCCGGGGCTCCCCTGTCTGGGCTTCATACCACATCAATTGGGATTTCTGGAATCCCCGTGGTGAGCCCCATCTCAACACCTATGAGAGTAACTGTAGGCCCATTTACAGTACACACGCCACTCTCTTTAACATCAGGTTGCAATGAAAACTTGTTTGCATTAGATTTGTTAAAGAAATTAAATGCAGTTATTCACTGTTCAATGGATGGTGTCTATGTAACTATGGATAGTGTTTCCCCAACTCAGTGCATGTTCTCACAGGAATACGACTTACCCCCAGAGCTAAAGGAAATAGACCCTCGCTTATGGGCCAAAGGCAAGAATGATGTAGGCATTATGGATATCGACCCTATTGTAATAAAAATCAAACCAGGTGCCCGGTTACCTCGTGTTCCTCAATACAAATTACCTAAATCAAGCGAAAAAGGGCTCAAGGCAGTCATATCTGATCTTGTGCATGCAGGTGTCATAAAGGAAATAGTGAGCAGCCCATGTAACAGTCCAATCCTTCCTGTTGTAAAGAAACAAAATGATGCTAATAGATTAGATGGTGAGCAATCAGTTACTGATAACACAGTATATCGATTAGTTATTGATCTCCGAGAAATTAATAAAATAGTAATTCCCCAGTTTCCCGTGGTCCCAGACATGAATAGTCTTTTCACTATGATTCCACCCTCTGCGTGTTTTTTCACCGTAATCGATTTGAAGAATGCTTTCTTCAGCATTCCAATTGCCGAAGAATCTCAATATTTGTTTAGCTTCGCGATTTTTGGTAGATCATTCGCGATGACAAGAATTCCTCAGGGATTTGTTGAGTCCCCGAGCATATATAGTCAATGTCTTAAACGTCAATTAGACCAATTCAATCCACCTTCAGGCTCTGCATTGTTGCAGTACATTGATGATATTTTAATTGCCTCAGATTCCATGACACAATGTAAGACTGATACTGTTGCATTATTACATCATTTAGCACCTCTGGGCCATAAGGTGTCCCTTCCAAAATTGCAGTATTGTAGAGAGGAGGTCACCTATCTAGGACACCTCCTCTCTAAGGAGGGAAGGAGATTACATCCAGACAGAATTAAACTGGTTCATACAATGACTGCACCACGCACCCCTTCTGAAGTCCGAGCATTTTTGGGATTTACATCCTTTTGCAGACAGTGGATTCCAAATTTTTCACTTATAGCAAAACCATTGACTGCTCTGACACTTTCAGATGTGCCCTCTCCTGTACCTTGGACTGACAAATGTGAGGAGGCTTTTCAAGATTTAAAAAAGGCGATGTGCTCTGCTCCTGTATTGGGTAATCCAGATTACAGCAAACCATTTGTTTTATTTGTGCATGAAAAGCATGGCTGTACATTGTCTGTTTTGACACAGGATCAAGGTGGGAGACAACGCCCTTGTGCATACTTCTCTTCCACCTTGGACACTGTGGCGCAAGCTTTGCCTACTTGTCTTAGAGGAGTGGCTTCTGCAGCAGCTGCGGTGAAACAAAGTGAAGGGTTTGTTGGTGGCAATCCGCTCACTGCGATGGTTCCTCATGCCGTTGATATTTTGTTAAACAAGACACAGACGCAGCACCTCACCAGTGCTCGGCTAACGGGTTACGAATTAACATTGTTCAGTCCAAATATTACTTTAAAGCGGTGCAATGTCTTGAACCCAGCTACGTTACTACCCCTCCCTCAGGACAATGTGGAATTTGATCATAATTGCATTTTTGCCACTGAGGAAGAAACCAAGGGACGGGTAGACTTAACAGACACTCCCCTATCTGACCCACAGGGAGAGCTGTTTGTAGATGGGTCTTGCTTCAAGTTACCAGATGGTACGACCACTGCAGCCTATGCCGTCACCACAGTCAAAACAGTGGTTGAATCTCATAGAATCCCGCAAAATTCGGCACAGGCTGCAGAATTAATTGCCCTCACCAGAGCTTGTGAAATAAGTGAACATCTTAGTGTTAACATCTACACTGATAGCCAATATGCGTTTGGAGTAGCTCATAATTTTGGGCGACTCTGGGCGAATAGAGGCTTTATCACGTCACATGGCACTACCATTCAGCATGGCAACTTGATTGTGACACTTTTGACTGCTCTCAGCCTGCCCCGTCAGGTCGCAATCATTAAGTGTAGTGCCCACAAAAAAATTACTGATGATATAGGACGAGGAAATGCTTTTGCAGATGCTACAGCGAAAGCAACAGCACGAGCACCATTTGACAATGCATATGTTGAGAGTAGCATCAAGGGAGAGCCCCAGAACGAAGTACTAGAAAATACCATGCAGTGTGTGAGAGATATTCAAGCAGAAACAACAGCAGAGGAAAGGGAACAGTGGGAGAAGAACGGTAGACTAGACAGTGAGGGTTGTTACACAGATGACACAGACAGAAGAAGATGGATGTTACCTAATTGTTATGTACACGCTATGGTTACTATGGCCCACAGTCCTGCACACATCAGTGCCCAAGGCATCAAGACAACTTTGGACCATGTTTGGAGTAATCCTCTGATATCCAAAGCTGCTAATAACCTGGTTAAAAGTTGTATGGTGTGTGCAGTGCACAATGCAGGAAAAGGGACCCCTACGCCCCCTGGCCACTTTGCCCCTCCTGATCTCCCCTTTGAAGCTATACAGATGGATTTTATCCACATGGAACCGTGTAACAAACTGAAATACGTGTTAGTGGTAGTATGCAGGTTTTCAAAATGGATAGAGGCCTACCCATTAAAAGACAATGGTGCCCTCTCTACCGCCAAAATATTACTAAAAGAATATTTTCCTAGATACGCATTGCCACGATTAGTCTGGAGTGACAATGGCAGTCATTTTTCTAATGAGGTAATGGAGAAGGTCTGTACCGCCCTTAACATCAAACATCGATTTCATGCTGCAAATCACCCACAATCAGCGGGCCTTGTAGAAAGGTATAATTACACCTTGAAGAGCAAAATAGCTAAGATTTGTGCTGAGACCAACTTAAAATGGCCAGATGCTTTGCCCCTAGCATTAATGTCCATCCGGATGACTGCCAGTAGCAAGTCACGATTATCCCCCTATGAAGTTGTCATGGGGAGGCCAGCCAATATCTGGGGGGTACCACGACCAAAGAAGCTTTCTGAAGTGCAATATCCTTTGTTTGTAGATTACTGTAAACAATTGACTAAAGATTTGCGTTTGATCCACCAACAGGTCAAGGCCAGCCTACCGACTCCTCTTGAAGGCCCTGGTCACCCTTTTAAGCCAGGGGATTGGCTTATGACAAAGAATTTTCAAAGAACCAACAGTCTTCAGCCCAGGTGGCGGGGGCCAGCCCAGGTACTGCTTGCAACACAGACAGCGGTGAAAGTGGAAGGAAGGAAAAACTGGATACATGCTAGCCACTGTAAGCGTGCACCAATTCCACTACAAAGTACTCTAACAGCAGAATTACCATTGTCTCCTGATTACAGAGAAGTAGGGAGACAGGAAACACCTCCACAGGTTTCAAGTGCTACTTCTGCTCCTGAGGTGACACAGCAGCCCAGTGACGAAGAGTTACTGTTTGAAGATCAACAAACTCATCGATACAACCTGCGTCCTCGCCCATCTAAATGAACAGAATTTTGAAGGTGCGTAAGGTGGTGACCCCTACGAAAAGTTACATTTACATCACCCTGATAGCTCCTAGCTTGGAATTGCAAACTGAGGTCTTTTCTGAATGGCCAAGGAATCCTTTGCTCAGCAGAATACGGCACGCCTGCCTTCATGAAATACAGTTCCCCGCTTTCACCGCCACCGGCATTTCCGATGCCATTGATGTACCAGCATTAAAACGAGCTATCCTCACTGTTGTTACGCACACTTTGGGCGACGAGGTTGTAAATGACTGTGATGACTAAATTTTCAGCATGAACAGGAACACGGGTGACTAGCCTGTGCAACGACACCAGAACATTGGTTAGAACAATTATCTCAACGAGAACACAAGCATAGTGGGATGCAGCTTGTGCAACGCTATTCAAGCAGTGGGTAAATGGAGTTAACAGTTCTGTGACTGGCGAGAAAAAAACAAGTACCAGTTCTACGGAAGCGGCCAGCCATTAGGGTTGGTGCGGTTTGTAGTACCAGCGGTAAAAAAAAAAAAAAGGGTGCCCTTTTCTGTTTAATACCCAAGCACATCACTGATCTGGTTGAAAATTGCTGGCCTCCGCCCTCATTTTTTGCTGAGACACTGAACGAAACTGACAAAACTATACTGAAGACTAACTTTGAAGTATCGCGACTTACTCACTGGGAGTTGAGACTCACCAGGAGTTAAAACTCGAAAAGGAGAAGATAAGGGACCTAGGATCAAGCCAACATCTATTGTCCTGTATTTGAAAAACTTGTTCATGGACCAACCAGTGCAGCCGAACTGCTAGAGTGGAAAGCACGGCGGTGATGAACCCTAGTGGGTGTGAACATTGAAGTAAAATTTACTTATCTGTATCTATACGTATATGATTATTAGTATAGTGATATCAATATTTTGCATTTACATATTTGGTAATTGTGTGGGTATATTTTTGAACACACATAGGCGGTTGAGACGAGTAAAACGGCATCATAGAAAGGTTGTAGGACCAAGGAGGAGAGCACAATAAAATTATGAAAATATATCCATTTGGCAGGACAAATATCCCTCTAGAGAATAGGGAAGAGTGGCCTTATAACTATTTCTACAAAACAACAATGAAGTACCTAGTGACCCTTATGTTAATATGTATAATGTCCAGTGGTGTTGCATCATTGTTGCAAAATCCTACCTTACATCCATTGATAAAGGTTCATGGAAAATTAGCGGAGACATTAAGTCTCACTGACTGCTGGATTTGCCGGCACTTGTCTAGACACCCTGAGGATCCTATAGGCCTTTATGAAGTACCAGTATCACCAAGCGAATATGAAAGAGGGGAAGTGTGTCTTGTACCAAATACCACTTGGAGATGTGACCAACAAGAATATCAATGGTACCCTAGGTGTGCGGTGCTCCCTAATACCCAGGCAGAATACAAGCTCTCCCCGATGCCTGGAGAGAATGCCACACTTAAAATGTTTCCCATATGTTTTGGTACCTATTTTTATGGGCAAAACCCAGAGGCAAAATACATGGGAAAGATCCCTCCTGAACAGTGTGTTTACACTTTGTTATTTGATATAAAAACAGGGAATTGGGATCTTGAAGGAGAGGAGAAAATAGACAGAAATTGGACAGCGTTAATTAATGGGACTCATCAAAATTACACTGTAAATTATTGGAACCTGACTGTGGGAGAAAATGAGATTCTGGTAGATCCAGAAGGATTGTTATATGATCCCTCCAGAGAACAAGATAGAAATGGGAAAAATTCACCTGTAATATTATCCCGGGTTTTCCTTGGCCCCCTCTGGACGGCTAGATGTTCATATGTTGCACCCTGGGCAAATGTATCATTGCTAAATACAATCTGGGAGGATTACAAGTATTGCAATAATTCTGAGCATGACACCCCAGAGGGTGTAGGATTGCCTCGAATAAAATACAGCATTATAAATTCACAAATCCAGGGAGGCATGTACTTCGTATGTGGAAGAACTGCATATAAAGTACTACCTCTAAACTGGGAAGGGATATGTTCACTGGCATATTTGGCACCCAACATTACTGTGATATCAAATATATCATCTTCCCAGCCCCTTAACATGGGGAGTTTTGCACATAGGTACAAACGAGGGACACCCATACTGGAGGAGCGAAAGAACTGGGTATTTCAAGTATTACATGTTCTTATTCCAGGATTTGGAATTTTCGATTTACAACTGGCAATGATGAATATGTCAGCTGAATTAGCCATTGCATTTAATGCCACCAGGGAGGCCATAGGAAGTGTACAGATAGAGATAAACTCTGCAGCCCAATTGGCGATACAAAATCGGCTTGCCCTAGACTTGATTACAGTACAACAAGGAGGAGTATGTGTTTTAATCCAACATCAGTACCAGCAAAAGTGCTGTTATTTTGTCAACAAGTCATCAGAGATAGAATTGGATATTGGGAAAATAAAAGAAGCAGTACAGGTATTTGAAAAGGGGGGCCAATATGAAGGAGGCGATTGGAGTTTATCATGGTTATGGTCTTGGTTTGGGGGGTGGGGCTGGTTGTTTAAAGACATACTTTTTATAATAATAGCTATTGTATTAAGTTGTTTATTAGTACAGTGCTTACCTGCTCTCTGTTCCTGTTTAAAATTGTGTAGACTTCCGCCAGTGAAAATACTAGAAACCAATCGAGCTATGATGCAGAGAGAAGAGATAAATTCCCTAATGGCTATTGACCCCACTATCCTCACTACAGATACTGGTTGCTCATACCCATCGGTTGTTTATGTCCCCATGAATGCAAATTTCAAGGATGTAGGAGTAAAATTCAACATATGAGGAAATTTAGAACTATTCAAACGTTGATTATGTTCAGAAGAAAAAAAACTCAAAAAGGGTCGATTGTTAGAATCCATTTTGAATTGCTTCGTTCCTTTTACACGTGTAAGTTTGAGCTTTTGTTGTCTCTGAACGCACTGTCTATCACATATGTTATCTTATGTATATTTGTTTAAGTAAAATAAGCCTGGTTCCACGCCATAGGCTTGCAGCTGGTTTCTTTCCCTAACTGGGGCACTGTACTCATTATAATTGTGTGTTCAAATAACTAACTGACCTCGGCTGTGGTATTTTGGGGAGGGAAAGGCTGATATCTATACCTTTGAACCACGTAATCCTTTGAAGGGTCTCAAGAATGTGGGGAGTCAGGCAGCTGCAGAGGGGAGGCAAGGACAAAGCTGGGAATGGAACCGGTGTGTGGAAACTGATTAACTCCTTAAAATATTTGTATGACGTATATCATTATTTACACATTTTATGTATCCTTTGATGTACGAGTATAAATATCACTGTTAAACGCTTTATGCTAGCACACTTTACTTCGGGCCTGGGATGCCAGTGGTAAACCTGTCCTCTTTGCTGCAGCAAAAATAAACAGACCTTTGGTCATTGATTTTTCACTCCGGCTCTCCGTGTCAAAAACTCCTTTGTAAATGCATTTGTAAGTATCTGCAAATATGTGCATTTGACAGAACCAATATATGAGAGTGTGGCCAAGCTCCCACCTACAATTATCAACCGTATGTCTATTAGTGAGAAGTCACAAGACAGCACTGTTATACTTTTGACACCTGAAAAGTGGCTGCAAGGTGAATTATAACCTAAACAGAAACAATGGACTACAGTCAAAACATTAAAGTTTTAGTCTCACAACAGAAATGAAGATGGGCTTTTACCAAAAAAACTTACATTATTCCCAAAGGTAGAGAGCAAAATTTTCCCTTTCAGATAATGTAATCTAGAGCCCTGCATCCGCCACTTGGTCGAAATGGAGCATACTAACCAGGGTGTAAGCACACCATCAGGGACATAACTGAGGCTAAACAGGATGCTGAGAATCCTGAGCTCAAGAGTTCTGAGAAGCGGTTCTTCACTCTGCATGTCAGGTTTGATGAAGATTTCATGACACATTGTTTGAATGCTTGAGAAATGAGAGGGAGAGGTTTGAGACTGTTTTTAGTCCGTTATCACAATCCTCATCTGTATGTGCTAGGCCATTTCATGTGGCAAGGCCACATCTCAGACAAATGAAAGGAGAGAATACAAGGTTGATCAAGTAATTGTTTCAGGGAAAGGTGCTTTGTATTGTTATCCTATTCCGGAGTCATATGCTGTGCATTATTCCACCATCAAGGATCAAACTTCAGAACTATTATTAGAGGAATAACCTTTTTATGCTTGACTTTGCTGGACTAAGTCTTGGTTAAACAAAGTTATCTGCAGTGTGAATCTACTCTAAGTTTACTGGCTTTGCATCTAGTGGCTGGATTTGAGTCTTCACAACTCATGCTATTTAAGCTGACATCACAATGCCCCACAAATATCTTCCATCTTCAAAATTAATCCATCTCTCCTCCTGGGTCACAAGGGGTGGGGGGGGGGGGGGGGGGGGCTTCCAGGATATATACAAATTCTTAAGTCAGTGACCTGCTTCAAAAAGAGATCAAAATACTAACTTCGGAGGAAGTATTATTCCCTACGGTGTTCTTCTGTTTCTAGTTTAAGGATATGCAGAGTGTGTTACTGACTAGGCACACTTTAAGCTCTTACCACTGCAATCCGTGGGTACATCATACATAATTTGCATCTTCATTACAGCACCAACAGCGTACGTTGCCAAGCAAAATCTTGAAAATCCAAATAAATAAAAAATGACTGGCCTGGGTTTGAGCTGTACCTGAATTACAAGCCAGAGACATAGGGCTTATGTTTCAGCAGCAGAGATTAAATGTGAAACTTACATTCAGATTTCAGGATTAGTTTCAATATGTCAGTCATGAAGAACCGCCATCTAGTAAAAATGCAGAAAAAAAAAAAAACCTCTTCTACATTCAAAACTAAATATCAGGTTTTGTCGAACTTTTCCCCTGACAAATTAAAACAGGGGTATATAATTGCCTGTGCCCAACAACTCAGACATAGGCCCTCATTCCACCACCCGTCAAGGTTTTACCGCTGAGCAGCCGCCAATGCGGCCGCAATCCCGCCGGCCGCATCATGAGATCCCTGCTGAGCCGGCGGGGATGTCGGTCGTAACATGGGAGCCAGCTCCTAATGGAGCTGGCGGTGTTGCGACCGTGCGACGGGTGAACTGTGCAGACAGTGAAAAGCAGGGTGGGGCTGTGCCTGGGGGCCCCTGCACTGCCCATGCCAAGTGCATGGGAGTGCAGGGGCCCCGCGACTCTCCTTCCCACCAGCCTCTCCATGGCGGTCTCTACTGCCATGGACAGGCTGGCGGGAAGGGGAGTCGTAATCCCCTGGGCAGCGCTGTTTATGATTAAAACCGCTAGGACAACCATGGCGGGAAACCGCCGGTCCCGGCGGTGCTACAGCTGCGGTCGAAATAAGGCAGATTGTATCGCCAGCCTGTTGGCGGTACAATCGCCAAAACAGCCCTGTCGGTCTTTACCACCAGGGTTGTAATGAGGCCCATAGTGTTTGAGGTCAAAGACAATAAGCCTTCATGTTTATTTTGGCCACTGGACACGTAGGTTCCACCCCCTGCACCACTAAACATTTGGCTGCCAGTTTACTGTGCCACAATATGGTTGTGGGAAAAAGGACGACCTGGTACTAAAGCAGGATATGCAGCCACATGCATAAGATGTTCAAAATGGTAAATATGATTCAGTAATACAAACCTTTTATTGTTAGGGTGAGCGCTCTCAGAAAATACAGTGAGTTGTAATCTTGCATTCTCTACAGTATAAATGCATGTACACATTTGCAAAATGCAACAATATGGAAATTTGTAATGGTCCGAGAATGTTCTGTTGCAAGCAAATACACACAAAAAAATACATAAGTAACATTGTGTTTTTATTTTGAAAGCAATGTGCCCGAAAAGATCTGCAATATGAAAAATCGGGCATTTAAATTGGCAATAGTTTTTTCTTTAATAAAAATTTTTTTTTTAAAAAACACACACCTTATTCAACCCTCTCACAAAAATCCAGCACAATAGGAAAGACATTTATCTTGGGCTTTGGCGAGGTTAGCCAAGCATGTACACTACCATTCCTATTACACGTCTTCACTTGCACTAGTTTGACTATCCTTTGAATACGAACGTTAATGTTTTCAAAATGATTTACATGTGTGCCTGGGCACCATTGTGTAATGGCTGCCTACAACATGCCAGGATTTACCACCACGTTGGAGTACGTTCCAAGGAAGTAAGTACCTTTAAGCCATAGGCATCATATTGCTAGGTATCATCAACTTTGTACCAGGGCCAGCATTTTACCAGGAGATGCCAACACTATGGCACAATCAGCATGTTGCCAGGGACTACCACCGTTGTGCCAGAGCTATGTTGCTGCGGAACACTATGTGCCTATGTTCGCATAATACCAGAGATTACTACAAATGTGCTAACATATTGCTAAGAATTATCTTTATTGTGCTAGGACTGGCATTTTTCCAGGATTAACCATTCTTGTGCTGGGCCCTGCACTTTGCGAGAGATTACCAGTGTGGTGCCAGAGCCACTTTGTTGCCAGGAATTACCACTAATATGTAAAAGTCTGCATTTTCCAGACATTATCACCACTGTGCCAGTATGCTGCGAACAAATACCACCATTGTGCCCGAGCAGCATACTACAACGAATTAAAACCGGCACCCCAATTCAAAGCACCACACAGTCCATGTACTCCCTGCACTGGGTCCACCCTGACAACAGCCATCTCCTGCAGACCATTACATCATGCACAACACCAACACAGATGACTCAGCAGCTGCCGCAAAAACAACCCAACTTAATCACCTCCCTGACAAGCTCAATGACAAGAAGAAAAAAAAAAGTGCACATAAAATCCATGCAGGTCTCTCGTGTAATCAGTGGTGCACAAGCAGTTGCAGTTCCTGGTCACATAATGCCTTTACTTGCCTTGGCAGTCATTGCCAGGCATCCCTGCTTTATCATGGCAAATGAAGGAGAAGGACTGCGAGTCCCTCAATAGATAGTGCAATACCAGCCAGCGTGTGAAAATGTAGAGAGCAATGGCATTCACTGGACTCACTGCAGACAACAGAGCACCAATGGGTCCATGGAAGGAAATGGTGAATATCCTACAGCAAGGCAGTAGTGTCCGATGAAGCAGGGGGAAGTGTCTCAGCATCCATGAAAAACCTCCCACAATGAGGCTGCCTAAAAGCCTGTGGAGTTCAGTAGCGGACACTAGCTGAGCATCTTCAGGGGTTGGTGAAGACTATTTGCTGGAGGGGCATGCAAGCCGAGCCCTTCATCATAGTCCTCAATGTCAACAATTGCCCATTTCCTTTTCCAACCACCCCCCTCAAAACAGCCCCCCCCCCCCCCCAATCCCCTGTCATGTTTCCAGGTACACTAGGTCTCTTCTCTCAGGCACTCCCTCTTGCATTTGCCACTTTAAGTGTTTGATTATTTTTTTCTACTGCACGCTCTAAAGGAGGTTGTCCATCCAGAGGTGCCTAGGAACCCAGCCAATGATTGGTGACTCACACAATAAGTACTACAACCGGTCCTAAAACACTGGCATCCCTTCAGCAAGGATTGTGACGTCTCCATTGGCGGTACGTGCTACAGTTTTCAACTGGGAGGAGGCCAGACTCCTATCTTTGTCAGTTCTCATGACGTCACATCCACCAGGTGCTCACTCTCCTCCACTTCGTCTGTCTGTGTCTGTGTCTCTCTCAAACACTCTTCAACAGACACAAGCCACCTTGAAATGGCACCCTACTGCATCTCGCATGCTCCAGTGCAGGTGCAGAAAGGAGGTGGAAAAAAAAAAACAGAAAGTCTATATGGTGGTAATGAAACGAAACCTGTTACAAGGGTAAGGATGGGAGAAGGGATAGTGAAACCAGAGATGGCTGCCTAAGACACTGCCTGGCTGGCATGCTGAAACTTGCTATACGAGCAGAAGGATTGTGGTAGCATAGCATCAGGTGTTTAGGTAAGCCTAGCAACATGCAGCATGCACATTTTTATAGGCAACCAAAACAGTGTTTGCTTCAAGTTGATGCTGCAGAGAAAGGTTATTGGAAGTGTTGCTAACCAACTGTTCAATTTTTAAGGACAACATTAAATACTATTTCTCTACGGCTTCACTTAACAGAATGTGTTTGATGCATGAATAATAAATCTAACAACAATTATGTTAACAACAATAATAATAATAATAAGAGATTCAATGTAAAGCAAGTATGTTCGACTCACAAAAGAAAATAACTAGGGGCCTTCCGCTTAAAGAAAGTCACAAAAGTGCACTGGTAGACCAATGACCTTGCATGGGTCCAGAACTAAGACTTCCAAGAATTCACAAGTTTACAGAAGTACCTCTGGAAAATTACAACAGTTCCAGGTGTCCAGGCGTACCTCTAACGAACAGTTATGAATTCCACTTTTACATGACAAATATTTAAGGACAGCATTTCCAAAACTGACGGTTGCGACCCACTGGTGGGAAGCAAGACTATTTTTGGTGGGTCACAAAAGTCCTGGTACTTACATAAGCAGACAAGGTCAATGAGCCTGCAGGGTGCCGGTGGGAGGTAACCAAATGTGCCGGGAACACCAGCCCTACAGGCCCCTCCAAGGTTAAGTTACGGACACACAGTCCATCTTCCACTGATAATGTAACACTTAGTATTCTTAAGGATCCTAGGGAAACCAAGCTTTTAATTAACCTTCAGGCCATTCAGAGACAAATTTTTAGAGAGAGTCAAGAAGGGGCTCTGGATTCAAACAGGACCTTGTCGGCGACTGTAAGGAAGAGCTTATTGGGCAGAACAATTATCCTCACTGTTTAATGTCGCTGTAGGTGGTAACTGCGTCCCTAACTCACGGAATGGCTCGATCATTATTACCATGTACAAAGTGGGAGGAAACAGAAAATGATCGTCTGGTAGCACTGATAGACAATGAGGCTTAATAGTTTGCAGTAACCTTGCTAGAATTACAGCTATGGGCCAAGAAAAACACCATAATCCCTCTAAATCCAACCGGATACAGTAAGCACATGGGGACAACAACCAATATCATGACTCTCTCCTTGCTCAATGATTTTGCAACAATGTTTACACAGCCGGTCCAGACTACAAATCCACCTTTGATAGCGTTGACTGAAGGAAAACTATGGAAAAAGCTGGCAGAACTGGGTGGCATTCAAATTTCCAATCTACACTACGCAGACGACTTACTGCTAATCAGCAGGACAAAGATGGGGCTGCAATGGCTCTTGGTTGCCACACTGCCATACTCCACGAACAGTCTGACTATAAACATGAAAGACTAAAACATTAACAATAACACTGTAGGAAAGTACCATCTTGCCTGGCATGTTACCCCCACATTTTCATTGTATGTATGTTTGTTTTTGCCCATGTGTCACCGGGATCCTGCCAGGCAGGACCCCAGTGCTCAGAATGTATGCCCTGTATGTGTTCCCTGTGTGGTGCCTGTAGGAAGTTGGCTCTGTATGCATTATTTCAAAGTAAGGAATAGTATGCACAGAGTCCAAGGATTCCCCTTAGAGGTAAAATAGTGGGAAAAATAGATAATACTAATGCTCTATTTTGTGGTAGTGTGGTCGAGCAGTAGGCTTATCCAAGGAGTAGTGTTAAGCATTTGTTGTACCTACACATAGACAATAAATGAGGTACACACACTCAGAGACAAATCCAGCCAATAGGTTTTTGTATAGAAAAATATATTTTCTTAGTTTATTTTAAGAACCACAGGTTCAAATTCTACATGTAATATCTAATTTGAAAGGTATTGCAGGTAAGTACTTTAGGAACTTTGAATAATTACAATAGCATATATACTTTTTACATAAAACACATTTAGCTGTTTTAAAAGTGGACAAAGTGCAATTTTCACAGTTCCTGGGTGAGGTAAAGTAATGTTAGTTTTTGCAGGTAAGTAAACCACCTACGGGGTTCAGATTGGGGTCCAAGGTAGCCCACCGTTGGGGGTTCAGAGCAACCCCAAAGTCACCACACCAGCAGCGCAGGGCCGGTCAGGTGCAGAGTTCAAAGTGGTGCCCAAAACACATAGGCTTCAATGGAGAGAAGGGGGTGCCCCGGTTCCGGTCTGCCAGCAGGTAAGTACCCGCGTCTTCGGAGGGCAGACCAGGGGGGGGTTTTGTAGGGCACCGAGGGGGACACAAGTCCACACAAAAAGTACACCCCCAGCAGCGCGGGGGCGGCAGAGTGCAGTGTGCAAACAAGCGTCGGGTTTTCTGTAGGTTTCAATGGGAGACCAAGGGGTCTCTTCAGCGGTGCAGGCAGGCAAGGGGGGGGGGGCTCCTCGGGGTAGCCACCACCTGGGCAAGGGAGAGGGCCTCCTGGGGGTCACTCCTGCACTGGAGTTCCGATCCTTCAGGTCCTGGGGGCTGCGGGTGCAGGGTCTTTTCCAGGCGTCGGGATTTCAGAGTCAGGCAGTTGCGGTCAGGGGGAGCCTCGGGATTCCCTCTGCAGGCGTCGCTGTGGGGGCTCAGGGGGGGACAACTTTGGTTACTCACGGTCTTGGAGTCGTCGGAGGGTCCTCCCTGAGGTGTTGGTTCGCCACCAGTCGAGTCGGGGTCGCCGGGTGCAGTGTTGCAAGTCTCACGCTTCTTGCGGGGATTGCAGGGGTCTTTAAATCTGCTCCTCTGGATACAAAGTTGAAGTCTTTGTTGAACAGAGCCGCAGTTCTCGGGAGTTTCTTGGTCACTTGGAAGCAGGGCAGTCCTCTGAGGATTCAGAGGTCGCTGGTACTGGGGAAAGCGTCACTGGAGCAGTTTTCTTCTGAAGGCAGGAGACAGGCCGGTAGGACTGGGGCCAAAGCAGTTGGTGTCTTCTTTCTTCTTCTGCAGGGGTTTTTCAGCTCAGCAGTCCTCTTCTTCTGTAAGTTGCAGGAATCTAAAATCTTAGGTTCAGGGAAGCCCTTAAATACTAAATTTACGGGCGTGTTTAGGTCTGGGGGGTTAGTAGCCAATGGCTACTAGCCCTGAGGGTGGGTACACCCTCTTTGTGCCTCCTCCCAAGGGGAGGGCGTCACATTCCTATCCCTATTGGGGGAATCCTCCAACTGCAAGATGGAGGATTTCTAAAAGTTAGAGTCACTTCAGCTCAGGACACCTTAGGGGCTGTCCTGACTGGCCAGTGACTCCTCCTTGTTATTCTCATTATTTCCTCCGGCCTTGCTGCCAAAAGTGGGGCCGTGGCCGGAGGGGGCGGGCAACTCCACTAGCTGGAGTGCCCTGCGGTGCTGGAACAAAGGGGGTGAGAGGCTCACCGCCAGGTGTTACAGCTCCTACCTGGGGGAGGTGATAGCATCTCCACCCAGTACAGGCTTTGTTACTGGCCTCAGAGTGACAAAGGCACTCTCCCCATGGGGGCAGCAACATGTCTCGAGTGTGGCAGGCTGCTAAAACTAGTCAGCCTACACAGGTAGTTGTTTAAGGTTTCAGGGGGCACCTCTAAGGTGCCCTCTGGGGTGTATTTCACAATAAAATGTACACTGGCATCAGTGTGCATTTATTGTGCTGAGAAGTTTGATACCAAACTTCCCAGTTTTCAGTGTAGCCATTATGGTGCTGTGGAGTTCGTGTTTGACAGACTCCCAGACCATATACTCTTATGGCTACCCTGCACTTACAATGTCTAAGGTTTGGCTTAGACACTGTAGGGGCACAGTGCTCATTCACTGGTGCCCTCACCTATGGTATAGTGCACCCTGCCTTAGGGCTGTAAGGCCTGCTAGAGGGGTGACTTATCTATACTGCATAGGCAGTGTGGGGTTGGCATGGCACCCTGAGGGGAGTGCCATGTCGACTTACTCATTTTGTCCTCACCAGCACACACAAGCTGGCAAGCAGTGTGTCTGTGCTTAGTGAGGGGTCCCTGGGGTGGCATAAGATATGCTGCAGCCCTTAGAGACCTTCCCTGGCATCAGAGCCCTTGGTACCAGGGTTACCAGTTACAAGGGACTTACCTGGATGCCAGGGTGTGCCAATTGTGGATACAAAAGTACAGGTTAGGGAAAGAACACTGGTGCTGGGGCCTGGTTAGCAGGCCTCAGCACACTTTCAATTCAAAACATAGCATCAGCAAAGGCAAAAAGTCAGGGGGTAACCATGCCAAGGAGGCATTTCCTTACAGTGCCTAACTGTATCACCAAGGCTCTGCTAACCAGAACCTCAGTGTTTATGCTCTCTCTGCTTTCTAAAATTGTCACTGCAGGCTAGTGACTAATTTTACCAATTCACACTGGAACACCCATATAATTCTCTTGTATATGGTACCTAGGTACTCAGGGTACTGGGGTTCCAGGAGATCCCTATGGGCTGCAGCATTTCTTTTGCCACCCATAGGGAGCTCAGACAATTCTTACACAGGACTGCCACTGCAGCCTGAGTGAAATAACTTCCACGTTATTTCACAGCCAACGTTATTTCACAGCACATAAGTAACTTATAAGTCACCTATATGTCTAACCCTCAGTTGGTGAAGGTTAGGTGCCAAGTTACTTATTGTGTGGGCACCCTGGCAAAAGCCAAGGTGCCCCCACATTGTTCAGGGCAAATTCCCCGAACTTTTTGAGTGCGGGGACACCATTACACGCGTGCACTACACATGTCACTACCTATGTGGAGCGTCACAATGGTAACTCCAAACATGGCCATGTAACATGCCTAAGATCATGGAATGGTCACCCCAATACCATTCTGGAATTGGGGGGCCAATTCCATGATCCCCCGGGTCTCTAGCACAGAACCCGGGTACTGCCAAACTGCCTTTCCTGAGTTTCTACTGCAGCTGCTGCCAACCCCTCAGACAGGTTTCTGCCCCCCTGGGGTCTGGGCAGCCCAGGCCCAGGAAGGCACAACAAAGGATTTCCTCAGAGAGGGTGTTACATCCTCTCCCTTTGGAAATAGGTGTGATGGGCTGGGGAGGAATAGCCTCCCCCAGCCTCTGGAAATGCTTTGATGGGCACAAATGGTCCCCATCTCTGCATAAGCCAGTTTACACTGGTTCAGGGATCCCCCAGCCCTGCTCTGGCGCGAAACTGGACAAAGGAAAGGGGAGTGACTACTCCCCTGACCAGTACCTCCCAGGGGAGGTGCCCAGGGCTCCTCCAGTGTGTCCCAGACCTCTGCCATCTTGGATTCAGAGGTGTTGGGGCACAATGGACTGCTCTGAGTGGCCAGTGCCAGCAGGTGACGTCAGAGACCCCTCCCGATAGGTGCTTACCTCTTTCAGTAGCCAAGCCTCCTTTCTTAGTAGCCAAGCCTCCTTTTCTGGCTATTTAGGGTCTCTCCTCTGGGCTATTCCTCAGATAACCAATGCAAGAGCTCACCAGAGTTCCTCTGCACTTCCCTCTTCGACTTCTGCCAAGGATTGACCGCTAACTGCTCCAGGATGCCTGCTAAACCGCAACAAAGAAGCAATACGACTACCAGCAGCATTGTAGTGCCTCATCCTGCTGGCTTTCTCGACTGTTTCCTGGTGGTGCATGCTTTGAGGGCTGTCTGCCTTCACCCTGCACTGGAAGCCAAGAAGAAATCTCCTGTGGGTCAATGGAATCTTCCCCCTGCTAACGCAGGCACCAAACTTCTGCATCACCAGTCCTCTGGGTCCTCTCATCCTGACGATCTTGGTCCCTGGAACACAGGAGCTGGGTCCAAGTGTCTCCGACAGTCCAGTGGCCCTTCTGTCCAAATTTGGTGGAGCTAAGTCCTTGCCTCCCCACGCCAGACAGCAAACTTGTGTACTGCATGATTTGCAGCTGCTCCGGCTTCTGTGCACTTCTCCAAGGATTCCTTTGTGCACAGCCTAGCCTGGGTCCCCAGCACTCCATCCTGCATTGCTCAACTCGCTGAGTTGGACTCCTACGTCGTGGGACCCTCGTTTTGTGACTCTGAGTTCAAAGATCTTCTAAGTGCCTGCTCTTGTACTTCTGCGGGTGCTGCCTGCTTCTGCGGGGGCTCTCTGAGTATCTGAGCGCCCCCTCTGTCTCATCCTCCAAGGGGCGACATCCTGGTCCCCAACAGCACCTAAAATCCTCAACCGCGACTCTTGCAGCTAGCAAGGCTTGTGTGCGGTATTTCTGCCTGGAAACACTTCTGCAACATCCAGCACGCCGTGGGACATCTTCCATCCAAAGGAGAAGTTCCTAGCCCTTTTCGTTGTTGCAGAATCTTCGGCTTCTTCCACCCGGAGGCAGCCCTTTTGCACCTTCATCCGGGGTTTAGTGGGCACCTGCCTCCCCCCCTCACCTCCCAGACACTTCCGTGACTCTTGGACTTGGTCCCCTTCCTTTACAGGTCCTCAGGTCCAGGAATCCGTCTTCAGTGTTTTGCTGGTGCTTGTGTTTCTTGCAGAATCCCCTATCACGACTATTGTGTCTTTCTGGGGTAGTAGGGTAACTTTACTCCTACTTTTCAGGGTCTTGGGGTGGGGTATTTTGGACACCCTTACTGTTTTCTCACAGTCCCAGCAACCCTCTACAACTTCCCATAGCCCTGGGGTCCATTCGTGATTTGCATTCCACTTTTGGAGTATATGGTTTGTGTTGCCCCTAGGCCTATGTCTACCTATTGCATCCTATTGTGATTCTACATTGTTTGCACTACTTTTCTAACTGTTTCTTACCCGTTTTGGGTTTGTTTACATATAATTTGTGTATATTACCTACCTCCTAAGTGAGGTTATCCTCTGAGATACTTTTTGCATATTGCCACTAAAATAAATTACCTTTATTTTTAGTAACTCTGAGTATTGTGTTTTCTTATGATATTGTGCTATATGATATAAGTGGTATAGTAGGAGCTTTGCATGTCTCCTTGTTCAGCCTAAGCTGCTTTGCCATAGCTACCTTTTATCAGCCTAAGCTGCTAGAAACACCTCTATTCTACTAATAAGGGATAACTGGACCTGGCACATGGTGTAAGTACCACAAGGTGCCCACTATAAGCCAGGCCAGCCTGTCTGGAAAAAGATAAACGTATGTGGCTTCTTGGCAGAGATAAGGTAGAGGCTGTCAATGCATACAGGTACCTTGGAGTGTTATTTAATGCCAGTGGTAGGTTTACTCCCCACTTGGACGACATTAAGAGGAGAGGTAATGCACTGGCTGTCGGCCTAGGGTCTTGGCACAGAAGCAGAATGGTCCATTGTTAACTTCATTACTACAAGTGCTCAAGCTAAAGTTCTCCCCAAACTGGCATATTGGAGCGAAGCCTTGAGGGGCGGGGACAGCATCATGCTAGACAATACAATAATGAAAATGTATAGGTCTATTTTACACCTGCCAGCATACATGTGCCCGGTAGAATTCAGTCTGGCCTAGTAAAGCATACCTTGGCACAGCAGGCAGCGTTTACAAATTGTTGCTATTGTCTCAAATCAGCAAGGGACAGCTCTCTAGGCCACTACCTCTGGCTGAAGCCTTCCTGCAATAGTCTTGAACTACTCTAGGCCTCTCATCTGCTTGGGCCCTACAAATGAGTCAAAGGGAATTTAAAAGATTAATGAAATCTAACATCAAGGCCATCTCTCTTTTGGAGGGTAAAGCTACCCTGGCTAGGCTTAGACATGGATGGCTAACACTTAGCAAGTACATAAAAGTGACAACCCAAAGCTACTTAGATTTACCCTAAAGTAAAAAGCCAAAGGAAAAGTTCCTACAATACAGACTGGTGGTACTACCTGTTCTAACGCATTATCCCACATGGAGAAGGACAGAATAGTCGGGGAAACTGCAAGTTAAGCGATCAAGGCTTTGAGGACTTCATCCACACGCTGTGCCTGTGCAAAGCTACCTTGGAAGATCGCCACATGCTCTTACACAAGAAATTCAATGAAAGAGAAATAACGACATGTAGGGAGGTGGAGGTAGCCTCCTTCAATCCAATTGATCTGCAATAAATTGATCGTATGTGAAATTCCTCCAGAGGGTGAAAAAAAAAAAAAAAGTGCTGGCTTAAAGGGATGAAGTTGCTCAGGTCCCATAAATTGTTCGCAACCAACTCAGGGGGTTTTGCTGTAGCAGATGGTCCTAATCAGCATCTTATGTAAGTTGTGTAGGTCTAAGCCTGGCATGGGTGACTCAGTAGAGTTTCTGTCCTCAGGATGTGTTTTCTGGGCTGAAATCTGAGTTTGGCTTGGATCATCTCGGCCAAGCTATTCTGGAAGCCAATTTAACTGATCAAGGAACTTGGGGGAAATATTACAAATACTGTATTTGGTGTTTATAGAGTTGGATTTCTCCATAGTCATTTGGTCTTGAACAGCTATTTTGGTCTAGCACGAAAATGCTGCATTTTAGGAAACACATTAGCAGTTTATAAAGCATTCTTCTTCTGTGCTTTGGAACAATAGCACTTTATCCATAGCCTAGCACGGAAACGCCGCACTTCGGGCTGCATACTGCCCCTTCATATAGCATCCTTGTTAGTCAGCGCATTGGCACAACAGGCACTTTATCCACTGGACCACACTAACAGCACGGTCTGTACCATTTCTCACCTAGGTTTAAATTTAAGGCAAAAAGAGATGGACGCTCCGGTACAGCAGCACTTTATTCTTAGGGTCATCCCAATTGCAGAATATTTGCTAAAAGTATTGTTGTTCTTTAACAGCTATCTTTGCCTAGCATGGAAAGGCTGCACATTAGCACTTTATATAGTACCTTCTTTCTCTGTGCTTGGGCATAAAAGCACTTTAGTCTTGGGGCCAGTTTTATTGCACAGCTTTTACCATCTCATGCGTAGGTCCATTTTTATGAACAGAAAATAGGAGGGTGCTCAGGCACAATTGCTAAAGGGGGCCACCCTTTACCGCAGTGTTGGTGCTCTTTCACTGGCAGGCCTCTGAACCAAGACCTTCCTCTGGGCCACATCTTAGTAGAACCAGTGTGTTTACATTATTTTATCTACAATTCATTGAGTGGTCATACTTCTATAGAAAATTTCTTGTTAGGGAAAAGCCTGGCTATGCACAGTTTTAAAGTTAGTATTTGATCTGTTTAGTTTTATTGCCAGAAAGCAGACATGCATGGTAATGATTTCTAACCAGGCAAACGGCAGGCTGTGCAACGTTTTACTTTTTTGCATTTGATCCGTTTATTGTATTTTAGGCGTAGCAAGGTACTTATGTATTGCAACGGTTTCAATTAATCAAGCAATAAATGTAAAACATGAAACTGATCTGCATGTAGTATTTATAATGATAAACTTTTTTTGTGCACATGGGCAAAGCTTATGAACTTTGTCCCTAAATCCACAAACCTGTGCAAGTATTCCAAAGCAAGAATCCAGGTGAAGCTTCCAGCGTTTAGCCAATTCAACAATGTTGTCTATATACGCGAGCATACACAACCATACCACTTTTGTATGACTGCCACCTATACATTTAAAAATATGAATGTGGCCTAATGGCCAGAACTGCCAACTTTGTTTCTGGGGGACCAGGACCAAGTCCAGGTGTTAGTTCAAGGTCCTCTGAATCTGGGCAAGCCACTTAATCTGATTGTGTGTAATGTAAATCTGGTGCTCATGCAAAGCACTCAGATGCCCCTGATCTGTGTTTCTGCTATAAAAAAAACTGCAAATGTACATATATGGAGTCCAAAATACACTCCTGGGCCTCGTCTTCCCTCAAAAATGTATAATAGGCATTACCCCATACTCTGCTGCATATGTGGTTTTACAAATTTGCTTAAGTCACTGATATCAACCTGAGGATTGTTCAAAAGCCTCATGATTTTAGTCAACGGGTGACACAGGCCACTCACGAAATGTGTTCCAGCTCCAGACTCGAGTACAATTCACCATTTGCCACTTTTATGAGCAGATCACAATCGGATACTGAAGGGCCCGGTTAAGAATGTAATGTTTACAAACAATTGCTATTATTACATTTAAAAAGTGACCCCCACTTTATGTCCATTAAAGATAGGAGGGCCACCAAGATTTGTGGTTCTAGAAAGTGGGCTGTCATTCTAAAAAGTCTGAGAAGCAATGTTGAAGCATATGTTTGCTCACGTAACATTTGCCACAAAAGTGCAAATTCACCCGCTTATACTTTGATTTCTCTTTCTCGCCAAGGGAAAAAAAAAAATCCTTCTCACCATGGAGTAACTTCTTTCTTTACATCCCAACCTTTGAGGGGTACTAACCCACACTAAAAAATGTTTTACTCCTAACCTTGTCAGGAGTACACTTACAAGCTTTTCGAGGGTGCAGTGGGTTTGGAAAGGAGTCGGCAGATACCCGTAGACATGTAAGTTTGTAGATATGCACAAATAAATTCACAGGCAGGGTGTTCCAGTCCTGTCAAAAAATCTACATGAGAATAAATAATTTTAGGAAAGCAAAACTGACTTTTGCATGTGCAAACCAAATGAGCGTGTATGCATGCCATAACATTTTGACTACCAGGGTTTACCTAGTTGTAGGAAGTTGGCTCTGTATGTGCTATTTCAAAGTAAGGAATAGCATGCACAGAGTCCAAGGGTTCCCCTTAGAGGTAAAATAGTGGTAAAAATAGATAATACTAATGCTCTATTTTGTGGTAGTGTGGTCGAGCAGTAGGCTTATCCAAGGAGTAGTGTTAAGCATTTGTTGTACATACACATAGACAATAAATGAGGTACACACACTCAGAGACAAATCCAGCCAATAGGTTTTTATATAGAAAAATATCTTTTCTTAGTTTATTTTAAGAACCACAGGTTCAAATTCTACATGTAATATCTCATTCGAAAGGTATTGCAGGTAAGTACTTTAGGAACTTCAAATCATCAAAATTGCATGTATACTTTTCAAGTTATTCACAAATAGCTGTTTTAAAAGTGGACACTTAGTGCAATTTTCACAGTTCCTAGGGGAGGTAAGTATTTGTTAGGTTAACCAGGTAAGTAAGACACTTACAGGGCTTAGTTCTTGGTCCAAGGTAGCCCACCGTTGGGGGTTCAGAGCAACCCCAAAGTCACCACACCAACAGCTCAGGGCCGGTCAGGTGCAGAGTTCAAAGTGGTGCCCAAAACACATAGGCTAGAATGGAGAGAAGGGGGTGCCCCGGTTCCGGTCTGCTTGCAGGTAAGTACCTGCGTCTTCGGAGGGCAGACCAGGGGGGTTTTGTAGGGCACCGGGGGGGACACAAGCCCACACAGAAATTTCACCCTCAGCGGCGCGGGGGCGGCCGGGTGCAGTGTAGAAACAAGCGTCGGGTTCGCAATGTTAGTCTATGAGAGATCTCGGGATCTCTTCAGCGCTGCAGGCAGGCAAGGGGGGGGATTCCTCGGGGAAACCTCCACTTGGGCAAGGGAGAGGGACTCCTGGGGGTCACTTCTCCAGTGAAAGTCCGGTCCTTCAGGTCCTGGGGGCTGCGGGTACAGGGTCTCTCCCAGGTGTCGGGACTTAGGATTCAAAGAGTCGCGGTCAGGGGAAGCCTCGGGATTCCCTCTGCAGGCGGCGCTGTGGGGGCTCAGGGGGGACAGATTTTGGTACTCACAGTCTTAGAGTAGTCCTGGGGTCCCTCCTGAGGTGTTGGATCGCCACCAGCCGAGTCGGGGTCGCCGGGTGCAGTGTTGCAAGTCTCACGCTTCTTGCGGGGAGCTTGCAGGGATCTTTAAAGCTGCTGGAAACAAAGTTGCAGCTTTTCTTGGAGCAGGTCCGCTGTCCTCGGGAGTTTCTTGTCTTTTCGAAGCAGGGGCAGTCCTCAGAGGATGTCGAGGTCGCTGGTCCCTTTGGAAGGCGTCGCTGGAGCAGGATCTTTGGAAGGCAGGAGACAGGCCGGTGAGTTTCTGGAGCCAAGGCAGTTGTCGTCTTCTGGTCTTCCGCTGCAGGGGTTTTCAGCTAGGCAGTCCTTCTTGTAGTTGCAGGAATCTGATTTTCTAGGGTTCAGGTTAGCCCTTAAATACTAAATTTAAGGGCGTGTTTAGGTCTGGGGGGTTAGTAGCCAATGGCTACTAGCCCTGAGGGTGGGTACACCCTCTTTGTGCCTCCTCCCAAGGGGAGGGGGTCACAATCCTAACCCTATTGGGGGAATCCTCCATCTGCAAGATGGAGGATTTCTAAAAGTTAGAGTCACTTCAGCTCAGGACACCTTAGGGGCTGTCCTGACTGGTCAGTGACTCCTCCTTGTTTTTCTCATTATCTTCTCCGGCCTTGCCGCCAAAAGTGGGGCCTGGCCGGAGGGGGCGGGCAACTCCACTAGCTGGAGTGTCCTGCTGGGTTGGCACAAAGGAGGTGAGCCTTTGAGGCTCACCGCCAGGTGTGACAATTCCTGCCTGGGGGAGGTGTTAGCATCTCCACCCAGTGCAGGCTTTGTTACTGGCCTCAGAGTGACAAAGGCACTCTCCCCATGGGGCCAGCAACATGTCTCGGTTTGTGGCAGGCTGCTAAAACTAGTCAGCCTACACAGAAAGTCGGGTAAGTTTCAGGGGGCACCTCTAAGGTGCCCTCTGTGGTGTATTTTACAATAAAATGTACACTGGCATCAGTGTGCATTTATTGTGCTGAGAAGTTTGATACCAAACTTCCCAGTTTTCAGTGTAGCCATTATGGTGCTGTGGAGTTCGTGTTTGACAGACTCCCAGACCATATACTCTTATGGCTACCCTGCACTTACAATGTCTAAGGTTTTGTTTAGACACTGTAGGGGTACCATGCTCAGGCACTGGTACCCTCACCTATGGTATAGTGCACCCTGCCTTAGGGCTGTAAGGCCTGCTAGAGGGGTGTCTTACCTATACTGCATAGGCAGTGAGAGGCTGGCATGGCACCCTGAGGGGAGTGCCATGTCGACTTACTCATTTTGTCCTCACCAGCACACACAAGCTGGCAAGCAGTGTGTCTGTGCTGAGTGAGAGGTCTCCAGGGTGGCATAAGACATGCTGCAGCCCTTAGAGACCTTCCTTGGCATCAGGGCCCTTGGTACTAGAAGTACCAGTTACAAGGGACTTATCTGGATGCCAGGGTCTGCCAATTGTGGATACAAAAGTACAGGTTAGGGAAAGAACACTGGTGCTGGGGCCTGGTTAGCAGGCCTCAGCACACTTTCAATTGTAAACATAGCATCAGCAAAGGCAAAAAGTCAGGGGGCAACCATGCCAAGGAGGCATTTCCTTACACAACCCCCCCCCAAACGAAAGAGGATGAGACTAACCTTTCCCAAGAGAGTCTTCATTTTCTAAGTGGAAGAACCTGGAAAGGCCATCTGCATTGGCAGTCCCAGGTCTGTGTTCCACTATAAAGTCCATTCCCTGTAGGGAGATGGACCACCTCAACAGTTTAGGATTTTCACCTTTCATTTGCATCAGCCATTTGAGAGGTCTGTAGTCAGTTTGAACTAGGAAGTGAGTCCCAAAGAGGTATGGTCTCAGCTTCTTCAGGGACCAAACCACAGCAAAGGCCTCCCTCTCAATGGCACTCCAACGCTGCTCCCTGGGGAGTAACCTCCTGCTAATGAAAGCAACAGGCTGGTCAAGGCCATCATCATTTGTTTGGGACAAAACTGCCCCTATCCCATGTTCAGAGGCATCAGTCTGCACAATGAACTGCTTAGAATAATCTGGAGCTTTGAGAACTGGTGCTGAGCACATTGCTTGTTTCAGGGTGTCAAAGGCCTGTTGGCATTCCACAGTCCAGTTCACTTTCTTGGGCATTTTCTTGGAGGTGAGTTCAGTGAGGGCTGTCACAATGGATCCATATCCCTTCACAAACCTCCTGTAATACCCAGTCAAGCCAAGGAATGCCCTGACTTGAGTCTGGGTTTTTGGAGCTACCCAGTCCAGAATAGTCTGGATCTTGGGTTGGAGTGGCTGAACTTGGCCTCCACCTACAAGGTGTCCCAAGTAAACCACAGTTCCCTGCCCTATCTGGCATTTGGATGCCTTGATAGAGAGGCCTGCAGATTGCAGAGCCTTCAAAACCTTCTTCAGGTGGACCAGGTGATCCTGCCAGGTGGAGCTAAAGACAGCAATATCATCAAGATAAGCTGTGCTAAAGGACTCCAAGCCAGCAAGGACTTGATTCACCAACCTTTGGAAGGTGGCAGGGGCATTCTTTAAACCAAAGGGCATAACAGTAAACTGATAATGCCCATCAGGTGTGGAGAATGCTGTTTTCTCTTTTGCTCCAGGTGCCATTTTTATTTGCCAGTACCCTGCTGTCAAGTCAAAGGTACTGAGGAATTTGGCAGCACCTAATTTATCTATGAGCTCATCAGCTCTTGGAATTGGATGAGCATCTGTCTTGGTGACAGAATTGAGCCCTCTGTAGTCCACACAAAACCTCATCTCTTTCTTTCCATCTTTGGTGTGAGGTTTGGGGACTAAGACCACTGGGCTAGCCCAGGGGCTGTCAGAGCGCTCAATTACTCCCAATTCCAGCATCTTGTGGACTTCCACCTTGATGCTTTCCTTAACATGGTCAGACTGTCTAAAGATTTTGTTCTTGACAGGCATGCTGTCTCCTGTGTCCACATCATGGGTACACAGGTGTGTCTGACCAGGGGTTAAGGAGAAGAGTTCAGGAAACTGTTGTAGGACTCTCCTACAATCAGCTTGCTGTTGGCCAGAGAGGGTGTCTGAGTAGATCACTCCATCTACTGTGCCATCTTTTGGGTCTGATGACAGAAGATCAGGGAGAGGTTCACTCTCTGCCTCCTGATCCTCATCTGTTACCATCAATAGATTGACATCAGCCCTGTCATGGAAGAGCTTAAGACGGTTCACATGGATCACCCTCTTGGGGCTCCTGCTTGTGCCCAGGTCCACCAGGTAGGTTACCTGACTCTTCCTTTCTAGTACTGGGTAAGGGCCACTCCATTTGTCCTGGAGTGCCCTGGGAGCCACAGGCTCCAGAACCCAGACTTTCTGCCCTGGTTGGAACTCCACCAGTGCAGCCTTTTGGTCATACCAAAACTTCTGGAGCTGTTGGCTGGCCTCAAGGTTTTTGGTTGCCTTTTCCATGTACTCTGCCATTCTAGAGCGAAGGCCAAGTACATAGTCCACTACGTCTTGCTTAGGCTCATGGAGAGGTCTCTCCCAGCCTTCTTTAACAAGAGCAAGTGGTCCTCTTACAGGATGACCAAACAGAAGTTCAAAGGGTGAGAATCCTACTCCCTTCTGTGGCACCTCTCTGTAAGCGAAAAGCAGACATGGCAAGAGGACATCCCATCTCCTTTTGAGTTTTTCTGGGAGCCCCATGATCATGCCTTTTAATGTCTTGTTGAATCTCTCAACCAAGCCATTAGTTTGTGGATGGTATGGTGTAGTGAATTTATAAGTCACTCCACACTCATTCCACATGTGCTTTAGGTATGCTGACATGAAGTTGGTACCTCTGTCAGACACCACCTCCTTAGGGAAACCCACTCTGGTAAAGATACCAATGAGGGCCTTGGCTACTGCAGGGGCAGTAGTCGACCTAAGGGGAATAGCTTCAGGATACCTGGTAGCATGATCCACTACTACCAGGATATACATATTTCCTGAGGCTGTGGGAGGTTCTAGTGGACCAACTATGTCCACACCCACTCTTTCAAAGGGAACCCCCACCACTGGAAGTGGAATGAGGGGGGCCTTTGGATGCCCACCTGTCTTACCACTGGCTTGACAGGTGGGGCAGGAGAGGCAAAACTCCTTAACCATGTTGGACATATTGGGCCAGTAGAAGTGGTTGACTAACCTCTCCCACGTCTTGGTTTGTCCCAAATGTCCAGCAAGGGGAATGTCATGGGCCAATGTTAGGATGAACTTCCTGAACAGCTGAGGCACTACCACTCTCCTAGTGGCACCAGGTTTGGGGTCTCTGGCCTCAGTGTACAGGAGTCCATCTTCCCAATAGACCCTATGCGTTCCATTTTTCTTGCCTTTGGACTCTTCAGCAGCTTGCTGCCTAAGGCCTTCAAGAGAGGGACAGGTTTCTTGTCCCTTACACAGCTCCTCCCTTGAGGGTCCCCCTGGGCCTAAGAGCTCAACCTGATAAGGTTCAAGCTCCAAAGGCTCAGTTCCCTCAGAGGGCAGAACTTCTTCCTGAGAAGAGAGGTTCCCTTTCTTTTGCTGTGTTGTAGTTGGTTTCCCAACTGACTTTCCTGTTCTCTTGGTAGGCTGGGCCATTCTTCCAGACTCCAGCTCTACTTGTTCACCCTGTGCCTTGCATTGTGCTCTTGTTTTCACACACACCAGTTCAGGGATGCCCAGCATTGCTGCATGGGTTTTTAGTTCTACCTCAGCCCATGCTGAGGACTCCAGGTCATTTCCAAGCAGACAGTCCACTGGGATATTTGAGGAGACCACCACCTGTTTCAGGCCATTGACCCCTCCCCATTCTAAAGTAACCATTGCCATGGGATGTACTTTTCTCTGATTGTCAGCGTTGGTGACTGTGTAAGTTTTTCCAGTCAGGTATTGGCCAGGGGAAACCAGTTTCTCTGTCACCATGGTGACACTGGCACCTGTATCCCTCAGGCCCTCTATTCTAGTCCCATTAATTAAGAGTTGCTGTCTGTATTTTTGCATGTTAGGCGGCCAGACAGCTAGTGTGGCTAAATCCACCCCACCCTCAGAAACTAGAGTAGCTTCAGTGTGGACCCTGATTTGCTCTGGGCACACTGTTGATCCCACTTGGAGACTAGCCATACCAGTGTTACCTGGATGGGAGTTTGGAGTGGAACCTTTCTTGGGACAGGCCTTGTCTCCAGTTTGGTGTCCATGCTGTTTACAGCTATGACACCAGGCCTTTTTGGGATCAAAGTTTTTACCCTTGTACCCATTGTTTTGTGAAGAGGCTCTGGGCCCACCCTCCTGTGCAGGTTTTTGGGGGCCTGTAGAAGACTCTTTACTATTTTTAGTTTTGGTTGTCTCATCACCCTTCCCCTGGGGAGTCTTTGTGACCCCTTTCTTTTGGTCACCCCCTGTTGAAGTCTTGGACACCCTTGTCTTGACCCAATGGTCCGCCTTCTTTCCCAATTCTTGGGGAGAAATTGGTCCTAGGTCTACCAGATGCTGATGCAGTTTATCATTGAAACAATTACTTAACAGGTGTTCTTTCACAAATAAATTGTACAGCCCATCATAATTACTTACACCACTGCCTTGAATCCAACCATCTAGTGTTTTCACTGAGTAGTCAACAAAGTCAACCCAGGTCTGGCTCGAGGATTTTTGAGCCCCCCTGAACCTAATCCTGTACTCCTCAGTGGAGAATCCAAAGCCCTCAATCAGGGTACCCTTCATGAGGTCATAGGATTCTGCATCTTTTCCAGAGAGTGTGAGGAGTCTATCCCTACACTTTCCAGTGAACATTTCCCAAAGGAGAGCACCCCAGTGAGATCTGTTCACTTTTCTGGTTACACAAGCCCTCTCAAAAGCTGTGAACCACTTGGTGATGTCATCACCATCTTCAAATTTTGTCACAATCCCTTTGGGGATTTTTAACATGTCAGGAGAATCTCTGACCCTATTTATATTGCTGCCACCATTGATGGGTCCTAGGCCCATCTCTTGTCTTTCCCTTTCTATGGCTAGGAGCTGTCTCTCTAAAGCCAATCTTTTGGCCATCCTGGCTAACAGGAGGTCATCTTCACTGAGAGCATCCTCAGTGATTTCAGAAATGTGGGACCCTCCTGTGAGGGACTCACTATTTCTGACTAACACAGTTGGAGACAGGACTTGAGGGGTCCTGTTCTCCCTATTTAGGACTGGAGGAGGGACATTGGCCTCCAAGTCACTAATTTCTTCCTCTGTGAGGTCATCATCAGAGGGGTTGGCTTTTTCAAACTCTGCCAACAGCTCCTGGAGCTGAATTTTGGTAGGTCTGGAGCGAATGGTTATTTTTTTGATATTACAGAGAGACCTTAGCTCCCTCATCTTAAGATGGAGGTAAGGTGTGGTGTCGAGTTCCACCACATTCATCTCTGTATCAGACATTATTTTGCTAAGAGTTGGAAGACTTTTTAAAGAATCTAAAACTGTTTCTAGAATCTAATTTCAAACTTTTAACAAACTTTTAAACTCTAAAAGACAATGCTAAACAGGGACTTAACACACAAGGCCCTAGCAGGACTTTTAAGAATTTAGAAAAATTTCAAATTGCAAAAATGAATTTCTAATGACAATTTTGGAATTTGTCGTTTGATCAGGTATTGGCTGAGTAGTCCAGCAAATGCAAAGTCTTGTACCCCACCGCTGATCCACCAATGTAGGAAGTTGGCTCTGTATGTGCTATTTCAAAGTAAGGAATAGCATGCACAGAGTCCACGGGTTCCCCTTAGAGGTAAAATAGTGGTAAAAATAGATAATACTAATGCTCTATTTTGTGGTAGTGTGGTCGAGCAGTAGGCTTATCCAAGGAGTAGTGTTAAGCATTAGTTGTACATACACATAGACAATAAATGAGGTACACACACTCAGAGACAAATCCAGCCAATAGGTTTTTATATAGAAAAATATCTTTTCTTAGTTTATTTTAAGAACCACAGGTTCAAATTCTACATGTAATATCTCATTCGAAAGGTATTGCAGGTAAGTACTTTAGGAACTTCAAATCATCAAAATTGCATGTATACTTTTCAAGTTATTCACAAATAGCTGTTTTAAAAGTGGACACTTAGTGCAATTTTCACAGTTCCTAGGGGAGGTAAGTTTTTGTTAGGTTAACCAGGTAAGTAAGACACTTACAGGGCTTAGTTCTTGGTCCAAGGTAGCCCACCGTTGGGGGTTCAGAGCAACCCCAAAGTCACCACACCAACAGCTCAGGGCCGGTCAGGTGCAGAGTTCAAAGTGGTGCCCAAAACACATAGGCTAGAATGGAGAGAAGGGGGTGCCCCGGTTCCGGTCTGCTTGCAGGTAAGTACCCGCGTCTTCGGAGGGCAGACCAGGGGGGTTTTGTAGGGCACCGGCGGGGACACAAGCCCACACAGAGATTTCACCCTTAGCGGCGCGGGGGCGGCCGGGTGCAGTGTAGAAACAAGCGTCGGGTTCGCAATGTTAGTCTATGAGAGATCTCGGGATCTCTTCAGCGCTGCAGGCAGGCAAGGGGGGGATTCCTCGGGGAAACCTCCACTTGGGCAAGGGAGAGGGACTCCTGGGGGTCACTTCTCCAGTGAAAGTCCGGTCCTTCAGGTCCTGGGGGCTGCGGGTACAGGGTCTCTCCCAGGTGTCGGGACTTAGGATTCAAAGAGTCGCGGTCAGGGGAAGCCTCGGGATTCCCTCTGCAGGCGGCGCTGTGGGGGCTCAGGGGGGACAGGTTTTGGTACTCACAGTCTTAGAGTAGTCCTGGGGTCCCTCCTGAGGTGTTGGATCGCCACCAGCCGAGTCGGGGTCGCCGGGTGCAGTGTTGCAAGTCTTACGCTTCTTGCGGGGAGCTTGCAGGGATCTTTAAAGCTGCTGGAAACAAAGTTGCAGCTTTTCTTGGAGCAGGTCCGCTGTCCTCGGGAGTTTCTTGTCTTTTCGAAGCAGGGGCAGTCCTCAGAGGATGTCGAGGTCGCTGGTCCCTTTGGAAGGCGTCACTGGAGCAGGATCTTTGGAAGGCAGGAGACAGGCCGGTGAGTTTCTGGAGCCAAGGCAGTTGTCGTCTTCTGGTCTTCCGCTGCAGGGGTTTTCAGCTAGGCAGTCCTTCTTCTTGTAGTTGCAGGAATCTGATTTTCTAGGGTTCAGGTTAGCCCTTAAATACTAAATTTAAGGGCGTGTTTAGGTCTGGGGGGTTAGTAGCCAATGGCTACTAGCCCTGAGGGTGGGTACACCCTCTTTGTGCCTCCTCCCAAGGGGAGGGGGTCACAATCCTAACCCTATTGGGGGAATCCTCCATCTGCAAGATGGAGGATTTCTAAAAGTTAGAGTCACTTCAGCTCAGGACACCTTAGGGGCTGTCCTGACTGGTCAGTGACTCCTCCTTGTTTTTCTCATTATCTTCTCCGGCCTTGCCGCCAAAAGTGGGGCCTGGCCGGAGGGGGCGGGCAACTCCACTAGCTGGAGTGTCCTGCTGGGTTGGCACAAAGGAGGTGAGCCTTTGAGGCTCACCGCCAGGTGTGACAATTCCTGCCTGGGGGAGGTGTTAGCATCTCCACCCAGTGCAGGCTTTGTTACTGGCCTCAGAGTGACAAAGGCACTCTCCCCATGGGGCCAGCAACATGTCTCGGTTTGTGGCAGGCTGCTAAAACTAGTCAGCCTACACAGATAGTCGGTTAAGTTTCAGGGGGCACCTCTAAGGTGCCCTCTGTGGTGTATTTTACAATAAAATGTACACTGGCATCAGTGTGCATTTATTGTGCTGAGAAGTTTGATACCAAACTTCCCAGTTTTCAGTGTAGCCATTATGGTGCTGTGGAGTTCGTGTTTGACAGACTCCCAGACCATATACTCTTATGGCTACCCTGCACTTACAATGTCTAAGGTTTTGTTTAGACACTGTAGGGGTACCATGCTCAGGCACTGGTACCCTCACCTATGGTATAGTGCACCCTGCCTTAGGGCTGTAAGGCCTGCTAGAGGGGTGTCTTACCTATACTGCATAGGCAGTGAGAGGCTGGCATGGCACCCTGAGGGGAGTGCCATGTCGACTTACTCGTTTTGTCCTCACTAGCACACACAAGCTGGCAAGCAGGGTGTCTGTGCTGAGTGAGAGGTCTCCAGGGTGGCATAAGACATGCTGCAGCCCTTAGAGACCTTCCTTGGCATCAGGGCCCTTGGTACTAGAAGTACCAGTTACAAGGGACTTATCTGGATGCCAGGGTCTGCCAATTGTGGATACAAAAGTACAGGTTAGGGAAAGAACACTGGTGCTGGGGCCTGGTTAGCAGGCCTCAGCACACTTTCAATTGTAAACATAGCATCAGCAAAGGCAAAAAGTCAGGGGGCAACCATGCCAAGGAGGCATTTCCTTACACTAGTTTTAAAACACAATGTTCAGTCATTGATCTAGCGCTTGGTATGTGCTCACAAATATGGCAAGTATGGGAACTGCGGCACAGTAACATTAAGTGATCTGTACAATGTAGTTAAGTGGAGAATGTTCCACTGGAACGATATTCTTGATCCTCAGCTGGAAACCTAGGCACCGGACAGGAAGCTGAATCTGTGTTTATTTACAGTAACATTCTGAAATGGAGCAAGTACTTAAAACTCCATTTGCTAGGGAAATTTTCAAGACGCTTCTTCAGAAACTACACTAAGAAAGCAACCTCGTGTGATCGGACAGGTAGTGTAAACAAAGCCCATTAATAAACAGCTTCTGCATAGTCAAAGCCATTGAATATTCAAATATTTGACATAAATAGATTCTTGGTTTGCTCCGAATATAGCAAAACTAAATAGGTGGCATATTCTGAGCTCTGATATATCGATCCAAGCCCTGACCTAAAATGAACACCTGCATAATCGGAGTAGCTAGGGGTCCGATATGGGAATGATGCCATGATTTGTTAGCTCGTTGCATCGCACCACACGGGAAAAGGTTTTTTTTTTTGTTTGTTTGTTTTTTTTTTTTTTAAACAGGACAGGCAGCTTTACAAAGCATTTTGTGCCTTGTTCATGTAGTTGAGTGGTCCGATTAGATGAGCAGTGCTGCACGCAAAACACTCAGAAACAATGTTCAATGACTATCAAGGAAGGGGAATGGTAAGACACTTGCAGTACAACTCAAACAGTTTAGCACATGTACTCAACCATTTGATGTGTAATCAAGGTCTATCAATACACAAAGCACGTTGTCATGGGCAATGTTCCCTCTAATTTTTTTCCACTGTGTGCGGTCTCTGTGCGCTGCAGCCAAGGATACGTGCGCCAAGAAATTGACCATTCACGCGCACGCAGCGCATAACTAGCAAAGATCTTTGGCATTAGCCTCTCCATACCACTAAAGCAAAAAAGGGATATCATTGCTCCATGCAATAGGGCATCAAGGCAGTTTTGTGACCTGGTTGCACACCCCAAGGATATGACCTGTTAAGTGCCACCTACACCCCAGTTAGAGAAAACAGAGGAACATTGCCCACGGCCTTTAAACGCTGTTTTCATTGACTTCAATCCAGATTCAAATATGAGCATTTTCTGCAATAGGAGAGCACGACTATAGCTCTAAAAGGCTTATTTGAGCTGAGAAAGTGATAATGCATATAAACAACTATGAAGTATGACAATGATGGAAAAGTTGATAACAGCACATTTCCTACTGTTCTGAAGCATTTCCTAGCTCATTAATCATTAATTTTCAACATAAATATCACTTGCTCGCGTGTATGCTAAAGTACGCCAAATGATGTTTAAAACACTCCCCGCTGCATTTAAACGCTGTTTTCATTCAGTTCAATCCAGATTCAAATATGAGCATTATCTGCCTTAGGGGAGCACGTATATCGCTCTAAAAGGCGATAGGGGGAAGGAAAGGTGCGCGCGCGCCTTACGGGGAACATTGGTCATGGGTGAGGTGCAATGATGAGCCCTGACAGAAATCATCAAAATGAAGTAGGAGAAATAGGCTATTGTAAGGTCTTACAAAGTCTTTCAATTCGAACTTGTAACGTCATACCCGACATAGCTTTCCTTGGGGTAAAAAGGAGCAAGATGACAGGATCCTGGCAATAAGGCATGAGCAAGGCACTGAAAGGATTACATAGGTCAACTGACTGACTTACAATGGGACAAAGTTGAAGATGTGGAGGGTAAGAGAAATCTATGACATTCTAACAAAAAAAAACAAAAAAAAACAGGGAGGCAGCAATAACCTGCAAGAGCACAGAATACCTTTAATTCGATTACCTCAACTCCCTGAACATGCAAAACAAGAACTGGCTAACCACACAGCGACTGGGCCTTACAGCGCAAAAAACCTCAAGCCCATAGAGATTCACTGCTATAGTATATTAAACATTGGAAAGTCTCATTCTCAAACACCTCACAGAGTTAGTTGATTTCTAACTAGTTAAGGGATTCAGAAACGCTATAAAGGAAGCAAAGAACTCTCAATGTTAATTGCTGGACAAACCAATAGAGTGCAAGTATATAACACACCTTAATCAACATGGATAAGGTATTTACCCACTTACGGTATCAAGTAGACTAGATAAAGAACGACTTTCCTGCTGGGCACAGACAAGACAGTGAATGAATTCTAGAATTAAAAGTGGCCGGTTTACAAAATGGTTTGGCAAAGAAATAGGAATGGCTTGAATGTTCCAACATTACTCAACATTCAAACAGCAGTTCTGCAAGCCAGTGGTTACATGCACTTCAAAACCAACCTAATGGCTTTGTCAATGTGTGATTTAGAATTGTGGTGAAATTGTAGTAATAACTATCCTCTATCCCATCTGCTTGATAAACAAAAAAGGTCCTAATATAATAATTCCGATACATGCACCCACCCTTTAACTTTCTGCCTCTGAATCTGAATGTTTAACTCTGCAGGAGATACCATTTAATTGATTTTTTTTATTTTGTATAGCGCAACCTCAATTGGAGGAGCGTTTTACATGAGTAGCACTTATTTACAAGTTTAGCAGTTGAAAAACATAGAAACTGGCACATTTAAAACAGGAAAAGAAAGAAAAAAAACATCACGCCTCAAATCATCATCACACCTCTCCCGGCACAGTGGTAAAAGCAGATACTACAATATTCACTGCACTCAGGAAACTCATTCCATAATTATTTGCAGAGTATTTCTTTTTCAAAACATTTTGCCCCATAACTCTGCTACACAGCATCGGGACCACCACCAAACCGTTCAGAGCAACACTGTCTAGGTCATCTCTGGGTACCCACACTGGAGGTGGGTAGGGGGAAAGGAGTGGGTAGGGGGCAAATTAGTAACCTCTCCCACCATGTCTTTTTAAGCTCTCATGGCCTAAACTTTGTTTTAGGGCTGGGAGTAGTTTGTGTTTTTAAGAGTCTTTATTGCTATATTATGGCAGTAGGCCTGAAAACGTGTAAGGCACTATGCCCTCTAGGGGCTGAATATATGGTTACACTGCATTACTTTCTGCCATTCTCTTTTCATGTGGTTATGCCCTCTAGAGGCTGACTATATCATTACATGACCATGTTTCCTACAAATGTTATTTTCATTGCGGTGTCCTCTAGGGGTTGTTCTAAGCATTACAGTCAAGATACTACAATATTCACTGCACTCGGAAACTCACCCCATAATGCTTTGCATGGCATTCTTTTTACAAAACATGTTTGCCCATAATTTACCGTGTGGTGATCCTAGGACATCGGGACCACCTTCAAAGTGTTCAGCACAATGCAATCTTTCTGTTTTGGTCATATACGGGTCCCCACACTAGGCTGACGGGGGGGGGGGGGGAAGGGGGACAGGTGTGTGGAATTTAATAAAACATCTACTTGTCTATGGGACCGGTTGCTTCATACATCACCTTGTCCTGCTAAAAAAAAAAAAAAGTACTTGTCCCTTTTGGTGCCATGTGCAGCAACAAACGCCAGCAGTCTCCTTATGTAAGAGTTCTGATAATAGCCTCTCTGATCATGGCAGGGCTAACTCCATAGTAGGGCTTGAATACTAGCAACTCCAAGCCCTACTGTAGCAATTTCCTTATTTTGCCACGTTTACACAGATCTACATACTGGGACTGGAGGAAGCAGTAAGCAATAGCTCCTGGCCTGAAATGCCTTTGAGTCTGTGCAAACCTACTAACTTGTATGTTTTAAGGATTTTCACCAGCTCTTCTCTAATCTTTTCTCATACTGAGAAAGGTTGGAAATTTACACCAGCAGAAGTAGACATTCTTCAAGGGTTGGGAAAAAAGTGGTTGGAGGGACTGTAAACTTGTAAACACACACTAGATTTTCGCATGAGCAAATCTACACATGCAGATTTACTTGTGCTAAAATACAGTTCACAAATATTTTCTAGGGCTACGAATTCCTGGTCTACTTCTGTAAATTCATGAAAGTCACTAATGCAAAGGCATTTACCATGTGTGCACTTCTGTAACTTTCTTTAAGAATTGGGTCCCTAATTAGGTCTGGCGTTAACCAAGACATTTTGTTTTTATTAAAATTCTGTTTCTCTCTATCAGTCTATCGGCTGGCTTTACTCTGAGTGATAGCATTCTGCTCTTCCACAAGGAGCAAATTTGGCACACAACGTAGATTTGTTCAGTGTCAGGAACTACTGTGGCAGTGTGTGATTTTTTAAATCAAATGTTTTGCTTTTTGCCAATGTTTGTTCCAATGGCGAGGGTCTGGCAACTTCCATAACAAGAAAGTGTTACAAAACAAGACACGCATTGTCAAAACCTAAAGAAATCTGTTGGTTTTGCCAGTGCTTTTTTATGTTTTACATAATGTTGTTGAAAATGGTTATGCTGATTTGCCATTATTATTTTTGTTTTTTTAATTCTAGCATGCATAACATTTTTCTAAATGATGATTCAAAGAAGTAGTACCTAATATTTAGCAAGACGTTTTTTTCCTATTTGCATTTTTTCCGAGAACTTTATTTTGAAAGCAAAGAACCATCAACCGTGCTTACAAGCTTCTTCAAATATTTGCACCATATCAGAGAGCATTATATGTAGCTGCATAATGTTAAACTTTGCTAACGTCTATACACATTTTTTTTTTTTTTTACTGGTACCACTGTCAATAGTGCACTGTCTTCAGTACACTAAAGCCTAGTTATAAATATATAGAAGAGTGCAAGATGTATAGCTTTGAAGCATTAGACTGCTCACATTTTACTAGTCTTTTTCCAAGCCTTCATTCAAGCAGTTCAAGAGCAGGAACATACAATTGAAATGGTGAAAAAGGAATTTAGGTATGAAATAGAGCATCTGCTACCAGCCTGCTTAAGAGTAAATTCAAATCAAAGGACCTGCAAGGTTCTGTCCCCTGATGACATGGGAATGCCTAAAGATCTGGAGGCCCACAGGTTTTAGTGAAGTAAAGTGATAAGGCAACCAACAATGTGGGCTGCCTGAGCCAGGCGTGGAGAAGAAAAGGACATCAAACTTGGACTATTGTACTAGACATGTTGATGTGAGTTTGGCGAAGTACTTAAAGCAGAAGTAACTCCCATAGCACTTGCCAGGAGTGGTATGTGGCCCGGGGGTTGCTGCCTAAACAAGAATAAAGCTCAGATGAGGTGGTTGTTGAGTAAATAGAATAGAAAACTGCTATATGTGTTTGAGTAAATGACACTGTTATCTGTGATGGTCCCACTACTATGGTCTAAGGTTAAGACTGTATGTATTATATGGCTTTTTTTTTGGGGGGGGGAGGGGAGCGATGCGGGGAGAGTGCCCTGTATGCCAAAATGGCCACAGCATGACAACTTTTTTTATCCTGTGGCAACCAATCACATCACACTGATCAGCAGTATCAAATTTGGACCTATCGTTTTCTTTATATTTCTGAATTTAGAAAGAGTTTGAGAAACCCAAACAGCATTTTCTAAAACAATTATTTACAGATTTTTTTTTTTTTTTTTTATTTTTTTTTTAAGATGTAGACCTGTTGCTTGAGGAAACAATTGGGAGTGTGACAACCTACAAGACAGTTGTTCAGCACCATTTAATAAAATTTGTGGCGAACAGCTGTGCAGACAAGAAAGAATACATAGTCTAGTGTGCTAAACAACAGTATGAAACAAAAGGAGTTTAGAAAAAAAAAAAACTAAACTAAAGTAGGTCTAATCCATAAACTGCACCCAAACAACCAGGCTATCTGTAATGTCTGCTAAGGAGAAATCGTCATCATTTTCTCATAGATATGCCTGGGCAGGGTCAAGGGCGCCCAACATGTTAGGCGAGTAAACATGCCTAGGGTGGTGGGGGGGTCCAAACAGCATAGATATAATACCCCTATAAAGCCCACAAGGCAACTTTTTTTTTTTTTTTTTAAACCCTTATATCTCTTAAACAAATTAGGTGATTCACACAAAACCAATAAAAGCACACTGAGTGAAATTCTACTAAGTGTGCTATAAATCTGTTCAGCAGTTTGGACTACAAAGAAGGGCACAATTTCCTGTAATACCCAAGATGGGGATGAACACCTGTTTTTGCCCTCGCTAACTTTTTTCTCTACACAGATTTGCTTAACAATAGGCATGCTGAACCTTAGCAAGTTATACCAAGTGACGGCCAGGTTTGTAGCAAGTCCATCCACTGGGTCAAAAATTTAAGATAGTGTTCCCAGTTGTATTTTTTTTTTTTTTCATTTAATTATTTCCAAGTGTATTCAACCATGTTTGTTTTTTGACCATCTCATTTGTGTTTATCATCATTTATTTTGTGTTTTAGGAATAAATTGAGTTGTTAAATGTTATATTTCAACATTTATTTGGAGGGGAGTGTCCTGGCGCTCATGGAGTGAGCAGCCGGCGGTAGGAGCTCCGGACCAAAGCCCTCCGCCAACCGACATCGTGACAGGGCTGAGCCTTCAATAAGGCCCTTCTCGACACCTAAGACTTGGGGAGGGGGCATGCGGGCAGCGTCTGCTGCTCGCTTTGGATAAAAAAAGGCAGAGATGGGCCCCGGTAGCAAGAAGCACCGGGATACCTGACTACTTGTCTGACTTCAAAATTGTAGCCGGGATGGCCCTGGCCACAAACGCATGAGGTGCGGCCTTCGGTGGGCCCTGGGCTAGCTGCCCTCAGGGGTGAGCACCCCTTGCACATAGAACGCGGCTGGAGCCGTCAGCTACCTTTGGCGAAAGAAAGGTGAGCCGGTCTGGCGCGGTGCCTGCGGCAGGCACTGCCCTGCACAGACGGGGCTTGAATGCCAGAGAATACACTTTCTATTCCGCTGTACATGACTTACACGTCCGGCTGGACACCTTTCTATGTACACCTGATATACAGGGTCAGATTGCCGGGGCGGAATATCCGGGACACACGATATCAGACCACAACTGTATCTTACTAACGCTAGCATGGGAAAGGGTGTCTGCGAGCATTCCCACATGGTGCCTAAAAGTGGACTCTCTGGAGGACCTGGCGTTCCGGGCCCAAATACGAGAACATATCACGCACTATTTCGATGACAATGAGGAACTGGCTCCTTCCCCTCAGACATTGTGGGAAGCATTTAAGATACTAATCAGGGGCCAATGTATCGCTGCTTCCATGGGGATTAGGAAAACACTATTAAAAGAGATCGAGACAGTGGAAGTCAGCTCATGAGCACTAGAAAAAATGGGCCTGGAGCGCCCAGAGTCGTGGAAAGAAGTAGCTGAGGCCAGAGAAGCGGTCACAGCCCGCACAGAAAGGCTCCGAAGTTTTGACTATAGGAATTACATGATAAAGGCTCATGCGGAAGGAGATAGGGCGGGGGCACTATTGGCATGACTGGCTAACCACGCAAAGCAAGGTAACCCAATATTGGAAATTAAGACACCGCAAGGGGCTAGAATAAATCGGCAAGACAAAATCAATCACCATTTTTTAAAATATTACCAGGCACTATATACTAGTGTACCCCATGGTGCGGAGGAAGACATACAACCCTTTCTTAGATACTTGCCCAGAGGGGGCCTCAGCAAAGAGGAAAGTGCTGCACTGGGGGGCAACAGTGTCTTCAGAAGTCAGAGGTGCCATTAAAAGTGTCGCAAGGGGGGAAGACTCCAGGCACAGATGCCAATTGAGTTCTAACTACCTATGAGCAGGATTTGACCCCCAAGCTAGTGCAATTATTCAACCAAGCACGAGAATCTGGACTCCTCCCAAACTCTACAAAAGAGCTGTTGATAATCCCACTGTTAAAGCCTGGTAAACCACCAGATGATAGCAGAGCCTATAGGCCTCTGTCTATGCTGAACTCAGACTATAAGATCCTGAGTCGTATATTAGCGAGCAGGTCACTCCCATACATGATATGACTGGTCCATAGCGACCAGGCAGGCTTTATCCCTACCAGGAACACTGCTCAGAATATCCGTCGCGTTATTAACATCCTAGATAATGTTGCCCTTCATCCAGCTACAGCAACCATCCTGGCGGTAGATATAGAGAAGTCGTTTGATAGCCTAGAATGGGACTACTTATGCACTGTACTCGCTCACTTGGGCCTGGGGAAGGTTCTCTCAGGTGGACGAAATTGTTGTACACAGAGCCAAAAGCAAGGGTTAGAACCGGGGTCATGATATCTGGCCAATATCCAGTGGAGAGGGGCACTAGACAGGGATGCCCGCTCTCGCCCTTATTGTTCGCATTGGCAATGGAGCCACTGGCTGCTCATGCTCGAACCGCCGACTGGTATCAGGGCCCGAGTCAGGAAAGCCTACTTAACAAAATAGCGCTATATGCGGATGACCTCCTCCTATTTTTGCATGCCACTAATTCGGACCTCAGGGGAGCCCGTGACCTACTGTCGCTTTCTGGCCTCCTAACGGGCCTGCAGGTGAATTGGCAGAAATCGTACTTGTTCCCGCTGCAGGATAATCGTGGTACACCTGAGGGTCAGGGTAGAGTGACGTGGGAACCCAGATGCATGTTGTACCTGGGAGTGTGAATATATCATACAAGAGCGGATATATTGGAGGGAAACATCGGGGGAGCCATAAGGGCGCTGAGAACTAACATAGGCTTCTGGGGAACACCTCCGATTTCTGTGGCTGGGCGCATACCATACCACTTATCAAGGTGATAGTGTTGCCATGATTATTTTATTAATTCGCAGCACTACCACTCTGGATCCTGGCAACAGTGCTCCGAGAAATTGATTCTCTACTAATGGCATTCATATGGGGGGGATGGGAGACGCAGAGTGGCTCCGACTACGATGAAGCGACCTAGAGCAGAGGGGGGCCTGGCAGTCCCAGACTTTGAGGCCTATTACTTGGCAGCTCAATTACAGTGGTTTACCAGATTGATTGACGGGGGCAGGTCCGAACTCGACACTGGCGGGCATATTTTTTAATCTGAGTCGACCGGCCTGCACACTTGCCCTGGAGACTTAGGTGGCCCACCGATGTTGGAGACGATGTCTTTGCAAGAAGCGTGCGACCATACCTTGCATGCCTGAGATACTGACGTCTTGGTTAAAATGGCTTCCTGGGGCGGGAGACTGGAGATGAGTGGCAACTTGGGAAGAGGCAAGGGCTGCACAAATGGGAGATCTCTAGCGGGATACTAATCTTTTACCGTTTGAGGACTTTCGCCAAGTACATGACCTTCCAGGGGGACACTTCCTGTTACACCGGGCATTGACACACACTATCAACAGGTGCTGGTGTCTGCGAGATGGAGAACCGCCCCTTCATAGACCTAGCGATTTTATACTGACCACACACAAAAGGCCATTTCTGGGTTATATAGGACACTTCTTGCGGGAATGATGCGCCCATTGGCTGCTCTGGGACAAAAATGGGAGATGGATCTAGGGAGCCATATATTGTAGGAGACCTGGAATCAGATATTGGACCGAGCCCCGAAGGTCTCCAGAAACGTCAGGTTTCAACTCATACACTACTACATTATACACAGGGCGTACCTTACCCCGAAAAGGCTCCGGGAGCACTTGCATGTTCTAGAATTCCATGGCTCCCAATGTCCACAGATGGAAAAGGGAGCTCAGGAGATGGGCAGAGATTGAAGGGCTGGTCATGAAACGAGAGCTGGCTTGGGGGTAAGGCTCCCCAGATCTAACGTCAGCCTGGGAACAGATAGTAGTAGTGTTTCAGGAGGAGTTAGAGCCCTCCCAGTCGGACTAAACTAATCACCTCAAGTCAGCTGCGCTGGGTAGTGTCACCTCCGTTACAGTGAGCTATTAAAGGAGATGAAATCTGAACATACGCCTACCCCATGAGCAGATAAACCAAGCACAGATGCTGTTTAGACACAGGCGCAACCAGACAAACCAGCATGGGGCAAGGAGCGGGCGGGCGCAGAGGGAGAGAGGGAGCAAGGGGGGGTGGGAAGGAGTCGCACTGCCATGCTACGATAGGACTCTAGTCTGTTAAACAAAGTAACGTGCGCTAATGTATATACATTGCATGTCTACGATATGATCTTGACGTTTGCGGAAAGCTGAGAAGATGCAGAGCGGTCTCTCCCTTGGTCACGACTTTCGCGCCAAGTGGACAAAGACTAGCGGACATACAGAGACTACCTTAGCAATACTGCCATAATAAAATTCAGTGTACTTCAGTTGGGGAACTGTTACGAAGTTGTAAAATTAATAAAACATGTTTACAAAATTATATATATATATATATATACACACACATATATATACACACACACACACATATTTCAACATTTATGTAACTAAAACAATAGGCATTTGTACTTTCAAACATGTCTTGTTTATGCAAATTGAGCTGTCAAACATAACAAAACACTACACCTACATGTATGTATTAGCATTATATACATATACATGTTAACAAGGAAATTTCATCCTTTTTTTTATTCCCCTGCTGTCTATCTGCTTAGCTGAATTAATGAAGGACAACTTGGGGAGTCTCTCACAAGAAGCACATTGCCCGTATTTTTACTCTTTTAAAAATGAATAGAGATAGAAGAGACACCTTTTTCTGTCTGTACTTATCTGTAAAAATCAGTAAAACAGGAAAACTGGGTGCCTTAATTAAAGGCAAATCAAAACTTACTTTCAATGTATAGAGCAAATGAACTATAACTACAGAATGATTACCAACACTGTGTATTACACATCAGTGATGCAGTCACTCCACACCCTGGTAAAATCCTGGTCCTGGCACAATGGCGGTTATTGTTAGCAAATTGTGAGCACCCGTGGGATTATGTCTATTACGGGCCCTTGTAAAATATTTATAAAAGCACAATGGTGATAGTTCTTGGCAGCTTTCAAGCATAGTTATGGCATTTTTGAACAACGTTTGGGTATCAGTGGATGGCGCGGATTGCTAAACTCTTTCTGTGTATTTCTTTACAAATGGTGGGCAACCACAAGACGATGCCTCCTTCTGCTAAAATGCTGGCCCTGGTATAATGGTGGTAATTCTTAGAATGATGTGACCATCCGTGCCTCAATGGTGCTTCTGGCAGTAGGGTGTTAATTCTTGCCATATTGTGGACATCCACCACACAACATAGACAAGTGAAATACAATGCCCATCCATGGAACTCACAATGCTATGTCCTTCCATAAAGATGGTAAAATAAAACAACGACAGCTATTACATTATGGTACTCACCTTGAGATAAAACTGGCCCTGGCAAAATGGTGGTAAAGCAAGCTTAAAGTAAAGCAAAGCCAGTGGAAGTGAACACATGCAATGTGTATGCTACTGAACATGCTTAGCCAACAATCCTTCTAACTCCTATGACCGGTGAGGGTTTGAAAATTTCCCCAATTTGGAGATATGTGAGAAGAAAATATATACTTTGTAAATTTCTTTTGAGTTTTGGGGTCACCTAAACAAGTATGCCAATGTGTGTGGCACTTTCATTTTTCAAACGCTACCACACCAGTAAGATATTGAGTGACAGTCCACACTGACCCCTACCACAATGTCCTAGTCAACCATGGAAATCAAAAGGAAGGAGAGAACCCTAAAATGGTGTTAGTGACCATTAGGAAATGGTACAAATGGTGATGGTGTTTTGTGTTAACTTTTCTGCTGAAGCTTAGCTCAGGAAAAAACAGAAAAGAAAAAAAATAGAGCATAAAACAAATGCTGGCTATGCCATCAGTATCTTATCATCTTGTTCGTGAGCTGCTGTACTCAAAGGCTATTCTTTAAACTCCCACGTTACAAAAATGTTCAACTCTCTGGAAAATCACCATGGATAGTGCATTGATGCTGCCTAATGTGCTGCTTTCGTAAAATAACATTGGATCATTAAGTACAATGAAAGGTGTTCCGGCAAACCTAACAGCAGAGCAAACAGCAGCATGAGGCTCCAAAGGGAGAGCTATTTGTCCACTGTCTTTGTAACTGTTTTGGCTTTTACCTTTATCATTCTTTTTACTCCACAGCAGTTGTTCCAAACCTTTTTCGACTCAGGGTTCCCTTGATCAATTGGATATTGGCCGTGGCTCCCCATTACATTAATGTTTTTTGGTAGCGGGGGGATGCAAGACTGGCCTCTGTAGCACTTCCATTTTAATCCCTGAAAACAACGGTCATTAAGGGATGGCGAATAGTGTGTGCAATGCAAGGTTATATCTGCACTATTTGAGCGCCCTCAGGCCATGCAGTGACTTTATCTGTTTGATGTTTGTGCGTGCTCATCCTGGAGCAGGACACATCCAGTCAAAAACAGCCATGGGCATCGGGTGCAGAGTTTGGGAACTACTGCTCTACAGTAAACTTAAGGGGTTTAATAAAGAATGCGTCTTCTTAAAGTAGTAATTCCAACTTTGTGTTGATGTTTAATGACTGTGGTAATCAACTGTGCTATACTACATCAGGTTTATTCTTCACTCGCCTTCCATGAACTTGGATTTGACAAATCAACGAACCTACCCAAGATGGTAATCTAAGACAATGTATGCAACATACTTGCATAACTAATACATGCTCCCTCGCCTATGGTACTGTAAGCCAGTCCCGGAAACAAAAGGCTCAGGTTAAAGACATGATAGCTACCAACATCTCACAAAGGCTAGAAAAGGCTCCAGATACTAAAATGTCACAGATACTAAAATGTCAACAATATCTCCTTGGAACCATCTATGACAGACCTGAATGCTAACCTTCATTATATGTTAAGAGAGAAAACAGACTGGAACCATCTGAGCTTCATGACATACTACCTACAAGCGCTACAACTCCTGGCTGCAAGCACAACACTGAAAATTGGACCACACAGATTTGTTTTTGTTTGACTTCTAGGGTTAGGATTTCGAACATATAGGATTCTCAATATGAAGGCAAAAAATAAATAATGGCGTTTTCGAAATGAAGAGCTCCGAAAATGTAATTTTTCCTGGTACATTCAGAAAATCCACCTAGAAAATAGCCCACCTTTATGAATGAGTATCTTGGGAGTCTAGTTTCCACAATTATAACATGGTTATTGCTTACTCAAAACAAAATTAAGTATCTTGGGGGGTTTACATCATATGTTTTTGCAAATACCAGTGAACAGGATAAACAGTCTCTGAAAAGGTGTATGAGATTAAAATTTTATTTAGATACATTTTTACAGCTGACTGAATAACTGAAATATTAGGATGTGTAGGAACATCTCTAGGTATCTGAGAACTGGGTTTATGTGAATACGCCGTGCATCAAGTACCCTAAAGAAGCAAGTTGAGTCTGACAAGAATAAAATTAAATGCTGTCGATCTAATAATAATCTGTTAATTAATCTGTTCAAGGTTGATTTTTTTTAAAACATATTGCTGCACGAAAAACAGATCTTAGATGCATGGGATGCACTATTTTACACTAGCTATCACAGACTGTCATAATAATGTATTATTTGCTATTTCATATCTTTTCATTAAATTTAAGAGTAGGAATATTTAAATGCTTCATTTTAAGCACTTCTTTGAAGTGCGATTATTAAATTTCATTATTTTAACTCTGAAACAAAGGTTACATTATATATCCACACTATCAACCATGCACAACAAACAGGGTATCTGATCCAACCACGAAGGGTGCCTAAAGGTCCTTGTCAAGATATGAAGCAGCATGCAAATTTTACAAAATAAATATCTGTGTGTGACAATTTTGAAAGGTCATGAATATATGTATGCCATTAAAAAATAAAACAAAAGTGCAATTATGGTTAGGAATTAAAACTGAAATTAACAATAAAATGTATATTTTACGTGGCTTCTAGGGAATCCAAGACTTCGTTTAAGTGTAGTAAAGACTCACTTAGTGAGCTCTTTTAGATTTTCAGATTTTGCGTAGATTATTATTTTTTTTATATATATTTTGTGCTGCTTTGAGGGAAGTGCGCTGTTGTGACCAATTTACGGATGAGTTGAACCAGAGGACATAGCAGATTTCTGATGCGTGGCTTGAATGTCCAGGTGTCTGTCAATATTTAAGTTTTGGGGTAACAGGTCAGTCCTGGGAACTATCAGAATCAGCAATAGTAATCGTAAAGAAAGACTTGGGACACTGATTTGAAGGTAAAGTGATAAGGGTATGTTAAATATGTTGAAATTAGCATTTATTGTGCACCTATATATTAATAATTACAAAGTTATGGTTAGCTCATAGTTTCTAATAAAAAGCTGTTTGTTTTCTTAATAACGTCGATGCCTTTGGACAGTTCTGCACACTTTACCAAAAAAAGGTAGTTAAAGAGAAATCACTTTTAAAAAGAGTTCCAGTTAACTTTTAGAGATCTCTGGGCTATTAAATTGCAGATTAGTGAATCCATTTAAAATAAATGCAGACCCTAGCTAGAGTTACTTTATATTCGTCCTGTATTTCAGATTTGTGAATCTGGCTATAGATTTTGGAACCTATGTCGCAGAAAAAAAAACTATTTTTGCCACCGCCTTTCGACAACAAAGTGCAGCAAGCACGTTGTTTGGAAAAGGAAAAAGGAAAAGGGTGTAAGAGGGCAGAATGAACTTGCCCAGTATAGGTCTGGCTATGAATTAAAACCGAAAAACACAGCAAATCGTATTGTCAAAAAGGACGCACATGGGAGATTTGTGGAAGTCAAAGCGTCAAAATGCAACTATTAGTGTTCTACTGTCACTGCATATTGCCCACTTACACTGACATGTAGCACGTAGGAGACTTACCCAAGACAAAAAAAGCTTTTCAATAGAAACTCTGAGATTGTTTTAATAAATAGAATGTAGCTAGAATTCTAGATATGAACTAGAAAGTTTGTTGGGGGGGGGGGGGGGGTGCTATATAACGGGCAGAGCTGCCGACTTTGGAACTGGGGAGCCAGGTTCGAGTCTCGGCGTCGGCTCAACATTGGGCTTCTGGGCAGAATGTGTCCTTGTGTAATGTAACTGGCGGAGGGGTAAAGGGCCCCAATACCTTTTAGCCGAGCTCCAGTTATATAAAATTTCAAAATAGACTTTTTAGAAAACCCATATACTACAAAATTACTGGGGAAGCTGATGCATGTTTCTTGCTGTACAAGATAAGTAATAGCTGCCTATCTAATATCTCAAGTAGTGCATGACAGGTCTACTGTGTAAAGAAGAATACCAAAAAACGGTGCCTATTTCAAAGAAGAGGGGTGATTTATCGCTGCAGTAGAGTGTAACACTTAATGTATGCTGCCCACGTACTTGTCATTCAACTATCGGGGTTTGATACAATTCAGCGACACGTAAACGGACCTGGAAAAAAATTACTGTTCAACAGCTTCTCCGCATTGGAGAACAGTATAAAACGAGACGAAATGTCATTAGCTCTTTGTTTGAAAATCTCTATTTAAAGGGGATCGCACTCGCATACAATAAACGTTAGCTGTAAGGTGAACAGAGACGCATCAAAGGTTTGTTGCTGATTAGTGACAGATACAGGAGCTCCTCCTGTCATTTCATTTCTTTGTGCACATCGGGGGTCCTGCTTCTACAGCTCTCTGCTGTGCACCGGCAGGTGTGCAGCCCGATCTCTACGGGGTGCAGAGCTGAGTGCAAATATTGTAGCAGCTGTGCAGTACATAAAAGACTGCTGCATACAGATACTACAAACCTCTGGGAACCAGATACCGGATCCCACCATCCTTGGGGTTCGCGGGTAGCAGGTCTATATGGTCGAGGGGCTGGAGTGACACTAACCTGCTTGGCCAGAAAGCCCCGAAGCTCGGTGCTGCTCTTCTCGTTCCTGGCTGCTATCAGCTGCAGAGAGTCCAAGCTGAGCTGCAGGTTCTCCATGGTCCCGGCAAAGGAGCTGCCGAAAACCGGGTGCCTCTATGCACCTCTCTTCGCGCGCGCACAGCACAACACAGCAGCTACCTAAAGTGCCCCGCCACACGTGGGGAAGAACAGCCTACTGGGGGAGAGCGCTTCCGGGGCGCCGCGTCACTGCGACGAAAGTCCTGATAGGAGGCGTAGAGTGAACTGCTGCAGGTGAAGCGGGAAAACATGTGGCCATCTTAAAGTGCAGATATTTCAACGCATTTTTAATTGATTCCTTTTCCACTCGGCATCAATGTAGATCATTGCAATTGTCAACATAAAAGAACATTGATTTTTGTCTCCAAATATTATTTTCTCTCCTTACTTAACTGTGCGTAACGTATGCAATGTCACTATTTCTAACGGCAATCACATCGTCAATACATTTGTGCAGCAGTCTGTTTAAGAAAATGCCATTTACATTACTTCCAATCTACGGAAGCTTTGGTATACCTGACCCCGCTACAACGATTTTTTAAAAATGGCTGCCATGTTTGCGCAGTAATTTTGCAGGGTACCAGCAGGGTCTGTGGCTTTATCATTAACTGCCTTCCGTCTAAGAAAGAAAAATGCAGGACAAGCATGATTCTTCCGCTGTTTCTTGGATTTTTTTTCACTGTTAATTTCAGTACTATAATGAGTACGGAATACATGTTTTCTTTTTCGTTTTCAGTGTTTAGCTTTTGCATAGAAATGCCAGCGTCCCTGTTCATGCTGGATTTCGTATTTTTTCCCCGCGTAGAAAACTCCCTACTTTACAATGCAAGTAGGATTAATACGATTCTCTCGTTTTCCCTAAATCTTCATGTTTTCTGTTCCCACTTTTTGCTACGTATGCATCTTCCATCAAAGGAAATATTGTTTAGCTGAACGAAGATTTTCAGTGTGTGTTTCCAGTACTGCGAGTATTTTTCTCGCAGGAGACAAAAGAACCGCGGTGATTTGGAAAGCTTTATATTTTATCTGTAAATTTTTGCTTTCTTCAGCATACTCTGAGTTGTCAACTTTCTTGCAATGAAAAACACCCTCCCGAGTCCCTTCGCTGAATTCTGGTCGAGAATCCACACACGTTTTATACTCCATTCAAATCTTCTTGGATGATGTTTTCAGTTTTTGTTGAAAATTGCATTAACTATTGTTATTTTTGCTTTCTCCGTATATGGCTAGAGATCAAATTTTTGCTTTCACCGTATATTTATTGAGAGAAATGAGCCACGATTTGTCTTTATTCCCCTTTCTTGAAATTCCACGAAGCATTACAGTTGCTAGCTCCCGGTCCTTAATAAGTAAACTTACAAGGGGATGCATATAGGTCGATGAACCTTTTGAATCTCATGGATTATCCTAGTCATGCAGTGATCACTGGACCAATAACAGCAATGAAACAATATCAAACACTTAAGAAACCAAAAAGAAAATCATATTAATCAGAAATAACCCCTACTCATGGAAAAGGTTAACACATTTTATTCCCTATTGATTACAATTCTAGGTCATCAGTTAGTTCAGATTTATTCAATCAATTCTTTATTAATTCATCAGTTAGAAGACATTATCTCTTGGATAAAATATATGCGGCCAAGAAACAACATAAGCTATGAATATCAGCATTAATAATGTAATTCAGCAATTCAATTCATCAATCATTTGTCACTATCAACGTCTCCCCTGTGAGCCTACCTAACCAAGATTAGCATCAGCCTGTGGGTCTTCATGCGAAAACAATTTAGAGGAAACATTAATTTGGAAAAATCTACCTAAAAGAGAGAAAAAATTTATTCAGAAACAGCGCAGTTGGCACCTAGAAGAAAAGGCACAAAATTTGTCAGTCACATTTTCATAGCTACCTATCCAGGATGGATCAGCAACGAGTCAGCCTTCGTCCCCAGGTCATCAGTGGTCAGCTACGTATCAGGCTCACAGAGAATAAGCCCAATTATCAGCACTTCAGACAGTGTCTCCTGACGTCATCAACTTTCTCCTTGCAGTTCTGATTTCACTCGCCTTGTCATGACTTTTTATTAGGGTCCCCCAGTCCATCCCACTAATTGCTAATTGGTCAGTCCATCGGAAGTTATGACTCTAACCTATAGTTTTTGTTTACCAAATCTCTAATTTTGCATAGGCTTCATGTCCCATAAAAGTGATTGATCCTTCTTGCGATGAGAAAACGTCCGGCTCTTCAGGTAACAAAATTGTTGCATACAAGTCTTTAGTCAGTGCCTCTATTGTTCAAGTCCTGGGAAAGTACATTTAGCCTACATTACACATAATTGCATCAAATTGTCTTCATCATCTCTTGTCCTCTGGTGCACTGCAGAATGTTGTAACTGAGCCATCTGAACTCTGAACAGTTACCAGTCCTTGCAAATTTTTTCGGAGTCTCCACGTTATGAGCAAGCAAGGCCTGGTGAAACCAGGCCTTTAGTCTGGCTAATTTAAGAGTATGAATTAACATAAAACATAGGTTATACATCCAGTTATGATATATTAATACGTTTCATATACATTTTTCCATCATTTAGCATCTGTTAATACACATGGTGACTACTCTCCTTGGGCACATTTTCGATTATGCACATTATTTTCTAATATTAATTTCTCTATGCATTTTTCTCATTAATATACACACATTAATCATTCGAAAATTCTTTAATTAACATATCTGCTCCATCAATCTCTCCTCTGATGACTAAATGTGTCATCAAACCCTTCTTGTCAATACTTTACAAATTTGCCTCAGCTGTATTTTGCCTTCTTCTTGAATTTTCCCTATAAATTTGTCTCCTAGGTGGTTCTTCCCTCCTCTGATCATTTTTACCTTTCCTTAATTTTACCCTTGGCCATCATTTGCATGCGCCCCATAATCCTAATATGGAAATAATCACCATTAATATTACCTGGACAATTTTCCATAATACCCCATTCCAAATTTGACTAAACCAATTTCCCAGAGAGGCAAATCCATTTCCAACCTTCACCCACACCCCTGGTTCCTTTAATTCTTTCAAATCCTTGCTTGAATTAGTTAAGTTAGTAAGTAAGCCTCTTATCTCTTTATCATTTTCAGGTATGAACGAGCAACAATGCCTAGCATTAATCATTTTACAGACTCCGTATTCTTTTGCTAAAATTATGTCTAAAGCAAGCCTATTTTGAAGCGTTACACCTCTATCCGCAGCCAATTCAGTATTTAACAGGAGTATTGACCCTGTAAAGTTTGTCAGCATATTATTCACAATAGTAGACAATTTTCATATCTTGTTTACATTCAAAATAACCCCTACAGAAGGAATTACTGCCCCAAAAATATCTCCCACAACTGCAGAAGAGGTTTCCCTCCTCTGTCGCACATGACGTAATTCAGTCACTTTCGGTATTTTCTTTAGATCATCTATCTGATAAATCTTAGGGAAAACTATCCCTAAATAGCATGTCTCATACCATCCTCTAGGAAGACAGTAATAAGCATTAAGTCCACAAATATAATACATTCCAGGAATCACAGGGTCCTGACCATTCAGCATAAAAGTCCATTTACTCTGAAACAAAAACACATGCCTACATTCACTCGTTCCCACAAATAATGTGTCAATACGCAATTTTTGCCTATATGTACAAAGCTTCCCCACATGTAATGCACCTAAAGCTAATCTCCCTTGTATTTTAATAGCAGTGTAAGCATAGTCATTTTTATAAGTCCTTTTCTCCAGCCCTTTCTCTAATTCCTCCTTTAATGCCTTCCTTCTATCATCAGTATGCCCTATAAAGCTCTTTTCCATCGGAGTTAATAAACAGGTCAGATTATTACGGTGAGCATAAGCAGTTCCAAAAGTTAGAGTTGGCTCAAAGAATCCTCTAACTAATACTAAATAATGCTTGTAAAGAAATGGCTCCCTGTTGCAATTACCCCCCACTTTTTGCCTGATACTGATGCTGACTTGACTGAGAAGTGTGCTGGGACCCTGCTAACCAGGCCCTAGCACCAGTGTTCTTTCACCTAAAATGTACCATTGTCTCCACAACTGGCACAACCCTGGCACCCAGGTAAGTCCCTTGTAACTGGTACCCCTGGTACCAGGGGTCCTAATGCCAGGGAAGGTATCTAAGGGCTGCAGCATGTCTAATGCGACCCTAGGGACCCCTCACTCAGCACAGACACTGCTTGCCAGCTTGTGTGTGCTGGTGGGGAGAAAATTAATAAGTCGACATGGCACTCCCCTCAGGGTGCCATGCCAACCTCACACTGCCTATGGCATAGGTAAGTCACCCCTCTAACAGGCCTTACAGCCCTAAGGCACGGTGCACTATACCACAGGTGAGGGCATAGGTGCATGAGCACTATGCCCCTACAGTGTCTAAGCAAAACCTCAGACATTGTAAGTGCAGATAGCCATAAGAATATATGGTCTGGGAGTCTGTCAAAAACGAACTCCACAGCTCCATAATGGCTACACTGAATACTGGGAAGTTTGGTATCAAACTTCTCAGAATAATAAACCCACATCGATGCCAGTGTTGGATTTATTAAAAAATGCACACAGAGGGCATCTTAGAGATGCCCCCTGTATTTTACCCAATTGTTCAGTGCAGGACTGACTGGTCTGTGCCAGCCTGCTGCTGAGAGACGAATTTCTGACCCCATGTGGTGAGAGCCTTTGTGCTCTCTGAGGACAGAAACAAAAGCCTGCTCTGGGTGGAGGTGCTTAACACCTCCCCCCTACAGGAACGGTAACACCTAGCAGTGTGCCTCAAAGGCTCAGGCTTCGTGTTACAATGCCACAGGGCACTCCAGCTAGTGGAGATGCCCGCCCCCTGGACACAGCCCCCACTTTTGGCGGCAAGTCCAGGAGAGATAATGAGAAAAACAAGGAGGAGTCACTGGCCAGTCAGGACAGCCCCTAAGGTGTCCTGAGCTGAGGTGACTCTGACTTTTAGAAATCCTCCATCTTGCAGATGGAGGATTTCCCCAATAGGATTAGGGATGTGACCCCCTCCCCTCAGGGAGGAGACACAAAGAGGGTGTAGCCACCCTCAAGGACAGTAGCCATTGGCTACTGCCCTCCCAGACCTAAACGCACCCCTAAATTCAGTATTTAGGGGCCCCCCAGAACTTAGGAAACTAGATTCCTGCAACCTAAAAAGAGGACTGCTAAGCTGAAAAACCCTGCAGAGAAGACGGAGACACCAACTGCTTTGGCCCCAGCTCTACCGGCCTGTCTCCCCCCCTTCTGAAGACACTGCTCCAGCGACGCATTCCCCAGGGACCAGCGACCTCTGAATCCTCAGAGGACTGCCCTGCTCTAGAAGGACCAAGAACTCCCGAGGACAGCGGCTCTGTTCACCCAAGACTGCAACTTTGTTTCCAAAGGAGCAACTTTAAAACAACTGCGTTTCCCGCCGGAAGCGTGAGACTTGCTACTCTGAACCCGACGCCCCCGGCTGGACTTGTGGAGAACAAACACTTCAGAGAGGACTCCCCGGCGACTGCGAGACCGTGAGTAGCCAGAGTTGCCCCCCCTGAGCCCCCACAGCGACGCCTGCAGAGGGAATCTCGAGACTCCCCCTGACTGGACTGCCTGGCTCCCAGCTCCCGACGCCTGATAAAGACTCTGCACCCGCAGCCCCCAGGACCTGAAAGATCGGAACTCCAGTGCAGGAGTGACCCCCAGGAGGCCCTCTCCCTTGCCCAGGTGGTGGCTACCCCGAGGAGCCCCCCCCTTGCCTACCTGCACCGCTGAAGAGACCCCTTGGTCTCCCATTGATTTCAACGACAAACCTGACGCGTGTTTGCACACTGCATCCGGCCGCCCCCGTGCCGCTGAGGGTGTACTTTCTGTGCTAACTTGTGTCCCCCCCGGTGCCCTACAAAACCCCCCTGGTCTGCCCTCCGAAGACGCGGGTACTTACCTGCTGGCAGACTGGAACCGGGGCACCCCCTTCTCCATTGAAGCCTATGCGTTTTGGGCACCACTTTAAACTCTGCACCTGACCGGCCCTGAGCTGCTGGTGTGATAACTTTGGGGTTGCTCTGAACCCCTAAAGGTGGGCTACCTTGGACCCCAACTTGAACTCCGTAGGTGGTTTACTTACCTGCAAGAACTAAGAAACTCTTACTCCCCCTAGGAACTGTGAAAATTGCACTGTCTAGTTTTAAAATAGCTATATGTGATTTATATGAAAACTGTGTATGCTATTTTGATTATTCAAAGTTCCTAAAGTACCTACCTGCAATACCTTTCATTTGAAGTATTACATGTAAAATTTGTACCTGTGGTTCTTAAAATAAACTAAGAAAATATATTTTTCTATACAAAAACCTATTGGCCTGGAATTGTCTCTGAGTGTGTGTTCCTCATTTATTGCCTGTGTGTGTACAACAAATGCTTAACACTACTCCTTTGATAAGCCTACTGCTCGACCACACTACCACAAAATAGAGCATTAGTATTATCACTTTTTGCCACTATCTTGCCTCTAAGGGGAACCCTTGGACTCTGTGCATACTATTCCTTACTTTGAAATAGTGCATACAGAGCCAACTTCCTACAATGCTCCTTAGCTATTTTACTCAAGTATCTAATATTTGGAACAAGGGAAAACACAACGTCGTGGTTTGAGTAGAAATATTCAATATACTCTTGGTTATAGAATCTGGTTAGTAGCAGGCTACATGTTATGCCATACGTTAGAGGTAGACTATGGTACGTAACCCCTTCTTCCACAGAGGAAGGGATTTGCATACACACAAGACAATTCCTTGCATCTGTTGTCTCCACATACTCACTCAACATCCAACAGAAAACGTTAGAAGAAAGCTCTCCTTGTGCATTAGTATAATCATACAAATATTTGTCATCTAGCTTGAACCTCTCTAAAGCTGTTAGTGTAGGGGAGGCGTGGCTAACCGCCTAAGTTGGCGGTCGCATAGACGGGGAGCTCCCGACCGAGCCTGCCGTAAAATTGAAATCCGACGCACACCGGGAGCGGAGACGCAGCCAGAAACCAAACGATAGTCCGGGCAAAGGGACGGGAGCTAGATGATGCAATCCAGGGTTCTCTACGAGGTCTTGTTGTGGCCTGACGGGAAGAAGGCTGAATGGGCCTGAGGAAGAAGCGCGGAGACTGACAGTGACGAGACCAGCTGCGGCCGAGAGGTGCCAAGTGGAGGTGACTAAAGGTGCGACTGGGGGCGGAGCCGGGCCAATTGCGGCCTGTGTGCCGGTCCGGCTGCCCCGGGCCCTCCCCTGCCCGTGGGCGCACTGGCGTCCGGGCGGCGTGATGGCCGGCCTGTGGACCGGGCGCGCCGCGTGGGAGGCCCCGCGACACTAGCGGCTACGGAGAGTGGAATGAGCCTGGGGAAGAGGCGCAGAGACAGACGCGGCTGAGAAGCGGTGAGTGGGGGTGAATAAAGGTGCGGCCGAGGACGTAAAACCGGCCTGATTACAACCTATGTGCCGATCTGGCTGCCCGCGGCCCTCCCCCTGCCCTTGAACCCGCTGGCGACCGGGCACGCCATGCCAGGAGGCCCGCGGCACTAGCAGTCACGGAGAACAGGGAAAACGCCCTACCTGAACTGAGGGAGGCACGCTGGACTGAGCTGTGACCGAGACCTCGCTACGGTTCCAATTGGGGAAATGGCGATGGCGTTCTGCTGAATGGAGGATCACCCATAGTGGAATGCCTCATTGGAGAGTACAGACTATCGCCGAGGCAGCCAGAGATGGCACCGGGGGGAGAGTGACAGACTAGGTCATGCAGTGGCAAAGCCTTACTACATTACACATGAGAGAAATAACTTATACACCCCTTCCCGGGACCACCCTCCCCCGCTGTATACCGCTAAGCAGAAATATGATTTTGGCAACCTGATAAAGTGTTATAAAGGACAATAAGACCCGAGGGCCCGCACACGGGACAAGTGCTCCTCCCACCTATACTGAACGTATGATAGTCTGAGTTGAGGTGCGAGGCAAAAAGAACACTACAGAGAAGTCCGGTAATGGGTCGCACAAAGGGCAAACCAATGGAAAACGGTGTAACCCCGACTCCCCAGGACCAGATCCCGACGCCCCAGGCGAAAAAAAACATGGACAAGCTGGACACTATACTAAAAGAAATCAGAGACTCCCGGCAAGCCATAGAGAACAGATTAGGTATGATCACAATAGAAATGAATATAATGAAAGACGATCAAGCAAAACTCTCAGACAGGCTAAAACAAACAGAGTCAACAGTGGCTGAAATCCTCCCGACACACAATGACAATAAAAATACCATGGAAAGGCTTCAACAGCAAATGGAAATCCTAAAGGAAAAGGTCGAAGACGCAGAGGGGCGCTCATGATGCAATAATATACACATAATTGGGCTCCCCAAAGGCAAAGAAGGAAGCGACCCCACACGATACATCGAGACATGGCTACAATACATAGCCAAAGGCAGATTGTTGGTACACTTTGTGGTGGAAAGAGCACACGTATCCCTGGCAGAAAACCCGTTCCAGGAGCTCCAGAAAGACCTGTAATAGCACGGATACTAAACTACAGAGATAGAGATGTTGCCTTGCAGGTGGCGAGGGAGATGGACAATGCCAGGATCTCACTATACCCAGACTATACTCTGGCAGTCCAGAAGCGCAGAGCATCCTTCCAGATAATAAGACAAAGACTACGCAAAATGGAAATAAAATATGCACTGTTATTCCCAGCAAAACTCTGCATCAAAACTCTGCATCACACATGATCAGAAAACACACTTCTTTGACTCACCCGACCTGGTGTGTACCTGGCTCGATGAAAACTTCCCACACTCACGAGCAGAGGAGCAGAACAGCGGCCCCCATGCAAAGCAACTTCCTCAACGTCGCAGAGACGAACAAAATAAAGCCCAAATGTTACGGAAAAGAACAGGACCAACACTGCGTCAGGCCCTGGAGGGACAAAACAATGCATTACAAGCCACGGGCTCCCTACGGGAGATGAACTCTTCTCCCTGCAGAACCGCTTCTTCGGTGGATAGCATGGCGGCATCGGACTCAGATGGGAGCCTGGCTCTGTTAACCGACATCACTCCACAAATAGCTAGAGACTTTTAACAGATGTAACCCCGTAATAGCATTGCCAAAATACCTGTTACTTTCTCTGGATGGAACCTCCGCTCCCCTACAGATGTGGTGGGCTCGGTTGGTAGAGCTCCTTGGCATACATTGATTTTCTCTCACACTATCTCTAGCAGACCCGCTGGCAGTGGGACATACTCTTTAACCATGTCCCATTGCGTAGGCCCCTTCAAGAACTAATTGACTGCTTCGTTGTAGCACCAAGATTATGTATTACGTAATTGTTTGGCAAAGCAGGTTTAGGCTTTGCCTGGTATTTCTATTAGAGTATAAGTATGGTTATTTTCTACTAAGACAGACATCGACATTCACGCCAGGTACACTATTCTGCAGAAACTATAGACTAGCATGGGACCACAAACGAATGTGGATGCACATAATCAGACCCAACTATCCATACACAACGTGAATATAATATTATTTCTTGGAATGTGAGGGGGATGGGAGCTATCCAAAAACGGCACAGAATCCTAGCACAATTAAATCGCTGCAAAGCACATATTGTTTATTTACAGGAAACTCATCTCACTTCACATGAAGCGGTTAAACTTCGTAAAAAATGGTGAGGCCAGATTTTTCATACCTCATATTCGGCATTCGCACGAGGAGCAGCTGTGTAGATAAGAGCCAGTGTGCCCTTAGAAGTGGCTGATACTAGGATTGATGATGAGGGCAGATTTGTTTTGATCAGGGGTAACTTGGATGGGAAACCAGCGGTACTGGGCAGCATATAAGCACCAAATACTGCCAAGATGCCTTTCTAGAACGCCTATCAAGAATGTTAACACTATGGGCACATATTCCCTGGGTGATTGGTGGGGACTTTAATGCGGTGTTGGATGTTACCATGGACCGAAACACCCATCCAATGTTAGGAACAAATGCACGGAAACAAGCAGATGCACTAAGGAGATGGTTACAGGGATGGTCCCTAGCAGATATATGGCAGGCCAAAAGCACCGTCATGAAGGAATACTCCTTCTACTCACTTCCCCACAAAGTGCACATGAGACTAGATCGGATTGTCTGCACTGAGTCATTACAGACCCAAATGACCAAAACCACTTACCTGGGAAAGACACTATCAGATCATAACCCTTTAGAAGTGACAATGAATTGGGGACGAACATCCACACCTATCCCAACATGGGGTTTGCAGCCCATAGTGTTGGAAGACACTGCCCTACGAGAGCAACTAGCACAGACAATTAAGACCTTTTTCCGTGACAATACAGACACGGCTTCCTCCCCACTAGTAGAGTGGGAGGCATTCAAGGTGGTTGTACGGAGGGTCATAATAGGGGCAGTGTCAGGAGTGTGGAAAACACTGGTGAGGGAACTGACACAGGCGGAGAAACGTTTAGGTACCCTGGAAAAAAAGTCAGTCATAAACCCTACTAACACTACAGCACTACAAGATCTTAGATCTGAACACGCCCGACTGGTCGAAAAACTCCATAAATTCGATCATACTAGATATAAGGAACGGATGCACAGAGAAGGTGATAGGGCAGGCCCACTCCTGGCACGTCTAATATGGGAAGAACTGGCCCCCACTCCCATATTGCATATTAGGACAACTCAATATGGTGATATAACTACCCAATTGGACATTAATACAGCTTTTAAAGATGACTACATGGCTTTATACTCCGCTCCACCCACAATGGCAGAGGGGGGAGGATAGACTCCTTCCTGACTAAGATGAAACTCCCAACACTTGATGCAGAGGCAGGGCAGAAATTAGGAGCTCAAATTACGCAAGGGGAAATCAGAGAAACTATTAAAAACATGGCGCACAATAAAACGCCAGGAACGGATGGCCTGCGGCGGAATTTTATTCACTATTCAATACACAGCTCACCCCACACTTAGAGCGATTATATCAAGCGTCCTTAGAAATGGGACTACTACCAGATACCACTGGGCAGGCACTAGTGATGTCCCTTCTGAAGCCAGGTAAAGACGCAACTGATATCTCACCGTATAGACCATTATCTTTATTAAACATGATCCTAGCAAACATTTTAGCACAAAGGCTCCTACCATATATAGCTGATCTTATACATACTGACAAGTGCGGTTTTGTCCCGACTAGGAACACCTCCTTGAATGTGCGTAGATTATACCAAGTGATGGATGCAGGAAGGGGGAAGTTCCCGCACGCAGGGTGTCTCTCGCTGGACCTCCGCCTGGCCTTTGACTCCCTTAGCTGGGAATATATGATAAAGGTCTCAAAGAAGTTTTAGGCCCCGCCGGACTATATTAAATGGGTCAGCATACTATATGCGACACCAACAGCCAGAGCACGTACAGGACAAAATATATCAGACATTTACCCGGTGAATAGAGGCACCAGGCAAGGCTGTCCTTTATCCCCCTTGCTATTTGTCCTAGCCATAGAACCTCTGGCACCACTGCTGAGACAGGAGGGCGGGGCTTGGGGCATTGAAATAGAGCATACACAACACATAGTTTCACTATATGCCGACGATATTATACTATATATTAAGGATCTTAACCAAAACCCTATTAGAGCTGCATATATCTTTGAAGAATTCATGCCCCTGTCTGAACTGGCCATAAACTTAAACAAATCCATAGCTTTCTCATTCTATGAGCCACATAGAGACAATATGCTACCATTTGGAGGTCACCAGCTACAAGTAGCAATAGACACTTTCCGATATCTTGGGATTCAAGTATATCGCATACCAGAAGACCTCCTGGAATGTAATCTGAAATGAGCCCTCTCCTCAGTTAAAATGCAGATCCAGTTCTGGACAACGTTACCAATTTCAATTGCGGGCAGATTGGCACTAGCCAAAATGGTGGCACTACCCCGCCTGCTATACTACTTCACTAACCTACCGGTGAAAGTGCCGGAGTCCTATTTCAAGCTACTCAGCTCTATGTTGCTGGAAATTATATGGGGAAGGGAAGACGCAGAATAAGCCTTGCCAAGTTACTGATGCCGGTAGAACAGGGAGGGATGAACGCACCAGACTTTAAGGCTTACTGCATAGCGGGACAGCTCCAGTGGCTGGCGTGCTGGCTAAGTGGCTGAAACTTACAAGAAATAAACTATAATCAACAGATGCTGGACAAAGGGAATCTGCATTCCTTGTTATGCCCTGGAGCCCCAGTTCAGGGACATGCCCCTCTCTTGTTGAAAATAGCACTCCAATATTGGCAACTGGTGCTCGGATATACTTCTGGCACGATCCCCTATTCTCCCAATATCCCACTGTTGGGCTTGCTAGTAACCATAGGTATTTTAACCCCTACACAACTACAAAAATGGGCACAGGAAGGCGTAGAATCCATAGGTTCTTTATTTAAAGACCAACGTTTACTAACACACACCGACTACATTTATGAACACAATTTATCCACCTCACTCTTCCTCCTGCATGCTAGTATCACGCACTATGTCACTAAACACTGGGCCCGAAGGACAAAGAACCGCCTACACACGCACTGGTACACTCCATATACACTATAGGCCAAGGGACGCATATGGTCAAATGGCTATATAGGGAGCTGAAAACCCACCTATCTAAACCCCTGACAGAATTAAAAATCAAATGGGAAACAGACGAAGGAAGAGAGATATCAGAAGAGGAATGGACTACCATACTAAATTACCCAAGTCAAGTATCTCATAACACGAGATTTAAATTCATCCAATATGCTATACTTCACAGAGCATATCTCACCCCACACAGATTTCATATTTTATACCCAGGACTGCCCTCAATATGTCCTAGATGCAAGGAAGAGGAAGCAGGACTCACATGCATGCTCTGGGAGTGACCTGCTATCACTGAAAATTGGAATAATATAATCAACTCACTGAATAAATTAGCAGGAAAGGCTATATACCGCAAAATGGAGACATGTATACTGGGACTGCTCCCACGCCCCCCAAAAAAGAAAGTTCTCCCTAGACTGATAAACCTAGCACTCCTATGGGCTAAGCGTCTACTGACTAGGCGCTGGAAGGCCACAACAGCACCCATGGTGAGCCAGTGGAGGGCGGAGGTAACAGAATGGGGAAAAGCAGAAGGAGTCGCCCTCAGTAGGGAAGAAAGTGCCGGAAGTAGGAAATACCCAATAGCCCAGGAATGGGATGAATTAATAGATAAGTTCATATCATTGTATAAGGACAAAAATAACGAGGACAAACCACAATGATCTAAGAAAAACAATACTGGGCAATTCACAGGATAGTAATCACCAAATACATAGTAAAATTGTCGAATTACTCCCAACCCCCTGGAAAATTTTACATATACCAACAGTGTGAGACAATAGATAACAGCCAAGAATACAGTAATAGAACATCCTTCTAAAACACGAAGATGTCTGGTCAATAGTTTGCTGTTAAAAATAACATTAGATGTATTGAACACAAGGCGGCATACTAATTGAAAGTACCATCATGATAATGCACGATGTCCATTATACATAACATGCAGAACTAGACAGTTTAATGACAATATGGTTGATATGAAAAGATACAAATGATGTAACAGCGTGCAAATCGATGGAAAAATGCACATATGCAATCAATGTATGTCTTATATGTTCCTCTTTTTTTGTGTTTATGAAAACAATAAAATATGTTTTAAAAAAAAGAAGCTGTTAGTGTAGTAGTCTCATGAACAGGAGTAATAGCAGCTTCGTTCATCTCATGAATAGACATACCCACAATCATTATTATAAACATTATTCCACATATAATTGCCACTCCAACACTCAAATATCTATAATATCTAATATTTCTAACGCTATTATTTAATTCAGCCATGATCTGTAAAGAATCAGAAAGCAAAAATAACTCTTAGATAAGGTGCAACAAGGAAAAAATAAAAAATTGAAAAATCATTAATATGCTTCTTTCTTGCAATTCACTTTCACAAACTGGAACCCCTTTCTTCCTTTGTCAAAAATCAGTTAGTAGCTTGTCACATCCAGGTTTCAAATGTCATATCAGGTTATCAATGTCTTTTCCGGTTTTTATTTCAACAGTCTCTTCTTAAATTCTCCTTCAGATTAGCTCAACAACTCAGTCTATTGATTCCCTTCAGGTTGCATCAAAGTACTGAGTATGAACTTCTCTGTCAAAGCAAAAGGACATGAACTTGTTCTGCCATTCACTTGTTGCTGCATATGCCCACTCAGGACCTGCGTATCTTCGACTTGCTACTTTCTTTCTCTTCAACCTTCGTTCTCCAGCTAATTCTCCTTCACTTAGTTTGTCTTTTCTTGTAGTGTCTACTTCTTCCTCTATTGGTTCGTTTATCAACCAATTCTTTCTTCTTGCCTATTTGCGATTCAGGCCAATTGTCTCCTTTCCTTGTTCCTTCTGTCAGTATTCTCTTTTAGGTTGAACTCTTCTCTTTCCTTCTATCTATGGTGTTTTCGCTTGATGGACCTGCAACGGGTTCAGAAGGAGTCGGATCACTTTGGCTTTGATCTGTCTCAACTCTTTCCCCCTCTTGATTTGGCACTTGGTCTGCTTGAGCTTCAGCACCGTCTACTTCCAGGAGACCCCCTCCTGTGCTTTGTTCTCTTGTCGTTTCCGTTGAGTTAGACTATTGCTCCCCTTCTTGTACTCCTGCACCTTTGTCTCTCACTGGTGTAAGTGACCCATCTTCCACCAACTCTGGGTCAATTTCAGGCTCAACTTGCTCTGGCTCTGGAAGTGCCACTTGTTTCGCTGCTGTTGGTGCTCTCAACAACACTTCTTCATGATCTTGCGGACTCACCACTCTTTTGGTATGGCTCGTATGTATCCGGTTAGGTAGTCCTGCACACTTCACAGCTGTTGTAGTTGTCAGCACCACCTGGCATGGGCCCTTCCAACACAGCTCTAGGCAAGTCTTTCGAACATGCTTTTTGATGACGACCCAATCTCCAGCTCTTAGATTGTGACCTGGGTCATGGATGGGTGGCAGGATAGCAGCCTGCACCTGCTGAAAGATCAAACCACATCAGCCAGACCTTTGCAGTAGTCCAACACCATATCATCTGTAATATTGACAAGAGCATTTGCTGGAATTGCTGGCAATCTCATTGCTCTGCCCAGGAGAATCTCATGGGGTGACAGTTCTGTCTTTCTGTCAGGTACATTTCGCATTGACATCAACACCAAAGGTACTGCATCTGGCCATTTCAGATTTGTTGCAGCACACATTTTGACAATTCTTGATTTCAGTGTACCATTCATTTGCTCTACAAGTCCTGATGCTTCTGGACGGTAGCTGCAATGTAGTTTCTGCTCAGTGTTTAATGCTGCACATAAGAGTTTGATCACTTCGTTATTGAAGTGAGTTCCCCTATCTGATTCTAAAGAGATCAGAAATCCAAACCCATGGTATTAACTCTCTAAGCAACAGCTTTGCAACTGTGAGAGTATCGTTCCTACGTGTGGGGTATGCTTCAATCCAATGACTAAACACACACACAATCACCAACACGTACTTCAGTCCACCACATGCAGGCATTTCAGTGAAATCCAACTTCATTCTGCTGAATGATCCTCCTGCTCTTCCATTGTGGCTCAAATTCACTACTGTCCCCTTTCCCACATTTAGTTGCTGACAGATTACACATCTATGACATACTGCCTCTGCTGCTTGTCTGAACTTTGGATTAAACCAATCAACTTTGAACAATTTAAGCATGGCATCCCTTCCAATATGTGCTTAGCCATGATAATAAACGGCCATCTGAGTCAACAGACTATTTGGGAGCACCATCTGCCCTCCTCAGAAACCCACATTTCATCTGGTCTTTGAATACATTTAAATTTCAACCAAAGCCTTTTCTCTTCCTTGTCTGCGTTTTCCTGCAACATTTTCAATTCCTCTAAAGTGTCAATTATTTTCAAATCAAAACTTGCACAATTTGTTTCTTCTTCATACATTAGTTCCCATTTGTCCTTAAACGATATTCAATTCAATGCGCAAAACCTTTCAACTTGATCTGCATATCCATTTCCAAGGAAATGTAATCCTGTGTCTTTTGGTGTGCACTGTATTTTACCATAGCAATTTCTTCAGATAACTGATTTGCATACAACAACTCTTTTATCCGGTTGCCATTTCTCACTGGAGTTCCAGTTGAGGTCATAAAACCTTGCTGCGACCACAGCTGGCCAAAATCATGGACAATTCCAAATCCATATTGACTATCAGTATAGATTATGACTCTTAACCTTGCAGAGACATAACAGGCTCTGGTAAGAGCTACTAGTTCTGCCACTTGCTTAGAATACACACCTGGAAGCCATGAAGCTTCTAATGTGCCTGTAATTGTGCACACAGCGTATCCTGCTCTCAGTGTGCTGGTTCCATCTCTAAGACACAAACCATCAACAAAGGCAATTTGGTCATTTTCCTCTAAACGCGTGTCTCTAATGTCAGGCCCCAGTTTTGTACATAACTCAAATACCTCAAGACAATCATGTTCAATATCTTCGTCTTTTTCAATTTCAACAGTATCACTTGGAAGTAATGTTGCTGGATTCAGCACTGTACATCTTTTCAATGTTACATTTGGAGCACCCAATGTGCTCGTATCATACCTTGTCAGTCTGGCTCCCGTCAAATATTGTGTTTTTGTCCTTGTCAGTAAAATCTCAACAGAATGTGGTACCATTACAGTCAAAGGGTATCCCATGACTACCCCCTCACATTGGGAAAGACTTTGACCAACCGCAGCTAGTGCGCACAGACAACCTGGTAGAGCTGCTGCAACAGGGTCAAAGGAAGCTGAAAAATAAGCTACTGGGCGATAAGCACCTCCATGGACCTGTGTCACGACAGACACAGAACAAGCATCACGTTCATGACAAAACAATGTAAAAGGCTTTGTGTAGTCTGGCATTCCCAACGCTGGAGCTCTGCACAAACTCTCTCTCAATTCGGTGAAAGCTTTCATCTGGTCTTCATCTAGGGCAGTGGTTCCCAACCTTTTGACTTCTGTGGACCCCCATTTTATCATTACTGGAGCCCGGGGACCCCCACTTACTCTTTATTGGAATCCGGGGACCCCCCCACTGAGCCATTACTGAATGTTGGGGACCTAATCTATTAATATTTTTTTTTTTTTAAGCAGCCATGGACCCTCTGAGGATGCTTCGCGGACCCCCAGGGGTCCCTGGACCACAGGTTGGGAACCACTGATCTAGGGTAATAGGATCTGTAACTTCCTTATGTGTCAACTGCTGTAAGGGTTTGGCTATTTCAGCAAAATTTGGAATCCACTGTCTACAGTACCTCACCATTCCCAGAAACATTCTGACATCTCTCTGTGAAGTCGGGGGGCTTCTCTGCAAAATCATAGTAATCCTCTCCCTAGAAATTCTTCTCAATCCCTTTGCAATCTGATGTCCCAAATATTTCACTGACTTTTGGCAACACTGTAATTTCACAAGCGAGACTTTATGTCCAAACTCTCCCAAATGATTCAACAGGGCAATCGAGTCATACTTACACTCGTCCCTTGTTCTGGATGCAATCATCAAATCATCAATGTACTGTACAAGAGTCGATTGGCATGGCAATTCCAACAACTCCAGATTATTTTTCAGGATCTGATTAAACAGTGATGGTGATTCCGTATACCCTTGTGGAAGCCTGCACCGGCTGTAGACTCTGTCTAGGAATAAGAAATTAAAAAGAAACTGACTATCCTCATGAAGAGGCACAGAAAAGGAAGCTCGTGACAGATCTACCACTGTGAACCACTCTGCATCTCAAGGAATCTGAAACATTATCACTGCTGGATTGGGCACTATCGGACAACATTTAACCACCGTCATTCACTTTCTGCAAGTCCTGTACAACCCGTGAATTAGATGGGCTGCTCAGCATGTCTTTCAAAACTCCATGTTTTAAAAAGTCTCCGATTATTTGTGCCACTTTCATCAAAACATCCTGTGCCATGTTATACTGTGGAAGCTGCAGGAATACTGCATTCGGCTTCAAAGTGATTTTAATCGTCTTCACTCCCTTAATCAGACCTACTTCCTTTCCTGTCAAATCCCAGACTTCTTCCTTCACAGTTCCCTGTAAATCTGCATGCAATTCGTTCACAGTGAACATTGAGAAAAACTCAATAAATGGGTATTCTTCATAGGCATTGCTGACTATCATTGCAGATGCCTGCTCTTCTTCATCATCACTATTTGTCTGGACTTCTATCCCTTTGTCTGAACAGTTGATGGAACATTTGGTCTTGCACAATAAATCTCTGCCCAGTAAGGATACGGGACTCAAATCACACACCACAAATCTATGCATTCCCAAATAATTTCCAATTTCAACCTGCACTGGCTCCGTGATTGGATTTGTCAATTGTCTGTTTTCCACTCCTACAACTTGAACTATCCTGCCTGAAAGAGGTAAATTTCGGACTTCTATGCTTCTTACTGTAGAGCACGTAGCTCCAGTATCAACCAAGAATGAAACCTTGTAACCCATCACTTTTCCCTTCACAAAAGGCTCTCTCTGATCTACTTTTAGGGATGCGGCAAGCATACAGGCTCCTTCATCCAAACTGTCATTCATCCATTCTTCGTTTATTTCATCCTCACTGTAAAATGGAAACTGGTGTACTGTGTTATTACTATTGTCTTGTCTTTGACCTGTGAACTGCTGAGTAAGCATCACCTGTTGCTGTTCCATGGGGGCTTGAGGTATTTGCATTTGCTGTCTAGGTACCATGGGGACCTGCTGCTGTACTGGCAGTAATGGAGCAAATTGTGCACGCGGCACCTGCATTTGCTGCACTGGTAGAAAATTCTGTCCTCGATTCTGAGCATTAGGAATAAATCCTTTCATTCTTGGGGCTTTCACAGTTTGAAGTGTACTGACGTCACCTTGCTGAACCACACCATCCTGCACCATCAACGGACACTCCCGCTTCCATTGTCCCACGTTTCTGCACAAATGACACAGTAGCATCCTTTTCATACCTTGCATGTCATTCTGAACAACCACAGTTCCTAAGTCAGGCCTACGCATCATGTCCATTCCACGCCCTCTACCTCTCACTTGAGGTTGGAACATAACAGCTCTCTTTTGCGGCGGCATAGGCGGTACTAAAGCTCCCTGCACTCCTATTTGAGCTGCCTTGATTTGCATCACCATCGCCTTCTCTTTCAATTTCTTTTGTTTCAACTCAGTCTCATCACTACAGTATTTTGCATATTGCAACACCTCATCAGTCGGCTTTGCTTGCCAGCAAATTAAATGATTCTTAATCATCTGCCCTACTTCTGGTCTCAGCCCTTCGACAAACCTGAAAACAAAATGTAACATGTCTTTCGGCTCAATTGCTTCCTTACCACTGTACTCCTTAAATGCTTTCAACAATCTTTCATAGTAGGTATGTATTGACTCTTTAGACTCTTGAACTGTTCTATCAATCCGCTGCCAATCAATATTTTTGGGAGAAATCCTTGTCTTCAGGAACTCAATCACCTTATAATAATTTTTCATTACCTCGGATGAAGGCGCACCTGTTACATTATCCTTTTCTGATTCACTTGTTGGCCAATCTACAGCCCTCTTACACTCAAACCATAAATCTGCTGGCACCACTATTTCCAACAGCGTGTTCAAGTCTTCCCACAAACATCTGGAAAGCTTCACAAATCTCTCTGTCCGTTGATACCACTCAACCAGCTTCTCTCTCAACTTTGGATAATCATTTGTAAATGACAATATATCACTCCTGTGCCATGGAACATGAACGAACTGCCCTCCTGGAATTTCTCTCATAGGAAGCATCTTAACTGATTCTCCTTTGTCAATACCTTCTGCCCCTTCTGGGGAATCCTGTTTTCCTTTATCTTTTTTGTTTGTCCACCTGCCTTCCCACTTCTCTAATGCTTCCCAAATCTGCGCACTCTGCAGCAGTTCTCTCAGGTGTGCTTTCATTCCTGCTTATCTCATGTGTTTGAAATCCTTTGCTTTAAAATCTAATCTGTAGCTGCGTTTCAAATCCTTTGTCTTCTCAATGTCAATGTCATGTTTTTCTGCTAACTCTGCTAGCTTCTGATGTATTTTACTCACTTCTCTTGTAATCTTTGGGCAGAAATACCTCAGCTCTTCTTCTGTGTAAGATTCGAATCTGTTCACACCTATTGTTCCCTTGACTAATTCAGTGGCTTCCATATTCAGCCTAACACGATTTATCTGATCCTCACCCTTGGATGCATTCTGAGGAGTGTTTAGACTGTCTAACCATTCGCTTAATTGCTGAGCTGATAATCCCTGTAATGAAATGTTATTTGCATTCGGCACTGGTAGCTGTTGTACCACTGCACATGAGGTTTGCGGTGTCAGAAGTCTCAAACTCTGACTCGCATTCTGGCCATTCACTGTATCTGGAAGTGCTACAAGTGGACTAAGAACCATTAGAGGTCTAGATCCATTCAATGTTTGTCCTGCAGATGAAAGCTGCGCAGGATCGCTCACCCTCCTCCTTACGAGGCTCTGTGATACTTCATTCTGCTCTCCTGCATCTGACTTCTTTTGTGCAAATAAGGGTACAGCTGGACCAACAGTAATTGGTAGCGATATTGCATCTGGAGCTGCTCTAGCACCTGCACCTTGTGTGAATGCTACCCCCATTGCCTGATTCATAACTGGTGTGAGATCTGGCTGCTTTCCTGTCAGTGGTGTAAACTTCGGTAGACCCTGTGCTTGAGCTGAAGGCAACAGCATTGGTGTCGGATCTGTCTGTATCAGCGTTGGCTTCGAAGCACCTGCTCCCTCGGCACCGTGATGTTCGAGACTGTCTCAAGAACTGGCACATCTGGATAAATTCGCTGTACCGAAGGTGGATGTATCTGCGCTTGAATTACAGTACTAGTTCCTGCATTAGGTGTACTGTGTACTACCCCAGGTAATTGTCCGCCTTCTGCCTGTACAGCTCCCTCGGCTCCCTGGGCTTGTGCCGGAGCAGCTGTAGGGGCAGTAGCATTAGTACCTGGACCCCCCGCATAGGTTGCTGAAGGTGGTGGTCTGTCTATTAACAAATGCGTAATGAGATCCTCAACATCAGAATCATCATCATCTACATAGAACTTTCTCTTTTTCTTTCTTCCTCCACTCTCATCCTCCTTGGCACTATCTTCCTTCTCTGCCTCATCTCCCCCTGTAATTGCGGGAAACAATTTGACATCCTGTAAGGTCACTGCTTTTGAACTTCATCTCTTGTTGCTGTCTAGCCACTAGCTCCCAAACTGCTAAAGCTTCAAACTGTGCTGGTCTCTTTAATGGCTTCATGTCATACAATGACATTCGCAATTGATCCATAATTTTCAAATTAAACGTTCCATGCCCCGGAAACGCTAAAGACCCTTTATTTTTAGTTAACTGGCAACATTGCTTCAACCACAAACACAGTGCTAAACCTCGCTTCTCCATCACAATGTAAGCCGGAGTATTTTATGGTGGGGTTGGCTGCCCCACTGACGCCTTAATGTAAGTATCACCCTTCATCGCACTCCTGAATGCCTTGAAACACTTGATTTTGCCTGTTTTGTTTACTTTTTGATTTAATAATGAAATTACTTTTACTCCCAAGATTCCCTTCACCTGCTTATTCAGCCAGTTGCCTCAGCTCTTCTCACTGACCAACCTATCCCAGCTCGGCTCACTCTGACGTCACCCCCACATACAGCGGCTCATCCTCCTTAACTCAATTCACACAACTAATGCAAAATATTGCGAGCACTTCACAAAAACCCAATTACTAAAACAAACCTGCTGGTTTACTACATGAAGGGACACAATAGCTTCAGAGACCTTACGGATTTTCACTAATTGCTTGGCTCATATAGCTATTCCTCTTTCTCAGTCTCCCACATTCGCAAGCAAAATTAGACCGTCAAATTCTACTCCCAAATGATCAATGGGTCTGTTCTGGTGCACATAGAACTCGCAAAGATCTCAGTCGAAATCTCTTTTACCCAATTATCACACACACCGACTTGTTGCCCACGCCCCATCAACCTACTAAACCAGACAGATTACAACATATTTACCATTTATTTAATTGTTGTCAGCCTATCCGGCCTTAACAATAGTACACAATAAGTATCAATCCATCACACGCAATAAAATTACATTAAATAAAACATTGTGATAAAAGAAAGACTATACTTGAGTTTTTGATTTTACATGGCCCTAGGTGAATCCAATATACCCTGCAATATCATAAAACTTGATAATTAGCCATAATTGGCATAAGACTCTTTACTTATTCTAAAAGCATTATAGATCTAAAATTTAAATATCCTATTCTTGCACTAATCATTTGGGTTCTTGCGATACCTGCCAGCAATATAATAATAACCCAGGACCTAGCCCGGTTTAATCAGCAACCTTCAACGGTTTCCCATATAAATGATAGCTAGGATAACACAAGTAATTATACTTAGGCCAACTGTGAGTACATTAATGAACGTAGCTTCCATGCTTCCAATATATAAGTTGAAACCTTCGCCACAATATGTTTCTCATCTGATCGCATACAAAGCACTTCCGCCTCATTACATTTCCTGATTCCGTATGATCTAAAAAGCGGACGTAAGTACAATTTGCGGAGTTTAAGCGTAAAATGACATAATAAAAGGAAGTGGGATAATGTTTCTTGACCACCATGAAGGCAAGGATAGCAGTCTGAACCGCGCTGTGAGACGGCTTGCCATCTGTTAGTCACCGCCATCATTGGTAATTTACCCATATGAAATTTAAAATAGAGAGCCCTTTTTTCTTCCGGATAAATGCAGTCAATGAAAATTGCTGGTTTAAGCTCTTGATTGAACAAAATGTACCGCTTGAGTAAAGGGCTAAGTATCTCACACATACTCTGGGTCTTTTGGTCCCAGTATGCCTTTTTAATGACAGATAAACTGGGCCTTCTGATTTTCCCTGGATGAAGCCAGAGGTCTTCTTGGCCAATAGCAGCCAGGGTAGTTGAGATGTGTTTAAACCAAGGCAATTTTCGATGATTTTATAGCTTCATGATGTCCATGAGTGTATCTCTGTATGGTTTGAGTTCCTCTTTTGCCCAGATATGGATCCAATATCTTATTGGGGCCAGTGCAATGTAATCCTCGACCTTTCTCATTTGTAGATCAGTTCTCAACGCAATCATTGGTGCGGCAGTGCCTAAGCAAAGTAATCGGCGTAGAAAATTATTCTCGGTTACTTGTATTAATGGGGTCTTTCTAAATCCCCAGATCTCTGCGCTGTAAAGTGCTGCAGTCCTTGCTTTGGTTTTATAAGCAAGCAGTGCAGAGCTCACAGAATGATTGCCTGTAGCTTTAGCAAATCTAAGTACCGCTCCAGCGTGCTGGGCCAAGGAGATGTTACTTTTGTAGATTTGTGATTTCCATGTCTGTTTTTCATCCAGTCTGCAACCCAGGTAGTCATAGGTAGTCACTCGGGCCAAGGGCTTGTTGTTTACCCTAAAAGTCGAATGCATCGTTTGTTTTGGGTTAAGAATCATAAACTTTGTTTTCCCCTCATTAATTACTATGCTCCTTGAAGTGCAAAATGATTCGAAACCCCTAAGTAGACGATGCATTGCTATCTCTGTTCTTGCCAGTAGTACAGCGTCGTCAGCAAAAAGCAGGATAGGTATACTTTCGTTGGCTAGTTTTGGCACATCCAGATTTAATTTCCTCAGATCTTGGCTTACCTTATTTATATAACAGTTAAACAAGGTTGGGGCCAAAACACATCCTTGTTTTACACCACGCTGGATTGGAATTTCTGCTGTATAATCATTTCTCATAGAATATCTAACCCTGGCAGTATTCCCTGTATGCAGTAGAATTAGCAGCCCTAGAATTTTTCCCTGTATGCCCATTTCCGACAATAACTGCCATAATGTTTGGCGATTGACGCTATCAAAAGCTGTTTGGAGATCCACAAAGACCAGATATAATGCACAATCTTTTAGGGTGGCGTATTTCGTGCAGATCATATTTAGCTTAAAAAGTTGGTCTATTGTACTTTGGCCTCTCCTAAAACCAGCTTGGTGTGTCGATATTAAATCTCCATCCTCCAGCCATTGATCTAAACGCAGCTGGATCAATTTGGCGAAGATTTTTCCAACGCTGTCAAGCAGTGAGATAGGCCTATAATTGCACACCATGTCCCGAGGTCCTTTTTTGTGAATTGGGACAATTATTGATTTCTTCCAAGAGGTAGGAATTACCTCGTGGTGCCAAATACTGTTGAATATACGTGTTAGAGCAGGCAGCCATAGCGTTAACTGATTACGATAGACGTCTGAAGGGATACCGTCTGGGCCTGCAGCCTTGTACGGCTTTTGAAGGAGAATAACTTGTTTAATCTCTTTCTCGCTGAATTCCGGTATCAGCTCCATTGCGCAAGGGATGGCATGGGTTACTTGCATGGCATTTGTGCCGAAGAGTTCGTTTGGGACTAATTCATTCTGGGTTCCATTTGTCGATCTAACAAACCTTTTTGATGATGCTACATAGGTCGTTTGAAGTGGAACTACCTTGTTTGATCTTTGATTACTACCTTCCAGTCCTTGGATGAGGCTGGTTGAGTTATTTGTACTCCGGGATGCCGTCTTGACCTCATCCTGATACAAGGCGGTAAAATGCTCTACCCAGAGTTGTGGGTTGATATTCAGTTCTAGGTTTTTTGAAGGGCCTTCGCATCCCCATCTGACTATCTCCCAAAACTTTTTGCAGTTTCCTGCCGATATTGCCTGCAGGAGGGATTTCCAGAGCTTATGTGGAAATGTCTTCCTTTTATATCTTAGTAATTTTTTGTACTGTTGCCTGCATTCATAAAAGTATTGCTCATTATGGTTATTCAAATGCCGATTCTTTAGTGCTTGCGATAAGGTATTTTTTAGTTTCAAACACTCTTCATCGAACCAGCCTTCCATCGTATTAGGGTTAGTTTGGGGATGCTTAATTCTTTCCTTTGTTGTTTGTAATAGCAAGTTGTTAAAATTATCCAGGAGGGGTAAAGCTTCATTAACTGGTAGGTTTAAAAACGTACTAAGTGATAGAAACCAGGTTTGACTAGGTACGCTCAAATAGGGTTCATCTACGTTTGACCTTAGTATGTTTTTCCTATTTGGTCTCATGGTTATTGCTAAGCAATTTCCGTTAAATGGAAACTCAACCTTCCCCAGGCTTGCGTCCGGATGGATTATCTCCATTAGCAATGGGTCGTGGTCACTCTCGATCCTGTCCCTTATTTCCATATCGATAACATAATGCCAGGCTTCGATGTTTATTGCCATATAGTCAATTATACTATGTCTTTTTCCAGTTCGAAAGGTAGATTTAAAAGTTCTATCTGAGTTGGTTCTTCCGTTTACTGTGCGAATTCCGCCTTCTATTAGTACTTCAAAGATTAGTTCCCCTTTTTTAGAATCTTGACAACGTTGGATGAGGGGCGTTGGTATATTCCAAGCGTGATCTTCCTCTACTACTTGTTCATCCCAAAGGATAGAATGGGGTTTAGTGTTAAAATCACCACATATTAGTAGAAGGGTTTTACAAAACTGAGGGGGACGGTTGTTCGCGTAACCTAGTATTGGGTTCCTCCAACCCTTAGATCTTTTATTTAAAATATGTTCTTCGAGGAGCCGCACACCAGGCGTGACTTGGGCCCGGCTAATGGGAGGGAAGTACACGTTTACTATTTCAAGTGACCACTCCTCATGTTTTACTGCAAGCGTCTGGATTTCCTTGCTTAGTATAGCATGGGTTACAGCAGAATTTCCCAATAGCGAAGTTCTGATCCAAATGATCAGACCTCCCGATGGTCTTCCTTTTTTTGTTTGATAGCAGGTATGTAAAAAGTGGAAAACCCGTCTAGGTCAATGGCGTTGGTAGACCAAGTTTCTTGGAAGCAGCTGATATCTTGCTGTTTAATAAATTCAACCCAATCCTTATCTTCCATTTTGCTTTTTAGGCCTGCAATATTCCAGCTTAAGATTTTTAATGTAGGACTAGTACTATTTTTTATGTTTGAGCTGCCCATTTGTTGCTACAAATTTCTAGATGGTTGGTCTTCATCATTCTGCAACTGTGGGGGATTGCCCCTGCTGTTTCTAGGGGAGTTAACAAGCAGGCAGAACCTCATATTGCTCAGGTTTATTCGTTCAGGGAGTTGTTGTTTGGAACTAATTGCTCCCTGTAGTATCGAACCAGAATTGCCTTCTACCTCTTGCCTGCCCGAAACATTTTGCTTTGGAGCTTTTTCAAGAAATATTATTGGATACGGTTCCTTTTGTGGAATAGCAGTAGATATTCCCCATGTCTTCATCATGTTAGAACATTTTAAAATCTGTTCTACTATCCAGGGTGAAGCCCAGACTGTTTCTGTTGATTCCCCGTTCTCCAATTCTTTCCTTTGCATAAATCTTACTGAGAGGAGGTCTTTAGTTGTTACATTCTGCAGAGCTGGCAGAGAATTGACCAAATGTAGGATGTTAGTCCTATTTAGAATGTCATGACTTCCTCTTGAGGAGTACTCGGGAATAAACGTGATTGTGGCATCAGGCTCTTTAATTATTGCAGTGCGAATCTCGGTATGCCCGTTACCTCCCTGTGACCATCTTCCTTGAGATTGATTATCTTCCTTTGCTTTATTGTAAATAGTAGCTGCCCGACTAGTCAATGTTCGTTCTACCTGGCATTTTTCCCTCCCGAATTGCAACTCCTTGTTCCTATGTTCCTCATGAGGTTGTCTTTTTGGAGGCCAATTATCCTTTTTTCCTTTAGTTTCCAAGTCAAGCACCGGACGCGGTGGGGCAGGTGGATCAGTAACCCACCCTGGCTGGCTACTAAAGTTGTGGTTTCCCGAACTTGCCTGAGAGCAGTGTTTTACTTTTGACCGAGGTGCGGGAACCGGGGCTATTGTATTATCCACGCACAAGGTTTTTCTTGTGCTTTGTTCGCTTCTTGTGCATTCTGGGCTCTCTGCCCTTCCGTTTTCACTTTTGCTGTTTTCTTGTTCTACCCCCTCGGTAATAAAGTTCAGAGGCTGCTGACGTTTTCCATTATGGACTCCTACTGTATTTGGATAATGCCCCTGAATTGAGTGTTCTATTTTTATGGCTGGGAGGTGCTTATCAATGCCGGTACTTGATTTTGTTGTCTCTGGGCTCCATTTGTATTGTCCATTGGCTAGGGGATCGTTTGCCTCATTGATCCCGTGATTTGTACCTGAGTCTTTTTCTGGCCTCTTTTCTTTGTCTAAGTCGTGCCCAGATACTTGGTAGCCCCTAGGGCCAATGGGAATTCGGTTTATATGAGAATGGTGGGTGCAGCTTTTGTCGCACAATAATCCAGGATTTTTATTTATAAAACTAATATCTTTGTCAGTTGGTTTCTCGAGACTCTCGGGCTTGATGCACTGATCTTTAGGCTGCTGTTGAGTAGACTCATCGCCTGTGTTCCTGGTCTGCCCTGTTGGGCTTGCCTGTTTCGGCATATTTTGAGCCTTTTTTGCTGGTACTTTGTTGTTTCCTCTAGGTTTTTTCCATGTGTATTTCCATCTACCTGTTTGTTGATGCCCTTTACTCAGAGTCTTTTTTTTAAACTATATTTGAGATTTCGATTGCTGATACAGGACTTTTGTTGATTCTCTCCGTCTTGTCTATGTGGGTTTTTACGTCTGGGTGCTCGTCTCGTCCCGTGCAAGAGGGCCCTTCTTTATCTTCGCTATCTATTGGTCTTTCAGTTAATCTCGATTCTATTTTTGCTGACTCGTGATTGCACGCCTGTGTGTTTTTGAGACTAGATTTGCAATCTTCGATTATGTCTTTAATTACTTTCGGAACTTCCAGTAATTTTTCCAGCAGTGGGCCACAAGCTTGCCTGTCCATCTTGTCCATTTTTTCAGCCACTGCCTGATGTAACAGATTTTCCCTTATTACACCCTCTACTAAGGCCATCCTATGGTCTATGGTCTGTAATGAGTTAGTAAATTGTTTAGTTAGCTCAAGTTGATCATCAAATTTTTGAGACTGGACCATGATCGTTGTTGCAATTGAGTCCAATGTTGTGCATATAACTTTCATGATGCTTAGAATTGGTTGATCTAATGGGGGATCGTCTCTATTTCCCCAGGTTTGCTCACTTTGCTCATTATTTGTCTGGCCTTCTAGGTTCTTATCGTCCTCTCCTCTATGACCTAACATTATACTACCTTCCAAGAGGTTTAAGTCTTCCGATGTTATACTGTTTAATTGGGGCTCTATACTACCAATTACGGAGTTGTCAGGCGAGGAGAGCTCCAGACTACAAGAACTATGATCAAATCTGCTCAACGTTAGGTTCGTTTTTACAATTTGGCTTCCATGATGAAGCTGTGGCGTAGAGAGCTTGTGTGAGTATTTCTGTGATGATTGTTCTATTTCAGGCCCCTTTACATTTTGGAGGATTGTAGGTTCTACTTTTAGATGAGGTAAAGGGAATATCAGTGGAGAGCTCCCAGAATGTAGTGGTCCCATTAGGGCTTCCGAATGAGGTAATTCATTACTTTTTCTTTTTCTTTTTCTTTTTCTTTGTCTTTGTTCTTCCGAGAAACTGCCCCATTCTGGGGAACTAATTGACCCCACTTCACTACCCACAAAGGAGTCGTTTGTTCCACAGGGTAGTCGTGATGGTCGGGCAGATCGCTGCTGGGATGGACAGGAATCCTGATGCCCAGTCTCTAAGAGCTCCAGCTCGCCCTCCACATTATTGTCACCTTTTTCCCCTGATGGCTGTGATGGGAGGTCGCTAGCTTTAGAGCTTTGCATCTGCAGCCAATCAGTATTTAGATTTATATGATTGTAATAGTTGGTAATAGTATTTATCTTTGATTTAATTTCCCTTGCTCCCCTGGTCCCACCTGGGCCCAGGTGCGTTGGTATATACTGTTGTCTCCTAAGCGGAGGACTTGCAGGGCCCCCGCCATTTCACCTGCATTCAGTGATACATGCCCCATGTCGTCAGAGTCATTATGGACTAGCAGCATAGACAGCATAGACCCTGGTGCCGCTTCGGGTGTCCCACCCGGTTCTTCTCCTGGTTTGCTTTCATCGTTGGGAATCCCATTATGGGCTTCCTCTGCTGCTGCGACCACTCCTTGGTTTATAAATTCCCCTCGGGATGACTTAGTGGCTCTAGGGTCCAGGTCTTGGTCTTGGTCTGACCCCAGATCTTGTAAGCTGTTGGGTTCCTGCTCTGGTCTTTGGGGTTTCACTGGATTACCGAGTGCCTCGTTGGCCTGTCTGGCTTTCTTTGTTTTCCCTCTTGTTCCAACCATTTTTTTTTCTTATTGTTTGAAAAGATCAGGATCAGCAACTTCAACAATTTCCGGGATCTGTAGGATCTGTAGGATGCTTCTCTAGAATGTATAGAGCTTGGCTTTGCTTGCCTTGCTGTGTGGTGACGCGCAATGTATGCACAATATGCACAATACGCCGTACAAAAAGCGCGATGTTCGAATGATATCTGTCCCTCTAGCGCAGTTTAATGTGTCGATTAATGGCCTCCTCTGGTTCTCTGGTTCTTTGGTTCTCTCTATCTGGCCCCTTCAGATCCTCTCTGTCTCTGTTGTGAAGGCTACTTACGCCTACTTGCGTTACTTATGCGTTGCTTATGCATTGCTTATGCATTACTTGATGCGCTACTTTGTGTGGCCCACTCTTGATCCGCTCACGGCCAGGCCTGGCCACAAGCCACAGGAACCACTTAGGTCACTTATGTCACTTAAGTCACTTAAGTCACTTAAGTCACCTAGGTCGGGGTAATATCCTTAGGTTGGGTCAGGTCAGAGAAAAACTAAATATGGCTAGGTACCGCTGTGGTGGCTGAAAAACAGCGGATACCCTCCTTGGCTCACCTAGTCCATGTGATGGCAGGGCAGGGCAGGGCAGCAACTCCAAGCTCCTCTGGTACCCCTCTAGTACTCCTCTCGTGCTCTGGGACTCCGGTACTCCTCTGGTGCTCCTTCTGGCTTACTTAGTGTCCAGACCACGCCGTAGTCCGCACTGTGACAGCGAACCAACGCCCCCAAAGGCGCAGGTGAGAAAACAGGCAGCAGCCCTGGTCGCACCCGCCTGCTCGCGGAAGCTGCTCCCCCCTGCCAGCAGCTTCTGCCCCCGGACCGTGCTCACTCGGCTTCCCGGCTTCCCGCGGCTGTTCTCCTGCTAGCACGGGCAGCGGCTAGCAGCGGCAGCCCCCAGACCGTGTGCCGCGCGCCGGACGCCGCGCACCTCGCGCTCGCACTCGCGGTGAGCAAACCGCGACGCAAGCCACCCGGCACCAGCGCTGTGCGTCTGAGCTCCTCTCTCGTCTCTCTCGTCTCTCTCGTGCGTCTGAGCTCCTCTCTCGTCGGTAAACACCTCTCGCCTCCAACATATAACCAAGTGTCTCCTACACTTGTCAATATACTCCGGAGTCTTAGACCACGCAGGGTCCGTACATCATCAACAACCACGTGGATAATGTTTTAGCACAAAGCGCCACACACATGTGAAGTTCGACGACTTCCCTACTCTCATACTACGAAGTACGCACACTCCTACGAACCTCAATTGGAGTACTCAGACTCCCTACTATACCTCACATACATCACAATTCACCTGCGATTTCCTTAAGCTTGTGCAAGCGCAACCTACCACTTTCACACTCTCAAAATACGCTGAGAACATACCCAACTTTACTAACAGGATCCAGTATCTGGGAAAGTCCTTTCTGGGCTTAAGGGGACATCACCTTTGCTACCATTGCCATTTCAGAAAAATAAAATTAAAATCTCATAAAATACAAACAACTAATCCTAACTTAAACCAATACCATAACCAATAATCACCGCATAGCCAGTTCTCCAAGGACACTAACCAACAAGCTGCTACCAAAAACTGCTAGCGGGCATGGACCTTAGTAAGTAAACTTGCAAAGGGGACGCGTATAGGTCGATGAACATTTTGAATCGCATGGAGTATCCTAGTCATGCAGTGATCACTGGACCAATAATCAACAACAATAAAACAATAACAAACACTTAAGAAACCAAAAAGAAAACCATATTAATCAGAAATAACCATCACTCATGGAAAAGGTTAACACATTTTATTCCCTATTGATTACATTTCTAGGTCATCAGTTAGTTCAAATTTATTCAATCAATTCTTTATTAATTCATCAGTTAGAAGACATTGGCGGTCATTCTGACCCTGGCGGTTGAGAACCGCCAGGGCAGAGGGCTGCGGAAGCACCGCCAACAGGCTGGCGGTGCTTCATGGGCAATTCTGACCGCGGCGGTAAAGCTGCGGTCAGAAAAGGGCAACCGGCGGTTTCCCGCCGGTTTACCCCTGCCCCAAAGAATCCTCCATGGCGGCGCTGCTCGCAGCACCGTCATGGGGATTCCGACTCCCTTCCCGCCATCCTGGTCCTGGCGGTAAAAACCGCCAGGAACAGGATGGCGGGAACGGGTGTCGTGGGGCCCCTGGGGGTCCCTGCACTGCCCATGCCACTGGCATGGGCAGTGCAGGGGCCCCCTCACAGGGCCCCATAATGATTTTCAGTGTCTGCCGTGCAGACACTGAAAATCGCGACGGGTGCTACTGCACCTGTCGCACCCCAGCAACTCCGCCGGCTCCATCGTTGCTGGGTCTTTCCCGCTGGGCCGGCGGGCGGCCTTTTGCCGGTCGCCCGCCGGGCCAGCGGGAAAGCCAGAATGGCCGCCGCGGTCTTTTGACCGCGGTGCGGTCATTCGGCGGTAACCGCATGGCGGGCGGCGACTGCCGCCCGCCGCGGTTGGAATGACCGCCATTATCTCTTAGAAAAACATATGTGACCAAGCAACAACATAAGCTATGAATATCAACATTAATAATGTAATTCAGCAATTCAATTAGTCAGTCATTTGTCACTGTCAACGTCTCCCCTGTCAGCCTACCTAACCAAGATTAGCATCAGCATGTGGGTCTTCATGCGAAAACAATTTAGAGGAAACATTAATTTGGAAAAATCTACCTAAAAGAGAGAAATAAACTATTCAGAAACAGCGCAGTTGGCACCTAGAAGAAAAGGCACAACATTTGTCAATCACATTTTCATAGCTACCTATCCAGGATAAATCAGCAACGAGTCAGTCTTCGTCCCCAGGTCATCAGTGGTCAACTACGTATCAGGCTCACAGATTATAAGCCCAATTATCAGCACTTCGGATAGCGTCTCCTGACGTCATCAACTTTCTCCTCGCAGTTCTGATTTCACTCCTCTTGTCATTACTTTTTATTAGGGTGCCCCAGTCCATCCCACTAATTGCTAATTGGTCAGTCCATCGGAAGTTATGACTCTAACCTATAGTTTTTGTTTACCAAATCTCTAATTTTGCATAGGCTTCATGTCCCATAAAAGTGATTGGTCCTTCTTGCGATGAGAAAACTTCCGGCTCTTCAGGTAACACAATTGTTGCATACAAGTCTTTAGTCAGTGCCTCTATTGTTCAAGTCCCGGGAAAGTACATTTAGTCTACATTACACATCAAATTGTCTTCATCATCTCCTATCTGCTGGTACATTGCAGAATGTTCTAACTGAGCCATCTGAACTCTGAATAGTTCAAGGTCCCTCCTTCCAGTTACCAGTCCTCGCAAAGTTTTTCGGAGTCTCCACGTTATGAGCAAGCAAGGCCCGGTGAAACCAGGTCTTTAGTCCGGCTAATTTAAGAGTATGAATTAACATAAAACATAGGTTATACATCCATTTATGATACATTAATACGTTTCATATACATTTTTCCATTATTTAGCATCTGTTAATACACATGGTGACCACTCTCCATGGGCACATTTTCGATTATGCACATTATTTTCTAATATTAATTTCTCTATGCATTTTTCTCATTAATAAACACACATTAATCATTAGAAAGTTCTTTAATTAGCATATCTGCTCCATCACAGTCAACGCAGTTCAAATTATTTTTCTTGATTTTTTATTGATCCCTATAGCAATTTGATAATAACAATACTTTAGCCCAGGCAAACTGTATCTTTTCAGGCTGCAATAATGAATACACCATCAATTACATACGTTTTAATACCGACATGAACAAACATGAATACACATTACAACTGTTCCCCATCATACTCTGTTGAATGTTAAGCCTTGTGATTCAAATGTTCCCACAACTTCATATGTATAGTACAATCTGTACCCAAGCAATTCAACTTTTTCCATAAATGCATATACATGTTATAGGATCTGGTAGTTTCGTACCGATCTATAATCACCATGTCGGAAAGAAAAAAAAACAATGTGGTAGAAGAAGAAAGGAAAGGGGGCTTTCAATAGCTTCTCATTGTATAAAAAATGCATGTGGGGCTATACAACAATACAAGCATCTGTGACCCATATACCTTAAAATTAAATTAAGCTTAACTGTACATATTCATTAAGGTCCAGTCTGAAATCCTTAAGGCCACAAAGTCATCCAGTGAACCACACAAAAGTAGTGCATAACAATGAAACATTTTTTAGCCTGCATGACAATATTTTTTAATTCTATTAAGGACACGGAGGCGAGGATTATGCTCCTCTTTCTATGCTTCATTTTATCCAGCAGCCAATAAAAAAAAAGTTTTCTAAAATGGTACCTATCCCATACACCCCTCAACATCATGTGACTACCCATAGAGACGGCCTCTATATAAGGTATCAACTGCATAACACTTCCTGTTTCTTTGCATTAAAAGAGACAGTTAACATGGAAAAACTTCCAATAAATTTGACATCTTTTGAGCACAAATAACTTAGACCAAAAGGAGACTATAAAGTTCCAGAACAAGTTCCAAATCCAACAAGGGAAACTTGACGCCATCCGTCCTAAAAAATCCTGACTATCAGCTCCATCTGAACCTGAGATCCATATAGATGGAAGCCAAAACATCGCTGGAAAGAACAATACGTTCTTTTTCTGATAGTAACCTGGACACAAATCAGATACATAGCGAACCCATAGTATCCACTAAGAAATGAACAGTTAAAATGCAGATGAAACGTCCATCGATAATACATCTCATAACAGGGTGGGATAACAGTACTTCATCTAATATAATAATATGCAGTACTTCGCTTGTACAAAGAATTGTCATGCACAAAAGGGTGGGATATTTCTCGCCTTCATGTCCTTAATAGTATCGAAAATTCTTGTTGTGTAAGCTAGAACATTTTTAATTCTATGTCAGGACCAGGGGCTCCAATTATGCATGTTCAAAGCTGACTCGCTACCACAGAAGCGATATCCACAGTGGGCTTATAATAAAAAGCCTTCAACGTCGACTGTCGACCAGTCAGCAGCTTTCACAATATCCTCCAATCTGACTCCCAAAGTAAAGGATTTAAAAGCCATGACTTCTCTGACAGAATGCACTCCAATAATGGAGGTGTCAATTCCTGCTTCAGAGAGCAGCCATCAAATCCATCTAGCCATGGTGACAGTCACTGAATTAAAAGGTTTCTGAAGAACAATAATCACTTGTGCTGCAGGATCCCTCCTGAATTCACTTGTGGTTGCTTCATAAGCTTTCAAGCATTGGACCATGCACCATTTAGAATTATGGGGAAATACTAGCTAGGGCACCATCCTATTTGCCTAGAAGTAGAAAAGGAAATCCCTTCTGGAGAAAAAATTCTCCCAGCCATATCAAGAGCTCTGACATCTGCCACTCTTTTGTAGGATATAAGGCATAAAAGCAAGATCAATTTGGCCAGTATTTTTTTTTAGGAGAAAGGTATTTATTCTCTGCCCACTGTTGTAGAAACAATACTATCACATTAATGTCTCAAAGGGCAGAGTAACAAGACTGAGGAGGATTAGAGAAACAAATACCCCTCATGAGTTTACACACCACCAGATGTTCTCAAACTGGACTGCCAGAAACAGTTAGGTGGCCAGCTGAAATAGCTGAATGATAGTTGTTAATAGAGCTATAGGCAAGTCCGGAGGCCGCCAAAGAAGCCAGAAAGTTAATTACCAAATTGACACCAGCTTTAAAGGGATCAGAATTTTGTTCTGAACACCAGTGCAGCCATCGTCTCCTAGTGGAGACATATCGTTTATGGGTGTCTGATGCCCATGCCTGATTAATGTAGAAGGAAGCATGTGAAGCAATGCCTGGAATGTCCCAGCATCTCCTGAAATTCTCCATGCTACTAGGTGTAACTTGCCCTTCGAGATCAAGTGACAAAAAGGTATATACAGTAATAGTCACAATTGTTAGGTACCCATGCTCACAAAGATTCAATTGGAAAAATGCAGAAAAATGAGTCAGGCTACTTCAGTTGACAACGTTTCGATCCCTCAACAAAATGTTGGGATCATCATTAGGACAATAAATGTGTCTAAGGAAAGAAGGTTACTGCCAAGGTAACCAGATGCCTACCCTGCAAGGAACCAATGTGGGTTAAAATAAGCTCATGAAATCAATGCTCCATTTACAGCCAAACCAGGGATGGCAGCCTGGAGAGTCTCCAGGTGGGACAACGACGGGTCCATGTGCCAAATGATGACAAGTAATAGTTAAATTACCCCTTCAATATACTTGTGCCAGTGTCGGGGCAGCCAGCTGGGGAGTGGTGACCGGACCTGCATCCTGTGTGAATTGCTGCATGGTAGAACGAATGCCAGTCTTGATCCTACCGAAAAGGCACAGGTAGCGTTAGTGCTGTGGGATGCCTCATGAGGCCGCGTGGGATGCCTCATGAGGCCACGTGGCCTGTCCGCTCACTGGAGGTCCTGTGGCTTTGCTCCATGAAATTTGACGCCGATAGACCCTGGCCTCTGGGAGTGAGCATTGATTTGCCTTAAGGTTCCACGGCGAGGGTGCCTGCAGCTTCGATTAGAACCTGACGTGGTGGTGAGGTGGGGGCCAGTGGCTCCTGTTCCATAGAACCAGCTGATAGCGGCTGTCAGTTGACTGGTTCTGCACCAGTGCCTTGTCAATTGACTGCTGATCCCTGGGGGGAGTTTGCGGGTTGCATCAGGGCACGATTTGCCTCTCTGGAGGCAGCACCATTTCATCGACAGAACCTTGACCAACAATACATCAATTGTTACAACCAAACAAAACACCATGGATAAATTTGCACAACCTAGCGGTTCCACTCAGGAACCTGCCACTCTGACATCTGGGATACCGGACAATGCAGCCCTACTGGAGGCCATAATGCAATCACTGGATGCTCTGGATGCAAAAATAGGAGGGGTGAGCTCGCATGTGACACTCCAACTCAAGGACCTCAAAAGCACAGTGGAGAGGATTAAAGACACCGAGGCACAAGTCTCTGTGACTACCCTCCAGAAGAAGGCAACCAAACATAAGGTGATTACCAACGACTTGGCCCTGAGGGTTGAAGATGCAGAGGGTAGGGTCTGCTGGAACAACCTGCGATTCGTGGGCTTCCCAAGGGCTGCAAGAGCCAGTCATAGACACCTTCTTGACGCAATGGCTCAAGCCGGTCATTCCTGCAGAATTCTTCTCATGATGCTTTGTTGTGGAGGAGGCACACAGGGCTCTAACATAAAAACTTCCCTCTTGGGCCAGACTGAGATCAGTGATCAGTCAGATTTTGAACTTTGTGGATATAGACGTGATCTTTAAACACGCAGGCCAACAAGATAAAATATTGTATTAATCCAGCCATATTATGATCTTCACGGACTATACTAACCTGGTGCAGCAACAACACCAATCCTTCACAGCAGTCAAGCAATGCCTCTGTGCCCTGAAATTGCAGTATATGCTCCCGTACCTGGCCGTCCTGAAGGTGATCTTCAATGGAACAAACTGTCTTCTTTGAAACTCCTGAAGAGGTATTTCTTTGGACGAATGAGAGAAGATGCAGAGACCCCATATGCCACCTAGCATGGACTCTGAGTTGCCGCTTAGGGAAAGGAAGGGTCCTACCCCAAAGCTGGACCGAAGCAAGGAAAACGCTCTTGATCCCCCTGTCCCCTGTCAAAGCACCTAGAAGAACAATGACCCTGAATGATGTTTGATCCTGAAAGTCGACAAACTTATACATTCACAAATGTTCTATTGGTCTAATGGGGGTATGTAATTAGAAGTAGTATGCTTGGCTGATATTGTAGTGTGGTCTCCTATATGGAACTATACCGCCACCCTGGAATGTTGTAAGCTTCTCTAGGGTCAATAGTCTATATGGGGACTGGGGATCCATTGGAAGCGGTACTGGGGACCCCCGGTAGGGGCCACCGACCCCCGCAGTCTGCGATAGGTACTTCTAGTGTTATGATGTATGGGGAGTGGGGTAATGTTTTGGGAATGTTTATTGTTACTGGTTGATCGTATGCACAGACCAGCCCTGCACACACAGCTTCACACAACCCTGCTGCCGCATATCAGTCTTGCCCACAGTACAAGAACAGCTCAATCAGCTAATCTGAGGGGTAATGTCCGTGTCATGTCAAGAGGCTGTTAGATAAGATTAAGGGAGGTGCAATTCTGAAGTATGCCAAGAGACAGTAGGTCAGGGTTATGATGCTCCAAGAAACTCATCCCATTGGCAATAAAGCCCCCTGCCTCACTAGATTTGGTTATTCTCAAGTGTTTCATGCAGGTTTCACAAGAGGATCTAGGGAACTTGTGTCCTTATACATTGATATCTCCCACTCCAGATCACCAAAACCTGGCTTGACCGCCTGGGCCAATACTTGACAGTCACTGGTACCCTGTATGGCAAATCTGTCACTTTCTGTTGCGTATATGCTCCCCTCCCCTGGGGAGGTTGTTTGTGGATCAGTTTGTGCAGCTATGGGGAGAATTCCCCAGGGACTTGACAGTGGTTGGGGAACTGGAACAATGTCATGGACCCTCAGGTGGATTGATGTTGCTCAGCAGCAACAAGGCCAGCTGTTAACAAATGAAGCTAAATTGACATGGTCAGGGACACAAAGTCGTATATACCAATGGGGTGATAAATCCAGTAGCTTACTATATAAACTGTGCCAGGTGACCTGCCAGCCCATTGTCCTTCCTCTCCTATGAGACCCCGATTGGGTGACGATACTAGATCCCCAGACTTAATTCGCATGGGTATATGCAGATGAGAAACCTTCCCTCAGGAACAGATATGTCAATTTGTAGACGACTTGCCACTCACAACGTTGTCAGACTCATCAAGGGCCCAACTGGACGAGGAGATTTCAGAAGCTGAAGTCTCCGCAGTCCTCTCAAGGCTCCAATCAGGTAAGGCCCCAGCCCCCAACATGCTAACATTCGAGTTCTTCAAATCATACATACTCAAACTCAGGAAACATCTACTGGTGGTTATACATGCTAGAGAAACAGAGGGGTCACTTCTCCCCTGGTGCCACATGGAAATTGTCATATTCCCCAAGCCCGGCCATCCACCGGATGAACATTCCTCGTACTGCCCCATATCCCTCCTCAATATGAAGGCTAAACGTCTTGCAAAGACTCTAGCTAATAGACTGGTGTGCCGTATCTCCAATTTAGTTCACCTGGACCAGGCCAGGCCAGAGCCACTTGCCACAACATCCGCAGTGTGTATAACACCCTTGCTTTTGGGTATAGTCTTGTGTGACTGGCTGTGATTATTTTGGCCGACGTTGATAAGGCATTTGATAATGTTAGCTGGGATAACCTATTCATACTGTTAACCCGGCAGAACTTTGGCCCCAGATTTCTCCAGTATATACGTTTACAATATACAGCAGCCAGAGTGATGCGCCACATGTCAGATCACTTCCCAATCCAGCGGGGAACACACCAGGGGAGTTCCCTCTCCCCACTATTGTTTGCTGTGGTCATGGAGGCCATAATAGTCTGGGGCCAAATGGATGCACAGGTGCAGGGATTTGAGTGGAGCCTGGATTGCTCTGACAGGTTTGCCCTCTACGCAGATGGTCTGTTATTCTTTCCTATAGACCCTGAGGAGAAGGGGCCAAGACTTTTCCAAAGACTGCGGATATTTGGTGAGACAGTGGGACTTTATATCTATACCTCCAAATCTGTAGTATACCCAATACCTGGCTATACAGGACCGATAAATTGGGCCCCAGACTTACAGACTGTAATCAATGGGTTCAAGTATGTGTGAGTATTTATCACACTAAAGGCTAGTCTCACCTGGATGCACAATTTAGAGCTGGTCCTGGCATGGATGAGGGAAGAGACACAGACCTGGTGGCTTCTGCTATTGTCACTTACCAGCCGCTTGGCAATTTTCAAAATGGTGTTCTTGCCCGGTCTCCTTTATCAACTACAAAACCACCCTCATCCAGTCCCCAGATCATGATTCCGTCAAATCAATTCAATCCTTAATGGATTCCTTTGGGGCAGTGGGACCCAGCACACAGCCTTGGCCAAATGTTTCCAATTGCCATACAATTGTGGTATCGCAGCTGCCGATGTTGCCTCCTATTATTATGTCTCCCACTTGCTCATTATTAATAAATGGTGGTGTGACCACTGTGGAGACCTGGGATACGTCCTGGAGAAATAAGCGATGAGCTCATCTCCCCTGCGAGATTTATTGACCATATGGAAAAGCATTCTACACCACGTGGGATGGTGGGGGTGCCTCAGGGCTCAAACACCATTGTGGCATGATACTGTGCTAACCAGGTGGCAAACTTGAAAGGCTTGGGAGGTATGATATGATTGGTATATCTACACTAGGGGATGTGATGTTGGACAGAGGCCCTCATTATGATCTCAGCTGTAAAAACCGCTCAGATCAGTGCTGGCGGTCAACAGAAGACTTCCAGCGCGACGACCCCCGCCGGCATTATAATGTTTTCACTGCTGGGCCGGCAGGCGGAAACAGTGTTTCCGCCCGCCGGCCCAGCAGGGAAAAGGGCTTTAAGATTGACAGCGAGTCCATTTGGAGCTGCAACCGTGGTTGGTGTGCGGGGGGTGCAGCAGCACCCGTCGCGCAGATCAATGCCTGACAAGGCACTGCACGGGGCCCATGCCAAGTGCATAGGCAGTGCAGGGGCCCCGGAGCACCCCTTCCGTCAGCCTTTCTCTGGCGGGAGAACCCACCAGGGAAAGGCTGGAGGAAAAGGGATCATTATCCGCAGGGCTGACCTTCAGAAAATGATTTCCTTCATTGTTTGGCTGCCTGTCGCGGTAGCCTGGCAGTGAAGGAGGGCCACCTGTGATCATTATATGGCGGTTCAGATGCCGTGCCAGTGGTGGTCTTTGCCGCCGCCGCCGGCATGGCAGTCTGAATCGCCAGGCTTCATAATGAGCCCCATAGTCTTGAAATCTTTTCAGGAACTTCAACACAAATTTAGCCTCCACCGTAGTCAGTTTCACCTCTACCTGCAAATTTGTCAAGCACTTTCCCCATACTTAAGCTGTCCCGGAATACAACCCCCTGGAGGGCAAGCTTCTTGCAGAAGATCTGGGAGACCACAATCTAGTGAAATTATATTGCACTTTTCTCATATACAGCCCCCATACACTGTTGGCCCTTTGTGTAGCCTGGGAGAAGGACCTTGGTACTCTTGATGACGATGACTAGTCTGATGGTCTGAGATCACCTTGGGAGGCAGCCATTTCTGCATGCCTGTGGCTCATACAGCTCAAATACATCCATAGGAACTATTACACCAGGGGCTTGATTTAAATCCCGTCCGCGGGGTTACTCTGCTTCAACGGTGATGGATATACCATCCATCAAAATCTAAATGCTATTGTTTTCTCTGGTATTTAAATTTCAGAGGACGGGATATCTGTCACCGTTGTGTTGGAGTAACCCCTTCGCCGAGATCTAAATCAGGCACAAGATATTGCTTATGGTGCATGAGGGTGGTAGACTTATCCTTATGCTTATGGTGCCACACATAGGAAGGTTCCTCCATCCACACAGTATGGGGGTGCTCTGTACTGTGTAGTTTTTGGGATGGAGTGATATCCTGTCTGGGTGGGGTATTCTCCTGGGCAATACCTACAAACCCAAAGCTGGCCCTTCTACATATCACAGACGACATCGGAGGTAATAGGTACAAAATGGCACTCCTGTTTCTGGGGCTGACCATTTCAAAGAGGGACATAGCCAAACAATAAAAGCTAGACTCTTATCAGGATGAATCTTCAAATTCTCGAAATTAACCTGAAGTCAACCGCCTGGAGCTACAGTACAGAGCAAGCAGGCTTAGCTTAGGCCGATCTGTAAAGTTTTTTTGCTGTACCAAAACTGTAACAAAGTCAAAATGCAAAGCATTGAGGAGGCATGGGCAATCACGCACAATGGCAGACATGCTTTAAGATTGCTCCTTCAAACGACAAATAATCCTGTGTTGGGCAGCCAACCTAGAACCACCAAAAGGATTTGGCAGAGCACCCACGACGCATGACTTGCCCCCAAACATGCAGGGCACTGCCAAGCCTGGCCCACAGAGTGAGAGAGCTGAGGGAGGATAGCTGGACCTCAGCCTGGCAAACGCTGACTGACAATGGTATTTTGATTTTGGCGGACAGGTTATCAGTCACCATTGTGATAGAGTAACCCACTCTGACGAAATCTAAATCAGGCCCTAAGTGCTTTATACTCTATGTGATAAAGGAGACACCAGATGGGGGCTTATTTTGTTAACTAATGCAGATGTGTGCATACAGTGTTTATACTTGACTGGATCGGCTGCATACAGCTATACACGTGCCCATTGATTTTGCTCAGAAAGACATCCCATTTACTTGATGGTTAACCTTTTACGGAGGAAAGACAGATGCTTCAGTTGTAGAAGTGTAAGGATGGTGGGTGTTGGGGTTTTTATTAGTCACGTGAATTTAAGGTTTAGTTCACATTTTATACTATGCCACATGAACAATCCCGGAGACACCACCACACATCAAATGTCTCCATCCCAGCAGCACAAGATACTTTGAGATACTCTCTTACTATGTGACTGGCCTTAATAATAAAATTAAGAGGGGAGCAGTATTCTAATATGTCAGGAGGTACTCACTGCCCATTGTACTCCTGCAAGAGACACACTTGTTGGGTAATAAATGCCTCTTTTTGGCTCACCGAGGGTATACTAGAATCCATCACGCAGGTTATGCCAACACCTCTCTTTGTAAAGTGACTCTTTTTCATAAGGTCTTCTCACTAGAGGCCACCAAAACATACTATGATGATCTCGGCCGATTTGTAGTGATTGAGGGAGCTGGTCTTTTGCATCAGTATATGCTCTGTCTACCTTGATAGAAGGAACACTAACAGTGTTTACACTGGGGACATAGTGATAGAGGGGACTGTAATTCAGTTATAGATCCCACAGTTGACACCAGGAGTGACCAAGCTCCACATTAATCAGTTATCCTGAACTCATGGTCCTGCTCTTTGACTTTCTCAAATGCCTGGTGAGTGCTGCACCCTAATGCCAGGGAGTCTACGTTCTACTCCCACTCTTGCAAATCCTGATAGGATATATCATTTCATGCTGCCAGCAGTAGACCTGCCAAAGCTGGTGCAGGCCTACGTTTTCCTTCAAGTCCTAATTGATCATGTCTTGGGGCAGATTAAGCTTCAAATGCTTGGTGGAAAAAGGGCTAGGCTATGGAGTTTGAGTGCCTGGTGACTTCAGGATGTAAGGAGAATACCCCACCCATAATGGAGACAGCAGTACAATATCCTAGAGTTAGAAGCAAAGAGAGTTAGGTCTGAGGTGGAATAATTAAGTTCCCCAGATACTCGTACAAAGCACAGGATTGAGCATTACAGCTGTCACTTTGGCACAAACTGTTAGACTCTGCTTCCTTTGTGCAGCAACACAAGAAAAGATTTACGAGCTTGGAGACAAAGCTGGGAAACTATTACATTGTTTGGCAAACAAAGACCAGGATTTCCGAATGATGCCCAGTGTTTTGTCCCATACTGCACAGACCCTCACTGACTCAAAACTGATAACCCAGCAGTTCACACATTACTATTCTCATTTATATTTCAAGAGACTCAGCCAATGGCTGAGCAAGAAAACCCGATTATACAAGACCTAATGATGCCCAGACCTCAGGGTGAGGATCAACTGGATTTGGAGGAATTCTTAACAGAGGAGGAAATACTTGCCTCCTTTAATTTGCTCTCCTCTGGAAATAACCCCAGCACAAATGGATTTTCACTTGAGGTCTTTGTAAAATATGCATCTCACCTGATCCCTCCACTCATGGGGAATATATGTGGAGACATTGGTGGTGGTGGGAGAGGGGGGCTACCATATGATTTACACAGAGCTCTAATCTCGGTGATCGTAAAACATGGCAACCTCCCAGACCATTGAGGCTCATACAGGCCCATCTCCTTAATTATTTGGAAGCAAAGATCCTTGCAAAGGCACTGGCAAACAGACTGCTAAAAGTAATCAGGACTTAAATCCATTAGGACCAGAATGGGTTTATGCCAGGTCACAACATCTATCACTACTTCAGACGTCTTAGTACCACCATGGCACTTTCAGCAGCATATAGATATTGGGGGGACAGGTATGCATTGCCTTTGAAAAAGCCTTTGACTAATTCTAGTGGCCTTTCATGTTTCAGCTACTGGAATGCATGAACTTTGGTGTCTTTTTTGCCAATACATTTCACTGCTTTACTTCAAACCATTGGCAAAGGTCAGGGTAAATGTGGAACTATCTCCCCTTTTAATGCTGAGCAGGGCACTTTGTTAGTGATGCCACCTGTCCCGCACCTTTTTGCCTAGGTCATGGAGCCGCTTGCTGAATTGGTAAGCAGGATGTGCAACTAAGCAGTTTTCATTGGCCAGGGTCTTTCAAAGAGAGAATATGATTATTTGCCAATGATACTCCAATATATAGTACTGACCAAGAAACTACCTTACCTCTTTAATACAAATGCTGCAGATCTACGGATTGGTCTCTGGTGTGAAGGTTAACTGATACAAATCAATATATGCACCACTAACTGGGACTCACAATCACATAAAGATAATGACCAACCTACAATGGGAAGATAAATATTTTAAGTACTTAGGTATGTACATAGCAACCACTGGACAAAATGTATGGGACGTAAATGTTGAACTTTTATTGTCTTGGGCTCAACATGATAGGGACATGTGTCAGAGCCTCCCTCTTACCTTAGCGGGCAAAGGAGCATTATTTAAAATGGTTTATCCTCACTGGCTGCTCTATGCAATTCACAATTTCCGTTTGGACATACCAGTATTATTTGTCCAATTTCTACAATCAGCGATCACAAGATTTCTGTGGGATGGGGATCCCTATCGAATTGCATATGGCAAATGTGTATTGAATTTGTATGATGGGGGTTTAGGGATAGTGGATGTCATGGTGGACTATTGGGCAGCCATATTGTGCCAATTAATGACTGGTTATTTGGCAATCGTTCAAACCCTGAGGTAGCCCCATAGTTGAGGGTATTTGAGAAATATGGCACTTTAAATTTACAGTATGGCTCATACAAACAGGCTAAATTCCCTCCCACTACTCAGACATCACTACCATGCTAGCATCAGGCCTTGCAATGGTTACATTGCAATGAGTGCTAAGAGTTGAAACTCTATTGTGGGGTGCCAATTGATTAAAACAATCAGTGGAGCTAGAGGACCTAAGGCCCTGGGATACCAAATAATTATCTCCAGGCTTGGTGATTTTTCAGAGGAAAGCACTGTACATGCATTTACGCACTTCATAGAGACACATGACATACACAGAAGACAATTTTATCAATGTGAACATCTACATCATGCAACTGAGACATATCATGAACAGCTCCTGGACCTTCCTTATTACAACCATACAACCAGTTGGATGCCAAACTTACTATGAGAGAATTGAAGGGGCAGGGACTCTCACAGATTTAGCACATGCTAGTGAGTCTAATATAAAATAATCTAGTTGATTTGTAAAGCGCATGGCTACACCTGATCCAATGCAAGCATTAAATGAACAGTGGGAGAGGAAGGTGGGACCTCTGGAACATGAGGATTGGATGAGGGCAAAGATGACTCCAAGAGTGTTGGCAGTCTGTATGAAAATGAGGCTAATTCAGCTTTGTTAGCTACACAGGGTCTATGATAGCCTCATGCAGCTAAGTAAAACGATGCACAACTTGGATCCACAGTGCCTTAGATATAAAGTGGAGTTGTGAACATTCTATAACACAATATGGGTATGCTTTACACACAGCAGTGTAGGCATCACATACCTTAGGTTGTGGGGAGGTTCATTACACTAGAGCTTAAAATAGTAATTGGGCCTGATAGATGACTGGGGTGGGGGTTATCAGATGAACCGCTGGACTGCTCTTGACCATGGGTTTGTTTACTGCTAAAAGGGACATTGCATGCCACTGAAGGTCGGGGTCAGCTCTCCCTCCGTAACTGCATGGACACAAGGAGTGGAGTCTTGTGCTAGAGCAGAGCAATTTGTGTATGAGTCTACAGGCTGCCCCAGAAAACATTGCACAGTATGGGGAGATTGGCATAAAGACTCCTCTAAAGTTAATGAATGATGCTGGTGGGCTATTGTTTAATCTTAATATTCTGCAGGCTGAGAAGGCTGACAAGCCTCCATTTTTTATTTATGTCTTTTATGGTTTTCCTAATAAAAGAAATAAAGAGTGTTGTAAAAGAATCTAAGCAATAAAAATCCAAAACCAAATTAGAACAATAGAGTAAAATGTAATATACAAAATAACACAACAATGAAAAAAATCCAATAAGAGGAACAGGAGATATGAAGTTTTAAAGTTGTAAGCAAAAATAGCACCAACAAGAAGAACGCGTCAATGATAGTCAATAGTTGAGGTTGTCTGGGACCTTGTCGTGATCAGAGATTTTACATTCTGACTGAAGGCCTGATTTAGATTTCTGCTGACGTGTTACTCCGTCACAACAGTGACAATAGCCCACATAGTCCAGCCGCCAAAATATAAATCCCACAACATGTAATGGGACTTATACATCGGTGGACAGGCTACCTCTCACCGTTGTGATGGAGGAACCCATCTGCAGACATCTATATCAGGCCTTTAGTCTTTTAAGTTCCAACCAACTACAGCAGCACAGTTCTAAAGCCACCAGGACCTCAGGAGAAGCCTCGTACGGACTCACAGGTTGTCTGGCAGAGGCTTAAGCAGAGTCCATTCCAGGCCCAGTTGCCTCTGGTCAGCTGGGTACTTCCAGGAAAAGGCCTCATGCACCTTGTTGTTTCCCTGTAGCCATACAGGAGATCAGCACATTGGCCCTTGAAGTCCACTTCCTTGTCCTGGGTACAAAAGGGAGTAAGTTTAGTCCTTCAGGGCACCTCTCAAGTCACTGACAGCAGGCCCAGTTCTCTTTGGATCGTCTGCAGTTTTAGAAAGTATTTAAATGAAGACCGGGTCAGGGTATAGGTTTGTAGGGTTCACCAGCTTGTGGATGGCAGACACCATAAGACACTCCTAGTTGCTCTCTTACCAGTGAAATAAAGGTCCAAGTCCCTGACCTACCTTCTTTTGCAGTAGTCCCTGTTTGCTTTCAGGCAGACAAGCCAAAATGCAATGTGTCAGAGCAAATCAAGATGGTGAAAGTTGTCAGTCACATTAAACTTGGGCTCTGAGGGCTGGCGGTGTGTGGGAAGTGTACTGTGGTAATCCTACTGTCCTCCACATCTAATACTAAACTTCAGTTTAAAGCAAGCACTGTACCGACAACAATCCAGAAGCAGACGTGAGGTAGGAGAAAGCAGGGTACTTCAGCAACAAGAAAGGGGATTCTCAAGAATTGTCTTGGTATTCTGTTCTCTTCATTTCAAGTGTGCCCCAAGCATTAACATGTAGCTCAACAGGCCTGTAAAGCAGGATTTGACTCTGCTGCCAAAAGAGTGCCCACAGCCGCATCCATGCATATTCTGTTGAGCTTCCAGAAGTTCATCTCTGCCCATTCAGACCTATTCAATGCTGAGCACAGGCTGGGAGCTGGCAGATACAAATTTGCTTTAGCTTTCTGAAACCTTAGGCAGGTAAAGGGTAACTTTCTAAAAGTATCTGTTCCTTAATAATTATAAAAAATCCAACTTCATCATTGAATTAATAACTATTAAAAATAGTGGTTTAATTATTTATAGCTGGTTCCTTTCCCAGGTTAGCAATATTTTCTTTAATTTTTAATTTATTTTTAATGTTAATTTCCATAGTACAACATGTATCATCATATACATAACAGTTGTACGTTATGAGTAGCACAAGCATGAGAAGAACAACCCAATGTAGCAAGTTACTTACCTTCGGTAACGCTTTTTCTGGTGGATACACTAGCTACCTGTGGATTCCTCACCTAATTAATTTTTCCCATGCACAGCATTTGACGGAAACTTCTTTCCAGCTCTGCACGTCGGCAAGGACGTCACAATTGCCCGACTCCACGCAGCTCCGCCTGAAGTCATTGTGGCAATAAGAGGCCCTGGCCGGCGTGCTGACATCAGTTTACGCCATTTTTTGACGTGCCTTTGAGACAAATAGGTGAATATTGACATTCCAAACACCTCATATCTCTATTCAAGAAAATGTTTATAGAAAAGGCAAAAGCCAACAATAGTAACAATACCAATACATGTCCGCAAAAGTTTTACACAATCATGAATGCATACCAACACATACAAATAGAAACGTATATACAAAAATATCTCTAAAAGTATATCCTCATAATGCAGAAACAATCAACAATACATGTACACACCCAAGGAAATCTCGGTATGACCAGACAGACTACGGGGAGGCGGGAGAGACTGTGAGGAATCCACAGGTAGCTAGTGTATCCACCAGAGAAAGCGTTACCGAAGGTAAGTAACTTGCTCTTCTGATGGATACAACTACCTATGGATTCCTCACCTAATGAATAGAGTCCCAAAGCAGTACCGCCTCGGAGGAGGGTGTCTGTCTGGTCACACCAAAAAATCCTGCAGCACAGACCGGGCAAAATGGCCATCCCTCCTCACCTCCGAGTCCAAGCAATAATGCTTTACAAAGGTGTGGAGGGACGCCCAAGTCGCGGCCTTACAAATGTCTGCCACTGGAACACCTCTAGCCAGGGCTGATGTGGCCGACTTAGCCCTGGTGGAATGGGCTCTTATCCCATCAGGATGATCTTTCATTGCCAACGAATAGCATATTTTAATACAAAGAACGAACCACCTGGATAGCGTTCGCTTGTGGACGGCCTTCCCCTTGAATCCGACAAAGAGTTGGTCGTCCAAGAGGAACTCTCTCGTTCTGTCTATGTAAAAGCTGAGAGCTCTCCTTGGGTCCAGTCGATGGAGCTTCTCCTCCTCCTTAGATGGTTGTGGAGGAGGATAGAATGTTGAGAGAGTGATGGACTGTCCCAAATGAAACGGAGTCACTACCTTGGGGAGGAAAGCCGTCCTGGTCCTCAGTACCACATTGTCCTTATGAAAGGTTGTAAAAGGAGGGTGAACAGAAAGAGCTTGAAGCTCACTTACACTCCTAGCAGACGTGATGGCAGTAAGAAACATTGTCTTTAGAACTAAAAACCTTAAAGGGCAAGAATGAAGCGGCTCAAAAGCAGAGCCCATCAAAAAGGTTAAGACCAGATTTAGATCCCACTGGGGCATGAGAAACGGAGTGGGAGGAAACCTATTGGTAAGCCCCTTCAAAAACCTCAACACTAAAGGGGATTTGAACAAAGAGGGTTGATCAGGAAGACATAAGAAAGCCGAAAGGGCCGAAAGATAGCCTTTGACAGTAGCAACAGCGCAGCCTTGCTGTGCCAAGGACAATGCAAACATCAATAAGTCCGACAAATGGGCGCTTAAGGGATTAATATGTCTCTCTCCACACCAATCAACGAATCTAGCCCATCTGCTCGCATAGACAGATTTGGTGGAGTGTCGCCGGGCCGATTAAATAACGTCCACCACATCCGGTGGGAGAGAAAAAGAACTCAGGTTGCCCCTTTCAATCTCCAGGCATGAAGGTGCAGGCTCTGGAGGTGGGGGTGTAGAACCCACCCCTGCGACTGTGAGAGGAGGTCTGCCCTGAAAGGGAGACGGAGCGGAGGGCAAAGAGAGAGTTGGAGAAGGTCCGTGTACCACACCCTTCTTGGCCAATCCAGAGCTATTAATATGACTTGGGCCCGGTCTTGGCGGATCTTCCTGAGAACTCGAGGAATCAAGGGTATGGGGGGAAACGCGTAAAGCAACTGGCCGTTCCAGAACATCTGAAACGCGTCCCCCAGTGCTTCCTGCATCGGACAATGAAGGCTGCAGAACGACGGGCAGTGTGTGTTCTCCCGAGTGGCAAATAGGTCTACCTGGGGAAATCCCCACATCCGAAAGATGTAAAGGACCAGATCTGGATGAAGAGGCCACTTGTGATCGGCTGAGAGGAGCTGACTGAGACTGTCCGTACGCACGATTTGAACCCCGGCCAGATGGTTTGCCATTAAGCAAATCCGATGGTCCTCTGCCCAGGACCAGAGCCGCAGAGCCTCTCTACAGAGAAGATACGACCCTACTCCTCCCTGCTTGTTGAAATACCACATCGCGGTCATATTGTCCATCAAGACTTGTACCGACTGACCGCGAATGGAAGGGAGGAAGGCCTTGAGAGCCAAACGTATCGCCCGCAACTCCAGCAGGTTGATATGAAACACCTGCTCCACTGGAGACCAATGACCTTTGATCTCCAGGTCCCCTAGATGAGCTCCCCACCCCAAAGTGGAGGCATCCGTTATCACCGTGGTCACTGGAGGCGGCAACGAGAACGGCTTTCCTTGAGACAGGTTGCCGACCGCAGCCCACTATTGAAGATCCACTGCAGTGTCTCTGGAGATCCTTATCGACTCCTTGAGATCCCCTTTGTGCTGAAACCACTGCCTGCGGAGACACCACTGAAGAGCCCTCATGTGCCAGCATGCATGAGTGACCAACAGAATGCAAGAAGCGAACAGACCGAGCAAACGAAGGACCTTGAGGACTGGAACAACCGCTCCTTCTTGAAACATTGGAATCAATGCCTGAATGTTCTGAATCCGCTGTGGCGGAGAAAAGGTTTGATTCAATGTAGTGTCCAGTACTGCCCCAATGAACAGGAGGCGTTGAGAGGGCTCCAGATGAGACTTAGGCACGTTTATTGAAAAGCCCAGACTGAACAACAACTGGGTTGTCATCTGCAGATGATGCAGCACTGCTATTCCCTTCCTCCTGAGGTCCGCTGCAACCACCGCCATCACCTTTGTGAAGACTCGAGGCGCGGAAGTAAGACCAAAAGGAAGGACCGCAAACTGGTAGTGCTGCGACCCTACCACAAAACGGAGATACTTCCTGTGTGACTTGAGAATGGGAATATGGAAATAAGCATCCTGCAAGTTGACAGACACCATCCAATCTTCCTTGTTCAATGCCATAAGCACCTGTGCTAGAGTCAACATCTTGAATTTCTCCTGTTTGAGGAACCAGTTCAAAATCCTCAGGTCCAGGATAGGCCTCAAGCGACCATCCTTTTTGGGGATCAGAAAATACCTTGAATAACATCCCTGACCCCTCTCTTGCTCGGGAACCAACTCCACTGCACCCTTTGACAATAGGGATAGAACCTCCTGTTCTAACAACAGGAGATGATCTTCTGAACAAAAGGAAGGACGGGGAGGGAAGGGAGGAAGAATCTCTCGAAAGGGAAGGGCATAGCCTTTCCTTACCACACTGATGACCCAGGAATCCATATGGGAAGACAAAGAGACAACCTTCCCCCTACCGGAGACACATGGGACGCAATGGTTAGAGGACTAGGGTTGCTTTCCCTGTTGCATCCCCATTGAGGAAGAGGAAGGGTGCTTCTGTTGGGTGGCCCCTCTAGTGCGGACTCTACCCCGCCCCCTAAATGATCTATAAGGGAGACTCGAAGGCTGTTGGCCTGCGTGCTGTGATCTCCCATAAAAGGACGCCCCTGGTCCAAATACTCTAAGCTGTCTAAAGGACCTAAAAGGGGTCGAAACAGCCTGCAGGCCCAAGGATTTTGGTAGCTCCAACGCAGAGTCAGCTTTAGTGCCAAACAATTTAGCACCATCAAAGGGCAAGTCTAAGAGTGTGGCTTGAACATCCGATGAAAACCCCAACGTGTGCAACCAAGCATGACGCCTGGTGGCAATGGAGGTTCTCATGGCTCTAGCAACAGAGTCTGTGGTGTCAAGTCCCGACTGTATGACCTGCGTCACCGCTGACTGGGCACCCGAGAGGAGTCCTTGCAAGTCTTGGGGCATGTCTGGCAACGCTGCTTTAGCTGCATCCATTATTGCATGAATGTATTTGCCCAGGATACACGTAGCATTAGCTGATTTAAGTGCCATGCTGCATGAGGAGAAAACCTTCTTGGCAGACTGTTCCATGCGCTTGGACTCCCTGTCAGATGGCACTCCAGGGAAGGAGCCAGGAGCAGGCCTCGACGAACAGGACGCCTGCACGACCAGGCTCTCAGGAGACGGATGTTTGGAAAGAAATTCGGGGTCTCCAGGCGCTGACCTGTACCGTCTGGCCACTGACCTGCTCACTGCTGACAAAGAAACAGGCGTCTTCCAAACCTCCACAATGGGATCCATAAGAGCCTCATTAAACGGTAACAACGGATCCGCAATAGCCGTGGCAGAATGAAGCACCTCCATCAGGATATTAGTCTTGACCTGTGCCATTGGAAGTGGGAGTTCTAGGAAATCATCAGCCTTCCTGATGACAGAATTAAATGAGGCTGCCTCTTCAGTATATTCCCCTGGTGAGGACAAATCCCACTCCGGGGAAGTATCCAGCCCACTGGCAGTGTCCAAACCCTGAAAATCACTTAGGGGCTCCGCAATCTCCCCTTCCTCAAGGAGCTGTCTTTGGTACTCTCTCTCCTCCAACAATCTGAGGGCCTTTCTCCGGGACCGCAATTTTGCCTCCAGCCCTGTCGTCAACAAAGAGTGGACCGACGTCAGAGAAAGGCGCCGAGAAGGAGTCACCACAGGATCTTCGGACCCCTCCGACGCCAGTGATGGATCCATCTGCGCCGTGGACACTCGATCTCCACCCATCGACGCCATCCGACTTCGGGACGCCTCCATCTGAATGGACACCGGTGTCGAAGGTCTTTCTATCGACGTCGACGGCTGCGCTGCTGGCACCGGCGCCGGGCTAGTGTCTCCTGCAGGACAGAATGGCATGAACGGCGTCGGCCTGTGCGGAGCTGGAGCACCTAAATTAAATGCCAAGGGACCAGTGGGGCCAGCCGGTGCACCACCTCCCGGCGCCATGCTCTGGAACATGGCAAACATGGCATTAAGGAATGCCGCCGGATCCGTCCCCGGAGCAGGGAAGGCAGGATACTCTTGAGGGGCCGGAGCCAGACTCAAATCCTGAACATCCGGATGCACCGGAGATGAGTGATGACTCCGAGACTCCACGACCTCAAAGACCGACAGTGCCGGCGAAGATTGCAGAGTCAAAGGCTGAGGAGACACCGTCGGGCTGACCTCCCAGGACTTATGGCGCCGGGCAGACGGAGACCTCGACCTCAACCGGCTTCCTCTGGAGCGACGCTGGGAGTCGTGATGGCGCCGCTTCCTGTGACTCTTCGCCGACTTCCCCGACAAAGACCTATGGTACCTCCTCTTCTCCTTCTTCGCTTTTGCTAAAAATAATTTGGCCTCATGCTCCTTCAGAGCTTTGGGGTTCATTTTTTGGCATGAACCACACACCTGGACGTCGTGGTCTGAGCTCAGGCACCATAGACAATCGTTATGCGGGTCAGTAACAGACATTCGACCTCCGCATTCCCTGCAAGGCTTGAACCCTGACTTCTTCGGGGCAGACATCTCGAAGAAACACAAAGTATCCCTTTCAACAGCAAACAATACAAGAGCTGGAGAAATAACCGTTATCGAAGGCACGGAAAAAAAGGGAACTGACGTCAGCACGCCGGCGAGGGCCTCTTATTGCCACGATGACGTCAGGCGGAGCTGCATGGAGTCGGGCAATTGTGACGTCCTCACCGACGTGCAGAGCTGGAAAGAGGTTTCCATCGAATGCTGCGCATGGGGAGAATTCATTAGGTGAGGAATCCACAGGTAGTTGTATCCATCAGAAATATCAATTACCAATGTGTTAGCTTTGTCATCTCTCAAACAACACTTAAAACCAAATTATAAGGTGCTGCACTTAAAAATGTATTGTACCCATATTTCCCTTCCAGCAGCACCAAATCCTCTGATAATTTATTTTAGTAATGTTCCTGTTATTGTAATTGTGTCTTCCACCAATGCACATCAGTTCATAGCACTTATCTCTTCCCTGAATATAGGAGGGTCAGAGCTCCCCATTTCTTTGTGCCAAGTTAGCAGTATTAGTATTTTAATCTGCACTCTGCTTTTCTACTCAGATCAGCTAGGACTGCCACAATGAGCTTGTTGGGTCTTGTCACTGTAGGAACATGGTAGTGAGAGAGCGTAGCTTATATAATCTATATTAACATGAAATGTTTTTAAATTAATGTGTGATTTTTTTTTTTTTTTATATTTTTTTATTCGTTTTTATAAAGCAGATGTACAATACATGCAGTAGTCAGAGATACTTACAGGATCACTTTTATCTGGTAAACTTTACATTTAAACCACACAACACCCCCGTTAACACACTTAAGTAGCCATTTATTACAGACAGTATTAATTTTCTGCTGCTTAGTTCGTGATGCTGCGTTGTTGCTAAATGTCAGAGAGGCTCTCTTTGTGTTTGTGGTGTGGCACTTGCTATTTGTGTCCGCGCCCACCCTGTAAGCCATAGGTGCACTTAGTTGCAGGTAGGTAATGGGGGAGCCTGATTTCTGCGGCATCCTCACTTATGCTCCTTTAAAAGTGTGTTCTTACAGAATGGCTCCTCCTGGATGGGTGAGAGAGTGTGCATCCCTTCAGCCGTTTTCTTGTCTTGGTCGTGATCTATGTTGTTGTGTCTGGGTAGGTTTCTGTTAGACGCAATTTACGTGTTATCTAATCCTCTTCATGGAGGTTTGTGGTCGTTTTTTGCTTCGAGTTTGGCTACCATTTTTTCCCAGGTGTTGCATCCCGTGTGTGTCTGGCCTTCTCGTGACAGTTTTATAAGCACCTGGTGTTCTGTACGGGCCCACCGTAATGTGAGGGTATGACAAGATTTCTGGTCCGGAGCAGTGGGGGCTTTCCAGTGCATTGCTATCAACCTTTTATACATCACGTAAGATAGATCTACACATTTGTGTAAATGTCTGTGCTTTTTTGTTCTTGTCCTCACAGCCAATAGGCAAGATCTAGGGTCCACTTCCAATTCTAGTCCCGTCCAGTCTGATAGTTCCTTCACCACCCTGTTCCATTCTATTTGCACCCGGGGGCATTCCCAGACCATGGTGGTCATTCCGACCTAGGCGGGCGGCGGTTGCCGCCCGCCCGTCGGAAGCCGCCTGAATACCGCCCCGCGGTCAATAGACCGCGAGGGGTATTCTGACTTTCCCGCTGGGCCGGCGGGCGATCTGATTCAGATCGCCCGCCGGCCCAGCGGGAAAGCGCCTTCCACAAGGAAGCCGGCTCGGAATCGAGCCGGCGGAGTGGAAGGCGCGCGACGGGTGCAGCAGCACCCGTCGCGCTTTTCAGTGTCTGCATCGCAGACACTGAAAAGCATAGTTGGGCCCTGTTAGGGGGCCCCTGCCGTGCCCATGCCATGGGCATGGGCACGGCAGGGGCCCCCAGGGGCCCCGCGACCCCCCCTACCGCCATCCTGTTCATGGCGGCTTTCCCGCCATGAACAGGATGGCGGTAGGGGGGGTCAGAATCCCCTCGGCCTTGGAGGATTCTAAGGGGCAGTGGAAAACCGGCGGGAGACCGCCGGTTTTCCCGTTCTGACCGCGGCCAAAGCGCTGCGGTCAGAATGACCAAGGGAGCACCGCCGGCCTGACGGCGGTGCTCCCGCCCCCGTTGGCCCTGGCGGTAGAGAACCGCCAGGGTCAGAATGAGGGCCCATATGGTAAAAGTGGGCGGCTGGTTCCATGCATCTAGGGCATGTCGGCGCTGATTCAGGGAACATACTTTTCAGCCTGGCCGGGGACAGATACGACTGATGTAAAAAGTTAAACTGGGTGTAGCGGAATCTGGGGTTCCTTGATACCCCCCGGACGTGTGACAATGCTTTCGGACAGTCCTCCTGGAGGATCGGGGTGGGGAGGACAGTATTCCACCTCTCCCTAGCTCTTTCTAAGTGGGGTTCTGAAGACTTGCTAAGTATTTTGTACAGGTTAGAGATTGCTTTAGTTTGGGCGCCGTCCTGTAGTATGTGATGTGTTGTGGGGGAAGTCTCTGGCTCTAGAGTACCCTTCCCCATGTTTTTTTTATTGCGTGGCATATCATATAATACGATAAGAATTGACCAGGGTTCACGTCTGTGAGAGCCTCGATAGCCTCAAATGACATTAGTTTACCATCTTCAATACAGTCACTCACCAGTCGTATACACCCTCCGACCACTCTAAAGACATGTGCGGCGTGACCCTCTGCTGCTCCAGAAGACACTTGTAGACGGGTCCCGGAGGACCCGGCACACTCACCTCGTATCCGCCATCTTTCGGCTGAATTCACGGAAACGGCGCGGCGTTCCCCTGGCAACGGGGAGACGCCACGTCGTCACAGCATCGACAACTTCCGGTTTCGCGGACTCAAAGAGGAGGCGGACCCGGAAAAGAGGAGAGCGACAGAGCACCAAGAGAGAGAAGAGTGGAGAGCGACGGGCGTGTGTGGTGGAGAGGAGACGAGCGGAAAGGAAATCCCGACCGGAGAGGGAGGAAACACCGAAGTGCGAGAGCTAGAAACGGAAGAGACTCAGGAGAAACGAGAGAGCCGCCACGACCCAGGAGGGTCGTGGCTTGACAAGGTACAGTCCCTCCTAGGGACGGGAGGGTCACGGGGAAAGTCGGTTACGGGGAAAGGCACCAGGGAAGTGGGAGGAGGAACGGGGAGGGTGAATAAGAGACAAGGGAAGGGGCCAGAAGGGAAAATAGGCACAGTTTGGACCCCGTAACCCTAAAACCCAACCCTGATCACCCCTTCACGAACTTACCCGCATGTTGCCTTAAACCCTCACGAGCACCGTACCCCATCCAGTACCCCAGAAGTACTTACCGCTTCTTTTTCTGTTTCTTTTCGACTGGGGTCCGAGAGAGAGACGTCCATCCTCCATGAGACCAAGGGCGACGGGGGAAGCAAGGAAAACCTAGGAGAAAAGAAAGACCTTAAGGAAAAACAGGAATCCCAAAGACTCAGACCCTTGACACTACCTGTAAAGAAATGGCTCCCTGTTGCAGTTACCCCCCACTTTTTGCCTGATACTGATGCTGACTTGACTGAGAAGTGTGCTGGGACCCTGCTAACCAGGCCCCAGCACCAGTGTTCTTTCACCTAAAATGTACCATTGATCCCACAATTGGCACACCCTGGCATCCAGATAAGTCCATTGTAACTGGTACCTCTGGTACCAAGGGCCCTGATGCCAGGGAAGGTCTCTAAGGGCTGCAGCATGCATTATGCCACCCTAGAGACCCCTCACTCAGCACAGCCACACTGCTTACAAGCCTGTGTGTGCTAGTGAGAACAAAATGAGTAAGTCGACATGGCACTCCCCTCAGGGTGCCATGCCAGCCTCTCACTGCCTATGCAGTATAGATAAGACACCCCTCTAGCAGGCCTTACAGCCCTAAGGCAGGGTGCACTATACCATAGGTGAGGGTACCAGTGCATGAGCACTGTGCCCCTACAGTGTCTAAGCAAAACCTTAGACATTGTAAGTGCAGGGTAGCCATAAGAGTATATGGTCTGGGAGTCTGTTTTACACGAACTCCACATCACCATAATGGCTACACTGAAAACTGGGAAGTTTGGTATCAAACTTCTCAGCACAATAAATGCACACTGATGCCAGTGTACATTTTATTGTAAAATACACCACAGAGGGCACCTTAGAGGTGCCCCCTGAAACTTAACCGACTGTCTGTGTAGGCTGACTAGTTCTAGCAGCATGCCACAAACCGAGACATGTTGCTGGCCCCATGGGGAGAGTGCCTTTGTCACTCTGAGGCCAGTAACAAAGCCTGCACTGGGTGGAGATGCTAACACCTCCCCCAGGCAGGAATTGTCACACCTGGCGGTGAGCCTCAAAGGCTCACCTCCTTTGTGCCAACCCAGCAGGACACTCCAGCTAGTGGAGTGGCCCGCCCCCTCCGGCCAGGCCCCACTTTTGGCGGCAAGGCCGGAGAAAATAATGAGAAAAACAAGGAGGAGTCACTGGCCAGTCAGGACAGCCCCTAAGGTGTCCTGAGCTGAAGTGACTCTAACTTTTAGAAATCCTCCATCTTGCAGATGGAGGATTCCCCCAATAGGGTTAGGATTGTGACCCCCTCCCCTTGGGAGGAGGCACAAAGAGGGTGTACCCACCCTCAGGGCTAGTAGCCATTGGCTACTAACCCCCCAGACCTAAACACGCCCTTAAATTTAGTATTTAAGGGCTACCCTGAACCCTAGAAAATTAGATTCCTGCAACGACAAGAAGAAGGACTGCCCAGCTGAAAACCCCTGCAGCGGAAGACCAGAAGACGACAACTGCCTTGGCTCCAGAAACTCACCGGCCTGTCTCCTGCCTTCCAAAGATCCTGCTCCAGCGACGCCTTCCAAAGGGACCAGCGACCTCGACATCCTCTGAGGACTGCCCCTGCTTCGAAAAGACAAGAAACTCCCGAGGACAGCGGACCTGCTCCAAGAAAAGCTGCAACTTTGTTTCCAGCAGCTTTAAAGAACCCTGCAAGCTCCCCGCAAGAAGCGTGAGACTTGCAACACTGCACCCGGCGACCCCGACTCGGCTGGTGGCGATCCAACACCTCAGGAGGGACCCCAGGACTACTCTGATACTGTGAGTACCAAAACCTGTCCCCCCTGAGCCCCCACAGCGCCGCCTGCAGAGGGAATCCCGAGGCTTCCCCTGACCGCGACTCTTTGAACCTAAAGTCCCGACGCCTGAGAGAGACCCTGCACCCGCAGCCCCCAGGACCTGAAGGACCGGACTTTCACTGGAGAAGTGACCCCCAGGAGTCCCTCTCCCTTGCCCAAGTGGAGGTTTCCCCGAGGAATCCCCCCCTTGCCTGCCTGCAGCGCTGAAGAGATCCCGAGATCTCTCATAGACTAACATTGCGAACCCGACGCTTGTTTCTACACTGCACCCGGCCGCCCCCGCGCCGCTGAGGGTGAAATTTCTGTGTGGGCTTGTGTCCCCCCCGGTGCCCTACAAAACCCCCCTGGTCTGCCCTCCGAAGACGCGGGTACTTACCTGCAAGCAGACCGGAACCGGGGCACCCCCTTCTCCCCATTCTAGCCTATGCGTTTTGGGCACCACTTTGAACTCTGCACCTGACCGGCCCTGAGCTGCTGGTGTGGTGACTTTGGGGTTGCTCTGAACCCCCAACGGTGGGCTACCTTGGACCAAGAACTAAGCCCTGTAAGTGTCTTACTTACCTGGTTAACCTAACAACTACTTACCTCCCCTAGGAACTGTGAAAATTGCACTAAGTGTCCACTTTTAAAACAGCTATTTGCGAATAACTTGAAAAGTATACATGCAATTCTGATGATTTGAAGTTCCAAAAGTACTTACCTGCAATACCTTTCGAATGAGATATTACATGTAGAAGTTGAACCTGTGGTTCTTAAAATAAACTAAGAAAAGATATTTTTCTATATAAAAACCTATTGGCTGGATTTGTCTCTGAGTGTGTGTACCTCATTTATTGTCTATGTGTATGTACAACAAATGCTTAACACTACTCCTTGGATAAGCCTACTGCTCGACCACACTACCACAAAATAGAGCATTAGTATTATCTATTTTTACCACTATTTTACCTCTAAGGGGAACCCTTGGACTCTGTGCATGCTATTCCTTACTTTGAAATAGCACATACAGAGCCAACTTCCTACATTGGTGGATCAGCGGTGGGGTACAAGACTTTGCATTTGCTGGACTACTCAGCCAATACCTGATCACACGACAAATTCCAAAATTGTCATTAGAAATTGATTTTTGCAATTTGAAAAGTTTTCTAAATTCTTAAAAGACCTGCTAGGGCCTTGTGTTAGATCCTGTTTAGCATTTCTTTCAGAGTTTAAAAGTTTGTAAAAGTTTGAATTAGATTCTAGAACCAGTTGTAGATTCTTAAAAAGTATTCCAACTTTTAGAAGCAAAATGTCTAGCACAGATGTGACTGTGGTGGAACTCGACACCACACCTTACCTCCATCTTAAGATGAGGGAGCTAAGGTCACTCTGTAAAATAAAGAAAATAACAATGGGCCCCAAACCTACCAAAATACAGCTCCAGGAGCTTTTGGCAGAGTTTGAAAAGGCCAACCCCTCTGAGGGTGGCAACTCAGAGGAAGAGGATAGTGACTTGGAGGAAAATTCCCCCCTACCAGTCCTATCTAGGGAGAACAGGGTCCCTCAAACCCTAACTCCAAAAATAATAGTCAGAGATGCTGGTTCCCTCACAGGAGAGACCAACACCTCTGAAATCACTGAGGATAACTCCAGTGAAGATGACCCCCTGTTAGCCAGGATGGTCAAAAGATTGGCTTTGGAAAAGCAGCTCCTAGCCATAGAAAGGGAAAGAAAAGAGATGGGCCTAGGTCCCATCGATGGTGGCAGCAACTTAAATAGGGTCAGAGATTCTCCTGACATCCTAAAAATCCCCAAAGGGATTGTAACAAAATATGAAGATGGTGATGACATCACCAAATGGTTCACAGCTTTTGAGAGGGCTTGTGTAACCAGAAAAGTAAACAGATCTCACTGGGGTGCTCTCCTTTGGGAAATGTTCACTGGAAAGTGTAGGGATAGACTCCTCACACTCTCTGGAAAAGATGCAGAATCTTATGACCTCATGAAGGGTACCCTGATTGAGGGCTTTGGATTCTCCACTGAGGAGTATAGAATTAGATTCAGGGGGGCTCAAAAATCCTCGAGCCAGACCTGGGTTGATTTTGTAGACTACTCAGTAAAAACACTAGATGGTTGGTTAACTGGAAATGAAGTGTGTGACTATGTTGGGCTTTATAATTTGTTTATGAAAGAACACATTTTAAGTAACTGCTTCAATGAAAAGTTGCATCAGTATCTGGTAGACCTAGGTCCAATTTCTCCCCAAGAATTGGGAAAGAAGGCAGACCACTGGGTCAAGACTAGGGTAACCAAAACTTCCACTGGGGGTGACCAAAAGAAAGGGGTTACAAAAACTCCCCAGGAGAAAGTGGGTGACACTAGAAACAAAGAAAAAGAGTCCTCTGTAGGCCCCCAAAAACCAGAACAGGTGGGTGGGCCCCAAGACACAACCCAAAACCAAGGTGGGTACCAGGGTAAGAACTGGGATGCCACTAAGGCATGGTGCCACAACTGTAAACAGTCTGGGCACCACACCAAGGACACTTCTTGTCCCAAAAACAAACCCCAGAACAAAATTCCAGGGGTAACCAGTGTAGCCATTGGAGATGACTCCTCAGATGAGGAGGTCTTCATAGCTTTCAACTGGAAAATGGGCCCAACAGGTGAGTTGGAGATTCCAGAGGGAAGTAGACACTTCCACCACCTACAGGTGAATGGAATCCCAGCCACTGCCCTGAGAGACACTTGTGCCAGTCACACTATTGTGCATGACAGGCTGGTGCTCTCAAACCAGTACATCCCAGGTGAGATGGCCAGAGTAAGAGTTAGCCCAGACAGGGTCACTAATAGGCCTGTGGCTCTTGTGCCCATAGAAGTGGGTGGAACTTTTAGCTGGAGAAGGGTGGTAGTCAGTACAGACCTCCCCCTTGATTGTCTCCTTGGAAATGACTACCCAGAGGTTAGTCAGAGCCTAAGAGAAGAACTGGTCCAGGGCCAGTCCTCTCCCAAGGATTCTGGAGTGCCTGCCTCTGCAGTAAATGCAAGTAGGCCCCAGAAGAAAAAGAAAAGGAAACAGAGTAGGAAAGGTGGACAACCTTTAGCCAAGGTTCCAGCAAGCCAAGGAGATTCTGCTCCAGTAGGGGGGAACTCCAAAAATGGCTCTGATAAAGTCCAACCTGACCCACAAGAAGTCCTGGCTAGTCAGGCAACTGTTAAGCCTGAGTGGGTGGCTCCTCAGCTAACAGAAGAAAGAGTGGAAGAAGGGTGTTTACTACAAGATGTGGTAACCCCCCACTCTAATACAGCAGACAGGCACCCTGAACCCAAAGAAGCCTGTAACTTAGCCCCTTCCCTTGTAGGTGAAGAGCTAAAGGTGTGGTTCTGGGCACTGACAGCTGTCAGTGGCCTCTGCTGGGTGTTAGCCTTTATGGCTGCACTATCCTTGGCATGGTGGTCTGACCCCATGCCAAATAACAAGTTAGGCCCCCTGACCCTGTTGGTCATGGTGGGGTTACTCCAGCTCTGGGTAACCTCTTTGGGTAAGCTAGGGGTGACCCTGGCTAAGATAAGATTAGCAGAGGTGGATACCTCTGACCTCAGAATAGAGAGAATGGGTAAAGACATACAAAGCACAGACAAGAGGCAGTTCAGACTAGGTCCTATCACTGTGGAAGTGGGTCAGTTCCCCAGAGGGAATGACCTGAACAGGAGGATGTAAGGCAGAGTAGGCCCTGCAACAAACCAGCCATTTCCTCTACTCTTCCTCGCCTGACAGACTAGGAAGACTCTTCCAGCGTTGGCTGAGTCTCCTGGCCTGTGGGCTGGGGGGGGCTTGTGTAAAGAAATGGCTCCCTGTTGCAGTTACCCCCCACTTTTTGCCTGATACTGATGCTGACTTGACTGAGAAGTGTGCTGGGACCCTGCTAACCAGGCCCCAGCACCAGTGTTCTTTCACCTAAAATGTACCATTGATCCCACAATTGGCACACCCTGGCATCCAGATAAGTCCCTTGTAACTGGTACCTCTGGTACCAAGGGCCTGATGCCAGGGAAGGTCTCTAAGGGCTGCAGCATGCATTATGCCACCCTAGAGACCCCTCACTCAGCACAGCCACACTGCTTACAAGCCTGTGTGTGCTAGTGAGAACAAAATGAGTAAGTCGACATGGCACTCCCCTCAGGGTGCCATGCCAGCCTCTCACTGCCTATGCAGTATAGATAAGACACCCCTCTAGCAGGCCTTACAGCCCTAAGGCAGGGTGCACTATACCATAGGTGAGGGTACCAGTGCATGAGCACTGTGCCCCTACAGTGTCTAAGCAAAACCTTAGACATTGTAAGTGCAGGGTAGCCATAAGAGTATATGGTCTGGGAGTCTGTTTTACACGAACTCCACATCACCATAATGGCTACACTGAAAACTGGGAAGTTTGGTATCAAACTTCTCAGCACAATAAATGCACACTGATGCCAGTGTACATTTTATTGTAAAATACACCACAGAGGGCACCTTAGAGGTGCCCCCTGAAACTTAACCGACTGTCTGTGTAGGCTGACTAGTTCTAGCAGCATGCCACAAACCGAGACATGTTGCTGGCCCCATGGGGAGAGTGCCTTTGTCACTCTGAGGCCAGTAACAAAGCCTGCACTGGGTGGAGATGCTAACACCTCCCCCAGGCAGGAATTGTCACACCTGGCGGTGAGCCTCAAAGGCTCACCTCCTTTGTGCCAACCCAGCAGGACACTCCAGCTAGTGGAGTGGCCCGCCCCCTCCGGCCAGGCCCCACTTTTGGCGGCAAGGCCGGAGAAAATAATGAGAAAAACAAGGAGGAGTCACTGGCCAGTCAGGACAGCCCCTAAGGTGTCCTGAGCTGAAGTGACTCTAACTTTTAGAAATCCTCCATCTTGCAGATGGAGGATTCCCCCAATAGGGTTAGGATTGTGACCCCCTCCCATTGGGAGGAGGCACAAAGAGGGTGTACCCACCCTCAGGGCTAGTAGCCATTGGCTACTAACCCCCCAGACCTAAACACGCCCTTAAATTTAGTATTTAAGGGCTACCCTGAACCCTAGAAAATTAGATTCCTGCAACGACAAGAAGAAGGACTGCCCAGCTGAAAACCCCTGCAGCGGAAGACCAGAAGACGACAACTGCCTTGGCTCCAGAAACTCACCGGCCTGTCTCCTGCCTTCCAAAGATCCTGCTCCAGCGACGCCTTCCAAAGGGACCAGCGACCTCGACATCCTCTGAGGACTGCCCCTGCTTCGAAAAGACAAGAAACTCCCGAGGACAGCGGACCTGCTCCAAGAAAAGCTGCAACTTTGTTTCCAGCAGCTTTAAAGAACCCTGCAAGCTCCCCGCAAGAAGCGTGAGACTTGCAACACTGCACCCGGCGACCCCGACTCGGCTGGTGGCGATCCAACACCTCAGGAGGGACCCCAGGACTACTCTGATACTGTGAGTACCAAAACCTGTCCCCCCTGAGCCCCCACAGCGCCGCCTGCAGAGGGAATCCCGAGGCTTCCCCTGACCGCGACTCTTTGAACCTAAAGTCCCGACGCCTGAGAGAGACCCTGCACCCGCAGCCCCCAGGACCTGAAGGACCGGACTTTCACTGGAGAAGTGACCCCCAGGAGTCCCTCTCCCTTGCCCAAGTGGAGGTTTCCCCGAGGAATCCCCCCCTTGCCTGCCTGCAGCGCTGAAGAGATCCCGAGATCTCTCATAGACTAACATTGCGAACCCGACGCTTGTTTCTACACTGCACCCGGCCGCCCCCGCGCCGCTGAGGGTGAAATTTCTGTGTGGGCTTGTGTCCCCCCCGGTGCCCTACAAAACCCCCCTGGTCTGCCCTCCGAAGACGCGGGTACTTACCTGCAAGCAGACCGGAACCGGGGCACCCCCTTCTCCCCATTCTAGCCTATGCGTTTTGGGCACCACTTTGAACTCTGCACCTGACCGGCCCTGAGCTGCTGGTGTGGTGACTTTGGGGTTGCTCTGAACCCCCAACGGTGGGCTACCTTGGACCAAGAACTAAGCCCTGTAAGTGTCTTACTTACCTGGTTAACCTAACAACTACTTACCTCCCCTAGGAACTGTGAAAATTGCACTAAGTGTCCACTTTTAAAACAGCTATTTGCGAATAACTTGAAAAGTATACATGCAATTCTGATGATTTGAAGTTCCAAAAGTACTTACCTGCAATACCTTTCGAATGAGATATTACATGTAGAAGTTGAACCTGTGGTTCTTAAAATAAACTAAGAAAAGATATTTTTCTATATAAAAACCTATTGGCTGGATTTGTCTCTGAGTGTGTGTACCTCATTTATTGTCTATGTGTATGTACAACAAATGCTTAACACTACTCCTTGGATAAGCCTACTGCTCGACCACACTACCACAAAATAGAGCATTAGTATTATCTATTTTTACCACTATTTTACCTCTAAGGGGAACCCTTGGACTCTGTGCATGCTATTCCTTACTTTGAAATAGCACATACAGAGCCAACTTCCTACACTACCGTTAAAAGAAATAGCCTGTGACTAAACAGAGAATAAAATCTAAACAGTAAAATACCCCATTGTTTTGACTCTATTTGATCCGCTCGTAACACAGCCTGCCACAGTGGTGTCAGAAGTGGGATCACTTCTCAGGTGGGCTTACGAGCGTTTTCATCATGAGTGAAACCCCATCCCTGGAGGACATAATTAAGCAACTCGCAGAAGGACAAAGACATCTGCAGTTGGTGTGGGAAGCACACCAACGAGAAGCCAAGGAGGACCGGGAGGCCTTACAATCGGCATTAAAAAGTCAGGCTACCATAATAGCCAATAATCAATTAGTACATGAGACTGCGTTATAAAACCTAACCAATACAATCGCGGCCAGTAAGGTACACCCAAACGTCCCCAGTTCGGTCCTCCAAAAATACCAGGAAGGAGAAGACCCAGACTCATTTTTCACGAATTTTGAGAGGGTAGCCTCATCTGCTCAATGGCCAGAGGACCGCTGGGGTCAGTATGTGGCCCCCTTGCTTACGGGATTCCTACAGACTGCCTACCAATCCGCCAATCCTGATGGTACGACCTCCTATCAAGAGATAAAAAAAAGTATCCTGGGGCGGGTTGGGCATGATACAGAATATTATCGTTTACGATTTAGAAAAATAAAATGGGGTGCAAACGAGGACCCTCGGTCCTTCTATTTTAAGGTGAAAGACCTAGCTCAAAAATGGTTGGGACCCATAGGGACAACTCGGGAGGATGTCATTAAGACAATTACTTTAGAACAGTATTTGGATTCACTACCCCTTAGTACTAAGAACTGGATCCGCCAACATCCAAATATGAACACTGAGGTGGCTATTGATTTGGCTTGTGCTTTCCATCGGTCCACGGAAAGTAAACCTGTAACCCCGAGACCTTTCCAAAAAAAAAACATTCCTCCCCTAAAACCAACTCCCAGGTATTTTTCTGAGGAAACGCGGTTCCCTACACCCGTAGAACATCACCCTATGCAGTCCCCACAATGTTTCCACTGTGGTGAATGGGGCCATATTGCCAGAATATGTCCCAGGAAATCCGAAGGACCGGAACCAATGGAAATTGGAGTCACACGGCGTAGAGTTCTGTGTACAGGAAAAGGGAATGTGAAATTTAGATACCTGGTCACCATAAATGGGCAGGTCATTTCGGCCCTAATTGATTCAGGATGTGGACAATCTGTAATCAGGAAGGATATAATTCCTTTGGGTACTTCGGTCACCAACCGCTGGGTGTCCATATGTTGTATACATGGAGACCAAGGAACTTATCCCCTCACCACGGTCAAGATAGAATGGGGGCCCTTTCGGGATATACTTTCGATAGGGGTTATGGAGCAATTAATCGAGGACTGTATTATCGGGACTGATTATAGTCGGTTCTATGACCTATTGGATCAAGTTCGTAGGCCCGCTGGGACTCCCGACTGGTGGACCGAAGCCCCTTTTTCCAATGTCCCCATCGAAGTACCTCCATACCGAAAGAAACTTACGCGAAACGAGAAAAGACGGGGGAAAAGACGATATCAGGAAACCCAAAAGACGAAGGAGGTTCCTAAACTAATAGCAGAGATTAGTAGCAGACCCATCTCCTTTCCAAGGAGCCAGAGAGAAGATCCTACCCTTGCCCATGCTTGGAACTCGGCCAGAACAGAGATTACTAATGAGGTGGGTCCCTATTTTCTTATAAAAAAAACACCTCCTATACCGGATAACTAAAACGGGAAAAGGGGAAACCAAACAACAATTAGTTGTTCCAGGCCCATTTAGAGATCACGTACTGTTTTTAGCTCACAATCAACCCGGGGGAGGTCATTTTGGTCGGGAGAAAACAGAAGAATACCTGATGCGGAAATTTTATTGGCCAGGAATATATGCTCAGATACGCAGATACTGTTCCCAATGTTCTAGATGCCAATTAACTGAACCAGGGATGCCCAGGAAAGCACCATTATACCCCTTACCCATTATTGATATCCCTTTTAAACGGGTGGGCATGGACCTGGTAGGACCCCTCCTCCCCTCTTCTAAAGGTCATACCTACATATTAGTCATAGTGGACTATGCAACTAGATACCCAGAAGCCATACCCCTCGCCAGCATGACCACCAAAACAATAGCCCAAGCCATGATAACAGTATTTTCCCGTATAGGTTTTCCCCAGGAAATATTGACGGATCAAGGCACGCCCTTTATGTCAAAACTCATGAAGCAGATATGCCAGTTGTTAGGGATTACCCAGCTACGAACCTCGGTCTACCACCCCCAGACAGATGGACTGGTAGAATGATATAACCGCACAATAAAGACACTGTTGAGGAAAACTGTAGATGAATCCGGTCGCAACTGGGATCAGAAACTTCCTTTGGTTCTATATGCGATACGGACTCACGAAAAGTCCTCTACGGGGCATAGCCCCTTTGAATTGGTTTTCGGGAGGCAACCTCCGCAGCCTTCTGGATATGGCTACAGAGACCTGGGAGGAAGAACAGGAAGAAGGGAAACCCTTGATGGATTATGTCCATCAACTCCGAGGGCAGTTGCAAACCCTCTGGGAAGACGTTCATAGTCACCTAGTCACGGCTCAAAAACAGCAAAAGTCCTACTATGATAAGGGAAGCCACGTTCGTTCCTTCCTCCCTAATGAACAGGTCCTTATTATGCGACCTACATCTGACCATAAGTTGATCGCTAAATGGCAAGGACCCTATAGGGTCATTAGACCAGTCTCCCCTGTCACTTATCTATTAGAGATAAGCACCCACCCAAAGAAAACACAAATTTACCACATAAATCTGTTAAAACAATGGAAATCGGCAGAAGAGACTACCGACCAGACGGATATTGGGTGTTTGGTCTCTTATGCCCAAGAACGAGAACTAGAGTTATGCCCTATAAAAGAAACCCCTCCTGAAGAAAAACCCAATATTAATAGAAAGCTAACTGATACAAAAAAAAAACAACTAGACACCCTAATCAAGCAACATCCCCAATTTTTCTCCAAAACACTGGAAAAACCCCATTAACATACCATCACATTAACACACCCCTAGGACAAGTAGTTCGTCTTCGTCCATATCGCATCCCCGAAGCCCGGAAGCCTATCATTGAAGCCGAAATCGAAGCAATGTTAGCGTTAGGGGTCATTGAACCCTCTAATAGTCCTTGGAATTCCCCCGTAGTGTTGGTTCCTAAACCAGACGGATCGATAAGATTTTGCATTGATTTTCGCAAACTTAATGAAATTTCCCTTTTTGACACATACCCCATTCCCAGGGTGGATGACATCCTAGAGAAATTAGGGAAGGCTCGTTATTTATCCACCCTGGACTTAACCAAGGGATATTGGCAGATACCCCTCCACCCCGAGGCCAAGGAAAAGACGGCCTTTTCAACCCCTTCCGGCCTTTACCAATTTACGGTTTTACCTTTTGGTCTTCACGGCGCTCCCGCGACCTTCCAGCGTCTGATGGATCGAATCTTAAAACCATTCCAAACCTTCTCAGCTGCCTACCTAGATGACATAGTCATTTTTAGCGAAACCTGGCAAGAACACTTAGTCCATCTGGATACGATCTTTTCCGCCTTAATGGAAGCCGGTTTAACTGCCAACCCTAAGAAGTGTTTACTAGGAAACACTGAAATCTCCTATTTAGGGTGTATCATAGGAAATGGCACTCTGCAACCACAACAAAACAAGGTTGAGGCTATATTACAAACGTCTGAACCTAAAACAAAGAAAGACCTACGGTCGTTCCTAGGTTTAGTAGGATACTACCGCCGGTTTATCCCCAATTATTCCACCATAGCTGCCCCTCTGACTGACCTACTGACCAAACAAAACCCCACCAGATTGGCTCCATTTACAGACCTCCAACAGAGTAGCTTTGAACGCTTGAAGCAGTCTCTTGTCACGGACCCAATACTAAAATGCCCAGATTTCTTAAACACTTTTCACCTATATACGGATGCATCGGACGTAGGCCTTGGAGCCGTGCTTACACAGCCCGATGAAGAAGGCTTTGACCACCCAGTGGTTTTTCTAAGTAGGAAATTATTTCCGCGAGAGACACATTACCCAACGATTGAAAAAGAATGTCTTGCCATTAAATGGGCCATAGACTCCTTACAATATTATCTCTTAGGGAGGTCCTTCGTTTTGTTCACTGACCATGCCCCTCTCACCTGGCTTGCCGCTCATAAAGACTCTAACTCCAGAATCTTGAGATGGTTCTTAGAACTGCAACCCTTTACGTTCCAGGTTCGCCATATCCCTGGTTCCTTACAAGGTCCCGCCGACTACCTCTCCAGGTTCCCTCCGTCATCGGACCTCGAACAGCCCTGATCTAGGGTAGGGGATTGTAGACGGGTCCCGGAGGACCCGGCACACTCACCTCGTATCCGCCATCTTTCGGCTGAATTCACGCAAACGGCGCGGCGTTCCCCTGGCAACGGGGAGACGCCACGTCGTCACAGCATCGACGACTTCTGGTTTCGCGGACTCAAAGAGGAGGCGGACCCGGAAAAGAGGAGAGCGACGGAGTACCAAGAGAGAGAAGAGTGGAGAGCGACGGGCGTGTGTGGTGGAGAGGAGACGAGCGGAAAGGAAATCCCGACCGGAGAGGGAGGAAACACCGAAGTGCGAGAGCTAGAAACGGAAGAGACTCAGGAGAAACGAGAGAGCCGCCACGACCCAGGAGGGTCGTGGCTTGACAAGGTACGGTCCCTCCTAGGGACGGGAGGGTCACGGGGAAAGTCGGTTACGGGGAAAGGCACCAGGGAAGTGGGAGGAGGAACGGGGAGGGTGAATAAGAGACAAGGGAAGGGGCCAGAAGGGAAAATAGGCACAGTTTGGACCCCGTAACCCTAAAACCCAACCCTGATCACCCCTTCACGAACTTACCCGCATGTTGCCTTAAACCCTCACGAGCACCGTACCCCATCCAGTACCCCAGAAGTACTTACCGCTTCTTTTTCTGTTTCTTTTCGACTGGGGTCCGAGAGAGAGACGTCCATCCTCCATGAGACCAAGGGTGAAGGGGGAAGCAAGGAAAACCTAGGAGAAAAGAAAGACCTTAAGGAAAAACAGGAATCCCAAAGACTCAGACCCTTGACACTACCGTTAAAAGAAATAGCCTGTGACTAAACAGAGAATAAAATCTAAACAGTAAAATACCCCATTGTTTTGACTCTATTTGATCCGCTCGTAACACAGCCTGCCACAACACTCCAGCGGGATATGCGGGGTGTATGGGACTGTTCCTTGTCCCTTCTGGATATACCTCCCCCAGCAAGCGTGTGCCACAGCTAGTAGTGCATTGATAGGTTAATTTTTAGGGTGTTTGTGTGTTAGCCATGTTAACAAGCGGTCTCCTTTTAACTGAGTCTGCGTCCATACAGCTTCAGCTGATAGCGGCCTGTGGAGCCAATGCTGCAGCCATTGAAGTTGTGCCGCTGCGTAATAAAGCTCGAAGTTGGGGGCCCCCATTCCGCCCAAGTCCACCGGACGTTGCAGTGTGGATAGCGCCACCCGCGCTCTCCCTCCCCCCCATATGAGCTGTATCAGCATTGTGTTCAGGTTGCTAAAGAAGCTTCGTGGTAGAACAATTGGCAGAGCCACTAAATAATACCGTAGTCTGGGCAAGACCAACATGTTTGCGATCGTTACCCTACCCGGTGGAGAGAGCGGAAGTTTAATCCAGAGGCGTAAAGAGCTCTTTATGGAGGTTAGCGCTCTCCCCAAATTACCATCGCTGAGATCTTCTGTGCTGTGGTAAATATGGATCCCTAAGTATTTAAATATTTCAAAGCACCATTTCAGGCGCCCGCGTGGTACCCCTTCCTGTCTTGCTGGTGGCCATCTAGTCAGTGGGAACACACACGATTTGTCCCAGTTTACTGCCAGTCCAGAGATCCTACCGAGCTTCGCTAGAAGTATCATTATGGAGAGTATCGACTCCGCGCCTTTCCGAGTGTATATAAGAGCGTCGTCTGCATATAGCGAGATTGCGTGGTGTGTTGCATTCCTAATTAATCCCCATTCATCTGCCATGGAGTGCACTTTAGTTGCTAGTGGCTCCATTGCAATTGCGAACAATAGTGGGGAGAGGGGACAGCCCTGTCTCGTACCCCTTGTTATTGGGAAACTGTCAGAAATCACTGCGCCCGTCTTCACTCTGGCTTGTGGTTTTGAGTATAGTGTGCGGACCCATCTCACATAGTTGGGACCTATTCCCATCTGCCTCATTGTTGTCCAGAGGAAATCCCATTCCAGGGTATCGAACGCCTTTTAAATGTCTAGTGACAGGACCATTTCGTCATATGCATCTGAGGGGGTGTCCCCCATTACACTCAGGAGTCTGCGGATATTTAAAAAAGTGTTTCTGTTAGGGATGAAGCCGTATTGGTCTTCGTGTATGAGAGTGTGAATGATGGGGGCGAGTCTATTGGCCAATATTTTACCCAGTATCTTACAGTCGGAGTTCAGAAGTGAAAGTGGTCTGTAGGATTTTACTTCCGTGGGGTCGCGACCCGATTTGGGGCGTACTACTATCATGGCCTCTGTCTGAGACAGCGGCAACCGTTCGGTGGCCCACGCTTCCTCGAAAACCTTCAATAGTTGGGGTTTCAGGCGGGATGAAAACGCTGAGTAATACTCTATTGGGAGGCCATCTATTCCTGCGATTTGTTTCTGGGCGTCTGTGTTAAGACTAAATCTATTTCCCCTATTGTTAGAGGGGCTTCTAGTGTGTCCCTATCTGCTTGAGATATTTGCGGCAAGGGGGAGCCCCCCAGGAATGACTCAAATTGTGTAACCGTGCACGAGGTGCGCTTAGTGTATAAATTCTTGTAGTAGTCTCTGAACTTTTCATTTATCTCTGCCTGTGTGGTAACCGTGGTGTGGGCGTCGACCCGGATGGCGCCTATGGGAGAATGTTGTTTGTCTTCTCGCAATAACCAGGCCAGCATTTTGCCCGACCTGTCGCCCTCTGTTTGCAGGCGCGTTAAGTGGTAGTTATAGTCGTGGTAGCGGAGTCTGTTGTCTGCTTCATTATACTTTCTGCGGGCTGCTTGTAATATCGTGTAGGGGAGTTCCCCCCGTGCGGTTGCTATTTCCGCTGATCTTAGATCCTTTTCCAATTTAACAATTTCGGTGTGTAGTGTGCGCCTTACTCCCCAGCTTGTGGTAATGCTCTGCCCTCTGACCACTGCATTGTGGGCGTCCCATTCCACAGCACGTGTGTTTGCCGTTAGGTCATTTATTTCCCAGAACTCTCGTATTGTGGTGTTTAACGTGTCCACAAGTGCCTGGTCTTGGAGCGTGTCTACTTGTAAATGCCAAGTTGGGATCACCTGGCTGCTCCTACCCCAGCTAAGTGACACTCTCAACGGCGAGTGGTCCGAGAGTGTCCTCGCTAGGTATTCCGTTCCCACTACTAGCGCGGCTATGTCCAGGGTGCCCCAAATTGTGTCTATTCTAGTGTGTGTTCTGTGTGGAGCTGAGTAAAATGAGTATTCCCTCTGAAGGGGGTGTTTTGTACGCCAGATATCATAAAGCCTCAAATCGCCCGCCCAGTGTTGCAGAGGGGTTAAGATATCCTTCCTTGCTACTGCGCTCGTTGGGGCGCCGGATCTATCTAGTATGGGGTCTGGTATACTGTTGAAATCCCCTGCCCAAACAGCCGGAGCTGATGGGTTTGCTAGTAATGCCAGAGTGAGGGTACCCAAAAATCCCGCTGTGCCCCCATTTAGGGCATATATACCGACTATAGAAAGTTGTCTGCCATCTAGCTGGCCTTCCGTCACCACGAATCTGCCCCCTGGGTCTATTCTGTGTGCTGTTTGGTGATATGGGACTCCTCTTGCAATCCATATCAGTACCCCCCGTGCAAACGCGGAGTAAGTTGTGCCTATTAATTGTCCGCCCCACTTTGCGCGTATTTCCTGCAAATCTGGTTCCAATAAGTGTGTCTCTTGGAGGATAGCAATACGTATTCCCAGTCGCTTGAGGCGTGCGTGGATACGAGATCTCTTATTTAATGTATCCATCCCCCTCACATTCCATGTCATTATATCGACTTGATTGTTTAGTTTGTGTTACCATGACAAAGTGTGGGGTGAGTCTGTGCGTTTTCCACAATCGTGATCATTAGACTTCTGATTTGCTGCCTCTCTGATAAAGCTGTTAAATATATTTGTTTGTACCAGCAGTGGTTGCATGTTTGTAACGGGCCTGTGTTGTGTGTTTTTATTAATTTGCAACTACCCTCCCCCCCAACTGATCCCCACTCACTCTTATCTACTAATATAAAACTACTTAACTTGTTTATATATAAAAAACCTTTATCCTTGTGGATATCCGTGGTGGTGTCATCATAACTGCCTAATGTGGCTCATTTGTGGGGCTCACATCAGAACACAGACTACGTCCGCCGTTGCACCCCCCGCATGAAAACAAAAGCAGAGAATAAAGGGAATAGGAATACTTGAGGTACACATTTTTGAAGGATGCTCGTGCTCCATGTAGCCTCGATGCTTCAGGAGGGCTCCAGGACATCCAGCCCGCTCTCCCCCCGACAGCAGAGCTTGGGCAGTGTTCTTGGTCGTGTTCAGAGGTCGTCTGCCGCTCTAGGGGTGACCCATGGACCTTTTGCATCGTCCGTTATAGTGGAGACAGAGCTGAACGTGTCCGAGTCCGAGTTAATCTCCGGTAGCTCCCGAATGATTTTGAATGTGTTTTGTGTTAGCAGAGGGGTTTCTTTCAGGACTTTTTCTCTCTCTTCTGCTACCTGTTGGGCGGACGGTTGGGCTCTAGTGCGCCTTTTTGAGCGTTTCCTTGATGTCGAGGTCGACCACTCTTCTCTATCCGCTTCATCTGCCATACTTGCGAGGCCTTTGGCGTGAAGCCATGTCCAAACGTCTTCCGGAGAGCTAAATATGTGGACACGATGATCTGACATCACTCTCAGCTTGGCGGGGAAAAGTAGTGCGCATTTAATGTTGAGTTCGCGCAGGCGTTGCTTAACCCTAACATATGAGTTGCGTTTTCTTTGCACCTCTTGTGTGAAGTCTGGGTATGCGTTAATGGTTGATTCCTCAAAGTTAAATGGGCCTTTGTTGCGGAACTGTTGTAGGATTGCATCTCTATCTCGGAAATTTAGAAATCTGGCAATCACTGGTCTGGGTGGTTGTCCGGGGAGCGGGGGCCTACTCGGAATTCTGTGTGCCCGTTCCACTGTAAATAGCTTGGATGGGGCCCCGCCTAGCACCTCTTTGATTAGCCATTGTTCTAGCATTATTTCCGTGTTTTGTTGTTGCGTGTTTTCGGGAAACCCCAGGAAACAGATATTATTCCGGCGCGATCTGCTTTCGGCCTCTTCTGCCCGCCTCCATAGTGCCTTCAGTTCCGCGTCCATGCGTTGAATCTGTTTTTGGTTGTTCTGAACCGTGGGAGATACCTCTGTCACCCCCTCCTCCACCGCCTTGACTCTTTCCACTAGCTTGCGGTGATCCTCACGGAGTAAATTCAAGTCTTGCTATACTGTGTCGATTCTATTCTCCAGGGAAGTTTTAGTGTCCATTATCGCTTGAAGTACCTTCTCTAGTTGTGCGGATTGTGATGCAAGTGTACTCTCCAGTGATTGTAGGGTCGGGTTTGCTGGTTGGTCGTTGGATGCTGAACCTTGGGTGGTTCTGTCTTGATTTTTGGCTGATTTCAGCCTGCCCGCCATTGTGTTCATTCCGTGGGGTGTCTCAGTATGATACTTTGGGAGGTTCCCCCGCTTTTCTTCCTACCCTTTACCACCACTTTATCTGCTCCTCAGTCCCTCACCACCGATTCAGGTTGTAATCCCCTTCCGTCCGGTCGCGTGTCAGGGGGGCAGGTTTCAGTTGGGCCTGATGCGCAAGCTTGGCATCCTTGGTTGTGTCCCTATTTGCCTGCAGGGTGTTGAGGGGGCAGCGGAATCCCACGGTCACTGCTGCTGGGGGTGTTTGTCTGTACCAGGCTGGTTGGGGAGCATCTGTGCCGGTCTTTATTCCTCCTGTCTCTAGGTCCATTCCCTTGGACCCTCCGCACAAGCCCCTGAACCTGATGAGGCCAGTCCCAGGGGGTTGCGCTCCTCTGGGCAGGCGCCGAATTGGGGGAAAAAAAGGGGGGGGGGAGATGGGAAGCGCTGGAGCGGCCTCGTCGCCCCCCGTATTCAATGGTCCACAACTACTATTCCTCCGCGCTCTGTCACGCGTTGCGCTCTGGCGGCGTGTAAGAAGGTGAGAACCTTTGCCGTTGCCCCCGTTCAAACCAGTCTGAGCTGTTCATTCCGGAGCAGCGTCTCTCCTTTACTTTGGGGGCCGAGGGGTGTTTCGAATCTATTCAGCCTTGGCGCGCCCGGATCTCCCAGGCCCCAGCGCCGGACGTGTTCCCTCCGGCAGATTCACACAGGGGGGCCTGGCTGTAAGATCCAATTGCGCAATGTTACACGGGCTTAAAGAGCCCTGCGGTGATCTCTCCGCTTGTAGGCCTTCCCCGCGCGCTCAATACCTTCATGTGCCCCCCGCAGCCACTTTGTTCCAGTTAGGTAGGTGGTCCGCGCTTGCGTCCTCAGTTCGTGGGGTGGGCTCAGGATGGTAGCCCCCACCCCAACGAGCGCGCCTGGTCTGGAGCGCCTCCCGGCCTCGGCCCATCAGGCCTTCCAATGCCTATCGATCTCGGGGGTCCCGCTGCGGCCCCCTGGCTCACAGCTCTGTCTCTCGGCCTCGGCGCTCAGGAGTCTCGGGCAGCGCCCTCGGCGTCCCCGAGTACAAAATGGCAGGCGTTCAGTCCTCCGATCCTCCGTCCAGAGGGAAGTCACCGAACGGGGGCCCCCATCTCAGCAGCGTTAGGCTCTCCTCCAACTGACCGATCCATCTGAGGACGCTTCCTCGTCCCCCGCGCCTCGGAGGCTTCCTGCAGGATATTTATGGTGGGTCCGGGATGGAGCGCTCGCTCTAGCCGTCCGGGATGGAGCGCTCGCTCTAGCCGTCCATCCCGGCCGCCATCTTGGCTCCTCCCCCCTAAATTAATGTGTGATAATGCCGCATAGAAACAGATGTAGTAAATTTTGCTTAAACGTGCACTTGAAATGTGACCACGGGGAGTGGCCGTCAATGTATAAGTAGACTAATAAATTAACTAAATGTTTATGAATTATTATACTGAATAAGATTTATACTAGTTATTAATGATTGCGTTATTGAATATTGTGCTGAAATCCTTGTAGGCCTTAAGTTAGCGTGAGCCGAAGCTTAGCTGCCTGGCTCTCATATTGAATGTATTTTTCCTATCTTGCAGTATACTGACTCGCAAAAGGACATGACCCTTTGTTTTCTTCAAACTAGAAGCTGAATGTAACCATAGCAGATCCGTTCTCACGAATTCTTCATTGCTTGTAGAATGATATTAAATAAAAAGCAACAGTGTAGATCAATGTAATGTACAAGGTCGTTCAAACCGGTAAAGACAATGGAGCTACTGACCAGAAGATGTGCAAAGAATTACAGAAGGATGAAATCATACCGGACGTGCTAACTCTGAAGACATCAATCATGTGGACCAATGAAGTGTCTGTAAAATAATATGGGGTGAAAGATTAATGACCTAATGCATTTTCTAATTGGTTAAAGATAGTGGGGTATAACCAATGTACAATGAAATTTTAGGGGAATGTACAACGAAAAAGGGATAAAAACCCACGACACGGGGAGCCATTTTGGTGGGTTAGTGAATGCTATTGAATTTATCCAGAAACTTTGTCAATCTGTTTGGTGACTTATTGGTTTGCTTAAAACCATCCACGTCCTTAGATTTGCCCATATTACACTTTACCTCCTTATGAGGGAAGTGCCCTTTTGCCCCAGAGCTGAGTTAGACTGATGGCGAATTAACTGATGTCCTGAAGATGAAGACTGAACCCGTGAGCTGACCTAAACTTTGGAGGGTAATTATGACAATGCATTTGTGATTTGTCTGTTTGCTTTTCCTTTCTAGGTACCAACTGCTCACTTTTGACAGAGACCATAGTTAGATGTTTTCCAAATTGGTGTTCTATATTATTTTGCATGAAGCCCAACATGCCAATGCTAATCAGTGGTTAGGACAGGTGTTCACTAAACTGACGCAAATAGACAAACGACCGAATCTATGCTTTGTTGAACTGACACGATATTGACACTCTGCTAAATTGATCTATGTTCACGCCGTGTTATGTTCTGATGTTTGTGATTCTCGCCTTAATGAAATCTTACCAAAGTTGCCATATTGTGACTATGCTATTATGTTTCTTGGTTTTGAGATTAACGCATCCGCTTTTAGAATTGTAATCAATAGGGAATAAAACTTCATCAAATTCTACTAGACTGGCGTGGTTATTCATGACTGCCAAGTCATGGTAGTGTCTTGAATTAATTGATGACTTTGACTAAAGTGAAATTTATTGTTATGATAAATATTGATGACATTATTGACATATTGATTGACATATTGATTAGCTATCTCGTCCTAAGGTGTCTCTCAACTGGGTCAAAAGATTCATTGGCCTAAAACGAGTCCTGATGTGTAATAAATTATCATAAAGGGATGCGTTAACAGTTCTGGAAGCAGAGCAACGGTTTGGCCCTTTGGGGCCCTAGTACGGAGAATTATTGTTTAAATTATTTTTCTGAGATAATGCAAATTGGAGGTATGATGTGTTTCTAAATTCACCATGACTTTCCCGGGATCTCGAAGCCTGCCTAAGTGAATTGGGGATGTTCTCGTTGTTTTAGCATGTGTGGTGTAGAATTTGCACTTGCTCAGCTTATGTATCTTTCAGGTGATTTGTGCAGTTTGTGTGTATTTAGGCCAGGTAAATGTTGTTTTAGTAGGAGTGGGCGCACTCCACAGAATGAGAGTAGGAAAGTCAGCGTACTTCATGTGAGTGTGGTGCTTTGTGCTCAAAATTATCCACGTGGTTGGTTGTTAATGTACGGACCCGTTGTGGTCTAAGACTCCGGAGTATATTGACAAGTGTAGGAGACACTTGGGCTTATGTTGTAATTTGTGCGGTTTAATAGGTCAGTCGGGCGTGGTTGACAAGTCGAGTTTGAGTCAATTGTGTGAATGAAATCTTCGATGGAGATTTGGAGAGTTCTATAGTGCACTAGAATGAACTATTGACAAGTCGAGAGTAGGATTTGCGGGTCGAATTCTGCTTGTGGGTGTGGGAACTGAGAAGGAGAGAGTAGAGGCCGAGGCTTCAAGTGAAATCTCTGTAAAGCTCTGAAGCGAATGTGTTACCCTTCCTGTAGTAAACCGGCACATTTGAGTTGTTGTTGCTGTTGTTAAAGGTGCTCGCAGTAATTTTGCATTAGTTTGGTGAGAATCTAGTGAGGGGCGGACGAGTCGCAAGACTTTGTCAGCTGCAGTGTGTGAGTGTGACGTCAGTGGTGCCGCACTGAGATAGGTCAGTTGCCGAGAGGGGTCGTGCACGGATTGGTTGCCGTTTGTAAGAGGCAATAGGTTGAGAAAGGTGGGTGAAGAGTGTCCTGGGAATTAAAGTCACTTTCTGATTAAATACAAACAAAAGAAAAGACGCAAAATGAACTTTATGGAATCTTGGCATCCTATTTTCTCCACTTTCAAGTGATATTTGTGAACCCAGCTGACCTGTCAAGCAGAATTTGACATTTTAGTATGAGAAATTATGTCCACAGTCCCCATTGTGCATATTCTGTGGGGTTTAAAGGAGTAATCTGCCAATTCAGGTCAGTCTACAATACATGCTTAAAGATGGTACTAACTTTCTTTATGGTTTCAATTCCCTCTGTTCTTGAATTTCACAACACAACACAACACAACTCAAACTCCACCAATCACCATTATGGACATGCACTTCAGTCAAAAGTGATATCACCATTCCTATAACAGGACATCTGCTTTGATTCAGGAGGATGCATTTGAGTGCCCAAAGGACTTCTCAGATTACGGCAAGGATATGTAAAATGAGACAAAGGGAACGTAGGGACCATCTTGCTGCCGAGAATAGGATCACGGGGCTGTACTGAAGGTAGCGGCCACAAAGGAAGAATTGTCCCACCCCAAACACTGAATCCTGCATTTTCCAGATGTTAGCCCTATGGTAATAATGAGGAAACACATTGAGGAAAGAGACAGCAAAGAGAAGAGCTTTGATTTCTGCCCTGTTTGCTTCTCAATTGATGATAACAGTAAGCAACAAAACATACATGTTTGCTTAGGTGGAAGCGGCTGCTGCTTTGGTGGACTGCTTAGAACACTTGAGCAATGGTAGCTGAGGAATATGGGGAATTAACCCTGGACAACGAGGAACAATAATATGCCTGATCAACAATAACTCTTAGAGCAGTGGTTCCCAACCTGTGGTCCAGGGAGCCCTGGGGGTCCACAAAGCATTCTCAGGGGGTCCGCAAGAGCCTAGAAAATTTAATAATATTAACAAATATTGACAAATTAGGTTCCCAGCTTCCAGTAATGACTCAGGCGGGGTGCCCGGATTCCCATGATGATTCAGTGGGGGTCCCTCGGTTCCATTAATGTTAAATTGGGGGTCCACAGAAATCAAGAGGTTGGGAACCACTGTCTTAGAGTATTACCGTATTTCTCTCCGCAATAGCAATCAACAATTGGCTAAACATTGAGCTATATTCAGCAAAGTTTCCTAAGCTGGTGGTTGGTAGCCTCTCAGGTTTTGTTAAGTTTTATTTTTTGCAGTACCCAAAAAATAATCATAAGCTGGAGCTATTATGACATTATTCACCATGAAAGACTCAAACATAAAATTAAGATGCAAGAAGGAGAGAGGTTAATTTTTGTCCCTCATATTTTATGGTGTTCCCCAGATCATCTGCTAGGCATTGGAGATAGACCCGGATAGGAAACCTCTATTCCTAACTGGTCTCCGTCCATCTTCTTGTTCCACTGCGTCTAAAACATAGGCTATCAAGACCCAGTCAGAGATATCCCAAAACCCCTATAGAAGATCTCAATCCACATTTCTCCTTTTCATTTGGGACAGGATTACTATTTACACACACATGGAATTTTTCTTCATCATCCAATTCAACTTGTAGGCTCATGGTTTCTTCATATTCTTTTTTATCTGTTTTCTTTCTCCAATACTTATTTTTTTTGTTTTTACTATCCCACATAATTCTGCAAACCCTAGTATTTAACTGCGCTCAGTGCTCCTCCCTTATTGGATGGGGCAGTACACTGGGGAACCAGGAGTATTACATTTGACTCACTTTAGATATAAGTAGCTGCCTCATATAATAACTAAGAGCACCTGCATTACCTACGTAAAAACGTTTTTAAGCCAGGGTTGACACCCGGTGGCCTTCACCTTTGCGAGGAAGTCTCCTCAGCCAACTATATGGTAATCTGATACAGCACAATCTTCCTTCCCACACCGAGTGATAATACTCTGTTGGAGAGCAGCCCTGCATTTGATCCAATGGAACCGTCACCTTACAAGGATGACGCCGCTGTGGCTGAGTACATGGCTCCAGCAGGAGTCGGACCTTCAGTTTAAATGTAGGGTGGTGCACTGAAAACACACATTGATGTGCGTTTACTGTAGGTTAGCGTTTTCAAAGTTTTGTGGTATTGCCCTAAAGCTTTAAGTTTAAAAAATTGTTTTGATATTTTCTGTTTCCTAATCATGTTAATTAACAGCTTGCCTTAAAACTATGATGAAATTTGGTTGCCACCTAGGTATGTTAGTTCAATGCAGTTCTACATTATTTATACTATCATGATCTTAAAAGTTATTTCTCTTTTAAATGTACTGTAACATGAATTGTGATTAAGAACAATAAATGACAAAGTAAATGAGTTGATGTTAAATGATTTACATTTATTAAAATGTGCCATTTAATTCTATTTGCTTAGCATAGCCATAATAATTTATGAAGCCTCTGACTATACAGAAATCATGAGACGCTGCCCTTTCACTTGCTAACATGACATTTCTTTCAGGCTCTGTCCTCATGAAGTGTTAGTTTATTGTTCATAAAATCCGTTCTCACTGAATATTTGCTTGAAAATCAAGTGTCCTATTGTTTTATGCCCCGTGAGCTTGGGAAGTTGTCCTTGGATGAGGAACATGGAGGAACTATGGACAAGTAAAATACTATTGTTACAAATTTGGTACAGGAGAAGAAGATAGTCCCCTTTCCCATGATGGTGATGTGAACTTACGTAAATGTTGCCGATGTCCAATGCGTGATGTCCCCTGATTGGATGATGGAATCGTACTATCCAAGATTGTGAACTTTTCAGAAAATCAGAACATTTTGTGAATGTTAACTTATTGTACCCTGATGGACTGAGAGGCAGTCCCACCTTGACTCCGGTTTGCTTTGCTCATGCAACTGCCTTTCCCCATGGACACTTTTTCATTTTTCCCCTTATGCTGATGATCAGAGTCTTTGCTGATTCCTTTACTCTTTGTCACTATTGCTGGTGACTACTGAGTGGACTTTCTTATGGACTCTTATAGGTATGGATTTGAAATGTTTATTCATTAAACCGTCCTGTATGCTGAAATATTAAATTTATGATTTTTCTGACCCTTGAGAAGTCACTTGACAGAGTTTCTAATGCTGACACTTTCTATTTTTACTTACTTTTTACAAGACTTAGTTAGTCTTCAGTTGGCTCGGATGTCATTGTTCCAAATTATTCTTGTCCTATTTTTGCTTTTTGTCCCCAAATTTGATTGTCCAGCATGTCTGCTAGTGACATTTCTGTAGGGATTGCCCTAATCTGTAACTAAATTGATGTATTTAATCTGTTTCCTTGTTGAATAGAGTTGGTCTACGTGTATTTGGTAACCATCAAGTCTTATCGCTATTATTTTGTTTTGCTTGCATTCAGTGTTTAGTATGTTTAGTACTGATAAAGCTATGTTTCTTTCAAAGACTAGGTCACCGTATGGTGGTCTTGCATCTCTATAGTCTGTTTTTAAGAACTGTCTACATTAACTTGTGTACTAGTTTGTAATAAAGAGCCGTGAACGTTTTTTCAAACTTGGTTTTCCTAGTTTGGCCACATTGGTTATACTGTAAATTGAGATATGTTTTGTAGTCCTGTGAATGCTAACCATCTCTTACCTCCAGCTGGGTGAAAAGGTTGTCGACCTTGTCAAAGCATTTGCCTGAGTGTTTAAAAATGTTTCATCAGTCTGGTCTTGTCCGGCATTGTCTGTCTTTTGGAGAAGGACAGGGTGAGCAATTTCCATGATACTAGGCCGCTGTATTAACCTTGGTCCTTGTACGTCCCTCCAGGGTCTACTGGAAGGGTTTAGTGGGGCAAGATTGTAAACATTTATTGGAGAGGCCACATTGGTGACCAAAAGGGATATTGCCCGCCCCTGAAGGCTGCCAGATTCCCCCTTATTGGAAGACTGGAGGAAAGGAGCAGACTGGTGTGTGCGTCAGGAGAAGTCAATCTCTGAAGCATGGGATGCCCCTAAAAAATGACAAGATATGGGGTGTGTGGCAGGTTTATCATGGAGTACTGGTGTGATGCTATTGTTATTTACAGATATGCGTAATCTGTTCCAGTATTCGATTCACACTGCAATGATGTTAATCAATTGTTGGTGGATGCTGCTGATAACTGGTAAAACTAATACTATTTGGTTGTTAAAAAAACGTTTTAAAAGTTCTCTTTCATGCAAACATCATGTCACTGTTGTTGTCAAATACAATCATACTTTGATTAATTTGGCTGTGTAGGTGGGAACTGTATTTGCTGATTGCCTCCATCCTTGGTATTTATAGTGTTTCCACAACGACTCTCAATAAAAATGTTTAAAAAATCTACATAGCAATGCAGTTTTCCTCCTTAACACACACTTTTGATAATTCTTTCAACAAATCTATTACTCTGAGGAGATTTCAAAGTTGCCCCTTTTGTTCCAGAAATGGACTCATTCTTCACAAAGTAGGTGACGACTCATTTCTTTCTGTTGTTGATATCGGTATTCCCTTGTGGACACATCTTTCATCCTTCGCAGGAATCAAATGCTTCACTGAGGTCGACAGACCTTTGGGACCAGAAAGAAGTGTGGTGAACCATCAACAATAATCAACAATGCCCAAACAATTTAGACACTATGAACAACGTGGCCAGAGAAGGAAAACTCAGATCAGAAATAAAGTTAAAAGATTTATTCCAAACACAAACTCAGTGTCCTGTAGACAATGCACAAAACCAAATTATAAAGATACATAATCATCAAGAGTTGCCCAAAACGTCAAAATAAATTCAGGGGAACTAACGTGAATAAAACTAGGATTTCAAGAAAAATAATACATAAAATCAATAAAAATATCTCAGACACTGAGATTACATGATGCTTAGAATTTACAATCATCAGTCAGTTCAAATTTAGCAGAGTCAATAATCTTTGGTTGGGCACAGGTCAACCCTAAAACTCAGGGAAATACAGGTGTGGGAGGAACACATGCGGGCAAAATACAAAAAGTATAAAAAGGACAAAAATAATTTAGAGAGAGATAATCTTGGACTGCAAATAAAAAGTAACAAAATCTAAAAAGGGCATTTCAAGAATAAGGACAAATGACAGAGAGGATGGTACCTCTCCAAGGGAGACAGCATTCAGGAGATCTTCATCAGCAAGACATCTAGATCAGCAAGCATCAGGACAATCTCTGCAAGCCGCAAAGGTCTGCTCGAAACTGCTCAGGAAAATGCTGCAGACTGACCAAAATTCAAAAGTCCACTGATATTTCAAATTTCAAAAATTGTTCTGTGTGAAGGTCCACCCGAACTGGGATGTGGAGACATAGTGAAACGGGAACACAGTGATACTGTCAAGTGTCTGTTCACCATTCTAGTGTGTGATTGTGCCACTTGTTTTCAGGTACAAAGGAGGGGCACCTTGGAGAATGGTGGAATAGATCCTGGAAGGAGATGTGAGAAGAGTGACAACACCCAGAATACCAAGAACGGATGGAAAGCAATGGAAATGGAGGGCAGTGAGCGAGGACTTCCGGTGTTGGAGGGAGAAGACGAGATCAGGAGCAGCGTGTCAGGATACATTAAGGGGCTCAGGAAAGAACCAGCGGACAACCAGAAAGAGACGAACGCAGAGGGGATAAGTGAGGAGAGCTCGGAGACAAGCCAGCAGGACAAGGCCACCACTGCTCGCATCCAGAACTGTGGCCTCAGGCAAGTACTGAACACCACGTTAAGGGTCTTTGGTGGATGGCTACTAGTACGGAGGCACTTGTGGGCTTTTAACAGAATCTTGTTGTTTTTCTCAGTCTCTTCACTTCGGTAAGCCTTATTGTCCATCCACAGTTGATTCTGAAGCTCTGCACTCACTACAGTGTTGTGTAAAACGAAACCAATCCCCATTATGTTGTGTACTTTTCCCCCTCTTGTTTCACCTAGCTTTATGGACACACACCTGACACTACAGAAGTGGGGAGCACAATGAGTGACACAAAAGGTATGGTGATGGGAACAAAAATACATAGTTACAGGACCTGAGAATTTAAAGGTCTCTGTATCTTTCCAAGGTACTCTTCATACCACCCCTAGAGGTCCAGGAACGGACACGTGCTCTGAGGAGGAAGGATTAAAAGGCAACCAAACATCGCCCTCACGCTTATACATAATTACATAGACTGCTCACATCTTAATAAAAACTGGTTTTCAACACCTACCTGGCTCTCTGGTTCCTCCATTCTCCTGTGACATTCTCATTTGCCAAAGGTGTCAGTTCATGCTACGTTGAATAGGCATAAGCCAATCAAGAACAGTCGGGAGACTCCAAGTTGCGACAGACACATCTCTTCCCAAGCATGTCATGGGAACATCTCCTTTTTGTCTGCCTCCACGCAGGTTTAAAACAAATGTATACAATCTCACACCACGTTCCTGCAGCGTAATGTTTCCAAGGACAAATGGGTAAATTTCTCCAATTTAAACAATTAACTTATTACAAAAGGACTTTGCTTCCCATGGGAATGGAACCTAAAAGAAGACTTCACGTTATAAAAAACATAATTCCACACTTTTACATGACTGCAAGATAGAAGCTCTGTAAGCCACACTTATTGTAACACATAAATCATAACATTACATTCAATTAATATGTGTTAATAAAACACACATAAAATATAAACTAATCAATTTAGCATTAGTAAGGTCTCAGTAATATGAATAATACATTTCAAGAAAAATGAAAAGCTTTATCATTGTATTTCATTAAATATAACAGAAAACTGCACTTTTCTCTTTGTGCACGTATCTTAAAACTCATTAATCATTCATTAATCACAAGAAATCCAATATTGTTTTTATATGCACTGTTAGTTTAACATCTAAATTACATTTAACATCAGTTTTAACATTCTAACATATGGTTTAATTCAAAAGGCGCCTAAGTTAAACTTTGTAATACAAGCAATTGCACATTTTTAAGTCTGGGTTGTAATTCAAAAGAGTACAAGAAAGTCTGAACTGAAAATCTTTTCATGACTGCTGGCATGAGATTTCACTCTACTCGTTTTCTTCACATTTGTGGTAGTTCCTTGAACAAAAGAAAATAATGTTGCACATGGAAGTATTCCACCTGAATTTGTTTTATCCATTTCTTTATCTATGGGTCATTCTTTATAGAACTCACATTTAGGGAGACAGACGTTTAATAAAACCCTTGTAAAGTTTCCAACTTCTGTTAAGTTTGAGAAGCAAAATTAAGAGAACCACTAAATGAATTCCTTCTTGTTACAAAGTTGATGTACCACACGTTCTTTGTTAGCTTAATATAACAAGTTTTGGCAAAGCCAATATGTCTCGCCGCTGGGCGAGCTATTGGCTTTGGCAATCCGGTGAGAGTGGGTAATAGGTGGGGTTTGGAAACTGGGTGATTAACTAAGTGCTATATTTTACATGTTGTGTCCCCAGCAAAAAGTATTTCAACTGTTTTGTGTGAAAGTTTAAGTATAATCCAATATTCTTTCGCATAATGCAGGTTTTAATATTAAAAAATGAGTAATAGAATGTAAATATTTTCCAAAAAGAGGGCCCCAAAATATGCCTTTCTAGGGCCCAAAAGTCCTTAAAATGACACTGAGGAAGGAAGGAAGAAATAGGAGATCGAAGGCAAAGAAGAAAGGTGGGAGGGGAAGGGAGGGGGGAGAGAAGAAAAGGGAAAATCAGGACACTAGAGATACCAGTTTTGACAAGTCAATTGCACCAGCAAGAAAGGCTATGAGATTGTGTTATGTTCTGGTCACAACACGGTCAGACGTGGTCTGTCTTTCTAAGTTTTTTCTTGTCTTGAAAATAACAAATGATGCCTGCATCGCCAGAGCTCCTTCCTCCCACAGTCTAGCTCCTAGTAATCCTGAGGTTCTAAATATTCTAAAATGACATAACTACATCCAGCAATTAATGGCAAACACAACAGTACAACGTAAAGGTGAACACAATAGATGGGGATGGTATAACAGCAATTACTGGCTGTAGAAATGAGTACCAGGAAAGGAGTGCTCAATCCCTTAAAATGTATAAACAGAATATTAAAAACAGGCAGGGGCTGTGCAAAACTAGTTTAAGTAAACCACAGATACACCGAACACTAACTAGCAAAAGCAGACACAAATCACATGCTGTTAAGGTTGTCTACAGTGTTATTTTGGTGGGAAATAATCATTTAGCACCTGTGACTCCCCTTATCGCTAGAGTCAGGATGTATGTGAGAGAGGCACAGAACAGAAAACTGACTCTTTTTCTGGTATGAAAAAGGCCACTTTTATTGAAACGGGTGCACATCACATAAATTCCTAGGCTCTCCGCCTCACTATACAACAAGCATTGGCATGGCCAATAGGTCTTGCCTTTGGGACCTTATAGTTGTTTAACCATGCAGCAAAATACCTGGGTGGTTCAATTATAGCTTAATTCCTGAACAAGTTGTCAACATGTTTTCTGGAACAATCACCTTCCTATTAACATTAAATATTTTGGTTATCACTCACTGTTACTTGCTCATAGTGAAATTATGATGAGCAAATATTTACACTAGAGATTGAAGGGAGCACATAAAATACATTAATATGCAAAAGATTTTATTACTTTCCTCCAGTAATAGCGAACACCATAAAATAAATTATATCAGGCTGCAGGAAGCGACGGCTAGCTGTTTGTAGGGAGGCACACAATGGGATCTGTTTTTGTAAAGACACATACATTATTTGAGAGTATCGTGTGGCATTGGCAATAGGATTTCACAGACCTGAGATGCAAGTCAGAGAAAATAAAACATGTATTTGGTGCAAATGAGTTTTAAAAAGAGAATGACTGAAAGTGTCCATAATTTAATTACTTTGCTTGACTGTCACGACCTGAGATGCAAGTGAGAGAAAAAGAAACATGAATTTGGTGTAAATGAGTTTTAAAAAGAGAATGACTGAAAGTGTACATAATTTCATTACTTTGCTTGACTGTCAGGACTTTCCAAAATGTTGTTTGTTAATCGAATATCTAATAGATAATAGCAGTCTCTGCAGCTTTCACACAGGGTTTCTCTCCGGGTTAATATATTTCTAGATCAATAGTATCAGCACCTGGCATTTTCACCCTTAAACAAGACACAAACAAAGTTTTATTTTGGCAATTGCTGTTAGAAGAGTTACATGTGAGGATCTGTCAGCAAGCCCGTGTTCTTACCTTGTGTCTGGATTCAGCTGCAGCAGTAGAAAACAAGATGGCCAGCACTGCTTCGGAACACATAATGGAAATGCAATATAATTGTGTGTTCCAAAGGAGTGCCATTCGTTTAATATACTGATCTTGAGGAGGAGTGATTGGTGCACATAGCAAGCAGCGATGAGGGTGGGGGACAGGTGAAGCTGCGAATCAGAAGGGGGTTGGGTAACTGCACACAATAATGGAAAGCTAGCATTTAATTTCTATATAAGTACCCTATCATTCACAAGCACAAAACTGTGTGTAAAAACAAGTAGATGCGTATTATCACTACAGCAGTGCTTTCTAAACTGCTGTTGTGTGAATGCGTTGTAATACACAAAATGCAGGGAGGGGGACAGGTCAAACTGCAAATCGGGAGTGGGTTTGGCGATGCCTCGCAACACCAGAATGCAAGCATTTCAGAAGATTTGGAGGGGGGTGGGTCAAACTGCGAATCGGGAGTAGGTTCGGGGACGGCTCACAACATGGAAAGCAAGCATTTCATTTCTAAATAAGTGTCCTATCATTCGCAAGTGCCAGACCGTGTGTAAAAACAAAGTAGCCACATATTATCAATTCAGCAATATTTCCTAAACTGCCATTGTGTGAATGCGTTGTGATGCCCAAAATGCAGGGATGGCACCGGGCCAAACTGCAAATTGGCAGTGTGTTGAGCAACGGCTTGCAACACCAGAAAGCAATCAAATTTCAGAACATATGGTGGGGAAAGGGTCATTTGCAAGCACCAAACCGTATGTAAATACAAGTAGCTGTGCATTATCACTATGGCAGTACTTCCTAAACTGCTGATGTGTGAACGTGTTGTGATGCCCAAAATGCAGGGAGGGGGACGGGTCAAACTGCAAATCCGGAGTAGGTTGGGCAATGGCTCACAACACGAAAGCCAGCATTTGAAAACCTTCCAAAAAGATGAGCTGAGATAAAAAAAAAAGTAGTGCACTAAAATTAACAGAAAAGAATGGAATCCAATGCTTATATGTAATAGGGCCATTCACCATGGGAGGGACAAATACAACCAATGCGCCACTAAAAAGCCAAGATTTCTGAACAGCACATAAAAGAACAATTGATGGGGTGCTCGAAGCCCACAGAATAGAATACAGCATGTCTCGAAGAGACAGTGCATGCACTGCCTAGACGAGACCTAAAAATGTAACTCAAAATTACCTGCCCACCACCCCTACATATTTAATCATGCAAATATTTACCTCCTACCCTGCTGCACTTCCGCAATTGTGACCTTTAACTTCCCCTACAGCTTATCACTGCATCTATTAACATCTAAATAACTTGATTGCCTGTAGCAGAAGCGTTGTCTTCCTGCCTTGTCCAGACGTAAGCTTGATGACTCCCTCTCTTTTATTGAGGTTCGCTGATGGTAACAACAATATACTTAGCTAAAACCATGCAAAACTTATTATCCAATCGCCACTCACAAAAAGGTCCTAGCCCCCCTAACCCCTCTACTAGATCCCTCCGCTTACTTGAAAATGTTCAAGATTGAATACATGATCTCCCTCAAATGTAAGGTATAACTCCATGCCATAGCCTGAAAAATAAACCCTGCCTCCACAGAACAATTCTACATTATCGTACCTCAAGTAAGCATGCTCGATTCTACCCGTGCCTTCCTCCCTACAGAAAAAATGCCTCTCCCTATTAATTTTCCTCCTGGCCTTGTCAATGACTGCAGGTTTTCTGGCCCTGTCCACTTTCTCCTCGATATGAATTCCATCCATATGAAGAAACACCCTGATTTCTTTCAAGTCCATCTCTATCTCCTTCAACAAAGCCAAGCCATTTGTTTTCCTAAATGAATTCCTTAAGACATCTGGGCACTGATGCCCTTTTAACAAAGTGTTCAAACTGGATAATAACTCCCTCCAATGCATGCCCCCTTTACCATGCCAAGAGACCTTCAACAAAACTTGCGTCAAAACTCAGGTTTGTGCCATGTCCTCTCCTTACCGCTTGCCTCTCTGAAAATTTGACAAATGAGTGACCCACAATCCATATTGATAGGTGGGCAGCCTCTGGGCCCAGAATCGAACCTGTAAAACAGCAACATGTAAGAAAATGAAATGAGAAATACCCTACTGAACTTCAATAATTTTTCCCTCCAGCCTCACATATCTTCTAAAACAATCAGAAGACCACCTACACAAACTCATGATATGCTCCCAGTTCCATCCCCTTTTGGCTGCCTCAGTGGTCACCCTGATCCTAAAGGAGTCAGTGCCATATGTACAAAGGGCTACCCCCAGTCGTGACAGTGCCTTGCACAGTTCAGCCAGCATATGAAAGGCTGACACCGGCGCCCCACCTCTATGCATGAAAACCTCCTTGTTCGTGCCCTCAGCAAATCTACATCAACTGCCTCCCCTCCTTATTGAGCACATCCTTTGCATTGGATAAGATTGTAATACCACTTTCTTCCCCTTTGATCTGTCTTGGACACAATCACACCTCCAGCATGTTCTCCCTATGTGAGACTTCGTCCCAATGCAAACCTTCTGTGCCCCTCCCCACCAACAACTCTGATACCTGAAAAGCCCTAAAAAACATCCATGTCATTAATGTGGAAAATAAGACTGTTTCTTCCTCCCACTGCGTATGACCAGCAAACTCTCCACATCCTTTTTTAAACAAAGGCCAGGTTAGATGTTTCCTCTTTGCTCCTCCCTCACCCTGCTCCCTAGCCCAGCCTGCCAGCATCCTTTTCCCTAATTTTCCTAGAGACGGGACATAAGCCCAAAGCAACTTCCCCATAAAGGTAATCCCTGCCAGTTTTCCGGCTATCGTGACTCATGACAGACCCTTCTCAAACAGTGTCAGTATAAACTGTACCACAACCTCTCCTCTACCCCCACCCCGCTGGTCTCCTCTGTGCACCATTGGTCAAGAACTCCTCCCATGCTTGGGCATATGATCGCCTTGTGAACTCCGCCAATGACCCTACTACCACCTGAATAACCTCTGTCTCCTACACGCCACAGATATGCCAGGAGCAGTGCCTTGTTCCTGTCCGCCTCCATGGCCAGCCCATGGAATCTATCCCACTGTGAATGAGTCAAAATATCCTCAATGTCATTGGCCCACTAAGGTCCCTCATGAGCTCTTGAAAACTTACGAACAGCCATTGGCAGTCTGCAGAAATCGGTTGACCCACAAAACAAAAATGGTCTAGGTAATGTGTCAAGTACTCGTTTCCTGAGCACCATGTAAACAACCACTGTAGGACAGAGCTGAAGCACAAGCAATTAAGCAACCCAATGGCAGGTTCTTGTCCACATACCAATGGCTGTCGAACTGAATCCGTAGCAATTGAAAGTCATCTGGATGCACAGGCAGCAGCCTAAATGCTCACTTAATGCCACTCTTGGCCTTATGCGCTCTTTTCCTTTCGATTCTACCAGTGACAGGGCCACACCCACTGATGAGTAAGATACTAAGGAGAGCTCTTCTGATATGAAATCATTCACTGAGCTCCATTCTTTCTATTCGGGACATGACAAATGCTGTATAAGGATGAGTTTGCCCTTCTCTTTTTTGGGAACAACACCTATGGGGGAGACAATCAGGTCAGCTTTTGACCAATCAGTAAATGGGCCCGACATTCTGACCTCTTGAATGTCCTTTTCCAGCTTTTCCCCTATGACCTATTTGTGCTCCCTGATGGATCAATGCGTTTCCACCCATCTATGTTCCCTCAGTCCCTCATAATCCAATATGCCTAGTAAGCCCAGATTTGCATTCATGAGGGTCATCATGGATTCATAAAGTATACATTACTCATGTTTTCAGAGTGTTCCTTGCTAGGTGTAGCAATGAATATCTTATGTGTAGTGTGCCCCCAGGTTTTGCCTTGACTGTTTTGCTGACAGTACAGCTCTCTAAATGACCCTTGCTATCCTGTGTTTCTCCTTTCAGCATGATGAAAATAGTATACTCCTAATTGGTATATTTAACATATAAATCCTTAGTATGTGGTACAAAATCTACCCAGGACCTGTAATTTAAATGTCCCTACAGGGCTCCAGAACCTATTGTACCATCCACTAGAGCGACTGTATAAAACATGGCTTTAGACCCACCATTGTAGCCTGTGTCTATACACTGCAATTTTACCTGTCAAAATAAACCCTTTGACATGTCAAAACTAACTTTTAAATATTAATAAGTCACCCAATGTCAGCCCCGTAGTCCAGAATTTAGAGTGTATGGTACTTAAAAGTAGGACATGTAGACATTTAATGTTAACTTGCCCTTCCAGTGATTAGCCCCCAAAAAGCTATTTTTAATTGTGATAGATCTAGCTGTCATATGTGGAAAACTAGAATAGAGAAAATCGGAATACTCCAATTTGGCAATGGAACTAGCTACAACAATTATTTTTAATAGTTATTAAACATCCATTTCAACGGCGATTTCAGAGTTTTAATAAATATTAAGGAAAAGTAACGTTTTGAAAGGTAACTTTTCCCTGCCTAAGGGTTCTTAGAGGCAAATTTGCATTTGCACTGCAACTTTCCCCAGACAGGGATTAACATTTGAAAAAGTGTGAAAAAAGTGTGAAATGCTTCCCAGCACAGCAAACTATAGGCTGACCTGAATGGGAAGAAAATATTCCTCTGAACCTCACTGAGTACACAGGGTGGGGGCTGTGTGCGTTTTTTTTACATTACAGTATTAAATTCTGCTTGAGCCTCGAATCCTGTTTGACAAGTCCCCTGGATTTACATATAACATGCTGGGGTGCATTTGAAAAGCAGAGAACAGAATGACAAGACGATTCTTGTGTACTCAATGTCTGGTTGCTGATGAACTCTGCTTTGTCCTACAAGAGTCCTGTCGCTGGGTTTCACATTTAACACTAGATGTGTAGTTGAAAAGAAAGAAAACAGGATTCTAAAACAGTTCTTGTAGATTTACTGTCTGGTTGCTGGGAAATCTTCCTTTTGTCCTACCAGACTCCTGTCTCTGGGTTTATTGTGGGTACAGTTGTTGCCTCAAACTAGATTTTAGTGTTAGATGTGGGAAGGCACTAGGATTACCATAGTATACTTACCATACACACTCCCAGCTCTTAGAGCCCTAGTTGAGTGTGGCTGAAGATTTTCGCCATTTTTAAAATGCCCAAAGTGGGTAGGGTTGGCCCTAAGAACGTTTACCCCATTGGTTAGGGTGTGCTCAGGAGTCATTCTTACCTACTAGCTCATGCCAGGCATAAATGTGTCATCTCCAGGTACCCATTTCAGAACACTCCTGGGCCCCAGAAAGATCAGAAGAGGACTGAACCTGCTTTATTTGATCTGATAAGAGCCATGAAGGATTGGACCAGCTCTCTCTTGTGCCCAGGGCAAAGAAGAAGCCTCCAAGGTTCATAAGGCTAAACTCCTGTTCAAGCTACAGAGATACAAAAGCTACTGTTAGACCTGGCATCCTTGGTGTGATTGCCCCGTTTTTTCTGGTTTTAATCACCTGGGCACTTTACCACTGCTAACCAGTGCTAAAGTGCAAATCCTCCCTGCGTAAATCTGTGATTATAATTGGTTATCCATGATTGGCAGATTTGATTTACTAGTAAGTCCCTAGTATAGTGTACCAAGTGTGCCCAGGGCTTGTAAATCAAATGCTACTAGTGGGCATGCAGCACTGATTGTGCCACCCACATGAGTAGCCCTATAAACATGTCTTAAACCTGCCAGTGCAGTGTCTGTGTGTGCAGTTTTAAACTGCCAATTCGACCTGGCAAGTGCATCAACTTACCAGGCCCAAACCTTCTCTTTTACTACATGTGTAACACGTAAGGTAGGCCCTAGGTAGCCACATGGGCAGGGTACAGTGTATTTAAAAAGCAGGGCATGTAGTGGTGTGTTTTACATGTCCTGGTAGTGAAATACTGCCAAATTTGTCTGTCACCATTGCAAGGCCAGTGTCTCCCATAAGTTAACATGGGAATTGTCTTTAAATATCTTTTAAGTGCAGTTTCCCATTGGGAGCAGATAGAGCTATGGGGGTTTGGGGTCTCTGAACTCACAATTTCAAAATACATCTTTTGGTAGTGTTGGTTTTTAAATAGTGAGTTTTAAAATGCCACTTTTAGAAAGTGGGCATTTTTTTGCTTAACCGTTCTGTGTCTCTGCTTGGTTTTTGAATTCACGACTGGGTCAGACTGACAGTTGGGCTGTTTGGAAATTCCCTCTTGACAGTGACACAAAGCCTAATAGTTTTTCTACTTAGTTTGCGGTGGGAATAGTAGATCTGACGCCTTCAAAGTCCAACACTTTCCCTAATGATGCTTAGGTTGAAGTGAGAATAGTAAATCAGTCCTCTCCAAATCCCAGCCCTTTCCCCAATTTTTTCACATTTTGAGTGGCAACAGAAAATCACACCCTTCCAAAGACCTCCACTTCCCCAGTAGTGCTGTGTTTAAAGTGGCACAAGTAAATCCAGACCCTGCAAAATCCAACACTTTCTCAGCTGTTGCTTAATTTGATTTTAATATAATAAAGCTGATCCCATCCAAAGTCCAGCACTTTCCCTACTTTTGCTTACGTTGAAGTGAAAATAGTAAATCTGATCTCTCCCAAATCTAATATATTCCATAGTGATGCTTAAGTTGGAATGGGAATAGAGAATCTGATCCCTCCCGTGTCCACTATGTTCCTTACTTTTGCTTAGGTTGGCATTGGAATACTGCATCTGACCCCCCAAATTCCAACACTTTTTCCATTTTTGATTAGTAGCAAATTTCAGCCACCATCCCCCCAAATATATGCATTTCCCAAATGTTAGTTCATTGTAGTTAGAATCCTCATATAATTCTAAAAAATAATTTCTTTTAATAAAGTTTCATTGTTTTATTGGATGATTACGTATTACATTTTGTTTTATCATTAATTTAGATTTTTTTGTTGTGCTTTGATTTTACGTTTGGGGCCTGATTACTAGTTTGGTGGTCGGATCACCAGACCACCATAGTGGCAGATGCCAAAAGATCACTCTGTTGGTAGCCATACAGATCGCCGTATTACGAGTTACACAGGCAGGACCGACAGCCCATCAAACTACCACTGAAATTATTACAAGTCAAAAGTCACAGTGCCAGTCTGCCAATGGTGGTCCGAACCACGGCAGTCCACAGTCAACAAATTAATACACAACACAACATTGGATGGATTTGAAAACAAAACAGATGACACACATTGCCACACCTGACCACCTGCAGAGCACACCATAAAACACCCCTTCACAAACCACAATCCTTTGCCTCTACAATGCCAAACCCCCAAGCCGAAGCTCATACAAAAATTACCAAACCATAGATTAGGCACTCCAACAACTTTCGCTAAGCACATATTCCACACCCTCAACACACTCCTATTTCCAATCACATCCATATTCACTTCCCAACCCCATTATCTCACTGTTAATAAAGATGAGTTAGAAATCATGGTGGATGGAATCATAAGAGTAGAGCCACATTTATTTGGAGCCCACGTCCAATACACTTCTTCCGTCAGGAAAATGGAAATGTGGCAAAGTGAATTCTGTAGGCCCCATCCCGCGCACAATGGACGACATCAGGAAGAGGTGTAATGACCTCAGGGGGAAGGTCCGTTCCATGGAATCCAGGCACCAGATCCAGAAGACTGGTGGTGGTCTCCCCCTCCTCCCTTACAACTCACATCCTGGGAGGAGAAGGTCTTAGCCATCCTGCATCCTGAGGGTTTGCCAGGAATACCTGGGGGAGTGGAGTCTGGTAAGTCACAACACAAACATATCTCACCAAAATATATTGTCATGCATGCTCAATGCTCACCTTTTGCGACCTTACTGTCACTCCACTTACCAGCCCAGTGTCCACCTCTCCATAGACCCCATTCTGGCATCTCACATGTGAAGTAGACTCACCTGGGGGAACAACATCTGTGTTTAGTGTGTGCAGTACAGGGATGGACAGCACTACAATTCCCAGCTGACGCTGTTCTACAAATTCAACAACCAAAACAGTGTATCCTACTCAAAATTACCTTGATTGTCAACTCCCTATTGGAATGTACCCACCTGAGAAGATGACATCAGTATAGTGTGTGTGTGTCGTACAGGCACTGACAGGACTTCTAAGGCCAAGAGGCACTGGTACTGTCACTCCACTCAGCCAACCCAGTGTCCACTGCTCCAATGACACTTGTCCCTGAACTCACCATTGAAGGGTACTCAACTGGAAGAAAGACATCTGTATAGTGTATGTGTAGTACAGGCACTGACAGGATTGATAAGGCCAAGAGGCACTGGTACTGTCACTCCACTCTGCCAATAAAGTGTCCTCTGCTCCAATGACCTTTTGTCCCTGAACTCACCATTGAAGTGTACTCACCTGTAAGAATGACATCAGTATAGTGTGTGTGCAGTACAGGCACTGACAGGACTAATAAGGCCAAGAGCAACTGGTACTGTCTCTACAAACAACAGAACGGTGTCCCCTTCCCTGAAGACAACAGTATTTCAAATTGTGTACTTACTGGTGTAAAATATTGTGAAGCAGTGAGAGTGACAGGATTACAACTCACAGCAGACAATGCTCCCCTAACTACAAGCAACAAAACTGTGTCCTCCCCCAAAATACACCAGTGTACCAAATCATCATTGAAGTGTACACACCTTGGAGGAAACCATCAGTATAGTGTGTATAATACAGGAAGTTACATGGCTGCAACTCAAAGGAGGCTCCCTTACTGTCACGCCAAACACCAGTACAGTCTACGCTTTCAAATATACCCTTATTTGGGAAATCAGACATGAAGTGTACACACTTGGGGGGATGATATAGAACAAGTGCATGAAGTACAGGGAGTGACATGGCTGCTAAAGCCAGGAAGCTCTGTCTCCCCAAATCCAAACACAAGCCTAGTGTCCATCTGTCCAAATAGCCTTGTTCGTTAACTCACAATGGAAGTGTACTCACCTCAGAGGATGACCTATGTATACTGTATGTAGTAAATGAAGTAACATGACTTAGATCCCAGGAGGGCCAGTCCCTATAACTCCAATAACCAGGCCAGTGTCCATGTGACATTGTGCATCTGCCTGTGAACTCACAAATGAAGTTTACTGACCTGAAAGGGATTAAGATACAGATCATGGTACACTCTGTGATGTCGCTAACCATCTAGATCAATCTTGAGCAGCTAAGCCAAGATGTAAATATTGGGAAAGATAGTTCAACTTGTGTGCAACAAAAAAAGAAAAAAACGAAGGCCTCAAGATGCATCACCTGAACGGTATTGGCAGCAGACATATTCCCAATTCACTGACCACATGATGATAACAATCACATATACAACAAAGTTCTGGGTCTGCCTGCATAACAGTTAACTAGGCACATTCTGCCCAGCCACTGTTTTGCCTGCACTTCTGGCAAGATGTAAGTCTATGACCATCCTGCCACGTGCTTATGAACTCATACACTCTGCAGCTGGATGAATGAAATGGAATTGGTATGTTATCCAAATGTCAGGTCAATAAAATTGATAGCATGTGAACCTGTTGCATAAGGAAAATCTGCAAATCCAATGTGTACGTGGCCTTTGCTCAATGTCACTGTAAACTAATGGAGGTAGAATACAACCTGTAACAGTGTATCTCTCACATCCACTGGTTTAGCTGCCACTAATAACACCAAGCCCACTCAAAAGATTGCCACTACACCCATGGATGAAGCCCTCAGTAAGGACAACATGTCTGGATATTGAGGACGGTTCTGGCCCATCAGGGCAACCTGGTCAGATGACAGCAGTGAGCCTCACCGTGACCGCATCAAGTCCTCCCATCCCAATTACACCTACATTGCAGGCAGCCATTCGCTCCAACCCGTGTCCCGAGGACTGTGACAAACATTTTGTGCCTCCCAGTCCAGGACGCGCCGATTAGGGATTCGAGCTTTTACATAACATCAACGCTTACGATTTAAAATACCCATTATACATAATCACTCGAGTGATGGATCAAAATTAGAGTTACAGTGGGCCACAGAGGTTTCAGTTTACCTGAGAGATACATTAATAAAGGCAAATCAATATACTCTAACGTTAATTTGGTAAACTACAAGTGGCCCTGTCGTTTCTGCATTTAAAAAGACCGTCCATCTTCTACCTCAATCCCTGGTTAGAGATTTTCACAGATATCATTGCTTATTGCGGCTTATATTAAACAATCCGGCATTCCGTTGAACTTCAATGTCCTTCCATTGGCGGTGACATTTATTTAGTGAATACAAGTCTGGGAACGGCCCTGATGAAGGTGGCCTCTATTTATGGGGATCTCCGAAACGCGCGTAGGCCTTTGGTTCCTTTTATGGTTATGAAGTGCTGTATAAGAATTTTGTCATATTGGATTTTATGCCAATTTCTGTATGTATACATGTATATAAATTTCTAACTTATTACACTATATGTATTTTGTTGAAAACAAGTCTTTTTGTATATAATATGATTGGATGCATGTGGTATGAGTGATGTTATATATTGTTTGTTTTATAATATATCAGAGAAGATTTAATAAAATATGGATGAAATCATTGAATCCTTTGATGTTATGGGATTTATCATTACCGTAGTTGTCACTTTATTATAGTTTTGGATTGGACATATAGCCATTACATTTTTACTGTTGACATACATTATAAGGCAAATATTGTTAAAACTGTTATTCTTTGTAGTATATTAATACACAAATTATAATTCTAAGGTAGCTCTTATGTCTTTTATAGCTGTAGCGTTCAACTCCCTGGATGAGCTACCATATTAGTTTCAGGGACCCTTTTCTTGCATAGATGCCTACCAGTCCAGGATCCTGAGTCACAGCAACACACCTTCCACAATGATGGTCCTGGAATTAGTGGTAGGGGACAAGCTGTGCCAAGGGCGCAGGCACGTGGGGGTCGAGTGCGTGTCGGCGGGTATTGTGGGCCAGCTGCATAAGGCTACTGGGGATGGTCCTGGCCAGGACACCATCAGCCAAATCTTGGGAGCCTATCAAGAATAACAAGGAGTGATGGGCCAGGTACTTGCCAAACTCAGGGAGATCAAGCAGCTGCAGAGGGACTTCCACTGTGAGTCTCTGTAAAAGTGGGAGGCACCCAACACTATCCTGGCCTCCCTATCATAGGTGTTCAGGGAGGTAAGCAGTACTTCGATCAGGGACTGTGAGCAACACCACTCCCCTTCCTTTGGCCAAGCAACACCAGTCTCTTCAACATCTGTGGCAGCCACTGGAAGAGAGGCCTTGTCAGGGGAAGGACCCATCTCAGACACCCCTGCTTCTGTAGCAGCAGAACCCCCACCTTCCATTTTCTGACATAGTAGGACACTGGACTTTGGACTTCAAATGTTGTGGCATCTATTAATATGATTACATCCACCATGAATGATTCCTCCACTTTACTTTTCTGTTGCATCTCTCAATTATTTCCTGCACCTATGTCAATGAACTCATCTATCACTGAAACATTGCCTGCTACCTTCTTTTCCACATTTTGAAATGTTGAAATGTAAGCACATGTGCTGTACATGAGGAAGACACAGGATGGTAATAGAAGGAGGGATATATCTCAGGTAGTGTCATGCTGAGGATTACTCGCCACAGAATGATACAAGTGTCTGGTCACACCAAACAGTTTATTGCACTGCACAGCACACAGGCTGCTAAAATGGCTGGAATGTCATTGCCAAGAATGGCTGAACCATACTGAGTCAGGCTAGATAACCCAAAGTACCGTCCCCCAGAACACAGAAGAAAGGGTGTTGTCAGACCTCATGCAGTAGAATAGGCTAACAGATTGGGGGATGTTGTCACCAGCTTGAACCGTATCACATACCAAAACCAGGTCTGCCAACATAACATATGCCATGGCACAGACAGAGGGCAGTACAAAAGTCACTGATTATAGGTCCATCCAATTACAATGTCCAAGCATCTGGTGGTATGATACAAACCTATGTCAATGTTGTGGCACAGGCACTGTGTCCTGTAATGATGAAACACATCTACAGCTACAAAAAGGTCATAAAGGAATATTGTCACCACAATGTGAAGGGAGAATGCATGGATTGACCTTGATGAGAATATATTTCAAGGCCATATGATCACACGAGATAAATGGACGAACACACCACATCAAACCAGTATATTTTGCACTTCAGAATTCCACCCACAAACTGTCCAATGTGCATTCACAAAGGACTCATACACCCTATATTTGTGACCAACATTAACTGGATCAATCCATGTCCACTTCGGGAAACGTCCGGAACGACGACTCCGGAACAACGATTATGTTGTTAACGCAAGCATAACCACACTTGTGTTAACTACGACTCCCTTTTTCTCTGCCTTAACCATGCACATACTGAACAACGCACGCAGAGAAAAAGGGAGAGTGCATTGGAAGAGGACGCAGTCAGGTAAGTGAGGCTGGGGCAGGGTTGGGGGTAGTTTTTAGAGGTGGGGGTGGATTAAGGACTTGGGGCTAGGGGTTGGCGGAGTTCTGGTTTTTAAGGGTGGGGGATTGGGGCAGTTCTGTTTTTAGGGGTGGGGTGGGGAGGTCAGGGTTTTTTGTTTTTGGGGGTGGGGGTAGGGTAATTTGGTTTTTGGGGGTGGGGGATCAGAGTAGTTTGGTTTTTGGGGGGTGGAGGATCAGAGTAGTTTGGTTTTTGGGAGATCGGGGTAGTTTTGTTTTTGGGGGTCGGGTACTTTTATTTTTGGGGGTGGGGTAATTTTGTTTGGGGAGGGGGGTAGTTTGGTTTTTGGGAGTGGGGGGATCGGGTAGGTTGGTTCTTAGGTGTGGGGATAGGGGATCTGGGTGGTTCTGTTTTTTAGGAGCAGGGGGATCAGGGCAGTTCTGTTTTTAGGGATGGGGTGGGGGGTCGGTAGTTAGTTTTGGGGGTGGGATACTTTGTTTTTGGGGTGGAGGTGGGGTAATGTGGTTTTTGGGGGTAGGGGAACATGGTAGTTTGGTTTTTTCAGGGTGAGGGATTGGGGTAGTTTGGTTTTTGGGGGTGGGAGATTGGGGTGGTTAGGTTTTTGGTGGTGGGGGATTGAGGTAGTTTGGTTTTTGGGGGTGGGGGATAGGGGTACTTTTGTTTTTGGGGGTATGGGTAAGGGTAGTTAGGTTTTTGGAGGTGGGGTGGGGGGATTGGATTAGTGTAGTTTTTGGAAGTGAGGGGATTGGGGTAGCTTGGTTTTTGGGGGTGGGGGATTGGGGTAGTACAGTTTTGGGAGTGGGGGATCGGGGTAGTTAGTTTTTTGGGGGTAGGGGATCGGTGTAGTTTGATTTTTGGGGGTGGGGGATAGGGGTACTTTTGTTTTTGGGGGTAGGTTTCAGGGTAGTTAGGTTTTTGAGGGTGGGGGTGGGGGATTGGGTTAGTGTGGTTTTTGGGGGTGGGGGATTGGGGTAGCTTGGTTTTTGGGGGTAGGGGGTCGGGGTAGTTAGGTCTTAGGGGCGGGGTGGGGGGATTGGGGTATTTTTGTTTTTACGGGTGGTGTGGGGGGATCAGGGTAGTTTGGTTTTTGGGGGTGAGGAGATCAGGGTAGCTTTGTTTTCAGGGGTGGCGTGGGGAGGGTGGTTGTTTTTAGGGTGGGTAGGAGAGGCTGGGCAGGAGTTTAGGGCTCAGGGTAGGTGGGAGGTATCCAAAGTAGTTTTGTTTTAGGGGTGGGGGTCTGGGTAGTTTTAGTATTAGGGGTGGGGTACTTCTGGTCCTTAGGGCACGGACAGGGGGTCGCATGCTAGAACCACGCATGCCGTTCCCACACATGCCTTTACTAGGCATGTTTTTACAATGAAAAATCGTGGTAAAGGCATTCGTGGTAACAACACATTGTTCAGTCATGCGTGGTTCCAGCATTCCATCATACATTCGTCCACTTCATATGTCAGAACAGCAACAGATACCTACAAATGTCACAACTCTGAAATGCTCACATGATAATGGCATGATGAAGGTACCTGGTCAAAAAACAATACCAGGCTTTTAGGCTGGAAATGTAATACCTATGACCAACACCTCATATCAGACATCAGTAGATTCACTTACATTGCAAAGAAACAGACATAAAGCAGATAATCAAGTTAGTGAAATGTTCATGTCTGACTTAGCAACCAAACCTTGGGTGTATACTGCAAAGCATAAGATCCTCTGTCTTTTGGAAAAAACACCCTACTCAACACATCCTGACAACTTCAGTTGCTCATACGGTCACAGTTATCACATAACTTTACAAACATATGCTCAAGTAAAGTAGTGATTGATAAGATCTGCCCACAAGCCTTTACCTTCCTCTTCAATACTGTCATCCTCACTTGGAATTTCAGGATTCTCACCCGGTAGCACTACTAGCTCCCCCTGATCTGGAATGTATGGGACATCCGTCTGCAGGGCAATGTTGTGGAGCAGGCAGCAGGCCACAATTATCTTACACACTTTTTCAGGTGAGTAGAGGAGGCCACCACATGTCTTGTCCGGACACCTAAATCTGCCCTTCAGGTGCCCAAAACCCGCTCCACGACACGCTGTGTTCTTCCATGGGCATCATTGAAGTGGACGTCCCCTGGCGTAGTTGGGATCCTCACCGGTGTCAACAACCACGGACAGTTTGAGTATGCAGAGACCTCTGTTAAGAAATGGGACATATGTGCAACTCTGAGCCCCTTTTGTCTGAATGTCTGCAGCAGACATTGTACCAACCAGCCAGGCCCACTCTGGGCACAGTTGTGACATCAGCTGGGGGATCGAGCTGTTCCACATAATGAAGGCTTCATGAACGGATCCCGGATAACTGGCACAGACTTGTGAAATGCATAGGTCTGCCAAACAACTTGGACAGTGATGGAATGGAAGTTATTTCTGTTGCAGTACACTTGTTCATTGTACATGTGTACCATCAGTGGCTCCCACCACATGTGGGCTATTTGCCAAATCATAAAATTCAGCCTTCACATGGGTGAAACCATCAAGTTGAGAAAACCGGGTGTAGCTGTCCAGGTGTTTCAACATTGCTGACAGTATATCCTTCAAAACAAGACTGAACATAGGCTAGGACATCCCAGCAGATAGGGCTACTGTATTTGGAAGGACCCTGTGGCCAGGAAGTGCAACACTGCCATGACTTGTGTAACGGGTGGTATGCTGTTCGGATGATGAATGGCAGGCATCAGATCTGGCTCCAACTGACGACAAACATTCATAATTGTTTGTGGATTCAGACAGTAGATCTGGATAATGTGGTGTTATTCCATGGTATGAATGGCTGCCAGTTGATGATAGGCATGAGGTTGTCTGATTCTCCCCCTCCCTGGGTACGTATGTATGAGAAGAAATGTTTTTTGCCATCATTCAATGTGCCCCTTGCAACATACATGATGCATGTTAATGACAAACTGTGACAAAGCATGTCATAAGTTGAGGACATGATACACAGTGCACATCACAAATGTTAATCACACAAAAGTAATATGTTACTCCCTTGCTTTGAAAAACATGTGTAAACATCATCTATCTGCTCATCAACAATTTGTGCATGAAACTTGCTACAGGGACTATGACATCATTTCCCAAACTTTGCAATTACCTTTGCCAGGGGGGCTTTGCCTCAAAGCAGATTGCCATATGTGCCTAACAATATACAAAAATGATGTCTAAGTGGTAGGACCTACATGACAGGACAAGCACTTATCACTGAAAAAACAACATTTTCGGAGATATGACACATTTTTTCAGAGGCATGTAATGCATGTCAGGCCTCTAAAATGGCAGATGCCTGACCTACTCCACTGGACATTAGGAACCGCCCGCAGCCGCTGGTGGACGTTGTCATGGAGGTAGGTAGTTGCAACCACGGCAGACACAACTATAGGCTAACATTGTTGCCAGTGTTGGTCGCAGGCCAATGGCTGTTTCCGCTGGTGGAAACGTCCCTGTACGTGGTGGACGTGACCGCCATGTTCTCCAAAATCCCTCATTTGACTTCGGACACTGCTGCCAGCAAGACCTCCACTACCTGACCTGCTGTGTACCGCCTCTGGGAGCAATCATGCCACGTCAAGCAGGTGATAGGGCCCCTGCCTTTTCCCCGGAGGAGCTGGAGAGGCTAGTCACCAAGGTCCTACCCCTGTATGAACAGCTTTATGGTGCACTAGAGAAGCAGGTAAGTGCCTCATGTCCACATTTATTTTTCTGTATGTTACCATATTTTCCCTCATCACAGGTTAGATTGTGCCCATGTGTGCCAGAATGTAAAGTCAAGGCCATGGAGGTGCAGTCGGTGTGGCATTAGTGGGAGAGTGAATGTGCATGTATCTGTGTCTAGTGCCTGATGTTGAGTCCTAATACATTGTTGTGTGTATGTCTTGAGTGTATCCTGATCTACCTCATGTTGGATGCACAGAACTAGTTGAGATTACATCACAGCCATCCCCATACATCTCTTACCACATGGATGTTGTAAATGTGAGACAACATGTATTTGCATGACAGCATGAGCTGAGTATGTATGTTGTATGTGAGGTGTGTGTAAAGTGAGCTATGTGTATGTTGCCACTGAGATTTCAAACCACATCTGGCCTTGCTAAACTGTTGTTTTGAAGGCATGTCCTGATTTACTCTGCCCTTCAGGTTGCCACATAAACAGCACATGCCAAATTGTTGTTGGCTACATGATGTACAGTCATGCATGGAAGTGATGGGAATGCAGTTTCATGTAGGTTCTGTCTGCTTTAGCCTATAGAGACAAGGGACTGTCAACTGTATCTCCCAGTATGGGTCCAAGTCTAGGCTGGTGTTGAGTCACTTTTTCTATGCAACTGTGGTACTGTGCCCACTCCCTGTGTCCCAGTTGATCCTGTTATGTGGCCAAATCTAGGCTCTGTGCTAACTTGCAGCTTATTGAGGCTCTTTCCTTGATGATTATTAAAATGGTTTTAGGGGAGAGTTAATGATCTGTGACTAATCAGCTCTTGGCATCATTGTCAATGTGTATATCTGTCCCCTGACAGTCCCATACTCACACAGCCCTGTTGTCACTTTCACACAGGTCAAATTCGTCCTTTGCAGGCTTATTTCATAAAGGATAGTCCCACAGTGCAGACAGTGTGTTGATTCCTGGGAACCTATGATATGTGATTCAGTAGCTTGGTCACATGGCAGTAAATGGACAATGCATGCCTGTGTTTGTTGGATGCTATCTCTATAGGATGGACATATATTTCCAAAGGCATGTTCTGTTGCACACGTACATGACACAGAACCCCACCCCTGAGGCGGCATGAGTATGCATTTGTTAGTCCACATTTCCACAGATGGACAGGGTAGACACTTTTTGTCCCCAACATACCCTCCTCATTGTTATCCATGTATAATGTTTGAGTTTCTACTCTGGCAGTGGCTTGTAGGAACTGTATGCAGATAATCATTCTCACGGAGTGTGAGTGTTTTAATGCATTCATGCCTAAGGAGTCTATCTTTCAGAAGCCACAGAGGTGTGATGTTTTCCGTAGTTCCTCAGATCTCAGTCAGATTGCTATAGCATGTCCCACTAGATGTCAGTTGACCTACCTAGTCAGTTGAAGGCCTAAGCAGGATTATGGGTTTGTCTGCAGACTGGGAAGTGTTTGTAGTCATGTCTCTGTAATCGATGGCTAGTATGTGCAACACTTTGACAGTTTGGTCAAAAGAAGAATGTTCTTAACTTTAAGTACTGACATGTATGTGACTCAGCCATTTTGAATGGGACTTGTGGACATAATTTTGTGTCTTGTCTTCTGCATCAATGCAGGTCAATGTCCCACCAGAAGAAAGGGATATGGAGAGCCATCACCAAGAAGGTGCGGACCCTGGGCGCCCACAGGCGGTGGAGCATCCACTGTCACAGTTATTGGAAGTTATTTGTCTCTCCAACATGCAAAGGATAGATGGTTACTATGAAAACACTCAGCTAATGTCATTGTAATAGGTGTCAGACATTAGTTGTGACTACCCTGAGGCTCACTGAATCATTGTTTTGTGTATTCTGGAGACATCTCTCCCTGGCATACTAGACCTGATGCCAATAGTGTTCCTTTACATGGCACATGTGAGGCCTATCTGAATAACATGGATACTACCTCCTTGACTCTATTGGGACAGATGTCACTTGTCGAAGTGTACATTGGTGAGATATTTCCAATATGACATGGGTATTTCCATGTCACCTACTCCAGAATATTGCACTTTTGTAATCAACGTAGCAGGATTTCATGGCATCATTTCTAATTGTTGGTACATTATGTATGTGCCAAATAGTTGTGTGCATGACTTTGGGGGTGATTCTGACCCCGGCGGTTCACTACCGCCGGGGCCAGGGTCGGCGGGAGCACCGGCAACAGGCTGGCGGTGCCCCGCAGGGCATTCTGACCGCGGCGGTTTGGCCGCGGTCAGAAAGGGAAAACCGGCGGTCTCCCGCCGGTTTTCCGCTGCCCTGGGAATCCCCCATGGCGGCGCAGCTTGCTGCGCCGCCATGGGGGATTCTGACAGCCCATACCGCCATCCTGTTCCTGGCGGTTCTCCCGCCAGGAACAGGATGGCGGTATGGGTTGTCGTGGGGCCCCTGGGGGCCCCTGCAGTGCCCATGCCTATGGCATGGGCACTGCAGGGGCCCCCGTAAGAGGGCCCCACATTGTATTTCAGTGTCTGAATTGCAGACACTGAAATACGCGACGGGTGCCACTGCACCCGTCGCACCTTCCCACTCCGCCGGCTCAATTCTGAGCCGGCGTCCTCGTGGGAAGGCTCTTTTGCACTGGGCTGGCGGGCGGCCTTTTGGCGGCCGCCCGCCAGCCCAGTGCAAAAGCCAGAATCACCGCAGCGGTCTTATGACCGCGGAGCGGTGTTCTGGAGGGGGGAACTCTGGCGGGCGGCCTCCGCCGCCCGTCAGGGTCAGAATGACCCCCCTTGTGTCTGAAATGTGGGAATGGACTTTACATTAGGATACCTTTATTTGCCAAACGTTAACTTTGGTCTGCTGTATGTGGCACAGCTTTGAGGATGGATAGGTCTCCTAGTTGTTGTATGGTTATTATGGTTGCAAGACTTGAGCCATGTAATTGTAATTGTCTTAGATCCTGATTTTCCTGTGGGCAACTTTAGTAAATCCAGATGGCATTCATGCATTTTTTGACCCATTTATGTGCCACTAAGATGTGAGTTTTTGCTGGGGCATATTTGACATGTTGGTATTGTATGCCAGTAAGAGTTGTGATTAAAGTGTTATAATGGACATGTTATGACCCTATTTCTCTGTCTTTTTGCAGCATCAGCACAGGCAAAGAAAGGAAACGGGGCCAAGCCAAGTGGGGAAGCATCTGGCCATGGGACCTCGAGTCAAGACACCACTGATACAGAAGAATCCAGTGGCCCAGAGGGTGAGGGGAGTGCCATGGGGGAGACTGGGACATCGTCATCATCACCATATTCTTCCTCCAGTGGCCACTCCCTAGTGGTGGTGGACCCAACCCAGTTGGCCGTGCCCTCTAACCCAAGAGGGTGAATGACTCCTTTGCCACAGGCACCTCTTCCCCAGCCCCTATTACCCCTGCTGCCGTCAGTGAGAAGGCTATTGACCTCCTAAGAAGTATCTCTGTGGGGCAGACAGCCATTGTGAATGCCATCCAGGGATTGGCAAGTTAGCTCCAAAAGACTAATGCATTCCTGGAAGGCATTCATGGTGCAATGTCTGGCCTACAGAGATCTTTTCAGGTTCTGGACTCCACACAGATGGCAACCAGTCACCCCCCCACCTTCCACCCTCCCTCCACCTCCCTCTTCCCAGTCCAAATTCCCCCTTCGCATACCTACCCAAACCACACAAACAGATCGCAGACATCCATCTCAACAGACAAACGGAGGGCACACAAACATAAGCACCACAAGACACATCAGCACACACACAAACAACTTCCACCCACCGACACAGCAACACTCACAACTTCCCCTGACAACCCTATAACCTCCAGCATCACACACACAACATCAAGCATACCTACAGACACCACCACAACAGGCACAGACACAGCCATCACATCCATCCTACCTGCAGACACTACCCTAGCAGACCCCAGACATCTACCACAAGCACCGCATTTGCCTGTGCATGTGTCCATTTTGGTGTGTGTCCCTTTCAGCTAGTTCCTGTATAGGTATGTCCCATGCAGTAGGATTTGTATGTGCTTTGTTGACTTGCCTTGCCCCATTGTGCAGATATGGATGACATTTGGTTTTAGTATTGTTTGTCCCTGAGACCCATGTAGGGCCATTTCCCCTGAACATGTTGTTTTGGGCTCTGTTTAAAGTGTTATATGTCCGAGTGCAATCTTCTTCCCTGGGTGACCCAGATGGCCCCATCCCAATTGTGTAGGTATAGTTGTCATGTTGTTCTTGGTCTATTTATCTCTCTGTGTTTTGTGTATGCCATTGTGCTTCCACTGTGTTCTAATGTATGTGATGTGTGTGTCCATTGCAGGGTTTTTTACTGGTGGTGGTGTTTGTGTTTCATGCCACATGAATGGATATGTGTGTTGTATGTAAGGACAGTCACTGGTCAGTGTGGAAAGTGAGTGTGTGAGGTGTACTTGTATATGTGCTGTGGGTGTTGTTGTTGATGTGTGTGACAATGTTTCGTAGCCTTCATTCTCCCTGTGCCTGAGATGTGTGGCTGTGCGTATTTGTGCAGTATTGCAGTGCTGTGTAAGTGTGCTGCTTAAAGGCGGCATATTGTGACTGTGTACATGTCTGTGTCGATGTATGTTTGTGACTGTGTGTTGTTTGTGATGCATACCTGCTGCTTGTGGCAAGCCACCCATGATAAGTTCGCCGGTACTAAAAGCTGTTTTTAAGTTTAATGATGCAGAGAGGTGTGTGTACTTACGGTTGTTGGTGTCCACGGCGACGTTGACTTTGTTGTCTATCGATGATCAGCAGCAGTGGCATGACGTTTTTGAATAGTTCCATGGCAGCAGGGGACATGCAAGGCTACCTGCAGGTAAGAGTCTTGCTTTATACTGTCCATTTCCTCTTCTGATAGGTGGTGGTTGGACTGCCACAGTCACAATGGTGGTGTGCAACCTTGTAATGAGTCCGGCAGAAACACAGGCTCTGCTGGCCTGGCTGTGCTTCCTCGTGGCCCTGGAGGTTTATGCTGCTTGGCAGTGCCGGCAGACCACTGGCAGTCTTCTCATAATACGGCGGTCACATCCACCAGCCCATTGATGGTTGGACCACTACCATTGTGGTCCCGGGACCACCAAACTCGTCTGAGGCCCTAAAGTAAGTTATTCTTGGTTTTGTTATTATGTTTATTTTGCATGCTTTTTAAAAAGAATGTTGTTTTACTTTAGGTTATGTGTTTATGCATATTTGTTAAGTTATTTTAAATATTTAAAAGTATTTTAAAGATTGTTTTAAATATTATACAATAAAATAATTTGCAAGCATATTTATTTTTTTATTTCTAGATAAATGTTTATGCAAATAATTATTTTGACATCTCTTAATTTAAAATATGTTTTTAAATTGCAGTTTTGTAATATTGTAGAGTTGTATTTTTGACTATTTGTAATTTACAAAAGATATTTACAAATTAATTTATGTTAAATATATTTTATAAAAGTATTGTAATTTTTAAAGTTTAAAACAATGTTATTAAATATAATTAAAATATATTTGAAAATTATACACTAAATATTCTTTTTTTCAATATTTTTGTTAATTTGAATGTTAATTGTAAAAATTAAGATTATTAAATTATTGTAATTTACATTTCTGTAAGAGATATTTTTTAGGTCTAGATTTTTTTTTTAAGACAATGTTTTCAAATCAATATTTTGGTTGTTTTAATACAGGGGATTCTGAATAGTTTGGTATTCTATATTTTGGCCTAGATACTTTTATAAGTTGATGTTTTGTATTCAATATTCAGAAGGACAATTGAGAACAGAATTTATTCAGATTTGCAGCTTTTTTTAAATCAGGCCCTGAGGTTGGAAACTTAGGCATACCTTTAGATGGCGAGTGGGTCAACATTTGTAACTTTCAAGCACCATCTTATACTTGCCAATCCTCTCCTGGGTGGTGGAAAAGTACATCTGTGTTGGCGAAAAAAGAGAGAGTACAAGTACTGATTAGTCTAGTTAGTCCTTGCCTGCCAATAGCTCAAGTAGGTTGTTGTGGCTTGTCCGCATTTCCCTCCAATTCACACCTGGTACATCATTCTCTCACCTTCTTTGTTTTCCTTCTTTAATCCCCTCCGGGTTTAGAAATCCCAATAAGGAGTACTTACCTTTTTCTGCTCAACTCATAGGGCCTCATTATGACTTTGGCGGTTATTTGGGAAGACGGCCATGGTGGTGGCTGCCAAAAGACCACCAAGTTGGTTGTCAGATGACCGCCGTATTACAAATAACACTGAAAACACCACCAAAAAACAGCCAAATATGTGAAATCTCCAGGACATTGGAGGACGGAAATGAGGTGGTTCCACCACCAGCACCGCCAGCCCAACAAAATTCTACCCATCAAATTACAATCCACAAATCACAACAGTGGTTCTTTCATGGCAGTAAACCAGTGGTGGTCTGAAACGCAGCGTTTTCAACTCACTTCTGTCAGAACAGAACACCATATTAGATAGTTTGAATACCCCACACTTTACACACATCCACACACCTGGCACACCTACTCATTGCACTATATAACACACCCCTACACAACCCACAATCATTGGCATCCAGAACGCCATACACATACACCGAGAAGCCATAAATATTAGATTTAGCTCTTGTACACTATAGGCACACATACATATTTCACTCAGCATATACCCCACATCAGCACAACAATACACACATCACTAGCACACACAATCCGCCACAACCGTTTCCCTCTCACATCAACAGCACCTACACTTCACTATTTACCAAACGCTACACCCTTTCACTCACAACACCCCCACACACCGTCTACACAACCACTACCATGGCCCCACAAAAACACCCATGTTTCACTGATGACGAATTAAGGGTCATGGTGGATGAAATTGTAAGGGAAGAGCTACACCTGTTTGGAGCACAGGTCCAACAAACATCTATTGCCAAGAAAATTGAGTTGTGGCAAAGAATAGTCAACAGGGTCAATTCTGTAGGCAGTCATCCACGCACAAGAGTACCCAACGCTCCCCTAAGCCTCGACCTAAGCCCCCCTCCTAAGCCCAAACCCAAAGGTCCCCCTCCCAATCCAAAGCCCAAACCCCCTGCTGGCCCCCCCAATACCTGAGGTGTAAGCCTGCCTCCTTAATGCCCCCACCTATGGATGTTACATGATAGTCAGGAGTCAAGTTGGGGGCACACACACATGTGCTTTGTGTACATGTTGCACAATATTTTCTTGGACTGGCCTCTAGCCTTGGACATTTTAACATTATTTCTTCAAATATATATTTGGACCAAACTGCTGTTGGTTTCAATGTTACATCTTTGTCCAACATTTCTTTTCTTACCGCAGAGTTGTTCTTGGCTAACATTATTTGTGTGTGAGTATTTGTGTGTCAGTGGTGGTTGTTTTACCTATTTTCACTACATGTGATGTTGTGTGCAGAGCATTTGGTGGTGGCCTGACCACACTGGCGGTGAGTGGTGGTTTGGATGTATTCTATTGTGAATACCGCCATGGTCATAATTTGGCGGTCTTCTCCACCAGCCTGCTGGAGGGACGACCACCACCGCCAACATGTCCGTCCTAAGACCGCTAAACTCATAATGACCCCAATAGTCTCCTTGGTTTACCAGTGTTCACAGACATTTCATTGGTTCTTGGTCTTCCTGACATTTGTTACAGCACTCCCTCTGCCGAAGAGTGATAAACTACACTTTTATTAGTGCAACTCTGCTTTATATTCCATTGCAATGAGTTATATGATTTCTCTCTTTTAAATGCTAGCACGTAAGAAGAGTGAGGCTAATGCAGAACATAAGTTACAAAGAAGAAGGTTTGCCAATGACGCCAGTGTTCTGCTTCTTCCTCAAGTCCACTTCCCCCATACTCTTTCTCTCAGGGTTATGTTTCCTCAGACCAGAGACAGAAAGATACCTCTCAGATTCCAGAACTTTCTGTCACCGAAATGTAAGGAAAATGTGTTTTTTTAGCCAAATTTTGAGGTTTGCAAAGGATTCTGGGTAACAGAACCTGGTCAGAGCCCCACAAGTCACCCCATCTTGGATTCCCCTAGGTCTCTAGTTTTCACAAATGCACAGGTTTGGTAGGTTTCCCTAGGTGCCGGCTGAGCTAGGGGCCAAAATCTACAGGCAGGCACTTTGCAAAAAACACCTCTGTTTTCTGGGGAAAAAAAAAAGGGATGTGTCCACGTTGTGTTTTGGACCATTTCCTTTTGTGGGCGCTAGGCCTACCCACACAAGTGAGGTACCGTTTTTATCGGGAGAATTGGGGGAACGCTGGGTGGAAGGAAATTTGTGGCTCCTCTCAGATTCCAGAACTTTCTGTCACCGAAATGTGAGGAAAATGTGTTTTTTTAGCCAAATTTTGAGGTTTGCAAAGGATTCTGGGTAACAGAACCTGGTCAGAGCCCCACAAGTCACCCCATCTTGGATTCCCCTAGGTCTCTAGTTTTCAAAAATGCACAGGCTTGGTAGGTTTCCCTAGGTGCCGGCTGAGCTAGAGGCCAAAATCTACAGGTAGGCACTTTGCAAAAAACACCTCTGTTTTCTGTCAAAAAATGTGATGTGTCCACGTTGTGTTTTGGGGCATTTCCTGTCGCTGGCGCTAGGCCTACCCACACCAGTGAGGTACAATTGTTATCGGGAGACTTGGGGGAACATAGAATAGCAAAACAAGTGTTATTGCCCCTTGTCTTTCTCTACATTTTTTCCTTCCAAATATAAGAGAGTGTGTAAAAAAGACGTCTACTTGAGAAATGCCCTGTAATTCACATGCTAGTATGGGCACCCCGGAATTCAGAGACGTGCAAATAACCACTGCTCCTCAACACCTTATCTTGTGCCCATTTTGGAAATACAAAGGTTTTCTTGATAGCTATTTTTAACTCTTTATATTTCAGCAAATGAATTGCTGTATACCCGGTATAGCATGAAAAGCCAATGCAGGGTGCAGGTCATTTATTGGCTCTGGGTACCTAGAGTTCTTGATGAACCTACAAGCCCTATATATCCCCGCAACCAGAAGAGTCCAGCAGACGTAACGGTATATTGCTTTAAAAAATCTGACATTGCAGGAAAAAGTTACAGAGTAAAACGTAGAGAAAAATTGCAGATTTTTTCACCTCAATTTCAAGATTTTTTTTTCCAGTTGTAATTTTCTGTAGGAAACCCTTGTAGGATCTACAAAAATTACCCCTTGCTGAATTCAGAGTTTTGTCTACTTTTCAGAAATGTTTCGGTTTCTGGGATCCAGCATTGGTTTCATGCCCATTTCTGTCACTGACTGGAAGGAAGCTGAAAGCACAAAAAATCGTAAAAATTGGGTATGTCCCAGTAAAATGGCAAAATTGTGTTGAAAAATTGGGTTCTGATTCAAATCTGCCTGTTCCTGAAAGCTGGGAAGCTGGTGATTTTAGCACCGCAAACCCTTTGTTGATGCCATTTTCAGGGGAAAAAACACAAGCCTTCTTCTGCAGCCCCTTTTTCAAATTTTTTTGAAAAAAACGAAATTTTCACTGTATTTTGGCTAATTCCTTGGCCTCCTTCTGGGGAACCCACAAAGTCTGGGTACCTCTAGAATCCCTAGGATGTTGAAAAAAAAGGACGCAAATTTGGCGTGGGTAGCTTATGTGAACAAAAAGTTATGAGGGCCTAAGCACGAACTGTCCCAAATAGCCAAAAAAAGGCTCGGCACAGGAGGGGGAAAAGGCCTGGCAGCGAAGGGGTTAATTTTATATATATATATATATATATATATATATTATCTAGTTTTGGAGATTTATGTTTATTTCCACAAGAGATGATAATAAAATGATTGATTAATATATAAGCTAGTTGGATTGTAGGCCTTCTTGGGTATGAGAGTGCAGATGAAGGAATGGTAAGACCAGAAAGTGTTGCAAAGGTTACCAAGAGGGTCAGGAAATGTTGGTAAAAAAGCTCATTTGTCTCAGAGCTTTTCATGGATACAGGGTGTGGGTCATAGGAGGTAGTACAGAAGCTATCTGTGGTGAACGACTAGGTAGACACAGGTGCCACGTGGGAACCCAGCAGGATATTCCTCTTAAACCAGATTTAGCCTTAACTCTGGAGATACTACACAGTGAACATCATGGTTATGTCAGAGGAAGATAAGGAAGACAGGTAACCTCTTCCTGGCTTACTGCATATTGACATCAAGAATAGATCTGTGAAGGGGTTACAACTTCCCCACAAACTGACACCTGAGCAGCATAGAGAATGTTGAGAGGTTTTAGCATGTTTTTTCTACATAATCCTACTGACTCTGCGATGCTCACCAGTTTGTGTTCACAAGAGCTGTCAAAACCCAAAGTTATTGCATGTCTGATCTAGGAATGCATTAGGGCAGAAGTGCCCAAGATATTGGCCATGGTAGTGATTGAGAGATCTCATAGTCCTGTGGTGTTGGTGCCCAAGCAAGGTTCAGCAGATGTGAACTTATGTGTGGATTGCAGGGCCCTCAACAAAGTTACCAAGACAGATGCATATCTGATCCCCAGAGATGAAGAGCTTGTTGGTTGGCTGGGTACTTCAGAATACTTGAGCAACTTTGATCTGACCAGTGGCTACCAGAGATAGCTTTAGGGTCTACTGCAAAGGAGAAGACTGCATTTTCTGCACCTGTTGGGTTATTTCAGTTTAAGTTAAGTTGATGTCCATTCTTTAGCTTGAAAACGTTTCCTGCCACCTATTGCACCACAGACAATAGTGTTGTATTGATGGCCCCATTAAAGTTCATGAGATGAGAGGATTCGAGACAGGAATTTAATTGGGACTTGCATAGATGAAGGAAATGATTCAGAATGAGGGTTTGATAAGGTTAAGGGCCAGCAATCATGTGGTTGGACTCACTACTATTGAAGGGCATCACAGGGATGGTGGCCTTCTGTGGTCCCCAAGAGGGAGATGAAAAAAAAGTGGCGAGGTAGAGGATGGAACAGGGGACAATACCAACTGGGGTGAGGCAGACAAGGTACCAAACGTAAAGATGGTAGAGATAAAGTTTAGTAAAAACAGTCCCTCCCCTAAATTCAACACCCCATCATATAATCTGAACCAATGGTGTTACATGCATGGTGTTACACCTGGCATCCTTAGCGTGATTTCCCCTAGCTATATGCCCCATTTCCTCCTGTTTTTCTGACCTCGTTTTGGCTGGCTTTAGGGCTCTAGGCGCTTTAATACTGCACACCAGTGCTAACATTTGTGTGCTCTCTCTCCCTAAAACATGATAACATTTGCTTATCTACAACTGGCATATCTAATTTACTTATACGCCCCTAGTAAAGTGCACTACCTGTGCCCAGGGCCTGTAAATTAAAAGCCACTAGCCTGCTTGCAGCACTGATTGTGCCACCCACTTCAGTAACCCTTCAAACATGTCTCAGGTCTGCCACTATAGAGCCTGTGTGTACAGTTTTAAACTGTCATGTTGACCTGGTAAGCTAGCCCTCCTGCCAGGCCCTACCCTTCCTTTTTAATACATATAAGTCACCCCTAAGGTAGGCCCTCAACAGCCCCCAGAGCAGGGTGCAGTTTATTCAGAAAGTTGGACAAGTGCTTTTACGTTTTGCATGCCCAGGTAGTGAAAAACATTTAAATTTGTTTTCACTACTGCAAGGCCTACCTCTCCCATAGATTAACATTGGGATTGCTTTATTACATTTTATAAGTGTAACTTCCAATTGGGAAGAGATGAGACAGCTGATGTTGAAGTTGATTTTAAATTCTGAAAATGCCACTTTTAGAAAATTGGCATTTTCTTACCTTAAATCATCCAATGTCTCTGCCTGTCTCTGAATATACATCTAGGGTGGGTGACAGCTCAGCTGTGTGCATTCCCTCTAAACATACACACACAAAGGGAGCTTAGGAGTGCCTGATGTGCCATCAACATCCTGATAGGCCATTAAAATCTTGATGGGTCATCCTGGCCAGGATAGGAGGGCGGAGCTAACACGTGCAACTGAATGGGCTGTGTCTGTCCCCACACAAAGTTCAGCGTAACCCCTGTAGTCAGTCAGGAGCCAGGGTAGGAAGGGTAGGGACTTTGTGCACTTCAAAGGTCTCTCTTTGAAGTCTCCCCCACTTCAAAGGCGCAACAGGGAATAGGTACTGGACAGCAGACACTACCACGTCAGTACACTTCTGGACCTGAGGACATTCTGCCAGGAAGGACATTTGTGCTGCTGAAGGTACTGTCAATCTGCTAGACTCTACTGGACTTTGTTGACGCCTGCTTTACTATGTCTACCTTGCGGCCCTCCTTGCCTGGGAATGAGAAGAACTGGACCTGCAGCTCTACATCACCAGAACCAAAGTGACTCCAAGGGCTTGCTGGCTTGCCTCCTGTTGTGACATCAAAGACTTCCAACAACCTTGCTGCAGCTTCTGGACTCTGCAATCTGTGAGTCCTGCACTGCCAAATGGTGCCTTGAAACTGGGTTTGCTAGCTGTTTCCTTGCTGGAATCCACGCATTGCTGTCGTTGCGCCGGTTGGAACCATTATATTGTATCTCCTTCGGCTATGCAACATTGCCGCCACAAGAAACATCACATCGCCGACTGCTCAGATCGATGACTACGCATCATCTGCACCTAAGAGGTTTGACATCAACTTATCTCCCATTGTGTAGCTCAGAACCGATGCATCACCTACACTGCCAGCATCGACGACATTGCTCCTCGATGTCGATGGAACCCCGAACCAAGATACTGATTTCAGCGGGGCAAGGATGGCCCTATATCTGACCCACACTTCATCAGCCTCACCTCTAGTGCAACCAGATAGCCCGTGTTGGTGCTTTATGCTTTTAAGCACTATATTTGCAGATATTCTATAAAAATTCATATCTCAACTTCTACTTACTAGATTTTTTGATGTTTTGGTCTCATTTTATTAATTCAATCAAGCTCTATTTTTTAGGCATATGTGGATTATTTTTGTGTGGTCTTTTCACTGTTTTGCTATTTGGTGCACAAATACTTTACACATTGCCTCCCAAGTTAAGCATGTCTGCTCTGTGCCAGGCTACCAGAGTGTGAGCACAGGTTAATTTATGGTGTGTAGCTGACTTACAATGACCAGGATTGTGGTTCCTACTTGGACAGGGTGCATACCTCTGCCAACTAGAGACCCAGGTGGTCATTCTGACTTTGGCGGTATTTACCCAAGACCGCCGTGTAAGCGGGCCCCGAAAGACCACCAGTGATGGCGGTCTAAAGACCACCATATTATGAGTTACCACCACAACACTGCCCAAAAATAACCCAAAAAATGACACCGTCGGCCTGAACGATGGCGTGAAAGAGGCGTCTGCAGCATCGCTAGGCCGAGAACATCCCACCTGCCAAATCACAGTTCACAAAACAGCACTGCGGTCTTAGCACAGTGCCAATCCATTTGAAATCCGAACCGCCATGAGAAAAAAGCTCCTCCACCAGAACACTCCACCACATTGGACAATACCAATACCCCACACCTGATACACATACACACAGCACTACAAAACATCCCCCCACACATACCCAGAACCCTTTGCATCCATAAAGTTAGACAGAGTGAGGCAAGAGCACACTGAAAGAAAGCACTGCACCTAGATGTCACAGGCACCATCACACTGAACATGCATCACACAACACACAAAATCAAGAGAAACACAACATGCCCATCACCACTGCACACAAACACCACAAACCACACGCACATTCTATCACCCCAACTCACACCAACAAACAGCACACCCAGCATCCCTGCACAACACACACCCCACCACCCACAACACAACCACCATGGCACCACAAAAAAAAACACGATTCACAGATGAGGAGCTGAGGGTCATGGTATATGAAATCGTCAGAGTGGAGAAACAACTGTTTGGAGCACAGGTCCAGCAGACATCCATAGCCCGGAAAAACGACTTATGGCAGAGGATCGTCATCAGGGTGAACGCTGTGGGGAACCATCCACTCACACAGGAGGACACTAGGAAGAGGTGGAATGACCTATGGGTAAAGTACGGGCCATGGCTTCCAGGAACCAAATCCCCATCATGAGGACTTGTGGTGGGCCCCCACTATCTCCCCCAGAATTATCATCGTGGGAGGAGAAGGTCTCGGCCATCCTCCACCCAGAGGGGCTGATGAAAATACCTACTAAACAGGACATTGGTAAGTCAACTACACTCCCTGGCCAACATGTCCCCATGCACAGCACGGCACAGCAATACCCTCTCATCCCCTCACACCATCCTAATGGGCACAAACCCACCATGGACCCAATAGCCAACTTTGTATGCCACAACTCCCTACTAACACCATTCTCTCACAGGCCCACCTAGTGCATGGATACCCCACACTGCAGCAAGTACTAAAACTACCACAATGCAACACTCCCTACCCTTGCATAACTGCTACATCCACTTCACATCTCTACACTTGCATGTTAAACCACATCACTCCCCTTTAACAACAAGTAATTGGAATGCACATCAGTACATGGCAATGACAGTAGCAAGGCCAATACAAACTATTGCCCAAAATACTCGACCTGCAGGTCGAGTAACTTGAATAATCTACTCAACCTAACTGATATGTACTTGACCCGTAAATGGATCTCAAATTGTGTGATCCTAGGCAAATAGTTAACAGAGTCTCCTTTTTCTTAATTCTCACAGATGAATGCACCTTCAAATTTGTGAGCTCAGTATTTCTGCAGTACAAAAAACCTCTTTTGTTTGATTAAGTAGACTACAATTTGCTGCATGCATCACAAGAATCTAGCCCACATAACCATGAGGTCTAGCCCACGTAACCTAGGACTTCTTTTAATTTACTAATAACATTGCCATCAGGGCAGGAGTGTTTTTCAGTTTGTTTAAACACTCATTTTTAATAAATATATTACCAAACCATGATGTGGTAACATATTGTCATCTCTACACAGTAACTTTTCAAGAAATGTCTAAAAACCTCTCCACTAATTTGCAGCTTTCTGATACAACTATATAGTGTATAGACACTGACACAGCAGCCCGCAACCTCAGGCAATGGATCGATGACTGTGCCAACACTCTTGCCCCGATCAAGAATTCTTCCAACAGACGCACCGACAGAAAGGCCTTCTGGTTCACCGCTGACCTCCAAGAATCCGAGCAAACATGCCGAAGACTCTAAAAGAAGTGGCGCCAAGATCAGACACTGGACAACCACACAGCCTCCAAGAACACCATCTGCAGACACCACCAACTCATCTGAACTTCTAAGAGAACTGCCTTCAAAGAACGCATCAACAACAATGCACACAGCCACAAGGAGCTCTTCAACATTGTGAAAGGGCTCTCCAACCCCGGCTCCAACATCAATTACATCCCGCCATCACAAGACCTCTGCGACTCATCAACAGTTCCTTTGAGACCGCCTCCTTCCTGGAGAGCGGCAAACATGCTGAGATCAACGCCCTCCTCAAGAAACCCAAGGCAGACCCAAAGGACCTCAAAAACTTCCGGTCCATCTCCCTGCTCCAACTGACCTGTTTCATCAAGGAGAATAGCACTCTGGACGCATCCCAATCCGGATTCCGCAACAACCACTGCACCGAAATCGCCCTCATCGCCGCCAACGACATCAGGACCATACTGGACAATGGCGAAGCTGCAGCTCTCATCCTCCTGGACCTCTCAGCCCTGTTCGACGCCGTCTGCCACCACACCCTATGCACACGCCTCAATGACGCAGGAGTCCACGACAGAGCCCTGGACTGTATTACCTCCTTCCTCACCGGCAGAACTCAGAGAGTCCGCCTCCCTCCATTCTGCTCTGAAGCCACCAAAATCATCTGCGGCGTACCCCAGGGTTCGTCCCTCAGCCTGACACTCTTCAACGTCTACATGCCTGCTCGCTAATATCACCAGATCTCACAACCTTAACATTATCTCATACGCTGATGACACCCAGCTGATCCTTTCCCTCCCAAGAACCCTGCCACCGCCAAACCCAACCTCCACAAAGGAATGAAGGCCATCGCCGAATGGATGAAGAACAGTTGCCTGAAACTGAATTCCGACAAGACTGAGGTCCTCATCTTCGGCTCCACCCCCTCCACATTGGATGACTCCTGGTGGACTTCCATACTGGGAACCGCACCGACACCCACCGACCACGCACGCAACCTGGGATTCATCCTGCACTCTTCACTATCTATGACCCAGCAAGTCAATGCCATCTACTCCTGCTTCAACACCCTCTGCATGCTTTGGAAGATCTACAAATGGATCCCCACTGAAACCAGAAGAATAGTCACCCAAGCCCGCGTAAGCAGCAAGCTGGACTACGGCAATGCCTTCTACACAGGAACCACGGCCAATTTCCAGAAAAGACTGCAACACATAAAGAACGCCTCTGTACGCCTCATCCTGGAAATCCCCCGCCACTGCTACATCACAGCCCACCTGAGAGACCTACACTGGCTCCCTGTCAACAAGAGAATCACGTTTAAACTCCTCATTCACACTCACCAGGCGCTGCACAACACTGGACCAGAATACCTCAACAGGCGGCTCTCCTTCTACACCCCGACCCTACAGCTTCACTATGCCGACCTTGCCCTCGCCACCGTCCCAGGCATCCACAGAAGAACCACCGGCGGCAGATTGTTCTCCCACCTCGCTGCCAAGATGTGGAACACTCTTCCCACCCACCTGCGTCAGACTAAGGACCTACTTACCTTCAGGAGACTTTTCAAGACATGCCTGTTTGAGCAGTAGCAGCTCCCCCACTCAGTGCCTTGAGACCCTCACGGGTGAGTAGTGCGCTTCCATGATTGATGGATTGTATTACCAATCTGTGAAAATTGGGTTTCAGAAAACATATCATTTGCACATCAACATGTAAAGTATTCTGATTTGTTTTCATCCTATTAAAATATTTTTTCATCACACAGAAATATTTAAAAAGGGCTTTCACAACTACTGAAATATATTTTGAAATGTTTGCACAGTTGACTTAGGCATTTAAATGTTGTGTGTTAGGAAAAACATGACACCCTATATCCTTTTATTTTACATTCTAAGCAGTAAGTCACACATTTCACCTTACAAAGTCCTGGAACTCTGTAGTCAGAAGGAAAATTAATTGTAAGAAAAACTGACTCTTGACCCCTGTCTGTGAACACAGAGCAAATGTGACATAAAAACAAGATTAAAAGGCATCTTTTATTGCCCCTCCACTTTTCAACTGAACAGAACACCTGTCAGTGTCAACTCACCAGAAGGGACGAGTATTAAAAATAGCTCGACCTGATCAAATAAGACTTGTCAATGCAAGCGGTTGAGTGAATTTTTTGAGCCTTGAACCATGAGTATCACTAATACAATACCATCATGTGACACAATACCTCTCGTTCCATAGGTTTCCCAAGTACTGCCCCACATCAGAGAATGCCAGTGACAGAAAGCCGAGGCCTAGAAGAGGGTCCAATAGTTTTGAATCCCCTGGATGTCTGGATAGGGATGACGTATCTGGCCCATCAGGCATGAGTGGTCAGTCCACCACCACCAGCCTCACCCTGCCCACCTCCCATGTGGCATTCATTGTACAGCAGAGCCCATCTTCCCAAACCTGTGTCCCAAAGTCACATCAAACATCAGTGTGCCCCACAGGACAGGGGCCTGAGTCAACATTGCAATCCCAAGACAATGACGGTCCTGGTGTCAGTGGAAGGGGGCACACTGCACTAGGGGCACAGGCACAGGGGGCAAGGGCCAGTGGAAGGGCAATTGTGGACCAAAGGACAAGGCAGCAACAGGACACGACTGGCCAAAAAAACACCAATTTGCACAAGTCATGGTGCATGTGTCTTCATTGTTTAAAGTGGCATTTCTGTTTACAAGCAACAATCAAATACACATATCAGCACTAAAAGAATGTCAAAGTGACAGATGTAGTAGGAATCTCTAGCAGGTGTGTAAGTACATCCATATTGTAGTAACATCCAGTGTCAATTATGCCAAACAGGCATATCAGTAACCAGCCTGCAAACAGACATGTGACCTGAAGAGGGAAAATTACATGGAATTAGCCTCAATGTTGTAAAGCATGTACTCCATATTCATACATCAACAGTGGTTGAACACAAACACAGGATGACTGCTCCAGCACCTATGATACCACATTTATAAGGGCCTGCATTGTCACTCACACACGTGTAGGAAAGTAAAGATTTCACATAGGTAACATCCCATACAGATCACATCCCTGAGTAGTCAGGAACAGGTAGTTGCCACACAGCAGCTGACAATGCAGCATGATAACCCTACACAGCAGGACAAGACTGATAAGTCCCCCTTACATTTACCCAAACAGGCAGACTTAGGAATCATAACCTTTGGTACAACCATAAGGATGTTCTGTTATGGCACCAGCATTTCACACATGTCATTGTCAGCAATGCATTTCCACTACCCCTCATGGTAAGTCAGCTACCTTTCAGTGTCCGAAACCAAGATGGAAGGCAGTAATCCCCACACACACCTTGGTGTATGCAAAATCTGAGTACAGACTGGCTTTACCAATACATAGTCCAAGTGCACATGACATACAAATCATGCATACCTGTTCATTATTGAAAGTAGTGATGAATCAGGTCAGTCCTGTTGTCATGTGCCTCATCCTCGTATGCCTCCTCCTAAGTATCAGAGTCACTGGCCCCAACCACTGCTCTAGCATCAATGTCCCCCTCCTCCAACAGTGGGATGTGCCTTCTGAGGGCCAGATTATGAAGCATGCAGCATGCAACAAAGATCTTGCAGACTTTACCTGATTGGTATTGTAGGACACCACCAGACACATGAAGGCAACAAAACCTAGCTTTTAAGAGGCCGAAAGTCCTCTCAATCACCGCCTTGTACGGCCATGTGCCTCATTGTACCTGTTCTCCCCTCCTGTAGTTGGATGTCTAACAGGTGTCAGGAGCCAAGGCAGGTTGGGGTATCCGGAGTCACCTGCGTGGAAAAGGAGATATGACACTAGGTAGCAATGCTAGGCAGAGTGCAGACTGTTTAGGGAGGGGTATCAAACGTCTGACATGGAGAGCAGTACGCATACCTATTAGCCAGGCCCTTCTACTTGTAGCTGTAACATCAATGCAGGGACACTGCTGTTCCTCAGGACATAGGAATCATGTACCGATCCAGGGAATTTGGCAGTTACATCTGTTATGTACTCGTCTGCAAGACACACCACTTGTACAATGGGTGAATATGTATTCCTCTGGTTTCTGTAGACCTGTTCTTTGGCCCTCGAAGGTACCAAGGCGATGTGAGTCCCATCAAAGGCCCTATTACATGTGGGACATGAGATATATTGTTGAAGGCTGCTTTAACAGTGGGCAATTCAGCACATTATGGGAACCTTATGTACCTGTTCACATGCTTGATTAGGGCACCCAGCACATCCTGTAACACATTACCAAACTTGGGCTGTGACATCCCTGCAGCCAGTCCTACAGTCACCTGAAATGAGCCACTCGCAAGTATTGCGTAGGTTCTCGTTATTCTAATAAGACTACTGAATTTTGAGCAGCAGAATCATCCACGGTGTGGGAGACTGAGTCTAACCCACTGCGGGTGACACCTGTCGCTCTAAATCTGGGTTTTGCTCCGGCTAACTAGCAGTGCCTCATCTCTACCAGAGGATAGTGATGATTGGGCAGCCCAGCACATGACATACTAGGCTTCTCAGGGAAGTCGTGGTCACTCAGGTCACATCCAGTTCTCTCATTTACAATTCAGTCTCATATATAAACAACAAACAGAGGCAGTATATGTTTCAATAATGAGTTTAATAAAACAACTGCATCTTGGATAGCAAAGCGTGGGCTGCAATAACCAGGATGACACAACAAGACAGTATTAAAATTGTGAGGAGAAGAGTGAAGCATAAAAACAACGCTATCATATTGTCACTATGATCGATGTACTATTTCCTTTCTAAGTTATAGTTTGAGCACAGCATGTTAAGCTCTAGTTCTGCCTTTCAGGTTCCCCCGGGAAGACATCAACCCTCATACCTGAGCAAAGGCCTGTGGTCTGCATTAGGATCTGTAGCGAAGCATTCAGCAATCAGCATACAGTTGTGGTTCCCTGGCTGGAATATCCCTCTCACGTGTAAGGGACAAGGAAGTGTTTATATAACAACACAACTGATGTTCTGAGAAAATGTCCCTATATAAGGATGTGTATTTTCTACGAATGTTGGAGACTAAACTTCTACCACGTTCACCAGCAATGTACCCAACTGTAGCCTTGAATGAAGCACAGAGTGATCAAGAATGTCTTGTTCGAGAACAGTGTGCTAGGTTAGGCAAAAACAGATAGATGAAAATAAAACAAGACCATAAAAATGGTTATTGTAATAATAACAATGCGAAGCCGAATAATATATATCTAGGTTAAAGTGCACAGTGGCCTATTGTGTTAAAATAACGTGCATGGAGCTATAACTAAAATGGCTACACAACACCCTCCCCTTGTCGGTTGAAAGTGGTTCAGAGCCAAATCTAAAATGTTATTGCTAAAAAGCTCAACCTAAGATATATATAAAAGCAAAGTCAATTCGGACAAGTTAAAGGGACACACAAGCATCCAACGTGACAATTTAAAACATGAGCATGTGGCATATAACCAAATTTGAAGGGCTTGTCAATTTAAATAGTTCCAATCTAAGTACGAGTCATGGAGAACAGGAGATCTTCCACTTCGGCCGATGTTAAAATTGGAAAAGTCCTCGCCAAGAAAGAATCAAGGAGCAAGTGTGTCCCGTAGCCCCAGTGTCAACCAAGGCGTCATCCTGTGGACTGCCCATTGATGAGTTGTCAACACCTTCCTCCAGGAAGGGTAACTCATAAGCAGCTTCACGCACCAAACGCAATCTCAATGTGCATGACTGGTAATGAACCCTCAGCGAGAACATCAACAGATCAGAGTCCCCTGCAGGCAAGCGCTGCTGTGAAAGGCAGATTTCCAGTGCATGTTCGAAAGAGCACCAGAGGCACCGAAACACGGGCTGCACACAATGCAAAACCGATCTGAATGACAAAGACCAGCCACACTCCAATTGCTCCAGGAGTGTTGCTTCAAAATACTGCATCATATGCTCACGACACAGCTGCGCTGATGGAAGCACTGTCATTTATCCTCATTGTGGTGGGACAGCCATTGCGCATAAACAACAGCAACAGCAGGATACCAGCTAATAAATCCAAAGTTATCAAAAATCCCCCGAAAATGCTACTGAAAATTGAGTGGATAGCTGAAGGTATCAAACCGAATACGGAGGAGAAGGTGTGAAGGAAACCAGAACCAACAGCTTTGAAAAAATGCGCAATTCCAGTTGTACTGGACGCATTCAATATTTGTCCCATGAGTTCACCAAAGTGACTTGGAAATTTTGTATTTAACAGGCACTGTATTTCTGCCGATGACCTTGCCAGTTGAAGTGCGTAGGTCTCGCGCGAAGATGTAAGGGCCACATGCTTTTGAAACACTAAACTTTGAGTCTGCTTAGCTTGTCAAAATTCACGTTTGGAGTAGCAATGTGAGGCCAAATATCAGCTACCTCCCTAATTTTAGTGGTGGGAAAGAGTATGTTCCCACAGCATGTAACGACCTTAGAGACCGAAACAATGTAAACTATTCCAGCCCGCATGCCACAACAGTCTTCACCATTGAGGAGGACGTAGCTGCCGTTTGAAAGCACCTGGAACGTCTGTCTAATCATGGGGACTGGAACTCCCTTCAGATAACGAGCCAAGTTCGCAGCAGAGGCGTTACACGCCCCATGCAAGGACAGCTGTTTACAAATCATCGAATGTCTGACTGAAATCTCGCATTCACTACCGCTAAGAAAGACTTCTTTATTGCCACTAAAGCATTTGTACGAGAAAGGGAAGCTTCCACACCTCATGAATGTAACTATCTCCTAGCTTTTCATATCTGCCTACCAGAAAGTGTTTTAAACAGGAGGTGAACTGAAGTGTTGGAATAGGCAGGTTAATAACCCCATGTATTAACCACTCAGCGGATGGTATTTTGGCCACAGTAAAAAGGCAACTTTTCTAATTTCTCAATGTTAAGCATGACATAAGTTGCTTCCTTCTTAGCCATTAGTTGTTGTTGTCGCGTTAAATCAAAGGAAGAAAATATCCCACTTGCACTGACATGCTGCCATGGAACGCGACCCGCCTTCAATGTTTGAAGCGTCCAACCCAACTGCATAATGGACCTGATCTGACTCTGTCCATTGTGTAAAGAAGACATATCTGATTGTATAACGTCTATAGCAGAAGAGACGATAATATTTATGGTATATACCCGGTCGGACAAGGTGTTAATCCCATTATCCACAACAGCTAATTCCTTTTTAGATTTTCCTGATCTATTTGCCTTAACGGGGCAGCAGCATCTTGTTGGGACAGTTTACAAATTTCATTATATACTACATATAAGAAACGCTTCCTACGTGGTGTTCTGGGGCCTAACAAGAAATCTTGTAGATCAGTTGTGTTAGACAGGAGACTGAGGTGTTCTCTAACCGCATCTAGTGAGGATGATGTTAACCATTGCTGGGATAATTTTCCCACACGGTGGCCCTCATTCTGACCTTGGCGGGCGGCGGAGGCCGCCCGCCAAAGTCCCGCCGTCAGGTTACCGTTCCGCGGTCGAAAGACCGCGGCGGTAATTCTGACTTTCCCGCTGGGCTGGCGGGCGGTCGCCTTCAGACCGCCAGCCAGCCCAGCGGGAAAGAGGCTTCCACGATGAAGCCGGCTCGGAATCGAGCCGGCGGAGTGGAAGCTGTGCGACGGGTGCAGTTGCACCCGTCGCGTATTTCACTGTCTGCGCAGCAGACAGTGAAATACATGTAGGGGCCCTCTTACGGGGGCCCCTGCAATGCCCATGCCAGTGGCATGGGCACTGCAGGGGCCCCCAGGGGCCCCGCGACCCCCCCTACCGCCATCCGGATCTCGGCGGTCCGACCGCCGGGATCTGGATGGCGGTAGGGGGGGTCGGAATCCCCGCGGCGGTGCAGCAAGCTGCGCCGCCGCGGAGGATTCAATGGGGCGGCGGAACACTGGCGGGACCCCGCCAGTGGTGCCGGTCCGACCGCGGCTTTACCGCCGCGGTCGGAATCCCCATTGGAGCACCGCCGGCCTGTCGGCGGTGCTCCCGCGGTCCTCCGCCCTGGCGGTCAAAGACCGCCAGGGTCAGAATGACCACCTATATGTTGTAATTATACCTGCATGCTCTTATGATATATAGCGAGGGTCTGGCCTACTCATCTAAAAACAAAAAAGATGAGTTAATAAAACGTTGGTGACACCCATTGGTATCTATTGGCCACAATAACCACCCACCAGGACGTGTCAGTGATGCATTAAATGTACCATTCTGGATCCATTCATCAAGCTGATTTTCAGTTGCATTTGTATATTTTTTCCATTTATAAAACTTTGTGGGGGCAGGTATACTGGGCATGTTAAATTCCCTAATTTTTGCTAAGCCTAAACAACTTGTCTGTTGCACTGTTTCATTTAAAAAGATCATTTGTACAGGAATAAGGCTTGCTCTGAACAATACTTCCTTTCCTTTAATTTGCCAATTTCTTGTTCCCCACACACTTTTCAGATCAGTTGTTTTAAGCCAATATTCATAGCCTTCTAACGATAACCGGGAAACAAAGGATTCCGAATATATAAATTTCATATTGGTCATTAACATACATATATCCTTAATAGGCGGTACTTTAAAATAATATGACTCAACATTTTTCACATTGTGCCCAGAAAAATATGCAAACTTTTCAGAACATGTTTTGGAACTCCTCTGTGGCGGAGTCGGGTAATGTTCCCATTGTGTGTACTTAAAAACAGTTCTGGGGCTGCCCGCCCTGGTGCCCATAATAATTATAGCAAAACATATCACCATAATTTTCTTTAAATTGGTAAACATCTTCGTTTTCTTTTTTTTTTCTTTCTTTTTTTTAAATATTTATTAAGGAATATAGGGTGGTACAGAGTATATAGAAATATTTCTTCAGAGCATTGCTTTAAAACATATAGTTTCGCAGTAGGTATATAGAAATATGCAATCTAACAAATATTCTGAATAATAGGTTATGGGGTTATGGGTGAATAATTGGGGGGGATTGAAAGAGAGAGTAGAAAACCGGAGAAAAGATTAGTCGTGGGGAGGGGAGGGGTGAGGGGGATAGTGTGGGCAAAAGGGGAAGTGGGAGGGGTAAATGGAGGGGCGGGAGGTCTTGGAGTCAGAATGTCAAGGCTGGTGAGTGAGTGGTCCGATTATTCCCTGTCTGGTGTGGGTTGTCGTGTAGTGTTAAGTAGTATGGTGTGTGTGCCTAAATAGTTATAATATGAGGTAGAGATTCCAGTGCTTGGGGAAGGATAATGCTAGGAAGGGAACGGTCAGGGGAATATCCGTGGAGATATATAGGTTAGGATGTTTTTAGGGGGCGGGTCCTTCTTATATGAATTAGGTGGTCAGACACTGATCGGGTAGGAAGGGAGGGAGGAAGTCATTGATATATGTTTAAACGGTCCTGGGTCTAGGACATTTACCAAGGCGGGTAGCCTAGGGGGTGAAGGGAAAGGGAGAGAAAGAAAGGGCGAGGGAGACAGAGGGGGGGAGGGGAGGTCTGAGTTAACGACTGCTGTTAACCGACCGTCCACCAGCTGCCTCATGGTCTTGTCAGGAAGGGGCTCCAAACTTCCGTGAATAGTGCCGCTTGATCCTGAAAATTGTAAATTACTTGCTCGTGGGTGGTGGTTTGAAACATGGCTGTCATCCATTCTGTTGGTGTTGGGGCAATACTGGACCTCCAGTGTCGGAGTATGCAGATTTTGGCTGTGGCGATTGCTGTATGGAGTAACCGTTTATGGGGTCGTGATACGTAGGGGTACGGGTGCCTATCGTGTAAAAGAATAAGTGATGGCGGGGTCGGGTTTGCTATCTGTATAGAGTCTGTCAGAGTGTGGCGGACAGCTTCCCATAAGGGTTGTATCGTCGGGCAACGACATAGAATGTGGAGTAGGTCACAATGGAGGTCTGCACATCGCCAACACTTCGCGTGTGGCATCAAGCCTGCCCTAAAGAGTTTTATGGGGGTCCAATACCATTCTTGAGGACTTTAAATAGACAAAATTTCAGACGGGCTTTGCGGGCTTCAGGCGGGCTTCTATTATGTCCGACCATTCCTCTTCAGTGTAGGTGATCTCGAGTCGATCCTGCCACTTTAAGCACAGTCGTTCGAGAAGGGGCTGTGAGTAAAGATGGTTTGTTAGCTCTGCGTATAGACCAGCCATAACGCCTCTGTGTCGGCCCTACTTCTGTAGGTAAGTGACAATGGGTGAAGCTTTGCGAGTCCATGGGGGGGGTTCCTAGGGCTCTGCGCATGCAATGCTTAAGCTGTATGTATCGCCACTCTTGGTTATTGTGTATGCCGAACTCTTCCTGAAGGGAGGCGGAGGTTCGGAAGCGATCGCCTTCTATGATTTGGGATATGTTGTGGATACCAGTGTTGTTCCATTGGGGCCACCTAAAGAGGTTTCCTCCTATTTTTATGCTTTTATTCCCTGCTATAGGGGCCTGGGTGTGCAAGAAAGGGTGTGGGCCCAGTAAGCGGTGAGCTCTGCGCCAGGCTGTGTTTGTGGCCATAAGGATGGGGTTAGACAAGTGGGGGTAATCAGTGTATATCCCTCCTATCTCTGCATGCTGACCCCATAGGAGTTTCTCCGTGGCTACCCATTGTGGGGGATCCGGGGTGTCTGGGAATGTGTAAGCTAGCTGTGATAATTGTAAGGCTTGTGAGTATTGTTCTACTGAGGGTAGTCCTAAGCCTCCATAGGGTCGTCGTACCAATATTGTTGCAGGTTTCAGCCTTGAGCATGTGGGGCCCCAGACAAAGGTCCTTATTGAGGCATCGATCATTCGGAGCGAGGAGAGAGGCACCTGTAGAGGGAGCATGCCTAATATGTATGTGAAGCGAGGGAGGGTAACCATCTTAACCGCCTGGGTCCTGCCCCACATGGATAAGCCCAGTAGTGACCACTTGGCAAAGTCCTGTTTCATTCGGGATATAAGAGGGTCGAGGTTGTCCCTGACCATGTGTTCCAGGCATCGGTTGATATACGTTCCTAGATATTTAAGGCGAGTCGGGGTCCATTTGAATGGGAGGCCATGGATTGCAGCTCTCGTCGTTACGTGGGATAGGGGCAGCGATTCGCTCTTGTCCCAGTTTATCCAATATCCAGATAAGGGCGCGAAGCCCTCTATGATAGAGAGTAGTGATGGCAAGGATCTTTCGAGGTCAGACAAGGTTAATAGAATGTCATCTGCGGAGAGATAGATTTTGGAGGAACCCCCTGTTAGAGGGATAACTTTTATCTGTTGGGAGTTCCGTATAGTAGCTGCCAGAGGTTCCATTGCTAGCAGGAATAGGAGCAGTGACAGGGGGCAACCCTGTCGAGTGCTTCTTCCAATGGGGAATGGGTCTGATAGAAAGCCCCCGCAATTAACTTGTGCCGTGGGATGGTCATACAGTAATCGGACTTTGGAGATAATTTGTTCTCCGAGGCCGAAGTGCTTCATGGTGGTAAACAGATAGGGCCATTCGATACGGTCAAATGCTTTCTCCGTATCTAGAGATAGAGCCAGGGCTTCCTCTGGTAGTTGTAATGTTTCCAGTAGGGTATGACAGAGGGAACGCATGTGATTTCTGGAGGTGCGACCCGGCACAAATCCCACTTGAGTATTATGAATCAAGGAAGGTATCACTTTACATAGACGTGCTGCTAGGACGCTGGCTAGGAGTTTGATATCTCCGTTCAGGAGGGAGATGGGGCGATAACTGCCACAGAGTAGGGTCCCTCCCTGGCTTAGGTAGGACGACAATCATAGCCCTGTTGGACAGAGCGCCCAAAGAGCCTTCCTGACATGCTTCCGTAAGTGCCTCGTGCACTGCAGTGATTGCCTCTTCCCCAGCCCAGCTATAAAATTCCGCAGGGAATCTGTCCTCTCCCGGAGATTTATGGTAAGGGAGGTTTGCAATAACTTGCGTTATTTCTTCACTGCTTATATCGCCCTCTAGAAGAGCTCGGCCTGCCTCCGACAGACAAGGTAGATTGGCCGCGGTAAGAAATGCCTCCGTCTGTACATGGTCAGTGGCTATTTCAGGAGTATAGAGATGTTGGTAATATGTAGCAAATTCGTTCACAATATCTTGCGGGTGGGTAAATACCGCTCCTGAAGAGGACATTATGGCCTGGATAGCAGAGGCAGTCTCTCTCTGTCGAAGCTGTGCCGCTAGAAGGCGTCCTGCCTTCTCACCTTGTTCATAGTGACGACCGCGTAGTCTTTGCAACGCGTATTCCGCCTGTGATGTATAGAGCTCACTATTCGCCATTCGGGCCTGTTCGAGGGAACGGCGCAGCGCGGGGGACGGCTGGGCAGTGTATTGTTTGGTGAGATTCTGGATTGTGGTTTCTAAACTGCGTTGGCGGGCCTTACTGTCTCTATTGGCTAATGCTGCATCACGCATCATATTCCCTTTCAGAGTCGCCTTTGCCGCTGCCCATAGAACCCGTTTGGAAGCCACAGTACCCATATTTTCGGCCATATATGTGGATATATGGGCCTTAAGTTGTTCTTTCTCTTGGTGGGAGCGGTATCTATGTATAGCAAAGCACCATGGTTTGCGACTGGGGGAGGCTAAACCTACTTGGATCAGGAGTAGTATCGGGGAATGGTCTGAGAGTCCGCTATCTAGGATACTGGTGTCTTGCATTTGGGGGATTATGGTGTGTGATACAAAAAAATAATCCAGGCGTGATTGGGTACCGTGGACAGATGATAGAAAAGTATATTCCTTATCTTTTGGGTGTGTTATTCTCCAACAATCAATTAAGCCTGCATCCGTGGTTAGGTCCATCAGTAATGCCCTGTCGTGATTATTGCCTGCATCAATGGGGCCTGTCCTGTCCAGTATGGCATCTCGGGCGAGGTTCCACTCTCCCCCGATTATGTAACGGGTGGTTCCGATTTCGGTCAGAAGACGATTTAGTTGTAGGAAGAAGGGGCGCTTTGTGCCGGTTGGTGCGTAAACGGAGCCCACACATAGGAAGGTGTTTCCTAGTTTTAATTTAGCTAATATATATCTTCCCTCCGCATCGTTCCATGTTTTAATGATTGTAATCGGGAGGGACTTGCGCATTAGTATCGCTACTCTGCATTTGCGAGGTGTGCCACTCCCGGCCTCCTGGTCTGTTAGGCAACAGCTAAAGGCGACCTTTCCTACCCAGTCACGTTTAAGTTTACTGGACTCCAGGTTATCAAGGTGTGTTTCTTGGATCAGGGCAATGTCCGTTCTTTTAGATTGGAGATAGGACAATATCTTTTTCCGTTTAATATAGCTCGTCATGCCGTGTACGTTCCGGGAGAGGATTCGTAGTGGATGTGTTGCATGGGGAGCGTTCCCTGACATTCTTAGCGGTAGGGTGAGGTCTTGCCGATCCCGAGGACTGTGATAATAGACGGGGGGGCTAATTCAGCTGTTGGGGTGGAGGTTATGCTTGTTATAGTGTAATGGCTTGGAGGAGGGAGGGGCAGCTGGTGGGGACCAGGTGTTCCCACTAGAGAAGGGGGGGCGGGGATGGAGAAGGGTAGGAGAGAAAAAGAAAAGAGGGAGGGAAGAGAAGAGGAGAGGGGGGGCAAGGAGCAATACATAGGAGAAAAGAAGGGGTGTTAACGTTGATATATGGAATGAAGTGAGATAGAGTAACAAAAAGAAAATGCCGAAAGAAGAAGAAGAAGGGAGGGAGAGGGAAAGGCTAGGGGTCTGACGTCCCTTGAGGATAGATCTGTAAATGACGGGTCCGATTTCTTTTGGAACTCCTGTGCCGTCGGGGCGATCTCTGCCGGGGAGGCGAAGGGGGAAAAGAAGGCAGCCGCTATTGGTTTATGATAAAAGATTGCACGAGTTCCAGGGGGGAGGAGAGAGCCACAAGTGTGTTGTAAAGGGAAGAAAGGAAAAACTTGACTTGGGGGGCATTGACCATGATAATAATGATGATGATGATCAGGGTTTGTTATCCTGAATGGGAGTGGGAGTGGAGGGAGGGGTGGCGACATATGGACAGTGGGGGGACTTGGTCCACAGAGTATCCTTGTTTTACTGGAGGATTAGCATTGTGTTAGTATGACAGTGGTAAGGGGGAGGCTCATGGTTGTATATGGGAGGAGGTCTATCCGGTGGCGAATGGTAACTAGTGCGAAGTCTTGCACGACTCGTGTGCTCGCAGTTTTGGGATAGAGGACAGCAGCCATGTTTGGTTAGTGCTTTCATGTAGAATCCTGCGTTATGGGGGTGATTTGGTAGGGAAGGAAAGGGAAGGGGTTAATGTTTGCAGGGGGTTGGGGGTATGTTATGGGATTGGAGGGGGAGGGTGGGGAGGTGGAAGGAAAGGGAGGGAGGGAAGGTTGGGGAGTGGGTATGGGACAATGTAATACTGGGTCGGGCGAAGTTTTGGAGAAGTACAGGCATAAAACATCTTGAATACTTCCATACTTATATAATGTCACTGTAACACATAACACCATATCACTGTAACCTGTTAATTCTGATAACATAATATATCATAATTCCTTGTCATACTATCACATTATCATCTGTTAGACTGTGTGTCATAAGACTTATCGTACAGTAAGTAATGATAGCTGATGAGTCCTGGTCTATGCGTAAACAGTGTAAGTCTCTTACTTCGCTGTATATACCTTGTATTGTATTATTACATCATAATACTATAAAGTAAAGTATGTTCAGGGGTTGCCAGTTTGTTAGCTAGACATGTGGTACAATCGTGGTCGGGCAAAGCCCTGTCCCGTGTGGAAGCTGCAGATGTCGACGGTAACTAGTCTGGATACGAATACGTGTGCTCAGAATAAGCTATTAATAATTTAGATTATAATACTGTGGTTTGCAGCAGTACATTATAGAGGGCACACATATGTTAGTCATCTGTTAGAAAAGATGTCAACAGTTTTGAGGGAAGCGGAAATGTTAGGTCCGGGTAATTGTTTGTCTATCTGTCCATGGGGTCGGTTACAGTCGCATATGATAAGACAATGATGCACCGGAGGGAGGCTTTAAGGTGCGCCTACGTATGTTGTCTTTTATTCTATGTTTCCGGCCTTGTATAATGTCATTGTGATGTATAACATGATGTCTCTATAACGTGATATCCCCTCTGGCAGGGTTCTGTATCATGCTGCCATACTGTCGTGCATTAGGTTTTGTATCGCAGAGTATAGTTTAGTTTAGTTTTGGCCCCTGGGTGAGTGATGGGGGTTAACTGTCTCTGGCTTAAGTGTTAACCGTATGGATTTCGTGTTAGGTCAGGTTTGGCTTATGTTATATTTTTTTGCTGCTGCAGGATATTCTGCAGCACGGTGGGGGAATGCCAGTTTGTTCATTAGGTGTTTGGTAACGCCATTACAAAGCTAGGCCCTGACTCTTATGCAGCCCGTGGGAGTCGGTGAAGTCTAGTCTGGGCACTAAAGTGTGTACCCTGTCTTATGCTTGGAGCAGTTTACATTGTATTGTCACATTATAAGGCCTTATATTACTTTGTGGAGGACATAGGTATATTAACCGCCTATTATTAATAATGACATCAACAACTATAAACAGCTATGAAAAGGACACAGATGCAAGATCCGAATATGTACTCATCCGTCCATGGGGTTGTCGGCGGGTGCGCTTCAGTGTTCTTGCAATTGTCTCTCCCATGCACTGTATCAAGTCGCCATCTCAGGGGGATACAGTTGTTGGTTTTAAAGGGGAGTGGGATTTGTCTCTTTCTGATAGCTGGGTGTGGACTGCCACGACGTGTAGGATCTGACCCGTCATCGTGCGATCTAGCTAGTCTCTCCATGTCCCTGCCCCTTTGACAGGTGTCAGCGTCATATAGGGCCGTACTTGCTTTCTCCATTCCTGGTGGGGAGGTTCCGTTACCTCCGTCATCCCCTGAAGTATCTTGCGGACGGCTTGTGCTGGTAGATTCCATGAGCTGATGTTGGAAAGAGTCAAGAAAAGTCTCAATTCTTCGGGGTTGTAAAAATCCTTGGATACTCCGTTTTTGGTGACCCACATTCTTGCGGGGTCAAAAAGGCCATATTTCATCTCCAGTTGGCGAAGTCGGGGTCTTAGAGCTAGAAAGGCCTTTCTGCGTTCATTGGTATCTTTGGAATAGTCTGCAGTTATTCAGATGTCATGCAGGCCTATTCGGAAAGGTCCGTGGCTACGCGCCGCTTGAAGTATTTGACGGGTCTAATTGTGGCGTAGTAGGCATGCGATAATTGGTCGAGGCCTTGAGAATTTGTCGGAGCGTTTCGGGCCTACTCTGTGCGCCCGTTGGAATTCCAACACCAGGCCGAAGTCCAGTGAGGTCAGTTTAGGAAGGGTAGAGCCCAGTGCCTTCTTCGTTTTCCGGGATCCCAAGTAGGCAGATGTTGTCTCTTTGACTTCTGTCCTCCATATCTGTTAGTTTACTCCTGAGGTAGAGGAGATCCTGGTCTCTGTCCTGGGACATGGCTACCTGCGTTTCCAGTGATCCCATGCGTTGTTCCAGTCCTATCACCCTGGATTGGAAGCCTGCAATGTCTGATCGCATGGATTTGGTCTCTAGCGTCAGTGAGGTCATAGAAGCGTCCATTCCCTCTATTCGACGGCTGACAATGGTGATCTCCTGTAATATCCATTCCATGGTTATGGACTTTTCCTTGTCAGACATCACGATGGGCTCGGTTGGGGGTGGTGATGCGTGAGGGCCTGTCGTTAAGGGACTTGGGCGTTTATGGTGGAGCGCTTCCGAGAATAGTAGTTGCCGCGCCAGCTTGCTAGCAGGTTTATGGTTCGGCTTGCTACCGGGCATTGCCTTGTCAGTCTGCGGGGGCTGCCCAGTTGGATCCCAGGCCTTCGTCGGGGTCCGATGGGGGTAGAGGTTTACAAATCAGCTGATTCTCGTCTCTGTTCTGTCCCCATTTTTGTTATTTGTTTTCCGTCTGTTTTCTTTCCTCCTCTTTCCTTTTCCCCCTTTATTTGTACCGACCCAGTGGCTGCTGCGGAGTGTGGCAATCTACTGTTGTCGTCAGGTAGGGAGGTAACTGCGATGAGGGTACCGAAATGATGAAACAGGTGTGGGGCCCGTAGTCTGGAGCGTTGATGAAACCGTGTCCACTACTTGCCGTCGTTGGTGGATGTCATTGTAGGGCACTCCTCCAGTTAAGGTGAGTTGCGGGGGGGCATTGAGGGAGGGGTAGTTAAGTCCTTCTTCATGTCGTTTTGCCAACAATCCGTCGTGGCTGACGGTATGTGTTCATGGACACCTTTCCTGTTGTCGCTGGGGTCCCGCTGGTACCTGTGGGCTACGGCGGGGCGTTTGTCCCTGCTCCAGTGTCTGGGTGTCCTAGGAGGGGGGGAGGAGGTAGGTGGTAGTGGAGCCTGCCTCGTTGTTCTTGCTTGATTTTTTCCCCTTCTCTTCTCTTTTTTCCTTTATTATTTGTTTATTTTATTGTTATTTATTTTTTGTTTCCCTTTTTTTTCCCCCTTCCTCGTCTTCTTCCCACTTGTCCTGTGGAGAGGGGTATGCGGGGTGTCTGTCTTTCTCGGGATGCTGGCTGTCCTTTATTCCTCCCTCATTCTTCTTTCATTCTCCTTTCCTTCTTTCATTCCATTCTCCCCCCTCCCCTTTCACCTCCTGTTCTTTGCCTCTGTCTCCCACAGAGGGAGGAGGGAGGGGAAGCGTGATGGTCCGGTGGAGGGGTGCTGGCAGGGTGGAACGGTGTCTCCCGCTAGTGCTGGGGAGCAGGGAGCCGTACCTGTGAAGCTGATTGCTGCTCCGTCGGCGAGGCCGCTCCGACTCGGATTCCGAGGGCGCGGCTCCGCCACCCCAGCAGTGCCTCTGTCTCCGATGCGCGCTGCGGGTCACCCGGTGTTCCAGCGAGTCCCTTCGCCGGGGGCTGGGGATCCGGAACACTGGGAGGGTCTCCGAGACCCTCCGCGTCATTCCTCGCTGCAGTCGGCGAGCCGGCCGCGGGGTCAGAACAACGCGAATCCGTCCCTCAGGCAGGCCTCCACCACTGAGGCGCGCCGTGGGTCTTCAGGCTCGCGATGGCGGGCCCTCTCAGCTCAGATCAGGAGCTTGACGATGGCAGAAGGGGCCGACGGCAGGTAAAATGTTTGTTCTGGCAGTCTCCATGCCCGCGCCGCCTCCCCGGGATTGCCGCGGCCCGGAGCGCACTGCTTAGGCGGCCATCTTTCTTCGTGGCCCGGCCACGCCCCCCAACATCTTCGTTTTCAAAGACAATATAATATTGCAATTCAGTCATCATAGAATCTACTGTCCTCACATCCCAATCATCAGAAACAATGCCTGGTATTACGATATCATTCATTGATAATTTGAACACATACGGTATTTGAATAACTTCTGTGGGACCATATGTATATATATATATATATATATATATATATATATATATATATGTATATATATATATATATATATATAGGAAATGTTCACAAAGGATAAGTCTCTTCGGACTTTATGTGATGAAAAATGTGGCTTTAAAACCTCCTCCACTAGTTCAACTGTTGATCTTTCAGGAAGAAAGTGACCATGTATTAATAAGAAAAAGGTTATGACAAAACCAATCCAAAGTAAAAGGCTAAGACAGTCAAAGAGAGCCATAGATGGTTCCATGGAAAAATAAAATACGTTTCTTTAAGCCAGTTCTTTAGCTTACGTTTACTTGTCAAGTCAGCTGCAGAGGAGGCGAATGAATCAGAGAAGTCATCATTGAAGTCAGCAAAATATCCAGAGGCAGTGCAAATGGCAGAGCCGTTGTCAGTGGTGGAGTTGGTGTTTCCTGTGGTGCCACACTATAGATAGCACCATCCGTTTGTGTTGGAATTGAGTTAACTTGGTCAAATGTTTCTAAATTAGTTGACGTTGGTGGAGCTAATGCAAGATCATCTTCCACCCTCCCCAAGCTCAGAGGTGTTGGTGTTGGTATATACAACTTGTAGAGGAAGTTCTTCACCAGTAGTGAGAGGGATTCGGGAACTACTGGATGTTCCTCTTGGTTGGCTGTGCAGGATCGGCTACATGGTGTAGTTTGACATTGTCGATGGAGACAAAACGATTTTCGTTGGCACCTGCCAACAGTGGTAGAATTACAGTTCTTATACCGTGTATCCCTAATACTGGGACTGGTGCTCGATAAGAAGGGCCAAATTCCTTTTTCATAGTGACTTTCTCACGTACAAGATCCCCAACTTTGTAAATCCAGCTGTTAGATGTTACAGGCACATCTTTGATTCCTGTGGAGGCGGCACTGTTAGAAGAATTATCATCACAGAACTGTTGCAGTTCCTGTAAAACAGTGACATGTTTATTTATGTCAAAAGCTGTTTCTGCTGCCTCCACGCCAGGACCATCAAGATCTGGTACATACATCTGAGTTCCGAACAGGCACTCATATGAAGTATGACCCCCCAGGGACCTTCTAGGCAGATTATTTAGGCCCATATTTATACTTCTTGACGCACAACTGCGCCAATGCAGTTGTGCGTCAAAACATTTACCCCCAACGCACCATGCGGGCGCCTTATTTATGGAATTATGTTAGCCGGCGCTGCAGACTGGTGTGTGTCAAAAAAAATTACTCACACCAGGCAGCGCCGGCGTATGGGAAAATGGGGGTTGTGCGTCAAAAAATGGGGCAAGTCAGGTCTGAGGCAAAATTCAGGGCTCAAACCGGTTTGCGCCATTTTTTTTTACGCCCAACCTCCATTGACATGACTCCTGTCTTAGCAAAGACAGGAGTCATGCCCCCTTGCCCAATGGCCATGCCCAGGGGACTTATGTCCCCTGGGCATGGTCATTGGGCACAGTGGCATGTAGGGGGGCCCAAATCAGGTCCCCCTATGCCACAAACAAATCGGAAAAAAATACTTACCTGAACTTACCTTTACTTCCCTGGGATGGGTCCCTCCATCCTTGGGTGTCCTCCTGGGGTGGGCAAGGGTGGCAGGGGGTGTCCCTGGGGGCAGGGGAGGGCACCTCAGGGCTCCTTCCGAGCCCACAGGTCCCTTAACGCCTGCCCTGACCCAGGCGTTAAAAAACGGCGCCCATCAGGCTGTGCGCCGTTTTTTAAGGCCCACCCCCTCCTGTGCGTCAAAATGACGCCAGAGTATAAATATGGGGCACAGGCCTTAAAGTCATTTTTTGGAAGGGAACGCCTACCTTGCATATAATTAACGCAAGGCTGGTTCCCCCTTCCAAAAAATGACGCACATGGTGGAATTTTGACGCCCGCGGGGTCGGACGTCAAAGTATAAATATGGGGCAGAGTTTGCGCCGATTGTGCGTCAAAAGTTTTTACGCACATTCGGCGCAAACACAGTATAAATATGCCCCTTAGTGTTCTCTGGACTCCATATAGGTGGTTAAGCCAACTACGACCCGTACCTAAGACTCTGGCTGTTAAGGATTGCTCTAAATCATGGTTTAATCGCTCCACAACACTATTTCCCTCTGGATGAAATGGAGACGAGTACTGGAGTTGGACCCCTAGCTAAGCCATGGCGTCCGTGAATGCCATTGAGGCAAAAGCAGGGTCCTGGTTCGAATGGAAAGCCGCAACTGCATATGTACTGATAAAGACTTGCAAATCTTTAATAACAGTCTGAGCGTCAGCCGAGCATTGTGGCCACACCCATAAAAATCTGGAGCATGAATCAACAGCGACTAGAATATACTTGTATGCACTATCAGGTGTTAGGGGAGCACAGTGGTCCAAATATACACATTGCAATGTTTTTTTAGAAATTTAAAGGGGTGTCTGTGGCGGGTGCTTGGCAGCTGAAACTTTAATTTGTTGACATGTGTCACATTAAAGAACATACTGCTTGGTCTCTTTGTAGAGACCTGGCCACCAGTAACGGGCCTGCAAGATCGAAATTGTAGCAACCACGCCAGCATGGGCAGATGTTACCCCCTCGTGCGCTGCTTTAATCAATCCTGATCTTATGTCTTTGTTGGGGATGTCCCTTACGCCTACACCTGGTATTCTAACTTCAGCGTTCAGGCGATCCCCCGTTCGATAGGTATATTTATTAGGAAATCCTTTAGGATAGGGCTTACCATCAGCTGTAGCTGTCATGGCAGCTCAAAAGTCTGCGTCCGGTTTGGAACTCAAGCAAGTCACTGCAGCCACAGTGGCCAATGCCACTGCTGACTTTGCGGCTTCATCAGCCAATGTATTTCCAGCAACATGTATTCCAATGCGCTAGTGTCCAAAGTGTGTACAACATGGACATTTGGTAGCGTCTCTTTCAGATCTGCTACTTTCCCCCACAGTAGTCTGTGTTTAATGGTGTTGCCATTGGAATCTCTGAACCCATTCTGGTGCCAGTAATACAGGTACTCATTAAAGGGCTGGATATAATAATATGAATCACAAACAATCAGCGTAAGCTGTGCAGGATCCGTGTGTTCTAGTGCCATCAGCAGAGCTTTTAGTTCTGTCAGTTGTGTTGTGCAATCCCCTAGGGTTCTATTGCAAAAATTCTTGTGTTTGTAATTTTGGGTCAAAAATGTAGTCTACATCAGTGGCTGTCAGAGACATAGCCCATTGTATCCAACGTGGATGTAATGCTTTTGCATTTGGAACACTGGTTGTTGTAACAGCCTCTAGGGCTGGGATCGGAGAAACGACAATAACGCATTTTCCTTGGGCAAGAGGTCTTTCTTTAATGACAGCCATCTGCACAGCAGTGAGAATTTTCTTAGTGGGAGCAAAGCGTTGTTCTGTAGCTGAATATAAGTGTGATTTGTATGCAATCAGGACTGTCTCACCTTCATTGAATGTCACATAGGTGAAACCGATGGCCCCAGCTATTACTCTGACGACCAAATGTGTTTTGTTGTCCCTCGTGTGTAAGTTATGTGCTGCAAGCATATCTGTCTGCAACTCTCAAAGAATGTGTGTATGTTCAATTGCCCAGATTTTACTTGAAAAATAGGGATGTATTAAATCATATAAAGGTTTTATACGTGTAGCAAAATCTGGAATGTAAATTCTGCCAAAAATGTAGGAAACCCAATAGTGATTGGAGTTTTTTTAATCGTATTTTGATGGTTGTGCGCATTTCTCTAATAATTGTGGCGCTAGGCTCTTTCCTTCACTTGACAGCTCATATCCTAGGAACAGGACACCGAGGAAGGCTATTTTTGTTTTTTTTAAGTTGAATTTGTAGCCAAATTCAGCAAATCCGACAACAATGCAGGCTACCCGTCTTAAATGTTGTAGTAATTCATCATCCGTAAGATGGATGTCATCTACATAGGATAATGCTTCAGGTTCAATCTGGTGAAAAATCTCAGTAATACGAGCTGCGAACAGTCCTGGGCTGTTCTTATACCCTTGAGGTAAATGACAGAATTGTTCTGGGAGCCTAGTGCACTGAAACTTGTTAAGTCTCTACTCTCAGGTGCTATATTCTGGCAGAAAAAAAACATTGGAAATATCCAGTGTTGTTTTGTATTTTTTGCGCACTATGTTGTTCCTTAGTGCTCTGCTATGCGAGTTTTGGATAGCATAAGTGCGTGTATGACTGTTTAAATGTCTGTAGTCTAAGACTACTCTGTATGAATGTAGTCTAAGACTATTCTGGGAATAATGGGTTATTCATTGGTGAGACACAGGGTTCAATTACGCCCTGGTACTCTAATTGCGTGAGTATTTCTCTCACCGGTGCTTTTGCTTCATGTTTTATTGGATACTGCGGTTGCAGTTGAAGTTCACTTTTAATTGGAATTACATGGTAGGGGATTCTTTATCCCATCCTACATGATTTCTGTATAATGCGGGTGCTTGTGCTAAAGCCCATTCAATGGAATAGGATTCTTCAAGTTCCTCTGGAACAAGGGGCTAGAAGGAAGACTTAATGACATCTTCTCCATATGGGCAGGTACGGACAAATTCCGGTGGCCAATCTTGTTTGGCCAGCAAAACATCATATATGTTTACCATGCGATCCCAAAAGATTTTGTCTATTATGCGTTCAATGTCTCCTTCTAACTATAGCGTTACTTTATACACCCTATCAGGCGTGGAGACATGCATGTCCGCAGTTTCTACTTGTATAAAGTCATCATTTGCTTTCACCTCCAGATGCTCTAGAAGATTACGGTGAACTATTATGACCTCTGCTGCGCTGTCTAGCAATGCTAGACCCCAATCCTTGTTCCTCAAGAGGACCCTCTTCCTGAGTGGCATGTCGGACTGCGACTGCTGCCACTTTTTTCTTTTTAAATTGTGTTTTTTGTTAGGCGGGTTTCTCTTCCTTTTTAACAGAACCCTCCGAAGAGCGTTGTGATTCCTGTCTCAGATTCACATACTCTGTCCTTCGCTCTGATCGCCCACCGCTCTCATTTTGCTTTTCTGATGAGTCCTGGAAGGAACGAGATTGACATGTACCAGTATATTGATATCTATCAGGTGTTTTTATGTTATCTCTATTCCTGAGATTATACCTATTCTGCAGGGTCTCCATACGTGGAGATTCTCCTCTTTTTAGGAGTTTGTTGCTTTTTATCCCAGCGTTTCTTATTACCCTTAGGTGCTTGCTTAGGGGAATCTTTATTCGATTTACCCTGAAATTGTAGTTTTTGTGGTCTGGCCCCTAGACTATCTCGACCAATACTTGAATAGGTCTCTGCTATTATTTTAGGCAGCTCTTGTTCCTGATCCTGTTGTGGAACGTCACGGAGCCGCATGCGCACTGTAAGTGCCACCGCTTCCCCTTTAAGATTACTTAAAATGATTGAGGATACTGTGGCAAAATTGCCCATCAATTGCATCCCTAAATCTAGGGCTGGGGCAGCCCCATATTCATCTTCAATTTGTTTCAACACCTCCGGTAAATTGCCAAGTGTCGGTTTTCCATGTGCAGTTGTATAGAGCGCGGCAAACACCATGCCGCAGGTATTACAGTTATCTACTGTAGGGACCATCCCAAAGGGCAAGCACATTGGTAATATTCTATGTTTATCCTGAGGTCCCGTATGGGACAATAAAATGATTGCATCTTGGATAGCAAAGCGTGAGCTGCAATAACCAGGAGGACACAACACAACAGTATTAAAATTGTGACGAGAAGAGTGAAGCATAAAAACAACGCTATCATATTGTCACTATGATCAATGTACTATTTCCTATCTAAGTTATAGTTTGAGCACAGCACGTTAAGCTCTAGTTCTGCCTTTCAGGTTCCCCCCCGGGAAGACATCAAGCCTCATACCTGAGCAAAGGCCTGTGGTCTGCGTTAGGATCTGTAGCGAAGCATTCAGCAATCAGCACTCAGTTGTGGTTCCCTGGCTGGAATATCACTCTAATGTGTAAGGGACAAGGGAGTGTTTATCTAACAACACAGCTGATGTTCTGAGAAAATGTCCCTACGTAAGGATGTGTATTTTCTACGAATGTTGGAGATTAAACTTCTACCACGTTCACCAGCAATGTACCGAACTGTAGGCTTGAATGAAGCACAGAGTGATCAAGAATGTCCTGTTTGAGAACAGAGTGCCAGGCTAGGCAAAAACAGTTAGATGAAAATAAAACAAGATCGTAAAAATGGTTATTGGAATAATAACAATGCGAAGCTGAATAAAATATATTTAGGTTAAAGTGCACAGCGGCCTAGTGTGTTAAAATAACATGCATGGAGCTATAACTAAAATGGCTACCCAAAACCAGAAAATGCAGGACTGCTAACACCTGTACTGTTGGAGGGATGGCATGGGGATTTCTCAAAACCGGCAGGAGGTCTGGCTCCAACTGGGTGACCAGTTCCCTGATGGACACATGGTTCAGTCGATAGGTCAGGATGATGTGGCACTCTTCCATGGTTTCAAGGTCTACTAGGGGCCGGTTAAGTGGTGCATTCCTCATCACTCCATTTTGGTGTTATCTAGGCAGGGGCACAACCAACAATCTGGGCACCTCTCACAATGTTGTGCACAAAGTATGACATACGACAATCATGAAGTATTGGTCATGTAAGTTGGCTGTCATGTTGTGGAAAGACACATTTCCCAACACTCCATTCCTAGCCAGACAATGACACATAATCCCTGTGACAAGGGATGTGTACAGGACATGTAAACATAGACTTTCCATGTGTTCCACCATATTCATTTTCAATACAGACATATATATTGACAAGTGTGGTGATGAACATGCGATCCCAAAAGATTTTGTCTATTATGCGTTCAATGTCTCCTTCTAACTATAGCGTTACTTTATACACCCTAACAGGCGTGGAGACACGTATGTCCGCAGTTTCTACTTGTATAAAGTCATCATTTGCTTTCACCTCCAGATGCTCTAGAAGATTCCGGCGAACTATTGTGACCTCTGCCGCGCTGTCTAGCAATGCTAGACCCCAATTCTTGTTCCTCAAGAGGACCCTCTTCCTGAGTGGCATGTCGGACTGCGACTGCTGCCACTTTTTTCTTTTTAAATTGTGTTTTTTGTTAGGCGGGTTTCTCTTCCTTTTTAACAGAACCCTCCGAAGAGCGTTGTGATTCCTGTCTCAGTTTCACATACTCTGTCCTTCGCTCTGATCGCCCACCGCTCTCATTTTGCTTTTCTGATGAGTCCTGGAAGGAACGAGATTGGCATGTATCAGTATATTGATATCTATCAAGCGTTTTTATGTTATCTCTATTCCTGAGATTATACCTATTCTGTGGGGTCTCCATACGTGGAGATTCTCCTCTTTTTAGGAGTTTGTTGCTTTTTATCCCAGCGTTTCTTATTACCCTCAGGTGCTTGCTTAGGGGAATCTTTATTCGATTTACCCTGAAATTGTAGTTTTTGTGGTCTAGCCCCTAGACTATCTCGATCAATACTTGAATAGGTCTCTGCTAATATTTTAGGCAGCTCTCGTTCCTGATCCTGTTGTGGAACGTCACGGAGCCGCATGCACACTGTAAGTGCCACCGCTTCCCCCTTTAAGATTACTTAAAATGATTGAGGATACTGGGGCAAAATTGCCCATCAATTGCATCCCTAAATCTAGGGCCGGGGCAGCCCCATATTCATCTTGAATTTGTTTCAACACCTCCGGTAAATTGGCAAGTGTCAGTGTTCCATGTGCGGTTGTATAGAGCGCAGCAAACACCATGCCGCAGGTATTACAGTTATATACTGTAGGGACCATCCCAAAGGGCAAGCACATTGGTAATATTCTATGTTTATCCTGAGGTCCCGTATGGGGAAATACTGCCTCCAGCGCATTAATTTTTTGTGCTAACCAAAACTGAGTTTCCTCTCATTTGGAGGAACTTTACCCATAATCGAATGTACAGTTGCAGGATTTATACCTGGCGTTGCTGCATGTGGATGTGCTGGAGCAGCACATGCTGAGTTTGTATTTAGTGTTTGCATCGCAAATTGTACTAACCGTCTATATATCGCTATTAGTTCATTATATAAATGACGAACGTCAGCTACCGCTAAATTTGCAACCGCAGGATGTGGTATATAAGTGGCCAAAAAAAAGCCAGGTAGGACCATCATTACTTAGCGGACCTAACCTTACTGGTAATATTGTGTGGGGTAGGGCGCCATCAAGCCAATTATTATGTTCTTGATAAGATAGAGGTATTTCTAAATATGCGTACGCTCTGTATTGTCCAGACGCATTTGCAGGTGTATATTGGTGAAATGTATTTGTGTTTCAACTGCTGGAAATGTGACCCAAGAATAGAAAAGTTCTGTTCTATAAGCTGCATAGGCATCCACCACAAATGTGACCGGACCCCCCTGAGCCGTTAGGCCATTCGCTAATAAATGTGCAGTTAGAGGTTGTCTCATATTAACCGCTATTTGCACCTGCTGTGGATTCGCCATTGAAGTGACACTATGAGTTCAGAGAAGGCACACCAAATAGGGCTTTCCTTTTAAAGTTCAATCTTAACCTCCAGCTGCAGTAGGAAATCCTACGCAGCTGTGGTGGAAATTTTCAGTACCACAGACGTCTCCGCATACGGTATTGAGGCGTCATTATATATAATGAGACAGAGATACTCCGGAGGACCCGAAAATTAGAGCCGGACCAAACGTTGGCGGCGCCATGTCGCGTAGGATCTCATTATTATAATGAGACTACTGGACTTTGAGAAGCAGAATCGCCCACGGTGTGGGAGACTGAGTCTAACCCACTGCGGGTGACACCTGTCGCTCTAAATCCGGGTATTGCTCCGGCTAACTAGCAGTGCCTCATCTCTACCAGAGGATAGTGATGATTGGGCAGCCGAGTGCATGACATACTAGGCTTCTCAGGGAAGTCGTGGTCACTCAGGTCACATCCGGTTCTCTCATTTACAATTCAGTCTCATATATAAACAACGAACAGAGGCAGTATATGTTTCAATAATGAGTTTAATAAAACGATTGCATCTTGGATAGCAAAGCGTGAGCTGCAATAACCAGGAGGACACAACACAACAGTATTAAAATTGTGACGAGAAGAGTGAAGCATAAAAACAACGCTATCATATTGTCACTATGATCGATGTACTATTTCCTATGTAAGTTATAGTTTGAGCACAGCACGTTAAGCTCTAGTTCTGCTTTTCAGGTTCCCCCCGGGAATACATCAAGCCTCATACCTGAGCAAAGGCCTGTGGTCTGCGTTAGGATCTGTAGCGAAGCATTCAGCAATCAGCACTCAGTCATGGTTCCCTGGCTGGAATATCCCTCTAGCGTGTAAGGGACAAGGGAGTGTTTATATAACAACACAGCTGATGTTCAGGGAAAATGTCCCTACGTAAGGATGTGTATTTTCTACGAATGTTGGAGATTAAACTTCTACCACGTTCACCGGCAATGTACCGAACTGTAGCCTTGAATGAAGCACAGAGTGATCAAGAATGTCTTGTTTGAGAACAGAGTGCTAGGCTAGGCAAAAACAGTTAGATGAAAATAAAACAAGACCGTAAAAATGGTTATTGTAATAATAACAATGCAAAGCTGAATAACATATATTTAGGTTAAAGTGCACAGCGGCCTAGTGTGTTAAAATAATGTGCATGGAGCTATAACTAAAATGGCTACCCAAAACCAGAAAATGCAGGACTGCTAACACCTGTACTGTTGGAGGGATGGCATGGGGATTTCTCAAAACCGGCAGGAGGTCTGGCTCCAACTGGGTGACCAGTTCCCTGATGGACACATGGTTCAGTCGATAGGTCAGGATGATGTGGCACTCTTCCATGGTTTCAAGGTCTACTAGGGGCCGGTTAAGTGGTGCATTCCTCATCACTCCATTTTGGTGTTATCTAGGCAAGGGCACAACCAACAATCTGGTCACCTCTCACAATGTTGTGCACCAAGTATGACATACGACAATTATGAAGTATTGGTCATGTAAGTTGGCTGTCATGTTGTGGAAAGACACATTACCCAACACTCCATTCCTAGCCAGACAATGACACATAATCCCTGTGACAAGGGATGTGTACAGGACATGTAAACATAGACTTTCCATGTGTTCCACCATATTCATTTTCAATACAGACATATGTATTGACAAGTGTAGTGATGTCACCTGACACCCACTACATATGTGGTTATCCACAATATATAGCCTACATGAATCATTTTGTGATTATATGCAGGTAATGATGCAGTGTGAACCCAGGACAGTCATGTAACTGTATACTAAAATGGCATCCGCCTGTCCTGCATGCATTGGACAGATGGAAGTGACCTCATTCCGCCAGCGGCAGTCGTCATGGCAGAAGGTTATCGGAACCACTGTGCAACTCCTCATTGGTTAACATTGACATCTATGGGAAACTGGGACCAATGACGATCACCGCCGGCGGCGACAGTCATGACCGCTGCAGTTGTGACTGCCATTTTGTATGGGAAAGCTCACTTGACTCCTGCCATTCGGGCAAGGAAAACCTCCACTTTGTGTGCTGCTATGTCCTGAATCTTTGAGCAACGATGGCACGCAGTGCAGGGGATTGGGCCTCAACCTTCACAGCTGAGGAGCTGGATAAACTGGTGGAAGGCGTCCTGCTCCGGTATGGGCGATTGTATGGTGCTCCAGGGCAACAGGTCAGCACAACATCCTTTGTCCCACATCTTGGGTGGTGTTTGATGGTGAATGTGTGTGCACATTGACATGTGATGACTGATTAAGGGTTTTGCATGCACATTATGCGTATGGTATATTGGCAGTGTGTATGGTCCATGTATGTTATGTGTCGCCAAAGGTTGCAGCTGTATTGGCATCATTTACATCATGTCCTCCATTGTCGGAATGTTTCCCATGCAGATCAGCACCCACCAGAAAAAAGGGATGTGGAGCGCCATCGCCAAGGAAGTGCTGACCGTGGAGGACCATAGCTGGCAGAGCACCCACTGCAGTAGGCAGTAGGAGGACCTGAGACGTTGGGCCCGGAAGACACAGAGACCCAGCTGGGGACGGCCTCCCAACGTGGAAGGGTTGCCCGTTGGACCCTGACCACCCCCTAATGGCCCGCATACCGGGGGTGGCCTACCCAGAGTTGGATGGGTACTTGAGGGCAGCACAGCAGCCACAAGGGGATAAGTGTAAACTGTTAAGTGACTTCTGCATGGTTGTCTACTGTGACCCTCACTGGACTTGGGATTTACATGACCAAATGAAATTTGGGGAGTGTTCAGTCCTGGTTGTCACTCCAATCATGTTGGAGTGCGACACGTTAGCTATGTAGAGCCATGCAGGAACAGAAGTGGTGGTACTGTAATACACATTCTACCGTACATATGGGTTACTCAAATGTTCAGGCTAGCTTCATACTCCATCTCTGTGCATACTGTAGTAGTCCAAAGTGATCTTATTGGCACTGTGTTTGGGTACTGACAGGTAATGTTTAGTTAGCAATGCAGTTGATTTAATTGCAATATAAATGGACATCTGTACGAAATGTAATCCACACATACCTGCCATTTAGTTTGTGTGCACAGTTCCTCTGAGGTCAGATTTGTTTCATCCTGTCATGACTGACATGTTGTTTGGTATGTTAATGGGTTAAATTGTTGGATTAGTCAGTTATCTAGTCGACAGGCATGTGGAACTTTTCAATCAGGTGTCTAGGCTGCAGGGATGAGGTAATTAGTGATAGGTTTTGGTGAAGCTTGCATGACTCTATTGTTCATGACTGCAAAATGGTCTTTTGTTTTCCTGACAAAGGCAAATGTATGTATTGTTTTATGTGAAGTGGATGTGTGGGTTATGTTAGGACTCACACTCACACACGCACGCTTTTTGCTGCACTCTCACAAAATAAATCAGCATGTTTGAAGAACGATGAAACATCATGAATGTGTTTACAGCACAGCACTTCACTGTAACTTGTGAGGAAAACTACATTGAATGTTTGTTTCTATTGATAAAAGCAAGTGTTGTTCCATCAGTGAACTGTGTGCCAAGTGATTTATGGAGACATCGAATTCCTTCATATGAATCATTAGAAGTGATTGATGACTCATCACCAGCATGTGTCTGATTCATCACCAGTCTATAAATAGAACTGCCAAGGTGTTTCCTGTGCTTGGCTTTGAGTCTTCCTTCGCTTGCAGGTGTTCCCCGTTCAGATGGAGTTTCTGTGATTCTTTCTGGACTCATCATTTCAGTGTGAGGCTTCATCAGAGCTTCCCACGCTGGAGCAGATTACTTTCTCAACGGCTGGAGAATTTACGAACAGTATTCCATCTCCCTCAAATAATCAAAAGCATTCCAGGAGAAGTCGGTTCATGAGTAATCCCCCTCTAGCTCCCCTGTTTTCAACCTTCTCGAGGTTAGTGATCTTTACGTGCATTATGAAAAACCTTTGTCGATGCTGAGAAACCCGTGATACAAGACTATTTTCCAAAGACAGCTTGAGAAGTATTTTTAAAGGTAGCATTGAAGTTAAGTGTTGTGAACTCCTGAAAGCATTGCTTGATATCTATGCAAAATTAGATGTTTATTCTGATTATTTTTGGAGCGAGTCTATTGTGTGAAAAAAAAAAAGACAAATTCATAAGTTTGATTTTATAACAATTTAATTGTGAGTTACAAAAGCTTGTTTAATAGTTGAGCATTCAAGTGCTAATAATTATTGTGATTTTGCTGAAAGGCTCGGTGATTGCTCAAACGAATGACAATAATGATTGTAATTTTGCTGAAAGACTCTGTGATATTTGTAGTTCTTTTGTTTTTGATTTGTTTTTGGTCTTAGAAATTCCGGCACCAAATCCTGAGGCAACTTTCTTAGACCAACAGTGACGCTCCTTTGTAAACCAGTGTTTTTGTTTCTCTTCCCTTCCCAAATCCCTGTTCCCTATCCCTTTCCCCCAGAGACTATTCGCATGTTGCCTGTTCAGTTCAGATACAAGAGAATAGTGTTTAGGGGTGAGGGTTTTATTCTCTTCGCTTCCGCGGAACCTGGAATTCAGGTGAGTGGACATGGTCTTGTCAGGTTATTACCATTTCCTCCCTTTCTTTTTCTCCCATCATCCTTCTCTCTCCACCACTGTCTGTGTGCATTAGCAACATCTGGTGAAGGAGGAATGGCTCCAATGAGTGGGGATGCAGCAGCCCACGGGACCCAGGAGGCTGGCAGCAGGGAAGTTGAGGGGACCAGTGCGACGTAGAGTTAGGGGAGCACCACAGGGGAGACTGGAGCTACCACCACATCTGATTCAGATTCCTCCTCCGATGGCGGCTCCCTGGCGGTGGTGGGCCCATCTGGGACCACCCCACTACCATCCTTGTCCGCCATCCCCTTACCAGCGACGCCCTCCCTGTAGCTCCCCACCTAGTTGCCCATGCCCGCTCACCCAGAAGACTGGGCATCTCCTTTACGGCAGGCACCTCTGCCCCTGCCCCAGTCAGCCTTGCTGCCCTCATGAGGGGGCTATTGACCTCCTGAGGTCCATCTCTGGGGGGCAGACAACCATCATGAATGCCATCCAGGGACTGGCATCCCAGATGCAGCAGTCCAATGCCTACCTGGAAGGCATTCAAGGTGGCTTGTATGGCCTACAGAGATCGTTTCAGGCTCTGGCCTCCTCTCTGAAGGCAGTCAGTGTCCCTGTTTCTTCCGTCCCCCCTCCAACTAACACTTCCCAGTCCAAGTCTTCTCTCCCCAAACCCATCTAACGCACACATTCTGACAAGCATGCACTCGAAACAACAGACAAGACTCGCACAGACAAACACAGGCAGCATACTTCAGTCCACAAGCACTCACACAGCCAACACACAGATGCACACACAATAGCATCCACTGCCTGCAATGTCTCCCCCTCCTCCTTCCTCACAGTCACATCAGCACTCACACCTGCATGCACAGCATCAACAGTCCCAGATCCTGCCACCTGCACAGTTTTGCCCACAGTCACAACAGCAGACCCGCAGACATACACCCCATGCGCAGTCACCACTATCACCACCTCATGCAGCACACCCACCTCACTTGCAGACACCAGCACAACATCAATACACAAGTCCTGTCTGCCCCTTCCAAAGACACACAAAAACTCGAACTCAGACCCCCAACAGCCATCCACCTCGCACACGCACACTGTCCATGCACCTGCACCCAAGTCCAGCACACCTCCTCCTCCTACAACCACTCTCTCTAACTCCACTCCCATACTTCCTCCCACAGCCAGCCTCACTGCTCCTAAGAAGCTTTTCCTTTCCCACCTTGACCTCTTCCCTCCCCATCCACACCCGTCCTGCCAGTAACAGAAAAGTCCCACCCCCCAGTACCTCCAGAACCAAATCTAGCCATGTTCCACCCACTAAGACATCAGCTGCCACTAAGGGGTACATGAGTGGAACTCCGGCCCCCCATCCCCAAAACTGAAGGGTAAATACCCACACCCTCCCGAACCCAAACCCTAGGACTCCCCTCAAAAAAGAATCGGGAAGACTTCCAGTTCTGGTTCCATGGCGGCCGCAGACTACTCTGTGTCCCTGGAGGTGAGTGTCTCCTTTTATATGATGTGTTTCCACCAGGCTTTCGGCGGCGTTGCTAACACCCCGGAAATCCTGGTGGTGTGCTATGTCATAATATGGTGGGGGTATCCTTGTCTTCAGCCGGCCTGTAGGTGGCTACCGCCATGTTCAGTGGTCGTACTGTACTGGTGGTTGGGGTGGTACACTGGCTATTTGTGGGAGGGATCACCGCCGTGGTCTTTATATGCCGGTCATTACCGCCAGTCTGGCGGCAGTACTACCGCCATCGCCAGCTGACCACCAATGTCATAATGAGGGCCTATATGTCCTGCATTTCTGCAAATAGGACTTGCCATTTGGCACATTTGTATATATTTTATTTACTTTTGATGGTTCCAAATACACCTGCCCACTTTGCTGTGGGTGGCAAGATGAGATGCTTGTCCTGATTTCCTTCTGTGCAACGGTGTGTAAGGTCTGTGTATGGGTTGTGTCTGTGTTGTTGTATACGCTGGGTAGATGGGTTGTGCCATGTGCATGTTGTTATGTGTCTGACTGCTATTTCCTCCACTCTGTGCTAGGCGTACTTACGGTTGTCGTCTTCGTCATTCTCGCTGGTGAGATACAACGCTGGGAGGACTTGCAGTTTCTTGGCCTATGTTTGCCTTGGCGGCCGCGGACACATCTGTGTACCTGGAGGTGAGTGTCTCCTTTTGTGATTTCTGTTTCCGCCAAGATTTTTGTCATGGTCAGCCCACCCCGGATATCCTGGTAGCCTGGTGATTCGTAATTTAGTGGACGGGACATTGGTTCCCGCCAGCCTGAAGTTGGATGACCTTGCAAGATGCTGCTCATTGGCGGTAGCGGTACTGGCTGTGAGTTGTCTGTGTTGTATTGGGTTCACCGCCTTACTCGTTCTGTGGCAGGCCGGTTACCGCCAAACTTGGATTGACCACCCCAATTTCTAAAACATGGTGAAATGTTGATAATGTTCAATGTATTTTCTTCAATGTGGAAGTTCCAAGGTTTGCCAGTTGAATGCTAGTTGGCCCTTCATTTTTAAATTTTCCATGTGTTTCTTTCTCACTTTTTTTTTTTAATTCATTTTTATCTACCTGCCGCCGGAACACAGGGGTTGCTGGACCCCAGTCTATTGTTTGTGCTGTCCAATCTTCTTATCCTGGACACCCACAAAGCATGGCAAACCACGTCCCCAGCCATGCCCCCTCTTGGATGGAAGCCCATTTTAGAGCTCCAAACGTGCGTCAGCGCAGATGTTACAGAGCCTGAGACAAGCACAGGTTTAATTTCCTTGTAGGCAGTTTCTGCCAGCTTTGTTAGAGGTGCCTGGCTCCCAGCCTCATAGGAGATTGGAGGCTTTGTCCCTTAATTTTTAATTATTTTATGTGTTTCTTTCTCACTACTGTTTTAATTAATTTTTATTTACCAGTAGTAATTCAGTGGAGGGGAGCGTGCCGCCGGATTACAGGGGCTGCTGGACCCAAGTCTATTGTTTGAGATGTCTAATCTTTTTTTTCCTGGATGCGCCACAGAGCACGCCAAATCACACCCCCAGCCACGCCCCATCTTGGATGGAAGGCCATTTTAGAGCTCCAACCCCATGTCTGCGCCAATTTTACAGAGCCAGAGATGAACATGTATTTAATTTCCTTGCAGGCAGTTTCTGTAGAACGTGCCTAGTTCCCTGCCTCATCAGAGATAGAAGGCTTTGTCCCTTCATTTTAAATTATTTAATGTGTTTCTTTCTCCCTGTTTTTTAAATTAATTTTTATTTACTAGTAGTAATTCAGTGGAGGGGAGCCTGCCACTGGACTACAGGGGCTCCTGGACCCCAGTCCATTGTTTGTGTTGTCCAATCTTTTTTCCGGGCCACGCCACAGAGCATGCCAAGCCACACCCCTGGCCACGCCCCCTCTTGGATGGAAGGCCATTTTACAGCTCTGAATGTTGCAGAGCCTGAGACAAGAATGCATTTCATTTTCTTGTAGGCAGTTTCTGCCAGCTTTGTGGGAGGTGCCTGGCTCCCTGCCTTCTCAGAGATCTTGTCCCTTCCTTCTTTCTCACTATTGTTTTAATTACTTTTTATTTACCAGTAGTAATTCAGTGGAGAGGGGCCTGCCACCGACTACAGAGGTTGCTGAACCACAATCTATTGTTTGTGTTGTCCATTTATTTTTTTCTGCATGGGCCACAGAGCATGCCAAACCACAACCCCGGCCACGCCCCATCTTATATGGAAGGCCATTTTTGAGCTCTGAACGTGTGTCTGTGCCACTGGAATGCCTTTGACGTGCCAAAGGCAAGCCCATCTGCGCCCGTCTGTGCCCGGACTGCACCAAGCACCAGTTCCCCTGCTGCTGTAACCCAAATCAGGTCCCACATTCAGTATCACACTGCGAACTGCTCTCAATAAGGGTAAGTAAATCCTGTGTTCCCTCCTCGATCTTGCTCAAGATGCCCCAAAAAAGTGCTTAAATGTTCCAACAGTGAGTGCGGCATAAACCTCAACATACACTTCTGTAGAGCTACTGATAAACACTGCAATACGGTCCCCTCCTTCAACAGCAAGCCTAGAAGCACCCAAATGCACTATACCTCCTGTGCTCTAATTAATCCCAGATCCTTAGTCAAGCACAGTACTGAAGTCTTGCTGTTTTAGAGTCCCATAAAATTGATCTAGCATTTATAACCAAGACCTGGGCGAATGAAGCTTGTACCCATGACTTGCCTTTTGCTATTCCAGAGGGCTTTTCTATGGAGAGACTTGACAGAGTAGGAAAGCATGGCAGTGGCAAGGCAATTATTTTAAAATACACTATAAAGGCAACATTTCTGTCCAGTACTGGTGCAGCAGTGCAAAGCCCTTTCGTTTTTTTTTTCAATTACCAGCGTGCAGTCCATTAACAGCAAGTTAATCTACCACCCTCCAGGAGCCAGACCCCTTTTAATAAAGGAAATGGGTGTTCTCTTAAAAGATTTTAGATTCAGATTTCACCGTTCAGGGTGATTTTAACTTTCACCTTGAGGACAACTTGGACTCAGTCACAGCAGGTCTTCATCAGACCATAGAGGGCTTTGGTCTCCTTCAAAAGGTCTCTGGTGCTACTCATCAAACATGTCACACTCTTCTTGTTATCTTTTCTAGCAACCCTTCTTTATGTAATATCACAGTCAAACCTTTAGCCTGGGCTGAGCACAATGTAGTCCTATTCAACATCTATCTTAAATCAGGAAGCCTCTCTTCCAGGGAACCCATCCCGGCCTCTGCCTCCCATCCACGGCATAAGATTCATCATCTTTGGACGCCAACCCTGAGCTGGCTGCTGAGCCAGTATACCACCTGGCTCTCAGCAGCTGTGGACTCAGCTGTTCCAATTGCTAGACCCTCTCAGAATCAGTTCCGTAAATCAGCTTCATGGTTCTCCCCGGAACTCAGAGCTTTGAAGCAATTCTGCCACAAACAGGAGAGACCCTGGAGGTCAAAATATGACCTGAGGAAAAAATCAAATACAAACAATGCTTAGTTAACTACAAAGCATTTATTTTCTCTGAGAAGACCTCCTACTTCACAAACAGAATTCTTGAGAGAGCTGTTTCTGGACAGTTACTACGCTCTCTTCTAAAGCAGGCCCCATGATGCAATTGTTTTGCAACACCCTTGCGGTCTTCTTTAAGAGTAAGGTTGAAGATACTTACAACAGCCTATCAGGCACCTCAGTTTTACCATCTGTCAAAGATCAGGATAAAATACTTCACCTGCAGTCCCTGCACAGCTTCCCCACTTTTCACCTCCCTAATTTGAAGGGGTTCTTAGGCTCATCAGCGCTGCCTCTTCAAGCCCCACTTTTGAGCCATGTCCACCAAAATTATCAAGCTTGTCCTTGAAATAGTAGCTGGTCCCTTGCCCACCATCTTTGCACTGATGTTTCAAAATAATTGTTTTCCATCCATCTGGGAGAAGGCCTCAGTGCTCCCATTGCTAAAAAAGAGTTCTCTTGATCCAGCCACTCCAAAACATTACCGTCCGATATCTTGCTTACCTCTACTAGCTTAGATAGTGGAGAAAATTATGAACACTCAGCTTATGAGATATGTTCAGATAACGAGCTTTTAGACCCAGCCCAATCTGGCTTCTGCATTGGCCATACCACTGAAACTGCATTATTAAAAGCCACAGAGGTTCTATGAGCAATATTAGACCAAGGGAAGAGCGCAGTGCTCCTCCTACTAGATCTCTTGGAGGCTTTTGACACTCTCTGCCATCTTAGGTTACTCAACCGCTCGGTTAGTAATGGTGTCAGCGACCTTGCCTTGAATGTGGTCAAGACATTTCTGGAGGGGTGGGAACACTCAGTAATAATGGGTACTCTTACTTCCCCCTCGTTTTCTTCACCATGCGGTGTCCCCCAGGGCTCCTAGCTGAGCCCCACTCTCTTCAATGTGTATGTTACTCCGCTGCCAAATCTGGTGTGTTTGTTTGGTTTTTCGTTAACCTCATACGTGGACGATACAGCCAAGGACGATGACAGCCGCTGCCCCAAGCTTTGTGACTGCATGCAGGTGGTTGACTATTGCATGAGAAGCAATAGTCTGAAACTGAATACTGATAAAATCAAGGTCATTGTCCATCCATTTGGTTGTCGGCCTGTTGGCCCTTCAATATGGGCCCCCTCCCTACCCTTGTGAAAAAGGCTCGCAATTTAGGCTTCATTATTGATGTTAAGCTCAGCTATCAGGACCAAGCCAGTGGCACAGCTTCTTGCATTTTTCTAATGCTTAAAACATTAAAAGAAAGTTTTTATGCACTAGAATCCCTGCTCCTGGTGGTTGGGTTAAGTCACCAGGAAATACAACCTAGGAAAGAGGTGCATTTAGTACTTTTGAAACTTGGGGATTGCTTTTTACATGAAACCACATTGGCCAACGCAGCAGCTTAGTATGCTGTAATGATATTGTTGTTTTGACCACTGACTCCACGTTGCACTTAGCCTCGCAGCACACCGTCACATTAGTGACCTCCAGCTTCATTTTGCCTATTGACTTTATTTTAGCATTAGCCACTGCCACATTAAAAGCTGCAAGTAGTTTTCCATGTTGTACAATGTGCTCATGTTTTTATTAGGGTCGAGCATGCGTTGCATGCGCTCGCACAGGCGTATCGCAGCGAGACGCTTTAGTTATTAGAAAAGGGCTCGGAGCCCTGTCGACGTCACGTCAGTGTGTTTCATGGGTTCGTGGGCTTGCCTAGTAAAATCTGCTTGCTTTCATTAGTGGAAGGCATGCACACGTCATGCCTTTTCCGGTGGTTAGCCCTCCTCGAGCGCAGTGACCAAGTACAGAAAACATGCGAGGCTTGCTGTTTTCTGTCGGATCGTGGACTACTTTTTCTCTATTTTCCTAGCGCAATTTCGCTTGGCAGAAGTCGAGCACTTTACACAGTTAATTTCACTTTTTCGGGTTTCGTACATAAAACCACTTTTGCCGATAGATGAAAAGTCGGGTTAGGAGTTTACAACGCGATCAGCTCTAACATGAGCAAACGCGACACCCGTTGCATTACAAATGCTTGTTTTACTTGCTTTCATGTTCTTTTCCCACCAAGGGCTTAGGCTGATAAGGATGTACTAAGACGGCAGGGAACGGTCTTGTTTTGCAGGGGCACCTTGGGATTATGGCCATGTCCGGACGTGTTCTTTTCAAAGCTGGCCTAAAGCAATCAGCATTTTTTGAATAATAAACTTCTGCAGTGAGAGGGAGGTTCTAGAATTTTCCTCTCTTGTTTGTTCAAAGTATAAGAGGCCGAGACCAGATGGACCGGGGACCGAGAGTGATTCAGATCTCAGACATGCCCAGGACGCTGGGGTGTGTCATCCTTCCTGTGAGGATAATTGCTCTCTCGCTCCTCGATCGATACTGGGATCTGACGATCTGATTCTAATAGGAGGGAGATGATGTACATGTGCCTGTGCCTCATGATGATGCATATTTATTAATTCTTGTTATCTGCTTTGCATTGTGATAGATAGATAGATAGATAGATAGATAGATAGATAGATAGATAGATAGATAGATAGATAGATAGATAGATGTGCTGTGTATTTTGCAGTGGAGAATAAGTTGTACATGTTTTCATTTCATTGCTGTTATCATTTTTAAACGTGTGCTTTCAGCATGCTGACCTTCTTTTACGAACCTTGCAAAGTGAAATAATAAATGTCTTCTCTAGACTAAGAAGCGCATTCCAGAGATTTTTGTCAGTGCATGAGTGTTTCAGCTTGGTCTGTAGTGAAGCAAAACATATGCATCATAATGAGGGGGACCCAATTGGATCCTGGATCGGGCAGCTATTATAGAACTGGTTCTGCACTGGCCCAAGTGAAATATGCTGAATTTGTCCTGGTGTAATTTGCTGACAGCAGGACACATTCAGCAGAGCCTGCTGCCCTCCTTGCCTACTGTCTGTTTTCCATTTGAAGCTGCAACCAGCAGATGACCAGGGTCTTCCTTATTTTAATTTCCTGCTGCCCAAAAATAAGGACCTGATTAAAAGGCCATCAACCCTCCTTTTGTTTGAGTATCATCCTCGCTGTAAGCTATCTGGAGCCTAACACCTAGATGACAATGTAATGGGTGGAAACAAAGGCACACAGTTTGTTATCACTTCTCAAGCACTTAAGAGAAACTATGATTTGGAGACAGGTTTTGACTTTGTTGATCTACTGTATACAAGAGGTTTATGTTGCAAATGGGTTCAGCCCATTTAACCACCAGGCTTTTTCACTTTTGATCACCCGGCTTTTGGATCTTTATTGTAGTTGAGCCTCACTACTTGAATGTTACTCACAGTAATTTCAAGGTAATTCAACTTTGCGTGTTAACCGACAGTGTCTGCCTCTTAAGATAAGACTACTGGGGAGCAGCTAGTGTAAGGGGGACTGAGCTGGTAACATGTGAACTCATGTGTACTTGCATGTGTACTGGATGCATGTGTGAGACTTCTGTTGTGCATGGCCCCTGGTAATTGCACAGGCATTGCCTGGTGCAAAAGGGACTGTGCAAGTATAGATGCTGACCTGGGGTAGGCCTTATATTAGTGGACATTCATAGATAGGTCAATAGGGTTTACTGGCAAATCTGTAGTGCTTTCACTGTAATATAAATGTAGGTAAAGTCTGCCTTAAAGTGCAATTTCTCTCCACTAATGCCCATATAGTCTAGCAAGGTGTCAAAATGGAGTAAAACATGCATGCCAAGTTTGATTTTGCAGTTTTCAATGACACACATATACATCTTATGGAGCATCAAGATTTTTCATATTTCTATGGTGCTGCTCATAATCAGATTTCAAGACTTTCTCCCAACTGCTGTGCCAGGTTAATTATCCTACTCCCGAGCAGAGGGAACAAATGCCTCCCCACATAAAAGGAGCAATTATCAGAGAGAAAAGGGCATGGGGGAAATCTGCATCTGGTAATTTTGTAACATTGCACCTGGGCTGTGTCAGCCAAGCCCACTAAACAAAGGAGGAACCCCATGCATCTGGAGCCAACACAGGAGGTGTTCACCTTTTGAAGTGTTGGTGGAAGGAATCTTGAAGTGATGTCAGCTACAGGGCGAGCTGAGGCCCTCAGAAGAGCTCTGTTAAAAAAAGAATGACAGTGCCATGTTGGATAGTCCCAGAATGCTGTGCAAGAGAATTGGGACAGGTGTGGAGGGATGGTGTGACATCCCAGGGTTGTCCTGGGGTGCCTGCCATCTAGAACTTAGCACTCCTACTTAAAAACCCGACACAAGGAAGAGAGGAAGAAGGAGATTGTGGACCTGGGCAACGGTGACCATGGAAGAATGACCAACTGGAAAGAGGATCCACCTGATGCCCTCCAAGATGAAATAAGGACGTTGTCGCCAGCTGACCACCAGGACTTGAATGGGTCAGTCTCTCCAGGGCCAGTGGAGCTGCCCCCCTCAAGGCTTTTGAGGACCAGTTGATGGAAGACCTTGGCTCTGGCCGAAGGCACGTAAGGGGCTACTCCTCGATTTCAAATTACCCCCGGGGCGCCCTGACCTCCTGGTGCTGGTGCAATAGAGACAAAAGAGGGCCTATTGGGCCAATGCAAATTCTCTTCTGCCTCGAGGACTCCATCCCCCAAGACAGGGGCACTGTCACTGGGCATATTGCTGCTCCTTGTGCCCATGTCTGGGGGGCTTTGGAAGTACACAGAATCAAGTTGTTGTTCCTATGATGGGCAGGAGCAGCAAGAACAGATGCATAGCTACTCCTGCAGCTACAAGAACCAAGTGGAGGATGCTGACTCTCGTGCAGCACATGAACTACAAGGGGGGAGCTGGCAGGGGCCTTCGGGCTCCTCATCCAGCCTCCAGCATTGATTGAGGCATTGCACCAGGGGCACCCACAACATAAGAATAAATCAAAGAAAAACATGTGGCATGTGGTTGCTAAGGAGTAAAGTAAACCTGCTTGTATAATATTCCCTGCTCTGACAAGGAGAACTCCATAAAGCACTGCGAGAACTTGTTTACATATTTTATTTTATCCCCGCTGTCTGTACTTTAAATGAGCAGGTACTGTCCGGTATTAAGTACCTGCACTTCTCTAATTTGAACTTCTCACCACTACTGCAATACATTTAATAAGAGAGTACCAGCACTTCTACATTTCCATTTAGTGCACCTCCCGTACTGTAGGGTGGTAGAGCTTTACATCACACACACACACACACACACACATATATTAAACAGAGAGAATAAATCATACCACTGTGTAAACTAATGTACAGGAAGACACAGTGGGTTACAAGGTGTAAGAGTCACATATTGTCCATACTGGTAGACATAACGTGTTAAGAGTGCAGTCTAGCGAAACGAAGCCAGGATCTAAACCATAATGCAGTGTCTGTGACTGTCTGTTTTAAAAACTTTTTTTCCCACCCAGAGACCCTTTTTTAGCAACCTTTGAATAACGGATGATTGATTAAAAACACAATAAGGTTCTGAGCCCGTGCCTTGCAGTTTGCATGCAGATCCTTGATGATGGTTCATAGTTCACTGTGCTATATTCAAAGGAATGCAATTTATAAGCTGCAAGTAAAAAGGAGATGTGGCCTAATCACCAAAACTACCCACTTTGGAAACAGAAAAAAAGGTTAGAGTCCTGGCATCTGCTCAAGGTCCTGTTATTCTGGGCAAATCACCTACATTACCCGTGCCTGAAAAAATGAATCTGACCTTGTTTATTGTAACATGATGCCCACGTCAAACACCCCAGAGCCCTTGGGTGGACTTCACGCTACAGAATACTGCAAAAAAAGGATCTCTGTAAAAAAGGAATAACCCACTGACTTATCTACATAAAATATAAATCTGCATGCTCAAGATCAGGCACATTCGCGTTCTACTTTATGAGTTAAACAAGTAACTAGACAAAACACAGACTTCTACAAGCGCTATAACCGCTAATGTTATAATAGGGGTATTATTATCCCCTGAAAATTGTTGGACACGCGATGATCTCTACCACATGTCCCATAGCCCTTAAGATAGTTTAAAATACAGCTTATTTGCGGACAATTAAGTGAGCCAGAACAGATTTACTGTCACGTGTGTTCTTGTGGCCAACAATCTTTGCTGCACAGATATAAAGAAAATACATACTTCGACTCTCAGACTAAGCTTTTCATGACTTGGTCGAGGGTTACCGGGCTATTTTTTCCATTCCTAGCACTGGTGCAAATATTATCTTCACTTGCATTTTACAAGCGGTCTCTGTTCAGTTTATTGGTAAAAGACCTTCGTCATTTCAGGAATAACGTACCACGTTTACATATTGTTGGTACCCTGTGACAAGCGTGTGTGAATATCAAGAACGCCAGAAGTCCTATCATAAACACGCCAAAGCCCAAATGGTGTTTCTCAAAAACTACCGCTTTTGCAATCGCGCCCTGAAATAGAAAACATTTTTCCAGGAAATTCAATAATATACAACTATTTCTGTAAGCTTAATAACGAGCAAACATGCCCAAAACAAAAAAACACAACGCCGATATTTACGTTAAAACTGTTACAATTAAACCAATTGATGGAAAATACCATTCAATGCGGAGAGGCGACACAGATATCCAACCGCTGCGTCCAACATAAAATAGAACGACCAATCACAGAGTCCGCCAAGAATGCGGTAGTGATCAATCACAATGGCTGATGCAGCCACGAGAGCAGCCAGTCACGCACGCCGAGACATGCGGACCACTGGCCAGAACCGCCTCCAAATGTTTCAAAAATAGAAGGCGTCAAACTGAAAAGGTCGCTGGTCTCTTTTTTAGAACTCACTGGCTTGTTTTGATGGTTGCTAGGATGCATGGGGTGAATGTTTTGCAACTGCGAATGGTTGGCACAGCGAGTAATAAAAGCAACTATTTATCTGTGACCGTGTTAGAGGAAGGCTGCAGCAAATTAAGCGTGTTTTCATAAGTACTCTTTAGTGTTCGCCAGAATGGTTCGGGCCAATGTTGTGTTCTTGGCTATTTTCGTGAGCGAAACTCCACCCGAACAGGATCAGACAGAAGCACCGATCACTTTTTGTGGTTAGGGGGTAGACAATTAAATTAATATATCGACATTTTTTTAAGCTTCATTTATATAGCGCTTACAACCCTGACGAGGTTAAAGCAAGGACAATATACGATTGATGACATTAAATTACGCAATGAAATAAAGACGAGGGAAGAGAATGAATGAACAGAATAGCAGGGTTTAAAATAAAAGTTACAAGGGGAAAACAACATCAAAACGTGAGCGAGATTAAAGGGCGAAGGAAAGAAAAAGGCTATTAGAAAAAGCAAGCGATCAAAACGGGGCACTAAAGGGCCCTATTTATCGTAGGACTGTGTTCCCCCTGCGTCATAACACAAGGTGACTCAAGGCCAACACATTTCTTTTGTCAGATTTACAAAGCCACGTAAGGTCACTCACCTCTGCTAGCTTGGAAAATCCAGAATAATGCAAGTCAACAAAAGTCACTGCTTTGCGTTACTTTGAGTTGGGAAGGAGTTTCCACACATCTACCCATGCAGTTAAGTGCCTTTCCAGATTTACCAAGACTGGTAAACTTGGGAATGTGTCAAATTCATATGCTGCCCCGATAAGAGGCACAACATGGAGAAACATCTTTAATTCTCCTTTGTTTCTGATTTTTTTTTTTACTGTGTTGTATGCTGCAGCCCACTTGCAAAGAGGAGCCACTTATAAGGATTGTTTTTCGGCATGAAGATTTTCCTTTCTGCACAAAAACAATCTTGCCTGCAAAACAGGCACCTTTGCAACATGGGTCAAGCGTTCCTTTGTTATCGGTAGGCAGCACCCAATGCGCAAGCGTAGTGAGGGAGTAGGAAAGCGCCATATCTTGATAGAAGTTGCACATTCCTGCCCTCTCCATTTGATACAGTGGAGCAAGTTGTCTTGCTGCCGTGGGCTGCATCAGTTGATGATTAATTTGCACAAAAGTATTGTGTTTTTTATATAATAAACATGTTACAAACAGTTATTGACAAACACATGCCATTGAACAGTGAGTTCAACAGCAGTGCTTATTTGATTAAATTAATAAATAGCTAGCTCGCCACCTTCAACCCTGTCAAGTTTCCCAGGTCCATGCTTAATTTGCTGCTCCAGGCCAGTTTTTTTCATTTGAATTATGGAACTCGTATTGTTTATTCCATTTTAAAAGAAGACTGCACCTCCCAGAAAAAAACCTAGACTGTATTGGTGCATCAAGCATGGACCTGGGAGACCTGGCAGCTATGCACCTTCCAGGCAAAAAACAGTTGTTGCCAATAATAGTCATTGGCCATGGTAGAGTTTACCTTGGAACTTAGTCTGTGTAACTGAAGTCATAATCCTTCAATGGGACAAGGTGGCATGCTGTATCCGACCATGGAATCCATGAAGTTGGATACCTTCTCACATTGGGCCTGTTGAGACAGATTTGCTGCTGCGTAGAAGCTCTGAACGGGAAAACCCTCTTTCTACAACCCAGCAGGAGTTTGTTTGTCCCTGTCCTCCAGAGATCTGGAAATCCAAAACATTTCTAAATCCCAGCTTTTCAGAGGTGGTAGGCCAAGTCCAATTAGACACAGTCCAGGTTTCCAGTACCTAAGGAACAGCACCTGGGAGTCAAAACTCACTCCAACAGAGGTCATCAGTAGGTTCCAGGTCAGGTCCAGTTGTTACTGGTCTGCTGGGCACTTCATGGAGAAGGTCTCTTGCAGCTTGTTGTGGCCCTGTAGCTACACAGGAGGTCATCTAACTGACCTTTTTTGACCTGGGTACAAGGAGAAACATGTCCCAGACAGCGGGTCTACTCCTCTTCTGTTCTTCCACAGGCCCATAAATTGTTCTAAAAAGGGTGCCGGGAGGTAGCATGTTTATGTCTGGCACCAGCTACCGGGTGACTCCTGGCTCTTCCTTAAGCAATGAAGTAAATGTCTCCCAGAGGTAACCCTGCACACTTTTGTAGCTGTCTGTGTTTGACCTTCTATAAACAATTCCATAGTGCCCCCTCACTCTCAAAATCCAAGAAGGGAGACCCTGTTATTTCTTTATGTAGAGCCTCTGTGCTCACCAAGAGGTGTGGGCACGGTACAGAACACTCACCTTCTCTGAGGTAACCCTAAACCAGTTCTGGAGGAATCCTCCCCAGCACTGGGTTTTGGGCCCATCCTGGGGCCTTTCCAGGTGTCAATAAACATTTGCCTGCTAGAGGGGACACTTCTTTGAAGTACGTTACTTTCCTGGGCCCACCCCACTGGTCTACCTGCCGGGGGAAGAGAAAAACACCTCCCCACACCTAAGCCACTGCCCCTGCTCTGGGATTAGTTTTGATAACATTGACTACGGCTAATTCATGGCTTGGCCACTGCTGAAAAGCTCATGCAAATTAGTCCCCAGGAGCTTCAAGCAGGGAAAAGGTACCTTTCTAAAATATATTTTTCCTTAACATTCATTAAAAACCTGACTTAAAACCCTTGAGTAGGGCTTCTAATGACTTTTAACATTTGCTGTTTATTCATTTTTCTAGCTGGTCTCATACTAGAGATAACAACATTTAATTTTACTATTACTTCCCAGAGGTTCTCTATGGCCTAGCTAGAACCTTCTCACAGTGAAAAACGTGTTTGGGTGCTAGTTACTATAATGGCATGTTAACTTTAAATTTATTCTGTTCTACTTTTAAATACCATGCAATTTGCCTTGTGGACTGTAAGACCTACATAGGGGTGACTTTTTACTATTTAAAAGTAATGTTTTTACCAGTCAAAAAGTTTTGTATTGAAAGGTTGCACAGCACGATTTACACTGTAGTAGTCAGTATACACAGGGTATGTCTGAAGGTATGTTTGCAGTGCAACTGTAGTTGATAACATAATAGGTGTTGTATTGCTTTATTGTTATTTAATTTCCAGTCCCTGTGTACACTTTCTACACCATATATACTAGGAACTTTCCAGCAAGTAAAATGTACCGGTCAGGGATAAGGTTATTTAACTATGTCCAAAAGGGAGCACAAACAATCTACTAGCTGGGGTAAATTGTACAGAGTTAAAAAAAACAGCTAAACAGACGTGGACAAAGTCTGGAGGGACATCACACATAAGATGTTCATGTCCTAAAATGATTTAGAAAAGGAAGCATGTTAGTTACATATTAATATTGAGCATTTCACACAAGTAATTTTCACATGCCAGCAAGTAGCCATTCCAGAATGGTAAACAAAAAAAAAAATGATTGTTTTGTTTTTGGTGCAGCATTATTGTCAGGAAACTCTACTTTATGAGAGATGTCAGTCTTCACTGTTTACCCCACATCATACATTCTAGGACTTTTAGTTTCTCTTTTAAGATTTACAGCATGGCTGAAAATTGTAGCAAGCATAGTACTGTTGAGGCTAAGAAGAGAAAGCTAGTTAGCTTGGGAACACTAAACGTGCTTTGTGGGCATCAACAGTGCAATAGACAACAACTCGCAGAGAATCAGGACTTCCCGGCAGCGCATGCGTCTCTCTAACACAAAATAGCTACTGTCAGGGTTAAAGTTATATGCATTGGTAAACTAGGTGGCTGCTTCATGTGCCAATTAAAGTACATGCCAAATTCAAGGACAAATATTTGAATTAAAAAAAATATATCCTTAGCCACAATATGCCTTTGGGTTTTGGTGGTGGATGCATCCTTTACGTGGTTTGGTTAGGGTGCCAGTTACCAGCAGCTAATCTAGGGTGTCACTGGTTACAGCACACTCTTCCCTTGTTCTATAGCATTTTGTATTTCACATTTCGCAAATATAAAAAATAGGTAAATAACACAACATGGCCATAGTGATTAAGTGAACACAATATTTATTCTATCAATGTTTACCCATCTGTGTATTCCAATATCTTTGTTTGGGGTTACCGCATGAAACTTTTAACATGTTAGTCCCCATTTTTCAAAGATTTCCTTTTAGCCACGGGCCAGTTAAAATGGGCCTTCATTTGATAGCAGATTACAATATATTTTTGCATTTTTTATATAATTCCATAAGCTAGATTATTTGGTATCCTCTACGTTTGTAGGGTTAGAACTTACTAAGATACAAATTGCCTTGGTCTTATGTTGGCTGGGTGAGGACAGCATTTTCCTGTCAAATAGCACATTTCTTTCTATTTTTCAATTTTTTTTATTATGGGGATACCAAATATTACAACTCATGCATTGCTGTAGTATCTGGTATCCTCTACTTTTCAAGGGTTACCTTTTTAGGTTGAGACTAGGCAGCGTTACTGTATTCAATCTGTGGGTTTTTAATCACACCCACTATTGCCATTCGTTCTTTGTTGTGCTTGTCCTAAATGCTTACTTTTTATTGGTGCATTTTTCAAAATGTCCCTGCCTTTGTGTGCTTAGTTCCCTCCCAGGCGATTTCACTAAAGGAACATTATTTTTGGCCATCACACTACGTCATACTTCTTCCTGTTTTAAGGTGTGATTGCCCCTCCTCCCATCTGGTCTCGGTTTTCCCTTTAACCCCAGTGGCAGTCCCTTCTCCGTGCGGCTCGATCTGCTTTGCGCTGTGCATGCGCTTGTTTTTTAATTTATTTCGGACATTAGCTTTCATAGCCATTAATCGGAATATATTTATTAAAACCTGATGTTTAGAAGGTGCTTTACTTCAGATTTTTCTGTACGATAAAGTGAAGCGGGAAGGCTGCTTTGCGGCACTGTTCAAAGGCTGGTGTGATGTATTTGAGAGGAGAAATCATGCTGTGAGAGCTTGATTGCCTCGCTTCTGGTGCTCTAAGCCCTTGTCACTCAAGCCAGGCACCGTCCAATTAGCACGCGCCCTCCCTGCGAGCAGCCCATCCTGCTGTGCTTTTTTGCTGCAACACATTTGAATGCACGTCTGCTGCTGCTGCCATGACTTGAATCTGGAGGGTGCAGTACAGGCTCAAACTCAACAGGCCACCCTGGCCCGGTTCTTGCTTCTGTGTTGTTGTTCCATGTCTACACTGCCACTGTGCCCTGCCTGTGACCAGGGAAGAGCCAGGGAGCTTGTGCGGCATCCAGAGGCAGCAACATGAGCAAGATAAAGGTTTAATGTGCTGCATGGCTAAATACTTATAAGGTCCCAAGGAGAGACCTATTAGCTATGCTAATGCTTTTTACTAGATTACCGCACTGACCAATTGAAGTGCTTTTTATTTGATAGCAGATTGCAGTAACTTTTTGCATTTTTGTGGGGTGTACCAAATATAATTACCTGTATGGGCTATAATATTTTTTTTCTCGTATTTTTTCCATTTGAACTCTACAGTATTCAGTTGGATATGGGCTTATGTTGGCTGGGTGAACACATAATTTGTCGGGCAAATAGCACCTTTCCATGTGTTTTCCAGCATCTTTTAGTATAGGGATACCAAATATCACCTCTCATGAATTGCTGTATTACCTGGTATCCCTTTACTACTCAAGGATTTACTTTTAGCCATTGACCGGCTAAAGTTGCTTTTTTATTTGAGACAGCTTACAGTATATTTTTGCATTTTTTTAATCTTATTCTACAAGCTAGGGTTAGAATTTACTAGGATACAAACTGACATGGTCTTACGTTGGCTGGGTGAGGACAGTATTTTATTTGCAAATAGCACAATTTGTTCTGTTTTCCAATCCTTTTCTATTATGGAATTACCAATTACAGTTCATGCATTGCTGTAATATCTGTTATTCTCTACTTTTCAAGGATTACCTTTTTACAAGGGTTACCATTCATCAATTGAGGTTGTCTTTAATTTGACAGCAGAACACAGTATCTTTATGATTTTTTTAACCTTCACAGAAGCATTCACATCCGGTTCCTGCGGGATGTACCAAATATTATGGCCTGTATGTGCTATAATTTTTTTCTCCAATGTGTTTAGGTTTGAACTCATCAGTATTCAGTTGACATGGTCTTATGTTGGCTGGGTGAGCACAGTATTTTTCGGCCAAATAGCACGTTTCCATATGTTTTCCAACATCTTTTATTATGGGGGATACCAAATATTAGTGCTCATGTATTTTCTGTAATATTTGTATTTTGTATTTGTAGTTTGGGTATCTTATAGAGCGCATTTTGACCAGTGGTATCAAAGCGCTGTGCCAGTAATAAAGGGCTGATACTAATACACAGATCTAATGTAAAAACACCCAGGTTTTTAATTGCTTACGAAACGGAAGCAGAAGAGGAATACCTCGGATTTTGAGTGGGAGAGAATTCCATAGTTTCACAGCAGCTGTTGAGAATGCCCTGTCTCCCCATTTTACTTTTTTACTCTTCGAGGGTCGTGCCATTTTGAGATCTGATGATCTAATGGGTGACTGGGAATGTACCACTTGATTGCTGCTTGTAAATATGAGGAGGGTTGAGAGTAGAGGGCCTTGTGAGCCAGACATACCCCCTTGAAAGTGATGCGCTTCCTAATTGAAAGCCAGTGCAACTCCTTGGCTGATGTAGACTTGGATAACTAAAGTACTAGACGGATGCCATGATTCTGAATGAGTTGTAGCTTGTTCAGGGATAGTTGATTAATATTAAGGTAAAGGGCGTGACAGTAGTCTAGCCTGAACACGATGTGCCGAGTTCCTGAGGGATAAAAGGGAGAACTTTCTTTAGCATCTTTATAAGCCATGCACAGGTGTTGGTGACTCTGTTTACCTGGGCATCAAAATTTAAAGGTGAATCCCAGATAACCCAAGGTTTTTAACTGCTGATGTGGGAACAGGTAAAGTCCCACATGTCTCATGCCACCAGTTTGAGTTCCAATGGAGGTATTTGCACCGAAGCTAATAACCTTGGTTTTGTCCCCATTCATCTTTAGCCAATTTTGGCACATCAACTTTTTGACTTCTCTCATGCATGTTTGAAACCTGTCGGCTGTAATGTGAACCTTGTCTTGGAAGGAAACAATTATTTGGGTGTCATCTGCATAGGAGGACACCTGAAAGTCAAAGGATTGAACCAGGTCAGCCAGGGGAGCAACATACAGATTAAAAAGAGTCGGACTTAAGGAGGACCCTTGTGGAACTCCGCAGGGGAGCTGAAAAAGAGCTGCACAGAAATCCCCACATTTAACTGATAGTGTTCTGTCTTGGAAAATGTCTCCAGAAAACTCAAAGCTGAGCCCTCAGGCCTGCCTGATGTAGCCAGTGTGTTAGTATAACGGGCTAAATAGTGTCAAATGCTGCTGACAAATCCAGCAAGAATAGGATGGAGCCACCTCCCTGATCTACCTGTTTTCTGATAGCATCAGTAGTCGCAATCAGGGTGGTCTCTGTACTATGATGTTTCCGGAGTCTGTGTTGGGAAATATCCAGACAGTCATGTGTCATCAGGGAGGAGGTAAGATGTTTTTCTAAAATGTTTGCTAGCATGGGCAGGAGTGCAAGGAAACACACCCAGTTCCAAAACACCTGCATACACCCTCTCTAACGGTGCACAACCAAAGCACTGACCAGTTGTAGATCTCTGGGGGGGCACGTGTCGTTTGGGGACCTGAATGAATCCTAGATAACAGTGACTTAATTTTGGCAGAAGCTAGGGGTGAAACGTTTGCCAGAGTTAGGCCCCAACCACCTTGCCATTGGGACTAGTGTCCTGTTCCCCTAGATATAGATGAGGGGTTGAGAACTCAAAATTAATCTTTACAATCTTCTCTTTGAAGAAATTAGCTACACTGTCTCAGAAGGTCTATGAATTGTCTAATTGCTGAGATGGAGAAGGGGCGGCTAAGACCTTTACGACTTTGAACAGTTCTTTTGGAGCATTTCCTGCATTTCTGATTTTCTGTGAACAGTAGCATGTCTTAGCCTGTTTAATCGCGTTTTTATATATACCTCTTAGTTCCCTGAGCTTGATACTTTCTATTAAACCGGGGTCAAGTTTCCATTTTCCTTCCTGTATTCTACATGGCCTTTGGAGAGCCTTAAGCTCTTTAGTATACCGTGGGCAGATACATTTTCCTGGATTGCGTTTAACTGCCCTCAACAGGGCCACTAACTCAATTTCATCCCTGATCCAGGCATCAAAGTCCGCCACTTGCGACCCTAGTATTTCCTTAGACCTCCCTTGCTGACCCTCTAGAATTAGAGTGAGTTCCTCTCTCTTTATAAGGTCCCATTTTCTGCAAAAGGTGGTATGAGTTTGTTTGGATCCCTTCCGTCTCCTGTATCTTAATTCAAAGGGGATAAGACTATGATCTGTCCATTCCAGCTGCGTGCACTCCCCTACCATAATACAATTATGAGTGGAGAAAATGCCATCCAGTACGTGGCCTGCTACATGCTTGTTTGTGGTAATCACTTGGGTCCACCCAAAACACGTCATAAAATCCAGGAGGGTAAGGGTATCTCAATCTTCTCTATCCTCCACATGGAAGTTAAAATCTCCAAGAATTGTGCTGTGGTAACGGGGAGGTTACGGGTTATAATAATTTTGGCCCAGTTCTCCAGGAATTGCTTCTTGGGTCCAGGTGGACGATAAACCAGAAGTCCTTCCATTCTTAAAGTATTCCCTAGTTTAAGCTTGAAATAGCCGCCTTCGCAGGAGTTTGAGACAGCCACAACCTAAGGTGTTTTTGAAAAGATCGCCACACCACCACCCCCACCCCTTTTGTCATATCTATCTATCCTTTCTACGCCATAATCCATAGGCACTGCTATAACGAAGTCCGGATCAGAATCCGCTCTGGCCCAGGTCTCCTTCAGGAATAAGCAGGTCTCCATCAGGAATAAGCAGTCCAGATTCAATTCTAGTAAGACTTCCCTTTTTTCCAAGCTATGCTTGATTAGGGACATGTTGTTGATCAGCCCACATTTTATGAAGTCATGAGTATCCATACCCTCACTCCCTGATGGCACACGTTTCAGAATGCCCATAGGACCGGCTACCTGGTCGATGTTCAGACCTTTCTCAGTTGTTCAAGTTCTGGACCTGCAACTCCATGCATCAGCTGGGGGGAGAGGGAGCAAAATCTCCTCCCGTCTTACCACAGTTTTTCGGACATAAGACTTCTAAGTTGAGTGCCTGTGTGTTGTCTCAGGGAACTGTTTTCTTTAGGGCCTACAGCTTTTCTGGTCCCTGGTCCTAGTCGGTTGCTGACAAGCGCAGACGGGCTTGCCTTAGGCTCACCCGCGGCACCCCCTGACTTAATACCATCTGCCGGCACATGTGGTGGGTGGGGGGTGTGGCACCAGAAAAAAAGACTGGTCCAGTGTCCCCACTCCCCAGAAATCCTGCAATATGTCTGACACAACGGGCTCTAACAGGCCCTATTACTCACAATAGTTTTGATAGATTTTAAAATCAAGGAATTAGCACGTTTACAGTACTTCAAAACTTAATTAAAAACAATTTCACAGCCAAATATGACTAAAGCGTATAATTAAAATAAGTGCGGTTTTGAGATAATGCAACAGCGTTCTTACTCGCTTCACGTCTGTGGCACCCCCTGCCGTAATACGGTCTGCCGGCACGTGGTGGAGAGGGGGCATGGCACCAGAAGAAAGACTGGTCCGGTGTCCCCAATCCCCAGATATCATGCAATATGTCTGACACCACGGGCTCTAATAGGCCCTATCACTCACAATAGTTTTGATACATTTTAAAATCAAGGAATAAGCAAGTTTACAATCCTTTAAAACATAATTAAAAACAATTTCACAGCCTAAAGTTACAAAAGTGTATAACTAAAAGAAGCGCAGTTCTGATATTACGCAACAGCGTTCTTACCCGCTGCGAGACTGCAGCACCCCCTGCCTTAATACCATCTGTATCTTGTATACCCCCTACTTTTCAAGACTTACCTTTTAGCCATTAATCAATTGTAGTTGCCTTTTATATGATAGCACACCACAGAATCTTTTCACATTTTATATTTTATACCACAATCATTTACATCAGAATACCAAATATAATGGCCCATCCAGGCATATAATATTTGGTATCCCCTATGTTTCTAGCGTTAGAAGCTGACATCATACAATTTGGCATGATGTTATGTTGGCTGGTTAAATGAAGAATTTGTGTGCCAAGTAGCACCCTTCCTTGTATTTTTCAACATCCTTTACTAAGCAGATACCATATGTTATGGCTCATGCATTGCTGCAATATCTGTTATCCCCTACTTTTAACAGGTTACCTTTTATGCATTCACCAATTAAAGTTGCCTTTTATTTGCTAGGGGATTACAGTATTGTTTAAAATTTTTCATTTCATTACACAAGCTTTCACATCTGGTTCCTTTGGGGATACTAAATATAATGCCTCATATGTACTATAATATTTGGTATCCCACATGTTTCTTTGGTTAGCACTTACAGTATTCAATTTGACCATGGTCTTGTGTTGGCTGGGTGAACACAGTATTTTTCAGTCAAATAGCACCTTTCCATGTGTTTTCCAACATTTTTTACTGTAAGATCACATTACAGTAGGCAAAGTGTTGGACCTTGGAAGGGCTAGATTTACTATTCCTACTCCAATCTAAAAAACAGCAGGGAAAGTGTTGAACCTCAGGGTGGTTAGATTTACTATTCTTACTCCAGTCTAATCAACACTATGAAAGTGTTTGACTTTGAATGGGTTACTATTCTCACTCCAGTCTAAGCAACAGTAGGGAAAGTGTTGGACTTCAGAGAGGATAAGTTTACTATTCCCACTCCATGTGAAGCAACGGTAGGGAAAGTATTGTACTTGGAATGGGTAAAGTTCACTATTTCTGCTCCAGTTTAATAAACACTAGAGAAAGTGTTGAGGTTTGGAGGGATTCTGACTCTAATTTAAGCAACAGCAGGAAACAATTGAATTATATAATAACAATATAGACCTTCCTAACTACCACAAAATAATGAAATCATTATTTATTTAATTACAATTTATGCATGCAATACAAATTAAATTTAACTAAGAAATATCACTGCACAAACAGACTTGCACAAACACCATTAAACAACTTACATGTTTTTAAACATTAAATATAAAAGATACATATTTGATTACAAATTAATAAATTCAATATAAATATAGATTAATATAAAACATATTATATATTTATTTTCTACCTAACCTTCGCTCGTATAACAATAGCTCAGCATAAAAAAAAAAATCATGTATAATACATATCTAAAAACTGAAAAACATATTCAAAGACATAAAGCAGTTACACAATTATGAATACATTCAGTAAATTACATAAATAATAACCAAATAATATTTAATAAAAAAATTAACACATATTTAATTTTATTTACCTTCCCACTCTATCCCCATACAAACCCAGCAATCCACACCTAAAATATAGTATAAATAACTGACTATTAAAATATTTACATTAACAGTCAATTACATAATAATTAAAAACATATTACCAATTTTCAAATTATTATAACTTAATTGACATCCCACCATATACTCCTACAAACCCAATAACTAAAATATAACTTACTTCTACTAGTAATAATAAAACGAAGATGGGGCGTGGCCGAGCCATCGACCACCATGGCTGCGTGGCTTGGAAGTTCCTGCGGAGGCTCCTGAGAATCGAGTTGGGGAGTGCACCGGGACCCAGAGGCAGCCCAGCACACATGCTGGAGCGGTGAGGAGTGAGGGGTGATCATGGGGGGGCCCGTGACTGCTGACATCGTGGAGCACAGGCGTGGCTGTTGCTGCGGCCTGTGCCCATAGGGCCACACACCTCGGAGGCGCCGAGGTGGCTGGGTCACCCGACGGTGCTGGTCCGCTGGGAGCGGCCGATTGCGGTGCTCTCCCCCCTAAGACCAGAGCGACGCCGGGGCAACATTTCTAGTGCCCCCCCAGACAAATGACAGTGTGGCAGTGAGGCCTGGCCCTTTCCGAGACTCAGAGCTGCGGGCATGTTCTGCTGTTTGGTGACGCAGGCCTGGCTGGGCCCAGAAAAATCCACAGCACGGCGGGGGGTAGGCCCATGCCACCCTCCCTCTTTTTGGACACACGATGGAGTGACCGGTGTGGTCATGTGTCAGCCTGCAGTGGGGCCCCACAATACAAACTTTCTTGCTGACTGAGTACCCCTTGGCAGCGGCCCACATTATAGTTCTATGCTCCTGCACTGCGCACTTCAACCACATGTAAAGCGCAGCACAGCAGTCTAGTCTCTGTGCTGATGCTTGGTGCTGCCTGCCTGGCGAATTGGGTGGGATCTGTGTAGCCGTGCTGTTACTGGGGCTGCCCCCCTACGTGGTGCAAGGTTTCCCCCTACGATCATTGGTGTATAACCAGACCAGCGCTAGCTGGGAGGTGCTTCTGGGGACCACGGGGACCCCAAGCAGAGTAAGCTTCCATTTGAGAGGAGGCCTCAGGATGACGTGGCTGCTACTCCTGCGAAGGAGTTGGAGGATGTCCGGAGTGAACAAATGCAAGATTCGACATCCGGTGTGGAGGCAATATTGATGGAACTGAGGGCAGGATTTCTCACTATTGATACTAGATTTGACTCTCTGAACTCCAGACTAGATAACATGGGTAGTAGATTGGAGAAGTACCATTCATGCCTAGAGGGAGCAGAGGGTCAAATCTCTACCATCGAAGATGACACAGCGACGCTCAGGCAATGCCTTGAGAAGGTCAAGGGGCGGTTAAAGACAGTGGCGATAAAGAATGAGGATTTGGAGGCCAGGGGGCGGCGTAACAACTTATGTATAGCTGGCATAGCAGAGTCCACCAATACTGGTCGCTTAGATTTGTTTGTAGAGAACTTGCTGGAGGATCTACTGGGGCGCCAAGACTTCCCCTCAACTTTCGTGGTGGAGAGGGCACACTGTACGCTGGACCCTAGGCCTTCTCTGGGAGCACCTCTGCCCACTTGATTATTGCCCGCCTACTGAACTATAGAGAACGAGAAACCACCCTCTGCCTCGCTAGGGAGAAAGGTCCATTACAGTATCAAGTAGCAGTTGTGTCCCTCTTCCCTGATTTCATGCCTGCGGTGCAGGAGGCCATATGGAAATTCTCTAAGGTCAGGGCAGTGCTCCGTTACCTAGGAATACATTATGGAATGATCTGTCTGGCCAGGGTGAGGGTGGAGGTGAATGGTAAAGCGCGATACTTTGATGCCTCTTGTGATGCCATGAAATTCTGTAAACAACACCCTCGGCTGGGTGGATCGCCTGGCGGCTGCCCGCAGGTGCACAACGATCTGGATGCTGGGCCTGCTTCGAGCATGCAACTACATCTCCCAGATTAGATGAAGTGGCCTGGATTGTGACCACAGCCAAGTTGATACAATCAGTGCTTCCCCAGTAACGGCAAAAGATGGTTGCTTTTGTGCTGTTCTACTGTTTATTTTTCATGTTCTTTATTTAATTCGGGTTGTATTCCCCTATGTCACACTTTATCAATCCCATTTCCAATTGGGAGTGCTCCGTGGCTGTGTTGTCATGTTCCCACGGTTGATACCATGCTATTTGTTCTTTTATTGTAATGGTCTGGGTTCAGGGTATTACGGAATTCGCTTGGCATGTTTGGGCCAGGTGTGGGTGGTGGGTGTGTTTCGTTTCCATGGGCTATGTGATGTACTGTTGTTTTGTTATGCAATGCAGATTCTTTATACATCTTCCCTACATACACTTGGCAGCACAGATTCTATTCTCCAAGGCTGGCGCTACAGTGACAAAACACACACTAGGCCTCACATTCCTCTCTTGGAATATACGTGGTCTCAATAACCCCTGGAAAGGTAAAATGGTGCAGTATCTTTGCAGGCATGGAGTGCAAATCGCTTTCCTGCAGGAGACGCATCTCACTGCTGGTGTGGTACCCTCCTTTGCACCCACGTGGGGCGCACATCGATACTTTGCCAGTTACAGCTCCTAATCTTGTAGGGGGGGGTGTATCTTGATTCATAAAACAGTTCAGTTTAAACTACTGTTGACCCGAGTGGATGACAATGGCAGATACGTGATGGTTGTGGGGCTTTTGGATAACCGTAAGGGCCTACTTGTAAATGTGTATGCCTCTAACATTGACGCTCCTGAATTCTTCCAGGATATCCACTCACACATTGATAGTTTTGATATAGAGTGTCTCCTGCTGGGTGGGCACTTTAATTTAGCTTTGGACCAAGAGGTAGACAACACCTCCCAGGCCCCGATGTCCAAGCCCCGCTCACTTAGGGCCCTGGGGGACATATGCGCCACCTTTGCTTTACATGACCCTCGGCGGCTGTATGGCATGGGCACGTTGGCCTACACATTCCACTCTGCACCCCATGGTACGTGGTCGCATATTGACTATTGGTTGTTGACAGGCGCAACGGCACAGTGGGTTACTAATGTCACACATTTACCTCGGACGCTGTCGGACCACTCCCCGGTGCTGATGGCACTTTCTATACCCACGGCGTACGGGGCCATGAAAAATTTGAGCTTCCCAGACATGGCGTTGCTGGACGCTCCATTTGGCGTGGCCTTGCGGGAGGCAGTGATCGACTTCTTTAAGCTAAATGTGGGTTCGATGGGCACATGGGCGGTGCTGTGGGATGCCTTTAAGGCTTACATCAGGGGCATCTGCATCTCTACACATTCTGGTGTCCTAAGGGAGATTTGTCGCGATCTGGCAAGGGTGGAGGCTCAGCTTGTTGACACTGACCGTGTGACTGGGGCAGCTGATTTAGCCCCTCACCTGGGGCGGCGGAGGGCTCTGCTAGATAAGTTCAATGAAGTAGCGGGGAGAGAAGTGCGTTACATGGGTAAATACGTGACAGCCCGTAGATCTGGTGAGGGAGACCGACCCGGGAAGCTGTTGGCCAGATTGATTTGGCCCTCACATTCTGCATCCATATCCGTGAAATTAAAAGATCTGACGATGGCGTTGCCGTCGGTACTGTGGTGTTGGAGGAGAAGTTTTAAAAATACTATTCTATGCTTTATACTGCGCACGCGGAGCCATCTGGCTCTGAATTACAGGACAATTTAAATGACATAGCTATGGTCTGGCTCATACCTGCACAGCAGTAGTTCCATAGTGAGCCATAGTGTCGCAGGCCATTGACTCGCTGGGGGGGAGGGCGTGCCCTGGGGTTGGATGGGTTTACTGGCGTGTTCTACAAGAAATACAAAGATATTCTAAACCTGCATCTGTTAGTGGTGTGTGCTAAGGCTCTGGAGGCCGGGGTTCTCCTGGCATCTATGAGAGAGGCGGTTATCGCTCTTTTGCCCAAACCCGGCAAAGATCCTTTAAGCTGTGGATCATATCGCTCCATCTCACTGATAAATTTCAACAATAAGATCCTGGCCAAAATGATTGCCTCCCGCCTTTCCTTTCTGTTGGACACAGTTATTTCCCCCGCTCAGTCTGGGTTTGTCCCACATTGCGCTACCTCTATCAATCTTGGCACTGTCTTTTCGGTGATAAACAGTGTGTCCCCAGAAGTTCCGGTGGCAATTGCCTTGCTGGGTGCCGAAATGGCTTTTGACTCACTTGAGTGGTCCTTTTTACATACTGTCCTTAATAAGCTTGGGTTTCCCTGAGGTTACACTAAACTGATTGCTGTACTGTATTCACAGCCAACAGCAGCAATACGGCTAAATGGTAAGCTCTCTCCATTTTTCCCCATAATGCGGGGTATACAGCAGGGGTGCCCTTTATCACCTCTGCTCTTTATCCTGGCAATGGATCCCCTGGTGTGCCATTACGCCAGGGACATAGCCACAGGGGACTGCATTGGTCCAGTGGACTGCTTCTGGTGTTGTTATATGTGGATGACATCCTGCTATTTCTCCACCATACACACACGACCCTGGGGCCAGTACTGGCAGAGGTTACCCACTTTGGCGAATTCTCTGGGTTGCGAGTGAATTCGAGCAAATCTGAGCTGTTTCCACTGACCGACATTACTCATCCACCAGAAACCAAATTCCCCTTGCGGTGGTGCCCTAATTCGGTGAAGTATTTGGGTATACATTTGCACAGAGACTGGGATCAGGTGATACAGCTCAATTATGGGCCTGCAGAGGAGAGATTCACTGCACAGGTGGACAGGTGGGAGAAGTTCTAAATATCCCATCCAGCTCACTCTTTTCTTTGCCACTCTTCGTAGCCTGGTCATTCGACTGGTATGGGTGGATAAGCATCCGCGCATACCATGGGAGATCCTTACTCTTCCATATGAGCAGGGCGGGTTTGGGGTCCCTTATTTTCAGATTTACTATTTGGTGGCTCAGTGTCAGTATGCATTTTATTGGTATCATCCTGATGATCGTCTCCCTTACTCCATTCAGGAGCGAGACCTGGCGGAAACTGTTCCCCTGAGTGCCCGTTTGCCTGGGGGTGTTCCACTGCACCGCAGTGACATTCAGGCTATTTCCACAACAAGCTGGGCATAGCGCAGACTGGCACGTCTGTTTCAATGCGACACTTTGTACTCACCGACATTGTCCCTGATTAATAATCCATTTATAGCCATCACACAGGAGGTGCTTGTACAGCGTACATTACGTGCTCTTCAACTACACACTTTCGGGGATGTTTTCCTGGATGACCATATATTCTGACGCACTACAGATATTCGACGATATATAGACGCTACACACCTGCCTCACTTTGTGCTATGCCGGTTGCAACGCGCTATGCGAGCACGCTATGCTACATATCCACTGGCTCCTATGGAGTTTACACCACTTACCCTGGTTCCTACGACCGCCTCAAGAGCGTGCTTAGTGTCCAGACTCTACTTAGTTTGCATTGGGGCTTTACCTGTTCATAATGCACAACTGAGGGAATCCTGGTAGAGAGATCTGGGTTGCCTATTATCGCAAAAGGTCTGGGAGGCATGCTGTGCACAGACTAGGTTTGTCTCCCCTAATCAACGCCACAAATTAACACACTTCAAATTCCTCAGAAGGATATATGCCACCCCTAAAGACATAGCTAGAATTGATCCGAGCCACCCCCTCTGCTAGCCCGAAGTGCCGTGCTTTGCTTGCTGATTTGTCACACATGCCCTGTACCTGCCCTAACATTAGCTCTTTTTGGCATGAGGTATATGAGAGAGTGTCACCCTTTGTGGGTTGACCTTTACGATCGGACCCGCTCTCGGCTATTCTTGGCTATACTGGTGACTTTCCCAAATCCATAAGGTGCCTCACAACGATATTACTTTTACTAGGTAAACGGGAGGTTGCAATTCGATGGGGTCCAAACATGCACCAAGGGTTCACTCATGTTTGGCCAGCCTCACGTATTGCTACACAAATAGTAAACTATACACCTCACTGCAGCCTGTGAGCTCTAGGCCTATGGACATTTGGCAACCGCTAAGGGATTGCTTCTTTGCGTTGGCCTCTACACCTCCTGCTTCTCAGTTAACCACTGATACCAGCTAATGTTGAATTCAAGCTATGCACGGCATTCGGTCTATTACAGTACTGACTAAATTTTCTTTTCTCCTATTTTACACCCACTGCTGCTCAATAGCCCACAGGACATACGAGATGATGTTATGTATAATGTGTGTGACCGCCTGATCATTTATATTCTGTATAGTATATATGTTTGAACTGCATTGCTATGTGTATGTTCTTTGTATTGTTACAAAATGAAAAATGAAGTACGTTTAAAAAAAAAAAAAAAAATTAATTATATTTTAATTTTAAATTGAAAATATAATACTCACAAAAATTACATATTCCAAAATTAATTAAAATTAATAGTAAAACTAAATTAACATTTAATAAAAATATTTCAAATTTAAGTAATATCCAACCCTACCCGCTACAAACCCAGCAACCTCTATGATGCTATAAATTACTAATAACATTTTTTTTTAAAGGCTAAGTCACTTAAAATTACAAACTATATTTTATAAAATAAATAATATCATCATCAATGCTAATATCAAAATGTAATATATTAAGTCAAATTCATTGGAATAATTAAAGAATAATACTCAATATTTTGCTCAAACACTCTTGCGGATAGTTTATTCAGTCTCTTCCACTGAGATTAAAGAGGTGTGATGCAACCTCTAACTCCATTTGAAAACCTGCATCAAAATATCACTGGAAATAAACACAGTCTCTCAAATGTGAACAATTTTTTTAGACATCCAGGGAGGTAGTGAGCTGCAGTTCTAATCAAAATAGAAGGGGTAAAGCAAGACTTTATCAGAAGAACAATGGGATATAATCATGAGATGGGGAGGAGGGTTATCTCTCATGCCTATGAATAGGAGTGACTTCCACACTTATCTTTAGACAGCACCTTACACCCACTACAATTCACGCCTATATGCAACTGTTGGAGAGACTGTGGGGATAAAGGAAGACGTTCCCATGATCTGTGTTGTTGTGAGAAGATAATACCTTTCTATGATCAGATCATTAGAGCAATTCAAGAGGCCCTGGAAGTGCAGGACCATCTCGACCCAGGGATCATAGTATTGGGATGGCTCCCATTAGCATCAAAACCCAAGAGGAAAAGGTAACAGATGATGCCTAATATAATGTGACTAGCAGCAAAACACAATATTCTTGCTAACTGGAGAACTAAAACCATGTGACTCGTCCTGTAATAGGTTATATTAAAGTGGCAATAGTGTTAGGGTTTGTGCACAGCAAAGAGCATGTCCCCTCTCACTGCACTAGTGGGTTCTGTAATAGCTCCCTTTTAAACTTACTATTGAAAGCCTTTCTTGTTATCTCACCTTCCCCCCCCCTCCCCAGGCTTCTGTGTATCTTGTTTAATGTGCTGTTTTGTTTACACATTGGGCCTTGCTTTTACCAAGGCTTCTTTAAAACACTCCTCTCTAGGCCATGTGTTAATTTAACTCATTGCATAATAACTGAAACTCTGCACACCTTTCAAGAACATGTGCAGCATGTGAGGACCACACCCAGCTCTTCAAACCGCACCCAGCTCTGCACACCTTTCAAGAACATGTGCAGCATGTGAGGACCACACCCAGCCCTGTCTATAAAAGGCAGCCCCCGAGCCTCACCCAGTGCTTGTGCTTGTCTACCTCCCGCTTACCTGAGGACAGATCCCTTGGCGCTGGCACTCCTGCTCTCTACAAACTTTCATTGGCTTCAATGGGCGCAGCTGCTGGCTCTTCCTTCTTCCGGTTTCCGGTTCCTCCTTGCCTCAGCCTCTCTCCTACAAGCAACCCGCAAAAGAGAAAGAAGACAAGGTTAGACTGATCAGTATCTCTTGCCAGCAACAAGTAAGTGCAAAACTTTTATTACCTGAAAGAACTTTGACAACAATTTCTGGATTTGTGTATAGACAATTTGAAACAAGATACCTTCCACGAACATTGTGATTCAAACTCTTTGTTACAAGAATACTTTGCGGAACTTTGTGAAGCAAACATTTTTTTATGGAACTTTTAAGAATCGAACCGTGGAAACCATTAACAGCAAGGCAAACAGTAAATCAAGGACTTGCACAAATTACATGCTGTATTTTGACGTAAAAGTACAGTATTTGTTTTATAAAAGATTCTGGAAATATGGGAAAAGTGAGTCTGCTATTGGCAATTTAGGCTTTAGTTATATTAAGATGAATGTTTGATATTGGTAATTCTGATAACGGCATTTGTTTAATGTTTTAGAAGCTTTAGAGTAATAGAAAGCACATCCCAGAGCAGTAACACATTCCAAACCTGGAAACTAGAGACCAGGATCCAAGAGGTACTTTTAGAAGAAAATTTCCAATAAATAAAGGGATAGTCAGGAACCCAGTTAGGAATAGGATGTACTTATCTGTTCTTTGTTTATGTTTCATTAGGCACCAGTTTCTACAGAAGTCAGAGAGGGCCGCAGATTTGTGCAGCACTTCAACAGTGGAAACGCAAGAACGCTGTTGTCTCTTTATTTTATTTTATCCACTTCCCCCCTTCCCTTGAGCTTCTGTTCTTAGTGCACTGTTTTAAAAACTAGTGTGCTGGAACAAGCAGTTTCAGGGTGGGGTCGGATTGTCTTCAACCTCCATCAGAACTGAACAAGGACTCAGGTGAGCTGGGCTTTGACAAATAGTTAATGTAACCCTTTTAGTGTTTAAAACCTTCTACTACATAGCTAAATAGCATTGGAGTGGAAATAGTACATCTCTCCCCTTTAGTGTCCAGAACCTTTCCCTTAATGGTTTAGATTGGACTGGCAATAGTAAATGTCACAACTTTAGAGTTTAACACCTAACCCCAAATGGCCAGGATGAGTGTGGGGATAGTAAATTTAATTAATTTAATTTTCAACACCTACCCCAAATGCCTTAGATCGGGGCGGGAATATTAAATGTCACAACGTTAGTGCCCAACACCTACCCCTAAATGGCTTAGATTTGAGTGGGAATAATAAATGTGACCCCTTTAGTGTGCAACATAATCTCCAAAATGGTTTCAATAGTTGTGGGAGTGGTAAATATAAATCTTTTAGTATATAACATATTGAAAACAATATCTCATACAATAATGTTAAAAATAAATATAGAACTTTCAGTTCATTTCAGTTTATTGTTTCAGTTAATTAAAACCATAACATATACAACCTTCACATTCCATAAATACATTTAGCTAAAATTGAAATCATACACCTTATAAATACCTAAGTATACATCAATGTTAGAAATGGGGTCTTCGGTTGGCAGTCAGGTTACCCCCTGTCCAAGCATGAACCTTCACTCTAGTCAGGGTAAAGGAGAATCACCCTTAGTTAACCCCCGCTCAACCTCTTGCTAGCTTGGCGCGAGCATGCAGGCTTAACTTCAGAAGCAATGTATAAAGTATTTGTACCAACACACCCATAATATAGTGAAACCACTACAAAATGGACAGCACACCAGTTTAGAAAAATAGGTAGTATTTATCTAAATCAAACAAGACCAGAATGCCAAAAAATCCAACATACACAAGTCAAAATATGAATTTTAAAAAGAATAAGATTCCTTAGAAAACAGTGAGAATGCTGTTGTTACACCAAGTACCTGGTTAGCGTAAAAAATAAAGCTGCACGGGCGAGCGTGTGTTGAAAAAGGCCAGTGATGCGTCCTTTCTTACTTGCAAGCGAGACCGTGCCTCATTCCTTCTCGGGTCAGGTCGGCATGCATCGTTTCTTCTCTCCCACAAGAGAGCAATGCCTCAGTTCCCAGACGGGCACCTCGGGTCTGGGCAGGCTTTGTGTTGATTTTACATGCTCAGCGATGTTGCGTTCGAAATCCAGTCACAGTGTCAGGAAACCATGCTGTGTGGGGCTTGCGTCTTTAGCAGCTGCTAGCGGGTGTTGCGTGTCGTTTCTCCAGCTGTAATACTTCGATCTCCCAGCTGCTAGCTACAAGGACGGCGGTGCGTCATTTATCAGCTGCATCACTTGAAAGTTTCCCTGCTCTGTGGTCTGTGCGTGGATTTCTGTCTTCTTACACCAGCTTCACCTTTCAAGGGCCCAGAGACAGGTTAGGGCACCACTTGGCAGGGCAGAAGCTTCAGCAGAGAGTCCTGGTGCTGGCAGAGAGAAGTCTTTGATGTCCCTGAGACCTCAACAACAGGACGCAAGCACAATTCAAGCCCTTGGAGATTCTTCACCAGTGGGAAGTCACACAAAAGTCAGTCTTTGTCCTCTTTCAGGCAGAAGCAGCTACTGCAAGCCAACTCAGCAAAGCACAGTCACTGGCAAAGGGGCAATACTCCTCCTCCAGCTCTTCTCCTTGGCAGAGGTTCCTCTTGGTTACAGAAGTAATCTGATTTTCAGGGGCTTTGGGTCAAATACTTCTGCCTTTGAAGTAGGCCCACTCCAAAGGAAAGTCTCTGTGGCTCACAGGATCCTGCCTTGCCCAGGCCAGGCCCCAGACACACACCTGGGGGTTGGAGACTGCCTTGTAAGAGGGCAGACACAGCCCATTCAGGTGTAAGTGAACATTCCTCACTCCACTCTAGCACAGATGGCTCATCAGGATATGCAGGCTACACCCCAGCTCCCTTTGTGTCACTGTCTAGAGGAGAGGTGCAAACAGCCCAACTGTCAAACTGACCCAGAAAGGGAATCCACAAACAGGCAGAGTCACAGAATGGTTTAAGCAAGAAAATGCCTACTTTCTAAAAGTGGCATTTTCAAACTAACAATCTAAAAACCAACTTCGCTACAAGATGCAATTTTAAATTGTGAGTTCAGAGACCCTAAACTCCATATTTCCATCTCAAAGAGAATCTGCACTTTAAAGTTATTTAAAGGTAGCCCCCATGTTAACCTATGAGAGAGCTATGCCTTTGTATTGCTATATGCACTACGTGCAAGGTGAACAGTGGTGCAGGGTATGGACCATTGGCCTCTGCTTCCATTTTACATTGGTTCACGACTCCATTTTTGTCGAGTCTGGTTCTGTGCATAAAGCACTGTTCTGTGTTTTTCCACAAGCTTCGGCAAGCTGCAGAGTGGGGTGTTTTTCTGCTCAACTTCACTCCATCTGCCTTATACGAAGGGCGCTATTTACATTCCACAAGCTATCAGTTAGGACAACAGGGTGATGCGCCTGTACTCAAGGAGGAATGCATGCTTCACCTTGGAGCCCTCTTCTGGGAACCTGGCCCGTTCCGAGGAGACGTCTCGAAGGGTGAACAAAGTACCGCTGATTGCACAATTTGTAAAGGAGGGGGTCTTTTTCTAGAAAAGACTCCTGGGCGTTAGTAAATACTATAAAGGTCAGGAGCCTGGATGGACTGGTTTAGGAACTCCCTTCTGGGTTGGACGCAACGCCAGGAGGACTGATTGTCCCGAAGGAGGCTCCCTGTGCCAGCCGATTTGGGTTCCCCGGCTTTGTGTACGGTGGAGGGATGCAGACTCTCTTTTCGGTGAAGCCTTTCAATTTATAAGCATTGAAGCATATTGTGTGTGCGTGTGTAATATGCACTTATTCTTGCAGTCATTTTCGTGTTATTCTTCATGATATCACAGAGTGTTTATATTCTCACAGTTATTCTCATGTTATTTTTCATGATATATTAGTGTGGTCAGTTTTGCTATATGAGAACTTGCCCCATAAATAAACCTGATTATTCTACTTACTAAGGTGTGCAAGAGTGATTGTTTCACATTGTGCTCTAAACTATCCTGAAGTGCATAGTTCTGTTATTCTGAAGGGTGAAGCAACACAATTTGGCGTAGTCGTTTGCAGGATTCGAAGAAAAAGAAAAGGAAAATGTTCAATAAGATCAAAGCAAGTTCAAAAGCATTTTCTCATGTATCAAATCCGGACATAGAAATACCGGGGTGGGAAACTGCCCCGTATAAACTTTTAGCTCAGGAATGGTCACGTTGTGCTGGTTTGTGTGAAAATTGGAATGTCTGTATGTTAAATGCAGAACCTGAAGATGTTTTTACATGTTTACAAAAATTGTCAATTGACAAAGGAAAAGAGATTTGTACGTTAGGGAGGCAAGGCTGGATCTTGCTCTCTGCGTACAGAAAGTTGCATGAAAAATGTTTACAGTTACAGAAAGACCACAAGCAGCTGGAGAAGGAGTTAGTAGAAGCCCGAAAGTCCTCTACCATGTTAGCTTGTCAAAATAAATTGTTAAGTGATAAGCTTGAAATGTACCAGCTGGTTGCAGAGAGAACGGCAGTTAGCGTTGCTCAATATAAACACAAGAAACGAAGAGGGAAAGTTAATAAAAAGAAGGTACATTTAGCTATCTCCCAGGCAGGATTAGCCTTTGACCCTGAATTTTGGGATGGAAACATCTGGGATACGTCTGATTTTTCAGATGAGTCCAGGGGTGATAACTGTCAAGATGTTAGTCAGGAAAAGATAGAGCGCAGGAATGTTGTCCGTACGCAGCCAATATATCGGCAAAAGTTACAGCATAGCCCAGCTAACCCTGGAGGGGTGATGCTGGATGCTCTGGAGGATTACACACAGCAAGAACTAAGTGATGTGATAGACAGATTTCGACAGAGGTCTGGGGAAACATTGCTTACGTGGATGGTGCGAGTGCATGATATGGGGGGTCCAATTAGATCACGGCAACGCCCGAGGCTTTGTATGTTAAGTACGGACCTGGTTATCCAAAATGAGTTTAGGACTTATCCAGGGAATGGTCCCATGACCAATCTGTTGGAGTTAGCAGCGCAAGGGTGTGCTCAGAAGTATCCAACAGAGTCAGACTGGCCGCCTAATGATAAACCTTGGTATACTTTGAGAGACGCAGTACAGAGATTGAAGGAGGAAGGAATGAAAACAGCTATCTTTCTAGATAATGCTCATAATTTGATGAATGAAATTTTAAATGTGTCTGTTCGAAACCGGCTGATTAGGTCCGCTCCTCCTGCATATAAGCATGTCATTATGACTTTGTTAATTAATCAGACTGGTAACCCACTGTCTCAGGTGGTAGAAGCGGTGCGGGAGTTAAGTGATTTAGGGGAGTGGGCTAAGCCAGAGAGGAATTCACGGTCTGAGGGTCGTACTGATAACAACAGGATGACAAGGCGGGACATGTTTCTGGCCTTGGTGAAAGATGGGGTGGCCAGGGATGACATTAATGGGATAACCACCAAGGACATGTGGGATATGTACCGCAAACGTGGTTTGGATAAAAAGGAGGGGAGCAGGAAAGGGAACAAGAAAGATAACAAACTGGTGAACCAGAGAAAGGCAGGATGGGAGGAGTGCGAGGATGAACAGGGAGAGAGAGAGAGAGAGGCTCGTAGTAGAGAGAGATCCCCAGATGATGGAGATTGGGAGCAAGGGCACCGAGGCTCAGAGAGAACCCGGAGCAGAGAGAAAGACCGGGAACAGACAGGTCCCGAGAGAACTCGAGGCAGGGAGTGGGAGAGGGAGCTGGTAAGCTCAGAGAGGTTGCGAAGCAGAGACAGGGAGGAGGAGTTCCCTGAGAATTACCGCAGACTGTATCCAGATCTGACTTGGGCAGACTCCGATGTGCGCAGAGTAAAAATAGACTAGGAAACAGGTCAAACTCCGGTGCAGGGATGGGCTCGCAAAGATAACAGACCACATGTCAAAGTAGAAATTTATTGGAAACGTGGAAATGTTCAAAAAGTTCGAGCCCTTGTTGACACCGGAGCGGAGGCCTCTTTAATTCATGGAAACCCAAGAAAATTCATGGGACAGTACTTCACCATTACAGGATTGGGCGGAAAAGAAACCCCGGCAGTGCAGATAGTGGTTCCCATGAAAATAGGGGCACTCCCAAAGAGAGAATACACTGTCTTGATTGTGCCCATTCCCGAGTACATTATTGGGATTGACATTTTGAAAGGGATGACCCTACATTTGGAAGATGGATGTTATCAATTTGGTTCCAAAAGATTTATATCAATAGCCGCCGCGAGGGTGGGGCTGTTGAAGATTCCTCCAGTAACACTTCCCAAGCCACTAAGGTGATTCAAATGAAACAGTACAGAATACCGGGAGGACATGAAGAGATTAGCCAGACTATACATGAATTACTGGAGGCCGGGGTAATAATTCCCATCACCACTGCGTGGAATAATGCCCTCTGGCCTGTTCGTAAAAGTGATAACAGTTGGAGGATTTGTATTGATTATCGGCAGTTGAATAAATATACACCTCCTCTGACTGCGGCGGTCCCAGACACCATTACCTTGATTGAAAACATACAGAAACACAGTGGGACTTGGTATGCCACAATTGACATTGCCAATGCGTTCTTCACGATACCAATAGCTACTGAGAGCTAGCCCCAGCTGGCATTCCAGTGGGCGGGGCGCCAGTACACCTTCTGTAGAGTGCCCATGGGGTATTTACATAGCCCCACTATCTGTCACCGGCTGGTGGCAGAGCATTTGGATGAAGTACCAGTGGTTCCCGGAGTGCAAATTTCCCACTACATAGATGACGTGATGATGCAGGGAGAGACACAAGAACAGGTGCAGATTCAGCTAGACAGGGTGGTGGAACATTTGCAGAATAAAGGGTAGGAGATTAACCCCGAGAAAGTGCAGGGACCGTCTCAGAGCGTGAAATTTTGGGGCATTCAGTGGAATTAGGGACACAGAGAAGTGTTGCCAAAAGTGAAGCAAAAGATTAAGGAATTTGCGGTGCTGCGAAATCAGAAGGAAGCCCAGAGTTTTATTGGACTATTCGGGTATTGGAGACAGCACATACCCCATTTGTCTCAGATTTTGGCCCCATTGTACAAAGTTACACGAAAGAAGAATGCGTTTGAATGGGGAGAGCAGGAGCAGCGCGCGTTTGAATTGGCGAAAGACGCCATTCAGCATGCTTTGGATTTGTGGCCAATTCAGGAGGGAGACATCGAGCTAAAGGTGACAGTCCAGGGGCAGCATGCCCATTGGAGTTTATGGCAAAAACAAGGAAGAAAGAGGGTGCCCCTGGGATTTTGGACAAGAAGTTACCCGAGGCAGGAGAGCGGTACACTCCCTTTGAGAAGCAGTTGTTGGCTTGCTATTGGGCTCTGGTTGATACCGAGCAAATTACATTGGGACATAATGTGATTTTAAGACCTGAAATCCCCATCATGCAGTGGGTGATGAGTTCTCCTAAGACTCATAGAATTGGGCATGCGCAGGAAGCCAGCATTATAAAATGGAAATGGTATGTCCAGGACAGGGCACGAGTGGGTCCAAAAGGAACCACCGTTTTGCATGAGCAGGTAGCACAGGCTCCAGTGGAGAATACAGAAATGTTGCACGATGTACCTCCGGTGTGTGAATCTCCGGTAGGGTGGGGCCAGCCGTTCGCAGACTTGTCTGCAGATGATAAAAAAGATGGCTCAGCAAAATATGTTGGAGCGAAAAGGCACTGGAAAGCAGTGTCCTATTATCCTGTTACAAATAAGCTTTTAACAACTACAGGACAGGGAAGAAGTAGCCAGTTTGCAGAGCTTTATGCCTTGTATCAAGCTTTGAAACAAGAGCTACCCGGAAAAAGTCACATTTATACAGATTCCTAGTCTACCGTCAATGGGTTAGCTACTTGGCTTCCCACGTGGCATGCACATCAATACAAAATCCATAACAAAGAGGTATGGGGGAAGGAGTTATGGCAGGAGATCTGGGAAATGTTACCTCAAAGCACCGTGACTGTCTATCATGTGGACGCTCACTGTCCAACTGATTCATTAGACCGATGGTTCAATTGTCTTGCAGACGATCGAGCCAAGATTCAAGAGGCTGAAGTGGTGGCGCAGAATTCTGATTTGGTGGGAATGGCTAAATGGGCACACCAGAAATGCGGACATCTTGGAGAAAAGGCTACTCACAGGTGGGCAGAGATTAGAGGGATGCATCTTCCCCTAGATTTAATTAAAACAGCAATCATTGAATGTCCCATTTGTCAGCATACACAGTACAGACTGGTACCACAGGTGGTGAGAGGCCAGCCAGGCAGAGGTAAATTGCCAGGACAGATATGGCAGATTGATTACATTGGACCAATGCCAGTGAGCAGAGAGTGTCAGTATGCCTGCACAGTGGTGGATACTTACTCTGGTTATCTCATAGCCTTTCCCTGCAAGCGCGCAACTCAGCAGAGCACCCTGAACACATTAGATCTGTTGATTCTGTACTATGGAGTGCCGCTCCAAATTCAAAGTGATAACGCCAGCCACTTCAAGGGCAGACTAGTGCAGGACTATTGTGCACAACACAACATTGAGTGGATTTTTCACATACCTTACTACCCACAAGCAGAGGGACTGATTGAGAGAATAAATGGGTTGTTGAAAGAACAATTGCGTAAATTGTCTGATGGGACACTGAAGGGGTGGAGGGATAATTTGTATGATGCTTTGCAAATTTTGAACAACCGACCCCTTACAAATGCCGAGACACCTCTCATGAGAATGCTCACACCTGCTTTACAGATTAATCCATTTACAGCAAGCAATACCATTGTGTATTGGGAAACAGCTCCAGGAGCTTTGGCCCCATATCGAGCTACAGCAGAATCTGCAGGACTTGACCTGCATGCTTTACACATGCATCGATTGAAGCCTAGATACATCACATTGAAACAGGGGTTGGAATTCAGATTCCCCCTGAGCATTATGGTCTAATCGCCCCTCGATCTGGGCTTGCCCTGAGAGGCATCCAAGTTTTAGGAGGCGTGATAGATGCAGACTACCAAGGCGAGTTGAAAGTCATTCTCTTGAACAGTGGTGACACAGACCTAGTGGTGCAACCCGGTGATCGCGTTGCCCAAATTGTCATCATGCCCCAGACCTTCTCACTGTAAGAGGCAAAGGAGGGTTCGGATCTACTGACAAGAACCCAGGGGCCAAAGTGTGGATTGAATCCCCAAATAACCCTCCTCAACCCGCTGATGTCATTGCCACTGGACCAGACAATGTCCTGGTAGTTATGCGACCTGGTCAAGACAAATGGGAACATGTTCCAGCTGACAAATGCTATTTGCAAGAACGATAATACGTGTTTTGTCTTTTGTTCTTTTCAGATCATCGTTTAGGGTTCCTGTGCGATGAGTGTGGTGTATGGAGCCCTTTCTGGAGACTCCACCGGGGAGTGGGAGGGGTTCATAGCCCAAAAATTCAATCAACAGCTGCAGATGTCGACGCTACTGCATCAACCGAACAATGTTTGGATTCATCTGGTGCAGGAAGTGTTGAATGTATCTCACTTCTGTATGAGTAACATGCGAAGGCTTCAAGATCTGATTACCACTTGTCTAGTGGCGGTGCCCACTCCTACTGCGGTATTATTGCACATCTTTAACAATACAAACCAGGATGGAATGATGGATGTGAGTGACGTTCGCTCCCATCTGTCACTCTATGAGTACTGCTGTCATTGCCTGGAGGTGGGCAGGCAGTTGTGGAGGAACATGACATCCATACTCACGTTTAACATCTCAAATGAGGATGTGTGCTATTCATTGACCTGTGATCCTATAAAAATAGGTAAATGTGCTCAGCTCAAACTGGAGAAAAGAGACAAAAATGTAACTGCTGCACAACAGACATTGTGCCACTCACGAAAGGACCTGACCTGTTTGAATGTAAATCAATGTTCTGCCAGAATGTGGTGCCTGCTGCTAGTCACATTCAAAACGTAAAGTTGCCTAAAGGTTGCCTCTTTTCATGTGGTAACATCTCTTTTACCTATATCCCAGCCAATCTAACCGGAGGGCCTTGTGCCTGGTCACGCTTAGGCTTTCTCATGTTTCCTATGGATACTGCTCTACACCCTCGCTATACCAGAGACACTATTAATTTGCCTACAGACTGTGATTCTGAAATTTCATTGCTTTCCAAAACGGAATATGTCAGTTTAGCTGGTTCTATCGTAGGGGTGCCAGGGCTCGCAGTGTTTAATACCAGAGTTATTAATAAACTTGCATGTTTAGTAGTTAAGAATATTAATTATACATCAGCTGCTTTAGCTGAGCTGTTATTAGATGTACAGGGAACTAGAAAAGCTGCTTTGCAGAATCGCGCCGCTATTGATTATTTACTGCTCAAACACAACCATGGCTGCAGCGATTTTGAAGGGTTGTGTTGTTTTAACTTATCCGACCACTCCATATCAATCAACTCCCACATAGAGGCCCTGCATAAGTTAGTGAAGGGGGTGCAGCAAGATGTTGACAAGGGGTGGTGGGATTGGGTTTTTGGATGGCTGCCTAATTTAGGCCAACTGCGTTATATCCTTGGTGTAATCATTATCATAACAGTTATTTTAATTTCGTTATGTTGTTGTATTCAGTGTGTGCCTAACCTTCTATCTCAGTGTCACCCAAGAGCATTGCCATTTCAGCTTATAGGATATACTTAGTTGTAAGTTGGCCAAATGGTCCAAGGGTGGAATGTATTGCTACATGCACTACGTGCAAGGTGAACAGTGGTGCAGGGTATGGACCATTGGCCTCTGCTTCCATTTTACATTGGTTCACGACTCCATTTTTGTCGAGACTGGTTCTGTGCGTAAAGCACTGTTCTGTGTTGTTCCACAAGCTTCGGCAAGCTGCAGGGTGGGGTGTTTTTCTGCTCAACTTCGCTCCATCTGCCTGATACGAAGGGTGCTATTTACATTCCACAAGCTATCAGTTAGGACAACAGGGGGATGCGCCTGTACTCAAGGAGGAATGTAAGCTTCACCTTGGAGCCCTCTTCTGGGAACCTGGCCCGTTCAGAGGCGACGTCTCGAAGGGTGAACAAGGTACCGCCGATTGCACAATTTGTAAAGGAGGGGGTCTTTTTCTAGAAAAGACTCCTGGGCGTTAGTAAATACTATAAAGGTCAGGAGCCTGGATGGACTAGTTTAGGAACTCTCTTCTGGGTTGGACGCAACGCCAGGAGGATTGATTGTCCCGAAGGAGGCTCCCTGTGAGAGCCGATTTGGGTTCCCCGGCTTTGTGTACGACGGAGGGATGCAGACTCTCTTTTCGGTGAAGCCTTTCAATTTATAAGCATTGAAGCATATTGTGTGCGCATGTGTAATATGCACTTATTCTTGCAGTCATTTTCGTGTTATTCTTCATGATATCACAGAGTGTTTATATTCTCACAGTTATTCTCATGTTATTTTTCATGATATATTAGTGTGGTCAGTTTTGCTATATGAGAAATTGCCCCATAAATAAACCTGATTATTCTACTTACTAATTGTGCAAGAGTGATTGTTTCACATTGTGCTCTAAACTATCCTGAAGTGCATAGTTCTGTTATTCTGAAGGGTGAAGCAACACAGCCTTGCAACAGTGAAGACTGAATTTAGCAGTATTTCACTGTCAGGAAATGTAACACACAGCAGTGCATGTCCCACCTTTAACATACACTGCACTCTACCCGTGGGGGCACCTAGGGCCTACTTTAGGGGTGCCTTACATGTATAATAAGGGAAGGTCTAGGCCTGGCAAGTGGGTACACTCGCCAAGTCGAATTGGCAGTTTAAAACTGCGCACACATACACTGCAGTGGCAGGTCTTTTTGCCATGTTTACAGGGCTACTTATGAGGATGACACAAGTACTGCAGGCCCACTAGTAGCATTTGATTTACAGGCCCTGGGCACCTCTAGTGCACTTTAAGAGGGGCTTACTAGTAAATCAAATATGCCAATCATGGATACGCCAATTTACACATACATTTTTCATAGGAGCACTTGCACTTTTGCACTGGTTAGCAGTGGTAAAGTGCCCAGAGTATCAAAAACAGAGTCCAGCACACATCAACAACCTGGGAAGCAGAGGCAAAAAAGTTAGGGGAGACCGCGCCAAGGATGCCAAGTCTAACAATAAAACTGGAAAAGAGGTAAGTAAAGCTTGACATCTCTCCACATAATTTAAGCGTGCTGAGCACTACTAATTACCTTATTAAAGCTGCACAATTAAATTTACCATTTTTTTAAGGGCACCAAGGCCATCCATTCCAATCCTGTTTCCTATTTGCGCGCCCACCAGCAAAAGACCTCCAGGGCACAGATGGCTTAAAGTTCAAATGCAGAACTTTAATAATATCACAATCATTAAAAGGCCTATAATCTGAATCTGTCCAAAAGCTGCTTGTGCTACGCTTGTGCGCCCAACCACAGTAGTACCTCCTTAGACCGATGCCTAAAATGCTGTGGGCTGCTAATTACCTTATCAAAGCTGCTCACTTAGATTTACCTTTTTTCAGCACATCGAGACCATCCATTCCAAACCTGTGTCAAACACTTTTTCCCAAGCAGCAACAATACCGCCTGGGCGCAGATGGCCTACAGTGCGAGTGCAGAACGATAATAACATCACATTCATTAAAACTCCTAGACTTAAAATCAACCCAAAAGTGCTTATGCTACGCTTGTGCACCCAACAAACATACCTCCTTGGTACAGATATCTAAAGTGCAGGTGCAATATCATTAATAATATCACACTAATCTCAATAATTCAGAACTTTAAAACGTGCAATTGGTTTGAGCAATAATAAGCACAACTTAACTAAAATGCGCAAATACTAGCACGGACAGCAGCTTTAGAAGCTATAGAACATAAATTACTGCATTTTCCACATACGTCATTAGTACTGGCTTTTTCAAAGCACAGCAAATGGCACATTTATTTTAGGCTTGTATTTTTTTTATTCTTTCTTTTTATGCTCAAATACATTTCAATGATACAAAAAGATTGTTGTGAATTGTTTCACAATATCTTTGATATTTATTTCACACCAATAATATTTGATATTTTTTGTAACATTGTTTCACATATTAATACATCTCAGAATTTTCTAAAACACAAAAAATGTTATATGCTTTTTATCATTGTTTTACTTATTGGTATTTTTCATATTTTTTTAAACAAAACATCTTATACATTTTTCTTTACAATGTTTCACATATTTGTATTTTTCAGCCCTTTTTCAAAATATGGTACATTTTGTAAAACCATATGTTTTTACAATAAAATTTTTATTTTATAACATGCTTGATATACATTCTAAAGTACATTTTAAATAGTGTTGCATTATATTATGTATTTCTTAGTGGTAGTAACTCTTTTAAACTTTTTATTTATTTGTGTTTTCATAATACATGTTTTGAAATTTTATATATTTTTAACATTGTCACATATTTCTAAACATTTTTTTTAAATTTTTAGTCCCTTTGTTGTGTATAAGGAGTTAACCTTTTTTGTTTTCATCTAGTGACCACTTGTTTATGCTAACTCTATTTTTGTAGTCTGTTTGTGTCATTTTTCAACGGGTTTGGTGGGAGGAAGTTGCAGTTACCTGCTGCTAATCATTCAATCAATCAGCATTTATCAAGCGCGGCTTATCACTCGGGGATCTCAAGGCACTAGCTAGGGGAAGGAAGTCAGTTGAAGAGCCCGGTCTTGAGGTCCTTCCTGAACTAAGCCAGGGAGGGGGACTGCCTGAGGTGGAGTGCCATTGTGTTCCAGGCCTGCGCTGCGAGGTAGGAGAAGGATCTTCCTCCAACCGTGTTCTTCCTTGTCCTGGGGATGGTGGCCAGGGCCACTTGAACAAAGCGGAGTTGCCTGGAGGGTGTGTAGAAGGAAAAGCGGCGGTTGAGGTAGTCAAGTCCGATGTTGTGAAGAGCCTTGTATGCCTGTGTCAGGTGCTTGAAAGTGATGCGTTTGTTGACAGGGAGCCTGTGTAGGTCTCTCAGGTGGGCGGAGATGTGGCTGTGGTGGGGGATGTCCAGAATCAGTCTGGCCACAATGTTCTGTATTCTCTGAAGTCTAGTTTGGAGTTTCGTTTTGATTCCAGTATAGAGTGCGTGAGTGACTGTCCTTCTTGTGTCAATGGGTATCCACTTGAAGATCTTCTGGAGTAGGTGGAGAGTGTGGAAGCATGCTGATGAGCCGAAATTGCCTTGGCGGGTCATCGAAAGTGACGAGTCGAGGATGATGCTGAGTTTGCATGCACGGTCGGTAGGAGAGGGGTCACTTCCGAGGGCGCTAGGCCACCAGGAGTCATCCCATGTGGTAGTGATGAGGCCCAGGATGAGGATCTTTGTCTTGTCCGAGATGAGCATGAGACAGCTGTCTCTCATCCAGTCGGCGACTGCCTTCTTTCTGTTGTGAAAGTTATTTTTTGATATTGTTGGTTTGTGGGTGAGGGAGAAAATGAGCTGTGTGTCTTCGGCATATAAGATGGTGTTGAGCCCGTGGTGTCTGACGATCTTGGCAAGCGGGGTCATGTAGAGGTTGAAGAGTGTGGGGCTTTGGGATGATCCCTGGGGACCCCGCATCTGGTTTCTGTTGGCATCGAGGTGAAGGGTGGGAGTCTGGCTCTCTGGGTTAGGCTGGTGAGGAAGGATCAGATCAACTCCAGGGCTTTGCCGTGGATGCCAGTGACATGTAGTCTGGTGCACAAGGTAGTATGGGAGCCGGTATTGAAGGCGGCAGAGAGATCGAGGAGGATGAGAACTGCTGTCTCGCCGTTGTCCAGTAGAGAGCAGATGTCATCCGTGGCTGCTAGGAGTGCGTTTTAGTGCTGTGGTTGCTAATGAATCCAGATTGGGAGGCGTCGAAGATGTGCTTAGCCTCAATGAAGTCGGTGAGCTGTGCGTTGATCGCTTTTTCAATTACCTTGCCTGGAAAAGGGAGCAGTGAGATCGGGCTGTAGTTTTATCACATCTGTTGGGTCTGCCGGAGGGCTTCTTCAGTAGGGGGTTTATCTCTGTGTGTTTCCAGGTGTCTGGGAAGGTGGCAGTCTCAATGGAGCAGTTTATGGTGTGGTATAGTTCGGGTGCAATGGTGGTGCCGACTCGATTAAAGATGTGGTGGAGGCATTGGTACGACAGTGCCCCACACTGGATGCTGTTCATGATCTTCAGGGTGTCTTCCGGTGTGAGGAGGGTCCAGTGGTTCATGATTGGTTGGTGGCCTGAATCCGTGGTGGTGCTGGTGGGTTGGGGGCTGACCTTTGCTTGCGAATCCCTCATAGATATCCTGTATCTTACGGTCGAAGAAGGTGGCGAGGTTATTGCAGAGGTCGGGATGTTGCTGGTGTCCGTGCCAGGTTTTGTGAATTCTTTGACTTTGGTGAAAGTTCTTTGTTTTTGTGTGCATTGGTCTTGATTCTCTCCTGGATGGCTGATTTTCTAGCTTCTCTAATAAGCCAGTGGTTTGCTGTGACGGCGTCCTTGAGGCTTTCTGGTCTGTTGGGCATTTATTGCTGCTCCACTTTCTCTCAAGATGTCTGCGTGTGCTCTTGGATGTCAGGAGAGAACTAGTTGGGTCTCTTGTGGTACTGATTGCAGGTGGGTTTCCTTAGGGGGCCCAGGGTGTTGGCATAGTTGGTGATCATTTGTGGGAGGTTGTATCCCGAAGCATTGGCGTCTGTGGTGTCAGGTGGTGGGGAGTGACTGTGAGCAGTGGTGAGCTAGACTTCGGTGACTTTGGTCCAGTTACTGCGAGGGGAGCAGTGTGTGTGGTGCCATTTGACTGTCTTGGTGAAGGCGAAGTGGACGCAGTGGTGATTGGTCTAGTGGAGTTCGGAGGTGTGTGAGAAGGCGATGTGATTTCCGGCAGAGGGTGTGTCCTGCTAAGTGCTTAGGGAGATTGACCAATTGCTTGAGTCTGAGGGTGGCAAGGTTGTCCATGAGGGTTGTAATGTTCACTGTGGTTGTCGGGTGGAAGTTGATGGCGCCGAGTAGTATTGAGTCCGATGAAGTGAGGGAATGGGGAGTGATGACACCACTCACAGAAGGGTGAGTGGTGTCCGGAGGGGTCTGTAGATGAGGGTGCCGCAGATTAGTCTTGGATTAGTCTGGATCTGAAAGTGCAGGTGTTCGGCAACAGAGGTCTGGACATCGACGCTGGTCATGAGCAGAGTGAGTTTTTGTGTACAATGGCGACACTTCCTCCTGGTCTGTTGATGCGATCTTGATGTATGATTTTGTAGCCGTTGGGGATAGCAGTGGCAATGTCCGGTGCTGAGGAGGTAGTGATCCAGATCTCAGTGAAGAAGACGAGTTCGGGGCAGTGGAGTCGAGGAAGTCCCAAACTTCTATAGCATGCTTGATGAGGGAGCAGGTGTTGAGTAGTATACTTATGAGGTGTTCAGCTGAGGGGGCAGTTAAGTGTGCATGGACAGGTGATTGTACAGTTTCTGCAGGAGAACGTGCCAAACGTGTCCTTGGGCGAGGCAGGATGGCAGGTAGTGGAGCCCCCGGAGTTGAGGGTGTGCAGGGTACTTGCATTGTACCAATGGATGGTGCAGGAACCAGGGTCCGTGGCGCTTGGCGTGGTCCGGGCACCGACATGCTTGTCTTTGGCGCACCAGCGGCACGGCCACAGAGTGGGCGCCATTAAGATGGAGAGAGATGTGTGATGGGTCGCTCAGTTGGGATGCAGGAGGGTGGAAAACATGGCACTGGGAGGGGGGTGGGACCGCAGGGGCAGCAGCAGCAGGTGGGCAGGGGGATCGCCAAGGACGGCGAGAAAAGGGCAAAAACTATGAAAAGAGAGTGAAAAGAGGCACAAAAAAGAAAAAGAAAAAGGCAAAAAGAGCAAAAGCAAAAATTGAGGAACGAGAAAGGCAAAAAAGGCAGAATGCAGCAGGGAGACAGTGGGCCACCACTGGCCACAAGAGATGAATCGCTGGCTAAAGTAAGAACTGTTTTATGTTTTTTTAAATGGTTTTGGAGGAAGGGTGGCTGTAGGTAGAGTTAGTTAAACTGAGATATAATTTTACTTTTATTTTTGAAGGTTAGTTGTAGTTTGTGTTCTGTTGTTTAGTTGTGTTGTGCATTATGCCTACTCAAAGTTTGGTAGTAATATATTGTTATTGTGCAAATTGTAATGTTCCAATTTTTATTTATTGTATTTGTAATGTTATGTATATGTTAAGTTGGAACACAGTGGTTTATGTGGAGGATTTTTCTGTGTTTTTTTTTTGACAGGTTTACAGATGGACCTGTGGTTTTTGTGTTTTCTTTGTAAAGAAAAATATCCTGGTTTCTATCAAACAAATATATATTTTTTTAATTTCCTTTTTTAGGGTTCAGGGAGATTTTTTTTCTTTTTCAGATTTTTATGGCTCCTTATCACTTTGGATTACTTTGATGGATTTGCCTTAGACTTTTTAATTTTTTTTAGCTTTTTTGAACTACATTTTCTTTTTTGGTGGATTACATTTTAAGAACCGGGATATGGATGGAGATCTGTGGCTACATAATTGTAAGATTATGGGTGTAAAATGTTATATTTTATTATCTAGGTGTATGTGCTGTAACTGTACTGTATTATTGTACATTTCTATGTTTTGGATTCAATTGGTTTTATTTTGTGCTTATTTCTAATGGTGTGTTTTGTGATTGATGTGTTGGTTTTTAATTGTTAAACTTATTATGTGTATTTATCAGTCTTATTTTCAAAGTTATTTGGAATAATTTATACAAATATATTCTTTAATATATCTTTAAAAATCCTTATGTTGTGCTGGTGTGTACCTTTGTCAGGTCTGTTGCTTGCTTTGTGGGTATCTAGATTTCATACCATGAATTTTGCTATTGTTTCTAAGTAGTGTACTCCTTTGTTGTTTAAAAAGATTCTTACCTTACATTGTAACATGCCAATGTTCTACTGGTTTGTTTACTATGTATTTACATTGGGTTACTGGTTGCTCTATTCTTAGTTGTTAGTAGATTTGTTCTTTTTGTGGGCTTTTATGAATTTTAGAGTGGTGTCTGGGTTCTCCCTAGTGTCTATTTGAGCCATGGTACTGTCGTAGACATTGCACCATTGGAATTTGGGTTGGTGTCTGTGTCCAGAGAGGTGAAGTCTGCCAACTGAAATATCTTCAAAGTGGACCATAAGGGGACCTAGATTGTGTTTGTTTTGATGGTAAAGTGTGCTTTTTATAAATAAATTGTTAGGGTTAGCTACCTCTGTTTAAGGGACATATGACAATGCTATTATTTATAACTCAAATTGTCTGGTTTTTACATATTACACACTTAGGCCCTCATTCCAACCCTGGCGGTCTATGACCGCCAGGGTGGAGGGACACGGAAGCACGGTGGTGCTTCAGTGCCCATTCTGACCGCGGCGGTAAAGCCGCGGTCAGAAAAGGGGATCCGGCGGTTTCCCGCCGGATTACCCCTGGCTGGGCTGAATCTCCATGGCGGCGCTGCTTGCAGCCCCGCCATGGAGATTCCGACCCCCTTCCCGCCATCCTGTTTCTGGTGGTTTTTACCGCCAGGAACAGGATGGCGGGAACGGGTGTCGTGGGGCCCCTGGGGGCCCCTGCACTGCCCATGCCACTGGCATGGGCAGTGTAGGGGCCCCCTAACAGGGCCCCAGAAAGATTTTCACTGTCTGCTTAGCAGACAGTGAAAATCGCGACGGGTGCAACTGCACCCGTCGCCCCCCTGCAACACCGCCGGCTCCATTCGGAGCCGGCTTCAATGTTGCAGGGCCTTTCCCGCTGGGCCGGCGGGCGCTCCTTTGGCGGGCGCCCGCCGGCCCAGCGGGAAAGCCAGAATGGCAGCCGCGGTCTTTTGACCGCAGAGCGGCCAAGTGGCGGTTCCCGTTTGGCTGGCGGCAACCGCCGCCAGCCAAAGTCAGAATGACCGCCTTAGTCCAGACTATTGGAGATGTCTCAAATTGCTTTTTATAAAGTGGAATTAAGAGTCTTGAATGGCGGTATATGGGTACAGTTTAAGTATTGTTTGTAACATGGTCTGTTCAAAGTTGAATATTATTTTATCTGGAGAGCAGTTTGTTTTAATTTTTATGTGGTTTTGTAGTAAGTATTAATTAGGTAGTAAGGCATATAAACGAAGGTTATATTGGTGTCTTGATAGTCATATATGATGTATATCTGAGTGAATGGTTTAATCTTAATAAATTATCTGCTGTAGCAAATATAATAATGTGTTTTTCAGTATTTAGGTTGTCATTTAGGTGGAAGGGTTCATTACTATGTTTAGTGCTCAGGTACTTGGACGTATTCGTATCTTCTAGGGCAGCAGGAGCGTCACAGGTAACTTTTGTAGTTTGTGCTATTAAGCATTTTAAAGTGGGTATAGCTGGTAGCAGGACTGTGATGTGTTCAGCTACTTAAGGGAGCATATCCTTTAAAACAGTGGTTCCCAACCTTTTGACTTCTGTAGACCCCTGCTCTATCAATACTGGAATCCGGGGACCCCATTGAATCATTATTGGAATCCTGGAACTCCCTACTTACTCATTACTGAAAGCTGGGGACCTAATTTGTTAATATTATATAATTTTCTAAGCAGTCATGGACCCCCTGAGGAGGCTTCACAGACCCCAGGGGGTCCCTGGAACACAGGTTGAGAACCACTGCTTTTGAATGTTAGTAGTGGGCTCTTTGGATTTAGTGCTTGCCTCCTTTAAATCTTGAAGTACATGCCTTACTTCTATTTTATTGACTTCTGGTGAGTGGTTATGGTCTCTCCAGTTAATAGCAACATCATTTTTTGTAGTAGACCTCCTATAACACTGATTAGGGTAGTATTTTGTACATTTTCAACTAATATCTGCGGTGCTTACACGTAGCCCATATACAAGAATAATGGTTTCCCTTTCTCTGAGGTGATATATGTTGCTTTTTCTGTCATCCTGTGTGGAAATATTTTAATAATATATTCAAATAAATTGCATTTTTTTTTTTTTTATATTGCTAATTTACATAAACTATTACGACAATTGATTTGTATTTTATACTTAGATATCTGTTGTTGATTGTAATCACAGTTCTTTTTTTTGCAGTTTTCTGTTAAAGGTGTTGTATTGTGCATCAGGTGCTTTATTTCCTTTCGGGTAAAAAAATTGTATTTAATATATTTGAAACATTTATTTGTGGGTAGTTTGTAGGGGTTAAAGGTGTTTAGTTTTACTTTTTACTTTTAATGTTTAGCTGATATTTATAAGTGGTTTATTTTTATTTACTTTTTATTGTACCTTTTTCCAGGTGTTGGATTTTCTTGCTAGGTTTGTAGGTTGTAAGTTGTTTTGTACTACTTCTGTAGTACCTAAAGTTCAGTCATTTAATAAAAATAGACAGTTTGGTTAGTTAGTTATTTTTTTTAATCATTTTTTAAATACGTTACTTACAACTATGATAAAATAAAAGTTTTACTGCCTTGTGAAGGTAGTTTTTTTCTTTGGTGTTCTTTTGGCAAATTGACTGAGTGTTGTAGTCTTGCAGCTTTTGATCCTGATTTAGGGCCTTATTACGAGCGCCAGCCTTGCAGTGATGGTCAGACCGCTGCAGCTGTGGCAGTCCGACTGCACATTACAACCCTGGCAGGTGGACTCACCAGGGGATTGCCGTCTCTGCTGGGAACGTGGTTCCGGATGGCCCGACAGTGGTCTGAGTTGTGCTTAGCCAGGGTGGCACTGAATTTAGTTTTTTCTGGATGATTACAACTCAGCTCTCCGCCAGCCTTCTCATTGCGGGGTTCCGACCATTAGAAGGCTGGTGGACAGCCAGTGCTGGGGGACACAAGGGGCCCCTGCACTGCCCATGCCTAAGGGATGGGCAGAACAGGGGCCCCCTGCCTGGCACTGCTGGAATGCGCACTGTCTGCTTTCCTTTGCACTTTGCTGTGCAGACAGTGCGCATTCTGAGGGTGCTGTGTGCTACGGTGTAGGCTCGATTCCCTGAAGGGAGCTGAGACCAGTATTGTAGCACTGTCCCCACTTGGCAGCACGGCAGGGACCACGTACTACAATTTTCCTGCCAGTCAGCCCGGCGGGAACATTGCAATATGCTCAGGGGACACCACTGCCATGGCTGTGGCGTCCTCCTCGTGAAATTGGTGGTCCTGTGGTGGAACCACCAAACTCATAAAAAGGCCCTTAGTACTTGGTGGATAGGTTATTAAGTCACAACGGTGATGGATATCCCGCTGCCAAATTATATAAATCCCATAGGAAATAATGGTATTTATATTTCAGGGATGGGATATCTGTCACCTTTGTGACAGAGTAACCTATCCGCCAAGAACTAAATCAGGCCCTTTGTGTTTTTGGTGCAATAGGTGTGGAAATTTTCTGTTCCTTTTATATTGTATGTCTTATTATTTTACCTTTTAATGGTTAGTTTGATATACGTTTATTTTCATTGGTTAATGTCTGTTTAGTTGAGTTTGTTTCAGTTATTATCTTTTATAGGGGATGCCAATTAGTATGCCTATTTTTAATGTGAAATATAGATATCCGTTTGTGTTATTTTGGATGTAATTGTTTAATTTTATTTGTTAATGTTCAGTTTTTATATTGCATAAATTGTGGAAAGTATTTTTTGTTTGCCAATTATTTAATGTTTTGAAATGTATATTAAATGTTTGTGTTTACAGTATAATTTATTGTTATAACATTTTAATAATGTACTTAGATGTATTGATTTATGTAGAGTCTAATGTTATTTTTCTAACATCAAAACAGAGTTATTACTTTATTTTCAAATATTTGTTTTTATTTTTCACAATACTAGTGTACTCCTTATGGTGTGTTTGGATACTTTTGACATTTAATATATTTATCAGTAATTATATTTTTGTTTATGTTATTTGTGGTGTGGATAATAGTAGAAATTGATATTGTTAACAGTGATATTTTGGTTATCGATTTTTGTGTTGTTAATTAAGTATAGGATTGTGATATATTTGTAAACAATTCTATTCTGATATTTTAGTGATTTGATATTGTTTGCACTGTTATTATGTCATTGATCCCTTCAGGGTGGGTTTGGATGGAGGTGCCTGGTAAAGAGATGGGTGGATGCTCCAAGGATATCCTGTGTGGTGTTGAATCAGGGCCATCATCCCACATCTTCCCACCACTTGTGGCACTCTGGCCTGTGCAGGTGGTAACATCCACTGCATTGCCAAACCTGAAGTGATGACAAAAATTAATGTCTGCACTGCCTAGTGCTACAGGTGTACACATGGTTTTGTTGCTAACCACTGTCCCAGAGGCAGCATGCACCTCTGTGCCTGATTACTGCTGCCCACAAGCCAGCATTCACATATTTGAATGGCTGCTAATCCCAAGCAAGCAAATTGACAATGCTAGTGACTGCTACTATCAATGCAGATTGAAGCCAGTTCCTCTGCACAGGTCTTGGGGAAGTGGTGTTTTTTAATTGTTTAATAGACTTAATTTCCCCAATGGTGATTTGTTAGTGCACTGGGGCCTGCTCCCCCATTTCCAAACATGCTATAGATTCTTTGTCTAATTATTTGTGAATGTTGGTTTCTTGTTCAGATGTTCGGGACCTGTGTAGATTGGAATAAAACTCTGCAAAGATATAATATTGCCAATGTTGTGGGCTGCCAATTTTGGTCTAAAAACTGAAGCTAATGTTTGCTGGGGACATTCACCCTCCTCATATACTCTGGACACTTGGATATTTACTCCTAAAATAATTTCCCATTCTGAGAACTTTTAATACTCTAGGTTGCTTGTGCGTAGGTGAACTGCAGTTTCATCATTTTTTTAATAAGTTGCATAGCTCTTCCTCAAATGGTGTCAAATGTACACATGTAGATTTTAAGTTGCCATTCTCTTTAGCAATTCATTCCCTCGGATCACTACTTTATATGCCATCCATAATTTTGCTACTCAGTTTACTGAGCCTGAATTTGTCTCTAATTAAGAGTGTGAGGCTGCTCCAGTCTCCTCCTGGAAAGCTGACGTGTGTAAGTTCATGAGTAGCAGTCATTTAATAAAATGTGCCTGCCAGTTGTCGGGAGAGATAATGTTATAATCACTGGCGAATGTCTGACAGTGTTCTAGGGAGATGTTGGACTGATTAAGTCCTACCCACAATGTCTTTTGATCCCATCCAGAAGTATAAACTCAATGAAAAGTCATGCACAGAGGATTAGAAAGCATATTCTTTTTCCAGAAGGTGCCTCTCCTGCAATTTATCTATAACTAATACTTCCGTCACCACACAGCGATGCCTCAGTGCTCCTTTTGCGCAGTCCAATGTCCAGTTTAAGAAAAAGGTTGTCGTCCCCTATTCATATTATTGTGTGTGTTTCTAAGGATAGCCATAGTGACAGGACACAAGGGAAGAATCCAGGACTGTGTAGATTAGCTACATAGCATTATATCAGGGTGATATGTGTTCTCCCCATTGTTCCCTGCACTAAAAGGCAGCAAACTTTCAAGGTAAGGGTATCACTACCCTGCATTTTTATATATTTTTTAAAATTCAACTTTAGGACAGAGGGACCAAGTCCCCATGACTAAAATGGAGTCTGAAACATTTCTGTTCAAGTTGTAGTTATCCAATGCTGCGGGACATAGACCAGGGAATAAAGGTCTCTTGGCCATTCAGATCACTCTATTTTTTTTATTTACAGTATCAAATATGTCCCACCTGACTACAGCAGGACCAACCAAAACATATACCTAGTTTAAAAAAAAAAACTTTCAAGCCCACCCTGAGCACCTCTTTCAACTCACATTTCTCAAACAGCTGAATGGATGAACACCAAATCTAAAAAAAAACATGCTTTCCGAGTAAAGTTCTAATTTTCTGCTGAGTTTAGTGTAATTCCATTCAGCTGTTATTTTTATATCACTTGCTAAAATTTCCTATTGGAATTAAGATGAGGAAATAACATTTCGGGACCCCCTTTTTCTCAGTCTCCTCTTAACGGAACATCCAGAAACTTTCCAAGAAGGAGCTGTGGAGGATTAATTGTTTACTCAGGAAAGATTTCTGAATATTTATCAAATGGATCCCAAGTTATTACCAAACAAAAAAATGCTCTACCTATGGAAACTCTGGCCCAACTAACTGCGCAGTAGCGACCATCACTGTTTAATATATAATAATATGCAATATATCTTAACTTTTTTTAGGGAAATGTTTGTGCAATTCTTCAAGCAAAACCAAAGTGATTAAGGAAACAAAAAATGCCTTTCCTATGGAAATTGTGATCTCATGACAACTGCATTTATTTAGATAGATAGATAGATAGATAGATAGATAGATAGATAGATAGATAGATAATACTTAACATGTAACTGTGTATTATGGTCCCCATTCTTTAGTGGTTTTAAAGCTCACCTGAACCCCTCAGTGGCAATATAGGACCATATTACACATTGTCCCTTTTAATTATTTTTTTTATATCACTTTTATTTTGGGATACTTAGTTTGAAAAAGCTGTGTTCTTGAAAGTAAAGCTTACAGTGGACACTGACTGGAATAAGAATGTCTAGGTTTTGTTAACATTTCAAAAATAAATTTCTGATAAAACAATAGTGAGGTCAGTGGATTTATGGGATTCTATGGCTGCATCTATTACATTTGCCATATAATTGGTAAAATGTGTAGATTCCTCCAAAAATGTTGTTTCTATTTCCTTTATGAAAATAATACAACCAGAATATGTACTGTATAAATATATTTTTTTCCAAATAATTCAAATAAACTTGCCGCACAATTTGGTCTACCATTGCACATAATCATAGTAGACGTAACACTGTTAAACTTCTGCAGACTGATTTGCAGATTGTCATTATTATGCTGAAAGTGGTATTTCAAAGCCATCTGTGAAATATTCCAATAGATCATGGTTGCCTGTGATATATGGGCGTTTATGCCCTTCAATTTATATATAAATAACTCTTTTATTGCACTACATTGCTCCACGATTACCATAATGCTGTAAAGAATGTGCTCATCAGGTTCCATTCATTAGGGGAGATTGCACCGTTCAGAGTGGCAAAACTTGAAGCACTTTCAGTTTGTTCCAATCATGCCACCCCCAGAGCAAGGTTTGGATCTATATCACATTCTCAGTCCCAGCCACTGTGTCTTCTTGGTCTGTCCCACGTCTACATAGTAGGTAAGGTTCTGAGTGGGTCCCAGAAGTCCCATGATCTTGCCACTTGGTGGGCTAGTCCTGAATGAGTGTCCATAAAATGACTGCACTAAGTTAAGTCTTGTTTCCATTTTTTTAGGTGTACATGTTGGATGTATTATCCATCTCACCCCAATTCCACATTTTGCCAACGGTAGAGATCTGGCTACATATTTTCAAGCTTTCTTTGGTATGCCCTTGGTGTAGCCCAGTAGTGCTACCAATAGGAACAACTGTGCAATCATTTATGTCATCCTGCATAGTGCAGTCATCACTACCCCCCAAAACATAGCCATGTCACATGTCCATACCAAATGATAAAACTTACCCCTTTGGCTACTCCGATTTTCCCAATTGATTTTTAGTTCCGAGATACCACTGAATCTGATGGCTTCTCAAACAATTGGATTTATGTTTTCTGTTGTGTTCTGTGTATACAGAAGGACATTGTCCATGTACAAGTTGACAACAATTTTTCTCCCCGCATTTACATCTCTCTACATGCATGTAGCTCTCTGTAAACAAAGGCCAAGTATTCCACGACAATGGCAAATAAGAGTAGTAACAAAGGGCACTCTTGTCTGGTGCTACTGCCCATTGATAAATACTCTGGCCAAGGGGTTCTTAAGCATCAAGGTAATTTTAATAAAATGCCTACCCAGGCCCATTCTACTTAATACCTGAAACATATATGGCCATCCCAGCAAGTCAAATATTTTAGCGTCAAACAAAAAGCGTCACTGCCGGAAACTGCATGCATCACCACGGAGGAGTATGTAAATTTAACAATGTGGAGAGGCTGAGAATAACATCAGTCTGGTACAGCAATACCAAACCAGGCATAAGTGATTTTAGTCTACTAGCTAGAACTTTTGCAAATACTGTATCGTTGATGTTATGCATTTATAGTGGTCTTTATGATGCGCAGTTATATTGTGATCTGTCTGTTTGAGAACTGCTATCCACATGTCCTGTAATGTCATTGTGGGAAGTTCCCCTTCCAGAATGGCTTCTTCATACTCCTTAGGTAATTGAGAGCTTATTACATAAGAATAAGCTTCATAAAATTGAATTGTGTGCCCATCGGGCCAGGAGCTTTACTACTCTGCATCTACTTTACTACCTCTAGTAAATCTTCAAGGCTGGCATGCATGTGTGAGGTAGGTGTCACTCCTGGCAAATTTAAGAGCAAATTAAAGAGCTCAGAGCGTTCAGTGTTCTTTGGTACTTGATCTTCATTATGGAAGATATAGACAAGCAGGGAGCAACTGAACGTCCCAAATCTTCATTGGTGCTAGTCTTCTTAGTGTGGCACCTCGTCCTGGTCTGGCATGTGCCAGCTTCCCCTCGGTACAGGGAATAGAAAGTGCCAGGTAAGTAACGGGTCTGCTTGCTTATCCACCCTAAACCTTACATCTTGAGGTTTAGCATGCAGATTTAGTGAATAGAGGTTATTCAAAAAGTGATACACAACCCATTCTGTTCTAAAAAAAAAAAAAGTGTCAGAAGGAGTTCTCACCTGGTTTGGTGACATCATAACCCCTCGTCCTTACTGTGTCTGATGTCACTAATAATGATTCATGCAGGTATATGCGTATAATCCTTCCTCTGTTTACCTCCTAGTTATTCTAGAGTTGTTTCCCTCCTGCGTTTGCTCTCCCTCCCCAGGTTCTCAAGCGACTACACACCTGTAAGAGCCATGCTCCTCCTCGAGCATGGCTGACATTTGCGTTCATCCAGCAGCGTCTCGCTTCCTCGGCTGCAGGGAGCTTCACCTCAGTTGCATCTGCTGAGACAGTGGGGTCGGTCTCAGAAGCTGCTCTCCAAATGCGGTGTCTCTCCTCTTCAATGGCGCTCGTCACATCTTCCCTCTGAAGGGTCCAGGGATCGTCCTTGTGGAAAACGCTGATGCAGACTTCTCTTGACCTTGGGGTTTCATGCAGACGTCTCTCTCAGCTCCACCGATGACTACACCCCTTGCCCAAAGGAGAAGGTATTTTTAAAGGGGCCACACCTATTTGATAAGGTGTCCTGTTTTGCGATATTGAAGGGATGGGTCTTTAAATTCAGAGATGGGGAGACCATGGTAGGACCCCTGGTAACTTCTTGTCCCTTTGACAGTATGTTCAGCAGTTCATGCGGAAACCTTTCTCATCATGCAACCATGACCACATTTAGATAGTCTGCAATTTATTGCACCGTAGTAGCATCTTGAGTGCTACATATTTCGGTATAGTGGTCAGCAAATGTCTACAATATATCCTGAGTTTGAAATGAGACAGATCCTGTAGTGGTGTTAATGCATGCAATGGTTGAGTATTGCTTGCACTCTCTAAATGTACTGGACAGCATTTAAGTGGGTGTTCTACTTTCCTCCAGTCTACAGGCCTGAATTTTGTGGGTGTGCTACACAGCTGAAACCTTACACTACAAAAACATGTACACTGGTTGGGTTGATTGGGAACTGTGTTAACTTTAATTTTATGAGGCAATGTGTCCCAAGATGATGTACAAACTGGCAGATCAAAATACAGTCAAATAAGAAAAGATTGTCTCAATAAGTGAGTTATAGGGTAGAATTAGAAGATGTATTACAAACATGTGAAACATACAATAAAGAAATAGTGAAGTGCAAATACAACTAATCTTATTTATATGCATAATGTTGTTGTAATGAAGCTCTCTCAGTAATAGAACAGTACCGAAGAATATGCTAAATCCAAAAAAGACTAGGGGCCTGATTTAGAGTTTGGCAGATGGGGTTACTCTGTCACAAACATGAGGGATATCTGTCACGTTTGTGATGAAGCAGCCCGTCCGCCAAACTCTAAATCAGGCCCTCAGTTCCAATACCTCGGGAAAATCAATAAGAACATGGACAGCATCCCTAGCAGCATAGGAAAGGCAGCTGTGTAGGGTATCTCCCCATAGAATGGTATGAAAACTGAAGAATCACTGTGGTGTGGCCAAAGAAATAAATTTTCAGTAAAACAGAATACAGATTTTAAAATTTCCATATGGCCTCACCACCTAAGCATTAACTTACTATATGAATATTGATTAACATGACCCCCCCAGCCTAATGTCATCAGGAGGTGTCAGAACAAACTAGTTACATAAACAACAGTGGTCATTTTGACTAAATGAAATACTGCATACCAGCAAAAGATCCTTGGAAAAATGTTACATTAGCAAGCCCATGCTAGAGAGTCTTCTTCGAGAACAGTGTCATTCAGAAATAAACAACCATAACTTACTTGACTACATGCAGCAGAACTAATAAACAGTGAACATGACATCCACTATGGAGAAGATGGAATTGAGACCTAATTGAGGCCTAGTTAGCATAAGCCAGGAAAACACACAGGTCAACATTGTTTCAAATGTAATAGCTTCATTTCAGTATACATGTGTGAATTTGAGTGAAGACTACGATTCTGCTCATTGTTAATAATGCAGTTTTTTTAATGCACAATTACTTTCCTCGTTTTCATAGAACTTTCCCATCCTGCTCTGCAATCTCCCTGAATCTGCTTAATTTTTCATTCATTTGGGAAAGTGTGACATCTTTTTGACAATTTGCATTATCTTGTTCCGGCTGCCTAAGGGAATTTCCAAGTCATGTTAATTATTCTTGGAGCAATTTCAATGTCTCTGCTTCCTTTGCTATGTCCTACCCCCCAAAATATTTAAAGGCTTTAAAGGCCTCCCAAACTGCAGCCATCCGAGGCATAGATACTGGGTTTCGGTTCATATACTCAGTGATTAACTTACACAGCACACTTCTGAGCAAGCATCTAATTGGGATACTGGCTTAAATCACCATGTTCAAGCCTCTCGGGTACCTTGCTTACAGTCCGGTCCCAGAACTACTGGGGAGTAGTCTGATAAGGATCTGTGTGGAATGCTGGTCAGCCCAATTCAGGATGTCATGCCCAGAGACACCAGCCAATAGTCCGTTCTTGAGCTTACATTGTGCACAGGAGATTAATAATTGTATTTTACTGTGGTTGGATGCTGCACTCACCAGACATCCAACAAGTCACTGGCAATCAGAATGTACGCTATCATTGTAGGAATCCAGTCATACAAGTAGCTCTATCTAAATTCAAATTCAGCATTTGCTTCAAATCTCCTCCCCAAACTCAATTGTCTATGGTTATATTTAAGAAAGTGTCAAAGTTAAGGCTGTGTTCATTGACCAGTGTCATTGAATATCATTTGAATATTATTTATACCACCTGCCATGATAACCTATCGCTCATCCTGGTGAGGGGTGTTTGTCAGTAGCTGACAGATAAGGGATTGCATTATGAGGGTAACAACTCCTTAGACACTACAATGTGGGACTCATAATATTTGTGTTTTCCCTACTTCAATGCAAAAGCAGATTGTGACCTGGGGCTCAGGTGTGTTTCTTGTATCATGGTTGTACCCACTTTATGATGATCCTAAGATTGTTCAGCCCTCTAGCATTCCAACTTACAATTTTAACAATTATTTCACTTTGCATTACATTAACTTTCTATTTTATGTTCCCAAATGCACAGGTGTTATACCTGGTTTACCACTGCAGGTAGCATACTGGCTCCATCCTGTCCATTGTCCCTCCTCTCTCATTGACCTCAATCGTCAACAAGTGCATAAACTCCATAAAAATATAGACCATATAACATGGTCTCAACAATATGTCAACTCTTTTATAAAATGCCTCATGTGGGGGGCCAAGTGGCATGCCCATAACCAAGCTGACATACACTTATGTCTGTTAATGAATCTAGTATTTTACCATCAATTAGTGCTTGTATTATATGTATGCCTGTGTGTGTGTGTGTATGTGTCTGTACCAATACAGTACTGCAACAAAAATCAACTGTACTTCTATTTGGGCACAAACTTGCACCCCTCCTAAGGCCAACAAAAAAAATCAGCAAACAGGAGAGGCAAGCAGGCAAAATGTTTGGGGGAAGACCACCCTCAGGCTATCAGGTCTAACACCATTTAACAAGTGCTAGCTTTTGACTGGGAGGAGGAACATTCATGTTTGGTGTTTGAGACGTTGTAATTTAAAACCCTCTTTAATGGTATTGTTGGGTTTTAAGTTACAATGCTGAAAATGTAACTTTTAGAAAGCTAGCATTTTCCTGCCCTAACTATCTGATGCCTGCAGTCTGTTTCTAGGTCACATGACTGAGTATAGTTGACATTTGGAGTTTGTATACGCCTCCCAAATAACCATACAATAGAGGGATTTGGTGGGCCTTTGAGGGCCATTACTGGTAGTGTGAGGGGTGGAACTGGACACATTTGCTGTGCCCTGCCTTCACTCGAAGAAGTATGCACTAGTCCATTGTGCCTGCAGCCAGGGCATGGGAACAAGCTATTCTAAGCACTCTTCCAAGGGAATCTTTAGAAACTCCTCCTACTTCAAAGAAGGCACCAAAAATAAAAAAGTAGGACCCTCAGATACTCTTCAGTTCACATTCTGGACCAGCAAATGGACTCTCAAAGGACAGCCTGCTGCTGAGGGCTGCTGTGTACATCAGAAGACTGCTTTGCTGCACCTGGAAGGACTGCTCTGCTGCCTGAAACCTACCTTGAACCTTCAGAGGCCTGCCCTGCAGCTTGAGCCCTGTTTCTTTTACAGAACCCAGGACTAAAAGAGTGACCACAAGGGTTGGTTGGTTGGCCTCCTGATCAGCGGGACTTAGAACATTTTGGCTAAAAGTGCTCTGGAAACTGAAAGGAGGCTGGGACCTACCTGCTCTTCGATCCGCTCAAGCTGCATCGCCAGTCTGCCTGAGTTTGTGGCAGTGCCTGCTACGCTGTTCTCCGCAGCAACAAATCCTATTCAGTGGCAACCCAAAGAAGGACATCTGGCCTCGTGAAGTTGTCATCAGCTACAGACTGCAGCTTCACCCTGCTGGAGACTTATTACTTCCAAAAAAGGAAACTAAGACCGAACATAGAAATCTTAACCCCGACTTTGTCCAGCGGCTACCCATTGATGAGACACTGCCTGCAGACTTGCCCTGCTGAACTTTACCTTCTCAGACATTTTTCTTCGAAAATTCTTCCAAATCCAAAGGTAAGCGTAGCCTGGCCCAATCCATTTCTTGTATCCAACGCATGCTGCATTGTGGCCGGCTATATAATTTGAATTTGACTTGGTCTAATGCAACTAGATGTCTGCGGTGGGTGCTTCGATCTGTTAGCCACTAGTTTACACTTTAAAATTTTAAAATTCATAACTCCAGTTCTTCTGATTGGATTTTTGTCATTTTGGTGTCAAACAATTTATTAAAATGTATTTGTTTTTTTAATTAGTGTGGGATTTTTCTTGTGTTTTCACTTTATTGTTGTTTGTGTGCTGCATAAATACTTTTCAAATTGCCTCTTAGTTAGGCCTGACTTCCTTTGTGCCAAGCCACCAGAGGGTTACCACAGGTTAATTCAGTGATTTAGTGATTCAACCTGACAAAAAATGTGGCGATTGCTTGAGCAGCATTTTTACCCTACTCAACCAACAACCCAATTTATCACACCTGCAATTAGAGGAGTAACAGAGAGCAGACCAGAGCCCTGCTGGGGAACGCGAATAGTGATCAAGAGCTGCCTCTAACAGTGAGAGAGCCCTCACATTGCTGCGGGCTGCCAAAGGACAGAAGGGGACCTACATTCCTGCGGGCCAACTGTCATACAATGAGCTGCAGGAGTGCCCACAGTGGAAGGGCCTAAGATTAGCGGCTTAAATTATACAACTCCTAAACCCCCAACCTCTTTTTTTCCTCATTGGCAACACACACAAATCTCGCAACCAGTGACAGTATGTATGGTGCCTAGGGCAGCAATCGGAGGGAATCCAAATCTGGAAATTGAGGACGATGTGAAATGGAACAGACTTGCATTTCTACACCGGTTATATGTTGAAACAATGAGTGCTTCAACCACCCATGCCTAAACAATGAGGTCAGAACAACTACCTCATTGTTATCACTAATGCCTTTACCACGAATTCCTTAACAACGATTTTTTGTTGTAAAGGCATTCCTGGTAAAGGCATTAGTGATCATCATGCGCGGTTCCAGCATGCGTCCCTCCTGCCCCCCACCCCTAAAAATTACCGCGACCCCCACAACCACCCCAACCCCCACCCCCAAAATGACCACAATCCCAACCCCCCTCCCCTAAAACCTAAAGCACCCCAACCCACCCCTAAAACCTAAACCCTAACCCCCTTCTGCCGCCCCTAAACCCTAATCACCTGAGCCCCCCACTCCCAAAAACTAAAAATACCCTGAGTCCCCACCCCGCCCCTAAAACCTAAAGCACCCCAAACTCCCAACCCACCCCTAAAACCTAAATCCTGACCCCACCTCCCCGCCCCTAAACCCTAATCAGCCCGAGCCCCCACCCCCAAAAAAACAGCCCCAGTCCCAGCCCAACTTACTTCCTCCTTGACCGCATCAACTCCCTTCTTCTGTGCCTTAACCACACATGTATGTGGTTCACAAATGCGTGGTTAAGGCCCTAAAACAAGGAAGTCATGGAAAACGAAAGTGTTGTTTCGCTTTCGTTTTCCATGACTTTGTGGTTTAGGACTCGTTGTTCCGGGTGTTTCCCTTCTACATCATTATTGCTCCCCCACTCAAGAAGTGATGGGTGGTACAGGACACCAGCAATACATGGTCACAAGGAAATTATGCCTATGAGTTAAAGCTCTGATTTCTGGACTCATATCAGTGCCCATTGGCTACACCCTTATGATACAAGACTATCTGTGAGACAACGAGTGGTTGCCAAGACGACATCCCACTTGTATGGAGCGCACTTCTACCAGTAACAGTGTACACATCTCAATTGGGTGTTAACTACCTAGGATAGTACGCTAAACGAATTGCAATGCTCTTCAGACTTTTAGTGATGTGGAGTCATAAACCTCAAATGTGATTGTGCACTGCCAAAGGCCAAGGCCCTGAGACTACAAACTACTAAGGACACTGAAACTGTCCCCACAGTGTCATCTGATAGAGATCTGGCTGCTTTACAACTGGTAGACTCGGAACTAGAAGAGCCTTTAAACAATTTTAACCAAATTCTACAAGCGACCTTGCATATCAAGGGCACATTTGAGGAAAAAATCAACACAGTGGCCACAGTGATCAAACTCCTATGGGAGGAACATAAGAAATAGAAAGCTGAAGTGTTGATTAATAAAACTGCTTTATCAGATATTTCACTTGCAAATGTGACTCTGGAAAAACTGATGAGAAGCAACAGAAAGAATTTGCACAATGGCAGGATGTCGTAGTTTGGACTCTTGCTCTGGGCAAGACTGCTGGTTTAGGATGACAGTACTTTTGTTTGTAAGCGACAACGTCTTTCTTACAAGTCGCGACTGTTGTCCCAACCTTACCGGCTTACTAGCAGCACCTTACCAGAAACACAATAGTAAAAGATGATTTATGGCAGTGTCGTGGTTAAACGGAGATTACCCTTTTCTCACAGATATATCATGTCTCATACAAACACAGGCATTGACACAGATGCAGTATGGTTACAATAGTTTTTATTTAACATAAATGCAATTTGCGATACGTTGCATGGGCTGCAATGATTAGGATAATAAAAAATGCAAGAAACAGAATTGTGAAGACGTGAGTCATTATTACAAAGACCCCCACCATCTTGCAATACGTAAAAAAGATATATGAGATGTAATATGCCCTAATACCCTAATGTGAAAGGCCTAACCTCCTACCTAAAGGAGAGCTGGGTTTGTTAAACCTAATCTGCCAATGCCATGTCCATGAGAGCAGCCCCCAACCCTTGTTACCTTGGAATGAGGTCTCTATCTCAGACTCCGCCGGGACACGAAGACTGGGTCAGCGTCAAGACGACTGCCGCAACGGTATCAGCGATGGTGGCGATGCCCTCTGGTCGGAATCCCTCTGATTATCTGTCTAAAGTGTGATGTATTTATACAGATCTACAAGGTCCCCTGACGTAGGTGTGTTCCTAAACAATAGATAACAGACATGCTTGGGACGTCAATTAACATCAACAATCCCTCGAAAGTATAGAGAGGGAAAATCCCTAAGTGTGAACACCTACTGTTTGTTTGTCTTTGGTGCTTGATCTTGACGCCTTGGCGTGGTGACACTGATAATGTTACCCATAACAAGTGGCCTAACTATAAACAAGGCTGCCATCTTAGAAGAAATGAATAATTAAATGGGCTAAGACAGAGCAAGCTAAGTAGGTTAAAAGTCACTAGGTGACGGGGGCACAAGTCTACAAGCCAGGGGCTAAGCTAACTCCTGTTCTCCCATTAAAACGAACTAGGATTCACTACACCCTCCCCATTGCCGTCACAGGTATGACGAAGGTATATGAACCCAAATGCTAAAACTTGCTTCTGAACTAAAAGCTAAAAGCAAAAAACAAGCAAAAAAGCTCTAGCATGTGTTAAAAAATATGTTAAACCAATTCTGTTAAAAATCATACAGATATGTTAATGTCAACCATGACAAGCACAGTGTGCAACAGCAAATGTAAATTTAAATGCATAATTTGGAATCGGAAATGGCAAGTCAATTCATCAAATTATTTGTTATACGCATGATCTTGAAGAATGTCATCAAAGTCACCAACCAAGGACCTCAGAAATGAGTCAACATCGTCCGATGTTAAGTCGAGGGCTGGGCGGACAAACGGATCCACAGAGCAGAAGTGAGCTGTACTTCCGGTATCCGTTGCAGTGTTCTCATCCATGGTAGATCTCACAACGGAAGGCTCATGGGTGGCCTCGCGGAGCAACCTCAGTCTCAAGGGGCATGACCGTGTATGAACCCTCATCAGGGACATCAGCAGTTTGTGGTCCACAGGAGATGTCGGTGCAACAGCAAGACAGACCATAGGCAGATGTTCAAAGAGACACCATATGCAGCGGAAGACTTGTACACACCAGAGAAGGGGCCGAAATGACAACGACCAGTCAAGCTCCAGTTCCACCAGCAAAGGTGCACCGAAGATCCGAACCATGCGCTCACGGCACAGTGGAGTTGGTGGGAGCGGCTCCATTGCTCTGCGTTGCTGGAAAGAAACAACCACTGCAAATCAGAAGAAATAGCAGTAGCAGTCTGCCAATTAAAGCCAAAATAATTGGAAAGCCACCAAACACACTTGAAAAGAGAGAATGGATGGCTGATGCGATGACTCCGAAGACAGTCTAGAAGATGGACACGAAACTAGACCCGACAGCCTTAAAGAAATGAACAATCCCAGTGGTGCTCGAAGCATTGAATATTCTGGATACCAGTTCTCCAAAGTGTTTGGGGAAATTGGTATTTAAAAGGGATTGTATCTCGGCTGATGATCTAGCAATCTCGAGAGCATATGTCTCCTTTGCAGATGTCAAGGCGACCTGTTTTTGAAACAATAGCGCCTTTAGACTACTCAGCTTGTCATAGTTCACATTAATAGTATCTATGTGTGGCCATATGTCAGATACTTTAATCTCTCGTGTGGGGGGAAACAAAACATGTCCACAACACGTAACGACCTTCGTGACCGAGATTGCGTAGGCAATTCCAGTTCACATGCCGCAACAACTTTGATCGTTCAGTACCACATAACTTCCATTGGAAAGTACATGAAATACCGGGCGAATCAACGGGACAGGAGTACCCTTCAGAAAACAGGCCAAATTTGCGACCCCCGCATTGCAAAGACCGTGAAGAGATACCTACTTGCATATCATAGAATGACGAACAGCAGTTTCACATTCGCTTCCCTAAGAAAGACTTCCTTTTCGCCATTCCGGCTTCTTTAGTCAAAGGGCAACTCCCACTCTTCCTTAATAAAGCTATCTCCTAGTTGCTCAAATCTTCCTACTGCAAGATGTTTCAGGCAGCTCAAGAAACAAAAGGTCGAAATCGGTAAATTTAATAATGCCATGTAAGAGCCAGATAGTTGAAGGACTCTCTGCTACCATGAAGGGCAATTTATCTAACTTCTCTACTTGAAGCAGGGTGAAAATATCCTCCCTTTTAGCCATCGTCACTTGTTCCTTGGAAAAATTAAAAGCAGTGAAGAATTCACTCCCATTAATATACTTCCATGGAATGTGGCCACTTTTCAGTGTCTGTAATGTCCAACCTAGCTGCATGATGGAACGTAGCTGTGTTTGCCCATGATATAACCGGGACAAGTCTGTCTGAGTGATATCAATAGCAGACAACACTATATTTGATAGTGAATAAATCCTGTTGGACAGTGTATTCATGCCGTTGTCAACAACAGCTAATGTTTTTTCTAAGTTTTCTCTATCTAGTTGCCTTAAACGCGCAGCAGCCTCAATCTGGGAAAGCTTCCAAATTTCATTGTACATAGCATATAAAAACCTCTTCGAGCGCTGTTTCCTAGGACCCAGCAGAAAATCCTGCAAGTCTACATTGTCAGAAAGAGTGTTCAGGTGTTTCTTAACTGCGGCTAATGTGTTTGTTTGTACCCATTGCTGGCACAGCTTACCCACTCTGTATGTTGTAACTATACCTGTATGTTGAGCCGATATAAAGCGAGGGTCTGGCCTGCTAATCGAAAAAAAAACTGAAGAGTTCAAAAAACGCGCTTGACACCCATTAGTGTCAGTAGGCCATATTAACCACCCGCAGGACTAGAAAGTGAATAATTATAGGTACCAGCCTTAACAATTGCGTCTAGCCTTTCCTCTGTGATATTAAGGAAGTGTTGCCAATCTTTAAACCTTGCCGGTGTAGGGATACTAGGCGTGTTCAGATCTTGAATTTTTGCTAACCCCAGACAGGATGTCTGCTGAATAGCGTCATTTAAGAATATCATTTGCACAGGAATCAGACATGCTCGAAATAAAGCCTCCCCACCCTGTATTTGCCAATCTTGTGTTCCCCATGCACTTTTTAAGTCAATAGTGTTCTTCCAGTATTCGTAACCCTCAATTGCGAGCCGGGAAACAAAGGGATCTGACTAAATCAGTTTTGTATCAGTTAGCAATATTTTCCTAATTTGTGCCGGAGGTAATTTAAAATAATACGACTCCGCTTTTCTTGTATCATGCCCAGAAAAGTATGTAAATGTATCGCTATAATACTTCGGACTCCCCACCAGTGGTGTAGAACAATGTTCCCACTGTGTGTAGTTCAATACTGGCTGGTATCTAGTGGCACGGTGTAGGTAGTGATGTCCCCAATTGTTGTAGCAGAACATTTCCCCATAATTCGTTGTATAATCATATACATCATCACTTTCAAAAGCGGAATAGTCCTTCATTTCAGTTAGCATGGTATCAACTGTTTGGACATCCCAATCATCAGAGACAACATCAGGTGTAATTACATCAGTCATTGAAATTTTGAACACGTACGGTATTTCAATAATTTCTGTAGGCCCGTATATATCGAATGGAACTTTGTCCCACACAATCCCATCAGTAATCGGTATTGCTGTAATATTTACAGGGGATAAATCTCTTCGGACTTTATGTGAAGAATGATGTGGTGTTAAAACTTCAGCAACAGGCTCCACTGAGGAGCGATCAGGAATATAGTGACCATTTATAAGCAAAAAGAAAACAGTCACAAAACCAATCCATAAAAATAATGCAAAAAATGTCAAACAGAACCACAAGTAGTTCCATGGATATATCAAATAGTTATTTTTAAGCCACCGATACAGCTTACTACTTTTTGAAACATGGCCAATCACATTAGAGGATGAATCCGAAGAAAAATCATCAATGTCAATGAAATAGCCAGAGGTAGTCTCTGCAAACACAGGAGTCGGTGTACTCTGATCCACTGCACGTGGAGGCTCTTGGTAGAGAACATCATTAGTCGTTGAAGTGTTAGTGTAAAATACAGCCAAATCGTGAAGCGGGGTGGTCACTGAAGATGTGACTGGAACCAACAAGAGTTCATTTTCCGCCCTCCCCATGGTCGAGGAGGTGTCTGGAACAGCAGTTGACATAGTTGCATAGTATGTAGTAGTGATGTTCATCCTACTATGTAGATGGATGTCCTTGTAGACGGGTCTCCTCGACTGCGTCTTGCAGCTCCTCGGACTGGCGCCTTTCGCGCGCCTCAATCGGAGGAATCGCGCGTTCCCATGGAGACATGGGAACGCCTTCGGACGTTTGGAACCCGGATTTCCGGGTTCCCCCATCAAAAGGAAAGACGGACTCCAGCAGGAGGGAGGAGGAGTTCTCTCCGAGGATGACACCGACGACAGAAGAGGAAAAGACGCCGCAAGAAGAGGACGAGACCGGACCGGATGTGGTTCCAGTACACCACGGGGAACATCCAGAAAAGAGCTGAGACCCAGAAAAGAGCACTTTCCGCCACGACCCTGGAGGGTCGTGGCTCAACAAGGTACGGTCCTTGTTACAAGGACGCCGACAACCCATTTTCTCTATTGGGACACAGGGGAGAGGAGGCGAAGAGACGAGGGGTGGGACTGAGGAAGGTCATGTGGAAAAGGGGTCACGGAGAGTGTAAATAAACGGGTGAAAACTTGGGTAGAGCACTGAGTGAGATACTTATCACAAGGATATCGAACCTCTCACCCCTCACTACCGGGCCTATCTATATACCCCTCCACCTCTATCTAAAGAGTTTTCCCCCCCCTTCCCTGCATGTCTAAACACTAAAACTACGCCAGAACCTCCACAAAACCACTTACCTTTGTTTTCGCTCCTGTGTTTTGTTTTCGGTACCACCTGGGAGGTCACGCGACCCGGCGCCATCCAGGAGTCCTAAAGGAAGACAAAAAACAGAGACGTTAGAAAAAGAAGAAGTCAAACTTTTGTTACCACATTAACTTCCATTACCTATTGTTTCAACCTCCTAAAGAAATACATTTTCTCTCTCTACATACGGCCCAGGGTCCTCTGTACCGCCGAGTCCCCTCCAAAGTTGTGTCAGAAGTGGGATCTAGAGTCCATAGGCGGTACAAAGAGGCGAACAGGATGGGGGAGAAACCTACACTAGAGGATATGATTAAGCAGTTGGCGGAGGGTCAGCGACACCTCCAACTGGTGTGGGAGGCTCATCAACGGGAGGCAAAAGAAGACCGAGAGGCCCTTCAAACGGCATTAAAAAGCCAAGCCACCATCATGGCTAATAACCAGCTGGTGCATGAGACTGCGCTCCAGAAATTAACTGATACCATCGCAGCCAGCAAAGTACACCCTAATGTTCCGAGCTCGGTACTACAAAAGTTCCAAGAAGGGGAAGACCCTGACTCCTTCTTCAAAAATTTCGAACGTGTGGCATCCTCGGCCCAATGGCCGGAAGAACGATGGGGCCAGTATATCGCACCCCTCCTAACGGGCATCCTTCAAACAGCATACCAGGCCGCTAATATAAGGATATTAAGAGTAGTATCCTAGAAAGGGTGGGTCATGACTCAGAGTACTATAGGATGAGGTTTAGAAAGGTGAAATGGGGACAGAGTGAGGATCCCTGTACTTTCTATTTTAGGGTTAAGGATTTGGGGCTGAAATGGGTGGGGCCGTTAGGAACAGACCGAGAAGATATCATTAAGGCAGTTATTCTGGAACAGTACCTATACTCCCTCCCGGGCAGTACCAGGAACTGGATAAGACAGCATCCCAAGATAGATACGGAACTGGCTTTAGATCTAGCCTGCGCCTATCACTGGTCTGTTGATGTTAAGACTTTAGGCCCCAGGAACACTGTCAAACCTCCCGTGGGACCGCTCAAATATTCTCCCCGAAGACCACCAGAAGAACCAGGGACCCATAGACCTGGAGAGACTAACCCGATGCAGCAACCCCAATGTTTTAGCTGCGGAGAGTGGGGACACATTGCGAGAGGGTGCCCAAGGAAAGGCGATGGGGTAGAACCTATGGAAATTGGGGTCACCCGGGGTAGAGTATTGTGTACTGGTAGAGGGAACCGTACGTTCAAACAGATCATAAAAGTAAACAGAACCCCAATAGAAGCTCTGATCGATTCGGGCTGCAGCCAGTCAGTAATATGCGGAGACTTGTTAAGGCAAACGGACCAGACCCCGAGCCAGTGGGTTACTATCTGTTGCATTCATGGAGATAAAGAGAACTATCCTCTAGAGCTGGTCAGAGTAGAATAGGGAGAGTATCACAACTTTCTTCCAGTAGGGATTATGGACAGATTGGTAGAAGACTGCGTCATCGGTACGGATTATATCCTGTTCAATGATCTCTTGGATAAAACAAGATTACCCGTGCAATCTCCTGACTGGTGGTCGGAAGCACTGTTTTCAAACAGTCATATTGAGAGCTCTCCAGTTCACATAAAACTGACCAGAAGGGTGAAAAGACAAAAGAAACAAAATTACCAAATTGCAAGGTCTGAAAACCCCCCAGAGAAACTTGTAGCCAGTACAGACAACGTCACCCTCTCTTTCAGAGCTAGCCAGCGGGAAGACCCCACTCTATGTCACACATGGAAAAATGCCAAAACAGAATCCACAAAGGAGGTGGGTCCTTATTTTCTAATTCATAAGAACCTTCTGTATAGAGTCACTACGTTCCCAAACGGAGAGAAGAAACAACTGGTGGTACCTGAGCCCTATCGGAATCAGGCCCTATTCTTAGCCCATAACCAGCCAGGGGGTGGACATTGCGGTCGAGAAAAGACTGAGGAATATTTATTAAGGAGATTCTATTGGCCAGGGGTTTATGCTCAAATCAGAAAATACTGCACACAGTGTCCTAGGTGTCAGTTAATAGAACCAGGAGCCTTGAGGAAAGCCCCTTTACAACCCCTGCCCATTATTGAGATTCCATTTAGTCGTGTGGGTATGGATCTAGTCTGACCACTCTTACCATCACCCAAGGGTCACACCTATATACTAGTCTTGGTAGACTACGCTACCAGATATCCGGAAGCCATTCCCTTACCTAGTATGACCACAAAATCAGTAGCCCAAGCCATGATAACCTTCTTCTCTAGAGTAGGATTTCCCCAAGAGATCCTAACCTACCAGGGTACTCCATTTGTGTCAGCCCTTATGAAACAAATCTGTAAAACACTGGGGATCACTCAGATAAAAACCTCAGTATACCACCCCCAAACTGACAATTTAGTAGAACGCTATAACCGCACCATCAAAACTCTGCTGAGGAAAACAGTGGATGACTCCGGAAAGGACTGGGACCAGAAACTGCCTCTGGTCCTCTATGCCATCTGGACTCATGAACAATCCTCCACAGGACATAGTCCTTTCGAACTAGTGTTTGGGAGGCAACCCCGTAATTTACTTGATATGGCCGCAGAAATGTGGGAAGAAGAAGGAGACGAAGAAAAACCCCTGCTAGAGTATGTCAATAAATTAAAATCACACTTACAGACCGTATGGGAAGATGTACGGAAACATCTAGAGAAGGCACAGGCAAACCAAAAGGCTTATTACGATCAGGGGACCAAACTACGGTCTTTCTGCCCTAACGACCAAGTCCTGATACTGCGACCAACCTCCGAAAATAAGCTGTTAGCTAAATGGCAAGGGCCCTACAGAGTGATAAAAGCGTTTTCCCCCGTCACCTACCTCATCAAATTAAATCAGCACCCAAAGAGGACCCAAATATACCATGTCAATTTACTAAAAAAAATGGGAAACACCAGAAGACACTCCTAACCCCTCTGCTACCTGGTTCTTAATAATCCCAACCACTGCTTTAGGTATGGACCTCTATCCCACCACTAGCGAAGAACAGCGGGAAGGTCCATGTATAAACAACTCTCTTACCAAAGCTGAAAAATCCCAACTAACCACCCTGTTACAAAATAATTCGCAATTTTTTTCTGAGACACCAGGTAGAACTACATTAATTCAACACAGTATTAGAACACCGGAGGGCCAAACCATTCGCCTGCGGCCCTACTGGATTCCCGAAGCACAAAAGCATCTCGTTGAAGAAGAAATAAAGAAAATGTTAGCCCTAAAGGTTATCGAACCGTCCACAAGCCCCTGGTGCTCCCCGGTGGTTGTCGTTCCGAAACCTGATGGGTCTGTTCGGTTTTGCATCGACTTCCATAAGCTAAATGACATATCTCTCTTTGACACATATCCCATTCCACGAGTGGATGATGTGCTGGAGAAATTAGGAAGGGCCCGATATATGTCCACCCTGGACCTAACGAAAGGGTACTGGCAAATCCCCCTCGCCTCTGTCGACAAAGAGAAGACAGCTTTTGCAACCCAGTCAGGCCTTTATCATTTTACTGTCCTTCCCTTTGGTCTTCACGGGGCTCCCGCTACCTTTCAACGCTTAATGGATCAGCTTTTAAAACCGTTCCAAGCGTTTGCAGCAGCTTATTTAGACGATATTGTAATTTTTAGCAATACCTGGACTGATCATCTACAACATCTCGAAGAGGTGTTCCGCACCTTAACTGAGGCCGGCCTTACTGCCAACCCCCAAAAATGCGTTCTAGGAAACACACAAATCGCCTATCTCGGTTACCTTATAGGCAACAGGATCCTACGGCCACAGAAAGATAAGATTGAGGCCATATTACAAGTGCCTGTGCCAAAAACCAAGAAAGAACTTCGATCCTTTTTAGGTTTGGTGGGGTACTATCGCAGGTTCATTCCCCAATACTCCACGATTGCCACCCCTCTCACTGACCTCCTGAAAAAACACTACCCCACCAAATTACCCTCATTCACCGACTCTCAACTCCGCAGCTTTGACCAGCTCAAACGGTCCCTCACGACCGAGCCTGTACTGAAATGTCCGGATTTTGCATGTCCTTCCACTTATATACAGACGCTTCCAACGTCGGTCTGGGTGCTGTCCTCACTCAACCCGACAGTGAGGGGCACGAACATCCCATTGTGTTCATCAGTAGAAAACTACTTCCCAGGGAGTGCCACTACCCCACTATTGAGAAGGAGTGTCTGGCTATTAAATGGGCCGTGGAAAACTTACAATATTATCTATTGGGCAGACCTTTCATCCTGTACACCGACCATGCCCTGTTAACCTGGTTGGTCTCACATAAGGACACTAATTCTAGGGTATTACGTTGGTTTCTTGAGCTCCAACCATTTACTTTTCAGGTCCGCCACGTTCCGGGTTCTCAGCAGGGTCCTGCTGATTTTCTGTCCCGGTTTCCTGACTCTTCGGTCCTCTACCAGTCCCAATCATGGGATGAGGAGTGTAGACGGGTCTCCTCGACCGCGTCTTGCAGCTCCTCGGACTGGCGCCTTTCGCTCGCCTCAATCGGAGGAATTGTGCGTTCCCATGGAGACATGGGAACGCCTTCGGACGCTTGGAACCCGAATTTCCGGGTTCCACCATCAAAAGGAAAGACGGACTCCAGCAGGAGGGAGGAGGAGTTCCCTCTGAGGACGACACTGGCGACAGAAGAGGAAAAGATGCCGCAAGAAGAGGAGGACGAGACCGGACCGGAGGTGGTTCCAGTACACCAAGGGGAAGATCCAGAAAAGAGCCGAGACCCAAAAAAGAGCACTTTCCGCCACGACCCTGGAGGGTTGTGGCTCAACAAGGTACGGTCCTTGTTACAAGGACGCCGACAACCCATTTCCTCTATTGGGACACAGGGGAGAGGAGGCAGAGAGACAAGGGGTGTGACTGAGGAAGGGCATGTGGAAAAGGGGTGACGGAGAGTGTAAATAAACGGGTGAAAACTTGGGTAGAGCACTGAGTCAGATACTTATCACAAGGGTATCCAACCTCTCACCCCTCACTACCGGGCCTATCTATATACCCCTCCACCTCTATCTAAAGAGTTCCCCCCCCCTTCCCTGTATGTCTAAACACTAAAACTACGCCAGAACCCCCACAAAACCACTTACTTTTGTTTTCGCTCCTGTGTTTTGTTTTCGGTACCACCTGGGAGGTCACGCGACCTGGCGCCATCCAGGAGTCAACTGGAATTTTTTATATCAAACTTTTGTTACCACATTAACTTCCATTACCTATTGTTTCAACCTCCTAAAGAAATACATTTTCTCTCTCTACATACGGCCCAGAGTCCTCTGTACCGCCGAGTCCCCACCACAGTCCTGTTGGGTAGTGAGAGGGGATCGGGAACCACCCAAGGGACCTCCTGGTCTACTGTGAAGGATCGGCCACATGGTGTAATTTGATGTCATCAATGGAGATGAATCTGGTTGTCTTAGAACCAGACAGCGGTGATAAGATGACAGTCCTGGTGCCTTGTATTCCCAAGACTGGTATAGGTGCTCTGTATGATGGACCGAACTCCTTCTTCACAGCGATCTTCTCACGAACCAGATCCCCAGCTTTAGGAATCCAGCCAGTTGAAGTTTTCGCCAAATCCCTTATTCCTAAAGTGGCAGCACTTGCAGATGATTTATCATCACAAAATTGTTGAAGCTCCTGTAAAACAGTGAGACGTTCTTTTATGTCAAACAGTGTTTCTGCTGCCACCATACCAGGGGCATCAAGATCTGGGACATACATAGGTATCCCAAAGAGAACCTCCTATAGAGAGCGGCCCCCCCAAGGACCGTCTTGGCAGATTATTCAGTGCTCTCTGGACCCCATATAGGTGGTGTAACCAACTGCGGCCTGAACCTAATACTTGAGCTGTTAAGGGCTGCTTTAGATCACGATTCTGCCTCTCCACGACCGAATTTCCCTTGGGATGGTATGGTGAGGAGTAATGGAGTTCAACACCCATCGTTCCCATAGTGCCCCTGAACGCCTTAGAGGCAAATGCAGGGCCCTGGTCCGAATGGAATGCTGCAACCGCATATGTACCGATAAAGATCAGGAAGTCTTTTATAACAATCCGGACGTCAGCCAACCGCTGTGGCCATACCCACAGGAATCTAGAACAGGAATCTACACCTACTAAAATGTATTTGTATGCACCATCAGGCTGTAAGGGACCACAATGGTCCAGGTACACACACTGTAGTGGTTTGTTGGACACGAAGAGGGATGTTGCGGTGGGCGTTTGATATTAGAGCCCTTGATCTGCTGGCAAATGTCACAGCAAAGGACATACTGCTTTGTTCGTCTGCATAGACCAGGCCACCAGTAGCGTTGCTGTAGGAGTGTTTTTGTGGCCTGTATACCAGCATGTGCAGAAGCGACACCCTCATGAGCTGCTTTAATCAGGTCTAATCTCTGGTCTTCATTGGGGATCACTCGATCTCCAGCCCCAGGAATCATTGTGTAAGCAACATTCTGTGCACTGATATGGTAAGTATAGATTGTAGGGTATCCTTTCGGAAGGGGCTTGCCTGCAGCCGAAGCTTTAACAGCAATCAGTATTTCATTATCCAATCTCGTCCGAGAACGAGTCACTGCAGCCACAGAAGCCGTAGCTACTGATGCTTTGGCTGCTTCATCAGCCAATGTATTACCGGTAACGTGTACTCCTACACGTTGGTGTCCCAATGTATGCACTACATGGACATAAGGTAGCTTATCCTTAAGATCAGCCACCTTTCCCCACAATGTCTTGTGTTTAATGGTGTTCCCTTTAGAATCTCTAAACCCATTCAGTTTCCAATGATTAAGATATTCATTGTATGACTGGACGCAGTAATATGAGTCACAGACTATCAAAGTCTGGCTTCCTGTCTCAGTATGTTCGAGCGCTAGAATAAGGGCTTTAAGCTCAGCCAACTGTGCCGTGCAGTCCCCTAAGGTCTGCGGGTAGGTATTGTGAGGGTGGAAAACTCCATCTTCCATCACTCTGCTCACGGCTGCGCAAGCTGCCGAGTATCGATGTTTAGTACCTACAGCCAGTTGTGCCGAACCATCAGTGTATATGACAGTATGATAGCTGTCAAGTAGCAAGATATTCAGAGGAGCGGGGTACTCTTGTTCATACTGGAGAAATTCTTGTGTCTGAAGTTTGGGATCGAATATATATTCGACATCAGTGGCGGTCAGAGACGTTGTCCATTGGATCCAACGCGGATGTAATGCTTTTGCGTTAGGAACGCTTGCTTTGGTGACAGCCTCTAATGCTGGCACCGGGGAGACAACAATTAGACGTTTCCCCTGGGCAAGTGGCCTCTCCGTTATGACGGCCATCTGAACAGCCGTTAGAATCTTTTCTGTAGGTGCAAAACGCTGTTCAGCATTTGAGTATAAATGTGATTTATATACTATGGGTACTGTGTCATCCTCATTAAAGGTGACATAAGTAAATCCAAGGGCACCAGCAATTATTCTGATTACCAATTTTGTTTTATTGTCACGTGTGTGTAAGTGTTTAGCTTCTAGCATGTCTTGTTGCATGTCCCTAAGGATGTGCGTGTGTTTAATTGTCCAGCGTCTGCCAGGAAAATTGGGCTGAACTAAGTCATAAAGTGGCATAATCTGGAATGTATGTTCTGACAAAATTGAAGAAACCCAGTAATGACTGCAATTTCTTAAGTGTGTTTGGAGGCTGTAGTTGAGCACACTTCTCTAGAAAGTGCAGGGCCAGGCTCTTCCCCTCGTTTGATAGCTCCTATCCCAGGAACAATACACTAAGAAAGGCTATCTTGCTTTTCTTAAAATGAAATTTATGACCGAGGTCTGCAAACCCCAAAATGATCTGATCGACCCTCACAAGATGAATGTCAAGGACGACGTCGTCTGTGAGATATATGTCATCCACATAGGACAATGCCTCAGAATCAACATCATGTAATATTGATGTTACACGGGCTGAAAATAGGCCTGGGCTATTTTTATAGCCTTGAGGTAAACGACAAAAGCGTTTCTGAGAGCCAAATGAAAATGCACTTAGGTCCCGACTTTCATGTGCAAAATTCTGGCAGAAGAATCCATTAGATATGTCTAATGATGTTTTATATTTTTTACGCACTATATTGTTTATCAGTGCAGTGCTGTGTGAACTTTGTATAGCATACGTGCGTGTATGACTATTTAAGTGTCTATAATCAACCACTATTCTATATGAATGGTCTGGCTTTGCAATGGGGAATAACAGATTATTCATTGCAGATGTACAGGGCTCAATTACTCCCTGGTACTCAAGTTGTGATATGATCTCCTTCACCAGAGCTTTTAACAGGGTATTGCGGCTGCGGTTGGGGTGTAGACCTAACGGGAATAATATGACAAGGAGACTCCTTGTCCCAACCTACATGATTGCGATATAGTGCAGGTGCCTGTGCTAAAGCCCATTCAGAAGCATAGGCTGCTTTATCTGCTTCTGGAACAAGATCAGAGAAAGAAGGCAAAATGACATCTTCCCCATGTAGGAGCTTGCGGACGTGTTCAGGTGGTCAATCTTTTTCAGCCAATAGGATATCACTAGTAAGTTCATCCCAAAATATCACATTAATAGTGCGCTCCACGTCTCCCTCTATCTGAATTTTTAAATCATAAACCCTATCGGGGGGGAGGTGAACGCGGCCATCCGCTGTTTCAAGCGCGATGTAATCGCTAGTTGCTGTCGCATTCAGATGATCTTTCAGACTCAGGCGACATATCGTGACTTCTGCCGCACTGTCTAACAGAGTCACTGCCCACGTCTAGTTCCTCAACAGCGTTCTCAATTTTACTGGCATTTTTAACTGTCAGTCCCGCCACCTTTTTCTTTTTAAACTGGCTTTTGTTGATGAGTCTTTTCTTCTTTTTTAATGGTAGACTGCGCAAGTCTTTCTTCTCTTTCACGTATTCCGGACGTCGATCTTGACGGCCCCCTCTCTCGCTACGTCTATCCGGTGCGTCCTGAAAGGAACGAGAGGGACGTGAATCAGTATAATTGTCTGGAGTTTTAATGTTCTCCCTATTTCTGAGATTATATCTCCTTTCTGAGTTCTCCGGGTGTGGAGAATCAGCCCTCTTATTCCTTCTTTCTTTTAAATCTTTTTGTTTGTCCCAGCGCTTCTTTGAGCCCTCTTGTGCCTGCTTTGTACCCTCCTTGTGGGCGGTACCCTGTATTTCAATTTTTTTAGGTTTGGCTCCCAAACTATCCCGTCCTATACTAGTATAGGTATTGGAAATTATTTTCAGTAGCTGTCTCTCTTGTTCCTGGTGTGGAGTTTCCCGGAGACGCTAGCGAATTGCCAGTGCTACCGCTTCCCCTTTAATATTACTGAGTATTATTGAGGACACGGCGTCAAAGTTACGCATTAATTTCATCCCCAAATCCAGGGCTGGTGCAGCCCCATGCTCATTTTGTATTTTTTTAACACTTCCGGCAAGTTGGCACGTTTCGCAGTACCATGTGTGGTAGTATATATGGCAGCGAAGACTGTACCCAATGTGGCACAGTCATCTACCGAGGGAACCATCCCAAAAGGCAAGCACATAGTGAGCAATCTATGTTTTTCCTGTGGTCTCGTATGGGGAAACACAGCTTCCAGCTGATTCGTTTTCTGGGCAATCCCGAATGGTATTTTTTCCCGTTCCGTGGGCACTTTACCCATAATAGTATGCACTGTTTGTGGATTAATCCCAGTAGCCAATTGATAACCACCAGCTACTGGCGGTGCTGGACGCGCTGGTGTTGTGTTCAATGTTCGCATTACGAACTGGACTAATCGTCTATATAATGCCACTAATTCATTATACAAAACTCGTAAATCTGCTATCGGCATATTTTGTAAGCCTGGGTGAGGTGTGTATGTGGCAAACATAGGCCACGTAGGTCCATCGTTACTTAAGGGACCTAACCTCACTCTTGTAGTACATGTGGTAGGGCGCCTTCGAACCAGTTCTGATGCTCCTGGTATGTGAGCAATATTTCATGATACTGGTATGCTTGGTACCGTAAAGGTACGTTTGCAACTTCATTTGTGTGAAATGTGTGCGTTCTTTGGTTAACCTCAGGAAAGGTGACCCAACAGTAAAATGTTTCTGTTTGGTATGCTTCATTAGCTTCTACTATCAGAGTAACACCCCGCCCTCATCTGTAAGGCCATGCATTAATAAATGTTGTGTTAGTGCATGTCTTGCATTTTCAGGAATGTCTATGGCATCAGCCATATTTGTTTAGAGAAATTGAACACCAGATAGGGGAAGTATTTTCCTTTTATGAGTTCGAGCTCGAACAACCTGCAGCTTAATCAGATATTACCCTTTCAGCTGAGGAGGATTCTCCCAAAGACCACGGACGTCTCTGTATAATGGTACTAAGTGTACCTGATATCTGTGAGACAGTGATAGTCAGGGTATCCGTAAATTAGTGCCTAAACACCATCGTTGGTGGCGCCATGTCGTAGTTTGGATTCTTGCTCTGGGCAAGACTGCTGGTTTAGGATGACAGTACTTTTGTTTGTAAGCGACTACGTCTTTCTTACAACAAGTCGCGACTGTTGTCCCAACCTTACCGGCTTACTAGCAGCATCTCACCAGAAACACAATAGTAAAAGGTGATTTATGGCAGCCGTTACACATGGACTCGAGAATAAGATTTCTGCGGGAGTGTCGTGGTTAAACGGAGATTACCCTTTTCTCACAGATATATCATGTCTCATACAAACACAGGCAATGACACAGATGCAGTATGGTTACAATAGTTTTTATAACTGTAATTTGCGATAAGTTGCATGGGCTGCAATGATTAGGATAATAAAAAATGCAAGAAACAGAATTGTGAAGACGAGAGTCATTATTACAAAGACCCCACCATCTTGCAATATGTAAAAAAGATATATGAGATGTAATATGCCCTAATACCGTAATGTGAAAGGCCTAACCTCCTACCTAAAGGAGAGCTGGGTTTGTTAAACCTAATCTGCCAATGCCATGTCCATGAGAGGAGCCCCCAACCCTCGTTACCTTGGAATGAGGTCTCTATCTCAGACTCCACAGGGACGCGAAGACTGGGTCAGCGTCAAGACGACTGCAGCATCGGTATCAGCGATGGTGGCGATGCCCTCTGGTCGGAATCCCTCTGATTATCTGTCTAAAGTGTGATGTATTTATACAGATCTACAAGGTCCCCTGACGTAGATGTGTTCCTAAACAATAGATAACAGACATGCTTGGAACGGCAATTAATATCAACAATCCCTTGAAAGTATAGAGAGGGAAAATCCCTAAGTGTGAACACCTGCTGTTTGTTTGTCTTTGGTGCTTGATCTTGATGCCTTGGTGCGGTGACACTGATAATGTTACCCAAAACAATTGGCCTAACTATAAACAAGGCAGCCATCTTAGAAGAAATAAATAATTAAATGGGCTAAGAGAGAGCAAGCTAAGTAGGTTAAAAGTCACTAGGTGACGGGGGCACGAGTCTACAAGCCAGGGGCTAAGCTAACTCCTGTTCTCCCATTAAAACGAACTAGGATTCAGTACAAGGACGTGTACAGGAAGTCAATCTCACAAAACTAAATCCAGGTGGTGGGCCTCCAAGAGGGGCTGGAGGGTCCATGCTAAAGTTTTTTCCTGGAAGACTGGCTGATCTCCGAATGTTTACAGTGGCTGTCCCATTAATATTCTATTGTAGAAAGAGCTCACAGATTGTCGGTTTGGGAGCCCTTGCCTGGGACACCACGGTGTGCTATGCTAGCCCAACTAATTTCAGGTACAGGGACTATATATTGCAAATAACCTGTAAGCACGAGCCCAAGATAACAGAATGAAATGACCTGCACATCTTCAATGACTATATTGTTGAGATCCAAAGACGATGAAATTCTTTTTTATCTGTGTAAGGAAATGCCTCCTTGGCATGGTTGCCCCCTGACTTTTTGCCTTTGCTGATGCTATGTTTACAATTGAAAGTGTGCTGAGGCCTGCTAACCAGGCCCCAGCACCAGTGTTCTTTCCCTAACCTGTACTTTTGTATCCACAATTGGCAGACCCTGGCATCCAGATAAGTCCCTTGTAACTGGTACTTCTAGTACCAAGGGCCCTGATGCCAAGGAAGGTCTCTAAGGGCTGCAGCATGTCTTATGCCACCCTGGAGACCTCTCACTCAGCACAGACACACTGCTTGCCAGCTTGTGTGTGCTAGTGAGGACAAAACGAGTAAGTCGACATGGCACTCCCCTCAGGGTGCCATGCCAGCCTCTCACTGCCTATGCAGTATAGGTAAGACACCCCTCTAGCAGGCCTTACAGCCCTAAGGCAGGGTGCACTATACCATAGGTGAGGGTACCAGTGCATGAGCATGGTACCCCTACAGTGTCTAAACAAAACCTTAGACATTGTAAGTGCAGGGTAGCCATAAGAGTATATGGTCTGGGAGTCTGTCAAACACGAACTCCACAGCACCATAATGGCTACACTGAAAACTGGGAAGTTTGGTATCAAACTTCTCAGCACAATAAATGCACACTGATGCCAGTGTACATTTTATTGTAAAATACACCACAGAGGGCACCTTAGAGGTGCCCCCTGAAACCTATCCGACTATCTGTGTAGGCTGACTGGTTCCAGCAGCCTGCCACACTAGAGACATGTTGCTGGCCCCATGGGGAGAGTGCCTTTGTCACTCTGAGGCCAGTAACAAAGCCTGCACTGGGTGGAGATGCTAACACCTCCCCCAGGCAGGAGCTGTAACACCTGGCGGTGAGCCTCAAAGGCTCACCCCTTTGTCACAGCCCAGCAGGGCACTCCAGCTTAGTGGAGTTGCCCGCCCCCTCCGGCCACGGCCCCCACTTTTGGCGGCAAGGCTGGAGGGAACAAAGAAAGCAACAAGGAGGAGTCACTGGCCAGTCAGGACAGCCCCTAAGGTGTCCTGAGCTGAGGTGACTCTGACTTTTAGAAATCCTCCATCTTGCAGATGGAGGATTCCCCCAATAGGGTTAGGATTGTGACCCCCTCCCCTTGGGAGGGGGCACAAAGAGGGTGTACCCACCCTCAGGGCTAGTAGCCATTGGCTACTAACCCCCCAGACCTAAACACGCCCTTAAATTTAGTATTTAAGGGCTACCCTGAACCCTAGAAAATTAGATTCCTGCAACTACAAGAAGAAGGACTGCCTAGCTGAAAACCCCTGCAGAGGAAGACCAGAAGACGACAACTGCCTTGGCTCCAGAAACTCACCGGCCTGTCTCCTGCCTTCCAAAGATCCTGCTCCAGCGACGCCTTCCAAAGGGACCAGCGACCTCGACATCCTCTGAGGACTGCCCCTGCTTCGAAAAGACAAGAAACTCCCGAGGACAGCGGACCTGCTCCAAGAAAAGCTGCAACTTTGTTTCCAGCAACTTTAAAGAACCCTGCAAGCTCCCCGCAAGAAGCGTGAGACTTGCAACACTGCACCCGGCGACCCCGACTCGGCTGGTGGAGATCCGACACCTCAGGAGGGACCCCAGGACTACTCTGATACTGTGAGTACCAAAACCTGTCCCCCCTGAGCCCCCACAGCGCCGCCTGCAGAGGGAATCCCGAGGCTTCCCCTGACCGCGACTCTTTGAACCTAAAGTCCCGACGCCTGGGAGAGACCCTGCACCCGCAGCCCCCAGGACCTGAAGGACCGGACTTTCACTGGAGAAGTGACCCCCAGGAGTCCCTCTCCCTTGCCCAAGTGGAGGTTTCCCCGAGGAACCCCCCCCTTGCCTGCCTGCAGCGCTGAAGAGATCCCGAGATCTCTCATAGACTAACATTGCGAACCCGACGCTTGTTTCGACACTGCACCCGGCCGCCCCCGCGCTGCTGAGGGTGAAATTTCTGTGTGGACTTGTGTCCCCCCCGGTGCCCTACAAAACCCCCCTGGTCTGCCCTCCGAAGACGCGGGTACTTACCTGCCAGCAGACCGGAACCGGGGCACCCCCTTCTCTCCATTCTAGCCTATGTGTTTTGGGCACCACTTTGAACTCTGCACCTGACCGGCCCTGAGCTGCTGGTGTGGTGACTTTGGGGTTGCTCTGAACCCCCAACGGTGGGCTACCTTGGACCAAGAACTAAGCCCTGTAAGTGTCTTACTTACCTGGTTAACCTAACAATTACTTACCTCCCCTAGGAACTGTGAAAATTGCACTAAGTGTCCACTTTTAAAACAGCTATTTGTGAATAACTTGAAAAGTATACATGCAATTTTGATGATTTGAAGTTCCTAAAGTACTTACCTGCAATACCTTTCGAATGAGATATTACATGTAGAATTTGAACCTGTGGTTCTTAAAATAAACTAAGAAAAGATATTTTTCTATATAAAAACCTATTGGCTGGATTTGTCTCTGAGTGTGTGTACCTCATTTATTGTCTGTGTGTATGTACAACAAGTGCTTAACACTACTCCTTGGATAAGCCTACTGCTCGACCACACTACCACAAAATAGAGCATTAGTATTATCTATTTTTACCACTATTTTACCTCTAAGGGGAACCCTTGGACTCTGTGCATGCTATTCCTTACTTTGAAATAGCACATACAGAGCCAACTTCCTACATTGGTGGATCAGCGGTGGGGTACAAGACTTTGCATTTGCTGGACTACTCAGCCAATACCTGATCACACGACAAATTCCAAAATTGTCATTAGAAATTGATTTTTGCAATTTGAAAAGTTTTCTAAATTCTTAAAAGACCTGCTAGGGCCTTGTGTTAGATCCTGTTTAGCATTTCTTTTAGAGTGTAAAAGTTTGTAAAAGTTTGAATTAGATTCTAGAACCAGTTTTAGATTCTTAAAAAGTATTCCAACTTTTAGAAGCAAAATGTCTAGCACAGATGTGACTGTGGTGGAACTCGACACCACACCTTACCTCCATCTACAGATGAGAGAGCTAAGGTCACTCTGTAAACTAAAGAAAATAGCAATGGGCCCCAAACCTACCAAAGTACAGCTCCAGGAGCTTTTGGCAGAGTTTGAAAAGGCCAACCCCTCTGAGGATGGCAACTCAGAGGATGAAGATAGTGACTTGGAGGGAAATTCCCCCCCTCCAGTCCTACTTAGGGAGAGCAGGGCTTCTCAAGCCCTGACTCCACAAATAATAGTCAGAGATGCTGGTTCCCTCACAGGAGGGACCAACAACCCTGAAATCACTGAGGATAACTCCAGTGAAGAGGACATCCAGTTAGCCAGGATGGCCAAAAGATTGGCTTTGGAAAGACAGATCCTAGCCATAGAGAGGGAAAGACAAGAGATGGGCCTAGGACCCATCAATGGTGGCAGCAATATAAATAGGGTCAGAGATTCTCCTGACATGTTGAAAATCCCCAAAGGGATTGTAACTAAATATGAAGATGGTGATGACATCACCAAATGGTTCACAGCTTTTGAGAGGGCTTGTGTAACCAGAAAAGTGAACAAATCTCACTGGGGTGCTCTCCTTTGGGAAATGTTCACAGGAAAGTGTAGGGATAGACTCCTCACACTCTCTGGACAAGATGCAGAATCTTATGACCTCATGAAGGGTACCCTGATTGAGGGCTTTGGATTCTCCACTGAGGAGTATAGGATTAGATTCAGGGGGGCTCAAAAATCCTCGAGCCAGACCTGGGTTGACTTTGTTGACTACTCAGTGAAAACACTAGATGGTTGGATTCAAGGCAGTGGTGTAAGTAATTATGATGGGCTGTACAATTTATTTGTGAAAGAACACCTGTTAAGTAATTGTTTCAACGATAAACTGCATCAGCATCTGGTAGACCTAGGACCAATTTCTCCCCAAGAATTGGGAAAGAAGGCGGACCATTGGGTCAAGACAAGGGTGTCCAAGACTTCAACAGGGGGTGACCAAAAGAAAGGGGTCACAAAGACTCCCCAGCAGAAGGGTGATGAGACAACCAAAACTAAAAATAGTAAAGAGTCTTCTACAGGCCCCCAAAAACCTGCACAGGAGGGTGGGCCCAGAGCCTCTTCACAAAACAATGGGTACAAGGGTAAAAACTTTGATCCCAAAAAGGCCTGGTGTCATAGCTGTAAACAGCATGGACACCAAACTGGAGACAAGGCCTGTCCCAAGAAAGGTTCCACTCCAAACTCCCATCCAGGTAACACTGGTATGGCTAGTCTCCAAGTGGGATCAACAGTGTGCCCAGAGCAAATCAGGGTCCACACTGAAGCTACTCTAGTTTCTGAGGGTGGGGTGGATTTAGCCACACTAGCTGTCTGGCCGCCTAACATGCAAAAATACAGACAGCAACTCTTAATTAATGGGACTAGAATAGAGGGCCTGAGGGATACAGGTGCCAGTGTCACCATGGTGACAGAGAAACTGGTTTCCCCTGGCCAATACCTGACTGGAAAAACCTACACAGTCACCAACGCTGACAATCAGAGAAAAGTACATCCCATGGCAATGGTTACTTTAGAATGGGGAGGGGTCAATGGCCTGAAACAGGTGGTGGTCTCCTCAAATATCCCAGTGGACTGTCTGCTTGGAAATGACCTGGAGTCCTCAGCATGGGCTGAGGTAGAGCTAAAAACCCATGCAGCAATGCTGGGTATCCCTGAACTGGTGTGTGTGAAAACAAGAGCACAATGCAAGGCACAGGGTGAAAAAGTAGAGCTGGAGTCTGGAAAAATGGCCCAGCCTACCAAGAGAACAGGAAAGTCAGTTGGGAAACCAACTGCAACACAGCAAAAGAAAGGGAACCTCTCTTCTCAGGAAGAAGTTCTGCCCTCTGAGGGAACTGAGCCTTTGGAGCTTGAACCTTATCAGGTTGAGCTCTTAGGCCCAGGGGGACCCTCAAGGGAAGAGCTGTGTAAGGGACAAGAAACCTGTCCCTCTCTTGAAGGCCTTAGGCAGCAAGCTGCTGAAGAGTCCAAAGGCAAGAAAAATGGAACACATAGGGTCTATTGGGAAGATGGGCTCCTGTACACTGAGGCCAGAGACCCCAAACCTGGTGCCACTAGGAGAGTGGTAGTGCCTCAGCTGTTCAGAGAGTTTATCCTAACATTGGCCCATGACATTCCCCTTGCTGGACATTTGGGACAAACCAAGACGTGGGAGAGGTTAGTCAACCACTTCTACTGGCCCAATATGTCCAACATGGTTAAGGAGTTTTGCCTCTCCTGCCCCACCTGTCAAGCCAGTGGTAAGACAGGTGGGCATCCAAAGGCCCCCCTCATTCCACTTCCAGTGGTGGGGGTTCCCTTTGAAAGAGTGGGTGTGGACATAGTTGGTCCACTGGAACCTCCCACAGCCTCAGGAAATATGTATATCCTGGTAGTAGTGGATCATGCTACCAGGTATCCTGAAGCTATTCCCCTTAGGTCGACTACTGCCCCTGCAGTAGCCAAAGCCCTCATTGGTATCTTTACCAGAGTGGGTTTCCCTAAGGAGGTGGTGTCTGACAGAGGTACCAACTTCATGTCAGCATACCTAAAGCACATGTGGAATGAGTGTGGGGTGACTTATAAATTCACTACACCATACCATCCACAAACTAATGGCTTAGTTGAGAGATTCAACAAGACATTAAAGGGCATGATCATGGGGCTCCCAGAAAAACTCAAAAGGAGATGGGATGTCCTCTTGCCATGCCTGCTTTTCGCTTACAGAGAGGTGCCACAGAAGGGAGTAGGGTTCTCACCCTTTGAACTTCTGTTTGGTCATCCTGTAAGGGGACCACTTGCCCTTGTTAAAGAAGGCTGGGAGAGACCTCTCCATGAGCCTAAACAGGACATAGTGGACTATGTACTTGGCCTTCGCTCTAGAATGGCAGAGTACATGGAAAAGGCAACCAAAAACCTTGAGGCCAGCCAACAACTCCAGAAGTTTTGGTATGACCAAAAGGCTGCACTGGTTGAGTTCCAACCAGGGCAGAAAGTCTGGGTTCTGGAGCCTGTGGCTCCCAGGGCACTCCAGGACAAATGGAGTGGCCCTTACCCAGTACTAGAAAGGAAGAGTCAGGTCACCTACCTGGTGGACCTGGGCACAAGCAGGAGCCCCAAGAGGGTGATCCATGTGAACCGCCTTAAGCTCTTCCATGACAGAGCTGATGTGAATCTGTTGATGGTAACAGATGAGGATCAGGAGGCAGAGAGTGAACCTCTCCCTGATCTTCTGTCATCAGACCCAAAAGATGGCACAGTAGATGGAGTGATCTACTCAGACACCCTCTCTGGCCAACAGCAGGCTGATTGTAGGAGAGTCCTACAACAGTTTCCTGAGCTTTTCTCCCTAACCCCTGGTCAGACACACCTGTGTACCCATGATGTGGACACAGGAGACAGCATGCCTGTCAAGAACAAAATCTTCAGACAGTCTGACCATGTTAAGGAAAGCATCAAGATGGAAGTCCACAAGATGCTGGAATTGGGAGTGATTGAGCGCTCTGACAGCCCCTGGGCTAGCCCAGTGGTCTTAGTCCCCAAACCTCACACCAAAGATGGAAAGAAAGAGATGAGGTTTTGTGTGGACTACAGAGGGCTCAACTCTGTCACCAAGACAGATGCCCATCCAATTCCAAGAGCTGATGAGCTCATTGATAAGTTAGGTGCTGCCAAATTTCTAAGTACCTTTGACTTGACAGCAGGGTACTGGCAAATAAAAATGGCACCTGGAGCAAAAGAAAAGACAGCATTCTCCACACCTGATGGGCATTATCAGTTTACTGTTATGCCCTTTGGTTTAAAGAATGCCCCTGCCACCTTCCAAAGGTTGGTGAATCAAGTCCTTGCTGGCTTGGAGTCCTTTAGCACAGCTTATCTGGATGATATTGCTGTCTTTAGCTCCACCTGGCAGGATCACCTGGTCCACCTGAAGAAGGTTTTGAAGGCTCTGCAATCTGCAGGCCTCTCTATCAAGGCATCCAAATGCCAGATAGGGCAGGGAACTGTGGTTTACTTGGGCCACCTTGTAGGTGGAGGCCAAGTTCAGCCACTCCAACCCAAGATCCAGACCATTCTGGACTGGGTAGCTCCAAAAACCCAGACTCAAGTCAGGGCATTCCTTGGCTTGACTGGGTACTACAGGAGGTTTGTGAAGGGATATGGATCCATTGTGACAGCCCTCACTGAGCTCACCTCCAAGAAAATGCCCAAGAAAGTGAACTGGACTGTGGACTGCCAACAGGCCTTTGACACCCTGAAACAAGCAATGTGCTCAGCACCAGTTCTCAAAGCTCCAGATTATTCTAAGCAGTTCATTGTGCAGACTGATGCCTCTGAACATGGGATAGGGGCAGTTTTGTCCCAAACAAATGATGATGGCCTTGACCAGCCTGTTGCTTTCATTAGCAGGAGGTTACTCCCCAGGGAGCAGCGTTGGAGTGCCATTGAGAGGGAGGCCTTTGCTGTGGTTTGGTCCCTGAAGAAGCTGAGACCATACCTCTTTGGGACTCACTTCCTAGTTCAAACTGACCACAGACCTCTCAAATGGCTGATGCAAATGAAAGGTGAAAATCCTAAACTGTTGAGGTGGTCCATCTCCCTACAGGGAATGGACTTTATAGTGGAACACAGACCTGGGACTGCCCATGCCAATGCAGATGGCCTTTCCAGGTTCTTCCACTTAGAAAATGAAGACTCTCTTGGGAAAGGTTAGTCTCATCCTCTTTCGTTTGGGGGGGGGTTGTGTAAGGAAATGCCTCCTTGGCATGGTTGCCCCCTGACTTTTTGCCTTTGCTGATGCTATGTTTACAATTGAAAGTGTGCTGAGGCCTGCTAACCAGGCCCCAGCACCAGTGTTCTTTCCCTAACCTGTACTTTTGTATCCACAATTGGCAGACCCTGGCATCCAGATAAGTCCCTTGTAACTGGTACTTCTAGTACCAAGGGCCCTGATGCCAAGGAAGGTCTCTAAGGGCTGCAGCATGTCTTATGCCACCCTGGAGACCTCTCACTCAGCACAGACACACTGCTTGCCAGCTTGTGTGTGCTAGTGAGGACAAAACGAGTAAGTCGACATGGCACTCCCCTCAGGGTGCCATGCCAGCCTCTCACTGCCTATGCAGTATAGGTAAGACACCCCTCTAGCAGGCCTTACAGCCCTAAGGCAGGGTGCACTATACCATAGGTGAGGGTACCAGTGCATGAGCATGGTACCCCTACAGTGTCTAAACAAAACCTTAGACATTGTAAGTGCAGGGTAGCCATAAGAGTATATGGTCTGGGAGTCTGTCAAACACGAACTCCACAGCACCATAATGGCTACACTGAAAACTGGGAAGTTTGGTATCAAACTTCTCAGCACAATAAATGCACACTGATGCCAGTGTACATTTTATTGTAAAATACACCACAGAGGGCACCTTAGAGGTGCCCCCTGAAACCTATCCGACTATCTGTGTAGGCTGACTGGTTCCAGCAGCCTGCCACACTAGAGACATGTTGCTGGCCCCATGGGGAGAGTGCCTTTGTCACTCTGAGGCCAGTAACAAAGCCTGCACTGGGTGGAGATGCTAACACCTCCCCCAGGCAGGAGCTGTAACACCTGGCGGTGAGCCTCAAAGGCTCACCCCTTTGTCACAGCCCAGCAGGGCACTCCAGCTTAGTGGAGTTGCCCGCCCCCTCCGGCCACGGCCCCCACTTTTGGCGGCAAGGCTGGAGGGAACAAAGAAAGCAACAAGGAGGAGTCACTGGCCAGTCAGGACAGCCCCTAAGGTGTCCTGAGCTGAGGTGACTCTGACTTTTAGAAATCCTCCATCTTGCAGATGGAGGATTCCCCCAATAGGGTTAGGATTGTGACCCCCTCCCCTTGGGAGGGGGCACAAAGAGGGTGTACCCACCCTCAGGGCTAGTAGCCATTGGCTACTAACCCCCCAGACCTAAACACGCCCTTAAATTTAGTATTTAAGGGCTACCCTGAACCCTAGAAAATTAGATTCCTGCAACTACAAGAAGAAGGACTGCCTAGCTGAAAACCCCTGCAGAGGAAGACCAGAAGACGACAACTGCCTTGGCTCCAGAAACTCACCGGCCTGTCTCCTGCCTTCCAAAGATCCTGCTCCAGCGACGCCTTCCAAAGGGACCAGCGACCTCGACATCCTCTGAGGACTGCCCCTGCTTCGAAAAGACAAGAAACTCCCGAGGACAGCGGACCTGCTCCAAGAAAAGCTGCAACTTTGTTTCCAGCAACTTTAAAGAACCCTGCAAGCTCCCCGCAAGAAGCGTGAGACTTGCAACACTGCACCCGGCGACCCCGACTCGGCTGGTGGAGATCCGACACCTCAGGAGGGACCCCAGGACTACTCTGATACTGTGAGTACCAAAACCTGTCCCCCCTGAGCCCCCACAGCGCCGCCTGCAGAGGGAATCCCGAGGCTTCCCCTGACCGCGACTCTTTGAACCTAAAGTCCCGACGCCTGGGAGAGACCCTGCACCCGCAGCCCCCAGGACCTGAAGGACCGGACTTTCACTGGAGAAGTGACCCCCAGGAGTCCCTCTCCCTTGCCCAAGTGGAGGTTTCCCCGAGGAACCCCCCCCTTGCCTGCCTGCAGCGCTGAAGAGATCCCGAGATCTCTCATAGACTAACATTGCGAACCCGACGCTTGTTTCGACACTGCACCCGGCCGCCCCCGCGCTGCTGAGGGTGAAATTTCTGTGTGGACTTGTGTCCCCCCCGGTGCCCTACAAAACCCCCCTGGTCTGCCCTCCGAAGACGCGGGTACTTACCTGCCAGCAGACCGGAACCGGGGCACCCCCTTCTCTCCATTCTAGCCTATGTGTTTTGGGCACCACTTTGAACTCTGCACCTGACCGGCCCTGAGCTGCTGGTGTGGTGACTTTGGGGTTGCTCTGAACCCCCAACGGTGGGCTACCTTGGACCAAGAACTAAGCCCTGTAAGTGTCTTACTTACCTGGTTAACCTAACAATTACTTACCTCCCCTAGGAACTGTGAAAATTGCACTAAGTGTCCACTTTTAAAACAGCTATTTGTGAATAACTTGAAAAGTATACATGCAATTTTGATGATTTGAAGTTCCTAAAGTACTTACCTGCAATACCTTTCGAATGAGATATTACATGTAGAATTTGAACCTGTGGTTCTTAAAATAAACTAAGAAAAGATATTTTTCTATATAAAAACCTATTGGCTGGATTTGTCTCTGAGTGTGTGTACCTCATTTATTGTCTGTGTGTATGTACAACAAGTGCTTAACACTACTCCTTGGATAAGCCTACTGCTCGACCACACTACCACAAAATAGAGCATTAGTATTATCTATTTTTACCACTATTTTACCTCTAAGGGGAACCCTTGGACTCTGTGCATGCTATTCCTTACTTTGAAATAGCACATACAGAGCCAACTTCCTACAATCTGTCAAGTGGAAACGTTACCATCTGCATCTACTGTATGCCCTTTTGTTCCCAGAATGGTTTCAAGTGGTATAGAACAATGTTACTCAATTTCTTACCGCTCCGAAGGCTGTCTTGCAACGCTTATAATCCATCGGAATGTGAACAAACAACAAACCTCAGTCACTGGCTAATACACAATGGAAACAAAAGTACTTATCACAAACACAGCGGTGCACTATGAGCAGACTGACTAGTGACCAAGCCGCAAGTGAGCAGGTGCAGGTTCTTGAACATTTATCTCTGCACGGGCCCTCCAAAGAACAACCAGATAAGGATGACTCAATTTCTGTGGGGGAGGGGGTATCCTTGCTGAACTTGATGACACTAAGACTAAGTTGTAGCAAGGTCCAGAGATCACACCAATGACTGTTGATGATATCCTTTGACTTTATTTTATTGTTTGTTATACTGTTCCCCCAAGTGGCTGACATTATTTTCAGGTTCCCATGCAGGAGATTTTGCGGTGATCCCATATTTATCCCACTCTTACTACCACAAACACCTGTAGAGACAATGGAAAAAACATCTTCAACTCAATACCCACCTTGAAAAACCCCCAATAAACATGTGGCCAAAATACATAACCCCTTCTACAGCCGGATCTACCCTGCACTGGACAAATAGATACCAACATAAACCACATCCAGGGCATGACTACAAAAAGAACACCACATAGGTTACTGACAACATAAAAAGAACGAAAACACAACTCAACATACTACAATGCCAATGGAAAAAAATAAAGATATGAACCAGACAAATGCATGCTACAGCACTATAGCAGAGCCTAGCAAACAGCTGTGTGAACCACAAAAAGACACTACTACTAATCCACTTGCATAACTAAAGCAGACTGCCCTTCTAAAAAACTCCAAACAATTCTAGCAGAATTCCTCTATCCAGAGTACCTAAATGTAGAAGTACACCGATGACAAAACTTCTGCAAAACAACCTCCGAATAATAAAATTAAAAATGACAAAGATTGACAGTTACCTTAACCCCTTCGCTGCCAGGCCTTTTCCCCCTCCTGTGCCAGGCCTTTTTTTGCCTATTTGGGGCAGTTCGCGCTTAGGCCCTCATAACTTTTTGTCCACATAAGCTAACCAAGCCAAATTTGCGTCCTTTTTTTCCAACATCCTAGGGATTCTAAAGGTACCCAGACTTTGTGGGTTCCCCTGAAGGAGGCCAAGAAATTGGCCAAAATACAGTGAAAATTTCGTTTTTTTCAAAAAAATTGGAAAAAGGGGCTGCAGAAGAAGGCTTGTGGTTTTTCCCCTGAAAATGGCATCAACAAAGGGTTTGCGGTGCTAAACTCAGCAGCTTCCCAGCTTTCAGGAACAGGCAGACTTGAATCAGAAAACCCAATTTTTCAACACAATTTTGGCATTTTACTGGGGCATACCCCATTTGTGCAATTTTTTGTGCTTTCAGCCTCCTTCCAGTCAATGACAGGAATGGTCATGAAACCAATGCTGGATCCCAGAAACCTAAACATTTCTGAAAAGTAGACAAAATTCTGAATTCAGCAAGGGGTCATTTGTGTAGATCCTACAAGGGTTTCCTACAGAAAATAACAGCTGAAAAAGAAAAATATTGAAATTGAGGTGAAAAAAACATCAATTTTTCTCTACTTTTTACTCTGTAACTTTTCCCTGCAATGTCAGATTATCGAAAGCAATATACCGTTACGTCTGCTGGACTCCTCTGGTTGCGGGGATATATAGGGTTTGTAGGTTCATCAAGAACCCGAGGAACCCAGAGCCAATAAATGAGCTGCACCCTGCAGTGCGTTTTCATTCTATACCGGGTATACAGTAATTCATTTGCTGAAATATAAGGAGTAAAAAATAGCTATCAAGAAAACCTTTGCATTTCCAAAAAGGGCACAAGATAAGGTGTTGAGGAGCAGTGGTTATTTGCACATCTCTGAATTCCGGGGTGACCATAGTAGCACGTGAATTACATGGAATTTCTCAAATAGATGTCTTTTTTACACACACCCCTATATTTGGAAGGAATAAATGTAGAGAAAGACAAGGGGCAATAACACTTGTTTTGCTATTCTATGTTCCCCCAAGTCTCCCGATAAAAATGATACCTCACTTGTGTGGGTAGGCCTAGCGCCCGCGACAGGATATGCCCCAAAACACAACGTGGACATATCACAGAAAACAGAGCTGTTTTTAGCAAAGTGACTACCTGTAGATTTTGGCCTCTAGCTCAGCCGCCACCTAGGGAAACCTACCAAACCTATGCATTCATTTCTGAAAACTAGAGACCTAGGGGAATCCAAGGAGGGGTGACTTGTGTGGCTTGGACCAGGTTCTGTTACCCAGAATCCTTTGCAAACCTCAAAATTTGGCTAAAAAAACACATGTTCCTCACATTTCTGTGGCAGAAAGTTCTGGAATCTGAGAGGAGCCACAAATTTCCTTCCACCCAGCGTTCCCCCACGTCTCCCGATAAAAATGATACCTCACTTGTGTGGGTAGGCCTAGCGCCCGCGACAGGATATGCCCCAAAACACAACGTGGACATATCACAGAAAACAGAGCTGTTTTTAGCAAAGTGACTACCTGTAGATTTTGGCCTCTAGCTCAGCCGCCACCTAGGGAAACCTACCAAACCTGTGCATTTCTGAAAACTAGAGACCTAGGGGAATCCAAGGAGGGGTGACTTGTGTGGCTCGGACCAGGTTCTGTTACCCAGAATCCTTTGCAAACCTCAAAATTTGGCTAAAAAAACACATGTTCCTCACATTTCTGTGGCAGAAAGTTCTGGAATTGAGAGGAGACACAAATTTCCTTCCACCCAGCGTTCCCCCACGTCTCCCGATAAAAATGATACCTCACTTGTGTGGGTAGGCCTAGCGCCCGCGACAGGATATGCCCCAAAACACAACGTGGACATATCACAGAAAACAGAGCTGTTTTTAGCAAAGTGACTACCTGTAGATTTTGGCCTCTAGCTCAGCCGCCACCTAGGGAAACCTACCAAACCTGTGCATTTCTGAAAACTAGAGACCTAGGGGAATCCAAGGAGGGGTGACTTGTGTGGCTCGGACCAGGTTCTGTTACCCAGAATCCTTTGCAAACCTCAAAATTTGGCTAAAAAAACACATGTTCCTCACATTTCTGTGGCAGAAAGTTCTGGAATCTGAGAGGAGCCACAAATTTCCTTCCACCCAGCGTTCCCCCACGTCTCCCGATAAAAATGATACCTCACTTGTGTGGGTAGGCCTAGCGCCCGCGACAGGATATGCCCCAAAACACAACGTGGACATATCACAGAAAACAGAGCTGTTTTTAGCAAAGTGACTACCTGTAGATTTTGGCCTCTAGCTCAGCCGCCACCTAGGGAAACCTACCAAACCTGTGCATTTCTGAAAACTAGAGACCTAGGGGAATCCAAGGAGGGGTGACTTGCGGGGCTCGGACCAGGTTCTGTTACCCAGAATCCTTTGCAAACCTAAAAATTTGGCTAAAAAACACATGTTCCTCACATTTCTGTGGTAGAAAGTTCTGGAATCTGAGAGGAGCCACAAATTTTCTTCCACCCAGCGTTCCCCCACGTCTCCCGATGAAAATGATACCTCACTTGTGTGGGTAGGCCTAGCGCCCGCGACAGCATATGCCCCAAAACACAACGTGGACATATCACAGAAAACAGAGCTGTTTTTAGCAAAGTGACTACCTGTAGATTTTGGCCTCTAGCTCAGCCGCCACCTAGGGAAACCTACCAAACCTATGCATTTCTGAAAACTAGAGACCTAGGGGAATCCAAGGAGGGGTGACTTGTGTGGCTCGGACCAGGTTCTGTTACCCAGAATCCTTTGCAAACCTCAAAATTTGGCTAAAAAAACACATGTTCCTCACATTTCTGTGGCAGAAAGTTCTGGAATCTGAGAGGAGCCACAAATTTCCTTCCAGCCAGCGTTCCCCCACGTCTCCCGATAAAAATGATACCTCACTTGTGTGGGTAGGCCTAGCGCCCGCGACAGGATATGCCCCAAAACACAACGTGGACATATCACAGAAAACAGAGCTGTTTTTAGCAAAGTGACTACCTGTAGATTTTGGCCTCTAGCTCAGCCGCCACCTAGGGAAACCTACCAAACCTGTGCATTTCTGAAAACTAGAGACCTAGGGGAATCCAAGGAGGGGTGACTTGTGTGGCTCGGACCAGGTTCTGTTACCCAGAATCCTTTGCAAACCTCAAAATTTGGCTAAAAAAACACATGTTCCTCACATTTCTGTGGCAGAAAGTTCTGGAATCTGAGAGGAGACACAAATTTCCTTCCACCCAGCGTTCCCCCACGTCTCCCGATAAAAATGATACCTCACTTGTGTGGGTAGGCCTAGCGCCCGCGACAGGATATGCCCCAAAACACAACGTGGACATATCACAGAAAACAGAGCTGTTTTTAGCAAAGTGACTACCTGTAGATTTTGGCCTCTAGCTCAGCCGCCACCTAGGGAAACCTACCAAACCTGTGCATTTCTGAAAACTAGAGACCTAGGGGAATCCAAGGAGGGGTGACTTGTGTGGCTCGGACCAGGTTCTGTTACCCAGAATCCTTTGCAAACCTCAAAATTTGGCTAAAAAAACACATGTTCCTCACATTTCTGTGGCAGAAAGTTCTGGAATCTGAGAGGAGCCACAAATTTCCTTCCACCCAGCGTTCCCCCACGTCTCCCGATAAAAATGATACCTCACTTGTGTGGGTAGGCCTAGCGCCCGCGACAGGATATGCCCCAAAACACAACGTGGACACATCACAGAAAACAGAGCTGTTTTTAGCAAAGTGACTACCTGTAGATTTTGGCCTCTAGCTCAGCCGCCACCTAGGGAAACCTACCAAACCTGTGCATTTCTGAAAACTAGAGACCTAGGGGAATCCAAGGAGGGGTGACTTGTGTGGCTCGGACCAGGTTCTGTTACCCAGAATCCTTTGCAAACCTCAAAATTTGGCTAAAAAAACACATGTTCCTCACATTTCTGTGGCAGAAAGTTCTGGAATCTGAGAGGAGCCACAAATTTCCTTCCACCCAGCGTTCCCCCACGTCTCCCGATAAAAATGATACCTCACTTGTGTGAGTAGGCCTAGCGCCCGCGACAGGATATGCCCCAAAACACAACGTGGACATATCACAGAAAACAGAGCTGTTTTTAGCAAAGTGACTACCTGTAGATTTTGGCCTCTAGCTCAGCCGCCACCTAGGGAAACCTACCAAACCTGTGCATTTCTGAAAACTAGAGACCTAGGGGAATCCAAGGAGGGGTGACTTGCGGGGCTCGGACCAGGTTCTGTTACCCAGAATCCTTTGCAAACCTCAAAATTTGGCTAAAAAACACATGTTCCTCACATTTCTGTGGCAGAAAGTTCTGGAATCTGAGAGGAGCCACAAATTTCCTTCCACCCAGCGTTCCCCCACGTCTCCCGATAAATATGATACCTCACTTGTGTGGGTAGGCCTAGCGCCCGCGACAGGATATGCCCCAAAACACAACGTGGACATATCACAGAAAACAGAGCTGTTTTTAGCAAAGTGACTACCTGTAGATTTTGGCCTCTAGCTCAGCCGCCACCTAGGGAAACCTACCAAACCTATGCATTCATTTCTGAAAACTAGAGACCTAGGGGAATCCAAGGAGGGGTGACTTGTGTGGCTCGGACCAGGTTCTGTTACCCAGAATCCTTTGCAAACCTCAAAATTTGGCTAAAAAAACACATGTTCCTCACATTTCTGTGGCAGAAAGTTCTGGAATCTGAGAGGAGCCACAAATTTCCTTCCACCCAGCGTTCCCCCACGTCTCCCGATAAAAATGATACCTCACTTGTGTGGGTAGGCCTAGCGCCCGCGACAGGATATGCCCCAAAACACAACGTGGACATATCACAGAAAACAGAGCTGTTTTTAGCAAAGTGACTACCTGTAGATTTTGGCCTCTAGCTCAGCCGCCACCTAGGGAAACCTACCAAACCTGTGCATTTCTGAAAACTAGAGACCTAGGGGAATCCAAGGAGGGGTGACTTGTGTGGCTCGGACCAGGTTCTGTTACCCAGAATCCTTTGCAAACCTCAAAATTTGGCTAAAAAAACACATGTTCCTCACATTTCTGTGGCAGAAAGTTCTGGAATTGAGAGGAGACACAAATTTCCTTCCACCCAGCGTTCCCCCACGTCTCCCGATAAAAATGATACCTCACTTGTGTGGGTAGGCCTAGCGCCCGCGACAGGATATGCCCCAAAACACAACGTGGACATATCACAGAAAACAGAGCTGTTTTTAGCAAAGTGACTACCTGTAGATTTTGGCCTCTAGCTCAGCCGCCACCTAGGGAAACCTACCAAACCTGTGCATTTCTGAAAACTAGAGACCTAGGGGAATCCAAGGAGGGGTGACTTGTGTGGCTCGGACCAGGTTCTGTTACCCAGAATCCTTTGCAAACCTCAAAATTTGGCTAAAAAAACACATGTTCCTCACATTTCTGTGGCAGAAAGTTCTGGAATCTGAGAGGAGCCACAAATTTCCTTCCACCCAGCGTTCACCCACGTCTCCCGATAAAAATGATACCTCACTTGTGTGGGTAGGCCTAGCGCCCGCGACAGGATATGCCCCAAAACACAACGTGGACATATCACAGAAAACAGAGCTGTTTTTAGCAAAGTGACTACCTGTAGATTTTGGCCTCTAGCTCAGCCGCCACCTAGGGAAACCTACCAAACCTGTGCATTTCTGAAAACTAGAGACCTAGGGGAATCCAAGGAGGGGTGACTTGCGGGGCTCGGACCAGGTTCTGTTACCCAGAATCCTTTGCAAACCTCAAAATTTGGCTAAAAAACACATGTTCCTCACATTTCTGTGGCAGAAAGTTCTGGAATCTGAGAGGAGCCACAAATTTCCTTCCACCCAGCGTTCCCCCACGTCTCCCGATAAAAATGATACCTCACTTGTGTGGGTAGGCCTAGCGCCCGCGACAGCATATGCCCCAAAACACAACGTGGACATATCACAGAAAACAGAGCTGTTTTTAGCAAAGTGACTACCTGTAGATTTTGGCCTCTAGCTCAGCCGCCACCTAGGGAAACCTACCAAACCTATGCATTTCTGAAAACTAGAGACCTAGGGGAATCCAAGGAGGGGTGACTTGTGTGGCTCGGACCAGGTTCTGTTACCCAGAATCCTTTGCAAACCTCAAAATTTGGCTAAAAAAACACATGTTCCTCACATTTCTGTGGCAGAAAGTTCTGGAATCTGAGAGGAGCCACAAATTTCCTTCCAGCCAGCGTTCCCCCACGTCTCCCGATAAAAATGATACCTCACTTGTGTGGGTAGGCCTAGCGCCCGCGACAGGATATGCCCCAAAACACAACGTGGACATATCACAGAAAACAGAGCTGTTTTTAGCAAAGTGACTACCTGTAGATTTTGGCCTCTAGCTCAGCCGCCACCTAGGGAAACCTACCAAACCTGTGCATTTCTGAAAACTAGAGACCTAGGGGAATCCAAGGAGGGGTGACTTGTGTGGCTCGGACCAGGTTCTGTTACCCAGAATCCTTTGCAAACCTCAAAATTTGGCTAAAAAAACACATGTTCCTCACATTTCTGTGGCAGAAAGTTCTGGAATCTGAGAGGAGACACAAATTTCCTTCCACCCAGCGTTCCCCCACGTCTCCCGATAAAAATGATACCTCACTTGTGTGGGTAGGCCTAGCGCCCGCGACAGCATATGCCCCAAAACACAACGTGGACATATCACAGAAAACAGAGCTGTTTTTAGCAAAGTGACTACCTGTAGATTTTGGCCTCTAGCTCAGCCGCCACCTAGGGAAACCTACCAAACCTATGCATTCATTTCTGAAAACTAGAGACCTAGGGGAATCCAAGGAGGGGTGACTTGTGTGGCTCGGACCAGGTTCTGTTACCCAGAATCCTTTGCAAACCTCAAAATTTGGCTAAAAAAACACATGTTCCTCACATTTCTGTGGCAGAAAGTTCTGGAATCTGAGAGGAGCCACAAATTTCCTTCCAGCCAGCGTTCCCCCACGTCTCCCGATAAAAATGATACCTCACTTGTGTGGGTAGGCCTAGCGCCCGCGACAGGATATGCCCCAAAACACAACGTGGACATATCACAGAAAACAGAGCTGTTTTTAGCAAAGTGACTACCTGTAGATTTTGGCCTCTAGCTCAGCCGCCACTTGGGAAACCTACCAAACCTGTGCATTTCTGAAAACTAGAGACCTAGGGGAATCCAAGGAGGGGTGACTTGTGTGGCTCGGACCAGGTTCTGTTACCCAGAATCCTTTGCAAACCTCAAAATTTGGCTAAAAAAACACATGTTCCTCACATTTCTGTGGCAGAAAGTTCTGGAATCTGAGAGGAGACACAAATTTCCTTCCACCCAGCGTTCCCCCACGTCTCCCGATAAAAATGATACCTCACTTGTGTGGGTAGGCCTAGCGCCCGCGACAGGATATGCCCCAAAACACAACGTGGACATATCACAGAAAACAGAGCTGTTTTTAGCAAAGTGACTACCTGTAGATTTTGGCCTCTAGCTCAGCCGCCACCTAGGGAAACCTACCAAACCTGTGCATTTCTGAAAACTAGAGACCTAGGGGAATCCAAGGAGGGGTGACTTGTGTGGCTCGGACCAGGTTCTGTTACCCAGAATCCTTTGCAAACCTCAAAATTTGGCTAAAAAAACACATGTTCCTCACATTTCTGTGGCAGAAAGTTCTGGAATCTGAGAGGAGCCACAAATTTCCTTCCACCCAGCGTTCCCCCACGTCTCCCGATAAAAATGATACCTCACTTGTGTGGGTAGGCCTAGCGCCCGCGACAGGATATGCCCCAAAACACAACGTGGACACATCACAGAAAACAGAGCTGTTTTTAGCAAAGTGACTACCTGTAGATTTTGGCCTCTAGCTCAGCCGCCACCTAGGGAAACCTACCAAACCTGTGCATTTCTGAAAACTAGAGACCTAGGGGAATCCAAGGAGGGGTGACTTGTGTGGCTCGGACCAGGTTCTGTTACCCAGAATCCTTTGCAAACCTCAAAATTTGGTTAAAAAAACACATGTTCCTCACATTTCTGTGGCAGAAAGTTCTGGAATCTGAGAGGAGCCACAAATTTCCTTCCACCCTGCGTTCCCCCATGTCTCCCGATAAAAATGATACCTCACTTGTGTGGGTAGGCCTAGCGCCCGCGACAGGATATGCCCCAAAACACAACGTGGACACATCACAGAAAACAGAGCTGTTTTTAGCCAAGTGACTACCTGTAGATTTTGGCCTCTAGCTCAGCCGACACCTAGGGAAACCTACCAAACCTGTGCATTTCTGAAAACTAGAGACCTAGGGGAATCCAAGGAGGGGTGACTTGTGTGGCTCGGACCAGGTTCTGTTACCCAGAATCCTTTGCAAACCTCAAAATGTGGCTAAAAAAACACATGTTCCTCACATTTCTGTGGCAGAAAGTTCTGGAATCTGAGAGGAGCCACAAATTTCCTTCCACCCAGCGTTCCCCCACGTCTCCCGATAAAAATGATACCTCACTTGTGTGGGTAGGCCTAGCGCCCGCGACAGGATATGCCCCAAAACACAACGTGGACATATCACAGAAAACAGAGCTGTTTTTAGCAAAGTGACTACCTGTAGATTTTGGCCTCTAGCTCAGCCGCCACCTAGGGAAACCTACCAAACCTGTGCATTTCTGAAAACTAGAGACCTAGGGGAATCCAAGGAGGGGTGACTTGTGTGGCTCGGACCAGGTTCTGTTACCCAGAATCCTTTGCAAACCTCAAAATTTGGCTAAAAAAACACATGTTCCTCACATTTCTGTGGCAGAAAGTTCTGGAATCTGAGAGGAGCCACAAATTTCCTTCCAGCCAGCGTTCCCCCACGTCTCCCGATAAAAATGATACCTCACTTGTGTGGGTAGGCCTAGCGCCCGCAACAGGATATGCCCCAAAACACAACGTGGACATATCACAGAAAACAGAGCTGTTTTTAGCAAAGTGACTACCTGTAGATTTTGGCCTCTAGCTCAGCCGCCACTTGGGAAACCTACCAAACCTGTGCATTTCTGAAAACTAGAGACCTAGGGGAATCCAAGGAGGGGTGACTTGTGTGGCTCGGACCAGGTTCTGTTACCCAGAATCCTTTGCAAACCTCAAAATTTGGCTAAAAAAACACATGTTCCTCACATTTCTGTGGCAGAAAGTTCTGGAATCTGAGAGGAGCCACAAATTTCCTTCCACCCAGCGTTCCCCCACGTCTCCCGATAAAAATGATACCTCACTTGTGTGGGTAGGCCTAGCGCCCGCGACAGGATATGCCCCAAAACACAACGTGGACATATCACAGAAAACAGAGCTGTTTTTAGCAAAGTGACTACCTGTAGATTTTGGCCTCTAGCTCAGCCGCCACCTAGGGAAACCTACCAAACCTGTGCATTTCTGAAAACTAGAGACCTAGGGGAATCCAAGGAGGGGTGACTTGTGTGGCTCGGACCAGGTTCTGTTACCCAGAATCCTTTGCAAACCTCAAAATTTGGCTAAAAAAACACATGTTCCTCACATTTCTGTGGCAGAAAGTTCTGGAATCTGAGAGGAGCCACAAATTTCCTTCCACCCAGCGTTCCCCCACGTCTCCCGATAAAAATGATACCTCACTTGTGTGGGTAGGCCTAGCGCCCGCGACAGGATATGCCCCAAAACACAACGTGGACACATCACAGAAAACAGAGCTGTTTTTAGCAAAGTGACTACCTGTAGATTTTGGCCTCTAGCTCAGCCGCCACCTAGGGAAACCTACCAAACCTGTGCATTTCTGAAAACTAGAGACCTAGGGGAATCCAAGGAGGGGTGACTTGTGTGGCTCGGACCAGGTTCTGTTACCCAGAATCCTTTGCAAACCTCAAAATTTGGTTAAAAAAACACATGTTCCTCACATTTCTGTGGCAGAAAGTTCTGGAATCTGAGAGGAGCCACAAATTTCCTTCCACCCTGCGTTCCCCCATGTCTCCCGATAAAAATGATACCTCACTTGTGTGGGTAGGCCTAGCGCCCGCGACAGGATATGCCCCAAAACACAACGTGGACACATCACAGAAAACAGAGCTGTTTTTAGCCAAGTGACTACCTGTAGATTTTGGCCTCTAGCTCAGCCGCCACCTAGGGAAACCTACCAAACCTGTGCATTTCTGAAAACTAGAGACCTAGGGGAATCCAAGGAGGGGTGACTTGTGTGGCTCGGACCAGGTTCTGTTACCCAGAATCCTTTGCAAACCTCAAAATGTGGCTAAAAAAACACATGTTCCTCACATTTCTGTGGCAGAAAGTTCTGGAATCTGAGAGGAGCCACAAATTTCCTTCCACCCAGCGTTCCCCCACGTCTCCCGATAAAAATGATACCTCACTTGTGTGGGTAGGCCTAGCGCCCGCGACAGGATATGCCCCAAAACACAACGTGGACATATCACAGAAAACAGAGCTGTTTTTAGCAAAGTGACTACCTGTAGATTTTGGCCTCTAGCTCAGCCGCCACCTAGGGAAACCTACCAAACCTGTGCATTTCTGAAAACTAGAGACCTAGGGGAATCCAAGGAGGGGTGACTTGTGTGGCTCGGACCAGGTTCTGTTACCCAGAATCCTTTGCAAACCTCAAAATTTGGCTAAAAAAACACATGTTCCTCACATTTCTGTGGCAGAAAGTTTCTGGAATCTGAGAGGAGACACAAATTTCCTTCCACCCAGCGTTCCCCCACGTCTCCCGATAAAAATGATACCTCACTTGTGTGGGTAGGCCTAGCGCCCGCGACAGGATATGCCCCTAAACACAACGTGGACATATCACAGAAAACAGAGCTGTTTTTAGCAAAGTGACTACCTGTAGATTTTGGCCTCTAGTTCAGCCGCCACCTAGGGAAACCTACCAAACCTGTGCATTTCTGAAAACTAGAGACCTAGGGGAATCCAAGGAGGGGTAACTTGTGTGGCTCGGACCAGGTTCTGTTACCCAGAATCCTTTGCAAACCTCAAAATTTGGCTAAAAAAACACATGTTCCTCACATTTCTGTGGCAGAAAGTTCTGGAATCTGAGAGGAGCCACAAATTTCCTTCCACCCAGCGTTCCCCCACGTCTCCCGATAAAAAAATGATACCTCACTTGTGTGGGTAGGCCTAGCGCCCGCGACAGGATATGCCCCAAAACACAACGTGGACACATCACAGAAAACAGAGCTGTTTTTAGCAAAGTGACTACCTGTAGATTTTGGCCTCTAGCTCAGCCGCCACCTAGGGAAACCTACCAAACCTGTGCATTTCTGAAAACTAGAGACCTAGGGGAATCCAAGGAGGGGTGACTTGTGTGGCTCGGACCAGGTTCTGTTACCCAGAATCCTTTGCAAACTTCAAAATTTGGCTAAAAAAACACATGTTCCTCACATTTCTGTGGCAGAAAGTTCTGGAATCTGAGAGGAGCCACAAATTTCCTTCCACCCAGCGTTCCCCCATGTCTCCCGATAAAAATGATACCTCACTTGTGTGGGTAGGCCTAGCGCCCGCGACAGGATATGCCCCAAAACACAACGTGGACACATCACAGAAAACAGAGCTGTTTTTAGCAAAGTGACTACCTGTAGATTTTGGCCTCTAGCTCAGCCGCCACCTAGGGAAACCTACCAAACCTGTGCATTTCTGAAAACTAGAGACCTAGGGGAATCCAAGGAGGGGTGACTTGTGTGGCTCGGACCAGGTTCTGTTACCCAGAATCCTTTGCAAACCTCAAAATGTGGCTAAAAAAACACATGTTCCTCACATTTCTGTGGCAGAAAGTTCTGGAATCTGAGAGGAGCCACAAATTTCCTTCCACCCAGCGTTCCCCCATGTCTCCCGATAAAAATGATACCTCACTTGTGTGGGTAGGCCTAGCGCCCGCGACAGGATATGCCCCAAAACACAACGTGGACACATCACAGAAAACAGAGCTGTTTTTAGCAAAGTGACTACCTGTAGATTTTGGCCTCTAGCTCAGCCGCCACCTAGGGAAACCTACCAAACCTGTGCATTTCTGAAAACTAGAGACCTAGGGGAATCCAAGGAGGGGTGACTTGTGTGGCTCGGACCAGGTTCTGTTACCCAGAATCCTTTGCAAACCTCAAAATTTGGCTAAAAAAACACATGTTCCTCACATTTCTGTGGCAGAAAGTTTCTGGAATCTGAGAGGAGACACAAATTTCCTTCCACCCAGCGTTCCCCCACGTCTCCCGATAAAAATGATACCTCACTTGTGTGGGTAGGCCTAGCGCCCGCGACAGGATATGCCCCTAAACACAACGTGGACATATCACAGAAAACAGAGCTGTTTTTAGCAAAGTGACTACCTGTAGATTTTGGCCTCTAGTTCAGCCGCCACCTAGGGAAACCTACCAAACCTGTGCATTTCTGAAAACTAGAGACCTAGGGGAATCCAAGGAGGGGTGACTTGTGTGGCTCGGACCAGGTTCTGTTACCCAGAATCCTTTGCAAACCTCAAAATTTGGCTAAAAAAACACATGTTCCTCACATTTCTGTGGCAGAAAGTTCTGGAATCTGAGAGGAGCCACAAATTTCCTTCCACCCAGCGTTCCCCCACGTCTCCCGATAAAAATGATACCTCACTTGTGTGGGTAGGCCTAGCGCCCGCGACAGGATATGCCCCTAAACACAACGTGGACATATCACAGAAAACAGAGCTGTTTTTAGCAAAGTGACTACCTGTAGATTTTGGCCTCTAGTTCAGCCGCCACCTAGGGAAACCTACCAAACCTGTGCATTTCTGAAAACTAGAGACCTAGGGGAATCCAAGGAGGGGTGACTTGTGTGGCTCGGACCAGGTTCTGTTACCCAGAATCCTTTGCAAACCTCAAAATTTGGCTAAAAAAACACATGTTCCTCACATTTCTGTGGCAGAAAGTTCTGGAATCTGAGAGGAGCCACAAATTTCCTTCCACCCAGCGTTCCCCCACGTCTCCCGATAAAAATGATACCTCACTTGTGTGGGTAGGCCTAGCGCCCGCGACAGGATATGCCCCAAAACACAACGTGGACACATCACAGAAAACAGAGCTGTTTTTAGCAAAGTGACTACCTGTAGATTTTGGCCTCTAGCTCAGCCGCCACCTAGGGAAACCTACCAAACCTGTACATTTCTGAAAACTAGAGACCTAGGGGAATCCAAGGAGGGGTGACTTGTGTGGCTCGGACCAGGTTCTGTTACCCAGAATCCTTTGCAAACCTCAAAATTTGGCTAAAAAAACACATGTTCCTCACATTTCTGTGGCAGAAAGTTCTGGAATCTGAGAGGAGCCACAAATTTCCTTCCACCCAGCGTTCCCCCATGTCTCCCGATAAAAATGATACCTCACTTGTGTGGGTAGGCCTAGCGCCCGCGACAGGATATGCCCCAAAACACAACGTGGACACATCACAGAAAACAGAGCTGTTTTTAGCAAAGTGACTACCTGTAGATTTTGGCCTCTAGCTCAGCCGCCACCTAGGGAAACCTACCAAACCTGTGCATTTCTGAAAACTAGAGACCTAGGGGAATCCAAGGAGGGGTGACTTGTGTGGCTCGGACCAGGTTCTGTTACCCAGAATCCTTTGCAAACCTCAAAATTTGGCTAAAAAAACACATGTTCCTCACATTTCTGTGGCAGAAAGTTCTGGAATCTGAGAGGAGCCACAAATTTCCTTCCACCCAGCGTTCCCCCACGTCTCCCAATAAAAATGATACCTCACTTGTGTGGGTAGGCCTAGCGCCCGCGACAGGATATGCCCCAAAACACAACGTGGACATATCACAGAAAACAGAGCTGTTTTTAGCAACGTGACTACCTGTAGATTTTGCCCTCTAGCTCAGCCGCCACCCAGGGAAACCTACCAAACCTGTGCATTTCTGAAAACTAGAGACCTAGGGGAATCCAAGGAGGGGTGACTTGTGTGGCTCGGACCAGGTTCTGTTACCCAGAATCCTTTGCAAACCTCAAAATTTGGCTAAAAAAACACATGTTCCTCACATTTCTGTGGCAGAAAGTTTCTGGAATCTGAGAGGAGACACAAATTTCCTTCCACCCAGCGTTCCCCCACGTCTCCCGATAAAAATGATACCTCACTTGTGTGGGTAGGCCTAGCGCCCGCGACAGGATATGCCCCTAAACACAACGTGGACATATCACAGAAAACAGAGCTGTTTTTAGCAAAGTGACTACCTGTAGATTTTGGCCTCTAGCTCAGCCGCCACCTAGGGAAACCTACCAAACCTGTGCATTTCTGAAAACTAGAGACCTAGGGGAATCCAAGGAGGGGTGACTTGTGTGGCTCGGACCAGGTTCTGTTACCCAGAATCCTTTGCAAACCTCAAAATTTGGCTAAAAAAACACATATTCCTCACATTTCTGTGGCAGAAAGTTTCTGGAATCTGAGAGGAGCCACAAATTTCCTTCCACCCAGCGTTCCCCCACGTCTCCCGATAAAAATGATACCTCACTTGTGTGGGTAGGCCTAGCGCCCGCGACAGGATATGCCCCAAAACACAACGTGGACATATCACAGAAAACAGAGCTGTTTTTAGCAAAGTGACTACCTGTAGATTTTGGCCTCTAGCTCAGCCGCCACCTAGGGAAACCTACCAAACCTGTGCATTTCTGAAAACTAGAGACCTAGGGGAATCCAAGGAGGGGTGACTTGCGGGGCTCGGACCAGGTTCTGTTACCCAGAATCCTTTGCAAACCTCAAAATTTGGCTAAAAAACACATGTTCCTCACATTTCTGTGGCAGAAAGTTCTGGAATCTGAGAGGAGCCACAAATTTCCTTCCACCCAGCGTTCCCCCACGTCTCCCGATAAAAATGATACCTCACTTGTGTGGGTAGGCCTAGCGCCCGCGACAGGATATGCCCCAAAACACAACGTGGACATATCACAGAAAACAGAGCTGTTTTTAGCAAAGTGACTACCTGTAGATTTTGGCCTCTAGCTCAGCCGCCACCTAGGGAAACCTACCAAACCTATGCATTTCTGAAAACTAGAGACCTAGGGGAATCCAAGGAGGGGTGACTTGTGTGGCTCGGACCAGGTTCTGTTACCCAGAATCCTTTGCAAACCTCAAAATTTGGCTAAAAAAACACATGTTCCTCACATTTCTGTGGCAGAAAGTTCTGGAATCTGAGAGGAGCCACAAATTTCCTTCCAGCCAGCGTTCCCCCACGTCTCCCGATAAAAATGATACCTCACTTGTGTGGGTAGGCCTAGCGCCCGTGACAGGATATGCCCCAAAACACAACGTGGACATATCACAGAAAACAGAGCTGTTTTTAGCAAAGTGACTACCTGTAGATTTTGGCCTCTAGCTCAGCCGCCACCTAGGGAAACCTACCAAACCTGTGCATTTCTGAAAACTAGAGACCTAGGGGAATCCAAGGAGGGGTGACTTGTGTGGCTCGGACCAGGTTCTGTTACCCAGAATCCTTTGCAAACCTCAAAATTTGGCTAAAAAAACACATGTTCCTCACATTTCTGTGGCAGAAAGTTCTGGAATCTGAGAGGAGACACAAATTTCCTTCCACCCAGCGTTCCCCCACGTCTCCCGATAAAAATGATACCTCACTTGTGTGGGTAGGCCTAGCGCCCGCGACAGGATATGCCCCAAAACACAACGTGGACATATCACAGAAAACAGAGCTGTTTTTAGCAAAGTGACTACCTGTAGATTTTGGCCTCTAGCTCAGCCGCCACCTAGGGAAACCTACCAAACCTGTGCATTTCTGAAAACTAGAGACCTAGGGGAATCCAAGGAGGGGTGACTTGTGTGGCTCGGACCAGGTTCTGCTACCCAGAATCCTTTGCAAACCTCAAAATTTGGCTAAAAAAACACATGTTCCTCACATTTCTGTGGCAGAAAGTTCTGGAATCTGAGAGGAGCCACAAATTTCCTTCCACCCAGCGTTCCCCCACGTCTCCCGATAAAAATGATACCTCACTTGTGTGGGTAGGCCTAGCGCCCGCGACAGGATATGCCCCAAAACACAACGTGGACACATCACAGAAAACAGAGCTGTTTTTAGCAAAGTGACTACCTGTAGATTTTGGCCTCTAGCTCAGCCGCCACCTAGGGAAACCTACCAAACCTGTATATTTCTGAAAACTAGAGACCTAGGGGAATCCAAGGAGGGGTGACTTGTGTGGCTCGGACCAGGTTCTGTTACCCAGAATCCTTTGCAAACCTCAAAATTTGGCTAAAAAAACACATGTTCCTCACATTTCTGTGGCAGAAAGTTCTGGAATCTGAGAGGAGACACAAATTTCCTTCCACCCAGCGTTCCCCCACGTCTCCCGATAAAAATGATACCTCACTTGTGTGGGTAGGCCTAGCGCCCGCGACAGGATATGCCCCAAAACACAACGTGGACACATCACAGAAAACAGAGCTGTTTTTAGCAAAGTGACTACCTGTAGATTTTGGCCTCTAGCTCAGCCGCCACCTAGGGAAACCTACCAAACCTGTGCATTTCTGAAAACTAGAGACATAGGGGAATCCAAGGAGGGGTGACTTGTGTGGCTCGGACCAGGTTCTGTTACCCAGAATCCTTTGCAAACCTCAAAATTTGGCTAAAAAAACACATGTTCCTCACATTTCTGTGGCAGAAAGTTCTGGAATCTGAGAGGAGCCACAAATTTCCTTCCACCCAGCGTTCCCCCACGTCTCCCGATAAAAATGATACCTCACTTGTGTGGGTAGGCCTAGCGCCCGCGACAGGATATGCCCCAAAACACAACGTGGACATATCACAGAAAACAGAGCTGTTTTTAGCAAAGTGACTACCTGTAGATTTTGGCCTCTAGCTCAGCCGCCACCTAGGGAAACCTACCAAACCTGTGCATTTCTGAAAACTAGAGACCTAGGGGAATCCAAGGAGGGGTGACTTGTGTGGCTCGGACCAGGTTCTGTTACCCAGAATCCTTTGCAAACCTCAAAATTTGGCTAAAAAAACACATGTTCCTCACATTTCTGTGGCAGAAAGTTTCTGGAATCTGAGAGGAGACACAAATTTCCTTCCACCCAGCGTTCCCCCACGTCTCCCGATAAAAATGATACCTCACTTGTGTGGGTAGGCCTAGCGCCCGCGACAGGATATGCCCCTAAACACAACATGGACATATCACAGAAAACAGAGCTGTTTTTAGCAAAGTGACTACCTGTAGATTTTGGCCTCTAGCTCAGCCGCCACCTAGGGAAACCTACCAAACCTGTGCATTTCTGAAAACTAGAGACCTAGGGGAATCCAAGGAGGGGTGACTTGTGTGGCTCGGACCAGGTTCTGTTACCCAGAATCCTTTGCAAACCTCAAAATTTGGCTAAAAAAACACATGTTCCTCACATTTCTGTGGCAGAAAGTTCTGGAATCTGAGAGGAGCCACAAATTTCCTTCCACCCAGCGTTCCCCCACGTCTCCCGATAAAAATGATACCTCACTTGTGTGGGTAGGCCTAGCGCCCGCGACAGGATATGCCCCAAAACACAACGTGGACATATCACAGAAAACAGAGCTGTTTTTAGCAAAGTGACTACCTGTAGATTTTGGCCTCTAGCTCAGCCGCCACCTAGGGAAACCTACCAAACCTGTGCATTTCTGAAAACTAGAGACCTAGGGGAATCTAAGGAGGGGTGACTTGTGTGGCTCGGACCAGGTTCTGTTACCCAGAATCCTTTGCAAACCTCAAAATTTGGCTAAAAAAACACATGTTCCTCACATTTCTGTGGCAGAAAGTTTCTGGAATCTGAGAGGAGACACAAATTTCCTTCCACCCAGCGTTCCCCCACGTCTCCCGATAAAAATGATACCTCACTTGTGTGGGTAGGCCTAGCGCCCGCGACAGGATATGCCCCTAAACACAACGTGGACATATCACAGAAAACAGAGCTGTTTTTAGCAAAGTGACTACCTGTAGATTTTGGCCTCTAGCTCAGCCGCCACCTAGGGAAACCTACCAAACCTGTGCATTGCTGAAAACTAGAGACCTAGGGGAATCCAAGGAGGGGTGACTTGTGTGGCTCGGACCAGGTTCTGTTACCCAGAATCCTTTGCAAACCTCAAAATTTGGCTAAAAAAACACATGTTCCTCGCATTTCTGTGGCAGAAAGTTCTGGAATCTGAGAGGAGCCACAAATTTCCTTCCACCCAGCGTTCCCCCACGTCTCCCGATAAAAATGATACCTCACTTGTGTGGGTAGGCCTAGTGCCCGCAATAGGAAATGCCCCAAAACACAAAGTGGACACATCCCATCCCATTTTCTGCTCCACGATCGCGGGCTCTGCTCTAATGAAAACAGGCACCGGGGGAAAGGAAAAACCCTTTCCTTTCCCCCCGTGTCTGTTTCCACCACCCCGACCCCCAAAAACGAAGAGGACTTACTTTTTGCGTCCTCCTCGGTAGACGCGCTGGAAGCAAATGGCTTCCAGCGCGCCCGGCAACACTAGATGACGTCAGCGCGCTGTGCACGCGCTGACGTCATCGGATTGCCGGGGGGGGGGGGGCTGGGGTGGAAGGGGAAGGTCTTCCCCTTCCATCCCCGCCTGGGGGGGGGGTGCACGGGGGGCGCGGTAGCGCGCCCCCAAGTTCCCCTGTGCCTAGGACGAGATGATCTCGTCCAAGGCACAGGGGAACTGTAGCCTTGGACGAGATCATCTCGTCCAAGGCACCCAAGAGTTTAAGGAGAACGTGGACAACAACACATGACCTAACCCCCACAGAAATAGACACCAATAACCATCCATGAATGCATGACTTCAATACCCTGTCACAAAATAATTTCCTCGATATTTACATTGCAGCCAGACCATTAGGACCACCATCAGACCCAGAACCCTTAAAAATCTTTAATGATATCCTTTAACCAACCTGTGCAGCAGAGGTAGCCAGATGCCTTCTCAAAATGCCCTTGGAACTAGGTTTATTTGCAAATTGTGTTCAAAACCTCCTACATCTGACCTCCCCCTCAAGAAGAAAAATCTAGACCCATCTCGTCCAGCAGACTACTGGCCTATAATAAATAGACCATTTTAAGGGAAAAAAATAAAAAAGTGTTTGCTCAACTCTCTAACGTTACTGTCAACATCAGGGAAGTGCGCGCTCTACGGGCGACTAGAATGCAAAAACCCAGCACTTTCAAGATAACGTAATTTAGGCATTGTGCTGATATGCTGTTGCTTAACCTTTTGCATTGCAGAATTTAATCCTGAAGACTTATGTTCAAGGTGCTTATAAATACTGTTCATTTGCAATGTACTGCTGCAGGCTTTCAGAGTGTGTCAGGGTGTGGTCCCTTTCCAGGGCCTTCTAGAAGCTTTCCCTGCAGCATGCCTGGGTGTGGTTTGTGGGCTGGGCCAAGACTCTATATAAGGGAGCCAGCCCAGCTCCACATGCTCACTATTCAGAGGTCCCGGTGCAGAGCAGCAGCAACTTCCTGAACTCCTGTTCCGAAGGCCTAGTTTGATCTTCCAGGCCTTGCCCTTTCACTATGTTGGTGATTCTTGATCAGGGTGGTAAGACGGAGGTCGGGCTGGGCCCCGGATCCCGTTCTCAAAAGTTTTCGAGTTCTTGGGCCTAATTAGCATGATAAAACAATTTTGCTCTTGTGTGTGTGAATGTGCGCTTGATGTTTTATGGCATTTACATGCTGATACTCGAATCGGCAAGACGCCCGATTCTTTACTCGTGTACAAATCTTGATATTCATTGTGCGCTACCATTTTATGGCATTTACAAGGTAGCATTCGAATCGGCAAGAAGCGCAATTCATTTCCTGTGCTTAATTCATGTTATTCATTGTACGCTACCATTTCTTGGCATTCATATGGTGGTATTTGAATCGGCAAGTTGCGCGAATAATTTCTTGTGCTAAATTCATGATATTCAGTGTGCGCTACCATTTCTTGGCATTCACATGGTGGCCTTCGAATCGGCAAGACGCGTGATTCATTTCTTGTGCGTAGTTCATGATATGCTGTGCACTTCCATTCCTTGGCATTCACATGGTGGCCTTCGAATCGGCAAGACGCGCGATTAATTTCTTGTGTTTAATTCATGATATTCATTGTGTGTTACCATTTCATGGCATTTACGTGGTGACATTCGAATCGGCAGAATGCGTGATTCATTTCTTGTGCTAAACTCATGTTACTCATAGTGCGCTATCATTTCATGGTATTCACTTATTTGTATTCGAATCAGCAAGACGCTCAATTCATTTCTTGTGCTTAAATCACAATGTTCATTGTGCGTTACCACTTCATGGCATTTACTTGGTGGCCTTCGAATCGGCCGAGCGCGCGATTCATTTCTTGTGCTAAACTCATGTTACTCATTGTGCGCTATCATTTCATGGCATTGACTTGGTGGTATTTGAATCAGCAAGACGCGCAATTCATTTCTTGTGCTTAAATCATGATGTTCATTGTGCTCTACCACTTCATGGTATTTACTTGGTGGCCTTCGAATCGGCAAGACGCGCAATTCATTTCTCATGTCTAACTCATGTTATTCCTTGTGCACAATCATTTCATGGCATTTACAAACTTTTGTGGAAATCTGCAATGTGCGCAATTCATGTTCCGGCATTTTAAGAAAATCAAAGTGTTAGAATTCTAGATGTTATATTGTACGTGCATAATAAGTCCCTCAAGTACAGTTTATATGGTGTTATAGAAATCATTCAGATTATTTCCTGGTCCTCATGCAAAAGACTATGCTTGAATTTGAAAGCGTAATTCTAGAAGGTTCTGATGTTTCTAATCCATGTGTAACATTTCATTGAGTGGTTCATTGGAAAGTTGTATTAATCTTTCTTGATTCCCTCACAGGTATCCAGGCATCTGGAGGCCTAGTTATTTAAGTCCATGCTTAAGTTATCCATGTTTCCAGTATGACAATGCTTAGAGTCATAGCCTAATAATGATTAATATGATATAATCTTGATATTGTGTGTTTTAACCTTTTTGCTTCCTACAGGTCTCCTTCCCAGCTGTTCCCTACCTAATCCCCTTTTCCCCACTTGGATTCTCTTAGACTCTGTGACATTCTAATCAGAGTATTGGAGCTGTCTTGTGGTGGGCGTGTTGGGAACGTGCACAGACCCCGAGGATCTGGTGACTCTGACAGTTACAGAACATTATGGTTAACAGTCAGACCAACAGTCAGTTTCAGACCAGGCAGAGGCACGTCAGCCATCATATCCATCTGGTATGATCTAAATTTCAAAGTGGACAAAAATGGACTTGCTACCTTATTACTTCTGTATTAATCAACTGCATTTCATACTGTCCACTGCCACACACAACAGCAAAGTCTTCACAATATTGGAATCCATGAAAATGCTTTAAAATGGGTTGCTTCTTATCTGACAGACTGACAAAGTGTAGTCCACCTACCACCTTACACATCACCTCCTCTCATGAAACACTGTGTTGTTCCTGTTGGGTCCATTATTTTCCCTCAATTATTCAATACCTACCCATCCTCCTTACTAAATTTGATTAAATGATACACGCTCACCTGTTACAACCATACAGATCATACCAGAATCACTTTAAAAATGGAGAGCTCCGAAGGCCTCTACAATTCACAACTCAATGACTGCTGTCATGTCACAAGCACATGGATGATGAATAACCATCTAGAGCTCAATACATCAAAGACATAACCTGCTTTTTTAATACAAACCACCAAGTTCTGGAACCCACTACCAGTCAGCATTAGAAGCACCCAGGAGCATTCATACTTCTGAAGACAGTTGAACATATGGCTATTTTCTACATAACTACATCACCTGCATCCCAGCAACAGAGCCCATAAAACAGTTGCACCCTCAAGAGCAATCCTCAGCTTACAACTCTCAACTTGCAAGCAACTCAGCCAGCATACTACTTTCGATATGCAGGAAAGCTAAGAAGGGCTGACCTATGGTTTGCAGTGGCATCATATAGTTATGTACTGCCATATATAACAGTTATTGCCCAAAATAATACTAAAACCTTAATATGCAGCAGTCAGTAACAAATTATAACTTGTACTTCTTGAATTCACATAAATCATATTAGCACATATCACCAAATGAACAGACATGGAATAGCTAAAGAGATCTGTCATGCTGATATGAGACTCTCATACAGAGTTACTCAACTGAGATTTAGAAATATTGGCTAATTGATGCAATACCACTTAGTTAGAAGAATGGTAAAAGGTTTGTGTATTGAGCTCTTCCTGTCTCATTATTATGTTATATGGGCACATATCATTTTCTCCAAATACTTTTTGTCCAGCTAGCATAGAGTTGTGAGGCGCCATTGCCTCATCTCTGATAGATCTAACAGGCCTTGAGAATCTACTCACCCTCTCGTTGTGGTGAGTCGGATTTTAACTAGGCGAGCTATTTTAGGGCCTACTGGCCCAGTCTAGTGATAGACCTGGAGCTGGCAAAGGCCAGCTATTCTGTTCAGTAAGAAAGTGGCGAAATAAAGATACCTTTAACCCCTTCGCTGCCAGACCTTTTCCCCCTCAGGTGCCAGGCCTTTTTTTGGCTATTTGGGGCACTTCGCGCTTAGGCCCTCATAACTTTTTGTCCACATAAGCTACCCACGCCAAGCTTGTGTCCCTTTTTCCAGTATACTAGGGATTCTCGAGGTACCCAGAGTTTCTGGGTTTCCCTGAAGGAGACCAAGAAACTAGCCAAAATAGAGCAAAAAGTTTGCTTTTAAAAACAAAATGGGAAAAAGGGCTGCAGAAGAAGGCGTGTGGATTTTTTCCTGAAAATAGCTTCAACAAAGGGTTTGCAGTGCTAAACTCACCATCTTCCCAGCTTTCAGGAACAGGCAGACGTGAATCAGAAAACCAAATTTTTCATCACAATTTTGGCATTTTACTGGGACATATACCCCATTTTTACTATTTTTGGTGCTTTTAGCCTCCTTCCAGTTAGTGACAGAAATGGGCATGAAACCAATTCTGGATCCCGGAAAGCTAAACATTTCTGTAGAGTAGACGAAATTCTAAATTCATGAAGGGGTCATTTGTATAGATGCTACAAGGTTTTCTCACAGAAAATAACAGCTGAAATAAAAACAAATATTGAAATTGAGGTGAGAAAACCAACCATTTTTCTCCATGTTTTACTCTGTAACTTTTTCCTGCAATGTCAAATTTGTTAAAGCAATATACTGTTACATCTGCTGGACTCTTCTGGTTGCGGGATATATAGGGCTTGTGGGTTCATCAAGAACTGTAGGTACCCAGAGCCAGTAAATGAGCTGCACTTTGCAATGGGTTTTTATTGTGTACCGGATATACAGCAATTAATTTGGTGAAATATAAAGACTGAAAAAAAGGTATCAAGGAAACCTTTGTATTTCCAAAATGGGCACAAGATACGGTGTTGAGAAGCAGTGGTTATTTGCACATCTCTGAATTCCGGGGTCCCCATACTAGCACGTGAATTACTGGGCATTTCTCAAATAGACATCTTTTTTTACACACTGTCTTACATTTGGAAGGAAAAATGCAGAGAAAGACAAGGGGCAATAACACTTGTTCTTCTATTCTGTATTTCCCCACGTCTCCTGATAAAAATGGTACCTCACTTGAATGGGTAGGCCTAATGCCTGCGACAGGAAACGCAACATGGATACATCACATTTTTACATTGAAAACTGACTTTTTTTTTAGAAAGTGCCTAGCTGTGGATTTTGATCTCTAGCTCAGCCGGAAACTAGGAAAACCTACCAAACCTGTGCATTCTTGAAAACTAGACACCTAAGGGAATCCAAGATGGGGTGACTTGTGGGGCTCTCATCTGGTTCTGTTACCCAGAATCCTTTGCAAACCTCAAAATTTGGCTAAAAAAACACTTTTTCCTCACATTTCGGTGACAGAAAGTTCTCAAATCTGAGAGGAGCTACAAATGTCCTTCCACCCAGCATTCCCCCAAGTCTCCTGATAAAAATGGTAACTCACTTGTGTGGGTAGGCCTAGTACCCGCGACAGGAAATGCCCCAAAACACAACATGGACACATCACATTTTCCCAAAGATAACAGAGCTGTTTTTTGCAAAGTGCCTAGCTGTGGATTTTGGCCTCTAACTCAGCCGGAACCTTGGGAAACCTACCAAATCTGGGCATTTTTGAAAACTAGATACTTAGGGCATTCCAAGATGGGGTGACTTGTGGGCCTCTCACCAAGTTCTGTTACCCAGAATCCATTGCAAACGTCAAAATTTGACAAAAAAACACTTTTTCCTCACATTTCGGTGACAGAAAGTTCTGGAATCTGGGAGGAGCCACAAATGCCCTTCCACCTAGTGTTCCCCCCACGTTTTCCGATAAAAATGGTACCTCACTTGTGTGGGTAGGCCTAGTGCCCGCAATAGGAAATGCCCCAAAACACAAAGTGGACACATCCCAATTTCCAAAGAAAACAGAGCTGTTTTTTGCAAAGTGCCTAGCTTGGGATTTTGGCCTCTAACTCAGCCGGCACCTCGGGAAACCTACCAAACCTGTGCATTTTTTAAAACTAGACACCTAGAGGAACCCAAGATGGGGTGACTTGTGGGGCTCTCACCAGGTTCTGTTACCCAGAATCCTTTGCAAACCCTCAAAATGTAAAAAAACACTTTTCCCTCACCTTTCAGTGACAGAAAGTTCTGGAATCTGAGAGGAGCCACAAATTTCCTTTTACCCAGCGTTCTCCCAAGTCTCTAAAAAAAATGGTACCTCACTTGTGTGGGTAGGCCTAGTGCCTGCAAAGGGAAATGCCCCAAAACACTATTTGGACACATCAAAATTATCTAATACAAAACTACCTATTTTTGGTCCTGTGCTCAGCAGCCATATAGGGAAACCTACCAAACCCAAACATTTCTGAAAATTAGACACCCAAGGGAGTCCAGGGAGGTGTGACTTGCATGGATTCCCCAGTGTTTTCCTACCCAGAATCCTCAGCAAACCTTAAAATTTGGCTTAAAAAAACACATTTTCTCACATTTCAGTGACAGAAAGTTCTGGAACCTGAGAGGAGCCACAAATTCCACCTAACATTCCCCCAAGTCTCCCAATAAAAATGATACTTCACTTGTGTGGGTGGCCCAGGTGCCTCCAACAGAAAGAGGCCAAAAAAAACCTATAGAGATTGAGGGGATAGCACAGCGAGTAGATAAGCACATATTTTTCTTTTATACATCTTTAGGCTGACTCTGCTTTGGGGACCCACACAAGTGAGGTATCATTTTACTTGGGAGACTGAGGGTAACGCTGGGTGGTAGGAGTGTGTGCAGGAGCAGTGATCCTACAAAGAAATATGAGGAAAATATGCTTTGTTAAGCAAATTTGAGGTTTGCAGAGGAGTCTGGGCAAGAAAATGTTGATGTATGCATGCAAGCCCCACCACTCTGTACTTCTTGGGGTTTCTAGTTTAAAAAAATGTCTGGGTTTGGTAGGTTTCCCTAGATGAAGGCCGCACCCGGCACCAAACACATAGGTGCCCCTCGCCCCCAAACACAGGTAGTTTTGTAATAGATCATTTTGATGTGTTCACATACTTCTGTGATGTTCCAAACACTAAAATTGGAAAAAGAAATGCACTTAGGTTATATTAAAAAGACCCCTCACCCGCCAATCAAGTTGGTGGCATGCTTCATCTTCGGGGTCCCACCCAAGACACCTAGCGTGCCACGGGTGTGCTGCAACACCTGATTACAGCGGAGCAGGTTTTGTCATTTTTACCGCACATACTGGTTGGATTTGGCACGAAGGTGAGTGATGGTTCAGTAGATCAAGTTTTCTTAACAAGAGATTTCACAAAAATTAAATGCACTGTTAATAACTGAAAGGCCAAAAAACTGAACCAATGACTCACAACTCGTGAGCTGTAAAGCCACGACAAGGCACCAACTGCTTTACAGTTCATTCACACACCTTTCATACATGACATGCATGAGAGCATTCACGCCGCCAGCCACGGGCCCAGCACATTACAACACTTGCATCAACAGAGAGCTCCACTTAAGGGCCCATCACTTACATACGCCCACATGCCTGATACAGCAATCACACCAACTGATTGGAGTGTGTGGACAGGCGTTTGGCTTGCACCGGTAGCCAAGTGCCACTCCACGCACACTGCCAGCCAAGCGCCACCCAATGCACACCGCCAGCCAAGCACCACTCCACACACACCGCCAGCCAAGCTCCACTCCACACACACTGCCAGACAGGCGTCACTCCGCGCACACTGCCAGCCAAGCGCCACTCCACGCACACTGCCATCACTTTTTTTTGTTTTTAAACAACAATGAAACCACTAACTAATTATGAATAAGTACAAACCTACTAACACAAAAGCTCTAATTGAATACATGACAGAAATGCCAACTGTGAAACTGAACATGTGAAAATATAAAACAGGCAGTTTACACTTACGGTATTTCCCAGAATCTTTTTTGGATATGGTAACTCCTGAAACAGCCGACCACGCAGCCCAGGCTTTGACCGGCAATTGGGGCAGCACATCCGGCTCTCCCTCTGGATACCTTTTCGGGCACAGACTCTACATTTCTTAGTGGGCAAGTCTTTTTTGGGAGTGGGAGGAATGTGAACAGGAAAGTGGTGATCTTTCAATCTAGCTATATCTTCCACCACTGCTACTCTAGGAACTCTTGAAACAAATGGATGGCCAACATTTTATACCACACATAAGACTTACGAAGAGCAGTATAAGGTTCCAACCTCTGATCTACTCTATGAACACCACCCATGTGCTTATTGTAGTCCAAAATGCACTCAGGTTTGCGCACTTCGGCAACCTGACCCCTAATAGTCACAGGAGAAGTACTCTCATCATGGATGATATGGTATTGAGTGGTATTTGTCTTGATGTGCTATTTGCAGTGTTGTGTGCCTTTGTGTGGTTGGACTTTGTGCTGCATTGTTTGGATGTGTGATTGTGTGTGTTTGTTCTCTGGTGTTGGTATGTAGTGTTGAATGTATAATTTGACAAGGGGTAGTGCCTATTGTGGGTGCTTGCCAATGCTATGCTGGTGTAGCGATTGTGGTGTTGTGTCGTTTGGTGGTGTTGTGTGTTGTAGTGTGTGACTCTGCCGGAACTGTATGTCTGGGTCTTGGTGTGTGTTTTTGACATGTGTGTGATGCCCATAGTGTGTGTACTATGTATATGTGGGTGTGTATGTGGCTGTGTGTGTGAGTGTCAGTGTGGGGATACCTGTGTGTGTCAACCTCGCCACCCATTCCCGATTTGTATGTTGTGTATGGGTAGGTGCTTTGACAATTTACAACAGTGACAGGTAAGTGTGTGTACTCACAGTTGCTTTCAATGATGCTGGTTCTGAAGTCGTTGGGCAAGTAGGAGCAACAGGAAGACATATAGGTGGTCATTACAACCCTGGAGGTCGGTGTTAAAGCGGCAGTAAAACCACCAACAGGCTGGCAGAAAAAGATTTGAAATCACGACCGTGGTGGAAACCGCCAACATAGACAGCCACTTTAACACTCCGACCGCCAAGGCGGTACAAACACTGTAGCGGTAACCGCCAACAGACAGACGGAGGACAAGGTACCGCCCACATAATTACAATAGTCCAATCCGCCACCTTTTCCGGGGCGGATTCAACGCGAACAAAAACACGTCGGAAACAGGACTTGGAAGGGAAAACGCTCATCTCTACACACCCCACGAGATATCAGGACGCCATGGAACCCGAGCTCCACATACTGCCAGCCTTTATTTTCCTGCTTCTCTACCAGGAACAACAAAGACGGCGGTGAAGACCACGGTGAGTACTGCACCTACGACACAGGTGAGTGGGGAGGGAAAAGAGAGTGACACACACACGCAACACCCCCACCCCACCTTCACCCACGACAACACACAAAACTAATACATCATGATACATTACAGTTACAGCCCTCAATCCCCCCGGAAGAATGCAAGGACAAAAGGAAATGAGTCGGATGATTGTAATATATTCAAATACATGAATCAAAAATATATACATATATGTCCCCAACGTACATATGGTCATCACACAACACACACCCATCACTGGGGGGACAAATGCTCAGTACACAACTACACATGTTGCCCAGACACAAAAGGTACCACAACCACCAGTGACACACAAATGCTCACACACAAACAATGTCAGCCAAGACCAAAACTGCCCTAAGTAAAGAAATGCAGGACTAAGATATAACGTTGAAACCAACAACAGGTTGGTCCAAATATTAATCCAAAAAAAATACTAATAATGTCTAAGGCTTGAGACAAGTCCAATAAATGTATGTGCAACTTGCACACAAAGCACATGCGTGTGTCCCCAACTTGACTTCTGATTGCCATGTAACCTCCACAGGGAGGGGCAACAAGGGGGCAGGCAGGCAGGCACCGCAGGGATTGGGGGGGGTGGTGGGGGGCTTGGGCTCTGGTTTGGGAGGGGAGTAGTAAGAAAAAGGTTAGAACACACAGTATGAAAATTATATCTCCTGAAATCAATACTAGACTATGATTCTAAGAATTAAGTTTAAAATGACTAAGTTTCAAGATGGCCGGATACCTGTAAGGGAATCAAGATGGATTAAATGAAAACTTTCTTATTCAAGTACTTTCCTTTACATGAGAATCAGAAAAACTTTCTGACTAAATTTTAAACCAGTCATATAAATCCTTTTTTGAGAATGCATACTAGGACCATACAATATTGCATCTAGACACTCTGATCTTCTGTGAACTCTTAAAATGTTTCAACACAAATTGTGCATATTGTAGATTTATATATATATATATATATATATATATATATATATATATATATATATATATATATATATATATATAGTAAACACCATAAAAGGATTGTGCACCATGAATGTGGATTCAGGAATATGGATTCAGGAAAGACAAATCACATAACTTGTCAACTTGAATATTACATGATAAATATCTTAGAATAGTGGCATAAAATAAACAACATGAATTAAACTCGAGGAGAGAATAGTGCGTCTTGCCGATTCGTAAACCACGATGTAAATGCAAAGAAATAATAGCTCACAATGAATAACAAGATCAAAGTACAATGAAACGAATCGTGCGTCTTTTGCCGATTCTTAAGCCACCATGTAAATGTCAAGAAATGGTAGCGCGCAATGAACAACAAAGTTAAAACACCATAAAACGAATCGCGCATCTTGCCGATTCTTAAGCCACCATGTAAATGTCAGGAAATGGTAGTGCGCAATAATTAACAAGATTAAATTATCATGAAACGAATCGCGCGTCTTGCTGATTCGCAAGTCACCCTGCAAATGTCACAAACACTCAAGCGCATATTTCACACGCGCAAAGTACTCTGTCAAATCATAAAAGAATTAGGCCCAAGAACATGAGAGTTCTCGATAACGGCGTCGGGAGGCCAGCCCAACCACCGTCTTACCGCCCAGAACAAGGATCTCCAAATGAAGAATGAAAGTCAGATGTCTGGAAGATCAAATAGGCCACCGGGACAGGAGCTCAGGAAGTAGCTGCTGCTCTGCACCGGGACCTCTGAATAGTGAGCACTTGGAGCTGGGCTGGCTCCTTTTTATAGAGCCTTGGCCCAGCCCACAACCACACCCAGGCATGTTGCAGGGAAAGTCTCTAGAAGGCCCTGGAAAGGGACCACAACCTAACACACTCTGAAAGCCTTCAGCAATACATTGCAAATGAACAGAATTTGTAAACACATTCAAAATAAGTCCTCGGGATTGAACTCTGCAATGCAAAAGGTTAAACAACAACATATCAGCACAATGCATAAATTACGTTGTTTTGAGAGTGCTGGGTTTTTGCATTCTAGTCGTCAATAGAGCGTGCACTGCCCTGGTGCTGACAGGTTGAGACTTAGGGGAGGGTTGGGGACTCTTGGGAGGGGTTGTCTTGTTGACTTCTTGGTGGGGAGGAGCATGGGTACTTGCAGGGAGGGCATGGGAGGTCTTGGAGGTGGAATGGCTGGACTTGGGGAGGGACACAGAACGTTTAGCGGCATCACAGGGTGGGAGAGGAGTAAAGAAAAGGGCAAACTCAGAGAGGAAATCTTTCTTTGACACACGGGGACGGTCATGGCAAAAGGGTGTGTGTGCGGAGGGAGAGGGAGTGGTTGTCTAAAGTGTTGTTGTGGATGTCTTGGGTGCATGTTTGGGCAAGGTATGCTTGCGGGTGGTGGGTGTCTGTTGGGTGGGTGAGTGTGGGAGTTTATGTGTCTTGGGAGGAAGGGGTCGAGGTGCTGGGAGAATCTGTGGTATATGGGTGACAGTCTGTTGGGGTGGTGACTGCAGGTATGGTAGATGTGCTGCATGTAGGCGTGACTGGGATGGATGTCTGAGGGTCTGCTGTCGTGATGTCTGTGGGTAAGATAGGTGTAGTGGCTGGATCTGTGATTGTTGGTGTTGTGTCTGCAGGTGTGTCAGGTGTTGTGTCTGTGATGCTGGGGGTGGTTGGGTGTTAGAACAGGTTGTGACTGTTGTTGTGTCTGCAAGTGTTTGTTCCTTGTGTGGATGCTGGTGTTGTGTCCTGTGGTTCTTGTATTTATCTGTGCTACCCTTGGATGTTGATGTGGATGCATGCTTGTCTATTCTGTGTGCTTTGGCTGGGGTGGGGAAGAGGATTTTGGGATTAGGAAGAGGAAGGTAGAGGGGGTACGGAAGACAAAGGGTGACTGGCTGCCGTCAGTGTGGAGGCCAGAGCCTGAAAGGATCTCTGTAGGTCTGCCAGTGCACTGTGAATGCTCTCCATGAACGCAATACTCTGTTGTAATTGAGTTGCAAGTCCTTGGATGGCATTCACAATGATCGACTGACCCATAGAGATTGACCTCAGGAGGTCAACAGCCTCCTCACTGAGGTCAGCAGGGCTGACAGGGGCTGAGGCAGAGGTGCCTGCGGCAATGAAGAGGCGGGCATGGCCAACTGGGTGGGGTGATACTGGGAGGGCGTTAGTAGAAATGGGGGTGGCTGACAATGATGGTGCTGGGTGGTCCCAAATGGGTCCTCCACCACCAGGGAGTGTCCCTGGAGGAGGTTTCCGATGATGATGATGTAGATCCTGTTCTCCCGTGGCACTCCCCTTTGGCACTGGGTCCCTCACTTTCATTGGCCGGCAGCATCCCCACTCGCCTGTGCCCTTTCTCCTCTCACCTGCCTATGCTAATGCACACAAACAGCGAGAGAGGAAGGGAGAGAGCTGTAGTTGTACATCACCTGCTAGGCAAGTCCCTGTTAAAAACCCTCAGAACCTACATCATGTCGAAATAGGATACTTCCAACTACCCCATTCGTCATCTGTTTCACTGATATCATAAGCCAAGAATTTGAGCACTACTCGACCATCCCATCAAATCACTTGTTACTCTAGGGCATCATGCTCATCATGGCCTGGCTAAAGCAAATATTTCCTCCCCATACAGCTCATCACTGTCCATCATCACATCTGTCTGCGGAAATGCAGCTGACAGATGACACCATATCATGCCTACTCTGACTCCACACCTAATAGGAAAGTAATCTCTCTTCACATACTACACAGCACCTAGCCTTCCAATCACATGCCTACCTGATCCTTCTGCACATAACTGACACAATGGCAACATTCTCTGATAAATACACAACATGTGACAGTCCCATACAATGGCCATCACAATTTGACATTTCATTTCTGGAGAACAGCTATGTAAATACTTGTAATAAAACTAACAGGATTTTCTGCAGTCATTCTTCAGAGACATTTTCAAATACACAACAACTCCTTGTACTGCAATTGGGGACTACCTAGCATACATAATACATCCACAGACAATATCAGGGAGCATAGTTACAACAACAAAACGTTTTGTATAGCATACATTTGTCCTAGAAAGGCTTATAACATTCCACCTGACATGCTGATTCAGAACCACATGAGAACACTTACATCACTTACAGCTGTTCTGACATGTGATTCCCACTAGCTAAGTCCTGGCAAAACACTTACACCACTGAAGACCAATGTACACATGAGTTACACATGCGCCTACATAACTACTATTTTACTGACAACATATCCCACAACACCACTAGGTGTATGTGAAATGAAAGTGCAGCAAAACCATTGAGTCCGGCTAACATGAGGTGAGCCAAACCCAAACTTGTCCAAACAGCCCGGATCAGCCCATGTAAGTGTAGCAAATAATAGCCTACTATAAATGATCAGTTACCAAGCATCCATTGAGACATGATGTAGGCAGGTAATACTATATGTAGCACTTTTATAGATATGGTATTGACATATCTAGCATGGACAATGCACACAGTGAAAGGGTCAAACAGCCTAGCCACTTGCCTTCACTACAACTAAGGCATTGGGATATAAATTATTTGGCCACATTTCAATGTAATGCCAAGATATGTTAAGGGCTAATAGACAACAGTAGTCCCCCGTTCTGGGATATCCATCCTTAACAAACTCACATACCCTGAATATGACATGGCAATGGGGACACCTCCTCAAACCTCATAGGGACAGTCCTACATTGGCCATACCAATTGCCTGAATGGGATATCAGCCTCACATGAAATCTACAACTCTTTCAGGACACAGGATAATTACGCCCTATAACTATGTCAAGCTCAATATTGAACATAGAGCAGATCCATTTAAATGGGAGTGGCATGACACCTTACAGCTACATAATACAATAATTGGATGATTGGACCTGGGGACACTAGGCAAGAAGGATGATACAGCAGCTTACAGCCGTATATATGGCTGGGTAGAGTCACACATGTGGCTCAGTCATATGTGCATCTCCACATGCAGTCATACATTTGGCTGGACACAGGTGATTTAACATGCTTCCATGCACAATCCAAAGGTCACATCTCAGTTTATATATTGGCAACTGGAGTATCATGTATTCCAAGTAGCCAACATACCTGTAGCTCCTGCTACAGTGTCACAGCTGCAATACTGAGACAGCATACACCATACTATCAGAGGAAGGTATATGGATTCAGTCAGTACTTACCTCCTTGTGGCTGCTATGCTGCCCTCAAACGCCCATCCACCTCAGGGTAGACCACCGCCAAAATGTGGGCCATTAGGTGGGGTCAGTGACCAATGCCCACTACTCCCTCGTTGGGAGGGCATCCCAAGCTTGGTATCAGTGGTCTTCCGGGCCCAGTGTGTCTGGTCCTCCCACCGCTTCCTACAGTGGGTGCTCCGCCAACTGTGGACCTCCCTGGTCTGCACTTGCTTGGCTATGGCCCACCAAATCCCCTTCTTCTGATGTGCGTTGATCTGCATGGATGACACAGACAAAAGGAGAAAGTCATGTCCACGTGCATCATACCAATAGGAGTGGACAGTACATATCAGTCACAGCAACTTGGCACACATTCCAATCCTCTTAGCTCACACGCCTTCACAATATACCATCTGCATGCATCAACACCTTCACTAGTATACATTAACTGTACACCATCAAATTCCACATCTATCACACATTGCTATGACACTGGACTCACCTGCTCCTCTGGTGTACCATATAGCTGTTCATACAGGGGTAGGACATCGTCCTTTAGCTTTTCCAGCTCTTCAGGAGTGACGGCAGGGGCCCTATCACCTGCAGGACGTGGCATGATAGCTCCCAGAGGCAGTACACAGCAGCTCAGGTTGTGGAGGTCTAGCTGGCAGCATTGTCAGGAGTCAAGTGAGCAATACTGCAGAAAATGGCAGTCATGGCCGCTATGTACATGACCGTCACCGCTGCAGGACATTGCCAGTGGCCCAAGTCTGCCAAAGGCAGCAATGTTTTCCAATGGCAAGTTACACCGCAGTTGTGACCGCCTACTACCATGATGTCTTCTGCTGGCGGACTTAGGTTACTTCCACCTGTCCAGTACTGTAGGTCAGGCGCATTTCATGTATGGAAGTGTTTCCTAATCTGTGTCATTTACTTTACCCCCCTATTGTGCTGTACATCTGTACATACTGCCCTCATGTTTGGGTGACAAATTGTGTATATGTTTACTAAAAGCTGTGCTGTTTGAGGACATGGGGTGATAGTGGTGTACAGCAACTCAGATGTTCCTATTTGTCAGAAATTTACGATGAAGTCAAACAAAAGGTCTGAATCATGTATACCACATTAGTCTTACACACGTTGACAGTGACAGTTGTTTCATAAGTTCTAACCCATTGTTATAGTTAGCAATGTGCACCAAGGAGGGTGTAATCAAATGCATAGCTATGTGCTGAACTGAATATGTCAGATGTATCCTGCCATGAGGAGAGTAAGACAACCGGCAGTGTACCATCCACTAGTAGACCGGCACACCATGGAGGAAAGACATGTCATTCAGACATAGCTTCTGAATCATCATACCATCAAGGATCTTTGTAATCAGTTGGAGCCAGATCTGAGGCCTGCCTGCCATTCGCAATCCCTATAGCATACCTCCCATTGTTCAAATCCTGTCAGTGCTACACTTCCTGGCCACAGGGTCCTTTCAGAATACAGTGGCTATAACAGCAGGATATCTCAGCCCATGTTCAGTCTGGTTTTGAAGGTTGTACTGTGTGCATTGTTGAAACACCTGGACAGCTAGATCAGGTTTATAGGAACAGGAAAAACTACCACTCAATCAACGTTCAGGTGGTGTATCTGGCAGACCAGTACATCTCACAAGTCACAGCCAAGTATTTACGGTTCTTTGCATGATTCCTTCATCATGCGAAACAGCAATGTCCCACTGCTAATGACATAATCCTGCACAGAGAGAACTCCGTATTTATGATATATGTCTCCTGCCATTACAATATAGCATGTCACACATACATGTTTGTGTTGTCTTCACATTGTGTTCACAGGTGACTCTGGCTATCCAAACCATCCTTGGCTGTTGACACCAGTGAGGTACCCAACCACACCAGGGGACGTCCGCTACAATGTGGCCCACCGGAGGACAAGGCATGTAGTTGAGTGGATTTTTGGGCTCCTGAAGGCAAGATTTAGGTGCCTGGACTTATCTGGAGGAGCCCTCCTCTACTTGCCCCACAAGGTATGTCAAGTAATTGTTGCCTGCTGCATGCTTCACAATCTAGCCCTGAGACATCAGATACCATTGATTGCAAATGAGTGGGAGGCAGCTGAACCTGTGGGTGGAAATGCTGACACGCCAAGTGATGAAGAGCCAGAGGAAGATAAAATAGGTGACTCTAGGGCAGATCTCATTAATCAGTACTTCGACTGACAGACAGGTATGTGAAGTAGACCTATTGTTGTGATGTAAGTGTACAACCACATGTATATGGCTGGCATCACACCTCCTTTCTTGCATCATCTGTGGGGGTGTAGTGAGCTCCAATATCTATGAGTGAGTTGTGAATACAGACTGCAAATTTGTATTGTATACAAGACAAATTGTTCTGCATTCTCACGTATTGTTACAGCAGATTCTAACTTACGCTTATGGAAATGACTTCACAGATGTGAGGTATGTTTTATGCAATGTGCTATTCTCCAACCCTTTCACTCCCAAATTTGCCTAGATCCTGTTTGGCTCTGAAACCTTGGCTTGAGAAATACTATGTCAGAGGCAGATGGGACTTGCTGACAGACATGAGAAGTGTACATGACGGATACCTGGTAATATCAGTTTTGTTTAAGTGGGGTGTAACCATGATTGTTTAACCGTCATAAAATGGGTGGAAAATGCTTTCTCCATTTCTTTCACCTATGGGGAAGAGGAGGGTGTCAAATGCGGTATTATATGTCTGGACAAGTGTCTGACACATGTGTAAAGGTTGGATCATAGCCTCTCACTTCACAATGGGTGGATTACTTTGTGATAGACATTGGACCTAGCTGTCACTTTGCTATCCAAGGTGCATGTTACTGTAGACTGACATAGGTGAGTGACACTCCTACAAGTATGGGACGTATGTTAATAAATGGTTTCAGTACTGGGTACACCAGTTATTATCTTTGTTTGTATGTGAACATCCTATACCAGGTGATACAGGGGACCTATCTGTGGTTCCCTGTTTGTAGGTAGATTGCCATGACCCTGACTTCTGTATTTTGTGTATTTGCATTGCATGCCACCATTGCATACATCCTGATGGTACCCTCAGCCATGCTCTCGGTGCTGATTGCAATACTAACAATAACTGGATTTCAACCTCTTTGACATCCGACCTGTAACATTTCTGTTGTGATAATTCCCCTGCTGATGGAGTCCCCATTTGATATTCATTACAGTGGCTCTTCGATACAGGGGGACATGACCGCACCAGAGTTGGGATGCATGACTATTATACATGGCTTATAAATGCACATACACAGGACCTGTGTTTAAGTGTGATTTATTGTGCATATCAAAAGGAAATCTGTAAAAATGAGACTAATATAAATTAACACAACAGTGGTGGGTGAAGTCATGATGGATGATTTCATCAGGGTAGTTGCTACACCAGTTGGTAACGCATGTCCTGTGTCCTTGTACGATGGGAAAATGGAGGAACTAATCAGGTGAGGTTCACTTCCTCGCAGTCGGTTTGGTCTTGGCATCTGCTCCTGCTGGATGTCTGGGGGGACGTCCACATTTGCGGGGAGGGGAGTCTTCATCTACAGAGGGAGGGGTGTCTGAGGCATGACCTTCTCCTGGCAGGGCCTCCATTCCACTAGCAGCCACAGATGTTGAAGGGGCACATGTTATATGGCTAGTGGAAGCGGCCAGATGTGTGGAGAAACTAATAAAGGTGGTATTGATTTCCATCAGCACCCGTGCAATGGTAGTCATGTGGGCGTTTTGTGCCTGCCACTGCTGTATGACTTCCTGCTGGTGGTCCCTCTGCAGCCTTTGATTTTCCCCCAACATAGTGGTGTTTTGGCCCATCATGTCTTGACAACTCTGGTAGGCTCCCAAGTCTTAGGAGGTGGTATCCTGGTCAGTTGTGTTCCTTTGAGGGCCCATCCGCTGGTCCCCAGCATCCCTCCCACGCACCCACCCCAGTGTGCCCACTCCCAGTGGTTGCAGGTCAATCATTGTCAGGGGTGGCAAGGTTAGACTAAGGTACCTGTACTGCAGGACACACAATAGATGATACAGTCCTTGGGACAGAGGTTTGGGGGCGAATGGTTGCCTGTGATGTTGATACATCGGGGTTGGTAGGAGTTGATATGGGCAGGGTGAGGCAGAGAGTCATTGACTGACCAGATGTCCCAGATGGGCCAGGTTGTTTGTCAATGCCCAGACATCCAAAGGTGTTGTCCTCACGGGGGCCTTTATCCAGTCTCATGTATCCTCTCCATGGTGGCAATTGCAAGGTTACCCGTGGAGGGAGTGAGGCACAGAGTTCAGGTTAAAATGTGTGTTTTGTTACATTTGTGTGTAATGCAGACAGTGCCTTTACATGATTCCCTGCAATGACATTGACAGCTGCTATACAGCATACCTTTATTGTACATACAACTCTGTGACTTGATTTCTATACTCCATGTTGAGAGTTGTTAGACTAGGTTGTACAGATTGCACTGGAGATGGGATGTGATATTGCCTGATTATTGACATGACAGTTCACCTCTATTACCTAGTGAATAGTCAGGCTTGGTAGATGCCACACATTAAAGCTGCACAATGCGCAATGGTGTCCTAGTGGGAACACAGTATGTGAGTATGCAAGAGCCATTGCCATGTATCTAGATGTTGTGCATGTGCTTCGATTCAGCCATCTGACTTTCCAACCCATCTGTGGCCATTATGAATGGTTACTCAGCTATAGCTTTGATTTGCTTTGGTTGCTATTGTGAGTGTGCTGTTGCATTGCTGTCATTGCCATGTACTGTTCCTTACTTGATCAATCTAAATGGTGTAGCTAGTAATTTAGTTGTATGTGCATTACATGTGATATGTTGTGCACATTCCAGGCTTTCACAATGATGTGTTACTGCATTCTGGGAGTCGTAGTGGCATGATTAGCCAGTAGTTAACATGCCATTTCCGAGGGCTCTGAGGGCAGTTGGGCTCAGTGTAGCAGTGGCATGCCAGAGAGGGGCATTAGATGATTTGTTAGAGGTGGGTGGCTACAAATAGTTCATTAGGGTGGGTTTGGGTGGCGAAGGGGCATGCAGAACAAGTCAGTTGTGTGACATAAATGTTGTGGGTACTTACCAAACTCAAGTCCCACAGGTATGCCTGTCAGGCCCTTAGGATACAGTATGTCCAAGACCTTATCCTCCCATGATGTGAATGTAGGGGGAGGCAGTGGGGGCCCACCACCAGTATTCTGTACAGCTAGCTGATGCCTGGATGCCAAGGAGGGCACCTTCCCCCGTTGGTTTTTCCACCTCTTTCCGATGTCCTCCCTTGGGCGTGGATGACTGCCTACAGAATTGACGCTGTTGACTATCCTTTAACACAACTCCTTTTTCCTGGTAATAGATGTTTGTTGGACCTGTGCTCTGACCAGGTGTGGCCCTACCCTTACTATTTCATTCACCATGACCCTAAACTCTTCATCTGTGAAACGTGGGTGTTTTTGTGGGGACATGGTTGTGGTTGTGTGGACGGTGTGTGGAGGTGTTGTGAGTGTAAGGGTGCAGTGTAGGGTAGTTGGTGAGATGTAGGTGGTACGATGTGAGTTGGAGACCGTTGTAGCGGATTGTGGGGGTTATTCTAACTTTGGAGGAGGTGTTAATCCGTCCCAAAAGTGACGGAAAAGGGCCGGATTTACCACCAGCCATATTACGAGTCCATTATATCCTATGGAACTCGTAATACGGCTGGTGGTATATCCGTCACTTTACCGTCACTTTTGGGACGGATTAACACTCCTCCAAAGTTAGAATAACCCCCTGTGTGTGCTAGTGATGTCTGTATTGTGATTTTGTGCTGGTGTGGGGTGTGTGCCGAGTGAAATGTGTATGTGTGCCCATAGTGTACAAGCACCAATTCTTTTCTTTTTGGCTTCTCGGTGTATGTGTATGGCGTTCGGGATGCAAAAGATTGTGTGTTGTGTAGGAGTGTGTTATATAGTGCTATTAGTAGGTGTGTCTGGATGTGTGTCAGGTATTCAAACTATCCAATGCGGTGTTGTGCTCTACAGAAGTGAGTTGTTAATGCCGCATTTCGGACTGCCAATGGTTTTCGGCCATGGTAGAACCGCTGTGGCTATTTGTGGATCGTAATTTGGTGAGTGGAATTTTGTCGGGCTGGCGGTGCTGGAACCGCCTCATTTCCATCCTCCAGTTTCCTGGCAGTTTCCAAAATGTGTCTGTTTCTTGGCAGACTTCACAGTGCGACTCTTAATACGGCAGTCAGACTACCGCCAACGTGGCAGTCTTTTGGTGGCCACCATCGCGGCGTTCTTCACAAAAGACCGCCAAACTCGTAATGAGGCCCTATGTGTGGAGTGAGATGGTTGTATCGATTAGGTTTAAGAAGTCAAATAAGAGCTAGAAATAAATATACTTTCAATCTTTTAACACCAAATCCCTCCTAAAGCACTTACTTCATCAAGGGTAAGATGTTGTCGAATTGCAAACCTTCCCTTCTCCCCACTGGTGCTTGAGGGGAGAGGAAGTATGTGGCACTTTGGAGTGAGTTCTGCTTCCACATTTGGCGGTGAATGTAATGGCACACAACGTGCATGCTTCGTGCGCATGTTGCATCTAATGTTTTGATGACGTGGTTGCTGCAGCAACACAGTAATGGAAAAGGGAAGCGTTGTGGAGTAGTCAGTTGCATTGGGTGCTGCCAGTTCAATATTAAACAAGGGATGGATTTATAAAATTGGAATAATACCTAATAGATTAAATGACATTTTCAAACCATGTAAAAAATTCAGACAATTACTGTTCTTGATGGCATTGGCAAAGCCAATAGGTATGGACTATACAAGAATTATTTGCTTTGCCAATGTGTTTTAGCCATGTTGTAAACCAGTGTGGCTGCTGTTCAGAATGCCTACAAGGTAGTGGGGTAGAGGAGAGTGGCATGGAGTGGAGTGGCATAGAATGGAGCAGAGTGGTGTAGAATGTTGTGGAGGGGCATAGAGTTGAGTGGTGTGTGGTAGAGTCTCATTGAATGGAGGGTCATGAGTGGAGTGATGTAGAGTGGAGTGATGTAGAGTGGGTGTGTGTAGAGTGGAGCAGAGTGTTGTAAAGTGGAGTGGCATAGAGTGCAGTTGGGTGTTGTGGAGTGACATAGAGTGGAGTGTCAGAGTAAAATGGCATAGAGGGGAGTGGAGTGTCATAGAAGGTCAGAGAGTAGAAGGCATGGACTTTCATAAAGTGGAGTATTGTAGGGTGGAGTGGTGTAGCTTAGGGTGGAGTGGAGGGGATGGCATGGAGTAGAGTAGAGTGGAGGGGCATAGAGTAGAGAGGCCTGGAGTGGAATGTCATAGAGTGGAGTGCAGTAGAGTAGCATGGAGTGGCATAGAGTAGACGGGTGTAGAGTAGTCTGGCATAGCATAAAGTGTCATGAAGTGGCATAGTGCAAAATGTAGTAAAGTGTCACAGTAGAGTGGAGTGGCGTAGAATGGAGTAAAGTAGTGTAGAGTGGAGTAGAGTGAAGTGGCATAGACTGGTGTAGAGTGGCATAGAGTGTAATGGAGCAGAGTGGCATAGGGTGGAGTGTTGTAGGATGGAGTGGAGTAGAGTGGCATACAGTGGAGTAGAGTGTCCTAGAATTAGAGTGGCTTTGAGTGGAGTAGACTGTCATAGAGTGGAATGGAGTAGACTGTCATAGAGTGCAGTATCACGGAGTGAAGTGGTGTAGAGTAAAATGGGGTCGAGTGAAGTGGCATAGAATTGAGTAAGGTTTGTAGAGTGTCATAGAGTGGGATGGCGTAGAGTGGTGTAAAGTGTTGTGGAGTGGCGTAGAGTGGCGTGTCATAGAGGGGAGTGTCATAGAAAGTTGTAGATTGGAGGGTCATAGAGTGGAGTATTGTAGAGTTGCATGGAGTGGCGGAGAGTACAGTGGAATGGCACCGAGTAGTGTAGTGTAGCATTGAGTGAAGTGGAGCAGAGTGGAATTGAGTGAAGGGGCATGGAGTAGACTGTCGTAGAGTGGAGTTCCTGTAGAATGGAGTAGCATAGAGTGTCACAGAGTTGAGTGGCATGGACTAGAAGGTTGTGGAGTGGCGTAAAATGCAGTAAAGAGTCATGGAGTGGCGTGGCGTGGAGTAAAGTGTCCTAGGGTAGAGTGGTGCGGAGTGGCATTCAGTGTGGTGGAGTGAAGTGGCATTGTGTTCTAGAGTATCATAAAGTGGAGTGTTGTAGGGTGCAGTGAAGAAGAGTGGCCTAGAGTGGAGTATGGAGTCATAGTGTGGAGTGGCTTAGAGTGGAATAGAGGGTTGTTAAGTGCCATAAAGTGAAATTCAGAGAGCAGTATCATAGAGTGGAGAGGTGACGAGTGGCCTATAGTACAGGGGCACAGAGTGGTGCAGAGTGGAGTGGCAAAGAGTGGATTAGAGTGGCATATACTTTTGTGGAGTAGAGTGGTGTAGAGTGGAGTACAGTGGTGTAGAGTGCAGTAGAATGGCATAGAGTGGAACATAGGAGAGTGTTGAGTGGCATAAAGGAGTGTGACGTAGCATAAAAGAGAGTAGAAGATGTGGTTGTGCGCTGCCATTACAGACAACACATTTTCAATTGAAATTACCATTACATTTGCACAGACATACAGTTTCACTGATAGAACTACAAATTGTACAAAGAATAGTGTGTGGAAATTGTGTTACCTAGTCTATTGATTTGGTTTGATTGTATTGAAATATTTGTTTTCACCACACTTCAGAATTACAACAAATATGCTACTTTAGTGCTTTGAAATGTTAGCACAGTTCATTTACAGAACTGTTGTTGTGTGCTAGGAAAAAATAACATTGCCCAGCCTTCCTTCAGCACACCCTAGTACCCGGCTGATGGTCACATAAGTTCTCCTACTTTGAAGTCAGGCAAAGAAAAGTTAATACCAAGCTCCCTCGGAAGACAGAGCCTGATATTTGACCACTGTCTTTGAATGCACAGCAAATGTGACAAAATAGAACCATATTTATAGGCCTATTTACAGAAAGTGAGCACTTGTAGAAGAATAGAGTCAACAACCCCACATGAGGGACAAAGACATAGTGGACAGCCGAAAACAAAACCAGAAAATAGAAAGCAAGCAAATGTGCGTTACAAGACACAAAGCCAATGGTAAGCAATGGGGGGAATCGGTTCCCAGGGAAGCTTTCTGAATGTCCCCAAGACATCTTTGCAAATAAACAGCTGTGTTTTCTGGTAGACTTTGACATAAAAAGGGTAGCCATATTACTGCTGATCCACAATAGCACAACATGTGGCAAAGTGACATAGTAGAGACTCGAAATATAATTACTATATATAATTACAGTAATTTCTGAATAGTGAGCACATCAGTGACAATGAGGTGTGTCATTGTGTTCTTACACCTCATATTGATTTCAGTGTTCAGTTATCTTTCTGGTCATTCCAACTTACTTCAAACAGTATGGGCGCTTTATCAAATAGATAACAGGTTCTGAGTATGTTTATTAAGTGACCAGTGTCTGTGAGATGAAAGACACTAAAGTATCAACAGGGAAAGTTTACTAGTGGGAGACCAAAAGAATGGTGCTGGTTCCAGTGTTCAAGATAGCTGGCCTGGTATCTAGAAGTAGGTCTTGTAGGTTGGAACTTTTTCTGTAAGAAAACATATGTGTCAAATTTCAGGTTGTTAGAAGTCAAAATCCACCAGTGTTTGATTGTTTTTTTTATTTGATATCAGTTGATCTTCTCTCAGTTTAGGGTATTTTCTTAGAAGTGTTTCCTGCTTGTTATTTCAGGCCCTTTTTCTGGCTTTATCAATTATGTGTTGAGGGTAGTTGTAAAGCTTTTATGTTAGGGTGCAAGCCTCTTAAAGTCATAAAGAGAGGGGCAGTTGCACTGTAATGGCCAAAATTGGCTGAAGGGTATTTTATTCCCATAGAGGCCGAAAACATTAAAAGGACAAAAGACTGCTCTTGTCCATTGAATATGTTGACAAGGGCAAGAATGTTTGGTCGGGGTGCAGGTTCAGATTTTGGAAGGGAAGAGGGAAATGGAGAGAGAGAGATTATAAATTCCACACTAAGGAACATGAAGCACTGAATTGAATAGTTAATTCTGCACGTTTTTAGAGAAACATCTAAATTGCTACTTTAGCTGGGTTTGGAGTTTTTAGGTGGATTTAGAATTTCTGTTAAGTTCAGGCTTATCAGCTTTCTTTTCAGAGAAACATTATTCTTCCTGGTCAGAGTGTTGGCCTCCTTTTAGGCCTTGCCAATTACATGGTTGGTGCCCTGAATTTCCTCTTCAGTGCAGAGAAAAGAGTTGATAAGGGTGAGAATGTTTGGTCTGATCTCAGCTTCAGAACTAGCAAGTGAAGGGGAGATGGAGAGAGAAAGGGAGAAAAATGAGGGGATCAGATATAGGCTCTCAACATGAACACGTTGGTAAACACCACACCGCCGGCAGTGGCGGTAACAATTGTCAACAGACGTGTGGTCCGTACTGCCAAATAATGAACCAACTGAAACACAGGCATCCTGAAAACCACTCACCGCCAGCAAAGGAGTGCCGACAATAACGTCAGAGCCCGCCCACAGGCTGACGGAAAGGCTCTACCCGCCCATCAGATAATGAAGCACTAGACCGCCGTCAGTTCCGGGGCAGGAACCACTGCCACGCAAAGCCAGACGGAAACGAACCAAATATAAGGAAAAACTCACCGCAGGCTCACACAACACACCGAAGCAGACATGGATAGAGAGCTGTAGATCATGCCAGCCCTGCTCCTTTCCATATACCTCCACGACTGGGTCCGCCTACGAAGAAGATGACAGTAAGTATCGCAACCTACCAAACAAGGGAAGAAAGGGCACAGTTACATACCCACCCACTTCACCGACCCTGCAACGCTCCCACAACCCTTCACAGCAGCACAAGCCATACACCCCACAGCAAGAGGTACTTACCTGACACAAGGCAAATCCAACCTGCACAAAGTACATACATGTGCCCCATACCCACAGACAATGAAACCAGAGACCACGGCTCCAGAGTGTGCCTCCAACAACACAGGACAAACTTTAACCTTTATTATGCTCACTGAGCAACCGAAGTGCAGATAAGGCCAATGGCCGGTCCTTCAGAAAACAAGTCCGATGGGCCACAATGGCCCCAACCTGCCTCCCACAAGTGCTACGGTACTCCACCTCATAGGGGCAACAATGGGGCATCCAGGCACCTCAGGGAATAGGGGCAGGTGGTGGTGATTTACGACGGGGGTGGGGCTTAGATTTTGGTTCGGAAGGTGGAGGGGGTTTGGGTTTCCCCTTGGAAGGTGGGGGAGTGTGCTTGGACCGGGTGGTGGTAGATGGAACAGGTTCATCATGGGGCTTCTTCCTCTCTGGGGAAGGGGCACGGGAATGTGAAGGGCGGACGGGGTGGGCTGTGACGTGGAAGAAGTGGACAGGGAAAGAAGGCGAGCACGTTTAGGGACGGGGTGGGCCAGTGGGTTGGAATAGGTCAACACAGGAGAGGAAAAGTTTCTTAGGTGCAATTGGGGTGGACCTGGAGGAAGGTGTGGGGGTGGAGGTAGAGGGAGTGGTCGTAAATGGTGTAGGTGTGCATGATGTGGGTGCAGGTGACTGGACAGTATGCTGAGGTGTGGTGGATGTGTGATGGGTGTGTGTTTTGGTGCGTTTGAATGTCTTGGGAGGGGGGGGTGGACACAGTGGGACAAGACAGGCTAGCAGTGTAAATGGATGTTGTCTGGGTGTCTGCAAGTCTGGTGAGTGTGCTCCATGTGTCAACTAAAGTAGTTGTGGTGGGTGCAGGTGTGGTGTCTGGGGTGCATGAATGGATGTGTGCTATTGTGGTGACTGCAGGAATAGGGTGAGCAACAGTGAATGAGGGTGCAGTGCCTGGGGGTGTGCATGTACTGGGGACAGACAGGGAGGCGGAAGAGGTGGACACACTGGGGGAAGTGGATGATGTGTGTGCATGTGTATGTTGGTTGTGTGTATACTTGTGGTGGGAGGTGTGGTGCTTGTGTTTTGAAGTGTGTTGAGGTGTGGGCCTGCGTGTCACAATGTGTGCTTTGGACGGGTGAAGAGAATGGGGTCCTGGAAGGGGTAGAGGAGGTTGGAGGGGAGATGGAATGACCAGGGACACTGGCTGCCGTCAAAGAGGAGGCCTGAGTCTGAAAAGATCTCTGTAGGTCAGACACAGCACCGTGAATGCCAGACAGATAGGCACTGGTCTGCTGTATCTCTGATGCTAGCCCCTGGATGGCATTGATGATGGTTGTCTGCCTACAGAGATGGTTCTCAGGAGGTTAATAGCCTCCTCCGTGAGGGCAGTAGGGCTGACTGGGGCAGGGAAAGATGTGCCTGGGGCGAAAGAGACGCCCACCCTTCTGGGTGAGCGGGCACGGGCAACTCGGTGGGGAGGAACTGGGAGGGCGGTGATGGTATGGGGGTGGCGGAAGATGACACTGTAGGGGTGGGCCCACTAGGGTCTGCCACCGCCAAGGTGCTACCATCGGAGGGGGTATCGGAGTCACTACCTCCAGTGGTAGTTGCCTCCCCGGTGGCATTCCCCTCGCCCTCCAACCCACTGGTCCTCTTGGCGTCAGATGACTCTGCCTCCGAGGATCTGTGGGCCGCTGCATCCCCACTCGCCGGTGCCTCGGCTCCCTCGCTAGATGATGTTCATGTACCCAGGAAACACAAGAGAACAGGGATGGGGGGACAAAACAGGAGAGAATTTGTAAATAGCTGAATGGAGGTACAATAGTGGTTCACACATACACCCACCTAGAAAACCCTTCAACAGGCAGCACAAAGCGCTATACCCATGGCTATGCCCCTGACTAGTGGCCAGAACCCTGCTCTACAGCCATTCCCCAGAAAACTTAAGGACCTGAAGTGTAGTAGACCTGACCAAAACACCCCTACTCCCCACGGGGGCCATAATGTAGATGGACATCAGTCATAGTCCCTGCAACTAGGCAGCAAAAATCCGAATGCACACACACACATCCATCAAGGGTCAAAAATATGATATGTGTACTCACCTCCTTGTGACTGCTGTGCAGCCTTCAAGCGCCCATCCAGGTCTGAGTACGCCACCGCCAGGATGCGTTGCATACGGGGGGGTCAGTGCCCAACGGGCACCCCTTCCCTGTTGGGAGAGCTTCCCCAGATGGGCTTCGCAGATCTTTTGCACCCAGTGCCATAGGTCCTCCAACCTCTTCCTGCATTGAGTGCTCTGCCGGTTGTAGACCCACAGGGTCCGCACCTCCTTGGCGATGGCATGCCAAAGTCCCCACTTCTGGTGGGCGCTTACCTATAAGGGACACACAGAAATGTAACTGTGGCAGGCTGAACAGTATACACCAGACAGAGATCTGATTTTATGGTAATTAGAGGTTTATTTGATAGGAGTTTTGTTCATTCAAGTTTTCATAGTGACATGTGGAGTAGCCCAGTTAAATGTCTCTTCTTTACTTGGTCTTCTTTCTTCTCTCTTTCTTCCTTGGGTCAGATTTCTCGAGTGACGTGGTAAGGCTCCAGGGAGGTACCGACAAGAAAAGACAGAAGAGGGTTTGGATAAGTATATAGGTATTTACTGGGGCTTTTCTAGTGAGGAACGAAATAGGGAGTGGGTAAGTAGGGGAATGGGAGGGAAAGTGCGTCCACACGTGAACTGTGCTAAAGCATAACACTATTTGTGCTTCAGGTAAGTTATAAGGTGCACCCTAGAGTTTTAGGTATTCTTAGTTAGACTGTGCCCTTTTCTCTACCCCTCTCCCCTCTTACCCCTCCCCACTTCCCTTTCCCAGTGTAGATCTAGGGTTTCTGCCCCTTGTCCCTAGGAGGGACCGTACCTTTGTGAGCCACGACCCTCCAGGGTCGTGGCTAGGCTCCTGCGTCTGTCTGTCCTGCTCTCCGTGGCTGCTTGTCTCCTGGTGCCTGGTGGTCTGTTCCTTTGTTGTTGTTCTGGTGTTCTTCCTCCTCTCGCCCTCGCCGCTCTCCTCTTCGGCGTTGTTCTCCTCCCTTTCCCGCTCCGCGGCTGTTTTTAAAACGAGCGTTTCCCCGGGAACGGGGAAACGCAGCTGCGGCGAGTTGCGCGTCCCCATGACAACATGGGGACGCGGAAATGACGTATCGGGTTCGCCCGATACGTCAGTTCCCGAGTCTGTGTTCTCCGTGATCGGGTTCGCCCGATCACATACCCCTTCCCAAGAACGCTCTTGATCGAGGACCGGCGTAGGGCAAGGAAACTTGGATAGGTAATCCGCAGGACCCTGTTGCGTTCCAGGAACATGACAAACCTGAAAGGAAAATGGCTGAAGCTCAAGAAACCATCGGAGAATTCTAGAGTTGGAATCCTTATGTGAAGCAAGCCAGGTAAGCGGAGCATGATCAGTACACAGTACAAAAGGTCGACCCAGAAGATAATACTGTAAAGTCTCCACAGCCCATTTAATGGCCAAACACTCCTTCTCAATTGTGGGGTAATTTCATTCCCGGGGAAACAACTTCCGGCTAATAAATACAATCGGGTGATCACCACCACCCTCATCCGGTTGAGCGAGTACTGCCCCAATGCCCACATTCGAAGCATCTGTGTACACATGAAAAGGTTGGGAGAAATCAGGACATCGCAAAACTGCTTCCGAGGTAAGGGCGGATCTCAACCGGTCAAAACTGTGTCTCTGTTTTTCCGAAAAAGGGACCAATTTTTTTTTTTTTTTTTTTTGATAATAGGTCAGTAAGTGGCGCCGCCACCGTGGAATACCCCGGGATAAATCTACGATAATACCCCACGAGCCCAAGAAAGGAACGCAAATCTCTCTTTGTTTTTGGGGTTGGTGCGTTTTGAATCGCTTCTACTTTAGTCATTTGATGTTTTAGCATACCACTGCCTATCTTATAGCCGAGATATATGTCAGTCTTCCCCAAAACACATTTCTTGGGATTGGCAGTCAACCCGGCTTCTGTGAGAGTAGTGAAAACTTGGTGTAGATGGTACAAATGGTCAAGCCACGTATTGCTAAAGATAACAACGTCATCAAGATAAGCGGCAGAGAATGAATGAAAGGGTTTTAACAATCTATCCATCAACCTTTGAAAGGTTGCCGGTGCTCCATGAAGGCCAAAAGGTAACACAGTGAACTGATATAAACCAGATTGAGTCGAGAATGCTGTTTTTTCTTTATCTTCGGGAAAAAGGGGTATCTGCCAGTACCCTTTAGTGAGGTCTAAAGTAGACATATACTTAGCTGGCCCTATCTTCTCGAGAACATCATCCACCCGGGGAATAGGATATGAGTCAAATACAGAGATGGCATTGAGTTGGCGGAAGTCAATACAAAAACGAACTGTTCCGTCAGGTTTGGGAACCAGAACTACGGGTGAGCACCATGGGCTGACAGAAGGCTCAATAACTCCCATGTGTATCATCTTTTCTATTTCAGTTTCGATTATATGCTTCCTAGCCTTGGGAATACGATAGGGCCTTAATCGAATAATCCGGCCTGGGGTTGTTTTTATTCTGTGCTGGATTAGGGATGTTCTGCCTGGTGTATCTGAAAATACCCCTGAGTGTTGAGTTAAAAGGGCAGCTAACTGATCCTTTTGTGATTTTGTCAATGAGGTGTTGACAATGGGCAAATTTACCTCTTGTGGATTCCCAGAGGGAAACAACTCAATCTCTACTTCCTTAACGGGGGATAAGAGACAACTCGCTGCTACTCTTTCACTGACCTCGGGTTCCGCTTCCCATTTCTTGAGAAGATTCACATCATAAATTTGTGTTTTATTGGGGCTGACACTTAACTCGATGAGATAGGTGACAGGGGAGATTGCTCGAACAACCCTATATGGCCCTTGCCATCTAGCTAACAACTTTTGATCAGATGTGGGTCTCATAATCAAGACCTGGTCATTAGGAAGGAACGTACGGAGTTTACTTCCCTGGTCGTAATAGTGCTTCTGCGACTCTTGGGCCTTTTCCATATGTTGTCTTACATTCTCCCATAAGTCCTGTAAATGCGATTTCAACTTCTGCACGTATTCTAACACTGGTCTCCCCTCCTCTTGTTCTTCTTCCTCCCAGGTTTCGACTGCCATATCTAAAAGGGAACGAGGTTGCCTCCCGAAGACCAACTCAAATGGACTATGCCCTGTAGAGGATTGTTCGTGGGTGCGAATGGCATATAACACTAAGGGTAGTTTTTGATCCCAATCTCTCCCAGTCTCATCTACTATTTTCTTTAAGAGAGTTTTAATAGTCCTATTGTAGCGTTCTACCAGTCCGTCTGTCTGTGGATGGTAAACTGAAGTTTTAATCTGAGTAATGCCAAGTGTTTTACAGATTTGCTTCATAAGGTTGGACATGAAGGGTGTACCCTGGTCCGTAAGGATTTCTCGGGGAAACCCAGTCCTCGTGAATACTGTTATCATTGCCTGTGCTACCGTCTTAGTCGTCATACTGGAAAGAGGGATGGCTTCGGGATACCTGGTTGCATAATCTACCATCACTAGTATATATGTGTGTCCCTTAGTTGAGGGAAGTAAGGGTCCAATTAAATCCATTCCCACCCTACTAAATGGGATATCAATGATGGGAAGAGGTAAGAGAGGTGCTTTCCAGGGCCTGCCTGGTTCGGTGAGCTGACACCTAGGACATTGTGAGCAATATTTTCGAATATGAGCAAAAACCCCTGGCCAGTAGAATCTTCGGAGGAGATATTCTTCAGTTTTGTCTCGGCCAAAATGGCCCCCACCCGGTTGATTGTGTGCTAGAAAAAGTACTTGGTCTCTATATGTCTTGGGGACTACTAATTGGAATTTGCGTTCTCCTGTCCTGGTAGTGGTCACCCTATACAGAAGATTGCGTTGTACAAAAAAATAGGGACCCACCTCGTCAGTTTCTTCCGTTTTTGCTGTTCCCCAAGCATGAGCAAGAGTAGGGTCCTCCCTCTGATGCTGCCGGAAACTGGTGGGGTCCCTGTGATTCTCAGCTATAACTCTTATGGGAGTGGTTGGTTATTGGTTGCTCGAAACTGGGCCTTGCCTTCCCTCTTCTCCCGGCAAGAAAGTTTTCTACGATATGGGGGACAGTCAATTTCGCTAGAAAGGAAAGGAGCCTCGGCCCACCATTCGAAGTTCTCCTTGTGGGTACTATTTAATAGTTGCTGGAAGTGTACGTAATCTGTTCCCACAATACATTCCTCTATTAGTTGTTCCATGACTCCCATGGGAAGTAAGTCTCTGTGATTTCCCCACTCTAGTTCTACTGTGGAGAGAGGATATTGGGCCTTATCGCCGTGTATACAGCAGATAGTTACTCTTTGGCAGGTGTTTTCATCTACTGGATCTATTAAATCTTGTCGTATTACTGACTGAGTACAACCCGAGTCTATAAGGCCCGAGATGAGACGTCCATTAATTCGGAGTGTCTGTTTAAATACGCTATCCCCTATTCCTGTACATAATACTCTACGTCGGGTTACTCCTATTTCCATAGGTTCAGTCCCCTCTGTTCTCCTGGGACATACGCGAGCAATATGTCCCCATTCTCCGCAGTTAAAACATTGGGGTCCGGACATTGGATGGGCCTCCCCTGGTTTACGCAAAATAGGATCTTCCACAGGATATCTCTGGATGGGCCGTGTTGGAGGGGGAAGGGTTTTGGGATTGGGCCGAGGTGAAGTTGATCTTACGTCTGTGGATCTGTGATACACACAAGCCAGATCTATAGCCATGTCCGTATCCACATTAGGATGTTGTCTTATCCAGCTTTTTGTACCTGTGGGTAATGAGTCCAAATATTGTTCGAGGATAACTGTTTTAATAACATCCTCTCGACTATTGCCTACAGGACCTAACCATTTGAGCGCCAAATCCTTAACCCTAAAGTAAAAGGTCCGAGGGTCCTCATTTTGACTCCATCTAACCTTACGGAACCTTACTCGGTAATACTCAGTGTTGTGCCCAATCCGTTCCAAAATGCTCTTTTTAATGTCTTTATAAGGTGTTGTTCCATCGGGGTTGGCCGCCTGATAGGCTGCCTGTATGAGACCGGTGAGTAAGGGTGCGATGTATTGTCCCCATCGGTCTTCGGGCCACTGAGCCGAAGAGGCCACCCGTTCAAAGTTAGTAAAGAACGAATCAGGATCTTCTCCTTCCTGATACCGTTGAAGAACTGAACTGGGGACATTAGGGTGCACTTTACTAGCAGCTATGGTCTCAGTTAATTTTTTCATGGCGGTCTCGTGAACCAGTTGATTATTTGCCAATATAGTGGCCTGGCTCTTTAGGGCGGACTGTAAGGCTTCCCTATCTTCTTTGGCCTCGCGCTGGTGAGCCTCCCAGACCAGCTGTAAATGTCGCTGGCCTTCCACCAGCTGTTTAATCATGTCCTCAAGGCTCGGATGTTCACTCATGGTTATACCGTTCCTCAGCCGCCGGGACACACAGATCCCTCTTCTGACACCACTGTGGCAGGCTGAACAGTATACACCAGACAGAGATCTGATTTTATGGTAATTAAAGGTTTATTTGATAGGAGTTTTGTTCATTCAAGTTTTCATAGTGACATGTGGAGTAGCCCAGTTAAATGTCTCTTCTTTACTTGGTCTTCTTTCTTCTCTCTTTCTTCCTTGGGTCAGATTTCTCGAGTGACGTGGTAAGGCTCCAGGGTGGTACCGACAAGAAAAGACAGAAGAGGGTTTGGATAAGTATATAGGTATTTACTGGGGCTTTTCTAGTGAGGAACGAAATAGGGAGTGGGTAAGTAGGGGAATGGGAGGGAAAGTGCGTCCACACGTGAACTGTGCTAAAGCATAACACTATTTGTGCTTCAGGTAAGTTATAAGGTGCACCCTAGAGTGTTAGGTATTCTTAGTTAGACTGTGCCCTTTTCTCTACCCCTCTCCCCTCTTACCCCTCCCCACTTCCCTTTCCCAGTGTAGATCTAGGGTTTCTGCCCCTTGTCCCTAGGAGGGACCATACCTTTGTGAGCCACGACCCTCCAGGGTCGTGGCTAGGCTCTTGCGTCTGTCTGTCCTGCTCTCCGTGGCTGCTTGTCTCCTGGTGCCTGGTGGTCTGTTCCTTTGTTGTTGTTCTGGTGTTCTTCCTCCTCTCGCCCTCGCCGCTCTCCTCTTCGGCGTTGTTCTCCTCCCTTTCCCGCTCCGCGGCTGTTTTTAAAACAAGCGTTTCCCCGGGAACGGGGAAACGCAGCTGCGGCGAGTTGCGTGTCCCCATTACAACATGGGGACGCGGAAATTACGTATCGGGTTCGCCCGATACGTCAGTTCCCGAGCCTGTGTTCTCCGTGATCGGGTTCGCCCGATCACAGTAACATAGAGGTCAGACACTGGCCAATCATATACAGTTATGGGACGGACAGTTCAAACCGACTAACAGCACACACACATGCAGCGTTTCAGGAACTCTGGACCATCCAGTGTCAGAGGTGCACACATGTATGCAGCCAACACCAACCACTACACACATCCATGGCGCCCAATCCTCCTACTCACCTGTACCTCTGGCTATCCGTAGAGCTTGGCGTACAGGGGCAGGACCCCGTCCACGAGCTTCTCCAATTCCTCTTGGGTGAAGGCCGGGGCCCTTTCCCCTGCAACACGTGCCACTTCAATGACCAGAGGTAGGGCACAGCAGTACACTCAGTGGAGTACCTGCTTGCACAAGATCAGGGAGTCAAGTGAAGCTGGGGTGACGAGTTCGCGTACGGACCGCGGCGGTGTGCGATACGCTAGGTTCACCATTGACATCCATGTTAACCAATGAATTTGCGCACGCGGTAAACACCGCCTTACGCTGTTACGTCACCCGCTAGCAGTATGAGGTCACTTCCACAACGACAGTTCTGTATTACAGGGGGCAGACATTTTGGCTAAAACTACGCATTTGTAAAACTCTCATCTGCACAGTGCAGGTCCTATTGTTCCCCAAACACCCATAGGCATGTGACAATTAACATTACCTCACCTGACCAGCCCTGATCTATCATTGTGGTCATGTTGCTGTTATGTCACACATACTATGCATTAATGTCGAGCCCCATCGGTGTACAGACCATTGTTGATTTGTGGACCATGGTGGAGCGTCACATCATTATCAATTACAGACTCACTCGTGCAACTATTCTTGAACTTTGTGCATTACTGGATCCTGGCATGTCATCCCTACAGAAGTGCAGGTGCTCTCTGCACTCTATTTCCTGGCCACGGGCTCATTTCAAGTGACAGTGGGCATGGGTGCAGGTTTTTCACAGCCAATGTTTAGCATTATACTGTCAAGATTCCTGAATGCATTTGTACGACACCTGCAGTCCTATGTGAGGTTTCCCCAAAGTGCTGACCTCCCTGCCATCAAGTCGGACTTCTATTCCTTTGCCAACACACCCCATGTGATAGGTGCCATTGATTGCACCCACATAGGTACCATCCCCCCAAGAGTCAGTGAAAAGGTATACAGAAACAGGAAGAACTTTCATTCCATGAACATTCAATTGCTGTGTACTGCAGAACATGTGAATGCCATGTTCCCTGGTTCAGTCCATGATTCATTTGTGCTGAGGAACAGTAGTGTGCCACACAAGATGGAACAACTACAAGAGGACAGAGGGTGGATCATAAATAGGTGTTTCTGTCACTTATTGCCACATAGCAGACAGCCAGGCTGTCTGCCTCTGAGGCTTGTCAATGAAAGTTCTGTTTTGCACATTTTTCTAGGTGAACCTGGCTATCCCAACTTGGGTTGGCTCCTGACACCAGTGAGGAATCCTGGAACAGATGCAGAGAGGAATTACAATGAGGCCCATTGACGTAGTAGTAGGGTGATAGAGCGCACAATAGGTCTCCTGAAGACTAGATTTAGTTGTCTACATATCTCTGGCGGTTCCCTGGCCTATGGGCCTGAAAAGGTGCGTAGAATAGTGGTGGCCTGCTGCATGCTGCACAACGTGGCTGTGAGAAATGCTATCTCCCTCTTGGAGGAGGAGGGTGCTGTATATCCTGACCAGCTTCCTCAGAGAGGGGATGAGAGTGATGGTGATGATGAGGAAGGGGAAGATGTAAATTCCAGGACCCAACTGATACAACTCTACTTCCAGTAACTATGTGAGACAATTGGATAAGATTGGGGTCTGTGCATCATACTGTAAGTGTGCCTTGCCATCTAGGGGGGGTGTTGGTTCAATACTAATTGCCACTGTGACCAGGTCTGCATAGGACAGATTACAATTTTGTCTAATATTTCAACACATATGTAGGCACAACAACATGTAAGGTGTGTGGTGCTTTACATGCTACTCAGATACCAATAAAGGAGTTAAAAACCAGTTGCATCCATACTTCACTTTGTTCAAACATTATGACAGGGGACATAGTAACAGTTGAAAAGGTGTTTTATGTGGTGCAGGGGTTAAATCATGCAGATTACAGTGATGGGAGTGGGCTAATGGTGGTTGTCCAACATGGCAACATGGTTGCAGCATTGTTGGCAGTAGTGGTAGGTCCATCCATGCTTACATGAGTTTGTAGTATTGGTAGCACTGTTTGGTGGTTGATTAAGTGGGACATTGGGAGGACAGTTTTTGGCAAAGTCACTTCTTAGAGGGGGCCTTGTTCTTGGCAGGTGTTCCTGTGCGATATCTTGGCCTGAGGGTCCGTTTGGGCACCTGTTGTTGGGCTGTAGGGTTGAGATGGATGTCCCCTGTGTGTCCTCAGAGGGTGGTACATGTGAAGTTGCTGCTGATGCTCTTGTTGTCCGGTCTGTATCCTGTGCTGTAGTAGGGGCTTCCTGTTCTGTGTGGGCCTCAGGCTATGTTTGGACGAGCTTCAGCAGCGCACCTGCTATGCTGGCCATTGTGGCATTGTGCCGTTTCCACTGCTCCATGGCCTCTTGGTGGTGTGCTTGCTGCATCCTCTGACTGTGCTACAGGGTGTATACTATTTGGGCCAATCTGTCCTGGGTATGGTGATATGCTCCTGTAACCTCTGAAATCAAGTCATGGGCTGCAGCATCCATCCTGTGGCCTCCCCTCCGGACCACTGATGCCCTCGCACTGGGCCTAGCCCCCTGTGCCTATGTTCCCTGCACAGGTCTGGCAGTACCACTTGTACTGGGGCCATCGTCTTCCGGCCTGTTGGTAGGGGGTGACTGTAGCCTCTGTACTTGTGTTCCACCAGTCTGTGGCCTGGATACACATGTGTGTGGACGGTTGCCCTGGGCTAATGTTATTGCCTTGGTGGTAGGGGTGTAAGTGGTATCCTGGGTGGGGCTGCTGGATGGTGACAGTCCAGGACTGTGTGAGGGGCCAGGCAGATCGTCAATGTCCAGGGTTCCATCCCCAGTGTCCTGGGAGGTGCCTCTGTCTTCTTGTGGGGCACTGCCACTCCTTGTCCTGTCTGTCAGGGTGGCATGGGTGGTGGTGCCTGTTGGGAGGAATGGACATGTCTGTTACATTAGCATGGTTGGATGGGGTGCACAGGCCTGGGCAGGTTTGTGCAGGTTACACACTTTGGGGCCATGCAGGATGCTTTGGTGAGGTTAGCATTGCTTTTAGCTTAGGATGTGGAGGTGCATTTTGGGTGCTGTAGGCCATTGTGTTTCCTTACAGGGGTGGGTGGCTGTGCACAGGGGAGGGCTGTGGGCCTGTTAGTGAGTTTCTGGGTATGCAGGGGGGCTGGATTAAGTTCTTGTGGGCAGGTTGGGGTAGTGGTCCTGGTGGCTGTTGGAGGGGTAGGGTGGTGTATGCATTACAGGTGTGATGGATATGGGGTAATTGTAGATGACTTACCCGAGTCCATTCCTCCAGTGAGTCCAGTGAGTCCCTCAGGGTGCAGGATGGCCAGTACCTTTTCCTCCCAGTCAGTGTAGTTGGGTGGTGTTGGTGGAGGTCCTCCCCCAGTCTTCTGGACTGCAATGTGGTGCCTGGATACCATGGACCTGACCTTCCCCCATAGGTCATTCCATCTCTTGCGGATGTCGTCCCTGTTGCGTGGATGGTGTCGCACTGCATTGGCCCGGTTGACTATTGTCTGCCATAGCTCCATCTTCCTGGCGATTAGTCTGTACTGGACCCGTGCCCCGAATAGTTGTGGCTCGACCTTCAGGATCTCGTCCACCATGGTCCTTAGCTCCCTTTCTGTGAAGCGTGGGTGTTTGGGGGGGTACTATGGTGAGTGTTGTGAATGGTGTCTTGTGTGGATCTAGGTGAGGGTGCTCTTGTGTGGTCGGGTGTAAGTATTGTGGATTGTGGTGTTCGGTGTCTGCTTCTGGTGTTTTCTGTCTTAGTTGGCCTACTTTTGTTGCAAAGGATTGTGGGGTGTGTCTGTGAGTGTTTTATAGTGTTGTGGATTTGTGTCAGGTGTGTGGGTTGCTAACTTATCCAATGTGTGCACTTCTTACTGTTTGGTCCACTTGCCGCCCATGGCAGTCTGCACACCAATGGTCGATCGGCTTCCACTGACCGCCCCAGTGATTTATGCTTCATTATTTGATTGGTGTGCTTGGCGGTGGCGGGGTGGAGGGGTGGGAGGTCCAGCATTTCCGCCGACAAGCTCCTGGCGGTGACTGGTGGCAGGGTGGTTTTTGTCAGATTCAGATTTTTGACTCATCATATGGCGGGTTTCTGTTCACCGCCAATGGTGGTCTTCTGTTTGCTGTCGCCATGGCAGTCTTCAGTTCGCTGTCGCCAAGGCAGTCGACTGTGTCTACCGCCAGGTTCATAACGAGGGCCATAATGTCTTCAAAAGAACTACACTTTTCTGGGACTTCATCCACGTCAGACAATTCATCTGTGGACGACATTTTACAGGGATCACTGCACAACTTGCAGAAGTACAAGGAGTTGCTCATGAGGGTGTGTTTAGCTCTCCAGACTGTCAACATAGATCCCATTATGCTAGATATTACTTAAAAGTGCCTGAATCTAAGGACTATCCTTGGAAGACCGCTAAAACCTGTTCTCCTGGGCAAAGCCTTGAACTCTGTGTATGTTGTTTCCAGTCTGCATACTTCTTTCCCTTGTGGGTTTTTACTTTCTCCAGAGTAGGACCAGAACTGGAAGTGGTGTGAGAAGGTGAGTTTTGAGCTTTTGACCTAATAGTTTATCAGGAGACTGCCTTCCCCAGGCTTTGACAAATAAGACAGGTAATAAGCACCTTCCCTACCACTTCATCATGAAAAGGAAACCACAGTTTTGTAGTAGGAGTCCTTAAGTAGCCACTATGGGGGTCATTCCTACTTTGGCGGGCGGCGGAGGCTGCCCGCCAAAGTACCCCCGCCAGAACACCTCTGCGCGGTCAGAAGACCGCCGCGGTGATTCTGGCTTTCCCGCTGGGCTGGCGGGTGACCGCCAGAAGGCCGCCCGCCAGCCCAGCGGGAAAGCGCCTTCAACGAGGAAGCCGGCTCCGAATGGAGCCGGCGGAGTTGAAGGCGTGCGACGGGTGCAGTAGCAACCGTCGCGATTTTCAGTGTCTGCATAGCAGACTCTGAAAATCATGGTGGGGCCCTCTTACGGGGGCCCCTGCAGTGCCCATGCCATTGGCATGGGCACTGCAGGGGCCCCCAGGGGCCCCACGACACACCATACCACCATCCTGTTCCCGGCGGCCAAAACCGCCAGGAACAGGATGGCGGTCGGAATCCCCATGGCAGCGCAGCAAGCTGCGCCGCCATGGAGGATTCCCCTGGGCAGCGGAAAACCAGCAGGACACCGCCGGTTTTCCGTTTCTGACTGCGGCTGTACCGCCGCGGTCAGAATTGCCCTGGATGCACCGCCAGCCTGTTGGCGGTACATCCGCGGTACCCTACCCTGGCGGTCTCGGACCGCCAGGGTAGGAATGACCGCCTATGTCTCTTATAGGAAAGTTCCACCACATGTTATCTCATAGTCCACAAAACCATCAGGCATGTACCACTGAGAACTAAATCCTTTATTTGGCAGTTAAGGCCACTTTGACCGTATCAAGTGGAACATGGCTCAGTGAGGCTGAACTGGCAGTCAACATCTTTTACTCTTTAAGTATCACACCATTGTTGAGAGTCAACCAGTTTGGCCAGTGCCAATAAGGGAGGACTGTACTATGAAACATTGAAAATGTCATCCTTCCTCAGTGTTAACAGATGAGCCTGCTTCACTGTATATCACCTATCAATGGAGTGATACTACAGCTGACAATTGGAAAGCAGGACAGGAAGTTAGCAGGAATTTGTTCTTTGCTGTGCCAGTATAAATTTTTCTTTATATCTCAAACTCCACTTCTCAATGTGATGGGCATCTTTGCTTTTGGATTGTCAATGTGGACAACAGCGCTTGCTTAGTAACCACTGTAAATGTCTTTCATATATGAACGGATGGAAGTGGTTATAGGTTCAAGCTATCAGAAGATTTTTTTTCCTGCTCAAGAAGCAATTATCTTTCGGGTCATCAAAATTCCACAGGCATACGTACGTACAGGGAGTGCAGAATTATTAGGCAAGTTGTATTTTTGAGGATTAATTTTATTATTGAACAACAACCATGTTCTCAATGAACCCAAAAAACTCATTAATATCAAAGCTGAATATTTTTGGAAGTAGTTTTTAGTTTGTTTTTAGTTTTAGCTATGTTAGGGGGATATCTGTGTGTGCAGGTGACTATTACTGTGCATAATTATTAGGCAACTTAACAAAAAACAAATATATACCCATTTCAATTATTTATTATTACCAGTGAAACCAATATAACAACTCAACATTCACAAATATATATTTCTGACATTCAAAAACAAAACAAAAACAAATCAGTGACCAATATAGCCACCTTTCTTTGCAAGGACACTCAAAAGCCTGCCATCCATGGATTCTGTCAGTGTTTTGATCTGTTCACCATCAACATTGCGTGCAGCAGCAACCACAGCCTCCCAGACACTGTTCAGAGAGGTTTACTTTTTTCCCTCCTTGTAAATCTCACATTTGATGATGGACCACAGGTTCTCAATGGGGTTCAGATCAGGTGAACAAGGAGGCCATGTCATTAGATTTCCTTCTTTTATACCCTTTCTTGCCAGCCACGCTGTGGAGTACTTGGACGCGTGTGATGGAGCATTGTCCTGCATGAAAATCATGTTTTTCTTGAAGGATGCAGACTTCTTCCTGTACCACTGCTTGAAGAAGGTGTCTTCCAGGAACTGGCAGTAGGACTGGGAGTTGAGCTTGACTCCATCCTCAACCCGAAAAGGCCCCACAAGCTCATCTTTGATGATACCAGCCCAAACCAGTACTCCACCTCCACCTTGCTGGCGTCTGAGTCGGACTGGAGCTCTCTGCCCTTTACCAATCCAGCCACGGGCCCATCCATCTGGCCCATCAAGACTCGCTCTCATTTCATCAGTCCATAAAACCTTAGAAAAATCAGTCTTGAGATATTTCTTGGCCCAGTCTTGACGTTTCAGCTTGTGTGTCTTGTTCAGTGGTGGTCGTCTTTCAGCCTTTCTTACCTTGGCCATGTCTCTGAGTATTGCACACCTTGTGCTTTTGGGCACTCCAGTGATGTTGCAGCTCTGAAATATGGCCAAACTGGTGGCAAGTGGCATCGTGGCAGCTGCACGCTTGACTTTTCTCAGTTCATGGGCAGTTATTTTGCGCCTTGGTTTTTCCACACGCTTCTTGCGACCCTGTTGACTATTTTGAATGAAACGCTTGATTGTTCGATGATCACGCTTCAGAAGCTTTGCAATTTTAAGAGTGCTGCATCCCTCTGCAAGATATCTCACTATTTTTGACTTTTCTGAGCCTGTCAAGTCCTTCTTTTGACCCATTTTGCCAAAGGAAAGGAAGTTGCCTAATAATTATGCACACCTGATATAGGGTGTTGATGTCATTAGACCACACCCCTTCTCATTACAGAGATGCACATCACCTAATATGCTTAATTGGTAGTAGGCTTTCGAGCCTATACAGCTTGGAGTAAGACAACATGCATAAAGAGGATGATGTGGTCAAAATACTCATTTGCCTAATAATTCTGCACTCCCTGTATATGCCTGGGTGCCTCTGGATCAGGTTCATGCTAGGCCAGAATAGTACTCAAGCTATCTGGGTTTGTGAGTATTGTCCTCCAGGTCCTGATGACAATCCTCCTCACCCCCCAGAACAAGCTCTGCCTATACAAATTAGAAAGTTCCAGGCAAAAACAATGCTGGAGTGAAGTGGAAATGGGATTGAGGGAGAGAAACACTCATCAAACCAAAGTCTTCTGCATCACTCTCTCAGGTATCACGTAACAGCAGGAACTTTTTTTTCGTAAGGGAGATATTTGCTTTAAATGGGCAAATATTAGGCCTGTCCTTTTACCGTTATGTGTAATGGGAGAACTGATGAAGGGAAGACCTTTGTTCTTTAGGTGCTTTGTAGCCAGTTGGGCAACAGCCCAGTGGTAGGGGGAGCTGGTCAAAAAACTGTTTGGTGTAGCTGAGGCAGGCCAGTGCACAGGCACCCTTCAGGTGCCAAAGACCTGTGCCAACCTGGATTTTCCTTAGCATGTAGAACGTTTTCCTCAGTAGTTAAGGAGTGTTCAGGATTCACCCCTACCTAGTGGCTAGTAAACCCTTCAAAGATGGCAAGTCACCCACAGCTCAGCAGAACACATTCTGGACCTGGGGAAGAACAGAAAAGGACTGAACCTGCCATCTGGAACCTGTAAAGAAACGTGAAGAACGTGACCTGCTCCCACTCATATACCCAAGACAAAGGTGAATTCCATTTGATGTACCTATAGCCACACAGGAGGTCAGCCAAGGGTAATTTGGCTGACTTCCTGTGTTGCTGCACGTGTATCCAAAGCTGCAAAAAGCCTCTTTTCTGGTGTGACCAGTTGCAACTGCATGAAGACTAAATCCTGCTGGTGGCCTCTGCTGGATTGAGTTCTGATCCCTAAGTGCTTGCTATCCTTGAAGTCCTGGAACCGTAGTGGTATGCAAAAGAACCTATTTAAAATTTGAACTTGGAAAAATTTGGGACTTCCAGACCTCCGGAAGACCGGAACAGAAAACCACTACAAGTCAATACACCCAATGTGTGAGCTTGCTTGGTAAAAAAAAATTAGGTTGATCCCACTTGGAGTTTTTGCTACCTCAAAATCTAATTCAACTGACCATCACAGTAGATCTACCCAACTCCGGGGTGACCAAGCCTGCTGCCTTGCCTCGCTGGAGGAAACTGAGCAGCAAAGAAGACACTTTGGGGCTCATTATGAACACGGCGGTCGAGACCGCCATGCCGGCGGTGGTGGAAATTACCACCACCGGCATGGCGGTCTCAACTGCCACATAATGAACACAGGGAGGACCGCCACAGGCAGCCCTCCACCACCGCCAGGCTCCCGTCGACAGGCAGCCTGACGATGGTGGAATTCTTTATCAGACAGGGCAGCGCTGCAAGCAGTGCTGCCCTCTGGATAAAGAACCCGTGTTCCTTCAGCCATTTCCTGGCGGTTTCACCCTGCATGGGCAGTGCAGGGGCCCCCATGCACAGCCCCGTCGCACAGGTCTCTGCCTGATTTACGGGCAGTGATTTGCGCGACAGGTGCTGCTGCACCCGCCGCACTGCGGCATTGACAACGGCTCCATATGGAGCTGTCGGCAATGCCCTGGCCCAGCATTCTGCTGGGCCGGGTGGCAGAAACACTGTTTCCGCCCGCCGGCCCAGTGGAATGTTGATTATACGGCCAGCGGGGTCACAAAGGGGCTGGTGGTCTATCTGTAGACCGCCAGCATGAACACGTCGGGGAATCCAGCTGTGTTCATAATAAGCCCCTTTGTCTAAAAGTAGAAATCATGACCAGGCAAAGGTGCCAAAAGTATCCAGCTGACAAGAGGACTTCCCCAGGTGTGAATTTGACATTTCCAGTTCTGAGCTTTTCCCACCAAAACCAACAGCTACAGATGGTCCTTGCTCCAACATCGAAGGGACTTCAAAGTCTTATCTGACTTTGATGGGACTTCGCAGGATACAGCCCTTTTACTTGCCCTGCTGGAGGATTGTAAGTCAGAGGGTAACTTTGAACAGGATGAACCTTCTTGGCATATCTGCCCTACGCTTATACCAGTTGTCCTGAAATCGCACCTAGGTCCTGGTCACATGTGAACAGAACTTTTTATTTGTGCTCTGCTTTATCTTGGTACTTTTTGTATTAAATCTTTCAAAATTCATATCTCTGGATCCCTTTATTGGATTTTTGTTGGTTTGGTGTAATATTGTTATGTAACATTTTCTCTATTTTTATAAATTGGAGTCAGATTTTTATTATGTTCTATTATTGACTTTTTCACTGTTTTGGTACTTCAAAATGCTTTACACATTGGGGGTCATTACGACCCTCGCGGTCGGTGGTAAAGCAGCGGTAAGACCGCAAACAGGCCGGCGGGAAAAAATTGAATTGCCGCGGTCATCCGCCACTTCACCATTCCGACTGCCATGGCGGTGAAGACCGCTGGGCTGGAGATTGCGGTCTCCAGCCCGGCGGTCATCACTAGACCGCCAACGGTATCAGGACCCTGCATACTGCCATGGATCTCAGGTGGTTGGGAACCGCCATGAGATCCATGGCAGTGGGCACTATCAGTGCCAGGGAATTCCTTCCCTGGCACTGATAGGGGTCTCCTCCACCCCCGCTACCCCTCACGAATCCTCCTCCATCCCCCCTCCCCCTGCCACCCCCCAAAGGTGGCACTACCCTCCTCCCCACCCCGACCCGAACAGGCACATATACACACCCCTACATGCACATATACACACCCCTACACGCACACACACCCAACATGCACATATACACACCCCTACACGCACACATACACCCCGACAACACATACCCGCACACATACAAACAGACATGCACACCGTCCGACCCGCACTCATTTCCCATACACACAACACCCCGCACTCATACACTCACTCACTAACCCCCTCTACACTCTCACACCCCTATGCACACACACAACACACAACAGCCCGCCACCCCCTTCCCTAATGGACGATCAACTTACCTTGTCCGTTGATCCTTCGGGAGGGGACGGGATCCATGGGGACAGCTCCCCACCAGAACACCGTCACCAGAACACCGCCACACCGAATCATGGGACGTGTAACTGTGGAAGAAAACCAAATGAGCAGTAGAATGGAAAATGACCAAGAGATGTGTGAAAAGAATTGTATGGCAACCAAGTGACCGACTACTCATGTAAATTAATAGTGTAACACGGAAGATACTGTTCTAATGACTGCTTGATTCTCTCAGTCTGACTGTCAGTATGGGAATGGTAACTCAAGCCCCTGCTTTTACAAATTCAGATGGTCACCCATGTATTTTGGCAGTCTGTTTCATAAAGAACATTATTAATTGCGGAGTGTTAAGTATCTTGTGCACGGGACTTAAATGTGTATATTTTGCAAAGAAGTCAACAACAACAAAACTAAGACAGGGGTAAGTATGTTATTAAATCCATTAAAATATTTTGTATGATTTATCTGGTGTGGCTAAAGAAATCAATAAAACGGATGGTTTCTTCTGAGATGTTTTAATTTGGTCACATATGGGACATTGGTTCATGTATTGTTTCACATCATTTTTCATTGAGGGCCACCAGATATGACTATTTAGAAGGTATAAAGGTTTCCTGTCAACAAATATCCTGCACTTGGGAAATCATGACACAAGTACAAAGCTTTTTCCTATGTTCTTCTAGAGGAAGAAACAGGTTACGATTGTAAAAGAACACTTGTTTACAATGTTCCTTTCCTGTGGATATTCTGCAATTCTGTCCTCTTCCTTCCATTATGTCAGTTCTGACTTGATCATATCCAGGAATATCTTAATTTCTGTGATGTTCACTCTTTGAATGACCAATAAGTGTGGAGCCTCCATTGAACTTCTATCTAGTTATTTGCTGCAGGGAAGCATCTGCTTTGCCATGTCTTTTTCCTGTCCATACCTTATCTGATGCTGAAATCTGGAGAAAGATGTAATCATGTGGGTTTCATGGGAGTTAGTGTACTTCCTCAACTTCAAAAACCCTAAATCCTTGTGACCTGTCCAAACCATTACTGGATACACTGACCCTCCAAGTGATGATGCCAGTGAGAAAAGGCTTAATTGATAGTCAGTAGTTCCTCTTTGTAGTTTGTGTTGTTTTGTTTAGTAGATGTAAAAGTCCAGGAAAGGAAGGCTACAGGTTGGGCTTCCTTTGTGGTGGGGTCTCGCTGAGACTGCACTGCAGCCAAGGCATCTATCTCGAAAATTAATGGAAGGTTGTGGTCAGCATACTTGAAAAGATGGGCTGTATTGAAAGCAGTTTTAAGATGTTCAGATGCTTTTTGTTGTTCAGGTCCCAGTTAAATACTGTTAATTTTCTACTTAAGTGTAATATGGGTGGTAAAACTGTGGGGAAAGCTTCAATTAATTATTTACATAAATTTGCAAAAGCCAGAAACCTTTGTTTCTGATTGATACTTCTAGCCTGCAGATTCTGCACCTTTTTAATATTTTCCAGGCATCAGACTGGATCCAGAAACTTTTCAGCAGTACCTCTGTGCATCAAAGAGTGGTGCCTTACAGCTCTTCACTGACACCATTCCACTCTGAAAATGACATGCCGGTCCTAAATAGGTGCCAATGTGCAAGGGATGACACCTCCTAAAACAACAGGCTTCAAGCCCTGTAGGGATTGTCACAAACAAATGTCTATGACAGATCCACTTCAGATGTGCCTGTGGGTGAATTGCGGCGACTGCATGTCGATGTACTCAAAGGCCATCAAGAAATGCAAGGCAGCATTTTATGTCACCAAGTATAACAAAACTCCCCAACTGGAACATTCAAAGCCTCGCTCCGTGTCTAAGGCCCTCTCAGTGATGTTCCCCAAGACAACAGAGCTGCTCCAGAGGTCGGTCTTTACTGCGCTCCAAATTCTCAGGTAAGTATATGAAACATAAGAAGTCGAAGCAGGATTCCGTTCCCCCACTCCACTTGCCTGTTTTGGAAAAACGCTGATTTTCTCTTCTCTTGAGTGCTTTAAGGAGAGCAGTCCTTTCCACCCTGCCTTGCCAACCGTAGCCGTTCCACTGTTCTCTTACTGCCAACCTGTCCAAACCAGCAGTTTTGTGTTAGAGGCTGTGGTGCCCACGGCCCCTGTAGCCAGTCTCAGCACGCCACCCAGCCTGTGCCCCCCAAACTTCTTTAGCATGCCCCTGCATGGACACAGCCACCTGGTGGCAGGCTGAATTCACTGATTCTGCAAGGGCTGGCAGGCGATCACGTCAGACAGGTGGTTAGCAAGGGATACACCAATGTCCTTGCTTTCTTCTCCAACGCACCTTCCACCATCCCCTCCCTCAATGACTGATCGAGGACCATCTCCTTTTTTGCGGCAGGAAGTGTAGGACCATTTGCCCAAAGAGGCTGTTTAGAGGGTGCTGGTGCCCGAAGTAGGATGTGATTGTTATTCCATCTTTCTGGTGCCCAAGAAGGCCCAGGGCTTGTCTTCCCTGGACCCTGGAGACTGGATTGTAGGGTTGGACCTGCAGGACACCTATTTACATAGATAGGCATTTCCAGCTTGATGTGCTCACCTTTGGTCTCACCAGCCCCGAAGACCACAAAGAATGTGCAATATCATCACTTCTGTGTTTTGGAGTCTCCAATGCGTCTCTCGATCGGAGACGTGTTCCGCCTCAAGTGGAACTTGGGACTCATGAATGTCTTTCTGCTGATACTGCTCCTGCCCTGAGTTCTCAAGAAGATCGGGACAGACAGGACACAAGATATCCAATGGCTCCCTAGTGGGCATGAATAGTATGGTATCCAAAACTCCTGGACTTGAGCATATGTCCTCTGATCAGGCGGCCCCTCTGGACGACCTGCTCTCGCAGCAATAGGGCAGAGCACTGCAGCAGGGCCTTCAAACTCTCTGCCTTCATACTTGGAGATTGAGTGGCGACAGCTGAACACCTTTGACCTTTCTCTGGAGTTGGTTGAAGTCTTCTTTGCAACCAGGCGCCCCTCAACAAAAACTGCAAACCTGTTGTTGGGACAAGTTTGTGACTTGGTGCGGTACACTCCAGATTGATCTCATCCAGGCCAAATTATCTGCTTTCGGTACAGCCAAAGATTATCTTTTGGCCCTTTCAGCCTTTTTACGTTTGCCAAATCAGCCCTTGCTGTATAAGTCACTGGTTGTGATGTAATTTTTGAAACGGCTGAAAAACGTGTTTGCCCCTTCTCCCTTTTTCATACTCCAATAGGACCTTAATCCATTCCTTACTTATCCTATGTTATAGGTGCTCTGTTTGAGCTACTTCAAAGCTCTCCTTTATGGCTCCTCACTATCAAGACTTGTGTTCAAATTGAGCTTTATGCGCTTTGTGTCAAGCCACCATACACTTCCTTCTTCCCAGACAATCTGGTTCTGTGGACATGGGCACTCTTCCTGTCGAAAGTTGTGACGATGTTCCACGTCCATCAAAGCATCACCCTACCAGCATTCAATGCTCTAAGGTAAAGAGAATTCATCACTTGGGCCCAAACAGAGCACTGAACTTCTACATAGATCATACCAGAGACTGCTGAGTGGACAATAGCTCTTTGTGAGGTCTCTGGAGCAAAAAGGGCAAGGCAGTACAGAAGAGAATCATATCTCACTGGATTGTACTCTGCAATATAGTCTGCTATGCAATGGCAAAAAAGCAGCCTTCGGATGGGCTGCATGCTCATTCTACCAGAGCCAAAAATGCTGTCACTGCTTAGTCGTGTAGTTCATGTTCTAGACCAGTCGTTCCCAACCTGTGGTCTGGGGACCCCTAGGGGTCTGCAAAGCCTCCTCAGGGGGTCCACTACTGCTTAGAAAATTAAATAATATTACCAGATTAGGTCCCCACCTTTCAGTAGTGACTCAATGTGGGGTCCCCAGATTCCAAAAAAGATACAGTGGGGGTCCCCGGGCTCCAGTAATGATAAAGTGGGGGTCCAAAGAAGTCTAGACAGTTGCCAGGTGCCTACGTAGGCGGCCCTCCATACTTTCACAACCCATTTTTGCCTGGACAGTCAGGTTTTCTGGGAGAGGCATTTTGCTTGCGCTGTCCTGTAGGGCTTTCTGATTCGAGTCTATTCACAGACCCACATCTGGATAGGTATTGCTTTGGTATCTATTAAAATGGTAAGGAATCTGTGCTAGAAGTCTCTATCAGAAAAATAAGTTACTTACCTTTGGTAATACTCTTTACAGTAGAGAGTCTATCTTGCTGCAGATTCCTTGTCAACACTCCCAATTCTATGATTGCTATTAATATCAAGTCTAGAAATCTGCACTCTGTCTACCAATTTGCTTTTGGGGCTCTGCATCTGGGGACAAGGACAGTCTCAAAGCAGCATGCAGGTGTGGTGCCTATAAAGACTCGCTCATCATTTCATAAATGGAATGTCGTCAGTGGGGAGCCACAAGACACTATCCTCTGGCTCAAAGGGGTACTGCTGAACATTTTTGTGGTTCTAGTCTCACACTTGGGGAATATTAAAAAGATGAAGAATCTGCTGCTAGATAGATTTTCTACCTGAAAAAGTGTTACCAAGGGTAAGTAACTTGTTCATTTCTTTTACATTGCGGGAACAGGGCTAGACTACCACTGCTGAGACCTTTTAAGGATTCATGTTCAATCTCTGATCTGACAGGATGAAACCCACAAATGCCACTGAGCTAGTTTAAAAAATACACTTGTCCTACTTCACATACAAGGAATGATTATGTTGGCTAACACTTCTCTAACATGCTCCTCCAAGGATTTCAAAAAGATGAGTTATCATCCAAACATATAATAACAAAATATCTAATATATCTTGGAAGATATGTTTGACTAGATGTTGAAACGTGGCTGGAGCAATGAACAATTCAAGGAGGCAACTCTGGGGCATCTGATCAAACTTCAAACCCACCACCCTTTGCGCCCAGAAATCCCGTACTGGCTTACAATGCCAAGCCAAATGCAAGAAATCTGCCGCCCCACTTCCGCACCTTGGGCAAGTGTCAGAACGTACAGCAGAGATCCTCCGTAGCCCTCTGGGAGTAACATAGATTCTATGAAGGAAATTATGTCTAAGGACTAATTTAAAACAGGGATTACATGAGACAGTGTGTGTAAGAGCATTTACTCAAGCCCAGTCCCTCTCTGACAACGGGGCAGTGAAGTCCTAATTCCAGGCCGTTCAGGCTGGCGGCGGTGGGCCTATAATATCTGAATGCATGGCTTTATACAGTAAGGAGATCAGGTGACTACCCACGCCACAGGTAAGGAGGACACCCAATGTATGTGTTGCTTTTGGTGCATCAGGAAAAGTTAACCATGTTTCATGTGCAACAGCTGCCAGACCTTCATATTGCAAGAATTTACCCCGACCCAGTAAGAAGGCATCCCGAGCTTCCTCGAAGGAGAGAAACCTTTCATTTGGGTATAAGTCACCTAGCACCTCACAGCCACCCTCACGTCATTGCTGAAAGGACATATTGTTCATCATGTGATGGACTGCTTTAAGAATCCACATTGGGAATTCACGATGAAAAGGAGCGCACTTAAGAGCAATGTGTACAAACCTACGCCAAATAATTGCAGTTTGCCGAACTAGATATGAAGCAGATTGCTCCACTGTCTGTCCCTCCATCAGTAACTCTGGCAGCTTTCCTATGTCACCCTCCCAGTCAGAAGGTGTTTTTCCCAGTTCTCGTCTGGATCCAGCCAGCATGCAGCATGTTGAATATGAGCCACAACATAATACAAATCCAACCTCGGAGCTTCCAACCCACCCTCTTCATGTTGTCTTGTTAGGATTGACAAGGCAACCATAGGCCTTTTACCCGCCCATAATAAGGAAACAATGATAGAGTCTAGTCGTCAGAAATAACTCTGTGGAATTATAGTCAGAGAATTCTGCAGGGTGTACAGACACCTGGGAAGAAGGACCATCTTGGCGATCTCCCAGCTGGTCCATTAGTGAAAGTGGTAACGTGTTTTTTAAAATATGACTGATTTATTTAGGCCCTCAATTACTCTCCCCAGGTTAAGCGCAATCTGTGAATTACATGTACGTGCCATGCTAATGCCCAGGTAGCTAAAATCAGAGTCCTCCCAACAGAGTGCCACTTCCGGAAGCCAGTCAGGGGGGATGGAGGCCAGACCTACAAGTGGGAACACCTGTGACTTAGCTTTATTCAAGTGCAGTCCTGATATGGCACCAAACTCATCAAGGATGTGCAGCAGGGCTGGAAGAGCCTCTCTAAGGGAGGACAAATAAAACAGAGCATTGTCCACGTATATGGAGACAACATGGTGGTTAGCCACTGTCTATATCCCCCAGGGTTGCAGCTCATGCCTTGCCGTGAGCACCATGGGTTCTATCCCAAGTGTGAATAGAAGCGGAGAAAGCGGGCATCCTTGTTGTGTACCCCTGCCCAACGACCATGCATCAGAGAGATGTCTCCCAACCCATACACAGGCATGCAAAACCTCCAGCAGATAGCCCCAGTCCAGCATATCAAATGCCTTCTCCAAATCAATGCCCACCAGGGCCATCTCATCCTGCTGGTATCGGACCTCGTGCATCACATGTGCCAGTCTACATACATTCAGACTAGTACTACGGCCAAGGATGAAGTCACATTGGTCTTCATGAACCAGTGTGGGCAAATGTCCTGCGAGATGCATAGCAAGGGCCTTGCAGAGTATTTTTGTGTCGGTATTAATCATTGTTAGTGGCCTGTAGGCTGAAGGGTTAGTGGTATCTCTGCCCGGTTTAAGAAGCATGCATATTTCCCTGTCCCTCATGGACTGAGGCAGCCTGCCCAGCCGGAACACCTCCTGCAAGATTTACAATAGTCACAGTGCCAATATTGCAGAAATGGCCTGGTAATATTCAGGTGGGAAGCCATCACCCCCGGGGGCCTTGGAGCGCATTAGGACCAGTAGGGCCTCTTGCATCTCCTCCAGAGTCAGCGGGTCATCTAACTGTTCAGATACAGTTGGAGTCAGTATCTGCAGTCCTGCAGCCCTCACGTAAGGGACATATCCAGGCATGGTAACACTTGGATCTGTCTTATAGATCTTTTGTAAATGCTGTTTCTGGTACCACATCTGTTGGTGTACTGGAAGTCAGTGGGGGCGAGCCCTCACTGGACTCTCGCAGAGGAGGAGTCACCGCCTCAGACAGTTGACTCTCTGTGGTAAGTTGCATGGCTCCATCCTCCCCAATATGCACTTGTGATCCTAGAGATCCTAGATAAGTGAGATCCGGATTCTCTGTACCTAAACGGGCCAACCCCCTTCCAATTCGCGAGCCCATGACTTCTTTCTGGTGCCATCTGGCCCACCTGCCAGATCATCTCTGCTCTCCAGCCATTCCCATACTTCCTCCGGTCTATCAAAAAAATTTGCCTTGTGATGCAGGATAGCTTTCAGCCAGGCCGGATACAGGAGCATATAGCACAGATGCAGTGCTCTTAGTTTTTGTTGGACTGAGAGAAAGGACTTGTGACGCTCTTGAACCTGCTTTGTGTAATCGGGATAAATGGCGATCTTGCAGTTTTCTTAATGGGGGATCTCTTGCTCCCTTGCCGCCCGCAGGAGGCAATCAAGATCTCGGTAGTTCAGTATTTTCACTATGATAGCCCTAGGAGGTGCCCCAGGCCTGGGTGTGTGCCCTTTCAATCGCAAACAGACTGGAAAGGCCTGGTGGTTTTAGGATACTCCGCACCCAATTATCAATGAATGATTCTACAGAGGCCCCCTCTGATCGTTCTGGAAAGCCTAGAAGCCGAACATTGTTGCGACGAGAGCGACCCTCCGCATCCTCCGCCCTCCTGTCCAACTCAGCTGCCGCTGCCTTCACCTCCACCATCTGATGTTCCAATGTGGAGACCTCACCCTGCAAAGCTTGAATGTTTGATTCCGCAGTTGTGACTTTCTCTGCCACTCTGTGAAGGTCAGTGCGCAGTAGATTAACATCACTGGACACAAAGTCAATATGTTGTTTTAAGGTGGTGAGGGTGCCATGTATCGCAGCTAAACTCTTTGCCCTGGGGGGTTCCGTTTCTGCCTCAAGCTCATCTCCCTCCTTCCAGTGCCCAGTATGCCTTGTTAGTCGCTGTCTGGACAGCCGAAGCATTGTATATACTGCGTGATGGTGTTCGAGGCGTGCGAACGGGCTGACTTATCCTTCCCCAGGCTGTCTGTTAGATTACAGCAGACAAGCGTTATCGGTGGGATGTTAGGATACTCCGAGGTTGATCACTGGACCTCTCCCTGGTACACCCCTCCCTGGCCGATAATTCGAATCGATCATATTTAAACATTTGCATTACAGGCAGGACTTAGTTGCATTGCCCGTAAGGGGTGTCAATAGTATCATGGGGAAGAGGCTCTCAGTGACAATGCACATATTCCATAGTGAACAGTTGCGCTTTTCTCACATCCGGTCGCCTGCGGGTAATTCTATTACAGCTGGGTCCAGTACAATACTACTGAAAGGATCCAAGCTGCCGATGGTGTAGAGCGCGGGACCCAGCGGCCTCACTTGCTTATTTAGAGAAAGAAGAGCCAGGCGCCGCATGCAGGGACCCTGTGGCAGCAGCCCTTGCAGGCGATGAGAACAGCAAGTAGCAGAGACAAATGATTGGAAGTCTGTAGGTTGTGGTGCCCCCTCAGGGTATCAGTAGGGACTCGTGTCAGGCGCAAGCGATTCAAAGCCAGAGCCCAGAGGTACCTCACATGACCTCTAGGCCCTGTGAGCTGTTGACTCCACCACCCCTAGGTGTCGTCGATCTTACCCCCACTCAGCCTGGGCTTTCGATCACATGGGCCGCTGCTGATTCACAGGGCATGGCACCAGACCCCTCCGGCAGGGGTGGACCACAGAGTGCACCCCAGCCCACCGGTTCTCAGGCTCTGCGCTCGCCGTTACTGCAGTATGAGGCAGCGATCAGATAAGTGGCGCATGCGGGCCACGTCAGCAGAATACAGCGCTGATGTGAGCACAAGGAGCTACCGGACAGGACCACGCTCAATCCGAGACACTCATCCTCATGATGCAGCCCCTTCGTCCTGGACTGTTGCAGCGAGGGAACACCACAGGCCTGGTCATCCTTCCACAAGGGTCCTTCGTAGGATCCAATTTAGTGCCAGAGAGACAGGATAGCACAGGATCTATGTATGATTAATGTGAGTTTAGCCGCCCATCTGGCTCGGGAGCTCATGTCCTGGCAGCCATTTTCGGTTCATTATATTCTGAAAGGGAAGCGTCTCAATGGTTTTCTTATATCAGTCCTCAAACTGCAAATCCTAAGGTATGCCTAACACGAGGCCCAAGACCTGCTACCACGTATTTCTTAGGTGTGGAAAACAGGGTCCTGACCATATCCTTTGCATTAGCAGCGGGTAACTTGATTGTTTAAAATGCATGTTGACAGAGGTAGGATTGGCTCTTCTTTGTGATGTCTTTCTGAGATGCACTGCTGGTTCCAAAGTCCTAAATGTAGCAGATTAGCTAGCCATGCCTAGTCATGGTCTGTAGGCTGAAATGATATGGGCCTATGCTGAGGTGAGAGTTTCTACTTTGCTTAGGGGAATGCTTTTTTAGAGATTATATTGCATTCAGTTGATAGATCTTGGATCGGACAGACAAAACAGTTGTTTTAGTCCAGGAACAATAGGAGGCCTACGGATTATGCACTTTTAAAGGCTCTAAATAGAGCCTTTTGTGAGATGTTTAAAATCGGTTCTAAATAGTCTTTTGTCAGATTTTTTTAATCTGTCTCTTCTTATTGCGGATAATTTAGTGGGATACTGGCAAAACGCTGTACCACTGGATTCATGGATTCATCCACGTATAGCCATATCAGGAGGTCCTAGAGTTTGTGCAGGCCCTTGAACAGTTCAGGGAACTGCTGTGATTTCTCCCTCGTCCTTCTCTTCTGACGATCACTTAGGTAATTAAATGAGAAAGTACTTGTAGAAGACAGTTTCAACGCAGATCTGATATTTAGTGGGAAGCTTGTGTCTGCCACAGCCTCAGTGATATAAAAATCAAATAATGTGTGATTGTTGGGTACTGATGCGTTAAACTCATATGCAAAAGGTTTCACTAGATTGAAACTGAATGTCCTCATGTAGACATTATCATCAGTTACAGTGAACATACCATGACAGAAATGGAGTGCTGCACATAGGGACTAGGTTTTTTACCCACTCCCAGAAAGATTATCTTTAAAATGAAATTGAAAACAGCCGAGTTCCTCAGTAAAGTGAGACTTTGGTTTTTCTTTAAGGAAGAGGCCCATGATGAACAATATGATAGGAATACTTGATTATATCCAAAATCGACCTTTAATCCCCCTAGTTTTGAAATGTCCACAGAGGTGCATATTAAAAAGCAGTTAATCGTGAGGTTGACTTTCTGGATAATGAACACCACACCACTTTTCGTAATGCTATCAAGTAAGCGATGAAGGCATTGTCAGATATATTAGCTGATGAATCGATAGAAATAAAGCCATTGGATAAAGGGGAGCTATTGTGATTCTGTCCAAGACTATGGCCCTCATTACAACCCTGGCGGTCGGTGATAAAGCAGCGGTAATGCCGCCAACACGCCGGCGGTAATAAAAATGGAATCACGACCATGGCAGAAACCGCCAACACAGACAACCACTTTAACACTCCGACCGCCACGGCGATAGAAACAAACACCACGGCGGTAACCGCCAACAGATAGGCTGAAGACAATGTACCATCCACACTGTTACAAGGCACCAATCCGCCAGATTTTCCGGGGCGGTACCAACGCCATCAAAAGCACTACAGAAACAGTCTCTGGAACAGAAACCACTCACCTCTCGACACTCAGCGAGGAACCAGGACACCATGGAGCCCGAGTTACAGGTCCTGCCCATGTTGCTTTACCTCCTCATCTACCAGGAACATCAAAGACGGCGGTTACGACGATGGTGAGTACTGCACCTAGCACACAGGGTAGGTGGGGAGGAAAGAGAGAGTGACACACACATGCAACACCCCCACCCCCCACCCACAACAACAGACACACACACACACACACACACACACACACACATCCAATAACATCACAGATACACCCGTCACTCCCTGGAAGAACGCAAGGACCAAATGAAATGAGTGTAACAAGTGTAATAATCGAACAATCAGGTAGCCCAAGATAACTGTAAATCATCAGTATATACAAATATTTATAGCAAGTACACAAGTCCAGACACTGTCCCATTAAATGTGCGTGGACCAGTAGTCCCAAAAAGCATGGGTGAAACCCACACATGACACCTGCCTCAAAACGGAGAGAACTCTGTAGGGGCATCAGGTGAAAAAAAAACAGACACCTCAGGGGGAAGGGGAGGGGATCACCTCAGCCAGATGATGGGACGTCGCCACTGCTCCTCGAGGGGGCTCCATGCCCACTGCTTGGTCCTGGGGAGTGCAAAGCCACAGTCTCTCAAGTCTCTCAAGTGGGTGATTTGCCACCTGGTTGGTCCTGGGGAGTGCAAAGCCACAGCCTCTCAAGTGGGTGGTTTGCCCACTGCTTTATCCTGGGGAGTGCAAAGCCACGGTCTCTGAAGTCTCTCAAGTGGGTTGTTTGCCCACTGCTTGGTCCTGGGCAGTGCAAAGCCACAGTCTCTCAAGTGGGTGGTTTGCCCAATGCTTTATCCTGGGGGGTGCAAAGCCACAGTCTCTCAAGTCTCTCAAGTGGGTGGTTTGCCCACTGCTTGGGCCTGGGGAGTGTAAAGCCACAGTCTCTCAATTGGGTGGTTTGCCCACTGCTTGGTCCTGGGGAGTGCAAAGCCACAGTCTCTCAAGTGGGTGGTTTGCCCACTGCTTTATCCTGGGGAGTGCAAAGCCACAGTCTCTCAAGTCTCTCAAGTGGGTGGTTTGCCCACTGCTTGCTCCTGGAGAGTACAAAGCAACTGTCTCTTCAGCGGATGCTGTTCTCCACTGGTTCTGGAGGGGGCTTTGTGCTCAGAGTGCTTCATCCTGCCAAGGACTGGGTGAGTGGATGCTGTTCTCCACTGGTTCTGGAGGGGGCCTGGTGCCCAGTGATGCTGCACCAGCGGTGTGGCAGTTCCCATTCCCTCACATGGGAGTGTGAGCCACGAGATTTACTGGTAACAGGTAGCATGATACTCCAAGGAGGCAGAGCCACACTCCTACTTGCGACGACTTAGGCTGCAACCTGCTGGTAGTGCCAGTGATGGTGCCTCATGTAGTGTGTGCAGGGTCCAGGACGTCTCCTGCAGCCTCGGACGCCTGCCTACTGGGGATGCTGCTGATGTCCGCCGTAGTGGCACTGGCTGGGCACATCGCAGAGATGCTGCCGGTGGTGCAGGTGTCTGCCATTGTGGAGGGAGACACCAGGCCGTCTCCGCAAGCCTTGGAAGGCTGCCCACTGGGGATCATGCTGGTGTCTGTAGTAGAGGCAGCAGACGTGCAGGTGGAGTTGCAGATGGCGGACGTTGCGGCGATGCCCACCGCCGTACAGGTTGCTGGCGTGTCTTGCAAAAGGGGTGACACCAGTCCCTCACCCGGAGGCTCCGTGCCCTGAGCTGACTTCCCCTTGCTTCTGTGTCCCTTCCTCACTTTGGAAGTCGCTGCTGGGACCTTGGCACTGTCCTCTTTGATTCTGGAAGAGGTCTTGCTGGGTGGGTGGTGCGGCTTTTCTCATTGGCATGCTGGCCCCTTCTTTACCTTGGCAGGTGGTGGAATAAGTTGGTCCTTGGCCGCACTAGGTGGCACACTGGCAGTCCTGATGGGTGCCCCCTTCGATTTTCCCAGACTTGCAGGGACCACACTGGACGAGGATTTGGTGGCTGAGGTGCTGGGCTGGGATCTAGACATCCTGGCCTTAGGGGAAGGAAGGAGGGAGGTGTAGGGAAGAGGTCAAAGTTAGCTAGGAAATGTTTTTTTAGACACACTGGGATGGGAAGATGGAGGGGGTTTGGGAGTGGAGGAAGAGGTAGTGGATGTAGGAGGTGTATGTCTGCTGAGTTTGGGTGAAAGTGCATGGGCTGGAGGCTGTTGTGAGGTGGATGGCTGTTGAGTGGGTGTGTGCTGGCGTTTGTGTACTTTGGGAGGAGGGCTCACAGACACACTGGGAGAGGAGGCAGGGGACGTGTGCATAGCAGTGGGGGTGGTCATTGCACGTGAGCGGTGTGTGGTGATTGGCGTGCTGGTGATGGAGGTAGTGGCTGAGGATGTAGGTGCCTGGGGAGAAGGAGATGCCCACCCTCCTGGGTGAGCGGGCACGGGAAACACGCTGAGGGGCTGCTGGTAGGGCGGTGCTGGTAGGGGGGATGGTGGCTGTACCTGTTGTTGCGGGGGGCATAGATGTGCCTGCCACTGCAAGGGAGCTCTCATCAGAGGAGGAGTCACTGTCACTGGTGTCCCCTCCTGTCCCCGTCGTGGAGCTCTCCCTCGCCCTCTGTCCCACTGGTGCCTTCAGACTCCGTACATTCACTCTCCTGGGCCATGTGGGTTGCAGCTCCCTCCTGCTCCGGTGCCACTGCTCCTCCGCCAGATGATACTAATGCACACAAGGACAGAGTGACAAAACAAAAAGGGGGGGAAAGACAGAGGACACACATGGTCAATGCTAGCAACACCAGTACAGTTTGCGGACACAACACACAGGGAGCAGCCCTATGCACTAGGCCATGCACTAACAGTTCTTAGGAAAATCACCTGCCCATGGGGCACTATGCCTCACCCCATTTGCTGCACACCTGGAACCCACAGGAGCCTGACTAGTTGTCGATGGCCACTACCACTATTGGGGTTGGAGTGCCACAGAACCTGCCTAACAAGGGACCTACCCTAGCAAGTTCGCCCTGGCCTACGGGAACCCACAGCCCACATCCCCCACCCAGACACCTCGTACAGTGCACAGTCAGCTGAATGAGACTATACTCCCCCCCTTGTGTCTGCTGTGATGCCCTCAAGCGGCCATCCAACCACCGATATGTCACCGCCAGGATCCGGAACATCAGGGGGGTCATGGTGCATCAGGCACCCCTTCCACGTTGGGAGGCCATCCCCAGCTGGGCCTCCACAGGCTTCTTGCTCTAGCGGCGCAGGTCCTCCCATCTATTGCGGCAGTGGGTGCTTCATCTATGGTAGACCCCCATGGTCTGCACTTCCTTGGCGATAGCACGCCAAATACTCTTCTTCTGGTGGGCGCTGACCTACAGGAAAGGTAAAGTAAGAATGGAACTTACTCCCACATCCGATTCTTCTTACTCATTGGCCACATCTTCCCACCCATGCCCTGAAACACATACACCGACCATCCTCACATGCAGACGACAGCCCCCCCCATATGTCTTCCATCCAGACCACTCAATATATTCATGTCCCATCAATCATGCTCACAGTGTACTCTCCTGTTTGTCTGGAGGACTGTAGAGTAGCATGTACTGGGGAGGACCCCATCCACCAGTTTGTCCAACTCCTCGGCGGTGAAGGCAGGGGCCCTTTCCCCAGACACTGAAGCCATTGTTGCTTCCAGACTCGGGTCACAGCAGCACTTGCAGTGGAGGTCCTCTCCTGTTGAAGGTCAGGTATCAAGTGAGTGAAGAGATAGAAAATGGTGGTTACGTCTGCGGCGGTGCGTACTGTCACCGCTGGCGTACATCGTCATTGGCGCCTGGAACCCATAGGGCCCAATGATAACCAATGCTGAATTACGTGGCGGTCTTCGACCGCCTACCGCGACGCTGCACAACGCCAGCGCTGTTACCTCATTTCCCCTTGTCCCTCCTTACAGGTCAGGCAGCCACCATTTCAGGGTGGTACATGGCAGGGCACCTAACTGCGTCACAGCACATTTTAGCAGGAATATGGCAGACAGAGCCACACACCGGTTAAATCACAATAGTGCAGAACACCCTTGAGCAACCTATGTGGTATATGACCCTCTGCTCACCATTCTCCTCCGTAGGGCCCATCCACTGGGGAAGCTGATGAGATGGCATCATCTTCCGGTGTACAGACCCCTGGTGGACCTGTCGACAATGGAAGACAGACACATCATTATCACCTACAGACTAGATCGTGCCACAAACCATGAACTGTGTGCCCAGTTGGAGTCTGACCTGATGTCAGCAATCCGCCATCCCACAGGAATCCCCCCTCAAGTGCAGGTGCTATCAGTGCTCCATTTCCTAGCAAGTGGGTCATTTCAAACAACAGTGGCCATTGCATCAGGGATGTCACAGCCAATGTTCTCTAACGTGTTGACCAGAGTGTTGTCTGCCCTGATGAAACACATGCGCAGCTACATCGTTTTCCCCCAGGTGGAGGATTTGCCCACAACGAAAGGTGACTTCTATGCCCTGGGACATATCCTGAACATCATTGGTGCCACTGATGGTACACATGTGGCATTTGTCCCACCCCGCAGGAATGAACAGTACAGAAATCGTAAAAGCTACCATTCCATTAATGTGCAGATGGTGTGTTTGGCAGACCAATACATCTCTCATGTGAATGCCAAGTATCCTGGCTCTGTGCATGATGCTTACATTTTGAGGAATAGCAGCATCCCTTATGTGATGGGCCAACTCCAGAGGCACAGTGTGTGGCTAATAGGTGAGCCCAAGGTACCCACACAGTTGAATAGGTGTCTGGGTATGGGAGAGTCCCTAAGGGTTGGTGTAGGTCTAACAGATCCCCCTCGATATTTGCAGGAGACTCTGGTTACCCCAACCTGTCATGGCTACTGACCCTAGTGAGGAATCCCAGGACAAGGGCAGAGGAATGCTACAATGAGGCACATGGGCGAACTAGGCGAATTATAGAGCAGACTTTCGGCCTCCTGAAGGGCAGATTCCGGTGCCTCCATCTACCAGGTGGCTCCCGATACTACTCACCGAAGAAGGTGTGCCAGATAATCGTGGCATGATGTATGTTGCACAACCTGGCTTTGCGAGGCCAGGTGCCTTTTCTGCAGGAGGATGGGCCTGATGTTGTTCTTGTGGCAGCTGTGGAGCCTGTGGACAGTGAAGAAGAGGAGGCAGAAGAAGAAGATATTGACAACTGAAACAACATCATCATGCAATACATCCAGTGAGACAAAGGTAAGAGACTGGCACTTCTCCTCTCATATCAGACTACTGTAGGACATTGTATAAGTCTGCCTTTTTACCTCTGTGTATGGACCCTGACAGTTCACTTTGCCTTTACTTTTCACAGATCTGGGTACCACATTCTGCCTTCTGCTATGTTCACTGCTGCCCAACAACTGTCATAATTTGGTATGTGCAAATGAACATTAACATTGATATTTGTCAGAGAGGTTGTAATAACACATTTGTGAAAGTACAGACTGACTCCAGATTGTTTTGTGAATCAAGGGTGTTTATTTCAATGCTAATAAGTGGAGGGGGATGTGCAATGGGCTGGGGTGATGGTGGAGGAATAACCATGGTAGAGTCCATTCTCTTGGAATCATAGGTGCATTGTCCAAGGGGGCATAGGAAGTGAAGCAATGGCAGTTCAAGGTGGTCAGGGTGACATAGTGGCACAGAAGGATGACAATCAGGAGAGTCTTATTTCCTGGCGGGGTTCTTGGCAATGTTCTCTGTCTTGTGCCTGGATCGCATGGACCGTTTGTGGGGTGGTTCTCCTTGTGCAGGGGGTGGGGTGCTGGTGGCCTGTTGGTTCTGTGGCGGGACCTCCTGTCCACTAGCGCCGGCAGACCTGGAGGGCTGTTCATCGTTCAGGCTAGTGTCAGGGGCCCGTTGGTGTGCCACTGTCTCCCTCATGGTGTTGGCCATGTCTGCCAGCACCCCTGCAATGGTGACCAGGGTGGTGTTAATGGACTTCAAGTCCTCCCTGATCCCCACGTACTGTTCCTCCTGCAGCTGCTGGGACTCCTGAAACTTGGCCAGTACTGTGACCCTAGTCTCCTGGGAATTGTGGTATGCTCCCATGATGTTGGAGAGTGCCTCGTGGACAGTGGGTTCTCTGGGCCTGTCCTCCCCCTGTTGCACACCAGTCCTCCCAGCTTCCCTGTTGTCTTGTGCCTCAGTCCCCTGAACCGTGTGCCCACTGCCACTGACCCCAGGTCCCTGACTGTCCTGTGTTTGTGGGTTTGCCTGGGGTCCCTGTAGTGGTGGACACACTGCTGATTGACGTGTCCTGGGGACAGTGGCATGGGCCAGCTGGGTGGGTTCGGTGGTGGTGTTTCCTGAGGGGAGAGGTTCAGTTGTGGTTTGTGACTGTGGCAGGGGAACCGACTGTCCGGAGGTCCCTGATGGGCCGGGCTGGTCATCTTGATAGAGGCGTGCAGAGCGGCTGTCGTCACTGTGGGCCTCTTCTGTGGGGGGACTGGATATGGCTGGCACCTCCTATCCAGTGACGTTGGGTAGGGGTCCTGTTCGGGTGTAAATGCATAGTTATTGTTTCTGTGTGTGCCATCTTGTGGAGTGAGTGAGTTTCCTCCTAATCCTGTGCTTGCATTATTGCCTTGGCCCTTGTGTGAGTGGTGATTGTGTGCCCTGGCTGTGTCTCTCTACTGGACATGCTTTGGTGATGGGTGTCCATGCAGGTCTGTAATGGATGTCCATGCATTGTTGTCACATGCAGGGCTTGGTTTTGGGGTGTTTGGGTTGTGATAGTGGGGTAGGGGTGTTGTGGTGATGGTTGTGAGGGTAGGGGTAGGTGTTTGTGATGGCATGCAGGTAGGGTGGGTGATATAGGTGATATAGTAGTAAAGATTTGACTTACCAGAGTCCAATCCTCCTGCTACTCCTGCGAGGCCCTCAGGATGCATGACCGCCAAGAGTTGCTCCTCCCATGTTGTTAGTTGTGGGGCAGGAGGTGGGGGTCCACCGCCAGTCCTCTGTACGGCTACCTGGTGTCTGGATACCAGGGAACATACCTTACCCCTTAGGTCTTTCCACCTCTTCCTGATGTCATCCCGTGTTCTTGGGTGATGTCCCACTGCGTTGACCCTGTCGACAATTCTCTGCCATAGCTCCATCTTCCTTGCTATCGATTTCTGCTGCACCTGTGATCTGAATAGCTGTGGCTCTACCCGGATGATTTCCTCCACCATGACCATGAGCTCCTCCTCAGAAAACCTGGGGTGCCATGATGTGGTGTGAGTGATTTGTTAGGTGATGGTTGATGTGATGTGTGGAGTGATGTGTTGGGGTGTGTTCTTTGAGGTGCGTGGATGTTGTATGAGTGATGGTGTTGTGTGCCTCTAGACGCTGGTGTTGTTTTTGCTATTCTCTCTCTCTGCTTATTCCAAAATTCTTCTTGTAAGGGGCTGTGGGTAATGTGGGTGTGTGTTATATAGTGGTGTGGGTGTGGTGTGTGTATGTGTATCAGGTGTGTGTATTTTAAATTGTCCAATGTGGTTGTGTTTTGTAAATGTGTTTGTATTTTGAGCGTGGCGGTGTGTTCCGCCAGTGGTTTACCGCGGTTGAAAGACCGCTGCGTTGATTCATGGGTCATGATAGTGTGGGCGTATTCCTGTTGCCGTGACAGTGTGGGTTTTGCTGTTGCCAGTTTATCACTGACCTTTGGTGTGGCAGACTTGTGTGGGTGTCTGTATCGTGGCGGATTTCTAGATGTGGGTCATAATACCTGTAGCGGATTTCTGCCGCAGCCACGGTGTGTTGGCGGCCGTCTGCACGGCGGTAAGCGGGATTTACCTCCAGAGTTGTAATGAGGCCCTATGTATGATGAATGTTGTAGACGCCTTAATTATCGCCATAATCACAAATAATTATCTAAAAATCCAACCATGGAAATACAAGAAGAGATTGCCTTTTTTGTAGAGATGGGGAGAGAAAATGGTTGGATCACACAACATGAGTCTGAGTTCCTCATTTAAAAGGAACCTAGAACACCTTATTTTTACATTGTGTCAGGAATAGGGTCCATACTTGAACCACTTTTTTGAGATGTTTTACTAAGTTAAGACAATGCCTACCTTCCTTAATGACATAAAGGATGTTCTGAACCTCCTGAAGGAGATCACGTTTAATACAGACAAAGAATTACTAATCAGCTTGGATGTGGAGTCACTGTACATGAGTGCCCTACAAGAATCCACACAGTAGGGGGTGGATAAGATTCAGCAATAATGTGAACTGAACTTTTTGACTCCATGTGAGTTTGTGCTTGAATTTGAACATTTGGCATTGACATGTATTTTTTGTTAGTATAAAGGGGAATATTTCCTCCAAGTGAACAGTACTTCTATTGGGAGTATATTTGCCCCAAGTCTAGCCTGCCTGTACGTGCATACTTTTCAGGCACAGTATGTGCTTCATCCCTCAAATTCATAAAAAAATAACATAAAGTTATGGAAGACCTACAAAGACGATGTCCTACTTATACGGGAAAGGAGTAAAGAAGCCCTTACCTTTTCACAGTGTCTCAGTGCATTGAACCCCTTTCTAAAGTTTTCAATTGATATGGGGGGAACCAGGCTGGCGTTCCTCAATTTCATGTTTACTGCAGGAGAAAGTCACTTCAAAACAGAAGTGATGTACAAGCCACGGACCAGAATAACCTTTTACACTTTGAGAGTTTCCACTCCTGGTCCCTAACAGAAAAGTTACCGGTGGGCCAGTATGTCCACCTGAGACGGGATTGCTGAGACGTAAGAGATTAGAACCCTCATGCAAAAAAACTGGTTGTGCAGAATTATATGTCTTTTCTGATACAGTGCAAACAAGAGGGCTCTAAATAATAACAGGGAACCATTTCTTACTACTTTTGAGAGAACCTCTCAGCACAGACTTATTTGTGTTCCCAAATGCAATCCCTTATCTAATAAACTACAGAAGATTATTAACAGGAACTGGGGCATACTACAGTCAGGGGGTCTACATTTTCAGAAATCATGGTTTTCTTTAAAAGACAAGGAGCATAGAAGACATGCTGGAACACACCCGCCAAGACAGACAGTAAGGGGGAACAAACAGCTCATGCTTTGGAACCTTTCTCCCCCAGTAGGACAATCTCCTTGTGGGAACTGCCGTATGTGCCCTTTTACCAAAAAAGTAGCGAAACTAGACTTGGAACTAACAAACTCACGGAAATTAAGAAGTACAACCAATTGTATCTCAAGAAACCTGATCAACATAATTAATTGTCCTTATAACTTGATGTATGTGGGCATTGTAGGACGCTGGCGCTTTATATAGTGGACCAAAAAGAGTCCAAGCAAGGGCTAGAGGAATTACAGAGGCACAAATGACACCCCAAATGTTCTCTTTTGTGGTGGTGTGGGTGAGCAGTTAGGCATACCAGAGGGTAGTGCTTAGCATGTACTGAACACACAAAGGCAGGAAACGAGACACACACTCAATAAAGAAATATGACACCAATTTATAAAACTAATGCATACGCTTATATAAATTTTGATACCAAGATAATCAGAATTGGGTGAGTACTTTTCAAATCATGATTTTTTACAGTTTTCAAAACTTGACACTGCAATTTTTGGAGCCGTAATGTTATCCTATGGGGAAAGAACATATACTGCATATGGGTACTTAGCAGCAACTTACTGGGAACCTTCTTCTGGAGTTAAGGTAAGTATGGGGCAAGGTCCAAGATAGCCCGAACAAGGCACTTCCGGAGGCACTGGTGCATCCACGTGCAGAGGTGCTTTTCACTGTCTGAGGCCCTAATGTTATCCCATGGGAAAAGAAACATACACTGCATTTGGGAACTTAGCAACGACCTACAGGACCTGTCTTCTCGAGTTCAGGTAAGTTTGGGAAAAGGCCCAAAGCAGCACCAACAGGTCATTTTGGGAGGCACTGATGCATCCAGGTACAGAGTGCTTTTCAGCCTCGGGTGCCCTAACATTATCCAAGGAAAAGGAACAGACACTGCATATGGACAGTTCTTCTGGTCTTGAGGTGAGTATTAGGCAAGGTTCAAGGCCCCACCAACATTTCACCCCACAGGGTTCTGGGGCATTCGGGTGCAGAGGTATGTTACGGTGTTGGGTGTCCCATTCACTACAATAGTGATCATTCCAGTCAGAAAGAGGCTGCAAGCAGGATCTGGACAGGCAGTCAGGGGGAACCCATGTGGGAAGGCAAAATACAAACGCTGTGGGATAGCGTAACTTGATGGACGGAATGCGGAACCAATCAAACATTCACCCCCAGTCACAGATCTGGGTTTAATCCATCCATTATTTTGCTCACCATGCCACCCCAGTTTGAACCCAGCCATATGCAAATCAGTCTTGACCCTGTTCCACATGGGAACAGTCCAGCCCGAACTGCCAGGCCAGGTTCTCCCTGGACCGGAAACAAGCATCCTGGGACCGGTTTCGGGGTTCACCCCTCCTCAGCCAGGCTAGCTTGAATCCAGTGGCACAGTGAGCCCGGGACCCACGTCTGGGCATACCCGGCGCACTTAGGGCGGCAAAAGCAAAGCAAAATACAAACGCTGTGGGATAGCGTAACTTGATGGACGGAATGCGGAACCAATCAAACATTCACCCCCAGTCACAGATCTGGGTTTAATCCATCCATTATTTTGCTCACCATGCCACCCCAGTTTGAACCCAGCCATATGCAAATCAGTCTTGACCCTGTTCCACATGGGAACAGTCCAGCCCGAACTGCCAGGCCAGGTTCTCCCTGGACCGGAAACAAGCATCCTGGGACCGGTTTCGGGGTTCACCCCTCCTCAGCCAGGCTAGCTTGAATCCAGTGGCACAGTGAGCCCGGGACCCACGTCTGAGCATACCCGGCGCACTTAGGGCGGCAAAAGCAAAGCAAAATACAAACGCTGTGGGATAGCGTAACTTGATGGACGGAATGCGGAACCAATCAAACATTCACCCCCAGTCACAGATCTGGGTTTAATCCATGCATTATTTTGCTCACCATGCCACCCCAGTTTGAACCCAGCCATATGCAAATCAGTCTTGACCCTGTTCCACATGGGAACAGTCCAGCCCGAACTGCCAGGCCAGGTTCTCCCTGGACCGGAAACAAGCATCCTGGGACCGGTTTCGGGGTTCACCCCTCCTCAGCCAGGCTAGCTTGAATCCAGTGGCACAGTGAGCCCGGGACCCACGTCTGGGCATACCCGGCGCACTTAGGGCGGCAAAAGCAAAGCAAAATACAAACGCTGTGGGATAGCGTAACTTGATGGACGGAATGCGGAACCAATCAAACATTCACCCCCAGTCACAGATCTGGGTTTAATCCATCCATTATTTTGCTCACCATGCCACCCCAGTTTGAACCCAGCCATATGCAAATCAGTCTTGACCCTGTTCCACATGGGAACAGTCCAGCCCGAACTGCCAGGCCAGGTTCTCCCTGGACCGGAAACAAGCATCCTGGGACCGGTTTCGGGGTTCACCCCTCCTCAGCCAGGCTAGCTTGAATCCAGTGGCACAGTGAGCCCGGGACCCACGTCTGGGCATACCCGGCGCACTTAGGGCGGCAAAAGCAAAGCAAAATACAAACGCTGTGGGATAGCGTAACTTGATGGACGGAATGCGGAACCAATCAAACATTCACCCCCAGTCACAGATCTGGGTTTAATCCATCCATTATTTTGCTCACCATGCCACCCCAGTTTGAACCCAGCCATATGCAAATCAGTCTTGACCCTGTTCCACATGGGAACAGTCCCGCCCGAACTGCCAGGCCAGGTTCTCCCTGGACCGGAAACAAGCATCCTGGGACCGGTTTCGGGGTTCACCCCTCCTCAGAACCCATGTGGGGCCTGACCAAAGATGGAATAAAAAGGTTGCATGAACTCGTCATTTCACAGCAGGAATTTTTGGGAAAATTGGCAAAAAGGGTTATCATCTTGAAATAAATTTGTGACAACTGATTTCAGTGTTTTTTATTGAGATATGTAGGAGCTGCTTTTCAGTCATCCAGCCATTCATTCCTCTTTTAAAGATCGCTGTCAGTAGCCTATAAAAATTGTTAAATCCACTAAAACATATTTATTGTAATCATATTGAGCTTGATCACGATGTTTAAAATTAACAATTTATAGCTTTAGTTTCTTGTATTGGCTCTATGGTAGCGCCACCTTATTTTTAGAAGAGTTGCCCCCTCCTCCATTGGTTGATATTGTGAGAAAGTCATCCTTTATGCCCTGATCACCCACATTGTTTGACTGATACTGGTTGTTTCTGACTATGACTGTACCCTGGGCTGTGCTAACCAGACCCAGGGCCAGTGCCCCATTTAAAAGGTATATGCAAATTAGGCATAATTATAATTGGCTCTGACAACCTACCTGTAAGTCCCTAGTATATGGTAGGGCATGTAGATTTAGAGGCCCAGTAGATTTAATACGCTTAAGTGTGCACTGCTGTGGTGTCTGCTGTCATTGTAAAGGCAGCCCTGCATTGCAGACTGCTTTTAAAAGTAAATTATATGCAAATTCGACTTTGGAATTAAAGGTACTTCCAAAGGCTTAAACTACCTTATTTGTACATATAGGTCAACCCTAAGGTCTCCCCTGGGTGCCCTACAGGTAGGGTGCCTTGTAACTATAAGTAGGGATTTGATAAAATATGTTTTATATGCCCTGGTGAAGGAAAAACTGCCAATGTAGTTTTCCCCATTGTAGTACATTAGCTCTACAGGCTAACATGGGAATACTTTATTAAAGTATAGCTATTGCTAGGAATGAGCTAAACATATCATTCAATGTCTTAAAATGATAGAATAATTCAAACAACTTGCCACTGTTAGATTTATTATTACTATCACAGAAAAGACGTTATAGAACTTGCTTTTCTGATGAGCCAATATCCAGCCTTCCAGCAGCCCTTCTCTGATTGGCCAGCCTCCGCCAGGCTGAGCCAAGCTGTCCTAATGAGGTGTGAAGTGGCCTGTATTGAAACAAAAGGACATCTGGTAGGTGAAGATTTGCAAGCTGCAAAGCAAAAGGCAGGAAGGGGGCTGGGTAGCCAAACTGATCTTTAAAGAGGGCATGACTGGACAGGACACAGGTTCACCCCCACTCCCAGTACCCCCTGCCAGATACGAGCTCCGGTAATTGAATTAGCAGAGGGGCGAAAAGGGGGGTATTAGGGAAATTTAATCACACCAGTGGGATGGCTTAGCCAGATTTTCACATCCAGGAGAGAGGTTCTCCATTTTGGGTTTTGAAAAAAGAATGCTTTCTGGGGCAAGAATATGCCACAATCTGGAGGAAGCTGTCATACGTCTGAGTGTCGACCTGCCACCCATTGGTCAGTGGTGCCCCCCTGCTTGTCACCCAGAAACACTGGATAAATATGGGAGAGTTGCCCAGCAACACAGCTCCCTGCCTGGAACTACAAGGAGAAGGACTGCCTTGTTGGAACTCTGGTCTACACCCCCAAAGGACTGCACCTGCTGCACACGGTGGAACTATAGCCCTAAGGACTTTAACTGGCTTCAAGAAGTGAAGAAGTGGACTCTCTGACAGCAGCAGTATAACAGAGCTCCACCTGCACCATCTCCAACAAGGACCCAGCTGGGCAGCCTCCAATGGACTATGAAGGAAGTAGCCAGGTGCATTCAGGTAAATGTAGTCCCAACATCCCATTGACCTTCTCAGAGCTTCTAGACCCTTAGATTTGTGTTGTGGACCCTTGGAGACTCAAAGGAGAAACTTCTGGGAGAAGATCCAGAAGTTTGGAGAATATTGCAGTACTTTTTGTAAAAAGCTCCATAAGGCGACTGGCCCATCAACGAGAGTTAAGCCCCCAACATCGAACCGCAACCCGGCCTGAAATACAGGTTTGCACTACTAAAGTTCCAGAGCTTTTCATTGTTGCCAAGTCTTCCAGCAGCTTCCCAAGGCATTGCGCTGGACCAAGCCGTCGACTTGAAACAGGCCTGAAGAGAAGCCTCACCCGACGATGAGAGAAAAAGCTCCAGAAAAATGACTAAGTCAAAGGTAAAGCTTGACCGAAGCCTCCTGCTCAGCGTATCCGACTTGGGCTCCATCGTGGTCGGCTTCAAACTTTGACTTGGTCCTGGTTAAGCTCGACCAGATGTCCTAGGTAGGCACTATTGGTTATTAAGCACTAGAAAGCAATTTGTTTTTTCATCTTTAAAATTCCTATCTCTAGTTCCCTACATTGACTTTTTGACACTTTGGTGTCATTCTGTCATTCTACTCATAAAAACATTTCCTATTTTTATAAATTGGTGTTACATTTTTTTTTTGTGTGTTGTGTCTTACGTATTTAATGTATTGGTGTTTTTAAATGCTTTACACACTTGCCTCCTAAATTAAGCCTGCCTGCTTGTTGCCAGCTTCCAAGGGCTGAGCAAGGGAACTGACTGGACCTTATAATGTGATTGTGGCCTTATTACTAGTGGTGGGTACCTATCCACAGCTACTAATAAACCACATTCCAACAGATAGCCAACAACGTTGGGGTCTAGTTGTGCCCTTGGAGAAAGATGTAGCAGAAACGTCTCCAGGTTTGCACAGAGGCAGGATTCCCCCATCACAGTCACAAATTATTTGAGGGTTCCCTGAGGTGACATCACTTTGACAGAGAGACCCTTTGGAAACTCCTCCGCCACCACGGTGTACCAGATAAACCCATAAGAATTATCAGGAACCCTTATGATGGAATGCCTTTCAACATAGTACAAGGAGGACAAATCGTGGAAGCCTTCCAAATGAGGCCAGAGTCCACCAGGGTTGTTTGCTCTCGCCTTTTCTGTTCCTGCTTGCCATAGACTAGATCATTAAGACAACCACAGCAGGGAGAAGAAATAGGATCCTGTATACCTCTTGGATGCAGCTCAACAATCTGGACTTTGCAGATTACCTGGTCCTACTTTCCTATAACCTCCAGCAGAAGCAAAGGAAGACTGGCAGTGTGGCAGAAACATCAGTACAACGTAGCCTCAACATCCACAAGGGAAAAAACAAGATTCTGAAGGCTAACATGGCCTGCACAGCTGCAGTCACCCCTACAGGTGATGCACTGGCAGAGGCTGAGGCCTTCATCTACCTGGGAAATGTCATAGACAAGCAAGGCAGCATAGAAGATCAAGGCAAGAATCAGCAAAGCAAGTGCTGCCTTCATTCAGTTAAAGAAGATTTGTAGCTGTAAGTACCTAACTCTGCAAACCAAGATCAGACTTTTTAACACCAATGTAAAATGTGTCCTTTTGTATTGAGCAGAGACTTGGAGGACAACAGTGACTGCCACCCTCAAAGTCTGGACCTTCATCAATACTTGTCTGAGGACATTTCTCCAAATCTGCTGCCAACCACCATTAGCAACAACAACCTATGGCAGAAGACTTCCCAACTCCCTTCTTATGAGGAAATCATGAAAAGACGTTGGGGCTGGATAGGTTGCACCCTCTGCAAGCCTGCGCTAGAAACCACCAGGCAAGCCCTGACCTGGAGCCCTCAAAGGAGAACGAAAAGAGGAAGGCCAAGAAGCACCTGGTGCTGATGCCTCAAGGCTGACTTCAAGGAGATGGGCTACACCTGGAGTCAGACTGGAAGAAAAGTCCAAGACAGAGGTAGCTGGAGATTTCTGGTGGACGGCACATATCCCAGGAGGGGTAGTAGGCATAAATGAGTAAGTACTGTTGCTAGTGACAGTTCCCTGATCCCCTGCCCAAGAGGCAGGTTAAAAAAGTATTTATTGCAGCAGAAAAATCAGTTATCAGCTGAAGGAGATGAATGGCTGACATGGTAGTCAAAGTTTCACAACCAGAACAGCAGGTGTAATTTAGAGAGTTCTGAATTTGTATGTTCAACCTCTTCATTTATCAAGGCTGACATGGTAGTCGAAAGTGTCACAACCAGAACAGCAGGTGTAATTTAGAGAGTTCTGGATTTGTATGTTCAACCTCTTCATTTATCCAAGGCATGCTGGTCTCCCCTACACTAAAGCTTCTTTTTTAAGCATCCAAAGGTATCCTCCCTGAAAGCATCAGCAGGAGGGTGTCTTCTTTGCCTACATCATAATACTCCCGATTTAGGTGAGAGACCACTCCTCTTTTAAGAAAAACAAGCTGAAATTGTTATTTTAGCTCTTTTAAAAGTTTTCCCATCTCCCACCCATTTTCTTTCTGTAAATCTTTCCAAATGATGGCATGCGTGTCTCTGATTGATGACACTGCACTAATTCCATCTAGTGGTCACTGTCTGTACAGATGCTTCACACTATGTAATCAGGTTGCAATTAAATCACATGAAGAAATTAGCACTACTCAGTGGGGGAGAAAGAAAAAACAGTGAAGTTATGAAAGAAAATGTTATTAAGGATTTGTGAGATTTGGAAGAAAGATAATCTGCTGACACTGAAGAGAAGCAAATGGGCATTGGAATAGACGGGTGGGTGGTCAACCTTTGTAGAACACTGCATCATGAACGCACATTGCGAGTACAATACCACATAATCTTTGTGCTTTACAATATAATTAAGTTACAACTAGCAAAACAAAGTTAGGGATAAGTAGGTCAATAAACAATCAAATGTTTGAATCTCAAAGGTAGTTTAAGAAAATGATAGGACCTAGTGCAGATGGTTATAATTTCATCATAACATGCTTCCTGACACTCATTTGTGTCTACTGTGAAATTCAAACTTTGTCTCATGTCATGTGCAATAGAATTATCAGCTCAATTGGTGTTTTAAACACACATGTTTTAGACTCCCCATCACACCAAGAAGTACAGTTGCACCTTTCATCACTATCAAACACTCTATCACCAATCATAATCCTAGCTTTCTGTTGAGTAACATGCAAAACAAAATTTTTGTTCCACCGACCTCTCCATTCAAGCAAAACAGCAGGTTTAGAAACTCTTACCACTTTACCCAGTAAAGTAAACTTAGATTCTCCTTTGAAAACTCTGTGTGGTTTCTTAATGAAGACCCAGTCACCAGCCTGAAAGTCAGTCCCTCATGGTTTGATTCTGAGATCATAATAAACTTTACCTTTGGCCTGCTTGTTTTCAACATACTCCCTAGTAGATTTAACATTTACCATTTTTGTCACTCACAGCTGTGTGTTTCGTAACACAATCTGGATTTAGATTAGTTTTTGTCATCATACTCATCTGCAAAACGAAAAGAGAATCCCACGTCATATCTTGTGGAGTTGTAACATAGCTACACACCTTACTTCTGATATATGAAAAACATAAATTTTTATTAAATAATCAATCAATCAGTGGATTTGCAGAGAGTGGCTAATCACCCAGAAGGGTATCCAGGCGCTGCAGGTCGTGCTAGTTCACAATGGAATCAGTTGAACAGCCAGGGTTTGCGTGCCTTCCAGAATTCTAGGAGAAAGGTTTAGGTCTCGATTTGCAAGGGGAGGTTGTTCCAGGTTTTTGCTGCGAGGTAGGAGCTGGATCATCATCTGCTGTAGCTTCGGCGGATGCAGGGGTTGTGGCAGAGGGAGAGGATGTGGATCGCAAAGTTCAGGTGATGGTTGACGTAGGCTGGTCCTTGGTTGTGCAGGGCCTTGTAGGTGTGAATCAGCAGCTTGAATTGGCACATTTTCTGTATGGAGAGTTAGTAAAGTTTCCTGAGGTGAGGGGTGATGTGGGTTTGCCTACAAAGGTTGACGATGAGTCTGGCAGCAGAGGTCTTGATATCTGGAGTCTCTGGAAAAGGTGTATGGTGATTGGTGCATATAGTGTGATGCCGTAGTCCAGTCGGCTGGTGACTAGGGCTAGATTGTTGATGGGGCCATTTGAAGATTCTACATAGCATGTGAAGAGTGAGAAAGCAGGTGGAGGAGAATGCTTTGATCTAGGATTTCATGGACAGTTTGTTGTCCAGGATTGTGCCAAAGTCGGTCGGTTTGGGTGAAGGTCCAAGTTCCGAGGGTCACCAGAAGTAATTCCAAGGGGTGGTGTTGTTGCCAAAGATCAGCTCTTCTGGTTGCTCCGTGTTGAGCTTAAGGCAGTTGTCCCTCTTTGGTCCGTGTTAAGCTTCATGCAGTTCTTGTGATTGCAGGGCCTTTTGAGAGTGAAAGGATTAGCTGGTTGTTGTCTGCATAGGAGATGATATTTAGTTTTTGGGCTCTGACGATGTTGGCCGGAGGGGTGATGTAGATATTGAACAGTGTGGGGCTGAGGGAAGATCCTTGAGGGACAAGGCAGATGATGGCCTTGGCTTTGAAAGTGCACGGCTGTAGGTGGGCTCTCTGTGTTCTTTCATTGTTCTGACGCCTGTCTGAATTCCCTCTTTGAAGAACATACTTGCCCTTTCAACCAAACCATTTAATGATGAGATTTACTGGTTCAAATCCAATCTGGGCAAATAGAAACATATTGCACATGTTGTAACATGAATTTAAAAACAACAGATGATGGACGGAATGCAGAGCAAATCAAACATTCACCCCTAGTCACAGATTTGGGTTTAATCCATCCGTTTTTTTGCTTGCCATACCATTTCACTTTGGACCCAGCCATATGCGAATCAGTTTTGACCCTGTTCCCCATGGGAACAGTCCAGCCCGAACTGCCTGGCCAGGTCCTCCCTGAACCAGAAACAAGTATCCTTGGACCGGTTTCAGGGTATCACCCTTCATCAGCCAGGCTAGCTCAAATCTGGTAGCATAGCAAGCATGGGGCCCACGTCTGGGCATACCCTTCCCACTTGGGGTGACAAATGCAAAAACAACAGATGATGGACGGAATGCAGAGCAAATCAAACATTCACCCCAGTCACAGATCTGGGTTTAATCCATCAGTTTTTTTGCTTGCCATGCTATTCCAGTTTGGACCCTACAAATGGGCATACAACTGATTTTGCTCTTCCCACATCTGAGTTTTGTGGTACAAGCTAGGAGGAAAGAAATGCAACTGATCTGTAAAGAACTGTCAAAGATGGGTTGTCGTATTCACTGGGATATATGGTTCGCCTGAAAGTGCTGAAGGATGGAAAATCTTAAGTCTTATTTCAGGTGGTGACAGCACAATTGTTTTTGGAAGCCTTCAAGTAAGGGTCTACCATGGCTAATGTAGTGTGACAGGCTTGATATAATAGTGCGAACAAGAGACTTTCCCCGCTTCTTGAAGATTATATGATCAGAAGAGCTCAATGCATGCTATGATAATTTCAACATAACACATCTGAAGCTCTCCCTTATTTGCCTCTTGCCCCCTCTTGTGCCTTCTTCTTCTTTTCCTTAACTTGTAGTGAATCCTAGTTTGTTTTAATGGGATAACAGGAGTTAGCTTAGCCTCTGGCTGCAGACTCGTGCCCCCGTCACCTAGTAACTTTTAACCTACTTAGCTTGCTCTGTCTTAGCCCATTTAATTATTTAATTCTTCTAAGATGGCTGCCTTGTTTACAGTTAGGCCACTTGTTATGCTTTGCATTATCAGTGTCACCACGCTAAGGCGTCAAGATCAAGCAACAAAGACAAACAAACAGTAGGTGTTCACACTTAGGGATTTTCCCTCTCTATCTTTCGAGGGATTGTTTATATTAATTGCTGTCCCAAGCATGTCTGTTATCTTTTGTTTGAGACCACACCTACGTCAGGGGTCCTTGTAGATCTGTATAAATACATCACACTTTAGACAGATAATCAGAGGGATTCCGACCAGAGGGCATCGCCACCATCGCTGATATCGATGCTGCACTTCGTCTTCACGCTGACCCAATCTTCGTGTCCCTGCGGAGTCTGCGATAGAGACCTCATTCCAAGGTAACAAGGGTTGGGGTCTTCTCTCATGGACATGGCATTGGCAGATTAGGCTTAGCAAACCCCGCTCTCCTTTAGGTAGGAGGTTAGGCCTCTCACATTAGGTTATTAGGGCATATTAGATCTCATATGTCTTTCTTATGCATTGAAAGATGGTGGGGGTCTTTGTAATAATGACCCTCGTCTTCACAATTCTGTTTCTTGCATTATCCTTATCATTGCAGCCCATGCAACTTACCGCAAATTGCAGTAATGTTAAATAAAAACGATTGAAACTTTACTGTATCTTTGTCATTACCTGTGTTTGTATGAGACATGATATATCTGCGAGAAAGGGGTAATCTCCGTTTAACCACAACACTCCCCGAGATGTCTTATTCTCGAGTCCATGCAACAAGGCTGCCACAAATCACCTTTTAATATTGTGTTTCTGGTGAGGTGCTGCTAGTGAGCCGGTAAGGTTGAGACAACAGTTGTGACTTATTGTAGGATAGGCATAGTCGCCTACAAACAAAAGTACTGTCATCCTTTAACCAGCAGTCTTGCCTAGAGCAAGAGTCAAAACTATGACAAACTTTTCCTGCAATGTTCCTCACCTCCTGTTCGTGACACCAGTGTTTGATATACCATATTATAGAGAGTTGATAGTGGTAGTTCGTATGTTTTTCAGGGTCTTATTCCGATCCCCTGTTGTGATGTATCTTTTTATGTTTTTAGTAAAAACTACTTCAAAATGATAAGAAACAAAGCAAAAACAATTATATCACATGGAAAACCATGAGGCAAACTAAAGATATCTGTTCAGTCCTGCTGGACAAAAGCTGCATCCTAGACCAGAGGTAGTTATTGCTTCATGGGCCTCACAATGCAATCTTATGCTTCTACCCCTGGAATACATCAAAAGGGCAAGAACCCTTGATTTTCTAGAGGAGGGTAAAAACATCCTCCGGGGAGTTATTCATAATCTTTCTATAAACTGTGGAGATTGCTTATACCATTATGGGATCTAGCAATAGTCATTCTTCCAGCGGTGTCACCTCTGGCAGCTGCTCCACCTGTCACTTTGTGTGACCTGTCGGCATGACCGAGTTGAATTTACCAGTATCTTTCCCACTCCGCCATGTCGTATTCCTGGTTAAGTCTTTGAATGCACTAAATGTGTGCCCTCTCCATATGTCACCCATGTGTTCAGTTCCTATCAGGGCCCATTTTGAGAATCCCTCCAGAGTGGCCACCTCCTGAAAGAGGTCACTATCCCACAATGGGGTAGGGTCAGTTAGTTTAACCCCACCTTTACCCCTCCACCCCAAAAAGGCAGTAGCTTTCTCCAGGCCCTAACTACAACTTGAGTGTGTGTTGGAAGCATCCTCTCTGTCTCTCGTCTGTAGAGGACCCCAAGTAGGCCCGTCCGTTCCACTGTCTCCTTATCCACACAGTAGACTGGTTCGTGTAGGTCAGCAAACATCCAGTCATTGACTACCACCAGTTGTTTGACCCAGTAATATTTACATATGTCTGAAACTGCAAGGCCACCATCGTACGCTCCTTGCTGGAGTTTACGTAGCAGTATACGAGAACCAGCACCATTCCATAATAACACTCTAATCTCCTGGTCAATTTTTCTAAATAAAATTCAGGGGGGCGCATTCTGTAGAATATATATGAGATGGGGAAGTGTCATCATTTTAACTAACACGCCCTTCCTATCAGTGTCAATCGTTGGTGTCACCAATGGCCCACATCGGCCCTGAGTCTGTCCAGTTGGGGAAATAGGTTTCTGTGCAGAAAGACGTTTGGGTCCTGAGAGAGATATACCCTGAGGAACTGGAATCTGTCCAAGACTATCAGTGCCACACATCTAGAGGGTAGAGCAAGCGTTTTCCCACACAGAGCGAACATCAGGGACTTCGTCCAGCTTATACTGTATGGTAAACTGAGTGGTGAGTGGTTCCTAAATAGCAGAACATCATCCGCATATAGGGAGATATGTTCCTCCCAGTCCCCTATGCCCTGTATGAGTGGGTCCTGTTGGACCCGAGCTGCAAGCAGCTCCAGCACAAGTACAACAATCACTGGAGAGAGGAGGCAGCCCTGTCTAGTCCCCCTCTTCAGGACACCGCTCGATTGACTTTCACCCTTTAAAGAGAAATCTTACCTAGCCACAGAAGTTGGGGCCAAAACCCATCCTCGTTAGGGTCACAAACATGTACTTCCATTTGATGTTGTTGAATGCCATCCTGGCGTCGAGGGCCATAGGTGCCACTTCAGCTTCTTGTCTAGGCTCAGTCATATGGAGTACCGCCGTATACAGGTGGTGCAAGTTGAGTCTTGTGCTCCTGTGAGCATGAAGGCCGACTGGTCTCAATGGACCAGTAATGTTATGACCGTGCGTAGGCTTGTTGCTCGGACCTTCAGTATGATTTTTACTTCAGCATTTAGTAGAGATATGGGTTGGTATGATTGCAGGAATCTGGCCTGGTGTGTGGTGGGAACCTAAGTTACTTACACCTTATACCAGGTATCCCCTTTTAGTGTAGTGTATGCAGTGTCTAGAAGCTAGGCTTTTGAGAAGTAGCTGTGGATGATCAACCAAGGCTTATCAAGGAGACATGCAAAGCACATGCAATACCACTGTAGTCACACAACACTCACACACATGAAAGAAAACACTCAATGTTACAAAAATAAAGGTATTTTATTTTTTACTTTATTTTAGTGACACAATACCAAAAAGTACTAGAGAGACAACCCTCCAATAGGAGGTAAGTAACACACCAAAAATATATACACTAGTTACCAGAACTAGGCATAGAAAGTGATAGAAAACAGCTCAAATGCAGTTAGACAATAGTGACTCTAGAGGTAGCCCAAACCATATACTAAACAAATTGTATGTAAACACAGGACCCCCCCGGCCCCACCTTGGTAAGCGGAATGTGTAGAGGGGAGCTGGGGGTATTAGGAAACCCCAAAGGTAAGTACCAGAGTGCCCCCTAGCAACCAGGAGAAAAGGAGTAAGTCAGTGGATTTTCCCCAAACCACCAAAAAGCAAGGAAAAGAAGAAAATGCAACACCCAGAGAAGACTGCAAGAAACCACAGAAGAGTCCAGGAGGAGTAGGAGCTACTACCCACCCAGCTGTGGATGCAGGAGTTGGTCGACAGTGATGTGAAGAAGGCCAGCACTGCAGCCCCAGAGTAGGTGAAGGGTTCCTGAGGGATGCAGACGTCGTCCCATGCTGGAAGAACAATTGTAGTCCGGTGTTGGTGCAGGAAATCCACCAATAAGCCTTGGAAAAGGAATAGGGCACTGTTGGCAATAAGTGGAGCTGCCGGGGACCAGCAAGGCCCAGGACGACTCAACCCAGGAGTGGGAGTCAGAGAGGACGTTAAGCAAAATAGAAAGCCCACAGGATCAAAGACAGCACCCACAGGAGTCCCACAGGATGGAGACACAGGAGTCGCAGAAGAGCCCACGCAGCACGACTGAAGAAGGGTCGCATACCACAGGAGAACCACTCAGAGGACTGTGCATCACAGGAAGGAGTGCTGGAGCTACATGTAGCCTGAAGATCCCTTGGAGGAGATGCCAACAAGCCTTGGCAGCTGCAGGAGACACAGTGCATAGGGGTACTGTCCTGCATGGGAAGGCAAGGGCTTACCTCCACCAAAGTCGGACAGCTGGCAGAGGATCAAGAGGACTACTGCGGACCACCACCCATGATGCAAGATCTATGCAGCTTAGGATGAGAGGAGATCCACGCAGCCGGTCGTCGTTGCAGTAGGTGCCTGCGAATGCAGGGGAGTGACTCCTTCACTCCAAGTGAGATTCCTTCTGCCTTCTCGTGCAGACTGAAGACTTGCCACCCTCAGAAATGTTGCAGAAGCTGGATGGAGCCGTGGAAACAATGTTGCAAGAAGAGTCTTCTTCATGGATGCAGATTATTGGTTCCTGGAGGGTCCAGTCGCAGTTCCAGTGGCCAGAAGTCAAAGTAAGATTGCAGCGGACTCCTGCTGGAATCTTGCAAGCTGAATCTGAGGACCCACCCAAGAGAGAGACCCTAAATAGCCCTGATTGCAGGATTGGTCACCAAGCTAGGTGACCACTTATCAGGAGGGGGCTCTGATGTCACCTGCCTGGCCACTCAGATGCTCCCAGAGATGGCAGAAACCAGGGGCCCTCTGGAGGAGCTCTCCGCATCACCCCTGTGGTGGTGATGGACAGGGGAGTGGTCATTCCCCTTTCCATTGTCCAGTTTTGCACCAGAGCAGGGACTGGAGGTCCCTGAACCGGTGTAGACTGGTTTATGCATGAAGTGCACCAAATGTGCTCTTCAAAATTTACCAGTGGCTTGAGGAAGCTACCCCTCCCAAGCCATGTAACACCTATTTCCAAAGAAAGGGGGTGTTACCCCCTCTCCCAAAGGAAATACTTTGTTCTGCCTTCCTATGCGTGACCTGTTCAAGCAGCAGGAGGGCAGAAACCTGTCTGAGGGGTGGCAGCAGCTTTTGCTGCCTGGAAAACCCTGGAAGACTGGTAGGAGCAATGCTGGCGATTCCTCTAAGGAGCTCCCAGAGTGCATGGAATCATACTTCCAATATGGTTACCATTATGTAGCTGGACATAGGTAGTGACCTATGTCCAGTACACACATAAAATGGTGTCCCCGCACTCTCGAAGTCCATGAACATGGCACTGGATTTCATGGGGGCACCTCTGCTAGTGCAGGCGTGCCCTCACACACAGGTACTTGCACCCTGCCCTCTGGGGTGGGATGGCCTGCCATAGGGGTGACTTACAGTGGCCTGCAGTGAAAAAGGGTGCCTGCACCCTTTCACGCAGTCTGCAGAACACTTTGCATGGGCCCCCATGGTTGGCATCATACGTACCATATACTAGGGACTTACATGGGGGAACCAGTATGCCAAATGTGGGGTGAAAATGGTACAAGTTACAAAGTTAGAATGGAGAGAGCATAATTACTGGGGTCCTGGTTAGCAGGATCCCAGTGAACACAGTCAAACACACTGACAACAGGCAGAAAATGGGGTAACCATATCAAGAAAGAGGGTATATTCCTACAATGATCCACACTCATTTAGAGGTTTGCCTTGTTTTGGAATGACCACGATCGTAGCTGTCCTCTGGTCTGGTGGAGTCCTCCCTCCCTCAGCGCCGCTTGGAACATTGCCAGCATGTGTTCTGCTACTTTTTCCACCATGCCCTTGTACATCTCTATCGCTAGGCCATTGGGACCCACTGACTTCCCAGAATAGAGGCTGCGAATGGCTGCCACCAGCTTGACCGGGGTTAAGTCATCCTCAAGTCCATTTTGATCCTCGTCCCCTAATATCAAGAGGTCTAAGTCCTTCAAGAAATCGTCACACTCCATTGCGGACATTTGGGTCTAAGAAGCGTAAAATTGTTCATAATATGTAGCCAAAGCCTCCGCTATTTCTGTGCTAGTGCACTGGGGTAATCCTTCTCCACATAATACTTTGAAGACCCATTTACCTTCATGGTCCCTAGTCTCCTGCCACACTAACAGTTTGTTTGCTTTGTCCCCCCACGTCATATAATCGGCTTTGTGTTGCTATTGCATGTTTACTCGCTCGATCTGCCGTAATGTCACAGAGCTCTTGTTGTTTAAGTCGAAGTTGGTGGGCAAGCTCAGATCCCCCCACTGTAAAAACCTGTAATTCGAGGGTCGTTATGTCTCACTCTATGTTGATATAATGTAATTTAGTCTCTTTTCTTCTCCCCCCAATTAGGGCCTGTCTGTCCAAACATGAACAATTTAAAGACCTCCTAGAGTGCAGTCAGAGTCTACTGTACCCTTGTTATCTATAAAGTATTTTTCTGCCCCCTGTCTAAGTTTCTGTCAGATTTGCCTGTCCTGCAAGTGCCAGGGTTCGATCACATGTGGTAGGTTGTGGGCTGTGATCGGACCGTTCAGTCGTACTGCCACTGGCGAGTGGTCTAAGATGTCCTGACCCTCAAACATTGCATCCTGAAACTTGCTAACATCCGTAGTTTGAGTAAGAAGGAAGTTCATGCGTGAGAAGCTGTTGTGGGGCACTGAGTAATATGTGTATTCCATCTGAGATAGTTTGTGGACACGTTATATGTCAGAAAGTCTGAGAGAGTCCATAAAGGACTGTTGGGGTTCTGTGCCTGATTGCCCGACAGCCATGCTTGCTCTATCTACCCGAGGATCTACCAACCCATTCTTGTCCACCGCCAATATGAGGACACCTGTTGACATAGCCAGGAGCAAGGCTCTTAAGTCTGGGAAGGTATTCATATGGAGTCATGGAGGTATGTATACTGAGCAGACACTTAAGGTGAGGCCCTCCCAATGGCCAGTTTCTGCAACAAAGCGACCTAGTGGCTCTGTCCAAATACGTTTCAGGATAAAGGGTACCCATTTCTTAATGAGTATACCTGTTCCATTGGAGTCTGTTGGGTATCCAGCATGTGCTAATAAGGTGTACTTGAATCTGTCAAGGGCTTTACATTGGTTATCCCTGAGGTGCTTTTCCTGTAATAGGAACAGTTCTGGGCACTGATGTCGTAGGTACTGAAGGACCACAGTGCACTTAATTTTGTTGCCCAGCCTGTTAACATTCCAGGTTAAAATATTCAGGGACCATTGCTTGTGTGGTACCATAGATGAATCGGGAAGGTGTGTGTGCTGTGTTCCCAGATTGATCCCTTCGAAGACTCTGCCACTGACAAACATGGTGATAAAATACAATACAATACAAAATGTGATTCCCCGACAGATGAATTACCCCCTTCTAGCTTCCCTGCACTGTGGGCCTAGAACTACCCACCACCCCAATTTGCACAGTGCCTTTCGTCTAAATATTTAAACAGCTATGGAGGGAAGGCTGAAGTGCCTCACCAAGATTAGTATGGTAGGTAGTTGGATCTTTGTATCCCTTAATGCAAATGACAATCAGATATCTTTTATCCAGACATCTCAGGTCCCCGATTCCTAGTGGGAGGAAACGATGCACTGTCCCAGCCCAGGGCCCGCCACCCTCCAGGGTCGCAATCCACTGCGACTCACAATGTCATTCAGAGTCTGCCAGGCTTTACCCTTTTATATGTTACTAGACCACCTACACGTATTTTGCCGGAGTCTCTTTAGGCACATCAAGTGCCTGATGGGGTAACATGTCGAACTGGGATCTCCGGGGATGTTGGGTGACCTGCTGCAGGCTCTGTGTCCTTTTGTCCAGTCTCCGCTCCTGGCCCCTGCCCACCCCACAGCCCACCACCAGCCATCCTTCAACCCAGTCCCATGCTTCTTCCGGTGTGTCAAAAGCCACAATTTTCTGTCTGCTAGTACCTTCAACCTGGCCGGGTAGAGCATCCTATATTTCAGTTCTTTGGCCCTGAGCGCTTTCTTAGCCTCAGTAAAGTTTCAGCACTGATGTTGAACCTGTAGACTAAAATTCAGGAAGAAACGGATAGTGGTGTTTTCATATTGGATGTCCATGGAAAAGCAGGCCGTCTGGAGGATCTTGCTCTATCGTTGAATATTCTGCCCACTGTGGTCTGCGCTGGTGAGCCCAGCACACTGTGTGCTCATTCGACTTAGAAGTATTTAAAAAGTCTTTTGGTGCAAAGGGAGTTTGGTATAAGGTCCTCCAGAAACAGTTCAGCACTTGGGACCTCCACCCCCTCAGGGACCCTAACCATTCTAATGTTGTTATGTCTGGCTGTTCCTTCTTGGTCCTCTAGCTTGGCAGCTATAGTGATGTTTTGCTTTGTTAGGAGTTCGACCTGCTCTTCAAGTTGTTTGGTAATGACTTACAGCCCAGTAATGTGGGTTTCCGCAGTGTTGACCTTGTCTGTCATTTTCCAAAGGTCTGTCGCAAAAGGTTGACGTCTGTTGTAACTGCATCTAGCTTAGGTTCTAAGGTGCCACGGAGCTCCTGTATGACGACCATAATTTAGTGCAGAGAAGGATACTTCGTGTGCGGGACTTCCTGGGTTGTCACCCCTGCAGCGGATCCATCCACCACCCCATCAGCTGCCGTAATTACCTCAGTGTACTTATCACGATTATTTGATTGGGTGGATTTATGGCCGCGATTCCTCACCATGGTCCTGTGCTCCAATAATGGGGTGTCTCATGTGATCCAGGTGGGCCGCCACTGTAATTTCCCCCTGCCAAGCTCTCAGCAGTGCTGGGGTCCAAGGAGTCGAACTGAGCTGGGGCCCTGGGAGCTGAGTCCACAGTCTGGCCACGCATCCTCCACCCTTTGGTTCCACAATGTTTGACCAGGTCGCTGCACTCAAATGGGCAGGTGATTGGGACTTTGTGGGGTCTCAGAACCTCTCCTGCAGAGTTCCTGTTAGATTGTGGGGGGTGAAAGCACTTACAGGCAAGTTTTCACTCGAAGCTCGGGAAAGCCCAACGCAGAACCTGCCACCGCCTTCAGTCACAGGGCTCCAAACTCTTATGTGCAGCTCAGGATTACATACGGGATTAACGCAGCCAATTTCAAGCGTCCCAGGACAGTTTCACAATCTTCGGCCCAAGATACAGAGGGTCGAGGCCCCAGGTCATATATCAGGCCGCTGCAAGTCAGTCTCGAGGAGAGGTTTGTGCTACCAGCCGCAAGACCGATGCTCCGTGAGCACTCACGGTGTCCCTCAGGCCGCCGATGTCGGTGGCCCTCACCTGTCACAAGGCCTGGGTTTCCCGACTGTGTTCTCCCAGATCAAATCACCAGCTGCTGCAAATCAATCTTCAGGGGGAGTAGTGTTGCTGGCTACAGTGCTGAGGCTCCGCGAGCACTGGTGCGGTCCCCCAGTCCTCCTCCATCGGCCGCCAATGCAGCTGGTGCTCACCTGCCATGAGGCCCGTGTTCCCCAGCTGTGCTCTCTCTCTGTCTCTCGCACATAGGTGCCCGGGTACCACTCCTCCCAGGGCGCTTCCCAAAGCACCCGGCCACAAAGACCAGGCGGTGGAGGGAATGGAGGGCCAGAGCTGGGATTCTGCCTGGAATAGTTCAGGGAGACGGCTCACTGTCCGCTATCTTGTCCGGCCCTGCCTAAACTCTCTCTGTAGCATGTAGGGGCCCATATCAGCCACAGCCCCCTTAGATGATCACCCCTGGTTTCCATGGGGTTAACACTTGTTAACGATGTTCTGTTACTGGTGGATATCTGTATGGATGTTAGGGATTACCCCTCGTGGAGACGGAGATACGTTAGTGTACAGCAATCTTGGTTAGCGTCAAACCACGCCCCTCTGTCAACAGCATTCAGAAGGATCAAAAGGCTGGTCTGAGCCAGACATAAAGCCAGTGGGGTATGGTGGCAAGAAGATTGAATCCTTGCTGTGAAATGGGTGACTGTTGGGTCTGACAAGGAAACAATGTATGGTCCTGTGTACATGACAGACTTTGGTTCCAATTTGTTAGGCTTGCCACACCAAAAGGATGTGGGCATGATTTTAAATCTTAACTAAGAGAAACCAGTCATGATGATTACTAAAATGCCGAAGCAAATGTCAATAAACCAAGTTGATGGGTATGAAGAATCCACTGTGAAAAAATATCCCCCAATGTGTACAATGACAAATTAGGGATGCTCTATGGTTTTTTGCACAAAATTATTTTGAAAAATGGAGCAATTCCTGTTGTGCATAGGGTCAGGAATATGCCTCATTTTGATGAAAAAAACCTTTGCAACAGGAATTAGATAAGTTACTAGCACAAAAGGCAATCAAACCCATAAAATTATTGGAGTGGTTGGCAAAGATAGGCTCGCTCTTACTTAAGGAAGGGGTTAAAATTAGACTGTGCATAGACTTGCGAGATCTTATTCGGAACATATGGTTTGGCAGACAACCTCTCCTAAATATTTTCAAAAAGATGTTGGCCAAGGCTTGTGAAAGGGTGTTCAGTGTTGTCGACATGTCAGTCAGCAGATTATCATCCGATTAAACTGCACAAAGACTCTAAGCACTTCACGTCATTTGTCACCCATCTTGCTGCTTTTCACTATTTAAGGATGCCATTTGGCTAGGCATCCAACCTGGCTGTGTTTCAAAGGGTGATGAAGCTAATTTTTAGTGGCATGGAGAACATATGGTACTTTCAGGACAATGTTTTGCTAGCCAGGAAGGATGAATTGCACCCTGATAAATTGAGAAAGTCATGAAACGACTTGACAAACATTTCTTGAAAGTCAGGCGAGACAAATACCAGTTAAGGAAGAAAACTGTCACCTATTTGGTGCATGAAATATCAGAGGAGAGAACTCAACTAAAAAAAAGTATAGTGCAAGGAACAAATAATGTACTGCGACAAGAGAACAAGGACAAACTAAAATCATTCCTAGGCTTAGCAGAATATTGTTCCTAAAGAATTTCACAGAAGTGGTTGAATCTTTGAGAACATTAATAAAAAAGGTTACTTTTAGTGTAGTGATTTGTATGAAAGACCATTTGAACTGTTAAAGGAAAGAATCATGCAAGCTCCTACATTGGGGCATTTCGAAATAACCTGTTTGACCACAGAAGCCTGTAGCGTAGTCGTGGGAGCAGTATTAACAAAGGTAGCGAATGATCAGGAGATGACTGTGGGTTTTGCATTCCGGAGGCTGCATGATGCAGAAAAGTACTACTCTGTGACTGAAAGAGAGGCCCTGGCATATTGCTGGGGGATAAAGCACTTTGAATACTTTCTGTGGGGCTAAACCTTTAAGATAAGGACAGTCATAAGCCTTTAATACACTTATTTAAAGGTGGTAGAGGCTTGGAGGGTAATGTGACACCTAGGATTTCTAGATGGATGTTATCGGCCCTAGAATATAACTTTGAGATGAAGCACCTAATAGGATTAAAGAATGTGGTAGCGGATAGCCTATCAATGGTACCTGTGGTGAAGGTGCACAGGATGAAGAGACTGATGTGAGTGAAAGGTTGGGAGATCAGGAGGAAATAGCATTGAGCAAGGAAGGATGAATATTTGATGTTAAAGGACATGAAAGAGTGTGTGAGATCGGGTGGTGTCGCAAGATGCATTGGAACACTGAACTGAGCCTATGAGGGAAAAAGGTAATGAGGAAGAATCGTATTATTCCTCCTGCAGGTGTTCGCAACTGCATCATTCAAATTGCACACAAGGTCCATAATGGCAGGAACATGACCAAGAAAAGGATAAGGCAATCATTTTGGTTGCCTGTACTAAATGGTATGGTTGAGGATGTGGGGAAACATTGTTTTGTTTGTGCAAACAGTAATAAAGTGAGGCATCCTTCTCCAAAATGCGTGGAATTGCCCAATAGACTGTGAGAAAGGCTTGCCATAGATTTTCTTGATCCGATAGACAAACTGGGAGCTGAGAATACGTACATGATTGTTCTTGTGAATTACCATACCAAGTGGTTTATGGTTAAAATTGTGGACCGCATAGACACAGAAAGGGTGATAACGGGGTCCTGGAAGATTAAATGTTTTATGGATAAGTGGGGTATTGTGCATGAAATGACAGCCTTGTTCAGGCTGCAAGTAAATGTTATGGTCAAGAGAGTAAACAGTACGATTATGGAAAACTTACAACTGTCATTGGTCAATGGTTTGTCTTAGAGGAAGGAGTTGAGGAAGTTCATGTGGGACCATAGGACCATGCCCCATTCGATGACAGGAATTTCACCCTTTGTCTCCTTAAAGGGAAGAGAGATGGGAAGAAAACAGATTCCTGCTTGGTTAGTTGACAAGGACCGAGTGTGGGTTGACCATGCGGCAATTAAGAGCCTGATTTAGATCTCAGCACATGGAGTCTTCCATCACAAAAGTGATGGATATCCTATCTGCTCTATTACGCTCTCCATAGGATATAGTAGGATTGTAATATGCCTGACGGCATAGCCGTCACCTTTTTGACTGAGTATTCCCTTCCTCCAAGATCTAAATCAGACCCTCTGTCAGGAGTCACAGAAAGACAGAAATACATGGAGGGACAGTATAATGCAAAAAAGGAGTGGAGGACACTCATTTGGAAATGGGTTAAGTTGGAAGAGGGTTCAGGCTGGAGCTTGGGAAATGTATGTAAAACTGCAAATAACCAGAGGGAAAGGGATGATCTTTAAGATGTATTTAAATGCAATATTTTGATAATGTTCTGAACACTTTTGTGTTATCTTGAGATGAACCTTCATGCAATGATTTGATAATAGTATTTTTTTATTTCTGGTAGAAAGTTGTATGTAATTAGTATACAGTTTTGTTGAAGTTGCTGTCCTTTTGTTTCTTCTCTTGTTTGCTTTCTAATGGGGGAGATATGTGGAGATGATGACGTAAGTGGAAGTGTGGAATGTGAATGTGGAATTATGGGGGAAGATGTTATTATGTGAAAGGAAACCAGTACCGGAGTTGGAGCTACTGCTGTGAGAAAGCTGGATATACGCTAGGAACATCTGATGACAGTAAATCATATGGAAAGGAAACCTTTCTTGTGAAATTCCTACATCTGCCTAACCCAACAAAATTCTGCTTGAATGTTTAAGCAAAGGAATGTTCAGCCCATGCTCACAGTGCAAGCAGTCATTAATTATTGCCTTATTTAAGGCTGCCAGAGAATAATTATATACTGAAAGTCACAATAAAGGGCCCCCAGCTTAATATAATCCTTGAGATATGGCAAGGCAAGTGCTTCATGACAAACATAATGAGGAATATAATGTGGAAGGGAGAGAAGGTGTCTGCGAAACCTATTCTCCTCTGTTTGAAGCGCTCAACAATCCGCAAAACCCCAAATACCATTACCATAGCTCGCAGTTGGCACACATTATTTTTATAGATCTTCATAAAAGAAGAAATAGGCTTACCCCATAACAAATATTAAAAATCAAGCTCACTGCCTGAGAAATCTTCGTATTGCAGTATATGATGTTTTTAGTCTATGAACCACTGGACTCGAACACAGCCCCAGTTATAGGAATCTAGCCACACTCTCAAGTTTATTTCTGTTAATATAGAAGGTGCGTAATAAAACCATTTTGGAACCACATGCCATAGCATGTGACTTAGATAAACTAGTAGATAGATCTAGGTCAGATATAAATTTTGAAAGAGCTCTGACCAGGCAACAAAGAGAATTTGGGGTTCAGGCAAGAAGCATGGGGCCGAGTTAAAGGGAACGTTTTTGGTGCCTGCTTTCAAATAAGCATTAAGTTTGTCAATATACAAAATAAATTAAAAAATATCCAAAACAAGCCCTCCACGATGGAAAGTAATCAAGTCAGAAAGTTCACTATTTAGACCAAATCTGACACCGGCTGTCTAACTCTATTGCAAAGTTGATTAAAAAAAATGTACAAGAGCTGTATCAAGCACCATCTCTAATAAAAGCAATCATAATTTAGTTTGCCAGACCTTGTTAAAGGCAAAGGATAAGTCCACCAAGGCCCGGTCCAATGGACTGTGTTTGGCTATGGTGTATTTACCAATAAGCAGATGAAGATTTAGGCACTGTTCTACTGTACCTAGCCTCTCTCAGAAAACATATTGAGAACGGGTCAGAACACCATTATCATACACCCACTCCCGTATTCTATTAAAAATAACCCTTCCCATAATTTTAACTGATGAGAGATAGGTCCATAGCATTTAGGTTCTGTATGACTGTATAGTTGAGCTCGGCCAAGATGGTGGGAGTTCAGCTATATCATTATTGTTGGATACATTGACAAGTACAGGGGCCCGGAAGGCAAACTTACATTAAAAAATGGCAACAGGCATGTCATCATGCCTGGGAGATGTATTTGCTGAACTCTGATGTCGGGAAACAATAAAATAATCTAAAGGAAATTGCAGCCTTTTAACTGAGCCACTGTAATTGGATGAATCAATAGTAGAGCTAATATCAGAGACTGGGCAATGGCGTGGCCAACTGGTCCAAGATGGCCGACTCAAACTAGCGAAGCCCTGCACTGCCCCTCCGTTATCTGGCATTTGTCCTGGACACACCATCTAATTTATGGTCATCAAATACACTGTTGTGATCCTGGGGTTGCCCTGTAACTGCTGATGCCTCTGCTGAGCATACTGGAGCCAGCGTTCGGAGTCCCGCCAAGATATGACTGAGGCCCCTTGTCATGCTGGGATGGCACTGCGGTACACCCTGAGACGAGTGGAGTTGAATTGGAGCTGCACCCGCCGGGGGAGCTGCCTGGGCAGGGAGATGGTGAGGAGGCCTGCAACCCCGGAGTGCTGTGCAGTCTGGCCTGCTATAGTGCAGGACACTATTAGCCCCTAGTTCCCCTGTATCACACCCAGCCACAGCTCGCTGACACTGGGGGACCCCCCACCCTCTTTGACTTCATATATGACTTTCTGCCAGTGGGGCCTCAATACTAGAGGAGGCCATCTGTGGTCTGACGGAGCCCAGAGGTCACTGAGACGGGCCTGGAAGGGGCCTAGACGCCCTAGGAGCCCTCCTACGAAATGGCACATAATAAGAAGGGAGCCCACCCTGAGCCATGGCCAGGACACAGTCGGACAGTTCTTCAGGCTTCCCATACACACATGAATTGTCGTTCCCCCTGAAGCCTACGCTGCAACTGGTGGCTTGCTCGTGGCCTGGAGGTGAGCCACATCAAGAGATAGGAGATGCTCGGGTCCGTCATGGTGTGCCACGGTGCGCGGCAGTGGACCTCTTTGTAATGGAGTGCCTGGTGAACCAGCACTATCTGCACTGCGGCCTCCCGGGGGACCTTGGAAGAGGACTGTGGCCGCGGCCTGTGCTGGATCTGCAGCCTGGACGAGGGACACCCCCTTGCTTTTTCTGGTCGCGCTCATTACTCTGACCTGAGGCCTGGAGACGTCTTCATTGAGGCACCCACTGCTGGGCCCCACCTGCCTCCACACACTGTAGAAGGCATACTCACCTGCCAATCCTTTAGCAGCCAGACACTGAGGGATCCTTGTGGCACCTGGGCTGCTTGTGCTGCAACACCCTGGGGACTGGGGTGTGTCAGCAAATGGGCCCCTGAAAGCAACACCGTGACTGGAGGGCAGACGCTTAGCGACACAGCGAGGACTCTAACCGTGCATACAGTAGGCGTTGACAAGCAAGTGTACTGGGCTGCTCATGCTGCGGCGCTATAGCCACAACGGGTGCATGCAAGTGGGAGATTCCAGCCAGAGAACCACGACTGTATGCTGATTGCCGAATGCTCAGCTACCAATGCTAACGCAGACCGAAGGCCTTTGCTCAGGTAAGGGGATGATGTCTTCCCAGGGGAACCTGAAGGGCAGACTTAGAGCTTAACATTCTGTGCTCTATCAGCCTAGGTAGGAGCCCTGTCTGGTGCAAGCGGGCCCCAGCACCAGCAGACCCTTTCACACGCTATTGTTGGATGCGCTGACCTTGGGCCATACTATACTGCTCATACTGTGACGTTCCATAACACACCCAAGCACATGCAAGAGGGCCCTAATTGACTTGCCTGGGGCCAAACCCTAAGCATTCCTCGTTTGTTCACATGTGGGTGTGGTGAGGGACTACTGCAAGGTCATTGACTGCTCTGAACTCCCACTGCCCTCTGAGACATACTGACAGGTCATGGGCCGCCTTCGCTCCGGCATGCAACTAGCGACGTCAACACAGTCATCCAGTATGGAATGACAATCAAGAGGTCCGGCCACAACGGGCCCACTGGAATCAGAAATGTCATTGGGAGCTAAATTTGATGTTGTATTGCAAGCCGTGTAGAAGATTTAAGCAACCCTCGAACAGACATGTTGATCACTTGAAAGTAGAATTGATATGGTCACAGCAGACTTCACTTTATTGCTCATCGCAAAATGGCAGACAGAGTATGTGATGTCGAACACACAATAGCAGAGCTCCGACCGACAGTATTTTAGATCGTGTTCACAAACAGGATAGCAGAATGGAGGATGCTGAGGGCAGATCCTAACATGGGTGCTGTGCGTCTACCAGAAGGCGCAGATGGCCTTGGTGCAGTGGCTTACACTAAGAACTGGATTTGCACCTTACTTCCAGATGTTGCTTGTAGGTAGCTGGCCTGGTGTGTGGTGAGCACCTACGGTGTTATCACCTTATACCAGGTCCAGGTATCCCTATTAGTGAAGTGTAGGCAGTGTCTAGTAAGCCAGTGATCTCTAGAGGTAGCTGTGGATGAGCAGCCAAGGCTTATCTAGGAGACATGCAAAGCTTACGCAATGCCACTATGGTCACACCGCACTTACACATGAAAGAACCACAGTGCTACAAAAATAAAGGTACTTTATCAGGGTAACACAAATACTAGAATACTGAAAAGGCAGTCCCCCAACTGGAGGCAAGTAAACACACTATCAAATACACATTAGCATAGAAAGCAATAAGCACTGGTAAAAGTAATAGCAAATAGTGAGGGCCCTAGGGGAGAGCCAAATCATATACTAAAAAAGTGGAATGTGAAAGGCAGTCCCCTACTCAAGGAAGTGGAATCAGTAGAAGGGAGCTGGAGGGACCAGAGTGACCCCCAACGACAAGGAGAGAAGAGGTAAGTACCTGTTTTTTCCTAAAACCAACAGGAGGAATTTGGAAAAGGAAAAAGACCCAACCAAGATTGGAAGAACCCATAGGTGGATCCTAACAGAAGAGGGACCTGCAAAGGAAGGGGACCAAGTCCAGTTCGTGATAGAGTGTCCGGTTGTGGCAGAGCCAGGTCGATGGTGGACGAAGAAGGTCAGCAGTGCAGCACAGGAGATGAAGAGAAGTCCCAGAAGTAATGCAAGTTATGTCCCACGTCGGCGGTCAAGATGCAGTCGGTTAGTGGTGCTGGAAAAGCACTAACAAGCCTTGGCAAATGCAAGAGACGGAGAAGAAGGTTTGCAAGGCTGAAGAGGACCAGCAAGGTCCAGGGGACTCGACCCAAGGAGGGCAGTCTGGGGTAACATTCAGCAGCTGGGAGAGTCACAAGACGAGGAGGCAACCAACAGGCAGCAGGCACAGGAGTCACAGTAAGTCCCACTCAGCCACCTGTTGAGGAGTCCCACGCCACTGGAGCAGCAGGCAGGAGACTGTACTTTGCAGGAAAGAATGCTGGAGGCCATGGCTACACAGAGCCTGACGATCCCTTTGAGGAGGAGTAAACAAGCCTTGGTAGCTGCAGGAGACGCAGTGCACAGGAGTACAGTCCTGCAAGGAGAGGCAAGGACTTACCGTCTCCCAACTGGACAGCTGGTAGAGGGGACCAAGGGGACCACTCCATACACCACCTGTAATGCAGGATCCACGCAGTTCCGGAGGAGAGCAGATCCATGCAGCCGGTTGTTGTTGCAGTTGGTGTCTGCAGATGCAGGGGAGTGACTCCTTCACTCCAAGGGAAATTCCTTTTTACTTCTTGTGCAGGCTCCCTCAGAGGGTGCACAGTCGGGGAAATGTTGCAGTTGCTGGGAGGAGCCAAAGAAACAATGTTGCAGAGCGGAGTAGCCACTGATGTTGCAGATTGTCGGTTCCTTGAGGGCCCAGTTGCAGTCCCAGTCCCAGTGGCCAGAAGATGAAGTAAACAATGCAGTGGAGTCCTGCTGGAATCTTGCACATCTAAACTGAAGATTCACCCAAGAGGGAGACCCTAAATAGCCTAAGAAGGGGGATTGGTCACCTAGCAGGGTGACAACCTTTCAGAAGGGGGCTATGACATCACTTACCTGACCTGGCCACTCAGAAGCTCCCAGGGGCCTCTAACTACCTTGGATTCAAGATGGCAGAATCAAGTGGACACCTGGAGGAGCTCTAGGCAAAACCCCTATGGTGGTGATGGACAGGGGAGTGGTCACTCCCCTTTCCTTTGTCCAGTTTCAAGCCAGAGCAGGGACCGGGGGTCCCTGGACTAGTGCAAACTGGTTTATGCAAGGAGGCCACCAAATGTGCCTTTCAAAGCATCCCGGTGGCTTGGGGAGGCTACCCCTCCCAAGCCATGTAACACCTATTTCCAAGGGAGAGGGTGTTACCTCCCTCTCCCACAGGAAATCCTTTGTTCTGCTTTCCTCTGCCTGAGCTGGTCGAGCAGCAGGAGCAGGAAACCAGTCTGAGGGGTAGCACTAGCACGGGCTTCCTGGAAAACCCCAGAAGACTGGTAGGAGCAATGCTGGGGTCCTCTAAGGAGCACCCAGTCTGCATGGAATCATACAACCAAAACTGGCAACAGTATTGGGGTATGGTTCTGACATGTTTGATGCCAAACATGCCCAGGTTCAGAGTTACCATTATGTAGCTGGGCACAGGTAGTGAGTGACCTGTGTCCAGTACACGGGTAAAATGGCTTCCCAGGACTCACAAAGTCCAATGTATTGGAGCTGGAGTCCGTAGGGATGCCCTCACACACAGGTACCTGCACCCTGCCCTCTGGGCTAGGAGGGCTTACCATAGGGGTGACTTGCAGTGACCTGTAGTGAAAGGGTGCATGCACCTTTTAATGCAGGTTACAATGGCAGGCCTGCAGACACATTTTGCATTGGCTCCCATTGTTGGCACAATACATGCTGCAGCCCACGGAGAGCCCCTGGTGCCCTAATGCCCTGGGTACCTATGTACCATATATATAAGATTTATATGGGGGCACCAGTAAGCCAATTGTGAGGTGTGCAAAGTCCTAAGCAACCACATTTAGAGGGAGAGAGCACTATCACTGGGGTCCTGGTTAGCAGTATTCCAGTGAAAACAGTCAAAGCATACTGACAGCAGGCAAAAAGTGGGGGTAACCATGCCGCAAAGAGGGTACTTTCCTGCATTTCCCTTTTTTACCGTTGAGCGAGCTCATTGTGTGCTGGACCGCTGCCCAATGCCCACCGCCTGGGGCCAATCTCAGACCTTTCTTATTTCATCTCCTTAACGACAGGGACCATGACTCAATCTTGTGCACATAAAAAAATAAGGGTGGACAATGAATCTATCATGATCTCTTCTGAACACACCATGGCGGTACAGCACCAGAGAAGCTCCTTTGTTGCTGTAAAGTGGCACCATCCGAGAATTGGATATATGCTACTCACTGTTGTTTCCTGTGTGACTGCAGGGGGATCCACACATTTTTTTGACTCTGCTGAAGAAGTGTGAGACTGGTTGGAGTCCACAGGCCTTGTGGTGACGCGTCCCCCACCCTGTGCGACAGAGCACCCTGGTGGTGTGGCGGGGGTCATCGTTGCAAGCACAGATGAAAGGAGCACTCCCCTGAAGCAACCTTGCTTTGTCCCGAACCTGGAACAGGTGATACTAGAACGACGGAGGCGCTGTAGATGGCATCCACAATACCATGAGCTGCCTATTGTCACTTTAGTGGTCACTGGTTATAGACTCCATTTTGTATTCAACCTAGATTCCATTTTGTGTTCAGCTTAGCTTCACCGCCACATTAAAGTATTTTTCCGTACAAACATGTTATGCAACGTGTTTTCCATTTCTGCGTGTTTTCCTTCTCACCGAAGAGCTAGGACATATTATCACCTAGGACTGGTACATAATATGTAGGTGGTAAGCAGTCAGTACGATAAGAATGTACTAGGCTGATGTTTATTACAAGCAGGGAACTGTTTGACTTTGGGAGAATTGCCTTGGGATGCTGGCCAATTCTCAACGCATTCCTTTCAAAGTTTACCTAAACTAGCCAGCATTTTTTAATATTTCCTTCTGAGAGGAGGGATTTTTCCAGAAAGCCCTTTCCATGGTTCTTTAAGAAATAAACAGATGGACCTGCTCAGAAGCGGTGAATTACAAGACTTCGGTCAGGATTGGACGTCAAATGCCTGACATTTGTCCCGTGAGGGTGGAGATCTCTTTCTCGCAGTTAAACGGGGTCATCTTCTTACTGGCATGAGAAAGATGAAGCTTCTCACAGGCCCTATGGTGATGAATTTGTACTAATTATTTGCTTTGCATTGCGTATGAATATATATCTATATATCAATATAAGTGTTTGTATCCTTGCTTGTATATATTTGCGGTTTATAGATTGAAGATTCTTACACATGGTCTTACGTTGTTGTGGCACATTTTGAAAGTACACTTTTTACTATTCAAATCTTCCTTCACGAACCTTGCAAAAAGCTATAATAAATGTCTTCTTCAGATTAGGACTATAGTCCAGAGAATCTTTTTGACTCCTTTTAGTATGTATATCTTGGCTCAGTCAAAAGTAAGGCAAAACAACAAGTAAACATGCTGTGCTATTATGTGTCCTTTATTCTCCCACTGTATCACTTACCTACATGGTAACCTCTATTGCATTACAGGTGACAACAACATGGCCCCCATAGGGTGTACTCCCTTCACATAGAGTATGATTAGACACTGTACTGTGACACATGCCTGCTCAGTATTGATTTACCTCATTAGATGCTGCCCCCACATCCTCTGGGTCGGGACATCATGCATCTGGTTCTTGTACTTCTCCTTACACTACTACTATTTAACCTGTAAGGCCACCACTTGTCTTCAACAGTTTGGCAGTTTGGGCGGATACCAGTTGTCCCTCTGCCCTAATGATGTTACCTGTATTTGGACTTTCTCCCTTTCTCTAGTTGGGACTAGCTGCCTGGGGCTCTCCGAGCCCCTTAATCACCCCTGCCTACTGGCATTACTACACAAAATGAGGAACCATCCCGCTTGTTGCATTGTCACATATCGGGTTTCAGAGCACTTCCCTCATGACCCACACTAATTTCATCACATGAAATATGAGAGCCATGCACACGCCCTCTTGCCATTATGCAGTATACTCCTACTCGAAGTGCTGATCCATGCACATAGGGCTCCAGCAGGAATCACACCTGACTTTGATTGAAGCCCACAAGCTCCAGCGTCGGTGGCGGAGCAGGTGTTCACTCCTGACTACTACTCATTTGCGAGGGAGGAGCTGATCTGGGTGAAACCTGGGGCCCCCTTCACGGCAGATAACACTAAAGTAGATCCAAATGGCAGGTCTGTGCTACTGCACAGACGCTTTGATGAATGGCGCCTCCTCTTAGGGATGATATATGCCCCTAATACTGACCAGACCTCGTTCTTACACACTATCTAACTGGTTGTCTGGTTGGAGTGGGATCCTGTGGCTCCTAGGGAGCGACTTCAATTCTGCTCTGGATTGCTCCTTTCCTCCCCTGTGACGCACACTGGCTGCATATAATGTGCAGGCCCTCACTGACTGGCTTTTGCACTGGCAGCTTGCCAACATATGGCGAGTTTGCAAACCAAATGCATGCATATACTTTTTCTATTCCTCACCGCACAACCTATATATTAGGCTTGACCACTGTTCAGCATGTGGGTTATTTTGACTATACGTACTCGAAACAGAACCCATTATACAGCAGATATGGGGAGATACCATACCTGCCATACGCACATGGCTACTGCAATCCACCATGCTTGAGGACCCCGCCCTTCTATGCATCCCTGGGTACAGCTACAGCAGACTATTTTAAGCTGAATAATGACACCGCCACTGACAAACTGATTGAATGGAATGCCTTTAAAGTGATTGTCAGGGGACACTGCCTAGGGCTGATTCGGAGCATTTTAAACAATTGGATGGCGACATCACATGCGTTGAAGCCAAACTTCTGCACTTTGAAACAGGCTCTGCACCTAACCAAGCATGCACCCAACACCTAGCAGAGGTGTGTTGTGAACACACTTCTCCGCTGGAGAGACTCCAGTGCCTGACCTATGCCGCACATTCCTCACACACTTAAGCAACATCTGATCGAACAGGGCCACTTCTGGCGTGGTTGATATACCAGGGCCAGTCTAGACATCCCATTCTCTCACTAAATTTCTCTACGGGACACCCCCTTCACACTCAACACGAAATACATATGGAACCCACAGGCACTACACCTCACTCTACACATCCATTGCAGATGACGACCTGACTTGACTGAGGGCTTATTTCCTCCACCTCCCCACCATCACACCTGAACAGCGCAAGGAACTGGACGAACCTATAACGCTAACAGAAATTTGTGGGGCTATTAGGGCCTTAGCAACCGGCAGCTCCCCTGGCCCAGATGTCTTGCCAGCTGAATATTATAAAGCATACACTCCTATGCTGGCTCCCCTCCTACTTACTCTGTATGAACCATCTCTCACAGCACAAATCCTGCCTCAATCGTAATGAGAGGCCTTACTTATTTCCTTGCCTAAACCTGAAAGGGATCCCACAGCACTAGGCTCCTACCAACCTCTGTCCGTTCTCAACACAGAATACAAAATGTTAGCCAAGATCCAGGTAGACCGCCTGGCACCCTTGATACTACTAGTGGCCCACATGGACCAAAATCGGTTTGTCCTGGCTCGAAGCACACCCCTGAACCTGAGGCGATTCTTCCAGGTCTCAAAATACTCCATGCATCATTGGCCACACTCTGGATGCTTGGTCCTTGATCTTAAGAAAGCCTTTGATTTGCTGGAATGGGGTTTTCTATTTGATGTATTACCTTGCTATGGGCTGGGAGGCAGCTTCCTCCAGTTGATTAAATTGCTTTACACCACACACACCAAAGAGCCACTTTCTATGGCTATCAGGACCCAGGGCCAAGAATGGGACATTCCATTGGGAGGCGAAACCTGTGCAATTTCTTTGTACACTGATGATCTCCTCCTCTATATCCGAGACATGAGATCGGAACCTGATGCCCTAGCCCAGAGGGTCATTGAATTTGCTGCCATTTCTGGCTTGCCAGTTAACTGGGCCAAATCCTGTTTGTTCCCTTTTACCCCTTTGTATCCTGATCCATCATTTACCTTTACTGAGACCCCAGTCATGTGGCAGCACAACATGTTTCGCTACCTGTGGGTATGGATATACCATCAAACAGCTGACTTATTGGACGGCAGTCTAACCAGGCCGACAACTGCCCTCAGATCCCAAATGACGCTCTGGCAAACACTCCCGTTGTTAGTCATGGGTCGGGTAGCTTTGCTGAAAATGGTGGTCTTGCCCGGCTTCTCTATTTCATCACTAGTCTGCCCCCATATATTGCACCTCCCTGCTTAAGATCCTTTGAAGGAACCATACAAGAGTTCATATCGAACAACTCTCAGTGCAGGGTACCACTGGCAAAACTGTACCTGCCTACAGATCAGGGCACACTCGCGGTGACCAACATGGAGCAATATTATCTTTCCTCTCAACTTCAGTGGGTGGCCCGATGGGTGGAGGGGGAGCGTCTCTTTGATGAAGACACGTTGATCCCAGCCTTCACTTGCTCTTTCACCCTTGCGTGCTTGGGAAGCCAATGGAATCACTACTGCTTAAGGTAGCATATACGTGCTACTGACGCAGTCTGTACCTTACACGGTCGACTATCCCATATGCGCTGGCACTGCCCTTGTTAGGCATGCAGAGAGGCTGCTTGGAGATGGCCACCTAGTGCCATATGATATGGTGGCAGGGGACGAGGGGCTGCCTGCGGGCCTGTTCCTGCTCCATACCTTGCTATTTGCTCCATACTGGAGAGTTCAACACACATTCTTCGGAATGCCTGGTTCCACCTCATTCAGTACTTCATAACTCAATGAGCTTATCTTACGCTGGTGAAAATTAACAGATACTATAAACAAACAGACGCGCACTGTCACAGATGTCATTTACTAGATACTGATCTCCTACATATGCGATAGACATGTCCTCATCTCCACACTTACTGGTGACATGTAACTACCCATCTGACCACCTGCACGGGCCACCCGAACCTGCACACGTGGGAAGCATGCATCTTAGGACTTTACCACAGAAACAAAATCCAAAGGGTCTGGGCTTGATAGCGGCTAAACGCTCAATCACCAGGTGATGGAAATCGCCTGAACCACCCCCATTCCTGGCATGGCGGCAATCGCTGCTGGTGTGGGCACAAGACAAAAGTGTTGCACTGCATAAGATACTTTTAGCTGTCAAGTGGGATACTATATTACATGACCTCGATTAGACCAGCAGTCAGACTCTGGAACACACTGATGTGGAGGCGGGAACGGGTGGGATAGACACAGTAACTTGGCTGCTCGATACTACACGGCCAAGACAGTGGCGTTGTGCTAGACCCCATCTGCAGCAAAAGATCTGCTGTGGTCAATAATAGGCAATGTGTACCTTAATATCTTTTGGGGATTGAAGGGGAACAGAGGGGAGTGGGGAAAACCCAAGATGGGCCGATTTGTATTACTATACATTGTTATCTATTTTTCCTTTTCTTCTTCCACTAATGTAATGTACTACAGTGTCAATGGCTTAGTGATGGGCCATCTCCCATGTTCTCGCCGCGTGCTATCAGCTCCACAGGTGGAGAAACATGGGGCCTCACTGACATTTTCGCTAGACACATGAATGTGACCTTACGCCAGAGCTTGAAGTGGGCCAGGTCCTGCTGGTGCTCAGCATCGCCAGTTCTAAAAAGCAGGCGCCTAGACGGGTCTCTTTTGTGCTGTCCATTTTTGCCCTCACCCACGGGGTGAAAAAAAAACCTTAACTCAGCAGCAGAACCACCCTTCATGACTGATGTTACTTCAAGAGACTCATTACAGTTCTTTCACAGTCTCATCATTCAAGAACAGAGGCACTTGTGTTTTTAAACCACGCCCTAATTACAGTGGCCACACCCTTTGAGAGACCCCCTAGGTAGTCTCACTTAAAGCCCTGCCTTAAGTTAACATATTAACAGATGCACTTCTCCTCTTTGCAGCGAACATTGACTTCTCATGTTGTCTTTTTGTATATCACCTGTAACAATAATATTGAACTATAGTTGGTCTCAAATCCTCAAATAAAACAGATTTAAACAAAAAATCGGAGACCGGGCAATAAATATTGTTAAAATGTTCCACTCCTGTGATATGGCTACTCATAATAGAAACAGAAATATTTTGATCTCTGAGAGCACTAACCGTTATCCTGAATATTTTGGGATTTTTCTTGAGCTAGCTGCCTCAGTTAAACAAAAGCAGTTATCTCTTCGAATTTAAACCTTTCTTTTTAGAAGGGCCTTGTTATAATCTACCTGTGCATTCGAAAACTTTGTTGGGTTTTTAGATGTAGCGGCCAGAGCCTGTGCTTTTTATACTCTGGTGGCGCAAGTCAAGAACTGTCAAACCAGCGTTATGTTGTAAGAAATGTCTACCCCTGGCTTGAGGAAAGATTTTTTAATAATGTCACATATTGTCATATCCTGAAGTCCTAAATTCCCACCAAAAATCGAAATCTAACAGACAATCTAAAAAGTTGATGGGGTTTGTCAAATACCAGGCTAGCTTGAACCCATTATGGCGGGATACCGGCTGTATAAGTGTCATCTGGACGGCTCACAAAGTCCAGAGGATTGGCAAAGGATTATGATCCCCATTGCAGACACATACACCCGCTGCTACAGTCTGACCTAGCTTCCTTTTGTTTGCCAGCTAGCTGAGCCTGGTGGCAATGTTATGTGTGTGTACTGGAATGTGACTCCTCCTGTCAGACTATTTGAGTGTATTTACAACATAACATTCCTCCCAAAACTCAAAACACAAAATAAAACAAAAAGAAAAGATGATATAGAGAGGTTGTAGTTGTCTAGTTCCTCTGATGGACATAGTTGTGGCTGTAGCTGAAATATTAAATTCTTTTTTATATCAAGATCACTTGAAGCTGCTGCTTTATCTGGCAAGGGTCTGTTCCTGGTTGTTCATTGTTCTGGGGCTGAGGGAGCAAGGAACAGCTCCAAGCAGCTCCAGGTGTTTAGCACGTTTCTCTGATTGACGAAATACATGGATCCATTCTTTCTGTTTCAGGTTTCATCTTCTTAAACATGGATATGTTTCTTGTCACTCGATCTCCTTGCCTTTAGGTGGTGGCCATTGTCTTTTTTTCCCCTCAGTTACAGTCCAATTTGTGCATCCATGCAAGTTGTGGAATTTTCTGCCACGGTGTCTGCCATGTAGGATTACCCTGCTGGCTACATTGTAGGTGATGGGTGCGCCTCTCATGCGTTCATTGCCATCTGTTATCTCGCCCTTTTTTCAGACCTCAGCACTGGTGGTTGTCTATTTTCAGATTTTTGCACTGGGGATGATGGATTTGTGCGACCACTAAGCATGTATGCATCAAGTAATGCTGTGAGGGGTGTGGCTAAACATCCTCAAGAAATGGTGGTCAGATTATTGTTGATTTTTCTATTGCTCTAATCAGACCCTCCTGGTGTTTTTGAGGGTTCTCATGAATCTTTTCAATGCCCCACTGGCCTGGAGCCTGCGATGAGTGATTTTGCAATGGTGAATGTTCAATTTGTGCAAATATTCAGAGAACTCATTCCCTTTGAAAGACGGATCACTATCAGCTTTTACTTCTTGTGATAACCTATATGTGGCCTATTGTTTTTCTGTCTTAGGAGGTATGTTTTCAAATGCTGGTGAATTCACAATTTAGACCACTGGATACCTGGTGCCGCTACCCAATTTTACTAATGGTTAAATGCCATTCGTCATGTTGCATAAGCCCATACTGACGTTTTCCTGCAAGATGTCACATTCTTGCTTTTTGGTGTTAGGTGCATATTCATTGCCAGGCTAACGGCTTGTCACAGGAGGTTTTCTCACCAGCTTCTTCAACTAGGAAGTTCGTTTGTGGGAATTACTTTTTTCCTAGTCTGGCTTTGGCACAATCAAAACCTTGGTGCCCCTAGTGTGCAAGCTAGAATGTTCTGTAGATCAAGGAACTGGACTTGGTTTCCTTGCAGTGCCTTATCATTGCTGCCTGTATTTATGTCTCGGTGTTGTCTTCCTTTCGTGTTAGACAGATATGATGTTTCGGGCCTACACACAAAATGTCTTTCATGTGATATACTGAGCTGTTCAGACTGCTGCTTGCAGGTGTTTATCAGTCTTGGTTGATTCAGCAATTCATTTTATGTCAAGAGGTTTGTTGCAGTCGCCTATGGTGACAATGTGAATATACTCTTTGCAGAGCTCTACTTGCTGGTATTCTGCTGTGGTATGAACTCTGTAGTGTTCTGATAAGTAATGGGCTGAGTTGTTTGTACCACGTAGACAGACCACTGAAAAGTCATAGAATTGAAGTTGCAGCTCCAATTCAATGTAGTGTAGTGTCAATAAAAAGCAGAATGAGTGGTTGTAGTTGGTGATAATGTGGAAAGGGAAACCATAGAGGTCCAGATGAAAATGTTGGAAGTCCCACTAAATTGCTGCTGCTTCATGGTCAATTTAAAAATAGTGTATTTCTCTTTTGGGGAAAGTGTGACTCGCAAAAGCTATTGGAGTCCACTCCGATGCTCTGCTCCAGGAACAGCACCATTCCAAGTACACCTAGGCTTGTGTCAACCATTAGCTCGTTTGTCATCTTTAAGCCAAAATACTTGATGTTTGTGTCATGGAGCAGGGTGTCTTTGGTGGCAAGGAGTGCAGCCTCGTGTACTTCGGACCATGTTGTTTTTGACTTTCACAGATTTCTTAGCAGTTCAGTGACTGTGGCTACATTTAGTATGCACTATCTACAGTACATGGCCATTTTGAAAAACTTTGCATGGCTGTAACGTTGTCAAAGACTTCGGCTGTTTTGATGTCTTGTACCTTCTCTGAGTCAACTTCACACTTTACCCGATGAACACATACACAAAGAACGCAACAGCCCTTAACATTTCTTTTGGTGCAAGATCAGGCCAAACTTGGAGAACCATTGCAACAAATTTTTGAGGTGGGTGTGATGCTCTTGGATAGTGGTGACGTAAATTAATGTATCCTCACTTACATTCGTAACCCCCTTTAGGCCAGTAAGTGTTTTACAAATTGTATTCCGTAAGACTTCAGCTGCTGCTAACATGCCGAAGTTTAGCCTATTGTGTCTCCAGAGTATAAGGGTGGTGAAAAGTGTCATTATAAACCTGACATCTTCATTCATTATTAGCTGGAAATAAAGGATTTCACAGCATTCAAATATGGCATGATGTAGTTAGTGGTGGGAGTGTGGTGTGTTTCTTTTTTGATAGTTTAGTTTAGTGTATTTGTAGAGCGCATTTTTACCCGGAGGCATTCCAGCGCTAACACAGAACCAAACGGACCAACAAAGGGGTTATGCTCTACACAACCAGGTTTTAAGCGCTTTGCTGAAGGGGAGTTCTTGACTGGTCAGCCGGAGCTCTGGAGGGAGGGAGTTCCAAAGCTTAGCTCCTAAATAGGACATTGATTTACCACCCCACCTGACTCTTTTCACCGCAGGAAGCCTGACCAGGGTGACCGTCGAAGATCTGAGAGACCTGAAAGGCGTGCAGAAGAAAGCAACAGATGTTAGTAAGGCTGGACCTCTATTGTGTAGGGCTCTATGTATGAAGCATAGGGATTTAAACTTTATCCGTTGTTCCACCTGACGCCAGTGGAGGCAGGAAATATAGGATTCGGCAGATTGATGCCTGGGGATATTCAAAAGGAGCCGAGCGCGGCATTCTGGACCACCTGCAGTTTTTTAACTACGTACTTGGGAGAGCCCAGATAAAGAGCATTGCCATAGTCCAGGTGCGAGATAATAGGGCCTGGACCATGAGCTTTTTGGCTAGGAATGGAAGAATTTTAAAAACTTTCTTTAAAAGTCTTAGAAGACTAAAACAAGTGGCGGCTTTCGTTTTGGATTGATGGTCCATGGTGAGCCGCAAGTCAAGCCAGACTCCTAGGCTCATTATGTTATCTTTAGGATGAGGCAGGGTTTTCAGAGACTCCAGGATAGATGGCTGAGGCCCGTGAAGGAAGTGATTCCCTGACAACATTACCTCCATTTTGTCTTCGTTCAGTCTAGGTTTGCAGTCAGACATCAATCTGGTTACTGCTTGAAGACAAGGGGTCAGTCAGGAGTAATCAGTATTAGATTTAGTAGAAAAAGAAAAGACCAATTGAGTATTGTCAGCATAGGACACCAACGACAAACCATATGGTTTTATGACCTCTGATAATGGATATATGTAGAGATTGAACAATGTGGGGATCAGGGAGGGGCCCTGAGGAACCCTACAGTTGAGCGAGACACAGTTAGAAAAATAAGAAAGACCGAGGACTGGAAACATCCTATCCTCCAGAAATGAGGAAAGCCATTTTAACGCACTGCAATGATTCCGGCATCTGACATTCTCGTATCAGAAGAAATGATCGACCGTATGGAAGGCAGCACTAAGATCGAGCAAGATAATGGCCACTATGCTCCCTTGATTGAGACGTCTTCTGATCTCTTCCATAACTGTGAGCAGTGCTGTCTCAGCATTGTGTTGAGGCTTAAAACTTATTTGGGTGAACGATGTTATGGTCCTCAAGGAAGCTTGTGAGATAGCTGTTTATGTGTTTTTCAATTAATTTAGACACAGCAGGCAACAGGGAGATCGGCCTGTAGTTATTAAGAAGAGCTGCATCAAGGTGGGGCTTTTTCAATAGTGGCTTAACTATAGCGTGCTTCCAATGATGTAGGACATGGCTGAGGGTAATGGAGGAGATGAGGAGGTTAGTCAGGACTGGAACTATGACTGCTGACCCCGGGCCAGGATGTGGGGAGGTGCTGGGTTAAGTGGAGAACCCGAGTTTAGAGACTGAAAAAGGTTGGTAACCGAATCTTCTGTAAGAGGAGGAAAGACCGAGATAGTGGGCAGTTGTGACGTAAAAAGACTGAAGGAGTCTGTTGCCCGGTGGGGATTGTCTGGGAAAGCGCAATAAATGTCTAGAATTTTCTTTCGAAAAAAATGAACAAGGTTATTGCCTTGTTCTTGTGAAGCATATAAAAAGTCATTGTGCGATACAGGGTGGACGATCTCTTTAAGAATTTGGAAAACTTCCTTAGGAGCATTTGTGGAAGCATAATAGGACGCCTGAGCTGATCTGATTTCTTAGTGAAATAGTCTTAGTGAAGAGGCTCTTATTTATTCAGATTCACACAGGTCTTGGCTGTTTAGGCTTTGTGGTTATCACCCTCGGTTAAATTCATGGTGCAGGGCCCTAAAAGTTTTCTGTTACACCTTCTTGCTTCAACTTTTGCAGCTCTGCCTCAGCCTGAGAATAATGTAGAAGTGGACTATCAAATCGTATCTCTGTATACTCACCAGGAGAGCAGCATGTGTCTACATCCCACTCCTGACTGCCCAGGGTGCCAAGGGCAATAATCTGGTCATTCAAAAGTCCACTACGTAGGCGGGCGGCAGGAGGGGAAGAAATCCCAAAACACCTGGAAGACAGCACCTAGAGTCCTAAACAGGCAACAAGCATTTACTTTTAATATACATAAAAGCAGATGGTATTCAAAATGATAAAAAACACCTTAAAAGATACTTTCCCACGTGGAAATGAAAACACCTGTTCTGAAGTTGTAGCTTTAGAAACCTTCAAATTACTAAATAAGCTTGTTGAATATACTTAAAGACAATCTCAAATCCACCCCATATACAGACATTCCACTCAGATATAAGAAAATGGAAATACACAAGCACAATACCTGAAACAGTAGACAATAAAGCTCACATCAGCAGGTGTCTTCTGTTCATTGCATAGGAATCGTTAAATAATTTTGGAAGCCTGTCCCTAGACTGCCCCTAAAATACTGAGATATTAGTTTTTAATCTAGAAGTCCGATTTTTTGCTCAGTATTATCTCTAAAAATTATTTGCTTGGTTTCCTCAGGAATGAAATTATGAACTTAAAAATTGCCCTTACCAATGAATATAACAAAGAGTAGTCTACGTGGAAAAAGGACGACAAAAACAAGATAATGAATGTCTTTTTCGTTATAAAGATATATTAATTGCTTCAATACAAGCTGAACCACTGTTGACTTCAACTGCATCGGCTAGTGGGAGACCCTTTTGATTCACGAGGGCACCCTATGATAATGTAAATTATGAAGCTTGACTGCTCTGTGTGCCTCTCTCCACTGAAGAGCCGCTGACTCAAAATGAAAAGGGCCACAAACCCTAGTGAAGTGCTAAACCCGCTCATGCACCGTGCTGCTGACGTCCCCAATGAGACTCCTCGTTTAGAAGAGTTAGACTTATATCTTTTCAAAATTCTACTGCACCTTCACAAGTGAGGACAATGGTGACTGCCAAATATTTTGGATGACTATCCTCGATATCACATAGAGCAGCAGAGCCCTTTGCCAGGAATGAGCACACAAGAATCGTTGAGTAAGGCAGCACAATACAAAATACCAAGCAGCTTTCCTACTTTCCTAACGTGCAAGCAGCATAATGGTGGCCATAGTACGAGTTCAGTGACTTCTGCTGACAGGTACTTCAGCATTAGATGGAAGTCTCTTTATTGTCCCCTCCCCCGCCACTACAACTTTAATCAGCACCACCCGCATCAGTCACCTGTGAGTCCCCAGCAATCATGGCCATAGAAACCAATCCTTGTGGCCATGATCGGACTCTTGCGCCAGTGTGAAAAAGGTTTAACAGTCTTGCTGGTGTGCAGGCTCATTGGTTTGGCTTTATACAACCAAACTCCACTCAGAAAGGAATGTGTATTAAATGAGAATGTTTAGTTCACATATGAATGGTTTGTAGCAAACAAACTGTATTAATTCAGATCGTCATCATTTCTGAAGCTTCTTAGGGTGTCAGCGCCCCATTCTGTGATTAAGTATTTTGTTAGTAAGTATTTCTGACCTGCTTTTGGTCTAGAGCTCGCCCCCCACGTCCGCAGCACCACCTTGCTGTCTCGTGTCCCTGACCCCACGCTGCTGCTAGCGTGTTCGAGGCCCTCCTCCACCCGCAGTCATCCTCCTGCGCCTCATCCCTGGTGTCTAGTGGGCTTCAGGTAAGCTTCGCTAGACTTGTGTGCATTGTGCCGTTTTCGCTGTTTTTTCTAACTGTATTCTGTTTTCTGCGCCTTGCTTCCTAGCGCTTCTGCCCCCATTTGTGCCTTTTTAAATTACTGTATTCCACTTGTGTTGTGCCGTTTACCGTATTTCTGCCTGTATTTTGTGATCGCTTGTGCCTTTTTTCACTTTCTGTGCCTTCTCTGCTGGTTTTCGCCCCTTGGGCGCTCCCCCTTGCCGTTTTCCCCTGCCGCTGCCTCCCGGCGGCCCCGCCCCCCTCGCGCCCCCATTCGCCGCTCCCTCCCACCTCCCAGCTGCTCCTCCCTCCTCCCTCCCTTCTTAATGGCTGGCGCTGCGCGTCGAGGGTGAGTGACCTCTGACCTGCTTTTGGTCTAGAGCTCACCCCCCACTTCCGCAGCACCACCTTGCTGTCTCGTGTCCCTGACACCCCGCCCACGCTGCTGCTAGCTTGTTCGAGGCCCTCCTCCACCCGCAGGCATCCTCCTGTGCCTCATCCCTGGTGTCTAGTGGGCTTCAGGTAAGCTTCGCTAGACTTGTGTGCATTGTGCCGTTTTCGCAGTTTTTTCTAACTGTATTCTGTTTTCTGCGCCCTGCTTCCTAGCGCTTCTGCCCCCATTCGTGCCTTTTTAAATTACTGTATTCCGCTTGTGTTGTGCCGTTTACCGTATTTCTGCCTGTATTTTGTGATCGCTTGTGCCTTTTTTCACTTTCTGTGCCTTCTCTGCTGGTTTTCGCCCCTTGGGCGCTCCCCCTTGCCGTTTTCCTCTGCCGCTGCCTCCCGGCGGCCCCACCCCCCTCGCGCCCCCATTCGCCGCTCCCTCCCGCCTCCTGCCTCCCGCCTCCCGCCTCCCAGCTGCTCCTCCCTCCCTTCTTAATGGCTGGCGCTGCGCGTCGAGGGTGAGCGACCTCTGACCTGCTTTTGGTCTAGAGCTCGCCCCCCACGTCCGCAGCACCACCTTGCTGTCTCGTGTCCCTGACCACCCGCCCACGCTGCTGCTAGCGTGTTCGAGGCCCTCCTCCACCCACAGGCATCCTCCTGCGCCTCATCACTGGTGTCTAGTGGGCTTCAGGTAAGCTTTGCTAGACTTGTGTGCATTGTGCCGTTTTCGCCGTTTTTTCTAACTGTATTCTGTTTTCTGCGCCTTGCTTCCTAGCGCTTCTGCCCCCATTTGTGCCTTTTTAAATTACTGTATTCCGCTTGTGTTGTGCCGTTTACCGTATTTCTGCCTGTATTTTGTGATCGCTTGTGGCTTTTTTCACTTTCTGTGCCTTCTCTGCTGGTTTTTGCCCCTTGGGCGCTCCCCCTTGCCGTTTTCCCCTGCCGCTGCCTCCCGTCGGCCCCGCCCCCATTCGCCGCTCCCTCCCGCCTCCCGCCTCCCAGCTGGTCCTCCCTCCCCCCTCCCTTCTTAATGACTGGCGCTGCGCGTCCGCGCGCAGCGGGCGCGCCGCTGGCGCGCCGGAGGCGCACCAGAGGCAAGCCCATCTGCGCCCGTCCGCACCTGGACCGCGCCCAGCGCCACCCGCCCTGGTCCATGCGACCCCCGCACCAACAGACGCCGCTACTCGGCCAACGAACTCATCGCTCTCAACCCCGGCTCCTCCTCAACTTGCTTCCAGGCCACACCGAAGAACACCAAAGGGCCCTTCTCCTGCCGCGCCTGCAACTTCACCTGCAACAGAACAAGGAAGCCTGCAATAACCAACAGCAACCACCTCCACTGCATACTCCTCAACACACGCTCTGTACGAAAGCACGCCATCGAGCTCTGGGACCTGCTCAACACCACCGCCCCAGACGTAGCCTTCCTGACCGAAACCTGGTGGAACGACTCCTCAGCCCCTGACATCGCCATAGCCATCCCTGACGGCTACAAGATCACCAGAAGAGATCGCCCCAACGGAATTGGAGGAGGAATAGCCATCGCCCACAAATCCACACCCACACGGACGACACCCTGAAGACAGCTGAACACCTGCACTTCCGGATCCACACTGACCCCAACACCACCCTCAGGGGAACGCTCATCTACCGACCCCCAGGACCACGAGCCCCCTTCAGCGAAACAATCGCCGACATAACGAGCACCCACGCCCTCGCCTCTACGGACTACATCCTCCTCGGAGACCTCAACTTCCACCTGGAGAACAACAACGACGCCAACACCGCATCATTGACCGACAACCTCTCCAACCTCGGACTCAGTCAACTAGTCAACACACCCACCTACATCGCCGGGCACACGCTCGATCCTATCTTCTCCGCAAGCAACCATGTCACCTTCAGCCACACCACCGAACTCCACTGGACCAACCACCACTGCGTCCACTTCACTTTCAAGAAACCCACCGAACACCACCGCACCCCACTACCTCCTCACCGCCGCTGGAGCAAAGTCACCGAAGACCAACTGACCAGCACCCTCGCCCAGAACCCGCCTACCGACCCTACCGACCCGGACACCGCCGCCATCAACCTCCAACAGTGGACCCTCCACTGTGCAAACACCCTCGCACCACTCAAGAGGCCCACCGTCAACCAAGAAAAGAAAAAAGCCGCCTGGTTCACAAACGAACTCATCACCTCAAAACGCACCTGCCAGAAACTAAAGAAGAAATGGCTCCTCGAACGCACACCTACCAGCCTGACGACCCACAAAGAAGCCACCCGCAAGCACCACCAACTAATCCGACTCGTCAAACGCTCCCATTTCACAGAACGCCTAAACAACAACGCACACGACAGCAAAGAACTCTTCTGCATCATGAAAGAGCTCTCCAACCCCAGCGCCAACGTCAACGACATCCCACCTTCCCAAGAACTCTGCGACGCCCTGTCCACCTTCCTCCATCAGAAGATCGCCGACATCCACAACAGCCTCAACACCACGCCTCCGCCAGACCCCACTCCCGACAACTCCTCCAGCGCCAACCGCCTTACCGCCTGGACCCACATAGACGACGCCGAAACCTGCAAGATCATGAACTCCATTCACTCAGGATCCCCCTCAGACCCATGCCCCCCTCGACTCTACCATCACACCCCAACTTCGAGAGGTCATCAACTTATCCTTCGATACCGCGACCTTCCCGGACAGCTGGAAGCACGCCAAAATCCACGCCCTCCTCAAGAAACCCAAGGCAGACCCCAACAACCTCAAAAACTTCTGCCCGATCTCCCTCCTCCCCTGCGAAGGTCATCGAGAAGATCGTCAACACGCAGCTCACCCACCACCTCGAGGACAACTCCATCCTGGACCCCTCCCAGTCCGGCTTCAGACGCAACCATAGCCCCGAGACTGCTCTCCTCGCCGCCACAGATGACATCAGACAACAAATGGACAACGGCGAAACATCTGCCCTCATCCTCCTGGACCTCTCCGCAGCCTTCGACACAGTTTGCCACCGCACCCTACTTACACGCCTCCACAAAGCCGGAATACAAGACAAAGCCCTCATCTGGATCTCCTCTTTTCTCTCCGGCAGAACCCAGAGAGTCCGAATCGCACCCTTCCGCTCCGAAGCCACCAACATCATCTGCGGCGTACCCCAAGGCTCCTCTCTAAGCCCGACGCTGTTCAACGTCTACATGGCCCCCTCGCACAACTGGCCCCCCAGCACAACCTCAACATTCTCTCCTACGCCGACGACACCCAGCTCATCCTCTCCCTCACTAAAGACCCACTCACCACCAAAGCCAACCTCCACGAAGGTCTGAATTCCGTCGCCGAATGGATGAGAAACAGCCGCCTGAAGCTGAACTCCGACAAGACGGAAGTCCTCATCCTCGGACGCACCCCCTCGGCCTGGGACGACTCCTGGTGGCCCACTGCACTGGGACCCGCTCCTAAACCAGCCAACCACGCACGCAACCTCTGCTTCATCCTCGACTCCGCCCTCACCATGTCCAAGCAGGTCAACGCAGTTTCCTCCTCCTGCTACAACACCCTCTGCATGCTCCGTAGAGTCTACAAATGGATCCCGACGGAAACCAGAAAAACTGTGACCCAGGCCCTCGTCAGCAGTAGACTAGACTACGGCAACGCACTCTACACGGGCATCCCAGCAAAGGACATCCGACGACTTCAACGCATCCAAAACACCTCCGCCCGACTGATCCTCGACGTACCCCGCCGATGCCACATCTCCCACCACCTGAAAGACCTCCACTGGCTCCCCGTGGACAAGAGGATCACCTTCAAGCTCCTCACCCACGCTCACAAGGCACTCTACAACGCCGGACCCGCCTACCTGAACAACAGAATCAACTTCTACGTCCCCTCCCGCCATCTCCGCTCTGCCAACCTCTCCCTCGCCATCGTTCCCCGCTTTCAACGCAAGACCTCCGGCGGCAGATCCTTCTCCCACCTCGCCGCCAAGACCTGGAACACCCTCCCCACCCACCTGCGGCAGACCCAAGACCTTCTCACCTTCAGGAGACTACTCAAGACCTGGCTCTTCGACCAATAGCAGCTCCCCCCCCTACCCCCCCATCCCCCTCAGCGCCTTGAAACCCTAACGGGTACGTAGCACGCTTTATACATTTCATGATTGATTGATTGATTGATATTAATGTGCATAGAAAAAACACCAAGGCACATCTCAAGAAGCTGTAATGTTCAGTTTTATTCCTCGTATTGTCTTTGAATAAGAACAATGGCCTGTGGCCTAAGCTAACATCTTGGAACCAGAATCGAAGATGGAAACATAAATCCTTGTTCAAGTGTACAAGTCCAAATAATATATAACAGCCGTGGACAGCAGTCCAAATAGTATACAAACAGCCGACACATGTTTCGTCTGGATAGACTTTATCAAGGCTGTGGATATACGCAAAGAAATAACATATCAAAATTTAGAAAATAATTTTTTCTAAAAGAAGTTTACTACTAGAGAAGAGACATAAATAAAAAATGAGAGAAAAAGGAAGCCCGATTATTAGTCATGAATGTGTGAACCAGAATTGGAGATGCCGTGGTGACTCTCAGTATTAATTTGTGATATGAATCACCCAAAACAGTGTTAAAGTAAAAGAAAAAAAGTGATAGGAAGTAGATGTGTCCCATTAGAAGCTTTAGTGTGGAAGACAAGGAAAAGAAATGGAAAATATAATTGATGGAACAATCCAATAATAGAGCGACATACCTATAGTAAGGATAATATCTCGAAATTCCAAATTGTTAGAAACAAATTAATGTCGTATGTGATGAAAAAACGATCGAAGAAGGTAAAATACGAGGACCATGATAAGCCTGGAAAATGAAAAAGCATAAAACTAGTAAGGGCGGTCCATGACAGCCATATACTGTAGAGCCTTTCATATGGTGATTATACAACTTATAAAAGTTGAGGCATCATAGATTATAATGTAATGGATTTAGATGTAATTAGTGTGGTGATCACAGCCCGAGGGGTTAAAGTGCAAATCACCGAAATGAAAATATAATTCATACAATGGTTAATGATATGAAGCCGAATTACGGCAAAACTAGAAAAGAAAAAAGCCCATAAATAAAAAACGCTGCGTTTAAATGCATTCTACAAGACTGTATTGAGTAGCAGACACAATTAAGGCAACGTATAAAATCAGCAAAAAGACTCAAAATGAGAGTCCGGCTATGTCGCATATTTCGAGTATGGGCTACACGAGATTGTCAAAGGAAGTGTAACAGCCGCAGAGCTACCATCGGGTGCCGGCATATCCCGCCGCACTACCATCACAAAAAAATGCCCATGCCTAAAGTATCTTAAAGCGCTAATCTCTACATCGTATTAACGGTGCTGCAAATAATAATTGCGCGCCGAGGGTGAAATCCCTCTATTTAGAGCCGAAATAGGAGTGGAAATTAAAAAGCCCATACCTCGAATATCTTCAAGCGTTTCCCTCTACGTCATGTTGGCGGCGCTACAAATAATAATTGCGCGCCGAAGATGAAACCCCCCTATTTAGAGCCGAAATGGGAGTAGAAATAAAAATAGGACTACCACACTAGAGCGGTGATAAATTAAGATGGAAAACGGGCGCCATATTGGAATGTCAAAAAGAAAAATCAAGTAAAAGAAGACAGAAATAGATAGAGGATACAAAGGCCATAACCAACAAGAATATTAACTGAAACAGTCTGTAAGTAGACCCATTTGTACAGTAAAGAACGCTAGTGCATAATGACAGTTACGAGCAACATGGAATATTTGAAAATGCAACTATGTAACTTACAGTACACCAAGAAAACAATGAAACTTATACACATTACAAGAAATCGAGAGGGAATCGTAGGACAATCCGATATAATGGCACATGACATATCATAAAATATCAAGTGTACTAGACATGGAAAAGTGATACAGAATATGAAGGCAAGTCCATAGGTACAACACATACTATAGAAAGACATGTAAGTCCTTATCTGAATTTAAACCCATCTCCACTGCTCGTAATTTTATAATCCACCTGCTTTCCAATTTCCTTAGCTGAAGAGTTTTGTTGCCACCCCTAGGGCAGCCGCCCAGAGTGGCAATTCCAAAAGTATGTACATTGAGCCTCTCCTGTAGTGGATGTTGCTTGTTGAAATGAGCTGCAAGAGGGTAAGCAGTGTTGTTATTTCTGATTGCCCTGACGTGCTCCTGTAATCTTTCCTTAAATGGTCTAATGGTACTTCCAATGTATATTTTCTTACAAGTGCAGACAATACAGTATACAATGTACTTAGTGTTACAGTTCATGAACTGTTTAATAGTGTGTGTAACATTGGTGTTATGCGTGAACTTTTTGGTTTTGTCTTGTACATATTCACAGATGCTACAGTGTCCACATTTGTAGAAACCCATTGGTGGAGGCGGAAGCCAATTGCCTTTGGTGATAGTAGGCAGGAAGCTATGGCAAAGTTGGTCCCTCAAGGTGCGACCTCTACGGTAAGTCATGTCAGGTTGTGTCCGGAGACTCTTCTCCAATATTGAGTCGGATGTAAGAATCATCCAATGTTTTCTTAGAATTTTGAAAACATCAGCACTTGCACAGCTGTAAGTAGTTATAAAGGATGGTGGCTTTCTAGTGCCATCCTGTCTATGTGGTTTTTTGGAAAGTAACGCAGTTCTGTTAACTTTCATGATTCGATCACGCGTATCACTAAGCAGTTTATTAGGGTATCCGCGTTTGGCAAAGCGGTGTTCCAAGATTTTAAGTTGTGTCACGAATTCTTGGTCATCTTGACAGTTCCGTCTCACTCTGGTGGCCTCCCCATATGGGATGGCTCTGATCTGTGAGTGTGGATGTGAACTGCTGGCATGAAGGAGCGAGTTAGTTGGCCAACATACCCTTGTCTTTGGGTATACAGGTGTATAGAGAAGTAACATCTAGTGTTGCAAGGATGTGGCCACTTGTCCATTCAAAGTCAGCAATGATGCTGAGAAGATGGGAAGTGTCCCTGATGTACGAGGGCAAATTACATACAAAGGGTTGTAAATAGGAGTCAATGTATTCAGACAGGTTTTCTGTGGGGGAATTGATACCAGAGATAATAGGTCTTCCAGGAGGAAAAGCTGTCTGAAGGGTATGTTGTCCATACAATACTTCTTGGATAAGAGGGATGCAAGTTTTTTACAACACTCCCACATGTTCATGGATTTAATCGAGCTTACCATGGACAATAATATCTTCCTACATGAAGGCACCTGGTATAGACAGAAACAGGGTGTAGCCATGGGAGCCAAATTTTCACCATCTTTTGGAAACCTCTACATGGGTTATTATGAACACCATCATTTATGGAGGAGCGGCCCACCAGAATTTACACAACACATTATTTACTGGGGTCGCTATATTGATGATGTTCTTCTTTTTTGGTCTGGTGACTCCAACACTCTAGACATATTCATACAGTACTTAAACAACAACTGTTATAACATACAGTTCACTAGTCATTTCAGCATGAGTTCTGTGGATTTCCTTGATATAACCCTGTACATCAAAGACACCTGTATTCTCTCTAAACTATATAGGAAACCAACGGCAACTAACTCGCTCCTTCATGCCAGCAGTTCACATCCACACTCACAGATCAGAGCCATCCCATATGGGGAGGCCACCAGAGTGAGACGGAACTGTCAAGATGACCAAGAATTCGTGACACAACTTAAAATCTTGGAACACCGCTTTGCCAAACGCGGATACCCTAATAAACTGCTTAGTGATACGCGTGATCGAATCATGAAAGTTAACAGAACTGCGTTACTTTCCAAAAAACCACATAGACAGGATGGCACTAGAAAGCCACCATCCTTTATAACTACTTACAGCTGTGCAAGTGCTGATGTTTTCAAAATTCTAAGAAAACATTGGATGATTCTTACATCCGACTCAATATTGGAGAAGAGTCTCCGGACACAACCTGACATGACTTACCGTAGAGGTCGCACCTTGAGGGACCAACTTTGCCATAGCTTCCTGCCTACTATCACCAAAGGCAATTGGCTTCCGCCTCCACCAATGGGTTTCTACAAATGTGGACACTGTAGCATCTGTGAATATGTACAAGACAAAACCAAAAAGTTCACGCATAACACCAATGTTACACACACTATTAAACAGTTCATGAACTGTAACACTAAGTACATTGTATACTGTATTGTCTGCACTTGTAAGAAAATATACATTGGAAGTACCATTAGACCATTTAAGGAAAGATTACAGGAGCACGTCAGGGCAATCAGAAATAACAACACTGCTTACCCTCTTGCAGCTCATTTCAACAAGCAACATCCACTACAGGAGAGGCTCAATGTACATACTTTTGGAATTGCCACTCTGGGCGGCTGCCCTAGGGGTGGCAACAAAACTCTTCAGCTAAGGAAATTGGAAAGCAGGTGGATTATAAAATTACGAGCAGTGGAGATGGGTTTAAATTCAGATAAGGACTTACATGTCTTTCTATAGTATGTGTTGTACCTATGGACTTGCCTTCATATTCTGTATCACTTTTCCATGTCTAGTACACTTGATATTTTATGATATGTCATGTGCCATTATATCGGATTGTCCTACGATTCCCTCTCAATTTCTTGTAATGTGTATAAGTTTCATTGTTTTCTTGGTGTACTGTAAGTTACATAGTTGCATTTTCAAATATTCCATGTTGCTCGTAACTGTTATTATGCACTAGCGTTCTTTACTGTACAAATGGGTCTACTTACAGACTGTTTCAGTTAATATTCTTGTTGGTTATGGCCTTTGTATCCTCTATCTATTTCTGTCTTCTTTTACTTTATTTTTCTTTTTGACATTCCAATATGGCGCCCGTTTTCCATCTTAATTTATCACCGCTCTAGTGTGGTAGTCCTATTTTTATTTCTACTCCCATTTCGGCTCTAAATAGGGGGGTTTCATCTTCGGCGCGCAATTATTATTTGTAGCGCCGCCAACATGACGTAGAGGGAAACGCTTGAAGATATTCGAGGTATGGGCTTTTTAATTTCCACTCCTATTTCTGCTCTAAATAGAGGGATTTCACCCTCGGCGCGCAATTATTATTTGCAGCACCGTTAATACGATGTAGAGATTAGCGCTTTAAGATACTTTAGGCATGGGCATTTTTTTGTGATGGTAGTGCGGCGGGATATGCCGGCACCCGATGGTAGCTCTGCGGCTGTTACACTTCGTTTGACAATCTCGTGTAGCCCATACTCGAAATATGCGACATAGCCGGACTCTCATTTTGAGTCTTTTTGCTGATTTTATACGTTGCCTTAATTGTGTCTGCTACTCAATACAGTCTTGTAGAATGCATTTAAACGCAGCGTTTTTTATTTATGGGCTTTTTTCTTTTCTAGTTTTGCCGTAATTCGGCTTCATATCATTAACCATTGTATGAATTATATTTTCATTTCGGTGGTTTGCACTTTAACCCCTCGGGCTGTGATCACCACACTAATTACATCTAAATCCATTACATTATAATCTATGAGGCCTCAACTTTTATAAGTTGTATAATCACCATATGAAAGGCTCTATATGGCTGTCATGGACCGCCCTTACTAGTTTTATGCTTTTTCATTTTCCAGGCTTATCATGGTCCTCGTATTTTACCTTCTTCGATCGTTTTTTCATCACATACGACATTAATTTGTTTCTAACAATTTGGAATTTCGAGATATTATCCTTACTATAGGTATGTCGCTCTATTATTGGATTGTTCAATCAATTATATTTTCCATTTCTTTTCCTTGTCTTCCACACTAAAGCTTCTAATGGGACACATCTACTTCCTATCACTTTTTTTCTTTTACTTTAACACTGTTTTGGGTGATTCATATCACAAATTAATACTGAGAGTCACCACGGCATCTCCAATTCTGGTTCACACATTCATGACTAATAATCGGGCTTCCTTTTTCTCTCATTTTTTATTTATGTCTCTTCTCTAGTAGTAAACTTCTTTTAGAAAAAATTATTTTCTAAATTTTGATATGTTATTTCTTTGCGTATATCCACAGCCTTGATAAAGTCTATCCAGACGAAACACGTGTCAGCTGTTTGTATACTATTTGAACTGCTGTCCACGGCTGTTATATATTATTTGGACTTGTACACTTGAACAAGGATTTATGTTTCCATCTTCGATTCTGGTTCCAAGATGTCAGCTTAGGCCACAGGCCATTGTTCTTATTCAAAGACAATACGAGGAATAAAACTGAACATTACAGCTTCTTGGGATGTGCCTTGGTGTTTTTTCTATGCACATTCCAACTGTAACCCGATCGGGGTGACAGTTTACGCACTCTGTGGCTGGGTGCATACCTCTTTGAGCACTCCCCCCATCGTTTTACGTCATCATGGACCTTGCAAATGAACAATAGCTTATATTTGGAAAGTGCGCTCTCTCCTGCACACAGTCACTTTTTGCCTATTTGATTGATATTAATGTTGTCAGCTCTATGTGTTACCCTCAAGATAAAGGGGCTAGCCAAAGAAAGTGGTTCCGAACCTTTGGCGATATCTTAGTGTTTATCTTGTCTGGTTGGGTTCAACTTCAAGTGCTGGAACTGTTCATAGTCCACAGCATTCACAAATGCCTTGCAGTCAAAGAGTTTTGTTAAATTGACTCTATAGATCCATTAGTCTATGGATGCTCACCATGGGGTTATGCTACATTAGCGATATTAGGATGATTTTTTCTTCTTTGTATTGTATTCGTCAGCTTGTGACTGTCTCTCGTGCATCATCTAATTGAGACACAGCTTTCACATTTCTTCGTTGTTGCCTATGTCTCACTTCATTATTGTTGTGGCATGGTGTGTGACAGACATGCACAAAATGATTCTTGCACCCGAGGAAGTTCATATTTGCTCCCTGGCCTGGCACATACTAATTGAGTATGCACTGAAATGGTGTGCTCCTCATCCATTGTGGATTTGAGTCATATTGTCCTCTGTTGTGTGTGCTAGGCTGCATGGACTTGGCAATATGTTCTATGATGGCGATACATCTTTGGATAGTTTGTACTTGATCAACATGCAAATGAAAACTCCATGCGGTATGTAGTTGCATGTGCCCTTTCTTGCGAGCGATAAACATCGAAATGGTGTCTAAGCTCATCCTTGGCTCACAATGAGGAGTCCTATATGATTTGACCATGGAATCCTTTTGTTTGGGTATTATCTCTGTAGGTGCTGTCAAGGTTACATAAAATGGCTTGGAAATTTTGAAGGATGCACCATTTCTTTTGTCTATCACAAGATGTATCTTTTATGATTAGGACTGTCTTGTGGATTGAAGTACTTATCAAGAGCAGCAACTGTTTTCTCATAATCTGTTTTGAAAGAGCTTGTAAATCTCCCCTGCATAGTGGAAAAGCAGAGATCTTTTAACTTTGCTTTTTCCATTGACTCTCTGAAGAATTTGCTTAGCCTGCCTATCCAGATTTTCCATGTGTGGTGTGGCTGTAGATGATACTGCTACTTCGCTGATTGGAAGGATCATTCATGGGCAGGAACTCCAGTTGTGCAACCAGCACCGCAATGGCATCAAGGCGTGACTCACTGTGGCATCCTGCTTTCTGTCCTGGAATGCTGAGAGTCATGTAGGCCTGCTTCTTAATATTGAGGAAGAGTGACCAGCACCAGCAGGACATCCCAGACATAATCCTGGCGACAAAGGGAACAAGCATTGGCAATACAATAGGTCCTGCATTTACTTGACTTGGAGCTATTGGCGTTGAAAATGCATAACTGGACTGTTTTTTTGCAACATTAACTGGTCAACCTTTCCACATATTTTGGTCCATTGTGCCACATATTTCCAGTGGCCCTGCATATAACAAAAGGGCTAGCAGGCCTACTGGAATATTTTTTTAAACAAGGCTCTTAAAACACAAACTACTCTCAGGTGCAAAACATATTAACTTGGCAGTTGGTACAGGCGACATTGCCCACGGGGCAATTCATAAATAATTGTAGTGCAAGAATGCATGATTATTGGATCAATGTCCCTTTACTGCAGGCTGGTGAGTCGAACAAAATGCCCATGATTTTGTGAAATGTTAGTTATAAAATATTGACAGTTGTACAGCATATTCAACTGTAAGCCGTCCTTGAGGTGAGTTTTAGAAATACGCACACACACAGCTCAAGTTTTCACAGACTAAAACATGTGTAGTTCATTTAGTCGGGTTTCTGCTTTGTTTTTGCAGCTTGTATCAAGTTATAAAAATATAGCTACAAGTCACAGAATGCAAAGCCGAAACATAAACTAAAGGAGCGAATCAGGCATCAAACTAGGGAGCTGGACAACTCTACGAATATTACTCCAAGGGCCAGTTTCCAGCGTGTACCATGTTATAAAAATAAAACTACAAGAAGGAATGTGTGTGCCGCAAAGATCGTGTACTAAGCAGATCAGAGTGCATATAATGTAAAAATTACAAAATAACATTGGCGATTAATGTTCTTTTTGGAGAGAGAACGTATTTTTGTCTAGTGGAAGTTTGGACTCATTATAAGGTAGAGCAGAGGGTTAATGTGCCTGCTACAAAGAACGTGTGCTAGGCACATCACAAAGTGCATATAATGTAAAAATGTCAAATTAATTCTGGCAATTTATGTTCTTTCTGGAGAGAGAACTTACCTTTGTCTAGTGGAAGCTTGGAGTCATCATAAGATAGTGCAGAGGGTTAATGTGCTTGCTGCAATTAACTTGTACTAGGCAAATCTCAAAGTGCATGTAATTTAAAAATGTACAAATAACTCTGGCGATTTATGTTCTTTCTGGGGAGCGAAAAAATGTTTGTCCAGCTGAAGTTTTGAGTCATCATAAGGTAGCGCACAGAGTTACTATGCATGCTGCAAAGAACATGTACGAAGCAGATCAGAGTGCATATAATGTAAAAATGTCAAAATAACTCTGGTGATTAATGTTATCTCTGGAGAGAGAACTTACTTTTGTCTAATGGAAGTTAGGACTCAATATAAGGTAGCGCAGAGGGTTCACGTTCTTTTTGGAGAGAGAATATACTTTTGTCTAGTGGAAGCTTGGACTCATTATAAGGTAGCGCAGAGTGTTAATGTGCCTGCTGCAAAGAACGTGTGCTAGGCAAATCACGAAGTGCATATAATGTCAAAATAACTTTGCCAATTTATGTACTTTCTGGAGAGAGAATGTACTTTGGTCTAGTGGAAGCCTGGATTCATCATAAGGTAGCACACAGGGTTAATATGCCTGCTGCAAAGAACGTGTACTCGGCAGATCACAGAGTGCATATAATATAAAAATGTCAAAATAACTCTGGTGATTATTGTTCTTTCTGGAGAGAGAATGTATTTTTGTCCAGAGGAAGCTTGGATTCATTATAAGGTCCTGCAGAGGGTTAATGTTCTTTCTGGAGACAGAACGTATATTTGACTAGTGGAAGCCTGGACTCATTATAAGGTAGCAAAGAGGGTTAATGTTTCTGCTGCAAAGAATGTGTGCTAGGCAAATTACAAAGTGCATATAATGTAAAAATGTCAAAATAACTCTGGCAATTGATGTACTTTCTGGAGAGAAAACATACAGTTGTCTAGTGAAAGCTTGGAGTCATCATAAGGTAGCGCAGAGAGTTAATATGCCTGCTGCAAAGAACGTGTACTAAGCGGATCAGAGTGCATATAATGTAAAAATGCCAAAATAAGTCTGCTGATTAATGTTCTTTCTGGACGGAGAACATACTTTTACCTAATGGAAGCTTGGACTCATAAGGTAGAACGGAGGGTTAATGTTCTTTCTGAAGAGAGAACATACTTTTGTCTAGTGGAAGCTTGGAGTCATCATAAGGTAGTGCAGAGGGTTAATATGCCTGCAACAAAGAATGTGTACTCGGCACATCACAAAGTGCATGTAATCTAAAAATGTCAAACTAACTCTGGCGATTTATGTTCTTTCTGTAGAGAGAGAACATACTTTTGTCCAGTGGAAGCTTGGAGTCATCATAAGATAGCGCACAGGGGTAGTATGTCTGCTGCAAAGCATGTGTACTAAGCAGATCAGAGTACATATAATGTCAAAATGAGACCACCGATCAAGTTTGCGCTCTGAGCGCCATGGCAGCCATGGAGCGCAGACAAAAGAAACAAGCATTTGCAATGCGATAGGCCTCGCATTTGCTTGAGTTAGAGCTATTGGCATTGTAAATTCATAACTGGATTTGTCTTGTCACATAAATTAGTCAACCCTGCCTTATAATTTCGTCTTTCCCTGCACACAATTCCAGTGGCCCTGCATATAACGAAAGCACTTCCGTTTACCTTCTTCCTCTATCTGCAGCAAAAAAATGAAAATGTTGCCATTTAGCATTCTAATTTACATCTGCCATGCTAATTCCAATAGAATACCACTGCCAGCACCCCACCATCAGAGCTGCTGGCTTGCTAACACAATTCCCCCAAAAAAGACATAAGACAGTCACAGAGGAGAAATAAACCAGAAGGGTCACCTCATCAAGAGTGTCATAGTTTAATAAGGATGTTAGGTTGGCCTTAATCATGGGCATAATAGTAAAAAGGAGAGATCATTTAAACATATACAATTATCATATAAGCCTTTATCAGAAATAAACTTTTGGTATTAGACTGTAAGGCTCAAAACATCCAGTAGAGGTACCATAACAAAAATATCATTTGTAAGAAACATGGTCATGTAACCATATTATTAGCCCCTTAAGGGCATAACCCCATGAAAAAACACAGGAGAAAGTAATGCAGTGTAACCACATACTTAGCTCCTACAGGGTGTTTTTAGGGCTAGCAGGCCTATTGCAATGATATTACAAACAAGGCATTTAAAACAAAAACTTCTCCCAGCTGTAAAACAAACATTCTAGCCATGAGAAAGATAAAACATAGGCTGAATGTTGGGAGGGGTTATTATTTTGGGGTCCCCACTAACCTAGTGTGGGGACCCAGAGATGATGTAGACATGAAGAGTGTTTTGAAGGTTGTCGCATTGTCTTACGACTACCACAGGCTGAGTTATGAGCAAAAATCTTTTGTAAAAGTAATGCCCTGCAAAGCATTATGGGGCAAGTTTCCATGCCACGAATATTTTAGTATGTGGACATGACTGTAATGCCTAGAACAGCCCCTAGAGAACACCACAATGAAAATAGCATTTGTAAGAAACATGGTCATGTAACTATATAATTAACTCCTAGAGGGCATAACCACACATAAAATGGCAATAAATAATGCAGTGTAACCATATATTTAGCCCATAGTGCGTTACACATTTTCAGGGGTAGCAAGCCTATAGCAATGATATTACAAACAAGGCCCTTAAAACATAAGCTATTGCCAGCTGTAAAACAAAGGTTCCAGTCATGACAGCCCTTAAAAAGACACTGAATGGTGGGAGAGGTTATTATTTTGGGGTCCCCACTAGCCTAGTTGGGGACCCTGAGATGACCTAGACAGAAAGATCACATTGTGGTGAATGTTTTGTAGGTGGCCCCATTGTCCCAGAACCACCACAGACTGAGTTATGAGCAAAAATGTTTTGTAAAAGTAATGTCCTGCAAAGTATTGTTTCCTGTGTGCAGTGAATATTGTAGTATCCGCTCTCCCGTTGTGCCGGGAGAGACACTTTCGCTTTGAGGATTTCTGGTTTATGTAAAGCATTTAGCAACTTCAAGTGTTTTAAGGGGAGAGCCACAAGAAATTACTCTGATTAGGTAACTGTAAACGTGACCATCACTCCAATACCGCAGATCGAGTTCCGCTGTTGTGCCTGTTCACGCTGTGAGCGCCATGGCTGCCATGCAGCATGAAGGGTAGAGACAAAAGAAAAAAATAGTTTGCTTACGCTGAAGTAGATCGGCAATGGTGCAATAATCCATGTAACAGGGGGAGTCTGCAAGGCGTGACAAAAACAGCATCAAGGCACGACAAACCTAAAGCACTTACCAATGACATCAAGTGATTTTTGAAAGGCAAGCCCAGGAACAAATGAAAGTGATGGGCGTGGTTTAAAAGACCACAATGCTTAAAACAGGTCAAGGAGCTTGGGCGCTCAACCTAAAAGGTGGTTTGCCCACGCTGATTTATATTGGCAATTGTGTAATTATCCCTGTACCAGGGTTGGTGTCCAAGGTGGTAACTAAACCTCCCCAAGGAGGGACAAATGTGAAGCATTTACCAATGACCTTAAGTGATTTTTGAAAGGCAAGCCCACAAATGAATGAAAGTGATGGGCGTGAAGTGGGTGTGGTTAAAAGCCCACAAAACTTAAAACAGGTCAAAGCGCTTGCGCCCTTGACCTAGAAAGAAAATTTCCATTTTCACCAGCTAGTACGTCGAATATTTGAAGGCTCCATGAGTACAATTGGTGATACTTGGTCAGGCCCACATGAATTAAACATTATCAGGAGCACAGAAACGTTTTATAAACTAAGTGCGTATGGGGGCCAATTGTCATTTATTTGCATGACGTGAATGAAGCACTCTTCAGAGTGTCACTTATCAACCAATGTAGTGTGTGCATTCCCGAAGCCTCATTCTTGAAATCACATGAATACAAAGCACGCAGCACAGGCTTTGCTCTTACTAACATGAATATATGTTAGCAGGAGAACACCATATGGAGAAAGGAAAGCCTTCTGCTGGGATTTTAGTGAAGTGAAACAGTCCGGCAGGGTTAGATCAAAACTTTAAGAAAAGAAAAATCCAGCTGGGTTAGTTATAGACGACCTGACCAAGACAGCTCTTTTGAGATGTTTCAGCCGCAGGGAAGATCAAGAGGAGATTAAAACCTCCCTCTGGGATAATTGCAAAACGTTTGGGAGGCAAGTTGATCTCTTACTATGACAATAAGCAGTGCTTCACATACAAAGCATCTCACTGTCACTGGGATAATTATAAAATGACTTGGGCTGATTTTTCTCTGTGATAAGTAGCAGAGTCTTTCACCCAAAAAATGTTCTTACACATATAAGTTGTTGCTCTGTAACTGGAGCCAGAGATCTGTACTGTTGGAAGGAGTTTCCACAGTTGACCAGGTCTTTCTTTCACCTTCTTATTCAAGATTCAAAGGAAAGAGGAATTACATACGAATAAAATAGAAAGTAGTCTTTTTAGGATGCGTCAGCTATCTTGGAAATGGGTTTCCTTTGAAGTAGGTCTACTCAACTTTCTGTACAGTAATTTGTACACTGTAAAATGAAGTGCGGATCAAAATTTACAGCAACGCCCACTCTATTTGACTTTTCAGTGATTTGCACAGTGCACTTTATGTATTGGCTTTATCACAAGGACACTGCTTTCTGATTTATTTGAGCTGACAGACAGCGTCTTATGTCTGCACGGCTATTTCTGCAATTCAAGAACTATTTCCTCAGTGCCTATTGCAGTGATATGCACACCATCTACAAGTTACTGCATCTAGAAACTACTTATTGTGTGCATCAGGCAGTGATGTGCATACAATAAACGATTGTGTGTACTGCTGACGGTGATGTGCACACCTGGTTCTGCATCAGATATATGGATAAAAAAAAAAAAGAAGGAAGGAACCAAAGTATAAAAGGCATATTACAGCATTTTAAGTGATGAGCATATTGCGCACTAATCTGTAACACGCCCTTCTATAATAAGTAAAAGGAGTCACTTTCTGCATAATTTTCGTTGATGCACGCACTACGCATTCATAAGCAATGCACACTTTATTACATGGAACTTTTTAAGTGAACATACATTTAGCGTGTTGCTTCACATCAGTGATACGCACACCTTATATTCTCTGTGCTACAATTAAAGTGAAGAGGAGTGCAGTAAGTGGAGGCATTTTTGACATATCTGACTACAGGAAAAAATGTATATTACACAATGCAAATGTCAACTGTGCTACCTCCTGCCTAATCCACTGTCACCTGAGATGGAATGGAAGCAGAGGAAGGAGGGGTTTAAAGAGTATCTAGTTGCACTAGAAAGGGAGTCATTTACACATAAAAAGAAGTGTGCTATATTAAAACACTGTTTAGGCATGGAAGGTCGTAAAATATTAAAGCACATGCCCATATAAATGGTATTAGTAGTAGACAGAGAGGGATGGATATGCTTCTGCCATCAAGTCATTGGTTATGCATTTTAAAGCACGCAAGAATGTCACTTTGGAAAGCCATAAGTTCTACAAGAGGGTGCAAACTGCAGGTGAATCAGCATGAATTTATGTAGGTGTTGTATGTGTTTTAAGAATTCTAGCTGTGCCCTGTGAGTACAAGGATTTTGAGGAGATGATTATAGATCAGTCAGTAGAAAAGACCAATAACAAGAAAGTGCAAGAAGCCTTATTGTCTACACTTAATTTAAAATTGCAAAAAGCTCTCAAAATAGCAACTAGGATATAGAGTACTATGTCATACATAGAACAGATGTCTTTTATCAGAAGCCAAATTAAGTCACAGACACAAAATGTATTGACTGTCAAAAATAAATATAAAAAGGGCAAAAAGAAGAATGATCAAGAGAAGTCATATAAAACTAAAAAGGATAACAAGAAACCGACATTCAAACATTTGGAATGTTACAGGTGTGGGAGTATATCTCACCTTGCACCTTGTAATGCAAAAGTGTGTCCAGCCATAGATTAATCATGCACCAAATGCATGAAAAAAGGGCATTTTGCTAGGCTGTGCAGGTCGTCTGGACGACCTTAAAGCAAGGCACATAGAATTGTTCCTAACAAGCCCCATGAGAGGAGCAGCAGAGTGGAGCCGAGATGTCTGCTAGGGCTCGCTGGGAGGTGGATGTTGGTGAGGCCATCTCTGAGGATGTGTGGCGGAAATGTTGTGCGCATCTGAGAGTTTTGTCACCTAATTATAGGCTGCGGCTTACACATTTTAAATTCCTGTATCACCTGTATTATACCCCACGAGCTCTATATGTTATGGGCTTGCGCGCGGACGCGAGCTGTGAACGGTGCCATGCCCCGGATGTTGATTTTCTGCATCTTGCGTGGCACTGTGTGGGTGTCCATAAATACTGGATGGAGGTTATACATATGATTGAGGAGATGACTGGCCTGGAACTGCCTGTTTTCCCTAAATTAGCGTAGCTTGGATATGTCGATGAGGTGCCGCTGGCCCACAGGAGATTGGTGGGCCTACTGCTTCTACTGGCAAAACGCAGGGTCGCGATGTGCTGGGGTTGTGGCCGGGCTCCCCGCAGATCAGACTGGCTGCGCGATGCTTCGTTCTATCAAGAACAACTGCTGATTTTCTGGGAGCTGGTACCTGAGGGTTCCCAGCCGAGGGATATATGGGCTCCGCTGCGTTCCTTTTTGGAGTCCCTGTAGTGAGGCTGTAGACATGAATACTGATTGGCCACGCGCATGTCGCTTTGGTTGCTGTCGTTCTTCTCCTGCGTCATGGCTGCTATGAGTGACTGGTTGGCTGCTCTGCTCTTCTCCCCTTTTCTCTGTCTGTTCTTTAGCCCTTCGAACATTTAGTTTTACTGTTCTTGTCCCTGGATTTGTGCTTATTAATGTTTGATGCTTTCGTGGCTGGAGTTTCTTCCGGCTGTGCTAGATGGACATGGAGCTGCATTCTAGCTGCGATTACCACTGGTGGTCTCGAACTAGGCTCTGGACACTTGAATATTGTTATGGGACTACATGCTGTATTGATTCAGTTTTCTCCGTTCTTTGGGCTCTTTTGTTGTCTGTCACCTTTATAATAATAAATAAACATTAAAAAAAAAGTTAAAAAAATAATAAGCCCCATGAAGAAGAAACGTCATCCAGCGAAGAAGATGAAGTGTTCACTATTTCAGAGTTTGGTTCAAATCTGCACAAGGTGGATATATGAGGCGTGACATTATAATAACTTTTTGTTTATTATACATAAATGGGATGGAGGTCAGAGTAATGGCAGATTCAGGGTCTCCATTTACACTAATGAGTGAAAGAAAGTGGAATGGACTATTCTATGGTCAAGGTATACAATTAAGGAGCTCCACAATTCATTCTGTGGGATATGGGGGTAAAACCATTGAGGTGTTGGGAGAGCTTGATGGGGAGTTAAGATTCAGGAATAACAAAACACAAGGGATTGTATAAGTGGCAAAGGATGATGCGTGTCTTTTAGGATGGTATGACCAAGGGAGCTTAGACATTTTTATTGAACCCCAATAATCCTGAACAAGTCATAATTAAGCAGGATTATTTGCATGTTTCAGCAGTAAAGAAAAATGCAGGGGAAGAGTTATGTCCTGAGGTATTCAAAGATGAGTTAGGCTTGCTTAAAGGGTTCGTGCACAAAAGGAGATTCTATGAGAATTCTCATTTGGTGGTTCATAATGTCCGTAGGGTACCATTAGTCTTGGAAGAACAGTTGAAAAAGGAACTTGACAAATTATGCAAGAATTATGTAATAGAGCACATTGAGTATTCCGATTGGGTCACGTCTGTTGTCCTGGCTCGTAAGACCATTGGTTCTGTACGTATGTGTGTTGACTTGCGTGTTCTTAATGATCAGATATGGGTAGATCAATATCCTTTACCTAATATCACAGAGATGTTGTCCACGCTTAAGGGTGTAAAGTGTTTAGTTTGCTGGATATGACATCTGCATATCACCAAATTAAGTTCCACCCACACTCTAGACATTACATGACGTTCATTACTCCTGAAGGGTTATGTCGGTGAAAATGCATGCCCTTTGGGTTAGCTTCAATGTCTGCTGTATTCTAGAGAACAGTGGAGAGTATGTTTAAAGGTATGGTTGGTGTGAAAGCTTTCCAGGAGTATGTGCTGATTTATAGGAAGAATTGTAAATAGCATGATGAGAGATTGCATCAGATATTAAATATACTAAGAAGCAAAGGTGTAACACTTAGTCCTGAAAAATGTAGGATGAATACTACTACTACTATAGAGTAGGGTACAAATTATCTGCTAAAAGTATACAATCAAAAAACAGTTTGGTGTAGGCAATTGTGGGTTTTTATTACTCAGATAATAAGGATCAGTTTAGATCATTCATGGGTTTGAGTTTTACATGAGATTTGTGGCCAACTGTGCTGAAAATACCTTCAACATGAATAGTCTTTAAAAAATGAATTCCACATTTATATGGAGTAGAGAATGTGAAAGAGAGTCCAGCCAAATCAAAAAGAAAATGGTCTATGCCATTCCATTAAAGCCTTTCAATACCCGGGATCAAACTATAATTATGATGGATGCCAGTCAAAGGGGATTATGAACAGTGCCTATGCAATGTAGAGATGGGAAGGATGAAGTGGTTGCTTTTGCTTCTAGGAGTTTTATGGGTGCTGAAGCAACCTATTCTGAGATAGGAAGGGAAGAACTATCTTGTTGGTGGGACATAGTACATTTAAAACTGTATTTGTGGGGTTCAGTGTTTAATATGGGGGTAAATCATAAACCATTGGTTCAGCTGTTTACCACCAAAGGGGAGGAGAGAGCCACACCTAGAATTGCCAAATGGCAATACAGACTTCAAGAGCACAACTTTAAAGTTGAGTATGTGCCTGGGAAAAAGAATGTGCTAGCGGATTGCTTATCCAGATTGACAGGTAGTGGAAGTGATGAAGTTAATGGTTAATTAAAGGAGGAAAACACAGAATGTGTGTGCACCATGATGAACCATTCTGATGGAGCTATAGCAGAGCAAGATTGGAAGGATGCACGTGAGTCAGATCAAAAATTCAAGGATGTCACACAAAGAATAAGCCAAGGATGGTCAATATGGAGTTCCAAGGGTGGATATGGAATGAAGTACAAACATGTTTTTGAGGAAATATCAACTGCCATTGGTCTCTTATTCTGTTCCAGTTTGCTAACAGTACCAGAAGGTATGAGGAATAAGGCACTTGCCCTGGCTCATGAAGGTCATATTGGCAAGCATGCTATGAAGAGAAGAGTTAGAGAGAATGTATGGTGGCCAGGATTAGACAGAAATGTGGAGCATTTTGAGAGGGAATGTACGAGTTGTGCCATCAGTGACAAATCACAGGTTACTGTTCTGTGGAGGCAATCAAGGTTTCAAAGAAAGCCTGGAGAAAATTGGCTATTGATATTATAGGCCCAATAATATTATCTGATGAATCTCCTGAATAAGGCAAAGCGGTCATTGGTTATTACAGTCATTGGCCTGAAGTTAGGTTTGTGGGGGTGCCAAATTCTACATGTGTAATTAAGTTTCTGGAACATATTTTTGCGAAGGAAGAAATCCCTGATGAGACTTTGACAGATAATGGATGCAAGTCTACATCTGCACAATTTGAGAAATGTTTGACATTCATAGGCCTAAGACACTCTAATACATCACTTTATCACTCAAGGAGTAATGGTCTTGCAGAGAAATTCAATAGAGTTATTAAGGTGAATGTGCAATTGGCTAAGGCCAGTGCACTAAATTGTAAATTGGAGTTGATAAAATTGTTGTGGGTAGTACTTACCACAGCTAATGCAGACACATCATATTATTGAGAGGACGAGTACCAGCATCCAAATTCTTAAGAGAATGATGGGTCAATTTGATATACCGAAAAAAAAATTATGATGTAAGGAAGAAAAGGTAAGTGCGCAAAGTAAATATGTTCAGACACAACATAAGAATGGAGTCAGGAAGGGTGAATCAAAATTCTCTAAACAACAAAAATGGAGGAAGTAAGAAAGAATGTGTGAAGTTGGAGGATCCCAATTGGTGGAACAAAGAAAAAATAGCCGTGTCTTGGTTTCAGAAGAATTTGAGAAAGAATGGATGGCATCAGTGATGTGAAGGAAGAAGGCGTTAGGCACAAACCATCAACAAGGGTACCTAGAGTACCTAATAAATTCTGTGATTATATTTAGAAATAGTAATGTGGAAATCCTTATAACCGTATATGTTAGCGATGCATTTAGAATTTAAGGAATACATTATGTTTAAGTTTTATTTCACAAAATTGTATGATATGTTAGATTCATAAAAGATAGGATATTGCATGTGTTCTAAATTTTATCTCAGAATTCTTTGTATGCCAAGGCAACCTCTGTTGAACCTGATAACTTAATTGTTTTATAATTATTATGTTTATTGTATTTGTTTTGTTCTAAAGGGAAAAGATGTGCTGGTATTTAATTTTAGTTTTCATACTGTCATTGTGAGCGCACCTTGGAATGTGTGGGGAATGAAGCTCTAGAAGGGAAAAAAGTGGTTGACTGTTAGCCGGGTGGTGGAAACAGAGAGGAGCCATTTACAGACTCGCTGTTGAAAGAATAAGCTTTAATGTAACCTACCTGAAGACCTGCTTTTTAACAGTTCCTGTACCTATAACTTGTTCCTCACAAAAGTACGTGTGCCTATACCTGCCTGCGTCCAGTGTCTCCTTACCAGTGTGCATCTTGTAACACTCACCCATGACCAGCAGGTGAGTGGAAGATACAATGCACTCTCACACACAGGAACGATTATCGCCTGCAGTGTTCAGTTGGAGGAGTTAAAATGCTCCAGATACCTCATAGAGGTGCGACCTAAGGGCACAGTTTGAACATTGCAGGAAATGAGAGGTGTCAGAAATTGTAGGTACTAGTTAAGGGGGGTGGTGACCCACTTTAAGCAATAACCACAATAATCATCAGGTTGAACTAATACAGTCACTAATTTTAACTGAGCTAAACCCCCTGGTGGCTATGGCAGAGAGCACACAGGCTTACTTAGAGGCAATGTGTAAAGTATTTATGCAGCACCAAAATAGTAATATAGTCAAACTATACCACAAGAAAAATCCCATACCAATTTAGAAAACTAAAGTAAATTTAAGAAATAAAATGACACATAATTCCAATAAAGGAAATCGCAATTATGAATTTTTAAAAGTTATGGTTCAAAATAACTCTAAAAACTGTTAAGCAACAACAGCAGTCATCTGGTTATGCTCAACGGGTACCTAGGCACAAAGGAAGGCTGACCGCGATAGAGTGCGGGTCGAGTACAGAAACCAGATTTGCCTCAGTCTGATGTTTTGCCTTCGGGCTTAGTCTCTGAAATGCAAGTCAAAAATCTGAGAACTGTAGCAAAAAGGGCTCCAAATTATCTGATAGCTACTGGATGAGGTCTTGTGGTGCATATGAATGTTGGCAGGAAATGCCCAAGCAGAAAAAAATTGAATTTTGCGCTTAAGAATGATCCCTCGCTGGATGGATACTTTTTGTGCCTTTGCCCGATTAAGATTTTTACGTTCAGACTTAGTCACTTTTTTGGAGCTTGAATTCTTCCAACAGGGCAAAGCTGCAGGCTGTAGCCAAAGATGGCTCCATGATGCCAGATATCTGCCACACGAGGTCCAGCTGAATCATATTTGATGATGTGGGAAAGCTCTGAACAGGAGCAACCTGAATCTTAAGCTACCACGGGACAGTTGGAGCTCATGCTAGAGAGCCTCTGGGGGATCTAGGGAGGAAATGATAACTTTCTGAAAGAGTAATTTCCAAACTATTTATTGAAACTCTATCTTCATCAGTGAACTGGAAATAACATTATTACATTTAATAGTACATCACAATACTTCCAGATAGCCTTGCTACAGTGAAAATAGATTTTGGGACTTTTTACTATAAGGTCATGTTTAACATCAATTTCTTACATGTATTACATTTAGATACAATGCCCCCTGCCTTATGCGCAGTAAGACCTAGATAGGGGTGACAATAATAATTAAAAGGAAGGTTTATGCCTGTGAAAAATGATTATTTTGACAGATCCAGTTTGCTGTTCAAAAAAGCAACAGCCAGGCTATAATTGTAGGCCTTCAGTCATGTTTGCACTGTCACTGTAGTGTGTGGCATAATGAGTGCTGCAGTCCACAAGTGACATTTAACACACAGGCCCTGGGTACATTTTTGTAGAATATATTAACAACTTTTAGGTAAGTTAAACATGCCAGCTAGGGGTATGCCAACTTAATCATGTTGAAAGGAGGAGCACAGGCACTTTACCTCTGGTTAGCGGTGCACTGAGTTCTAAAGCCATCAGAAACAGATCAGGTAAGTTCTCGGGGTACACCACGGAAAAGGTGGTTATTTCCTACAAGGGGGGATCCATTCAAATTCTGAATCCGGGAGTTATTATTGAACCGCATCCAGGCAGGCCCCAGTGAAATATGCTGAATTCACATTCAGCAGCACCTGCACATTATCTTCTTTCAGTTTGGAGCTGCAAACTGAGTTGGGGAGGGGAATTCTTGTTTTCACTTCCAGCAAGGCCCAAAATAAATGCATGATTTAAAGGGCCATAAGTCCTCCTTTTGTTTGAGTATCATCCTGGATGGGTGCCATCTGGAGCCTAACACCTAGATGACAATGCAATGGAGGGGGACAAAGTCTTATGGCTTGTTATACCTTCTCAAGTACTTAAGAGAAACTGTGATTTGGAAGCATGTTTTTGACTTTATTCGACCACCTGCATTCAAGAGATATGCATGCATGCACTGTAAGATGTATCTGTCTGTAAAAGTAATTACACAAATATTGATTTAAATAGTGTAGGACGCTGTCTCTCTATATGGTGCACTAAAAAAAAAGTACACTGTGCAGAGAGTTCAGTGGATCCCCAATTGTTTTGCAGAGGCAAAAGTAGATAGGACTTAATTTTCTATTTTGTGGTAGTGTGGGCGACTAGTTAGGCTTGTAAGATGGTAGTGCTAAGCATTTGTTGTACTCGCAGAGGCAATAAGTGAGACACACACTCAAAGAATAAATCTGACACCAAATTAGAAAAATAACATTTCTTGTTATATATCTTTTTAAAGCTAAGAATGTCATTATCAGGTAAGTAAGTTTTTAAGCATCAGTACTTTTCAATGGCAGAAATAGACACAGCGTAATTTCAGAGTTCTTCAGTGTTAATCTACGGGAGGAAACTACATTCAGCAAACAAGCACTTTACGACGACTCACAGGACTAATCTTGTAGAATTAAGGTGAGTACTGGGCAAGGGTCAGGACCACACCAACAGGCCACTCTGGGCGGCACTGAGGCGGCCCGGTGCATAGGTGTAGTACGGGTCGGGTGCCCAATGTATTTCAATGGGGATTGGTCTCCGTGGGTTTAGGCTGCAGGCTCGGACTGGTGGACCAGTCGGGGAAAACCAACAGGTAGGTCACAAATGTGGGGTGCTCGGGGACATAGGAGCACCTTTGGTCCTCTTCTCCAAGGCCCAGGGGCAACGGATGCAGGGTGTCCTTTGGCATTGGGTCTCCTTTTCCTGGAGCACTCGCAGTTTTGGGGGTCCTGTGGTCTGAGGCTGCTGGCGTTGTCATGGAGTCCAGGAGGGGTGAACCACAGTGTACCTGAGCTCAGGAGAGCTGGTGGATGTCGTTGACACAAGGGTCCACTGCAACTTGGGCTGGCGGAGACGGGTGCAGTGGTTGCTTTAGGCATTGGGTTTCTTTCACCTCTGAAGCTGCGGGAGAGGGGGCCTACGTGCAGAGGCTGCAGGTGACTTCAGGGAGTCAAGGAGGGGTGAAACCACGATGGACTCAGACTATGAACAGTTTGGGAATCTTGTTGGAGCTGGTGGTCTGCTTCACCTCAGGAGGTGGACGACAGGTGCAGTGGTGACTTAAGGTGTCAGGTCAGTGCAATTGTGGGGGCTGCAGACTCCTTTCCTTGGAGTTGGTTAGAAAGCAGGTCCGCTGCTCCCAGGAGACTTGAGTCTTTTTTGAAGGCAGACAGTCCTCCCAGGTTTCTGGAGGTTCAGCTGCTGAGTGAGGTGTCTTCCAGTGTAGAGTCTGTCAAGGAGTGCAGGCAGGCCGGCAGGGTTAGTACCAGGTCAGCTGTTTCTTCTTCTCCTCTTCTGTGGGTGTGTCTCTTCTTTGTCCTTTTCTTCTTAGGCTGTCAGAATCTAAGTTCTAGGGTTCAGGGCTGCCACCTAAATACTCAGCTTAGGAGCATTACAGGGAGTGCCAGGTGGCAGACAATGGGTTGCCCACCTTTAGGGTAATTACACTCTTTCTATGACCACTTCCATTGGGAAGCTGGCATAACCCTAACCCTAGAGGCCTAATTCCTTCCAATCCAAGATGGAGGAATTTAAAAAGTGGTGTCTACTTCAGCTCGTCCACCTTAAGGGTGGGCATGAAGTGGGCCTAATTTTCCTGCCTGTTCTGACGCCAAAAGTGTGGTCAGGACAGGAGAGTTGGTCATCTCTGCCAACTGGAGAAACCTAGATCACAGTACAAAGGCGGCTAGGGCTTTGAAGCTTCCAGCCCTTGAATGTCCATCCATCCTGGGTGTGGTGCTAACACCTCTGTCCATTGCACTGGCTCTCACTTAGAAGGATCAGAAGCATGGCTAGGGTGGCTGAACTGGTCAGAACCAGTCAGCTAACACACCAGTAGCTGGTAGGTTTTCAGGGGGCAACTCTAAGGTGCCCTCTGGGTGCAGGTATTGGTGAATCCAACATTGGCATCAGTGTGGACTCACCAATACGAAATGTTTGATACCAAACATCCCTATTTTGAGTGAAGCCATTGGGTAGCTGGGGAACTTGTACTTACCTGTGTCCAGAACATGCATTTAAAATGGTTTCCCTGGCCACTTACTATGTCTAAGAACAGACAAACACATAACAGGGGTATATCTGATTGTGCAGATATGCCCTCACATGTAATATAATGCACCTTGCCTTAGGGTTGTAAGGCCTGCTAGAGGGGTGGCTTACACAAATTAGCAGACATGGCACACAGGCTGTGTGCAATGCTGTGTTTTCACTTTTGTCTGTCCCAAAACACGAAGCCTGCAAGGGCAGCCTATCATGTGCTTGGTGAGGGGTCCCTTAGGGTGGCACAATTTGTTCTGCAGCCCTTAGGGACCCTCTTTGGTACCCCAGGTCCTAGGTACCAGGGAAAACATTTACTAGGGACTTACAGAGGGTGCTAAAGATTTTGCCAATTGAGAAAAACGACTGCGCAATTTTGTGGAAAGAGATCTGGCACTGGGGACCTGGTTAGCAGGGACTCAGTGCACTTTCAGTCTAAATTACACCAGAAACCAAGCAAAAAGTGGGGTGACCATGTCAAAAAAGGCAATTTCCTATAAATATCACTAATGTATTTTTGTATTTAATTCTTTTATATGCTACACATCCCAATGTGGGGTGACAGAGTGCTTTACGTCATATTATACAAAGACAATAAAGCATATAAGGGTGTAAATCAGTGCACAGGAAATGTTACCTAAGACTATGAAGGACACAAGGTGTAGGAGTTACATATCATTCATAGTTTTAAGCATTCTATGTTGAGTGCGTGGAGGGAGAAAACGCAAGTCAGGATTTTTAACGTGGGCTTATTTGTACTAATAAGTCTTCATTACTAAACCAAGGAACCCTTTCTAGTAATCTTAGAATAACAAAAGACTAAGAAACATTATGTTCTAACCCCTGTCTTACAGTCTGCATGCAGCCCCTTGATGCTGGTTCATAGGTCACTGTGCTATGCTAGAAGGATTGCAACTTTTGTGGTATTTTCTTTGTGTGTATCAGCAACTGGGATCATGAATAAAGGGGAGAGTGGAATGGAATTATGTGGATGTCTTCTAGAAGGCAAGGATGGAATTGAGTGGTAGAGTTTAGCAGTTGAGGAGGTTTACAGTTAAGGAACAAAAGATTTCCTATGAATGAAGGATCATCTCTTTCTTGTCACACGTATGAACTGCAAGTGACAAAAGCATTTATATGTTAAAAATGTGATTCATGTACCTATTGCCATAAATTACAAATCGGCAATCTGCCTGCTACACGAAATGCTTTGCAGCAGGCTTATGGGCCCTATAACCTACATTAGGAGTCAAAACTGTGACTAGGCAAAAAACAGATCTCTCCAAGAAGTGCATTCACCAGCAGAGTACCTTGCCATAATTATTCTGTGAACATTTCTAGGCTCACAAAGGTTTCTAGAGCAGGTGCCTTAGCCCTGTAAGATTAGGGTGACCTGGTGTCCTGGATTTGCCGGCACAGTCCTATTTTCAGGTTGAGCATAGCAGCATGCAAGCGCTGCTTTTTCGACGTGTTGGTATGTATCTGGGCTTTTAATAACATGCCCATCACTATCATTCGTTCATGGGCTTGCCTTTCAAAAATCTTTTGTTTTAGTTGGTAACTACTTTACGTTTGTCCAGGCGTGGTGCGCCCTTTAGGGCGGAGGGGCAACGCAACCCACCTTTTGCCCCTCTTGAAGAGTGTCTGTCAGGCTGAACAAAGGTCAGCCTGACAGACACTCTTCATATTCAGGTCAGGCAGCCAGGAGCAGACATGCGCAGACTCCTGGCTGCCTCAGCTGAACTTTGCTGGGCTGAGGAGGTCACAGCTCCTATGGGAGTGACCTCCTTGGCTCAGCAAAGGTGCCTCGAGGCCCTCCCCCGGGTGACAAGGAAAGTGTCACCCATTGACTTCGACCTGGGTGCTTCAGGTTTAAGCCCTGAAGCGCCCAGGGCGAGTGTCAATCATTGACACTTCATCAGAGTGGGGTGGGGTCAGCAGTCTCACTGACCCCATCCCACTCTGTGACGAGGCTGGGACTCCTGCCTGAGGGAAGGCAGCAGTCCCAACTCTCCTGGGACCTCCAAGGCTGAAGGAGAGAGAAAGAGAGAGAGAGAGAGAGAGAGATCTTTTAAAATGAATGTTTGGTGCATGCGTGCATGGGTGTGTGTGTGAAAGAATGTGTGTGTGTGTGCTTCCCGCCCCCACCCTCCTAAAGCTGACGCCCGCCATTGTGTTTGTCCCTGCTTAGGACAGTTTTATTACCACGTTCGCCAGTGACACTGTTACATGGAGAATTACACTTCAGTCGATAACGTTGAGTGCAAGTGAACTTCTTTTTCCTTTTGTCTCTATCCTTTGCATGCACGGCGGTGCTTTGAATTGGCTCGCTTATATCAACTGTTTTATTTTTTATTTTCAGTTTGTGTGGCAAGAAAGTTCCATTTAGAAATTTACAACCCTAATAGCTCTAACTCGAGCAAATGCGAGACCCAGTGCATTGCAAATGCTTATTTTCACCAGATGTCCCTGTTACGTCGACTGGAAAACAGAGACAGGCATTTTTTTGTTGTTGTTCTAAAGCTGTGCTAGTTAGCATCTGTTATAAGTAAATAATTGAATTAACAGATATTATGCTGGTTTTAAAAATTACATTGTATTTATTTTCTTAACCGCTCTTCTGTGGTCCGATGTTGATGAGAGCTGTCATTCAGCATCGTTCCGTTGATGTAAAATTGTAGCCCATTTTCTATCTTTGCAAAATGTCCTGTGTTTTGGTTCTCAAGATCTGGTCACCCTACCTAAGATATTTTAAAATTCAGCCTATTTCTGACCATGTAAGAAACAGATTTACTGTCACCTTGCTCTGTTGCCACTTCCTTTGTAGTGCAGTTCTTTTTAAAAAAGTGTACGTTTTTCCAAAAATAATGTATAGGTTGACTGTCAAGCTCAGCTTTTCACAGCTCCAACATTTGTCACGCCACCCCCTATCAACTGCCACACCTTGAACCACAATCCGTTGTTCTTGGAGTCATTCTTTTTCCATTCAAAGCACTGAATTCTGATTAAATGATCAGCGCTACGGTTTGAACAATAGCCGCTCTTGCAAACAGGAAACTGGACAGCTCGTGACGTCGGCAGGTCTTAGAACATTTTGGGTAACAGCTGTTCTCAGCGCGAGCAGTCAGCATGTCGGCTGGAGGTTAGGATACTGTAATACAGTTTGGGTGGCGCACTTTACTTCATAAATGCGAGTCTGACGCTCTGCTCTGCTTTTCCTGAAATCCTAATTTTGTGCCTGTCTGGAGATCTCTCAAACCAGGAGTAAAGTAGGCGGGTAGCGAGCTCCCAGCCAATGCGTGGTTGCTTAGTGAAGCCGGAAGTGACGAATATGGGTGGCCGGCGACGGATTAGCTCTGGTTTGCACAGATTTCACATTTGTTTTGTGCGCGCTTTATTGTATGGTTGAGTGGGGTTGGAATAGACGATCCGAGTTTTTAAGGTGAAGCTGTCGTAATCTGAGCAACACCTGCAAAGAAGGAGCAGGGCCTGAAGTGATCCAAGTGGCGCAGCTAGCTGGGCAAGGAAACCAGTGTACAAGCTTTCTACTCGCACCTGTTTTTCTCTCCGCTACTTGTGAAAAAAGCCAATACGTTACGCCTTTGCAAAATCTATTGGCTTTGTCATTGTCCTGTCGTAGCGCTTTTTTAAATGTTAAATTATATCGCACAAAAGCTCAACTGCTCTGCAATTTATGAAAAAACATTGACAAACTTAATAGAATTTGGCTGGCGAAACCTACTGGTTTAGCTTCACTATCACAGAGCGCCTTAAAGTACATGAATTTAGGACGTGCACTGTTAGAATTATTAAATTATAATCTTCCATGTAAACAGTGCTTGAAATTGAAAAAAGTGAAGGTTCTCTCTATCAGAGTACCTGCTTGTTTCTGAGAAGTGCCGGTACTCTCCAATTAAAAGTATTATGTTTATCTTGAGAAGTGCAGGTACTCGCCCTCTCACAATAGAAAAGTGCCAGTACTCAGTATCGGCCTATTTAAAGCACTGCACGTACCTACCACAAAGAGCGTGCACATGACTACTGACTTTAATTCTATGTCAGGACGGGAAGCTTCAGATTATGCTTATCTCTCTCTTTACTGCAAAAAACAGCAGCCAATTAAAACACTTAAAATAAAAACCACATTTCCCATGAAACCTGTAGTCCACAATCTACCCAATCACAGGCCTGAGCCTCATATATCTGGCACTGCAAACATAGTCCTTCCTCTTTCTTTGCTGCTCGCAGCCCTCAGATAAGTGATTCCTTTGTTTTATTTCATTACGATGTTTCTTGAATGGTGTATACTTAATAATCTGCAGCGTGGAGCGTGGCTTTCTTGCATCGTGGTGCTTATTGCCCCGTCAGCGCTGCGCACGCAATCACTATTTTATTTTCATTAAAATTACTTGTATTCGTGGTCGTGGCGTAGCACTCCTTAGGGGTTTCTATTTGGGAAGTGATCCGCTCAGTCAAGCGCGCTAGCCCTAAAAACATCCTTTTGGACGTAATAAAGCTTCAGAGTCCCCGACTCCGAGACCACGTATGCTACACAAGAGGACTAGTCCTCTCTCTGTTTCTAGTGTCGTGCGTGCACTTCCCCCGATCCTCATTAACGTGGGATCGATCGGAGGAGGTGCAGCACGTTAACTGTTGTTTTTTGCTGGCTCAAGACCAGATAAAGCCTAAATTTAGCTTGAGAATGCCCGACTGGGCGAATAATCGTGATTTGGCTCTGCCTGGGGACATAGCAGGAGCTCCCTCCACATTCTAATCTGCAGTAAACATTTTGAAGTATTTTATATACTTTGATTAACTTTTTGGAGTTTCTTTCTGCTGAATACTTGGTACCCTATTGAACTCCTTCATCCATCCTCAAAGAAATTATGGCATAATACGCTGAGGAGGATGAGTACGAACAGGGTCTCCCTGAGATTGCTGAAGAACAACATATGGAGGAGAGACTAGTGGAAGCCTTGGATTTCCATGTCCAGGATTGCGTGAATCAGGCTCTTATAAAGGCTTTAAAGCCCTTTACTAAATCTCTGACTAGATTTGGGCAACGTGAACTGCAAGGACGTTCACTACCTGATACTGGTTCCCAGCCGGACCAAAATACGAATATGGGTTTTCCCAGACGAGCCTCCAAAGGATCAGCCTCGTCCGCAGATATCTTAGCACATATGACTGCGTCCGTTTTACAAGACCACGAATATGGTTCTCTTCCGAACCCAGAGACCGGCATGGAACCCTCTATGCTCACAGGGGGCTATCATTCATCAAACTCAATATCATCTGATTCTGATCATGTTCATAGTGAGCCCAAACCTTCTGGTAAGCGCAAACGCAAGGCGCATAATACTCAAGAGAGTGATTAGACTCTCCGACTTTATCCTTTGATCCAGAGAATATAATTAATCTGCGATCTACGGAATTGGTACCATGTGCAGAGGTAGCACATTATGTACAGGATTGTATCAGAAAGGGTTTTGATCGTGACATTTGCAACACCTTACTTTCGGAATGTCCACGTCCTTCGTTGCAAGGCAAGATGGCGCAGATGCCAGAACTTGATCCCAATATGGCCACCTTCATTAAGAGGTTCTCCAAGGACCCTAAAAAAGGCTTAGATCGAGCCTGGAAAAGCTTTCAAGACAAACTTTTGGACATTTATTGTCCCTTAACAAAGATCTTGGAGTTAGCTGTCCAAGCTAAAGAAACTAACTCCCCCATTGACCCGCGAATCATGTTAGAATGGGCTCAGCGAGCCATGTGTTTACTAGGCAATGCTAATTATGCTATGCGCAGATGCTCTTTTCTAATGAGAATCGACCCGAAGCTAGCAGAGTTAGCGACTAATGATGCAGGGTCTCTTGCGAATGGATTGCTCTTTGGATAATTTGTCAAAGATCTGGGTAAGTATGTGGCTACCTTTTCGACGCTGGACAAAGCCCAATTTTCATGAAAAAGATGTTCAGCAGGGGCCTTTTTGCCAGGGCCGGACGCTATAGAGGCCGTGGTTCCTACCAAACCTCCGGAGGATACAATCAGCAGGGCCAATCCTCCTACTCCAGATCAGGATTCTACCCCTCTAGAGGCCGAAGGGGCAGAGGCCGTGGATTCCGAGGTAATCAAGGTGGCTTCAATTCTACCAGTGGAACAGCTACAGGTGAGAATCATCCCATTCTCAGAAGTTTTTCTGGGGGGAGAGATTGAAGGAACATATCAGTGATTGGGAACGCATTTCCCAAGACCCTTGGGTTCTGCAGACAGTGAGGGGCTTTCAGATGGAATTCTACTCTCATCCCCAACAGACTTTCTTTCCTCAACCCATTCTTTTTTCCCAGAAAGAGAGTTATTTCATAGATGCAGAGGTTCAAGCCCTACTTCTCAAACGTGCCATCATCAAATCGAACTATTACCCTTCCGGGTTTGTAAGTTCAGTTTTCCTAGTACAAAAAAATGGAGGCGGTTCGCGCCTTGTGCTTAATTTCAAAGATTTCAATTCATGGGTAGTTTATCGCCATTTCAAAATGTAGGGTATTCACCTGTTAAGAGATCTTGTATGGGAAGGAGATTACATGGTACGTCTGGATCTCAAAGACGCATACCTTACAGTCCCCGTATTCGAACCTCATCAAAGGTTTCTTCAATTCCAGTGACGAGACCGTTGGTAAGAGTTTGCCGTTCTCCTGTTCGGGCTGTCTTCCGCTCCCTGGTGTTTCACCAAGCTTTTAAGACCAGTGGTGCAATTTCTCAGAGAAAGGGGCGTGCGCCTGATCATTTATCTGGATGACATTCTGATCATGGCCCAGACAGTAGACTCAGTATTGTTACACCTCTCTTAGACGATCCATCCCTTGTAGGACCTAGGTTTTCTAATCAATTCGGACAAATAAGTTTTGATTCGGTCCAAAGTTATAGAATTCTTAGGTTTTCAAGTGGACTCAGTCAAAGCCTAGCTGTTGTTACCCTCCTCAAAAAGGAAGTCTATCAAGAAAGAGTTGAGGAGAGCCAGTGCCTCTCTGACTATATAGTTGAAGACCCTGGCACGACTAGTCGGTCTATTAGCCTCTTCTATTCAAGCAATTTTTCCAGGTCCCCTTCACTACCGTGCTCTGCAACGCTTGAAGATCCTGCATCTCCTCAGGGGTTTTGCCTACACAGAACAGATTGGCTTGTCGGAGGAAGCCAGAGCGGAAATAGCCTGGTGGCTGGCTCACATGGATGCATGGAATCGCAGAGCCATTTTTGCGTCAGTTCCGGAGATAATCGAGTCCGATGCCAGCAGGTGGGGCTGGGGGGCTCATTGTGGTTCAGTTCAGACAGGAGGCCGATGGTCGACAGATGAGCTGAAATTGCATATCAATTGTCTAGAACTTCTAGCGATAGCCCTTGCAATCCGCTCCCTTTCCCCCGACAAGCAAAGTGTTGCATACTTCTATGTATGGACAACATTTCGGCGGTACAATATATCAATCGGTTGGGGGGAGCCAGATCTCGTGTTCTGGTAGAGATAGCGAAGGAATTTTGGCAATTTTGCCTTCAGTATCACATTTCGTGATGGCGGAATATTTACCGGGTCGAACCAATCTGATAGGAGATTGGAATTCTCAATTCCTCAGGGATGGCAGCGATTGGAAACTCAATCATCTAGTGTAGGAAGTTGGCTCTGTATGTACTATTTCAAAGTAAGAAATAGCATGCACAGAGTCCAAGGGTTCCCCTTAGAGGTAAGATAGTGCCAAAAAGGGATAATTCTAATGCTCTATTTTGTGGTAGTGTGGTCGAGCAGTAGGCTTATCAGAGGGTAGTGTTAAGCATTTGTTGTACACACACAGGCAATAAATGAGGAACACACACTCAGAGACAATTCCAGGCCAATAGGTTTTTGTATAGAAAAATATATTTTCTTAGTTTATTTTAAGAACCACAGGTTCAAATTCTACATGTAATATCTCATTTGAAAGGTATTGCAGGTAAGAACTTTAGGAACTTTGAATAATCACAATAGCATATATACTTTTTACATAAAACACATATAGCTATTTCAAAAGTGGACAGTAATACTTTAAATGAAAGTTATTTCATTTAGGAACGTTAGGAACTTTGAATTAGCAAATAGCATATATAGTTTTCACACAAATGGCATATAGCTATTTTAAAACTAGACAGTGCAATTTTCAACAGTTCCTGGGGGAGGTAAGTGTTTGTTAGTTTTTGCAGGTAAGTAAACCACCTACGGGGTTCAAAGTTGGGTCCAAGGCAGCCCACCGTTGGGGGTTCAGGGCAACCCCAAAGTTACCACACCAGCAGCTCAGGGCCGGTCAGGTGCAGAGGTCAAGGTGGTGCCCAAAACGCTTAGGCTTCAATGGAGAAGGGGGTGCCCCCGGTTCCAGTCTGCCAGCAGGTAAGTACCCGCGTCTTCGGAGGGCAGACCAGGGGGGGTTTGTAGGGCACCGGGGGGGACACAAGTCAGCACAAAAAGTACACCCTCAGCGGCACGGGGGCGGCCGGGTGCAGTGTGCAAACAGGCGTTGGGTTCGCAATAGGTTTCAATGGGAGACCAAGGGGTCTCTTCAGCGATGCAGGCAGGCAAGGGAGGGGCTCCTCGGGGTAGCCACCACCTGGCAAGGGAGAGGGCCACCTGGGGGTCACTCCTGCACTGGAGGTCGGATCCTTCAGGTCCTGGGGGCTGCGCGTGCAGTGTCTTTACCAGGCGTCGGGTCTTTGAAGCAGGCAGTCGCGGTCAGGGGGAGCCTCGGGATTCCCTCTGCAGGCGTCGCTGTGGGGGCTCAGGGGGCTCAACTCTGGCTACTCACGGTCTCGTAGTCGCCGGGGAGTCCTCCCTGTGGTGTTTGTTTTCCACAAGTCGAGCCGGGGGCATCGGGTGCAGAGTGCAAAGTCTCACGCTTCCGGCGGGAAACGTGTGTTGTTTCAAAGTTGCGGCTTTGTTGCAAAGTTGCAGTCTTTGTGGAGCAGAGCCACTGTCCTCGGGAGTTCTTGGTCCTTCTAGATGCAGGGTAGTCCTCTGAGGCTTCAGAGGTCGCTGGACCCTGTGGAACGCGTCACTGGAGCAGTTTCTTTAGAAGTGGGGAGACAGGCCGGTAGAGCTGGGGCCAAACCAGTTGGTGTCTCCGTCTTCTCTGCAGTTTTTTCAGCTCAGCAGTCCTTCTTCGTCTTAGGTTGCAGGAATCTATCTTGCTGTGTTCTGGGAGCCCCTGAATACTCAATTTAGGGGTGTGTTTAGGTCTGGGGGGTTAGTAGCCAATGGCTACTAACCCTGAGGGTGGCTACACCCTCTTTGCGCCTCCTCCCTGAGGGGAGGGGGGCACATTCCTATCCCTATTGGGGGAATCCTCCGTCTGCAAGATGGAGGATTTCTAAAAGGCAGAGTCACCTCAGCTCAGGACACCTTAGGGGCTGTCCTGACTGGCCAGTGACTCCTCCTTGTTTTTCTCATTATCTCCTCCGGCCTTGCTGCCAAAAGTGGGGCCGTGGCCGGAGGGGGCGGGCAACTCCACTAGCTGGAGTGCCCTGGGGTGCTGTAACAAAGGGGGTGAGCCTTTGAGGTTCACCGCCAGGTGTTACAGTGCCTGTAGGTGGAGGTGAGAAGCACCTCCACCCAGTACAGGCTTTGTTACTAGCCACAGAGTGACAAAGGCACTCTCCCCATGTGGCCAGCAACATGTCTGGTGTGTGGCAGGCTGCTAAAACTAGTCAGCCCACACTGGTAGTCGGTTAAGGTTTCAGGGGGCACCTCTAAGATTAGCAGGCCTCAGCACACTTTCAAATCATAACTTGGCATCAGCAAAGGCAAAAAGTCAGGGGGTAACCAATACAAGGAGGCATTTCCTTACATCTAGTATTCCAACAACTGAATCTTCGGTGGGGTCCCTGTTCAATGGATCTGTTTGCCTCGAGACTCAATACTCAACTGACTTGATATTTCAGTTGGGGACCGGATCCACAAGCGTTGGGAACGGATGCTTTTCTGCAGTCATGGGAGAAAGGGATTCCTTACGCTTTTCCTCCTTTTTCCATGAATCAGAGAACGCTATCTCAAGCGAGGAGACAAAGGTCAGAATTAATTCTAGTGACCCCAATTTGGAAAGGTCAACCTTGGTTTCCAGTCGGGATGTCAATGTCTTGTGCAAAACCTTTAGCACTTCCCAAGAATCCGAACCTATTGCAGGACCTAGTGGGATCTTGTCATCCCCTAATGATTCTGGGGCAGTTGCCACTCATGGCGTGGAGAGTTTCCAGAGCTGATGGCAAGTGCCAGGAGTTTCAGACAAAGCTTTGTTTTCTTATCCCAATCTTGGGCCCCCTCCACTCACAAGAGATATGAATCATCTTGGAAAAGATGGGTTGGTTGGTGTAGTGAACAAGGTATTAATTGACTGGGGACAGACATTACAATAATTGTTAATTTCCTTTCTGAGTTAGCTTCTCAAGGTTTAGCGTGCAGAACCATTAACAATTTCAGATCCGCAATTTCTGCAGGTCATCCTCATTTGGAAGGGAAACCTATTGGTGAATATCCATTGGTTTGTAAACTGTTGCGAGGAATAAAAATGGTTAAACCTCCTCAGCCTAAATACTCAGTGTTATGGGATGTGGATGTGGTCCCACGATTCTTAAAGAATTGGCCATGTAATGAAGATCTTTCACGTAAACAGTTGTCAGCTAAGCTTACTGTATTACTTTGCCTTCTGTTTTGTTGAAGAGTATCGGATGTCAGAGCTCTAGACTTAGCTGGTAGAGTATTTACTCCTTCGGGAGTCTCAAATACTATTTCTAATCGTACGAAAACAGCTTCCAGATGCGTATCTTATCCAGCTTTTCCCCATCATCAGAAATTGTGTATTGTCAAGTGTTTGAAGGCGTATAAAGAATGTACACCATACATCGTAGGGATATTCAAGGTCAATTACTCATTTCTTTACAGAAACCTTTTGGTCTAGTGTCAGTGGCTACCTTAGCCAGATGGGTCAGATGGATTATTGGGGAAGCTGGAATAGATGTATCTATGTTTGGACCTCATTCAGTGCGTGGTGCTATGGCTTCTAAAGCATTATCAGTAGGTTCTCGTTTGGAGGATATAATGAGTGCAGCTGACTGGTCTTCAGATTTCACATTTAAAGTTTTTTATCACAAACCAATTGTTGATGTTGTTTCCGCAGTGGTAGATAAGCTTTAAACTAGCATAATCTGAAGCCTCCGGTCCTGACATAGAATAAACAAAATTCTAGCTTACGCGTCAAGAATGTTCAATTCTGTTAATGACACGGAGGCGAGGATTATCCCACCCTGCAAATAATGATGATTTTATTCTGTTATATTGTTTGACAATATTATGGATGTTTGTAATTTTATATGCCCTCCCATTTATTGGAATATTTTTATAACATTATTTTATTCTGGATTGAATATTATTGCACATTCTGTTTTACTCTTTCTCCAGGTGCGGATAACAAAGCTACCTGATTTCCATCGAGTCTTAAAGGAAGAAAGTTGGTCTTCAGTCTAGAGGTCAATCGGTGTTCTCAGGTGGCAGTTCAGTGTTCCAAGGATTCCAAGTTCACAGGAGTCAAGTATTGTTGGACTTTGATTACAAAGAAATAGGAAGGACTATGTTTGCAGTGACATATATATGAGGCTCAGGCCTGTGATTGGGTAGATTGTGGACTACAGGTTTCATGGGAAATGTAGTTTTTCATTTTAAGTGTTTTAATCAGCTGCTGTTTTTTGCAGTACAGAGAGAGATAAGCATAATCCTCGCCTCCGTGTCCTTAATAGAGTTGAAAATTCTTGACATGTAAGCTAGAAATGTTTTTATTGCTTGTCAAGGCTGGGGTGAGGCATAAACGTTCTATGTTCATATATGATAACATCAGTTCAAATATCTCTCAATGCAGTGATATAACCTGATGTGCTCCTGCATGTTATTGACATACACGTTTGAATTTTGAAGAGACTTGTATTTTTACATATTGCTTGTTGTCTTTAAAGTAGGTGCTTGTGAAGATCAGGGGCAGATGGCACCTTTGATTCTTTTCCTTTGCTTGAGTGTAAATAATAACTTACCCATTGACCAGGTGTCTGAATCTTGGCGTTCAGTCATGTAAAGAGCAGTCTATTGCATGCAAAGATCAGACGGCAGCTCTTTGAGTAGCACTGCTCCATAGAGCACGTTGTCTGTGGAGTGTGGAAGTGAACAGAATAATGAGCACTGTTTGTGTATCCCTAGCTTCTTGCACATGCAGGGCGATGTGGCATTCCCGGTCTATCGTCACCTCCCTTTGAAAGCAAACAGACAGTGGTTTAAGCCAAACCCAAGTACCTGCTGTTGATTGAAGTTCGATATAAGAGCATAATCAGTCTGTAGCTGGGTTATTGCTGCCTGGTTGCCGGTCTTAAAACACTGCAGAAGCTGACACCAGCTGCAGGCGGTATCTATTATAGTGAGAAGCTTGTCAAGGCCACTTACTAGATATTGCCTGGTGTCAGCCTATCAGGTACGCAAGACGAGTGCACTGTAGACTCCCGGGATGTCTTTTGATGTCTTTCTCAAAGGGTGGTCTGAATTTCTACCAAGGGTGGTGATCTCATATTATCATCCATTCCTCCACTTGGATGGTTGGAATGCAAGCCTTCTGGACTTTTTAATAGCACTGTAATTTCTCCCCCCTTCTATTGGGCTGCCTTGACTTCCTAAGGGATGGGCTGCCAGTGGGAAGTGCCAACTAACAAAACTGAAGTAAGGCCATTTTTAGGACTCACTGGGTAGTACAGGAACTTTTTGTCAAACTATTGAACTATAGTTGCCCCATTGACTACTTTGACCTCCAGGAAGCAGACCAGGAAGGTGATAAGGCCTGAGGAGTGTCAGAAAGCATTTGAGGAATTGAATAAGGTAATATGCATTGCACACTTACTGAAATCTATTCTTTATAGTCAGCCTTTCACTGTACAGACATATGCCTCTGTCAAGGCAGTTAGATCAGTGTCTCAATTGGATGAGATAGGTAGTGAGTGTCTTGTAGCCTTTATTCAGTGGTGGCTGGTGACTGAAAGGGGCACAAATGCAAGACGGAATTTCACCTTGTGAGTGAGCCACATTTCCCACTTATTTCTATTCACCTACTCACCCACTGCCTTTGGTCGCCTACCCATTCACTCATCCACATTGTCATCCACTGCCATTCACACAACTCTTATACACAGACACCCACATTTTCTCAGCCACTCAGTCAAGCCCTGCAAACACTTATTCAAACAAACACACATCGCCTCACCCATCCAGCATCCACCAGTTTCAGTGATAAAAGCTATGCTTTTCTTTGAGCTGCAGATTACGTGTTTAAAATGACATATCACGTCATTAGTCTGCAGAAGAAATAAAACAAGCATAACTAGCCATGCTAAATTACTGGAACCAATACTGTTTTTGAGAGACAAAATCACCTACTGAGGCAGTGAAGGGAAGGGAAAGGAGAGCTAAGAGAACAGATTTCTTTCTTATTGTCTGTAAAAAAGATAGAGCTCCAACGTACTTGTGTGCAGGGTTGTCTTTGCCATATTTATGACTTGAGGTCTTCAGGTCACAATCCGGTCTCCCAGAGAGCCCTGGATGAAGTTATTTATTGTATTTATTGAATTTCTCTGCCACAGACTCCTTGTAATGCAGGAAAAGGGGATTTCTTTTGCACAATGCCACATTCTCTTAATAAAATGTGACCTCTGGTAACATGCTTCTCAACCGACCCTTAACCATTGTGTCATAGAGTGGGACGTGGTCAGTAAGGCCTTCTGATCACACCCTACCATTTGAGTATATAGGAAAGGGTGGAGTAATAATATCGTAGTGGTATGAAGGTTTTAGAAACCCGGGCTGAACAGAAAAACACTCCAGGCTGTTTACTATCAGTGCTCCTGGTGGAGGAGGAGATAAGCCAGGGACGTCACTGCGTTCTGAGAAAACGTAAGGGCTTTGCGTGGGCAATCCCTGTCAGCCCTACTGTGCAGCTTTCATCCACATACTCACGCAGGTGCGGCGGGGCTTTTGAAAGTGCACAACTTTCACTCAGAAAATGTTGTGCAGAAAATGTTTTACTTTCATCATGTATTTAAATATATGCTTCACTAGAGAGGCCAGAAAAGGCTAGGAGTGCAGCCCCTTAGCCCTTGAACACCAGCCACCCCTGCCTTTATTAGTAGAAGGTTACTAACCGAGAACAGAACTGGGCTGCTATTGAGAAAGAGTACCTTGCCTTCTGTGGGCCTTGCATAAGTACCATTCTTATTTGGTTGGCACTAAGCTTGTGGTGCAAACGGATCATAAGCCACTGAAATGGTTAATGGCTAGGGGAAGAATCCCAAGTTGTTGAGATGGTCTATTTCTTGGTAAGGGCTATACTTTGTATTGGAGCACAGAGCTTGATTGAGCCACAGGAATGCTAACAGACTGTCCCATGGGTTTTACCGATCTGACCACCCAGCTTCTCCAGGTTAGGAGTTGGTTCATAGTGTCCTGATCTGGGATGTGTGTCTATTGGGAAGGAAAAGTCCCTCTCATGATGATGGGTGTGCACCCCTGCCATTTTGGGAGACCCAGTGCTATCTGGAGGAATACAAAGAGGTAGAGGAATCCCCTCAGACAGATTTGTGAACTAGGTGGGACACACTGGAAGAAGGGAAAGCCAGGTCTTTAGTATACTTCAAAGGATGTTCTTTGATTAAGCGAGCAGTCACTGGGAAGGAGCCTGGGCATATATAAGGAAGGAGATGGGGCTGATAAAAGAATATTAAAGAGCAGGGCTGTGTCCATGTGGTAACGTTTTGATAGACATATCACTGGCTGACATCCAGGTGTGAACCTTTATTCAGCCCTGTGGTCTGTCTTGGGGTTATCAGATTTAGAGTTGCTCTTGCTGCGACAGACTGCTTTCTGGAGGAAGAACAGGTCTGCGGAGACAGCACTTTGAAAGGAAGCATACCCCCAATACAAACTTCAAAGACTCAGACTAAATCACATTTGGTGTCTGGAAATGGACTGTAAGAAGGGAAGTTCGAGGACCCCAAAAAGGGTCAAATCTAAAGCACCTAGTTGGGCAGTGCATGGAGGAGAAGCTCTGCAAGACTTCTGCCTGTGACTAGGACTGGGTGGGGGGGGGGGTTTGGAGGCCTCCCAGTCTCCCATCTGGGTGAGGGGACATCGCTCAGGGAATTCAAACCACCTGCCCTTGGGGCACCAATGCCTGTCTGCTTGTCAAAACCAGTGTGCCCTATGAGGAAGAGGGAGCGAGGTTCAGTGGGGGACCCTGGCGATTAGATCCCTGTGGCGAGGTGTGAGGAGATGGTTGCCACACCGATTAGGTAGTGGCCCATGTGTGAGTTAAGGTCAGAGACCATTGTATACCAGGGGAGGGCCACTATGAAGTGAGCCATGAACTTTACTGCACCAATTGGGTCATTGCTGTATGCTGATATGAAGTCTGCGCCACCCAAATCCCAGATGGGACTGCAGTGAAGATTGCTGCTCTGCCGATTGGCCATAGCCCGTGTGCAGGGTGTAGTCGGCAACCCTGCATGCAAGGTGGAGCCGCCAAGAAGATAGCTGCTGTGCCAATCAAGCTCCATGCTGACCTGACTGAGGAGCAGCACCAGGAGTGTCGCATTCCTCCCACCCAGCGCACTTGTGAGAAGGATTCCAGGAAACATACAAGTTTCACAGGACTGCATGTGAGGAAGATGAGGATACCCAACTGCTGCCCCTCTAGGGATGCTTGTACAGAACTCACCAGAGACAGGTGCTGCAGCTTTGGCACCTGCAAAGGGGGTGCGCTCCTAGACTCCGGTGATGTAGGTCCTGGTGGTGTGGATAACACTGATTTACAGGCCAGACATCCCCGGGGGAACTTGCCTTCCATAAAGCCCATCAGAGCTGGAACACTTTTGAATTTAGTAATAGTAAGAGTGGGGTACCTGAGACTTGGACTACATGTGCGGCTTAACCTGAATGTCACCTATAGTGAATTGAGAATAACATTTACAGCTAGCAAGGGGGGAGTGGGATTCGGGAACCTGCTTGGAGACTGTGTATTGTTGTGAATGCCATGTTTTACCTTGTGTTTGTATATAAATACTCCTTTTTCATAAAAGCAAGTATTTGATTGGAAAATAATGTATTGCTGCTGCTGAACGTATTTTGAGTTGTGAGCTTGTGTTCACCCTCTGTGTCTACCTCTGACCCCTTCCTTGAGGAAGCCTTGGACAGTCAACCCACGCTACCACTAAGAGTCAAGTGCTGAAGGGGTACTTGGCCCAGTTGCTCAGGAATTATATTAGATCGAGCCCCAGAACATCAGGAGTAAAAGGTCTCAACCCCCACAGTTGGGCCCAGTAGGTTTTGCTTGCCCTATGGCCCTCTGAACAGAGTTTCTGACAATGGTTCAACCTTATCTAAGTAAGTCACAAAAACAGGCAAAACACTTCCTGTCAAGAAAGGCCTTCGTTAAAGCACCCTTGGTCATGTAAGAATGTAGCATTTCCATACACCAATATTTGTATGTACCTTTGATCTGGCTTGCATTTCCTGGGTTATAGACCCAGGGTTGGTCTGAAGATCATAGTTACCCTAAGTCGTAACATGGTTTGCACATGTTTAAACCAACCTAGTGAGCCACTTCCAGTAAGGGGCAATGCTACCTGCAGCATCTTCCTATATTACTTTAAATCAGGAATGTTAATACCGGGGCTCAGTAGTAGTCGCAGCTTGGCTAACCTGGAGGTATCCGGCATTATAAGGTCAAGATGTCAGAGTTTTGTTGGGGTGTTGGAGTGTAATTTAAAAAATGTTTAAGAAAAGCTGTTTCACAAAAGCTCTGAAAGATCATAATAGTCCCAGGTCTCTGTTTCATACAACAGAGCATTTTGGGCTTCTAGCTTATAAACCCAAATAGGGGTGGGAACACGTGGCCACCTTTCCCCCTTGCCATCTGTAAGATTGCTCCTGCATACTGCGAGGAGATTATTACTGATACGCGGATGCTTCTTCCATTTTTCATTTTGTGTTATATCAATTCACAGGTAGGTAAATTCTCTCACTTGAACTATACCAAAGGTGTCCAATCTCAAGTTAATGTTTTGTGACTTTTTATGTGGGTGAAACATCATTAGCTATATTTTTGATGTATTAATACCTATCCCATTTTCTTTTGTACAAAATTCACAAACTTATCTAGTAGGTTCTTTAGGCCCCTTAGTGTCTCAGAGTCCACTGGAAAGTTATTTGCCAGCAGTAGAATTCCAATTTTGGAGCCCCCATGTTAGACCTGGAATCTTTTGGCATGTTTCCCTGTCTTTTTGCCTTCTGATCTCCTGTTTTTATGGTATGCTAGACTCTGTTTTTGCTGGTTTAATGTCTCTGTGCACTTCACCACTGCTGATCAGTGCTAAAGTGCAAGTGCTCCCTATGTTACTTGTACTGGTAATTGGTTTATACATGATTTGCATAATTGGTTTACTGGTAAGTCCCTAGTAAAGTGCACTCTGTGTGCCCTTGGCCTGTTAATCAAATTCTTCTAGCGAGCCTGCAGCACTGATTTTACCACCCACATGAATAGTCCTGTAACGATGTCTCAGGCCTGCCACTTCAGTGTCTGTGTGAGCAGTCTTGCACTGCCCATTCGACCTGGCAGGTGTACTCACTTGCCAGGCCCAAACCTTCCCTTTTGGTACATGTAAGACATCCCTAAGGTAGGCCCTAGGTAGCTCCATTGGCAGGGTGCAGTGTATATAAAAGGTTGGACATGTACTGGTGTGTTTTACATGTCCTGATACTGAAATACTGCCTAATTCGTTTTTCACTATTACAAAGCCTATCTCTCCCATATCATAAAACGGGGATTGCATTAAAATTCCTCAAGTGTAATTTCCTATTGAAAGCAGATAGAGATATGGAGTTTGGGGTTGATGAACTCTCAAATTAAAAATACATCTTTTTGTAGAGTTGGTTTTTAGATTGTTTGTTTGAAAATGCAATTTTTAGAAAGTGGGCCTTTTCTTGCTTAGCCTTTCTGTGCCTCTGTCTGCCTGTGGAATCTACGTCTGAGTCAGACTGACAGTTGGGCTGTTTGCAAATTCCCTCTAGACAGTGACACAAAGAGAGCTGGGGTATAGCCTACATATCCTTATGTGTCTCCTGGGCTAGAATGGGGCGGGAGGAGCTGAAACCTGCACCTGAAAGGGCTGTGCCTTGTCCTCACACAATGCAGTCTCAGACCTCCTGGAGTGTATCTAGAGCCAGGCATGGGCAAGCCAGGATCTTGTGTACAACACAGACTTTCCTTTGAAGTTTGTTTACTTCAAAGGCTAGAACTGGTCTAAGTAGCGGACCCAAAACCCCAGACTTTTAGAACACGTCTGGATCAAGAGGAAGCTATGCCAAGGAGAAGAGCTGGAGGAGGAGGACTGTCCCTTTGCTGTGTTTGCTTTGCTGGGTTTGCCTGCAGTTGCTGCTTCTGTCTTTAAAAGAGCAAAAACTGGACTTTGCTGTGTATCCTGCTTATGAAGTTTCTCCAAGGGCTTGGAGTAGAGCTTTCCTCCTGTTTGAAGTCTCAGGGATATCAAAGACTTCAGTTTCATCTGCCTACAGCACTGGGTACTGCGTGTTTTGTGCTGCAACAAAAGAAAAACCACAGCGACGCCGCTGACTACACCATGACCTGACGACGCTACACAGAGCCTTTCCCCGCTTCGAACCGCAACCCTGGTCTCATTGCCACGGGACACCGTCACTGAGCCACTGCTTGCACGAGACCTGTGGGCCCCCGCACTCCACATTGCCTTGCTCACACCAAGAGCATTGGCATCGTCTACGATGCCACTCCACGCTGACACTGACGCCGATGCCTGCACCGTGCCCTTAGGACACTGCTTGTGAGGTACATGATGCACGCCCCGCCCGTCCCACAGCCCCAGTCCACCAACACCATCAACTCCATCCTCGTCAACAGACACCCCTGTCTGCACCGTGGGTGCAGCACAGAGCCCGCCCCACACCACTGCCCTGGGCCTACCGATGACAGCGCTTCAGCAACGATGACGCTGCTGCCTGCACCGTGATCTGGAGACACCGCACGGTGCACTGCCCCACTTCACACCACAGCCCTGGTCTCACCGATGCTGTAGGACACCGTCACCAAGCCGCTGACTGCACAGTGACCTGTCGAAACTGCATGTCACACCATCCCTCTTCGCACCGCAGCCCTAGCGCCATCAACGCCGGCGTTCCTGACTCCGTCATCAGCCCGGAGTTCGATATGCAACATGTGTGACTTCAAGGCCCAACGACCCCTGCACCGACCTCTGGAAGCGACGCCAGTAACGCTGCGCTCTGGATATCATCGTAAGGATCATAACACACTGCAATTCCAAGGTACTGTTTGTGGGACACCGTAGCTTCCCCGCATCGTCGCGTCCAGCCTCTACTGTTGAATTTGTTGTTCACGACGCCTTGATAGTCCCAGACAGAGCTATCGACTTCAAGGAAATGTATTTTTAAGTTAATTCTTGCAAAATTCATATCTTTATTATTGTATGTTGGATTTTTCTCATTTTGGTCTTGTTTTACACAAATAAATATTGTCTGTTTTTCTAAAACTGGTGTGGTGTCCTTTTTGTAGTGTTTTCACTGTATTACTGTGTGTTATGTGCAAACGCTTTACACATTGCTTCTGAGATAAGCCTGACTGCTCGTGCTAACCTACCAAGGGGGTGAGCAGGGGTTACCTGAGTTGGATATTCCCCTTATCCTGACGAGTGAGGGTCCCTACTTGGGGTCGCACTGCGGCCCGAGCAGGAAGATCGGCTCGGGCTGCTGTTCGTTTTCTTGGCCACAGGGCTTACCGCTGCCCCTTTTTCCGGCCTCACCTCGCACAAGGCCCTAGATTGGGCATCGGGCCTCTGTGAGTTCAGGGCGCAGCTGTAGTGAAATATGTGTTTTGACCACTGACTTTGTGTTGCACTACTTTGCACCTGGATTAGCTGTCTAGTGTTCACGACTACATTTTGTATTCAGTTTAGCTGCCTAATGACTTTATCGTAGCATTAGACACTGCCATGTTAAATCTGCTCGTACTTTTCCATATTGTAAACTTTGCTTCTTTTCGTGCTTTTTCTCACCAAGGGCTTTGGCTGATAAGGATGTACTCAGACGGCAGGGAAAGGCCTAGTTTTGATTTGACACCTCGGGATTGTGGCCAAACCCCAACATGTTATTTTCAAAGCATACCTAAACTAGCCAGCATATTTGAATTACGAAATGAGGGGGGTTTTCCAGGAAGCTCCTTTTGTTTTTTAAGCTATAAAAGGACCCAGTGCGACAGTGAGATCCGGATTCTCGACATCGGATGCCTGATATCTTTCCCGTGGGGGTGGAGATCTCTTTCGCAGTCGAACGGGGTCATCATCTTGCTGGCATGAGAAAGATGAAGAGCTTGGCAGGCCCTACGGTGATTAATTTTTACTTCATTATTTGCTCTGCATTATTATAATATATAAATACATATATCTGCTGTGTACATTGCAGTGGAGAATAATTTTGGTATAGTTTCCTTTCAATGCTGTGACTATTTTTAAACGCGTGCTTTCAACATGCTAATCTCCTTTTATGAACCTCGTGGTGAAATAATAATAAATGTCTTCTTTGAACTGAGAAGTGCATTCCAGAGATTTTTTTCACCTTGGTCATTAGAGATGTAAACAGAATACAAAAATAAGGATCTGAGACAACAGCTTGACCAAAATAAATTATTACAAGATAAAGCTGAAATCTACCAAGCTGTTACTGGGGAATCAGACTTTTCACATTCAGGTTATGAGGAGGTTAAAAAAGTTGGGGGCCAGTGTGAGCTGCATGAGCAGAACGTAGTTCGTGCGCAGAGTAGCCCACAGTTTTTGGCAGGAGTTGAAATGCATTCTTTAAAAGATTACACCCAGCAAGAAGTTGATGATGTTACCAGTATAAGGTATGAGGAGAGGGTGCAGGAGGTACCACAGGTAAAAAGAGTCACTAGTGAAATGGAGTGCACCATTTGACTCCTTGTCCCTTGAGGATAGGAAGCATGTTTGGTTCACTAATGATTCATTCAAATATGTGGGTACCAAAAGACATTGGAAAGCAGTGTCATACAATCCAGTTACTAAACAGTTTTTCGACCACCAGAGGAGAAGGAAAAAGTAGCCCATATGCAGAGTTGTACACTGTTTATCAAGCTGTAAAGCAAGAGCTGCTTGGGACTTGTCATATTTATACTGATTCGTGGTTCACTACCAATAGATTAGCCATTTGGTTTCCCACATGGCATGCACATAACTGGTTCATTCACTCAAAGGAGGTGTGTGGCAAAGAGTTGTGGCAGGAAATTTGGGAAATATAAGAACAGAATAAAGTCATAGATGCTCATTGTCCAATTGACTCTCTAGAACGCTGGTTCAGTTTCCTTGCAGGCGACAAAGACATAAGTTCAGAGGCAGAAGTGTCAACCCAGAATTCTGACTTGGTGGGGATGGCTAAGCGGGCGCACCAGGGAGAAACAGCCACTTACAGGTGGGCAGAGAGTAAAAGGATGCACATTCCCCTAGATTTGATAAAAATTTTGATTTTGCAATGTCCTATTTGTCAGCACACAGAACAGAGATCTGTCCCACAAGCAGTCAAAGATCAGTTGGGGAGAGGAAACTTACCATGACAGATAGAAATCAAAGCTATTCTGTTAAATAGTGGAAAAGCTGATTTATTCATACCGATTGGAGACAGCATTGTCCAACATGTCATGAGTGCAGTGTATGGAGGGTTGGTGAGAAAGGGGACTGCCCAAGCCCTTCTGACAGTGCAAGGAAAGGGATGTTCAGCAGATAAAAACCTCAGTGCTGAGATGTGGGTTGAATCCCCAAATGGCGCTCCAGAACCTGCAGAAATTATAGCAAAGGTCCCCAATAACGTCCTGCTGATTATAAAACAAGGAAAGGAGAAAAGGGAGCACATTTTAGATGACAAATGCTATTTGCAAGAAAAACCATACTTGTTTCTTTTACAGATCTTACTACAACTTGGCACTGACCATGAGTGTACTGTGTGGTCTCCCTTTGGGCGTTTGTGTGTGGAGTCGGGGGAGGGACCGCACCCCCAACTTGAACCTGATTGATCACCATTATGCAACGTTCCTGCTGCTTTTAAAGTACAAAACCTATGGATCCATTTAGCGCTAATTGTGCTTCACAGATCAAAGTTCTGCATGGGATCAAAGCAGAGTACCATGGATGTTCTGTCAACCTGTTTGATTACATTTTTCCTTGAACTAACCCATGGCTTGTTATTATCTGATGACTGCTGCCAGTCTCATTAAGCAAAATTGCCAGTTGGCTTAATATTCTCGTATGGGAACACTTATATTCCAGCAAACCTTACAGGTGGACTGTGTACCTGTAACGCCGCACCTTGCTGTTTTGGCGACGCGTGCCGGGAAGCGTGTTTTGCGCTCCCGGACGTGTCACCCTTACCAACTTTAGGGCATTGTCTTCTCTTCTGTCGGCGGTGGTCTTTTTTTCTGGTCTTTTTTCTTGTCTTTTTCTTGCTTTCTGTGTACTGCATTGCTTAGTATTTCCTGCTGGTCTCCATGTTGTCTTCTTCCTGTTTTCATTTCCCAGCATTCCCTATTTCTTATATACTACATCCTTTTTTCCTATTCTTTTCTATGGGCTTTTCCCAATTCAAGATGGTGTCGTTTTCATTTCCTGTGATGTCACTTCCTCTTTTCCAGTATATAAGCCACTCTTTCCTGTTTTCGCTTTTGGAGAATTTTTGCCTTGTTTTTCCTGTTTTCAAGTCCTGTTTTTTCTTCTTTTTCAGGACTTCCTGTTTGAGGTTTTTTCCCCCATTTCTTGGGGTTTTTCCTCTGGGACTCCTCCTGGAGGGTACGGTCTGCTTAGGTGTTCTCTGTCAAGCGGCACCGTGCCTACTAGAAAGGGTCGCCCCTATCTGGGATTATCCAGAACCTGCAGAAGACCGGGTGTTTTCTCCAATCCTGCATCCAGAGGTGAGAAGCCGAGTGCAGTTCGTGACAGTACCTTTACATGATTAGAACTCATGATGTTTCAACTTAACTCTATACCAACTTGCTATTTTAGAGACACTATTCAATCCGTTATTATCCCAATCAAAATATATAAGCTTCAGTCTTTTCATTGAAGGTGTGTCTAACTGTTTATAGGATAAATGTGTTAATCCACTTCCATTGCTTTATAGTGATTGCTTTTATCATTTCATTATGTTGCTGTGTACAATGGCTTGTAATGTTTTTTTCTTTAAGAGAAAAAAAATAAGAGAGAATTAGATTTTCAATCTGTAATTTACACAAAGTCATTGATCAAAGGGCAGAATGTAGTGAAATATGTGTTTTTTACCACTGACTTTGTGTTGCACCACCTTGCACCTGGATTAGCTGTCTAGTGTTCACCAGTTGCAGACTACATTTTGTATTCAATTTAGCTGCCTATTGACTTTATTGTAGCATTAGACACTGCCATGTTAAATCTGCTCATACATGTCCACATTGTAAACTGTGCTTGTTTTCGTGCTTTTTCTTACCAAGGGCTTTGGTTGATTAGGATGTATTCAGACGGCAGGGAACTGCCTTGTTTTGATTTGACACCTTGGGATTGTGGCCAAACCCCAACGTGTTATTTTCAAAGCATACCTCAACTTGGCAGCATGTTTGAATTACAAAATTAGGTTTTTTTTCCAGAAAGCTCCTTTTGTTTTTTTAAGATATAAAAAGACCCAGTGTGACAGTGAGAGAGTGAGTGGCCTCAATCAGGATTCTCAACGTCGGATTCCTGATATCTTTCCCGTGAGGGTGGAGATCTCTTTCTCTTTTACAGCCGAACGGGGTCATCGTCTTGCTGGCATAAGAAAGATGAAGAGCTTGGCAGGCCCTACAGTGATGAATTTTTACTTCATTATTTGCTTTGCAATATAATATAATATAAATACATATATTTGCTGTCTGCATTGCAGCGGAGAATCATTTTGGTATATTTTCCTTTCATTGCTGTGACTATTTTTAAATGTGTGCTTTCAACATGCTAATCTCCTTTTAGGAACCTCGTGGTGAAATAATAAGAAATGTCTTCTTTGAACTGAGAAGTGCATTCCAGAGATTTTTGTCAGCTCGGTGATAAGTGAAAGCAAAACAGCGGCATGCCCTCGAAATTAGAAATGGGCGCCACCCCTCCCCTCACTTACCTGGTGTTATCTGTTCTTTTTCTCTGTCTTCTTTTCTCTTCTTTCTCCTTTTCTTCTTTGCTTCATTCTTCCAAATAGGAGCCATGTTCTTCTTTCTCCCAGCATGCCCTTCTTCTACCTCTTTCCCTGCATGCATTAGGTTCCTTTTCTAAAATGGCGTCTTCATCTATTTTCTCCTATAGTCCTTTCCCAATGCAACATGGCGTCTTTTACCTTCCTGTATGTCACTTCCTGTTTTAGGGTATAAAAGGATTGGGATTCTTGCTCTCCTTGCGCTGCAACACTTCCTTGTGATCACACTCCAGTTGTTTTTCCTCCAGCCTTTTTCCTCACCTGTTCCAGTTTTTTGCAGTTATTGTTTTCTTTTTATTGGAAAATGTACCTTTTTCTTGTGCTTATTCTCTGTTCCAGGGAGTTCCAGTCATAGAGGTTTTTTACCTTTGGGTTTTTCCTCTGGGACTCCTTTTGGAGGGCAAGGACTGCCTTTTGACGTCCCATTGTCAGCAGCACCAGGCTACCGGAAAGGGCCGCCCTTACCTTGGTCAAGGCAGGACCTACAAGGATCGAGACCATCCTGCAGTTCCAGTTGGCCCGAGCCGTAATCAACAAGCAAACCGTGACACTTGGACTGGGTGCAATGACCCCATTTCTAACACCCCAATTCTCTATACATCATTTGGACATACTTTGACAGCTTCTACTACATGGTTAATATACAGAGTATAGCAAATAGGAGCTAGTGAGCAGACCTTAGACACACCTATTTCAACAGGGAACGAAACTGTGGTTTGGCTTGCTGGGCCCCAGCTCATTAGCTGTGTTTCCACTTTGTAATCTAATCCACAGATTTAGGGGCCCCGGTGCAAAGCCCTGGACAGGCAGTGATGTACAAAGAAGATTTCTTGGGACACTGTCAAAAGCAAACCGTTGTTCTACGAGTACTACATATAAAGCTTTGTTCAATAGTACTACATACCTTTGAAGGAATAGATAGAATCTGAATGCCTGATCAAGTGTACTTGTCTTCCTAAATACAGCCTGACACTGAGACCGAATATTATTATTCTCTGTTCAGCTTTCTAGTCTTCGATGCAGAACACATGAAAATATTATTTGGATGTTATCAGAGACTTATTTAGCGGTAGTTGGCTGGAATATTGTTGTCACCTTTTTGTATAAGAGCAAGCTTTCTAAATCTAATCAAGTTGGAGGGATCGGTTCTTATCTCAATGCATTTCCACCACAGACAGGGTTACAATTTTATACGACTGTTGGGATTTGTTTCCAGACCAGGTGCTTTGACCCTTATTTGTTTATTGTAAGAAAGCAGGCTGTTAGTTGTGTGCCTTGCACAAGTAATGGGTCCTCATTCTTCCTCCACTGGGAACCAAACCCCCATTGCAGCGCTTCTCCAGGCAGCAGAGCAGGGCATTCCAATGCATACTCAAGGGATGTGGTGTGGGCTAGCAATCATCACTCACTGGCAGGCATTAATAACACTCAATAAATAATTGTCTAGCCTGTGGTTTTCCTTTAGAGCAATTAAAAGTACATTTATTGCACACACTACTCAATGCTACACATTAATTGACAAATATATACATTAGGCAGATGGAAAAAACCTTAGCTGTCTTTTCGTAATCACCTCTGACCCCTAATGGGTCACACAAACACATCAGGTAAGTCTATTGACTTGGCCAAAGGTTTAAGATCAACAAACCACATGTGAATGACTTTATTTTGTACATAAATACAATCATCATTAATAACCCTGTGTAAATGCACTTATTACCATTAATAAAGATGTGCACTTTGATCAGTAATCATTGCCACCATTATTATATCAATAAGGCATTAAAAATTAACATCTTGTGTGTGTGTTCTTTTTATATACTTTCTAGTCATGAAAACACAATTGCAAAACCAGCCCCTAGAGGTCATCGTGTTCTGAACATATAAAATGTAGACATACACTTAGCCCTTAAAGGGTGTTGTACAACATAGTTTTCTTTAGACATCTTCAGACTACAATATCTGCAGCCATAGACTTAGCCCTTAGAGAGTGTTGACCTCACAGTTGTGGACCTCTAGCTTCGGCCTGGGGAGTACTTGGCAAGGGATTAGAATCCCAGGTAGGCCTTCTGTCCTCCAAAGTGTTGAACTTAGCAGGGTGCGGGGTCCACTGGCTCCCTGCTCCAGCCTTCATGCTCATTCTTCTGTGGAACTGCGCGTCTCCTTGGTGCAGGTGTCCAGACTTTCCTCCAAATGGTCCTTCTGGAGTGTAAGGGGACCAGCTTCCATGGTCCTGGGGGAACGTTACTCAGAGTCCCTATTTATGATGGATATCAGGGGGAGTTCTTCCTTCCAGTTGTCCATGGCTGCTGCCTCCAGTCCCAGTGTCCCAAAGAAAAACTCAACCAACAGAAAGCTCTCCCCTTTGGACAAGACGTTTCAATTGGGGTGGAAGGTTCCAGACGCAAGGCACATCTGGCCTATCCTGGGGTGCCACATCTCTTCTGTGCCCCTCCTGCGCAGGATGCTGGGGCAATGTAATATGACGTCACCCACGAGCCACTTGTCACATCTCTGGTTACTCAGCTCTGCTGCTCGTTGACATCACTGCTCAGGCCTTTCCCACTAAAATCTCAAAGGGAAGTTGCCTACTGTGTTCGCTGCAGCTGTCTGGGCTTCCACCTTGGTTCAGTGGGCATGGGCTGGCCAATCCCTGGTATAGTGTGACAGCTGATTAATTGATACAAATCCTTCATCCCCAGAAGCTGAGTAAAGCACTGTAAATTGCTCCCTTGGTGTGGGGAGGTCTTTGTTCCAGTTGGTGGAGAGAAATGTAATCAACTTGGCACAACAGGGTGACAAAAGGCCTGGACTTTGTTCCTGGGCTGAGCCAGAGAAATATGACAATCCTGGATGATGCATGAGCTGTACAGCTATCTTCTTGGAACTCTCATATTTAGCTTTGGCATACATATTCCACCCCAGTTTGATATATCACTGGTCTCTGTAGGCCAAAGGAAAGCAAAGCTGCACTCTAAAGCATGCTTCCCCATGGATGTATAAAAGAGTTTCACTGCATACAAGACAGTAAACCACACTGGCTATCTCTGTGAGTGTATACTAAGATTATGAGGACTACCCCAGGTCAATATCTAATCCAGCAGAGTTCCCTCTGGACCATGCTTCCTGTCTGCTGTTACAGGGCAACGCACAACAGCAGTCTCACATGTGCATCCCTCACATGTGTGCACACGCGTTCATGTGTAACCAGCCAAGTACCCCTTATCTTATAGTCAAAAATATACCACAAGAAAAATCCCATACCAATTTAGAAAACTAGAGTAAATTTAAGAAATAAAATGACACACAAATTCAATAAAGGAAACTGCAGTTATAATTTTTTAAAGGTTAAGGTTCAAAATAGCCCTAAAAACTGTTCAGCTACAACTGCAGTCATCCGGTTGTGCTTAACCGGTAACTAGGCACAAATGAAGGCTGACTGCGATACACCGTGGGTTGGGTAAAGAAAGCAGGTTTTCCTTGCTCTGAAGTTTTGCCTTCGGGCTTAGTCTCTGAAATGCAAGTAAAAAATCTGAAGGCTGTGGCCGAAAATGGCTCCACATCATTTGATAGCTGCTGCTGACTTTTGGCAGGAAATGCCAGAGTGGAAAAAATTAGAATTTTGCACCCTAGAATGATCCCTCGCCTTTGCCTGATTAAGATTTGTACATTCAGACTTAGGCCCTTATTATGAACATGGTGGTCTGGGCAGAACCGCCACTGGCCTAACTCTGCCACTGCCAGGCTTCCGCTGCCAGGCAGCCTGGCGATGGCGGAGTTACATATTCGACAGGGCAGCACTGCTGCCGGATAATGTACCTGATTCCACCAGCCTTTCCCTGGTGATTTACCCTGCTGCCAGGGAAAGGCTGGCGGAATGGGTGCCTCAGGGCAGTTTACGGGCAGTGATATGCGCGACGGGTGCTGCTGCACCCACCGCACTGCTCCATGTGGAGCAGGCGTCAATGTACAGGCCCTGCATTCCGCTGGGCCGGCTGGCAGAAACACTGTTTCCACCCGCCAGCCCAGTAAAATGTTAGTAATGGGGCCGGCGGGGTCTTCAACGCACTGACGGTCCTTTGAAGCCCGCCAGCACCGAACTCAGCAGGTTTTCCCGCCGAGTTCATAATGAGGCCCTTAGTCTCTTTTATGGAGCTAGAATTCTTCCAGCGGAGAAAAGCTGAAGGCTGTAGCCAAAGACTGCTCCACAATGCCAGATATCTGCCACGCAAGGTCTAGCTGAATCGTATTTGCTGCTGTGGGAAAGCTCTGAGCAGGAGCAACCTGAGTCTTAAGCTGTCAGGGGACAGTCAGATCTCTATCTTTTCGGCCTCCAGGGGCTTTCGCAGGGGAATTATAACTTTTTAATAGAACAATTTCCGAAATATTTATTGAAAATCTAATTTCACCAGTGAATTGGGCTTTTAATATTTATTTCATAGGGTCCAAGAATGATTTGTTTTTTTTAGCTATTACTACCTGACATTATTAAATTTAGTAGTACATACCAATGCTTCCTATGGAACAGCCAGCCTTGCTATAGTTGCAAAATAGTTTTGGGGCCTTTTTAGTATACGGACATGTTTGATATCAATTTCTCACATGTTTTACTTTTAAATACAATTCACCCTGCCTTATGGACAGTAAGGCCTGGTTAAGGTTGACTTAATAATATTTAAAAGGAAGGTTTATGCCTGTCAAAAAGGATTATTTTGACAGGTTGAGTTTGCAGTTCAAAAATGCAACAGCAAGGCTATAATGGTAGACCTTCAGTCATGTTTGCACTGTCAATGTAGTGTGTGGCACAATGGGTGCTGCAGTCCACTAGTGACAATTAACATACAGGCCCTGGGTACATTTTTGTACAATATATTTAGGGACTTTTAGGTAAGTTAAACATGCCAGTTAGGGGATGCCAATTTCATGTTGAGAGGAGGAGCACTGGCATTTTACCTCTGGTTAGCAGTGTAAAGTGCACTGAGTACTACAGCCATCAAAAACAGATAGGCTAATAATCTAGGGACACACCACGCAAAAGATGGTCATTTCCTAAAAGGGGGATCTAGTTGAACTGTGAATCCGGGAGTCATTACTGAACTGCATCCAGACTGGCCCCAATGAAATATGCTGAATTCACATTCACATTCCCTTTCAGCAGCACCCGCACATTATCTTTTTCCAGTTTTGAGCAGCAACCTGAGTTGCAGAGGCACATTCTTGTTTTCACTTCCAGCAAGGCCCAAAATAAAGGCATGATTTAAAGGGCCAGCAGCCCTTCTTTTGTTTAAGTGTCATTCTGGCTGGAGGGCATCTGGGCCTAACACATAGATGACAATCTAATGGAGGGAAACAAAGACACAACTTGTTGTTATCACTTCTTGAATACTTAAGAAAAACTGTGATTTGGAGGCATGTTTTGACTTTGTTCGACCCCTGCATGTAAGAGATATGCATGCACAGTAAGATTGATCTGTCTGCAAATATAATTACACAAATAATGATTTAAATAGTGTAGGAAGCTAGATCTCTACATGGTGCACTAAAAAAGGTACACTATGCAGAGAGTCCAGTGGATCCAAAATTGTTTTGCAGAGATGAAAGTAGATAGGATCAATGAACTATTTTGTGGTAGTGTGGGCAAGCAGTTAGGCTTATCAGATGGTAGTGCTAAGCATTTGTTGTACTCAGGGATTCAATAAATGACACACACACTCAAAGAATAAATCTGAGCCCAAATGAGAAAAATAACAATTCTTTTTATATATATTTGTTTAAACCCAAGAGCTTAGTTATCAGGCAAGTACAATTTTAAGCATCAATACTTTTCAAAGGCAAAATTCGAAACAGTGAAATTTCAGGATTCTTCAATGTTAACCTATGGAAGGAAAACATATTAAGCAAACAAGCACTTTGCAGTGACTCATGGGACCAATCTTATAGACTTAAGGTGAACACTGGGCAAGGGTCAGGACCGCACCAACAGGCCACTCTGGGCGGCACTGGGGTGGCCCGTTGCAGAGGTGCAGCACCCGTCAGGTGCCCAATGTATTTCAATGGGGATTGGTATCCGTAGATTTAAGCTGCAGGCTCGAACTGGTGGATCAGTCTGGGAAAAAACCAACAGGTAGGTCCCAAATTTGGGGTGCTCTGGGACATAGGAGCACCTTTGGTCCTCTTCTCCAAGGCCCAGGGATGCAGGAGTGTCATTTGACATTGGGTTTCCTTGACCTGGAGCACTTGCGGTTGGTGGGGGGTCCTGTGGTCAGAGGCTGCTGGCATTGTCATAGAGTCCAAGAGGGGTGAAACCATAGTAGACTTGAGGCCAGGAGAGCTAGGGAACGTCGTTGACACCAAGGGTCCACTTCAGCTTGGGCGGGCGACGACAGGTGCAGTGGTTGCTTTAGGCATCAGGTTTCCCTCACCTCAGAAGCTGCGGGAGATGGGGCCTGGGTGCAGTGGCTGCAGGTGACTGCAGGGAGTCAAGGAGAGGTGAAACACAAAGGACTCAGACTCTGGACAGCTTGGAAATCTTGTTAGCACTGGTGGTCTGCTTCACCTCAGGTCGTGGACGATAGGTGCAGTGGTGACTTCAGGTGTCAGGTCTCTGCAGTTCCAGGGGCTGCAGACTTCTTTCCTTGGAGTTGGTTAGAAAGCAGGTCCTCTGCTTACAAGAGACTTGAGTCTTTTTCGAAGGCAGGCAGTCCTCCCAGGTTTCTGGAGGTTCAGCTGCTGGACGAGTCGTCTTCCAGTGCAGAGTTTGTCAAGGAGTGCAGACATAACCACAAAAAATCCCTCATGACAAAAAAAGAAAGAGAAAGGGGTTCCTAAATGTGTAATCCGAAATTCCCAAATCAATGGACATCTCAAGCTCAAAGATCATAGACATTTATATATAATCAAAATGTGGTTGCATTTATTTAATCAAATATATATTCATGAATTCAATTATGACAAAAAAAAAACTATATTACTAATTACTAAGTGATAATAATGTCCCCTAGGAAAGAATCAATGGAATAAAAACAATATACTCAATCACACCATTGCATTCACACAAAAACATAAAAAATACATCAAGGACAAAATTGATCAATTATAGCAAGGAAATCCCCATACAAATGAAATAAATACCCTAAATGGATCAACCAGTCTCGTAAATGAGACTTGTAAAGCATTACAATTGACCAATGTGTCCAGCTTCTTTAGTCCTCAGACTGCCATATTTAGAAGAGTTCCTTTATTATCCTCTGTCTTGTTACTTGTTCCACCAATACTTCTTATATGTCCATCTCATTCTTTTATATGGGTCCTTCTTCACATCCTTAAATACAAGGAAAAGGAGTAATATCCAATGCGGTGTCGTAGTCCTGCATATCTGTGTCAGGTTTAACCCAATGTCCTAGATATATGGACCGGTGCTGATGTACGTTTTGGTGAATAATGACCCCTCAGGGTCACTCACCTTCTTTAGGGCACATAGTATAAATATTAAAAATAATCCCAGGGACATGCACGATATTCCTACACTGTATATTTTTTATAAACAAGAGAGTTATCCGTATTTCTGCTATTCAATTGTAACCATGGAAAGTCTCCTGAGGTGTCTCCTTTTTGTCAGAGTTCCTGGTAAATCCTAATAATGCCGAGTCCAAAGTAAGCACGCATTCCGTATTCTTTTTGTATATTCTCGGGCTGATTTCTCCACAGTGTGAGTGTCCTAGAACATAGGGTAAAGCCGAATGCTAGTACCAAACTTGCCCGCTATAGTTATTGTGGTGCCAGGGCTATTAAGCTCTCGCCCTTACTGTCCCATTCCACTAGGGCAAAGACAATAATATAAACTTAGAGCATGTCGTATGGTGAGAACAGCTGACAGGCCAGGCCAGTGGGGGTTGGTATTAGGTGTAGGAAGTTGGCTCTGTATATACTATCTCAAAGTGAGAGATAGTGTGCACAGAGTCCAAGGGCTCCCCTTAGAGGTTGATAGTGGCAAAATTATATAATACTAATTCTCTATTTTGTGGTAGTGTGGTCAAGCAGTAGGCTTATCAGAGGGTAGTGTTGAGCATTTGTTGTACACACACAGGCAATAAATGAGGAGCACACACTCAGACTTAACTCCAGGCCAATAGATTTGTATATAGAAAAATATATTTTCTTAATTTATTTTAGAACCACAAGATTCAAGATTTGAGGTGAGAACATAAAATGCAAGGTACTTCACACAGGTAAGTAAAGAACTTTGATTTAAAAGAGTAGTACACACAGTTTAGGTTGAAATGGCAATAAGCTATTTTAAAAGTGGACACAGTGCACAAATCAACAGTTCCTGGGGGAGGTAAGTTTGTTTGAGTTTCTCAGGTAGGTAAACAACTTACACAGTTAGTCTCCTGGGCATAGGCAGCCCACCGTTGGGGGTTCAAGGCAACCCCAAAGCCACAGCACCAGCAACACAGGGCCGGTCAGGAGCAGAGGTTAAAGGAGGGCCCAAAACACATAAGCGCCTATGGACAACAGAGGTGCTCCAGTTCCATCCTGCTAGCAGGTAAGTACCTGCGTCCTCGGGGAGCAGACCAGGGGGGTTTTGTAGTGCACTGGGAGGGACACAAACAAGCACACAAAACACACCCTCAGCGGCACAGGGACGGCCAGGTGCAGTGTGCAAAGTATGCGTCAGGTTTGCTATAGAATGCAATGCAATGGAAGGACCCGGGGGTCACTTAGACGATGAAGGCAAGGGGGCTTCTCAGGCCAGCCACAGACTGGGCTAGGATGAGGGCTGCCTGCTGGTCACTCCTGCACTGGTAGGTGGTCCTTCTTGGTCCTGGGGGCTGCGGGTGCAGTGCTTGGTCCAGGCGTTGGTTCCTTTGTTACCAGGAGGTCACCGTCATGGGGAGCCTCTGGATCCTCTCTGCAGGCGTCGCTGTGGGGGTGAAGAGGGGTCGACTCAGGGTACCCACATCGTCGTAGTCACCTGGGTGTCCTCTCTGCGGTGTTGGTTTTCTTGAACTCGAGCCGGGGGCGTCAGGTGCAGTGTGTGAAGTCTCATGCTTCCGGCGGGAAGAGAGAGTTCTTTAAAAGTTGTTTCTTGGTTGCAAACTTGTCGCAAGTTTTGAACAGTGCCGCTGTTCTCAGGAGTTTCTTGGTCCTTCGGGTTCAGGGCAGTCCTCTGAGTCCTCAGAGGTCACTGGTCCCTATCAGATGCTTCGCTGTGCAGGTTCTTTGAGTCTGGAGCGAGGCCGGTAGGGCTGGGGCCAAGTCAGTTGTCTCCGTTGTCTCTGCGGGGCTTTCAGGTCAGCAGTCCATCTTGTTGTTGTAGGTTGCAGGAATCTGATTTCCTGGGTTCAGGGTTGCCCCTAAATACTAAATTTAGGGGTGTGTTTATGTCAGGGGGCAGTTGCCAATGGCTGCTGTCCTGGAGGGTGGCCACAGAGTGACAAAGGCACTCACCCCATGTGGCCAGAAACTCGTCTGGTTGTGGCAGGCTGGCAGAAACTGGTCAGTCTAGCACTAGGATTCGAACTGGTATTTAGGAGGCATCTCTAAGATGCCCTCTGGGTGTATTTTACAATAAATCCCACACTGGCATCAGTGTGCATTTATTGTGCTGAGAGGTTTGATACCAAACTTCCCAGATTTCTGTGTAGCCATTATGGAACTGTGGAGTTCGTATTTGACAAACTCCCAGACCTTATACTCTTTATGGCTACCCTGCACTTACAATGTCTAAGGTTTTGCTTAGACACTGTAGGGGCATAGTGCTCATGCACTAATGCCCTCACCTGTGGTATAGTGCACCCTTAGGGCTGTAAGGCCTGCTAGAGGGGTGACTTACCTATGCCACAGGCAGTAAGAGGTGGGCATGGCACCCTGAGGGGAGTGCCATGTTGGCTTAGTCATTTTCCCCCCACCAGCACACAAACTGTGAGGCAGTGTGCATGTGCTGAGTGAGGGGTCCCCAGGGTGGCATAAGACATGCTGCAGCCGTTAGAGACCTTCCCTGGCAACAGGGCCGTTGGTACCAGGGGTACCATTTACATGGACTTATCTGTGCGCCAGGGCTGTGCCAATTGTGGGAACAAATGTGCAGTTTAGGGAAAGAACACTGGTGCTGGGGCCAGGTTAGCAGGGTCCCAGCACACTTTCAATCATAACTGGCATCAACAAAAGGCAAAAAGTCAGGGGGTAACCATGCCAAGGAAGGCATTTCCTTACACCAGGTCAGCTGTTTCGTCTTGTCCTCTTCTACAGGTGTGTCTCTTCTTTGTTCTTTTCTTCTTAGGCTGTCAGAATCTAAGTTCTAGGGTTCAGGGCTGCTCAGTTTGGGGGCATTACAGGGGTGCCAGATGGCAGTCAATGGATTGCCCACCTTTAGGGTAACTACACCCTTTCTATGACCACTTCTGCTGGGAAGTGGGCATGCCCTAACCCTAGTGGCCTTATTCCTTCCAAACCAAGATGGAGGAATTTAAAATGTGTTGTCTACTTTAGATCGTCCACCTTAAGGGTGGGACTGGCATGAAGGGGGCAGCCTGTTTCACTGCCAGAAGTCACGTCAGGATAGGGGGGGTGGTCACCTCTGCCATCTGGAGAGTCCTAGGTCACATTACAAAGGCAGCTAAGGCTTTGAAGCTTCCCGCCCTGGAATGTCCATCCTTCCTGGGTGAGGTGCTAACACCTCCACCTACTGCAGGCTTTCGTTTGTGGTCCTCGAGAGCGCTGGCTCTCACCTGGGGGGATCAGAAGTGTGGCTAGGGTGCCTGAACTGGTCAGTACCAATCAGTGAACACACCAGTAGCTGATAGGTTTTCAGGGGTCACCTCTAAGGTGCCCGGTGTGTGCAGGTATTGGTGAATCCAACATTGCCATCAGTGTGGTCTCACCAATACAAGATGTTTGATACCAAACATCCCTATTTTCAGTGAAGCCATCATGTAACTGGGGAACTTGTACTGACCAATGTCCAACACATGTATATAAAATGGCTTCCTTGGCCACTTAAAAAGTCTAAGAATCGACAAACACATAGAATGGGACTATCTGCTTGTGCAGATATTTCCTCACGTGTAACATAGCCTTAGGGCTGTAAGGTCTGCTAGAGGGGTGACTTACATATATTGCATGCAATGTTAGGGAACATGGCACACAAGCTGTGTGCCATGCTGTGTTTTCACTTTAGTCTGCACCAAGACATGCAGCCTGTCATGTGCTTGGTGAGGGGGTCCCTTAGGGAGGCACAATTCGTGCTGCAGCACGTAGGGACCCTCTTTACTACCCCAAGCCCTAGGTACCAGGGGTACCATTTACTAGGGACTTACAGCAGGTGCTAAAGTTTTTGCAAAACGACTGTGCAGTTTTGGGGTAAGAGATCTGGCATTAGTTGCCTGGTTAGCAGGAACCTAGAGCACTTTCTGTCAAAATTACACCAGAAACCAGGCAAAATGTGTGTTGGGTGACCATGTCAAAAGAGGCACTTTCCTACAAATAGCACTAATTTATTTTTGTATTTAATTCTTTTATAAGCTACACATCCCAATGTGGGATGCCAGAGTGATTTACATCACATTATATCAATGTACAGGAAATGTTACATAAGACAATGAAGGTTACAAGGAGTAGGAGTCACATATCATTCATACTTTTACGCATTCTATGTTAAGAGTGCCTGGAGGGAGAAACGCAAATCAGGATTTTTAACGTAACACAGTGGTTGGGCTTATTTGTACTAATTAGACTTCATTACTAAACCAATGAACCCTTTCTAGTAACCTTAAGATAACAAGACTAAGAAAAAATAAGGTTCTAACCCCTGTCCCACAGTCTGCATGCACATCCTTGATGCTGGTTCATATCTCACTGTGCTATGGTGGGATTGTAACTTCTTGTGGTATTTTCATTGTATCTATCAGCAACGGGGATCATGTATAAAGGGAAGAGTGGAATGGGATATGGAATTATGTAGCTGTCATCTAGCATGCAAGGGTGGAATTGAGTGGTAGAGTTTAGCAGTTGAAGAGGTTTACAATTAGCTGCAGTAGTGTATTTGTGTTAGGACTTTAAACATTTATGTTACTTACCTGGAGAATTGGAATAAAAGATTTCCTATCAACGAAGGGTCATCTCTTCCTTGTCACATGTATGAACTGCAAGTAACAAAAGGATGTATATGTTAAAAACGTGATCCACTTACCTATTGACATAAAGTAGAAATCGGTGACCTGCCTGTTACACGACATGCTTTGCAGGAAGCTTATGGACCCTGTGCCCCTCACTGGGAATCGAAACTGTGAGTAGGCAAAATATAGATCTCTCCAAGAAGTGCATTCACCACCAGAGTACCTTGCCATTACTATTATTCTGTGAACATTTCTAGACCCACAAAGGTTTCTGAAGCAGGTGCCTTAATCCCGAAAAATATTTTAAAATGCAGCCTATTTCTGACCATGCAAGAAACCCAGAACAGATTTATTGTCACATTACTCTATTGGCTATTTCTTTGTAGTGCAGTTCTTTTAAAAAGTGTACGACTTTCAAAAATAAATGTATAGGTTGACTGTCAAGCTCAGCTTCCCACGGCTCCACTCTTTGTCACGCCACCCCCTTTTCATCTACCAGACCTTGAACCCCAATTCGTTGTTCTTGGAGTATTTTTTTCCTATTCGTGGCACTGAATTCTGATTAAACGATCAGCGCTACCATTTGAAAACTAGCCGCTCTTGCAGACACAAAACTAGACAGAACGTGACGTCAGCAGGTCTTAGAACATTTTGGGTAACAGCTGTTCTCAGCACGAGCAATCGACATGTCGGCTGAAGCTTAGGATACTGTAATACAGTTTGGGTGGCGCACTTTTCTTGATAAAGGCGAGTCTGACGCCGTGCTCTGCTTTTCCTGAAATCTTAATTCTATGTCAGGACCGGAGGCTTCGTATTATGCTTCTCTCTCTATGCTTTATTTACCACAGCAGCCAATCACAAGAGAGTAACCAAAACAAAAACATATCCCAGCATTCAATGGATAACGTCACAACCATCGAGACCGACACTGTGTATATAAACCAACGAGGATAAAGCACTTCCTCTTTCTTTGCTGCTGCCGCAGCCAGTTAAGTGCATTTCAAGTTTTTTCCAGAATTTTGTACTGTTTATATTGAGCGCGCTCTACGCGTCTATTGGCACCGTGGAGTGGGAGCGGGAGTTCGCCTGTGAGGCTCTGCCCCTGGCGATGATCGGTTTTTCCGATCGGAGTACCGGCTGTTCTTGCCCCCGCACACGCGCGCGCACGCACGCACGCATTCGCGCGCGTTCATTCCGTTTCCTGCCGACCGGGCCTTTCCATTCAAGGCTTGGCGGCATTTTGCAACGGGGTGCTCGCACGTGGATCGCAGCCCGTTTTTTCCTGTATTTGCTACGCTGCGCTCCCTGTCTTGCCGGTGACTCCCACCTTGACCTGCCTTCAGGCTTGGTGATACTCCCTGACGCCCTGGGGCCATCTGGTCGGCCCAGGGTTGAAATAATTGGCATAGGCTCTGCCTAGAGTGCAGCAGGCTGCTCCCTCCACGCTCAACTATCCTTTGGTGCCTTATAGCCTGCTGGGGTTCGCACTCCCCCTGATTGTAGTCCTTGGCTACCTTGATCGCAGTTACCCATACTGCCCTGAACATGTCTCACTCCTTTGCTTATGAGGAGGAGGATTATTATGGCGAAGACGCCCCTTCTTTGGAAGAGTCCCTTGTGGGTGCCCTTGACAATAGCGTCCAGCTATCTGTAAACAAAGCCTTGGCTAAGGCTTTGGGACCCCTGACTCACCACTTTGAAAACTTTGCTCGCCAGAAGGGTTGGGTCCCCCCCACCCCCCCGGCTGAAGATGCCCATAAAGACACCCATGAGAAGCGCCCCTCTACCTCCAAGGGCAAGTCTAAACATCAGAAATGGGCGCATTCAGAAATGTTTGACAAGCTGGCCGCCTCCATTCAATCAGAGCAAGGTTATAGCTCAGCCAATTTGCAAGAGGTTCAGGATTCGGACACCTCTTCTAATAACTCCCCTCCAAATGTCTCTTCAGATTCTGACTCCGACTCTGCGCGAAGTGTCCCTTCAGTCCCTACTAAGCGCAAGAAGCATTCCAAGACCAAACATCAGGTCCCCAAGGCTCCTCATCTTCTTAATTTTAAGCCCGAAGACATTGTTCACCCTCGTTCCTCCAGCTGGACTCCTCCCCCGGAGGTAGCGTTGTACATGCAGGAGCATGTTAGAGCTGGCTTCGATAAAGAAGTTCGGGCGAGACTAAAGGCGGAATGCCCCAGGCCAGATCTAGAGGGCAAAGTCACCGATACTCCAGATGTCGATCCCACTATGGTGACATTCTTAAAGAAGTGGGCTAAAGACCCTAAGAAGGGGCTTGATCGGACATGGAGATCATGCCAAGATAAACTGCTTGACCTCACCGGCCCCCTAGCAAAATAGTTTCCAAAGAGTCTAATGCCCCCATTGATCCTGACATTCTTATGGGTTGGCCACAACGTTCCATCTGCCTCCTGGGGAATGCCAATGTGGCGATCTCATCGGAACGACGTCGTTCGATATTGATGCGGGTTGATCCCCAGCTCAATGAACTGGCTTCCTCGGAAGCGGGTCAGGCCGCCCAAGGCCTCCTTTTCGGAGCTCCTTTCCTCAAGGACTTGTCCAGGTTTGCTGCTACGTTTAATTCCATGGATAAGGCGCAGCTTTCCCTTAAGAAGGTCTTCAGGGAGACTCTTTTTCGTAGGGCCGGACGCGGTCGGGCTGCTCGTCAGGCCGCTCTTTCTATCAAGGCCCCAGAAGAGACTCATTCTCCCGTGGCAGAGGTTTCTACAGAGATCCGCAGGCAGAGAATACCTTCTACCCCACACGTCCCTACGCAGGGAGGCCCCGTTTCCGTAGAAATGCCTACAAGGGTCAGCAGGAAAGCTCCCAGGATGCCTCCTCTTCAGGTGAGACGTATTCCTTTTTCGGAGGTGCTGCTGGGGGGCAGGGTTCAAACATGTCTGGGGGAATGGCAGAGAATAACCAAGGACCCTTGGGTGTTGGAAACCGCTCGAGGTTTCAAACTGGAGTTCTATCGCTCTCCTGTCCAACCTTTCATCCCTCCCCTTCACCGTTTTTCCCGTCCCGACCAAGAAATCATGAATATGGAAATTCTTGCCCTTCTCAAAAAAGGGACTATTTGTCGGGCAGACCCTCATCCTCGAGGGTTCATCATCCCCATCTTTTTAGTAGAAAAGAAGGGCGGCGGTTCGAGACTGGTTCTAAACCTCAAGGATTTCAACGCCTGGGTAGTTTACAGGCATTTCAAAATGGAGGGAATCCACCTCCTAAGAGATGTGCTCCAAGAATCAGATTGGATGGTTCGTCTAGACTTAAAAGACGCATACCTAAGCATTCCTATCTTCCCTCCGCATCAACGTTTTCTCCAGTTCTTCTGGATGAACCAATGTTTCGAGTTTCAGGTTCTCCCCTTTGGGCTTTCTTCCGCTCCTTGGTGCTTTACCAAGATGATGCGCCCTGTGGTCGAAACCCTGCGTGGCAAGGGAGTTCGCCTGATCGTCTATCTCGACGATCTGATCATTATGGCTCAAGACCCGTTGGTTCTTCGGGAACACTTGTCCTGGGCAATCAATCTTCTTCAGAGTCTGGGCTTTCTCATCAATCAGCCCAAATCTTGCCTCGTCCCCTCCCAACAGATGGAATTCTTGGGGTTCCAAATAGACTCTATTCGCTCCCTTCTGATCCTTCCTTCCCAGAAGATTCGCAACATCAAGAAGGAGTTGCGTCCTCTGTCGGAGGAGGTCCGTTCGGAAATTCAGTGGTGGCTGGACCACATGGACGCCTGGAATGGTCGGGCGATATTCGGTTCTTCGCCGGATGTGATACTGGAGGCCGACGCCAGCAGATGGGGCTGGGGAGCTCGCTGCGGTTCTCTGACCACGGGCTGCCGTTGGTCCCAGGAGGAACTTCTCCTCCACATCAATTGCCTGGAACTTCTGGCCGGTTCCTTTGCGATTCGGAGTCTTTCCCCCCTGAAATCAGATTGTTGCATCCTTTTGAGGATGGACAACATATCTGCGGTCAGATATGTGAACAAACTGGGTGGTACGAGATCTCCGATTCTTGCTCAGATCGCCAAAGAGTTTTGGCAGTTCTGTCTTCAGCACCGCATTTCAGTGATTGCGGAACATCTCCCAGGAGTGGACAACACCGTAGCGGATTGGAACTCCAGGTTTCTGCGGGACGGCAGCGACTGGAGGCTCCTTCCTCAAGTGTTTCGTCACCTCCACCAGTTGTGGGGTCCCTTCTCCATCGACCTCTTTGCATCGCGCCTGAACCGACAACTTCCGTTGTTTTTCAGTTGGAGACCGGATCCGGAAGCGGCAGCCACGGATGCCTTCCTTCAGGACTGGTCTCCCCATCTGGGATATGCGTTTCCTCCATTCAGCATGATCCCCCGAGTTTTGTCTCAGGTTCGACGCCAGCGTGTGGTGATCTCTCTCGTGACCTCCCTTTGGAGAGCACAGGCTTGGTTTCCCCTAGCTCTGGAGTTATTGTGCGATTTTCCGCTCTTGATTCCGCATCATCTCAACCTGTTGCTGGACCCTCTGGGGAATCCTCATCCTCTGATGTTGTCAGGCCAGTTACAACTAGTGGCGTGGAAACTTTCCGGAGACAATGGCTTTTGCCAGGTATTTCAGAACAAGCTTCAAAGCTCATCCTTCAGGCATGGTCCTCTGGTACGCACAAACGTTATGCCTCCGCCTGGAAGCGTTGGGTTACTTGGTGTACGGAACGGGATTCCGATCCCTTTAAAGCAGATGTCAATCTAGTAGTCAATTTTCTGGCCTCTTTAGCGGCTTCTGGTCTTGCTTACAGATCTATTAACAATTATCGATCTTCCATTTCAGCGGGCCATGTCCCGGTGTCAGGTAAGCCTATAGGCGAACACTTTGTTGTTTGTAAACTGATGAGAGGTATTCGGCTTGCTAAACCTCCTCTCCCGCGTTATTCCTCTCTTTGGGATGTTAACGTGGTCCTGTCTTTTGTTTCCTCATGGCCTGACAATAAATACTTGTCACGTAAATGACTGTCGGCCAAGCTTACATTACTTCTGTGTCTTGTTTCATGTAAAAGAGTGTCTGACGTTAAAGCTCTGGATCTGTCGGGAAGGATGTTTACTCCTTCCGGAGTCTCTTTTTCGATTTTCCGTCGTACTAAGACAGGTACTTCTTCGGTTTCCTATCCTTCGTTTCCTCACAATCCTAAACTTTGTGTAGTTCAGTGCCTGAAGGCTTATGAAGCGTCTACAGAGGAATTCCGGAGAGACCCTGGTGGTCAACTTTTGATTGCTCTCCATAAGCCTTTTAACCCCGTCTCCTCAGCTACTCTAGCGAGATGGATTCGGTGGCTTCTGGCCGAGGCTGGCATTGACATCTCCGTTTTTGGGGCCCATTCGGTTCGTGGAGCTATGGCTTCAAAATCTTTTTCTCTTGGGGTTAGATTAGAAGACATTATGAGAGCGGCGGACTGGTCTGCTGAGTCTACTTTTAAGACTTTCTATTATAAACCCATTGTGGATATCTCGTCAGTCGTGGTTAGTCAGCTTTGAACTAGCATAATACGAAGCCTCCGGTCCTGACATAGAATAAAAAAAAATCTAGCTTTCGCGTCAAGAATTTTCAATTCTATTAAGGACACGGAGGCGAGGATTATCCCACCCGGATTACAGGAATTAACATACTTAAGAGTTAAGTATTTTAAGATTTACACTTACACTGTTGTTTTGATTGTATGCCCTCCCTTTGTATAAGTGGATTTGAGGTTGAGTTTTATGATTTTTTCCATTGTCTATGACTGGTTCTGTTTGTGTCCTCTAGGTTTTGAACAGAAACAATGAGGAACTGGACGTTCGCTTGATTCTCTGATTATTTTTCCTTTGGATCCTTGGTCCCCCATTTTCAGCGTTGTCTGTGGATTTCGTTGGGATCCTGTTTTTGACTTTTATTGACTGTTATTGTTGAATTTTGTTCAGCATTCGCAAAGAAAGAGGAAGTGCTTTATCCTCGTTGGTTTATATACACAGTGTCGGTCTCGATGGTTGTGACGTTATCCATTGAATGCTGGGATATGTTTTTGTTTTGGTTACTCTCTTGTGATTGGCTGCTGTGGTAAATAAAGCATAGAGAGAGAAGCATAATCCTCGCCTCCGTGTCCTTAATAGAATTGAAAATTCTTGACGCGAAAGCTAGAATTTTTTTTATTTTGTGCCTGTCTGGAGATCTTTGAAACCAGCAATGTAGAGAGCTCCCAGCCAATGCGTGGTTGTCTAGTGAAGCCGGAAGTGACGCGTGTGTGGCCTGCGACGGGCTAGGTTTGGCTTGCACACACTTCACGTTTGATTTGTCCATGTTTTATTGTATGGCAGACCGGGACTCGATTAAACATTCCGAATTTTGAAGGTGAAACAACCCTAATCTGAGTAGCACACTCAGTGCATCTGCAATGAAGTAGCAGGGCCTGAAGTGATCCAAGCGGCGCATCTTAGCTGAGGAAGAAAACCAAGGCATAAGCTTTCTGCTCACAGCTATTTTCTCTCTCCGCCACTTGTGAAACAAGCATTTGCAATGCAATAGGACTCGCGTTTGCTAGAGTTAGAGCTATTAGCATTGTCATTTGCTAACTGGACTTTTCTTGCTGCATAAACTGAAAATGATAAGTAAAACAGTTGACATGAGCAAGCCCATTCAAAGTGGCCTGTTCGCCATGAGGGCGAAGGAGAGACTCAAAAGTAAAAAGAAGTTTGCTTGCAGTCAAATGTATCGGCAAACATGCAGTTATCCATGTAACAGGGTCGGTGGCCAAGGCGGTAACAAAACAGCCCCAAGGAAGGACAATCATAAAGCATTTACCAATGATAAAAAAGGATTTTTGAAAGGCAGGCCCATGGCCGAGGATGCGTGTGCAGTGGGCATTGTTAAAAGCCACAGATAGATTACAACAGGCCAGAGCGCTTGCACAGTTGACCTAAAAAGCCAATAGGTTTCACCTGTGCAAAATCTATGGGCTTTGTCATTGCCCTGTCTTAGCACTTTTTTTTAACATTAAGTTATATTCCACAGCAGCTCGACTGCTCTGCAATTTGTAAAAAACATTGACAATGGTAATAGATTTTGGTAGGTGAAACCTATTGGCTTAGCTTCACTATCACAGAGCACCTTAAAGAACATGATTTTAGGACGTGCACTGTTAAAATTATTAAATTATAATGTTCCATGTATAATAACCTAGACCACCAATAGCGTGCGCATGACCTTCCTGACTCACCAATGGCTTGTCAAGGCTGAGTTGAGGCATAAATGTTTCTATGTTCGTATCTGAAAACACCAGTTCAAATAAACGCCTCTCAATGCAGTGATATAACCTGATGTGCTCATGCATGTTAATGACATACACATTTGAATTTTGAAAAGACTCATATTTTTAAATGTTGCTTGTTGTCTTTAAAGTAGGTGCTCCTAAAGATCAGGGGCACAGGGCTTGAGTTAAAGTGTATATAACTGCTTGCCTGTTTACCAGGTTTCAGAATGTTGACGTTCAGTCAAGTAAAGAGCAGCCTAGTGCGGCAAGGGGTGCATGCAAATTTCAGACATCAGCGCTTTGAGTATCACTGCTGCATAGAGCACGTTGTAAGTGGAGTGTGGAAGTGAACAGAATAATGAGCATTGTTTGTTTATCTGTGGCTTCTTGCACAGGCAGGGTGACGTAGCGTTCCGTGCTAACGTCACCTCCCTTTGAAAGCATTCAGACAGTGGTTTAAACCAAACACAAGTTCCTGCTGTTGATTGAATTCCGAAATAAGAGCATGATCCATCTTTAGCTGGGTTATTGCTGCCTGTTAGCCTGTCTAAAGCAGAAGCTGACGCCAGCTGCAGGCGGTATCTTTTATTGTGAGAAGCTTGTCAAGGCAACTTCCTAGATATTGCCTGGAGTCGACCTATCAAGTACGCAAGACAAGTACACTGTAGGCGCCTGGGATGACTTGTGTTGTCTTTCTCAAAGGATGGTCTGAATTTCTTCCGAGGGTGGCGATCTCTTATTATCACCCATTCCCCCACTTGAAAGGTTGGGATGCAAGCCTGGTGGACTTTTTACTAGCACTGTCATTTCTCCCCGCTTCCATTGGGTTGCCTTTGCTTCCTAAGGGGTGGGCTGCAAGTGGGAAGTGCCGAATAATAAGACTGAAGTGAGGCCATTTTTAGGACTCACCAGGTAGTACAGGAACTTTGTGTCAAACTATTGAACTATAGTTGCCCCATTGACTACTTTGACCTCCAGGAAGCAGACCAGGTAGGTGATAAGGCCTGAGGAGTGCCAGACAGCATTTGAGGAATTGAAGATGGCACTATGCATGGCACACATACTGAAATCCCCTGATTAGAGTCAATCTTTCACTGACAAGGCAGTTAGATCAGTGTTAGCTCAATTGGATGATATAGGTAGTGAACGTCTGGTAGCCTTTATTAGTAGGTTACTACCCAAGAACAGAACTGAGCGGCTATTGAAAAAGAGTACCTTGCTTTAGTGTGGGCCTTGCATAAGTTCCATTCTTATTTGTTTTGCACTTCGTTTGTGGTGCAAACGGATCATAAGGCACTGAAATGGTTGATGGCTATGGAAAGAATCCCAAGTTGTTGAGATGGTGTATTTCTTGATAAGGGTTGTACCTTGTAGTGGAGCACAGACCTTGATTGAGCCACAGGAATGCTAATGGACTTTCACATGGGTTTTACCGATCTGACCACTGTTATGCCATTAATTGTGTTTGACCAATGACTTTGTGTTTCACCACTGCACATATTAGTTGTTCAGTGTTCACCAGTAGCACATTACATGTTGTATTCAGTTTAGCTGCCTATTGGCTTTTACATGGCGTTAGACATTACATTTGGTATTTAGGTTAGCTGCCTATTGGCTTTAACGTGAAGTTCGACATTGCAGTTGAGACATTGCAGATGAGCTGTGTGTTTCCACATGATAGACCAAGCTGTGTTTAAAGTGATAAGAGAGTGTATATTTTGTGTTTACCTCTCTATCCAGCCTGGGAACGAGTGAAGTTTGGAGACTTGGCCACTCTCCAAACTCTTGTTCTGTTCCCACTCTGAGCCAGCATGTTTTGACTAAGGGGCCTGTTAGCAGGCTTTTTACGGTGTCCCTGGGCAGCAGCGAGGGGAATTTTCCAGGACTTCAGTCAGGAGTGGACGTCAGCTGCCTGACCTCCCGTTTGGGTGGAAAATCTCTTTCTCACAGTTGAACAGGAGTCATCAACTTGCAGGCATGAGAAGGATGACGAGCAGTGATAGGCCCTACGGTGATGACATTTTGACTTTTATTCTTTGCTTTGAAGTTATGCTATAATATAATCACATGCATTTGCCGTGTACATTGCAATTGAGAAATACTTTGATATATTTTGCTTTCATTGCTGCGACTACTTTTAAACGTGTGCTTCCAACCTACTAATCTCGTCTCTCAGGAACCTCGTGGTGAAGTAATAATAATAAATGTATTCTTTAAACTAAGAAGTGCATTCCAGAGAAGTTTTGTCAGCTCGGTCATAAGATAAGGAAAGCAAAACAACCACCCAGCCTCTCCAGGTTAGGAGTTGGTTCAGAGTGTCCCGATATGGGATGTGTGTCTGTTGGGAAGGAAAGGTCCATCTCATGGTGATGGGTGTGCACCCCTGCTAATTTAGGAGACCCAGAGCTAACTGGTGGAATACAAAGAGGTAGAGAAATCCCCTCAGACAGATTTGTGAAATAGGTGGGACACACTGGAAGAAGGGAAAGCCAGGTCTTTAGTATACTTCAAAGGATGCTCTTTGATTTAGAGAGCAGTCACTGGGAAGGATCCTGGGCATATCTAAGGAAGGAGATGGGGCTGATAAAAGAATCATAAAGAGCAGGGCTGTGTCGGTGGGGTAACGTTTTGATAGACATATCACTGGCTGACATCCAGGTGTGAACCTTTATTCATCCATGTGGTCTGTTTTGGGTGCTATCAGATTTAGAGTTGCTCCTGCTGCGACAGACTGCTTTCTGAAGGAAGAACAGGACAGAGGAGACAGCAGTTTGAAAGGAAGCATACCCACAAAACAAATCTTAAAGACTAAGGCCCTCATAATGAACCTGGCGGTAAACACCATCGACCGCCGTGGCGACGGCGAACAGAACACTGCCATTGGCGGTGAACAGAAACTCGCCATATAATGAATCAAAAATCTGAATCCGACAAAAATCACCCTTCTACCAGTCACCGTCAGGACTTTGTCGGCTGAAATGCTGGACCTCCCACCCTACCACTGCCGAGCACACCAACACCCTGCCCTCCAAATAATGATGCACAAAATACCGCAGCGGTCAGTGGAAGCCGAACGACCATTGGCGGTACAGACTGCCACAGCGGCAAGTGGACCCAACAATAAGAAGTGCACACATTGGATAAGTTAGAAACCCACACACCTGACACACATCCACAACACTATAAAACACCCACAGATACACCCCACAATCCTTTGCAATGAAAGTAGGTCAACTAAGACAGAGAACACCAGAAGCAGACACCGAACGCCACAATCCACGATACTTACACCCAACCACACAAGAGCACCCTTACCTATATCCTCACAAGACACCATTCACAACACTCACCATGGCACCCCCCAAACACCCACGCTTCATAGAAAGGGAGCTAGGGACCAGGGTAGACGAGATCCTGAAGGTCAAGCCACAACTATTCGGAGCACAGGTGCAGCACCCACCCATCACCAGGAAGATGGAGCTATGGCAGACAATAGTCAACAGGGTCAATGCAGTGGGACACCATCCACGCACCAGGGACGACATCCGCAAGAGATGGAACGACCTGTGGGGGAAGGTCAGGGCCATGGCATCTAGGCAGCACATTGCAGTCCAGAAGACTGGGGGAGGACCTCCACCAACACCACCCGACTACACTGACTGGGAGGAAAAGGTACTGGCCATCCTGCACCCTGAGGGCCTTACTGGACTCACTGGAGGAATGGACTCAGGTAAGTCGTTTACAATTACCCCATATCCATCACACCTGTAATGCATGCACCATCCCACCCCTCCAACACCCATCAGGACCACTACTCCACCTAGCCCACAAGCACTTAATCCGTTCCCCCTGCATGCCCACAAACCCACTAACAGGCCCACATCCCTCCCCCTGTGCACAGCCACCCACCTCTGCAAGGAAACACAATGGCCTATAACACCCACAATGCACCTCCACATCCTAAGCTAAAAGCAATGCTAACCTCACCAAAGCATCCTGCATGGCCCCAAAGTGTGTAAGCTGCACAAACCCGCCCAGGCCTCTGCACCCCATCCGACCATGCTAATGTAACAGACATGTCCATTTCCCCAAACAGGCACCACCACCCATGCCACCCTGACGGACAGGACAAGGAGTGGCAGTGCCCCACAGGGAGACAGAGGTACCTCACAGGACACTGGGGATGGAACCCTGGACACTGACGATCAGCCTGGCCCCTCACACAGTCCTGGACTGTCACCATCCAGCAGCCCCACCCAGGATACCACTGGCATCCCTACCACCCACCCAATAACATCAGCCCAGGGCAATCGTCCACACACTTGTGTATCCAGGCCACAGACTGGTGGAACACAAGTACAGAGGCCACAGTCACCCCCTACCAACAGGCAGGAAGACGATGGCCCCAGTACAAGTGGTACCGCCAGACCTGTGCAAGGGACACAGGCACAGGGGGCTAGACCCAGTGGAAGGCATCAGTGGCCCAGGGGGGAGGCCACAGGATGGATGCTGCAGCCCAGGACGTGATTTCAGAGGTCCTGGGAGCCTAACACCATACCCAAGACAGATTGGCCCAGATAGTATCCACCCTGGAGCAGAGTCAGAGGATGCAGCAAGCACACCACCAACAGGCCATGGATTAGTGGAAACTGCACAATGCCACAATGGCCAGCATAGCAGGTGCACTGATGCAGCTTGTCCAAACACAGCCTGAGGCCCACACAGAACAGGAAGCCCCCACTACGGTACAGGATACAGACCGGACAACAAGAGCATCAGCAGCAACTTCACATGTACTACCCTCTGAGGACACACAGAGGACATCCATCTCAACCCCTACAGGCCAACAACAGGCACCCAAACGGACGCTCAGGCCAAAATATAGCACAGGAACACCTGCCAAGAACAAGGCCCCCTCTAAGAAGTAAATCTGCAAAAAACTGTCCACCAAGTGTCCCACTTAATCAACCACCAAACAGTGCTACAAAGAATGCAAGCTCATGTAAGCAAGGATGGACCTACCAATACTGCCAACAATACTGCTACCATGTTGCCATTTTGGATAATCACCATTAGCACACTCCCATCGCCGTAATCTGCACGATTTTATCACTGCACCAAATAAAACACATTATCACCTGTTACAATGTCCCCTGTCATTAAGTTTGAACAAAGTGAAGTATGGATGCAACTGGTTGATAACTCCTTTACTTGTATCTGAGTAGCATGAAAAGCACGACACACCTTACATGTTGTTGTGCCTAAATATGTGTTGAAATAATAGACTAAATTGTAATCTGTCCTATGTAGACCTGGTCACAGTGGCAATTAGTATTGACCCAACACCCCCCTAGATGACAATGCACACTGACAGTATGATGCACAGACACCAATCTCATCCAATTATCCCACATAGTTACTGGAAGAAGAGTTGTATCATATTGTGCGCTCTATCACCCTCCTAGTACGTCCATGGGCCTCTTTGTAATTCCTCTCTGCATCTGTTCCAGGATTCCTCACTGGTGTCAGGAGCCAACGCAAGTTGGGATAGCCAGAATCACCTAGAAAAAGGTGCACAACACAACTTTAAATGACAAGCCTCAGAGTCAGACAGCCTGGCTGTCTGCTAGGTGGCAAAAAGTGACAGAAACACCTACCTATGATCCACCCTCTGTCCTCTTGTAGTTGTTCCATCTTGTGTGGCACACTACTGTTCCTCAGCACAAATGAATCATGGACTGAACCAGGGAACATGGCATTCACATGTGTGATTTACTGGTGTGCAGTACACACCAATTAAATGTTCATTGGATGAAAGTTCTTCCTGTTTCTGTACACCTGTTCACTGACTCTTGGTGGGACAATAGCTATGTGGGTGCCATCGATGGCACCTATCACATGGGGTATGTTGGCAAAGGCATAGAAGTCCGACTTGATGGCAGGGAGGTCAGCACTTTGGGGAAACCTCACATATGACTGCAGGTGTCATACAAATGCATTCAGGAATCTTGACAGTATAATGCTAAACATTGGCTGTGAAAAACCTGCACCCATGCCCACTGTCACTGGAAATGAGCCCGTGGCCAGGAAATGGAGTGCAGAGAGCACCTGCACTTCAGTAGGGATGGCATGCTGATTACGATTTGCCAGAGTCAGTGCAGGATCCAGTAATGCACACATTTCAAGAATCGTTGCACAAGTGAGTCTGTAATTGATAATGATGTGACGCTCCACCATGGTCTGCAAATCCACAAGTGTCTGTACACCGATGGGGCCCTTTCTTGCCACACGGGTCTGTACCTAGGAGGAGTTGAAAACATGTGTGAGGAACACACATACATCGCCACACATTGCTAGTCATTCAGCACTGCTGGCATGGTTGTCGTCAACACTAATGCATAGTGTGTGACATAACAGCAACTTGACCACAATGATAGATCAGGGCTGGTCAGGTGAGGTAATGTTAATTGTCACATGCCTATGGGTGTTTGGGAAACAATAGGGCCTACATTGTGCAGATGGGAGTTTTACAAATGCGTAGTTTTAGCCAAAATGTCTGCCCCAGTTACCTCATACCGCTAGTGGATGACGTAACAGCGCAAGGCGGTGTATACTGCCGTGCGCAAATTCATTGGTTAACATGGATGTCAATGGGGAATCCTAGCATATCATGATCACCGCCGGTGGTGATGGTGCACAACGCAAGGTCCGTACTCGAACTCGTCACCCCAACTTCACTTGACTCCCTGATCTTGTGCAAGCAGGTACTCCACTGAGTGTACTGCTGTGTCCTGCTTCTGGTCATAGAAGTGGGACGTGTTGCAGGGGAAAGGGCCCGGCCTTCATCCAAGAGGAATTGGAGAGGCTCATGGATGAGATCCTTCCCCTGTACGCCAAGCTCTACGGACAGCCAGAGGTACAGGTGAGTAGGAGGATTGGGGGCCATGGATGTGTGTAACGGTTGCTGTTGGCTGCATACATGTGTGCACCTCTGACACTGGATGGGCCAGGGTTCCTGACATGCTGCGTGTGTATATCCTGTTAGTCGGTTTGTACTGTCCGTCCCATAGTGGACGTATAGCCAGCTGTATATGATTGGCCAGTGCCTGACCTCTGTATTACATTTCTGTGTCTCCCTTTTAGGTAAGCGCCCACCAGAAGCGGGGACTTTGGCATGCCATCGCCAAGGAAGTGCGGACCCTGAGGGTCTACAACCGGTGGAGCACACACTGCAGGAAGAGGTGGGAGGACCTGCGGTGGTGGGTGCGAAAGATCTGTGAGGCCCAGCTGGGGAAGTCCTCCCAGCGGGGAAGGGGTGCCCATCGGGTACTGAACCCCCTTATGCAACGCATCCTGGCGGTGGCGTACCTGGACCTTGATGGGCGCTTGAAGGCTGCACAGCAGTCTTAAGGGGGTGGGTACACATACCATATTTGTGACCCTTGATGCATGTGTGTGTGTTTGTGTGTGCATTTGGATTTATGCTGCCTAGTTGCAGGGACTATGACTGATGTCCATCTACATTATGGGCCCCTTGGGGAGTAGGGGTGTTTTGGTCAGGTCTACTACACGTCAGGTCTTAAGTTATTTGGGGAATGACTGTAGAGCAGGGTTCTGGGCACTAGTCAGGGGCATAGCCATGGGTATAGTGGTAGGTGCTGCCTGTTGGAGGGTCTTCTGGGTGGGTGTATGTGTGAACCACTATTGTACCTCCATTCAGCCATTTACAAGTGTCTCTCCTGTTTTGTCTCCCCATCCCTGTTCCCTTGTGTTGTGTGTGTACATCAGCATCATCTGGTGAGGGAGCTGAGGCACCGGCGAGTGGGGATGCAGCAGCCCACAAATCCTCTGAGGCAGAGTCGTCCGACGCCAAGGGGACCAGTGGGTTGGAGGGCGAGGGGAGTACCACGGGGGAGGCAACTACCACTGGAGGTAGTGACTCCGATACCTCCTCCGATGGGAGCTCCCTGGCGGTGGCAGACCCTAGTGGGCCCACCCCTATTGTGTCATTTTCCACCACCCCCATACCATCACTGCACTCCCAGTTGCTCCCCACTGAGTTGCCCGTACCCGCTCACCCAGAAGGGTGGGCGTCTACTTCGCCCCAAGCACCTCTTCCCCTGCCCCATTCAGCCCTGCTGCCCTCATGGAGGAGGCTATTGGCCTCCTGAGAACCATCTCTGTAGGGCAGACAACCATCGTCAATGCCATCCAGGGGCTAGCATCAGAGATTGCAGCAGACCAGTGCCTATCTGGATGGCATTCACAGTGCCGTGTCTGGCCTACAGAGATCTTTTCAGGCTCTGGCCTCCTCTTTGATGGCAGCCAGTGTCCCTGCTCATTCCGTCCCCCCTCCAACCTCCTCTACCCCTTCCAGCACCCCACTCCCTTCACCCGTCCAAAGCACACATTGTGACACGCAGGCACACACCTCAACACACTTCAAAACACAAGCACCACACCTCCCACCACAAGCATACACACAGCCAACACACACATGCACACACAACAACATCCACTTCCCCCATTGTGTCCACCTCTTCTGCCTCCCTGTCTGTCCCCAGTACATGCACACCCCCAGGCACTGCACCCTCATTCACTGTTGCTGACCCTATTCCTGCAGTCACCACAATAGCACACATCCATTCATGCACCCCAGACACCACACCTGCACCTACCACAACTACTTTAGTTGACACATGCAGCACACTCACCAGATTTGCAGACACCCAGACATTTGGCAGCCTGTCTTGTCCCACTGTGTCCACCCCCCTCCTCCCAAGACACTCAAACGCACCAAAACACACACCCATCCCACATCCACCACACCTCAGCATACTGTCCAGTCACCTGCACCCACATCACGCACACCTACACCGCTTACCACAACTCCCTCTACCTCCACTCCCACGCCTTCCTCCAGGTCCAACCCAATTGCACCAAAGAAACTTTTCCTCTCCCATGCTGACCTATTCCAACCCACTGGCCCACCCTGTCTCGTACCTAAACATGCACACCGCCTTGCCCTGTCCACTCCTTCCACCTCACAGCCTGCCCCTGTCCGCCCCTCACATTCACGTGTCCCTTCCTCAGAGAGGAAGAAGCCCCGTGCGGAGCCTGTTCCATCTGCCTCCACCTGATCCAAGCACACTCCCCCACCTTCCAAGGCCAAACCCAACCCCCTCCACCTTCCGAACGAAAATCTAAGCCCCACTACTGTCGTAAATTGGGTAGGGCCTTTCCGTTGGCCTGTGGGCGGGCTCTGCCGTCGTTGTCGGCACTCCTCTGCTGGCAGTGAGTGGTTTTCAGGATGCCTGTGTTTCAGTTGGTTCATTATTTGGCAGTCTGGACCGCGCTTCTGTTAGCGGTTTTTAACGCTGCCACTGGCGGTGCAGTGTTTACTGTCGTGTTCATAATGAGGGCCTAAATCACATTTGGTGTCTGGAAATGGACTGTAAGAAGGGAAGTTTGTGGACCCCAAAAAGGGTCAACTCTCAACCCAGTTGGGTAGTGCAGGGAGGAAAAGCTTTGCAAGACTTCTGCCTGTGATTGGAGGGGGGAGGGGGGAAGCATTAGGTGCAGTGAGGTTCAGTGGGGTCGCAATTGGATCCCTGTGGTGAGGTGTAAGGAGATAGTTGATGCACTGATTAGGTTGGGGCCCGTGTGCGTGTTAAATCCGGAGACCCTGTATACCAGGGGAGGGCCACTATGAAGTGAGCCATGAACTTTACTGCACCAATTGTGTCATTGCTGTATGCTGGTATGAAGTCTGTCATCCCCGAATCGCACATGGGGCTGCAGTGAAGATTGCAGCTCTGCCTATTGGGCTGTACCCCGTGTGCAGGGTGTAGTCGGCAACCCTGCATGCCATGTGGGGCTGCCAAGAAGACTGCTGCCATGCCAGACAGGCTCCATGGTGACCTGACTAAGGACCAGTACCAGGAGTATTGCATTCCCCCCACGCACTGCACCTGTGAGAAGGATCCCAGGAAACATACTACCTTCACAGGACTGCATGTGAGGAAGTTGAGGACACCCAACTGCTGCCCATTTAGAGATGCTTGTAAAGAACTCACCAGAGACAGCTGCAGCAGTGTTGGCACCTGTAAAGGAGGTGCGCTCTTAGACTCTGGTGATGTAGGTCCTGATGGTGTAGACAACACTGATTTACGGGCCAGAGAGACCCGGAGGAACTTGCCTGCCATAAAGCCCATCGGCGCTGGAACATTTTTGACTTTAGTAACAGTCAGAGTGGGACACCTGAGACTTGAACTACTTTTGGGGCTTAATTTGAATGTCACCTATAGTGAATGGAGAATAACATTTACAGCTAGCAAGGGGGTAGTGGGACTTAGGAACCTGCTTGGAGACTGTGTATTGTTCTGAATGTCATATTTTACTTTGCGTTTGTAAATAAATACTCTTTTTTCATAAAAGCTAGTATTTGATTGGACAATCATTTAGTGCTGCTGCTGAATGTATTTTGAGTTGTGTTCACCTCCTGTGTCTACCTCCTACCCCTCCTCTGAGAAATCCTTGGACGGCTTGACCCATGCTACCACTGAGAGTAAAGTGCTGAAGGGGGACTTGGCCCAGTTTCTCAGGAGTTATAGTAGGTCGGGCCCCAGAACATCAGGAGTAAAAGGTCTCAACCCCCACTGTTGGGCTCAGTAGCTTTTGCTTGCCCTGTGGCCCTCTGGACAGAGTTTCTGACAATGGTTCAACCTCATCTAAGTAAGTCACAAAAACAGGCAAAACACTTCCTGTCAAGAAAGGCCTCAGTTAAAGCACTCTTGGTCATGTAAGAATGTAGCATTTCCATACACCAATATTTGTATGTACATTTGATCTTGCTTGCAGCTCCTGGGTTATAGACCCAGGGTTGGTCTGAAGATCATAGTTACCCTCAGTCATAACGTGGGTTGTACATGTTTAAACCAACATAGTGAGCCACTTCTGGTAAGGGGCAATGCTACCTGCAAGCATCTTCCTATATTACTTTAAATCAGGAATGTTAATACCGGGGCTCAGTAGTAGTCACAGCTTGGCTAACCTTTGGCTAAGATTTCCGTAAAGCACTAAAGACCTGGTTGTTTTAGAGACTCTTTCACCCCTGCCTCGTCCCTGGTTTTGGTTTCAGCGCTGGGAGGCCTCTCTGTAGCCATGTGCTATATAAATCCGGTTAACATAATATAATATAACCTGGAGGTATCCAGCATTATAAGGTCAAGATGTCAGAGCTTTGTGGGGTGTTAGAGGGTAATTTAAAAAATGTTTAAGAAAAGCTGTTTCACAAAAGCTCTGAAAGATCATAATAGTCCCATGTCTCTGTTTCATACAACAGAGCATTTTGGGCTTCTAGCTTATAAACCCAAATGGGGGGGGGGCATGTGCCCACCTTTCCCCCTTGCCATCTGTAAGATTGCTCCTGCATACTGCGAGGAGATTAGTATTCATAAACGGGTGCTTCTTCCATATTACATTTTGTGTTATATCAATTCACAGGTAGGTAAGTTCTCACAATTGTTCTAAACCAGAGGTGTCCAATTAATGATTTTGAGTTAATGAGTTAATTATTTTAAAAAATGTTATGTAGGTGAAACATCATTAGCTTTGTTCTTGATGTATTAATAGCTATCTCATTTTGTTTTGTACAAAATCCACAAACCTATTTAGTAGGTTCTGTAGGCACCTTTGTGTCTCGGAGACCACTAGAAAATCATTTGCCAACAGGAGAATACCAATTTTGGAGGCCCCAATTCTTTGTACATCAGTTGGCCATGCTTTGACAGCTTCTACTACATTGTTTATATATGAAGAGGATAGCAACAGATGGGAGTTAGTGAACAGCCCTTAGGAACACACATTTCAATGTGGAGTGGAAAAGTGGTTTTACTTGCTGGGCCCCAACTCACTAACTGCGTTTCCACTGTATAATCTAATCAACAGATTTAGAGGCCCTGGTGCAGTGCCCTGGCCAAGCAGTTTTGTACATAAAAGGTTTCTTGGGACATTGTCAAAGGCAGACTGTTATTCTACGAGTACCACATATAAAGCTTTGTTCGTTAGTACTACATACTTTTGAAGGAATAGATAGAATCTGATTGCCTGATCAAGCGTACTTGTCTTCCTAAATCCAGCCTGACACTGAGACAGAATCTTATTATTCTCTGTTCAGCTTTCTAGTCTTCAATGTAGAACACATGAAAATATTTTTGTGATGTCATCAGAGACTTTTTTGGCTGTAGTTGGCTGGAATATTTTTGTCATCTTTTTTGTATAAGAGCAAGATTTCTAAATCTAATCAAGTTGTAGGGATAGGTTTTCATCTCAAGACGGCATTGTTCAGACATACAATGCATTTCCACCACAGCACAGGGTTACATTTATATTCTTTCACTGGGATTTGTTTCTGGACCGGGTGCTTTGACCCTTATTTGCTTATTGTAAGAAAACAGACCCTTAGTTGTGTGGCCCCCATTGCAGCGCTTGACTTTCTCCAGGTAATGCAGAGGGCATTCCAAGACATACTCAAGGGAGGTGTTGTGGGCTAGTAATCACCACTTGCTGGCATGCAATAATAACACACAATAAATAATTGTCTATCCTGTGGTTTTCCTTTAGAACAATTAAAAGTACATTTATTACACACACACTACTCAGTACTACACATTAAGTGACAAATATATACATTAGGCAGATGGAAAAAAACTATAGCTGTAATTTCATAATCACCTCTGACCCCTAATGGGTCACACAAACACATCAGGTAAGTCTATTGACTTGGTCAAAGGTCCAGGATCAACAAACCATATGTTAAAGACTTCTTTCTATACATAAATACAACCATAAATAATAACCCTCTGTAAATGCACTTCTTACCATTTATAATGTGATCTTTGATCAGTAATCACTGACAATATTATATCAATACAGCATTAAAAATGAACATCTTGTGTGTGTGCTTTTTATATCGTTTGAAATCATTTATACACAAGTGTAAAAACAGCTCCTAGAAGTCAACACAAAAAATGGAGACATAGACTTAGCCCTTAGATGGCATTGTACAGCGTCCTTTTCTTTAGACACCTTCAGGCCACAATAACTGCAGCCATAAACTTAGCCCTTAGAGGGCATTGACCTCACAGCTGCAGAGCTCTAGCTCTGGCCTGGGGAGTGCTTGGCAAGGGACTAAAATCCCAGGTAGGTCATATTTCCTTCGACCCTTCAAACCTAGGGTCAACACTTTCAATAAATTCTTTGGGGTCTCTCTGGGGGAGCTGCAGTGCTTCTCCATCTGCCATGTACTTCTTTTGCCATGTTGGTGCTGTCCTGCTGTCCTGGGACTATCACAATTAGCAGACATTGCTCCTAAAATAACCATCCCCAAAGGGTGTTATGGCGTGCTTCCTCTGAGAAGTGTGCCAATTTGATTAGCGAATCCGGACGCTTGTTTTGATGAAGCAGCACGGCATGCACTTTCCTTTCTTATTTTTTCTTTTTTTGGGGGGTACTTGGTCCCACCCGGTGAGCCCCAGCCACCTGGACCACGTTCCTCACGCCTTCTGGTCTCCAAAGTGATGAGCTTTGCAGGGAGCTGGGTCCGCTGGCTCCCTGCACTAGCCTTCCTGCTCTTTCTCCTCTAGGGCTGCTCTTCTCCTAGGTGCAGAAGTCAAGACTTCCCCCAAATGGTCCTTATGTGGTTTAAGGAGATCAGCTTCTGTGGTCCTGGGGAGAGACCCAGTAGTCCTGGGGCAACTTTATACAGACTCCCTATTCCAAATGGATATCAGGGGGGTTCCTTCTTCCAGTTGTCCATGGCTGCTGCTTCCAGTCCCAATGTCCCACAGAAAAACATAACCAAGAGGGGTCGCTCCCCCTTGCACTAGACCTTTCAAGTCGGGTGGAAGGTTCTAGAAGCAAGGCACCTCTGGCGTATCCTGGGGTGCCACATCACTGCTCTCTCCATCCTGCGCAGCATGCTGGGGAAATGAGATATGATATCACACAGGAGCCACTAGTCACATTTCTGGGGACTCAGCTCTGCCGCTCGTTTACATCACTGCCAGGGCCTTTTCCACTCAAATGTCAAAGGGAAGCCCCCTACTGTGTTGGCTGCAGTTGGCTGGGCTTCCACCTAGGTTCAGTGGGCGTGGGCTGGACAATCCCTGGTACAGTGTGACAGCTGATTAATTGATACAGATCCTTCATTCCCACCCCTTTCCTCCTCCAGAAGCTGAGTGAAACAGTTAATTGCACCCTTGGTGTGGGGATGTCTTTGTTGCTGCTGTTGGAGAGAAATGTAATTAACTTGGCACAGCAGGGTAACAAAAGGCCTGGGCATTGTTCCTCGGCTGAGCCAGAGAAATATGACAATCCTGAATGACGCATAAGCTGTACAGAGCTCTTCTTGGAACTCTCATATTTAGATTTTGCATACGCATTACACCCCGGTTTGATACGTCACTGGTCTCTACAGGTCAAAGAGAAGCAAAGACGCACTCTAAGGCATGCTTCCCCATAGATGTATAAAGGAGTGCCACTTCAGACAAGACAGTAAAGCACACTGACTATCCCTATGAGTGAATGCTAAGATTATGAGGCCTACCCCAGGTCAATATCCAATCCAGCAGAGTTCCCTCTGCAAAAGGCTACCTGCGAGCGGTTACTGCACTGCACACTACAGTAGTCTCATACATGCAGCCCTCACATGTGCACACGCATTCATGTCTAACCAGCGAATTGCCCCTTACTTTATAGTCAAAATATACCACAAGACAAATTCCATACCAATTTAGAAAACCAGAGTAAATTTAAGAAATAAAATGACACAAAAATTCAGTAAGGGAAATCGCAGTTATGAATTTGTAAGGTTCAACATAGCCCTAAAAACTGATAAGCGACAACTGCAGTTATCTGGTTGTGCTTAACAGGTACCTAGCCACAAATGAAGGCTAACTGTGAAACAGCACGGGTCTGGAACGGAAATCAGGTTTGCCTTGGTCTGAAGATTTGCCTTCGAGCTTAGTCTCTGAAATGCAAGTAAAAAATCTGAAGGCTGTGGCCAAAAAGGGCTCCACATCGTCTGATAGCTTCTGGATGAGATCTCGGTGATGCTGCTGACTCTTGGCAGGAAATGCCCGAGTGGAAAAAATTTGAATTTTGCACCCAGGAAAGATCCCTCGCTGTATAGATACTTTTTGTGCCTTTGCCTGATTAAGATTTTTACATTCAGACGTAGTCACTTTTTTGTATCTGGATTTCTTCCAGTGGAGCACAGCTGCATGCTGTAGCCAAAGACGGCTCCATGATGCCAGATATCTGCCACGCCAGGCCCAGCTGAATCGTGTTTGCTGCTGTTCTGAGCAACCTGAATATTAATCTGCCAGGGGACAGTCGGAGCTCATGCTAATAAGCCTCCAGGGATTGTAGGGGGGAAATGATAACTATCTAAAAGAACAATTTCCAAAATATTTATTGAAAATCTAACTTCACCAGTGAATTGAGCTTTTAATATGTATTTCATGGGGTCCAAGAATGACCCGTAAATAATATTATTACATTTAATAGTACATCCCTATGCTTCCTATGGAACAGCTAGCCTTGCTACAGTGAAAATATTTTTTGGGCATTTTTACTACACAGACATGTTTAGCATCAATTTCTTAAATGTCTTACTTTTAAATATAATGTACCCTGCCTTACAGGCAGTTAGACCTAGTTGGGGGGGGCTTATTAATATTTTAAAGGAAGGTTTATGCCTGTCAAAAGGGATTACTTTGATAGGTAAAATTTGCAGTTCAAAAATGCAACAGCCACGCTATAATGGTAGGCCTTCAGTCATGTTTGCACTGTCACTGTGGTGGTTGGCACAATGGATGCTGCAGTCCACTAGTGTCATTTAACACACAGGACGTGGACACATTTTTGTACAATATATTGTGGACTTTTAGGTAAGTTAAACATGCCAGTTAGGGGATGCCAATTTCATCATGTTGAAAGGAGGAGCACTGGCTCTTTACCTCTGGTTATCACTGTAAAGTGTACTGAGTTCTACAGCCATCAAAAACAGATAGGATAAAAATCTAGGGGTACACCACGCAAAAGATGGTCATTTCCTACAAGGAGGATCCAGTTGAATTGTGAATCCGGGAATTATTATTGAACTGCAACCAGGCTGGCCCCAATTAAATATGCTGAATTCACAATAACATTCAGCAGCACCTGCACATTATCTTCTTTCAGTTTGGAGCAGCAACCTGAGTTGGGGGGAGGCATTCTTGTTTTCACTTCCAGCAAGGCTCTAAATAAAGGTATGATTTAAATGGCCATCAGCCCTCCTTTTGTTTGAGTATCATCCTGGTTGAGGGCCATCTGGAGCCTAACACCTAGAAGACAATGCAATGAAGGAAAACAAAGACACACAGCTTGTTATCACTTCTCAAGTATTTAAGAGGAACTGTGATTTGGAGGCATGTTTTTGACTTTGTTTGACCCCTGCATGTAAGAGATATGCATGCACAGTAAGATGTATCTGTCTGCAAAAGTAATTGCACATATAATGATTTAAATAGTGTACGAAGCTGGCTCTCTATGTGGTGCACTTAAAAAAGTACACCATGCAGAGAGTCCAGTGGATCACCAATTGATTTGCAGAGGCCAACGTCGATAGGACTAATGCTCTATTTTGTGGTAGTGTGGGAAGGTAGTTAGGCTTAACAGAGGGTAGTGCTAAGCATTTGATGTACTCATAGAGGCAATAAATGAGACACACACTCAAAGAACAAATTGGAGACCAAATTAGAAAAATAGCAAGTCTTTTTATATACATTTTTAAAGCCAAGAACTTCATTATCAGGTGAGTACGTTTTTAAGTATCAATACTTTTCAATTGCAAAAATTGACAGTGCAGTTTTAGGGCTCTTCAGTGTTAACCTATGGGAGGAAAACACATTCAGCAAATACTCACTTTGCAACGACTCACAGGACCAATCTTATAGACATAAGGTGAATACTGGGCAAGGGTCAGGACCATACCAACAGGGCACTCCGGGCGGTACTGGGGCAGCAAGATGCAGAGGTGCAGTACGCATCGGGTGCCCAATGTATTTCACTGGGGATTGGTATCTATGGGTTTAGGATGCAGGCTCGGACTGGGGGACCAGTTGGGGACAACCAACAGGTAGGGTGCAAATGTGGGGTGCTTGGGGATATAGGTGCACCTTTGGTCATCTTCTCCAAGGCTGAGATGCGAAGGATGCACAAGTGTCCTTTGGTGTTGAGTTTCCTTGTCCTGGAGCACTGACGGTTGGGGGGTCCTGTGGTCAGAGGCTGCTGGAGCCATTGTGGAGTCCAGGAGGGGTGAAACCACTCTGGGCTCGAGCTCAGGAGAGCTGGGGGACATCGTCAATACCAAGGGTCCACTTCAACTCGGGCTGTGTGGCGAAGGATGAAGTGGTTGCTTTAGGTGTCGGGTTTCTCTCACTTCAGAAGTTAGGGGAGAGGGGGCCTGCATGCAGAGGCTGCAGGCGACTTCAGGGAGTCAAGGAGGGGTGAAACCACGATGGACGCAGACTCTGGACAGCTGGGGAACCTTGTTGACATTGGTGGTCAGCATCACGTTGGGTCATGGACGACAGGTGCAGTGGTGACTTCAGGTGTCGGGGTGTCTGCAGTTCTGGGGGCTGTAGACACCTTTCCTTGGAGTTGGTTAGAAAGCAGGTCTGCTGCTCGCAGGAGACTTGAGTCATTTTCAAAGTCATGCAGTCCTCCCAGGTTTCTGGAGGTTCAGCTGAAGGACGTTGTGTCTTCTGGTGTAGAGTCTGTTGAGGTGTGCAGACAGGCCGGCAGGGGTAGTACCAAGTCAGCTGCTGCTTCTTCTCCTCTTCTGTGGGTGCATCTCTTCTTTGTCCTATTCATTTTAGGTCGTCAGAATCTGATACTCAATTTAGGGGTGTTACAGGAAGTGCCAGGTGGCAGCCAATGAGTTGCCCACCTTTAGAGTGACTACACCCTTTTTATGACCACTTCTGCTGAGAAGCAAATATAACCCCAACCCTAGTGTACTAATTCCTTCCAAACCAAGCTGAAGGAATTTAAAAAAGTGGTGTACACATAAGCTTGTCCACCTTAGGGGTAAGACTGGCATGAAGTGGGCACACCTCCTGATCTGCCTAATTTTCCCGCCTGTTCTGCTGCCAAAAGTGAGGTCAGGACAGGTGGGTCAGTCATCTTCGCCAACGGGAGATACCTGGGTCGCATTACAAAGGCAGCTAGAACTTTGCAGATTCCTACCCTGGAATGTCCCTCCTTCCTGGGTGATGTGCTAACATCTCCTCCCACTGCAATCTGTTGTCTGTGGCCCTCGAGAGCACTGGCTCCAACCTTGGAGGGTCAGCAGTGTGGTTAGCGTGGCTGAACTGGTCAGGACCAGTCAGTAAAAACACCAGTAGCTGGTAGGTTTTCAGGGGGCACCTCTAAGGTGCCCACTTTGTGCAGGTATTTATAAATCCAACATTGCCATCAGTGTGGGCTCACCAATACAAGATGTTTGATACCAAACATGCCTATTTTCACTGAAGCCATCATGTAGCTGGAGAACTTAAAATGGCTTCCAGGCCACTTAAAATGTCTAAGAATCGACAAACATAGCAGGTGTATGTAGGAGGCTGGCCTGGCTTGTAGTGGGTACCAAATGGTACTTACACTCTGTACCAGGTCCAGTTATCCCTTATTAGTGTAGAAGAGGTGTTTCTAGCAGCTTAGGCTGATAGAAGGTAGCTATAGCAGAGCAGCTTAGGCTGAACTAGGAGACATGCAAAGCTCCTACTATACCACTGGTGTCATATGCACAATATCATAAGAAAACACAATACACAGATATACTAAAAATAAAGGTACTTTATTTTTATGACAATATGCCAAAAGTATCTCAGTGAGTACCCTCAGTATGAGGGTGCCAAATATACACAAGATATATGTACACAATACCAAAAATATGCAGTAATAGCAAAAGGAAGTAATGCAAGCAATGTAAAGTTAAAGTAGATTGCAATAGGAGCACATAGGTGTAGGGGCAACACAAACCATATACTCCAAAAGTGGAATGCGAACCACGAATGGACCCCAAACCTATGAGAGCTTGTAGAGGGTCGCTGGGACTGTAAGAAAACAGTGAGCGTTAGAAAAATAGCCCACCCCAAGACCCTGAAAAGTAGGTGTAAAGTGCACCTATATTCCCCAGAGAGCACAGAAGTCGTGATAGGGGATTTCTGCAAGAAAGACCAACACCAGCAATGCAACCAAAGTGGATTTCCGGACGAGAGTACCTGTGGAAAAAGGGGACCAAACCCAAGAGTCGCGACAAAGTCGAGAGTGGGCAGATGCCCAGGAAATGCCAGCTGAGGGTGCAAAGAAGCTGCCACCGGATGGTAGAAGCTGTGGATTCTGCAAGAAAGAAGAGGGCTAGAAACTTCCCCTTTGGAGAATGGATGTCCCACGTCATGAAGAAGCTTGCAGATGTGTTCCCACGCAGAAAGACCGCAAACAAGCCTTGCAAGCTGCAAGGGTCGCGGTTAGGGTTTTTGGATGCTGCGGTGGCCCAGGAGGGACCAGGATGTCGCCACTTGGATGAGGAGACAGAGGGGGCGCCCAGCAAGTCAGGGAGCCCTCACAGAAGCAGGCAGCACCCACAGAAGTACCGGAACAGGCACTACAAAGAGGAGTGAACCGGAGCTCACCCGAAGACACAAAAGGGAGTCCCACGACGCCGGAGGACAACTCAGGAGGTTGTGCACTGCAGGTTAGAGTGTCGGGGACCCAGGCTTGGCTGTGCACGAAGGAAATCCTGGAAGAGTGCACAGGAGCCGGAGCAGCTGCAAATCACGCGGTCCCCAGCAATGCAGTCTAGCGTGGGGAGGCAAGGACTTACCTCCACCAAACTTGGACTGAGTCACTGGACTGTGGGAGTCACTTGGACAGAGTTGCTGGGTTCCAGGGACCACGCTCGTCGTGCTGAGAGGGGACCCAGAGGACCAGTGATGCACTCTTTTGTTGCCTGCGGTTGCAGGGGGAAGATTCCGTCGACCCACAGGAGATTTCTTCAGAGCTCCTAGTGCAGAGAGGAGGCAGGCTACCCCCAGAGCATGCACCACCAGGAAACAGTCGAGAAGGCGGCAGGATCAGCGATACAAGGTTGCAGTAGTCGTCTGTGCTACTTTGTTGCGGTTTTGCAGGCGTCCTGAGGTCGATCCTTTGGCAGAAGGTGAAGAGAGAGATGCAGAGGAACTCTGATGAGCTCTTGCATTCGTTATCTAAAGAATTCCCCAAAACAGAGACCCTAAATAGCCAGAAAAGGAGGTTTGGCTACCTAGGAAGGAGGATAGGCTAGTAACACAGGTAAGAGCCTATCAGAAGGAGTCTCTGACGTCACCTGCTGGCACTGGCCACTCAGAGCAGTCCAGTGTGCCAGCAGCACCTCTGTTTCCAAGATGGCAGAGGTCTGGAGCACACTGGAGGAGCTCTGGGCACCTCCCCTGGGAGGTGCAGGTCAGGGGAGTGGTCACTCCCCTTTCCTTTGTCCAGTTTCGGGCCAGAGCAGGGCTGGGGGATCCCTGAACCGGTGTAGACTGGCTTATGCAGAGATGGGCACCATCTGTGCCCATCAAAGCATTTCCAGAGGCTGGGGGAGGCTACTCCTCCCCAGCCCTGACACCTTTTTCCAAAGGGAGAGGGTGTAACACCCTCTCTCGGAGGAAGTCCTTTGTTCTGCCTTCCTGGGCCAGGCCTGGCTGGACCCCAGGGGGGCAGAAACCTGTCTGAGGGGTTGTCAGCAGCAGCAGCTGCAGTGAAACCCCGGGAAAGGTAGTTTGGCAGTACCCGGGTCTGTGCTAGAGACTCGGGGGGTCATGGAATTGTCTCCCCAATGCCAGAATGGCATTGGGGTGACAATTCCATGATCTTAGACATGTTACATGGCCATGTTCGGAGTTACCATTGTGACGCTATACATAGGTAGTGACCTATGTATAGTGCACGCGTGTAATGGTGTCCCCGCACTCACAAAGTCCGGGGAATTTGCCCTGAACGATGTGGGGGCACCTTGGCTAGTGCCAGGGTGCCCATACACTAAGTAACTTAGCACCCAACCTTCACCAGGTGAAGGTTAGACATATAGGTGACTTATAATTTACTTAAGTGCAGTGGTAAATGGCTGTGAAATAACTTGGACGTTATTTCACTCAGGCTGCAGTGGCAGGCCTGTGTAAGAATTGTCAGAGCTCCCTATGGGTGGTAAAAGAAATGCTGCAGCCCATAGGGATCTCCTGGAACCCCAATACCCTGGGTACCTCAGTACCATATACTAGGGAATTATAAGGGTGCTCCAGTATGCCAATGTGAATTGGTAACATTGGTCACTAGCCTGTTAGTGACAATTTGTAAAGAGAGAGCATAACCACTGAGGTTCTGGTTAGCAGAGCCTCAGTGAGAGAGTTAGGCATCACACAGGGAACACATACATATAGGTCACAAACTTATGAGCACTGGGGTCCTGGCTAGCAGGGTCCCAGTGACACATAACAAACATACTGAAAACATAGGGTTTTCACTATGAACACTGGGCCCTGGCTGGCAGGATCCCAGTGAGACAGTGAAAACACCCTGACATATACTCACAAACAGGCCAAAAGTGGGGGTAACAAGGCTAGAAAGAGGCTACTTTCTCACAGGGTATATCTGCTTGTACAGATATGCTCTCACGTGTAATATAATGCACCTTGCCTTAGGGCTGTAAGGCCTGCTAGAGGGGTGAATTACATATATTGCATGCAGTTTTAGGGAACATAGCACACAAGCTGTGTGCCATGTCGTGTTTTCATTTTTGTCTGCACCAAGTCTGTCATGGGTTTGGTGAGGGATCCCTTAGGGTTGCACAATTTGTGCTGCAGCCTGTAGGAACCCTCTTTAGTACTCCTGGCCCTAGGCACCAGGGGTATCATTTACTAGGGACTTATAGAGGGTGATAAATGTTTTGCCATTTGGGAAAGGCAACTGTGCAGTTTTGGTGAAGGAGATCTGGCACTGGGGACCTGCTTAGCAGGAACCCAGTGTACTTTCATTCGAAATTACACCAGAAACCAGGCAAAATGTGGGAGGGGTGACCATGTCAAAAGAGGCACTTTCGTACATATAACACTATTTTGTTTTCATATTTTATTCCTTTATAAGCTACACATCCCAATGTGAGGTGTCAGAGTGCTTTTCATCACATTATACAGACAATAAATCATATAGGTGTGTAGTATATCAGTGCACAGGAAATGTTACATAAGACAATGAAGGTTACAAAGTGTAGAAGTCACCTATCATTCATACTTTTAAGCATTTTATGTTAGGAGTGCATGGAATGAGAAACGCAAGTCAGGATTTTTGTACCAACAAGACTTCATTACTAAACCAAGGAACCCTTTCTAGAAACCTTAGAATAACAAAAGGCTAATTAAAAATAAGGTTCTACCCCCTGTCTTACAGTCTGCATGCAGCCCCTTAATGCTGGTTCATAGCTCACTGTGCTATGCTAGAAGGATTGCAACTTCTTAAGCCATTTTAATTGTATGTATCTGCAACGGAGATCATGAATAAAGGGAAGAGAGGAATGAAATTATGTGGATGTCATCTAGAATGCAAGGGTGACATTGAGTGGTAGAGTTTAGAAGTTGTAGAGGATTACAGTTAGCTGTAGCAGCGTCTTTCTATTAGCACTTTGAAAATATGTGTTACTTACCTGGAGAGTTAGAATAAAAGATTTCCTATCAACGAAGGATCGTTTCTTCCTAGTCACGCGAATGAACTGCAAGTTAAAAAAATAATTTATGTGTTAAAAATGTGATCCGCTTACCTATTGACATAAAGTACAAATCAGTGATCTGCCTGTTACACGACATGCTTTGCAGCAAGCTTATCGACCCTATATCCCACATTGGGAGTCGAAAATGTGATTAGGCAAAATACAGATCTGTCCAAGAAGTGCATTCACCACCAGAGTACCTTGCCATTATTATTATCATGTGAAAATTGCGAAGGTTTCTGGAGCAGGGGCCATATGTACGAACACATTTTCCCCCAAGGACAGAATGGGTAAAACCCTTTGCTACATCTGGCCCCAGGTACCTTAATCCCGTAAAATATTTCAAAATGTAGCCTATTTCTGGTTATGTAAGAAACCAAGAACAGATTTGTTTCACGTTGCTCTGTTGCTAATTTCTTTGTAGTGCAGTTCTTTAAAAAAGTGTACGTTTTTCAAAAAAATAAATGTATAGGTTGACTGTCAAGCTCAGTTTTTCACAGCTCCAGCCATTGTCACGCCACCCCCTTTCAGCTGTCAGACCTTGAACCACAATTCATTGTTCTTGGAGTCATTCTTTTTGCATTCATAGCACTGAATTCTGATTAAATGATCAGCGCTACGGTTTGAACACTAGCCGCTCTTACAAACAGGAAACTGGACAGCTCGTGACGTCAGCAGGTCTTAGAACATTTTGGGTAACAGCTGTTCGCAGCGCGAGCAGTCAGCATGTCGGCTGGAGGTTAGGATACTGTAATATGGTTTGGGGGGCACACGTTTCGTGATAAAGGTAAGTCTGACGCTGTGCTCTGGTTTTCCTGAAATCCTAATTGTGTGCCTATTTAAAGAACTCTCAAACCAGAAGTAAAGTAGGCGTGTAGCGAGCTCCCAGCCAATGCGTGATTGTGTAGTGAAGCCGGAAGTGACGCATGTGGGTGGCACGGCGACCGATTAGCTCTGGCTTGCGCAGACTTCACATTTGTTTTGTGCGCGTTTTATCGTATGGCTCAGCGGGACTCGGCTAATCGTTCCGTGCCAGAAGGTGAAGCAACCCTCATCTGAGTAGCACACTTAGTGCATCTGCAATGAAGGAGCAGGGCCTGAAGTGACCCAAGCGGCGCAGCTGGCTGAGCAAGGAAACCAGTGCGTTAAGCTTCCTGCTCGCAGCCATTTTCTCTCTTCGCCACTTGTGAAAAAAGCAAATGGGTTTCGCCTAAGCAAAATCTATTGACTTTGTCATTGTCTTTTCACAGCGCTTTTTTTACTTTAAGTTATATTGCACAGCAGCTCAACTGCTCTGCATTTTTTTTTTAAAATTAAAAAGTTAATAGAATTCGGTAGGTGAACCCTATTGGCTTAGCGTAGCTATCACAGATCATCTTAAAGTACATGAATTTAGGATGTGCACTGTTAGAATTATTAAATTATAATGTTCCATGTATAGTAACCTAGAGTAGACCACCAAATATTTTAATAGCTTGTCAAGGCTGGGGTGAGGCATAAACGTTCTATGTTCATATATGATAACATCAGTTCAAATATCTCTCAATGCAGTGATATAACCTGATGTGCTTCTGCATGTTAATGACATACACGTTTGAATTTTGAAGAGACTCGTATTTTTACATGTTGCTTGTTGTCTTTAAAGTAGGCGCTTGTAAAGATCAGGGGCAGGTGGCACCTTTGATTATTTTCCTTTGCTTGAGTTGAAGTGTAAAGAATAACTTTCCCGTTTACCAGGTGTCTGAATCTTGGCGTTCAGTCATGTAAAGAGCAGTCTATTGCATGCAAAGATCGGACGTCAGCGCTTTGAGTATCACTGCTGCATAGAGCATGTTGTCTGTGGAGTGTGGAAGTGAACAGAAGAATGAGCACTGTTTGTGTATCCCTGGCTTCTTGCACATGCAGGGCGACGTGGCATTCCCGGTCTATCGTCACCTCCCTTTGAAAGCGACAGTGGTTTAAGCCAAACGCAAGTACCTGCTGTTGATTGAACTTCGATATAAGAGCATAATCTGTCTGTAGCTGGGTTATTGCTGCCTGGTTGCCGGTCTTAAAACACTGCAGAAGCTGACACCAGCTGCAGGCGGTATCTATTATAGTGAGAAGCTTGTCAAGGCCACTTACTAGATATTGCCTGGCGTCAGCCTATCAGGTACGCAAGACGAGTGCACTGTAGACTCCCGGGATGTCTTTTGATGTCTTTCTCAAAGGGTGGTATGAATTTCTACCAAGGGTGGCGATCTCTTATTATCACCCAGTCCCCCACTTGGATGGTTGGGATGCAAGTCTGTTGTACTTTTAACTAGCACTGTCGTTTCTCTCCGCTCCTATTTGGCTGCCTTTGCTTCCTAAGGGGTGGGCTGCCAGTGGGAAGTGCCTACTAACAAGACTGAAAAGAAGGTGCTAAGGCTTGAGGAGTGCCAGGCAGCATTTGAGGAATTGAAGAAGGCACTATGCATGGTACACATACTGAAATCTCCTGATTAGAGTCAGTCTTTCACTTTACAGACAGATGCCTCTGACAAGGCAGTTACAGCAGTGTTAGCTCAATTAGATGACAAAGGTAGAAAATGTATAGTAGCGTTTATTAGTTGGTTACTACCCAGAGAACAGAAGTGGTCTGCTATTGAGAAAGAGTACCTTGTCTCAGTGTGGGCCTTGCATAAGTTCCATCCTTATTTGTTTGGCACTAAGTTTTTGGTGCAAATTGATCATAAACCACTGAAATGGTTGATGGCTGTGAGAAGAATCCCAAGTTGATGAGGTGGTCTGTTTCTTGCTAAGGGTTAGACTTAGTGGTGGAGCACAGAGCTTGATTGAGCCACAGGGAATGCTAATGGACTTTCCTGTTGATTTTACTGATCAGACTATCGAGCCTCTCCAGGTTAGGAGCTAGTTCAGAATGTCCCGATCTGGGATGTGTGCCTGTTGGGAAGAAAAATACCCTCGCATGGTGATGGGTGTGCATCCCTGACATTTTGAGAGGCCCAGGGCTAACTAGAGGAACACGAAGAGGTAGAGGAATCCCCTCAGACAGATTTGTGGATTGCTGCATTCATGTCAACTGGGTGGGACACACTGGAAGAAGGGAAAGCCAGGTCTTTAGTAAACTTCAAAGGATGGTCTTTGATTAAGAGAACACTCACTGGAAAGGGGCCTGGGCATATCTAAGGAAAGAGATGGGGTGATAAAAGAATCATAAAGAGTAGGGCTGTGTCCCTGCGGTAACTTTTTGATAGACACATCATTGGCTGACATCCAGGTGTTAACCTTTAGTCACCCACATGGTCTGTTTTGTTGGGCTGTCAGATTTAGAGTTGCTCCTGCTTTGACAGACTGCTTTCTGGAGGAAGAACAGAACTGAGGAGACAGCACTTTGAAAAGAAGCACACCCCCAACACATACTTCAAAGACTCAGACTCACTGTGGCGAAGTGTGGGAATATGGTTGCTGCACTGATTAGCTAGTGGCGTGTGTGCATGTTAAAGTTAGGGACCCCTGTATAAGAGGGGAGTGCCACTATGAAGTGAGCCATGAACTTTACTGCACCGATTGGGTCATTGCCATATGCTGGTATGAATCCTGTGCCCACGAATCCCAGATAGGACTGCAGTGGATATTGCTGCTCTGCCGATTGGGCACAGCCCGTGTGTGAGGTGTAGTTGGCAACCCGGTATGCCAGATGGGGCTTCCAAGAAGATTGCTGCTATGCCAGTCAGGCACCATGGTGACCTGTGTGGGCCCAAGTCCTGACAGGACCAGCACCAGGAGTGTCGCATTCCCCCGACCAAATACACCTGTGGAGAAGATCCCAAGAAACATACTAGCTTTAAAGGAGTGCATGTGAGGAACTTGACGACGCCTAACTGCTGCCTCTCTAGGGATGCGTGTAAAGAACTCACCTGAGACAGCTGCTGTAGCTTTGGTACCTGCAAAGGAGGTGTGCTCAGAGACTCCGGTGATGCAGGTCCTGCTGGTGTGGCTAACACCGATGTACAGGCAAGATAGCCACAGGGGACATGCCTGCCATAAAGCCCATTGGTGCTGGAACACTTTTGACTTTAGTAACAGTCACCTGAGACTTGGACTACTTGTGGAGCTTAACCCAAATGTACCTATAGTGAATGGAGAATAATGTTTACAGCTAGCAAGGGGGGAGTGGGATTCAGGAACCTGGTTGGAGACTGTGTATTGTTTTGAATGCCAGATTTTACTTTGTGTTTGTATATAAATACTCCTTTTTCATAAAAGCAAACATTTGATTGGACACTCATTTATTGCTGCTGCTGAAGCTTGCGTTCACCCCTGTGTCTACCTCCTACCCCTCCCCTGAGGAAGCCTTGGGTGGCTTGACCCACGCTACCACTGAGAGTCAAGTGCTGAAAGGGTACTTGGCCCATTTGCTCAAGAGGTATAGTAGGTTGAGCCACAGAACATCAGGAGTAAAAGGTCTCGACCCCCACTGTTGAGCCCCATAGCTTTTGCGTGCCCTGTGGCCCTCTGAACAGAGTTTCCGACAATTGTTCAACCTCATCTAAGTAAGTCATAAAAACAGGCAAAACACTTCCTGTCAAGAAAGGCCTTAGTTGAAGCACACTTAGTCATATTGGAATGTAGCATTTCCATACACCAATATTTGTATGTACATTTGATCTTGCATGCATCTCCCTGGGTTATAGACCCGTGGTTGGTCCGGAGATCAGTGACCCTCAGTCGTAGCATGGTTTGTACATGTTTGAACCAACCTAACGAGCCCCTTCTAGTAAGGGACAATGCTACCTGCAGCACCTTCCTATATTGCTTGAACTCAGGAATACCTCATACCGGGGTCCAGTACTGGTCGCAGCTTGGCTAACCTAGAGGTATCCAGCATCATAAGGTCAAGATGTAAGAGCTTTGTCTGGGTGCTGGAGGGTAATTTAAAAAATGTTTAAGAAAAGCTGTTTCACAACAGCTCTGAAAGATCATAGTCCAGATCTCTGCTTCATACAGCGCTGCATTCTGGGTTTATAGTTTATAATCCCAAATAACAGGGGAAAACAAGTGGCCATCTTTTACCCATACCATCTGTAAGATTGCTCCAACATGCTGCTAGGAGATTATTACTCATTTGCTGTTTCTTTCTTCCATTTTGCATCCTGTGTGAGAGAAACGCACAGATAGGTAAATTCTCTCAGTTGATCTGTACCAGAGGTGTCCAATCTAAAGTTAATGATTTGTTGATTTTTTTTTATGTGGGTGAAACATAATTAGTTTTGTTTCTGATGTATTAATAGCCATCCCTTTTCTTTTGTACAAACCACACAAACTTCTCTTGCTGTCTCGGAGACCAATGGAAGGTAATTTGCCAACAGTAGAATACCAATTGTGGAGGCCCCAATTATCTGATCATCATTTGGACATGGCTTGACAGCTTCTACCACATGGTTAATATATAAAGAGAATAGCAGATAGGAACTAGTGAGCTGAACTTCGACACACACCATTTCAACGGGGAAGGGAACTGTGGTTTGGCTTGGTGGGCCCGAACTCACTAGGTGCTGGTGCACTGCCCTGGACAGGCAGTGATGTACATAAAAGATTTCTTGGTACATTGTCAAAGGCAAGCTTTTGTTCTACCACCACCACACATAAAGCTTTGTTCATCAGTACTTCATACTTTTGAAGGATTAGATAGATTCTGAATGCCCGATCAAGCATACTGGTCTTCCTAAATCCAGCCTGACACTGAGGAAGAATATTATTATTCTTTGTTCAGCGTTCTAGTCTTCGATGTAGAACCCATGAAAATATTTTTAGGATGTCATCGAAGAGACTAATTTGGCAGTAGCTGGCTGGGTTATTTCTGTCACCTATTTTCTATAAGGGCAAGATTTCTAAATCCAATCAAGTTGGAGGGATAGGTTCTAATCTCAAGAGGTCATTGTTCAGACATACAATGCATTTCTACCACAACATAGGATTACATTTATATACGTCCACTGGGATTTGTTTCTGGACCAGGTGCATTGACTCTTATTTGCCTGTTGTAAGAAAAAGGGACCTTATTTGTGTGGCCTGCACAAGTAATCGATCCCCATTCGCCCTCCACTGGGAACCAAACTCCCCGTTGCAGTGTTTGACTTTCTCCAGGTAGCTAGTAATCACCACTCGCTGGAACGCAATAATAAATTGTCTAACCTGTGATTTTCCTTCAGAATAACTAAAAGTACATTTATTACACACACACACACTACTCAATATTAGTATATACATTACATTAAATATATACATTAGTCAAATGGAAAAGAAAACATAGCTGTCATTTCGTAATCACCTCTGACCCTCTAATGGGTCATACAAACACATCAGGTAAGTCTATTGACTTGGTCAAAGGTTCAAGGTCAACAAACTACATATTAAAGACTGCATTCTGCATATAAATACAGTCATCAATAATAATCCTGTGTGAATGCACATATTACTATTAATAAAGAATGTGCATTTTGATCAGTAATCACTGCCAACGTTATTATACCAATAAAGCATTAAAAATAAACATCTTGTGTGTGTGTTCTTTTTATATACTTTCAAATCATAAAAACACAATTGTAAAAACAGCCCCTAGAAGTAATCACATTCTGAACACACAAAATGCAAACATAGACTTAGCCTTAGAAGGCGTTGTACAACCTATTTTTCTTTAGACACCTTTAGGCCACAATAACATCAGCCGTAGACTTAGCCCTTAGAGGGCGTTGACCTCATAGCTGCAGAGCTCTATCTTCGGCCTGTGGAGTGATTGGCAAGGGACTAGAATCCCAGGTAGGTCATATTTCCTTTGTCTCTTCAAATTTAGGGTCAACACTTTCAATACATTCTTTTGGGACTTTCTGGGGGAGCTGCTGTGCTTCTCCATCAGCCATGTGCTT